>NC_065448.1:71787219-76587219 GCF_917563875.1 Diabrotica virgifera virgifera
AGATCTTTGAAACACACTCAGTGAACCAAAGATCCAAGGTTATTGGTTTAACGACCACTCGTACGAAATCAAATAGATGAAATAGAGAATGTGGAAAAATCCCCTTACGAACAATTCACACATCCACCATTTCGGGCTGGGAAAAATTTTTCGAATAGAATCAAAGATCCAAACACCAGTTCTTAGAAATGTGTTTCGCCCTCTTCAACCTCTCTGGGCTCGTCGGTAAAGACAAGAGGTTGAATATCTTTAGACACATTCTAATCAAAAAACAACATTCGAGTCCTAGACATAGAAGGTGCGTAAGTCTACGGCAAATCCGACAATGACAGTCTCAAGTTTTAATTCCCTAATTACTTAAAGTAAGTAAAATATATGTTTAAAAACATAAGATGTAGATCTTTGAAACACACTCAGTGAACCAAAGATCCAAGGTTATTGGTTTAACGACCACTCGTACGAAATCAAATAGATGAAATAGAGAATGTGGAAAAATCCCCTTACGAACAATTCACACATCCACCATTTCGGGCTGGGAAAAATTTTTCGAATAGAATCAAAGATCCAAACACCAGTTCTTAGAAATGTGTTTCGCCCTCTTCAACCTCTCTGGGCTCGTCGGTAAAGACAAGAGGTTGAATATCTTTAGACACATTCTAATCAAAAAACAACATTCGAGACCTAGACATAGAAGGTGCGTAAGTCTACGGCAAATCCGACAATGACAGTCTCAAGCTTTAATTCCCTAATTACTTAAAGTAAGTAAAATATATGTTTAAAAACATAAGATGTAGATCTTTGAAACACACTCAGTGAACCAAAGATCCAAGGTTATTGGTTTAACGACCACTCGTACGAAATCAAATAGATGAAATAGAGAATGTGGAAAAATCCCCTTACGAACAATTCACACATCCACCATTTCGGGCTGGGAAAAATTTTTTCGAATAGAATCAAAGATCCAAACACCAGTTCTTAGAAATGTGTTTCGCCCTCTTCAACCTCTCTGGGCTCGTCGGTAAAGACAAGAGGTTGAATATCTTTAGACACATTCTAATCAAAAAACAACATTCGAGACCTAGACATAGAAGGTGCGTAAGTCTACGGCAAATCCGACAATGACAGTCTCAAGTTTTAATTCCCTAATTACTTAAAGTAAGTAAAATATATGTTTAAAAACATAAGATGTAGATATTTGAAACACACTCAGTGAACCAAAGATCCAAGGTTATTGGTTTAACGACCACTCGTACGAAATCAAATAGATGAAATAGAGAATGTGGAAAAATCCCCTTACGAACAATTCACACATCCACCATTTCGGGCTGGGAAAAATTTTTCGAATAGAATCAAAGATCCAAACACCAGTTCTTAGAAATGTGTTTCGCCCTCTTCAACCTCTCTGGGCTCGTCGGTAAAGACAAGAGGTTGAATATCTTTAGACACATTCTAATCAAAAAACAACATTCGAGACCTAGACATAGAAGGTGCGTAAGTCTACGGCAAATCCGACAATGACAGTCTCAAGTTTTAATTCCCTAATTACTTAAAGTAAGTAAAATATATGTTTAAAAACATAAGATGTAGATCTTTGAAACACACTCAGTGAACCAAAGATCCAAGGTTATTGGTTTAACGACCACTCGTACGAAATCAAATAGATGAAATAGAGAATGTGGAAAAATCCCCTTACGAACAATTCACACATCCACCATTTCGGGCTGGGAAAATTTTTTCGAATAGAATCAAAGATCCAAACACCAGTTCTTAGAAATGTGTTTCGCCCTCTTCAACCTCTCTGGGCTCGTCGGTAAAGACAAGAGGTTGAATATCTTTAGACACATTCTAATCAAAAAACAACATTCGAGACCTAGACATAGAAGGTGCGTAAGTCTACGGCAAATCCGAAAATGACAGTCTCAAGTTTTAATTCCCTAATTACTTAAAGTAAGTAAAATATATGTTTAAAAACATAAGATGTAGATCTTTGAAACACACTCAGTGAACCAAAGATCCAAGGTTATTGGTTTAACGACCACTCGTACGAAATCAAATAGATGAAATAGAGAATGTGGAAAAATCCCCTTACGAACAATTCACACATCCACCATTTCGGGCTGGGAAAAATTTTTCGAATAGAATCAAAAATCCAAACACCAGTTCTTAGAAATGTGTTTCGCCCTCTTCAACCTCTCTGGGCTCGTCGGTAAAGACAAGAGGTTGAATATCTTTAGACACATTCTAATCAAAAAACAACATTCGAGACCTAGACATAGAAGGTGCGTAAGTCTACGGCAAATCCGACAATGACAGTCTCAAGTTTTAATTCCCTAATTACTTAAAGTAAGTAAAATATATGTTTAAAAACATAAGATGTAGATCTTTGAAACACACTCAGTGAACCAAAGATCCAAGGTTATTGGTTTAACGACCACTCGTACGAAATCAAATAGATGAAATAGAGAATGTGGAAAAATCCCCTTACGAACAATTCACACATCCACCATTTCGGGCTGGGAAAAATTTTTCGAATAGAATCAAAGATCCAAACACCAGTTCTTAGAAATGTGTTTCGCCCTCTTCAACCTCTCTGGGCTCGTCGGTAAAGACAAGAGGTTGAATATCTTTAGACACATTCTAATCAAAAAACAACATTCGAGACCTAGACATAGAAGGTGCGTAAGTCTACGGCAAATCCGACAATGACAGTCTCAAGTTTTAATTCCCTAATTACTTAAAGTAAGTAAAATATATGTTTAAAAACATAAGATGTAGATCTTTGAAACACACTCAGTGAACCAAAGATCCAAGGTTATTGGTTTAACGACCACTCGTTGTAACGGGTAGTTCTTTTAAGGACGACAGACTCAGTAAAACACAATTTAAAAATAAAGCAAATATATTAAAGGTAATTATATACAGTTTAAAACAAATAAAATAAAATATAATTCCATCTTCTGCAAAGGAAAAACAATATTAAACTTTATCATAGTTATCCGATCATAATAGCAACATCGAAATAATACGATAATCAATATATACAATAATAATCTCGCTACGTTAAAACAACGTAGCCTGGAGACGGCATTTCACTTCAATGCAGTCACTCGTTCCTCGCTACTACCGCCTACTGCGATAACGATTGTGGCAAGACTCCACGTCACTACGGTGGCGTCTACCTAGGCATAGTTCCGCCTCACAAACGGCGCATCTTTGCCAGGCCAGCTGAAGCTCGTTCAATACGCGAGGCATCAGCTGTTGAGCCATAGTAAGTTCAATACACGAACCATGACTGATTTTCTCATTCTCCTAGCTCGCCTTAAATATGCTCTCGATGCCCTCTCCTTCGGTTTCCCCCAGCGGTGCCGTGAAGAAGGAATGCGCAAACACGGACACTCCATCAGTCCCCTCCGGTAACAGCAGCTCATCGCCCGCCGAGGCATCACATCGTTACACCCCCTTCTCTTTGGAAAACAAAAAAAAATGTAGCATACATTTTTTTTTTTGTGCCGTGTGTGCAACACGGCTTGGGCTCATCATCGGTGTGGTCTTGGTCGGTTCTTCCTTACTTCGTAAACTGGTCCTGGATGGCTGTCAAGAAGATGCTTCCCTCTGTAGATCTTGGTCGTGGTCCCCTCATATCCATTGGGACAGTGTACCAAGGCTTTTCTACAGAAATGGTCACATTCTTCCTGCTGGCTGCATCTGCGACGGTTTACCCTTAAGGCATGAAGAAGATGCTTCCCTCTGTAGATCTTGATCGTGGTCCCCTCATATCCATTGGGACAGTGTACCAAGGCTTTTCTACAGCAAATGGTCACATTTTTCTTGCTGGTTTCATCTTTGACGGTTCCATCAACAATGTCGTATTTTTCGGTGATTCGTAAATTGGTCTCGGATGACTGGCTAGAAGGTGCTTCCTTCTGTAGATCTTGGGCGTGATCCCCTCAACTCCATTGGGACAGTATGCCAAGGTTTTTCTACAGCGAACGGTCGCAACTCTTCCTGCTCGTTGCATCGGCGACGTTTATTTTCGGTTCCTTCTCGGTTTCGGTTCCTTAAGAATCTGAAAACAAAGAAGCTTAATCATCTTTGAACGGGTTCTATTTATTTATCCACGACGTGGACCTGGTACTGAGTCTGTGTCTTTGTATGGTTCTAATTATTGCTCGGGTGCCAATTTGTAACGGGTAGTTACAAACTGCGTAGCTTTTATTTTGCTCGGGCGCCATTTTTGTAACGGGTAGTTCTTTTAAGGACGACAGACTCAGTAAAACACAATTTAAAAATAAAGCAAATATATTAAAGGTAATTATATACAGTTTAAAACAAATAAAATAAAATATAATTCCATCTTCTGCAAAGGAAAAACAATATTAAACTTTATCATAGTTATCCGATCATAATAGCAACATCGAAATAATACGATAATCAATATATACAATAATAATCTCGCTACGTTAAAACAACGTAGCCTGGAGACGGCATTTCACTTCAATGCAGTCACTCGTTCCTCGCTACTACCGCCTACTGCGATAACGATTGTGGCAAGACTCCACGTCACTACGGTGGCGTCTACCTAGGCATAGTTCCGCCTCACAAACGGCGCATCTTTGCCAGGCCAGCTGAAGCTCGTTCAATACGCGAGGCATCAGCTGTTGAGCCATAGTAAGTTCAATACACGAACCATGACTGATTTTCTCATTCTCCTAGCTCGCCTTAAATATGCTCTCGATGCCCTCTCCTTCGGTTTCCCCCAGCGGTGCCGTGAAGAAGGAATGCGCAATCACGGACACTCCATCAGTCCCCTCCGGTAACAGCAGCTCATCGCCCGCCGAGGCATCACATCGTTACATCGTACGAAATCAAATAGATGAAATAGAGAATGTGGAAAAATCCCCTTACGAACAATTCACACATCCACCATTTCGGGCTGGGAAAAATTTTTCGAATAGAATCAAAGATCCAAACACCAGTTCTTAGAAATGTGTTTCGCCCTCTTCAACCTCTCTGGGCTCGTCGGTAAAGACAAGAGGTTGAATATCTTTAGACACATTCTAATCAAAAAACAACATTCGAGACCTAGACATAGAAGGTGCGTAAGTCTACGGCAAATCCGACAATGACAGTCTCAAGTTTTAATTCCCTAATTACTTAAAGTAAGTAAAATATATGTTTAAAAACATAAGATGTAGATCTTTGAAACACACTCAGTGAACCAAAGATCCAAGGTTATTGGTTTAACGACCACTCGTACGAAATCAAATAGATGAAATAGAGAATGTGGAAAAATCCCCTTACGAACAATTCACACATCCACCATTTCGGGCTGGGAAAAATGTTTCGAATAGAATCAAAGATCCAAACACCTGTTCTTAGAAATGTGTTTCGCCCTCTTCAACCTCTCTGGGCTCGTCGGTAAAGACAAGAGGTTGAATATCTTTAGACACATTCTAATCAAAAAACAACATTCGAGACCTAGACATAGAAGGTGCGTAAGTCTACGGCAAATCCGACAATGACAGTCTCAAGTTTTAATTCCCTAATTACTTAAAGTAAGTAAAATATATGTTTAAAAACATAAGATGTAGATCTTTGAAACACACTCAGTGAACCAAAGATCCAAGGTTATTGGTTTAACGACCACTCGTACGAAATCAAATAGATGAAATAGAGAATGTGGAAAAATCCCCTTACGAACAATTCACACATCCACCATTTCGGGCTGGGAAAAATTTTTCGAATAGAATCAAAGATCCAAACACCAGTTCTTAGAAATGTGTTTCGCCCTCTTCAACCTCTCTGGGCTCGTCGGTAAAGACAAGAGGTTGAATATCTTTAGACACATTCTAATCAAAAAATTTTTGATGTGTGAATTGTTCGTAAGGGGATTTTTCCACATTCTCTATTTCATCTATTTGATTTCGTACGAGTGGTCGTTAAACCAATAACCTTGGATCTTTGGTTCACTGAGTGTGTTTCAAAGATCTACATCTTATGTTTTTAAACATATATTTTACTTACTTTAAGTAATTAGGGAATTAAAACTTGAGACTGTCATTGTCGGATTTGCCGTAGACTTACGCACCTTCTATGTCTAGGTCTCGAATGTTGTTTTTTGATTAGAATGTGTCTAAAGATATTCAACCTCTTGTCTTTACCGACGAGCCCAGAGAGGTTGAAGAGGGCGAAACACATTTCTAAGAACTGGTGTTTGGATCTTTGATTCTATTCGAAAAATTTTTCCCAGCCCGAAATGGTGGATGTGTGAATTGTTCGTAAGGGGATTTTTCCACATTCTCTATTTCATCTATTTGATTTCGTACGAGTGGTCGTTAAACCAATAACCTTGGATCTTTGGTTCACTGAGTGTGTTTCAAAGATCTACATCTTATGTTTTTAAACATATATTTTACTTACTTTAAGTAATTAGTAAAGACTGGATTATATGCAAAATGCATATGCATATATATGCTGCATATTTCTCATGTTTTTCATAAATGCATATGCCTTGCATATTTGGAGATTTAAGAGCATATAAATGCATATTTTGATGGGAATTTACTCTACCCCATTTAAAAATAAGGTATATATTAGTAACATCAACATCCATTAAAATAAAATGTGAAAGTAAATATTTTGCTGTTAAGCTCCTTTGTTGTTGTACCCATAAACATAATGGGCGTTATTTATAGCTGCAGGTATCATTATCCGGATATTTAAGATTTATAGACTTCTCAGAATTTACAAATTACCTAAGTAAATACCGATTATATTTTGAATAACATTACAAATATTACCTGTACTTTCTGCTGGTGTCGGCCAACTATGAATTATTCTGGGAAAA
Organism: Diabrotica virgifera virgifera; assembly: GCF_917563875.1. NCBI lineage: Eukaryota > Metazoa > Arthropoda > Insecta > Coleoptera > Chrysomelidae > Diabrotica > Diabrotica virgifera. Next base: position 71,794,067 of record NC_065448.1, read on the forward strand.
CCAACCAAAACGAAATTTTAAGGCAGCGTTGCCAATTTAGCTTATTTTATGCTAGATTTGGCATATTTTTGTGTTGTTTAGCTTATTTATTTCTTGTTTAGCATATAGCATATTTTCTAGCATATTAAATAATATAAAAATTATTTAGTAAAAATCGAAAATCTTCTAATTCAGAACAAATTTTTATGTTGGCCTTACAATTACTAAAACAACTTAGGAACTCTCTCACAGGAACTTGAAACTGATATCAGTGAGTCAAATCTGATTCCTAACAAAAAATGTTTAACCATTCACACATACACACCTACATCAGCAAATCCCTTCGCCTTCAATAATGTTTATATTAGTACTTATGTCTGTGGACCATGAGATTACTATTAACTACAGGATCATGTTTCAGCATTTTTTAAAACAAATAATTTATCTGTACTGGGTTATGCTTGCTATAGGGATTTTTTATTAGTTGATAATGGAATACCTACTGTTGAACTGATCATTCCATCATTCTTGTGAGGTTTGGCAAATACTATATTGGTCGAGTTGGCAACACTGTTTTAAGGGTAGGATAGATTATTTTATTTTATGAATGGTTAGTCTTAAATCAATCGCCGATTATTCAACTTTTGTGATTGCAAGTTATTGACTATACTGTGTAAAAAAATCATTTTATTATTATTGTGAAAATGCCTAAAGTAGCAAGGGAAAAATCAAGTCTTCTCAGAAGTTGGATTGGAAGTAACAATCATCTAAAAGTTATCGACAGTGAAAGTATGTTTTGCACCATTTGTGATAAGAAGGTAAGTTCTCCACTTCAATAGATTTTTAAACTTATCAAACTTCTTTGCACATCTATGTGTCTGTCTATTCTAAAATGACAAACCGTCCCATTTCTTCAAAAACTGTTTTTTAAAGTTCGCAACGGTTTGGCTTATACAGAGCGAGGTGTTGAGAGTGGCCCACCCTGTATACTACGGTACACTGACTGTACTTTATTGTTTGACGATTTCAATTTCACTTTGAGAAATAAAAAAAAATTGGGGGAGGTTTAAAAAGTTTGATCATTTTAATGTAGGTATCTATTTACGAAAACATCTAAAACATCATTATCATTATATTCCAGATTCCATGTCAAAAGAAATTCCAAGTAGTTCAACACATAAAAACTTCACTTCACCAAACTAAGCTATCAAAAAATGATAATAAACCTCGCCAGCAGATTCTACAGAACAGTTTGCAGATTCAGAATACGTCAGTTGGGCAAGAAACCTTTGCAAAGGATTTATGCCATTTTTTTTTGAACTGCAATATCCCTCTGCACAAGTTAGAACATAAATCGTGTCAAAACTTTTTAAAAACTTATTGCAAGATTAAAGATAAACCAGCTCAAATACCAAGTTCTTCAACTCTTCGGAAAAAATATGTCAGTGCATGTTACAAAGATGTGATGACGAGTATTAAAAATCAGTTAAAAGCCGATTATCTTTGGATTTCCGTCGACGAAACAACGGATACAAAGGGTCGACAAATTGCGAATCTAATTGTTGGAGTTCTTAACGACTCTGGCGATTTTAAAAACTCATACTTAATTAGTGTAAAATGTTTGGAAAAAACAAACTATGCTACAATAGCTAGATTTGTTAACGAATCCCTAACAAATTTTTTTTTACCTGATCAAGTACCATTTGAAAAAATATTATTAATGCTTAGTGATGCCGCCTCATATATGATGAAAGCTGCATCCAATCTTAAAATCTTTTTCCCTAATTTAATTCACTGTACATGTTTGGCGCACGGCCTAAACAGAGTTGCAGAGAAAGTTAGAATTGAATTTCCCAATGTAAACACCTTAATAAATAATGTAAAAAAAGTATTTCTGAAAGCACCACTACGTGTACAGGTATATAGGGAGATGCTTCCCGATATTCCTTTACCACCAGAACCAGTATTAACCAGATGGGGAACTTGGCTTAAAAGTGCTATATTTTTATCTGAACACTACGACGACATCAAAAGCGTTATTTCAAGTTTTGATCCGACTTGTACCGCTATTGATAACTGTCAAAATATTTTTAAAGAAAAGTCTATTAAAAATCAATTGTTGTATATAAAATCGAATTTCGATATCATTGAAAGTTCAATTACAAAATTAGAGGCTCAAAATTTATGTCTTCACAATAGTATGTCTATTGTTGATTCGGTTAAACAGAAAATAACAAATCTGAATGGGGAAATTGGAGTAAAAATTAAAGATAAACTTGATGACGTTTTAAACAAAAATGAGGGTTTCACTTTATTGCGTTCAATAAATAATATAATCAATTTTGGAAACTTCGATGAAAATATTAATATGGATCCGTCTCTAATAGCAAAGTTTAAATATGCCCCAATTACATCTTGTGACGTTGAGAGATCTTTTTCTGCCTATAAACAAATATTAACAGATAGAAGACATAATATTAGTTTAGAAAATATGAATCAATATATGATTATTTATTGTAACAATAAAAATATGTAAATTTGTTTTATTGTACTCTTTTTATAATATTAGTTTAGAAAATATGAATCAATATTGTAACAATAAAAATATGTACATTTATTTTATTGTACTCTTATTTATCTTGTGGTCAAAATAAAATATTTTGCCGTTTTATTTGTCACAAAACCTGAAGTTAAAAAAATATATTAAGAAATAATAATACAATTTGGTTTAAATTCAAACCTATTTATTTATTTTTATTATTTTTTATTTATTTATGTATTTAACGTAAACCATAAAATTATTCATATAAAAATAAGTGCATATATAAATGCATATTTGCATGTTAATTGTGTGTGCATATTCAGCTTGTTTTAAAATGCATATTGCATGCATATTTTAGACATTTTTTAGTGCATATTTTCCAGTCTCTAGTAATTAGGGAATTAAAACTTGAGACTGTCATTGTCGGATTTGCCGTAGACTTACGCACCTTCTATGTCTAGGTCTCGAATGTTGTTTTTTGATTAGAATGTGTCTAAAGATATTCAACCTCTTGTCTTTACCGACGAGCCCAGAGAGGTTGAAGAGGGCGAAACACATTTCTAAGAACTGGTGTTTGGATCTTTGATTCTATTCGAAAAATTTTTCCCAGCCCGAAATGGTGGATGTGTGAATTGTTCGTAAGGGGATTTTTCCACATTCTCTATTTCATCTATTTGATTTCGTACGAGTGGTCGTTAAACCAATAACCTTGGATCTTTGGTTCACTGAGTGTGTTTCAAAGATCTACATCTTATGTTTTTAAACATATATTTTACTTACTTTAAGTAATTAGGGAATTAAAACTTGAGACTGTCATTGTCGGATTTGCCGTAGACTTACGCACCTTCTATGTCTAGGTCTCGAATGTTGTTTTTTGATTAGAATGTGTCTAAAGATATTCAACCTCTTGTCTTTACCGACGAGCCCAGAGAGGTTGAAGAGGGCGAAACACATTTCTAAGAACTGGTGTTTGGATCTTTGATTCTATTCGAAAAATTTTTCCCAGCCCGAAATGGTGGATGTGTGAATTGTTCGTAAGGGGATTTTTCCACATTCTCTATTTCATCTATTTGATTTCGTACGAGTGGTCGTTAAACCAATAACCTTGGATCTTTGGTTCACTGAGTGTGTTTCAAAGATCTGCATCTTATGTTTTTAAACATATATTTTACTTACTTTAAGTAATTAGGGAATTAAAACTTGAGACTGTCATTGTCGGATTTGCCGTAGACTTACGCACCTTCTATGTCTAGGTCTCGAATGTTGTTTTTTGATTAGAATGTGTCTAAAGATATTCAACCTCTTGTCTTTACCGACGAGCCCAGAGAGGTTGAAGAGGGCGAAACACATTTCTAAGAACTGGTGTTTGGATCTTTGATTCTATTCGAAAAATTTTTCCCAGCCCGAAATGGTGGATGTGTGAATTGTTCGTAAGGGGATTTTTCCACATTCTCTATTTCATCTATTTGATTTCGTACGAGTGGTCGTTAAACCAATAACCTTGGATCTTTGGTTCACTGAGTGTGTTTCAAAGATCTACATCTTATGTTTTTAAACATATATTTTACTTACTTTAATTAATTAGGGAATTAAAACTTGAGACTGTCATTGTCGGATTTGCCGTAGACTTACGCACCTTCTATGTCTAGGTCTCGAATGTTGTTTTTTGATTAGAATGTGTCTAAAGATATTCAACCTCTTGTCTTTACCGACGAGCCCAGAGAGGTTGAAGAGGGCGAAACACATTTCTAAGAACTGGTGTTTGGATCTTTGATTCTATTCGAAAAATTTGTTCCCAGCCCGAAATGGTGGATGTGTGAATTGTTCGTAAGGGGATTTTTCCACATTCTCTATTTCATCTATTTGATTTCGTACGAGTGGTCGTTAAACCAATAACCTTGGATCTTTGGTTCACTGAGTGTGTTTCAAAGATCTACATCTTATGTTTTTAAACATATATTTTACTTACTTTAAGTAATTAGGGAATTAAAACTTGAGACTGTCATTGTCGGATTTGCCGTAGACTTACGCACCTTCTATGTCTAGGTCTCGAATGTTGTTTTTTGATTAGAATGTGTCTAAAGATATTCAACCTCTTGTCTTTACCGACGAGCCCAGAGAGGTTGAAGAGGGCGAAACACATTTCTAAGAACTGGTGTTTGGATCTTTGATTCTATTCGAAAAATTTTTCCCAGCCCGAAATGGTGGATGTGTGAATTGTTCGTAAGGGGATTTTTCCACATTCTCTATTTCATCTATTTTATATATATATATATATATATATATATATATATATATATATATATATATATAAAGCATCGAGAAAAGGAGTACGACCGTTAATCCAATATAAATTAAGGATCACTCGAAGAGTGGTGGGTTTTCGGTCAATAGGTGGAGAAATAAGACAAAGAAGGTGGCTACTTCATCTATTTATTCGAAGTCGTTTCGCTCTCTAATCAAAGAGCATCATCAGTTCATCTAACAAGAACAATATGAAAAACCAAACATCCATAGAGAAGTTAATACAACAGTGTTACCTCAAAAAGACATGTAGCAGTCAAAGGTATAAAATGTAAAAAAAGCTTGAAACAATGAACCATTGGATCGTTAGGTGTAGAAACAATCAATAAAACTAAGTACAGTTTACAATTTAACAAAGACTTAGAACAGCAAAAGAAGCATGTGGTTATCATACATGTATAAAAAAAATTATGTAAAAACTTGTATTCGCCGAGAACTAGTAAGATCACCAAGATCAACCTTCCAACAAAAGCATATTAATTTAGTTTGATTTTGACTTTGGGTAACATTATTAAAATGATTGTAAAAGTTTAAAGTTGCAAATTAATAAAAAAAGGTATTAAAGGTTACCACAAAAGCTTCTACACTATTCAAATTCACTCGGCAAAATGGGCATTTCTAAGAACAACGAACCATCCCGTAAAAGACAGTGACCTTGAAGTCAAAATTGACAGCAACAAGGCGAAATACCAACCGCTAATGCATTTTAGCGGTAAATTTGAAGATGTATTATAATATTGTAAAGAAAACTTGTTAGTACGAACATTAAAAAGAGAGCAATAGGTGGTTAACAAACACCATTTAACTTTCAAGGAATGGTTCGAATAAAAACAACCACGTGAGGAACGATCTTTCCAAATCACCATACAAGTGACTCGGTATTAGCTGGTTAGCCAGCCAAACGAAATTATAAACTCATTTAACTTCCACAGTCCAAGGTTCATAATACTATAGAACTGAGTAATTAATGAGAATTATATGAATCCAATTAATTTAAAAATTTTATTAAACTATTTTATCAAAAATTTTCAGCACTAAAAATTAAGTTAATAATAGTTATGGTTTAAGTAAAAAATTTTAATTGAATATATGAGTGAAAATGTATACAGAAACACACCATAGGGGACAATATTATAGTATTGAATTGAAACAAACTGTATGACTTGTACACACTTCTAAAAAGTTCAAACCGGCAAACAGGTGTATGTTCTCAAAGAAATTGAAAGTATGTAAAAAAATTTTTAATAATCAGCTAAGTACTTTCAACACATAACGTGCCATCATCAGAGCTTCCTAAAAGGACATTTAAGATAAGAGATTTTTTATAAACAAAAGATTGAAAAAACTTACGTCCTCTTATAAATCCTTCATAGAAGAGTAATTGTTAACATTCACATGATAAATCATGGATACTGGGCAAAAGCCACAGATATCAGGTATAAAACCATTAAAATTAAAAGTTTATCACATCTAAATTCTTTTTTAGTTTAAAATTACAACATGGCTGCGTCAAACCATTGTGAGTTCACGTGAACAGCTGAGCGCTGTCATTCATTCAAATGATAAAGAAGGAACCACTAATTTATGCGCCCTCTATATTGGTATGTAAATAAAAATTAAAAATTAATTAAATTGAAAATGGCTAAAAGGCCATGTGTTGGTTAAATTAATTCTAAGTGAAGATACTAAATTTTTAAAGTTAAATTTTCAAAATTACAAATATTAATATTGAAGTGAAATGTTAACGTGTATGTAAGTTATCAAAAACCAAATGTAAGAAAGAAGAATGGATGACGGAGGAAATTTTAGAGTTGATGAATGAAAGAACAAAAAACAAAACCATCAATAAGACCCGCTATAAACAGCTTCAAAACCAAAACCAACTAAGAAGAAAAATTAGAGAGGCTAAAGAAGCCTACTTCTCTGAAAAATGTAAAGAAATAGAAGAACTGCAAAGCAGATATGACAACTTCAACCTACATAAAAAAAGTTACAGAACTAGCCGGAATAGGAAATAGAAGAACCTCAAATATATTGCTCGGCAAAAATGAAAATATTATAATGGAGACAATACAAAAACTACGAAGATGGAAAGAGTACATCGAGGAACTATTTCATGACCAGAGAGAAGCTAGTACCTCCGTATATAGTTGAACGGGAGATGTAGTCCCAGAGACCCAAATAGGAGGTTAAGTCAGGCATTAAACTTAATGAAAACCAATAAATCTGCTGGTCCAGATGAATTACCAAGTGAGGTAATAAAGTTGGTCAACGAGAAAAACTTGGACATAATACTAGAACTGTTCAACGCTATCTGTACTACGGGAATCATTCCTAGAGAAATGTTGACATCAACATTTGTGTGTTTGCCAAAGAAAGTGAATGCCAAAGAATGCAGCGACTACCGAACCCATACATACCGATTATCCATACCAGAATACACTCTAAATTGGAGCTGGATATTAGTGACACTCAATTTGGGTTCCGCAATGGTATGGGTACCAGAGAGGCATTATTGTCCTTCAATGTGCTGACACAGAGATGTTTGGATGTTAACCGCCCTCTTTACGTCTGTTTTATAGACTACAATAAAGCGTATGATAAAGTAAAACATGATCGACTCATGGAAACTCTAAAAAATAAAAACATAGATGAAAGAGATTAAAGACTAATAACACACCTCTATTACAATTAGCGAGAAATAGTAAGAATTGAAAAAGAAACATCTGAAGAAATGGAAATAAAGAGAGGAATCAGGCAAGGCTGCATACTATCACCTCTATTATTTAACGCTTATTCTGAAGAGGTAATGAGAGAAACTCTGGAAGATAATCGGCATAAGAGTAAATGGAGTCTTAGTTAAAAGCATCAGATATACAGATGATAGAGTAATAATAGCCGATGGTTTACAAGACCTAGAAAGACTCATGAGTAAAATGGTAAGGTGTAGTAGGGAGTACGAACTCTCTCTCTCTCAATATCAAAAAGACAAAGTTTCTGAAAATTAGTAAAAACAACCATAATTTTAACGATACTAGAGGGCCAGCAGATCGAAAGAGTAAAAAAGTACACTTACCTGGGAACACTTATAACAGAAAATAATAACTACACTGCAAAAATCAAAGTCAGAATCGAAAAAGCACGTTCTAATTTTATGATAATGAAAAAGGTCCTATGTAGCAAAGATTTAACATTAGCTCTTAAAGTACGTCCATTCATTGGACGTTTTAAAAAAATATCGATTGGAAGTCAAAAATATGTTTTAAAAAATAAAAAAGGAATTTTGAGGTTACGTACTCAATATATACTCGACCATAGATATATAATACTCTAGATTGCGCCTTACGATCTTAAAATGGGTGACGGTTGCGACAGAGATAAATGAGCCTATTTGGTCGGTAGTCTCTTTCTAATTCAAGGAGAGTATCGACGACGTCACTATCCTACTCTGTCGTCGAGTATTTTAGATGGTTTGACAGTTAGAGCGGATGGCGACGAGAACTGGTCGTTTGTCTTCGGACGTGGATAATCCTGGTTCGAATCCCATACCAATCTTTACTTTTTTTATTTTTAATTTAATCAATCTTGCGTTTATTAGATATTATTACATCTCTAAAATAAATCTATGCAAAGATATATATATATATATATATATATATATATATATATATATATATATATATATATATATATATATATATATATATATATATATATATATATATATATATATATATATATATATAACAAATAAGAAAAACTGTGTATGTACCTATAGATTTTTAAAAATATAAAAGCCAATGTTATTTTTTTTAATAAGTTAATGGTAGAATAGTATAAAGTAATTAAAAATATTCGTAAAAATTACCAATAATTAATATCAACATAATGTACCATCGATTTATTAATTGAATCGGTCATTTCAAAAACAACACGAGTCACATATTTGTAATTTTACAGAAGAGCAAAGAAAACTTAACTATATAGTCGAAAGATGGATGAAATGGATGACATCAAAATTCAGAGTTATATTGTAGTTTTGTTCCTAATGTTTTTACTGGACTGGTGTCGTTTTTGCACACAACTTTTATCTTAAAGGAGTCTATTCCTCTCAAAAAGTTAGTTTCTCAAAATTGTGGACTTTGCTGTTTTTGAAATTACTGATTCAATAGGGAACTTGCATAAATTTTTAAATTCGAAAAAATGTTATAAATCACAACATAACATAATTTAAAACATGTATCAAAGATAAAAAAGTTTTGTTTGTCTTTCGTTCGGCCCCTAAAGACGATTAAAAATTCAAATTAAAACAGGTGGTCCAAAACGCTTCGTGACGTCACTTGGTTTTACATTTACATTTTTCCAATAAAGTAAACAGAATTTTAAATTAGACGTTATAAACGTCAGTGGAAAATACATTTATGTGACGTTACAAGTGTTTTTGATCGTTTGAACTATTCATAGAAAAATTCGTACTTTTACAAAATGGTTTTATTTTCAATAGTAAACCTTCGTTCATTTCCTTCAAAAACAGTATAAAACTACAATTTTAACAAACTGGTATATATTATTACAATGACATACGATAAATGTCATTAGAATATAAATATTTTTGACTTATTCCACGACGATGAGCTTGCCAAATACCCAAGTAGGTGGAGGCCAATAAACTAAAGAAGAAGAAGAAGAATATACCTAAATATAAGGTTGTGTCTAGGTATACGTTACCGTGTACGCAAATAAAAAAGTTAGAGTGTCAGTGATTTCTTATTTTTTATTTGTTTAGTGTTTGTTTTTAAATTAACTACGGAGTGTGGACAATTATTTAGTTCTTTTAATGAGTTTAAGAACATTTTAAAACAGTACGAAAAAGATAAGAGACTATAAATTATTATATATATTTTTAGTTATAAATGAAATAGTATGTATTACCGTAAAAGATTAAAATAAAAAGAAGACCTTAAAGCTTTCACAATAATAATTAACTTGTTCTGAAGCTATTATCCTTGTGGCATTTTTGTAATCAACTATTCTAAATGGGAACTAAGCCACAATTTAACCAAAAAATGATTTTATTAACGTTTCGACGTCTAAATCGGACGTCGTTGTCAAAATACAAAATAGTATTAAATTCAACAAAAATGGTGTTTCTTAGTAAAAATTTTTTCTAATAATTTATTTAATCTGACTAATTTTTGTATTTTGACAATGACATCCGATTTGGACGTCGAAACGTTAATATAATCATTTTTTAAGTTAAATTGTGGCTTATTTCCCATTTAGAATAGTTGATTATAATAATTAACTTACGTATAAAAATTATTTTAACAATATTTTTTACGTGTTATGTCAACTAAATACATATATTTATTTTGCTAACCTAAATATATACTTTAATATATACATTGATGTATTACAATTAAGTTTGAAACATCTGAATAGTTCTGCTTCCCTTCCTTTAACAAATATTTTTCTATCAAACACACGCTAAACATATCAAAATAGCATGTATGGTTTGTTCGACAGTAAATGGTTTGAATTCAATTAGTGCGGTCGTAAATATTATTAAATTTATCTGACCTGGCCCATTGTTAAGACCCACCCGGAGTGATAAGCCACCGAGGTAGACAGAGTTGGTCTTTTGCAATTAACACTGACTAGACGGTACTCCCATAATAAAGCCTAAAATAAATTTTACCTGAAACCGGGCCTTTTATACTATTATCGGTTAATCCGGGCTGTTTATAGTGGTATCTAATTGAACTTAACCATTTACTGTTTAACATACCATACCAAAATATACAGTCACTGCGCAAGCTAAATAATAATGTCACTGGCTTGATGAAGTTTAATTCGCGTGTACATACCTAACTTTTTTATTTGCGTACACGTTAGCGTGTACCTAGACACAGCGAAATATAACCATAATAATAACTAATGTAAAACTATGTGACGTCACGGGTCGTTTAAACTATTTTATACCGCTGAAGACTTTAAATACGTATTTCTAAGTTATTACGAGTTTTTGAAGCGTGAAATTTTGGAAATCTTATTTTTAAACAAAACTGAACATTATTATGTAATAAAAAAAATTGTGCAAGTTCCCTATTATAAGTAATTAGACATTATTTTTATTTATGAAACTACTGTTACAATTTTTTAAAAAAGTAGAAGCAAAACAAATATTATTCACATCATTCGAATAAGGACGAATTTATATTAATAACGAATGACTTTTATTTTACTATGCAGTTCACAAATTATGTATTCCAATATTAACTTACTATACATAGGTACATTTATTATCTGCTAGATTTACTTAGGTCCATTTTTCAGATGTAAAAATATCTAATAAACGCAATATTGATTAAATAAAAATAAAAAAGGTAAAGTTTGTATGGGATTCGAACCACGATTATCCACGTCCGAAGACCAAAGACCATTTCTCGTCACCACTCGCTCCAACTGTCAACACATATTACTCGATAAAGTGGGATAGTGACGTCGTCGATACTCTCCTTGAATTAGAAAGAGACTACCGACCAAATAGGCTCATTTATCTCTGTCGCAACCGTCACCCATTTTAAGATCGCAGGGCGCAATCTAGAGTATTATATATCTATGTACTCGACCTACGGGTCTATAAAAATAGACATGTTTTGTAGAAGCCTCATAAAATAAGCAAACAAAAAAAATAGAAATATTGACTTTTTTGGCTGAGGGGGAAAAAGTAGGGGCTGGAGGGCTAAAAATTCGGTGAGTTTTATTTTTAATCACATATAACCTAAAAAAGATGAAAAAATATATTCAGGCTGTATCGATCTCGAAAAATATCATTAAACCGGCAAAAACCCTTACAAAACTGAAAAAAAACATGATTTTTGTGGGGTTTAAAGGTGTTTCGCCAAATTTTTGAATATCCTAAAATACTCAGTTATTTCAAATTATACATACCTAATCTATTAACAGCTAATTAGAGCAGTTGAAAATAGAGACCAATGGAGAAACTCCTTAGTAATGGGGAAACGACGAGAGAGAGAGAGAGAGAGAGAGAGAGAGAGAGAGAGAGAGAGAGAGAGAGAGAGAGAGAGAGAGAGAGAGAGAGATAGAGAATCTATTAACATAACCTTGAGTTGATCTATTTTGAAGTTTGGAGAAAATGGAGAAAATCCCCAAAAACCCCCTAAAAAATCAGTTTTCTGGATTTTTGAAGATGGCGCACCTGACGGAAAAATCTGAAAAAAAAAATCAGAGAGATAGGTTTAAAAAAAAAACAAAAAATACAAAAAAAGGCCAACAGCTATCTCCAAAAAAAAATTATAAGTTTTAAAAAAATTAAAAAAAATTTGAGGTTATGTACACTTGATCTACGGGTACATAAAAAATGAACATGTTTTGTAAAAGCCATTCACACGTGTGAATTTTCTGAAATTCTTAAATAAATTGCAACCCAACTAAAAAAAAAAATCTAAAAATTTACGTTTTTGGCTGTGGGCGGAGGGATAAGGGGGATGACGAGCTAAAATTTTGCGTAATCTCATTTTTTAATCGCATGGAAAGTAAAAAAAAAAGAAAAAAAATTGAATTCTGGGAGTGAGGGCATTTTTCCTATCTTAACGGGGGTACCCTTTATACTCATATTAAAGTGTACACTAAATTATCTTTCATAAAGTGTATCCCATTTTTGATCTGAATAATAATTTCTAAAAAATAATATATAGTTCTAGTCAAAATTCGACGTGGGCCGATTTGTATTCACGCAAATTAAGATACTGCGCTTTTTTGTAATCGTTTGTTATTAATGGGTATAACTACAATTGTTTTCAGTAAAAAATGTAACTAGCCAAATTTAACTATTTTTATTCAAATAAAAGAAAAAATCGAAAAATATATTGTACACAAAATAACAAAGCGAATAAATGAAATCTAATTACCTTAACTCAAAAAAATATAAATTACAGATACCCCCTTTTCGATTAGTAGGGTAACATAGAAGTCGTTTTCCAGCCTTTTTCAAATGGTTTCCCAGTATTGGTTTTTGCAGACCTCACTAATGCCAAAGTTTCGTTTTTTATTTGCCGGCATTCAGTGTAAGATTTTGGACATAAGGAATTACCAAAAATTCACCAGAAATTTGTGACAACTAAAAAATTAAAATCTGCACTCAAGTTAATTATGTAAATATCCCCATATTTTGGCTAATTATGTTTCGTTTAGTTAAATATTTATAAATGTTTTCTAAATGCTCTTGAAGTTATGAATATTATAATTTAATTAGGAATAAAAAAATTATTTTAATTCATCTTCATGAAAACATCTAAAAACTGTGGTAAAAAGTAAATGTTTTCGGATTATAAATATTGAGACAAAACAGTAAGCAAACATAGTACAGTTCTAACTCTAAAATGAATCGTTACTGTTTATCTGTGTTCTTGGTTGCGTTTACAGTAGTAGGTGTAGTACTAAGCGCTCCGGAAAAATCGTTCGAGGAATATTTGGAAATTCTTAGGAAAGTTAATGTGGATGATGTTTTTAAGAACGATCGCCTCGTCAAAAGTTATGTTGATTGCTTCACCGGTTCAAAAACTTGCACAGTCGAAGGAGCTGCCTTAAAAGGTAACGCAATCATCATCATCATCATCATCATCATCATCATCATCATTAGACTTATTCATCATTAGGCAAATATGCAAATAAAAAGGTATGAAATATGCGTAAAAATATGCAGTATTTTACGCAAAAATATGCACGTTTATCTAGAAAATATGCATGTAATAAAATATTAATTAACATGTACCTATGTATTTTACAATCTAAGTTCATGTAGTTAAATATTTAAGTTTAAGTATTTTAACAAATAAATAAGGATATTATTTCGAATTGTTGTAACAACAAATTATTAAACGCTGTTTTTTCTGGGGGGGGGGGTATATACCTCACAGAGGGAACCATATGTACCCCTCCGACGATCCCTAATAAGGGTGAAACGTACCTAAGGGCGGTTGTGGTCCTCTCTGAACGAATTGAAATGTAAGATGTGTCTCATTTTCGTTTTTAAATTAAATAAAACTCGATGTATACCGAGAGAAAAAAATTCTTGACATAAAGAAACTTTATTAATATTTAAGAAAGATCGACTTGGCATATTGCCTGAGAAATATATCTTTGTATGTAAGATATAATTTTCTAAAATATTTCAAATAAATTCTACTATAGCCAAAGAAATATATCTTAAACATGATTCAACCATCACTTTCTGGCAAACTTCAAACTCATTTATCAGAAAGAAATTACACTTGATGTTAATTAATTTTATCATAAAAATATTTTTTCTACACATTACAAAACAATTCTTTCTGAGCAATAATATTTCTTAGTAAGGAATATTATTATTTTACTATTAATAATTAATGTATTTAATGTTAAGAAATATATTTCGCAGAGATAAACGTATATTTAGAGTTAAGTTAATATTTCTTGAAAATAAAGTGATATTACATACGGCGAAATAAATCATTGTGTTAAGGTAAAATCATTATTTTATTAATAAAACAAGATATAAAACGTTATTATTACATACAAATATTTTCTCCACTCTTAAACCACTGGCTTCTACACAACAATAAAAGGATGGAGAGGCAAATCTAACTTCCTCAAATTTTCCTTCTTTTGTTAATAGCACCTTGTATATCAGCAATTCACTAAAACAAAATCGTTATGTAGAAAGAGTAAACTTTAATAAACTTTTTTTATAAAGGTATAGATATTTATTTTGACAAGTTTAGAAAATACAAAAAAAAAGAATACACGGCCCCACATAAGAACTAATAATACTAATAATAATCAGTCATATAATGATTGACATAATCGAATAATGATTTATGTTTAGGATCGCTGCCTGGGGATCGCCAGGGCACGTCTGGAGCCGGCGCTGGACGTGACAGCATGCGGGACGTCGGTGGCAGGGTGTTGAGGAGGCGGGCCCCTGTCATACAAACAGCTACAGCCCAACAACAACAACCACCAGAAGTGAGCCAAACAACAACAAGAGCTCCACTCGCTGAAGGTGCTGCGCTGGAACATCAGCCGGCGCTCACTCAAGCGGGACGACCGAGACAGCGTATGAAATGGACTGTGTCCATGAACGAAAATATCCTGCGCTTTTACTATAAGGTGACAAACCTCGGTCAAGAAGCAATCGGCTACCGACAACAACTGTATGCCGAATTTTGCACGGAGTACCCAAATATTCAAGTATCTGAACAACGAGTAGCAGACCAATACCGGGTAATCATCAGAAATAATCTTATCCCTGAGACTAGACGCGATGCCATCAAAAGCGAAGTCGAAAGGGAAATTAATAACCAAGAGCTAGTTGTGGATCAAGTCCCTAACGAAACACATGAGCAGATTCCCGAGCCTGCCATACAAGAAACTCGACATGAGAACACACATGAGAACAACAACGAGGTGCACGATAGGCTGTTAAACGAAATGGCACGAGCCGTACAAGAGTTTAGTGGAACAAACCCACTTAGCAGACCACCGCTACCAAGAATAAACTCTTGTAAGAAACTAGGTGCGCTGTTACACATTATGAACACTGAAGTCCTACCCAATTATGTCGTAGAAGCTCAAACATTGGAGCATTTGCATATGATAATCTACTGTGCAGCAACATCTATTGCTAATGTAATGGGCGTTAAGATCAGAACACGACGGGGTACTAACAACGGAAGGACTGGTGACAGAATTGCACCTTGGGAAAAACGGCTGCAAAGAAAGATTGAATCGTTGCGAAGGGATATTGGACAAATAACGGAATATACTCGAGGAACAACGAGTAGAAAATTAATTAGAAGAGCTGAAGAAATAATACGAAATACTCCGAGACACTCACAGCATGATCCAGAAAACAACACAGCTGAACATTGCCTGGACACATTAAAACAAAAACTCTCCGTTTATTCAGGCCGTCTAAGGAGATACAAAGTCAGTAACAACCGAAAATGCGACAACATACTCTTTGAGCATTCAGAGAAGGCGTTTTATAGGAAACTTAACTCCACTGTAGAAAATGAAAATAAAGTATACCCAAGTCGAGAACAAATTCATGAGTTTTGGGGAAACCAACTTTCAACGCCAGCTACTCATAACAACAATGCTGGGTGGATTGAAGACACGACGAACAACTGTCAACATTACAATAATATTCCTTACGAACCTTTCACCACTGAAGAAGTCTCGAATACTATCAAAGAGCTTCACAACTGGAAATCTCCTGGCCCGGACGGAGTCCAGAACTTCTGGCTAAAGAAGTTTTGGCGTGTTCATGAGCGATTGTCAATTTTAATTAATTATGTTATTTCTAATCCTCAGGAAATACCATCATTCCTTACTAAGGGGACCACTTATTTAATACCAAAGGATCAAACTAACACCCAAGATCCAGCCAAGTATCGCCCGATTACTTGTCTACCAACATTGTACAAATTGGTCACATCCTGTGTAGCTCGGCGTATCTACCAACACTGTGCTCTAAACAATATCATAGAGCCTCAACAGAAAGGATGCGCTAAGGGTTCCATGGGCTGTAAAGAACAGCTTATTATCGACTCAGTCATTTCTAACCAGGCATATATCAAAAAACGAAATCTCTTTACTGCTTTCATTGACTACAAGAAAGCGTTTGATTCAGTGCCGCATGCATGGCTTATCGATATATTGAAAATATATAAAGTCGATGATAATATAGTGACCTTTTTAAAACATATAATGACTGAATGGAAGACAAAAATTCACCTTCAAATACCTGGTGAAAATAATATCGAAACTGAAGATATCCCAATTAACCGGGGGCTTTTCCAGGGGGACTCCTTGAGTCCACTTTGGTTCTGCCTAGCAATGAACCCACTATCTCAGCTACTGAATTCCACTGACTCAGGCTTTAGCATCAAAAATAACAATACTGTTGTAGCGAAGCTTAATCATTTGTTGTATATGGATGATTTAAAATTAATGGCTTTAACTCGAAAACACTTAGATCAGATGCTAAAAACTGTAGAAACCTTCTCTAATGATATTAGTATGCACTTCGGTCTAGACAAGTGCCGTATCTTAAATATAGTCAGAGGACAGGTTCAGCCCGGTGGTTTCGATATGCAAAATGGCCAGAACATCGAGGCCATGGGTGAAAATGATATGTATAAATATCTCGGTGTAAAGCAAGCGCGGAAAATTGACCATAAACAAATGAAAACCGAACTAACTTCTGAATTTGTACGAAGGGTAAGACAGCTTAATCGGTCATTCCTCAATAGTAAAAATTTGTTTAAGGCATTAAATACGTACGCCTTTTCCGCGCTTAGCTACTCATTTGGTATTATCAAATGGTCAAAAACCGATATAGAAAGTCTTCAGCGGAAAGTAAGAACACTTCTCACAAAGGCACACAACCATCATCCTCGCAGTGCAGTAGAGAGAACAACATTACCGCGGTATCTAAGAGGAAGAGGACTCATGGACATAGGTGAGCAATTGGATAAACAAGTGGCTAACTTAAGAACTTATTTTCAGGCACAGGCTGAATCATCTACTTTACATCGTGCAATCTGCGCAGTAGATGACTCAACGCCGCTTAAACTGAGGGAACAAGAAATGCGCATAAACCACCTATCTAAGGACGAAAAAATGCGCACCTGGATGGGTAAACCATTGCATGGACGGCATCTCAATGAGGTCAACCAAGAATATGTCGACAGTAGAGCGTCGAACCATTGGTTGGTATCAGGAAAGATGTTTCCCGAGACAGAAGGTTTCCTACTTGCCATTCAGGATCAGGTTATTCCAACTAGAAATTACCTGAAGTATATTGTAAAAGATCCTCAGGTCCAAAACGACAAATGCCGATATGGATGTCAAGCCCAAGAATCCATCCAACATCTTACCGGGGGCTGCCAGGCGTTTGTCGGAACTGATTATAAAGAACGCCACGACTCAGTAGGAAAGATTCTCCACCAAGAACTAGCTAACAAACTTGGACTTCTCCAAACCGACCATCTTCCTTATTATCAATACGTCCCTGATAGAATGCTTGAAAACGACAACTACAAGCTATACTGGGATCGCACTGTGCTCACAGACCAAACAGTGGCACACAATAGACCGGATCTCATACTAGTTAATAAACTTACTAGGCAAACAACATTAATAGAGGTGGCGATACCTAACAACAATAATCTGCGTGTTAAGCACAACGAAAAGATCGCCAAGTATAGAGATCTCGAAATACAAATAAGGAGACAATGGAGAATGGAAAGTACCCAGACAATACCTATTATTCTTTCTACTACTGGAGTCATTCCAAAGAACCTCATAGAAAACATCAAAAAGCTAGGTCTAAATGAACATCTTTACAAGACTATGCAGAAAGCTGTGCTACTCTCGACCTCCAGATGCGTGCGAAAATTTTTGGGAGACACTCCGGCGTACCAAGTCACCTAGGGCTCGATAACACGGAAAGAGTCCCACCAGAGCTCAATCCTTTTGATACCCTAGGTATCTGGGATGAGTGAATTTTCCCCTTACAGAGAGTGCGGGTCGTATGGCTAAATCTGGATCAATCATATTTAGTTCAACCATGCCATTATTTAACCTACACATCTTTGTTTATTTTTTTCTTTTTGTTAATGAAATATTAATTATTTATCTGTATAATATTAAGTCACACAATAAACATTGTTTAGCTAAAACAAGAGGAAAAATTCAACCAATGTAAAACATTGAAGCAGACATAATAATATGTAATTTTCTTAATTTTTATAATCTAAAAGAGACAGCATACCTAATCATTAAGAAATTTTGTTACGGGAAAGTATTATTAGTTTACATCTAAGTCATTTAATACATATTAACTAATTCACGGTTTTCGGCAATAATATTTCTTAACCATAAACGTATATTTCTTTTAGACTAACTTTAGATTTCTTTATCTCAAATAAATTAACAGAACACATTCTCAGCGTTGCACCCGCCATGTTTGATATAGCGTTGTATTGTATATTTTTATAAAAGACGATACATTCAAGAAACCTATTATAGTTGATACATAAGTATACACATTTTTAAAAAGATACTTACATGTATGAAGTTCTACCATTTCTGGAAGGCCCCGCAGTTGGTTAATAACTCCCTTCTTAATATTGTTCTGAAGCTATATAATATATCATTCTGTCCCAGCTTTAAATTGTAGCATATTTCCCAATTAAAATAATAAGCTCCTTTATTTCAGAGTCGTCCATCATTATACCTAAAAAGCATATAAAGATACTATTATGTTTCTTTTTTAACCATTCGGATACGCAACAATATTATTATTACATCTTAAATTACTCAATTTACTTTTATTAGTTTTATTTAATACCTATAATGTACGTACCTTCAAAATATCCGTTAATTTTTAAAGAACACCAATAAATAGACATCCATCTATATGAACATGAACATATCACGCCATCTTGACAAACACTGACGACTAAATCATAAATAGTTAATCTGCGCAATTCTTTTGTGGAAGAAAATCTCTTTGCAAGTAACATTTCGGCATTAATGACAAAGTTTTTATTTTATAACCATAGTTACTACAGAGGGTATTTCTGAAGAATTATTTCTTGTGGTTTAAAATATTTATTTGATTGCAAGAAAATTTCTTGTTCACAAATATAAATATGGATTAACTCAACATTATATTTCTTATACTGCAAAATATTTGTAGTTTTCAATTTAAGAAATAAAAACTTTAGGATAAGAAAATTACATATTGAATGCATTTCTTAGTATTGAAGAAATTATCTGTAAGAAATTATTGAGTTGTGTTTAAAAAACTCGTTTCTTTATATGTGAACCAGTTTGTTTAAGTTAATAGGATATGTTAACTTTTAAGAATTATTGCTTAAAGAAATCGGTGTTTTAGGAGAAAAGAAATTGTTCTCTCGGTGTAGGAAACTTAAAATTATCAAAATATTTTAACTTTTATTTGCATAACAATTACAATATTTAAATTAAAAACATGCAATAAAAATTGGTGCAGTAATCTTGAAAATGTCAAGAAATGACTGCGCAAGAAAAAAGAACTCCCAAATATTTACAAGAGGCCTCAAACTTTTCTTTTTATATTTAAAGAAAAAATAATATGAACATAAATTAAAAGCACTTAATTATTTAAGGGCAATATATATGTTTTTGTGTTTAGTAAAATAAAGGCCAACTAATCCTATTGTTCAAGAAAAAAGTAATAGCGACCTTTCAGTAGACTATATTGAATGATTTGCATTTTGAAGATTTCTTCATCTCAAGAAATTTAAAAAATGCTTGAAAAAAGAAAAAATACATCGATTTCTTGCGAACCAGCCTTGTGTTCACACTAATTAAAAATATTCTCAATTTTTGAAATGTATGTTTGTACCACCGTGTAAATATTTAAAATAAAATAACAAATAGTACGTAGGCCCTTAAGGTTTTGCCACAAAATGAGCAATAAACTTTATCCATATCCATAAATACCTATTTGTAAGGTATTATAATAGTAGAAGCACTTTCAAATTTTATCACAGTTTATTTTCGGCAATTTCAAAGTACAATCATTCACAATTACTTACAAAGACAAGTGTTGACGGCTTCAATTTTTCGATTTCAACAAAAAAAAAGTAAAATTGGCCGTTAAAATAAAAATTTTTACCTAGAGATATAAACTGGCAGATTTTGGAACCCTTACATTCAAGGAAAAAACTATAAGCCGCTATCTTTTATAAGTTATTACTTTCGATACCAAAAATTTCAATACCAAGAGATTAAAAGATTATAAAACATAATATTTGGATTTCCAAGCTATTTGTTACAAGAATATAAATAGTTTCGAACAAAATTTCAAATTATATGCACTTTATGCCCACTTTTATAGAAATATGCAAAATTTTACATCTTTGCATATTTTATGCATAATATGCAAAATATGCAATTTGCATATTTGCCTAAGTCTAATCATCATCATCATATCATCATCAATCAGCCCTGATTTGTCTATTGCTGAATGTAGGCCTCGTCCAGATATTTCCATTTTCTTCTGTTTTGCGCTGCTCTGCTCTGCTATCCAATTGGTCACAATTCTTTTGAGGTCGTGGATCCATTATGTTGGGGATTTTCCCCGGATTCGCTTGTCTGTCCACGGTCTCCATTCAAGCAATGTTTTTGTCCCTCTGCCGTCCTTCATTCTCGCAACATGTCCCGTCCATCTCCATTTTTGCCTTGTAATATCTTAGAAGATACTGTCTTCCACTGCTTTTCATCCATAAACTTTTTGGTTTCTTAGTCTATTTCTCAAGCTTTTCCAAGTACTGATCTCTCGATTTTACCTGGGGTCCTCAATTTTTCCGATGATGTTTTTCTAGGTTTCTGCTCCGTATGTGAGGACTGGAAGAATCCACGGGTTAAAAGTTTTCCTTATTAGTCCATGTGGTGAAACCGCTCCCGTCTGAAAAAATTTCTGATTCGGTTTATTTATGGATTACTATTCAAAAATGTCCCTTTTAAACAAATTTGAAGGGTGCCGGGCGGCATTTTTGGGCAGTAATTGTTTAAACAGTTTTTTCCTTTTTTGGCTATAGAACATATTTTTTTAGATTTTTTGGGTCATTATAAACAAGAAAGGTATCTTGTGATTTTTTTCAAAAATTTATAGTTATGGGCGATTTAAAATCTGAAAAATGCGAAAATAAGCATTTTCGAGGCTTAAAAACTCCTATTTAAATTAGTATTTTGAGGTTTACAAGTACTTAAATTGTAGTTTAAACATTCATTTTCAAGATTCTGAAAAGTGATAGGGTCTAACTTCAATTTAGAGCGTTGATATTTTTAATTGTTAATTATGCGTGTCTATCCGATTTTTTTGCCGGTACGGCGCAATCTATTTCAACAATCTCCTATTTTCATTCAAAAAATATTTTTTTTAGATTCTTTGGGACATTTTAAATAAAATAGGAGAGTATTGAAATAGATTGCGCCGCACTGGCAAAATAATCGGATCGACACGCATAATTAACAATTAAATAACAACAGTGAAAATTGAAGCTAGACCCGATCACTTTTCAGAATCTTGAAAAGGAATGTTTAAGCTACAATTTAAGTGTTTGGCAACCTCAAATATACTAATTTAAATATGAGTTTGTAAGCCTTGAAAATGTGTATTTTCGTATTTTTCAGGTTTTAAATTGCCTATAACTCGAAAACTATAAATTTTTGAGAAAAATTATAAGATAGCTTTCTTGTTTAGAATGGCCCAAATAACCTAAAAATATATGTTCGACAGCAAAAAAGGTGATATTTTGTATTTGTTTTAAAAAATTGTTTAAACAATTTCTGCCCAAAAATTCCGCCCGGCACCCTTCAGATTTGTTTAAAGGGGGCATTTTTGAATAGGAATCGACAAAGAAACCGAATCAGAATTTTTTTCAGACGGCAGCGGTCTCACCATATGGACTTTATTAAATGGATTGGGACATTTGTTTTAAACATAATTCTTATTTTACCGAATGCCCAACTTAAACTTATCCTTTTGAGCAGTTCACATGTTCGGTTATCTCGCGTTAATTTTTTTTTGTTTTTATTTTAATGGCATGGACTTTATGTGAATCAGCCAGTCACAACATGACTACTATATCAAGAAGATTAAATATTTAAAGACCGTAAGTCCATAAAATATCAATAACGAAGAAAAATTAGTTCAATAGCTGTTGAGAGGTAATTTATGTACTGAAATAAAGAGATGGTATTAAGCTAAGGTAAGCTAATTATAGCCTCCTTTCAACATCATAGGTGTGTTCAAAAACGATCTGCAAAAATTAATAACAATAACAATAAGATAAGAATAATAAAATAGAAATAATAATAAACAAGACGGTGAGGTCCTCAAAGTTCCATCTTTTCTTTGTTTTTATCTTACGCGGCTCCCTACTCAATTCGAAAGCCGCCTTGCTATGGACTGTCCAAGTTGCTCACCATATTTTCTCTATATACATACATACACATATACACACATATACTTTAAATACTTGACACTACAAAACTATTTTGATACTTGACAGAAACATCACTAACGCATTATACATACTCTCTTGTCCATTGGCTAAGATACTAAGGATATTAAACGGAGCTGGTGTCTTAAGTCTATGTAGCTGCTGAATAAATCGATCTGTTTCATTCTTATATTTTTGGCATTCAAAAAAAATATGATCTAAATCACCTTTTTTATCACAATTTGGACATCGATCATTTTCGAGAACACGAAGTTTATGCAGGTATGTGGGATAACAGGCGTGACCAAAACGAAGACGTGTTATAGTTGTGATGTATTTCCTTGAATAATTATATGGCTGGAACCACGTTCTATTCGGTATTTTCTTTTGTATACTACAGTACCTAGAAGGGTTGGTATAAGTATGATGTGACCAACATTCATTCCAAATTGTGAGGTATTTCATTTTAATATAAGAGACTGAATCACAAAAACTTACAGGATGTTTATTAGGCAAACCATTTTTTACACTTTTTTTCGCCAGCATATCAACATGCTCATTATGTTCAAGGCCGATATGTGCTTTAACCCAAACAAAATTAATCTTTTTATTAATTTTATGTAGTTCCAAAAAGCGTTTTTTGATTGATGATATAATTGGAGGAGTAACTTGGGTACTTAGTCAAAACTAAGGAATTTAAAACAGACAGGGAGTCCGATATAATTATTGCAGAATCAATTGTAGACTGACTTATATATGTCAAAGCTTCGTAGATTGCAATAGCTTCAGCACTAAATATAGAAAATATGCTATCTAGTTTGTAGGAATAATTAATATTTTTGGATGGAATATAAAAAGCACATCCTACATCATCCTCGGACTTAGAAGCATCAGTATATATAGCCACAGATTCTTCAAAGCTTGCTAGTATAGAGTTTAATAAGTTAATATTAATGTGAAAATTATCACTGTATGAGGGTTTTACAATCTTGATATTCAGCAACAATGAATTGTAATCATCAAGGTCAGATAGAATTGGGCTGGGATAATACATATAATTCACTAAGGATATCTTGATTTGATTGTAGAGCAATCAAATTTAATCGTATTTCGTAACCCAAATACTTTCCACTTCAATTGCTCATTCCTTGATTTTTATTAGCTCATTGGGGACGATATTTGGCATCATTTTTGTTTTTACATAATTTATCTACCAACTCCATGTGCTACTTGCTGTATTTGTTGTAGCTTAACCCTGGCTTCTCCTAAGTCGTTTGTTGTGAAGACAATTTCATCGGCATATCGAAAATGATTAAGTTTTTTTACATAGATGTCAATATACCCTTTACGTCCCAGCCTCATCTTTTAAATGCGTACTCCGTTCATCTTCTTCTTATAATAGGCCTCTTGGCCTGTTCCTTTCCGATTTTGAGCTTGTATTCGTAGCTGTGATGTTGACTGCCAACTATCTCGCCACCCTTTAAAGGGCCTTCCTATTGGTCTCTTGCCTGTTGGCTTTGAATCCCTGGCTATACCGGCTATTCTCTCGTTGTCCATTCTCGTCACATGCTGATTCCACTCTCGTCGTCTCTGTCTTCCCCACCGTACTATATCTTGTATGTTACAGAGGTCTCTTATTCTGTCGTTCGGTATTATGTCTCTCAGTGTTTTCCCAGATATTCACCTCAACGTTCCCATTTCTGATGTTCTCAGTATCCTCTTGGTTTCTGCAGTGTCACATCTTGTTTCTATCGCGTACCTACGTCATGATCGGTCTTACACATGATTTTTATATGCGTACTTTCCCTTCCAGCCTCATATCTTTGTTTCTCCAGATGATATCCCTCAGACATCCTGACACGTAATTGGCTTTATTTGCTTGATTTCGGACGCTCTCTTTAACATCTCCATAACTACATATTTCGATTCCCAGATATTGGAATCTCGAGACTTGTTCAATTAGTTCGTTGTTAATTACTAATTTGCATCTTATGGGTTCCCTTGACACTACCAGGGATTTTGTCTTGGCTGTTGATATTTTCATGTTGTAGTTCTTCGCCACTGTATTGAAAGTTTGTGCCATTCGCTGTAGGTTATCCTCGTTATCGGAGATTAAGTTTGCGTCGTCAGCATAACAGAAGATTTTTATTTGTTTTCCCGCCATCTTATATCGTTTTCCAGTACCTTTAATGTTCTATATGATTTTGTCATTGACTAAATTAAAAAGCAATGGGCTCAAGCTATCCCTTTGTCTGATTGCCGAGTTGATTTCTACTTCCGATGTTAGTTCATTCTCGACTTTTATTCTGGTTTCGTTCTTCGTATTAATGTCTTTAATTATCCTTATCATTTTGTTGGGCTGATTTTTCTCCTTTAGCAATCTTAGCACATCTTCCAATCTTACACAATCGAAGGCCTTAGTCAGATCTACAAAGCACATAAATGCAGATGTATTATATTCCACTGCTTTCTCAGCAATTTTTCTGGCTATGACTCCGTAACTATTATAAATATGTTTGGCGACAAAGTATCTCCCTTCGCGAGATACTTTCTTTGTATGAAGAACTTTAAGTTTTCTTCTTCTTCTTCTTTTTGTATAGACATGACTCTGTCTGTTTTTTCAATGTGCCTCGTGTAAGTTGTCGTTCCATCGTTTTCGTGGTGTTTCAACTGATCGTCTTCCTATTGGGGAACCGTCTCTCGCTGTCCTTACTACTGTATTTGTTGTCACTCCGCCTAGGTGGTCATTCCATTCTATTCTTTTGTTTCTTATCCAGTTATTAATGTTGTCCACATTGCATCTCCGTCGTATATCTGTACTTCTAGCTCTGTCCCATAGAGCCTTACCATCGATTTTTCGAAGGGTTTTGATCTCCGCTGTTTCGAGCAATCTTTTTGTCCTTTCTGTGCCAGGTCGGGTTATTATTGGTCTGATGACTGTTTTGTAAATTCTGCCTTTCATTTCTTTCCCGATATTTTATTTCTCCAGATTGTGTCATTCTGGCAACCTGCGACTCTCTTTGCTCTATTCACTTGATCTTCCACTTCTGTTTCGAGCCTTCCGTAGATAGATAGTGTGATGCCTTGATATTTAAATTCCATTACTTGTTCTATTAAATAACCCTCCAGCTCCAATTTACATCTTATTAGATTTCCTATTATTACCATGCATTTTGTCTTTTTTGGGGAAATTAACATGTTAAATTTTCTGGCGGTTATATTAAATTGCTACAGCATACGTTGTAAATCATCTTCACTTTGAGAGATTAGTATTGCATCGTCTGAATAGCAGATTATTTTAAGTTGTTTTTCTCCCATTTGGTATCCTTTTTAGCTCTTAAATTTAATATAATTTCATCCATGATCAGGTTGAACAATAAAGGACTAAAGGAATCCACCTGTCTTATCTCATTGCGAGCTTCAATTGGGTCAGTTAGTTCATCTTCTACTTTTACTTTTATAGTATTGTTCTGGTAGATGTTTTCGATCGTTTTCATTATTCCTACAGGTACGTCTCTTGAGTGTAACAAATGGATAACGTCCTTTAATTTGACCCTGTTAAATGCTTTCTTAAGGCCCACGAAACATAAATATGCCGGTTTGTTTTATTTTAACGATTTCTGTTAAACTTGCCTCATTATAAATATAGCGTCAGTGCATGATCTTTCCGACCTAAAACCTTGTTTTTCTTCTGCTAATGCTATAATTTTATTCAGTTTGTCTGTTATCACTTTGGCTGTTAATTTTAATGTTTTGTTTAATATGTTAATTCCTCTGTAATCATTCGTGTCCGATTTGTCTCCTTTTTTGAAGAGACCTGTCCTTGTATTAATTTTAATAGTTGTTTAGTCAGATCTTGTCCTCCGTATTTTAGGAGTTTGTTCGATATTCTGTCCTCTCCTGGAGATTTTCTATTTTTTAATTTTCTTAATGATTCCTTTACCTCTCCCTCCTCCATGTTTATTTCTTCGGTTGTCGTAACCTCAGGTGTTGGTGGTTCATAGTTCATTATCGTCGCCTTTAGCAAATGGAAATTGGAAGTAGAGATCTTTAAATTTTCAGTGAATTAAAAAATAAAAAAACTAAGTGGATACCGGAGGATAGGCTGCTGAAATGCGAGAGAAATACGAACAAATGTAAATTCGCCGGACGAGCTAATCAAATGATTAGAAATGGAAATCGTAGCGATCCAAGAAATAAAATCAACACAAGACATGAACAAAAATTTCTCTGGATACCGTATCCACAAGAACCACAACAGAGCAAATTAAGGAGAAACGGCTATTCTAGTATAAAGAGTAATACACCTTACTATCCAACATACAACAGAACTTAATAGTATGGAAACAACTACAATAAAAGTCCAAATGAGACAAGGAGAAAAATAATGATTACCTTAGCATATATGATACCAAGAGGTCTACAACGACCTGAACGCGTTTCTAAATACAGATAAACTGAAATCATAGGATATCTAAACGCCAGATCCTCTAAATGGAATGATAGAGCTACAAATAAAAACAGAAGAATTTTAAAAGACTATATTGAGAACTGGTTATTTTGCCCATAGGCTCAGGACGAGGATCAGGAAATCACAATTAATTAGTAAATTTTCATTTGTCTTCTGTGATCTTTGAGCTTGCTTTTTTGTCATTAAAGTAGAAAAAAACTTTAAATTTCACTCATTATATCATTATCGTCCAGTTTATTTACCTATTTTTATTTATTTAATCAGTTAAGCCCATTCGTACCTTTCGGTGTTGGGCTGTTTACAACTAGTTCGATATCTACATTTCAATACATTTTAATAATTATACAAAACTTTTATTTTAACAATACAATTTTAATAAATATAAATTACTTATTTGACCCATTTTTCTGTCCATATGTTTTAATCTTTTGGTGCTTCTTTGATACTTCTTTTCCATGCTGTTCTATTTTGAGCCAATTGTTTTACCATACTCCATTGCAGTCCTCTCTTCTCTGCTTCTTGTCTAACTTGTTCTTCCCATCTCATTCTT
The DNA here is from genome assembly GCF_917563875.1 of Diabrotica virgifera virgifera. NCBI lineage: Eukaryota > Metazoa > Arthropoda > Insecta > Coleoptera > Chrysomelidae > Diabrotica > Diabrotica virgifera. The sequence continues at coordinate 71,821,981 of NC_065448.1, forward strand.
GGGCGACCTACTTTATTTTTCCCTCGTACTCTGACTTCATATACTTTTTTCGTTATTCTTGTGTCGTTTAGTCTGTGGATGTGGCCCAACCATCCTAACTGTCGTTCCCCTATAATTGTCTCTATGGGTTTTATCTTTAGAGCTTGAGTTTTTGTGTCGTTTCTTATTTTGTCTCTTCGTATGACCCCTTCTATTTTTCTCAAGAATCTCATCTCTGTAGCTTTGATTTTTCTTTTGTTGTTCTTTGTTAGCGTCCACGACTCACTCCCATAGACGATTGATGGTCGAACCACTTTTTGGTACACTTGTGTTTTGACTTCTTTGGGTACCTCTTTCTTTCCAAGGAACGTATTTCTTAATGTATTATAAATTGTCCCTGCTTTTCCTATTTTATTGTTTATTTCTTTGTCTATTTTACCATCTTCTTCAATAATTGTACCTAAGTAGTTGTAGCTGTTTACTTGTTCCAAAACTTGTCCTTCTACCTTAATTTTTATCACTTTTTTTGTAGTTGCCATAACCATTGTTTCACTTTTATCTGTGTTTATTTCCATGTTCATTTTTCTTAGTTCTTTTATATAAGTGTTTATTATTTGTTGCAGTTTCTCTTCCGTGTCAGCTAACAATACCATATCATCTGCAAATAGTAATTCTTGTATTTGTACATTGTTCATTTTCCATTTTCCCAATATCATGTCTTTAGATTTCTCCTTGCATTGCTTTATTGCGTCATCTAGTACCATTGAGAAAAGTAATGGACTTAGTACACAGCCTTGTTTTAGTCCTATCTTTGCCTGGAATTCATCAGATTCTTGATTGTGAGTCCTTATTTTTATTTTATTATTTTTATATAAGGCTTTAATTATTTCTATCATATCCTTTTCTATTCCATTTTTCTTTAAACATTTCCATATATCTTCCCTTCTTATTCTATCAAAAGCTTTTTTCAGATCAATAAAGCATATGTGTATCTCTTTGCCTTTCATCAATAGTTTTTCTCCTATTTGTCTCAATATGAATATCAGATCTTGGGTACTCCTTCCTTTTCTGAAGCCATGCTGGGATTCTTCTAGTTTTATTTCTAGTTTTTCCCTTAGCCTTTTTTCAATTATTCTATTGAATATTTTGGCAGGAACGCTTGTCAATGTAATACCTCTATAATTTTCGCAATTTCTTGCGTCTCCTTTCTTAAACAGTGGTACTATTATATCTGTTTTCCAATCAGATGGTATTTCCTTTGTTGTGATTATTTCATTTAATAGTTCTCGGAATTTTTCTTTTGAATTTTCACTCATGTACTTTAACATTTCAGCTGTGATTTCATCTTGGCCTGGAGATTTTCCCAATTTTAATTTGTCAATGGCTTCTGCAATTTCCTCTTTTGTTATTTGCTGCATTTCCTCTGTATTTTCGATCACGTCTTCCTCTCTTTCATGTTGATATTGTTTCCATTCTGTTAGTTCTTCAAAGTACTGCTTCCATCTTTGCATTATTTCTCTTTCTGTAGTTAATATATTTCCTTCTTTATCTCTTATGTTTCTTAATCTATGTGTTTTCTTTTGTCTTAGCTGTTTCAATGTACCATAGAACAATTTTTGGTTATTAAAATAGTTTTCATTCATTTTGTGTCCAAAATCTTCCCAAGACTTCTTTTTTGCCGTTTTAATTTCTTGTTTAATGTCGTTTCTGGCCATTGTATATTTTTCGAAATCGTTCTCCGATTTGGTTTTTAGGTACATTTTCCATACTTTTTTCTTTTCTTTCACTTTACGTTGTATTTCCGCTGTCCACCATTTACTTTTCTTCGAATATATGTTTGTGATTTTAGTTGTTCCGCATACTTCTTTTGCTGTTTTCAATATGATTTCCTTAAATTGCTTCCATTTATTTTCTATTCCTGTGTTAATTGCCTTTATAGTCCCGAACTGTTTGGTTAACTTCTTCTGGTATTCCTCTTTACTATCTATTTCTCTTAATTTGCAGCTTTTTATTTTTTCTTTAGTTATCTTCTTTCTTTTTTCTGTTGTGTTATGTGTGTACACCCTTAGTTCCATTATAAGCAAGTAATGGTCACTGCTTATTTCAGCCTCTCTTTTTACCTTTACGTCTTTTATCATCTTTAGGTCTTTTCTTTTTATTAGGAATTAGTCTATTATGGATTTTTCTTTTCTCGATGAGATTTCTCTAGTATATTTGTGTATGTCTTTGTGCATAAATTTTGAATTCGTTATAACCATATCATTTGCTATACATAGATCTATGATTCTGTTTCCGTTATCATTTTTCATTTCTTCTCCATGTTGCCCTAAGTATCGTTCAATCCCTTTATTGTCTCTTCCCACCCTACCATTTAGGTCTCCCATTAATATAAGGTTTTCTCCTTCGTTGTCCATCTCTGCTTGTAATATTTCAAAGAATTCATCTTTTTCCTCTTTTTTGGCATTATCATTTGGCCCATATGCTACGATTATGCTGGTTATATTTGTATTATCTAGTTTTACTTCCACTACCAATAATCTTTCGTTTATATATCTTTCACCTATTATGTTATTTGTCTTTTCTGTTTTTACTATTAGGCCTACACCTCCCGCGCCCCATTCTTTTAAGTCAACTCCTGACCAATATAAGCGGTAATCATCAATTAGACCTACTATTCCTCTACCTTTCTTTTTTATTTCAGTTACTTCCAAGTAGTCTATATTTTGTAGTTTCATCTCTTCAATTATTTCCTCTTCTTTACCGTTAATACCTCGCACGTTCCATGTAGCCATTTTTATGATTTCCTTTTCATTTTCCTTATGTTCCGTATTTTTACATATCTCACCATTTTTGTTCCTCGCTATATTTGTAGCTTCATATACAGAGTGGGCCAATTAAAAGGAGCCACCCCGATATTTGGCAGTATTTATTGGATTTTAAGAAAACAAAAAAACAGGTCAATTTTTGATCCAAGGGGGACATATTTTTACGGTACAAACTTCTGCCATTTGTCAACTCCCTCCCTTCCACTTCCCCCACCCCTTATTTTTAAATAGGAAATAGGGGTCGTGTGCTAGCTCATTTGAAAGGTTATTCAATTCTCTATTCAGTAATATCAACATTGACTTAAAGATTTATACAGGGTGTCCAAGAAAAATTATTTTAAATTAAATTAATTGACACAAAAAGAAGAATGTATGTAATTTATTTAACTCAGAATACATTCTACTGCTGATAAAAAGCAGAAAAAAATGTTTATTTGATAAATAAACACTGCTTGTTGCTTAAATTCAATATTCAACCTACCAAGAGGTAGATGGGTGGAAGTTTGAACATTAAAATTAAGCAAAAAGCAGTGTCTATTTATCAAAAAACATTTTTTTCTGTTTTCTGTCAGCAGTAGAATGTGTTCTGAGTTAAATAAATTACATACATTCTTCTTTTTGTGTCAATTAATTTAATTTAAAATAATTTTTCTTGGACACCCTGTATACATTTTTAAGTCGATGTTGATATTACTGAATAGAGAATTGAATAACCTTTCAAATGAGCTAGCACACGACCCCTATTCCCTATTTAAAAATAAGGGGTGGGGGAAGTGGGAGGGAGGGAGTTGACAAATGACAGATGTTTGTATCGTAAAAATGTGTCCCCCTTAGATCAACAATTGACCTGTTTTTTTATTTTCTTAAAATCTAATAAATACTGCCAAATATAGGGGTCGCTCATTTTATTTGGCCCACTCTGTATATTTTTATTCGTGTCCATTTTATTTGCCAGGTTCGTTGTGTTTGTTTTCATGTCGCTTTCAATTTCTGCTATTCGTTTTTTGGATTTATTACTTCTAGTTTTTCATAGTCTTATTCCATTTCCATATCTCGCCATTTATAGTTATTTTATTGTATCCAATTTTCACCTTATTTCCTTTTAATTCTTCTTCTTTTGCCATTTTTCTTATTTGCTTGTTCTTCTCACGCTCCTTTGTTGTCATGTCATGATTTATGTATACCTTTTCCTGCTGCAGTTCTTTTAATTTGTATTTGTTTTTCATGATTTGTTCTTTTTCGTCTTCATTATTTATTTCAATTAAGCATACTTTTCTTCCTATTTTATGAGCTGTTTTTACATTAATATTTATCTGTAGAGTGTATTTTATTATGTTCTCCACGAATTGTTTAAGTTCTGTTTTATTTTTTGTCTCAATCTCAATTCCTGACATCACTATATTATTTTTCCTTTTCTCTCTCTCTAGCCATTCAATTCTATCATTTGTTTCCTCTAGCTTCTCTTTTATATCTTTATTTTCTTCTTTTAGTTTTTGATTTTCTTGTCTCAATATCTTATTTTCTTCTCTTATCATTTTTATATCTTCACTGGTTTTGTCACTCTACTTTTTGAGCTCCGACACCATCTCTATTAATAGATCTAGTTTTTGTTCCTTACTATTTGTTTTAGATGGTATTTGTGAGAGTTTTCTATTTTTTGATCTTTGAGTCGCATCATCCGGATCTCTTTTCCTTTTGCTGTCGTCCGAACAGTCGTCGCTGTCCTCCATGTTCTTGTTTGTTTCGCTTTGTATTATTTTATTATCACCTTCCGCCATGTTCTTGTTTATTTCACGGTATCTTAGTTGGTATCTCAACGATAGGAACTTCGCCCAGATCGACTCTTCAAAAGCTAGGTTCCTCTTTGAGTCCTCAAACTAAGTAGTTTATTTTATTTTTCTTCGCTAAGTATTTTAATTTTTAGAGTTTTCCCTTTTTCCGCGACTTTTACTACAGTCTGGCAACGTCGCCGTGACGTGGAGCGTGACCCGTCTACCAGCTGGCTGTTGAAACTCGTTCACTTTCCTATGTCCGTTTTTTGTGTTTGTTTGTTTATACACTCTTAATTCACACTTAATTAGTAATTTTTGTTTATTTTTTCACTTGTATCGTCAGTATGCACTTTTATATTCACTTTATATTGGAAACTGTTATTTAATTTCCACTACTACATCCAAAATTCGGTAAAATACTAGGTGGTATTTCAATAACCTTCTCTTGGCTCTACACCGTTGCCCCTATCGTCCAGTTATCGTCTTAATTATTTTAATTGTACTAATATCCGTGGACTAATTCTGAATGACTAATGGGTTGTTAAAACATTTTATCTGTAGCGACTTCTGGAATGTCTTAAAAACATCGAATTTCATTGATAAAATGCGCATATCCCACCGATCTTCGCTTCTATCATACCTTCTCGTCGGTCACGTGCTGGGTCCAAGATATACGTCGGTAAGCTCACATTTCGAAGGCCTTACTCTTTTTTTTATTAATGTTGAGGTCATTGTCCACGCCTCCATTCCGTATATCAAAACCGAAAATGCATAACATTTGAAAAGTTGGATTTTGAGAGGTAGGGTGAGGCTGCTACAGGTAAAAATTTGCTTCATGTTAGTGGTACCCTTTTGATTTTTCTATTCTTACATGGTTTACATGATTGTATTCATGTTTTATATTTCTTTTACAGCAATTTGGAATAAAATTCTTGATATAGATGGTTTTGAAGAAGACAAGAGAAAAGTAAAAAAAGCTATAAAGCATCTCTATGTAGACCACCGCAGTTGGTACGACGAGGTGCAAGATAAATTGCCTAAAGACGAAGAATTCCGCAACAAATACAAAAAATATTTTGATGCTATCCTTAAAGATGATACTTTGTAAAAAAATATTAGTTTTTTTAAACGTTTTTATGTAATTTAAGCTGTGAAGGATAATTATTAAGAATAAAGTGAAGAATTTAAATTTGAAAATTTATTTTTGATTTATTTTTTTGAAAAGATAAATTATTGTACATTTCAAAAGTGCCGTTTGACCTTTTAGAGGAGCAGCACCTCAGCGACCTGAAGGATTTTTTGTATAAGCACCTTACCATATCTCTGTTTTAGTCTAAAAATCCAGACTTCTAAGAAAACCTATTACTTGATTTCTAGCCATGTTTGTTAACTGATAATGGGCGAGATCGATTTTATTCAGGTATGTATGCCAATGGCGAACAATTATCCTCTAGTCATAATAGTTACCATGTGTTATATCTGCAAATTGAATAAGTAGAACATTTCGATAAATATATTTTGACAACTAATAAAATATAAACTGACATAACTACATATAACATTACATAACAACTGCTATAAATAGAGGAGGATACTATAATCTCCCACGCTATTTTGAACTTATGGTAGGGGAGCCCAAGCGGGGATTTTTGCAGTTACTCGAGCGCGTCAGATTATCATATGGGGAGAAACCTGGTACCCTGCAGATGTACCTCTACCATATATTGGCTCTTAACACAGGGGAGTTCGTTAAGGGGGGCCCGAAATAAAAAATCTATCCTTAAAAAAACTCGAAATTGTCAGATTAAGATAAGGTAAATTAAGTACATGCAAAAGAGTGTATATTTTAAAAATCTGACGATTTGGGCGGGGCGTAAGGAAATGGGTGAGTCCCAAAGTTTCACAAGAAAAAAGCGAATATTTCGCGAAATGAATGACAGATCGAAAAACTAAAAATATGTGCTCAATATTTTTTAAAAATCTATCGAATGATACCAAACACGACTTCCCACGGAGAGGGGTGGGGGGTAAATTTAATATTTTAAATACGAATCCCGCGATATTTCGCGAAAGGAACATCAGATCGAAAAACTGTAAAATATACTTGTTCAATATTTTTTAAAAATCTATCGAATGGCACCAAACACGACCCCCCGCGGAGGTGGGGTGGGGGGTTACTTTAAAATCTTAAATAGGGGCCCTCATTTTTTATTGCCGATTTGGATTCCTTACGTAAAAATAAGAAACTTTTATTCGAAACAATTTTTCGAATTATGGATAAATGGCGTTATAATCGGAAAAAACGATTGTTGAAAATGGAAAATTAAATTAAAAAATGGCAAGCGCCCACTAAAATGGAAAACTTTACTTAACTTTTTTTGGTTTTAGGACCTATTCTTCACAACCCAATAGGTCACCAAAGCGCTCGAGTGACTGCACATTTAGCATACTTTGCTCCCCTACCATAAAAAATAGAAAAGAATTAAAAACCTAAATCTAAAATCTTGACTTGAAAAGTCGAATCCGTTCAGATCTTCTTAACTGTGGAAGATCATTACGTTCTTCAACAGCAGGTTCATTAATGGGTACCGCAGCAGGTTCATTAATGGGTACCAGTTCATTATCAGGATGATCAGGTTCTATCATTGGACCTAGATTTTCGTTGATTGGATTTGGATGTTGGATAGATGGCAGAAGATGCAGGGGGAGTTCTTGATACTGTGGCTGATAATGAATTACTTCTGGTTCGTTTACAAAGGTTACATTCTTTTTAGGTACCATGGTTTTACGAATTTGGTCAATGTGACGTTTTAAACAATAGCCATCATCAAGTTGGACTTCGTAATGTAACAATCCATACTTTTTAACAATTGTGCCAAATTTCCAAAGTTCCTGGTTACCTTGGTAATACCGTACTTGTACTCTCTCCCCCACATTTAATTGTCTTGCACCATTGGGTTGATTTTCTGATCTTCTAAGTTTTGGTGGACGTAGTGCGTCGAGTTTGATTCTTAAACATCTGTTCAGGTACATTTCAGCTGGTGATTTTCCACAGGAAAGTGGTGTCGCTCTATATTTTAAAAGAATTTCTTGTACTTTCTTACTCATGGGTAAACGATCAGTAGACATAGCTTTTAGTCTCATTTTTAGGGTTTGAACGTTTCGTTCAGCTAAGCCGTTTGTAGCAGGATGACCAGGAGCAATAAACTTTTGAAAAATACCATGAGTTTTTGAAATTTTTTTAAATTGATCACTTATAAAAATTGTAGCTTTGTCTGACACCATAACTTGAGGATATCCGTGAGTAGAACATATCTCTAACACAAGATCGATGGTTTTTTCTGATGTTGGCGCATCCCTAAGAATTTTGATTTCAGCCCAGCGTGATTTAGCGTCAACCACAACAAAAAAATAAAAACCTTGGAATGGACCCGCATAATCAATATGGATGCGGTCCCAATTTTCTGTTGGAGTATCCCAGTGGTGCAGTGGAGCTTTTGAAGGTGATTTTCGAATTTCAGCGCAAGGTTGACATGACTTGACCATAATTTCAATGTCTTTGTCAATGTTTTTCCAATAGTAATACTTTCTTGCAAGTTGTTTCATCTTTGTAATACCTATGTGAGTTCTGTGGAGTTCCGATAGGACCAGTCGTTGGAGTTGAGTTGGAATAACAATTCTCTGACCTTTAAAAAGGATCTCGTCTTCTAAAATAAAATCATGTTCATTTTGATTTTGTGATTTTAAATCAGATTTAATTCTTGATAAAATAGGATCTTCGTCTGTGGCATCTTTGATATTTTGATAGGTTAGATCGTATGTTGAAATTTCTTTTATTGACTCATGACAGATAGATTTAATTTCTTCGTTGAGAATTTTTTCTAAAGAAGATGAAGGTTGATTGATAGAAGCTCTAGAAAAACAGTCGACGTTAACGTGATCAGAAGATTTTCTGTATTTGACTTCGTAATCAAATCCTGAAAAAATGATGCATATCGAAGTAGTCTAGCAGAAGTCATTAAAGGTAATTTTGAATTTTGATGAAAAATTCTCGTTAGAGGGCTGTTATCAGTGATGAGTATAAACTTACGCCCAAAAAGATACATGAAGAAGTGATTTACTGAAAACATAATTGCAAGTGCTTCTCTGTCTAACTGACTATAATTTTGTTCACATTTGGTAAGAGATCTTGAAGCAAATGCGATAGGCCTTTCGATTCCATCAATAACATGAGATAGTACCCCTGCAACACCGGTTGGACTTGCATCACAAGCTAATACTACGGGCAAATTTGGGTCATATGGAATTAGAACTTGATCACTCGCAATTTCCTCTTTTAATTTGTTGAAAGCTGTTTCACATGAATTACTCCAAATAAATTTTGCTCTTTTCTGTAAAAGTTTCCGTTGAGGGTACGTTTTAGTTGAAGCATTAGGAATGAATCGGGTATAATACATTACCATACCAAGAAACCTTCGAACTCCATCCACATCTGTGGGACGTGGCATGTCGAGAATAGCTTGAATCTTTTTTGGAGACTTTAATATTTCGTTGTGCTTGATAAGATGACCAAGATATTCTGTTCTGGTTTCGAAAAAAGCACACTTTTTGCGATTAAGGTGTAGATTGAACATTTTTAGTCGTTGAAGGCATGCGTCAAGATTTTGTCGACATTCTTGTTTACTGGATCCATGAACAATTATGTCATCAAAGTATGAGTGAGTTTTTGATAGAGCGGATAGAATTTGATCAATAATTCGATTGAACTCTGAAGGGGCAGTTTTAATTCCAAAAGACAGTCGATGCATTCGATATGTTCCTCGATGTGTTGATATAGTTTGGATAATACTGCTCTCTTCGTCTACTGCTAGATGAAGATATGCTTTGAACAGATCCAATCGACAAAAATATCGTGAATCTTTTAAGCTGTTCAATATATCTTCGATTTTTCTGATTGGATAGTTTGCGGACACAATTCTCTCATTAACACCAATTTTGTAATCTACACAAAGTCTCACATCTCCATCAGCTTTTGGAATAACAACCAGTGGTGAACCCCAATCACTATGGTTGACTTTCGATATAATTCCTTGAGCTTCTAAGTTGTCAAGTTCTTTCTCAACTTTCTCTCTAAGTGCATACGGTACATCTCGTTCTTTAAAATAGACTGGCTTGGCATTTTTACGCAGTTGCAAATTTACTGGCTCAAGATGAAGAGGATATCAGTTACATGGTAAGAAAACTAAAAGAGGAATACAAAAAGGTGGGCCTGGAAATAAATATGAAGAAAACGGAATACTTAGTAATATCGGAAGAAGACGTAAAAAACTTAGAAGTAGAAGAACAAGTTGAAATAAAAGGAACGAAGAATTTTAAACATTTGGGCTTTATAATGTCGAAAAGCGGAACAACAGAAGCAGAAATAAAAAGTAGATTGGGTCTAGTAGAAAGTAGAAAGTAGAAGTAATCTGGAATAAAAACATCAAGGGAAAAAAAAAGAATGATATACCAAACAATAGTAAGAAGCATCATGACATATGCCGCAGAAATTTGGGTCATAAACAAAAAAATCCAAAAAAGCATTCTGGCAACCGAAATGGAATACTGGAGAAGATGCTGTGGTCTCACCAGAAGAGACAGAATAAGAAATGAGGAGATAAGGAGAAGAATGCAAGCGGAAAAAGATGCCCTGCAATACATAGACGAGAGAAGACTGAAATGGTACGGCCATGTACGCAGAGCAGAAAACACTTGGATAAACAAGGTTGCAGAATGGAGCCCAAGAGGAACGAGAAGAAGAGGACGACCTAGAAGATCGAAAAAAATGGAAGTCTTGGCTGACGGAAGGGAAACGGCATTAGCTGTAGACAACTCTTTATATATATATATATATATATATATATATATATATATATATATATATATATATATATATATATATATATATATATATATATATATATATATGCAAATTTACTTTAAAATTTGATACAAGTCCAATTGATTCTTCAAATATGTCTGAATATTTTTGAACAAATTCTTATTCTTCTTCATTAGCCGGTATATTTTTGATTTGTCTGATTCCTGTTGGGCTATCGATATCTTGAAGGTTAATGCTTAAATGTCTTATCCATACACGCCCTAATAAGGAGTCTAATTCATCAGGAACTACGTAAAATTCTTCTGTTGAAATTTTATTTTGATATTGTATTGATGTTTTTGCTTTCCCTATGGGATAAAATACATTTTTTGTATATGATCTAAAGGCAATATCGGATTTTTGAAGTGGTAAATCAAGATCTAGTTCCTTAAATTTTGATTCTGAGATGAGTGTAAATCCTGCTCCAGAATCAACTTAAAATGTTGCCGGTTTGTTTTTAATAAGGACTGTCACATAAAACTTTTGAGCATCCGTGTAAGATTGATTTTCATAAATATCTACAATTTTATTAATGCCAAAAGTATCCTCTGGTTCTGTTTCGCTGGTTGATGATTGATATTCATTAATTGGATGATGGGTCGAGTTAGTTTTATCTTTGTTTGCTAAAAGCGTTGAAATACACACTAAAATGACGTGACCATATTTTTTACAACCTTTGCAAAAAAGTCGTTTAGGATTGATTTTACAGTTTTTAACAAGATGTTGCTGACCACATCGTAAACATCGATTGTCTATCCCCAACTCTTGAAAATTGATTCTTGATCTAGACTGGGAACGCTTCCTATTATAAGACGCTGAATTTGGTCTCTGTCTAGATTGATTGATTTGGTTGATATTTAAAGAATTGTTACTTGATGAAAATTCTTTACTCTCGATAATTGAAGATTCTAAGATTAAAGCCTTTTCTTCTAATTTTTCAAATGATTTTTCATTGGATTCCAGCAGACGTTCTCTAATTAAGTTATCTTTGATGCCTCGAATAAACTGAGCTCGTAAAAAATGTTCAGAAATGTTTGCTTGACATTCGCACGTAGAGATAAATTCACATTCAAGAGTAGCTTGTTTTAGAGCAGTAGTATATTCGGAAATTGACTGATTTTCTTGTTGATATAAGGAAAGAAATTTATGCTGCAACACTAAAATATTTTTCTTTACAATGGTGTTGTAATCAAAATCTCTAATTTTGTGAGGTGCAACTAAGGATGAAAGCATTGAAAAAGTTGCAGAGCCAACATAATTCAATAGTAAGTCTAAAGCAAATTTCTTGTCATCGAAAACGTGTTTGATTTTAAGGTAGTTTTCGAAACGTTCTATGTAAATTTTGAAGTTTTCCTTTTGTTCATCAAAATTTTCGAATAGAGGTATAAAATTATTAGTATTATTTGAATTTGAAGTACTTACCAAACTTTTATGCAGTTGATTTAAAATTTCCTGGTTTACCATCATAAATTGTTTAAATTGATCTGGATCCATGTTTGATATGTAGTTTAAAAATCTGGTTATTCAATGATTTACCTCGTCGCCAATTTGTTATATCTGCAGATTGAATAAGTAGAACATTTCGATAAATATATTTTGACAACTAATAAAATATAAACTGACATAACTACATATAACATTACATAACAACTGCTATAAAAGAGGAGGATACTATATCATGTTTGGCCGTTTTCTCTAAATTTTTGCAGAACCTGCATGTGCCTGCATGCTGTTTTGTATTCTTTGTCCAGGTCGTATTGATTATACTTATTAATAGTATCTGAAAATTGATGATATTTGAGTCAGTAATTTTTTGAGGCTCTAAGATCATTTCTTCGTAACGAACAAAAGGTGCTCACAGTTTTTGGCTTTTCTTGGGCGTGTAATTATTTCCGATTGTGGTACAGTAAATATCTTTTCTATTTTCGAATAATTATGTTCCTTTCTTTTGGATCTACAATTAATTGTTCTAGTGCGATGAAAAGGATATTGGTTGCTACTTTAGCAAGGCTTTTATCAGCTATTTAACCCGGCATCCGACAGGTGGGGTGTAGGTGTAGTACACCACAACAATGCTGAAGCGCCTAAAACATAAGGAAATTTTGCATATAGTGGAACGAGCGCCTAGATAGCTTTCTATTGTGTATTCATCTATGCGATGACACATAGTTTTTAGTCGTCTGTTTAGTTTCAGCAAGTACATTTGGATTGAAAATGGTCACACCCTAACAGTCGGATTTTGTACTTTCTGCAAAATTGTCTTTATTTTGTTTTACTCCTATAAATAAGTATAGGTAAGTGAGTAATACTTACTACAGATTTTTACATATTTTTTATTAGTCTAAGCTAAAATGAATTACGAACGAGAATAAGCACGTCTTCAGGCTTTATGGGATGAAGCAGACAGTGACGAATGTATTGACAAGAGTGATTCGGAAGTAAATGAAGAAATCGTCAATGTTAGTGTAAATAGTGACTTTCCTGACCAGTTTCAAGATGTTGACGTTCCACAATATCACAAAAAACTAAACGTAAAGATATTTTTTAAAATTCTTCAACTCTTTCAATTGCTGGGGTTTGTCATACCCCATCTGTCTGTTAGTGGCAAAAAAGTTCACCTGTCGGATGCCGGGTTAAGCGATTGTTGTTAGTTCTGCAGCAGAGTATGGGTCGCTTAACATGGAAACATTTTGCTGATCGTGAAAAAAAGTTGCATCCTTTGTTATACTGCCAGGTGAACAGGTTTACCAGGTGGCAGGTGTACCAGGTGAACAGGTGTGCCAGGTGGGTAGATGTGGTAGGGGGATAGATCCTTTTCTTTTCGTCTGTCAAGTATTCTTAATTAGGTTAAACAATATTATTGGGAAAGGGGATTACGTTATATTAATCTACGATGCATAAGTTAGGGATATAGAAAATTATGCTCATGTTCATAGTTGAATTTTTCGTGAACAAATTAACGGATTCTGCTATTTTTTTGTTATTTTAGATTTTTCTTTGGTATTTACACAGTTAGGCAAATGTCTACTCAAACTATTTTTTGAACCTATACTGGGTGAATGAAAAGAAATATTTTTCATGTATTAAGTTTGAAACACCCGATAGGGAGTACAAGGTACAAGTGTGGGTATATATCTTAATCGTATTGTAGTCTTTTGTTTTATAGACATTTTGCGTTTTGAATGCCTCTTAAAACTTTAGAAATAAAAAAATAGGTGGTTTTACCCTTTAACATGTGTTTGAACTGAAACAAAATCGAATTAGCAATAAAAAATATCAGTTAACAAAATTTTAAAAACAGTTAGATACATAACGTAAACAGTTATGGTCGACGTAACTGGTCGGTATAAAAATTAAAATATAATTAAAAGAAGATTAAAAAACAATCTTAATAATATTATTAATTTGTACAATCTGTCAAAATAATTCATATTACCAGAAGAATTAACTGGCATGCTAATTTGAGACATATTTTTATGAAATATAAATGTATATATTACCGGCCAAACTCGATTTCAGGACAAACTAGTTTGGCCTAGGCCAAACTAGTTTGTCCTAAGCGCATTAGGATAAACTAGTATGGCCTAGGCCAAACTAGTTTGTCCTATCGCGCGTAGGCCAAACTAGTTTATGCTGATCTAAATAAACACACTTCAGGCCAAACTAGTTTATCCTGATATAATAAAGACTCACACTTCAGGATGAATTAGTACGTCCTAGTCTAAACTAATTTAGTCGAGTCGAAAGTAATTTAGCGAACATGTAAGGACTTTTACATCCAGGGAATTCGAAAATCACGTCCCAGTATGGCAAACAGCAATAATAAGCAATAAAATATGGCAACATGGATGGCAAAAAAATTATACATGGATATATTGTATCATATGATACATCGAATGAAGATATTAATACATGCTATAATTCAATATATTTTTGTATAATTAGATAATATAAAAAATAATAAATAAAGGAATAAGGCTTTCTCCAGAAATTAAAAGAAAAGATACACTTACGAATAAAATCGAGTACGAATTAATATTGTTTTCACCAAGTTTGAAAAAATGTGAAAACGTTGAATTGTCCACGTCCGTCTGTCCGTCCGTCTGTCTGTCTGTCCGTGAACTCAACTCCTCCGTCATTATACCAGGTAGAATGGCAAAGAGGTGTCAAATGAAAGCTTATAATCCAAGGATGGTACTAAAGGTGAGAAATTTGACCTAGGTTATCTGTCCGCCCGACCAAGAATATAACTCAATATTATTGTTTGTTTGTTAAGAATAATTATAATTAAAAAAAATGATAATTGAAGTTATACTTCTTAAGGCGCGATTGAGATTGAGGGTGAATTTATATAGACCTGCGCGCATGCGCACACCGACAGTATGGTATTAGTCGTTATACGGGCTCTGAGTGGATGTTGAAATGATCTGTCAATAATAAATAATTGTTCAATATGAAGGTAAAAAAATGTATAATATATTAGTTTTATTGTTGTGAGGACAGAAACAAAAAAGTTTATAATTGTAGTGACTTTTAAATAGTTTTTAAAGCAACAGGTACGTAATAATTGTAAATGTATCCTAGGTACCTACCTATTTGGACCTACCAAAATACATAGTATGTAATACTTTTATTTACATAATTTGATTACCATCAAAATTTCTATCAATATTCACCTAATACATTGTTTTCTTAATCTATGTTTTGTTGTATTTTTTCAATTCTAAATCATTTCAATTCAAAATCAAAATAATTTGATTTATGTAATTCAAAAATGTCAAAAGTTTAATCCGTTTAGTTAGTCGATCTTCGCACATAATGACACGTTGTCTCCGTGGCGAAGCGTTTAATGCGAATGAACCCCAATACAACGCCAATACCAACCGCGCTGATAAGTTGGTTCGAATCCCAATAGAAACTTTTATTTTTTTATTTTTTTTATACATTTTATGATTGTAAGTATATTTATTATATAATTTTATTTTCAGAAAATACGTATTTGTTAAAAAATTTTCCGACAATTAATATTCAGAAATCATTTGTGGCATTTTTAATGTGTTTGTGTGTGTTTTATTCTTTTATTATTTTAATTTTTGGCACTGTTTTAATAAAAATGTTTGAGAAGTAGTAAATATAAATTTGTTTAATATTTAAATAAAATATAAATAAATAGTATATTACTTCATGAGGCGGAGAAGCATGACTTTTCTTGACGCGCCCGATATTACGCGCCGAACGAAGTGAGGCGCGTAATAGAGGGCAAGTCAAGAAAAGTCGCTTCTTTGCCGAATAAAGTATACTATTTTTTCTTCAAACGTAGCAATTTTCAACCATAAATAGTACAATTCATACGCTATTTTTACTCGAAATTAACTGTGACAACTATCAAAGTCATCTAGATGTTAGAAATTAAAATAATTAAGTCGTCGGAATGATTGCTGAAAGTTGTGCTCGACCATCAGTAACGTCAACAATTACCAATGCGTATCAAGAGTCGGGAACATTTTTGCACGGTTTCAATTTTGAAAATGCCTCATTAACTAATTGTACTTTTAATATGACTATAAATAAAAATGATGTTTAATTGTTGTTAATGACATTTGTATTGTTGCTTTGTGACATGTTTCATATTGTTGCCATGACAACATTTTTCCCTCCGCCGTAAAGAAATGGGAAAAAAACTGCTGCCGGCGGAGACATCAAACTTTGACAGGATCAAGTTAGATAAGTAATGTCATCATTATTTGACGTTTGAAGAAAAAAGTATATTAATTTCGTTTATAATCATATAATCATATAATAGAAGTATAACTTCTTACGTGCGTACAAAGTACACACACATTCTTTTTTTCTAAGAACAATAGTATATTACTTTATGAGGCGGAGAAGCATGACTTTTCTTGACGCGCCCGATATTTTAATATTTTTGCGCCCGATATTGACGCGATTTTAATAAAGGGGAAGTCAAGAAAAGTCGCTTCTTTGCCGAATAAAGTATACTATTTTTTCTTCAAACGTAGCAATTTTCAACCATAAATAGTACAATTCATACGCTATTTTTACTCGAAATTAACTGTGACAACTATCAAAGTCGTCTAGATGTTAGAAATTAAAATAATTAAGTCGTCGGTGGGATTTGCGTCTCCCTGGTTACAGTTGTTTGACAGTTGTTTGCAATTATTAAAGACAGCTTATTGTTGTTGCAACCGCAAGCGCAAATTTAGTGCGAAAATGGAAAACCTAAACGAAATTGAGTCCGCGGCTAATGATGCAGTAGCACGTTTGGGGCCCTCCAAGTCCGGAATAAAGTATCGGTTAGCGTACACGCACTTCCAAGAGTGGTGCGATACAAGAGGAGTACGGCAAGTTACCGAAGACGTTTTACTGGCATATTTTAATATAATGGAAAATGAAACTAAATGGAAATCTTCTACAATGTGGTCACGATACCCTATGATAAAATCCGAGTTAGTTATTAGAAAAAATGTGGATATAAGCAAATTTTTAAAGTTACGTGCCTTTCTGAAAAAGAAAAGCGAAGGATATACTGCAAAGAAGTCTAAAGTTTTCACTAAAGACGAGTTTGATAAATTTTTGTTTGAAGCGCCAGATAAGTTGTATTTAGGATTAAAAGTAAAAAAAAATTATATTGCAAAGCATGTAGTATACTCTACTAAATTATAAAAATATTTCAGATTGTTTTGTTAATTGGGGTTACCAGCGCCTGTCTATGCGACGAAATGGTAAAAATGAAGACTGTGGACATTGAGGATAAAGAAAATGTAATAATTATCAAAATCCCAGACAGTAAAACACGACAAATTAGATCTTTTACGATAATTGGTCAAAACAACATTAAACTGTATAAAAAGTATGCATCACTGCGGCCTGAAAATTTCACAGAAAACCGATTTTTTATCAAGTACCAAAATGGAAAGTGTTACCGAAGCGTCATGGGAATACATTCGATCAGCGCAGTAGCCCAAAAAGTAGCTAGTTATTTAAATTTAAACGATGCAAGCGCATACACGGGTCACTCTTTACGACGAACTTCAGCAACACTTTTAATTGATGGAGGCGGAAATCTAGAATGCCTCAAACGACATGGGGGCTGGAAATCAAGCACGGTTGCCGAAGGATATCTAGAGGATTCAATAAGAAATAAGAACGATAATGCTCAAAAAATTTTAAACCCTCATGATTCGCCAACATCGGGAATGATTGCTGAAAGTTGTGCTCGACCATCAGTATCATCAACAATTACCAATGCGTATCAAGAGTCGGGAACATTTTTGCACGGTTTCAATTTTGAAAATGCCTCATTAACTAATTGTACTTTTAATATTGCTATAAATAAAAATGATGTTTAATTGTTGTTAATGACATTTGTATTGTTGCTTTGTGACATGTTTCATATTGTTGCCATGACAACATTTTTCCCTCCGCCGCCGTAAAGAAATGGGAAAAAACTGCTGCCGGCGGAGACATCAAACTTTGACAGGATCAAGTTAGATAAGTAATGTCATCATTATTTGACGTTTGAAGAAAAAGTATTCTATTCAATTTATTATTTAAATTAAGCCGTACTAGTTCGCTGAATTATTTTCTTCCTCTTGGCTTTTTCCCATTATGAGTTTGCCGTTTTCGTCTTCCGTAGCCCAGTCGCCATCTCTGAGGTCTCTATCTGTCATAGCATTTCCTATGTGAGTTTTCCATCTAACAGCAGGTCTGCCTCTCGGTCTTCCTCCTCGCGGGTCCCAGTCCAGTAATCTTTTCGGCCACCTGTGCTCCGGTATTCTTTGTACATGCCCGTACTACCATTTCAGGGATCTACTTTTACTACCACAACTTTTTTGTAATTAAGCATTCTACTCCTATTCTGTTTCATATTTCCTCTGTTCTTGTTCTATGCTAACTTGTAATTTGTAGACACCTTCTCATAAACGCCAATTCAACTGTTCGTATTTTATTTCTTATTATTATTGTTGTCACTGACCATTCTTCCGCTCTTGTAGGGTAATATTCAGCACTATGCCCTGAAAAATCCTTTTTTGTTTTCTTGAGCTAGAGTGTTCTTCCATATTACTCCATGGAGTGCTTTCGTGGCTTGTTTTCCCCGTACTATGTTCATTTCTATATCTTTCGTACAAGTGCCATCTCGGTTTATTATTTACCCTAAATATTTAAAAGTCTTATAACTCTTAATAGTGTCTTCTAAACTTACGTTTAACCAATCTGTAATCAATTACTTTCGACTAGATTAAATTGGTTTAGACTAGGCTAAACTAGTTTAACCTGATATAAAACAGACACTTCAGGATAAACTAGTTTGGCCTGAAGTGTGCGTCTTCATATCATGATAAACTAGTTTGGCCTGAAGTGTGTGTATTTATATCAGGATAAACTAGTTTGGCCTAGGACAAACTAGTTTAGCCTACGCGCGATAGCACAAACTAGTTTCACTAGTTTGGCCTATGCCATACTAGTTTATCCTAAGCGCTTAGGACAAACTAGTTTGGCCTAGGCCAAACTAGTTTGTCCTAAAATCGGGTTTGGCCGGTAACATATATTCCTTCTAACCTTTTATTTATATTGTATTAGGTCAAAATATTTCTGGATGCTAGCAGTTTATCTGGTAGATCCCACACAGTATAAGTCTGAGCACCACTGCAATATACCAATGCTGCTCTATTTATGAATTACAATAAGGCTTCTGATTTACTAAAATGGGCCCACCTGGAGTATAATGGAAAATAAGGGAGTACCTAATAGCCTAGGCCCCAGAGGGTTCACCGTATCCTTTTCAATTCTGATGGACAAACTCAACCGTTTCTTATGGATTTTTGTCTGCTGATTACGAATTTCGAGGGTGGATTTCGATTCGACTGGTCAAAAAATTGTTATAAACAATTTAGTTGTTTATAAATTGTTTATAAGGCTCTGGCTCATAAACTAAAAGAAATAAAAGAATATTTAAAATAAAAGTTTCTTAATAAAAAACAAAGAAAAAAAGAATGTGTGTGTAGTTTGTAAGCACGTAAGAAGTTATACTTCTATTATATAATTTCAACTAAATAAATATAATTAACAGTTACAATACAAAAAATTAACAATAATTACCAAAAATTAACCAAAACAATGTCAAATATTAAAAAAAAAAAGAAAAAAGAATGAATCGTCCGGGATTTGAACCCGCAATCTCGCGATTTCTCGATCTTTGGTTCAATGCTCTACCAACCAGGCCATCAAGGCGCATGTTACTGACGTTTCAGATATACATAATTACACATCAGGGTGACAAGTGAAATATAAAAATAGATGTTTTATTATTTTACGCCCAAGGAAGACAAATCCAAAGACACAAAATTATAATAAATAATACATTTACTAAAAAACACTAATATATTATTTTAATGGCTTATTTGCGCTGATACATAATTTGAAAGATTAGCAACTAAACGTCATACTGTCTGTGTGCGCGTGCGCGCAGATTTATGAAAAATTTTGTTCTCAATCGCGCCTAAAGAAGTATAACTTCAAAAACGTTCACTAAACTTAAATCCAACAATTAGATCTCAAGATATTGTAAAATTAGTGCCCAATACAAATTGCAAATTGCAAAATAAGTACTTTTCGAAGCTTTATCGATCATAACTCTGCTTCTGCAAATGCAAATGAGTTTTAGAAGGTCTCATTTTAAAGCTTTGTTAATAGGTTCCAAACGAAATTTGTTAAATTACTTTAACTTCATTTGTTTTAAAGTTATACCCGTTTGAAGTTGTAATTAAAAAAAATGTTTATTAATTTGTTTATAAGGGTTTCAAGCAAATATGAACTAAAAACATTTATACTTTAATTAACAATAATGATAGAAAAACTCAAAAGGAACAATTTGAGCTTATGAAAATGTTCCTAAGTTTATTTTTGACTAAGAAAGATATCGATATTTTAATGGCGCGCTATGAGGCGCCAGATCGGCTCACAGTCAAGTAAGTATTTTTCGACGTTTTATCGATTGTAGCTCGGCTTCTACGCATGAAAATGAGGCAATCTATTATGATATCCATATAAAAATGGATCCACTCCTTTTGCAGCATTATCATTGCATATAAAATGAGCATTTGACTCACAATGTGATGTGGCGACATACACAAAATGACGTGCCTTGATGACGCTGCAAAAGAACTAGATCCACTTTATATGGATATCATATAGATAATTAGACTCTGAAGCCCCAAAAAGTTTTAGTTTTACTGCCTACAAGAACAGAGTTAGTACCACCATGAAACTGTAAAAATTGCTCTAATGTGCAGTAAGCACAAAAACTGCTATGCTGATGTAAAAAAACTGAGATTTCCTGCATATCTCGAGGCAGATGCATGTAAGAAAATGTTTGTAAAAATAGTATTAATATATAATTTCAACTTACTTTCGAGTTATGTTCCTGAAATATTGATTTTTAAGGGTTTTTTTTTCTCATTTAGTACAAAAAATAGAAGAGAAAATAAATACAATGAAAGGTGATACGAGGTACAATATGATGTACCTCATATTTAATTATAAGATATTTAATTATAAGAATTATACCATAAGATTTTATTAGGATCTTCAAAAATGAAAACTGAAGATATCGTATATATACGTTGAAATTATAATTTCAACGAGAAGTTAGCGCGGAACCTCTACGCGGTGAGCCGATATTGCTCCTCATAGCGCGCCATTTAAATATCAATATCTTAGTCAAAAATAAACTTACGAACATTTTCAAAGCTCAAATTGTTCCTTTTGAGTATTTCTATAATTATTGTTAATTAAAGTATAAATGTTTATAGCTCATATTTGCTTGAAACCCTTATAAACTAATTAATGTACATTTTTTTAAGAAAATTATAAATTCAAACGAGTATAACTTTAAAACAAATGTAAATAAAGTAACTTAACAAGCTTTACTTGAAAACTTATTAATTAAGCTTTAAAATGATACCTTCTAAGGTTCATTTGCATGCGTAGAAGCCTAGTTACTAGTTACGATGGCCTAGGCCAAACTAGTTTGTCCTAAAATCGGGTTTGGCCGGTAACATATATTCCTACTAACCTTTTATTTATATTGTATTAGGTCAAAATATTTCATAATTTATATTAGAATATTGGATTATAATAATATATTGCTAAAATTAAGCTAAATTGTAAATTTTCGATGTGCGACTAATGTCAGGTTGCCAATTTTTGTTGTAGGTGTCTCTACATGTACCGATGCATAACATGTACGTTGTACGTTTTTGGAAATTATGATATAGTCCGTTCTTTAACGGTAAAATATTGCAAAATCTCTAAATTTTAAAGAACCGCTTGGATTGACATGAAATTTGGCATACACATAGCTAACAAGTCATAGAAAAAAAGTGATATTGTGCCGATATGTGCTTTTGCCCTGAGGGTGGTTTTCACCCCCTCTTGGGGTGAACAAATATTCGTCCAAAGAAAGTCAGGAAATGGATAAACTGGCTAATTTTAAGTAACTTTTGTTCTATAGAGTCTTTTCACTAAGTCAATACTTTTCGAGTTATTTGGCAGTGAATATGTTCAAATAGTAAGTAATAGTACAAATAGTAAGTATTTTGTCGAAAAACATTCTTAGCTAAAATATAGCCTGTAAAACATTTAAAAAAATGGTGTACATATCACGTCTCTACACCTAGTAGAAGCAGAGTTATAGCTAATGAAAAATAGGTTCATACTCGTCAAATTCCAAATGGAATATTTAACCGTGAAATAAACAAAAATCAAGCACATTTCGGGGAAAACTCATTACAACTTATTTAAAGTGTTTAAAAAAAGCTTCATTTTTATTTTATAAAAAAATTTCTAGCATCGAAATTAAACAAGTTGCGCTCAAAATAAAGTTAGTCCCTTTTAGTTTTGGTAAAAAAATCGAGAAAATCACCCCCTAATTAGTATCTTAAATGAACTTAATCGTTACGACTTCACAAGTTTCTTGACTCGTGTATATATTGTTTATATTTTCTGTAAGTTTCATCGGTTCAAAGCCCTTATTATTGAAAGGGCTGTAGTTAAAAGGGGTTGAACGAGTCACTGATCACGAATGTATGCAAATTTAGAAACACCAAATCTTAATCAATTTTTGTCTAATAGAAAAACAAAAACATACATAATATTCAGAAAAGCAAATATGACTTTTTTTTTGTTTTTTAAGATTTTTGGTATCTCTAACAATTTTTAAGTTATTTTGAAAAAAAGCATATTTTTCAAAATTTAAATTTTTAAAAATTTTATTTTGAAATCAAATTTTTTTTCAAAAATAAGCACTTTGAATCGATGTATCTTACAGATCA
This sequence comes from Diabrotica virgifera virgifera, assembly GCF_917563875.1. Taxonomy (NCBI): domain Eukaryota; kingdom Metazoa; phylum Arthropoda; class Insecta; order Coleoptera; family Chrysomelidae; genus Diabrotica; species Diabrotica virgifera. The sequence goes on from NC_065448.1 coordinate 71,844,830, forward strand.
TATAAACACAACATAAGTAAAATAATCTGTGGAGCGGTAACGATTAATTTCATTTAAGTTGCTAATTAGGGGGTGGTCTTCCCGATTTTTTTTGCAAAAACAAAAGGGACCAACTTTATTTTGAGCGTATCTTGCTTAAATTTAATGCTGCAAACTTTTTGTAAAAACAGAAATAAATCTTTTTTTAAACACTTTAAAAAAGTTATAATGGGTGTTCCCCAAAAAGTGCTTAATTTTTTGGATATTTCACGTCGAAATATTATATTTGAAAGTTGGTGAATATGAATCTATTTTTCATTGGCTATATTAACCGGTATTGGCTATATTAACTGGTAACCTGTTCTAATAACTGGTTCTACGGGATCCAGAGATCTAACGCGTACACCATTTTTTTACTTTTTTATAAGCTACATTTCTGCTAAGAACGTTTTTTTCGACAAAATACTTACTTTTTGAGTTATTTGCGAAAAACCGTCTAAAAATGTGGTTATTTTGTTGAAAAATGAACATATTCACTAGCAAATAACTCGAAAAGTGTCGACTTGGCGAAAAAGCTCTATAGAACAAAAGTTACTTAAAATTAGTCAGTTTACCCATTTCCGGACTTATTTTGGACATATACTTTTTCACCCCCAAAAGGGGGTGAAGGTCACCCCCAGGACAAAAGCACACATCGGCACAATATCACTTTTTTTCTTTGACATGTAAGCTATACGTATGCCAAATTTCATGTCAATCCAAGCGGTTCTTTAAAATTTAGAGCAAAAATCGTGAAAGAATGGACTAATAAAGTTTTAAAAACGGGTGACCGACCACTTTGGAAAACCTCATATTGAAGCCTTACTTTTTTTATATTTGATATTGTTTTAAGTATTAAAATTAGATTCATATTTAAATAAAAATATATTTTTATATTTTTTAAAGTTTAAAATATATTTATTTCGTTGAAATCATAATAATAGAAGTATAACTTCTTACATGCGTACCTACAAAGTACACACACTCCTGTTTCGGTGTTAATCTGAAGTCAAAATTCTTAGCTGATTCAGCTTAGTTGTTCGGTAATAGTAATCATTTCGATTTAATTCGCTGCTAATAAAAGTCTGTCATCTTCGAATAACAGGTTACTGATTTTTCTGCATCCTATAATAATTTCTATATCCCTTTCGTCTAGTACATCATCATCATTATCATCATAAGTGGTTCGACAATCCGTTGTGGATCTTGGCCTGCTCTCAAAGAAATCGCAACTCCTGTCGATTCCTGGCAACTTCCCTCCATCTTCTGACCCCTAGAATCTTTAGGTCTTCTTTCACATCACCAATCCATCTTCGTCGTGGTCGTCCTCTACTGCTTGTACCCTCTTGTTTTGATGGACTGGACACATTGCTAGGATGTCATCTAGTACATATCTCACTAAATTTTTACAATAAATATATTGTTGTGTAATAATCGTGATAATATGTAGTCCTGATCCTTCTTTTGTTTTGAACGCATTTGAATATATCCGTTTCTTTTGCTACGTTTTTATCATACAGATTTCTTATTAGGTTAACTAGGTGGTTATAGTCTAGGTGCCAAATAGAGGTCACCGTGTTCTTTTCAATTCTGATGGACAAACTCAACGGTTTCTTATGGATTTTTACCTGCTGATTACGAATTTCGAGGGTGGATTTTGATCCGAGTGGTCAAAAAATTGTTATAAACAATTTAGTTGTTTATAAATTGTTTATAAGTCTCTAGCTCATAAACTAAAAGAGATAAAAAATATTTCAAATAAAATTTGTTCCTTAATAAAAAACGAAAAAAGCGTTTACTAAACTTAAATCCAACAATTAGAACTCAATATATTGTAAAATTAGTGCACAATGCAAATTGCAACATAAGTATTTTTCGAAGCTTTATCGATCGTAACTAGGATTCTACGCATGCAAATGAGCCTTAGAAGGTCTCATTTTAAAGCATAATTAATAGGCTTCCAAGTAAAGTTTGTTAAATTACTTTATTTACATTTGTTTTAAAGTCATACTCGTTTAAAATTATAATTTAAAAAAAAATGTACATTAATTTGTTTATAAGGGTTTCAAGCAAATATGAGCTGTAAACATTTATACTTTAATTAACAATAATTATAGAAATACTCAAAAGGAACAATGTGAGCTTATGAAAACGTTCGTAAGTTTATTTTTGACTAAGATATCGATATTTTAATGGCGCGCTATGAGGAGCAAGATCGGCTCACCGCGTAGAGGTTCAGGCGCTAACTTCTCGATGCAAATTATAATTTCTACGTATATATTAATGTGATATTCAAAGATCGGTGTGCTCAAAGTAATTGATTAGATAATTAATTAATTAATTAAATTTAATTTTAATGATGCACTTATGATTTAATCACACTATTTAATGCTCTAATCTCAGGGTTTTATATTCTCGTGCTTCAATATCTCCTTTGCTTTACATATGATAAATAAGGTCAAACACTAACGGAATAAAACACATATATGGTACAAAAACATCTATTGAAATAAATTCACCCTCAAAATATCCTCTAAAAATAATATCTCCTATTCTTATTATTGAAATACTCCTACCACTATCTAAAGTACTTATTGAAATTTGCGTTATGAATAATTCTACAAAAAAAAAAATAAAACTGTCTCTCGGATGATGAGTTGTCCAAATTCTTGTCTCTGGTCGCCTACAATTTACTCTTAGCAGCCCCCTATGTAGTCAGCAATCTCGCAACAAACTATTGCAAGCCTATTGTCATCAATGACCCCCTACAGATGCACGTATCTTTCAAAAAACAATGCTAGCCTTTTCTCCTCTCAATAAACTGAATCTATTTCTCGTTCCGGCATGCAACGGTGACTCTTGGAATATAAGTAGAACAATATAACTTACAATGCTTTACGTGATGAGCCTCCGTCAGGACACTTATTTCAACAAACTCACAGCTATTCATTTATCTGCCTTACTACTTCAGGAGACTCTCAGAGATCACCACTATTCGACTTGACGATCATTTAACAACTATCGTCTAGAATCACATTCGTTTAAAGGCCAGCACTAAACAGTAACGTTGAAAAAATTATTCTACCGTAAAATTAAATTATGTAAAAAATTATGAAAGTCCACTGACAACGATTCCAAAGAATTAAATTCAAAATTGTCAATGTCAGATTCAACACCAACTTTTCCTACCATTAGAAATTTCCTAAAACTAATTACATGCCAATCGGTTTTTAAGGAGATTACATTCATTTAAATTTCTAAATACAATTGTTCCCTAACCCGGTCTCATTGTCCAAACACATAACCACTTCCTTATCATACTAACTGTACAAAGAAAATACTTAATCCCTATTTAAATTTTGTTTACCTACGGCCATCCAAAGATAATTGACTTTCATTTCTTCGAAATGAATTTTGGTATATTTTTATTATATGTTTTAACTTTTCTAAAATATTAAGATCGAAACCATATTAATTCAAATTTTACATATCTTAACAACTCCCCGCCATTTGATTTGCCGAAAAACTCTGTTATTTATTTAAATGACACAAGTTTTTTTTAGGATCAAATTATTCCATTATGTTACCAAACTCTACTCATGATACTTATAAATGTCGTGAATGTTAAAAATACCCCGTATCTTGCCTGTCTCTATATGCGCTAATTCATAACTATTTACCCCATTTTCCGTATTGACCCTATATGGACCTTCAAATACCGGCATCAATTTAGCACAAATACCATTTTGTAAATTGGACACCCTTAGTGCCCTCACTAAAACTTTATCCCCTTTCTGGAATGTAACCGGCCTTCTTCTTCGGGTCCTCTCTTGCCTTTGGAGATATTTCTCTCCACTTCGTCTCAATCTTCGTTGAACCACCTCGATCACTTCTTCGTATTGTCTGGGGGCGGTGTCTTCCCACGGTCTCGTAGGCATTGTTCCTTTCATTACATATAAAGGCGTCTCCTTGGTAACCGTATTTGGTGCACAGTTCAAATACGTCTCTATTTCAAACACTTTTCTGTCCCAATGTCGATGATGTTCTTCCGCAGCAATTCTTAGAAATTTTGTGACTTCTTGTATAAAACGCTCTGATGGGTTGCTCTGTGGATGTCGGATGCTTACAAATTTTGTATTTATGCCTCTCTCTCTTAATTCCCCTTTAAAACGGTCGTTCCTAAAGTATGTTGCATTGTCCAACAAAATATTGTCTGGCCTTCCCACTGTTTCGATAAAATCGTCTATCTTCCGAAGTATTTCAGCTCCTTTCGTGGTTCTACATGGGTACAGTTTTAAATACTTTGAAAAAACATCCACCATAACTAATATGTGTTCCGAGCTATGACGTTTTTTGTGATGTTTTCGTTTTTGAAATTCTTACTTTTACACTTTTGGCATGTCTCGCAATTTCGAGTCATCTCTTTGGCTATTGTATAGTCCTTTCGACAAATGTAGTTCTCCCTGAACATAAGCCACACCTTCCTGCTTCCAATGTGTCCGTTGTCACAGTGTAATTTTGCTAAAACTTCTTTTGCCATCTGTTCCTTGATTACATATAGTTCTCTACCATCGACCCTCTTAAAATATAAGTTATCCTCTTGTTCGACCCTTTGCTTTTCTCTTTCATCCAGTTGTTCCTGATTTTCCCTGATCTGAGCCAAAGAAAATAAGCCTGCTTCTTCTCTCATTATGTTCATGCCAACGTGGAGAGTTTTGTGGTCCTCTTTGCGGAATTGTTCATCTCTCGTCAACGCATCAGCCAAGATATTGTCAGTTCCTTTGATATATTTAAATTCAAAATCATACTCTTGAAGTAAAAGAATGCCCCTATGAATTCTATTATTTACCAGCCTATTTTTCATTATATGTATCAAAGCTGCATGGTCTGTTTCAATGGTGAATTTTGCCCCTAGTAGGTAAAACCGTAATTTATTTACACAAAATAACACACTGGCGAACTCTAATTCAGTAACGCTGTACTTTCTCTCATATGTTTTGGTTACACGGGAGACAAAATAGATTGGCACCTCTACATCGTCTTGGATCTGTGATAACACCCCTGCGAATTTTGTTATGGAAGCATCGGTCCGGAGAATGAAAGGTTGATCATATCTTGGGTGGTGTACTCTTACAGCTGTGGAGAAAGCTCCTTTTAAATTTTTGAAAGCCATTTCTTGTTCCGTTCCCCATTTCCACCTAACATTTTTCTTAAGTAATGCTATCAACGGTATTTCTTTTGTGCTGATGTCTGGTATTAGTTTTTTGAAATAGTTTACCATTCCCAAAAATCCCCGCAATGTTTTTAAATTGGTTGGCCTAGCGTAGTTATTTATAATTTCGATTCTATCTTCTGCAAGACTAATCCCTTTTGTGTCTAATTTGAATCCTAAATACAGTATTTCCTTTTGGAAAAACTGACACTTTTGAATATTTAATTTCAATCCCGCTTGATCCAGTTCTTCTAGCACAGTGTGAATATGTCGTAGATGGCTTGTTATATCTGGTGAGAAAATTAATAAATCATCTATGTAATGTACAACAAATTCTCCATGCCTATTTAAGATTGTGTTCAATGCGCGAACCAAAGCAGCGCATGCACTCTGTAGGCCAAATGGTACCACCCTAAATCGGTATACCACTCCGTCGATCGAAAAAGCGGTATAATTTCGACATTTCTCTGCCAAAGGTATTAACCAAAAACTATGTTTCAAATCGATTTTGGAAAAAATGTGTGACCCTGTGATTCGTCCAAATATGGCTTCGATGTTCAAAGGCGCTTCGTATTGCGCGATTGTGTGTGAATTAATGTTTCTTGCATCTAAACATAATCGCAAATCACCACTCGATTTTTTAACGCATACTATCGGGTTGATATATGGAGAGTCACATCTTTCTATCACCTTGTCTTCGATCATTTTTTCAATTTCCTCTCCGACGCTTTGCCTGTATTTATACGGGATTGGATATGTCTTGGATTTAAAATTTTCTAAGTTTTTAACTTTAAAAGAATGTTCATAATTTTTAGCCACTCGGCTTTCTTCATTAATCAAATCTCCATAATTTTCTAGAATCTTCTCTACTTCCTTTTCCATGTTTTCTCCACATTTTAATTTTCTTTCATCCTCATTTTGTTCGCATGTATTCACTGTCCATAATATTTCTTCATAAAATTCTGGATTCTCGTCCATTATTGCCATTTCTTCTCTGTCCTCATCCTTTATTTCTTCTTCTGTTTTTTTTTTATCTTCAATTTCCATTTGGTATCCCGAGCACCATGTTTCTACTGCTTTCATTTCTCTTATGAGAACTTCCTTTTCTTCCTGCTTCCTTTCTGTTTTATCGTCGATTGCCGACAATTCTTCCGTACCTTCGATTTCCTGTCTTTCTCTTGTATCCACCTTGTTTTCCTTCTTTCTTTTTGAACTCTTCTTCTTTTTCTTCCTTCTTTTTTTTTTTGTTGATTTTTTTCTTGTACTTTCGGTTTTTCCTCTACAGTCATATTGATTTCTTTATGTTTTTCCTGTTCATTTATCTTTTCAACAATTATTTTCCTATCTATTTCCATTTCTTCTTCTATGTTGTCTGGTTCTGCTCTGATTTCCAGTTTATTCTCCGAAAAATTTATGGTGATATGTTTTTCACTCAATTCATCAATTCCCGCTATCATATCATGGTTTAAATCTTCGATCACCACACATTGCATAATATAGTATTTGTCTCCCACTCTGATCCGCACTCCCAAACCTTCATTTACTGTCGTCAATTTTTTGTTGTTTGCACCCACTAAAGAAACCCTAGGAATTTTATACACAAATCTGTCCAAATTTAATTCTTTTACTAGTTTCTTATTGATTAACGATATCTCCGATCCAGAATCAATCAAAATTTTAATCGCTTTATTTTTTATAAATGCATCTAAGAATATTAAATTTGAATTAGAACTTTGTCTTTCATTTCCCGCCAACTGTATAAACTCTCTCGGATGACAAAATATACCGGAGAGTTGTTTATGTTTGTTCAGTGGATGCTTTATTGAAAATCCTGTCTGGATTCATTGCATACATCTTCTTCCTCGTTTTCTATTGTTACATGATTCATCTCCCTTCTATTTTGTCGTTGGAAATTCTGATTGTTTCTACCGTCCCTCTGTTCGTTCGTATTCCTAGTCGGAGGATTTTGTGCATCTCTGTTTCTGTTGTGATTTTCATATGTTCTATTTTTTGCGTGATTCCTGTTATCATAATTTTGTTGTCTATTGTAATTTTGGTATTCTCTCGGCCTATCTTCGTTTGTTGATTGGGCATGTCGGTTTCTCTGGTCATAATTTGATTGATACCTTCTTGCCGGTCCATTATATTGTTCATGTTGTCTTCTGTTTCGCATTTCTCTTCTTTTTGCTTCCCTTACTTGAAGGAATTGGCACAAACTATCAATATCTTGATAGTTTCTCAAAATCACGTGGTCCTCCAGCGTTTCTTCGAAATGTCTGCTTATCATTTCTACCAGTTGTTCGGTAGAGTATTTGTAGTCTAGATATTTGGAATTGTTATATATCTGCAAAGCATATCTTTCTTCCGATATTCCCATTTTCTCGTGATATCTTCCATTCTGTAGCTCTTGGTTGATTTCCCTCTGTTTAACTTTCCCCCAGAAATAGTTGAGAAATTTATTTTCGAAATCTGTCCAATTTTCAAACTCATCTTCTTTACTTTCATACCATAACGCTGCTCCTTCTTTCAGATGGTTTCTAATTGTTTCTTTGCAGTCGTCAAAATATCTAATATGTTGCAATTTGGTTTTCAAATTTTTAACAAATGGTACTGGGTGTGTTTTTCTAATATCCCCCCCAAATTGTATTTTCGCGTCGCTTGTACCAAGGATAATCATTTCCCTTCTTTCTCCACAATTCTGTTGATTCTTGAGTTCCGCAATTTGTTTTTCGTTTTGCTTAAATTTTTCTTCTATTTCTCGCCTGTCTTCTTGTATTGCATTTTCAAATTTGCTTTCTAACTGTTCTAATTCCATCTTCTGCACAGTCTTAATATCCTTCATTTTAGTTTCTATTTCTTCTCGTTGCATCTTCAGTTTCCTTTCTGTTTCTTCTCTAACTTTTTCTAAACAGGCTTTCACTTCATTTTCATATTTTTCCAAACGCTTTTCCAATTTGCCATCATTCTCTTCCAATTTCTGTTCTATTCTCTGTGATATTTCTCTTTGTGTTTCTTCCATTTTTTGTTGTGTTATTTCCATGGCTCGTTTTGCTTCCTGTTGATTTTTCTCTATTTTTTGTTGTGTTTCTTCCATGGCTCGTTTTGATTCCTGTTGATTTTCTTGCATTGTCCTTTTTGTTTCCTGTTGATTTCTATCCATTTGTTGTGATTGGAGTTGCATCAGTTGCAATAGTTTCTCTATTCCTGTTAATTCCTGTTCTTTTCTCTCCATAATCGTTGTATCTCCTTCATTACCCAATCCTTCTTCAACAATTTTTTCCTCTTCTCTGTTATTCTCTCTGCTTTCTTGCATTTTGCTTTGCCTCCTCGTGGTCGACATGTTGTTTCTTTTTGTTACTGTTTTCTTTGTCCCCGCCAAATGTGAAATTTTACAACACTCTATAAGTTGCAGAACACGACAAATATTTCTCCCCAAATTTAATAAATTTTCGCCACAAATATCAAATATGCAATCAGTAAATTTCAAAATAAATATCAAATGTACGATTGGTAAAAATATTAAATAATTCAATAGCAGTAAATATCAACTACCTACGATCAATCCATAAATCAAAAATATTTTTACACCTGGAAAAATTGTCAAATTATCTCTGGATCACCTGTAGTTATTCCTTATCTCTTTCCCTACCATCAAATGCAAAGCTGCGATATTTTTTAAGCCACCACGTTCTGGGCTCCAGTTAATGTGATATTCAAAGATCGGTGTGCTCAAAGTAATTGATTAGATAATTAATTAATTAATTAAATTTAATTTTAATGATGCACTTATGATTTAATCACACTATTTAATGCTCTAATCTCAGGGTTTTATATTCTCGTGCTTCAATATCTCCTTTGCTTTACATATGATAAATAAGGTCAAAGACTAACGGAATAAAACACATATATGGTACAAAAACATCTATTGAAATAAATTCACCCTCAAAATATCCTCTAAAAATAATATCTCCTATTCTGATTATTGAAATACTCCTACCACTATCTAAAGTACTTATTGAAATTTGCGTTATGAATAATTCTACAAAAAAAAATAAAACTGTCTCTCGGATGATGAGTTGTCCAAATTCTTGTCTCTGGTCGCCTACAATTTACTCTTAGCAGCCCCCTATGTAGTCAGCAATCTCGCAACAAACTATTGCAAGCCTATTGTCATCAATGACCCCCTACAGATGCACGTATCTTTCAAAAAACAATGCTAGCCTTTTCTCCTCTCAATAAACTGAATCTATTTCTCGTTCCGGCATGCAACGGTGACTCTTGGAATATAAGTAGAACAATATAACTTACAATGCTTTACGTGATGAGCCTCCGTCAGGACACTTATTTCAACAAACTCACAGCTATTCATTTATCTGCCTTACTACTTCAGGAGACTCTCAGAGATCACCACTATTCGACTTGACGATCATTTAACAACTATCGTCTAGAATCACATTCGTTTAAAGGCCAGCACTAAACAGTAACGTTGAAAAAATTATTCTACCGTAAAATTAAATTATGTAAAAAATTATGAAAGTCCACTGACAACGATTCCAAAGAATTAAATTCAAAATTGTCAATGTCAGATTCAACACCAACTTTTCCTACCATTAGAAATTTCCTAAAACTAATTACATGCCAATCGGTTTTTAAGGAGATTACATTCATTTAAATTTCTAAATACAATTGTTCCCTAACCAGGTCTCATTGTCCAAACACATAACCACTTCCTTATCATACTAACTGTACAAAGAAAATACTTAATCCCTATTTAAATTTTGTTTACCTACGGCCATCCAAAGATAATTGACTTTCATTTCTTCGAAATGAATTTTGGTATATTTTTATTATATGTTTTAACTTTTCTAAAATATTAAGATCGAAACCATATTAATTCAAATTTTACATATCTTAACAATATGTTATAGTCAAAGCCCGAATTTCAGGCCCTCCTAGGTTTGAGTAGGCAATACTCAGGTCTGACTGACGGTCCTAGTCAAAGCCCGAAATAAATTAGTTTCGACCTTTGACTAGTCAAACCTAGGAGAGACTAAGTTGGTCAGGCAAAGGTCGAAATTTAATTTTATGAAATCGGGGTTTGACTAGTCACACCCCGATTAGCTATTAAAATGTCGTAATTTGTTAGATTAGGTTTAATTAAACGTCATTTTTTAATTTTAGTAGTTATTATTTTTATATTGTTGTAATTAAAATTAAAAAATTAGTGTTATTCTTACATGTTGAGGCATTATGGCATTTAGAGTTGCTCAATACGTTAGACCTTTTACACTTACATAATTTTGAAGAGCATTTCTTATTGCAGTAGCGTTTTATAAAACCTTGACCTCGAAATTTAGGATCTTTGGACTAATGGACCGTGATAGTGTGACGTCAAAACGTCAAATTTTTTCCAAATACGTTGTGTCTAGGTATACGCTAACGTGTATGCAAATAAAAAAGTTAGGTAGAATTAAACGTCATAACAAATATTTTGCTATCAAACAAACACTAAACATATCAAAATAGCGTATATCAAAATATACAGTCACTGCCCACGCTAAATAGTCACTAGCTTGATGAAGTTTAACTTTTTTATTTGCGTACATTTTAGCGTGTACCTAGACATAACGTGTTTGGAAAACTTTTTTTGACGTTTTGACGTCACGACTATCATGGTCCATTTCTCTTTTAGACAGCTTAACGTCTGGAACATCTTCGAAATTAAGAAATTTCTCTTTGCATTCTCTTATTTGATTTCTTGAAAAAAGTTTTATGTATTGTTCCGTATTTTGTACCGACTCTAAATAAACCGTCAATTGTTTTATCTTGTACCCAAAATATTTCGAGCATCTCCTTTGGTTCTACCCAAATTAATAAAGGAAAAGCGATTGAAGATCTTCATGTCCAGGCTAATGCTATGAAACAATTAGGTGAAAAAAAAATTCCTCCAATTTCTATCGGAAAAACTGTAACAATACCTAATTATCCCCAGCTTTGATAGAGCCAAAGGAGATGCTTGAAATATTTTGGGTATCATACAAGATAAAATAATTATTGACGGTTTATATAGAGTTGATACGAAATATGAAACAATAAACACACTTTTTTGAAGAAATCAAATAAGAGAATGCAGAGAGAATCTTCTTAATTTCGAAGATGCTCCAGACGTTAAGCTGTCTCTAAGAGAAATTAGTAGGTACAAAAGATTATAAATTAGGAGGAGCTTTATAAAATGCTACTGCAATAAAAAATGCTCTTCAAAATTATGAAAGTGCAAAAGGTCTAACGTATTTTGCAAATCTCTACATGCCATAATGCCTCAACATGTGAGAATAAACACTAATTTTTTTATTTTAATTACGACAATATAAAAATAATTAGCATTAAAATTAAAAAATTACGTTTTATTAAACATAATCTAACAAATTACAACATCATAATAGCTGATCAGGGTTTGACTAGTCAAACCCCGATTTCATAAAATTAAATTTCGACCTTGGCCTGACCAACTTAGTCACTCCTAGGTTTGACTAGTCAGAGGCCGAAACTGTAATTTATTTCGGGCTTTGACTTAGACCGTCAGTCAGACCTGAGGATTGCCTAGTCAAACCTAGGACTGCCTGTAATTCAGGCTTTGACTATAACATATATACGATATCTTCAGGTTTCATTTTTGAAGTTCCTAATAAAATCTTATCGTATAATTATTATAATTAAATCATCATATTGTACCTCGTATCACCTTTCATTCTATTTACTTTCTCTTCTATTTTTTGTACTAAATTAGAAAAAAAACCTTAAAAACCAATATTTCAGAAACATAACTCAAAAGTAAGTTGAAACTATTAATACTATTTTTACAAACATTTTCTTACATGCATCTGCCTCGAGATATGCAGGAAATCTCAGTTTTTTTCATCTGCATAGCAGTTTTTGTGCTTACTGCACATTAGAGCAATTTTTACAGTTTCATGGTGGTATTAACTCTGCTCTTGTAGGCAGTAAAACTAAAACTTTTTGGGGCTTCAGAGTCTAATTATCTATACGATATCCATATAAAGTGGATCTAGTTCTTTTGCAGCATCATCAAGGCACGTCATTGTGTGTATTTCGCCACATCACACTGTGAGTCAAATGCTCATTTTATATGCAATGATAATGCTGCAAAAGGAGTGGATCCATTTTTATATGGATATCATAATAGATTGCCTCATTTTCATGCGTAGAAGCCGAGCTACAATCGATAAAACGTCGAAAAATACTTACTTGACTGTGAGCCGATCTGGCGCCTCATAGCGCGCCATTAAAATATCGATATTTTTCTTAGTCAAAAATAAACTTAGGAACATTTTCATAAGCTCAAATTGTTCCTTTTGAGTTTTTCTATCATCATTAATAATTAAAGTATAAATGTTTTTAGTTCATATTTGCTTGAAACCCTTATAAACAAATTAATATACATTTTTTTTTAAATTACAAATTCAAACGGGTATAACTTTAAAACAAATGAAGTTAAAGTAATTTAACACATTTCGTTTGGAACCTATTAATAAAGCTTTAAAATGAGACCTTCTAAGGCTCATTTGCATTTGTAGAAGCAGATATATGATCGATAAAGCTTCGAAAAGTACTTATTTTGCAATTTGCAATTTGTATTGTGCACTAATTTTACAATATCTTGAGGTCTAATTGTTGGATTCAAGTTTAGTGAACGCTTTTTCCTTCGTTTTTTATTAAGGAACAAATTTTATTTGAAATATTTTTTTTATCTCTTTTAGTTTATGAGCCAGAGCCTTATAAACAACTAAATTGTTACGTATTTTTTATGGGAAATAAGCCACAATTTTACTAAAAAATGAATTTATTAACGTTTCGAAGCCCAAATCGGGTTTGGAATTTCTAACGCGAGAATTTTATTGTCATCGTTGCATTTGGTTGTCTTTTTAAACACAGATCACATGCTATGATTTTTTTGCGACGGATATTCTTGAGTTGGGATTGATTTCATGTAATCGAATGAACTATCTTTTAGTAAAGTCGTCCCAGGAACGCAACTCATAAATATTGGCGATATCATTTTAACGTCTTCTACTTTAAAATATATAATATACGTCTGAATGTCCAATATAAATGAGTCAGATTAAATAAATTATTAGAAGAATTTTTTTACTTAGCAACAACATGTTTGTTTTATTTTAATAGTATTTTGTATTTTGACAACGAAACCCGATTTGGGCTTCGAAACGTTAATAAATTCATTTTTTAGTAAAATTGTGGCTTATTTCCCATAAAAAATACGTAATTATAAAAATGCCACAAGGAAATAGCTTCAGAACTAAATTGTTTATAACAATTTTTTGACCAGTCGAATCGAAATCCACCCTCGAAATTCGTAATCAGCAGACAAAAATCCATAAGAAACGGTTGAGTTTGTTTATCAGAATTGAAAAGGACACGGTGAACCTTCTGGGGTCTAGACTATTAGGTACTCAATTATTTTCCATTATACTCCAGATGGGCCCATTTTGCTAAATCAGAAGCCTTATTTTAATTCATAAAATAGAGCAGCATTGGTATATTGTGTTCCCTCGTTTTTTTATTACCTATCTGGTGTTCAATATATTATGCTCATGCATTTTTCTTTTTCTGGTCCGACATCTAATCCAAAGAGACTCAAGTGGTCAACAAACCATGTTATTATATGTTTTTTAGAGTCTAATAAAACTTTTATTTGGTACAAATAAAAATGTATTATTTATCACTTAATATTTAATTAATATTCATCTTGAATGAGATTGAACTTTGACAACTAAAAAACAATATCTTACTTACGTTTGTATCTAAATTATAAAAAATCTGCACGTAATTTTGAACATATGCAGTTAAATATATGCAAATACAATTATATAATAGATGCTAATTTATTAGACTTGTTATTAAAAAAAGATATATACCTTTTTTAATAATAGTCTTGGAGCCAGAGGAACTTAAGTATGCACTGTTTCCTTGGTACTTTGACGTTTTTTATGTTTTTTGGTGCGTAGATTCGATTTTTGAGGGTACCAGTCTGAAAACACGTCAGATAACATTTTTTTATTTAGGGGAGTGCAATTAGAACGAAAACATGCATGGTTTCGGAAAAATTCAAACAAGCTTATATTTTTCTAAAACTTTTTTTGTTAGTTTATATACTTGTTGAAGTAAAAAGTTCTACTCGCAGATTTGGCCGCTAATTGTTTATTAATTGTTTAAACAATAACAATTGTTTTGTATAAATAATTTTAAAAATATCGTTCAATTCATCATTTTACTTTGATCAAATATGTTTCTATTTTGTTTTTGATTACGCTGAATCCGAATATGGCATTACAATTTAAAAATTCTTATGCAGAAGCTCTTATACAGTATGTCTGGGTAGCTAGGAACCACATGCAAAAATTTTTTATTATCAACTTTACGAAAAAATTTATTCTTCACAAAATAATACCTGGTCTAAAATCTAAGATACAACTAACAGATATCAAACTTTTGCAATTTTATACGAGGTATGTAAAAATATTGATTTTATTTAGGAGTTAAGTGCCTTTATTATTCACAATATTTTAATTAGAAATATGTTATTGAAAACTGAAACATATTTTTTAATTCTAAACAACTTTTCTTAATAACAATTTTCGATATTGTGAAATATAAAGGTACTTTACTCTTGAGTGAAATTCATATATTTTGACATACCTCGTATAAAATTAATAAAATTTGACATTTGATGGTTGCATCTTAGATTATATATGATGCAGAGTATTTTATAAAAAATAACTTTTTTTCGTAAAACTGATAATAAAAAAGTTATGAATAGGTTTCAAGTTACGCAGACATGCTGTATAAGAGCTAAAAAAAAATTTTTTTTGTTGAACACTTGTTATTGTTGAAGCTTATTATTAAATGTATTTTAGGTAAGTTTTATAGAAAAAGGTTTTGATCACTTTGTATAAACATTTTTTTAACTGGTAATTTTCGGTTTTTGTATTACATTTTTGTTATCTTCCTTAATTTTCTCAAAAAGAAATAGTTTATTTTATTTCTAAAGTAAAATAATTCAGTGAATTTTAAAGATTGCATCCCAAGCTTTAAAAAAGTACCTATAAAAATGTAATAAATCTGTTCAAACTTAAGTAATACCGTCTTAAAGTTGTGGTAATTCTGTAAAACTACGAAGTTTCCAAAAATTACATTTTTTGAGAAGTCGTATCATTTGAATTAAATTTTTGAGATTTTTTTTTAAAGAAGCATCGTTTAGTAAGATGTCTAAAAGATAAGCTGTGCAAAATTGATAGCTTTATAAGAAAAATTGTATTAGTTACACACTTTTAAATCATTTTTAAACCAAATTCGTGTATGTCTCATTTTCCGCCCACACCATACTTATGCGCATAAATTTTATTTCTTTTTATTACAACTATAAGATAGATAAATTATTGTTCTTTCATGATCAATTTATAAAATTTCATTTGATCCATTAGTTAAAGAATTACATTAAAATAACTGAACCGTGCACTTCGCCGTACGCTAGCTTACAGTGCGCCAATGTTTGTGAGAAGGGCGACTTTAGAGTTATAAATAAAAAATTATAGAAGCTACAGATTTAATTTTAGAAAAATCTTTATAGAAAGTTCTTTTTGTAAAATTTTCTGAATTTTTTAACTGTCAAGTCAGGTTTTTCTAGAATTTATATTTTCGGAGTTATTTAAAAAAACACCTAATTTCGCAGTTCATTTGTTTAATAAAAAATAAAGCACCCCCTTCTCGAGTAGAACTTTTTAATATGTTGTTTATTAAACATTTCTTAATGAAATTACAAAAAGTTCTATTTTGTTTGATTTTTTCCGAAGTGAAAATCTATATGCACTCCCCTAATTATCAGTATCATTTTTTAAATGATTGTATCTTTAAACTATTTAGTTTCTCAGATTAGTATCTCAGCTTTCATAATACAGTAAAACCTGTGTTAACGGCCACCTGTCAAAACCGGCCCCCTGAATTAGCCGGCCAGTTTCAAAGTTCCCCAAACCAAAATTTGTGGACTACAAAACCTGGTATTAGCGGCCACCTTTTTATATCGGCCAATAGTTCTGTCATTTTTAGTGACCGTTATTGACAGGTTTTACTGTATTAAACTTACGTGCATAGAAATCGGCCCTTAAAAATTTGGTCATTTTTGATGTCTCATATTTCCTAAACCTGTTGGCCGATTTAAGTGATTTTTTGAGCATGTTATAGCCTGATTCTTTAGAAATACCACTGGAATAATATTGTTGCTAAACAGGTAAATTTTCATTGTATACCGGGTGTACCAATCAAACTGTGTTTTTTCTCAAAGTTCGCATCACCCTGTGGAACATTCTAGCATTTTTAAAATACTGAAATTAAAACCCAACTATAGCCTCAGGTTTTATTAATATTATGTTTTTTGATTCATTCGTTTATGTTGGGTAACAAACAAGTTATGTACTTTAATAACTAGACATGTTCTTCATCAATACACAGTGTTTTTAAATAAGTGCGATAAACTTTAAGGGGTACTTTTGCATAAAAAAATAATTACCGTTTGCTTTATAAACGTATGTCCGCAAATGTTTCGTTTCCGATATACGAGATGTTGAACTTTTTCTTACAAACTGACGATTTATTTATTGCTTTAAAACCAGTTGAGATATGAAAATGAAACTTGGTAGGTTTTAAGAGATAGTTATTGCAGATTTTTTGATATAAAATTAAGAATTTTATATTCACCATTCGCGTGCATACGGGTAATAAGATCGGTCATATTTCATATTACGCGTATGCACGCTAATAGTGAGTATTAAATTCTTAGTTGTATGTCAAAAAATGTGCAATAAATAAGTCTTAAAACCCACCAAATTTCATTGGCATATCTCAACCGGTTTTAAAGCAATAAAATAAATCGTTAATTTGTAAGAAAAAAATCAACATCCCGTATCTCGGAAACGAAACATTTGCGGACATACTTTTATAAAGCCAACTCTCATTATTTTTCATGCAGAATTATCCCTTAAAGTTTGTCGCACTTATTTAGAAACACCGTGTATTGATGAAGAAAATGTGTAGCTGTTAAAGTACCTAACTTTTTTATTATTATCCAACAGTTGTATTATAATTTCAGTATTTTATAAATGCTAGAATATTCCACAGGGTGATGCGAACTTTGAGAAAAAAACACAGTTTGATTGGTGCACCCGGTATAAAATGAAAATTTACCTGTTTAGCAACAATATTATTCTAGTGGTATTTTTAAAAAATCAAGATATAACATGTTAAAAAAACACTTAAATCGGCCAACAGGTTTAGGAAATATGAGACATCAAAAATGACCAAATTTCTATTCACGTAAGTTTATGTGAAATTAACTTTCAAAACTCCCTAGCGCGTCATCAAGACGTAAAACGCGTTCCAAGATTGCAGATTTAATTTTGAATATTTAGTCGAGTTATTTGACACACATATATGCAATATAGTAAAGAATAGCAGTACAGAGCCCAATTTGAGAAGAAGCTTTTAACCTCGCAATTTTTACAAAGTAGTGGATAGTCCAAGGGTTAAAATCTATATGATGCCGAAAGGCGCTTGCACCATGGGATTGGTTGCCACCCCATCTAGGGGGTGGAAATTTTTTATAATATTTTGACCACCAAAGTTAATAAAAACATTCATTCTAAGCAAAAAATGTTCTATGCATTTTTTGATAAAATTAATAGTTTTCGATTTATTCGCTATCGAAAGTGTTAGTTTTATATAAAAAAAAATCAATGTTTTTCGATTGGTATACTCATTTACGATTCACTCAATTTTGCCGTAGAAAAAATTTATTCAAACCAAATTCTTGGAAATTAAATAACATACAATTTTATACAAAAACATTTTTTTGTATCTATGATGCTAATATTTCTATTCTGAAGAAAATGGCATTTTATACCAATGTACAAAAATTCGTTATTCGCTTTTAACTCCAGTTTTTTAAAAAGTAATCATTCTAAGCCAGTCAAACTTCTAGAATCTATTTTTAAGTCATAAATAAATAAGAATGAATAAGGCCAATGACTAAAAACTCCGCTAACTGATATTATTATGCTTCCAATTGGATTTCTCCTTTTTTTTTCAAAAAAATATATTGATTTTTTAACCGTAACTTTTTTATTCTTATCTCAGAAAGTTTGGCAAAAAAAATTTGTAGGTCTTTACAAGATCTATAAGCCTATTAATATTAAATCTTTTTAAAATCCTCAGTCGCAAAACGAGGTGACTTTGAAAGGGTTGGTGAAGGTGGTTTTACCGGACTTCTAGAACCTATTAATAATACATAAATAAAAAAGACCAAAAATAACGTCAATGACTACTTTTAATTAGGGTGGTGATTAGGGGATTGCTTCCGATCACTTTTTCGCTGAAAAAAATAGGGACTGACATTCTTTTCATTATAAGTCACTTAATTTTTGAACTAGAGACTTTTTTTTTATTTCTAGAGATAAATATTTTTAAATACTTTAAATTAGTTTGAACAAGTTGTCCTCGAAAAATGCATATCTTTCCCGTCTTTTGACTTTGAAACTACAATATTTAGCTCTTGACGAAGAAGAGCCAACATATAATAAAGTATACCTCGATTACTATTGGTCTTAAAGATAATTTAAAAATACTGTTTTGTTTATTTTTTCAGAAGGTATTATAAAACTAATACTTTCGATACCGAATAAATCGAAAACTATAAATTTTATCAACAAAATGTATAGAACGTTTTTTGCTTAGAATGAACGTTTTTACAAACTTTTGTGATTAAAATATAATAAAAAATTTCCACCCCCGAGATGGGGTGGTAAAAGCGCCTTTCGGCATGATATAGATTTTGATCATTGGACTATCCACTACCTATTCTCAAATTTTCAAGCAAATCGATCCATTCTGTAAAAATTGCGAGGTTTTGTCCTATTTTAAGCTTCATTACTTGGACTATATTATTTACTCTAACTTTAAATAAAATATTACACAACCTCCCGCGAGTTTGTACTGCCCTTAATAGTGAAGTCACTGAAGGTGGATATGAACTATTACCTTCGATTTCTACCTTCGATTTCGTTGAACCTCAATCGATTTGTATGAAAATTGGTGAGTGGTTAGAGGATATCTCAAGGAATAAAGGGGACATGGTGCCAACCTGGGTTTTAACCTTGGGGTTGGATGCCACCCCTTCTGGGAGGTGAAAATTATTTGATTCAAAATAACTCCATAGTTCGATAGAGGGACAAATTCTAACAACATTTGTTATATAAGGTTATTAAAATAAACCAAAACTTTTTGAGTTATTAAAGATCAAAATTTTAATTTTTCTTGAGAAAAATTCTTGTTTTTAGCCAAAAAAGTTTTTGCAAAAAAGGTATAATTACCAAAATTAAATCCAATAAAAATGAAATAAACTCCTCACTAGAAAAATCTTTTCATGGTAACTAAAAATGAGTTATAGGTAATTGAATGTACATATATTTTTTTCGGCGAGTAACCAAATCAAAGTATTCAAGGTTAAGTAAGTGGAAAATGATGCATTCTATAACATAAACTTATTAAATATTTGTCATACTTAGAAATATCTATCAAATGAGTCCCCAAACATGTGGATAGCATTAAAAATGCTCCAAATATTTTTCAAAATTAATCTTTTAACAATTTTTCCAAAAAATGTTAATGTTTTTTTTTAATAACTTCGTTAATTTTTACGATATGAGGTTCACCTAAAAACCATTTGAAAGTTAATTCCAAGTTTATTTAACTACGTTGAATTTAATCTTTTAAACCCCTTACGTTTTTAAAAATAAACGTTAAATGATCCCGGTTGCATGGCTCTCACAGCAAAATTTAAGCTTTGAACGTTTCTATCCAGTTATGTTTTACCCTATACAAGTAGTAAGGCAGGTAAACTATTTGAAACAGAAGAAACTAAAATTTGGTTATGTATAATTTTTTACGTATATTGAGTATTTTTGGAGTTATTATCAAACGAATATGAAAATTACGATAATTTTAAAAATTCTGATTTTTTAAAATTATATCTTTTTTTAAAAAATATGCATTGTAAAACGGTCAAAATTATTGAAATCATTACTTATACTGATATATAAAAATTCTTGTAAGGATTACTCCAAATTTTACTTTTTGTGGAAATGGCGTATGTTTCATTTTTCACTTTTTACTAAAAATTCGAAAGGGTTCTCTTATTTTCATCATAACCTGATTAATTTTGATGCTATTAACTTGTTCTGGAGCTCATTTGATCTCTCTCTCCTGTCGTTTCCCCATTACTGAGGATCGTGATTTCTTCCAATATTCCTAACAATGTTTCTCCATTGGTCTCTATCTTCAGCTGCTCTAAGAGCTTCGCAGAATGAGTTTCCAGCTGAATACTTTATTTGGTCAGACCAGCTAGTTGGTGATCGTCCTCTTGATCTTCTCCCCGGAACGTTTCCAGAAACAATTAATCTCTCCATTTGATAGGTATTTTAAATTACTTTGACAAGTGCTTTTAGAAATTGCATCGTTTTCCCGTAATTTAAGCTTGAATACTTAGATTTGAGTACTCGTCGAAAAAAATGTACATTCAATTGCCCATAACTCACTTTGAATTAACATTAGTTTAGTTCTTTAACTAAGGCGTGTACTCCATTTTTTAATATCTTCAATTTCGGTAACAATAAATTTTTTGTGAAAGCTTATAGTTTTTGAGTTATACGTGATAAACCGCTTTAAAACATGCATTTTTTTTAGAAAAAATAAAGTTTTTGATCTTTAATAACTCAAAAAGTGTTGATTTATATTAATAACTTTCTATTAAAAATTTTGCCTATAATTTATCCCTATATCTATTTATGGTGTTATTTTTAATAAAATAATTTTAACCCACGAGAAGGGGTGGCCTCCACCCCCAGAGTAAAAGCGCAAATTGGAATCATGTCACCTTTGTTCTTTGAGCTATCCTCTAATAACTCACCAATTTTCATGAAAATCGATGGAGGTTCAACGAAATCAGAGGTGAAATTCTTTAGAGATTTTATGCTACATTGGAACTACTAAAATCGATTATATATAAGATGCAATCGAAATTAGCTGAATAGTTTGACAACATAGAGAAATAGTCACCGTCATCTCAATGTATGACGGCGATTTCTAAACAGAAATGGACTTCTGGCGCCGTTCAGCGGGAATATCTAGACGCGACAGAATAACAAACGAGAGAGTCCGAGAAGTCATGGGGGTTACACATACTATTGTTGACGACATCAGGACCAAACAACTCGGCTGGTACGGAGAATGCCGGAGAATAGAATCCCAAGATAAATCCTCGAATGGCAGCAAAGAGGAGGGCGCAGACCAGGAAGGCCTAGAAGTTGGAGAGAAGGAGTTGATAGAGAAATCAGGGACAGAGAACTCGAGGACGATCTATGGAATGACAGAACGATATGGATAATGGAAATCGGAAGACGTCGAAAAACGTTGTAAACCGATATTATATATATATATATATATATATATATATATATATATATATATATATATATATATATATATATATATATATATATATATATATATATATATATATATA
Source organism: Diabrotica virgifera virgifera (assembly GCF_917563875.1). NCBI lineage: Eukaryota > Metazoa > Arthropoda > Insecta > Coleoptera > Chrysomelidae > Diabrotica > Diabrotica virgifera. Next base: position 71,866,726 of record NC_065448.1, read on the forward strand.
TATATATATATATATATATATATATATATATATATATATATACATCTCAATGTATATTAAAAACAATTTCGTGCCTTCGTCTTTGATAGTGTCACGTACTGCCGACGCACTCTCGCCAAAAGTTTGCAAATTTTCGAAAACCGATGCGGCTACTTACTATCTCTCGAATTAATATTAATGACGTGCTGATGTAGCCTCTTAATAAAAAAAGTTGATTTCACAATTATTAATAATAATTATACATTTTACTAAAAATAACGAATTAATTTCTGTAATAACTTCTGAATTATTCTCTGAGATATAAACAAAAATGAAGCTATAAACTTTGAAAATCAGAATACTGGAAATTAAAGTTATATTTATAATATAATTAACTATTTAGATGGAAAATAAGCCACAATTAAATTGAAAAAAAAAATTCGACGCTCAAATCGTAATGAAATGTAATGTAATCGAATGAACTATCTTTCAGTAAAGTCGTCCCAGGAATGTAACTCATAAATATTGGCAATATCATTTTAAAGTCTTCTACTTTAAAATGTATAATATATGTCTGAATTGCCGATATACATGAGTCAGATTAAATAAATTATTATAACAATTTTTAACTCAGCAACAACATTTGTGTTTAATTTAGTAGTATTTTGTATTTTGACAACGACACCCGATTCCCAAATCGAAACGTTAATAAAATTATTTTTTTCAATTTAATTGTGGCTTATTTCCCATCTAAATAGTTAATTATAAAAATGCCACAATAAAATAGCTTCATAATAACATTAAAGTTATATATTAGAGAACAGCTCAAAATAGTAAGGAAGAAAAGTATACTAAATTTGCAGTTACTCTAGCGTTATGGGGACTTATTGGGTTGTGAATATTAGGTCCTAAAACCAAAAGAAGCTAAGTAAATTTTTCTATTTAAGTGGGAACTTTGCATTTTTTAATTTAATTTTCCAATTTTAACTATTTAGAATGGGAAATAAGCCACAATATTATTAAAAAATGATTTTTATTAACGTTTCGACGCCCAAATCGGGTGCCGTTGTCAAAATACAAAATACTATTAATATAAACAAAAATGTTGTTGCTTAGTAAAAAAATTCTTCTAATAATTTATTTAATTTGACTCATTTATATCGGCAATTCAGATACATATGATACATTTTAAAGTAGAAGACTTTAAAATGATATTGCCAATATTTATGAGTTGCGTTCCTGGGACGACTTTACTGAAAGATAGTTCATTCGATTACATGAAATCAACCCCAACTCAAGAATATCCGTCACAAAAAATCATAGCATGTGATCTGTCTTTAAAAAGACAACCACATGCAACGGTGACATTAAAATTCTCGCGTTAGAGATCTCATAGTAAATCACGAGGGAAAACCAGGAAAAACCTCGTGATACTATCCCGACATCGTAAGTATTTGGTCTTACATTTAATTTACTCTCAAAATTAATACCAAATTCTGACTTTACTATAATTTTGTTTAAATTATAAATAATATCAATAATACATGGGTATATAAGTAATACTAAAATATAAAATATGTACTAACTCGACTATTGACTTACTAATTGTGGTATTTTCTTTCTATTGACTTCCTCTTTCAGTATGGGTATCCACATCCTACTGCATTCCCTCGTGATTTACTATGAGATCTCTAACGCGAGAATTTTAATGTCACCGTTGCATGTGGTTGTCTTTTTAAAGACAGATCACATGCTATGATTTTTTGTGACGGATATTCTTGAGTTGGGGTTGATTTCATGTAATCGAATGAACTATCTTTCAGTAAAGTCGTCCCAGGAACGCAACTCATAAATATTGGCAATATCATTTTAAAGTCTTCTACTTTAAAATGTATCATATGTATCTGAATTGCCGATATAAATGAGTCAAATTAAATAAATTATTAGAAGAATTTTTTTACTAAGCAACAACATTTTTGTTTATATTAATAGTATTTTGTATTTTGACAACGGCACCCGATTTGGGCGTCGAAACGTTAATAAAAAATCATTTTTTAATAACATTGTGGCTTATTTCCCATTCTAAATAGTTAAAATTGTAAAAATGCCACAAGAAAATAGCTTGAGAACAACATTAATTTTCCACTTCCAACAACCGTTTTTTCCGATTATAGCGCCATCTATCCATTATTTGAAAAATGTCTCAAATAAAAGTTAAATAGGGGATCCTATTTAATATTTTAAAGTATCCCCCACCCCTCCTCCCGGGGGGTCGTGTTTGGTGTCATTCGATAAATTTTTCAAAAATACCGAATCAGAGTATTTTGCAGTTTTTCGATCTGACGTTTATTTCGCGAAATATCGCGGGGTTCCTATTTATAATTTTAAATTTACCCCCACCCCTCTCCTGGGGAGTCGAGTTTGGTACCATTCGATAGATTTTTAGTTCTTCGATCTATCGTTAATTTCGCGAAATATTCGCTTTTTCTTGTGAAACTTTGTGACTCGCCCATTTACTTACGCCCCGCCCAAATCGTCATATTTTTGAAATATACACTGTTCTGCATGTACTTAACTTACCTTATCTTAATCTGACGATTTCGAGTTTTTCTAAGGGGAGATATTTTTTCGGACCCCCTTAACGAACATCCATGTATTAACATCCGATATATGGTAGGGGTACATTTACAGGGTACCTACAATGTTTCTCCCCATGTCATAATCTGACGAGCTGCAAAAATCCCCGCTTGGGCTCCCCTACCATAACTTTTTATTAATAAAGACAATATAATTTTAAGTTTTTTTTTAAGCTGAATTAATACAAAAGACTAAAGTCGACTTTACATTACATGATTTATCATGTGATTTGTCATATGATTTGGTCATGGAGTGAAATTTACATGTTTACACTGTGTGATTTGTCATATGATTTTGCATTGTTTATACGGCTCGTTTTGTCATAAGCATTGTCATGCGGCTCGTCATGGGAAAAATCATATGACAAATCACATGATAAATCATGTAGTGTAAAGTCGACTTAAGTTTTCAATCTAATAGCACATAAAATAACATTAATAATTATTCATGATATAAGTGTTAAAGTACACGTTTAAGACACGCATGTGAAAGTTTGCAGAATGAGCGATAGCGAGTCCTGCAATTCACATGAGTGCCTTAAAAATGTACTTTTTAACACGCATATCATACAATATTTTTTCTACAAACGTAATTACAGGACAATATCTACAAAAACTTTTACTTGAAGTTGACTGACATTCCATTTTTATATTTGTTTGACATTACATCAAAATTTGCCTATACGGTATACGAACTGCAGAGCCTTAAAATTTTTAAAGCACTAGTGCCTTAAAGTAGCATTTTTAACGCTCGTATGGAGTGCTAAAAATTGCATTTTAACACGGTTGTAGAAAAAAAATATTACACTACATCCCACCAGATTGAAAACAATGGGAACCTTCTCTGGTTATATCTCCGAGGCTTCTAAAATTTGCAAGCCAAACCGGATGCTGAGACTAAAGAAAATGAGGGAATTTTACAATTTATAACTCACGTCCCATTTGCTCAGCGCGGTAAAGTTCCAACAAGAATGGTTTCCTTCATACTCCAAACGTTGGTTTCCTTCGTAATTTTAGAGTACGAAGGAAGCCATTCTCTTTGGAACTTTACCGCGCTGAGCAGATGGGACGTGAATTATAAATTGTAGAATTCCCTCATCTTCTTTAGTCTCAGCATCCGTTATGGCTTGCAAATTTTAGAAGCCTCGGAGGTGTAACCAGGGAAGGTTCCCATTGTTTTCAATCTGGTGGGATGTAGAGTAATATTTTTAATGTTATTTTATGTGCTATTAGATCGAAAACTTAGTCTTTTGTTAGCAGTTGCCTCTAGGGCATCCCTGCCATTTTGTTCGATGCAATCCGTAACTGCACGCCGGGGTTTGTCCTGATTGGGTCAGAGAGAGCAGCATTTGTGCCTCCTGATGAGAGACTAGTAAGTTTCGAAACCGGTAGAGGTACTGCACTCTCTGAGTGAACTAGAATATGATGCGACTGTAGTTTCGTGTTGTAACGAAATTTAAAATGGTTATTTATTTTTTTTACTGAATTAATACCTTTAAAATTAGAGGTTTTTAGGGTAATCTTACGTACGAAAGCTGAGTTATTACTTCTGGACCTCGGAGGTAAATTACACTATCTCGATACGGTGTTTTGAATAAGTTTCTTTAATCCACTTATTTTATTAGTTGGATTATACAAATTGGTTATTTATATTATCATTAAAATATTGTTATATTGTATTTCAATCAATTATGGAATATATCAGATTTTTATTAACATCCTAGGAGCTCTAAACTTTTTTTGCAAACAGACGCTAAACACAGTTGCCAGAAAGGACATAGTGTAGTTTACCTCCGAGGTCCAGACATGGAAAAGCCACATCGAATGATTATTTTGCAATTATTTTTCACAAAATTTGTTATAACTCCGGTTATAAGAATCGCATCGAAGTTTATATTACATTATATTACATCAACTATTTTGCCACAACAAGATCCCATTTCTTATCTCCCTAATTCAAGAAAGGTCTCGAATTCATTCTTTGTAAAACTAGTCGATACATCTGTACTGATCCAAACAATCAATAGTATCAAAAGCAAATCTTCCTAAAGTACTGATGGTCTATCGATAAAATTTTTTTTAATCTCCCAGAGAATGTGTTGGAAGCCCTCATCTCACTAATTAATGATTCTTTTGAGAAAGGTAAATTTTTAGAGTGTCTAAAGACAGCCATCATTATTCTTCTTCATAAGGGTGGTGAAATATCTAATACCGGCAATGATAGACCTATTGCACTACTACCGGTACTCTCCAATACTGGTAGACTATGCAATTTGCAGTTTATTTAAATTTTTAAATTTTGCAATTGATTATTTCTGTTTAACTTCATTATTATTACTATTTTTAATTATATTGACGATTTATGTAATTTTAGTAAATTTAATTGTTATTGTTTTGTCTGGACTTTTATAAGCTTTGTCGATAAAATTGTACAATTTTTCATGACAATAAGGCATATTTTTATTCTCTTCTATTCTTACCAGATGCAATTTTGTTCATTTTTTCAAAAGGAACAATTTTCACTTTGGCAAAGTAATATCTCTCATAGTTTAGGAGATACAATAATTTAAACAATTACATTGTAATTAAAAAATTTAACATTTTTGTAATTTGATATTTTTTTGAGCCCGGTACCCTAGAAAGATGGAGTTACTACAAATAAAGTGGTATCTTTGGATGGTGAACTGATTGTAAAAAGCAATAGTTTTAAGTACCTGAGATCGGTATTACAGAATAATGGAGAAATAGATGGAGATGCATGCAGTAGAATTAGCACAGTGTGCTGTGTGAAAGGAAAATTACAATGAAGTTGAAGGGAAAATTTTATAAAACAGCCATAAGACCGGCTATGATGTACGGAACTGAATGTTGGGCAGTGAAAAAGAAAGAGGAACAACGAATGCATGTGACGGAAATGAGAATGCTTAGATGGATGAGTGGAGTGACAAAAAAGGATAAAATTAGGAATGAGTATATTAGGGGAAGTCTAGGTGTGGCACCAATTGATGCCAAAATGAGAGCATAGGTTAAGATGGTTTGGTCATGTTCAACGTCGAGAAGCTAATCACTCAATACGAAGAATTGCTGAACGTGGGGGGAGACGATTAGGCAGGATATGTTGGTAAAGGGGATTAATATTGATATGACCCAAGATAGAATTGTATGGAGAAATGCAATTAGGGAAGCCGACCACGCATAGGGATAAGGCAAAGAGAATGATGATCCTAGAAAAATCGAATGTAAGGACCAAACAATTTTAAAAAACGTCAAAGTACCGAGGCGGAGTAGAAGTGCATACCCAACCCGCCCTAGCTCCTAGACTATAATAGATTATGTATATCCCCATTTTTTGGTTAATTATATTTCTTTTTGTTCAACATATACAAATGTTTTGTGAATACCCTTGAATTTGTTAATATTATAATTTAATTAGGAATAAAAAATGTTATCAATCCATCTACATGAACACATATTTATAAAAACAGTGGTAAACAATATTAATTTACAGCATAAAATTAGTATTTGGGGGCTATAAATATTAAGACAAAACAATAACCGAACATAGTATAGTTCTAGCTCTAAAATGAATCGTTACTGTTTATCTGTGTTCTTAGTTGCGCTTGCAGTACTAGGCGTAGTACTAGGCGCCCCAGAGAAGTCGTTCGAGGAAAATTTGGCAATTCTCAGGAAAATAAATTTGGATGAAGTACTTCCGAATGACCGCCTTGTCAAAAGTTTTGTCGATTGTATGTGCGGTACAAAAACTTGCACCCATGAAGGAACGGCTTTGAAAGGTAATAATTTATGATTAAAATATGAAAATACATTTTTTTAAATGTATTTATTCTTTTTCTTCTTCTTCTTTTTGTATAGACATGACTCTGTCTGTTTTTTCAATGTGCCTTCAGCAAGTTGTCGTTCCATCGTTTTCGGGGTCTTCCCACTGATCGTCTTCCCATTAGGGAACCGTCTCTCGCAGTTCTTACTGCTCTATTTGTTGCCATTCGGCTTATGTAGTCATTTTATTTTGCTCTTCTGTTTCTTACCCAGTTACTAGTTTTTTTCACCTTGCATCTCCGTCGTATATAGTTATGCATTTCTAGCTCTGTCTCTTAGTGTCTTATCATCGATTTTTCGAAGAGTTTTTATCTCTGCTATTTCTAGCAAGCTTTTGTCATCTTTGTATCAGGTCGTGTTTCTGGCGCGTGTATCATTATTGCTGTGGTGCCTGTTTTGTCAATTCTGCCTTTCATTACTTTTTTGATAATTTTCTTCTTCTTCTTCTTTCTTCTTGTATGTAGACTTTAAAGCCTGTTTCTTTTTCAATATTAGCATCCTAAATTATTTAAATTATCGCACCATCTTTTTCTTGGTCTGCCAATAATTCTTCGTCCATTTGGTGACTTATCTCGTGCTATTCGTACTATCCTAACCTCTGCCATTCTACTAATGTGTTCGTTCCACTCCTGTTTCCGTTTTGTCACCCATCTATTTATGTCTTCTACATTGCATGATCTTATGTTTTTGCTTCTCTCCCTATCCAACAGACTTTTCCCTGATATTCGTCGAAATTTTTTTATCTCTGTTGTTTCTAGTAGTCGTCTTGTTTTAGATGTGTCAGATCCTGTTTCCGCAGTGTATGTCAATATAGGTATAATTGCTGCTTTATAGATTCTTGCTTTTGTATCTTGTCTTAGGTGTTTGTTCTTCCAGATTGTGTCATTAAGGGATCCCGCCGCTTTACTTGCTTTTAAGCTTTGTTGTCGTACTTCCTCTTCAACATTTCCGTAACTGGTTATATCTATTCCCAGATATGTAAACCTTGCTTCCTGCTTTTTTATTTTCCCATCAATTTCGATTTTACATCGTAGTGGGTATTTAGATGTTGTCATGCATTTGGGATTTTCTGCTGATATTATCATACTGTATTTCTTGGCTGTTGTATTGAAGATGTGTGTTAATCTTTGTAGATCGGCTTCTGTCTCGGCGATTATTGCGGCGTCGTCTGCATAACATAATATTTGGATTTCTTTGTTCTCCATTCTGTAACCGTGACCTTTACATACTGCTTCTATTATTTCGTCCATTATTATATTAAAGAGCAGTGGGCTTAATGAGTCACCTTGTCTGACTCCGCATTGTACTGGTATAAACTGCGTTAGTTTTCCATTTATCTTTGCCTGTATTCGATTATGAAAATAGATGTTTTCGATGGTTTGTATAATATTGATTAGTATATTTCTTCTATACAGTAAATGTAAGACTTCTTCGACTTGGATGCTATAGAAAGCCTTTGTCAGGTATATAAAACATAGATATACTCAATGGCCTTTTCTGTGATTTGTCTTAGTACAAATACGGCGTCCACGCAGGATCTTACGGATCTGAATCCTTGTTGTTCATCTGAAAAAGTTGTTAGTTTATTGATTTTGTTGGTTAGGACTTTTGTGGTTAGCTTAAGTGCGGTGTTCAGTAGATTTCGATAATTTTATTTCTCTATATTGTTTCATTCAGGCAAACTGAGGCTCTGTTTACTCTATTCACTTGATGTTCCACTTCTGCTTCCACCTTCCCGTTGCTAGATAGTGTGATGCCTATACTAAATTTACAATCAAGATGCAGTAGAAATAAACAAACCAAGACACGTTAAATGCTACTAGGAGCACTCCCGAATCATAATTTACAATGTATAAACTTTGGAAATCATGATTGATTTGGGATTTATAATGTTTATAAATTTTAAATTATGATTCTGGAGTGCACCTAGTAGCATATAGCGTGCCTTGGTTTGTTTATTTCTATTGCATCTTGATTGTAAATTTAGTATAGATATTTAACTGCATAACTTGTTGTATTTTCTGATTTAATGTTGTCTTAATGGGTTTGCCGTTATACCCATGCATTTTGTAGTTTTTTGGGGAAATTAACATGTTAAATTTTCTTGCGGATATATTAAATAATTGGTGCAGCATACGTTGTAAATCATCTTCACTTCGAGATATTAGAATTATTGTGTCGTTAGTACATACAACAGATTATTTTAAGCTGTTTTTCTCCCGTTTGGGATCCTTTTTTAGTTCTTACTTTTTTTCTTATTTCATCCAAGATAAGATTGAATAATGAAGGACTCATGGAATCCCGAGTCTTGTCCCATTGTCAGCTTCAATTGGGTCAGTTAGTCCATCTTCTTCTTTTACTTTTATTGTGGTGTTCTGGTATATATTTTCGATCGTTTTAATTATTCCTAGAGGCATCTCTCTTAAGTACAACAAATGGATAACGTCCTTTAATAAGACTCTGTCAACTCTATGTCTCTGTCTGTTAGAGTCCACGAAACATCAGTATTAAATAATGTATTTGACGTAAAAAATATTAGAGCGGCACTTTTCCAAGCATGGAAAATTTATAATTCCGTGAGTTTAAAAGGACACTTTATGTATATCGCACCTTTGGGGAAACACTGATTAAATTATTGGTATTAAACGCTGATAATTATTGGTAAAATCCATTTAAAGCTTTGAAACTTTTATTTGTAAAAATGCGGTACACATTATAAGGTAAACTAGAACTTTTAGTCTAGGCGCCAAATAGAGGTCACCGTGTCATTTTCAATTCTGATGGACAAACTTAACGGTTTCTTATGGATTTTGGGCTGCTGATTACGAATTTCGAGGGGGAATTTCGATCCGAGTGGTCAAAAAATTGTTATAAACAATTTAATTGTTTATAAATTGTTTATAAGGCTCTGGCTCATAAACTAAAAGAGATAAAAAAAAATGTTTCAAATAAAATTTGTTCCCTAATAAAAAACGAGGAAACAACCGTTTACTAAACTTAAATCCGACAATTAGAACTCAAGATATTGTAAAATTAGTGCACAATGCAAATTGCAAATTGCAAAATAAGTATTTTTCGAAGCTTTACCGATCGTAACTCGGCTTCTACGCATGCAAATGCGCCTTATAAGGTGTCCTTTTAAAGCTTAATTAAGAGGCTTCCAAACAAAGTTTGTTAAATTATGTGATCTTCATTTGTTTTAAAGTTATACCCGTTTGAATTTAAAATTCTCTTCAAAAAAATTGTACATTAATTTGTTTATAAAGGTTTCAAGCAAACTTGAGCTATAAACATTTATACTTTAATTAACAATAATGATAAAACAACTCAAAAGGAACAATTTGAGCTTACGAGAATGTTCGTAAGTTTATTTTTGGTAAGATGTCGATATTTTAATGCGCTATGAGGCGCAAGATTGGCTCACAGTCAAGTAAGTATGTATTCTTCGACGCTTTATCGATCGTAACTCGGCTTCTACGCATGAAAATGAGCCAATATGTGATATCCATATAGAAATGGATCGAGTTCTTTTGCAGCATCATCATTGCATATAAAACGAGCATTTATGATGTGGCGGCATACACACAATTTACGGGACTTGATGATGCTGCAAAAGAACTAGATCCACTTTATATGAATATCATATAGATAATTAGACTCTGAAGCCTCAAAAAGTTTTAGTTTTACTGCCTACAAGAACAGACTTGTACCACCATGTAACTGTTGAAATTTCGCTAAGAACTTATGCAGATGTAAAAAAGCTGATATTTCCTGTATATTTGCAGATTTGCAGATGCATGAAAAAAATGTTTGTAAAAATAGTATTAATAAATAATATCAACTTACTTTTTAGTTATACTTCTGAAATATTAGTTTTTAATGTTTTTTTCTCATTTAGTGTAAAAAATAGAAGACAATGTAAACAGAACGAGAGGTGATACGAGGTACAGTATGATGATTTAATTATAAGAATTATATGATAAAATTTTATTAGGATCTTCAAAAATGAAAAATGAAGATAACGTATGTATACATAGAAATTATAATTTGCATCGAGAAGTTAGCGCGTGGAGCTTTACGCGGTGAGCCGATCTTGCGCCTCATAGCGCGCGCCATTAAAATATCGACATCTTGGCCAAAAATAAACCTATGAACATTTTCATAACCTCAAATTGTTCCTTTTGAGTTTTTCTATCATTATTGTTCATTAAAGTATAAATGTTTATAGCTCAAATTTGCTTGAAACTCTTATAAACAAATGAATGTACAATATTTTTAAGAAAATTGTAACTTCAAACGGGTATCATTCGGATCGAAATCCACCCTTGAAATTCGTAATCAGCAGCCAAAAATTCTTAAGAAACCGTTGAGTTTGTCAATCAGAATTGAATATGACACGGTGACCCCTCTGGCGCCTAGACTATTTAGTATCCACAGTAATATTAATCACTGTATAATATAAATATCGTAGGGTTGATAACTCAATTTGTAAAAAATTTGAACTTGTGTCATTGTTTTTACCTGTCACGGAATTATTCACCAAAATGACCTATTCTAAAAAAAAATTGAATTTATTAAATTAATTTTGTCCCTCACTTATCTTTATTAGTATTTGTTCAACAAGTTTTTTCTATCTTCTTCTTCTTCTTCAAGTGCCATCTCCGCGACGGAGGTCGGCAATCATCATAGCTATTCGGACTTTGGAGGCGGCTACTCTGAAAAGTTCGTTTGATGTACATCCGTCCATTCTCTCAGGTTGCGCAGCCACGATATTCTGCGTCTCCCTATGCTTCTTTTTCTTTGAATCTTTCCCTGCATAATGAGTTAAAGCAAGTTGTATCTCTCTCTACGTGTAATATGTTTGAGATATTCCAATTTTCTGGTTTTGATTGTATTTAAGACTTCCATTCCTTTATTCATCTTTCTAAGAACCTCTTTGTTTTTGACGTGTTCTGTCCATGATATTTTTAGAATTCTTCTATATACCCACATCTCGAATGATTTCAGTTTATTCATTGATGCCGCATTCAAGGTCCAGGCTTCCATTCCGTAAAACAGAGCCGAGAAAACGTAGCACCTAGCTAACCTTACTCTTAGCTCTAACCTTAGATCTCTTGTGCAGAGCACTTTTCTCATTTTATTAAAATTCGTTCTAGCCTTTTCTATTCTAATTTTAATCTCCTGAAAGTAATCATTTGTGGAGTTGATCATTGTTCCAAGATATTCACATTGGTCTACTCGTTCGACGTTGGTTCCGTTTATGAGGAAATTCTCGTTATTTCTTTGAGTTTTAGATATTCTCATAAATTTTGTCTTCTTGATGTTCATTGTTAGACCGTATTCTTGGCTATATGTCGCTATTCTGTTAACTAGTCTCTAAAGATCTTCAATATTTTTGGCTAAGACGATAGTGTCATCCGCATATCTAATGTTGTTAATGTTCACCTTTATTCCAGCTGTTTCACCCTCAAGAGCTTGTTTTAGGATCTCTTCCGAGTAGGCATTAAAGAGAATTGGCCACAATACGCATCCCTGTCTCACCCCACGTCTAATTTCAAATTCCTCTGACAACTGTTCGTTAACACGTTTTTTCTATAACATAATTAAATATATTAATTACACGATTGTATTAATTGTTTTATATTTCTTTTGCAGCAACCTGGAAACAGCTTCTTGACAATCGCTGTAAAGAAAAGTGCACCGAAGAAGATAAGACAAAAGTAAAACAAGTTATAAAGCATCTGTATGTAAAACACCGCAATTGGTGGGACGAATTAGCTGCACAATTAGATAAAGATGAGGAATACCGTAACAAATACAAGAAACAACTCGAAGCTATTGTTAATGATGATTCTATAAAAGTATAAATAAATAATAGTTTTTATTTAATATTTTTGCCAAGTTTAATATGTGGAGAATATTTGTTAAATAAATTTGAAAATCAATGTTTTTTTCATTTTTATAAGTAAATAATTACAAAACGTGGGGCTAACTGTGGATCCGACCATTATATTCTTGTATCGAAATTGATCTATAGTACGTTCTTTAACGGTAAAATATTGCAAAACCTCTAAATTTTAACAAGTCAAAGAAAAAAAAGTGATATTGTGCCGATGTGTGCTTTTGCACTCGGGGTGGTTTTCACCCCCTCTTGGGGGTGAAAAAATGTACGACCAAAGTAAATCCAAAAATGGATAAACTGAATAATTGTAAGTAACTTTTGATATATAGAGTTTTTTCATTAAGTCAATATTTTTCGAGTTATTTGCCAGTGAATATGTTCATTTTTTAAACAAAATAAACACGATTTTAGACAGTTTTTCGCAAATAACTCAAAAAGTAAGTATTTTGTCAAAAAAAATTTCTTAGCAAAAATATAGCCTGTAAAAAATTAAAAAAAAATGGTGTATATGCCACGTCTCTATACCTAGTAGAAGCAGAGTTATAGCTAATGAAAAATAGGTTCATATACGTTAAATTCCAAATGGTATATTTTAACGTGAAATAACCAAAAATAAAGCACATTTCGGGGAAAACTCGTTACAACTTATTTAAAGTGTATAAAAAAATGTTCATTTTTGTTTTATAAAAAAATTTTATAGCATCAAAAGTAAACAAGTTACACTCAAAATAAAGTTAGTCCCTTTTTTTTTGGTAAAAAAATCGGGAAAATCACCTCTTAATTATTATCTTAAATGAACTTAATTTTTACGACTTCACAAGTTTCTTAACTCGTGTATGTATTGTTTATATGATCTGTAAGTTTCATCGGTTCAAAGTCCTTATTTTTGAAAGGGCTGTAGTTAAAAGGGGTTGAACGAGTCACTGATCACGAATGTATGCAAATTTAGAAACACCAAATCTTAATCAATTTTTGTCTTACAGAAAAACAAAAGAATACAGGATATTCAGAAAAGCAATGCTGACTTTTTTTGTTTTTTGAGATTTTTGGTATCTCCAACAATTTTTAAGTTATTTGGAAAAACAGCATATTTTTCAAAATTAAAATTTTTTAAAATTTTACTTTGAAACCAAACTTTTTCAAAAATAAACACTTTGAATCGATGAAACTTACAGATCATATAAACACAACATAAGTAAAATAATTTGTGGAGCGGTAACGACTAATTTCATTTAAGTTGCTAATTAGGGGTTGGTCTTCCCGATTTTTTTTTTGCCAAAACAAAAGGGACCAACTTTATTTTGAGCGTAAAGCGTAACTTGCTTAAATTTGATGCTAGAAACTTTTTATAAAAACAGAAATGAAGCTTTTTTTTAACACTTTCTAAAAATGTGGTTATTTTGTTGAAAAATTAACATATTCACCCGAAAATAACTCGAAAAATGTTGACTTGGCGAAAAAGCACTATAGAACAAAAGTTACTTAAAATTACTCAGTTTATCCATTTCCGGACTTATTTTGGACATATATTTTTCACCCCCAAGAGGGGTGAAAGTCAATATCACTTTTTTTCTTTGACATGTAAGCTATGCGTATGCCAAATTCCATGTCAATTCAAGCGGTTCTTTAAAATTTAGAGCAAAAACCGTGAAATAATGTACTACTATCCATTCTAGTCCAGAAAGCCACTGCGCATCCGCTAGGAAAAATATTCCGATTCGGATTTCTTGCACAATTTTACTCAAACAGGACCCCTTTTAACAAATTTGCATGTTTTCAGGTCCAAAAGTGGGTCAAAATTTTTTTAAACTTTTTTTTTGTTTTTTTTCCAAAACTATTTTTTCTCATCGAACAAAGTTTTTTTAGGTTTTTGGATCATTTCAAACAGAAAAGGTCTTTAGTGACTTTTCTCTAAAGTTGATAGTTTTTGACATATTAGCGATTAAAAATTTTAAAATTGCGAAATCAGCCATTTTTAACCTTCAGAAACTATGTGAAAAACTGAAAATTTCGACGCGGTCAAGGTAAGAAGATATATTTTGAACATCGATTAATAAAATCCCGAAGAGTTTTTTGCAATACAATTTACAAAACCCCTTTGTTTTTTAATTGTTGCATGTTACAACCGTTGCATGTACATGTAACATGTGTAAATATATGTGCGGAAAAATATTTCGATTCAATTTTTTTTAACCATCTTTCTTGAAAATGTCCCCTCTTAACAAATTTGTATGTTGCAAGGATCAAAAAGTAAAAAAAAAAATTTTAAACGTTTATTTTTTGTTGTCTCCTAAAACTAATTTTTTGCATCGGAAATTTTTTTTTAGGTTTTTTGGATCATTCCAAATGGAAACTATTTTAAGTGACTTTTCTGTAAATGTGATAGTTTTCCAGAAATAAGCGATTGCAAATTTAAAAATTGCAAAATCGGCCATTTTTAACCCTCAAAAACTATGGAAAACACCGAAAATTTTAATGATACCAAGGTACGTAGATATTCTGATACGTAGATGATACCAAGATTAAAAGATTCTAAGATTATAAGATTCTAAGATTGATGAAGTCCCTAAGAGTTTTTTGCAATACAATATCGAAAACCCCTTTTGTATTTTAATTGCTAGTCAAGCGGTCGCTACACTATTTTTAACCGTTGCATGTATACAACATTGTATGTAATATGCGTAAAGCTATGTGCGGAAAAATAATATGATTAATTTTTTTTCACCATCTTGCTAAAAAATGTTCCCTATTATCAATTTTGCATGTTGCCAGAGTCAAAAATGTGTTAAAAAAAATTTAAAATTTTTTTTTTTAAATGAATAACCACTTTCAATTTTTTTAAACTTAAAATGTTCTCCGATTACATATTCACATGCAACGGTTGAAAATAGTGTCGCGTCCGCTTGATTAGCAATTAAAAAACAAACGGGTTTTCGATGTTGTATTGCAAAAATCTTTTAGGGATTTCATCAATCGATATTCTTAGAATATCTACGTACCTTGGTATCATTGAAATTTTTGGTGTTTCACATAGTTTTTGAGGTTTAAAAATGGCCGATTTTGCAATTTTTAAAATTTGAATCGCTTATATCTCGAAATTACAATTACAAAAGGCAACCAGAAATACGGAATGCTGCGATCCTTAATGAAGTCTAAGTTTGTTTCAAGAAAAACAAAAGAAAGAATTTACAAGACAGTGATTAGAGCTACGGTTGTATGTGGAGCTGAATTATGGGTTTTAAGAAAGGCAGATGAAGAAAGATTAGAAAGATGGGAGAGGAAAACTCTCCGATTAATTTACGGAGGCATAAATACACAAATGGGATGGAGAAGAAGGACAAATAAAGAGTTGGAAGAGCTGTATACGGAACCAAAAATCACCGCAATAATAAAGGCGCATAGAATAAGATGGCTGGGACATGTGCAAAGATTGGAAAACCATAGAATGACCAGGATGATAGTGAACAGAAAACCAGTAGGGAAAAAAGGAAAGGAAGACCCCGTAAAAGATGGTTTGACAGCGTCCAAGCAGATTTACGAGAATTAAAAATAGATAACTGGAGAAACAAGGTATTAGACAGAAGAGAATGGAGAGGAGTGGTAAGAAGAGCGCAAGAGAAATTGTAACAGAAGAATGTGCCATGAATTGTAAAATGAGAGCTATATAATATATGTATATATTTATATAATGTATTTTTTAATAGACACATTAATATTGTATATTGTAGATATGTATAGTAAAAAAAATGTAATTGTGTTTTTCACGATCAGGGCCTACATGGCCTGTTGACCAAAATAAATAAATATATCTCGAAAACTATCACATTTACAGAAAAGTCACTTAAGGTCTTTTCTATTTGGAATGATCCAAAAAACCTAAAAAAAATTGTCCGATGCAAAAACATTAGTTTTAGGAAAAAGAACAAACGTTTAAAATTTTGTTTTACTTATTGATCCTGGCAACATACAAATTTGTTAAGAGGAGATATTTTCAAGCAAGATGGTGAAAAAAAATTTAATCGAAAAATTTTTCCGCACATATATTTACGCATGTTACATATACAGGCAACGGTTGCCAATCAAGCGCCCGCTTGATTGGTAATTAAAAAACAAAGGGGTTTCGATATTGTATTGCAAAAACCTCTTCGGGATTTCATCCATTGATGTTCAAAGAATATCTTTTTACCTTGGCAACATCGAAATTTTCAGTTTTTACATAGTTTCTGAGGGTGAAAATTGGCCGATTTAGCAATTTTTAAATTTTTAATCGCTTATATTTCAAAAAGTATCAACTTTAGAGAAAAGTCACTTAAGACCTTTTCTGTTTGAAATGATCCAAAAACCTAAAAAAACTTTTTTCGATGCAAAAAAATAATTCTAGGAAAAAAACAAAAAAAAAACGTTTAAAAAAATTTGACCCACTTTTGGACCTGGCAACATGCAAATTTGTTAAAAGGGGTCCTTTTTGAGTAAGATTGTGCAAAAAATCCGAATATGAATATTTTTCCTAGCGGATACGCAGTGGCTTT
The DNA here is from genome assembly GCF_917563875.1 of Diabrotica virgifera virgifera. Taxonomy (NCBI): domain Eukaryota; kingdom Metazoa; phylum Arthropoda; class Insecta; order Coleoptera; family Chrysomelidae; genus Diabrotica; species Diabrotica virgifera. Next base: position 71,883,609 of record NC_065448.1, read on the forward strand.
CTGGACTATTCAGAAAACTGAAAGTAAGAGATATGCAGCAGAACTTTTTTTCAAATTTGTTACTTGTCTAGAGCACGCGTCTGCTACAAATAGAGTAGCAGGATGCTACAAACTATGGAATTTACAATGGTCATTACCCTTGTATCAAATATAAAAGATATTTTTAAAAGCCTTTCCGCGAGTATAGGTGTATAAAGATCGTTTACCTAATGTGCCTTTACCACCTGAATTTGTGATGATAACTAGATGGAGAACATGGTTAAATTCTGTAAATTTCATAACCGATAATTTTGAGAGAATTTTGAGGGAGAGACATTTGTATTTTCGATGTAGACGTAACTCAGGTGCTATGAAAAACGTGTGGATGTTTTAAAAAAACCGTAATTAAAAAGTAATTTGACACATATCCAAACCAATTTTGTAAATATTAGTTAGCCAATTACTAAATTAGAAAAGCGAAACATTTCTTTAGAACAAAGTATTGAAATTATCAATTCATTAAATGAATTTTTGTATTTTGACAACGGCACCCGATTTGGGCGTCGAAACGTTAATAAAATTATTTTTTTCATTTTAATTGTGGCTTATTTCCCATATAAATAATTAATCATTAAATGAAATAATTAAACACCTTGGTGACACCACCAAAGTGTATCAAAAATCTGCATGGTGTTAAAAAATGAGTGATATCAAAAAATAATTTAAAAAAATATTACTAAGATGGGGAAATGTGAAGATATTTTAATTTTATAGCTAGAATCCTTAATTAAACAATATTTTAAATTTTCTTCTTTAACTTCATGTGAAGTAGAAATAAGTTTTTCCATGTATGTTTAAACAATTACAATCAGATATACCTACGATTGTTTTTCTGTAGAAAATTTAGAAAAACGTTTAACAATGTATAGTATTAATAATAATTATAATAATAAATAATAAAGAATGATGATAAATATAAAGAAAAAAGAATGTGTGTACTTTGTATGCACGTAAGGAGTTATACTTCTATTATACGATTTCAACGAAATCAATATACTTTAAACAGTTTATTTATATTTAATTTAACTATTAAACTAATTTTAATAATTACTACTTTCCACAAATTTTTATTAAAACAATACCAAAAATTCAAAAAATAAAAGAATAAAACACACACAAACACATTGAAAAATGCCAAAAAGAAATGATTTCTGAACAATAATTATTGCCAAAAGTTTTAACTAAATACGTATTTTCTGAAAAAATTATATAATAATATACGTACAATCATAAAATGTATAAAACAATAAAAAAAAGTAACTTGCATTGGGGATCGAAGCCGCTTCCTGTCGATTCCGCCAATCGAAAATCGAAGTGCTTTCCCATTGCGCCAACTTCGCGTTTCTGTCATGTGGGAATATACACCAACTGAACGTTTACCCCATAAACTTTTTGACAGTAGTTGTTTATTACTTATATGAGTTTAATCAAATCAGATTGATTTTTGTGGAATTAAAGTAATATTTTGTGGAATAACAATATATTAGGTGAATATCGGTAGAAATTTTGATGGTAATCAAATTATGTATAGCAAAGCATTACATACTATTTTGGTAGATTCAGTTTAAATTTTCCAAATAGGTAGGTACCTATTTAATTTTCTATTAAGATACTGAAACTTTTACAATTATTACGTACCTGTCGCTTTTAAAAAACTATTTAAAAAGTCACTACAAATATAAACTTGCTTTTTTCTCTGCCATCACAACAATAAAAACTAATATACACAACGTTTTTCTATCTATAATTTCCATATTGAACAATTATTGACAGATTTTAACACCCAATCAGATCCCGTATAACGTTTGAGCGACTAATATATACCATACTGTCGGTGTGCGCATGCGTCAGGGAATGTAAAAATTCACCCTCGTGCCTAAAGAAGTATAACTTCAATAAAAAATTAATACAATAAGGTAGGTTATGGAAATTTCAATAAATATTTTTTATGACTTTAGCATCAAATAAATATTTTTTTAGCAAATACCTCGACAGTCCATTGGCATCAAATAAAAATAATTAAATACCTTCAAAACAAGGATTACTGCGTTTTTTATTTATATGCATTAAATGCATAAAAGCATATTTAAGTGCATATTTCAACCTTTTTGTTGCATATGTGCATGCATATTTTAGGGTTTCTTAAGTGCATATTTCCCGAGCTCTAATTATGAGGAACAACATCGAACAAGAACACGAGGCCTTGAAGGGAATTATAACTAAAGCTGCACGAGAAGTATTAGGGACACAGAAAAAAATAAAGAGAACATATATTATGATCCTACTTGGTTCTTTGACGACATAAAAGGAATGACAAAAGAAAAAAATACGCTCTACGATAGATGGCTTGTGCCACTAAATCAGCTCAACACAGAGAAGAATATCAAACAAAAAATAGGGAGTTACGAAGAAGGATTAAAATGGAAAAAAATCTTACTTGGGAACAAAAATACATTCTAATAGAAAACCTAATAGGAGGTGCTCAAACCACAGAAGCATGGAGAACTGTCAGAAGCTTAAAAACGAATGCAACGAACAAAGTAGTCACATATTTAATCCCTATATCAGAATGAAGTAACCACTACGAAAAATTGCTTATGGAAAATAGACCAGAATATACAAGTACGAACCCCAATCAAGTAACATTGAAATAGATGAAGCATCGGTATATCAGAAGAGGAAACAAGGGCAGCGTTATTCATAATGAAAAATGGCCGATCACCTGGTCCAGAAAACATCCCTGTCAAACTTTTAAATTCAGGAGGTCCCTGTTTGATAAACAGAATTACACAGATTATAAATTGCTGCTGCAACCAAATACAGATACCCAGAGCCGGCCCGTGGGCAATATTTCACCCGTTCGAATTACTATTGTGGCGCCCCCTCCCCCCTCCGAAGGGGCTACTGATTTTCAAAAGTTTAACTTTATAGGAAAATCATGGTTGTAAAAGTAAAATAGTATACAACATGTTTTATTTGAACTTAAGTTGACAAGTTATACAATTAGATTTTATTTAAAAGTCCTGAATACAGTTTGGAAAATGGTTATACAAATTTAATGACTATGGTTATTTATCAAACGTAATAATGAAAAAATAGTTTTAAATTAATAAGAATTGAACTTGAAAATGAATTAAACTTGAAAATGGCAATGCTGAGTTTTGGGCATAAAGTGGTAGGCCTTGTAAGGCAACGAGACATGACATTGTGTTTTTATGGTTTAAGTCTAACAAAGTTAACTTTTCTAGATTTTCTCTGGGCAAACTCATTTACAATTGAATTAACATCAATATTCTCGAGCACTGCAAACTCAACTGACATCAAAGCTTGTCACACCAATCTGTCTTGCGACATAGAAGATCTCAGATAATTTTTTACTATTTTCAACTTGGAGAAACTCCTTTGTCCACTCGCGACACACACTGGGAAAGTAAGAAGGATTCGCAGTGCTACACACAGGTTAGGAAAGTTCTCCACAAATCCGTTGTCTGGTAAGTATCTCAACATGTCAACTGGGCCTTTTATTTTGCCTTTGTCTTCGGTTTCGTTTCGACATTCTGAATCATGCTGTTGACAAGTTTCAATTCAGAATATAGTTGAAGACCATCAATGTCACTTTGCTGGCCATCAGAAAGAGCAATGTGTAGGTCCCTGCAGCATTTTAATAAGGTTTTGTCAATACTTGTAGTCTTTGAATGTAGAAACCCAAACAGTTGGTAATACTTTTAAAGCTTCTCAAATCTGTTTCCTGGAGAAGAGATACACTGATCCAAGACCGCGTAGAAGAATTTAGTTTTGAACACGATCTCAGGATCAAGAACTGTTTCATCACTTGATTCATAAGAAATCATTTTCTTCTTTTTTCTCGGGCGCAGTTCACTTTCTTTAGGGAATGCTGGGTCAACTTCAATCATTTCGGCCACTTCCCTGCAATCGACTAATATTCTGTTGAATCCTGAATAACTCCTTGTTTCTTGAAAAAATTGCTTCGTTGAAGAAATCAAAGCAAGAGAGTTTGCTATGTCCATGTCAACCTCTTGAAGTTTCTTGCTTATGAAGTTTATCTTAAACAAAATCAAATGCCTTGTTACTAAGCAGCAGACGAATCGGAAATCTTTCAACTTTTTGGCCAAACTTGAAGTTGTATGTCTTGCATATGCATCTAGCCTTTTTTGGTCTTGATTACATTAAAAAGGTCGTCATAGACTTCCCCAAGCTGATATCTCAGTGGCACAACAGCATTAATTCGAGTCTCCCACCTAGTCTCACTCAAAGGTTTCAGGGTCAAGTTTTTTACGTGTTGTTTCACAACATACCAACGATGTGGTGATCCTGTGAAGAAATTCTCGACCTCCTGGATGATTTTGAACATGGAAATTATTTGTCTATAATAAAATTAAAACTTACTAAGGCTTTCTGAAATATTACTAATTCATCATAAATGAATGAATAATTGGCGTAAAAAATTGACATAATTTAAATAATTTATTAATTTTTTTGGGGAGGGGGAAATTCGCCCAAACCCTTGGCGCCCTGTTCGGGAGCACGGCTCGCAAGGCCCTCGGGCCGGCTGTGCAGATACCATCTGAATGGAAGACGGCTCATTAATTTCTATTTTTAAAAAGGATTATAGAAAAGACCCAAACTGTTATCAATGCTTAAGTGTAAACAATACTATGTTCCAGCAAAATATTAAACAATAAAATTAGACAGCACATAGGTCATGAAATAGGAAAAGATCAGATTGGATTCACACCAGACAGATCTTGTACAGATAACCTTTTTGTTTTGCAACAACTTGCAAAAAAGTTTGTGTCCGTAGGAAAATAATTACACTTAGCTTTTGTTGACTTAGAAAAGGCATATGACACCGTTTCTAGAAAAAAGCTGTGGGAAGCCTTAAAAAACCTGAATATTGACAACCACCTTTTGCAGATTATCATAGAAATGTACAGGAATAATACAGTAAAAGTTAGAAAGGGAGAGATATTGTCGCACTCCATAATGCCACAAATGGCCTTAGACAGGGTTGTAGTATGTCTCTTCTTTTATTTAATTTGTATGTTGAAGCATCCCTTAGAAGCTGGAAGAAGAGATTTGGTGGAATGGTTATTCCAGTTAATGACAACACCCCTTTTCTCTCTTAGTTTTGTAGATGATCAGCTCGTAATAGCTCAGGATACTTTCTATCTAGAATTTATGATGAAAAGGTTGTATCATAAATATCAAAAGTGGGAACTGCAAGTGAGTCTGGAAAAACAGAGCATTTGGTAGTAAACAGCGAGGCTCACTTTCAAGTCCTTGTCAATGACGTTAACATTAATCAGGTGGAAACATTTAAATACCACAAGACCGGATTGGGGGGAGAGCAGAGATAAAGCAGAAAATCCGGAAAGGCAGGCAAATTGCGGGAAGCCTGAATTCATTTTGGTGGGATAAGAATATTTCTAATAAAAACAAGAAAAGGGTGTGCAGAGCAATAGTGGAGTCGGTATTGTGTTGGATTCTCAAGATTCGGAAGTATGGACTCTCAAGAAACGGACGAAGAAAGATGAGAAAGAAAAACTAACGAAGAAGTAAGATCAAGACGGAACGTTGAGTAAACGGTAGTAGATAGAATAGAAAGATGATCATTGAAATGGTTTGGGCACCTATTAAGAATGCCTGAATAACGTTGGCCTCAACAAATATTTCAGTGAATATCACCAAGAAAAAGAAAGCAGGGTACACTGCGAAGATCGTGGAACGACAGCGTCAGGAGATCAATGTATGACCGTAATTTACAAGAAAACGATGCCTTGGACAGAAAGGTTTGGCAAAGGATGATGGTAATACGGCAAGATGCTGTTAACAATTTATTAATTGGAGACCGGTCCTACATCGATAACTATAATGTTGTATTTAATGTGGGCTCCGAATATTTTTAATATTAACAAAGTTTAATATAAGTTATAAATTGTGAATCTCAGTGATATATTGTAATAAACTGCAAGTGTACAAACTCTCTACATAATATCGAGTTAAATTAGCATCAAAGTCAGCAAATTGCAATTATTTGTTTCTGTTGTCAATAAACAAATCCAGTTTTACCAGCAAAATAACCGCTTTTAGTAAGGACCGATATATCTGTTTTAGCAGGTGTACAGGGTCGGACTTACTTTTCACTTAACGTTTATCGAAATTAATTCAAACATGGAATCACACAACAATTCTACAATACAAGACCATCAAAGTCAAATAAACGCATCACAGTCATACTCTTTGGCAGCGTTGAGAGTGCAATTTCCTTTAAAGTCCCAAGCAATTATCTTTAGTGCCTTAGAAAACACCAAACTTCAAGACTACCTTCTACCGCTTGGAAATATAATTCAACGGAAAATATAATCTTCTCTTCTAGATTATCTTATAATCGCGTATGTATGTATTTATCCAATAAACAAATAGTGGATGATGTTATGAATAATCATGGTTAAATAGAAATACAAGGTGAAATTGTCAGAGCAAGAAGGTTAGTTACATCATCGGAACGACTTGTGTGAATTGGGATACACAGCATCTCAGTAAACATCATATTAAAAATAAACCTTTTAATAATTAAATGCCCGTGGTAATGTTTGTTTTTAATAAATACGATTAACCTAGTTTGTGCATCGATGCATGCTAGTATTTGATACAAGGTCGAGTTGCAATAATATTCAGTGGGTGTTTATTAACAGTCAGCACTTTTGAATCACGTTCACCTTGGCTTACCAAAACAGTAAATAAACAATAATCGACTTTAATTATATTTTTACGAGAACAGATAAATCAATTAGCAGTTGAGATTCCAGGGGGTATCATCGATTTCAAGTAAATACTATACCACCAGTTACTTTCTGTGATATATTTAACGTGTAAATAAATGTATTAACAACGAACGATATTTACTACATCAACCCTCATAGTCGGGGTAACCACCCCTAAGTATCCAGGGTGGCTCAGAGGACAGGAGCCACCATAGGGCGATCCAAGACCAGGGAAGAAAGACTGGAAAGACGTCACAGGACTGGTAGACGAGTATAGAAATGGAGAAAAACGTCAATGTTCCGGCACCTCGACCACCCTAGACAACAGTGTGGTACCTACATGGAAAATAATGGAGACGTCAGGCTTGACATGGAGCTGAATGGAATGGAATGGAGACGGAACTACCATATGGAACATCGTGGGACAATGCTATGGAACGTGCAGCGAGGACTTTTTGGTGATACGAACACAGACCGTTTAAAGTGGTAAGTCCATATTAGCTATTTTTATGGTATTTCCTGATTCGTATAAAGTATAAAGTATAAAGTATAAAGTAATATTAACGTAATTATAATTTAAGACGCACATTACCTTTTAAGTTTTACCTATTTTTACTTAATTATTCTATTTTAATTTCCTTATGATACCAATATTTACCAAAATATACAGAATTTTTTTTTAACCCTGATATTAGTTATTATAGGACGTAATGATACATTTTTATTTGATACTGATTTTTATATGATTTTTTATATATTTACCAACATATTTTATCTTTGCTGATTCTTATCCATTTATTATTGGACTACTGATTTTTATTACATTTTTATTGGTCTACTGCTTTTAATGGTGATTTATATTGAGTGATATACTGATTTTTTTTATGGCAATTTACTATATTTTTTACTATTTTTGACATAATATTTTTCATATATATTTACTATACCTCGTAAGACTGTCAAATTTATGCGTTCGTTACGGGTACAAGAATAAGAAAATTATGAATAAATGAGTAGCAACAAAGTTACTTGGGAAGACTTCGTCAAAATAGTTGAGGATATTACGCAAGAAGTAACAACGCAAAGCAAAAGGGTCTTGAAGAAGAAAGTACCTAAATCTAAGGATATACAAGGAGAAGTAACGACACAGTTAATTAAATTGTATAACAAATTCACACATTTAACGAAGAAAAATTGGGAAGCGCTATCGGACAAACAAAGAGAAGCGTGCAACAAATATTTCGGAAAAATAAGAGACAAAGTTATACGCTCATTTCAAGCTGCAAACTTAAGAACAGTAGTTCCAAGTTAAATACACCAACCAATCGACAAGGAAATAGAGGAAGAACAAAGCGACGAAGAAGTAGAAGAGGAAAAAAGTGACGAGGAGATAGAGGAAAAAATTGACGAGGAAATAAAAGAGGGAAAAAGCGACATAAAACAAGAGATAAAAATATTAAACATGGCTCTGGCAATCAACGAATTTTTGAATATTGCAAGCAAGGTATTGCCCAACGAGTTTGATGGAAGCGCAGGGAAACTACACCCATTTTTAGACGCATTAGAGTTACTTGGAAAAATAGCAGAAGGACATGAAGAAACAGCAATAACATTAATAAAAACAAGATTGACTAATAAGGCTAGAAACCTGATAACCACAGAGGATACGATCCCACTTATAGCAGCGGCACTGAAGAAGGAATTAAGAGGCAACAATCCGAAAACGATAATAGACAAGTTAGCAAAGAAAAGGCAAGGAAACAAAGATACAGCAGTGTACGCATCCGAAGTAGAGGAATTAGCGGAACAGTTGAAGGTGGCATACATAGCGGAAGGAATGCCATTGGAGCTAGCGAAAAAATACACAACGGAAACAGTTGTAGCAACAATGAAGCGAAACGTTAATACGGATAGAGCAAAGTTAATACTGGAGGCAGGTAATTTCACAACACCGCAGGAAGTAGTATCTAAATTTTTATCGATTGATACGACAGAGGAGAACACACAAGGAAGAGTGTTCAATTATAGGACGAATTATCAAAATAGGAGAGGACAACAGCAATACCGAAGAGGATACCATAACAAATACGACAGAGGAAGAAGAAATAACTTCAGACAACGGAACGAAGGAGAAGAAACAGGAAACCAACGGAATTATTCCAACAGAGGATATAGACAATTCAACAACCAAACGTACAGAGGAAACCAGAGAGGAGGACGTAACAGAAACGTAAGGCTACTTAAGTTAGAAGATAGCCAAGAGGAACCAGAAAACCAGCAGTTGGGGTTTTGAATGAACGAAACAAGGAAAGTACACAGTCAGAAGTGGAATATAATATTTACAACTTCGACTTAAACCTAACGAATTTTGTACAAATGAAAACAGGAATCCTAGAAAACACAAATACCTTTATCATAGACACAGGAGCTGATATTTCAATACTGAAGTGTTCATAAGATTTTATGAAGGAACATGTGAAACCAAACACAAAAGCGAAAATAAAAGGAGTAACTAAAGGAGAATTACAAACAATGGGAGAAGTTGAAACAACGCTAGAAGTAAGAGGATCTCGATTTGAGCACATCTTTCAGTTAGTGGAACTTAGCTTTCCTATTCCAACCGACGGAATCATTGGGAGAGACTTTATTTCAAATTTTCAATGCATACTAGACTACGCTAACCTTAAAATGCAGATTAAAGAGGACAACGATTGTTACATTAGTACAAACATTTTGGATAATATAGATAATGACACGATAATAATACCGCCTAGATGTGAAATTTACAGAGTTGTAAAAATTTTTCAAACGCTGAAGAACGACAGGATAGTGGAACAACAAGAAATACAACCAGGAATATTCATAGCGAGAGCAATTATTTCAAGTAATAATCCGTACATCAAAATTTTGAACACAACCTACGAAACAGTAAAAGTAGAGACAAACGAAATCTAAACATTAGACATTAAATTATTCAACATATATAGACTGATCAACGACAGCAAGGATAGGAAAAAGGGATTACGGGAATCATTGAAGTTAGACATTCCAGAATACATACGCGATAAGTTAGTATCTTTATGTGAAGATTATTCAGATATATTCGCCCTAAGGCATGACATGCTAACATGTAACAACTTATACGAGCAGAAACTGAGAGGTAAAGACCAAACACCGGTATACATTAAAAACTATAGGACACCTCATGCACAAACAGAGGAATTAAACCGGCCGGCAGGTACAAAAGCTGAGAGACCAAGGGATAATAGAACCGTCTACATCAGAATACAACAGCCCAGTAGTACTGGTACCGAAAAAGGCGATAGATGGAAATAAAGCATGGAGATTATGCATAGATTTTAGAAAACTGAACAAGAAAATAGTCACAGACAAATTTCCTTTACCAAGAATAGACTCGATATTAGATCAACTAGGAAGAGCAAAATGGTTTTCAGTTATAGACTTAATGTCAGGTTTTTCATCAGATACCATTAGAAAAATCATCGAGAAAATACACATCGTTTAGCACAGAAAATGGAGCATTCCAATTTACCAGATTACCTTTTGGATTAAATGTAAGCCCAAATAGTTTTTCAAGGATGATGTCAATAGCATTTTCGGGATTAACACCGGACAAAGCATTTCTTTTCATGGACGATATAGTAGTAATAGGAATATGCGAAAAACATCACCTAGACAACCTTAAAAAGACATTCGAGACATGTCGAAAATTCAATTTGAAACTTAACCCAGGAAAATGTCAATTTTTTAGAAGAGAAGTAACATATTTAGGACATGATCTTTCTCAGGAAGGAGTATCACCAGACAAAGCGAAATATGCAACGATTGAACAATACCCGACACCTAAGACAGCGGAAGAAACCAAAAGATTCGTAGCATTTTGTAACTATTATAGACGTTTTATTCAAAATTTTGCTGAAATATATTACTCAAAATATAATTTACTGAAAATACCACTCAACAGATTATCAAGAAAAGGAGTAGAATTTTTTTGGTCAGAAGAATGTGAAAAGGCATTCCATAAGCTTAAATTATCTCTGATGAAGCCACCGATCCTAAAATATCCAGATTTCAATAAACAATTCATCCTAACAACAGACGCATCCAACAAGAGTTGTTCAGCAATTTTAAGTCAAGATTATAACGGAATAGACCTACCAATAGCATACGCATCAAGAAGTTTCAATAAAGGAGAATGTAATAAACCTATAATCGTTAAGGAATTACTAGCGATTCGTTGGGGAATTAATCATTTCAAATGTTATTTATATGGAGCACCAACATTTTTAGTCAAAACGGATCATAAACCACTAACACATTTATTTGCAATGAAAGAACCAACTTCGAAACTTACAAGAATCAGATTAGATTTAGAGGAATACGATTTCGAAATAGAATACATAACAGGGAAAAATAACTATGCAGATAGTCTTTCAAGAATAACATTACATCAACTAAAGAACCTATACATAGACAATACCCATATATTAGCTATAACACGAGCTCAAGCAAGAGAAAAAAAGAAGGAAGCAAGGCAAACGAAGGCAGAAAGTGAACTCGCACTACAGCCAGAAGCCCACAAACAAACAGTAAGAAAGGTACTAAACAATTTAGAGGCGCATAGACTACCAATTTTGTCTTTTGGAGCAGAACTAATCTCACCAAGGCTGAGCATTAGGGTCAAAAACAAAATAAAGTGCAGCAAGAGCATAGCCACAGGATTCAATCATTTCGATTTAAACCAAACGTTGGCACAGCTTGATAAGCTGGCGGTAGAAAATGCAGTACGTAAAGTAAAAATATACGTAAACGATATTATTTTTAAAGTGTGCACAATTGAGGAATTTATTAAACAAGGAAACAAAATATTAAAGAATGTTGAAATATACATATGTGAAGTACCAGAAACAATAGAAGAAGACAAAGAAAAACACAGGCTAATAGAAGAATATCACAAGCATCCGATGTTTGGAGGACACGTAGGAAATAACAGACTCATAAAGAAGCTAAAAGCAAGATTTAGATGGAAAAATTTGGAAAAAGACGTAAGAAAATACGTTAAAAAATGTCATAAATGTCAAATTAATAAACCGAAAAAAACACATGTCGAAGAATTCGTGATATCGGACACTTCTTCCAAACCATGGGACATAGTATACATAGATACGATAGGTCCATTCACTAAAAGTAACGAAGGTAATAGATACTGTATAACAATGTTATGTGAACTTACTAAATACGCGGTCAGCATACCCGTGTGCAATAAAGAAGCAGATACAATAGCCCGAGGAATTTTTGATCATTTCATACCAACATACGGACTCATGAAGCAAATAAGAACAGACCAAGGCACAGAATATAAAAATGAAGTAATGCAGGAATTAACAAAGCTATTAAAAATAGATCACAACTTCTCAACGGCATACCATCCACAGTCCATTGGAAGTTGCGAAAAACTACACAGAACATTAAACGAGTACGTAAGAGCATTCATAGATGAAGACAGAGAAAATTGGGATGTGTGTTGCAGGATGTTCACATACTGCTACAATACAACCCCTAACGCGTATGTCCTTCAATACCGCACGACTTGCTAATCAATGAGTTACAAAACGTCGGCATAGTTCCTGTCCCCATGACATTCCTCAAAATTAGTGCTTCTATGCCTGAGTACAATCACATCCTTAGTTTTCTAAGACAAATCTATATCAGTCCTCACAATCTAACACTAAAAGAGTCATTTACTCTTGTTTTTGACAACACGGTATATGTGTAGAATATTCATTTCTCAAGATAGTTTAGTTTGCTTTAGATGCAAGAAACCAGGTCACATTGCATCACAGTGCTCCGAACCACTAGCTCAACTAAACCTCAACCAAAACAATGAAGCATCGGTATCCAGCGCAACAAATATATCTTTGCAAGCACCCAATGATACAAACCCTTCTCAGTGTGAACAAATGTCTATTTCTAATGTCCCGGAGATATCGAACAAAGTAGATGCATCAAATAAGGACAGTCACATAATTAACCAACCAAAACGTAACTTTGATGAAATTATTTCACCTGAAGCAGATCTATCTTCAAAAGAATGTAACATTTTTCCACCACGTAAAGTCCAAGCGAAATCTAAAAAAGCTAAAAAATTAGTTCAGCAAGCACTTCTGAATGCTCATTTTCTCTCTTACTTGACCCTGCTAGAAACTTCATAGAAAATCGCCCTCTACCTTTCCCTCTAAACTTTGATCAAATTAACATGCTCCTAACGAATATCACGGGATCAACAAATCCTATAACCACAATTCAAGAATATACCACAGACCTATTAGTTTTGTTCCATATGCTCAGTCAAGTTTACCCCCATTTAAAGGAAAGATCCATACAACGAAAATTCACGTTCATAAAGAAAAAAATCAATAGTTATCTTGGCAGTGAGGCATCGGACTGGGAAAGTGACACATCTCGATCAAGCCAACATTAAGTTTCAAGTTTCTACTTCAAAAGAATATTGATGGATTTTTTAATCGCTCCTACATCTTTCTCTGAATTCCAGCATCTATACTGCAGAGCTCTTTGGTTTGTTTAAAACCATCAAACAAGTATATGTTAAAAACCTCCCTTATTGTCCAGTCCTTTTCGACTCTCTTAGCACAGTCAAAGCTATGAAAAATATATACCATAAACATCCCATTGAGACAATAACCAAGGCCGAACTAATGGAAGCTCAAGAAAGTTTCAGAAGAATCCACTTCCTGTGGATACCATCCCACATAGGCATAGAAGGAAATATGAACAAGCAGATACTAGTGCGCGTAACGCTATCACTAATGATGCATCAGAAAGAAAGTGTCGGAGTGTCGCTATCTTTCTAAAAGTTCATTTAAAAAAAAAAGTGTAAGTGCGTGGAATTTAATTATTGCTCCAAAGGTTTAATCGTCTACAAATTGTAATTTATTTTTACCAATTTTTGATTTAATATTGTTACAAATGTTACAGAAATGTCGCTAGTAACCTTCGAGTGGATGTGACTTTGTCTTTTTTAAATAAATAAAAAAAATCTAATAATTATTGTAACATAATTGTACCCGTAAATAGATAAATATATAAATATAAATAAATAATGACCGCAGATTTCAAAGTATTGTCTGACCTCGTATATATTAACACTCTGTGACCTAAAAAAATTCTTGTGGGTACCTTCTACTTCTTCTTTAACTGCCGTTTCCTATTCGGAGGTTGGATATCATCATCACTAGCTTTACTTTATCTACAGTTGCTCTGAAGAGTTCAATGGAGGTGCATCTAAACCAGTCACTTAAAATTTTCAACCGTGACACATTCCTGCCTATATTCATCCCGTCTCTTATTTTTCCCTGTATTATCAGTCTTAGCATTTCCTATCGCTTTCCCCTCATTATTATGTGTCCCAGATATTCTAACTCCTTTATTTTTATTGTGCCTATTATTTCGTATTCCTTGCCCATTTCTCTCAGTATTTTCCTGTTCGCTTTCTTCTCTATCCATGATATTCTAAGCATCCTTCTGTAACACCACATTTCAATCAATTACTTTTAATGGGAAATAAGCCACAATTTTACCAAAATATGATTTTATTAACGTTTCGAAGCCCAAATTGGGTTTCGTTGTATTATTAGATTATATTTCAGTAGTATTTTGTATTTTGACAACGAAACCCGATTTGGGCTTCGAAACGTTAGTAAAATCATTTTTTGGTAAAATTGTGGCTTATTTCCCAGTAAAAGTAATTAATTATAAAAATGCCACAAGAAAATAGCTTCAGAACAACACCACATTTCAAATGGCTGTAGCTTATTTATACAGGGTAGCGAGAAAGAATGGAAACACGAAATTTTCTCGGAAACCGCTTGAACGATTGTTTTAAATTTTGGTGGGTAAGGGTATTCTAATACGGTCGATATTATAGTGGTAATAACATTGTTGTCAAATTTTCCGTTTTTCTGGAAATCTAATGAACTTTCTTATTTTAAATGGAACACCCTATATATTTTTTGTGTTTTGAAGTCCTTAAGAAATTGTGATTATTTTTCATGTTATATTCCCTATACTTAAATGCCGCAATTTCGGAGTTATTGCTACATTTATTAAAAGAAAATTTTTAACAAATTATACAACTTTATTTTTTTGGACCGGGTAGATATTATTTTAGGTTCTTTTGGTCATTGGGAACAAAAAAAGTCTTTTGTAATTTTTGTCAAAAGTTAATCATTTACGAGTTATAAACATATTAAAACTGAAAAAAATCGAAAAATGACAATTTTCTGTGTTCAAAAACATAAGTAAATATATTATTTTTGAAACTATGAAGTGCCTAAATTCAAGCTGAAACCTTATTTTATCAGATACCGATAAGTTATTTGATCTTATTTCATTCTAAAACATTATTTTTAGTTGTTAGCCCGTCCTCGCATATGAACTTTCTTAACAATAAAAAAACAATGTTTTGGAATAAAATATGCCAAAAATTCTTATATGTAGAGATCTGATAGAAAAATGTTTGAGCTTGAATTAAGGTACTTTGTAATTTTAAAAATGATTTTTTACTTGTCTTTTTGAACCTTGAAAATCGTCATTTTTCGATTTTTTCAGTTTTAAATTGTTTATAACTCGAAAACGATTAACTTTTGAGGAAAATTACAAAAGACCTTTTTTGTTCCCAATGACGCAAAGAATCTAAAATATTATCTACCCGGTCCAAAAAAATAAATTTGTATAATTAAAAAAAAAAATTAATAAATGTAGCAATAACTCCGAAATTATGGCATTTAGGTGTAGGGAATATAACATAAAAAATAATCAGTATTTCTTAAGACTTCACAACGTAAAAAATATATAGGATGTTCCATTTAAAATAAGAATGTTCATTAGATTTTCAGAAAAATGGAAGATTTGACAACAATGTAATTATCAGTATAATATCGGCCGCATTAGGACACCCCTACCCACCAAAATTTATAAAAATCTTTCGAGCGGTTTCCGAGAAATCACCGTGTTTCCATACTTTCTCGCTACCCTGTATGCTCTTACTTCAACGTCTAGCTGTTTTTAAGTCCATATTGTAGTACATATTATTGAAAACACGTAGCATCTCAGAGCTCTTACTCTCAGTTCTTATTTAAGGTCTTTATGGCAGAGAATTATTTTCATTTTTACAAACGAAATTCTTGCTCTTTTTATCCTGGTCCTTATTTCTGCTGTTTGATCATTATTTTCTGAAATCCAGGTTGTTGGATATTTGTATTTATCAACCCTTTCTTTTTATCATCATCATCATCATCATCATTCTCTTTGCCTTATCCCTATGCGGGGTCGGCTTCCCTAATTGCATTTCTCCACACAATTCTATCTTGGGCCATATCAATGTTAATCCCCTTTACCAACATGACCTGCCTTATCGTCTCCCCCCAGCTCTTCTTTGGTCTTCCTCTCCTACTCCTTCCAGGAATCTGCACTTCAGCTATTCTTCGTATTGGGTGGTTAACGTCTCGACGTTGAACATGACCAAACCATCTTAACCTATGCTCTCTCATTTTGGCATCAATTGGTGCCACACCTAGACTTCCCCTAATATACTCATTTCTAATTTTATCCTTCTTTGTCACTCCACTCATCCATCTAAGCATTCTCATTTCCGCCACATGCATTCGCTGTTCCTCTTTCTTTTTCACTGCCCAACATTCAGTTCCGTACATCATAGCTGGTCTTATGGCTGTTTTATAGAATTTTCCCTTCAGCTTCATTGGAACTTTTCTGTCACACAACACACCACTCGCTTCTTTCCACTTTATCCATCCAGCCCTAATTCTACTGCATGCATCTCCATCTATTTCTCCATTACTCTGTAATACCGATCCTAGGTACTTAAAACTATTGCTTTTTACAATCATTTCACCATCCAAAGATACCATTTTATTTGTAGTAGCTCCATCTTTAAATGAACATTCCAAATACTCTGTTCTTGTCCTACTAAGTTTTAAACCTTTTTCCTCCAGAGCTTGTCTCCACTGTTCAAGTTTTTGTTCTAAGTCTCTTTCACTATTTCCTACTAACACGACATCATCAGCATACATTAAGCACCATGGAATGTTACCCTGTATTTTCGCTGTTATCTGGTCCAAAACTAATGAGAATAAATACGGACTAAGCACAGAACCTTGATGCAATCCTACTTTCACATGAAATTTATCAGTCTCTCCCACACCTGTCCTAACACTAGTCGTTACTCCCTCATACATATCCCTCACAATCTTTACATATTCACCAGGGACTCCTTTCTTATTGAGTGCCCACCACAGAATCTCTCGAGGAACTCTATCATATGCTTTCTCAAGATCAATGAATACCATATGAGCGTTTGTTTCTTTACTCCTGTATTTTTCCATCAACTGCCTTATAATGAAAATTGCATCTGTTGTTGATCTACCCTGCATAAAGCCAAATTGATTCTCGGATATTTCGGTTTCTTCACGTATCCGTCTATCAATTACTCTTTCCCATATTTTCATGGTGTGGCTAAGCAGTTTTATAGCCCTGTAGTTTGTACATTGTTGTATATCTCCCTTGTTTTTGTAAACAGGTACCAGTATACTGCTTCTCCATTCGTCTGGCATTTGTCCAACTTCCATAATTCTATTAAATAGACCTGCTAGCCACCTTGTTCCTGTCTCTCCCAATGCTCTCCATACTTCCCCAGGAATATCATCTGGTCCTACCGCTTTTCCTTTCTTTATTTTTTGAAGCGCTTGAGCCACTTCCTCGTTGGTTATTTTGGTGACCATTGCTGCTACTGTCTCCGTTGACTCTACAGGCTGTCTGTCAAATTCTTCATTTAATAAGCTGTCAAAGTACTTTCTCCATCTCTTTTTGACATCCCTTTCGTGAACTAGTATTTTATTATTTTCATCTCGGATACATCTAATCTGATTAAAATCTTTTGTTTTCTTTGCTCTCTGTTTGGCTATTTTATATATCTTCGTTTCGCCTTCCCTGGTATCAAGTTGATCGTATAGGTTTGAATACGCTTCTGCTTTAGCTTTTGCTACTGCTACTTTCGCTTCCTTTTTGGCGACCATATAGTTTTGAAGATCTATGTCCGATCTGGTTTCTTGCCACTTTTTATATAATTTTCTCTTCTCTTTTATGTTTCCTTGTACTTCATTTGACCACCACCAAGTCTCTTTATCTTCAAACTTCTTTCCTGACGTTTTCCCAAGTATTTCAATAGCCGTCTCTCTAATAATATTGGCCATTTTTCTCCAAATTGTGTTAGGGCTTCCTTTCATGTTCCAATATATTTTTTCTACTATTCTTTCCCTGAATAGACCTTCCTTCTCATCTTTTAGCATCCACCACTTGATTTTTTGTGGTCCTCTCCGATATTTTTGTTTAGTTTCGCTTTTTACTTCGATGTCCAGAACAAGCAGCTTATGTTGTTGGCTTACTGTCTCACTAACTATTAAGCCCTTTCTTTTTATCTATTGGTATATTTCCCAAATGTACGTTATGTGTGATTGTGTGATTTTTCATTTTTTTAGCCTTTTTTATATTCATTTTTAGTCCATATTTTCCACAGCACCCGTTTGTTTTGTTTAGTAGTAGTTGGAGTGGTTCAGGAAAGTTGGCCGTAATAACGGTGTCATTTGCTTATATTATGTTGTTAATAGCTCTTCCATTAATTATTATTATCCCTTCACCTGCAGATAGTAATGCTTCTTCAAAAATGGATTCAATATACATATATGTACACTGAATAGTAATGGAGACATATAATATATCTCTGCCTAACTCCTCTCCTTATCTCAATTTCTGGACTGGGTTCATTATCTATTACAATTTAAGTTCTTTGATTTCAGAACAGGTTTGTTATTATTCATAAGTCGCTTTTGACCATGTCTGTTGTCTTTAGAATTTGGACTAATTCTTCATATCTCACTTTGTCAAATGCTTTTTAAAATCAATGTAACTAACAGGCACATCCACATTCATGTCCATTTTTTTATTTATACAACCCTGTATCATTTTCAAAAATAATTTAGTCAACTCTATCTCATATTATGTATAATATTTTAGTTTGTGAAAACTGTCATTATAGATAGGAGTGCGTGAAGGATTTAAAGTGTGCGTGAAGTAACAATGCATTTTAAAATGAATTTTTTCGCCCTGTTTTTTGGCACACTTTCATATAATCAAATATCCTTAACTTTCGCGTTGTCATGGTGATGACATGTGAGCAATAAATTACAACAAAATTTTGACAGTTTTGCGGTTTGAAAGAAGCTAGGATTTTTAAATGTCAAAGTTCTAAAAATTGTAGAATAGAAATAAATTCCAGTGACGAAGAGTTACATTTTTTTATTTGTTTATCGTAGATAAAATATTCTATGAAACTGTGCGTCAAGTATTTTTTGCGAACTTACGCGATGTATAGCACTCGCTCCGCTGTCGCTCGTGCTCTAAACATCGCGTGCGTTCGCAAAAACCATACTTCACGACTGTTTCATAAATAACTATTACAACATTACTTATTAATGATATTGTTCTGTATTCACTGCAGTCTATAATGTTTGTGTTTTTAGGGTTAGCACAAGATGTGAAGAGTAACCATTGTTTCGGTATGTGTCCCGTTTTATCCATCCATCCAATGGCACTACAGCCCAAATCGAGCCTTGGCCTCCTTCAATAAGCTTCTCCAATCATTTCGATTTACCGCTGTTCTTTTCCATGAACGCGTTCCCAGGAAGTTCCTGGCATCCTCATCGTCCCGTTTTGTACACTGTGTTAAATCCTACCAGTTTGCGATTTTTGCAGGTTTTGTAATGCCATTTTAATTTCCTCTTTTAAAATCATTAAAACCACACCGTCTTCTACTCCTACTTACATCGGTTTATTCTATTATTGTCTTTGAATAATTCACTGATGTCTTCTGTCCCTCAATTTAATTTTTCGTTAGTATTCAACACAAGTTTCCCATTGGTAGCATTTTTCAGCATTCCCGGTTTTCTTTGTCTATTGCTGAGATTTAATTCTTATTTTTTTAAGTGTGTTAAAATTATCATTATTAAACTAATCAAGCATTATAGCCTTATCTAATTATTTAATTAGAAGCTACGTTCTTATTACTGATAAGGTATTATAATGACTATCCAGATGTGACTGAAGTCAACTAGACCTTAAGAGGAATCTAAAGGTGGAAAACTATCGATAGTGGTAATGTAATATTTTATAGGTTTATATCGATAATTTCCCACCTCTACTATTTCCATCTCTTTTTATTTCACAACGTATTTCTTTCAACGATTCTTAGTGCACTCATCATTGGATATAGCAAGTTATGGCCATTCAAAAATTAAAATTTGCCTGTTTTAAGATTTTTTTAAAAGTCGTATGTTTCTGAAATAATGAATTTATTCCATACATTTGCACCATACTGTAGAGTAGAATTAAAAATGTCATGACTTACTTAGAAATGGGAATTAAATAAATAAAATGACATGCAAGAATAACTTATGCTTTATCTAACAATAAAAGTATTAAAAATAACAGGTTTTATCACAAGTTGAAAGCAATACTCTACTAATGCATACTAACATCGAATCAACTTCTTTTCACAAGTTAGGAAACCTAAGATTTGCTAATGGGTTCAACCTTAACTTCCTCTTTCTTAGATTCAAGATATCTTTGTTTATAAGTCCCGGAGGGATCATACTTTTCCTGCAAAGGATTCCAATATTCAGGTTTGTTGTCAATTAAATACCTTATAATATATTCAGACCCTTCTTTCTGCTTGTCGCTGCATTTACTGCAATCTGTCTCTATTGCGTCAGGCATATTTTCTAAAACGAAAAATATTTTTTTAATTCAAAAAAGAAAAACTTTAAAAACTCTAATAGAAAATTAATATGCACCTTTAGAGATCGAACAACACGCAGGATTCCGAGCAGGAAGATTTTGCATCGACTACCGTTATACCGTTACACTGTGTAAATTATAGCATGACCATTTAAGTCATGGAAAAATCTCCCATTTATATAACTTTAATAAAATCAGTGCAATAATGATATAACAACATTTAAGCAAACATAAAAATAAACAACAGATCATCCCATAGCTTCATGGTGAATAAGGGACTATGACAGGGATGCAGCTTATCGCCAACACCGTTTAAAATCTACAACCAGGTCTTGAATAAATGGCGAAAATCATGTTCTGGCATGGGGATATAGCTAAACGACGACTCAACACTATACACACTACATTTTGTTGACGATCAGGTGGTGATTGCCCAGGATAAAGATGATCTAATATTTATGACAAACCGGCTGTTTCGAGAATACAAAAAATGGGGTCTATACGTCAATATAGAGAAAACCAAATACATGTGTACAGGAGGACAGCAAAATGAGTTACAACTAGACGATGGTTATCTTGGAACGAGAATCCAACAACGTGGAAGGACACAATTTGAAGTAGAAGAAAGGGTTATTAAAGGAAAGAAAGTTATAGGAGCTTGGAACTCACTACTTTGGTCAAAAACTATATCAAAAGAGAAGAAAACACAAATATATAATAGCATCTTTAATAGCGTAGTACTGTATGGATATAAATCCTAGCAACTGAATAAGCGAACAGAACAGAAGTTATTCGCACTGGAAATGGACTTCTGGCAAAGATGGGCCTGCATCCCTAGAGTCTCACACATAACGAATGAACCAGTTCGAGATGTTATGAATAGGAAAACAAATATAATAGAAGAAATCCAAGAAAGAAAAATACAAGATCCTTTGTAAAAGGTATATTTAAAAGAGCTTAATAAGGGTTACATCATAAAACAAAACGTTTTCGGATTAGTAGGTAATCCATCATCAGTGTTTAGCCCTAAAATAGTAAGTATAACCTAATTAATAGTAGATAATGTTATAAAAGTTGACTAAGGTTAAGAATTGACAGAGGCCATACTTACAATAGCATGCATGCGTAAGCCATCAAAAAGTTATGGGTAAGAACCCTTTAAAAGTTACAAGATTTTAAATGATACTACATATTTTTAATAAAACAGAAGGATGTTGCAAATATTCGTGGATATAACCCAGGGCAACACAGGACTCTAAGCTACGTGGATGTGATATGCAAGGAATGAACCTTACATATTGAAAATTGAGTGTCAACTGAACTGAAAGGTGAAAGAACTTTAGAAGTATGCCAGTGACAGATTAGAGATTGTAGTTTGACTGAATTTTTTTAAAACGATTTTCGGTTTGAAGATCATAACGTCAAATTAATAGTCCAGGAACCAAAGCTTTTCACCTCGCAATTTTTCCAGAATGGATCAATGTGCTTGAAAATTTGAGAATAAGTAGTGGATAGTCCATGGATCACAATCTATATGATGCCGACAGGCGCTTTTACCATGGGGGTGGTTGCCACCCCATCTTGGGGTGAAAATTTTTTATTATATTTTGACCGCAAAAGTTAATAAAAACATTCATTCGAAGCAAAAAATTTTCTATACATTTTTTTGATAAAAATAATAGTTTTTGATTTATTCGCTATCAAAAGTGTTTCTTAAAAAATCAATGTTTTTCGATGGTATTCTCATTTACGATTCACTCAATTTTTGCCGTAGAACAAATTTTGTCAAACCAAGCTCTTGGGAATTAAATTAACTACAATTTCATATTTAAACATTTTTTCGTATCTCTAATGCTAATCTTTCTATTCTGAAGAAAATGGTATTTTTTACCAAATTGCAAACATTCGTTATTTGCTTTAAACTTCAGTTTTTTTAAAACTAATAATTCTAAACCAGTCAAACTTCTAGAATCTATTAATAATACATAAATAAAGAAGAAAAAATAAGGCCAATGACTAAAAACACCGCTAACTTACATTATTATGCTTCCAATTGGATTTCTCCTTTTTTTTTTCAAAAAAATATATTGAT
The DNA here is from genome assembly GCF_917563875.1 of Diabrotica virgifera virgifera. Classification (NCBI taxonomy): domain Eukaryota; kingdom Metazoa; phylum Arthropoda; class Insecta; order Coleoptera; family Chrysomelidae; genus Diabrotica; species Diabrotica virgifera. The sequence goes on from NC_065448.1 coordinate 71,906,433, forward strand.
TTTTTAACCGTAATTTTTTTTATTTTTTATCTTAGAAAGTTCGTTAAAAAATAATTTTGTAGGTTTTTACAAGATCTATAAGGCTATTAATATTAAATCATTTTAAAATGCTCAGTCACAAAAATAGGTGGCATTGAAAGGGTTGGTAAAGGTGGTTTTTGCATGATATTACAAGATTTAATTGTCAATATCTTACTCAATTTTTGCCGTAAAAAATTTTTGCAAACCAGTTTTTTGGGAATTAAATAAGCTACAATTTCATGTTTAAATATTTTTGTATCTCTGATGCTAATCTTTATATTCTGAAGAAAAATGCATTTTTTACCAAACTACAAAAACTCGTTATTCGCTTTTACATAAATTAAGAAAACCAAATCAGGTCAATAACAAATTTTAATTAGGGTGGTACCCCCTCCGTGGCTCAGTGGTAAGAGCGCCTGCCTTTGGATCGAAAAAATCCGAAAGGTTGTGGGTTCGAATCTCACCAGGGTCAGAAATTTTTCATTCATTATAAATTAGTAAATGAATATATTTTCTGTCCTTGTGGGATCGGTACTCACCGGAGGGCCGCAGACGTTCGGATACAATTAGCGTCTCTTTGCAAAGACAATGACGTCGACTTTGCAAAGTAACAAGACACTTACTCAACACACACACTACACATGACACTAGGTACCTAACTGTTCAAAATGACCGTACCTACCATGCCAATGGCCATTAGTTGTTGAGGCATTAGCTAAATAATAAAAAAATTAGGGTGGTGATTAGGAGTTGTTTACGATCATTTTTTACTGAAAATAAAATAGGGACTGACATTCTTTGCATTATAAGTCACTTAATTTCTTTAGCTTGAGATTGTTTTTTATTTCTGAAGATACATACTTTTAAATACTTTAAATTAGTTTCAACAAGTTTTCCTCGAAAAATGCATAGTTTTCCGGTTCTTTGACTTTGAAACTGCAATATTTAGCATTTGACGAAGAAGAGCGAACATATAATAAAGTATAGCTCGATTACTATTGGTCTTAAGGAAAATAAAAAAACGGTTTTGTTTATTTTTTCAAAAGGTACATTTTTGTTAAGTAAAGTTGTTTTGATAAAACGAAAACTTTTTGAGTTATTAGCAGAAAACTGATTAAAAACATGGATTTTTTTCGATATAAAACTGACACTTTCGATAGCGTATAAATCGAAATCTATTAATTTTATCAAAAAAATGTATAGAACGTCTTTTGCTTATAATGAATGTTTTTACCAACTCTTGCGATCAAAATATAATAAAAGTTTTCGCCCCCGAGATGGGGTGGCAACCACCCCCATGGTAAAAGCGCCTTTTGGAATGATATAGATTTTGATCCCTGGACTATCCACTACTTATTCTTAAATTTTCAAGCAAATCGATTCATTCTGTAAAAATTGCGAAGTTTTGTTCTATTTTAAGCTTCATTACTTGGACTATAAATGTAAAATGTAATTTTTCTTACAATCAATTGAGGTTACCTACTTACCGAATATTTATAACATTAGATCACAAGCAATGAGACTAAATATAAGTTACTGAAATGCATTTTATAGTGTAAGTTAAGAAAAACGTCAGCGGAAGACAAATATCAATAACTGAACTAACTTTGGTGAACTGATGTGTAATATCCACTAATAGACTCTACAAACCGACATTGGATAGATAATACGTATAAATAGCAAAAAAACTATTTATTATTATAAAGCTGTCCTCAAAAAGTTTTTCTAATAATACTTAAAAACATATAGGTCTGGATCCCGCGTATGAAAAAAAAGTTGATTAATAGCAAGCTGAAAATTTGTTAATAGCTTAAGGGTGTCTAGTCGGATATACTTTGATATATGGGAACGCTGGAACAGGGGCAGTTTTAATTGTGGAACAGGTTAAAAATTTGGAACGGTCACACCACGAAAACGGCACATTTATTTTGTCCGACAGAACAGACTTAAACTCTCCGAACAGAGATTAAACTCTCATGCAAAAATCAGACTGCTATTTATCTCCTGTCATAATTCCTGTCATTTGACATATTCTACATGTTCCACTCATTAAAACGCCCATTTGGTGATAAATAGCAGTCTGATTTTTGCATGAGAGTTTAATCTCTGTTCTAAGAGTTTAAGTCTGTTCTGTCGGACAAAATACATGTGCCGTTTTCGTGGTCTGACCGTTCCAAATTTTTAACCTGTTCCACAATTAAAACTTCCCCTGTTCCAGTGTTCCCATATATCAAAGTTTGTCCGACTAGCCACCCTTAAGCTATTAACAAATTTTCAGCTTGCTATTAATCAATTTTTTTTTCATACGCGGGATCCAGGCCTAATATATGGATATACAGTAATAATAATATTTTTTCTACGAGCGTGCAAAAATGTCTACTTTCGCGCACGCGTTTTAGTTTAGAAAGTTTTACTTTTCCGCACGTGTGTTACTTTTCCGCACGCGTTTTACTTTTCCGCAGGCGTTTTACCTTTCCGCACGCGTGTTAATTTAGATATGTTAATAGGGCCTTAAAGTAATTATAATACATGCAATAAACTAATATTTAGATATTATTTACTAATTTATTTCAAATGTATCTTATTGTGTTCATGTTTTAATGAAATTAACGCGATTATTTCATTCATAAGAGATTCTGACCAATAGAAAGCTACAGAAATCTGAATTAAATCGATAATTTTTGATAATTGCCCGTCGTTAAATATATTACGTCAGATGCCCTTCGTTGCTACGAAAAAATACATTCAGTGACATTAATGACAATTAATGTTTTAAAAATTATAAAAGTGATGACTTTCGATCGTCAAATATTTATAAAGTAACAAATAGACTTCCGAACGGTAAGGTTGTATCCGAGACGTTCTTATCAACGAGTAGTTAAATTAGTATATTATTAAGGATATTATTTATCGTGAGTGATGTCCGACGATCCAATTAAATGGTCGTTATGTTATCACGAAACCAGAAACCAAAAGTCGATTAATAAGTAAGTTTTTACTTTTATTTTTATTAAAAATTAAGGAACAATTATTATTTTAAAATATTTCCTAATCAGACGCCAACTGAGGCAATATTAGTCCAGGAAAAGAACGTTTTATTTTCAGAAAATGCACAACGTTCGCAAAATGAACAAGCATTATATAATGCATGGGTTCAATCAGAAAATATTGTTCAAAAACTTAATATAGATAATCAGCGCCTAAATCAAATAATTATCACAATGGAGCAAAGATTAGCAAAGCTTGAGAATACCCAACAAGATATAGGGTCAACAGCAAGCGCCGATAAAACAAAAACCAAAACAGACAAATCTGAATATTTTACCGATGAAGAAGACTTAGCCAACGAAACGGAGTGGATAAGACAAGAGAACAGGAGGACCAAAAAACGCAAAATGGATACTTCATTATCTCCTCCCTCTCCAGAGAAAGCAACAGCTGTAAAGCAAATTCAAAAGCCAAAACTGCCACCTCCGGTTGTAGTAGAAGGTTTCGAAGATGCTGCCAACTTATGTAAGACTCTATTTATTTATTTATTAAGCGCAACAGGCCTTGTAGGCCTAGGGCTAAAATTTTTACATTTCTGATTACATAAATAATATAGTAAATAACTTAATATAACTTACATAACTTATAAATTTTATTTAAATACACTTCAGTCTTTTTATACACTCCTTCACAACCTCTCTCCATCTCCTTCTGTCCAATGCTAGTTCTTTCCACCTCTCAATGTTACCTTTCTTCAAGTCTTCATATACACTGTCCTTCCATCTTTTCCTTGGCCTGCCTTTCCTCCTCTTTTGTATTGGTCTTCGTGAAAGTACCATTTTTGGCATTCGTTTACTTCCCATTCTCTCTATGTGCCCCAAGTATCGTATTCTCTGTGCTTTGATCGTCGTCGTAATCGTTGGCTCTTGATATAGTTCTTCCAATTCTTTATTGGTTCTTCTTCTCCACTGACCTTCTATTTTTACACCTCCATATATTGCTCTTTGCATTTTTCTCTCCCATCTTTCTAACAGGTCTGTTTCTGACTTTTTGAGCACCCATGTTTCGCTTGCGTATGTTACTGTGGGTCTGATAACAGTCTTATAAATTCTTATTTTTGTTTTTCTTGATACGTATTTGGATTTCAATAATGTGCGTAATGCTCCATATTTTTTATTTCCTTTAGCTATTCCTGCCTTTATCTCCCCTTCTTCATGACCATTTTCATCTATTTTGGCTCCCAGGTAAATAATTTCTTTGGCTCTTTTAAACGAGTATGTTTTTTCTCCATCTATTTGTACTATGATGTTATTCTCTTTTTCTTTTTGGATCTCTCCCATTATCATATATTTTGTCTTTTCTTCATTTATTTTAAGTCCGAATTTTTTGGCTTCTGTTATTATGTTTTTCATTAACTTTTGTAGTTCTTTTTTGCTTGTTGCTAATAGCGTCAGATCATCTGCAAATGCTATGCATTGGTGGCCGTTTTTAAATATCGTTTCTTGCATGTTTATTCTGCTTTTCCTGATTATTCCTTCCAATGTTAGATTGAATGCCATTGTTGATAGTGGGTCTCCTTGTCGTAATCCTTCCTTGGTTTCAAACTTTTTGGATGTATACCCTTTCCAAGCTATTTCGTTTGTTGTGTTTTCCATCGTCATCTTTATCATCCTGACAATTTTACTTGGTATCCCCAATTTTTTCATCAGTTCGTACATCTGCTGTCTATTTACTGTGTCGTAAGCCTGCTTAAAGTCTATGAACAAAGCATATAGTACTGTTTTATGTTCGTAACAGGTAGTCTGTATTTATTTTAAGGCAAATATTTGGTCAGTCGTTGATCTGTTGTTTCTAAAACCTGCCTGGTATTCCCCCAGTATTTTTTCCGAATAATGACTTAGCCTTTTTCTTATACTTTGTGCCAAGATTTTGTAAACTATTTCTAATAGTGCGATGCCTCTGTAGTTTTCGCATCGCATTCTATCACCTTTTTTATGTATAGGGCATATTCTTGCTATGGTCCAATCTTCTGGCATTTTTTCTACTTCCCATATTCTTTTTATCAGGTCATATATCTCTTTCTGTAGTCTTTTCCCTCCTTATTTTATCATTTCGGCCGATATTTCTGTTATTCCTGGGCTTTTGTTATTTTTCAAGCTCTTTATTTCGTTCTTTATTTCTTGTTCTGTGGGTATTTCTATTGCTATCTGATCATCTTCAATTTCATGGCTTGTTTCCTTTTGTACTTCGCTCTTATTTAGCAGTTCTGTGAAATAGTTTTATCATCTCTCATATATGGGTTGTTTTTTTGATATCCTCTTTCCATTTTTTTTGCTTCATGGTAGAATGATCTTATTTCTTTTTTTTGAAATTTTTCTTCTATTTCTTTCAGTTTGTTCTCATTGTATTTTCTCTTTTTGCTTCTACATTTTCTTTTCATGATTTTTCCCAATTCTCTGTATTCTTCTCTAGTGCTTTCTTCGTCATTTGTGAGATTTTTGAGTCTCACTTTTCTTATTGTTTCTGCTACTTCTTGACATTCTTCATCATACCAATCTTTTGTTTTGTATTTTCTTTTGGTTTTCGCTAGGATTGCTTTACTTGTGTTCAATATTGCTTCTTTGATATTTTGCCATTGTTTGTCTGGGCTTGACGTTTTTTGTTCCCTGATTAGTCTGTTGGTTATTCCATGTTCATACTTCTTCTGTGTGTTGTTATCTTTTAGTAGTCCTATGTTGAATTGTTTTCCAATTTTTTCCATTGTTTTATTGTTTCGCTTTATGTTATGCTCGATTTTGTATTCTGCTCTCACCAAGTAGTGGTCAGAGTTACAGTCCGCTCCTCTCATGCTCTTTACATGTATTCCATTGTTTGCATGCTTCTTCTCTATTAAAATATGGTCTATCTAATATTTAGATATTATTTACTAATTTATTTCAAATGTATCTTATTGTGTTCATGTTTTAATGAAATTAACGCGATTATTTCATTCATAAGAGATTCTGACCAATAGAAAGCTACAGAAATCTGAATTAAATCGATAATTTTTGATAATTGCCCGTCGTTAAATATATTACGTCAGATGCCCTTCGTTGCTACGAAAAAATACATTCAGTGACATTAATGACAATTAATGTTTTAAAAATTATAAAAGTGATGACTTTCCATCGTCAAATATTTATAAAGTAACAAATAGACTTCCGAACGGTAAGGTTGTATCCGAGACGTTCTTATCAACGAGTAGTTAAATTAGTATATTAAGGATATTATTTATCGTGAGTGATGTCCGACGATCCAATTAAATGGTCGTTATGTTATCACGAAACCAGAAACCAAAAGTCGATTAATAAGTAAGTTTTTACTTTTATTTTTATTAAAAATTAAGGAACAATTATTATTTTAAAATGTTTCCTAATCAGACGCCAACTGAGGCAATATTAGTTCAGGAAAAGAACGTTTTATTTTCAGAAAATGCACAACTAGCCCGATCAAGGAACACAAAACTTTACAAAAACCTCAAAAAAATTAAAGGAAGGATGAAAATTTGGGAATAGGTAGTTGAAATTGTCTATTATTATATAAGAAAAAGTTTACAATTCTAAACCGTCTCCATTTTACAAAAATAGGGAAATAAGGGTTGGTTTTTCATTAAAAGTGCTGTATTTTAAAAATAATGAAATAATAAAAAAAAATGTAACAGTGAAAAATAAAATAGTCATCAGTGTGATTTAACCTCAAATATTTGTCTTAAAAATTTTTTTTAGATCTCGATTATTTTATGAGATATAGCCTATTTTTAATAAGGGTTGAAAACCAAAAATTTTTAAAACGGTTTTATTCGGTTAGTTTTGTATCAATTAATCTGAATATTGGTGAACACACTCTTTACAGATCTATTAAGGGCATGAGGTTAAGATTTTCCAAAAATTTTCAAAAAAAATTTACGGCCAGTGGAAAAATTTTGGAAATTTTTTTTTGAATTTTTGGAAAAAGAACTGAAAACTTTTGGTTTTCCTGTAAGTATGTACTTACTTGAACGAATTACATGCGCGTGTACGTATCCTATATTATTTTCTTTTTGAATTAAGTTAATAATTTGAAAAACTATAATTTTAAAGTACATACTTGTATTTTTAAGTTAATTATTTCAATATAAACATATAAAATGAAAATATATCAAAATTTCTCAAAAAAATATTTCTTTTACTAAATAGTTATTAGGTTTTCTAAAGTTCATTTAAAAATTAAATTAACTTAATTAAAAATAAATGTACTCTATTAAGAGGCTACATCAGCGCGTCATCTATTTTTTTTTTCGATAGTTCTCCGAACTTTCAACAGTGCGGCAACAGTGTGTCGGCAGTACTACAGTGCCAGTGACACTATACACTATACACTATATTATCAGAAACAAAGGCACAGTAATGTGATAACAATAATTATTATACTCATAGGCGCGCTAAATGTTGCCATTTCAGTCAAGTTCGATTTCTTCTTATAGATAATCGTTTTTTAGTAATTCCATTGTGACACAAAATCTAGACATGGGATAAAAAAGTTTATTTGAATAAACTGTATTTTTTTGTTCTTCTTAAAGCGTCACAGACTCGTTTTTTATATTTAATTTAATTTTAGAGTAATTTCTACATACCAACATGTTTCTTAAATTGGGCTCTGTACCACAATTCTTTACTATATTGCGAATATGTGTGCCAGATATCTCGACAGAATATTCAAAATTAAAGTTGTAATCTTGGAACGCGTTTTTCGCGCGCTGATGTTGCCTCCTAAGTTATAAAGGATCAAATGAGCATGAAGTACTAAAATGATAAAAGGTGCAATGAAAAATCGTTTATTGTATATCGAACTGGATCGTCACTGTTTACATTTAATTAATTAATCTAAATTATTCAAAGTTCATTTTCATCTTCGTCTGATGTAAAATTTGTGTCTGAATCAACTTCATTTATAATAGAATCAACTGTAAAATCATAATTTTGGGTCTCTTGGCAGCTACCATCTAAACTATTATCATCTTAATAATCAGAAACTATAATGTCTTCCTTTTTATGATTTGTGCAATTACCAGTTTGACAACTTCCGCATGCAGCATGAAAACGTTTCTCCTCTTTTTAATACATATTTTTGTCTACATTCTAATTTCATCACAGTCCAAAAGCATTTTGTGTCTATCATCTTTTCTTTCTGAACTTACACTTTATTCCACGTTTGACAATTACAATTTTTTCGTTATCACATTCTAAATGTTTTTCACAAATAAAACAAGAATTATTATTTTTTGTTTCACTGTTCGCACTCATTGTAAATATTTACACAATTATTTTATAAAAAACAGATTACTTTTATTGATAATAAGTTATAAATTCAAAAACTTTGACAGCCGAAAACGATAACAAAACATTGCAGCGTGAACATTGCTCCAATTTTTTAGGTTATGTTCGTCTACTGTGTTTAGGAAGCGCGCCGTTTTCTCTTTTAAGCAACTTTTTCACCTGTGTTTACGTGCCCCATATATTTTTACTTTTGCAATAGGCCTGTTGTATATATATGTAATATGTTACTCAAGCCTTTTTTAATATGTTTCCATATTTTCATTTAAAAAAAGGCTTTCAGAAAAGAATGGCATCGATTTTATTAAAACATGACATTTTTTTGTAGTTGTTTATAATAAGTGAGCCTTATTTAAAAAGTATTCTATGCATAAGAAAAATAGATACCGCTTTCGAAAGAGTGCATTTTCAAGTACCTACAAGCATATTTTTAAAGTTTTTTATGAATTTTCAACAAAGATATTATTGATTGAAATCTTGAAAATTGACTTAAAATAAAAATCAAAAAAATATCCATTTTTTATCGCCATACAAATTTTTATCCTTTAAAGTAACGTTGTGCAATTTTAAATCTAAATGTTAATTAGCCATCTTAAAACGTAAATCTAAAAGGAATTTTAATTTAAATGATTATGTAAATTTTTGTGACAAAAAATATGTGTTGCTCTCAAAACTTGTATTAGTATATTTTAAAACATATTTTTCTAAATTAAATAATTTGTAATTCACAATGAAAATATATTCACGTTAAAATTGATATTTCTCGAAAGGTATTGTGTTTTTTTCGTACATTTTATTGTTTGATAAATGCCCCAAATTATCGATTTAAAAGTTAGTTAATTTTAAAATGTGACATTTTTGTTGCGCGCGCAATTCAAATAAGCGCCCCTGTTAAGTACTTTAAAAAGGGCTATAGGTTAGAAACGAATCAAGATGCAAACAAAGTTTTTAGTCAAGATGTTAGGATAAAAGTACCTTGATGATTTTTAAATAAAATTTTTTGTTATTATTGCCTTATTTTCCGAAATACAGCACTTTTAATGAAAAACCAACCCTTATTTCCCTATTTTTGTAAAATGGAGGGGGTGTAGAATTGTAAACTTTTTTTTATAAAATAATAGACAATTTCAACTACCTGTTCCCAAATTTTCATCCTTCCTTTATTTTTTTTGAGGTCAGATTGTTCTTTGATCGGGCTAAACGTTCGCAAAATGAACAAGCATTATATAATGCATGGGTTCAATCAGAAAATATTGTTCAAAAACTTAATATAGATAATCAGCGCCTAAATCAAATAATTATCACAATGGAGCAAAGATTAGCAAAGCTTGAGAATACCCAACAAGATATAGGGTCAACAGCAAGCGCCGATAAAACAAAAACCAAAACAGACAAATCTGAATATTTTACCGATGAAGAAGACTTAGCCAACGAAACGGAGTGGATAAGACAAGAGAACAGGAGGACCAAAAAATGCAAAATGGATACTTCATTATCTCCTCCCTCTCCAGAGAAAGCAACAGCTGTAAAGCAAATTCAAAAGCCAAAACTGCCACCTTCGGTTGTAGTAGGAGGTTTCGAAGATGCTGCCAACTTAAGTAAGACTCTAGTCGATGCTAATATTAAATTCACCATGAAAATAATAAACAGTGAAGTCATAAAAATCAATACACCCGACAGTAATGAGTATAGAAAACTAATAAACAGTTTAAACACGAGTAAACTTTCCTATCACACATATGAAAATAAACAAGAAAGACCAATCAGAGTAATGGTTAAGAAACTACATCATTCCTATCAGCCTAATGGCATAGTAAAGGAGCTACAAAGAAGAGGATATAAAGCTATACAAGCTGATAAGAAATTGAAGTGGAGAACTAAAAAACCTCTTGATATGTTCATCCTGACGTTCAGACAAGATGAAAATATAAACAAAATCTTTGGAATAACTGACATTTTGAGCATGAGAGTAGAAATTGAACCACTAAGGAGCTTGAAGCTGGTACCACAGTGCAAAAGATGCCAGGCCTATGGTCATACCTAGAAATATTGTAATAAGGAACCAAGATGTGTTAAATGCATCGGTAAGCACCTTACCAAAGATTGTCAGAAACCACTAAAAGAGGAACCAAAGTGTATCCATTGTGGTGAAAATTATCCTGCAAGCTACCGAGGATGTTATGTAGCCAAAAAAATACAAAAGCTGAGAAATCAGAGAACAAATAAGGCCAGTCTACCAAAACCACCACAAAGGGTCAATGAGAAGGAAAAGCCAAAAGCACAAAACGTCACTGCAAATAGAAAATACAGTGATGTAGTTAATAATGTAAAACAAACGGACCAAGAATTGGAAACCGAGAATACATTGAAAATAATATTAGAAAAACTCATCAAGATAGATGACAAAATAACACAAATAGATATACGCGTTACTAGATTGGAACATAGCGCTAAAGGAGCTATACCGAAAATTCGAAATGGCTAAGCAACTACGAATCATGGAATGGAATGCCAATGGGCTTCTACAACATAAAAATGAACTGCAAATTATCCTAGATACAGAAGAAGTTGATTTATGTCTCATAGCTGAAACACATTTCACGAAACAATCTTTTATAAAGCTTAGAGGATACAGGGTATACCACACTATACATCCTGACAATGCAGCCAAAGGAGGCAGCGCACTAATAATAAAAGATAACATTGAACATTATGAGGAGCTAAAATATGAAACAGAACACATACAAGCAACTACGGTATGTGTCAAACTCAAAACTAATTGCGAAGTTAATGTAAGCTTAATTTATAGCCCCCCTAGGCATTCCATTAAAAAAGAACAGTATGTAGAATACTTGAAAAGTTTGCGAAAAAGATATATCATTGGAGGTGACTTTAATGCAAAGCACACCCAATGGGGATCAAGATTAACAACAACTAAAGGAACAGAGTTACTGGCAGCCATAAAAGAACAGAAATGTGAAGTAATATCAACAGGTAGACCGACTTATTGGCCAACAGATACAAACAAAATACCGGACTTAATTGATTTCTTTGTTATTAAAAATATTTCATCCAACTATGTAGATATTAATGAAGGTTGGGATATGAATTCAGATCATTCACCCATAATACTCACTGTGAGTGACACGATTATCAGAAAGGATTGTAACCCAATACTAACAAATAAACTAACAGACTGGGAAAGTTTTAAATCAATCCTTGAAGATAGAATTGAACTAGCAGTACCATTAAAAAAACCTGAACAACTAGATGAGGAAGTTAAGTTGCTTGTATAAAATATACAAAAATCAGCATGGGAAAGTACTCCTACTATAAGATCAAACGTCAAAGGAAACAACTATCTGAAAGAAATTAAAAAGTTAATTAAAGAGAAAAGAAAACTTAGAAGGAAGTGGCAACAAACCAGAGCACCCCAAGATAAAACAAATTTAATCAATGCTAGTCAAAAACTTAAGAGAGAGATTCAAAATATAAAAAATAAGTCAATCAGTTATTACCTGAGAGAGTTGACGGATAATAGTAGCACAGAGTACTCTTTATGGAAAGCTACAAAAAGGCTAAAAAGACCAGTAACCCATTCTCCACCCATTAAACTAGAAGATGGTAGCTGGGCTAGAAGTAATGAGCAAAAGGCCGAGAGATTTGCCACATATTTAGAAAATACATTTAAACCGCATGATGACCAAAATAATGATCAAATATCGATAAAGCCTAATCAGACAGAGGAGAGATTCAGACCAACATCCCCGAAGGAAGTAGCTGATGAAATAAAAGACAATATAAATCCTAAAAAGGCACCAGGATATGATCTAATTACTGGAGAATTACTAAAAAACCTGCCTCGTAAAGCCATAGTCAAATTGACCAACATCATCAATGCTGCATTTAGATTGAGATATATTCCAAATTTATGGAAAATAGCTGAGGTTATAATGATACCAAAACCAGGAAAATCACCAAATGAAGTGTCTTCATATAGACCATTATCACTTTTACCAGTGATGTCGAAGCTTTTTGAGAAACTTCTGCTAAAAAGAATAAAACCAATAATAGAAGAGAAAAAATGATTCCAAACCACCAATTTGGCTTCAGAAATAAACATTCTACGATTGATCAGGTACAAAGAATGACTAACATAATTGAGAAATCATTAGAAGAAAAGGAAGTCTGTTCTACAATCTTTTTAGACGTAGCTAAGGCCTTCGACAAAGTTTGGCATGTAGGTTTAGTCTACAAACTCAAAATTCTTATGCCTAAACAATATTAAGAAATTTTACAGTCATATATATCTGACAGATATTTCAGAATTAAGCAAGAAGACGTGTACACTGATCTAAAAGGAATCAGAGCAGGAGTCCCTCAAGGAAGCGTATTAGGTCCTGTTCTCTACCTGTTATACACATACGATATACCTGAAATGGAAAATGTTACTATAGCCACATTTGCAGATGACACCGCTATCTTAGCAGTAGGTGATACCAGCGAAGAAGCAGCAGAAAAATTACAGTTGGCAATCAATAAAATACACAACTGGACTAAAAAATGGAAAATCAAATTAAATGAATCTAAATCTATTCATGTCAATTTTACAAATAAAAAAATCGAAAACATTCCAATTAGAATAAATGATGCCCAAATACCATATGCATCTTCTGCAAAATATTTAGGTATCACACTTGATGCTAGGCTTCGCTGGAAAGTCCACATTAAAAAGAAAAGGGAAGAATTAGGTATCCGTTACAAAAAAATGTATTGGCTGATGGGAAGAAACTCTGCATTGTCCACATATAACAAAATACTTTTATACAAACAAATACTTAGACCAGTATGGATGTATGGTTGCCAACTCTGGGGCTGTGCCAATTCAAGTAATATTCAGATTATCCAGAGATTCTAGAATAAAGTATTACGGAACATCGTTGATGCTCCTTGGTATATCCGAAATGTCGACATCCACAAAGATCTTGAGATGGAAGATGTAGACAAAGTCATCAAGAAGATGGCAGGTAGTCACGAACAACGGCTCCATAGTCATGTAAACATCGAAGCCATCCAGCTCCTCGATAATACTGGGCTAGAAAGAAGACTCAAACGAAGAAAACCATTTGAGTTAGTGTAAAGTGTTAGTGTAAAAGCAGAGCATAGTGTTGTATTGTGTGTTAGTTTTAGTTTTAAAATTTCATACTTGTTAAAAAAATAAGAGGACACCATAGGGTTAAGATCTTAGATTATGTATCATTTAGTAATATAAGTTAAAGAAGAACTGATAATTGGTCAACTGATGACCAGATTTCAGTAGTCTAAACACAGCGTGTGTTTAATAATAAAAAAAAATATTTATAAAAACTTTGTGTTTAATTGTACTAATTTGTACTTACATAAATAAATTACAATAAAATTTTGGTTTTGAACAGTTTTATTCATGAAATAATCGCAACAAATTGCACTCAAACTCTAAAATTAATATAGAATTTTAGAGCTCTTGTGCAATTACTACTGACAATTCGATGAAATAAAATTATTTTGACATAATATTCGAAAGTCAAATCAGTAGACAATAACCGTGGTTTTGAATCATCGTCATGGAAACCAAGATCGTCGTCATGCTGACCACTTATGCTGAAAGTTTGGTTTTGACAACCTTGTCAAAGAATTAATTTGTGAATGTATTTTCATATTAATTAAATTAATTGATTAAGATTTTGTCATTTTTTAAAAACTCGTAGAAAAAATATTGTTCCTAACGCTTGCAGAAAGTCTCTTTTCCGCACTCTACTGCTTGCCGAACTCCCGCTTCGCGTCGTTCGGCAAACTGCAGTCGCGTGCGGAAAAGTATGACTTTCTGCACTTGTTAGGAAAATAACTATTAAAAAACTCTAACATGAAGTAAAAAACCACTTCTATGTAATAGGTATATTTACTAACAATTTTAAAAATCCCAATGCATTTAATAAAATATGTCCAATTCAGAACGTTTTCGGACCTATCAGTCCATCATCAGTGAATCTAAAATAGAATAAGTAATCCCACTATTAAAATATATAGGTACATTATTTTGAAGTAAAATTGAAAAGGCTAAACTCCGATGTTGAAAGATATAACCTCCGGGAACATGCTGAAACCCTATCACGATACATAATCAACCATCTTAGGCCAACGTTGACTATGGTTGATTAAGTTTCGTGATAGGTTTTCACCATGTTCCCGGAGGTTATACCTTTCAACATCGGCGTTTAGCTTTTCAATTTTACTTCAAAATAATGTAGATTTAATTATAATTACAACCACTGTTTGGTTCTGAGGCTATTTAGCAAGTATTTGAGTAAGTAATCATAACCACATTTTTTAACTTTCAAAATTTCAACCGTCTTTTTAATTTTAATAGAGGGATTACTTATTCTATTTTAGATTCACTCATGATGGAGTGCTAGGTCCGAAAACGTTCTGAATTTGACATATTTTATTCAATCCATTGGGATTTTTAAAATTTTTAGTAAATATACCTATTACATAGAAGTGGTTTTCACTTCATGTTAGAGTTATTTAACTATATTAGACCGGTCTAGTTAGACTCAAAAATAGGAGTGAGGCTACAATAATTACCATCAAGCTGAAAATTGGAAGGATTGTTCAAACTACCATCATAAATGCAATCTAAAAAGTCCTCATAAATCCGACCCGTGCTAAAAAATTTACGCGGGGTCAAAGGTCACGAAATATGGTTTTTAGCGATTTTCAGCGAAACGGTAAATTTTATAGTAAAATTAGTTGTAACAAAAAATGTAGGTTAGATAATTATCTATAAAAAATATCTTAATAGTTTTTTCCTAAGAGCCACTGTTTTTGAGATACAACGATTCAAAGAGTTGAAAAACTTCTAATCGTCATAATATATGTATTAGTACACCAGGTATATACATCACTGAAGCTGTAATACAAGTAAACATAATATTCTATCGATCAACTTAACTTATATTACACATAATAATATAAGATTATAAATATGATAATGTTTCTACTATACAGCTTGCGGTCTACCGAGGGATGCAATGTATAAGCTGTATTATATTACAGTGCCAACAAAAAAATCTTTACAAGGTGAATATAACGCGAAAATAATAAGAATTACTTGAATTTTACGGCTTAATCCCAACAAAGGTAGTAAATTGATATGACACAGTATTAACTTATAATAATTCTTTTTATTTATGCGCCTTAGTTCAATTTGTAAAGATGGGTTTTGTCGGAATAAACACGTTCGTCGGCTAATCCAATCACCTTACCTATTCTTTTCTCAGAGAAGGGTTGGAACATAATAATGAAAGATAACATTCTATTATAAATATTAATAATAATAATATTAATATTAGTAAATATTAATATTAACAACATAAAAGCGACATACATCATTGATGTAGGATATCTATTACATCGCATTGTGTGGGATAGCGAAGAAACCTTCAACGTTATCTTAGATAAATATGTTCAGGATGTACGGCGTCATTTTGGTCCCAAAGTTACTGTCGTATTTGATGGCTATAATGATTTTACGAGAAATATTAAAGCTGCAGAACAACGTCGTAGAACTTCAGCAACATCTTCATCTTTTAATATTTTATTTGATCAATCTATGACAGTATCTACCACTCAACAGAAATTTCTTGCAAATACTCACAACAAATCTCGGTTCATTTCAATGCTGAAAGATTAGTTTATTGCTGAAAATTTCTCGGTAAAACAAGCTAATATTGATGCTGACATAATGATAATTGAAACAGCCATAGAGCAATTCAATTTAACAAATACAACTATTGTTGTAGGACTTGCTCGTATTACTCACTGGTAGAACTCCAATCGAAAAAAATATCTTTTTTTAAAACCTGGAAAAGCTCAAAACCAATCGGAAATATATTAATCGAAAAGTTTATCTACTTTTGCAAAATGTCAAAATCATATACTATTTTTACACGCAATAACTGACTGTGATACGACATCTGCATTTTTCAGGAGGGGTAAAACGACTGTTTTTAAAATGTTTGAAAAACAAGATTTACTTGAATGTGCTGAAGTTTAAAAAAAACTAATTCAACTCCACAAGAAGTTATTTCCAACGGAATTAGCTTTCTTCTCTCTATGTATGGAGCGCCTAAGAAAACTACGTGCTTAGATAAGTTTCGATATGCAGGTTTTTTTAAAAGTACTCGAACCAAAAAACAAGTGCAGTTATCTTGTCTTCCTCCAACCTCAGCGGCTGCTCATCAACATCTTTTTCGGGTATATTACCAAGTTCAAGTGTGGCTTGGTTATCAGCTAGATCCAAAAGACTGGGGATGGAAATTAGTGGACAGTTCATTAAAACCAATTCAAACTTTACTCCCCCCTGCGCCGGAAAAACTCCTGAACACAATTTTTTGCAACTGTAAAAAGGGATGTAGCGCTAAATGTGGTTGCAAAAAAGTTGAACTGTTTTGTTCGGTACCATGCACTAATTGTCAAAACCAGTCACGCTCCAATGTTGAATCACCAACAATTGAGGATTCATTTGATTTTATCGAGGAGCCATGCGATGTGTCATTATTGGGACAATTTACTTGCACCCAGGATGAACAAGAAGAAGAAGAAGAAGAACTAGAAGAGGAAGAAGAACAATGAGAAAAAGAACAAGGGAAACAGAAGTATTAGAAAATTATGAATCAGTTTGATAAATTTCCCTTTTTATTTTAATCTATACTGCTTTATGTAACATTTATCAGTTTAATTCTTGCCAATATCAATTATCAAATAGCTTTAAATTAAACAGAATCATAACAGATCCGTGGAAAAGGCCTACTGGGGAAACCACGTTAAAAAAACGCGCTAAGTACACTACCTCAAAGGTGGTGGGGAAACGTGTGCGCATATTATGACGATTACCACTTTTTGAATCGTTATATCTCAAAAAAGGTGGCTCTCAGGAAAAAAAGTTATAAGAAATTTTTTATAGATAATCGTCTAATCTACATTTTTTGTTAGAACTAGTTTTACGATAAAATTTACCGTTTCGCTGAAAATCGTTAAGAACCATATTTAGTGACCTTTGACCCCGCGTAAAATTTTTAGCACGGGTCGGATTTATGAGGACTTTTTAGATTTCATTTATATATTGTGAACAAACCTGCCAATTTTCAGCTTGATGGTAATTTTTGTAGCCTCGGATGCGTAAGTTGACCAGAGTATATGGTATACAGCCAACCTAGGGAACTACAGTAGAACCCCGCAAATCCGAACTAATTGGGGGGACAGCCTATTCGGATTCCGAAAAGTTCGGATTATCCGAAAGTTAGCCTTAACTAGTAGTTCAAAGCTTTCATTGTGATTTTGAGTAGCCAAACGTTCTCGCAAGAGTGTGGACAATATTTTTGGACTCAAGTTGACTACGAGTGAACCAAATAAGTTTGTGTTTAACCTTTATAAACGCTTTATAAACCTATACATATATTAAAGTATAATATTTATTTTTAAGAAATTTTAAATGTCAAAGTCCTAGTAATCCTACATTGTCCAATTTTCTGGCTTTACTCTGTATAATAAACATGTTTTTAAGTTTTTGTCTTGAATTTTTAAATTTTTTTCACTTTCTGTTGGTCCGGATTTGCCGAAAGTTCGGATTCGCGGGGTTCGGATTTACGGGGTTCTACTGTACTCATTTTTAGTTAATAATATTTTTGTTATGTGGATCAATTAATATAACCTACTTTTTAGTTCCAAACCATCTGGTGAACAATTTCCCTTTTCCATTAAACAATCCACGTAATTTTCTAATAGTCTGTCATTGTGTACTATCTCCTCCAAATTAACATTGTCATATTTGGTGGTATATTTCGCTTTTTCTGAGACTGCAGACCAAGAAGTTGCTATAAAGCAGCAAATAATAAATAAGGTCTTCATTATCTAAAATGCATAAACAATATTAACTATTTATTAAAGCACAAGCCAGCAAAACCTAGCTGAGACAAATTATTAACACTGAGACATTTCGGCGCATGAGTAAACAAAAATAAATACTAGGAATAACCAAAGGAAAATATAATACTTGGGTAATATGTTGACAGGTGAAATATAGGAATTACTTCAAATCATATTGGAAGGTAAAGTGCAGGGCAAGCGATCAGTAGGAAGATGTCAGAAACTGGTGGCTGAAAGACCTGAGGAAATGACTCATGGCGACAGCTTCCAAAGCTACAATTGCCATTTGGACCGCCAATCTTCGAAAGCAGATGGCGCAATAAGAAAAAGAGGGAAGCCAGAAGATACACTGCGAAAAGAAACCATATATTGCAAAATAATAAATAAAAGCAAAGCACGCCACAAACTTAGAGAAATAAGTAAAACAATTCAAAAATCTGTTAGGACCGACACCGAAAGCATAAAAAACAACAAATTAAACAGACTGTTTAAGATAACAAGAGCCTCAAAGTTCGAAGGAGAAAATTACCTAATGACATGAATGGATAGATGAAATGGAATAGAAATAATAAAATTCAAAGGTAAAATGAAAATATGATCACCAACAAAGAAGAATTAATAAGGGTAATAGATTTTTATAAAGAATTATACAGAAGTTCCTAAAACCATGATGAGCAACCAATAAAATAGTTAGAAACTTCAGGAAAAATATTAGTGAATCAAGAATCGGAGTTGATGCGTGATAATATATCAACAGACAAAATAAGAAATGCACTGAAGAAAATGAAAAGAAATAAAGCTCCGGGGAAAGGCAATATCGTTATATAAGCCGCAAATAATGAAGGAGAAAGACTTTTAGAGAATGTAAGTAATTGATCAACAATTTATTCGAAGTTATCGCTCTTCACACTCTCACCATCGTGATGTGAAAACATCACTAAATGATGAAATAGAAAAACGAAAACTACTTTGGTATAGACAGGTGCGAAGAACGGACGACACAAGAATACCGTTAAGATCTTGAAAATGGAAACTTAAAAGGAGGAGGAAAGAATGCCATATACGCCAAGAAGTATGATTGGGATGTAGTAAACCGTGAACAGAATTCTTCTTCTTCTTATGCAATCCACTAATGGATGTTCGCGATCACGTTTGACCATTTTTCTCTATCCCTTGCAGTATGTATTAGGTCTCCTATGTTTTTAGTCCTGTCCATTGTTTGACATTACGGAGCCATGACATTTTCTTCCTGCCCACTCCACTTCTTTCTTCGATCTTTCCTTCAATTAAGGTTTGCAGAAGCTGGTATCTTTCATTTCTAATTGGGTGCCCCAGGTATGCCGTTTTTCTCTGTTTAATTGTGCATAGCAGTTGTCGTTCTGTACCAATTCTTCTCAGGATTTCTTTACTTGTTATTCTTGCGGTCCAGGGAGCTTTAAGGATTCGTCGATAGATCCACATCTCAAATGCCTCTAGCTTATTTATTGTGTTTATTTTTAAAGTCCATCCTTCCATACCATATAGGAGCACCGACCATATATAGCATTTTGTGAATCTTAGGTTTAGGTCAAAGTCAGAGTTCGTAAAGACGTTTCTGAATTTTATGAATGGACGTCTGGCCCTTTCTATCCGACATTTAATTTCCACATCCGACATCCAGTCTTCACATAGCCAGGTTCCCAGGTACTTAAAATTTCTTACGCGCTCTACATCTTTGTTGTAAACAGAATAAATATGATGTGTAAATTCACGAATAAGTAAGTAAGTGAAAATAACTTAAAAATAGTGCTTTCGTGCTCTAAGGCAGACAGTTAAAACTATAATATAACTAAATATAAATAATATAGTAACAATCATAGACTTTCTTAAATATGTATAAATAAACAGCAAAGATAATAAATATCTTGCGTTCTATATAACCTTGCAATTGAAAATTACTCGTGAAAGATAAATATTCCTTTATATAGTGAAAGAAAATTACTTATTGAGTACAAGTAAAATACGTTTAACTTTATTACTGCATTAAATAAAGTAATATAAAACTTATTTCAAATTACCACAAACACTACTTACCGAAGATTGAAATGGACACAATTCTATAAAAAACTGAATTCAACAACTAAATATAATTCCACCGATTTTTCCTTTTATATCTGAAGAAACATTCGATTATCTTATTTGCCAACAATGTCAAACGTATTTTTTGCACGAATTCTTCTTCAGTAAATCGAGAAAATTACCTTAATAGTTTTAATAAAATCGGCGGCCATGAACCAATATTTTTCAAATTGTTTCGATAAATAGTTAAATATTCTTAACGGATCAAAGATCTCTGAAACTAATGTTAATTATTAACTAGTCAAATGGAAGGTAAATGGAAGTAAAAAGTCTGCCGGTAAGGTGAAGTATTATTACGACAGATACGTAAGATTGGCCCTACATAGAAAAAGAACATTCTTCTTATTTACGTGCCATCTCCGCGACGAAGGTTGGCAATCATCATTGCTATTCTAACTTCTGGCACCACAGCCCGAAAGAGTTCAATTGAGCTGCATCCAATCCATTCTCTGACGTTTCTCAGCCAGGACATTTTTCTTCTACCTATGCTATGCCTTGAATCTTTCCCCGCATTATCAATTTTAGGAGTTCATATCTGTTACTACGCGCTATACAGGGTGTTTGGTAAAGAATGGGCCATAGTTTAAACTTAGATTCCTGAGCTTAAAATAGGTCGATTTAAGCTAACTTACCTTAGTACGAAAGTTGATAATAACTAAAATATAGGGTGTCACAGTTAAACTTTACTTTATTTATTCTTGTATATTTCCTGACAGGCATAAGATAATAACACGAAATTTGGTAAGCGAGGATTTTTTGTGACGAGAAATCTAAAGTCGCCAGCAAGAATGATGTATTTCCCAGAGGGTGCTACATACGTCTTTCAGCGCTCATTAAATACGTTCAATTTTTTTTATCCCCCACCCTACATACTTTTTGAATCAAAATTTTTATTCACCTAATATTTTTACTTGAAAAAGATATACTAGTCGGAGAGATAGAAGCGGATTTTGTGCGTGATAAGTAATATGGAAAAACTATACGGGGATATGTTGAACTAGTTGTGTACATGACTTTCACCAACGGCTGGAAACCAGAGTTGGGGTCGAGGGTAGTTATAAGGGGTCAAAGTCGCGGATTTTATTATTTTTTTTATGACGCTCATGATTAAGATAGTGCACCAAAATTTGGGAATAAGTAGGTCATGACGTAACTAAGTAAAATCTCTAGGGGCGGAACGTGCTGCGTAAAATTATAAAGGGTTTTTTGCGACGTTAGTGAGTGAGAGAGTGGACCAAAATTTGGGAATAAGTAGATCATGATATTACTAAGTAAAATCCCCAGAGCCGGAAACCAGAGTTGGGGATGAGGGTAGTTATGAGGGGTCAAAATCGCCGTTTTTATTATTTTTTTTTGTGACGCTCATGATCGAGAGAGTGCACCAAAATTTGGGAATAAGTAGTTCATGACGTAACTAAGTGAAATCTCCAAGGGTACCACGCTGCGTGGCCGACAAAGGGGTGGGGCAGGGGTGAATAAAAAAAATATAAGGGGTTTTTTTGCGACGTTTGTGATTGAGAGAGTACACCAAAATTTGGGAATAAGTAGACCCTGACATAACTAAGTAAAATCCTCAGAGCCGGAAACCAGAGTTGGGCATGAGGGTAGTTATAAGGGGTCAAAATCGCCGTTTTTATTATTTTTTTTGTAACTCTCACGATCGAGATAGTGCACCAAAATTTGGGAATAAGTAGGTCATGAGGTAACTAAGTACAATCTCCAGGGGTGGAACGCTGCGTGGCCGGCAAAGGGGTGGGGGTAGGTGTGAATATAAAAAATATAAGGGGCTTTTTGCGACGTGCTAGATTGAGATAGTGCACCAAAATTTGGGAGTAAGTAGACCACGACTTAGCTAAGTAAAATCCCCAGAGCCGGAAACCAGAGTTGGGGATAAGGGTAGTTTTAAAGGGTCAAAGTCGCAGTGTGTATTATTTTTTTTTGTGACCCGGTACAACATTTGTCCCCCACGCAGCGTTCCGCCCCTGGAGATTTTACTTAGTAATGTCATGATCTACTTATTCCCAAATTTTGGTGCACTATCTCGATCACGAACGGCAAAAAAACCCCATATATTTTTATACTCACCCCTGCCTACCACCCCATTGTACCCTAAGCAGCGTTCGGCCCCTGAAGATTTTACTTAGTTACGTCATAACCTACTTACTCCCAAATTTTGGTGCACTATCTCCATCATGAGCGCCACAAAAAAAATAATAAAATCCGCGACTTTACCCCTTATAACCGTTCGCCACTCTGGTCTCCGCCTCTGGGGATATTACTTAGTTATGTCATGGTCTACTTATTCCCAAATTTTGGTGCACTATCTCAATAACGAACGTCGCAAAAACCCCTTACATTTTTTTATATTCACCCCTGCCCCACCCCTTTGTCGGCCACGCAGCGTTCCACTCCTGGAGATTTTACTTAGTTACATCATGACCTACTTATTCCCAAATTTTGGCGCGCTATCTCGATCATGAGCGTCACAAAATAAATAATAAAAAACGGAAATTTGACCCCTTATAACTACCTTCCTTCCCCATTCTGGTTTCCGGCTCTGGGGATTTTAATTATTTATGTCATGGTCTACTTATACCCAAATTTTGGTGCACTATCTCAATTACGAACGTAGCAAAAATCCCCTTATATTTTTTATATTCACTCCTACCCCCACCCCTTTGTCGGCCACGCAGCGTTGAGACCCTAGACATTTTACTTAGGTACGTCATGACCAACTTATTCCCAAATTTTGGTGCACTATCTCGATCATGAGCGTCATAAAAAAATAATAAATTACGCGACTTTGACCCCTTATAACTACCCTCGGCCCCAACTCTGGTTTCCGGCCGTTGGTGAAAGTCATGTACACAACTAATTCAACATATCCCCGTATAGTTTTTCCATATTACTTATCACGCACAAAATCCGCTCCCAGCTCTTAGACTATACAACATTCATCTCGCTAAACTTAACCGTTTTCGAAATAAACGCATTTTAAATCTGCGATGCAACATAATAATTGTTTGCATAATATCATTGTAGTTACACCCGAAAAATAAACTTAAAGCCAAAATAATTTCCAAAAATGTATCGCAACCTTCTTCTAATTGAATTTGCGATGAAATAACATAAATATGAGAACTTGCACAATTATTATTATTAGTCCAGAAAGCCACTGCGCAGCGCATCCGCTAGGAAAAATATTCCGATTCGGATTTTTTGCACAATCTTACTCAAAAAGGACAACTTTTAACAAATTTGCATGTTGCCAGGACCAAAAATGGGTCAAAATTTTTTTAAACGTTTTATTTTTTTTTCCTAAAATTATTTTTCTTGCATGGAACAAAGTTTTTTTTAGGATTTTTGGATCATTCCAAACAGAAAAGGTCTTGAGTGACATGTCTCTAAAGTTGATAGTTTTTGACATATAAGCGATTAAAAATTGAAAAATTGCGAAATTGGCCATTTTTAACCCTCAAAAACTATGTGAAAAACTGAAAATTTGAATGTTACCAAAGTAGGTAGAAATTCTTTAATAATCTATTGATGAAATCCCGAAGAGTTTTTTGCAATACTATTTTCCACCGACGCGACAGTATGGCGCAAATGAAAGGAATAAATTCGTTATTTCGTAATTCGATAAGGTCGATTTTTATTTTTAAGTTATGATATTATGACATATATGGTATACTAGTGACGTCATCCATCTGGGCGTGATGACGTAATCGATGATTTTTTAAATGAGAATAGGGGTCGTGTGCTAGCTCATTTGAAAGGTCCTTCAATTCTCTATTCAGTAATATAAACATTTGCGTAATTGTTTATACAGGGTGTCCAATAATTTAATTTTTTTTTTCAATTTGCCATATTATTTAATTTAATAAAATTTTTTTGGACACTGCGTATAAATAATTATGCAAATGTTTATATTACTGAATAGAGAATTGAAGGAACTTTCAAATGAGCTAGCACACGACCCCTATTCTCATTTAAAAAAATCATCGATTACGTCATCACGCCCAGACGGATGACGTCACTAGTATACCATATATGCCAAAGTATCACAACTTAAAAATAAAAATCGACTTGTTTCGGGATTTTTCCTTAAAGTCGCCGGTTTACGAAATAACGAATTTATTCCTTTCATTTGCACCATAATGCATACACATGCAACGGTGGAAAATAGTGTCGCGTACGTGTGATTAAAAATTAAAAAACAAAGGAGTTTTGAATACTGTATTGTAAAAAACTGTTCGGGATTTCATCAATCGATGTTTAAAGAATATCTACCTACCTTGGCAACTTCAAATTATTAAGTTTTTCACATAGTTTTTGAAGGTTAAATATGGCCGATTTCGCAATTTTTCAACTTTTTATTCGCTTTTATGTCAAAAACTATCAAGTTTAGAGAAAAGTCACTAAAGGCCTTTTTTGTTTGGAATGATCCAAAAAATCTAAAAAAACTTTGTTCCATGCAAAAAAAATAATTTTAGGAAAAAAACAAAAAAAAAACGTTTAAAAAAATTTTGACCCATTTTTGGTCCTGGCAACATGCAAATTTGTTAAAAGGGGTCCTTTTTGAGTAAGATTATGCAAAAAGTCCGAATCGGAATATTTTTCCTAGCGGATGCGCAGTGGCTTTCTGGACTATATGGTTTTAAGTTTATTTTTCGGGTGTAACTATAATGATATGCAACAAATTATGTTGCATCGCAGATTTAAAATGCGTTTATTTCGAAAATTGTTAAGTTTAGCGAGATGAATGTAGTATATCTTTTTTAAGTAAAAATATTAAGAGAATACAAATTTTGATTCAAAAAGTATGTAGAGTGGAGGATAAAAAAATTGAACGTATTAAATGAACGCTGAAAGACGTATGTGGCGCCCTCTCGGTAATACATAACTTTTTGTGGCGAATTTAGATTTCCCATCCCCAAAAACCCCCGCTTACCAAATTTCGTGTTAATAGCTTATGCCTGTCGGGAAATATTCATAAATAAATAAAATAAAAGTTTAACTTTGACACGCTATTATCAACTTTGGTAATAAGGTAAGTTAGCTTAAATCGACCTATTTTGAGCTCAGGAATCTAAGGTTAAGCTATGGCCCATTCTTTACCAAACACCATGTATGACCAAATAATTTAGTTTTCTTATTTTGATGGAATCCAATATCTCCCTGCTGTTCTCTATTCTACTTAGTACTGTCCTGGGGATTCTCAGCATTCTTTAAAAGGTCCACATTTCAAATACTTTCAATCTATTGAGACATTGTTTATTAAGAGTCATGTCTCTACACCATACAAAAGAACATGAAATACACAACACTTTAGTACTCGTTTTCTAAGATTTAGGTTGAGATCTCTAGGTACTACATAATATTTTTTTTCATATTATTGAATTTTAGCTAGAAGGCACTTCTAGCCTTTTCTATTCTAACTCTGATTTCTTTGGTATAATCGTTTGTTTCATTAATGTTTGTCCCTAAATAGATATATAATTCTGAACTCGTTTTATCGTCTTATTTTTTACGTGTAGATTGATGTTTCTAATATTTCTTTTTATATAAGCATGAATTTTGTTTTCTTCATGTTTAGTGACAGACCAACTTCTTTACTAGGCAACAACCTTTTATCGTCTTATTATTTACGTGTAGATTGATGTTTCTAATATTTCTTTTTATATAAGCATGAATTTTGTTTTCTTCATGTTTAGTGACAGACCAAATTCTTTACTAGGCAACAACCTTATCTAAAGTTCTTTGTAGATCTGTAATATTTTAAAAGAACATTAAAAGAGTCAAGAGAAAGGTAATGACTTAAAAGTCATACCAGAATGGCTTAAAAATGGAGTATGATCTATTTGGTAGGAAATAATCAAATATAGTGAAACTATAAAAGCGTACTGGAATCATTGGGAAACTCTGTATCTTTCCAATGGTTTATTATATATAAAGTGGAAAAGAACCGATGGAGTAGGTACATAAAGTTCAACAAGTTACTGCCAAAAACACACATTAAAAATGGGTTACAACAACTTCATAGCACTCTTTCTGGAGGAAAAGAACACTGGTCAGAGTTCGAGACATATTTTACTTGCTAAATTGTCGCAGAGGTGTAGAAGATTGGTGTAAGAAATTCGATTTATATAACGGTAGAAAAGAACCTAGAAAAAAAATCGTAATAAAATGGCACAATATTTTTACGGAGATCCTTTTAAACGACTTGCAATAGATATTCTCGATCCACTTCCGATGACAAAGAGAGAAAACAAGTACTTGATGGTCACAGTGGATGATTTTGTCAATATGGCCTGAAATTGCACCCCCTCCTAATCAAGAAGCGACTACAGTAGCAGAAGCATTCATAACACACGTCGTATCAAGACGACGATTTTAAAAATGTATTCTGATATAAGACGAAATTTTGAATTAGAATTATGGCAAGAATAAAAGAAAATCTAGGGTATTAAGGAAACTCAGCACTACACCTCTCCATCCACAATCACACGAAATGGTCGAAAGACATGCTTAGGATACTTTAATAATTAAAGTAAAGGAATTATTGCTCTATTCCTGCTAGCCTATAGAAGTTCAGAACATTAAGCAACTGGTTATTTCTTATCGATAATGATACTGGAAAAGAAATGAAGCTTCCTCAAAAAGCCAAGTCCAGGTTCGATAGGCATGCTATTGGAACGACTTGGCTCGAAAGAGGTGATCCAGCATGGGTATACAATCCCACACGTAATAAAGGACTTTGCCCGAAACGTCAACGAAACTGAAAAGACCCGTACACCGTCCTGCAGGAAATAAACTATCTAATCTATCGCATTCAGTTTTCAGCTAGAAATAAATCCAAGGTAGTTCATAATCAAGCTGAGGCTAGTTTCAGATCTTATTGCATAAAATGAGTATGTAATATAAGCCTCTGAAAAATATATTATTGAGCAGTTACTTTTTGCTGTTAATGTGTTATTGCTTAACATAAAAAATTATAATTATAAATATAATATATACCTAATTACCCGTTGGTTATACAAAAGCAATTATGTTTTATTATTAATTTATTAAATAGTATAACAAATCAATTTGTCAGCGCAGCAACAATGGACTTTGTATTGCCGTTTAATATTTTAAATATTATCTTATAGACCTGGATCCCGCGTACCAAAAAAAGTTGATTAATAGCAAGCTGAAAATTTGTTAATAGCTTAGCGGTGTCTAGTCGGACAAACTTTGGTGTATGGGAACACTGGAACAGGGGAAGTCTTAATTGTGGAACAAGTTAAAAATTTGGAACGTCAGGCCACGAAAATGTTCCATATATTTTGTCGGACAGAACTTCCAATTGATTTGTTACCATTTCATTAAACTCTCATGCAAGAATCACACTAGTGTTTATCACCAACTGGGCATTTTAATGAGTGGAACACTAAGAACATGTCAAATGACAGGAATCATGTTGGTTAGTAATAGCAGTCTGATTTTTGCACGAGAGTTTAATGAAAGGGTAACAAATCAATTGGATATTCTGTCCAACAAAATACATGGGACGTTTTCGTAATCTGACGTTGCAAATTTTTAAACTGTTCCACAATTAAAACTTCCCCTGTTCCAGTGTTCCCGTACATCAAAGTTTGTCCGACTAGACACCGTTAAGCTATGAACAAATTTTCAGCTTGCTATTAATCAACTTTTTTTGGTACGCGGGATCCAGGCCTATTATCGATAACTAATCGAATTAAAAAAACACGCAGTGTATTACTATTATAAAAAGTAGCAGTCTATAACATATTTTAAAAAATTAACATGTAAGTTCTTATTTATTATTATCATCATTATTATGCATGATGATGATTATAATGATATCCAGCAAAAGCAGAGCTTATGTGGCCCAAAATACAAAATATTTATAGGCACTATCTAGTATGTCGGGTATTGGTCGTCTATTTCAGCTGTATGTACTTCTATGGTTGATATATTTCTGCTAGATTGGTCGTTTAACATTTGATAGGAGAATTCCTCCCAGGTTTTTAGGATTTCCTTCTAATCAGTGATAAGCTGCCGCTGTCTTTTTGAAAGAACTTTCCTGGTCTTGCTTGGCATCCAGTTTTGATCTCTGAATCTTCTTGAAGAATTGTCTTGCTTGTGTGTTCTCTCTTTTTTCTTCTAAATCTCTGATTATTTGTTCCTGATATTACCTCTTCTTTCTTTTCATTAGTTCTCTTGTCTCTAGTCTTCTCTGTTTATACTTTTCATTGTTGTTGTGCGAGGGGTTTTGTAGCATGTTCCTTCTAGCCATATTTGTTATAGATTTCTGATAATCATCGAACAATTTTTTCGGTGTCCATTTGTGTCCTAGTATTTAATCTGATACGCTTGTTAAACCTACTTTTATATTTTTCCAAGATAAGGCTATGTTGTTATAATCTCTATGTTAGAGCTATTTCTATAGCTTTTTGAAATTTCTGTTCTGTCTGATTATCCCGTAGAATATCGGTATTCCATAATGGTGTTGGTCTATTCTTGTGGATCTCTTGGGACGCTATTATTGTTTTTATCTTCGTTTTTCCAGAAAATGATCCATGTCTCCATCCGCCCCTCTTAGGCGTGCTACATCTAGGCAGTTACTACCCTTCCTGGCATCTACTAGAATATGATCCATATTATTATACAATATACAATGATACTATTTGACAGTAACCTCTACATAATAAATTATCAGTGCATCAAAATATAGCAATAAAAATGTCTAATTGATAATTAAAGTTACAAATATTTAAATATATGCAAAATGCTGGATGCAATGATTTCTTTATTTAGTTACAATCTAAGAAATAATTACGTGACCTAGAAAAATGACTTAGCGGGTCAATATATTTTAGCTTTACACATCAGATTGCAGTTTACAATGGCTGCGGTAAGTATATTTATGCGTTTCCTTGAACTTCTAGAAGGTAACATTATAATATTATGCACTTGCTTTAATTTCTTGTTAAGAATATGTGTCAGACTATTTACAAAAAAGGATGTATTATTAGTACATGTAATAACTGTAATCAAGATATGAACGATTTCTCTAAAATTTAATTTATAATAATATTCATATACACCCAGGTGCATAAAAAGTAGACTATAAAATATCAACAAAATTTGAGATTAAATAACTTTTTTGTTTTTGGACAAACAATTAGACTGATTTGGCCACGTAGAACGAATGACACAACAGAGTCTAACAAATAAGTTAGATGAAGGCAAAATGGGAAATAAAAAAGGGAAGGCCGAGGAAAACATGGATGGACCAGATCCATGATATAGGTGAAAAGAGAGACGTGAATATAAGGGATATAACGAACCTGGTCACCAATAGAAGAGCATGGAAGAAATGATCCAGATTTTAGATCAAGCCCGGATTTATAGGGATATATCAGGAAAAACAAAATAAAGAGACTAAGAAAGAAGGTACATGAAGCCAAAATGGGAAACAAAAAAAAAGGAAAGCCGAGGAAGTCATTGATGAATTAGATCCATGATATAAGTGAAAAGAGAGACACGAATATAAGGGATATGAAGAAGGTGGTCACCAATAAAAGCGCATGGAAGAAATGTACTAGAGACGGAACCCTACATCCGACGACCAGAAGGGCACTAAAGATTATGAGAAAGAAGATGAAGAACGCAATTGGCAATTTTGCCAGAATTCTGCAGATCCTGTTGATACTGCAATAAGTCGTCAGTAGTGTTTGTTTATAATACATTGAGTAAGTTTCCTAGGTTATACTTGTTTATGTGTATTATCACCATTATTATTCAATTTGTACTCAGAGGAAATTTTTGTACGAGCTCTAGATGAAGTACAAAAAGGCATAAAAGTCAATGGAAAAATTGTGAACAACATCAGGTACGCCGATTATACAGTACTGATTGCTGGCAGTGAAGAAGAACTACCAATTCTGTTAACCAAAGTAGTGCGAGAAGGAGAACTATATGGTCTCAAGGTGAATGTAAAAAAAACTAAAACAATGGTAATTTCAAAAAAGCACACACCAGTTATAAACGTCCTAGTCAACAACAATCTCGTTGAACAAGTGGAAAAACTTTAAGTACCTAGGATGTTGGATACATGAAACCTTAGACCAAGAACAAGATATTAAATGTAGAATAGAACAGGCAAGAAACACCTTCTTAAAGATGCGACAGTTACTCACTGCCCGCAATCTTGATCTGTCCCTACGATACCGCATGATAAAGTGTTATGTATATAGTGTACTGTTGCAGGGCATGGAAGCTTGGACGTTAACAGTCAGCTCGTTATGACGTTTAGAGAGCTTTGAGATGTGGGTATTTCGTCGTCTGCTGAAAATTTCATGGACCGACCGCGTTAGAAATGAAGAAGTTTTAAGGCGTATGAATAGAGAACGTGAACTCACAGAAATTGTCAAGAAACGTAAAACATCTTATCTTGGAAACATATTTAGACATGTCAGGATAACTTTCTTCAACTTATTATAGAAGGGAAAATAGAAGGAGGACGCGGCCCGGGTAGACGACAAATGACTTGGCTACGCAACATCAAAGAATGGACAGGATTACTCGTAGACTTTTAAAGTCTAATAAGAAAAGCACAAAATAGAAACGACTTTGCAGAAGTCATCGCTAACCTTCGCTAAGAAGACGGCACCAAAGAAGAAGAAGATGCTTGTTCAGTTCATGAACTGCAGTTCACTAATCAGATTTCTAGGTTGTTATTCTTCTTCTTTATGTGCCGTTTTCTATTGAAGGTTGGTGAGCATCAACGATATATTTTTCGGTTTTGTGCCGCATGTATTATGTTTGCAGCTCTGGTATTTGGAACAATTCTCTTAAGCATATCTTATAGCGGCTTCCCACCATCGGAAATATCGCGGACGGACACGGATCAGCTCGTACCACACACCGTGGGAAGTGTATCCTACGTGGTAGCACAGAGGTGTCTGTGCTGATCCGTAGTGACAACGGTTTCCCAGGATCGGCAATTTAGCGGACGGACACAGACCAGACCGCACCACGCACCGTGGGAAGTGGTCGTCCGTGGTAGCACAGACACGTCTGGGATGATCCGTCGAAAATCGGTAAAGATCAAAGGTGCGTTATGGGATCGTGCGGACGCTCGCGCTGTCATGATTTTCTAACACGTTAAACGCCAGTTGTATCATTTACATCTACAGATACAAATAATTTTGATCATTTAGGCCACCTGTATACAAACGGATACAAAGGTATAATTTCACTTTGGGCTAGTTTTTTTTTAATGGCTTTAGGATTAGAATATGCGGCCAGAAACAAAGTACATAGTACATACATAAACATAATATATCTTATCTAAACTATCTAATTACTAACCTAAGTTAAGGTTATCTAAGTCTGACCGACCTTTTTGTTAAGAATAGATATAATAAACATTTTATTTTCAAAGTGAATTTTTGCTAAATTAATCTTAATAAAAATTTTGGGATAAGGACAAGGGTCACACTTTTCTCATCCAAGGGTTTTTCTTTTTTCTTAATAATTATTGATTACCTATATACCCACCCCACAGGGTAAGGCAGGCATGTAGGCAATCCAAAGGAAAGACATTAAGGTTACAAGCCTAATCTAGTCATTCTATAACTTAATTTTACAGTCATATAGGAAAAACAAAATAAAATCAAAAATACGTTTATCATTCAGTGCCAAAAGATACATAACATTATAGGGACCGTAAACGTTTAAACTTCTTAAATTTTTTGTAAGAATGTCCGACTGATGTGTGTACTTCTTACAATTAAATAATATATGATCCAAGTCCGCCGTTTCATTGCAAATATCATAAAGATTGTTATTAGTTATTTTTATTTTGTATAAATGTGCATGTCCAAATTTCATCCGAGATATGGTTGTTACGGAACTTCTCGGATAATCGTAATTTTTAAACCAGTAATTCTTTCGAATATCGGGTTTTAGCAATGTATATCTTGTGCCTTTTGTCAAAATAAAATGTTTATATTGTTTAGACTATTTTTTATATAAATTATCCTTAGCAATATTAATTCTCTCATCTAATGTTAATAAGGGTGTAACAAAAAGAATTCAGCGTTTGTATTTAATTGAATGGGGGATTTATAGCCCGGGAGGTAGTGTCAAATTTCAACGGAGCATTTTAGCATGGCTGTTTTTTCTTTATTTAGTTAGGTGTTCCAAAGCTTATTAACAAATGATGTGTCAGCTGGCCCAAAAGCGGGGATTTTAGGCAAAAAAGATAAAATATGAAACTAGGTCGAAAAACACAACAACTAATATGTCAAATCTCCGTGACTTACATCCATCATGGCCTAAAATACCTAGCTCCTGGCTTTCACCCAGGCAAGTCGGGTTCGATTCCCCGAGTTCAAATTTTTTTTGTTTTTAAAATTGACATTTTGCTTTGAAAAATAATTACTATTTTTATAATACCACGTTCTTATTATTTATACGACACAAATCGTAAACTATGCATTTGATCATATTAGGATGACCTTAAGCAAAGTTGTGCATAAACCCCTGAAGGTTGCTGAGTTGGTACGACCAATCTGGGGGTTGCCCCCCCTGTATTAAATAGTGTGTTGTTACTGCCTTCTGGTTCTAATTAATTAAAAAGACTAAACACGTCTTACTATACATTATATTTTATTCCCTGGTATCCAATATCTAAACAATAACATTAATGATTCATAGCGCCTCGCCTTACTACACACTAACTTCTAATAATTATTTGTATATCTATATCCATACTGATTGCTCAGCGTGTTTTTATACCTATCTGAACCATAACAAATATAGTTCAAGTTCACTCGTAATAAATATGTGATACAAACTATAAGCTATTGTTTTTATGTATGTTCAATACCCTAAAGGTTAATAACATCATATTTAAATTATGATTTATACAGAGGGTTCATAATATACCACATCTCCGCCGTTTTTAAAAAAGAAAGTCATAAGAAGAGAAGAAGAATATCTGACGGTATATTCCTCTTTCCCTTTTACAAAATGTTTATGGTTACCTAATACTATTTTCAAAAATTAAATTTCCTAACTATCCTAACTAACTGTAACATGGTACGTTTCAGAGTTTTTTTTTAATCCTAAAAATTGTTTATTATTATCACTAATTCACTTTCTGTTCCGTCTTGCTTTTTAGTCTTTTCTCCATTCACAAAACAGTGTCCACATAAAAACAGTGACTAAACCTATCGGGATTTTTAATATAGTCTTTTAGTGCCTATATGCATCTCCTATAAGCAGGGGAATAATCTAATCTACCTAACTAAAAATCTCGTATCTAACTAAAAGTCCTAAGCTAAGCTAATATTACTCGAATAAGTAAAAAAATGTATCCTTTACTCTATTAATAATTCCTATTTCAGTCTCTTTTGATTTATTTATATATGTCTTACGAACTTTAAAATAATGTACCTATAATAAAAATGTAATCTCTCTAAGAACTTCACTTTTTGTGTCCCTTTGCTTACTATCTACTAACACTTATTGTAAGATATTGTCTATCCTTAATTCAAACACTTCCATTTTCCGCGAAAATTTAACCTGAATTCATTATATACATTTAAAAATAAGTTATTTATAATTTACATTACTTTAGAGAAAAAAAATTTACAACTTTATAGTCTAAGAGCTAGTGAACCCTCCGACTAACGGTCGTCCTGTAAGGCTAAAAATTTTTCTAGTGATAATTCATAGCACAACAAGGCTAAAAACCATGACCTGGCAGGCATCAGCGGTGCACGTGTATCTACCAAGTGAATCGAAACGTGCAAATTTAGGGGGTAAAATAAACTTTCTCCTGTAAGGTTTAAATTTAAGTATGTGTTTGAGTAAGTAATTCAGAAGAAATGTGTACAATGACAGGCGATTCTGAAGAGCATAAGACCTTGCCAGGCGAGGGGAAATATTAGGGGTTTTTCCTAAAATTATTCTTTTTGCATCGAACAAATTTTTTTTAGGTTTTTTGAATCATTCCAAACAGATAACGTCTTTAGTGACTTTTCTCATAAGTTAATAGTTTTTGTTATATAAGCGATTGAAAATTTTGAAAATTGCTAAATTGGCCATTTTTAACCCTATATCGGACATTTATCTAAAAATTTCAATGTTGCCAAGACACGTAGATATTCTTTAAACATTGATTGATGAAATACCGAAGAGTTTTTTGCAATAAAATATCGAAAACCCCTTTGTTTTTTTAATTGCTAATCAAGCAGGTGCGACACTGTAGTATAAGTGAGGACGTTTGAGCTTGCATAAATTCATTATCTCGAGAATGGGCAAATTTCAAGAGAAATCCTCAGACAGGTCGATTTTTATTTTTAAATTAGGACTTTTTGGCATATATATAATACTAGTGACGTCATCCATCTGAGCGTGATGACGTAATCGATGATTTTTTTAAATGAGAGTAGGGGTTGTGTGATAGCTCATTTGAAAGGTTATTGAATTTTCTATTCACTAATATAAACATTAACATAATTGTTTATACAGGGTGTACAAAAAATTTTTTTTTATTAAATTAACTTTGATTAAATTTGACAAATAGAAGAAAAATTTTTTTTGTACACCCTGTATAAATAATTATGTTAGTGTTTATATTAATGAATAGAGAATTAAATAACCTTTCAAATGAGCTATCACACAGCCCCTACTCTTATTTAAAAAAATCGTCGATTACGTCATCACGCCCAGATGGATGACGTCACTATTATTATATATATGCCAAGAAGGCCTACTTCAAAAATAAAAATCGACCTGTCTGAGGATTTCTCTTGAAAATTGCCCATTCTCGAGATAATGAATTTATGCAAACTCAAACGTCTTCACTTATACTACAGTGTCGCACACGCTTGATTAGCAATTAAAAAAACAAGGGGGTTTTCATATTTTATCGCAAAAAACTCTTCGGGATTTCATCAATCAATGTTTAAAGAATATCTACGTACCTTGGAAACATTGAAATTTTTAGATAAATGTCCGATTTAGGGTTAAAAATGGCCGATTTCTCAACTTTCAAAATTTTCAATCGCACATATAACAAAAACTATTAACTTAAGAGAAAAATCACTAAAGACGTTTTCTGTTTAGAATGATTCAAAAAACCTAAAAAAAATTGTTCGATGCAAAAAGAATAATTTTAGGAAAACCCCTAATCTTTCCCCACGCCTGGCAAGGTCTTATGCTCTTCAGAATCGCCTGTCATTGTACATATTTCTTCTAAATGACTTACTCAAACACATACTTAAATTTAAACCTTACAGGAGAAAGTTTACTTTACCTCCTAAATTTGCACTTTTCGATTCACCTGGTAGATACACGTGCACCGCTGAGGCCTGCCAGGTCATGGTTTTTAGCCTTGGTGTGCTATGAATTATCACTAGAAAAGTTTTTAGCCTTACAGGACGACCGTTAGTCGGAGGGTTCACTAGCTCTTAGACTATTAATTCTTAGACATATTTCAATGATTAGCTACTTATTTGCTTATTATCTTCTTAATTTTGCTTCTTTTCTTGCAATTTTTATGTGTCTTCTTTCATTTTTCCCACATATTTTACTAAAAATTCTCTTTTTTTTCTATTATTCTTCTTGTCTGGTACTACAACTCATATAATTAATTTTTCTTCATATAATAGCACTTCTACAGTGTATATAATTCATCTTCATATATATATATATATATATATATATTCATATAACAATCATATATCATTTATCTCATATATCATTTCATATAACATCATAATCATCACTTCATATACTAGCTCCGATACCTTCGTTTTACCTTAATAAAAGAGGTTTCACTCGGATGTCTTAGTGCTCCGCCAATATTAACCCGAATTTTCGCCCTGATCTGTACGCACCATTAAGGTGGTATAGTTAACTCAAAACACGAAATAGGTATTTTATGCGGTTCAAATTCTTCTAAAAATATCACAACCTCAATCCCTTGCTTTGAGGCCGTTGTTTATTCACGAATAATCATGAATAAAATAGGTACCCTTCAAAACACAAAGTGGGTCTCTAATAAGCTTTCAAGCTTCTATAAATCATTAGTACCTTCCTAATTTGACAAGAGCAGTGGGTTTCTTATTGTCTCTAGTTGCCTCATAATATTTAGCTTATAATATTGTTAGTTCTTCTTCTTATCTATATAGTTCTTCTTCAAATTCCTTATCTCGACTCATCAGATCGGTTCGTTAAAAATATATCTCTTGATTATAGCAATGTTTGTTGTATGTCATCCCTAATCATTATTCAATAAAAAAAATCATTTATATATCATTAGTCACACAAAAATTATTAATTCAAGTTCATATCATAAAAAAATTTAACACAAAATCGATAAAAATGTATCTAAAAGATCAATAACAAAAACAACTGCTAATAAAATTCAATAAAAATTCAAAAATAGCATATGCAAAAGTTAGATAAAAATATTCAAAATCAGTTCATATCTCAAAAATCGATAGAAATTTTTGAAAAAAATTTCGAGATTCCATAAAATATTTAAAAATAACCGGACTAAAAATCGAAATCGGATAGAGATTTTTCAAATAAATTCAATAAAAATTCAAAATTCAATAAAAATTCAATAATAACATATATAATAAACTTTGATAAAAATATTCAATTCAAAAAATCACTTCATGTTTCAAAACTCATAGATAAAAAAAATCGATACTTCATAAATTATTCAAAAATCAGCAAAGATAAATATTCAATGTTCAATAATAATATAAAAACGAGGGAAGCATTTTTAATAAAGATAGACATTCTTACTTACATTTTATCACTTTGTCTTTGTTCCCTGGGTTCTCTGCATCTTCGTCCTGGTCCATCTTCGCCGTCTCCGTTTCCAATTTGTTACCGCCATCTCTGCTCCTTTCAGAAGACCTCCTCTAATCTGCAGGATCAGCCATGTATTAAATAGTGTGTTGTTACTGCCTTCTGGTTCTAATTAATTAAAAAGACTAAACACGTCTTACTATACATTATATTTTATTCCCTGGTATCCAATATCTAAACAATAACATTAATGATTCATAGCGCCTCGCCTTACTACATACTAACTTCTAATAATTATTTGTATATCTATATCCATACTGATTGCTCAGCGTGTTTTTATACCTATCTGAACCATAACAAATATAGTTCAAGTTCACTCGTAATAAACATGTGATACAAACTATAAGCTATTGTTTTTATGTATGTTCAATACCCTAAAGGTTAATAACATCATATTTAAATTATGATTTATACAGAGGGTTCATAATATACCACACCCCCCTCCCCCGACATTCTTTTTTATTTTTTTGGATAAACTGTTTTTTCTTAATTTTATAATATAAATGATGTAGAACCAAAAGATACATACAGCCTAAACAACCTACTTAGGTTCGTCGTATTAACTCAGAAACCTTCCCGGGTTCATGTACAACAACTTTGCTTAAGGTCATCATATTATCGTCAAATGCATAGTTTACGATTCTATAAAGGACATAAAGGACTTTTTTATATTGTGTATTGTGTCGTATACCTAAATAATAAAAACGTGGTATTATAAAAATAATTCTTTTTCAAATCAAAATGTCAATTTTAAAAACAAAAAAAAAACTTGAAAAAACAATTTAAACAATTTTTTAAAAAATGGAACCCGGCTCTCCTGGGTGAAAGCCAGGAGGTAGGTATTTTAGGCCATGATGGATGTAAGCCACGGAGATAAATATTTGACATATTTTCCATCTTGTTTCATCCAGGATTTTTCCATCTAATTTCATATTTTATCCGGTTTTGGGCCAGCTGACACATCATTTGTTAATGGAACACCTAACTAAATAAAGAAAAACACCCATGCTAAAATTCTCTGGTCAAATTTGACACTACCTCCCGGGCTATTATAAAGCATATCCAAAGTTGGTCCAAAAATTTGTTTTTGGCCAACGATTTTTTTTTGTTGGTAATTTAACACATTCCGTTAAAAATAATTTAACACATTTGTTAAAATAAACTGGGCATGAAGATAACTCAAGATGGAACACTCGATGCTGCTATAAAAGACAGAAACATACAGCAGGGTAGGAAAGCCATATCCATGATGAACGGCATTCTGTGGGACCAGACGATATCTAAAGCGAACAAACAGCTCATATACAATAGAATACTTAAAAGTATAATCACATATGGCAGTGAAGTTTGGCCACTGAAACAAAGAGCGCAGAAAATGATACTAGTAACAGAAATGGACTTCTGGAAAAGAGCAGCAGGCAAATCAAGAAGAGATCGAATACCGAACGAGAGAATACGAGAAATGATGGGAGTAACACATACAATAATTGATGACATAAAAACAAAACAACTGGTATGGTACGGCCATGTACAGAGCATGCCAGATGACAGGATCCCTGAACAGATTTTGGCATGGACACCACAAGGGAGAAGAAAAAGAGAAAGGCCGAGAAGAAGCTGGAGGGAGGGAATTGAAAAAGAACTAGAGGAAAGAGAAATCCCTCCAGGTCTATGGTTAAACAGAGAAGAATGGCGGTTAGGAGTCGGAAGGCGTCGGAGAACGCTGTAAACCGATAGTAGTAGTAGTAGTGTTAAAAATAAAACACATATGTGTATAATTATTGATTTACATGGAATGTGCATACTACACATTTCACACCGTATGCTATTAACGAAAACATTGAAAGAGATAAGAAACATCAGAAACGCAATGTAATCAATATCCAAATTAAATTACAAATTAAATGAGTCACATGAGTGACACCGTCAGTCGTTTCGCTAGCGAGGAATAAAGTTAAATACATAGTTCAATCTCAATCAAAAACACAGACTGTCGCGGGCCGCGGACCATGGGAAGACCTCTGTCCGCGGTGCGTTCCTGTCCGTAGTCGTCGGCTGTGCGTGATGATCCGTAGAATCGCAGATCGTGGGAAGGGGCTATTAAACTAATAATATTATTGATGCAATGTATTTTAAAAAAAATCGTAGCCCTCACACGACTCAATAATATTGATTAATAACGTAGCAGTTTCAATTGTGCAGTCAAGGAGGATGGATATAATAAAGCAGGATACGATTATCAGGAAATCCATTTCACTGGAGGATCGAATAACAGTGACATTAAGATTTCTAGCAACTTAAACAAACAATCTCTAGAGCATCTGTAGAACGACTGACGTTTTATAGCACAATATAGTGTATCTTCTTTACGTGCCATCTCCGCGATGGAGGTTGACAATCATCATGGCTATTATAATCTTAGATGCTGCGACTCTGAATAGTTCGGTTAATGCGCATCCGTACCAGTCCCTCAAGTTACGCAACCATGAGATTCTTCTCCTTCCTACACTTCTCTTGCCCTGTATTTTCCCTTGTATAATTAATTGAAGTATGTTGTATCTCTCATTACGCATAACATGCTCAAGGTATACAGGGTGAGGCAGATAAAGGGCCTATTAGGAATATCTCGAGAATTAAAGGCAACAGAGTCATGAAAATTGGCATGAAGGGGTTTTGAAGAGTGATCTATTTAATGAAAATATTTTCATCTATTTGCTACTTCCGGTTATACCGGAAGTTGCTTATAACTTCGTTTTTTTAAATGGGACACCCTGTATATTTTACATTTTTGAATTTGATTTCTTAAAATATGAGGTTTTGTATTGTTATACAGGGTAGTTTAAAAGATAATTAGGTTTTTTTATTAATTTCGTAGCAAATTTCACATCCTGTAGAATTGGAGCAGTTTGACATCAAAAACTTTATTTATGTTCAAATGATTTTTAATATAGTCTACTATTGTCAGAAATTATTAGTATAGCTAATTGTTGAATTTTAGTATACAGGGTTGGTCGAAACTCGGAATGAGTATTTTCTGAGTTTTCTTAAATGGAACACCCTATATTTTAGTATTGTAATGAAATGATATTTATGTTACTTTTTTTATTTCTTAAGCATTCCCTATATCTAACTGCTTTAATTTGTGCTTAATTGTTAATCGCACCAACAATCTTAACTACGTAAGTATTTTGATAGCTCAATCATTATTGGGAATTTTAACGATCAATCTAGATTAATATGTATTTATTTCCGAAAAATTATTTGTGGCTGAAGATTTTCAAGGCCAACCTAATAAAATTTCACGTATTTTTTGTTGCAATTAATGCTTGGCTTGAATCACCAATAACTCACAAATTAAAGCAGTTAGGTATAGGGAATGCTTATAAAATAAAAAAGTACCATAAAATATCATTTCATTACAGTACTAAAATACAGGGTGTTCTATTTAAGAAAACTCAGAAAATATTCATTCCGTGTTTTGACCAACCCTGTATACTAATATTCAATATATAGCTATACTAATAATGTTTACCAATAGTAGACTATATTAGAAATCATCTGAACGTAAACAGAGTTTTTGATGTCAAAGTACTATAATTCTACAGGGTGTGAAAGTTGCTACGAAATTAATAAAAACACGTAATTATCTTTTAAACTACCCTGTATAATAATATAAAACCTCATATATTAAGAAAGGAGACATCGAGGAGAATCCAAAAATGTAAAAATATACAGGGTGTCCTATTTAAAAAAAACGAAGTTATAAGCAACTTCCGGTATAACCGGAAGTAGAAAATAGATAAAAATATTTTCATTAAATAGATCACTCTTCAAAACCCCTTCATTCCAATTTTTATGATTCTGTTGCCTTTAGTTCTCGAGATATTTCTAATAGGCTCTTTATCTGCCTCACCCTATATAGTGTATACAGCCCACTTATTATTTACTGTGTTTCCCAGATATTTGTATTGGTGTACCCTTTAAATATCTTGGGTTTCAATATACAGGTCGATATTTTGAATATTCTCTACTAATCTCTATAAAAGTTTTATTTTTGTTGAGCTTGAGTCCAAATTGATTGCCTGTAGTACCTATTCTATTGAGCACGATCTTTAAATCCTAGATGTTATCGGCCAGTATAACAGTATCATCTGTAAGATCTGTCCAATCAGAAAATAGTAGAAAGAAGACTAAAGAAATAATACCGCTCAAAAAATCTAATTAGATGAATACTGGTGAGCTGCCACTGGACAGCTTTCTCACAAGATATCACAATCAACAAATTTGCTTATTACTTCGATCCGATTACGACGACAATGTTCTCTAGAATCCAGTACATTCCTCTCTGCCTTCCCAGAAGTTGACGTCTATTTCACTTTCTCTGATTTCTCCGTCAATGGTCAATGCCTCTATGTCTCCCTCCAATTTAGGCTGTCTTTTTCTGTTCATTTTACCTTATGGTGTTCAATGTAGTATCTGCTTATTTTCCCATTTTATGGACGTGAACATATTATGTTAGTTGGCTCATTTTAATGCCATCGATTATTGTATGCCTGATACTCATAATTGCTCGAATTCCATTATTTCTAACCCTATGTAATCTTGATTCACGAGCAGCACCAAAAATTGATTTCGGTTGCCTCTAAGGTTTTAAGAGTTCTTTCTTTCAGCGGCCCCACCTCACTGCTAAAAGTTGGTATAATTTTTATGAAACTGTTATATATACTATTCAGCTGTTAAAGGCCGATTCTCATTAGACGTGCAAGGAACCGGCAAGGCACGTGCAAAGATTGTTTCGAAAAGAACGTCGCATGCCTGGCACGCATAGTGTGAATTACATCCCGTGCAGTGCATAAAGCGCGTGATACACACGCAAACTTTAAGTACACGGGTTTGAAGATCGCGGACTTACTCGGCTCGCCGTCGGTGATACACGGCAGACTTAAAGTACGCGGTTTTAAAGATCGCGGTCGCCGTCGGTGGTTTGTGCTATTTAGGAATTTTATCGAATTATATACTTCGTATCGTATCCTATCATGTTATATATTTTTAATACTAATAGAAAAAGACGAAATCGAAAAGTGTGGGTAACAAACAAAATATCATAGATAAGAGGGTAGGTAATATTTTCATCAGGAGGATAAAACAGCCTATAAATAATTAGGTTGACTCAAAAACAAATAATCAAAAATAATTTAGTAGGTATAGCTTAAAATAATGTTTTACGGTTTTCTCAAAACTTATAAAATGTAATTTGTCTCCTTTCAACAATAAACGATTGACTTATTTCTAGGCAATTTGCTTAATTAGTGAAAATATAAGTGTAACTTTAAACGCAATAACATGATGGCTCGAGGCTCGCGGCTCGTGGCAGTGATACACGTACGGGTTACGAGTAAGATTTTAAACTTGTTGGATCGACGGCGTACTTACTCGGCGGACTTAAAGTACGCGTACTTGCTGTGATACACGCGCGAAAAAAGTCGTCGAGCCATAAGTTCGCGTACTTACTCGCGTGTGTATCACCCCTTTAAGATTTTATGTAAAATGTATCTTGCCGAGTCGATGCCTTGCCCAGGCCGAGCACTTGCCTTGCGTTATAATGAGAATCAGCCTTAAAGTTCTTTTTCTTTCGCCATTTTTGTCTTTCAGTGTTTAATAGCTTCATTAATTCGTCCATCATTGGTAATATATTGTACATGCACAGATATTTAAATTAAGTACATTGTATTGTTGCTTGTAGATATTGTTCAAATTCTAAGCTTTGTCGTT
Organism: Diabrotica virgifera virgifera; assembly: GCF_917563875.1. Classification (NCBI taxonomy): domain Eukaryota; kingdom Metazoa; phylum Arthropoda; class Insecta; order Coleoptera; family Chrysomelidae; genus Diabrotica; species Diabrotica virgifera. The sequence goes on from NC_065448.1 coordinate 71,949,557, forward strand.
TTCCGCCGATACTCATCTATTCCATCGATGTTTACCTTTAAGGCTTTAAGACATAAGACTTTAAAGCTATGCATATGGCGGACTAATGTGTGATGTCACAAGCTCGTATTTCACTTGACCTGTTACTATTTAGACTGTTATTTATCTAGTGTTTTAATATCTCTGTTTGTTTTGATATCTAAATTTGCTTAAATTATAGAAAAAACACTACATTTTCTTTGCATGATTTTAAATTTTGACAGTAATTATGAGACACCTAACAATGACAAACTAATAAGAAAAATCGCACGGTGGAATGCAGGGCATAACGTTTTGCCATTATGCATAATTCTAATTAAGAAGACGACAAAAGCCAAACTTCCACCCGGTTACGTCTAAATAATTTTTTTTTTATTTACACAAATAAACCCGCATCAACCACTAAGGGTTATTAGCGGGGGGACATACACAAACAGTAAGATACATATTATTATATAAAAATGCTTTACAATCTGGTGTATTGTTTAGTCATTTTGAGATAATTTAATAAGGAGTTTAGGCTTGAAGTCAGTACACTTTTAATATTGTCACTAAGAGCACATGCGATCCTTTCTTTCTGGTACACTGGACACTCGATAATTATATGTTTCACTGTCAGTTGCGTGGTGCAATTGGTACACATCGGAGCGGCCTCCTTGTTGAAGATATGCTTGTGTGTTAGTAACCTATGTCCTATTCGGAGTCGGTTGATGATGACTTGGTCTTTTCTATTTCTTAGTAACATGAGTTTAGTTCCTACTTGACTTAGGCATTCTTTTAGTTTGTTGTTAGTCTGATCCCAAGTAGTTTGCCACGTTCTGTGGACATGACCTTTGATATTTACTTTGTGATCAGTCCAAGGTATTTGATCTGTGATAGAAATACTTTGGTCGGTAGTTGCATTGCTTGCTAGAGAGTCCACTTCCTCGTTGCCAATTATTCCCATATGGGAAGGTACCCAGATGAAGAGAATATCTTTCTGTTGATTCTGTAGATAAGATAATTCTTCTTTGATTTTGAGAAGAATAGCGTGAGTTGTATATAGCTGTTTTATCCCAAGTAATGCGCTCATTGAATCGGTGATAATCACAAATTTGCTTTCATGGATAGAACCACATTTTTTCATTGCCTGGTGAATTGCTGTAAGTTCTCCGGTATATATACAACAATTTGTTGGGATTCGTACGGTAGACTTGATGTTTCCGCAGATATAAGCTGCAGCATGTCCTTCATCACATTTGGAAGCATCAGTGAAGATTCGATGAGTTGTTGGGTATTTGGAAATTAAATTTTTAAAAGCTTGCTGGATAAGGAAAGGATGTGTGGAATGTTTAGGGAGATCTTTTAGAGACATATCTATTTTTGGAGGTTTGATCATCCAGGGAGGAAAATTTACATGAATGGGTATAGTCAGACTGAACTGTTCTAAATTAAAACCAATACGTTTTGTTCGCTCAGGAAATGGTAGCATATTTCTTGCAATGTTTTCGTAATGATCAGAAGATATATTTGTTCTGTAGAATATTGTTGAGTAGGTTACGTTGCTTTTGTTTGCTGAAATTCTGGCAACGTAATTCAGTGATAGAAGTTGCCTTCGTTGGCTTAAAGGGAGTTCATTAGCCAGAACTTGTAAACTACTTACTGGACTAGTTCTTGTGGCACCTAAAACCAATCTCAAGCACGTATTTTGAATGTAGTCAAGTTTTTTTAAAGACGTTTTGTTAGCAGTATCGTAGCATAAACAGCCGTAATCTAATTTACTTCTTATTAATGATCTATATAGATAAAGTAAAGTCGTTGTATCAGCCCCCAAGAGGTATTTGACAGCATTTTTAGTAGGTTAATTCTGGATTGGCAAGAACGTTGCAGATTCGTTACGTGGTTTTTCCATTTTAAGTCACGTTCAAAAGAAAGTCCTAAGAAATTTATTTCTTCTGACTGCTTCAGCATAACTCCGTTAAGTGTTAATTGAATATTAGGATAGTCTTTCCTTTTGCTAAAAATTAAATAACGTGTCTTTTCGCCAGAAAATATAAAACCCGTGGTTTGCGACCAGTTTTCAATTGTATGTAAGGCCGTTTACAATATATGTGATCCCAGAGTTACATTATTTGTTTTTAGATAAATGACTAAGTCGTCTGCATATAGGCTAGTAAATACAGGCAGCTTTATTTGATGTATAATACTATTTATTGCAATCAGAAAGAGTGTAGGACTTAGAGTAGATCCTTGTGGAGTGCCATTTTGCAGTACTCGTCTGGAAGATGTGAATCCATTGGCTCTAACTCGAAAAGTTTGTGTTTCTAGAAAATTTTTAATAAACGACAACATATGCCCTTGGACATTCCATTCTTGAAGTGTTTTTAGTATAAGATGTCTCCATGTTGTGTCAAAAGCTTTTCTTATGTCAAAAAATACGGCAATAAGTTTTTGATTGTGCAGAAAAGATTCATGTACAGCTGATTCAAGGGTTATTAGATTGTCTGTTGTGGATCTACCCGTACGAAATCCACTTTGTCTGATACTTATTAGGTTATTGTTTTCGAGATACCATTTAAGACGATAATTAAGGATTTTTTCTAAAAGTTTGCAGGTACAGCAAGTAAGTGAGATTGGACGATAGGAATTTGGATCGTCTTTTGGTTTATTATATTTAAGGATTGGAATTATAGTTGCTTGCGACCATAGATCAGGAAAGTCGTGCTGAATGAAAATATTATTAAAAATATCAACTAATATTAGTTTTGCATTTAGAGGAAGATTTCGTAAGAAAAGAGGGTGGATATCATCAGGTCCTGGCGTCGAATTTTTTGCGCTTAAACAAAATTCTAATTCTTGAAGACTTATGGGTTTGTTTATTGGATTGTCGCTCTCGGTGATTTGTATATTTGACGATTCCATTAGATTTTTATATTCTAAAAAAGATATGCTATAGTTGGAATCACTAGAATTAAGTTCATATATATCTGCTAGTATTTCTGGAATAGCTACCTTTTTTGAATGCATTTGGTTATTGTATGATAGCGTATCTATGCCTCGGAAGTATTTTGTTCCTTTTATTCTGCGTACTTTGTTCCATATGTCGCCTATGGGAGTGGAAGGATTTATTGAAGCCACATACTTTTTCCAACTGTCTCGTTTTCCTTTCTTGATCAATTGTCTGCTTTTTGCTCTGAGATTTTTAAAAATTATAAGGTTATCGATAGTTTTATGTTTCTTATAAACGTTGAAAGCGTGTTTAGACAAAGTAAGTGCTTGCGCAATTTCGTTATTCCACCAAGGAACTGGCTGCCTTTTACTAGATTTTGTTTTTCCCACTGCGATTGTTGCTGCAGAAATAATAATATTATTAAATAGTTCCAGATTTTCGTTTGCGGTATTGGTTAAATTAAAGTTGTTTGTTTGTCCTTTTATAAGTGTTCGATACAAATCCCAGTCAGCTGACTTTATTTTCCATGTTTGGTGAATTGGAAAAGTCAATATATCATTAGTATCTATGTTTATTGTGATAGGGAAATGATCACTATCATATAAATACCCCAATGTGTCCCAGTATAATAAAGTAGCTAGCGACGGACTGCATAAAGAGAGATCTATAGCTGAAAATGTACCATTGTATGAATTGAACCTAGTAGATTTTCCAGTGTTCAGTAACACTAAATTTAAATTTTCGATGAGATTGTTTAAGAGATTACCACATTTGTCGGTTTTGTTACTTCCCCAGGTACTGTTGTGACAGTTAAAATCGCCTAATATTATTTTTGGGTGTGGAATTTGGTTTAAAACATTGCTTAGTTCAGTTATATCTAAATCAGTAGGATGAGGTAAGTATACGTTGCAAATATTGATTTTCATTTTGTGGGTGACTGACACTGCAACTATTTCCAGGTTTGTTTGCAGTTGTATTTCGGTTGACTCTATGTTATCCCTTACGAAAATTGCTGTTCCGCCGCTTGAATGATCTGTAACTCGGTTTCTTAGAAAAGGAACATAATTTTTTAATGTTACATTTTGATGTTTGAAATGGGTTTCTTCTATGCATATGACTAAAGGAAGATAATCGTTTATAAGAAGCTTGATGGATTCTATATGGGTAAAATAACCATTGAGGTTCCACTGTAATATGAATGTATTATTGGCCATTTTAACTATTTACTTGAGAACTTGATTCGTAGTCAGTTTCGTCAGTAGAAGAAAGACTGCTTAGAAGTAGTTTCTTCTTCAATCTGGTAATATTGTTTTTTAAACTTTTATTTTGTGTTTGAGAATATATAAAGTTTAGAATTTCTTTGATTTCATCGCTTTCATTTGAATAATTTTTAGCAATAAGTTCAGGATGTTTTGAGTGAAGGGAATTTGACAGAAAATCACATATTTCATGAAAAGAAAGTGTGAAGGAAGGGATTCTATTTTCAATTTTTTCTTTAATTTCATTGAGAATATCTGGAATAGAATCTTGAGTTTTAGGCTTTTTATTTTTTTGTTTTTCAGTAGTGGGAGGAGGTAGGTCATTTTCAAGGATTTCGGGAGAAGTGGAAATTTGTCTTTTAGTAACATGAATAGCTTCAGAGATTTTTCTATCGCTTTCAATTACTGAATCTTGGGATATTTGTGGTTGTGACGAAATCTGTAGTTCTTTGTTTGTTTGTAAGGAAGTGGTTTGGTCGTTTGTGGCTGATGTTAATTCGTGATTTTTTGTGATGTTAAGTTTCGGTTCCTTTAATGTCTGGGTACCTTCTTCGTGTTCTTTCCGTGGTTGTTCTTCTGGCTGGCTATATTCTTTATTGGCAGAGTTGAGTACGTTCACTTGATGGTCAGTTTCCGTTTGATTAATTGGACTACTTAATGATGATAAAGAAGGACAGTCAGAATCTTGATGTCCGACCGTCTTGCATCTGGAGCAGTTTAAACCGTCTATGGAAATGTATATTCTATATGATGTATTGTCGAATGAAATTAGGAATGAGTCAGGAATCGATGCATTTTCTAAAGGACTTATGAAGATTTGCCTTCTAAAGCTAAGCACGTGGCTGTATTCCGGGTCTTGCATGCCTACTCGTAGAAACGTCATGTTGGAGACGGATTTTATATCCATAGTTTTTAGATGGTCTTCAATTATGCTATTAGGTATAGTAGGACATACACTTGATATGATTAATCTCTGGGCAGGAGTTATTAATCTTCTTACTTCAGTTTGGTTGCCGTCAATAATTACATGTTTGTGGGAGCTAAGAAATTGGTCAACTATATATTTAGACGAGAGGTAGATGCAGATGCGGTTGTTTGCGATTCTGGATGCCCAAATAACGTTTTTGGGCTGTACTATTGATCCAACAGCTTTTACATATTCGAAAACTTGTATTCCTTGTATGGTTGAAAGTATGATACCTTGGTCTTTTGAAGGATGTTTAAAACTGTTTAATGCATGAGAGTAAGAGATATGTGACGTAGTCGGTGTATTTCGTGAAGTAGTAGCTAATTCCGGTTCAGCCATCGTCCCGTTGAAAATTTACATGCATTGGAACAGCGGATCTGAAGCCGGACCTGGCCTCTTAACAAAATTAGACGGCAGCCTAATTACTTGAATCAGCAAAAAGTTGTTGTCGATAATCGATAATTTGGATTGAAATCGATAAAATATTGCCTTTTAACTTCTGATTTTATGGTTAGATATAAATAATGCAATTTTGTACTCACAGAATCGTTGGTTTTTTAACACACTGTCACATTTAAACTTTATCTTGCAAACAATGTAAAAATTAAATTATATTTCAACTTTTAACTACTTTAATTTATAAATTTGTCAGGACCGATATAAAGCTGTAAGATTTGCTTGCTATCAGGACCGGACTTAAATAATTTTATTCCGCTAACTAACCCGCAAACTTTTAACCCAGCTTCACTTAATTGGCAACGTACCACTCCATTTACTTTTTTCTGCGCCCCAAAATTCGCTTCAACGAATTTGATTTTTGATCTGCACGGATTTCTTAAGCAAGTCAATTTACCACGAGGATGTGGTCTACCTGTGCATATCTATTATAGTGTGCAGTCTACCGATCGCAGTCTGAAAATTCCAAAAAGAAATGGAGTGGAAGGGAAAAATAAAATGTAATAAAACTCTTGAAAAAAAAAAATATTTATTCACAAGTAATAAACATTTTGCTTACAAAAAATTTGTTGCCTTTCATTATTGTGTGCAAACCCTTCTGAAAAAAAAATTATGGTGTTGTTTGGCCGTACAGGTATATGGAGCTGGCAAAAAATCTTTACAAAGTGAATAACATGCAAAAGTCAGATGAAACATTATTTTAGTTTTACAAATTAACACTTTGCTTTATCAATTTACTATTTTAGTTAGGAATAAGCCACAAAGTTGGTCCAAACATGGCCTGATAGTCACTACATTTATTTCCAAGATATTTCTTTGACTCTTTAGTATTGTGATAAATAATATCGACTCAAGCCAATCAGTCGGTAATAGCCCAGTATCATAAATTTTTTTAAAGAGACTACACAGTTATTTAATTCCATTCTCTCCCAAAATCTTTAGTATTTTGACCCTGTCTGTTATAGATGGACCTGTTGTTATAGCAATCGGTGTTTATAATAATGTTCTTGTCTGTAGTCTTCAAATAATTCAGACATGTAGTTTTTTCATTCTTTTAACTGTTCATTGGTGTTTAATATTCTGTGTCCGTTAGATCTTCTAAACTTTGGGATAGTTCTTTCCGTTTGTTTTCGGCGATCTCTTTTAATTATTTTCGCAGATGAAATATGTCGTGTTTATTTTCATAGTGTTCAATTTCATTATATTCTTTTAAATGAAATTGTGTTATCACATGTCTTATCTTATGCCTTATTATTACGTGGATCGTGGATCCTCTTGTATTCGTTTTTATCTTTATTTCTGACTTCTCTTCTTTGGTCCATGAGTCTCAGTACTTCTTCTGTCATCCACTATTGTTGTCTCCTTGTGTTTATTGCACTTAATTTTGTTTCTTAAACGGTCATTAACATATCTTTAATTCTTAGTCCAGGTTTCCTCAGAACTTTCCTCTTTATCTGATTTCAACTTTAATTTTTGTTCTAATATATTGGTTATCGTTTGCTTTATTGTATCATTTGGCATTTTTTCTCTATCAACTTTCACTAATTTCGTTTCGTAAGGCCTCTCCTCCGTGTTTCAAGTTGTCTGCCACAATATCACTCTCACCGGGGCTTTTGTGATTTTTCATATCTTATATTATTTCTTCAATTTCTTCTTTTGTGGGATTTAGGATATCCTCTCCTAGATATCTCCTAGATATCTACTATTAACTCAAAGATAACATTATCGACGCTGCAACAGAATCACTTGGAAAGAGAAAAGTAACGAATACTCACATATTAAAGAAGAAAATCCCGTGGTTTAGAGAGGAAGTTAAGATAAAATGTGAAGAAAACAAGACAGCCTTTTTACAATACAGAATGAAACAAACACAACAGGCATACAATCACTACAAACGAATTAGAAACGAAACGAATACTTTAGTGAGGCAAATAAAGAGGGAGCACTGGCAGAGTTTCTCAAAACAGATGGAACACGACTTCTACGGAACACTAAAAGAAGTATGGAGAATGATCAGATGGCAAATAAAGGAGATGAACGAATTAATAAAAGCGAAACACATTCAGAAGGAAACATGGGCAGACTACTCTCGATCTCCATTTGCTAAAGGCGACGATAATGAACCACCAACCTCTGAAGTTACAACAAACGAAGAAATAGACATCGAGGAGGGAGAGGTAAAGGAAGCATTAAGAAAATTAAAAAATAGAAAATCTCCAGGAGAGGACAGAATATCGAACGAACTCCTAAAGTACGGAGTATAACAAGTACTTGAAAACCTCTGTTGGAGTGAAAGTAAAGAGAAGGATATACTCCAACAGAAGTAAGGAAAAGGGAAGTAACTAGTGGGGCAAAATGGGACAAAAATGAAAATAGATGGGATGTAAAGAAGAGAGTGAAGTGGCTTCTACGTTGAGAAGCCGCAGTAGGGAAAATATTAAGAAGCAGTAGTACTGAAGAAAGGGAATAATAAGGGATAGCAGTAGAAGTATAAAGAGACAGAGGCAAACGGAATAGAATTGGCTAGCAAGAGATGCAAGAGAACAACTTGACACTCAAGGATGGATACGGCTCGTTTGCATGCCTGTCGAAGAACAGTAGCTCTAAGTAGATGGTAATGATAACTAAAAGGTGAAATAATAAAATAAGAATAATGTACTGAAAATGAATGAAGATGAATAATTGCTAAAGGCGAATAAAATAAATAAAAGTAACAAATCATGGGCGCCATGAAAATGATCTTCGATCATTCTCCCAGGTATCTTACACTGCTGTCAAATATTAAATATATTAAACCTGTAATAATGAACATAAAGGAATAATAAAAATAAATGATATACAAAATAAATAAATGTTTATTAAAATTAACTACCAGATTTTTAACAATCTCTGAGCTACAAAAGTGCATATCATGTGACTCTAAAATGACATAAGTTATACAAAGTTATATTATTTGAGATAACTACTATAATGTTATCTGTTACAAAATTACATAAGTACCTCTTACTTACATATAGGGTACAACTCACATGAGTCTTCTACCAAATGGTTATAGTACGCTTGCTACGTACAACTGAATTGAAACCGACGAAGATGAAACTATTATAAATAAATAGGCACAGGCCTGACGAAGAGAAAATACAATGATGAAGAAAGCAAGTTAAATATACAATGAATGAAATAGAAATGAAGTTGAGATAAATACTGAAACGATGACCTAAATTAACCGAACAAATGGAATGAAATAAAGTAACGATGAATTAACCGAACAAATGAAATAAAGCTAATAACAATAAAATATTTGGGAAACAAGCAAGTAATATTACAAAAATAAATATCAAACCAATAATAAAATATAAAAACCTAATTTTCTAGGCTTATTACCTTGTGTACACAAGTAACTTACCGGAGCTGCAATAGTTTGGGAACCAAATATTAATATACAAATATGTCATATAAAAAAAGGTACGCTAAATCTGAAAGAGTAATTAATAAACATAATGTATCACATAAATGTCTGAAATATAAAAACCATAGTTACTTAAAGTCACCACACTAATTGTTCCCAAACGAATCCCAATGATTCCTAAAAAGTCTGCTACTGTATCCCAAAATGAGCACCAGGATGGCGCCAAATTAGGCCTCCTGTAGATCCAGGTGCAAAGACGAAAATTGAGTTGGAATGCTCCCCAAAGCTTGCTCCCAATGACATACTCCCAGATTGACTTGGCGGTGGCTGCAATAAGGTCAAGGTGGCTTCCCTAGGTGGTGGTCAAAGTGGGTACGACTTCACATGAGGGTTAGCTTTCTTCCAAATGGCTAAAAACATATACTTCGTTTGATTTCTCATATAAACCGGCAAGCAAAAGTAAAGAGAAGAAGAAATAATTGAGGAAAACTTTTTAGAAGCAATAATATAGAAAAAAAACATTAAAAATGGAACAAAAACTAATCTCAGGTAACCTTGAATTATTTTGAGTTTGAAGACATGAACAAATAATGATGAATGTGAAATTTGAATATGATTTATCTGAAATAACATGAGATTAAGATAGTAATAGCCATCTACATACATTTTATATCATCATCATCATCATCATCATCAACCCGTACGCGTCCACTGCTGGATATAGGTCTCCCTCAGCTCTTTCCATCTTTCTCTGTTTTGTGCGGCTTGCATCCAGTTGCCGACAATACGTTTCAGATCGTCAGCCCATCTGGTTGGTGGTCGTCCTCTGCTCCGTAGTGCTTCTTCTCTTGGCCTCCACTCGACAATACGTTTTGTCCATCGATTGTCTGACAATCTGGCGACGTGTCCTGCCCAATTCCACTTAAGCGACGGGATTCTTTCGAAGGCGTCCGCTGTTTTTGTTCTACGACGTATTTCTTCCTTTGGGATTCGGTCCCTCAGGGAGACACCCAACATCTGGCGCTCCATAGCCCTTTGAGTTATGCGAATCTTGTTCACTACCTTTTTTGTGAGTGTTAATGTTTCCGCTCCATAAGTGAGTACAGGCAATACACACTGGTCAAAGATTTTCCTTTTCAGGCATATGGGTAAGTCCGATTTAAATGCATAGCTCAGTTTACCAAACGCTGCCCAGGCTAATCCTATGCGACGTGGGAGCTCGCACGTCTGGTTATCTCTTCCCAATCGAATTTTATGTCCCAAGTACTTATAAGATGCAGTCTGCTCAATATTCATTCCATTTATATACCTTAATTAAATGGTATTGAACCAGGCAAAGATAGTTACATGAAAATTTATAGACATATTGGATATGACAATTTATAGATATATTGGATGTTCAATCGGTTTAAAACGTACAGAGAAATGGTAATTATTTCCAATATTAATTTGAGGACTTCAAAAATGTTTGGATATGTAAAACCACAAACCACATTAATATAAAAGATCGATATATATATAATATAAAGGTCGAAATAATTTACATCCTTCACTTAATGGGCTGGCTAATAAAATTTAACAACGAACCAATTATTTCATATATTCAAGGTTAACTAAAAACATTATTGGAAAAAACGATTTACCGGTTAATTTTTTATTCCTCTTCTACTGATGGTACTCCCATCCTTACTCCAGGAAACCCGTACTCCAGGAAACAAGTGGTGGTAACTTTTCACTATACTTTAACTTAGTTGAAATAAAAATTAATTTTGAAGAAATTAACCGCCATTTTATGGTACTAACTACCAACCCCAACCTGTCAACCTCGCAGCCACCGGCCAAGTGTCTCTCATTCCTCTCTCAGTCAGCGAGGAAAACGTCAAACTCTCATGGAACACGAATTAAATGACAAGGAACGGTTCAACAACTATGTTCCGCACAGTGTGACGTCACATAAGGAGTCCTTTATGAGAAAATTAAAGAAATTAATTGGGAGGTCAAGAGAAAATAATTTTTTAAAAATAATTAAAGCGCTACAAATTATATTATAACGGGTGGACCGTTACAGGAGGACAAGATCTAACTAAACAACGATTAAAACTAATACAAAAAATAATAGAACAAAACAGAATACCACAAGAATGGAGATCAAGCATCCTAATACCTCTCTTCAAAAAAGGAGACAAATCAGACCCGGAGAATTACAGAGGAATTAACTTATTAAACACAACATTAAAATTAACAACCAAAGTGATAACAAACAAATTGAATGAAATTATAACATTAGCAGAAGAACAACAAGGTTTTAGGTCGGGAAGGTCATGCACTGACGCTATATTTATAATCAGGCAAGTTCAAGAGAAATCGTTGGAATACAACAAACCGGCATATTTATGTTTTGTGGACCTTAAGAAAGCATTTGACAGGGTCACATTAAAGGACGTTATCAATTTGTTATACTCGAGAGAGGTACCTCTAGGAATAATTAAAACGATTGAAAACATATACCAGAACAGCACAATAAAAGTAAAAGTTGACGATGAATTAACTGACCAAATTGAAGCCGGCAATGGGATAAGACAGGGGGATTCCTTGAGTCCTTTATTGTTCAACCTGATCATGGACGAAATAATAAAAATGCAAAAACTAAAAAAGGATACCAAATGGGAGAAAAACAACTTAAAATAATCTGCTATGCAGACGATGCAATACTAACCTCTCAAAGTGAAGATGAATTACAACGTATGCTGCACCAATTTAACATAATCGCCAAAATATTTAACATGTTAATTTCCTCACAAAAGACAAAATGCATGGTTATAACAGCAGATCCAATAAAATGTAAATTGGAGCTGGAAGGTCAGATAATAGAACAAATGATGGAGTTTAAATAGCTAGGCATCACACTATCTAGCTACCGAAGGCTCGAAACAGAAGTGGAAGATTAAGTAAATAGAGCAAACGGACCCGCGGGTTGCCTTAATGACACAATATGGAGAAATAAAAATATCGGAAAAGAAATGAAGGGCAGAATTTACAAAACAGTCATCAGACCAATAATGACATACGCGGCAGAAACACGACCCGACACAGAGAGGACAAAAAGATTGCTCGAAACAGCGGAAATGAAAACCCTTCGAACAATCGATGGTAAGACTCTATGGGACAGAGCTAGAAGTACAGATATACGACGGAGATGCAAGGTGTATAACATTAATAACTGGGCAAGAAACAGAAGAGTAGAATAGAATGACCACATAAGCCAAATGACAACAAATAAGATAGTTAGGACAGCGATAGACGGTTCCCCAATAGGAAGACGATCAGTGGGAAGACCACGAAAACGATAAAACGACAACTTACTAGAAGCACATTGAAAAAACAGACAGAGTCATGTCTATACAAAAAAAAGAAGAAGATATCTACTATTTGAGGATCTTCAGTCTAATTTTCTTCAGTAGTCACTCCGTCATTTAGCAGCTTCTTGAAATATTCTTTCCATCTTTCACGTATTGGTTCTTCGTCCACTATCAGGTTTTCTTGCTTATCTTTTACACTCATGCTTCTTCCCTGGTACCCACTTTTAATGTATTTTACCTCTTTGTAGGATTTTTTTATATCGTTTTTCTTGTAGTTGTTTTTAATATGTTTTACTTTATTCTCCATATACTTTTTTTCTGTGTCCTTAGAATTTTCTATAATTTCTAATATAGTTTCACCTCTCAATGGTTGTCGATATAAGGAAAGAAATTTATGCTGCAACACAAAAATATTTTTCTTTCGATTTAGGCGATTCTCAAGTTTCTTTGCAATGATGTTGTAATCAAGATCTTTAATTTTGTGAGGTACAACTAAAGCAGAAAGCATTGAAAAGTTGCAGAGCAAATATAATTCAATAGTAAATCTAAAGCAAATTGCTTGCCATCGAAAACGTGTTTGATTTTAAGATAATTTTCGAAACGTACATTTTGAAGTTTTCTTTTTGTTCATTAAAATTTTGGAATGAAGGTATAAAATGATTAGCATTAGAATAATTTGAAGTACTTGACAAACTTTTCTACAGTTAATCTAAAATATCCTGATTTACCATCGTAAACTGTTTGAAATGATATGTATCCATGTTTGATATTTATTTTAAAAATGTGGTTATTCAATGATTTACCTCGGTGTAAATTTATTACATCGTTAGAGGAAATTAGATCATTTTTATAATTATAATTTGATATAACAAACATTGCGAGGTGATCCCATTAGTACGGGATCCGAATAGGAGGTCGAGATGCACCCATCTGCTTGCCGGATGAAACATTGTTTTTATTAAATTTCATACATAGAAAATTAGTTCTAGTATTCCGGTAGTTTGACGGAATTAATTAAAAATAAGTGTAACAACGAACAGTAATATATTTATTTATTTTGGGTAAACAAGCGTGGTGTTTTGCTTATATCTCTAAAGGGTATTGTTAGCGAGAGCGATGGTGTGTCTGAATCGTTCGCATGTTGTATAGAGACTGACTTGCCGGACCACCAACTATTATGTCAACTGTTTTGCGGTTTTGAGATAATGGCCAGACGGGCCATAAATTACTGAATCTGTCTTTTAAAAGATGAGAATCTTTTTGTATTTAAGAAGGTGACATAAAGAGTGTGGCAATCTGGCATCGTAATCAATTAGTGTTTCCTTGAAAAAAACATTAATTTTATACAATCTGTTTAGGGATACATTTTCGTTTCTCGAAATCAACGGCACTTGTTGTCATATGGTCTGTGTATTACATGTGAATTTTAAATGACGAATGTTGTTTCGTTTTAAAAAAGTTATTAAAAATTAAGGAAATAAAATAATAAAAAATAGTAATTAAAGCGTATCGCTATACTAGCATGGATTGCCTATCAAAATCGTGTAATAGCTATCCTTAAGGGAGGCCGTAGGTTTTTTTAAAGTATCGTATAATTATTTTACTTTTAAATTAAATAGGCATATTTAGTACAATTCATAGATTATTCAAGACAAAATTCAAAGCAAAATGCAACGGTGCCAAATTTCTTATAACACCTCAAAATATAATGAATTTTGCGGTGGACATGAGAACTCATGATTACCTCATGGTAAACAAATAATTAAAAAATATTTTATTAGCTTATGAGTTTTGTTAATTTTATGGACATTTGACTTTTTGATATCACTCGCAAATCAAAACTACGATTTTTTTTGCAAAAAAGGTGAAAATAAACATATTTATTATTGTTAAACAAAAAATAGGCATAAATCAAAAAATATTTCCACATCGTTACCTCAAGGAATGTATAAAGAAAATATATACAAAATTTCAGGTGGGTCGGTTAAGTAGTTTTTGAGTTACAATGTCTACAGCCTTTGAAAAAAGCAGTTTTAAGGAAAAAGCGTTTAAAGTATTGTCAACTATTATTTTCAATTTCATTTTTGTCTGTCAAATCGTAAAACACCGGAGAATCTTTTTGAGTCGCGGAGAAATTTACAAAAGAAAATGAGAACAGCTGTTGACCGTTGTTCAGTACGTTCAAGTGTGCTGGTAGGGATATTCAACACTATCTCCCTATCTCCCTACCTTCGACTCGGTTTGTAGCAAGTTCGCGCCAGCACGCTTGAGTGAGAAACGGTCAACAGCTGTTCTCATTTTCGTTTGTCAATTACTCCGCGATTCAAGAACATATTCCGGTGTCCATCACTTTACGATTTGATTGGCAAAAAAAAATTGAAAATAAAAGTTGACAATACTTTAAACGCGTTTTCTCAAAACTGCTTTTTTCATAGGCTGTAGACATTGTAACTCAAATTTACTTGACCAACCCACCTGGAATTTTGTATATATTTTCTTTAGACATTCCTTGAGGTAAAGCTGTCGAGGTATTTCTTGTTTTTTGCTAATTTTTTGTTTAACAATAATAAATATGTTGGTTTTCACCATTTTTTCAAAAAAATTCGTTGTTTTGACTTCTGAGTGATATCAAAAAGTCAAAATTCGGTAAAACTAAAAAACTCAACAGCGTTGCCTCGAAAAACTCATAAGCTAATAAAATCTTTTTGATTTTTTTATTTAGCATGATCCAATGATGAGTTGTGATGTCCACCGCAAAAGTCGTTGTTTTTTGAGGTGTCTTTAAAAATTTGCCACCCTTGCGTTGGCTTATTTTTCAATATTCTTTCTTGAATTTTTTCTTGAATAATCAATTAGTTGTACTGAATATGCCTAATTAAATTTAAAACTAAAATAATTCTACAATACTTAAAAAAATGTGCTTCAAATATTGATTTCAACCCCTACGGCCTTAAGGATAGCTATGGCACGATTTTGATAGACAACCCATGCTAGAAATATTTGTCTATGTATGAAATTTAATAAAAACAATGTTTCATCCGGCAAGCAGATGGGTACAGATCGACCTATATTCAGATTCCGTACTATCATATCAGCACCATCTTGTTTGGCATAGCTTTTCTGTATATCTTTTGGTAACGCTGTTCTAAAAATACTGAAAAATATAGGAATAGGTGACAAAGATATTCGTGTCATTAAAAATTTGTACTGGAATCAAATTGCTATCGTAAAAATTGGAGATAATTACACCAATAAAATCTCCATACAACGAGGAGTCAGACAAGGTTGCATTTTGTCACCAACATTGTTCAATGTTTACTCGGACCAGTTATTTAAAAAGGCAATTGATAGACAGCCATATGGCATAAAAATCAACGGCGAACTACTTAATGTGATTAGATATGCAGACGATACAGTAATTCTGTCAGATAATATTGAAATTCTCCAAATTCGGCTTGATCGTATTCACGAGATAGAAGAGGAAATGGGCATTAAAATAAACTCAAACAAAACCAAATTTTTAATTTTTAGTCGTTACTCACATCCAGATTATCCAGTCTAAGTTGAGATGTTCATAAAATGACATATTTATTTGAGAACTGTGATAACGGACCAGCTAGATCTAGATATAGCCTAATATAATAAAAAAAAATCAAAATGTAATTCCGTACAGGTTGGAATAAATTTTATATCATTTAGGTGAATACAAAAGATATTTTCAAAAAAGTATCCATATCATATGAGGGGATCATTGTTTAAATAATTAAAAAGGGGTAATTTTTGCACAATATTTACTTTTTTAACTGCTGAGGTAATTTTTAAATTTTAATGAAGGTCTTTAGGATTCTTTTCAACAAAGCTGAAGGATAAATATTTTACCTAAGATTTACTAAATTAAATTTGACCCCCTGTTATATTATTTGCGTTTTAAATAAGCACTATAAATTATTTTATTTAGTAGGAGAAGTTGCGCTATGTTACCAGTATTAGGCAAAAAACGTTGGTTAAAAAATATTTAATAATTTATGAGATATTTAATTTGATTTATTAATTGTTACTATATTTTCAATTGCAAAAACGCGGTTGTTACCAAAAGAATATAAATCTATGTAATACGTCAATTCTTTTATTTTTGTGTATATTTTCGATAAATGTATTGATAAATTTAAATTAACTTTCCTCTAAAATGACATTTGAAAATTATTCTAATTTTTTTATATTTTTTTTAATAACGTTTAACGAATTTTAAACTAATTAACAATTTTTTTTGTCGTTTTTTCTTCTTTTTTTCCTTATATTAAAATATATAGTTTTGCTTCTAGAGGGGGTTTTATTAAGAATGTCCAATCTCTGAGTATTACATTCTAGACCTTAAAATATTAAGATATAAACAAAATCGCTTAAATAAAATATGGCTGCTTATTGAGTTACAAGGTGTTTTATTTAAAAATTAAAAGAAATATTTTTGCTCAGTATTTTAAAACTTTTCGACGTATCCTTTTCATACTTGGTAGAAAGTGTAAGTACTATACACCCTATGAAATTATGTTAAATACAAGTTTCCGACTATTACCAGAGGCGTACGACAGGGGACAGTAAATGGTTGACCCTTCCCAAATTCTACGTCACTTGTGAATTTGCCATTTTAGCACAATTTTTAGATTCTCCAGTACTGTCTATGTAAATAACATCCTCTTTACTCGCAACGATAAAGTCATTAGTTTTCGAGATATTTGAAGT
Source organism: Diabrotica virgifera virgifera (assembly GCF_917563875.1). Lineage (NCBI taxonomy): Eukaryota > Metazoa > Arthropoda > Insecta > Coleoptera > Chrysomelidae > Diabrotica > Diabrotica virgifera. The sequence goes on from NC_065448.1 coordinate 71,966,694, forward strand.
TAAATATGTAACGGCACAGTTATTTAGTTATTTTGATTAATATATTGTGCCTCTTAATTTTTAGTTTCAAACATCTCGAAAACTAATGATTTTATCGTTAAGAATGAATAATATACTCTTCAGTCTTAACGATTAAATCATAAGCTTTCGAGATATTTGAAATTAAAAATTAAGCGGCACAAATCATTAATCAAAATAACTGTGCTGCTAGGTACATGTTTAACTTCAAATATCAGGAAAACTAATGACTTTATCGGTACGAGTGAAGAGTAAGTTATTTACATAGAGAGTATTGGAGAATCTAAAAATTGCGCTAAAATGGGAAATTCGCCAGTGACGTAAAATTTGGGAAGGGTCAACCTGTTGTCAAGCTTTCCCCTGTCATACGCCTCTGGTAATAGCCGGAAACCTGCAGTTAACATAATTTCATAGGGTGTACAGTACCTACACTTTCTACCAAGTATGAAAAGGATACATCGAATAGTTTTAAAATACTGATCAAAAATAATTTTTAAATTTTTAAATCAAACACCCTGTAACTCAATAAGGAGCCATATTTTATTTCAGTGATTTTGGTTCAATCATAAAATTTTGAGGTCTAGAATCGACAACTCAGAGATTGGATATTCTTAATGAAACCCTCTCTATAAGCCAAACTATATCTTCTACTAATAGAAAAAAAAAGAAGAAGAAAAAACGGCAAAAAAATTTGATAATTAGTGAAAAATTCCCAGAAACCCGATTATCGGAACATCATTTCAAAATGTTTAATCCCCGCGATGTTATTAAAAAAAAAAACAAATTATAAACAAATTAGAACAATACTCAAATGTCATTTTAGAGGGGAGTTAAATTGAAATTTGAATTTATCAATAAATTTATCGAAAACATGCATAAAAATAAAAGTAATGGGATTTTAAACAGGTTTATATTTTTTTGGTAACAACCGCGTTTTTGCAATTGAATTATAGTAACATTTGATAAACAAATTACATACCTCATAAATTATTAAATTATTTTTTAACTAATTTCTTTGCCTAATACTGGTAACATAGCGCAACTTCTATTAAATAAACTAATTTATAGTGCTTATGTAAAACTCACAAAATATTTTTTTGCAAATTTGATTTTTAAATTTTATATATAATTATTTAAATAAATAGGGGGTCAAATTTAATTTAGTGAGTCTTAGGTGAAATATTTGTCATTTAGCTTTGTAGAAAAAATACTCTAAAGACCTTCATTAAAATGTAAATAACCTCAGCAGTTAAAAAATAAATATTGTGCAAAAATGACCCCTTTTAATTATTTAAACAATGATCACCTTATATGATTTGGATAATTTCTTGAAAATATCTTTTGTACTAACCTAAATAATCGGATAATGCTAATATGTACCTGAGGAAGAAGTACCCTCTGTACTATCTCAGATTTTTGCAGCTCTTTAAAGTAAGAATTCTTCAACACATTTTCCTTATAACAGGTAACTGCAAATCAAGAACTTTTATTAATTTAATAAAAATATGGATAATTCATAAAAAATAGTTATTATTTTCAAATTAGAAATTATCGTATTATTTTTTAGAGCCGCAGTCGTTAATTTCTATTATAATCTCTTCTGGATTTAACTTGTTTTTCAAAGAAATCGATTATAATGTAATAAAAATCTCACAACAAAGATAATAAATTTTATGCAGATTAAGTGCAATTGTCTCTCATGATGAACTGGAAAAAACTGTAACAATTTTCCATACACCTAATCGCAATAATATCAGAGTCGACACAAAGTGAAAACAGTTATTGTCCTTATTTTCGTGAATACTCAAAAGTGTATGTATGTGTGGCGTTAACTGGCCCTTTTAGGACCACTTCTGGATGGATAATTTGCATCGTTTTCTCTTCTTAGCTGTCAGCGTCCAACCTCTGATTCCAACTCACTGACATCTTCCATTACTGCCTCTTTCCATTTCCTTCTTGGTGTTCCTCTCCTTTTTTGCCGTCAGATGTTCTGCAGTCAATATTTTTGACTTGTCTGCCTTCCTGTATTCTTTCTAGATGGCCGAGCCATTCTAGTCTGCGTGTTCTTACTATTTTTAATATCGGCGGGTTAGCATACAGTTGGTACACTTCTTCGTTCGTTCGTCTTCTTCATTCTCCCTCAATTATTTTTCTGCGAAATATTCTGCAAATTATCTTTTTTCCCAGGATTCCAATTTATTCTGTATGGTTTTATTCATATTCCATGCCTTGTCATACGCGATATTACTTTAGCCTTTAGAACTATTACTCTTGGCCAGTCTTAACTAGATTTCTACTTCTTTCTTACATGCCTGATCCATAAGTACATATACCCAAATACATAATGTATATTCGTCCCCCCTTTCAAATTTTACCTCTGATCCATCCTCCACCTCTAACACTCCATGCTGGGACACTTTTCTTTTTTTCCTCGCAATTTCCATGTACTGTGATTTATTTATATTCACTTTCAGTCCAATCTTCAGTCTTTTTATTGTAATTGCCAGTTCTTCTCCATTTCTTGCAATGAGAACCACATCAGCATACGCCAAGCATTGGTGTTCATTGTAGAAAAGATTTCCGGATCTATTTATCCCATTATCCCTCACAATTTTTTCCAGAGCTATATTGAATAAGAAAGTGGACAATGGGTATACGAAACCCTTTTTTCACTTCGAATTCTTCTGAGACTGTACCATTGCATTTCACATCACAAATGTTTTTTCTAAGTGTCATTTTTACTAATTTTATTATTTTTGTTAGTAGTTGATCGGTTGTTGATCTTCCCTTACGAAATCCTCCTTGGTATTCTCCTAGACCCTTCTCCACGTATTTTTCTAGTCATTTTTGATTAATATGTTAAATGCCTTATATATTACCTGTAATATAGATATTCCTCTATCTATGGGCATTATGCCCTGTGTATGGGCATTATGCCCTGTGTATGGGCATTATAATTGACTTGTTCCAATCTTTGGACATTTCTTCACCGTCCCATTTCTTCACTAATTTGGTTTCGTAAGGCCCCTCCTCTGTATTTTAAGTTCTCTGTCACAATGCAACCCTCACTGAAGCTTTTGCGATTTTGTGATTTTGTGCTTTTTCTCACTCTTTTATTATTTCTTCAATTTCTTCTTTTGTGGGATTTGGGATTTCCTCTCATAGATACTATTTGGGGTCAAGAATTGTATAATTTTCTTCAGTAGTAACTTCTTTCACGTATTGGGTCTTTGTCCACCACCATGTGTCCTTGCTTATCTTTTACACTTATGGTTCTTCCTTGGTATCCCGTTTTGTACTTTACCTTTTTGTAGAATATTTTTATATCATTTTTCTTGTAGTTGTCTTCAACAAGTTTTACATTATCCTCGATATACGTTTTCCATGCCCTTTACTTTCTTTCGTTGTTCCGCATACTTTTCTAGATCGCTTTGTTTTGGTAATCGCAGACTTGTTAATCTCCATTCCAATCATTTTTTCAACTCTGTTTTACATTTGTCATCGAACCAGTGGTTTTTAATCTTCTTTTCATTGATACGTTCTTTGACGTTGCTTCCTTTATAGTTTTTGCCTTTTTCTAGGGTTTTTGTACTGTGTTACTCATATCAGCACCATCTTGTTTGGCATAGCTTTCCTGTATATCATTTTGGTAACCCAATTTTTTAGCTCTTCAACAACTTTCATTAATTTAATAAAAAATGGGTCATTCATAAGAAATAGTTATTACGAAATTATCATATTATTTTTATAATAGTAATCGCTAATTTCTATTATAATCTCTTCTGGAATTAACTTATTTTCCAAAGAAATCAATTAAAATGTAATAAAAATCCGACAACAAAGGGAATAAATTTTATGCAGATTAAGTGCAATTATTTCTCATGATGGACTAGAAAAAACTGTAACAATTTTCTCCTTCCCAATGCGACTGTTAATTGCAGATATAAATACCATACCCCTAATCGTAATAATATCAGAGTCAAGACAAAATGAAAACAATTATTGTCCTTATTGCCATAGTGGCTGCATTGGCCTTCGTTAATGCACAAAAATACACGACTAAGTATGATAATGTTGATCTTGACACTATAATCAAAAGTGACCGGTTATTGTTAAATTATGTTAATTGTCTGTTGGAGAAAGGAAAATGTACTGCTGATGGACTGGAACTTAAAAGTAAGTCAAATGTATTTTGTTTCGTCTGGGTTAACTTGTATGTAAATATATAAATAGTTTAGTTCTTTTTGTATTCTCATCTATTAGTTTTTGTTAGTTATAAAAAAATGTAATTTTTTGTTAAAATTATCACTTCTAATTACACAAGAGTCTAAAATTAGCGATTTGTATCCCGACACTTTGACACTTTCAATTTCCCGACGCGAAGGGGAGGGAAAGTGTCACGAGGGCAATAAATACAAATCGGTAATTTTGAAAGCTAGAGTGTAATTCGGTAAGAATATTTCAGGAATAAAACTGTATTTTTAAATCATTTTAACTAATATTTTAATAATATCTTCATCTGAATATGTGCTAAACCTGCTTATGGTGTTGTAAAACATTAATTGTGATTAATAACACTGAATGTTCACTTAATTTTAAATTTCCGTAAGCAACAAAGGGCATACGACCCACCTTTTCTATATTAATATTGTTCATAGTTATAATCTAGAGATTCCTTTGTTAGGTATTTTATGTAACTCTTCTCTGTATTTAGCTATTAACGCAATATCATCGGCAAATCTCAGATGCTTTAGTTTTTCGCCGAGTAATATCACTCCTTTATTTCATATAAACCGATTTACATGAGATTTTGGAATAAGGCTTATCTTACCCTTAACTTCAAAAGTGATATTGACCCGAACTCCGTTTTTTATTTTTAAGGGGTCAAAACAACCCCTTAATGTAAAAATTGACATTGAGCCATTTTATCGCCAGAAAACGTGTTTAACAATAAAGAGTGACATTGTGAAGTGTTTTCTAACACAATATCCTCATGTTAAACTCATTTTCATCCCCTTGAAAACCGTACAACCCTTGCAAACAAACCCCAAATCGAAAAAAATTACAAAAGATTATTTTATTATGACATAAAAAGATTTAAATATAGAGTAAATGATATTTTACGTTCTCTATCTTAATTATCATATGTATTGTTAACCCCCTTTCAACCCTTAAAAACAAGCCCTAAATAGATTAAAATTACAAACAATTAATTTGGTTTGAAAAGAAGACTTACATATAGAGTAAATAATATTTTACGTTCTCTATTTTAATTATTTAATTGTTAAACCCTTTCAACCCTTAAAATCAACCCCTCGATTAAAAATTGTATAAATAATTTCTTTTGATAAACTAAAAAAGATTTAAATATCGTTCCACGTTCTCGAAAAAGCTATGCTGGAAAATCATATGCTCAAGTTCTTTAACCCTTAAAACTACCCCTAAATTAAAACATTGAATATGTATGATTATACATTTAAGCATGTTTAGTTTGCTAAGTTGAAAAAAATACGATTAGTTTTTGGGCCATAATATCACAACTTATAAAAAACCATTTTGAAGGTAACTAAAAGAGCTACAAATATTTTCATTATATGTAGTGAAAAACCTTTTATTTTGAAACGGCGAAGGGTCAAAGGGCTCCAGAGAGACTGTGAGCGCGCTCTTTAATCAATCATATCTTCGTCAATTTTTGTGTGATAGGAAAAACAAACAAACCAAAATTTTTGTCAAAGGAAACCTATTTTTTTTGTAATTACACTTTTTTACGTATCTTTCATTATTTTTGAGATATTATGAAAAGAAAGTGTTTTTTTTTAAATTCGAAATTTTTGTTTTTAAATCGTGATTTTTCAAAAAATATGTGTTCCAAAGCAGCGAAACTGCTAGAATCCATCAGACTCTTTATATTAAAGTTGATTCAAGACCGAATACGATTAATTTTAATTTTGGTGGAAACGGCACTTATGAAATCCATTGATTTAAAAAAAAAAGCCATTAGATGTTCCTCTTTTTTTCATTTCAGCTTCATTTTACATACAGAAGACTTTTAACAGTGCTCATTTTTAAGCTTATTTTAAGCAGTATAAAATCTTTAATCAATAAAAATCCAGGAGGAAAATAAACTTCCTGTAGCTGGCTGTATACCATAAATCACAAAAATACCAAGTTTCTTGTAAAAGGTATATATTAAAATACCCTAAATAAGGGTCACAATACAAAACGTTTTTGGATTAAGGAATCCATCATCAGTGTTTAAAAGCCCTAAAATTAAGTATAACCTAATTAAATGAGATAAAAGTTAAAATTGACAGAGGTTTTCAAGAACAAGAGGTCATACTTACAAAATTTGCATGCCTGAGCCACCAAAATGTATCGGGTAAAAACCCTTTAAATGTAAATAATAAGGATGTTTTACATATTTATATAAAATTCATTGGATGGTATAGATAAACCTGGATGTTACCCAGGGCAACACAGGACTCTCCCCACGTGGTTGGAACTTTTTTTGGAGAAAACCTCACATATTGGATTTCAATGGCCAACTGACAAGTGAATTCGAGAGCAACCCAAAATGACATCAAGAACTGTCAATGTAACCTAGTTGTAATATTACTTCAGCCACAACATTAAAGATTAATTTAAATGTTTTAAGATAAAAAACAATATCAAATTTACAAATAGTAAAAATAAAAGATGTTCACAAAATATGAAAGATTTTATTCTAAAAATAATGCATTAATTAAGTATTCAAAATAGGGAAATGTAATGTTTACGTTACAGGAAGTTATGCAGTCAACAATACCAATAGTGTTGTATTGGTGGTATAAAATTGTCAATACGATTAGACAAATAATGGTAAACCATTTTTTGTTTTTGGTTTACCATTATTTGTCTAATCGTATTGACAATTTTATACCGCCAATACAACACCTATTGGTATTGTTGACTGCATAACTTCCTGTAACGTAAACATTACATTTCCCTATTTTGAGTACTTAATTAATGCATTATTTTTAGAATAAAATCTTTCATATTTTGTGAACATCTTTTATTTTTACTATTTGTAAATTTGATACTGTTTTTTATCTTAAAACATTTAAATTAATCTTTAACGTTGTGGCTGAAGTAATATTACAACTAGGTTACATTGACAGTTCTTGATGTCATTTTGGGTTGCTCTCGAATTCACTTGTCAGTTGGCCATTGAAATCCAATATGTGAGGTTTTCTCCAAAAAAAGTTCCAACCACGTGGGGAGAGTCCTGTGTTGCCCTGGGTAACATCCAGGTTTATCTATACCATCCAATGAATTTTATATAAATATGTAAAACATCCTTATTATTTACATTTAAAGGGTTTTTACCCGATACATTTTGGTGGCTCAGGCATGCAAATTTTGTAAGTATGACCTCTTGTTCTTGAAAACCTCTGTCAATTTTAACTTTTATCTCATTTAATTAGGTTATACTTAATTTTAGGGCTTTTAAACACTGATGATGGATTCCTTAATCCGAAAACGTTTTGTATTGTGACCCTTATTTAGGGTATTTTAATATATACCTTTTACAAGAAACTTGGTATTTTTCTTTAATCAATAGATTGCATGAAATTTATTCGCTCTCCGCTAGGTGGCATTGAATACATCGATTAAATTTCACACAAAATTAAAAACGGTTTGATCTTCAATATCTCGCTTAATATTGCACTTATAACACTCTTTAAAAAACCATTATGTTCATTTTTTTTACCTGCTACAATTTTGTTTAGTGTAATACTATCGTAAAATGCATATTTTTGGAGATATTGGCAAAAACTGTTGAAAATCGTGAGAAAATTCCGAATTTTCAATTGCCAATAACTTGAAAAGTATTGGGTTTTTGAAAAAATTTTATATAACATTTTTTGCTTAAAATTAGGTCTTCTACCGATATCTGAGGATATTTAAAAAAAAATCCACCACCGAAAAGGGGTCGCAACCACCCCCATGGTGAAAATGGAGTTCGGGTCAATATCACTTTTAAAGTTAAGGGTAGAATAAGCCTAATTACAAAATTTCATGTAAATCGGTTCATAGTAAAAAATTTCTGAGCTAAAAAGCTTCAATGACTGCACTATAAAGTAAGAAGCTGGGATGAGATTCTCATTGTCCAAACCATTTGTAGTTACATACATCTTTTTTGTTTTTTCAAGGCATCATTACATCCTTTTTGTTACATTTCTTTTCTTTTCATTTTGGGCTATCTTCAATGCACTGACCGAAGTCAAATGCCGTCTGGTACTCTACCATAACTATCCAGAGTATATTATTGTTTTCTATTGAGGCTTTCATTAATGTTTTCATATTGCTTGCATATGATCTAGGTGCTCTATTATTTACAAAATATTGCTTGTTTCAAAGGCTCATAACTATCCAGTTTGTAAGTGGGTCTATAGTTTTCTAATTTATATTTATTTTCCTTTTTAAATACCAGTCTTATAAGAGATTTGATGCACATGTTAAATATAATTTCATTATTATGTAGTGTATTGTCCTCCGTACTTCACCATTTCTAATAATATTCCGTCTTCACGTGAAACTTTCTTCGCTCTCTATTTCACATATTTCTCAGTACGTTTCTTATTTCTTTTTTCGGTATTTGCGCTTTATCTTCAGATCGAACATATTTTACTATTTTGCAGGTTTTTCGTAGCCTATAAAAGATAGATAAATATCTGTTTGTTGGTCTGGATACTTTTTAATAATATTGATAAAACTATAATATAGAACTTCTCTTGTTTGGAAGCCATTACGAAATCCAAACTGTGTATTATTCATATCCGCTTCACATATTTTGAGTATTCCTGTATATATCATCTTAAAAATGTCCATAATTGTGACAAACTAATCAATTTATACTCGTTACAGTTTTTGGGATTGATGTCTAATATTTCTAGGTTCAGCTTGTTTATTTCCTTAAGCGTGTTGTGTGTTTTTCCTTGTTCGGAAAAGCTCCTCATATTCTGTGTCCCCAAACTAAAAAAGGATCTATATGGATATAGATGATCTATATGGATATTTGACATATTCAGGTGGCTTCTCCTCGTGGGGATAGTTAGTACTCCTCGACAATTAAATATCCGCCGTAGACTACCAGCTATGTGATTGACCGTATTTTACATGATTATTGCTCTAGGGAAATCTGATAATCCTTGGATTAGTTTCCCATTGCCTTCTACATCGTTTTTCCGTTAACCACAAACATGCTTATGCTCATTTGAGGATAATTTTTCAACCCCTGAAAAAAAGAGTGCCCTACCACTCACCAACTTATCAGCTCGTAGACGTTGGTCAGTAAGTGGGAGATTGCTTATACCGGCAATCATTGGGTGAAAACAAAGACAGAAGAGAAAAAAGATTGGTTGTATTTTTGAAGATCTTCTTCTTTATGTGCCGTCTTCTACCGAAGGTTGGCGACCATCAAACGATAGGTTTCTCTGTTTTGTGCCGCATGTATTATGTTCGCAGCTTCTGGTATTTGAAACCATTCTCTCAAGTTTCTCAGCCAGGATTTCTTCTTCCTGCCCAAACCTCTTCTACCTTCAATCTTGCCTTCGACGATAAGCTGTAGCAGACTGTACTTATCATTACGGAACACATGGCCCAGGTATGACGCTTTCCTCCTTTTAACAGTTGTTAACAATTCCAACTCTTTACCCATTCGTCTCAATACCTCTATGTTAGTCACTCTGTCTGTCCAAGGAATTCTCAGTATGCGTCGATACAGCCACATTTCTAGAGCCGCTAACTTCTTTATAGTTGCTGCTGTTAACGTCCACCCTTCTACTCCGTAAAGTAGCGTAGAGAGTACATAGCATTTTGTGGCGCGCCATCGGAGGTTAACGCTTAGGTTGCGGTTGCTTAAGAGCTTTCTCATTTTTATGAATTTGGATCTTGCTATTTCAATTCGGATCCTAATCTCTACGTCTGGGTCCCACTTATCATTTACTGTATATCCCAGATATTTAAATCGGTGTACTCTTTCAATACGTTTGGCTTCAATATTCAGGTCGATATGTTGAATGTTCTTTTTACTGATCACCATAAATTTAGTTTTCTTTCTATTGATCTTCAGTCCAAATTGGTTGCCAGTTGTATTTACTCTATTTAGCATCATCTGTAAATCTTCGATGTTATCGGCTAGTATAACAGTATCATCTGCATATCGAAAATTACTTATTGGTACGCCATTAATCTTGATGCCCTCATTGTACTCTTCTAGTGCCTCTAGAAATATTTGTTCCGTGTACACGTTGAAAAGCAGTGGCGAAAGAATACAGCCCTGTCTAACCCCTCTAGAAATGGTTATGTTTTCACTCACCATATGTCCATTCTTTATGTGGGCTGTTTGATTCCAATATAGATTTTTTATAATCTGGATGTCCTTAGTGTCAAGTCCTGAAAGATGTAATAGTTCTATGAGTTTGTCATGTTTGATAGTATCAAATGCTTTCTCATAGTCGATAAAACAGGCGTAAACATCTTTCTGTTGATCCAGGCATTTTTGAAGATCAATATCTGCAAACTCAGATTTTTTAAAAATAAAAATTTATACCATTTTTATTCAGTTGCAATGCGAAGGCAAAACAATCTTAGTTTTCACTTAGAATTTCACGTATTCTAAGTGAAAAATAAGATTGTTTTGCCTTCGAATTGCAACTGCATAAAAATGGTATACATTTTTATTTTTATATTAGTATTACTCATATAGATTAACTAGGTCCATTTTCCGTTGGAACTTTACCAAGCTGCAGACGGGGGTTGTGAATTGCATAGTGTAGAATTCCTTCCCTTTTGTATTCACTGCAGCATCCATTTGGCTTGCATATTGTAGAAGCTTTGGAGGTGTCACCAGGGAAATAGACCAATAAGTTTTCAATTTAAAAATCTTTTAGTAATATTTTTAATATTTTTCAATATTATTAATGTCGCTATTAGGATTGAAAACTTTACCTTTCAGATTTTTTATTTGTTTATTTTTATATTGATTTAGATCTGTGTAGTTATAGAAACAATGGTCTGGCCTCGATTTTATCTCAGACATTACAGGGATTTATAAAAAATATTTGAACAGATTAGTTCTTGAGGAAAAAGCTTTAAAATTTAGTAAGACAAATTCAGATTTTTTTATTGTTTCCTATATATTAATATAACAAAATTACTACGCAATACAAAAGACTACATTTGACACAAAGTGATATTAAAAGAGTAAATTATTAATTTCTTAGATATTTTTTACTCGATCTGTGTTCTTCTTTTTCTCCTATTCGGGAGTGCCACAATTTATTTCTAGCACTTGGCAGTAAGAAGTTTGTATTGGTTTTACTGTTTTTTCTGGTTACACAAGTAGAACCTACAAAAGAAGATGAAAATAACTTCGGTAATTCCATTTAACCCGTAGGCTATACAAGTATTACAATGTATTAAGTTAAAATAAAAATATTTAAAGTAACAGCAGCTTTTAACATATATGCCGCAGCATCTGAAAGCATTAGAACTATTTGATTCACTGGTATAGTTTGTGTTTTTCAATTCTTTAGTAGCAACTAAATAAAAACGAAAAGGTTTCCTTGGAAAGTTTTCGTTCCAAATTCTAATCATCAAATTAGCTATATACCTGTTGCATAAATCTGTAGGTTCATCCACAATAATATACGAGGAATTGCTCTTTAACTCCCTCTTATAGCATTTTTCCGCAGTTTCTTTTCTCAATGTACTACAAACGTTTAAAACACTTAAAACTAGGGTGACTAATTTTACACAGAGAAATGTTGGATGCAATCGTCATCTACATAGCTAAAATTAAATTTTAAACCACCACGTGGTGCAATACCTGTGAGTCAATATTGTCTTGTCACCCATTAGTCCAGGGTAATAAGGTTTTTTCCATGACACTTGGACAGCCAGGGTACTGAAGCGTTTTTTCGACAGGTAATACCTATAAGAACAGATTGTAACTATTTCCTGCGTAGGATCTGGTGGCCATTTTTATTTATAAACAATTAAGTGTCAAAAATGGCATTTTTCACTTTTTTTTTCAAATCAATGGAAAACAGGGAAACTTATGGTTTATTTAGTACAAATATCTTCGAGATTATGGAAAAAGCTTTAAAACGATGTATTACAAAGTTTTATATACTCATTTATTGTTAATATAATTGTGAAAAAAGTTCGGAATTGCAAAAAATAGCTATTTGTATAACAAGGGAGGAAAGTGCTACTTTTCCTCCCGAGAATGAAGTTTACTGCCCGACGCGTAGCGGAGGGCAGTAATCATTCAAGGGAGGAAAAGGCACTTTACTCCCATGTTATACATATGGTTTTTCCACCTTCCTCAAATAACAAGTCATTTTTTTATTTTTACTTAATTTATTTATGTAACTAACCAACAAAATTTATTAGAACTAAAACTAGCAAGTAGGTACAATATAACTGTCAACTGTCAAATATAAGTCAAATTATTAATGTAAACATTGTTAAATCAAAATAACAATTTACTGTTTTTTACCATTCTGCAAAATAATTCTGTTTTATAAATAAACGTTAAATGTATAGATACTTACGTAATAGAAAATAGATATTGTACAGGGCGTCAATAAGTTATATTTCATGAATGACGTCACTTTTACTTTTCCTCCCTAGGGAGGAAAAATATTTTCCTCCCTAGGGAGGAAAAGTACAACTTTGCTCCCTACAATCAGGTCCGGAAAAGTATACTTTCGGTAGAGGTAGGTGGAAAAATTATTTTCACAATAGCTGTTGTAAAAATTAGTGTACAGCTTTGAAATTTTTGTCAAATAAGGGTTCTTTGGTGCTTAATATGTGATGAAAATTTCAAAGGGATTCATTTAATTGTTTAAATTTTATTTAATTATCCGAGAGAGCATTTTTTTGCAATAACATAAGTCAGAAGAAAATGACGTTAGAACCATTCCGTAGGTGTCAAATGAAAGATCATGAGCTATATTTTTTTGAACGTGGTTCAAAATAAAATTCAAATAAAAGTTCAAATAAAAAATGCATTTATTAGTAATAAATAATTATGCAAAAGTATCGTAAATCTTTCCTTATAAAATTTTATTTGGTTATATAGGAAATTATACATATTTATTACAATTTTTTATTAATTATGATATAGATAACATTACTTTGTAGTTGTGCACTTAAAACAGGGTAAAAAAGTTAATTTTTTTGGAAAAAGTTATTCAAAAAGTTAATAAAGAAAAATTGACGATACTTTTGCATAATTATTTATTACTAATAAATGCATTTTTTTTTCACTTTTTTAAACCATGTTAAAAATGTAGCTCATGCACTTTCATTTGACACCTGTGGAATAGTTCTAAGTTCATTTTTTTCTGACTTCTGTTATTGCAGAAAAATGCTCTCTGGTATAAACAATTTGAATAAAATTTAAACAATTGAATGAATCGCTTTGAAATTTGTATCACATATTAAGCACCAAAGAACCCTCATTTGACAAAAATTTCAAAGATGTACACTAATTTTTACAACAGTTATTGAGAAAATATTTTTTTTGCAATTCCGACCTTTTTTCGCAATTGAGTATATCAAACTTTGTAATACGTCATTTTAAAGCTTTTCCATAATCTCGAAAATATTTGTACTAAAAAAATCATAAGTTTCACTGTTTTCCGTTGATTTGAAAAAAGGGGAAAATGCCATTTTTTGACAGTAATTTATTTGTTTATAAATAAAAATGGCCGCCAGATCCTACGCAGGAAATAGTTATAATTTGTTCCTATAGGCATTACCTGTCGAAAAAACTCTTCAGTGCCCTGGCTGCTGAAGTGTCACGAACAGGGTATATTTTTGTCTTATTACCCTGGCCTACATTTAAATAGCTCTATAACTTCTACTATTAGTTGTATTTTTTTTAATAGAATCCTTCGACAAGTTTTTTAATTTTATCATTTGGATAGCTTCTGAATGGAACTTAGCAGTCTGTGCCGTATCAGTTCCCTCAAAAAGGAAATTATTGGAAGCTTCTGTGTTATGATGAAAAACGCTATTTTAGTATCTTTAATTTTATGAAATTCTGGTTACCCTATTTTTTACTTTTATTATTTTTTACTTATTATTCTGGTTTTCAATGCTTTACATGGGTACATGGTTTACATATTTTATATATTAATTAAGAAACATTTTTTTAGAGTATTTGCCGGATGCCCTATTGACCGATTGTTCAAAATGCAGTGAGGCTCAGAAAAAAGGAAGCAAGAAAATAATCCGCCATCTTATTGACAATAAACCTGATTGGTATACCGAATTAGAAGCCAAATACGACAAAGATAGAACATACAAGAAGAAGTATGAAGAGGAAATTAAATCAGACTAATAACAGATTAGAATATTAAAATTAAAATAATTTTCTACACCAACGTATTAAATTTTGTGATATAAATATGAAATAAATTAATTAATATTTTATTTGTAATAATTGTTATGTTTGGTTTACCATTAAAATATTCAGTACAAGATATTTTCTTTTTCTATTATATCCTTAACATTTTAGCGGCCTTACATGTTAGGTACTTAATGATGCAAATCTATGGAATAAATTCACTCTTTCCGAAACAGTCGACTTTGTAAAAAATCTTAAAACACGACAATTTTAATTTTTTAATTGTCATCAATTCCTTTACATCCGTAGCATCAGTGTTGGTGTAATGACGTAATCGACGATTTTTTTAAATACAAACGAGGTCACGGGACACCTCATTGGAAAGGTCTCCTAATCGGTTTTACCACGATGTATAATTCGTGCAAAGATAGGTACGTGGAATGTCAAAACCATGTATCAACCTGGTAAAATGCATAACATCCTTCGAGAAATGAGAAGACTGAATATAAATATACTAGGACTAAGCGAAACATGGTAACCTAACTCAGGATACCTTTCTACAAAAACCGGTACCTTATATTACTCGGGAAACACTGAAAACTAACATAGACGTGGAGTAGCAATTATTGTCGATACAGAGGTCAACAAGTCAATACCTAGAGGATTTTGTCCCAATCTCAGAAAGAGTGATGCTACTACAAATAAGGACATCACACACGAAACTAAATTTGATCCAAGTATATGCGCCAACGACCAAAGCAACAGAAGATGAAGTAGAAACATTCTACCAGCAAATTGAAGAAGCATTGAAAATTACAAAGAACAGTGAAATCACGGTAGTTATGGGCGATTTTAATGCAAAAGTCGGCAAGGGAAGTACTGGAACAATAATGGGAGATCAAGGACTAGGGAAACGTAAGGATAGAGGAGATCGTCTAATACAATTCTACCAAGAACAAAATCTAATAATCACAAACACGTTCTTTAAATTACCTTTGAGACGGTTATATACATGGCGCTCACCAGCAGATAAACCGGAAAAAGTGGTAAGAAACCAAATCGATTATATACTGATTAAAGAAAGATATCGTAACACCATCAAATCAGTTAAAACATATCCAGGAGCAGATGTCACATCAGACCATAACCCACTAATCGCTAATGTAACGCTTAAGCTTAAACGTATTAGAAAACCCCAAAGAACTCCAAATATAGATGTTAGAAAACTGAAACAAGTTGATACAAAAAACAAACTTCAACAGAAAATATACGAAAACTTTGATAAATTAGATACTAACACCTACGAGATAATAGACCAGTAAGGATCGGCGAAAAAACGTCTATTTTTTGATGTGAGAAGTGGCATTCGGATTTTTGCAGATAAAGTTAGGTGACACCTTCAGTAATAATAATTGACTTATGCTCCTTCTCAAATATGCCCGGAACATTAATTAAAAATTAAAATATTTTAAAATTTCGAAAAACATCGATTTTTTTCTGCTTTCTTTGCTTATAACTTTAAAACGATTCGTTTTGGAACAAAGTCGTAGAGAAATAAAATAAAGATAATTGAATTTTGTATGATATACGACTAGTAAAAAATGTCGTAAAGTATTACCTTTTCTGCAATATAGCAATAAATACAAAATAAGGGGGCAAAATAAGTTTATTTTGCGAGAAATCGATGTTATGTAATTCCTCAAGTTCTTTGTTTATAACAATCTTATCGACATCCGGATCAACTGTTACCCAAAAAATTCGTGTTCTACGGGTCAAAATACATAAAGAAACTTGGGTAAGTCCACCTAAATAAAGGAGTCCGTAGCACCCCCTCCTGGCCACAGTACTAATTTGTTTATAAGCCAAAAAATTGTTTATATTTTTAAGACACTGCTGGAGCTGCTTAAATAATCCGATTTTAATTCTGTAAATTGCATTAGATAGGTGCAGTACTTCTTTATATACAAAAAAAAGTTGACAAGTTTTTGTATGTTCTAGTTATTGTTGTGAAAGATTTTAAAAAATTTTAATTTTTTAAAAAAAGTTTAAATTGCAAAATTATTATGCAAAATCTAGTAAGTCGATTTTAATGAAATTTGGTGTACGGTTTTAGCACATTACAAAAATTTTCTAAGCGAATTAGGAAAATTCCAAGTGTAACCTAAGTGATGGAAAATCATTGAATAAGGACAGGCTTGTTTTGCCCCCTTATTTTATATTGATTGCTATTTTGAAGCAAGGGTGAAAAATAAAGACATTTTTAACCAATCGCATCTAATATAAAATTTAATTATCTTTGTTTTATTCCTATACGACTTTGTTCTAAAATGAATAGTTTTTAAGTTATAAGCAAAAAAATTAGAAAAAAAAACGAAATTTTTTGAAATTTTTAATATTTTATTTTTTTTATTAATGTTCCGGGCATATTTGAGAAGGAGCATAAATCAATTATTATTAACGAAGTTATCACCTAACTTTATCCGCAAAAATCTGAATGCCACCTCTCACATCCACCTAAAAACAGATCCTTACTGGTCTATAAACCAACAATGGGAAACACTAAAAAACTGACTCCTTGTTCCATGCAAAGAGATATTAAAAGAACCGAAAAGAAAGAGAGACAACTGAATGACCGACGAGATACTCGGCATGATGGACCAACGAAGACAAGCCAAGAACAAAGACAGTCACAAGTACAAAATAATAATTAACAATGAAATCAGAAAAAAGATAAGAGAGACAAAACAAACTTACTATGAGGAAAAATGTAAAGAGATAGAAGATCTTCAGAACAAATGCGATATATTCAACCTGCATAAAAAGGTTAAAGAAATGGCAGGGCTGCAAAAAAGAAACCACAACCCAACTCTTTTAGACAAAAATAGAAATAATATTATAACAACTGACGAAAATATAAAACGATGGAAAGAATATATGGAAGAGTTTTTCGACGACGAAAGAGGAAACCTACAAGATATATCTTTTGAAAACAGAGAAACCAGTGTAGAAATTACAAAGGAAGAAATATTGTATGCACTAAAGAACACCAGCAATGGAAAAAGCCCGGGGCCAGATCAACTGCCTATTGATTAGGGATAGCGGTTTTTGACAAAATACCGGTTTTCGGTTATACCGGTTTTTTCTACCTACGGTTTAACCTAGCGGTTAAAAAACCGGTTATTCCATAAACCGGTGTTCGGTTTATTTATTCATAGCCAATACCGATAGGATACATTTACATTGCGCTTTAGTTGGCGATACTCCATTCGAATCGATATCAGTCTATATCAGTATAGAAATCAGTCACCAGTGTTGTGAAATCGGTTTCAGTCAGCTGAAAATTACTCATTTACGCGCGGGGAGCGAAAAATTTTCCCATTTTTCTCTGAATTCAGCATTTTTTCCACTTATCAGGCTTTTCACCGGTTATTACTTTAAAAAGAAAAAACCGGCTATAACCGGGACAAAAAAACAACCGAAAAAACCAATTATTGCCGAGGAAAAAACCGGCTTTAGGTTATAACCGGTAAGTTTTTCTCATCCCTACTATTGATATCCTTAAAATAATAAAAAATGAGTACATAGATGTCCTCTTAAAGCTCTTTAATGAAATTTATCAGTCGGGTGACATACCCTATGAATGGTTGACCTCAACATTTATTTCTCTCCCAAAAAAGAAAAATGCTAGAGAATGCACCGACCACCGCACCATAAGCCTGATGTCTCACACACTTAAAATGTTTTTAAATATCATTCATAAACGCATATCAGAGAAATAAGATTTTTCTCGTGACACATCCCCCTCCAGGCTGAAACTAAATTTTTTGAGTATTATGTACATCTATATTAATAACCTTTATGTTTCCTGCAGCCGATTTTGATGATATACATAGTTATAAACAAATGAAGATCAAAAAAACGGTAAATTTTCGCTTTTTTCGTTTATAACCAAAAAGTTAAGCATTTTAAACAAATTTAAGAGTAAGAAACTCATAAATCGTCTAAAAATTTCAATATGGCGTTCGCTGAATATGTCTATCCCTATTGGTTGCTTAGAAAATTGCAAAATAAGTAATAAATTTTGAGGTTTTATAAATATTCATAACCTTTGTAAAAATTAACTTAGAACCTTCTTATTTTACGAGTTGCTGATACTTCCGGTGATTAAATTATATTTTAAATTTCAAAGCAATTGGTCAAATAGTTTAAAAGTTATTTAATTTGTTTATCCCAAATTAATTTTTTTTGCAACACTATAAGTCAGAAAATTATGAGGTTACAGTAAGACTTCTGACAGTTTATGGAAGAAGAACATTTATACCATTGAGATAATAATTAAAAAAAATGACAAAAAGTACTTTTAAACAGTGTAAAATTATTTTGCAAAAACACGTCGATTTTCTGCTTACTTATAAACAATTAGAATAACTTTTTAACCGTTACCGGTAAAAAAATTATTTTCTCATATTTGGAAAGACTGAATTTTTATACATATTTAGAAAGAAAAACAATTGTCCTAGGACAATTAGGGACGAAGTTAGCCCCCCCCCTTTTTTAATTCACATGTTTTTGCAAAATAATTTTGCAGTATTTAGAATTATTTTTTAGTTTTTTTTAATTAAATTAATAGTATAAATATTCTTATTTCATAAGCTATCCAAAGTATTAGTGTAACTTCATCATTTTCTGACTTATAGCGTTGCAAAAAAATTAATTTGGGAAAAACGAATTAAATAACTTTTAAACTATTTGTCCAATTTCTTTTAAATTTAGGGTATAATTTAAGCACCAGAAGTCTCAGCATTCCGTGTAATAAGAACGTTCTAAGTTAATTTTTACATAAGTTATGAATATTTATAAAAACTCAAAATTTATGATTTATTTTGCAATTTTCTAAGCAACCAATAAGCATAGACATGTTTAACGAACGCCATATTGAAATTTTTTAGACGATTTATGAGTTTCTTACTCTCAAATTTGTTTAAAGTGCTTAAATTTTTGGTTATAGACGAAAAAAGCGAAAATTTACCGTTTTTTGATTTTCATTTGTTTATAACTATGTATATCATCACAATCGGCTGCAGGAAACATATAGGTTATTATTATAGATATCCATACTACTCAAAAAATTTGGTTTCGGCCTGGAGGGGGTTGTGTCACCAACAGCATAATTTTTTTCCTTATTTCTCTGAACTAAGATACCAAACACTTGATATGGATATTGAAGAAACCCAATTTGTATTCCGTAGAGGCGTAGGTACCCGTGAAGCTCTCTTTGCATTCAACGTACTAATCCAGAGATGTTTGGATGTGAACCAGGATATGTACGTCTGTTTCATAGATTACAACAAGGCTTTCGATAAAGTCCGCCACAAACAGCTAATGGACGTCCTCAAAGAAAAACAATTACAATACAATGACCTTCGAATTATAACAAATCTATATTATAAACAGCAAGCAAACATACGCATTAATGAACACACATCAGAAGAGTTCAAAATTAAAAGAGGAGTGCGACAGGGGTGTGTATTGTCCACACTACTATTCAATGCATACTCTGAAGAAATTATGAAAAGAGCTCTTGATGGAGAAACAGCAGGAATAAACTAAAGGTAAATGGAACGCCAATTAAGAACATTAGATATGCGGACGATACTATCATAATAGCAGATAACCTTAAAGACCTCCAAAAGCTAATGAACAAGATAGTTGAGTATGGAGAAGAATATGGATTATCAATAAACCTCAAGAAAACTAAATTTATGAGGATATCAAAAACCCAAAATAATGATGAAAAGCCTGACAATTAAAGGTAAACCTTTAGAACAAGTTGAAAACTACAACTATTTTGGCACAATAATTAGTCACACAAACGAGTACTTCAAAGAAATCAAAGTTCGAATAGAGAAAGCAAGAACAAACTTCAATAAAATGAGAAAGGTACTTTGTGCAAGAGAACTGAAATTATACTTGAGAGTTAGGTTGGCAAGGTGTTATATTTTCTCGACTCTGCTTTACGGGATAGAAGCATGGACACTTAACGCGTCGACAACTAAAAAGTTGGTAGCATTAGAACTGTGGGTGTATAGAAGAATCCTGAAGATATCATGGACCGAGCATATAACAAACCACGAGAGAAGAGTCAGCAAAAGACTGGAAATATTGGAAACCATCAAGACACGAAAGCTGCAATACCTGGGGCATGTTATGCGTAATGAGAGATACAACATACTTTAATTTAGGGGAAAATCCAGGGCAAGGGAAGTGTAGGAAGGAGAAGAATCTCATGGTTGCGTAACTTGAGGGAATGGTACGGATGCACATCAACCGAACTATTCAGAGCAGTAGCATCTAGGATCAGAATAGCCATGATGATTGCCAACCTCCGTCGCGGAGATGACACGTGAAGAAGAAGAAGATAATTTGTGCAGAAGGTGCTGGGTTTTTATGCCCTATCACATATCGCACCCTCAGTGCAAGACTGCAGTAAGTCAAAATAAGTAAGTTTCGAGATAAAGAGGATTTTGTTTATTTTCGTGCTAATATCGGTAAAATAAGACACAAATTTTAAGAAAAATTAACATTTAATTATGATTTTGCATGCTTTTTAGCCTATATTACATTAACCAAAAATAGAAATTTAAATAAAATAATATTAACGCAAAAAAAATTAGGAATTTCAAAGTTACAACAGTTTTGCACGGAGAAAATTGTAAAAAGCGTAGACACATTTACTTTTACAGTAAAACCCCCGTTACCGGCAACCTGCGAACAACGGCCACATGTACTAGCGGCCAGTTTAAAAATTACCCAAACCAATTATGTACAGTGAAACCTGTGTTAACGGCCACCTGTCAAAACCGGCCACCTGAACTAGCCGGCAAGCTTCAAAGTTCCCCAAACCAAAATTTTTGGACTACAAAACCTGGTATTAGCGGCCACCTTTTTATATCGGCCAATAGTTCTGTCATTTTTAGTGACCGTTATTGACAGGTTTTACTGTATATCTAGACTACAAAAACTGGCATTACCGGCCACCTTTCTATATCGGCCAATAGTTCTTTCATTTTTAGTGGCCGTTGCTGACAGGTTTTACCGTAGTTGTCCTCTTCTCGTACATCATCTTGTGCCAAAATATTTTTATAAAAACTATGGTGGGCTTCTGGTA
The DNA here is from genome assembly GCF_917563875.1 of Diabrotica virgifera virgifera. NCBI lineage: Eukaryota > Metazoa > Arthropoda > Insecta > Coleoptera > Chrysomelidae > Diabrotica > Diabrotica virgifera. Next base: position 71,988,284 of record NC_065448.1, read on the forward strand.
TCATACCCGAATGGCATAATTATACCAAATCTTTTTTTTGCCATTTGAATTTTTGGCTGTTCTTTGGCAAGTTTTCTGAGAATAGATACTTTTGACCTCTCAGTATTGTCAATACACAAGTTTTAAGATAACTGTTTTTCCTTTTAAAAGCTTATGGAAAATAAATATAATATTACACAAAGGACATAAAATTTACATGAATAGATTGGTCTAGAAAATCTTTGTTTATTGTCTCAGCCGTTAATGGATTACGTAGACGCTCTGTATATTAAAATTAAACACCACAGATATAGATATTAAAATAACAAATATCTTACTTTTTTCATTGCTTGTTATCGAATCCGAATCCGTTGCAATGTTCCGTGCAAAACTGTTGTAACTCTGTTACATTAGAGTTACAACAGTTTTGCACGGAACCTATGTTCAAAAACGCAAAATAGTTAAACTGTTGTTGTTGTAATATTTAGCCCATTAAGCATTTGAAAGTTACTAAAGTTTTACAGGAGATAGATATGCATGTTTACAATCAAATTCCATGATTACTTCATTTTCATAAAATTTTGAGTTACTGCAGTCTTGCACTGAGGGTGCGATATACAGGCAAGATATCAACAAAATAGCCAAATACACAAAAAAAAGAATAACACCAGCTTTCAGAACTGGCAACAATTTAAGTAAATACATTAAGAACAATAAGAACCGAAAGATAAAGCGATGACAGAGTGGTGTTTACAAATTGACATGTGGTGATTGTCCGAAAACTTACATCGGTCAAACTGGCAGAACCCTTGACAAACGGATAGCTGAACACAGAATGGCTTTCTACAATAGACAAACAGATTCTACATACGCACTTCACCTTCTAGATTCTAGATCATGATCATTCTTTTAATGAACAGTTTTAAACTCATGATATTCTAAATAAAGGCCTTAAACTATCTTTATTACAATCTATGAAAATTAATAAATTGAAAAATACAGATATAATTCTGAATGACCAACTTAAAAGAAACAGCTCCTTACGCCTCAACCTATTCAGTTAGAGACTTTAAAATGTAGCATCACATAGTAAAATAAATCACTTGAAAGGGGCACTCTGCCGAAATGGCTGTAGTGATACTAATTTGTAATAAATTTTGTGGAAGTGTTGAAAACAAACGTTTTCAGTGTTTTATTGTTAGATATAATGAATTGCCATCAAGTAACGGTCGAATCCATCGATGCTGTATTATTAAGATATTTGTATAACCTACGTTTGTAACACTCTTAATTGTATATCCCTGTATATATCAATATTTAAATAAGTGCATAGTTGCAAAGGCAATTAGGATACCTTTCAAATGAGATGTCTGTTTTATATTTAAAAAAAATCATCGATCACGTCATTACACTGGCTATTCAACAAAAATTAACGTAGGAAAAGGCAGCTTTTGTTTTTATTTGATTCAGAATTCGACCACCATTTCCAGATAGCTATTTCTGCATCTCATGCATCCTCGGTGGAGCTATGCAGTCACAACTCTAAACCAAACACCAACAGCCTGCCTATTTAAGGGAAAACACCGCGAAGCAATGATTCCACCTTTGAGACGCAAAACAGTGACATCTCTCGTAAAACGAGATCTTCGAAATATTCATAATAAACGATCCATAATAAACGATCTTCGAAATAAAACTCACACAGCTCAAACATTTTCCCTTCCAGCCCCAGAAAATCTAAATAAATACTTTGTTAATGTGAGTAAAAATATTACATCTGCTATTGTGTCACAACAAGATCCCATTTCCTATCTCCCTAATTCAAGAAAGGTTTCGAATTCATTCTTTATAAGGCCGGTTGATAAATATGAACTGATCCAAACAATCAATAGTATCAAAAGTAAATCTTCCTGTAGTTCCGATGGACTATCCATAAAAATTTTCTCAAATCTCCCAGACAATGTGTTGGGAGTCCTCATATCCCTAATTAATGATTCGTTTGAGAAAGGTAAATTTCCAGATTGCCTAAAGACGGCCATCGTTATTCCTCTTCGTAAGAGTGGTGAAAAATCTAATGCCTGCAATTATAGACCTATTGCATTACTACCGGTACTCTCCAAAATTATTGAGAGACTTATAAAAGCCCGACTTACGTCCTTTCTCGTTGATAACAAGATTTTATCACAAAATCAGTTTGGCTTTTTAAACAATAAATGTACCACCGATGCCATGTTTTCTGTACTACATGAGGTTTATCAAGCATTAAACAATAATCTGCACACTGCCACTGTTTTTTGTGATTATGCCAAAGCTTTTGATTGTGTAAATCCCGACATTTTGATAAAAAAACTAGATTTCCATGGAATTTGAGGTATTTCTTTGAACTGGTTTCAATCTTACTTGAATAATAGGAAACAACTGGTTAGAGCAAATGATACAGGCTCTAGTCTCAAAAATGTTGTATGTGGGGTACCACAAGGTTCAGTATTGGGTCCTCTACTTTTCCTTATCTTTATTAATGACATCACTAGTTTAAAAATCGATGGAAAAGTTTTTATTTTTGCTGACGATACCAGTATCACTTGGAGCAACTCAAATATCGCAACTCTTCATGCTACTATAACTTCTGATTTACTCACAATAAAATCCTGGTCCGATTCTAATTTACTCTCTTTTAACGTAGATAAAACAGTAGCATTATCCTTTAAAGAAACTCTTTAACCCTTACCTCTTCATAACAGCCAGATCAGTATCGTTGATTCTGTAAAGTTTCTTGGTATTTTTTTAGATAGCAACCTTAAATGGTCCCTTCATATCGATGTTTTAAGCAAGAAACTATCCTCAGCTTGCTTTGCAATAAGATTTGTTTCGAAGGAAATAAATTTAGCCTATCCCAAAATAACATTTTTTTCTTTGTTCGAGTCCCATCTTCGATATGGGCTTCCTTTTTGGGGTTCTGGTACAGCTGCCCAATCCGATGATATTTTTAAATTACAAAAAACAGCAATAAGATATCTGTTTGGCCTCAGAAGAGCAACACATTGCAAAAGCTACTTCAAAGATCACAGGAATCTAACACTACCTACTTTATATATTTTAGAAACTGTTTGCTTAATTCGTAAACATCTACATGTCTTTCCAGCAAGACCTAGACATGACTATTCCACCAGAAATTCTACCTTTGACATCTATTTACCGATCCCGTCCAGTGAGTTAGTAAAGAAATCTATATTATATTCAGCAAAAAAACTATACAACCATCTCCCTCTACAACTTAAATCTGCAACATCTTTCCCCAAGTTTCGTAACATGACAAAATCCTATTTATCTGAAAGACCATATTATTCAATAGCAGAGTTTCTTAACCAATAACTAAGAAATTACAGTATTCTTATGTATAAGTAGAATCTTAATATATATTTGACTGTCATATGCAGCACCTAAACTTATTAACTTATTAAATGTCTTAAGGTAGATTACGCAATTTTCAATTTTTTTTTGTAATTTTGCAATAGATTGTTACTGGTTTTTATTTCACTTCATTATGTTTTATTTATATCGACGATTTATATAATTTTAGTAAATTGTGTTTGTTATTGTTCTTATTTATGTTTCTTGTAGGCTTTGTATATAAAATTGTTAAATTTTTCATGACAATAAAGCATATTTCTAACGAGGAAGACGAAAAGCCCTAGATACAAAGTTTACTACATTTAAACAATTAAAATAACTGGAATAAAAATAATAACAATATTTTAAATTTTACCTTTCGTGTAAAATTGACGTATATGAGATTTTTAAGTAGTCTGTTTCTGAAATAACAAATTTATTCCGTAAGTTTGAACCATACTGTATATATTTAATGCTTTTATTTAATGGTTAATTTAATTTAATTATTAACTTTTATAGTTTTTGAATCATTAATTTTTTTGTTGTAAACTTATGTCATAACTAATAATGTAGGTAATATGAAAAGGTCACACGTTTTGTCTAATTGGTTATGAAAGTAATAATAAAGGAGACAAGATCGACGAAAGAAACAGAAAGGGGAGAAATCTAACAGCGGTAATAAAATCGAAATATGTATAACGAAACAAAAATATAATCTATAAAAAACCAACAGTGACCAAAGGCAGCTAAAGATTGGGTTAAAAAATTCACAGGAGATCATATTGCTAACCAACATATTATATTGAGAGGAATTATGGAAGCTAAATGACCAATAATGTATGGAAAAAAAGATAAAACTACTAAATGCTACATTTAACATTAGTGGATCATGGGTAGATTTAGCCCAAAATATTAGCTGGGTATGAGTGAAGTATTTCTAAAAACATTAGCGAAGGATTGGTGAAAAAAAAATTGGATGGAAAATCTCATATAAACCAATATTAGGGGAGTGCAATTAGAACGAAAATATGCATTGTTTCGGAAAAATTCAAACAAGCTTATATTTTTGTAAAACTTTTTTTGTTAGTTTATATACCTATTAAAGTAAAAAGTTCTACTCGCGGATATGGCCGCTAATTGTTTATTAATTGTTTAAACAATAACAATTTTTTTGTATTAATTATGTTAAAAATATCGTTAAATTCATCATTTTACTTTGATCAAATATGTTTCTATTTGGTTTTTGATTGTACTGAATCCGAATATGGCATTGCAATTTGAAAATTCTTATACAGAAGCTCTTATACAGTATGTCTGCGTAGCTAGGAACCACATGGAAAACTTTTGTATTATCAATTTTACGAAAAAAAAGTTATTCTTCATAAAATGCTCTGGAGAGTTAAAAATCTAAAACTCAACCATCAGATATCAAATTTTATCAATTTTATACGAGCAATGTCAAAAATATGAATTTCGTTAAAGAGTAAAATACCTTTATATTTCAGAATACCAAAAAATGCTATTATGAAAAGTTGTTTGAAATTAAAAACTATGTTTAAATATACAATTACATTATTTTAATCGAAAAATTCTTTTCAATTTTTTCTCAAATTACGGATACTCATCATCATTTTATTACAATTATGACAACTATTTCATTATCACTTTTACGAAATATAGTTATTCTTCATAAAATGCTCTCCCTAGTCTAAAACTAAGATTAAACCACCCGATATTAAAATTTTTTAATTTTATACGAGGTATGTACAAAATATGAATTTTTCTTAAGAGTTCAGTGCCTTTATTATTCACAATATCTTAATTAGAAGGATGTAATTAAACACTAAAACAAATTTTTTTAATTCCAAACAACTTTTCTTAATAACAATTTTCGATATTGTGAAATTTAACGATACTTTACTCTTGAGTGAAATTCATATTTTTGACATACCTCGTATAAAATTCATTAAATTTGATATTTGATGATTGCATCTTAAATTATATACGATTCAGAGTATCTTATAAAGAATAAATTTTCTTCTTAAAAATGATAATAAAAAAGTTATCAATAGGTTCCAAGTTACACAGACATACTGTATGAGCTAAAAAAATTTTTTTGCTGAACATTTATTATTGTTGAAGTTTATTAATTACTGTATTTTAGGTAAGTTTTACAGAAAAAAGTTCTGATCACTTTATATAAATATTTTTTTGGCTGGTAATTTTCGGTTTTTGTATTACATTTTTGTTATAGATTAATCTGTTAAGATACAGATTTAATTTTAGAAAATTCTTTATATAAGGTTTTTTTTGTAAAATTTTCTGAATTTTTTAATGGTCAAGTCAGTTTTGTTCAAAAATTTATATTTTCGGAGTTATTTAAAAAACATCAAACTTCGTAGTTCATTTGTTTAATAAAAAATGAAGCACCCAACTCTCGAGTAGAACTTTTTGATATGTTGTTTATTAAACATTTCTTAATGAAATTACAAAAAGTTCTATTTTGTTTGATTTTTTCCGAAGTGAAAATCTATATGCACTCCCCTATATTGGATTAAAATGAATTAAAAGTGGTTAAGGTTAGTAGTTAACTCATAGATTAAGTAAACCATGTTTAAATTTAATTCAAAGGATATTTTTTCAGAAGTTGTTCAATGCTAGTTAACTTAAGAGGATCGGTACGTATTTTCGGCTGCAATGCTCTTCAAATGGGGATTCATTTTTTTCGAATCCTGAGAAAACTAATAAGTATTTTTGAAAAATTTAAACGCAGAATGAGAGATTACGTTATTGGCGAGGGCCGAAATTCCCTGAGAACTTCTATAATGTTTATTTTAATAAGTTACAGTGGTGAAAAACTAAGAGAAAATGTAGTGTGATTTTTAATTTCAAATATATCATTCGAAAGAAACTTCTTTTATATTCTAAGGGACTTTCGGCCCCCGATAATAATTTAGTCTTTCATTTTGTGCTTAAATTTTTTAAAAATATTTATTAGTGTTTTCAGGATTCGAAAAAATGGACACCATGTCCGTAGAAATCGAACATTCGCTATCTTTGTCATAAAACGCACTCAGTCGAATATAATGTTATGACAAGACTTAAGACAGTGACAAGTAGAGATGTGTCCGACCCGCTATTTTGATATAGCAGTTCATTCTGCTACTGCTTTTTAACGCTTTTACGATGATAATAAAATCAATCAAAGAGTTGTTTATTAAATAGTATTGATAGACATTGATAGTGTATTTGAAAAATAATAATTGATTTAAGGCGTACAATTAATAAAAAGTTTTCGCTAATAAAGTGCTTTCTGGCTGCATCCTGTATCTCCGGCTTTTACAACATATAAGCACAGAGACGAAGAAAATAAGATAAAAGCAAATAGGACACTTTGGCCACGCATTTACCTTCTTTTCGTCAAGGAAAAGGACAGAAAGACAGTTTCTAAATACTCAAAACTGAGTAAAAATTAAAAAGATATAACGGCAGTTATTGTTTATATTTGATTCAGAGTTGGACCGCCATCTCCATATAGCTATTTCAGCATCCTCATGCATCCTCAGTGAAGCTATGCAGTCACAACTCTGAAAGAAATATCAACAATCTGCTTATTTAAGGGAAACCATCGCGATACATTGGTTCCACCTTTTGAGACGCAATCTAGCGACCTCTCTCGTATTACGAGGAAAACAACGAAAAGCCCTAGATACAAAGTTTACTACTTTTTAAACAATTAGAATAATTGAAATAAAAATATAATAAACAATACTACAAAAATATAATAAAAAATATAATAAACAAACACTGAGGATGCATGAGGATGCTGAAATAGCTATACGGAGATGGCGGTCCAACTCTGAATCAAATATAAACAAAAAGGTCCAACTCTGAATCAAATATAAACAAAAACTGCCGTTATATCTTTTTCATTTTTACTCAGTTTTGAGTATTTATAAACTACCTTTCGGTCCTTTTCCTTGACGAAGAGAAGGTAAATGCGTGGCCAAAGTGTCCTATTTGCTTTCTCCTATTTTCGTCGTCTCTGTGCTTATATATTGTAAAAGCCGGAGAACAGGATGCAGCCAGAAGCAGTTTATTAGCGAAAAGTCTTAGATTTAAAATATTGTTTATTATATTTTTATTTCAATTATTCTAATTCTTTAAAAAGTAGTAAACTTTGTATCTAGGGCTTTTCGTTGTTTTCCTCGTAATACGAGACATGTCGCTAGATTGCGTCTCAAAAGGTGGAACCATTGTATCGCGATAGTTTCCCTTAAATAAGCAGATTGTTGATATTTCTTTCAGAGTTGTGACTGCATAGCTTCACTGAGGATGCATAAGGATGCTGAAATAGCTATATGGAGATGGCGGTCCAACTCTGAATCAAATATAAACAAAAACTGCCGTTATATCTAATTAAAAGTTATTTATTGTTTATATATTATTTATGGAAAATCCAAGTATTTCAAGTCATTAAAGTTCAAATAAAAGTATTATTTTATAAGAGTTTGTTCCGATAACCGTGAATAGGTACGAGTTTAGCTATAAAGTCAAGTGCCCATGGTGGCATAAAATGTAGTAAATGCTAATGCTTCAAGTACGTACTACATTTTTGCAGATTTCACTACACTTAAAAAGCATTTGCTTCTCCGTAGTATTTGCTTCTATTTACCAGCCTACATAGAAGAATGTACTACGCTTTTGAAGTATGTGCTTGTTTAGTAGTATTTTGCTTCAGTTTAAGTGAAGTTGGTGGGTGGACGTCTTCGGCGTAGGTATTTTTTTGTTACAATATGGCAGCATTTATAAATGTGTGTCAGAGAAAAATTTACAAACTAAGAAGAAGATTCTTAATTTTTGGGGTCATTCTTTTATCAAATAAAATTTAATAATTGTGAAGAATATTAACAAATAACATTTGTTCATTTTGATCCTCGCGTAACTCGTTTGTCGCTTCGGAATCTGAGTCACTCGTTTTTACTCATGTACAATTCTAATAATTAAATAATCCAACAAATAATTTATTCCTTTAAACGAGAATAAAATTTAATGCGAAAATTCTTGGTTTACCGATAGATTTTATAGATCATATTTTCACTATAAATTTAAAATTAATTTGAAAAATACAAATGAAATTAATTTGATTTATGTAAAAAAGTACTTACTTCAATTGAGCTAACCGTCTATTTCTTCGCTTTTCAGTAACACATTTCTTGTAACAACGTCCCATATTTTAATTTGGGCAAATAAAGAAATAAATAAAGTCTTTATAAATTAATTGAATAATACAACTTTTAGACAACGCAGTTCTTCACATGTTCAAACCTTATCTAAGCTTTCCATGGTAACAGTACATTATTAAAATAACTTTACAACTTTTTTTCTTTTTCGACTATTTGTATTGTATATAAATAATGGTAACCACTGAATACATAATTAGTGAAAAAATATTCCTATCATTTATACAAGTAAAGGTTATCCAAGAACCAAGAACATTCAAAAACTGAACTAAACCGAAATAGCCATCTCTACCTTTCTAATGACAATGTCACTGTCAACCTAATATTTACATCTGCAGTTTCCATACCAGTGAGAATTTTACTACACGTAATTTGCCGTGTAAAGACGGAAAAAGTAGGGATAGCCGTAAAATATTTGCGAATTATGTACCCATAGCCTTAATGTTGCCAGTTATTAATTAACGGCTTGGAACAAATTTTATCATAAAAATTGTGCATAAAAATGTGTTCTGTGGTATATATGTTACCGTTAAATCCCGTTTTCAGTTAAAACCCGAATTTACTAGGAAGAACTAGTTTTAACTATGCGCTTTAGACAATTCTAGTTTTAACTAGTCAAAACTAGATTTGACTGCTAAATTCAGTTAAAACTAGAAATCCCGAACAAATTTCAATATTATGTATGTACCTGCTGAAGACATTTTTGACATCATTGAAGCAGTCCACGTTGCTATTGGTTATGGAGGTTGGGATAGGTTGAAGACTAAAACCGCCAGAAAATACGCAAATATAACAATTTGATAAGTTCAATTAATTTATATCATCTTTTCTTCTTTTTTACCTTTTTTATAATTTATATCAATGTGTGAAACCTGCCAGCGGAAGAAGAGTAAAGCTTAGAGGAGTCTTTTGTCGAGACCTATATTGCATTCAGAAATAAATAGTTGCTGTTAGGTAGATTTGATGGATATGCAATCACAAGAGGATCGCGGCTACAAGTCTATTATGGTTTATCAAGACCATTTAACAAAATTTGTTTTGTTGAGACCATTACAAAGTAAGAGGGCGGAAGAAGTTGCTTATCAATTAACGAATATATCCTTGACTAAATGCATGACGCACCATGCATTTAGCCGAGAGTTCGGTAATGCAGTTATAAATGAGGTAAGGTCATACTGATCTGAGGCAAAATTAGTTCATGGAAAACCAAGGAACAGCCAGAGTCAAGGTTCAGTCGAGCGAGCTAACCAAGAAAAAAAGAAAATGTTGGCAGCCTGGATGCAAGACAATAACACAACAACGTGGACTTGCGTTTTTTACGTTTACGATCTTGTTCAGAATTTTACGTTTTAGAGAAATTATTTGCAAACAACCGGGGTAGCAAACTATTTAGCGAGTTTTAGTTGAACCTGGAAATTAGGTACTGAAAAATTTAGTAATAAATACTAGTTTTGGCTGAAATATGTTTAGTCTCAACTAGAATTAACTGAAAATATTTGATAGTTCTAGTTTTCACTAGTTAAAACTAGAATTGTCTAAAGCCCACAGTTAAAACTAGTTTTTCCTAGTAAATTCGGGTTTTAACTGAAATCGGGTTTTTACGGTAACACATATAATGATTTTTGACGTGTAGTGTTTACAATTTTCTTTTAAGATGCATGTGCATTTGTTATATTAAGTATATTATCAACATTTCTAGTAGTTTGTATATTAACTTAAGATTTTTAAAGGGTAATAAACAGCACAACCAACTCCATGTTTCGATTTCGATCCATCAGTATAAAATATCAGTGATTATTTTTTTGTTTTAAATTTCAAAAAATAAAAGAAAGTAATAAAAAAAAAGAGAATTGCTAACTTAACGTCAGCAAAAATATATTATTATGTTGAAATAGTAATGTTAATTTTGAGCTTATAACAATACAAATTTTGTTGTATATTGTGAATTACGTTGTATATCCAATGAATGTATTTTTTACTTCCTTCCCAAAAAAAAAATCATGAAAAGTTTTTCCAATTTGTTTTTACCGGATTTTTACACATAATGAAGAACAAGTGAAACTTATGGCAATAGGTGTTTATAAATTACCATGCGTTTTGTAGAAAGCATAAGTGCCCAGACACTGCAACTCTAATTTATTTTTGTGCTACCTATGTGCATTAGGGTGGAACGAAAAAAAAAACGTTTTTATAATTTAAAAGTGTAATAGTGATAGAAAGTTGTCTGTAGCCATTGTTAAGTCACAAATAAAATATTTTTCAAAACAAAATATTTTTAGGGGTGCCGCAAAAGGGTTAATAATTAGAATTTTTAGTTAAATTTTGCGAAATTTGATGATTTTATTTTGGTCAAAAATAGCTATTGTGATGTCTTAGTTGCTATTTTAAATGATAAATACACACTCTAAAACTGCTCTTTAAAGATAATTTTAGTTCTAACTTACAACAATCCAATATTTATTTTTACTAAAACTAACAAAGTTTGAACTTTAGAATTCCACATTTAAAGAAATATTTAGTAGTAAATATTTATTTCATTCCTTAATATAATTTAACATTCTTAGTAGCAGATGAAAGCCAAGACATGAGGAAAATGTGTATTGGTAGAGTTGACAACATAGTTTCAAAGGTTCTGGCAACGAGGGAGGAAAGGAGTCAAAAACTAGTACAGCAGCATTTGAATCACAGACAATAATCAGTAGCTGATGGTAACACAGCTGTGAATATTACATGTGTTACATGCTGATGATCATAAAGTAACGAGCAAGAATTTATTTATCATTCCAAAAAACCCCTAAGTTCTTTAAGTATAACTAAACAAATGCGCGTAGAACTGCCAACGGTAGTTTCTATCTGTGACAGGACTGGTGTCTCAGACAGAATAGTAGCAGCAATCACCAGTGCTGTACAAGATGTTGGCATTATTATGGAAGATAATAAAAGTAAGGTAATTGACAGGATGAAATACGTCGAGCACGGTTGAAAAATCGTACAAAAGCCACAGAAATTAGCTTCATTCAAATTGGAAAAAACGCGGGGTTATTTTTTGATGGAAGTAAAGACACAACAATTAATCAAGAAAAACGAGGGCACAAATTTTACAAAAAAACTATACCAGAAGAGCACATCTCAATAGTAGAATAGTAGAGGAACCTGAATCAACCTTCCTAGGGCATATAACTCCTGCTTCCGAAACAGGTGAAGCTATAAAAGATAGCATAGTGGAGCATTTTCAAGGTGACAATCTTTTGAACATTTCCAATATAACAGCTGTCGGATGTGATGGAACTGGCACTATCACCGGTGTTAACAACGGTGTAATTGCTTTAATACAAAATAACCTAAATAAGTCGCTGCAGTGGCTGATTTCTCTGTTCCCTACCAATGAATTGCTTTTGCGTCATTTGTTTTGTAAATTGGATGGAAAAAACTTGAAATTTGTAACCAGCTTTCTATGGTCAATTTCGCCCCCATACAAAACAACCTCCCTATTCTAGAGATTAAGGATGATCTAAGCACATATCGAATTACTTGAAATGTGCAAAGCAATCTCCAGTGGTGTATGTCATTTTTATTTTTCAGTAAAGACCACTGGGAAATTAGCTCATTCACGATGGCTTACGTTGGCCAATCACATTCTTCGATTATAGGGCTTTTCATTCACAGTCATTTGTTTCGAGCTTCTGTCATGTGTCACATAATATTAATATATCTACGTCGTACGTTATTGCTATATACCAATGATACAAACCAAAGACGTATGACGTAGATATATTAATATTATGTGACAGATGACAGAAGCTCGAAACAAGCGACAATCGATGAAAAGCCCTATATGTTGCAAGAGAGAATCCTTCAAATAATCTGAAAACTTTAACTATGTATATGATGAAGGTATATGCCCCAGTCTTGTCTCATATCAAACTAAAACCATCTTCGTTCTGAACATATTTTATTTAATCCATTGAGATTTTTTAAGATTTTAGTAAATTATACCTAATACATAGAAGTGGTTTTACTTCAATGTTAGAGTTTGTTTAACTATATGGTATACAGCCAACCCAGGGAACTACCCTTTTTAGTTTAAAACCATCTTCTGTAAATGGATCAAAACATATATGGTGACTCATCAAATTTTTATGTTATCTTTGTGGGGAACATATCCAAATGACTGATCCAGTAATTCAAAGGAATGATTACTTCTCTCACCCAGAAAATATGCTTCTCCCCATGCTATGTGACAAGAGAAACAACATAAGAGAGCTGGGATCTACGGCGACTTTTGAAGGCAAGATCGGAACTCATAAATGGTGTAAGAAACTTTGTTGTCCAGAAGCTTAAAGTTAATGCCAATGACTACATTGATATAATTAACTGGACGGAAGAAGGAATTACTGAACCTCCTTTGATAAAACATATAACTCACGAGGACTTAAAGTATATAAGTGAAGCAAGAGACCCAAGTTGTGAGGTGCACTGTGTGGATTTTCAGTGTTTTCCCTATCATACAAAGGCAGTGGAAAGAGTCATAAAGCTCGTGACTGAGTCATCTCTTAGTGTCTGTGGTCTAGAAGCAAGAAATGGCTTTGCTAGAGCAAATATTGCTTCCCAAAAGATTATGCCCAAATTTGAGACAAAAAAACAATGTTTTAAGTCTCAAGAGGAATATTGTAACTAAAGAAATCTTATAGCAATGTGTACATATAGCAATGATAGCAATGTTAACTGTTAAAATATTTGACTAAGAAATGTTAGCGATGGCATCAGGTTAAATATACAAAATTTTTTAAATGTCTGTATTTTTTTGTTAAAAACCTATCTTCTCAATGCTCTTGCGGCACCTCAAGATGTAAACCTAGAACAAAAATATTTTGTAGTTTTATTGTAAACATGAAAAGGTAACTTTCGAGTGCTATTAGAAAGTTCTTTGAAAAAAATATTTTTTTCCTATCCTTTCGTTCCACCCTAATGTGCATCACTTGGTTAGAATAATATGAGAAGTATATTGTTTGAAGTCAAAAAAGAAACTATATTAACAGCTAAGAAATTTTCGTCCTTTATGATATCTCCATCATCAAAATCAATGACACCATTATTAAACATAGCCATTATTATTATTATAGACAAGAAATTATAATATATTATTACTGCTAAGTTTACCTTCGACTGAAAATTTGTAAAAAGAACAATACAATATATGGTGCAATAACCATGGTTGGTTTAATCTGGAATTTTCTTGAAGGTATTTAATTTAAAACCAGAAAGTAATGCTACAAATGTCTAGTTAACAGCATTATTCCTTCGATCGATTAAGATAATCTCTGGTTAACAGAGTGTTAAACTTGCATTGAACAACGCAATATTAAGTTTAATTGAAGATTATTTTTAATCTGAAGATAATCTCCAATTGAACAATCGGTCGTTAGAGTTTAAGTTTAAGTTTAGTTAAATGAAAAGCACCAAACAAATGAGAAAACTAATACTAAAAAATTATAAAAACAGAAATGCCATTAGTGTACTGCCAAAAGGCAAGGCAATTTCAGTTAGTGCGGTGATTATAGAACAATATGCCTTAAGAGTCACTTGTTGAAACTTTTTTATGAGAAAAGGAACAGGTATCACAAGAGAGATTGAGAACAAGTATCACCAACACAATGGTTTGTCCCTTATTTTTGGTTGTATGTTCTTAAAAAACTGTCCTTTCTCTCCTAATTCATATTTTAGCTGCCAATTTTCCTTTAGTTCCTTTCGAAAAATTGGAATAAAATCAGACTCTGGTATTTTTAATCCGAGTATTATTCCATTTTTCGCACCATTTTTTGCTAAAAAATCCACTTCTTCATTTTCATCTATACCTGAATCCATGAAATATAAATGTGTTTTCCCCTACTTAATATATTGTGATACAATTCCAAAATATCAAGTAGTATATAATTTAAATTACGATTTAAACAAAGGTTTTTAAGTTTTTCTACCGAACTTTTAGAGTCTGTGAATATAACAAATTTATCATCTTCTTGTTCTAAACACATATTAATTGCTAGTTTTATGGCAATAAGCTCTGCACTGAAAATTGGCAACATTTCTAGTAGATTGTATATTAACTTAAGATTTTTAGAAGGGTAATAAACAGAACAACCAACTCCATGTTTCGATTTCGATCCATCAGTATAAACTTTTTCATACTCCTTCCATTTAAATGTACAATCCCGATAATATCCTTTTTGTATAATATTACTCTTTTGAGACAAGTATGTAATATTAATATGAGTCTTTACGGGATATAGAAATATTTCATAGGAATAATTCCATAAAGGTCACCATTGGATTGATAAATTTGTTCATATCTGTGTACATTGGTAATAAAACTTTCAACTAATCGGTGTTTTTTTCTTCTCCCAATATTTAGATGTCAAAACGTTACTGGCTAAACTGGATATTTTAGCCAATACCTTAGATTTATGACAACTTAACTTTAAAACGAATTTGTCAGATAAAAATCTTCTACGCAGGTTCAGTGGTGGTTCACATGTTTCAGCTTCCATGACGTCTATAGGCGTAGATACTTCCCAAGTATCCAATACTGAGTCGAAGACATTTGTTTTTTATTTGATCTATTTTTAACAAGAGTAGAAGGAACGACCACATAAGCCGAGTGACAACAAACATAGTAGTAAAAAACGACGAGAGATGGTTTCCCAATGGGGAGACAATCAGTGGGAAGACCACGAACACGATGGAATGACAACTTACTTGAGGCACTTTTAAAAATGAACAGAGTCATGTTACACAAAAAAAAATAGAAGTAGAACATCATGTACTGTATTTATTATTGATTTTAACACACTATAAGACATACTTACACATTGACAGCACATTGTATACTAAACTAAAAATTTAAATCTCAAACGCGATCTAAAATTGTTACAAATAATTAAGTATTACAACCATTAAAAGATACTTTTGTCAACCTACCATTACAGAAACAATTTTAAAAACATCTTGGCAATGTTAAAGTCATCAAGTATTTAGGCCGGCATAAAATTTGGCAATAATTATTATTTTTTCTAAAGATTGACGTCTCGCAAGAAACCAAAAAAATAATTATTTTTTATGAGATGTTTAGTGAGTATAATTTGCACTTTTTGTAAATATGTAAATAGTTTTATAAAAATTATTTAATATTTACAGGGTGAAGTAACAAAGCCTAAAATATTATAAACGCATTATATTTGGGATTTTATCAGAATATCTTAAAAATTCTGCGAAAATAATATTATGAGAAAATCAAGAGAAATAGCAGATACCCACCTCTTAGATGTAAATATGGATTTCTAGGCAGCGTGTTTTGTTAAAAAATACATGAAAAACATGACAAAAAAGATTTAAAAAATTGCTATATACAATATGTCCCCCTAAGTTGGAACATCTGGAAAACATTATTCTTAAAAAGTTCTGCATGTTCTAAAATCAAAAAAACAATCATCAGATATTAAATTTTATCAATAGTATACGAGGTATGTCATAAAATATGAATTTCGCTCAAGAGTAAAGTACCTTTATATTTCACAATATCGAAAATTCGTAAATAAATTCGTAATAAAAGTTATTTGGAATTAAAAATTATGTTATAATATTCAATTATATTCTTCTAATTGAAAAAAAAATTCAAAATTTTTCTTAAATTACGGATACCCAACAATTCTTATTTATGATAACTCCGTTATTATTAATTTTATGAAAAATAGTTGTTCTTTATAAAAAGTTATGCATGGGCTCAAAACTAAGATTTAATTATAATATATCAAATTTTGTCAATTTTATACGAGGTATTTCAAAGAATATGAATTTCGCTCAAGAGTAAAATTCCTTTATTTTTCACAATATTAAAAATTGTTATTATAAGAAGTTGTTCAGAATTAAAAATTGTGTTTCAATTTGCAGTTACATCCTTCTAATTAAAAATATAAAGTACTTTCAGCATATCAAAATGCCATCATCAGAGCTTCGTCTTATAAAGGTAGGTATAAATACCTCAAAAGAAGAGTAATTGTTGACCAACACATTACATTTAAAATTGACTCAGGGCCAAGCCTCTGGTCATGGGTAAAAAAACCCTTAAAATATATAAATTATCACATTGATGTGAGTACTTCACAATATGGCTACCATATTACATTGAGCAGTTGTTCCCGATTCATATGAATTCTTGTACTAATGTTCTTTCAAATAGAACATTATTAATATTATTATTAAGTATATATAAATAAAGTATTTCTTTATGATAAACTATTATACATTAATATATTATTTTCGTCGGGAGTAAACCTTATTAATTTTACTTTATAACTTTATTTGGACTTTGAATTTGCGCTTACACTTCGAAAATAGTTCGAAGAACTACAAAAATAGTAAAATACATTGAGATGACACATGAAAATATCTTTAGAACAATAATTAAGTTCTTATAATTTTAAAATGCCACTGACAATGAGTTGTTAAATAGATACAGCTATAATAAAATTAATATTTTAGTAAATTGGATAGGTAAATATATACATAAAATATACAATAACAATGAAATGCAATGACTGATGCATCGGTAATAACTTATCCCAACATTTAATGATGCTGTAAAATTAAACTCAGACTATATATACAACAGTGCAAAAAAGAAAATTTTTAGTTAAAAAGTGTTACTTAACACAAGTGTCACCATGAGGTCTTTATTTGCATTGGGTCTTGCTTCGATAATAATTGCAGTTTGTGTTGCTAATCAAAAGTATACAACCAAGTACGATAATATAGATGTAGAGGCCATTCTTAAAAGTGACCGCTTACTTAAAAATTACGTTTTTTGTCTTATAGATAAAGGACCATGTATTGCAGATGCAAAGGAACTAAAAAGTAAGTGTGTGTTGAAATTCTCAAAGCTGTTTTTTGTGTACTTGTGCAGTCTATATTTCTTATTAAACAATTTTTTTAATTTACATAGCTCAAGAGACCTTGAATGCCTAGGGCTAAAATACAATTAATATTCTTCTTCTTTTAGTGCCTATTCGTTTCTAATATTGGCGATCATTCTGGCTATAATTATTTTATAAACTGATGCTTTAAATTGATTAGTTGTTTCTGTGGAGAACCATTTCCTCAGGTTCTTTAACCATGGTATTCTTCTTCTCCCAATTCCTCGCTTTCCGAATACTTTACCTTGAAGGATTACCTTCAGTAATCTGTATTTAGTGCCGTTTCTCATTATGTGTCCGAGATATTCTAACTTTCTCCTTTTAATGGTATACATCACCTCTTTTTCTTTGTCCACTCTTCGTAATACGGTCTCGTTGGTTATCTTGTCCGTCCATGATATTCTTAGGATTTGCCTGTATAGCTACATCTCGAAGGCTTTAAGTTTTTTCTCCATTGCTTCGTGAGTGTCCAGGATTCAACTCCGTAATACAATATTAAGAAGATATAACATCGTAGGAGCCTTATTTTTATCTCCAGATTAAGGTTGTGGCTTCTAAAGTGTTTGGCCATGTTATTGAATGCATTCCTAGCATTGTCTATTCTACATTTTATTTCTTGTGAGTAATCCCATTGTTCGTTTACTATTGTTCCAAGATAGTTATACTGTTTTACTCGGTCCACTGGTGTATTATTGATAAGTAGTTGGGCGTCTCTAATTTTATTTTTGCTAATGATCATAAATTTAGTTTTTGATATATTTACTTAAAGTCCAAATCTTTCACTTACTTCATTTACTTTGTTTATTAGTTGTTGTAAACTGTTCAAACTGTCTGTAAAAATAACGGTGGCGTCTGCATAGTGGATGTTGTTTAGGCGTTCTCCATTTAGAAGTACTCCATTTTCGCAATTTTCCAAGGCTTCACTAAATATTTCCTCTGAATATAGGTTAAATTATACAGGTGAAAGTATACAACCTTGTCTAGCGCCTCGTAGAATATGGATCGCTTCCTTTGGTTCACCTCCAAGATTTGTTCTTATTGTGGCTGTTTGGTTCCAGTATAAATTTTGTATTATACGTCGGTCTTTATCATCCATTTGGGCTTTTGTTAGAACATCCATAATTTTTCGGTGTTTCGCCAATCTTTAACCAGTAAAACTGGCTGTAGAAGCTCTTTACAGAAGAGAGTCCACTTTGATAACTGCCAACACAACCATAAAATTTGTAAGATGAAGTAGTTTTCAATCCTAAGAGCAAAATTAATAATATTGAAAATATTAAAAACATTACTAAAAGTCCACAAAGAAAAAGAAATGTTTTTCCTGTAGTTGGCTGTATACCATCAATCACAAAATTGGAAAAAATGCTTTGTAAAAGGTATACAATTTCTTTTATTAAAAATCCCTTTAAAGGGCTACATCACTACAAAACGTTTTCAATTTTTTATAAAATCATCATCAGTGTTAAGATCTAAAAATAAGTATAACCGAATTAGTAAATGCAAAGTTGGTATTTAAATTTTGACTAGGGTTATATTAGCAAGTTGGTTATACTTACAAACTTGATGCTAGCTGAGCCACAAAAGAAAAATATTAGGGTAAACACCCTTTAAATATCACACTGATGCGTTATAAGTGCATACTTTGAAAAATTGCCTTGTGATGGTTACATGGCAACTGGGATAATGCCCTAAGGTAATGTATATCCCAACACGTGGGATCCAAAATTTACTTGTTTACATACCGATGACTTAATGGCAAATTAATGCAAAATGAATGAGTGATGTTTCTGAAAGGTGTCAAAGGACAGACCGACAACGTGACGTATAAGTTACCCTGTATTACCCCAACCAGCTAATTGTAATAAAAGATTTTTTAAAAAATTTTCAACAGTAATAACAAACATCAACAAAGTTGTGGCTCTAATTACATTTGAGTACTTTGATTATGAAAGATGTAGGTAGAGTATAAAATGATTTTTTTTATTATTACTAAAATTACTAAATTACTAAAAGATTTTTAAAATGAAAACTTATTGGTATACTTTCCTGGTGACACCTCCAAGGCTTCTACAATTTGCAAGCACATGGATGCTGCAGTGAAGACAAAGGGAAGGAATTCTACACTATGCAATTCACATCCCCCGTCTGCAGCTTGGTAAAGTTCCAACGGAAAATGCACCTGGTTACTCTACGGAGTAATACGACTATAAAATAAAAATGTATACCATTTTTATTCAGTTGCAATGCGAAGGCAAAACAATCTTACATTTTAATTAGAGTACGGAGCGCAGTCCAGTCCTCTGAATCGCGATTTTCGGCTCTTATTAGAGCCTCATCGGAGAGAACGTAGGCACTGTTCTCCATATCCTAAATGACCAGCACCGAGATTGCTAACAAAAATGGTATACATTTTTATTTTATAGTCGTATTACTCCGTAGAGTAACCAGGTGCATTTTCCGTTGGAGCTTTACCAAGCTGCAGACGGGGGATGTGAATTGCATAGTGTAGAATTCCTTCCTTTTGTCTTCACTGCAGCATCCATGTGCTTGCAAATTGTAGAAGCCTTGGAGGTGTCACCAGGAAAGTGTACCAATAAGTTTTCAATTTAAAAATCTTTTAGTAATGTTTTTAATATTTTCAATATTATTAATTTTGCTATTAGGATTGAAAACTACTTCATCTTTCAATTGGCAGATGACGCTAGTCACCTAATACCTTCACTTCCCTTGCAATGGGTGGGAATAACTCTCGTTACTGGTCATTTAGGATATGGAAAACAGTGCCTACGTTATCTCCGATGAGGCTCCAATAAGAGCCGAAAATCGCGATTCAGAGGACTGGACTGCGCTCCGTATTCTAATTGAAAAGTAAGATTGTTTTGCCTCCGCATCGCAACTGAAAATGGTATACATTTTTATTTCATAAAATTTGTCTTAGACAAACTAAATAGCCAGGACACTAGCCTTAGTGCCGATCCATCGGAAGCATTACGCAACACAATCGCGGAACGGGGCCTCTCTGAAGTTACAGGTACATTTAGTGTACTTCAAAAGTGACAAAATCCAAAAAAGTATGACAAAGGACTAAACAATCCTGGATATTTCCCCATGCCGAAAAAGAAGACAACGCGACAAGGGATGAAAAATTTGTTGAGTTCTAAAAAGAAACAAGTGATTGTGGAACCAGTGCAAGAGCACATAATGTAGAAGATGGGGCAACTAATCCGGAGCCCATGATTTTTAATTTGGAACAAGAATTTGAGATTGAATTGAAACCAGAGAAAGAAAACTTCTATAACCAAACAAATGGTTCTTTAAAAGATTACGAATATATTTTGGAAAAGTAAATGGCCGTTTATGAGACCGAAGGAGTGAAAGGCGATTATTTCTTCATGGTCTATGACTATCTAATAATCTTAAAACCGACCAACCAGCATAGAGGCCGAAAGAGCTTTCTCCGCAACCAGCTATATGTGCAGGTCTGTGTGAAGTCGGTTAGGCGATAGGACGATAGACCAAATGTGTTTTTTAAGGTCTCACTTCCAAAAAACTAAATTAATTCATGTTTTTGTTGTTAAGAAATTTAGAATAGAGACCAAAAAACATTAAAATCGTGTTTTTATTTTGATTCCACATTTTGCTGGATCCGCGCTGTATCCAGCTGGATTTGGACCAATTTTGCATAAATCCAGCTGGATTGAAAAGGCTGCTATCCCTAACCCCGATACTCCGACCGAGTTGTTACCAACCGTTCCTAATGTGAGGACGCTGAGCCTCAGGACGTGTCCAACGTGCCCGGTGCTAAATCTAGGATTATTTAAAACAAATTATGTCAATGTTTCCATTACTGTAACATTTTAAAGGGTCTTTACCCACATATCGATGCTTAAGATGTGATACCGCGTATCTGCAATTTTTGACAAAATGAGTTTTATTGCTTATTGCATGTAAAAAATACTCTGTCATATTGTGGTGAAAGCGCTAATTTGACCTATACAGTTTGAATGAGTAACGTGATTAGTAGTGACATCTGGTATAGGTAAGCTGAATATCTTTTAATGTGACAGCGCGTATCTGAATTAGTTGACATAGTAACGTGCTGTGGTAACATTGTGTTGATAAAGGTATGTACTTACAAAACCATAATTTATTTATAAAGAAACAAAAAGCATCATAAAATATGTTCAAAGTTGCAGATGTTGTCGAATTGTGGTATTATTTAAAAACCTTTGTTATTTGCATCATAAATCAATAAACTTCGGCGTTAGAACAGGAAAACAGATACGCGATATCACAGTAACCACTTTTTTGATAAATAGGTATACCTTCAGATACCTGAAATCACTAAAGCAGTATACGAGTATAATATTTTTTATAAATAGTAAATTATTGTCCAAAGACTTCTGTTTATTTTAAATTTATTTCATTATAATTCGATTAAATATTTTAGATTACTGTTTTGTTCCAGATTAAAATGAGTACCTCTAGAGGTCGTCAAATGGTAACAAATGCAAGAAATGACGTAATAGTTCACGTTTTAAACAATAATATCAAGGACACCATTAAGTGTGCCATAAAAACAAACAATGAAGAAGCCACAGTATTGGAAAATACCGATGCGGATGAGCTGGGACCTACATTATTATCTTTGGAACAAGAGGTTGCCGCAGCCAATCTGCTTTTATTGGGGGAGTCTGCAGTAACAAACGAAACGTTTTCGACAGACATAAACAATGTTACTGATGGATTGCCAAAGGAATCTGATTTTGAAAAAGTGAGTAACTGGCTAAGGAATATTGACAATGAACGTTTAGATTGTGACGCAATATTAGAAACGGTTTCCAATGAAATTTCGACAAATGAGCTCTCCAGGGACAAAACACATCTAGAAGAATTAAGAAATGACGTTGCACTAAACCACGAAGGTATTTTAAATGAAGTGATGTCGAGCTCATCGTCTGTAATTGCTGATCAGATTGATGAATCGTGGTTGCCAGAAAACGAAAATAAGTCAGATTACTCAACTAGTTCGGAAGAAGGCAAACAACAAGAAGGGGAAGAACCAGTAGCAAGAGCCGATAATGACGGTAACAACGAAAATAAAAAAGCTCGAAAAAGAATAGCAGATATCAACGAATGGCACGATATTAAAAATAAAAGACTAAGACAACACGGAAAAAAATATATTGGCTGGACAAGGGTTGGAAAGACAGCGAAAAGAGGAACACCTAGAAATGAAAAACAAATGGGACCAGTCTGCTTATCCTCCGTATGTAAAAAATCCACAGTAAGGCAGTGTCAAGATTTAAATGAAGAGGACCGAAAAGAACTTTTCAACAACTTTTGGAACAATCTCACATGGGACCAGAAAAAAATCTATATCGCTTCTCTGGTTTGCAAAAAAGAAAAAAACAGAAATACAAAGAAAGAGACTGAAGAATCAAGGAGGAAAAATACATTAACCTACACACTTAAAACATTAGATGGCAAGATTTTGACTGTTTGCAAAAAGTTATTTTTGTCAACGTTTGCTCTTACAGAACATTATGTATTTAACTGTTTGACATCAGAAACAAAGCATGGAATGATAGCAGCAACAGAGGTAAATAATGAGAGAAGAAGAGAGAAGAGAAAAATAGCAGAGATCCGAAAAGAAACTCAATGCAATAAGTCCAGTAACAGCGCCAAAGATGTATTGCGTAATTTTTTACATTCTCTTCCGAAACTCCCTGCTCACTATTGTCGCAAATCTACAAGTAAATTATATATTGAGCCTATTTTTGGAGACAATATGAGCAAAGTATACCAGGAATATTCCAGAATGTGCCGTGAACAAAATAAGGAATTGAAACCAGTTTCAAGATACACTTTTGATTTAATGGTAAAAGAAAAACATATTTCCTTCCACATACCAAAAAAAGATCGTTGTGATACATGCTGCAGTTATGAAACAAATAATCTAGATGAGAATGTCTATAAGAAGCACATTAACAACAAAGAAAAAGCAAGGCAAGAAAAGGAGAACGACAAACAGGCAGGGCATGTAAAACAATGCATTGTCCTAACACAAGATCTTCAGGCAGTAAAAGTATGTCCCATGTTAAATGCATCGGCTTTATACTATAAAACAAAACTTTGCTGTCACAACTTTACCATATTTAATGTTAATACTCATCATGTAAGATGCTACTGGTTTACAGAAACAGAAGCTGACCTATCCGCCAATACCTTTGCAACTTGTATCACTGATTACTTGTTAGACCTCTGTCCTGTAAATATTCCTATTATTATTTGGAGCGATGGTTGCACCTATCAGAATAGGAATGCTACATTGTCAAATGCGCTTCTATCTTTTAGTGTCGAAAACAATGTTATTATCTACCAAAAGTATCTTGAGCGTGGCCACACACAAATGGAGGCCGATTCCGTTCACGCTCAAATAGAAAAGACAGTAAAATATAAGTCTATTTATCTTCCAAGTGATTATATCAGACTCACAAAGGAGTCGAGGAAACAAACACCATACCAGACAAAAGAGGTCACTTATGACTTTATCAAAAAAATTTTCCGAAACTTTAGTATACCCTTCCATTAGACCAGGTCGAAAAGTGAGCGATCCAACCGTAACTGATATTAAAGTCATCAAGTATACGCCTGATGGAATCATCCAAGTAAAATTAGATTATTGTGGTGAGTTTATAGATCTACCTACAAGAAAACCTAGAAGTGCAAAAACCAATGTTTCACAACTAGGCCAGTTTAAACCATTACGTAACGCTCCTATCAAAATAACCAACACAAAATATAATCACTTACAGCAACTTAAAAGTGTAATTCCTAAAGACTGCCATGGTTTCTACGACACCTTGCCTCACGAGAGTAAACAGAAGAATTAACAACGTATTTGTTGTTTTATTGATTTTTGTGTTTTCTGCATTTTTTAAATAAATATTTTAAGTCAATAAATTTCTTTCTCCCACACAAATAACAAATTGCAATATTTACATTTGGTAGTGATTACACGTAATCCTCCTCTAACCAACAATTAAACAATAGTGATTCTACGTATCTGCAGCTTTTTGTTAATGAGATTATATTAAAAGAAATGATATACAAAATATTAAAAGAAATGATATATGATGATGAAAAATATATAAAATAGTATTAAAATATTTAATTCTCACACAACAGAACGTTTTTTGCGTCTCCTGTAAAAAGGGGTTTTTGCAGATACGCGGTATCACATCTTAAGCATCGATATTTTCAATTTTGGTGGCTTAGCATGTGAACATCCTGTTCAACACTGATGATGATCTGTAATAGATCGAAAAGGTTCAGCATTTGTGATGTAGCCCTTTATTGGTATTTTTAATAAATTATATACCTTTTATAAATAATTTTAATTAACAAAAATTTTTTGTGATATATGGTATATAGCCAGTTACAGGTAAACTTTTTTCCTTGTGGATTTGTTAAAAAAGTTGTTGAAATAATATTATTATTTTTATAAAACATATAAGGCAGAGGAGCTAGCTTCTATTATGCCCAAAAAAACAGAAAAATATCATTATACAACTAATACAAATGAAGAATAAAGTTGCAATTAACTAATATCAAACAAAATACTGAAACAATAAATAGTGCCACCCTAAAAAAATAAATCCTATAAAGAAGCTATGATGCCCTAAAACAAAGAAAAATATCGTTATAAAACTAACAAAATTATAAAGATTATTTCATTCATAGGAGATTCTGACCAATAGAAAGCTACAGAAATCTGAATTAAATCGATTATTTTTTAATGATTTTAACTTCTAATCGTATAGTAAGATATTTGATCACGTGTTTAATTCTGTCCAATCAGATTAAAATTATACTGAGAATTATCTACTGTAGAAAATTCCCGATAGAATTTTTTTGTTTACCAATTTCCTAGTTTTGACAACTGTCACATTTAAGAAAATATCCATAATATACGTATTAAAAAATAATCTTACGAATATCACACGACAGTAAGAATAAATAAGAAAATAATGCTTCATTTTCTACTCAAATTTGTTGTCATTGGGCAATAGCCACTCGAGCCCTGCGGGCTCTTGTGTCTATTGCCAGACAAAAAATTTTCGAAAAACTGTCGCATTATTTTCAATTTATTCTCACTCTCTTGTGATATTATACCCGATAATTTTTGATAATCTCCCGTCGTTAAGCATATTACGTCAGATGCCTTTCGTTGCTACGAAAAAATACATTCAGTGACATTGATGACAATTAATGTTTTAAAAATTATAAAAGTGATGACTTTCAATCGTCAAATATTTATAAAAACTGTGTGTTTAATGGTACTTACATAAATAAATTACAATAAAATTTTGGTTTTGAACAGTTTTATTCATGAAATAATCGCAACAAATTGCACTCGACCTCTGAAATTAATATAGAATTTTTGCTCTCGTGACACTTTGACATAATTTCACTCGCCTTCGGCTCGTGAAATTAAAACTGTCAAAGTGTCACTCGGGAAAAATTCAATAATTTCAGAGCTCTTGTGCAATTACTACTGACAATTAAAAAACATCAAACACAATTCTAACACAATAAATATTGCCGTCCTAAAATAATTCAGTCCTGTAAAGAAAATAAAGAAAAATCAAGTCGATTTTTAAAAATGTTAACACTATACTAAATTCACAATTAAGATGCACTAGAAATAAACAAACCGCGACACTTCAATGTCACCAGGAGCACTCCCGAATTATGATTTACAATGTATAAACTTTGTAAATCATGATTTGGGATTTATACAATGCATGCTTCTTCTTCTTCAGCCTTCAGTAATCTAACTTTGGATATAGGCCTCCCCCAATTCAATACAGTGATGTCTATTTTGCGCCACCTGTTTCCAGTTGTGTCCTCCAAACTTCTTTATGTCATCGGCCCATCTCATTTGTGGCCTTCCTCTACTTCTTCTTCCTAACCACGGTCTCCATTGTTGCATTTCGCGATTCCATCTTTTATCCTTCAGTCGGGCGTTGTGTCCTGCGAAACTCCATTTTAATTTGGCAGCATGTTCTCCTGCGTCTCCATGCATACAATGCATATACATTGTAAATCATGATTTGGGAGTGCTCCTTGTAATATTCAACGTGTCTGGTTTGTTTATTTCTAGTGCATCTTGAAATAAATTGAAGTATCGTTAAAAGAAACTATGTTAACGAAAATAGATAATATGAAAATAATAGAAAAATATGAAACGATATGTTAACTAGAAACGTAAAACATCTTACCTTGGACACATATTTAGACACGACAGGTATAACTTTCTTCAACTTGTTATAGAAGGGAAAATAGAAGGCAGACGTTACCCGGGTAGACGACAAATAACTTGGCTGCCCAACATCAAAGAATGGGCAGGATTAGACTTTTAAAGTCTAATAACAAAAGCCCAAAATAGAGAAGACTTTGCAGAAGTCATGGCCAACCTTTGCTAAGAAGACGGCACCTAAAGAAGAAGAACACTAGCTGCCGATATGGTGTCTGGATACAAGTTATTCTATAATAGATATGAAATATTTTGTTGGGTAAAAAGTTTATACTGGATCTTGTTGTCTGTCGTCTGTTCCCTCTTTAATTTGTAACTATGGCCTCTTAGTTGTTCGTCTTGATTTAGTGTAAATATGGTGTTAAGGTTTCCAAAATTATATTTTAAACTACGGAAGGACATGCTCCAATGTTGTTAGATGGGTTAGGGATAGTATTGGGACCGTGCAAGTTCGGTAAAGCAACATCTATTTCTACGCTCTGCAAATTTATTCGCACTTTTAATTATATTGGCCAATTATATTAGTCCTGGTTACTGGATAATTGTCAAGGCCATAGTCCAAAAAAATAATAAGAAGAAAAAATAAGATTCAGGTTATGTTATTAAAACGTAAACAATTGTATGTAATAAATAAAATTAGTTATTAAAATGCAGTACTGCAAGCAAAATACAATTAATTAAATTTACTGCAATTAATAATTGCATATCATATCAATATTTTGGAGCAACATATAACTTTTTTTCTTCAATGACAGTAGATATGAAATGTACGTCAATTTGACAATTTCAATTGACAATATGAATTATTTAAGAAAGTTGCAATATTTCTCCGCTATTCGCGCACGATCGTTTCTCAATTCCCTTCCAAGTACTTGCACACCGCGAATATCTTCATAATTAGGTCGTACACGACCAAATACCAGTCTTGTGGCTTTACGTTGAACATTTTCAAGTAAGGTTTTATCACGACTAATATCTGGACTCCACACTGGTTCGACAAACTGAAAAATGGGTCTGACGTATATAAAGCAAAGTTTACTAATCGAGGTTAGGGATATTCGTGTATAACATTTACGGATTATAGACAAATTTAAGCCACTATTAATTATCACTCCAAGATCTTTGTGGGACAATATTGACTTTATGGGATGTCCATCAATAAAGTACGGTAGTAATGGTGAAATGAAATAAACGGTGAACTACCCTAGCTAACCGAAATACCATCGGAAAATGATATCTTAACCAACTCAGATAGTTATCGTTCACCCTTAGCTTAGCTCAGTCACTCATGGTGTGTGTTCGTCTTGTCCTAATCTTAGAAATGAACTATGAAAATTGGAATGGAAGCAAAGAAAACAGTATTTTTAACCAATCATTTATATTGTTTAAAAAAATATCATAGAAATGTGACTTAATTGCATTAACAAATATATTCAAATTCTTGCCAAAAACTAACAATTTTTAAATTATACTTATGCATGGCTTGTGGTGTTGATTCGATGGTAACTTCTTGATGTCGAATGGTACTGCTGTAGACTTCTTATAGACCTGGGCAGATGTTCGGCCTCAGATCCCTGCAGCTGAAGATGTTGGGTGCTGTAGTCTAGAAGTCATGGTAACATTTGTTGTAATCATTGGTGTCATCGCCGGCGATAGACTTTTTTGAAGCTCCCAGAAGGAGGACGGTGATCTTATTCCCAAAAACTATAAGATAAAAACCTATATCAATCATCAAGAAGAAAAACCAAAAACGAGCCTTTGCCAAATAATCGTAAAAAGTATTCATTGGCAAAGGAACAAAATAAAATTAATAGTGACGGAATAGTTAAATAATTTAATTACTAAAAGCATATCAATACATGAAATGAAATATTCAAAATTAAGGTACTAATACACGTGGAGAGTAACGTCGAGGTTAGGTAAAATATTATTATAAAAAATTAAAAGTAGACTATAAAAAACTTAGAATACAAAACTCACCCCAAGATAATAATAAGTCTGGAAATAGATAGCTATTATCAGCTCTGTAATTGCCTTTTATAAGATTACCACCACCATTTTGAGAATTGAAATGACAGCGTGAACTGTAGAAAGGTAGGCTTGTTCCGTATTAAGACAGATATTTACAGAGTAAGAATATACGGGGTACGTTCAGTATGTTCAATTGATGATTTAAATGAAAAGAGATATAGTAAATAGAAGATAATAAAGAGGATAATAAAAGAGCATAATAAAAGAGGGCGCCAAACAAGTTTTTAACGAAGAAGCAAGTTAAAACGAATAGAAGATAATTATTAATGAAATATTAAAGAAAATAGAATAAAATAATTATTTAAAAATAAAATATCAAAGATGTGATGTTGTAACGTTACAATCGGTTATTTTTGCCAATATGTAGTACGACGCATTTTTCAATGTTCAGTGGAAATAATCACTCTGAGGATCATTTGAATATTGCGTCAAAGTCGGCTTGAAGAACATGTTGGTCAATAATTGAATTCACATATAATTTAGTACCATCAGCGTAAATGGAGACCTTACTGAATACAACGAGAGGAAGATTACTAGTGTACATACAAAAGAGTAGTGGTCCAAGTACTGATCCTACTGGAACTCCGCACTTGACTGGTTTATCCAGTGAATAAATTTTTCCAACACGAACCCGGAAGTACCTGTCGGATAGAAAATTTTAAATCCAAATGTTTAACTTTCCGAGGATACCATACTGATCCAATTTAGCTAGTAATTACTAGTTGGGACAACTTTTTACTTGTGCAAATTCTTGAACCTTGTTCTTGGGTGTCTCACAAATGTGATTATAGAAAAATATTTCATGGGAATATTTTTTCCAACCTTATCTTAGAACCTTTTTAAAATCTCGTTTATATGAAGTCAATAAATTTTGTTGTTACAAATTTACTGCAAGGTTTACATTAAATTTTTCTTTTATCAATACACATTTCGGATAGGATGCAATCCATCTACAAATCTTCTTTAACATACTTGAAGATAAGGCGTCAAATTAAGTACCAAAATATGAAATTATAATTACATATTGTTCTGTCAACAAACGGCAACTAGAGGCACAAATTGAAAATACACATTGAGGTTAATTGCAACCATATTTTATAAGTAGATTTAGGCAAATATGCAAATTGCATATTTTGCATATTATGCATAAAAAATGCAAAAATTTCCAATTCTGCATATTTTTATATAAGTGTGCATAAAGTGCATATAATTTGGAATTTTGGTTGTAATTATACATATCTCTTTATATTCAGATAAGAAATAGCTTGGAAATCTCAATATTTTATTTTGTTTTTTAATCTCTAGGTATACAAATTTTTAGTATCGCAATGTACTAACTAATAAAAGATACCGGCTTATACATTTTGTCACGTTTTCTCCTTGATACAAGGGTTCCAAAATCTGCCAGTTTATACCTCTTGGTAAAGATTTTTATTTTGATGATTTCATTTTTGTTCTAAAATAAGCAGTGTCTTTGTAATTGTGAATAATTACTGTGCTTTGAAAATGCCGAAAATATACAGTTCAGTACCATTTATAAAATCAAACTATAGTTTTGTTCAGAATACTGTTACCCAATTAGAATCTTACAAATTATCATTGTTAGACAGTATATTTTTAATAAAAGAATTGGAATCATTGTGTCAAAACATTAAAAGAAATACATATTGGGAAGGAAATTTTCCAAAAATTTAAAGCAACCATGGAAATCAACAATAGTTACCAGGTTCTTTCTGAAGTGATTCAAGTACAAGCTGGGACGTTTTCCGAACCACTTAATTTAAAACCACCTATATAAAATACATAGGTAGTAGGTACATGTTAATTAATAAAACATTTGAAGTTATTGTAAATATTTTTGTAAATAAAAAAATATTGTAAATATTGCTTTTAGTACATGCATGTTTTCTAGATATATATGCATATTTTTGGGTAAAATACTGCATATTTATGCGCATCTTTCATACTTTTTTATTTGCATATCTGCCTAAGTCTATAATATAATCAATCCTCTGCCTCGGAAAACTTTATTGTGTATGTAAAGTAACCTACCGTTAATCTCGTTAAGTCAAGGTAGTTCAATTTATTGTATGAAACGGTACCACCATAAAGACAATGGATTTTCTCGTAAGATAAAAAAAATATTTTATAAATAAGAATTTTTATTAAAAATCCTAAATTATCAGTAAAATCAGAAAAAAACAGAATGCTCCGGACTCCAGTTATGAACATAATGTAGCCAGCATATTATACGCTATTATTTTTTTAGTAGGGGAGGAAAGTATGCTAAATGTGCAGTCACTCGAGCGCTTTGGAGACCTATTGGGTTGTGAAGAGTAGGTTCTAAAACCAAAAAAAGTTAAGTAAAGTTTTCCATTTTAGTGAGGACTTTCCATTTTTAATTTAGTTTTCCATTTCCAACAATCGTTTTTTCCGATTATAGCGCCATCTATACATAATTCTAAAAAATGTTTAAAAAAAAATTACTTATTTTTACGTAAGGAATCCTAATTTGCAATATAAAATGGGGGTCCTTATTTAAAATTTTAACGTAACCCCCGATCCCACATACGTGGGAGACGTGCTTGCTGCCATTTGATAGATTTTTAAAACATATTGAATAAGTGTGTTTTTCAGGTTTTCGATCTGATGTTCATTTCGCGAAATATCGCGGGATTCGTATTTAAAATATTAAATTTTCCCCTTACCCCTTTCCGTGAGTAGTCGTATTTGGTATCATTCGATAGATTTGTGACAAATATTGAGCACGTATTTTTTAGTTTTTAGATCTATCGTTTATTTCGCGAAATATTCGCTTTTTGCTTGTGAAACTTTGTGACTCACCCATTTCCTTACGCTCCGCCCAAATCGTCAGATTTTTTAAATATACACTTTTTTGTATCTACTTAACTTACCTTATCTTAATCTGAAGATTTCGAGTTTTTCTAAGGATAGATTTAATAATAAGGGCCCCCCCTTAACGAACTCCCCTGTGTTTAGAGCCAATATATGGTAGAGGTACATCTACAGGATACCAGGTTTCTCTCCATATGATAATCTAACGCTCTCGAGTTACTGCAAAAATCCCCGCTTGGGCTCCCCTACCATTTTTCTTTCATTTATAAATAACCCAATGTCGCTTTTCTAACTATGTATTCTGTATCCCATTTAATAACAATGTGTCTTTTCTAACCATTGTTAACTCTCCTTTTCTCCTTTTTGTATTTCTATATTTACTCTGCTCTTTTTCTTCTTTTTATTAATCGTCTTAATTTGCTCTAGATTCATCGTTTCCTCCAGTGCTCAGGACAATGTTGATGTTTTTAGTAAATTAAATAGGTACTTGCCAAAAATTCTAGCAAATATTTGTGTTCCTCTTTTATATCGATGAGCTTTCTCTACACTTTTCTTAATACTTTAAATAAGTGCCCTTTAGTGCTGCAGATTCGTGCAAATATTATAAGAATTGTGCATTTAATGATAGAAGCATATAATTTGGACCACATATACTACACATACAAAGGTTAAAATTTAGATATGAGGCCATCTCAGATTTTGCCTTTTATAAAAAAGACTGGCATTCAAAATGGCGACTATACATATGTGACTAATAACATGATAACTTTTGAATGAAAAGTCTGATTTCAACCAAATTTGGTATATAGGTTATTTTTTTGATGTATAAGATCGAGCTCTTGAACCGGAAGAATGGGTTTACCAGAAGTTGTGTTTTCCTGATTTTTTTTTTGTAAAAATATGTTGCTTATTTTTTCAATTCTTTCACCCTGTATATATTAATTTTTCAAAAAGGTAATACTGGCGTCGAAAAGAGCGTAAAAATATTTTTTAGGAAATATTTTGAAACCTTTAGTTATATTAATTACCATTTAATAAATGCATAACGTATTTTAACATGTAGGTACCTGTTTGCGGCAGATTCGGGAAAATAATAATATAAGAATTATTGTGCATTTAATGGTAGAAGCATATAATTTGGACCACACATGCTACACATACAAATATTCAAATTTAGATATGAGGCCATCCCAGATTTTGTCTTTTACAAAAATGGCGGGTATTCAAAATGAATATGCCGCCCATAGGTACATGTGAATATATATTATGCATTTTTTAAATGGTAATTAACATAACTAAAAAGTTCAAAATATTTCCTAAAAAATATTTTTACACTCTTTTCAATGGCGGTATTACCTTTTTGAAAAATTTACATGTACAGGGTAAAAGAATTCAAAAAGGAACAACATATTTTTACATAAAAAAACAATAAAAAAAACTCCTGGTAAACCGATTCTTTTGGCTATTGCTATTAGTCACATATGTATAGTCGCCATTTTGCATGCCCGCCATTTTTGTAAAAGGCAAAATCTGAGATGGCCTCATATTTAAATTTGAACCTTTATATGTGTAGTACATGTGGTCCAAATTATATACTTCTATCATTAAATACACAATTGTTTCACATATCGGCTGCACTACTTGTTATCTAAATACTTCAAAGCTGATACAATCAAATTTTCAAAAGAAAATATTTACAGCTACCAAAGATAAAGCGAGTTAAATTTGAAAAATTATTAAAATTGATTTTTCGTATTTTTGAATAAAATTTGATTTTTGAAAATATTCCGCCAATCCTACATAAAAATAAACTTCATATTTCGATTCAGCGACCTTGAAAACATAAAGAATGACCAAAATTGGTCATTCACCAGAAAGTTGATTTTCGTGGTCGGTACCTATAACGTCATTTTAGGGGTTGCTGCCGCTCACCTATCAGAAAATATATTATCATGTAGGTATGTTGAAGCTCTAATAAAAAAACTACGCAAAAAATAGAAAAAGGTAACTTTTACACACTACATAAATTTTATATTTTTATGATTCATAGTTTCCCCATGTATATTGAAAATATAATTAATTATTTTCGTCTAGGTTATGACGTGGCCAGACAAATTTTATAAAGAAATAGTTAATGACAATTACCAAGTATGATCTTTTCGGACCATGATCAATTATTTTTTCTAAATGTCCCTCTACCTGCAATTACCATAATAACGACAACAAATTTTAAATAGGGTCAAAGAGTGTAGATTCGCATATAAATACATCGAGGTGTTTGTAGAAGTCAGTTAATTGAGAACTAGTGTAAAGTACTAAAATAAAAAATGAAACTGTCAATCGCAATTTGCCTAATCTTCGTATTCGTCGCTGTTTCTGCGAGACCCGACGATAAGTACACTACGAAATATGATAACGTTAATTTGGATGATATTATTAAAAGTGAGAGGCTGTTGAAGAACTACATCGATTGCTTGTTAGGGACTAAGAAATGTACTGCTGACGGAGAAGAATTAAAAAGTAAGATAAATCTATGATACCTATTATTAAAGTAACTTGATTTTGGAAATGGTGTTTCAAGTTTTTGGATTTAAAAAAATATAAATCAGGACCAAAAAAATCTGATAATTCGATTTTATTCTAAATATTAAATTTTCATTTACTAAATTGTTTACTTTATTGGTTTCCTAGGACTAGAAAAAAGTTTAATTTACCTTATTCAATATAGTTTTCCAACAAGTTACCTAATTTTTTTTACTTTCACTGACTTATCTGCCTCTTTTTCAATAGTTACAATTTACTTGACCCAACTAATTTTGTACCTTTTGGATTCCCTTTTCTCTTAAATGCAATACGAGTATTTGAGTGAGTTTATACATATAGCGAACTAGTTACAGGTCGATAAAAAACGTTCACTATCTTTTTAAGACTTCCGTCCTAGTCGAAATTGCTCATCTACAAGCCGATCTTAAACACCAGCGTATTTACTACCTTACCTATCTAAGGGTGTGTTTAAGGTGCAAGCTGGTTTCCAAAGTCAGCGCCAAGTCCGTGTGGAGATAAACGGGCCTGCCCAAAGTGCACCTGCACGCTTTTATTAGGATTATTCCCACACAGATTCGGTTCTGACTCCTAAAACCAGCGAGAACCTTGGACTCACTCTAAGGGTGCGTCTTGAAAGAGGTGTTGACAGAGCTTTGTTTCTTTATCTGCTGCTATCTACCCGTTGCTGTCAGTTATAGTACATTCTTTCACGGTTTTTGCTGTAAATTTTAAAGAACCGCTTGGATTGACATGAAATTTGGCATAGGTATAGCTAACATGTCAAAGAAAAAAAGTGATATGGTGCCGATGTGTGCTTTTGACCTGGGAGTGAGTTTAACCCCATCTCGGGGGTGAAAAAATATATGTCCAAGATAAGTCCCGAAATGGATAAATTGACTAATTTTAAGCAACTTTTGTTTTATAGAGTTTTTTCACCAAATCAATACTTTTCGAGTTATTTGCAAGTGAATATGTTCATTTTTCAACAAAATAACCACGTTTTTAGACGGTTTTTCGCAAATAACTCAAAACGTAAGCATTTTGTCGAAAAAATATTCTTAGCAAAACTATAGCCTGTAAAAAAGTGAAAAAATGGTGCATATATTAGGTCTTTATACCTAGCAAAAGCAGAGTTATAGATAATGGAAAACAGCTTCATATTCGAAAAATTTCAAATAGAATAATTCAATGTAAAATATCCAAATAATGAAGCATTCTTAGGGAAAACACATTTCAACTTTGTTAAAGTGTTTAAAAAAAACTGTATTTCTGTTTTTATAAAAAAAAATTTCTAGCATCAAATGTAAGCAAGTTACACTCAAAATAACGTTGGTCCCTTTTGTTTTGGCAAAAAAAAATCAGGAAGATCACCCCCCAATTGATAATTTAAATGAAATTAATCTTTACCGCTTCACAAGTTACTTTACTTATGTTGTTATTATATGATCTGTAAGTTTTATCGATTCAAACGCTTATTTAAAAAAAATGTGGTTTTAAAATATTATTTTTTTAAATTTTAATTTTGAAAAAAATTCTTTTTTTCAAAATAACTTAAAAATTGTTAAAGATACCAAAAATCTTAAATAATAAAAAAAGTCGGCTTTACTTTCCTGAATATTTATTATTTTTTTGTTTTACTGTAAGACAAAAATTGGTTAAAATTCAGTGTTTCTAAATTTGCATACACTCGTGATAAGTGACTCGTTCAAGCCCTTTTAACTACAGCTCTTTCAAAAATAAGGACTTTGAACCGATGAAGCTTACAGATCATATGAGCAATACATACGCGAGTAAAAAAATTGTGAAGTAGTAATAATTAAGTTCATTTGAAATGCTAATTGGGGGGTGATTTTCCCGATTTCTTACCAAAAAAAAAGAGACCAACTTTATTTTGGGCGTAACTTGTTTACTTTTTGGGCTAAAAATTTGTTCCTAAAACAAATATAAGCATTTTTTAAACACTTTAAAAAAGTTAAAATGAGTTTTCCCCAAAAAAACTCACATTAACATTTAATAAAAATTAACATATTCACTCGCAAATAATTCGAAAAGTATTAACTTGGTGAAAGAACATTATAGAACAAAAGTTGCTTAGAATTGGTCATTTTATCCATTTCCGGACTTATTTCGAACATATATTTTTCACCCCTAAAAGGGGGTGAAACTGACCCCTAGGGCAAAAGCACACATCGGCACAATATCACTTTTTTTCTTAGACTTGTTAGCAATGTCTTTGACTTGTTAGCAATGTCTATGCCTTTCATGTCAATCCAAGCAGTTCTTTAAAATTTAGAGGTTTTGCAATATTTTACCTTTAAAGAACGTACTATTAGTCTATTTCCGTGCTTGCGTCTGTAGCTTCCAGAGATTATCTTAATAAGTATGTTTAAGGAGTGGTATAGTTCTTGTCGGTGGCGCCCAAAATCCCGACAGCCAAAATCCCGACGGCCAAAACACCGATATGCCAGAATCCCGACACGCCAGAATTCCGACACGCCAGAATCCGGACAGGCCAAAATCCCGACATGCAACAATCCTGGCATAAGTAAAAATTCCGACCACTACATTTTGAATAAGTACCTATTTATTGTTTCTTTTTCAAATGCAATACCAAATCATATTATAGAGTATTAAAATTGAAAAATTATTACTTACTAATAAGTACGGGTACTAATTATTATGTATTTTAAAAGAAAAAATTATTGAAAAAAACACTTCATTTTAAAATATAAAATTGTACTTACTGAAATGGAAAGTTGTAAGTGACATGATAATATCTATTATATGAAAGTAAACTTAAATTCAGCATTTTATTATACATATATATTATTGGACTATATATTGGCAAAAAAATTATATAATTCATATATCCATGTTAGAAATTTTATTTACAAAATTAGGTCATATTAATGGTAAATGCTTTTGTTTTGTAACACAAAATATAAACAGATGGCCATAAACAAAAAACAAGAAATAAATATAATTATATGTTGAAAAGAAACTTATCAAACCTGTCGGGATTCTGACCTGTCGGGGTTTTGGCCTGTCGGGATTTTGGGGTAGACCCAGTTCTTGTAGATGTACTAGTTTAAAACATTTATCATTAAACCAATGTTCCTTTGTTTTTTTTGTATTTTTGTGTTTCTTTGCATATCTTGTTTTTTTCTACAATTTTAAGGATCCTTCAGTTCACCATTAACTTAAATCTTTCATCGGTCATTCATTTTTTGGATGGTAGGCTGTTAAACTCGTCAATTAAGCTTCTAAATTTTATCGGAGCAACAGTTCCATTAGCAAATTACTGCGCCTGTGATTACCGAATTCCTTTTAAAAATATCTTGGGATACTCTTTAGTTTTCCTTTGAAGTAGAAACTGAATACACATCATTTCCAATACAAGAGAATACACTTACCTACTTATGACCTGCGGAAACTGGAAGAGATCATATAGCATAGTTATTATAATACAACGTGTAGGTTTCTTAGGTTTATAATGTGCTTTAAATCTGTCAGTTCTAGGTTTATGCCATCTGTAGATACCCTTTTTTGTTGTCGCTTCGTATTAGTCCTCTAGTATTCTAAAAACGAAGATTTCTTACTATACCCTGATTTTAAATAGGAGTAGGTAGTAAACGCAAAAGACAGATTCTCGCACAATAATGCCACTAGAAAAATAACCAGATTTATGTTCTTTTTTGGTTGATTATGTTGGCCTACGGCGGGAATCCATAATTGATACTAATACGTCGCTACTTCTTCTTAGTCCAGGGCGGATCTGTTTTGAGATGGACCTTGATAGGTGACTTCAATTTTTTGGCAGAAATTGCTTGGAATTAACCCATGTAATAATAATTGAGTTATCCTTCCAGTTAAAAACGTCCGGAACATTGTTTAAATAATCAAAATGTCAAAAAATGAAGGAAAAAATCGATTTTTTCTTAGTTTTTTGATTATAACTTTCAAAGTATTCACTTCCGAGTTCAAAGTATCCACAATATAAGTTTGGCTAAAAAATTTTTTAAAATTTTTACTCTTGTTGCAAAAGGCAATAATTGCGAAAAAAACATAAAAAACAAGTATTCGCATTTTACGTTTTTCAACCCTTTCTGCTAAACTTATGACCTTCATATTTCACACAGAACAACTTTATGATATGGTAAAACAATAAATTTAGGTAAGATCGGTTCAATAGATTTTGCAAAATACATCTTGCAATCCAGCTTTCGCAAAAAAATTCATTTTTCAAAATGTTACAGGACTGAAAATAAAGCAGATAGCAAGTTAATATTTTTTACAAATAGAAGAATACCGTACCTTTCATTTGCAATTTTCAAAATTAAAATAGGTTAACTACCACGGTGTCAGGAATTTTGTTAAATAAACATTAATTTTTGGTGCTACGCGCAGGACAGCGGTGTTCGATTCACAAAAGTTGATTTCCACCAAAATTTCTTCCAATCTTTATCTAATACATTATTTTCTTACTCTATATTTTGTTGTATGTTCATCTTTTATTACCACAAAAAACAAACTAATTTGATTATTGTATGTGAAAAATTGTTTAAACAATTGCATATGTTTAAAAATACACCACTTTTGTTATTTCAAAGGACAGAGTATGTGTTTTTGTTTTGTAATAAACAAATTTATTTATTTTTTTCGAAATGTACTAAAAATTAAAATTTATCAATCATTATCAAAGGTCATTGGAATGCCCAATCATAGCGAACGTATCCGCTGTCCTGCGCGTAGCTGTTTATTTAAAAAAATTCCTGACGCCGTGGTAGTTAACTTATTTTAATTTTGCAAATTGCAAAGGAAAGGTACAGTATTCTTTTATATGTAAAAAAAATTTAACTTGCTGTCTGATTTATTTTCAGTGCTGCAACATTTTGAAAAAACAAATTTTTTTGCGAACTCTGGATTGCAAAATTTATTTTGCAAAATCTATTGAACCGATATTAATGAAATTCACAGTATTATTTTATCATATCATAAAGTTTTTCTGGGTGAAATATGAACGTCCTAAGTGTAGATAAATGGTTGAAAGACGTAAAATGCAAATTCTTTCATTATTTTTCCGATACGCCAGTTTTTATCCAGATGCCGCGTTTTTTTTAATATGTTTACATAACAATTTTATGGAGGTTTTGTTCCTTTCAATCCCCCAAATGTTTATGTACGTTACATTTAAACTATTATTGCGGTACCATTAGTTAAACACAATGTTTTTAAAACTTTTTTGCCTCTTAGTGTTTTTTTTTAGATAAGGCCATATAGATATGGTTCAAAATATACCTAAAAATGTAAATTATAAATAAATTTTCATATATTACCAGGTCTTTATATAATCTTACTTAACCATATACAAAAACATGTGATGAATTTGACAAATATTCAAAATATCTCGATAAAAACTAGCTTTTCTAAAAAGTACGAAGAGGCAAAAAAGTTTTAAAAACATTGTGTTTAACTAACGGTATCACAATAATAATTTAATTAGTACGTACACAAAAGTTTGGGGGGTTTAAGGGAACAAAACCCCCATAAAATTTATATAGGGTGCACTAATTTCACTATAATTTTTTTAAGATGTCCCGGCGATAAGAATGCCACATGCCCATTTCCAATAAAAAATCTCTAATACTTTTCGATATATTGAAAAAAATCGATTTTCATTTTGTAATTTCAAAGGGCTGTAATTTTTTTATGTGCACATTTGTAATAAGGTAAGTTCGGTTCAATCTAACTATTTTTGATTCCAGAGTATGTGATTTAATTTATGACCTGTATTTTGGTACACCCTGTATATTTCTATAAATCATAATAAATAATTATTTTGCCGTTTCCTTGTATTTCCCACTACTATTTATAATATGCTTTTTTATAATGTTATCAATAACAACAATTTGGCGGTGGTACACACCTTATTAACAAAAATTATTATTGTTAATTTCTTCTTTTGACAACGATTTACGGAGTGAAACCTGAAACGTTAAATATTTTAGGTAAAATATGTAATTTTCAAAGTTATCAACACTTTAGCTGATCCCATAGAAACATAACATTTCAGTTTTTTATATTTATTACATACTTATTATTTAGATTAGATTAAACGTGGTTTAAACTTTGTGTTGCTTTCCGTTTTCTTTTGTCATTAATTCATACAGGGTCTTCCTTTGACTGATTTAGTCAATGAGTGCTTTCTATTGATGATGTCAAATTAATTGTGGAGCCCCTGTTACTCTTATTTGTTCTTGTCGAGCTTTTGCCTCCCCCAGAATCCATGAGGCTGATCGGTTTCCCGATGTGGGACTCCGGATTTGTCCTACCCACCTGGGGTCCATTTCTGCTTTGTTGTAAGTTCGACATTGTTAGTTTGGGGAAAATAGCCTTAAAACACCACGCTGGCCAGGCGGGTTGGTGAGTTGTTGGGATCACATTTCCTTGATTCCCTGTAACTATTGTATGGTTATCCCGCTCATACTCGGTCGCCAGAGCCTCGTCTGTTATGTAATTCTACTTCTACACGTGCCTTTTTATCCAAGGAGGTTAGGAATCATTATTTCTATCCTTATATTTGAGGTCGTTGCACGGAACAATTATTATGTTACATTACACCTGAACCAGTCTATGAAATTTTGCAATCAGGACATCCTTCTTCGTTTTATGCTGCATATAACTTGAACCTTACTCTGCATTAACAACTGTAGGATGTTGTACTTTTCACTACGGGTTATATGTATGTATCAAATATCTAAGAGATATCTGTAACATACAAGGTTTAGTACGGTGGGGAAGACAGAGACGACAAGGGTGCAATCAGCATGTGACGAGAATAGACAGCGAGTGAATAGCCCGTATAGCCAGGGATTCGAAGCCAACAGGCAAGAGACCAATAGGAAGGTCCTTTAAAAGGTGGCGAGGTAGCTGGCAGTGAACATCACAGTTACAAATACAAGCTCAAAATCGGTTAAGAACAGGCCAAGAGGCCTAATATAAGAAGAAGAACAGGAGAAATATCCAAGTACACTTTATTGGTATAAAATATATATTTTATTTGAAAAAATATTAATTTATTAGTCATTGTATCTCTTCAAAATATTTTTAAAATTCTTCAGTATGTCA
This sequence comes from Diabrotica virgifera virgifera, assembly GCF_917563875.1. Lineage (NCBI taxonomy): Eukaryota > Metazoa > Arthropoda > Insecta > Coleoptera > Chrysomelidae > Diabrotica > Diabrotica virgifera. The sequence goes on from NC_065448.1 coordinate 72,029,743, forward strand.
ACAATTCAAACTCTTACACAACTTATTTCGATCCATTATATGACTTTACAGCCCAATTTGAGACCTGGCCTCTCTCAACCAACCTCTCCATCCGTTATAGTCTGTAGCCATTCTCTTCCATGATCTATTTCCAAGGAGATTACTTGAGTCCTCACGCACATCATTTCCCTAAAGGTTTCTCGGTATTCCAATAGGTGTATTCCTCTGCATTCTTGCACTCAACAGTTTTTTTAGGAGTCTGTTTTCTTCCATCCTAAATAGGCTTGTCCATTGAAGACACTGTAGGCAGACATACTGACATATATGTGGTTCCTTATATATATTTCACAATTGTACCTTCGCCACTTATTGTTCTCATTTATAGAGCCTAGTATTCGTCGTCTCAGTAACTTTCTTTCGAAGATGTTCATGCGGTTTACAGATTCTTAAGTCAATACTCAAGTTTCACATTTATAGCTCACTGTCGGTCGGAATATGGGCTCGTATCTTTTCTTATTCTTAGTTCTTTGATGTACGTCTCGTAATTTACAATTCATTTAAACAATGTTTATTAAGGATCCATGACTTTACACTATACAACAGAGCCGAAAGGATATAACACCAGAAAATTGTTTCTCATAATTTCAGACTTAGATCTCTGCTACATAGTATTTGTTTCATGTGCTATGCGCTTCTTCTTTTTTCGGTCCTTGTTCTTATTTCTCTTGAATAGTCATCTGTTTTATTTATGTTTGTCTTCAAATAGCTGTAGTTTCGTATTCGTTCAACTTCGTTCTTGACACGGAATCAATACTTGGAATGTAAATATTTCCGAACATTCCTTGGCTCCTCTAGATACTTTCGTGTCTTCGACATTGATAATTGATTCTTGTCTAACAAATACATAGCCTATTACTAATTTTTGTTTGGGAGCTTGTTTTGTATATGTATATTTATGTATACTTTTATGTCTAAAGAAACCATTACATATTTTCAGCGAATACTGGTCACCAGGCCCGGCCCCAGGGGTGGGCGAACTGGGCGGCCGCCCAGGGCGGCGAATTTAGGGGCGGAAATTTTAAGAGGACAGCCAATTTTTGAAATTGAAGAAATAATAAATTATGTTTTTAATATTATAAAAAATCAATATTATGAACAAGAGCAACAAAAATGCAACTGTAAAAACGAGAATTATTAAGTGAAGCAATAACAATTGGAAGGTTTATTCGACGGGAAATCGACAACATTGCCTCCTTCATCGCATAATAATAATGGGACCAGAACTAAATTAAATTCACTGAATTCACTTAAAATTAAATTTACTGAAAATGGATATAATAATTTGAAAAATCTGACTGAAGCTTATTGCTAAGCTGATATAAGTTATTTTGCAAAAACTGAATGAACTGAAACTGAGAATACCTTTGGACGATATGAGAGGACAAGGGTATGATAATGGGGCAAACATGAAGGGGAAGAACTTTTTGACCCATGTTCTAGCCATTCACTCAACTAAGTCGCGAACGATGCTGGTGTCTCACAGTTTGCAGTTTCTTTCTTTTCCTTAGTCACAAAAATTTACAACTTTTTTTCACCATCTATTCATTGTTGGGCTATACTAAAAAATCATCTTTCTAGCATAACATTGAAACCTTTGTCCGAAACTATGTAGATGGGAACTAGATGAGAATTGATTCAATTACTCCGATCAGATACCAAATTTAAGAAATCTACCTTGAAGAAATCTATGCTCTTGTAGAAATCACTGTCAATAAAACCAACGATAAAATGGTTGCTCATGAGGCAAGCTGTTTGGAAAATCAAATACATGATTTTACTTTTCATTGCTCTGTGGTATTAGGTATGGCATGACATTTTACTTCACATCAACGTAGTCAGCAAATCACTGCAGAGTATTGATATTAATTTGAGTGTATCAAGCTGTCAGTTTATTAGAAAAAACAGAAATCCGTTTTAGGTTTCTCAGAAGAGATTTAAAATTCTAGGACTATTTGACAGACGCAAAAGAGTTCCATCAAAGTTAGAAATTGAAAACCCGAAAATCAGAGGCACACTAACATCAAGAAAGAGTAAAGTGAAAAGACAATTCGGCTATGAAGCTGATAATGTAAGAATGGACCATGATCCAGAGACACGATATATATGTTGACTTCTATTTGTGATAGATTTCAGCAAATTAAGAGCCATGGAGAAATTTTTGAGTTTTTGTACGACATAAACCAAATTAAGCATATGACTGTTAGTGATTTATCAGATAAATGTTTTAAGTGATTTTTTAACTTTTGATGAGTCAAAAGATCTAAATTATGCTGATCTAAAAGATGCACTCAAAGTATTTTCCACGATTGTGAAGCCCAAGGGTACACCTCTAGAGACACTGAAAATGATTAGAGAGTATGATTTTTATTTCGCACCCAACGTTAGTGTTGCTTTGAAGAGTTTTGTAACCCTACCAGTGACAGTGGCCTCTAGAGAGGGAAGCTTTTCAAAGCTAAAATTAATAAAAAATTACTTAAGATCAACTATGTCCCCAGGAACGTTTGAGTTCATTAGCGGCAATCTCTATTGAACACGAAATAGCGGAGTCCCAGGATCTTTGAGAATTATTAAAGACTTAAAAGACTTTCTCGTGTCAAGATAAAAAGAGTAGTACTTACTTAGAAAAGTAAGTGTGTAATTATGGATATGCATATTGAGTTTTTGGATATTAAAGCATGTTTTAATATAGTAATAGTAATGTAGTAAAATTTCATGAAAATATTGCAAATATATGTATTTTTAAGCGTGGATCGTTCAAATACAGTGGAAAATGGCGTATTAAATAATTTAGCACAAAGCACACATCAATAAAAATAAAATCGTGATTTAAGTTGGCGGTCGCTGAAGGAAGGTGGTGAGTCAGGGGTCTACCAAAGCGGGGGGGGGGGGCGGTCGCCTATCTTGCCCAGGGCGGCAAAATCGCTAGGGCCGGGCCTGCTGGTCACGTAACTGAATGAGTGTAATTCAATTCGCATTAAAGACATTTTGCCAAATGGACCTACCATTTTGCTAGTACACTTTCTTCCGGTTCTTGCATTGAGGTGCTCCATCAATATAATTTCTTTCCGACGGTTCACGTTTTTCAGTGTTTCTCGTAGAATTTCTTTGAACTGATCTTTTTTTTTTTCTCTACTGTCCTGAGATACTACTATTATGACTATATTTATCCCTTTTATTTTCATGTCAGATTTTTCATACAAATCTTTTGTATTTTAATACAGAGTTAGGATAAAATATGGAACCAAGCAAATATCTTTGAAACGAAAAGAACAATATTTATGAAATTTTGCATGCAAGTACAATGATGCAAAAAGCATCTGATGCCATATTTTTTGTTACTACTCCACTTCCAGTTTCACCGGAAATAGCCTTAACTTATTTACTTTAAATGAGAAAATCTGTATATTTGTTTTTTTTTAATCATGCATACCAAGTTTGGTATTAAGAAATAGGTTAATTTATTTACGTTAGACCAATGATAATAAAAATTAAAAAAAATCATTTCAAATATTGAAAATGCCCACCGTTCACCTCCTGACAACGTGCAAGCCTATAAATAAATTTCTAATATGATGCAGAGTCACTCTTTGCAGGATTTCTCCACGTATTAGTTCACATTCATCAATTATTCTTTGTCTCAAATCCTGCAAGTATAATGGTCGCCTAACATAAACATGTGATGCTTGATAACCCCAAAGAAAAAATCTTACGGGTTGAGGTCCGGAGAACGAACGGGCCACTCTATGAATCCTCTACATTCAATCCATCGATTTGGAAAATTCACCTCCAAAAAATGAAAATTCACCATAACTGATTATCATTAATATTTCAATAAGACCTTTTTCACTTAAATGAACCATTTTTAATACAAGTTGCCTACTATAATAAGTCTAAATAAGTCATGCAGTGCACGTAAAAAACAATTTAAGTCTTCAGTATAGATTATAGATCTTCTTCTTCTTGTAGTGCCTATCCGTTTCGGATGTTGGCGACCATCATGGCAATCTGCACTTTGCACACTGCTGCTCTGAAAAGATTTGTAGTGGTTGTGTTGAACCACGTTCGTAAATTTCTCAGCCAGGAAATCCATCGCCTTCCTGGTCCTCGCTTTCCCTCTACTTTTCCCTGCAAGACCAGTTGCAACAGTCCATATCTCTCACTGTTCCTCATGATGTGACCGAGGTATTCGATTTTGGCTGTTTTTGTTTTGATTAACAGCTCTTTTTCTTTTTTCATTCTCAGCAAAACACCCTCATTAGTAATGTGGTCGGTATAAGATATCTTCAGGATTCGACGATAAAGCCACATCTCAAAAGCCTCAATTTTCTTGCAGGTGGCGTCTGTGATAGTCCACGACTCAACTCCGTACAACAGTATAGGAAATATATAACATCGTAGTAATCTGACTTTTATGGGTATCGACAAATCATGACATTTGAACAACTTTGCCATTTTTTGAAATGCAGATCTTGCTTTCTCTATCCTACATTTGATTTCTATAGAATGGTCCCAATTTTCATTGACGTTCGTACCAAGGTAGATGTATGTTTTTACTCTTCCTATTTGTTGACCATTCACACTGATTCGTCCAAATTGCTGTTCATTTTAGTGAAAGTCCGTATCTCTGACTGACTTCTATAGAGATTATAGATGATACTCGCTTATTTCCTACTACGTTGTATTAATAGAAAAAATTATCTACAGACACTTTTTAACAAGTTTTTTCTTCCAAATTTGGTATGTATGAATTAAAAATAACAAGTTCTTTTAAAAGCTGCAAAAATATACATGGTGTCCTATTTAAAGTAAATAAGTTAAGGGTATTTCCGGTGAAACCGGAAGTGGAGTAGTAACAAAAAATATAGCATCAGATGCCTTTTGTATCACTGTACTTGCAAGCAAAGTTTCATAAATATTGTTCTTTTCGTTTCAAAGATATTTGCTTGGTTCCATACTTTATCCCAACCCAGTAGTTCTAGTTGTAATGTATGTATCCAAAAATCAAACCAGACAATTGCTCGGGGAGCAAAAATCATACTCGCCTTTGTCGATGACGTAGACGCAGTAGCACAATCAACATTAGAAATTAAGGATATTTTCTCGAGCTTTGAAGAAGCTGCATTAAACATCGGTCTAAAAATAAATGAAGACAAAACAAACGAGAATAATGACAGGAAACAGATCTTTCTGTGCAATGCAACATATAATGAAGTCAAAACTTCTTTCACGAGGTGCAAAAATCCAGATATATAACACCATAATACGACGAGCAGTCGTCTATGGAAGTGAAATATGGACGCTAACAAAAAGTGAAGTAAATAAATTGCTGGTGTGGGAACGTAAAATACTTCGAATGATATAACCCTTGCAGAGACAGCGTGACAAACGAATGGAGACGCAGATAAAATAGCGAGCTAGAGTCTCTATTCGGAAAAGAAAATCTAGTCAGATTAGTCTCTATATGAAGGCGAATAGACTCAGATAGGCAAGGTAGGTGATACGCAGTAACGACAATCGCCTTATAAACAATGTGTTCTGGGAAAGGCCAGATGGAAAAAGGTCTGTAGGAGGGCTTAGATAAAGGTGGAAAGATGCAGTCAAAGAAGATCTACAGAAAATGGGAGTGCGATAATGGGAATTAGTGGCACATGACCAACAAACATTGAAGGCAATAGTTAACGCGGCAAAGACTCGCGAAGAGTTGTAACGCCATTAGTAGTTCTAGTTAATGAACTCTCATCAATGTGCTTCATTACTAATTATTTACTATTGCAACAAAGAGTAATATTTATTAAAATCAATGGGAGAAACCCAATAGTTGGCTGTATACCATAGTTTAAAAAACTCATACAGAAGTAAAAACTTCAACTTGTATTCTGGTATAAAATCGTTTATTTAAAAACTATCTAAAAAGTCATCCAAATGGATTGCAAAACGTTTTCGTTCTAATTCAGAACATCTTCAGTGCCTAAAATATTTATTATTTAAATAATTCATTTTTTCGAATTGATTTCCTTATATATTTAAATATTTAAGAAGCAAAATGTCGCCAGTTTGCTTGTAACAATCATAAAAAACACAATTAGTTCCATTGCATGTTAGTTAAATATTATCATTAAGTATTTACGACTATTACGGAAGGATCCAACCTTTGAACGTCCATCAATATATAAAATACGTATTTAACAATAATAACTACTTAAGAAATCATGTCGAACAATATGATGGTCAATTTTATGGCCGATTTTCATATTCAAAATAATGTTGGATGTACGGGATTTCCGTTAGGTAACCAATATGAGGCAACTTATTTATATCTAATCTATGTTATAAACTTCGTGGGTTTATTTGTGCCAAATACAGAAAACATAAAAAGGACCACCAACGCAATGAACAGACGATTTTCATAATAACCATCATACCAAATATTTCTGGAGGCTTAGAATAAGAAATAAAACATTCTTTCACGATTTTTGCTGTAAATTTTAAAGAACCGCTTGGATTGACATGAAATTTGGCATACGCATAGCTAACATGTCAAGGAAAAAAAGTGATATGGTGCCGATGTGTGCTTTTGCCCTAGGGCTGAGTTTCACCCCATCTCGGGGGTGAAAAAATATATGTCCAAGATAAGTCACGAAATGGATAAACTGGACTAATTTTAAGCAACTTTTGTTCTATACAGTTTTTTCACCAAACTACTACTTTGCGAGTTATCTGCAAGTGAATATGTTCATTTTTCAACAAAATAACGACGTTTTTAGACGGTTTTTCGCAAATAACTCAAAACGTAGGCATTTTGTCGAAAAAAATGTTCTTACCAAAATTATAGCCTATAAAATAGTGAAAAAAACGGTGTATATACTAGGTCTCCTTACTAAGCAAAAGCAGAGTTATAGCTAATGAAAAATAGGTTCATATTCAAAAAATTCCAAATAGAATAATTCAATGTGAAATATCCAAATAATGAAGCATTCTTGGGGAAAACACATTACAACTTTTTTAAAGTGTTTAAAAAAGCTTTATTTCTGTTTTTATAAAAAAAATTCTAGCATCAAATGTAACCAAGTAACGCTCAAAATAAAGTTGGTCCCTTTTGTTTTGGCAAAAAAATCAGGAAGAGCACCCCCAAATAGCAACTTAAATGAAATTAATCGTTACCGCTTCACAAGTTACTTTACTTGTGTTGTGTTTATATTATGATTTGTAAGTTTCATCGATTCAAAGTGTGTACTTATTTTTGAAAAAATTTAGTTTTAAAGTAAAATTTTGAAAAATTTTAATTTTGAAAAATAACGTTTTTTTCAAAATAACTTAAAAATTGTTAGAGATACCAAAAATCTTAAAAAACAATAAAAAGTGGGCTTTACTTTTCTGAATATTTTGTATTTTTTTGTTTTTCTGTAAGACAAAAATTGGTTAAGATTCGGTGTTTCAAAATTTGCATACACTCCTGATAAGTGACTCGTTCAAGCCCTTTTAACTACAGCTCTTTCAAAAATAAGGACCTTGAACCGATGAAACTTACAGATCATATTATGATCAATACACGCGAGTAAAAAACTTGTGAAGTGGTAAGAATTAAGTTCATTTGAAATGCCATTTAGGGGATGATTTCCCGATTTCTTGTCAAAAAAAGGGATCAACTTTATTTTTGTATACTTTTGAGGCTAAATTTAAAAAAAAATCAAAATAAGCATTTTTTAAACACTTTAAAAAAGTTAAAATGAGTTTTGCCCAAAAAGTGCTACGATTTTTGGTTATGGCACGTTAAAATATTCGATTTGGAATTTGACGAATAAACCTATTTTTCATTAGCTATAACTTTGCTTCTACTAGGTATAGTGACCTAATATATACACCATGTTGTTCACTTTTTTACGTGCTATATTTTTGATAAGAATTTTTTTTTTCTACCAAATACTTACTTTGAGTTATTTGCGAAAAACCGTATGAAACGTGGTTATTTTGTAAAAAAAATTAACATATTCACTCGCAAATAACTCGAAAAGTATTAACTTGGTGAAAAAATTTTATAGAGCAAAAGTTGCTTATAATTAGTCATTTTATCCATTTCCGGACTTATTTGGAACATCTATTTTTCACCCCCAAAAAGGGGTGAAACTCACCCCTAGGGCAAAAGCACACATCGGCCCAGTATCACTTTTTTTCTTTGACTTGTTAGCTATGTGTACGACAAATTTCATGTCAATCCAAGCGGTTCTTTAAAATTTACAGGTTTTGAAATATTTTACCTTTAAAGAACGAACTAAAAATCGAATCGATCTTTAGAAAGCCAAACGCTAATCAAAGTAAACTGTACTTCGGTTCTACTCAGATAACTCCCTCAATAAGGTTCTTTTTCTTCTTTCCGTTTTATTTCTATAATATTATCGTGTATTGGATATCATCAAGGCTGTTCTCACTTGGTTTACAGCGGTTCTCAATAGTTTGTTTGTAGTGCAACCAAACCACCCCCTTAAATTTATCATCCAGGATATTCTTCTGCTGCCCGGATTCTTCCGTGCTTTAATCTTTTCCCGCATTGTATTTTGCAGGAATGTGTATTTTTGTTCCGGTATTAAAAAGTCCCCAAATATTCCAATTTTCTCTTTTTTATGGTACGTATTACTTCATGCCTTTTATCCATTCGCCATAATACTTCTTCTTTTGTGACTCGGTCAACCGATCATCATCAAGACCTTTCATTCCGGATGGAATGATTGCCGCCCTTATCCCATATTATTTTTGCATGTTGTCAAAATTTATTATATGACTTGGCTTTCGTTACAATTTTCTTCCACTCAATGTTGCAGGGTTCCCTTTAGTTTCTCACTATCAGGATTTTGATATCTCTCATCATCTGGTCCTCCCATCTCTCTATAAGTCTTCCCCTTGGTATTTCAGTTTCTATCTTCCATCTGGTGATCTTCTTAATCAATAGGTCGTATTTTCTTCTCTCTATGTGTCCCAGCCATCTCTGTCTCTACGCTTTAATAAATCTAACTACATCTTCTCCCTTCATTAGGTCTTTTAGTTCATGGTCGTGGTTCATTCTTTTTCTTATTTCTGCGTTTCCTATTCCCGTTGTTGCCTGCTAGTATTCGTTCCGTTACTTCTTCACTTTTCTTATTTTTGCCATTCACAAATTACTCCCAAATATTTAAATTGTTGAACTCTTTCAATAATGTAATTTTCTACATTGATTTCACTCGTCTCCAACCTTTGAACGTCTATCCATATATAAAATACGTATTTAACAAATATAACTACTTAAGAAATCATGTCGTACAATGTATGGTGGTCATTTTAAAGTAGATTTTAATACTAAAAATAATGTTGGTTGTACGGGATTTCCATTAGATAACCAATATTGTTACCTAATGTGGTGAAATATATTCACTCAACCGTTCTCTCCAGCTCTTTCTGTATTGCCAGTCCCCTTCCTGTAGATTTTTTCTCTCCATTGCTTCGTCCACTTCATCTCTGAAGGATCTTCGGGGTCTGCCTCTCTTCTTTTTCCTATCGGGCTCCACTCTGTTATTCGGTTTATCCAACGATTTTGGTCTGCTCTTCTGACATCTCCGTACCAGGTTAATCTTTTCTGTTCGATGTAGTCTGTTATGTCTGAGTTCACCCCATTCTTCTCTTAATCTCTATGTTATTCTTAGCAGCTTCTCCTTAGGAATTCCATCTCTGTTGCTCTTATTTTATTTTGGGTTTTCTTATTTATTGTCCAATCTTCACACCCATAAGTGAGGATACTTCTTGTCATGGTATTATACACAGTTGGGATAAAGTATGGAACCAAGCAAATATCTTGAAACGAAAAGAACAATATTTATGAAACTTTGCATGCAAGTACAGTGATGCAAGAGGCATCTGATGCCATATTTTTTTTACTACTCCACTTCCGGTTTCACCGGAAATACCCTTAACTTATTACTTTAAATGGGACTGTATATTTTTGCAGAATTTAAAAGAACTTGTTATTTTTAATTCATAAATACCAAGTTTGGAAGAAAAAACTATTAAAACAAGAAATAAATCTCTTTAGAGTTAAAAAATAGGTTAATTTATTTACGTTAGCCGTTAGACCAATGATATTAAAAATAAAAAAAATAATTTCAAATGTTGAAAATGTTTGCTGTTCACCTCCTGACAACGTGCAAGCCCATAAATAAATTCGTGAGTCACTTTTTGCAAGATTTCTCCACTTATTAGTTCACATTCATCAATTATTATTCTTTGTCTCAAATCCTGCAAGCATGTTGGTCGCCTAACGTAAACACGTAATTTTAGATAACCCAAAGAAAAAAATCTAAAGGGTTGAGGTCCAGAGAACGAGCGGGCCACTCTATGAATCCTTTACTTCCAATCCATGGATTTGGAAAATTCACTTCCAAAAAATGAGAATTCACCTATACCTATTATCATTAATATTTCAATACGATATTTTCCACTTAAATGAACCATTTATAATACAACTTATTTCTGTCAATTAGTTCAGTAACAGTTTTACCTACTATACTAAATTCAAATAAGTCATGCAGTGCATGTAAACAACGATTTTAGTCTACAGTATAGATGGTACTCGTTTATTTCCTATTACGTTGTATTAATACAAACAATTATCTACAGACACTTTTTAACAAATTTTCTCTACCAAATTTGTTATGTATGAATTAAAAATAACAAGTTCTTTTAAAATCCGCAAAAATATATAGGGTGTCCCATTTAAATTAAATAAATTAGGGGTATTTCCGGTGAAACCGAAAGTGGAATAGTAACAAAAAATATGGCAACAGATGCCTTTTGCATCACTGTACTTAAATGCAAAGTTTCATAAATATTGTTCTTTTCGTTTCAAATATATTTGCTGGGTTCCATACTTTATCCCAACCCAGTATATATTCTTCTTTTAGTTTTTATGCTGATAAACTGATCCTTAAAAGCAAAATAGATGGCGGTAGAGGTGTAGGAAGAAAACAATTTTCTTGGTTAAAAACATTCGTGAATGGACTTAGATATGAAATGCATAACAATTATTCCATATTGCGGAAGACTGAGTCTTCAGGAAGACTGACTGAATGGTGATCGTTAACGTCGAATAATTCTGATATGACACGTGAAGGAAAAGAATAAACTAAGAATTTCCATAGTTTTCACTGTATTTCTTCACTCAACCGTTCTCTCCAGTTGTTTCAGTTTTGACAATCCCCTTCCTGCAGATTTTTTTCCACTGCTTCATGTCTCTTCTTCAACTATGTTCCAGCACGCGATTCGTGTAATGGGGCGTTTAGATTTTCGTTTACCAATTCGTTTTTTCGTTATCATAGCGTGGGTCGTCATCTGATAGTTCAGTATAATAATTGTAATATTCAAAATATAAATGGATCAAAAAAATAATTAATTTAATCATATAAATATTTAATTTGTTAGTGTTACAAAATAAATACATTTTATGATGCTCGTATTCTATACGAGCTCGTAAACCTTATCATAATGACCGTCATTAAATGCTCATTGCATAATACTACTATAGTAGGGAAGGAAAGTATGCTAAATGTACAGTCAGTCGAGCGTTATGGGGACCTATTGGGTTGTGAAGATATTTAAGTAGGTCTTAAAACTAAAAAAAGTTAAGTAAAGTTTTTCATTTTAGTGGGGAGTTTCCATTTTTAGTTTAATTTTGCATTTCCAACAATCGTTTTTTCCGATTATAGCGCCATCTATCCATGATTCGAACAAATGTCTCGAATAAAAGTTACTTATTTTTACGTAAAAAATCCAAATCTGCAATAAAAAATGGGGGCTCCTATTTAAGATTTTAAATTAACCCCCCACCCCACCTCCGTGGGGGGTGGTGTTTGGTGCTATTCGATCGATTTTTCAAAAATATTGAATAAGTGTATTTTTCAGTTTTTCGATCTGATGTTCATTTCGCGGAATATTGCGCGACTCGTATTTAAAATTTTAAATTTACCCCCCAACCCGTCTTCGTGGGGAGTCGTGTTTGGTATCATTCGATAGATTTTTTAAAAATATTAATAACGTATTTTTTAGTTTTTCGATCTGTTGTACATTTCGGGAAATATTCGCTTTTTATTGTGAAAGTTTGTGACTCACCCATTTCCTTACACACTGCTCAAATCGTCAGATTTTTTAAATATACACTGTTTTGCATGTAGTTAACTTAATTTATCTTAATCTGACGATTTAGAGTTTTTCCAAGGATAGATTTTCAGCCCCCCCTTAACGAACTCCCCTGTATTAAGAGCCAATATACGGCAGAGGTACATTTACAGGGTACAAGGTTTGTCCTCATGTAATAATCTGACGCGCTCGAGTAACTGCAAAAATCCCCTCTTGGGTTCCCATACCACTACTACTTTTTAAAAACATTACTCCTTACCGTTTTATTTTTTGTTTACATTTTAGTAATTATTATTAATTTTTTCAGAGGTCTTGCCTGATGCTTTAAAAACCGAATGCGCAAAATGCAGTGACGCTCAAAAGAATGGTGCTAAAAAAATTATTACTCATTTAATCAAAAACCAGAGACAATGGTGGGATGAACTAGAAGCCAAATTTGACCCCGACCACGTATACTCAAAAGCTCATGAAAAAGAACTGAAAGAACTTGGAATATAAGCCAAATGGTTTATAATCCTGTTTATTTGAGTATTGTTTTGTTGATTGTTTGATGAATTGCTAAATTGTAGATTTTTGTTTAAATAAACAGCATGGTATTACATTAATTGTTCCCTTTATTTACTTACGTATTTAATTCAGAGAAATAAGAAAAAAATATCCTGTTACTGACACAACCCCCTCCAGGCCGAAACCAAATTTTACTTAGAGTACTTAGTGTATATCTATAGTAATAACCTATATTTTTTTCCTGCAGCCGATTTTGATGATATACATAGTTATAAACAAATGAAAATCAAAAAACGGTAAATTTTGCTTTTTCCGTCTATAACCAAAAAGTTAAGCATTTTAAACAACTTTGAGAGTAAGAAATATAAAATACTTCAATATGGCGTTCGCTGAATATGTCCATCCTTATTGGTTGCTTAGAAAATTGCAAAATAAATCATAAATTTTGAATTTTTATAAATATTCATAACTTATGTAAAAATTAACTTAGAACCTTCTTATTACACAAAATACTGAGACTTCTGGTGCTTAAATCATACCCAAAATTTTAAAACAATTGGTCAATTATTTTAAGTTATTTAATTGGTTTATCCCAAATTAATTTTTTTTGCAGAAGTCACAAAATGATGAAGTTTCAGTAATACTTTGGATAGTTTATGAAAGAAGAAAATTTACACTATTAATTTATTAAAAAATATGACAAGAAATAATTCTAAATATTGCAAAATTATTTTGCAAGAACATGTGAATTAAAAAAAGGGGGGATAACTTCTTCCCTAATTGTCCTAGGACAATTGTTTTTCTTTCTAAAGGTGTATAAAAATTCAGTCTTTTTAAATATGAAAATAGTTATTTTCCTAGTGCGGAAATTGATACTTTCACGCACGAGACTGCCGTTGACCCAAACGACGAGATAGCGGAGTTCGGGCAAGCAGTCGAATGCGGGGAAGACACTTTCCGTATGAGTTAGGAACAATATTTTTTCTAGGGCCGTACGTTTGGAAAGATGGAAAGAAGTCACAAAAAAATAGAGTTATATCAATTTTTATTTAGAAGTGCAAATACACAAATTTTTCTTTGACAAGGTTGTCAAAACCAAACTTTCAATATAATGGGTTACCACGGGTGACGATATTGGTTTCCATGACGATGATTCAAAACCATTGTAATTGTCTACTGATCTGACTTTTAAATATTATGTCAAAATAATTTTATTTCATCAAATTATCACGCTACTTTCATAAAAACATGAACACAATAAGATAAATTTGAAATAAATTTGTAAATAATATCTGAATATTAGTTTATTGCATGTATTATAATATATTTTAATGCCATATTACAAGGTATTTTACTTTCCCGCACGCCGTGCGGGAAAATGCAACTTTCGGAAACGAAATGCGTGCGTGAAAGTGGCTCTTTTAGCACGGCCGTAGAAAACAGTTATTTTCCTAACAAGTGCAGCGGTCTGCAGTTTGCCGAACGACGCGAAGCGGGAGTTCGGCAAGCAGTCGAGTACGGAAAAGAGACTTTCTGCAAGCGTTAGGAACAATTTTTTTTCTACGAGTCTTTAAAAAATGACCAAATCTTAATCAATTAATTTAATTAATATGAAAATACATACACAAATTAATTCTTTGACAAGGTTGTCAAAACCAAACTTTCAGCATAATTGGTTAGCATGACGACGATCTTGGTTTCCATGACGACGATTCAAAAACACTGTTATTGTCTACTGATTTGACTTTCGAATATTATGTCAAAATTATTTTATTTCATCGAATTCTCGCGGTAATTTCATTAAAACATGAACACAATAAGATATATTTTAAATAAATTATTAAATAATATCTAAATATTAGTTTATTGCATGTATTGTAATTACTTTAAGGCCATATTAACATATCTAAATTAACACGCGTGCGGAAAAGTAAAACGCGTGAAGAAAAGTAACACGCGTGCGGAAAAGTAAAACTTTCTGAACGAAAACGCGTGCGCGAATGTAGACATTTTTGTACGCTCGTAGAAAATAGTATATTGTGCAACAAGTGCAGAAAGATACTAATTTCTCACGAGTTTGAAAAGTTGCGGTACGAGCGCAAGCGAGTGCCGCAATTCAAACGAGTGAGAAATTATTTTTCTGCACGTGTTTCACACTATACTTTTTCTACAAGCACAGTTTTTCCTAAAAATAAAAATCACAATTTCCAAACGACGATTAATTATAATAGGTACCTATGTGATAAATTTTAAACTGTATTTAATTAATACCTACTAATCAATTTAAATTCCTTATACCTAAATAAATTACACAGAAATCAGTTAAAAAATTAATGCACTGCCTTAATTTGTTTAAATTTAAACAATTATTACACATTATTGACATTATATTTATGCAGTCACGGATTTACACAAAACCTACTTCATTCGACGTCTCTTGCACAGGTTGCTAAATCCTTATTGGTTATTTGATAATTATAAAATGTTTAATAAGAATAAAATTGTAAAATAAAACAGTTGTAACATCCATAATTTAGTTTCTATGCTATAGTTAAATATAATAATTGTCTTATAGGTTATATTATATTTGTCTAAAGTTTAACCACGGATGTAAACAGAATATAACGTTACTCAGAATGCGGTAGTCCACGGATGTAAACAGAATATGACGTTACTCAGAATGAGGTAGTCAACTGTGCAGAAAAGAACTTTGCGGCACAGAAACGTCACTTTGCGCACAGAAACGTCACTTTTCTGCACACTAATGTCAAATATCTTATACTGTGAGAAAATATCAAGTTTGCTAACATAAAACCGTGCAGAAAAGTGCACTTTGAATAGTGGTTGTAGAAAAAATAATTTTTCTACGGTAACGGTTAAAAAGTTACTCTAATTGTTTATAAGTAAGCAAAAAATCGACATGTTTTTGCAAAATAATTTTACCCTGTTTAAAATTACTTTCGTCATTAATTTTTTTTTTAAATTTTAACCCTGCTGTCCTGTTCGGGTCGATTTGACCTAAAAAATAATTTATTTCTTATTTTACAAATTATTACGCGGCGTAACGATTTGGTGTTTCGTGACTTTATTACCTAATATGACGTCTTTTAATTGCATATGAGATAAACAATCAACTTCCTGATTTTTTTGATAAAAATGAAATTGTTACCTAGGGTACGTTCGGGTCAATGTGACTCGCGTATTTAAACCGTTAAAAATTACCTGTGGATGTGTGTTTAGTTGGCAGTATTCCATATTGGCAGTACCTGTGTGTTTGTCGGCCGGATACGTCTGTAAATAAAAATATTTTCTGCAAGCTAAAACTTGTGAAATAAACTAGTATAGCTGGACGTAGTTGCAAACCAAGTTATAAATATGACCAACATGGACGGACAGCATGTCTTTCGAACCAACTGAAAAGACATGAATAAAGTTGTTGGTTTCCCAAGGTCTTTTATTTTTAGCTCGAGTTTATAAGTCCCATGGTGAATCAACTAAAAGTTTGTAGAATGAAGAATCAATATCGTAGTAGATTTCAATCAACAATGTCCTTGATATATTTACAAAAAGTTTGCAAGCAATACGTTTTGGTAACAAAACTACTAGACAGGATAGGAGACGTTTTGATAAACTTGCTGCAATACGTGAAATTTATGAAACATAGGTAGAAAATGTAATAACATTTTTTAACCCTGATGAAAATGTTACCGTCGGTAAGCAACTAGTTGCCTTTAGAAGCCGCTCTCCCTTCAAATGGTACATTCCAAGCAAGCCAGCGAAATATGGCACAACATTTTGGGTTTTTTTTGTAATTATGAACAGTAAAACTTCTTATGCTTTAAAATTGCAGATCTATACATGAATGCGTGTGATGTGTGACTTGAGTAGTGATTTGGAAGGCCACAACATTACGTGTAAAAACTTTTTTACATCGTAAAATTTAGGACAATTTCTTCTAAAACAAAGTAGATACAATTCCCGGGATTATAAGTAAAATAAACCGGAGCTCTCAGCAAAAATCGCGAATAAAGAAGTTCATAGCTCGTCTTTTTTGCTTCATGCAAGATACCACTGTTGTTGACAATATTCCTCAAAATAATAGAAATGTTGTTCTTATGAGTACTTTGCAACATTAATCGATGCATCATGCATCACTTTCATCAATTGAAAAAGCTCCAAATTATTTAAGATTACAATTCCAATAAGGGAGCAGTGGATATTCCAGGATACTACAGATTAGCTTGTTGGCACATATGCATGTGAGAAGAGATAAGTCGCTGGCCAATGACTGTTTTTTCTACTCTGCTGGATATTTCTGCCTACAACGGGTTCGTGTTATGGGCATCAATAAATATCCAATGGAATACCAATAAATTGTGAAAACGCCGAATTTTTCTTGAGGAATTGGGAAAAAAGTAATGAAACTAGTCATCATTTCCAGAAAAAATATACAAATAACTAAAGGCTCTCACGAATTGGTAAAAAGGAAACGAGCAGGAACAAATAGACAAGATGGAAATGCTAGTGAACCTTCTATGGACAGCCTAACTCCGCTTGCTAAACGAACATGCTTTAAACTTGCCCTAAAAACGGTAACAAGATTAATTATTATGTTGTATATATCACAAACATATTTGTAAAATCCATTCTTTTTTACTGTCCCAGTTGTAAACTAAATTAAATTTTTGTAGATGTTTGTTACTAGGCTTTTTTTGAAAAAAATACCTTTTATTTTTATTAATAAGGTTTAATTTATATTAACAACATAATTTTTGTTTAATTAACCACAATTTCTTGTTAATAAAGTTTCATTTATCACCATTAGCTTATTTTATTTCGATTAAGGAGCGTAAACCATAGTTGGGTCATATTGACCCGAACAGTACATTTGTGTAGTTGATTCGAACGGGACAGCAGGGTTAATAGTATGAATGTTCTTCTTTCATAAACTGTCCGAAGTATTACTGTAACCGGGTATCCACTGTAACCTCATAATTTTCTGACTTTTAGTGTTGCAAATAACATAAATTTGGGATAAACAAATTAAATAACTTTTAAAATATTTGACCAATTGCTTTAAAATTTAGGGCATGATTTAAGCACCAGAAGTTTCAGCATTCTGTGTAAGAAATGTCTAAGTTAAATTTTACATAAGTTATGAATATTTATAAAAACTCAAAATTTATGATTTATTTTGCAATTTTCTAAGCAACCATAAAGGAAAGACATATTCAGCGCCATATGGAAGTATTTTATACGATTTATGAGTTTCTTACGCTCAAAGTTGTTTAAAATGCTTAACTTTTTGGTAATCGACGAAAAAAGCGAAAATTTACTGTTTTTTATCTTCATTTGTTTATAACTATGTATATCATCGAAATCGGTTGCAGAAAACATATAAGTTATTATTATAGATGTCCATACTACTCAAAAATTTGGTTTCAGTCTGGAGGGGGATGTGTCACGAGAAAAATCTCATTTCTCTGGACTAATTTGAAAGAAAAAATAAAAAGAAAATATACAGTTATTAATACACAGCTACTAGTATCGCAAAATTAAGTCGCTTGTCCATAGAAACTACAATAAGTTAAACAAGCCATACGTAATGTCTTTGATACATTATTTACTAAGAATTTCAACGTTTATCATTGTCAGTGACAGCTTATTTGTTGTGTTTAAAAATGGTTTTTCATATAATATAAACTTTTAGTCTTTGTTTGTATATTTCATTGGAATTTTTATTTTCAAACATAATTGTTAGAACGACTAAATATTATTTGATTTTATAAATATAATATTTTATAAACTTTTTATATAAATATATATATATTTTTTATAAACTCTTTTAAGCTAATGTGACAAGTAATATTTTTTAAACTGTAAATGTCATTGTACCGCAATAATCTGGCTATAGATCTGTCGAACGGAATAAGAGCATATATGTAGTAGCGCGTCATCAATATAACTTCGGGAGCTAGTATCATAGCTTTTTCGAAAGTTCTGCGAAACTTTGGCAACACTGGCGATATTTGACAATTAATCTAAGATCAATATTTTGACATAATACTTATAGGCGAGCTAAATGGAAGTAATAGAAAACAATTTTATTATTAGTAAATATTTATAAAAATAAACCAAAATCGGTGAACATTTTATGTTAACATAGGTATTACACGAAATAATAATAAAACAACAATTAATAATCATTTCGTTTTTAAGTAAAACAAAAGCCGTTTTATTTTATTTAGTTCATAGAGCGCCAAAAGCACTCTAACTAGTTTCAACCCTTTTTTTAATAGAACTTTAAATGAACTTTTCCCATTTTTTTAAGCTATTGATAATATTTTTAGAATAAAAAATCCTCCTAAAACTTTATATACTCGCATTAGAACTTAAAATATTTTTACGTAAATATACTTACCTGTAAGTAAAACTCACAATTAACAATAATCTATTTTTTCAAATAGTCCAACAACTTAGTTCTATTACACAAAAATATAATAAATTAATTATAAAATATACACTACTTCCCTATGTGTGTGTTCACAAAGAGGGGATGGCATCTACTTCCCTATGGATCAACACTAACGAATTCTTAAAATAATACACTACTGCACTGAACAGATATCGATACAGATAACAGAACAGAAATCTGACGCAGGTTTGTCAAAATGACCGTGACAATTTCTCTATATTGACTAATCAGTTATTTAATTATAATATGTTCGATTTCTTATTAGAGATAAAAATTTTTAGTAGTTCCAAGATTACACAAAATCTAGTCATGGGTTAAAAAAGTTTATTTGAAGAACGTGTATTTTTTTGTTCTTCTTAATGGCGGTACAGGCTCGTTTTTTTAATATTCTTATGAGAGTTCCGTAGATTTATCCTACATAGAAAAAGTCCCTTGACCTAAAAGAATAAGTAGTCACGTACGAGAATGTTCTGGATGTCAGGGAATAACCCAGAAATGTCTGGTGACGTCCAGAACGCCAGAAATCTATATAAACATATGCGTTTGACATTTTACAGTCCAGTTGTAATTCAGATTATGAAGTTTGCAGTTATCAGTTTGTAATTTCTGTTGAGTTCAATAATGATTTATAGAAGAAGTGTAACAATATTGTATTTAGTTATCGAGTAATTTCCACATACTAACATATTTCTCAAATTGGGCTCTGTGCCGCCATTCTTTACTATATTACGAATATGTTTGCCAAATATCTCAACAAAATATTCAAAATTAAAGCCGCAATCTTGGACCGCGTTTTCCGTTTTGATGACGAGCTACTGTTTGAATAGACTAAGAGCCGGTATAGGTGAAATTTGATAATCATTTTAGGCACGATAAGAGTCTATAACTTAAATAGTAGAGCCTAAAAGGAAACGTATGAACACTGTGCCGTTACTTTTTAGTGGCACTTGGGTCGACAGTGGCGCATCAAGCTTTCAATTCAATTTTTTTCATTTTTTTATTGATTACCAAATGAGATTTGGCGTAATTTTAACCCACCACCACCTTCCCCCTTCCCTCATTATCAAAAACTTCATTATTCGTTTTTTAATTTTTTTACGTATGACGCAATACATTTTAAAATTTCAAAAAATTCATAAGCATAGTTGAGGTTTTTACAAAACATGTACATTTTTTATAGATTTGTAGGTTGAGTGTACATAACTTCAAAAAAGAATTTTAATTTGTTTTTTTGAAAAAACCGTATAACTTTTTTTTGGAATGGCTGGAGGACTATTTTCTTTAGACTTATGTATTTTATCGAACACTATATTTTTAATATTTTTTTTAGATTTTTGCCGTAAGGTTTGCCACCTTCCAAAAAACCAAAAAACTGTTTTAGGGTTTTTTGGGGGGTTTAAAAGCATTTCTTTCATTTTTAAATGTTCTAAAGGGCTCAGTTACTTCAATTGACCTACATAATCTATAAAAAAAACATTACTTTGATCTATTTTGAAGTCTATAAACTAGAGAAAATCCCCAAGAACCCCCTAAACAGACAGTTTTTTTTTGGATTTTTGAAGATGGGGAACCTTACGTAAATCTGAAAAAAATTAAAAATATTTTGTTTAATAAAATACACAAAATTGAAAAAAATTAGATTTCCAGCCATATAAAGTACATATTTAAGGTCAGATTGTGTCGAGGAGACCTATAGATGCATTATTAATATTGTATATAGAAAATGAAGAACTGGATCAACTGAATTGTGGTAGTATATTATATGGCAGATAGCTAATACAAAGTCAAAAACAAAGTGAGCTAGTTTTTGTCTTATGTACTTTTTAGAATATGTTTTTTAGACCCCGTGTTGAGCTGCCCCCCCACTTGCAAAAATTAAAAAACAAATAGCCCTGCTTTATGAGCTATTTATGAGCTTTCATATTCCGCAAACTAAAAATTTTGAGCTCATTCCACTGAGTAGGAATTTAATACTTTAGCGGGGGGGGGGGTTGAGTCAGCCCCCCCCACTACTTAAAAATAGGAATATTGAATCGGTTTTTGCGGCAGAATTACGAGCTATTTATGAGCTCTTGAAATTATATAGTTTCGATTTTTGAGCTCATCCCCTTCACCCCCAAACAACCCTTTAATTGATTTAACATAAGAGAAAAATGCTGAGAAAACTTAAAATATATCGTATGGTGGATATAATTCCTATAGCTTATATACTCTAAGACTAAACTATTAAATCACGTGCATTTCGATTATTGAGCTACAACCCCTTCGCAAGAAAACCACCCTATCTTCCCGGCTTAAGGGAAAGTTATACTTAAATGCATTAAATTAATTATTTGGCGACTACATATCATTTAATAATTTATAAGCTTCCGAATTACGCGCATTTAGATCAGTAAATTGCAATTTATTTTGTATAGTGCAGTCACTGAAGCTAAAAATCAACGATTACCTTCAATTTCGGTGAATCTTCATCGATTTTTACGAAAATTGGTCAGTGGTTAGAGAATACCTCAAGAAACAAAGGTGACATGGTACCACCTTGCGCCTTTACCCTGAGGGTGGATACCGCCCCTTCTTGGGGGTGAAAATTATTTTATAAAAAATAACTGCACAAATCTACAAAAGAACAAATTATAAGCAAAATTTATTATATAAAGTTTTTAAAATAAGTCAATACTTTTTAAGTTATTAAAGATCAAAAATTTTAATTATTCGTGAAAAAAAATGCATGTTTTGAAGCGGTTTTTCGTAAATCACTGAAAAACTGTAAGTTTTTACAAAAAAGTTAATAGTAGTTTAATTCGTATAGCTTATATTCTAAGAATAAACTCCTTAATCACGCGCCTTTCGATTATTGAGCTACAACCCCTTCGAAAGAAAACCATCCCATATTCCCGGCTTAAGAGAGGGTTGTACTTAAAATAATTTAAATTAATTATTTGGCGACTAGATATCGTTTAATAATTTATGAGCTCGCAAAATATACGCATCTTAATTATTGAATTGCCAGTTTCTTTCTATAGTGCAGTCACTGAAGGTAAAAATCAACTATGACCTTCAATTTCGGTAAATCTCCATTCATTTTCACGAAAATTGGTGAGCGGATTTTGATGCTATCAACTTTTTCTGGAGCTCATTTTTCATAGGTATTTCTAAGTACTTTGACAAGTATTTAGTACCTAAGTGTTATAAAATGCATCTCCTTCCCGTTATTTAAGCTTTAATCCTTAGATTTGAACAGTCGCAGAAAAAAATATACATTTAATTACCAATAACTTACTTTAAATTAACATTAAAGGGTTTTTCAAGTAAGCAATTTATTATATTTTTTATTAGCTTCAAGTTTAGTGATGAAAACTTTTTTGTAAAAACTTACAGTTTTTGAGTTATTTATGAAAAATAGCTTTAAATCATGCATTTTCTTTCACAAAAATAAAAATATTTGATCTTTAATAACTCAAAAACTATTGATTTATTAATAACATTATATAACTAATTTTGCTTACAATTTGTCCCTCTCTCGATTTATTTTTAATAAAGTAATTTGCACCCCTCAGAATGGGTGACATATACCCCAGGCTAAAACCGCAAGTTGTTATTTTCAATTCGTGAAAATGAATGGAGATTTACCGAAATCGAAGGTCATGGTTGATTTTTACCTTCAGTGACTGCACTATAGAAAGAAAATGGCAATTCAATAATTAAAATGCGTATATTTTGGGAGCTCATAAATTATTAAACGATATGTAGTCGCCAAATAATTAATTTAAATTATTTTAAGTACAACTCTCTCTTAAGCCGGGAATATGGGATGGTTTTCTTGCGAAGGGGTTGTAGCTCTATAATCGAAAGGCGCGTGATTTAAGAGTTTATTCTTAGAATATAAGCTATACGAATTAAACTACTATTAACTTTTTTGTAAAAACTTACAGTTTTTCAGTGATTTACGAAAAACCGCTTCAAAACATGCATTTTTTTCACGAATAATTAAAATCTTTGATCTTTAATAACTTAAAAAGTATTGACTTATTTAAATAACTTTATATAATAAATTTTGCTTTTAATTTGTTCTTTTATTGATTTGTGCAGTTATTTTTTATAAAATAATTTTCACCCCGAGAAGGGGCGGTATCTACCCTCAGGGTAAAGGCGCAAGGTGGTACCATGTCACCTTTGTTTCTTGACGTATCCTCTAACCACTGACCAATTTTCGTGAAAATCGATGAAGGTTTACCGAAATTGAAGGTAATCGTTGATTTTTATCTTCAGTGACTGCACTATACAAAATAAATTGCAATTTACTGATCTAAATGCGCGTAATTTGGACGCCTATAAATATTAAATGATATATAGTCGCCAAATAATTAATTTAATGCATTTTAAGTACAGCGTTCTCTTAAGCCGGGAAGATAGGGTGGTTTTCTTGCGAAGGGGTTGTAGCTCAATAATCGAAATGCAAGTGATTTAATAGTTTATTCTTAGAGTATATAAGCTATAGGAATTATATCCGCAATACGATATATTTTAAGTTTTCTCAGCATTTTTCTCTTAAGTTAAATCAATTAAAGGGTTGTTTGGGGGTGAAGGGGATGAGCTCAAAAATCGAAACTATATAATTTCAAGAGCTCATAAATAGCTCGTAATTCTGCCGCAAAAACCGATTCAATATTCCTATTTTTAAGTCAGCTGAGCTGTAAGGCTGAGTCAGCCCCCCCCCACTAATATGAAAGCTCATAAATAGCTCATAAATCAGGGCTATTTGTTTTTTGATTTTTGCAAGTGGGGGGGGGGCAGCTAAACACGGGTGTTTTTTAGTTTGTCATGTGTTGTGGAATTTTCTGTTTTTTTTATATTTTCAAATGTACTTTTTGGAATATTTTTAACGTTTGTCTCATGTTTGTGTAAAAAAATTATTGTATGTATTTTACAAGAAACACGTGAGTTAGCGCATGTGGTTTCTTGTTACACAAACTAACAACGAATAGCAATGAAAGAGGCCCCCAAATCTCCAGTGCCCAGGGCCCGAAGCTAGATTAAACCGGCATACGCAGTAATTAATTAAACAAAAACTCGTGCGAGAAAACAGAAAATATAAAAATCTCAAAAGTTCCTAAAAGGTATTCAGCCCATCAGTGGCGAAGCGTCCATGTAACCACTGTTACCATTGGTAACAGTTACAAATCTTACAAATAAATATTTTATGACCACTACGAAATAATTCCATTTATATTGTTTACCAACAGAACTACTTGTTAATAGTACCTAATTCAGTAAATAGCCAACTAGACGAACGAAAATATTGGCGAGATATGTGAATCCATGGCACGTTATCATAATATATTATTATGCTGTTACCAATACTGGCACTGATAAACGGTACGCAGGAGAAACCCTCGCTATCGATCGAGACTAGCTCTGAAAATTTTGAAGGAGCGACGGGTCTAGAGACGGCGCGCGGGCACGCTGTGCATATCAGTAGTGTCACCATTTTGAAGATTGGTAACGTTGGTTTAGTACCTATTACAGATTACAGTGTGCGTACATTTAAAGATGGAAGAGTGTTGCTACGTATTGCGTAATTGATCAACTATTTGAAAAGTCATTCTACTTACTGTATATTTTTTTATATATTATTTTAAAGAAAAAAATGATATTATTGAAAATGGAAGAATAAAAAAATATAAACAATAGTTTTCAAAATCTGTTCTTTTTCCTACTTGTTCATTTTTTTTTATGTTAATTTTATGGTAGAATAATATGTTTAGTTTGTTTATTATTTATTGTTATACCTGTTACATATACATAATTACATACATATAATTTGGGAATAGTGATTTGTTTAACTTTATCCCACAGGATTGAAAACAAAAACTTATATTTGGGCGGTTCAAAATATTTTTTTATATATAGTCTGGGCTGATTATCGGAGAATAGGCCATTTTTGGGAAAAGTTATTTACCAGCAATTTTATTGCTGGAATCGAATCTTATGATGGTATATATTAATAATATAGGTATGCAAAGTCCGCAGATAGTGTGCTACTTTTTTTATAAACAAAATGGCGCCCGAAAATCGTGTTTTTTTCAATTTTTGCTCTATAACTCCAAAGATTTTAATTTTACACCAAAAACAACCAAATAAAAATTCACCGCAATTAAATTCTGCATAGAGACGTGTTTCTCCCGATTCACTTCGACGAAAACTTTCCCCGGGAAAAGCGGGTTTTACCAACAAAATCTTTAATTTTCAACTAAAATTTTAGATAAGTAATTGTTAATCAATAATTAAATAACTTGGTAATGTAAAAGACCTTTTTGTATAGATATAATTCCAGAAGCCGATAGAAATTGAATGAACCGTTTAGCAACAATTGAATTGTTAATTGAAAATTTACGGTCGCTATAATAACGACAATAATTCCGGTTTATAAGAATAACTATAATTTTTTCATAAAAAGGCACTATACCTATCTAATGTACTTTACAGAATTGAAATTGGACTATTTAAGCGACCTGAGGAATATTTTAAAATTATAAAGAATTTTTTGGCTTATAAACAAATAGAATATCTCGGGAAATATTAAACTAAATTAAATTGTAAAAACGGTATTCGAAAAACAGCCGCAGGACGCTTCTTTTAAAAGAAAAAACGTTTAATTATGATGAGCAGTTCCTGAGATACAACCGGTCAAAGTTGACCGGAATTTACGACAAAGATATAAACAATAGGATGATAATTTTCAAACCATCACCTTTTTATTTTTGTCCTCTTTCTCCACACCAATTTTCATATCCTTAAAATACTCATAAAATACATTATTATAATAAAAACTATCGATAATACGTGTGAAAATTGCCAAAAATAGCAAAATTTCAATCAAAAATTAGGTTAGAGAAAATGTAACACTCAAAGTTCAAAATCGGTATACGTTAAAAAAATGCATTTTCTCGGCTTCCCATGGAGCAATTTCCTTCATTCTTTTTTTTTCCAAGTAACTCGAGTAGAGCCATCGAAATAACGCATTATTAAATGTCAAACTTGCTTTTGTTTTGTTATAATAAATTAATTTATTTATTATAACACAAAATTTTAATTTGTTTAAATAAAAATTGTTTAAATAAGTATACAGCTTTCAAATGAGAATATTTATGTTTTTAACTTTAAAAGGTACACTTGTAGCAAGTTTATCTAAAAAAAAAGCCTACAACTGGAAAAAATATCTAGTTTTCTGTTCTTATAAATAAATTAATCTATTATAACAAAACAAAAGCAAGTTTGACATTTAATAATGCGTTAGTTCGATGGCTCTACTCAAGTTATTAGGGAACAAAAAAAGAATGAAGGAAATTGCTCCATGGGAAGCCGAGAAAATGCATTTTTTTAACGTATACCGATTTTGAACTTTGAGGGTTACATTTTCTCCAACCTAATTTTTGATTGGAATTTTGCTATTTTTGGCAATTTTCACACGTATTATCGATAGTTTTATTGTAATAATATATGTTATAAGTATTTTAAAGATACGAAAATTGGTGTGGAGAAAGAGGACAAAAATAAAAAGGTGATGGGTTGAAAATTATGATCCTATTGTTTATATCTTTGCCGTAAATTCCGGTCAAATTTGACCGGTTGTATCTCAGGAACCACTCGTAATAATTAAACGTTTTTTCTTGTAAAAGAAGCGTCCTGCCGCTGACTTTCGAATGCCGTTTTCATAATTTAATTTAGTTTAATATTTCCCGAGATATTCTATTTGTTTATAAGCCAAAAAATTGTTTATAATTTTAAAATGTTCCTGAGGCCGCTTAAATATTCCAATTTTAATTCTGTAAAGTACATTAGATAGGTATAGTGTATTTTTATGAAAAAATCACTAGTTATTCTTATGCACCATAATTATTGTCGTTATTATAGCGACCGTAAATTTTTAATTAACAATTCAATTGTTGCTAAACGGTTCATTCAATTTCTATCAGCTTCTGGAATTATAATCTATGCGAAAAGGGCTTTTACGTTACCAAGTTATTTAATTATTGATTAACAATTACTTATCTAAAATTTTAGTTGAAAATTAAAGATTTTGTTGGAAAAACCCGCTTTTTCTGGGGAAAGTTTTCGTGGAAATGAATCGGGAAAAACACCTCTCTATGCAGAATTTAATTGCGGTGAATTTTTATTTCAGTGTTTTTGGTGTAAAATTAAAATCTTTGGAGTTATAGAGCAAAAATTGAAAAAAAACACGATTTTCGGGCGCCATTTTGTTTATAAAAAAAGTAGCACACTATCTGCGGACTTTGCATACCTATATTATTAATACATACAATAATAAGATTCGATTCCAGCCATAAAATTGCTGGTAAATAACTTTTCCTTGTATTTTGCTAATTAGCCCAGAGTAATAAGATTTTTTTTCATCTGGTTTTGGTAACACTTTAGAAAAACTCACGCGTCGCCACTGCAGCCCATCTAGACGTAAGTGAAATATTAAATTCGCTGAATAGGTAGGTACCTTTTTGTAATTGTTTTTGCATCAAACAATCGTTTTGCTTGGCTACAAGTTTGGGATTTGATAAAGCAAATCCCAAACTTCATTATTCCATGATAAAAATCATAAATAAAGCTAACATATAGTCCGTCCGCTATAACTTTTCTCATGCGGTACGATTCATTTTCAATCAAATCAAGTCAAAACAGAAAGTGAAACGTACGCCGATGTGTCTAGTATATACTATATAGTATATATGTTACACTTGAAGTTTCCGCGGGAGCTATATGTGCTTTCTGTTGTTTTCCGGGTTTGACTCCGCGTTGAATAATTTTGGTTTTGATAAAAACCATTATTTTGACGACGTTTCGGCAAGATCTCACTTGCCATTGTCAAGTCAGGTAGTTCCGCTTCTCGCTGCTGCTTGAAGTAAACTGAATTTTTACTCACGATACCGTCGCTTATGTAGTTGATCCTGATGCTACTTGCCCTGCGCGAACTCTGGCTCTTGTTATTGGTCCGGTGTAAGTTGCAGTCGTCGGCGGGATGTTACGCGTGGATGTTGCGGCCTGATTTATTTTGGACTTTTTCTTCAATACCGTTTTCCAAGTTGTAGGAAGCCGTTGCGCATCATCTCTTTGGTTTAAGCCGTTGGGATTTCTTTCAATTTCTATCGATTCTCTGATTTCCCGTTTTCTTTTTATTTCGATGTTAGCTAACATCGTTGTTTGGTTCAGGTTTATTGTGTGTCCTGTATTTGCGACATGTTGAGCCAGAGATGACGTGGTTTCTCCCCTTTCGATAGCATTTCGGTGTTCTTCTCGTCTTACCTGGATTCTTCGGTTGGTCTGTCCAATGTACGACTTTCCACAATCCCCACACGGAATCTCGTATACACCTTGGCTTTCTAACGATATTTTGGTCTTTGGTGTTGGTAAAATAGTTGAGATCTTTCTGTCCGTATTAAATATCGTTTCTATGTTGTGTTTTCTCAGCACTCTCCCTATTTTCTCTGTCGTACCCTTCACATATGGCAGAATGGTTTTGCCGATCGGCTTATTGTCTTCTGTAGGGTCCTTATCTCTTCTTCGAGCATTTTGAGCTTTTTCGATGTTTTATGTTGAGAAGCCGTTTTTTCTTAACGCTGTTTTCACGTTATGCATTTCTTCATTTTGATGTTCTTGGTCTGTCAGTCTTTCGGATCTTGTAATCAAGGTTTTGATGACTGAATGCAATTCCACACCACCATCCTGCACAATTGCATTCAGTCATCAAAACCTTGATTACAAGATCCGAAAGACTGACAGACCAAGAACATCAAAATGAAGAAATGCATAACGTGAAAACAGCGTTAAGAAAAAACGGCTTCTCAACATACAACATCGAAAAAGCTCAAAATGCTCGAAGAAGAGATAAGGACCCTACAGAAGACAATAAGCCGATCGGCAAAACCATTCTGCCATATGTGAAGGGTACGACAGAGAAAATAGGAAGAGTGCTGAGAAAACACAACATAGAAACGATATTTAATACGGACAGAAAGATCTCAACTATTTTACCAACACCAAAGACCAAAATATCGTTAGAAAGCCAAGGTGTATACGAGATTCCGTGTGGGGATTGTGGAAAGTCGTACATTGGACAGACCAACCGAAGAATCCAGGTAAGACGAGAAGAACACCGAAATGCTATCGAAAGGGGAGAAACCACGTTATCCCTGGCTCAACATGTCGCAAATACAGGACACACAATAAACCTGAACCAAACAACGATGTTAGCTAACATCGAAATAAAAAGAAAACGGGAATTCAGAGAATCGATAGAAATTGAAAGAAATCCCAACGGCTTAAACCAAAGAGATGATGCGCAACGGCTTCCTACAACTTGAAAAACGGTATTGAAGAAAAAGACCAAAATAAATCAGGCCGCAACATCCACGCGTAACATCCCGCCGACGACTGCAACCTACACCGGACCAATAACAAGAGCCAGAGTTCGCGCAGGGCAAGCAGCATCAGGATCAACTACATAAGCGACGGTATCGTGAGTAAAAATTCAGTGTACTTCAAGCAGCAGCGAGAAGCGGAACTACCTGACTTGACAATGGCAAGTGAGATCTTGCCGAAACGTCGTCAAAATAATGGTTTTTATCAAAACCAAAATTATTCAACGCGGAGTCAAACCCGGAAAACAACAGAAAGCATATATAGTATATAGTATACAAAATGTATATACACATCGACGTTCGTTTCAATTTATGTTTTGACTTAATTTGATTGAAAATGAATCGTACCGCATGGGAAAAGTTATAGCGGACGGACTATATCTTTCGATATGTTAGCTTTATAAGAGTAATATCTTTCAAAAACTTCCTATATTCAGTCAAAATTAATTTTAAATTCTTGCCCCCTTATTTTTCCGCCGCCAAACAGACCCCTCTAGCCGGCGATAACACTGTCTTAATAAGATCAAAGGGTTCGATGGTTTGAGGATTACAGAACTCTGTATAACAAGGGTGCGGCACAACTCATCGAATACCAACTAATCTAAAGACGTTTCATTGACATCCAAATTGTATACAGGTACTTCATCGAAAGGCCCAACTCATTAACTGGAGATTTCATATACATTCACATTTCCTTGACAGTAGTAGTATGTACCTATGCCTATACCGTTTTTCTTCTAAATTTACTATTTTAAAGTGGTTTAAGACTCAATCGCATTGGATTCCTTTTAAGTCAATAATTAAATACAATTTAATAATATGTATAAACTAAATTACAATAAATTATGCAAATGCTCATTTCTTTCAGGACAGTTCCTTTTACATAAATGAATATTTATAGGTAGGTACCCGTAGGTACCGGTGAGGTTAGAAAGAAAAACAAATACTGCATTAAATGCAGTACCTATTCAATACACAAAATGCAAACAAATGCAATACAAATTTGGTAAGTACTATGCAACTACAGCATCATATCGGTTTTCAATAACGTATTTTGCCGTTTTTGTTTTAAACACCTTAAATAAATTAAATGTCATACCACTGACATGTGGTATGCCGTATACCGACGAAAATGTATTTTGTTGTAAAACTTGTTTTATAAAAGATTCCTAGAAGTTTTGTGTAATTATTATAGTAGCTGCCAGTAGCGTACTGATAGATCAGCGGGCCATGGTTCCAGTTGGGATACGGGCCTCCCGCCCAATAAAAACACACATTTTATATTAACAGTATTTAATAAACATTAAATATAAATCTTCATATATTTATAAAAACTCGAGCTAATTTAGAACAGTAAATTAATATTAATCCTATCGTTTTTCATACTGACATAATAGGGAACTTGCACATTTTTTTTATTACATAATATAAAGTTTTGTATAAAAATGAGATTTACAAAATTTCACGCTTCAAAAACTCATAATAACTTAGAGGTACAAATTCAAAATCTCCTTTATCTTAAAATAGTTCAAACGACCCGTGACGTCACAGAGTTTAACTATGTGGTTCCGTTTATGGTTTAATTTACGTATATTCTTCTTCTTTAGTTAATTGGCTCCCACCTACTTGGGTATTTGGCCAGCTCGTCGTCGGGGAATAAAGGAAAAATATTTATATTCTAATGACATTTATCATATGTAGTTGTAATAATATATACCAGTTTGTTGAGATTGGAGTTTGATACAGTTTTTTAAGGAAAGGAAAGAAGGTTTACTATTGAAAATAAAACCATTTTGTAAAAGTACAAATTTTCTATGAATAGTTCAAACGATCAAAAACACTTTTAACGTCACAAAACTAACGTATTTTTTACTGACGTTTATGTCTAATTTAAAATTATATATACAATTGGTATAGAATGTAAACATACAACCCCGTGACGTCACGACGCGTTTTGGGGTGGCTGGTATAAGTTGAATTTTTAGTCGTCTTTAGGGGCCAAACGAAAGACAAACAAAACTTTTTTATCTTTGATACAGGTTCTAAATTGTGTTTTGTTGTGATTTATACCATTTTTTTTCGAATTTAAATTTTATGCAAATTCCCTATTACCATTACGAATGTGCAGAGCAGATGCTGAGTATATACTACATTACAGTACTTATACGTTCTATGTATACACTTAGAATGTACTACCGACTTCTTTTCAGTATATACCAAGAATATACTTTTTAGAATATTCCAAGCAAGTGCTATAAACCTTATATTTATATACTTAGAATATACTACCGCACATCTTTTTATTATGTGGGAAAATATACTTTTAAAAATATTATATATTAAAAGTAATCTTAGAAGTTATAAACAACACCGCGTATACATTGAATGCGATTTAACACTTAAAGAGATTGATATGCAGAAAAATCTTAGGCATATAGCAGCAAAAGAAAAGGCAAATGGCAAAAGAATAAAAATGGGTTATGGTTTTATCGTTATTGAAGACACCAAATGGAGATGGAACCATAGTACGAATGATATAGAAATAGTCACATAGACATGAGAGAATATAACAAAATCGATATGAGTCTTGACAAAAATATGCAAAAACTTAACCGTAAAGATACAAACAATGAAAAAACTATGAATGCAAAAAATGAAAAACAAAATAAGTATTGGAAAATTGGATTGTGGAATATACAAAGTCTAAACGGTAAAAAAGAGGAAATTACCTATTGATGAGTCTGAAAACACAAAAATGGATTTTTTAGCATTAACTGAAACAAAGAGAAAAGGCAGCGGATGTACTAAAATGAGAAATGAGCACTACATGATTTTTGGAAGTGTTAATGAGTCAGAACGTGCGAGGGCAGGAGTTGCCCTAATGGTTCACAGAAATGAGCATAAAAATATCACCAGATGGAAAAATATTTCGGAAAGACTCCTTAGAATAGATATCAGTAACAACGAGAACACAACAATTATTGTTGGGTATGGACTATCGGAAATGAAGCCAAGGAACTCAAAGATAGCTTCTGGTAACAATTACAGGACGAAATGGACCAAATAAATCATAAGGTCATAATAGTAGGCGATTTTAATGGGCGAGTAGGGTCAAGCAATGAATATGACTACCCTATCGGACCATATGGAGAAATAGTCAGGAATAATAATGGACAAAGAGTCATCGAGTTTTGCAACATGAATGATATGCAAGTTCATTTTTTCAACACAAGGAGATTCATAAATACACACGAGTGATGGATTCGCGGAACGAAAAATCCGTTATTGACCTAGTATTAGTACAGAATAGATATAAAAATGAAATAGCCGACGTTCGTGTTAAAAGAGGTTATGAGATCAGCTCGGATCATTTTCTCGTTGAAGCTAAAATAAAGACAAGGGGAGAACAGACATTTAATATTAAAAATGAAGAAAATCGCTACGAACAACCAAGTATTAAAGTATACAAACTTCAGTCTGAAAATATTAGGAAAGAATACTATCGTAAATTAAATGAAGAAATACGGAAAACAAATTGGAAAAATCAGGAGGATATAGAAATATTATGGAATATTTTTAAGGAACTGGTATATACAACTGGGAGTAAAGTATGAGGTGTAACGAAAGGAAGATATCTGAAAGGTACAGCTTGGTGGAATAATGACATAAAATTGGAAGTTTCGAAGAAGAAAAAATTGTGGAAAAAGTATATAAGCAATAAAAGTGAAAGTAATTATCACGAATAAAAGGAACAGAGAATACTGGTTAAAAATAAAATTAAAGAAGCTAAGAATCGTCAATGGGAAGAATTTGGAAATAAAATGAAAAGTGATAGTAAGGATAATGCGAAGTTGCTCTATAGGACCCTAAAAAATCTGAGACAAAAGAAATCAAACGGAGTAACAGGTTTAGAGGATAAAGATAGTAACATATTGTTAAAAAATGAAGATATCCCAGAAAGATACCGGGAACATTTTATGGAATGATTAATGGGAGACAACAACGAAATAGAGAATGACAGGGAGGAGTACAATTTGAATGAACAAAAAGATGATGATGACATATCATACGAAGAATACATGGAAGCAATTCTAAAATTAAAAAATGGCAAGGCTACAGGACACGATAATATTAAGGCTGAGCTAATTAAATATATGGAAGGGGAAGGATTACAATTACTATGGAAGATCATAAGGAGTTGTTGGCGTACCGGATGCATACCTAGAGATTGGACTCTTGCAACTATTCTACCATTACACAAAAAAGGTAATAAACATAAGTGTTCTAACCACAGGGGAATATCATTGGTGGTAGTTGCTAGTAAAATCTACGAAATAACACTAGAGAAAAAGCTGCGAGAAAATATCGAGGTCACACTGGATGACAGCCAATGCGGCTTTAGGCCAGGGCGAAGTACAACTGATCTCATATTCACGGTAAGACAGTTATCAGAAAAAGCTCTAGAGCATAACAGTAAGTTGTTTCTGTTTTGTGGACTTGGAAAAAGCATTTGATCGCGCGCCACGGAACAAAATCTGAGAAATATTAAACCGTAGAAATGTGAAACCGAAGTTAATTCAAACAATAAAGAGTATATATAAATGTACACGTAATAATGTAAGAACGAACAATCGCTCATCTCTAGAATTCTACACAAGGACAGGTGTAAAACAAGGTGGTGTTTTGCGTCCTTTGTTATCCATCGCTCTAATGGACGAAATTGCAAAATATTGCAGGGGTAAGTTAAAAAAGAACTAGGGTTGGGGTGTATAAACTTCAACAAGTTTACGTGTCAGAGTTGATATATGCCGATGATCTGGTAATTGTGGCAAAATCAGAAAAGACTTGCAAGTGAATGTGAATGTTTGAAATAAAGCCTTTAAGAAATTTGGGATGAAAATAAACATTGAAAAAACAGAAGCTTTAGTAATATCGAAAACTCAAGAAAATATAAATGTAAAGCTGAATAATGAGACCATTACAGAAGTAGAGGACTTCAAGTATCTAGGATCAACAATGAATGGGCAAGGAAATATAGAACCAGAAATAAACAGCAGGGTAATGAGTGCAACAAAATTATACTATGCACCAAATAAAAGTTTTATTAGGAAGAAAGAAGTAAGCCTGAAAACAAAAATGAAAGTATTTCAAACTGTTTACGAGCCGGTGCTACTCTTCGGGAGTGAAACGTGGACAGTGAACGACAACATCCGTAGTAAAATTCAAGCATGCGAACTGCGATATTTACGTGTGGTATCGGGGGTGACCAGACGTGATCGTATAAGAAATGAAGACATACGTGAAAGGTGCGGTGTCGGAAGGACCTTAGACAGACTTGAAATGAAACAGTTATCGTGGTTTGGACATATGGCGAGAATGAGTGAATGTAGAACTGTAAAGAGGGTATGGAAAGCGGCATCTGACAACAAACGACGAAGAGGCAGGCCAGCAAGAACGTGGAACGCAAATATTGGAAAGGCTTACGTAAAAAGAAATATTCGGTGGAGAGCAGCAGAAAGACTAGCTACTGACCGAAAGGCATGGAGACGTTTGATTTCTCCACTTACCTCGACACCGTAAGGTACAAGAGGACGGCTTAAGTAAGTAAGTAACATACAATGGGTGTAGAATGTAAACATACAACTCCGTGACGTCACGACGCGTTTTAGGTGGCTGGTATAAGTTGAATTTTTAGTCGTCTTTAGGGGCCAAATGAACAAGACAAAGTTTTTTTATCTTTGATACAGGTCCTAAATTATGTTCTGTTGTGATTTATACCATTTTTTTCGAATTTAAAATTTTATGCAAGTACCCTATTGATCACTTTACTCCAGCCGTTTTTAGCCGTTTTTATAAATAATGAAAATCAAAAATTTTCTACATCTAAATCTCCAGTCATAATTAAAAACCTTAATATCGAAAAACTAAAACAGCTTTTAAAAAATGAATATTAGAATGCAAGTTACATCATCAAAATATATTCTCAAATTGCATATATTTATAAATAAGTTAAATAATTACATACAAACCTCTAGTGAGATAAAGCGCTTAAATAAAAAAATAGCAAAAATAAAACCTTGGATAACTGTGGGGTTTATATCTTTAATAAATGCATTTTAAAGACATTCATTTTTTTTTAATCTTGTGAAAACTAATAAGTATTTTTTATTTAAATTTAAACGCAGAATGAAAGAATGCGTTATTACCGAGAGCCGAAAGCCCTGGAAACTTCTATAATGTTTATTTTAATAAGTTACAGGGGTGAAAAAAAAGAGAAAATTTAGTGTGATTTTTAATTTCAAATATCTCATTCAAAAGAAAATTTTTATTTATTCTAAGGGACTTTTAGTCCTTTGTAATAATATAGTGTGTAGAACAACATCTTACAATTACAAACACGTTATATCAACATCATCCACGGAGATTATACACATGGCGCAGCCCAGATGGACGAACAAGGAATCAAATAGACTACATCCTAATAAGATCAAGATGGAAGTCGTCGTCCATCAACTGTAAAACATATCCTGGCGCAGACTGTGGAAGCGATCATCAACTCCTGGTATTGAACGTTCGACTTCATTTTAAAGTCGCCAAAAGAAGACCCCAGAGAAAAGTCATGTCTCTAAATCCATCAAATATCAATGACTTCCAACAAAACCTAGAATATGCTCTTTCTATAGACCAAGTAGATAGTGACCCTGAGATCACTTGGATCTATCTCAAAGATAAGGTAATCGAGGCTGCAAAAGACTGTGAGGCAGCGGTTTCCACTGGCCGTAAGCCATGGATATCCGATAATACGTGGACTGTGATTCAACGCAGAAAAGAACATAAAACTAGATACGGAACAAACGATGAATACAGAGCGTTATCGAGAGAAATCAAAAAAAGGTGCCGCAAAGATAAAGCTGATTACATCTCTCAAATATGCAGAGAGATAGAGGAACATGGCTGTCGAAATGAACCAACGGACTTATTCCAGAAGATCAAACTCCTTACTAGAGAATTTAAACCTAAAACGTGGTCTGTAATAGATAAGGAAGGTAATTTAAAGACCGATACTGATAAAATATTGGAAACATGGCGAAACTACTGTGGCAAGCTATATAAAAATAACGAGGTATCAGCAGAAAATCAGTGGCCTTCTGACTACCCTAGAGATCCTCCTGTCTTACTCGCTGAAGTCAAAGATGCAATTAAATCACTAAAGAGAAATAAATCCCCAGGCATGGATTCAATACCATGTGAAATACTACAGTTACTAGGTGACAAAGGATTACATATCATCCATTCTACCTGTGTCGCTGTTTGGAATTCAGGAAAATGGCCATCTGATTGGTGTACCTCAATTTATATCCCACTACACAAAAAATGAACTACTACCAGATGTGAAAACTACCGCACACTGTCACTAATAACACATGC
This sequence comes from Diabrotica virgifera virgifera, assembly GCF_917563875.1. Classification (NCBI taxonomy): domain Eukaryota; kingdom Metazoa; phylum Arthropoda; class Insecta; order Coleoptera; family Chrysomelidae; genus Diabrotica; species Diabrotica virgifera. The sequence continues at coordinate 72,066,778 of NC_065448.1, forward strand.
TAGTAAAATCTTGTTGCATATCATAAAAAACAGATTAAAAACCTATCTACATTACCAAATCCCTCAGGAACAAGCGGGGTTTGTAAAGGGTAAAGGTATAAGGGAACAAATCCTGAACCTGAGACAACTCATTGAAAAGTCTAGAGAATTTCAAGTACCTATGATTATATGCTTCGTTGGCTACCAAAAGGCATTTGATTGTGTAAGCTGGATAAATTTGTGGTCAATTTTAATAGAAATGGGCGCACCAATGCACCTGGTGACACTTATTAAAAATCTGTACCAGTCTAATATAGCAAGAGTCCCTCCCCGGGGCTGTAATTTTTTTCCTCGACGTTGGTGGGAGGGCCGAGTAACTGGTCTTGGTCTCTGTTTTTGTGAGGAGGGCACGACCAGTGAAACCAAATACAGTCCCAGCGTCCAGCGACTGTGCACTGGGTGGGCGCCGGACACCGCCGCTGGACGCTAGAGGGCGCAGCAGCTGGGGCGAGCAGTTGCTGCGCCTTCGCCTTCAGCGTTTTTGTCTACCTTCCAACTTTCCTGCGGCTACACAAACCCCTCTTTGCTTTGATCGTCTCCCCCCACTTGGATGGGGGTCGAGGTTTTCCTCGACCTCCGCCAAACTCTCTTCATTTTCTTTAAAATGACCATCACACCCTAAATGTAGCCGACATGTCTTACCTCCACCTAACCACTTCTCCCACCACATCCCTAACCCAATCCCGCGTAGCTGGGGAAGCAGCAGTTGCGCGGAAATTCCAGGCAGACTGTGGATACAGACTGCCACTGCGCCCGGAGGCAACCGTGAGAAAAAGCCTAGAGGGGAAAACCTCAATAAAAAATCCGTAATCCAAGGTGTGGGACACCGTGCCGAAGGATGGATGACCACACGATACGTGGCCATGAACGGTTCCCTCGGGGCACCTGGCGAAACCTCGTTGCAACGTAGCCTTACCACCACACGCGGGGCTCTGTGGTGGCGAAAAACTAGTTCCCTTGCTACTCGTGGGACCTATATGAGCTCATACACAATTAAAAAAAACGCGGGCGACCAGAGCGGTGAATCTGGAAGGATAACAGACCACTTTAAGAGGAGGAGTTCTATAAACTACCCCCCTGAAGCCATTTATACTAAAAGAAAAATGTCCACCGGCGACAAGCCGGAAGAAAAAGTATACAAAAAGAAGACATGCTATGAGGCAATCGAGTTACTCGACTACCTTGCGGACATATCGAAGCAGCTTTTAAAGTTTGATTCGCTAGTTAAAGAGCACACTACCACACAGAAGCCCATTAAGGACTTGTGTAAGAACCTCGCAAAAAGACATTCTTTCCAGAAGATGGATCTGGTGAAAGACTGGCTGGTTAAGAACTCAATGGAACCAGTAGAGAAACTGTTAATAGAGAAGGAGACCCAGGTTGATATGGGAGCCAAAAAAACCGTGGAATGCGGTACCCAAACCGACGCATGGCACGGTCCCCCCAGCGCGGTCAGGATGACGAGTTTTGATGGAGTAAACTCTTACGAAGACTTTCAGAGGCACGCTCGCTTTGATTGGCCTGATTGGATCTTTAAAAAGACAAGCGTTGAAGTGCGGAACCCCCTTGACTCGGTCTGCAACGTGAAAGTTGTGGCCTTAGAGTCAAACGACCCAAATATGGCCCTGTCTATACAGAGATTATACAGGGACAGATACCCGGCTCTCTCCACCCTCGAAGGCGACTTCGAGGTGATGGGAAACTCCTATACGGTGAGAGTAGGCGGCGTAAGGAAAACGACGGAGGAGAGAATAGTTAAAGTAAAGGCCAATACACCGGAGAAAATATGGCTCGCCCTGGAGCGGGTCAGAGAAGAAACCAAGGCGGGAGACTCGGTGGCACTACATCACCTTAGTTTCATGCAGGTGCATGATTTGCGGAAGATGGCTGAAGTCATCTTCTCGAAGACGGAGGTAAGTAAGGTGCAGATCCATACTACGGCCACAAGGAAAGAAAGGCTCACCTATGGATTCATAGTCTCGAAGAAAGATTCGTCTTATTCACAATTACTCGAGGGGGTGGAGAAAGCTGTTGGGGACTCGAAGGCGAAAGATGCCATCCGTAGTCTGCGCAGCACTAAAGATGGGAACCTTCTTATTACTCTGGATAAGGACCAGGATGCAGCCAACAGCATCAAAACCGCCATCACTAACAAGGAGAGCGGGTTAACGGCCAAGATGGTGGGTGCGGAGAAGCAGGCCATCATACATATAAGAGGCATGACCGAAAATACTGAGGAATCACATCTAAAGGCAGCCATTAAAAAGGAATTGGGCACCTGGGAGCCCAGTTTCCTAATTAAGCAACTCAGACCAATGCGTAACAGTACCAAGGCGGCCACGGTGGTACTAAGCGCACAGGCGGCCGCGAAAATATTGGAAGTCGGACACCTCAAGGTCGGCCTCGTACGCTGCGAGGTGGAGAAGAGGTACATTGTGAAAAAATGCCAAAGGTGCTGGAGCTACCTCCATGAAAGTAGTAAGTGTAATGGACCCGACCGCACTGGGTGCTGTCAAAACTGCGGCAAGAAGGGGCATGCTTTCGATGCTTGCAAAGAAGAGGAGTTCTGCGCGGTGTGCGAGCAGTCGCACCGCATCGGCAGCGGGAGATGTCCTGCCTTCCGAGAGGCGCTTCAGAAAGTAAAGGCGGCGGACCAAGGTAGATCCTCCGAACCTTCCCCACCACTATTCAACCAGCGGCCGGCCACCGGAAATAAAGTCACTAAAACAAAACGCGCGGGGACTCCGTCTAAGGAAGATATTCCTACCCAAGATATCGCTGCTACTTCTCGCACGCAACAGGAGGAGACCGAAATAAATGAGGCCTTAAGCCGTCGCCCTCCTACTACAGAAGACCTGGAGAGGATGGATGACGAGGTGTTCAACGGAGGAGTGTTTACCGATGAAGGACTTTTGGATAATTACGATGTGATGCTAAATGAGGCCACAGAGAATTTGCGTCGTGTTAGGGAGACGACGAGTTCCCCCTTTCCACCCCCCCACCTAGGAAAGGGAACCTTGGATGTCTCAAACCCCCCTCAAGAACAATGCAGCGGTAGTGGCAGCACAAGTACGCTACCCCCCAAGGAGTCTTCCCATCAGGATGGCTCTGGGGCCGAGGAAAATGTAAGAAATGTCGATTAGTGTTCACCCATTCTGCTTTTACACTTCGGGGCTATTGGTTGGGTAGTTTTTCGTTACTAGTGCGATGACGACGGCGGCGAACAGACAGCTCAGGATTTTACAAGTGAATGTTGGTAGAGCCAAGGTGGCGCACGACTTGGTCTATGCGAAGGCCTTAGACATCGGGGCGGATCTGGTGATCGTACCAGAACCCAATAAAAATATCGCTAGTAAGTTTGGGTGGGTGACGGATGTGCTCCGCGACGTCGCTGTCCACCTTATCAATAAGAACGTGAGTATAAAAAAGATCCAAAGGAAGGAGAGTGTAGTCAAAATCAACTTAGTTGATGTGGCTATTATAGCCTGCTACATCTCTCCTAACGTCAACATGGCGGTCTACCGAGATAAGGTGGACAGCATCATGGAAGCTGCTCTGGTGGAAAAGGATTTCATCATAGCCGGGGATATAAACGCGAAATCCGTTCTATGGGGTTCCCCAAGGAACGACAGTAGAGGAGAGGTATGGAATGAGTGGATCTCCTCTCTCGATCTGGTCACCGCGAATAACGGTAAGCCTACTTTCGAGAGGGGGGATTCGCGCACCCATATCGACGTTACGCTGGTGTCAACCAAGTATTCCAGTAGGGTCACGAAGTGGGATGTGCTGGATGACAATCTATTCACATTCCACAAGTATATCTCCTACGAGATCGGATCCAGGGGGTCGACCAGTGGCGGTAGAAAGGTCATGACTTTCGATAGGGCAACCTTCATCGACCGTGTTAGGGATCTCCGCGGGGAGGTCCCTGACTTTGCCAGCCTTAGAGATGTCATGATACGCGCGCATAGGGCGAGCACGAGGCGCAGCCAGATTCCGTATACGGTACCGTACTGGTGGAACGAGGAGGTACAAGCAACTAGAATTAACTGTTTCAGACTAAGACGCATCGCACAGAGGGACAGAACCCTGCAATCCAGGGACACATACAAACAAGCCAAAAAGGACCTCACCAAGGTCATCAGGAGGTCCAAACGTATGTGCTGGATGAACCTGTGCGATGCGCTCGAGGACGACATATGGGGCGAGGCCTACAGGATTGCCACTAAGGCCCTGCGTGTCGAAGCCCCATATAGACTCACCGAGAGTAGAACGAGAGACATTGCGGGCATCCTCTTTCCCAGGAAGCCTGATTTGTTCTTCGTGCCCGCCACATGTGAGCGCCCTGAAGCCGTCACTTCCATGGAACTCACCAGAGCAGTGGAAGCGATCAAGACTGGGAAGTCGCCGGGACCGGACCGTGTGCCGCCGGAGGCCGTTAAAATTTTGGTAGCAGCGCAGCCTGAGTTGGTCAGATCGGTACTGACCCAGCTCCTCACGGCTCAAATTTTCCCTGACGTTTTGAAGAGGGCACGCCTCACCCTAATTCCGAAGCCCGGTAAAAATCCGGAGGAGGCCAGCTCCTACCGACCGATCTGTCTCCTTGATAGTCTAGGCAAACTCTACGAAAACGTAGTTAAGAACCGCCTACAAGCGGAATTGGATGCTATAAACGCCATCTCTGATAGGCAATTCGGATTCAGGAAAGCCAGATCGGCGGTAGATGCTGTTAAGTTCATTACAGACCGCGTTAAAGCCACGGCGAGGAGGTGGGCAGTAGTGATCATGTTCGATGTTAAAAATGCATTTAACTCGGCAGGTTGGGGACATATAGTCCGCAGGATGGAGGCCCTCAACGTGTCGAGTTATCTGACAAACGTGATCAAAAGCTACCTAACTAATAGATACGTGTCTGGGTCACAAGGGTCCGTCTTAGGCCCGACGCTGTGGAACATCCTCTACGACGACGTCTTAAATATACGATACGGTCGGGACTGCATCGCGGTTGCATACGCTGATGACCTGGCCATTCTCGTAACCAGCGATATGTACTGGGAGGTGGTTAGTACGGCCGAGATGTGTTTCAGGCGGGTGAATGCCTGGATGAACGAGAACGACCTTGAACTCGCAGGCGGTAAGACAGAGGTGGTTATCCTAAAGGGACCTAGGGATAGACCGGACCTGTTGTTCCATTTTGGAAACAGCGAGGTCAAGTCGAGCCTCTGTGCCAAATACCTTGGCGTGGACCTCGACAAAGGGCTGGGATTCACCAAACACCTCGCAAGGGTGGTGAGGAAGGCCGAGGCACAAACTGCAGCTCTCCGGAAAATAACACCAAATATCGGAGGGCCAAGTAGTGCCCGGAGAAGACTGTACCTACACGTCGTACAGTCTACCCTTCTCTATGGGGTTCCGGTCTGGGTTGAGGTTCTACGTCACAAGAAATACAGAGATATGATAAACAAGGCACAAAGAAAGCCTCTGTTGAATGTAGTAAGCTCACACAAGACTGCATCAACCGTGGCTCTACAGGTGATCGCGGGCGCCCCTCCCATACATCTGCTAGCTAAGGAACGCCAGTTCCTATATGAGCACCGCCACGGCCACTTACCCGACGTAAGATCGGCCGCACGACAACAACTCCTGGCGGACTGGCAGCTGGAATGGGAGGCGGAATCTACCAAAGCCCAGTGGACCAAAAGGCTGATCCCGAACGTAGAGTCGTGGTACGCCTGCGAGTTCAAGAGAGTAAATTTTTACTTTACACAATTTTTGACCGGTCATGGATCATTCAGGGCTTTCACCCACAGGATCTGGAAGTCGGACGACGACCTGTGCCGGACCTGTCGCGTGAGGGAAGACGCAGAACACTGCGTTTTCCAGTGCAGCGTCTTTGCTCACGAGCGGGTCAGGCTACGTAGTAGGTTTGGCGACATCGGCCCTAACAATATTGTTAATTTTGCGGTCGGAAACAAGGCGGATTTCGAGGCCATAATTGACATTATAACCGGTATAGTTAAGAGAAAGTCCGAGTTGGAACGACTGGAGCAGAATGGGTGAGGCGGGTCAACACAATAGTTGTAAAATAAAAAAATAAATATAAAAAATAAAAAAAAAATAAAAAAAAAGCAAAATAAGAAATAATAAAAAAAAATAATCCGCGTCAGAAAAATATGACCCTAATTCTTCTAGGGCTCATTCTATCCGCCATACTACAGAACAGTCACCCAAGCCCTGCCGTCTTCAGGCAGGGGTTGGCCCACCTTCCTCCGTGTAGGAATCAGACTTTTCTCTATTTAGTCCTACCGTTTCTAGGCTGGAAAATAGACCCTTAAATGAACCAATGCTTCTGGTTACTTTCTTTCAGACAGCTCGGGATATCCCCATGCATCGCTCCCTAAGGAGCACGTCCAGGGATATTCCGGGTCGGAAGAGGGGGTGGTTTTAGTTGGTAGGCGGCTGGTCATGGGGGGCATGCGGGACGCGCGGGCCATATTGTGGCTGGCGCGCCCTAGCGTGTTCTCCTTTCCTGTCCGAGTCCAACAGTACTAGGGACACCTTCCCTAGTCTGCTAAGAGCGTTCCACCTCAGTCCAAAAAAAAAAAAAAAAATATATATATATAGCAAGAGTACGACTAGATCAGAAGTTCTCAAACCAATTCAAGATCGAGAGAGGTGTTAGACAAGGATGCGTGTTGTCACTTGACTGATTTAACATTTATGGTGAACATGTCATGAGGATGGTTTTAGAAGGATGGGCTGGTGGAGTAACAGTAGCTGGTAGGAAAATCTGCAATTTAAGATTTGCTGATGACACTACACTTATAGCAGCAAATGAGCAAGAAATGTTTGATCTTCTGCGAAGAGTTGAGTACGAAAGCAATAAAGTTGGTCTGAAAATCAATAAAGCTAAGACAAAAATAATGGTGGTCGACAGATTTGACACTATTCAACTGACTAACATATGACTGGAATACCAGATAGTAAACACCTTTGTCTATCTCGGGTCTAGTATAACTAACGATGCTAACTGTGAAGCAGAAGTTCGGAGACGTATTGGTATGGCAAAAAATGCGTTGAGTCGCCTAACGAAAGTTTAGAAAGACAGATCTATCTCTCAAAATATCAAGATGAGACTGATGAATGCCCTTGTATTCTCAATATTTCTATACGGAGCAGAGACTTGGACTCTTCGCGCATGCGAGCGCCAAAAAATTGATGCCTTTGAGATGTGGTGCTGGAGAAGAATGCTGCGCATACCTTGAACAGCTCACAGGACAAACGTTTCCATTCTAAACCAACTCAATATTAAAAAAAAGCTGTCCACAATATGTCTGCAACGAATTCTGCAGTTCTTTGGTCACGTGGTTCGCAGAGATGACGACAGTTTGTAGAGATTAATTGTTTCTGGAAACGCTCCGGGGAGAAGATCAAGAGGACGATCACCAACTAGATGGTCTGACCAAATAAAGCATTCAGCTGGAAACTCATTCTGCGAAGCTCTTAGCGCAGATGAAGATAGATACCAATGAAGAAACATTGTTAGGAATATTGGAAGAAATCACGATCCTCAGTAATGGGGAAACGACAGGAGAGATAGAATAATATAGTCTTTCATGCTGCGTTTAATTTTTCAAAAATAATTATTAGTTTTTTCAGGATTCGAAAAAAATGGACACCATGTCTGGGGTGATATTATCCAAATCGAACATTCGCTATCTTTGTCATACAACGCACTCAGTTGAACAGAATGTGGTGACAAGATAGTGACAAACAAGGTTACTTAATATTTGACACTGATGTGGCTTTAGGGATATTTTGAGTTGTTTATTAAATAATATTAATAGTGTATTTGATACATATTTATTTAAGACGTGAAATTAATAAAAAGTTATTTATTATTTATTATTTATTATTTATGCAAGATCTAATCAGAAAATACACCAGGATATATTCTGTGATCCAAGTATTTTTTTGTCAAAGATGTTAAAAATTTTTCTGAGCGTTCCATAGTAACAATTTTTATTATTAAAAAAATCGCTTTTACTCTGTTCTCGCTTATTAGTTTCTATTGTACAGTATATAAATTATTGTAATCACTGAATGCATAGTTAGTAAAAGAATTATCAGTAGTAATTGCACAAGAGCTCTGAAATTATTGAATTTTTCCCGAGTGACACTTTGACAGTTTTAATTTCACGAGCCGAAGCGAGTGAAATTATGTCAAAGTGTCACGAGAGCAAAAATTCTATATTAATTTCAGAGGTCGAGTGCAATTTGTTGCGATTATTTCATGAATAAAACTGTTCAAAACCAAAATTTTATTGTAATTTATTTATGTAAGTACCATTAAACACACAGTTTTTATAAATATTTGACGATTGAAAGTCATCACTTTTATAATTTTTAAAACATTAATTGTCATTAATGTCACTGAATGTATTTTTTCGTAGCAACGAAGGGCATCTGACGTAATATACTTAACGACGGGAGATTATCAAAAATTATCGATTTAATTCAGATTTCTGTAGCTTTCTATTGGTCAGAATCTCCTATGAATGAAATATTCATATTAATTAACTGAATTAATAATTTAAGCGGTAATGCAAGTAACGGTTATCCAAGATCATTCAAAACCATCTATAAGTTAATCATGACAATGTCATTGTCAACCAATGTTTACGTCTCCATACCAGCGAGAATTTTACTACACGTAATTTGCTGTGTAGAGAAAGAAAAAGTAGGGATATTCGTAAAATATTGGCGCCTTCTTGCGCCTACTCTCTTAACGTTGATTACAAAAACTATAGAAATAAGCTTAATAGTTTGCTAAAAAAAACAAAAACGACATATCAAAATAAAATCCATGAAGCTGGTGCAAACACAAAAACATTTGGAATGCTATAAATAATATCTCTGGTCGGAAGCAAACGTCTACAAGATTGAACATTATATCAGAGTAAAGTTTAAATAAAATAATATGAAAAAAATATTTTTAAGAAACGCTTTTTCCACCTACCTCTACCGAAAGTATACTTTTACGGACCTGATTTTAGGGAGCAAAGTTGTACTTATCCTCCCTAGGGAGGAAAAGTAAAAGTGACGTCATGGTATTTCATTCATGAAATACAACTTATGGACGCCCTGTACAATATCTATTTTCTATTACGTAAGTATCTATACATTTTAACGTTTATTTATAAAACACCCTGTATTTTTTAGAATGGTAAAAAACAGTAAATTGTTATTTTGATTTAACAATGTTTACATTAATAATTTGACTTATATTTGACAGTTGACAGTTATATTGTACCTACTTGTTTGTTTTAGTTCTAATAAATTTTGTTGGTTAGTTACGTAAATAAATTAAGTAGAAATGAAAAAATGACTTGTTATTTGAGGAAGGTGGAAAAACCATATGTATAACATGGGAGTAAAGTGCCTTTTCCTCCCTTGAATGATTACTGCCCTCCGCTACGCGTCGGGCAGTAATCTTCATTCTCGGGAGGAAAAGTAGCACTTTCCTCCCTTGTTATACAAATAGCTATTCTTTAGTTACGAGTGACTAAAATTAAACATATTATAAAAAAATCAACTAAAAAGCAAAACATAAAAAAAAATTGAAAAAATCTAACTCATTCTCTTCTTCTTCTTAATGTGCCTATCCGTTCCGGATGTTGGCGATCATCATGGCTATCTTGACTTTGTTTTCCGCAGCGCGGAACAGTTCAGTGGTAGTCGTGTTATACCACTTACGTAAATTTTGAAGCCAGGAAATGGGTCTTCTTCCCGGTCCTCTTTTACCATTTACCTTCCGTTGGAGAATCAGTTGGAGAAGGCCGTAACGTTCTTGCTTTCTCATTACATGTCCTAGATATTCTAATTTTTTTTGTTTTTATGGTTATGAGAATTTCACACTCTTTCCCCATTCTACGCAGGACTTCCACATTGGTAATTCGGTCAACCCAGGATATACGTAAGATGCTCCTATAACACCACATTTCGAAAGCCTCGAGCCGATTTATAGATGCAACAGTTAGTGTCCATGCTTCCATTCCGTAGAGCAGAACTGAGAATATGTAGCATTTCAACAGACGGTATTTTGTTTTTAATGCTATGTCTCGACTGTTGAGAATGGGTCTCATTCTAACGTATGCTGCTTTCGCCCTTATTATTCGCTGTTTAATTTCTGTTGAGTGGTCCCATTGGCTATATAAATTCGTACCCAGATATGTATATTGCTCAACTCTTTCGATATTCTGTTGGTTGATTGTAAGTTGAGCGTTTAGTATTGGTTTATTACTAATTGTCATAAATTTGGTCTCCTTTATGTTAAGAGCTAGTCCGTATCTGTTGCTGACTTCTGTTATACGATTTGTTAATATCTGTAAATCATTGAGATTATCGACAAAAACTATGGTGTCATCTGCATATCTAATGTTATTCAACCATTCACCATTTATTAATACTCCTTTGGCACAACCGTCGAAAGCTTCCTTAAATACACATTCAGAGTAAATATTGAATAGTAGTGGAGAGAAAATACAGCCCTGTCGTACTCCTCGTTCTATTGCAATTTCATCAGTTAACTGGTCTTCTATTTTGATTTTGGCCGTTCGATTGTAATAAATATTTCTGATAATTCTTAGATCTTTGTTGTCAATTCCAATTTCTTGCATTAGAGTTATTAATTTGTCATGTTTTACTCTGTCAAATGCTTTCTGGTAATCTATAAAGCATACATATATATCACAATTTACATCCCTGCATCTCTGAAATAGCACTTGCATAGCAAAAAGGGCCTCATGTGTTCCCAGAGCATCACGAAATCCGAATTGTGTTCTTGTTAGTTTTTCCTCGCACTTTGTATATATTCGTTTGTGAATGACCTTTAGAGATGTTTTAAGTAAATAGCTCATAAGGCTTATATGTAATTCTCTAGTCTTTGCACTTTTTCGCATTGGGTTTTATTGGAAGATTTATAAAAGTTGATTCTAGCCATTTTTGGGAAATTATGCCTGTGTCATATATATTGTTAAATATTTTTGTCAACCATTTTATGCCGTCGTAGTCCATAAGTTTTAAGAATTCGGAATGAAAATGATCAAGGCCTACTGCTTTGCGTGGTTATTTATTCTGTGGCTTTACCATCTTTGGTACTTTTGATGGCATACGTTATTTCTTCAACTGTAAGTGGAGGTCCAGATTCGCAATTGGTGTTTGTTGTGATGCCAGTGTTACTTCGTATATCTTGAACAGTTTTTTCCATATTTAATCCAAATATTCCTTTTCTGTTCTATTTCCAATACTATGTTTCCCTGATTAACTGTCAGAAATCCAGTGTTCTTGTGTTTATATAAGCCTGCAACTTCTTTGATCTTTTTATGGAGGTTAAACGAATCATGTTTTTGTTGTATTAACCCTATCTCTGTACATTTAGAGCTTAGCCAATTTTCTTTTGCTATTTTAATAGCCCTTTTAATTTCGTTATTTATTTTGTTGTAGTTATTCTTATTATCTTTAGCCTTTCTTCTGTCGTCCATCATACATAGAATCTCCTCTGTCATCCATTCTTTTTTCTTTGTTCTTTCAGGTCTTAAGTATCTCTCTGATATTTCTTGACTTACCTTGTGTATCTTTTCTAGTTCTAACTCTGTGCTATCTATTTCTGTATGAACGTACGTTTCTTCTTTTAGGCGTTTTTGTACCTTTCCTTTTACTGATTTATTTTTCAGTTGATTTATATCGTATTTCCGAATTTTTGGTCTTTGAATTTTCTTTAAACTAAGTTTCATTTTGGCTACAAGTGGATTGTGATCCGATTTTATGTCGGATCCTGGGTACGTTTTTACAGATGTTTAGAGTTTCGAAATCGTTTGTTGACAAGGATATAGTCTATTTGATTTCTTACTGTGTGATCTGGCGTATCCTGAGAAGATTTCCACGTATACAGTCGTCTTGGAGGAAGATCATAAAAGGTGTTTGTGACTACGAGCTCTTCTTCAGTTGCAAATGCAATCAAACGGTCTCCACGTTCGTTACGTTCCCCTAGCTCAAAGGATCCTACTAAATTTCTACTTTGTCCTTTGCCAACTTTGGCATTAAAATCGCCCATTATTAGTAGTATTTTGTTTTTCCGAATCCTTTTGACAATATTAGTAAGGTCACTGTAAAATTCTTCTATAATTTCTTCTGGGGTGTCCGCTGTAGGAGCGTACACTTGAATAATATGTATTTGTTTTTATGGGAGTTGTGTTTAGCTGAACTAAGAGCATTCTTTCTGACACAGGTACAAAGTGATTGACATAGTTGGCGATTGTAGTATTAATAATTAGGCCCACTCCATTTACATGTTCGTTTTTAAGATTTCCGGAGTAGAATATTTTGTGGTCTTTGATAACTAGGTGTCCCGTATCTGTCCAACGCATTTCGCTTATTTCCATAATACTAATCGAGAGTCTTTCAATTTCTTGAATGGCATTATAGATTTTTCCCTCTTCGTACATTGTTCTAACGTTCCATGTATCTATCTTTACGGCTGCTCGCAAAACTCTTAGAGATCTATCATCTAGAATGTATTCTGGTTCGTGAGGACTTTTCTTGTGGATCCCTGATCCATTAGAGTGATCCTTATATGCCATTAGAGTGAAAACTTAGTCTTTTTGCTAGCAGTTGCCGCTAGGGCATCTATGCCATTTCGTTCGTTGCAATCCGGGACTGCAAGCTGGGGTTTGTTTTGGTTGGATCAGTGAGAGCAGCATATGTGCCTCCTGATGAGAGACTAATAAGTTTCGAAACCGGTAGAGGTGCTTGCAGCACTCTCTGATTGGACTAGAATATGGTTCGGCTGTATTTTCGTTTTGCAACGAAATTAAAAATGGTTATTCATTTTTGATTTACATTTACTCTGTGTGGAGTATGAAGGGAACCATTCTCGTTGGAACTTTACCGCGCTGAGCAGATGGGACGTGAATTGTAAATTGTAGAATTCCCTCATCTTCCTTAGTCTCAGCATCCATATGGCTTGCAAATTGTAGAAGCCTCGGAGGTGTAACCAGAGAAGGTTCCCATTGTTTTCATTCTGGTGGAATGTAGAATAGCATTATGTTGTTTTATATGCCATTAGAGTGAAAACTTAGTCTTTTTGCTAGCAGTTGCCGCTAGGGCATCTATGCCATTTCATTCGTTGCAATCCGGGACTGCACGCTGGAGTTTGTTTTGGTTGGATCAGGGAGAGCAGCATATGTACCTCCTGATGAGAGACTAATAAGTTTCGAAACCGGTAGAGGTGCTTGCAGCACTCTCTGATTGGACTAGAATATGGTTCGGCTGTATTTTCGTTTTGCAACGAAATTGAAAATGGTTATTCATTTTTAATTAATAAATATAATGTTTTTATTGACTATTCGTGTTTCCGCGAATTGCATATGTCTGCAAATTTTCATTCATTTGCATTGAAGAAAAGTCAGCCAAATTAACTCTAAAGATTTTATGCAAACCATTGAAGGAAAGAAAAGCGTTTAAAAAAGCGTTTAATAAATATTGGTATTATAATTTTACTATTAAGGTATTCAAATCCAAAGTGGTTACCGTATACCGTCGGTCGTGAGTTTATTGTCTTGTCTTGTTTATTGTATTGTCAAGTTTTTACAACTTTCTAGTTTACAACTAATCCATGAAACGTGCTGATAGAAATATAAGTTTTTGAGTTAGGAGGTACAGGCGGTAATTCTTTACATGTGTTGAAACCAGGGCTTCGGTTTTAGCAGGTAAACAAGTACAGAACCTCACAAAAGTTTTCCCTCTCTCTATTAATAAATTTTATTTTCAAATTTTTTGATAAATAGGTATTTTTCGTTTTTATTTCTAAGTACCTACACAAAAATAAAAATTTATTAAGAAGTTACATTTTCTATTGTGTACTTGTGTAGTGCAAAATGTCCCCATCAAATTAGAAAAAAAGCAAAGAGCGTGTTAGAGCGGGCCCCTGCGGGGCCCGGGCCCTGGTTCCACGGAACCCGCGGAACCATGCTCAGTACGCCACTGGCTACCTGCTCCCAACTTCTGCAGTTTTATTATGATTTGTCCTTTGAGCTACGTTGACGTAAAGTTTTCATGCGGTATCACGTACCGCATATCAGTGTTTAAGTTTTTATAGTTAAAAGTAGCCCATTCAGTATTCTTTCGCTATTAGTAGTTAGTAGTAGTACCGCATGCCATTGTTTAAAAGTTTCTATAGTTAAAAGTAGCCCATTCAGTATTCTTTCGCTATTAGTAGCTAGTAGTAGTACCGCATGTCATTGTTTAAAAGTTTCTATAGTTAAAAGTAGCCCATTCAGTATTCTTTCACTATAGTAGCTAGTCGTAGTACCGCATGTCAATGTTTAAAAGTTTCTATAGTTAAAAGTAGCCCATTCAGTATTCTTTCGCTATTAGTAGTTAGTAGTAGTACCGCATGTCATTGTTTAAAAGTTTCTATAGTTAAAAGTAGCCCATTCAGTATTCTTTCGCTATTAGTAGTTAGTAGTAGTACCGCATGTCATTGTTTAAAAGTTTCTATAGTTAAAAGTAGCCCATTCAGTATTCTTTCGCTATTAGTAGTTAGTAGTAGTACCGCATGTCATTGTTTAAAAGTTTCTATAGTTAAAAGTAGCCCATTCAGTATTCTTTCACTATAGTAGCTAGTCGTAGTACCGCATGTCAATGTTTAAAAGTTTCTATAGTTAAAAGTAGTCCATTCAGTATTCTTTCGCTATTAGTATGGCAGCATGTTCATCCAGTGATTCTACTTTTAAGTGCTTTCAACATTATATTACTATTTTTTAGTTACCACTGCTAGTTTTTTCTTAATTCAGTTCGAAAGGATTTTGTAAGGAACTCCACCATTTTTTAAATATTATGCATGCGTTCATAATTTTCTTGAAAAAATAAAGTTTATCTTATTTGGAGCAATATTATATTCTACAGCAGTGTGAAGAAACATTCCGTAGTTGATTTAAAAAACAAATACAGCGATAGAAGACCAATAGGGAACTTGCATAAAATTTTAAATTCGAAAAAAATGTTATAAAGCACAACAGAACATAATTTAAAACACGTATCAAAGATAAAAAAGTTGTTTTTGTGTTCAGTTTGGCCCCTAAAGATGATTCTAAATTCAAATTATTGCAGCTGGTCCAAAACGCGTCGTGACGTCATATGATTAAAAGTATGTTTACATTCTGCACAAACAAAGTAAACAAAATTGTACATAATTTTAAATTAGACGTTATAAACGTCAGTAGAAAATACGTTTAATCGTTTGAACTATTTTAAATCCATTGAAAACTTGTACTTTTAGAAAATGGCACTAAACAACAATTATGGTGTTTTCTTTTATTTTCCATAGTAAACCTTCTTTCCTTTCCTTTAAAAACTGTATCAAACTCCAATCTCAACAAACTGGTATATATTATTACAATGGCATACGATAAATGTCGTTAGAGTATAAATATTTTGCCTTATTCCGCGACGATGAGCTGGCCAAATACCCAAGTAGGTGCAGGCCAATAAACTAAAGAAGAAGAAAATAAAGAATACACCTAAATAAAACCATAAATATAAAAATAACCATAAAGTTAAAGTATGTGACGTCACGGGTCATTTGAACTATTTTAAAATACAGAACACTTTAAACTTATACTTCTAAGTTATTATGAGTTTTTGAAGCGTGAAATGTTGGAAATTTCATTTTTAAACAAAACCGAACAATATTATGTAATAAAAAAATGTGCAAGTTCCCTATTCATATTGAAAACAAACGAGAATGTGTCTACGTTCTGAAACATCCACGTCAGTATTTAAAGCTGCGTCCTCATTGAGTCGACGTTATCGATCGACGCCGTTTATCGACACTCTCGACTGAGTGTGTACTCGGCAATCGACTTTGTCGATCGACAAAAGATGTCGATCGACGTGTCGGCTGGTTTTCCATGCTGTGTCGGTAAAATCAAAGGGTAGTCGAGTCGAATCCGAAGTGTGGACGTGCTAGCTAGCATTAGACCATCGACATTGGTAAAAATACAGTTAAAATAATTCAGTGTGCGTGCGGCGTAGTCTCAGCCTCATCCAAAGTGTCGTGTTTTGTACTTGTCGACAAAATGGAATGGGAAAAAGAAAAAGTGATGGCATTTATTAATGCGTACAAATTAAAAAGAAATCTATGGAACTAGAAACAAATATTATAAAGACCGAAACAAAATGCAACACAATTTCTGAAACTACCGTTACATCTGTATTTAAGGTTCAATATATCGATATCATTCTTTTTCAAATCTTCCATCAGATTACTATATACCGCTATACCGATTTCTACTTTGAAGACTTGGTCGAACCCAAAATCTTCTTTTACGCGATGATTTACGTTTTTTAATTGTGATAATAACAAATGCGGCACAAACAATAATGGCGTCATCTTCGTCACACATTTTCGTTTCGACTCTTGACAAATATTCTGCCTACCTGGTATGGACATGTAAAGCTTTTTCGATTTGTCGGTCGACAGTGTCGATAGACAGAGTCGATCAACAATGTCAACTCAATGAGGATGCGGCTTAAGGGTTAAAGACATATTAAACGTGATTCCTCGTACCTACCATCTCAAAAGAATTGAGTTTAAATTCTCTAGAAGCTTGTAGCAAATTTTAACATGTTGTAATAAACGGTATAAATACATGTTCTATACTTTTTAGAGATAGTGTATAATACGTAATAGCATGTAGCATGACATCATTAATTCGATTTCTAAATATTCTTCCATATTATTATATTTTTATTTTCCTTAATATGTATACGAGTTGGTGTGTATATGAAGAGGGTCGTAAATGTCAACTGCCAACTGACTCATTGATGTTCGATGAGTTGGCAGTCGATGAGTTGGGTACGACCCGTGTTACACACATAATTATAGAAAACTACATGTTTTTGTGAAAACAGATTTCCTACCGTGTACTAGATGGCGAGACACGATGTAACTGCATGAGGATATTTAGTATGTTAACGAATTTTTTATTATCTCAACTTTAATTAAGAAAAAAACATGTTATCTAAACTTTGATGATGGAAAATAGTAGGTGGGGTATAATATACAAAATAAAAATAAATTAAATATATGTCAACTTCCGGAGTGATTTCAGGTGGGTTAAAATTTAATGAAAAAGTTATTTTTACTTCCGACAAACTTTTTGACATCATAATATGGTAATAGAAAAATATTAAATACGAAGGTTATAAATAGGTAATACATATGTATGAGGTATATAAAAATCTACAACTTTTATTAAATAACAGTTGTAAAGTGAGAAAATGAAGAAAATTGTTTTTTTTTTCGATGTTTTCTGTTTTCATTTTTTATTTCGTAAAATTTAATTAGTTTTGACGAAAAATTATACTTGAATATGTTCTTAAAATCATCATATTTTTTAGAATAAAGATGTAAAACTTGATATTTGTTTTTTTTTTCAATATCCCTTAAAAAAACTATTTGGTGAATGTTTTTCATTTTACTACTATAGGGCTCATTTTCTTCATTAAAACATCTGCTTTTTGATCAAATCAAAAAACATAGTAAAAACATTTAAAAAAATACTTAAAAATTGAAAGAACGCCAATAATTACTTTTTTTTTCACTTATTTTTTGCGAAATACTCTCTAACTAAATGCTTGGGACAAAATTTTAAAAACATGTTATAAGTTGTCATAATGTATGTAAGGGGAATTAAATAAAAAAAAATGAGGTTTAGTTTATTAACTTCTTAATAAAAGCTACCAAAACCTGTTAAATGTTGGTTCAATGCTACTAAATGCATTTATTTTTCGAATCCTGAGAAAACTAATAAATATTTTTGAAAATTTTAGACGCATAATGAAAAATTACCTACATTAGGTATTACCAAGGGCCTAAAGTTCCTTAGAATAAACAAAATATCTCTTTTGAATGAAATATTTGAAATTAAAAATCACACCAAATTTTCCCTTTTTTTTTTCACACTTGCAACTTATTAAAATAAACATTATAGGAGTTTTCAGGGACTTTCGGTCGTCGGTAATAATGTAATCTTTCATCGGTAATAATGTAAATCTGCGTTTAAATTTTTAAAAAATACTTATAAGTTTTCTCAAGATTCGAAAAAAAATCAATGCATTTAAATAACATTGCACCAAGATTTTGTACCTACCCCCTTAAGTATTTCTTCACGATGTAACGGATAGATGGTGGTCCAGTGCATATCTTGTAGCAAACAAGTACATGTTCTATATCCTGTTTTTAAACCAGGAGGAGTAAACTCAAAAGACAGATTCACACCAAATAATGCCACTAGAAAAATAAACAGATTCATCTTCTTTTTTGGTTGATCATGTCGGCTTCTGACGGAAATCCATAAATATTATATTATACTAATACGTCGCCAAAGAGTTCCAAAACAACAACTGTTTTTTATATAAATACAGTTTAACAATCTAAAAATTAATGTAATAACGCAGTAGGTAAATACAAAAAATCGCCGATAGAACTTAATTAACCTATTGATTTTAAATGCCATTAGTGTCATAATTTGATGAATGTCAATAGTGTCAAAATTTCATAAATTAGTGGAGTAAACTTGCCTGCTGTTGGATCAATCAGGTACAAACAAGCGTTACGGCGTGGTAAATTTTAATTACTCCTCCTAGTTTAAAAACGAGGTAGTATATAAACAGCAATTTTTGGAAAATTTTACCCACATACCGAATGGGGAGGCGTTGACCTTAACGTTACTTTGGATGCCCTGGGTAATGGGACATCCTTTGTATTACTTCATGTGGTTAAGCCACCTGGTTTTAGGGGTAGCTAGAAGAGCTTTTCTCCCTATTAATGACTAAGTTAATTTTTTACTTTACTTTGGACTTGTGTCCTAAAAAAATGTGTTCCGGACATCAAGGCACCGCTCTAAATCGGTGTCTCACTGTCCAGACCGTGTGTGCTCGGTCACTCAGCCGGTGAATTGGCAAAATAAATTTTGTTCTCCTCGACGGCTGAGCGCCCGAAAGGTGTGGCCATCAAGCCCACGTCTGTCGGTACGTGACCTCGATGCTCACATTCCGCGGCTATGGTCCATTTGACCTACCTGAAGGGTACTTAGTGCCTGAAGGGCGACATTTGTGTTTCGATATCCTGTGGCTATCTCAATTTTTCATTCTTAAGTGTTTCCTCCATATCCAGCTAACTGCTGTCTACGCCGTCTATGCACCGTTCTTTGGTTTTCGTCGTAGTTAGTCAATTCTCTTAATAATCTGCTAGGATGGTTCCTGATATTGTTAAATATTTCATGTGCTCTTTCGTCTATCATTCTCAGGACTTTCTTTTGTTGCGTATGTCCAAATACGTATCTTATCCCTGATCATGTGGTTTTGGATGGTTTGTATTTTTTTCTTGTTGGTATTACACGTGTGCCCCCATGCGGCTGAGGCGTATGTTCGTGTTGGAAAAATTATACAATTTGCCATCCTAATCTTTGTCTTAAATCTCAGTTTACTCTTTCGACCTATTAGCGATAAGAGTTGACTCCTAAGGGCTTTAGCTTTGTTGATCGTTTGTTTTACGTGTTCTGTAAAGGTCAGCCTTTTATCCAATATTACGCCTAGGTATTTGGCTTGATTTTACCATTCAATTTGGGTATCAAATAGGGATAGTACCTCGTTTGGCCTGCCTCTTCTTTTTTGGTACATGACGGCCTGTGTTTTGTCAGGATTGATAGCTATTTTCCACTGCACACACCATTCTTGTAGTTCATCAAGAGCTCTTTTTAGATGTCTTGTTGCAAAATCTGGGTGGGTACTGCTAAAAGCTATCGCTGTATCATCTGCGTATAGACTTAGCAACGAGCTGGGTTCAGTTGGGGTGTCTGCCGTATATATGGTATACAGATATGGCGACAACACTGCCCCCTGTGGTACACCAGCCTCCATGGTCCCAACTACAGACAGGGTTGGCCCTATCCGAACTCTGAACCTCCTGTTGTCTAGGTATGACGAGAGAAGACACGTCATCGCCTCACTATAACCATATTGGTTCATTTTATACAGCAGGCCGTCGTGCCAGTCCCTGTCGAATGCTTTACTGACGTCTAAAAAGGCGGTCGTTTTATATTTCTTTTCGTTGAACCCTTTCGTGATATATTCTGTTAACCTCAGCACTTGCAGTTCACACGAGTGCTCGGATCTGAATCCGAATTGTGCTTCAGGTATTGTTCCGATTGCTTCAGATTCTTCTTTTAGCCTAGCTAATATGACCCGCTCTGGGATTTTGCTTAATGCTGGTAATAAGCTTATCGGTCTATAATTCTGTGGAAATGTGCCATTTTTTCCTGGTTTTTCAATCATGATTACGTGAGCCTCTTTCCATCTGTCAGGAAAATGTCTTAGTCTTAAGATGTTATTTATTAGATTTGTTATGTACACTATTGCTTTTCCTGGCAGATTTTTCAGAGCTCTGTTCGTAATCTGGTCCGGTCCTGGAGCTTTTTTGGCATTAGTACGCTTGATCAGTTGTCTGACCTCTTCAGGGGAGGTGTGTGTAATACCTATAATGCCCTTTCTTCTTTTAAGAATTCTACATCTTCGTTCGACTTCTTCTGTGAAGTCTAGATCTTCATCGGGATGATAGTTTTCCCTACATTCTCTTTCTAGCATGTTTTTCATTACTTCCGCTTTGTCTTCTTCTGTGTAGACAATTTAATTTTCACCGTGTAAAGGAGGGATTGGTTTTTTATCTTTTCTTAATATTTTAGATAGCTTCCAGAACGCGGATTTATTTGGGTTTAGTTGCTGGATATAGTTGTCCCAGTTTTCATTTCGATGATCGTCTAATTTTTTTTTTGACTTCCCTATTCAGCTCATTAGCAATTCTTTTGTCCTCTGGGTTCCTTGTTGTGTTGGCTCTTCTTCTTTTCCTGTTTTTCTCGTTTATCAGTTCTTTCAGCTCATTGCTGATTTCCCTGAATCTTCCTTTTGTTGTTGGAGATTTTTCTTCTGTGGTGCTAGCCTCGATAGCGTTCTGTATCGTTTTTTCTAGATGTTTAACGCATTCCTCTAGTTCTTCTTTTGTATTTATTGTTGGTATTGCACCAATAGTTTCACTTACTATTCTTTTGTAGTTTGGCCAATTTGTTAGTTTTTTCTTATAGGTTTGCAAGTTGTTTGTTTCTACTGCTCCCAGGGTCAGTATAATTGGGTTGTGATCTGAGTCACCCTCATTTATTGAATATATTTCGTATTGTTGACCCACATTTTGTAGAATTGCTATGTCTAGGAATGTGGGAAGTCTGTTTCCACCATGGAAGCATGTAGGTTCTATGGGTCCCGCCACCATGGTGTTTGGTCGTTTTTCGAGATAGCCACACAATATTCTCCCGTTGCGGTTTGTGGTTCTATCGAACCAGTTCGGCGATCTTGCGTTCAGATCTCCTATAATGATAGAGGGCTATACTGTGTTTAATATGACATTTAAGTCTTCCTTGAAGATTGAATCATTTGGTCTAACATATGCTGAAACAATTTTCAGCATATCTTTTCCTGTCTTGATCCTCACTATGGTGGCTTCCATAGTGATGAGTCCGTCTGGTGTAGGAATTACTTGGTGTTTGATTCCTTTTTTCACCAGAATCGCCGTGCCTCCTGATGTGGCTGTGTAGTCATTTCTATAGACATCATAACCTGGAAATTTTGTTTTTGTTTTTCCGTTACCTTAGTTTCTTGTAAGGCTATGATGTCTAGTTCGAGTCTGTTGGAAAATTCGTCTAAGGTGTTAATTTTCTGTTTAAGCCCATTTTGATTCCATGACCCTATACGCAGATCGCCCAACCGATTAGTTATTTCTGTTTACATCAATATTGCCCATTGCACTCACTACATTGGCCATCCTCTCGAACATGAACATGAAGTTTTTCATATGTTCGTTTACTATTTCTATGAGATTTGCCGTTTCCTTGTCCTATTTAGATTCATCTGT
The DNA here is from genome assembly GCF_917563875.1 of Diabrotica virgifera virgifera. NCBI lineage: Eukaryota > Metazoa > Arthropoda > Insecta > Coleoptera > Chrysomelidae > Diabrotica > Diabrotica virgifera. Next base: position 72,088,844 of record NC_065448.1, read on the forward strand.
CTTCTTTGTTATTTGTGCGTAGCTTTTTTTGGTACTTCTGTCTGTAGGTGCGTGTTCTTCTGTTCTGTTTCTTGTTTGTGCCTGTGCGGTGTATGTTTTTCTTTTTGGTGCTTTGGAGCATCCTCTGTGATTAGCTGTGTGGGCTTCGCCACAGTTTGCGCACTTTCGTTCGGTGTTCCTGCCCTTTGTGCATTCGCTGCTAATGTGTGATCCGCCACACTTAACGCATTTAGTTCCACAGTGACAGGCTTTGGATCAATGATAGAATCTTTGGCAGTTATAGCACTGCATAACTTCTGTATTTTTTTTATTTCTTCTTCGATATATATTTTCATGTAACAGAGAGTTGTCAAGCTTTTCATTTTATCTTTATCTTCTTCGTTTATTGTAACTAAGAAAAGTGGCAATTTTTTCTTGTCTTTCTTCTTGGAGATCATATTTGTTATTTTAATCGCCATGATTCCGTTTTTGTTTAGTTCTTTTTGTATATTGCTTGTTTCTGTTGTTTCATGTAATCCTCTGATTACTAATCTTGTGGTGCGTTCTGAATCTATTGGATAAGCGATGTATTTAATAGGGCTTTCAAGGTTCTTTGTATTTTGTTCTTCAAGTATCTTGATCATTGCTAGGTACCCTTCTCTGTTATTTGTCTGGATGACGATTGACCTTCCGGATTTAGCGAATTCATTCGCGGATCCAATTCCCCTTTCTGCGGCTTTTTGTAATATCTCTTGGCTTTTTCCTAATGATTTGAGGATAATCGCCGGTGGTTTGGGTGCAGCCTTCGTTGGTTGTTCTTTTTCTCTTGTTGTTACGGTATTTTGTTTTTGCGCTGGTAGTTTGGGAATACTCTTTTTCGATTTTTCTTTTTCATTTTCGTTTTCAGTCTCCATTTCTATTTCAGTGTGTTGATCTTTCTCTTGTTCATATTTCTTTCTTAGCATGCCTCTGGCTACGCATGCTTCTTCATTTCTCTTTTGTATTATTAATGTCTGCTTTTCAGCAGCACTAATATTTTTCGGTTCTTCTTCTGTGACGTTTTTTTCTGTTATTTTGCATTTTTTGTTTTGTTTTTTCTTCTGTTGCTGCTGGGCTGTCCATTCAGCATTGTTGTTTTCTATTTCAATCAAGTTTTCTTTATTTGGACTATTAGCAGAAGTTTTACGTCTTCTCTTTTCATGCATATTTGTTGGTTCTTCTACCGTTGTTTGCTTCTGCGTTTGTTTTTCAGCTTGCGTCGGTTTTTCGTTCGATTTTGATATCAGCTTTTCTTTTTCCGCATTTTTGTCTATCGTCTCAAATAGATTTTGAGTTAGTTTCTGTGTTTCTTGATCTTTGCCGGTTATTTTCTCTTCTAGTTTGGCCATTTGGAACTTGTTTTCCTCTTGAATCTGATATATTTGATTCAATTAGGCGCTTATTTTCCGCCTCCATTTTTTTCATCTGTTCAGTCAATGTGTCCAATGATCGAACTAGTTCTTTGTGGTATGTGTCCATTTCTTTGGCTCGTTTAATTTCTCCTTTGTCTGAGCCGCTTCCTAAGGAATTGAGTCTTTTTCTTTTCTCTTTTTTACGTTGCTTATATTTGTGCTATTTTCACTGATTTCATCTTCGCTTTCACTTCTTTCACCCTCGCTAGCATTATTATGGGAAATATCTTTGGATATATTACTATTACTAGACATGGAATCAGTAACTACAACTGTTACTATGTTACAAACAGAATCTATAGAATTAGCTTCATTTAGGAATTCCATGCCTGCAATATCTATTTTCTTTTTATTTGTTTGTGAATTATTTATTATTTTGAAATTGTCTGATGGACCTAATTTTGTTTTTAGTTTATTGTTATGGGTTGAATTTACTTTATTTGTCTTATTTAATTTTGAATTTTCTTAATCATTAGCTAATTCGTCATCTGTCAATTAAGGCAAGGTTTCAAACATGTTATTATCTATAAAATCATCTAAAGTACTTAGCTTAGTCGTTATCCGGTGTCTAGAAGGCTCTTTCGTGGGCCAAGAGCCCCTTTCTCTCCTGTTGTTTAGCACTTTACACTGTCAGTCTTGTTTTTTTGTCCGTCACTTATAAACACAAATAAAATAGTTAAATTAGTTTATATTTAGCACGTTAGTTCGTCAGTTTAAAGCCACGATTTTCTTCATCAAATTCACTAATTTTTTTTATATAATAACACACTTTTATCATTAAAAAAGTTAATTTTTCTGAGAGCAGAATAAATTCGAAACTATCAGTTTGACGTTTATTTGACGTCTTCCGACATTATGTGTTATTTAAAATAACAAAATTTTTGTTTACTTCCGGTATAACCGAAAGTGGACTTGTCTATCACAATATTTTCTTTACTTTCTTCAAACTTTTGCAATTCCCATAAACCAATTTTTATAAAAATATCGTGTAAATATTTTCCGAAATATACAAGCTGTAACAAAAATACAGGTCATAAATTAAACCACATATTTTGGGACCCGAAATAGTTCAATTGAACCTAACTTACCTTAATAAAAATGTGCACATAAAAAAGTTACAACCCTTGGAAGTTACAAAATGAAAATGGATTTTTTCCAATATACCAAAAACTATTAGAGATTTTCAATTGAAAATGAACATGTGGTATTCTTATGGCAGGAATAACTTAAAAATAATATATAGTAAAATTAGTGCACCCCAGAAAAAATTTTTGAGGGTTTAGTTCCAATAAACCCCCCCAAACTTTTTGTGCACGTTCCAATTAAATTATAACTGTGATACCACTAGTTAAACACAGTGTTTTTAAACCTTTTTTGCCTCTTACTACTTTTTCGAAAAGCTAGTTTTTATCGAGATATTTTGAATATTTGTCAAATCCACCACATGGTTATTTAACCATATTTGTATAAGGTTAAGTACGATTATCGAGACCTGGTATGTCCAATTTAAGGTATATTTTGAACCATATTAAAAAACAAGCCACATCTCAATAAAATGCGCCTTATCGAAAAAATACTAAGAGACAAAAAAGTTTTAAAAACACTGTTTTTAACTAATGGTACCGCAATAATAGTTTAATTGAAAAGCACACAAACATTTGGGGGGTTAACAGAACAAAATCCCCATAAAATTTTTATGAAAACATATTAAAAAAGAAGCCGTATCTCGATAAAAATGACTATCGGAAAAATACTAAGAGGTAAAAAGTTTTAAAAACATTGTGTTTAACTAACGGTACCGCAATAATAATTTAATTAGAACGTACACAAAATTTTGGGGGTGGGTTTAAGGGAAAACAACCTCCATAAAATTTTTATGGGGGGCACAAATTTCACTTTAATTTTTTAAAGATATTGCTGCCTTAAGAATGCCACATGTCCATTTTCAATAAAATCTCTAATAGTTTTCGATATATTGGAAAAAATCTATTTTCATTTTATAAATTCAAAGGGTTGTAACTTTTTTTATGTGCACATTTATACTAAGGTAAGTTAGGTTCAATCGAACTAGCTTTGGCCCCAAAATATGTAATTTAATTTATGACCTGCATTTTTGTTACACCCTGTAGATAGTGAAATCTCGTCGTCAAACAGCCATAATATTTATGTATGGAATATTTTGTCAAATTAACAAATCTTAAATCAAAAATTCCACGAAAAGTATTAATACTTTTAAATAATTAAAAACCATTTAAATTTATTGCGTATGTTTAAAAACAAAAGATTAGCTCAAAGATCAAAATCAAGTACCTATCCTTCTAGAATAGTAAGCCACAACTATTTAAAAAGATATGGAAAATTCCAAGCATCAAGATCCAAGATTAGAGTGGTGTCAAGAATATCAAAACTGGGATGCAAATGATTGGGCTACAGTTTTATTCTCCGACTAATCTAGATTGGGATTTCATCCACATTCTCGCCGAGTAAGAATGTGGAAACGATCTGGAAATGTAGAACGCTTAAAAGATTTTCAGGACGTTTACACATACAAAGGTGGTGTAGTAGTGGTATGGTGTGGAATAATAGTCGGTACCAGAACGGACCTCGTTTTTCCAAACCGTTTCTTTAGAGCTCAGCAGTACCTCGACACCGTTCTACAACCTATCGTTCATCCGTTTCCTGATGCGGTTGGTCAAAACTTCCACCTCATGCATAATAATGCACATTCACATGCCGCATGCCCGGTGACATACTGACTTACTGTATAATTCTAGGCTCAGTGGAGGCTGCTCTTCAGATAGTGAAAACACCAACTAGTAATGCGAGATTTTATTTATAAAACCGACACTAAGGGTAGTTACCCCGGGAGAACTTTCAATACTGACTTGTGACTTGTACGCGATTTAGTTGAAGACTCTAGTTGATACTACATATTGTTTCTAGTGTGTGAAGTTAAAGGCACGTCTGGCCTGGTTGAAGTGATTCGTGAGAATGATTCTAAAATGTATTATTTCTTGTCGGCAACATGAATTGGGTCACACAAGGAGAACAAAGGTTTATACTTAGTCAGCTAATTTAATGCCCATTGTCAAAATATTGTTTATAAATTGCTACAATTAAACAAATTAAATAATCCGCACAAGTTTAAATTAACAAATTGGCTCGTGTGATATATATATATATATATATATACATCGTTCTTAGGCGTCAACGCCCTTCGGTAGGGATCTATGGGAGAGTTTCACCGAACCGCAAGCCCTTATCTCTTGCCGTACTGCTCCCTCATAAGTCGATCAGATGCGCGCATATTCCAGTCTAAGCGCCAGATTCATATTTAGAATTTTGTACTGACGCGTTAGCCTTTTTGTTTTTCCGATGGCCTGGGCTGGGCTTGAACGCACATACCTCACGGCGAAGTGAAGTGTGGGTCAGCCGCTAGTCGCACTGAGCTATCCGATCGACGTGTGATGTACGAGGTGATAAAAATATACTGTTCAATATCGGATATGAATAATGAATGTTTGATATTCGACATACTGCCGGACGAAAGTACTGCCCGACGAAATAAGTAATAACGAATGTAATCAGTGCTCAAAGTTTACAATGCTAATGATAAATTATTTATAACATAATAGATAAATACAGTGCGTCCATAAAGTAACGCATAAATTCGTTATTTCGTAAATCGGTCACTTCAAAGAAAAACCAAGAAACAAGTCGACTTTTATTTTTAATTTCCGATTTTTTGGCATATAAATTATACTAGTGATGTCATCCATCTGGGCGTGATGACGTAATAGTTGATTTTTTTAAATGAGAATAGGGGTCATGTGATAGCTCATTTAAAAGGGTATTCAATTCTCTATTCCATAATATAAACCTAAACATAATTATTTATACAAGGTGTTCAAAAAACATTTTTTTAATTAAAATAATTGAAACAAAAAGAAGAATGTATGTAATTTATCTAATTCAAAATACGTTTTAATGTTGTCAGAAAACAGGGAAACAATGTTTATTTGACAAATAAATATTGTTTTTCGCTTAAATTCAATGTTAAAGCTGCCACCCACCTGCCTCTTGCCAGTTTAAACATTTCGTTCAAGCGAAAATTAATGTTTATTTGTCAAATAGTTTTTGTTACTGTTTACTGACAGTAGGAAAACGCATTTTGAATTAAATAAATTACATACATTCTTCTTTTTATCTCAATTATTTTAATATAAAAAATATTTTTTTGAACACCCTGTATAAATAATTATGTTAATGTTTACATTAGTGAATAGAGAATTGAATACCCTTTCAAATGAACTATCACATGACCCCTATTCTCATTTAAAAAAATCATCGATTACGTCATCACGCCCAGATGGATGACGTCACTACTATGATATATATGCCAAAAAATCAGAAATTAAAAATAAAAATCGATCTGTTTTGGGATTTTTCTTTAAAGTTGCCGGTTTACGAAATATTGAATTTATGCGTTACTTTATGGACGCACTGTATAATGTGATGACAAGACAATCGTCTTTGAACAAATTAACAATTCTGCAACTGCAACACCTTAGGTAATAATATCAAAGTTAAATCTGAATCAGAATTAAATCAAAAACATTCAAGTCAAAGTTTAGTTTAGGTGAGAGTACATGAAAGGTATTGAGTGGGATATATTATGTTTCAATGTGTTAAGAATAATATAATTATTGTATTCTCTTATTATAATCGTATTTTTGGATTGTAGTATTATAAATTTTATTATTAATATTATCGAATTGTGCTACGAGCTCTCGGACTATTTTTACGTAGATATATTTAATTGTAGTTTATGTCATCCAAGCAACTCTACTAGTTTAGTGTTTGCTGTGCTTGCTGAATCTCGATCTGTTTATGTTTTGTAACATACTCGAATTGTATTACCTCAAGTAAACATATTATGTAGGTTAATAATGAAGGTCGTGTTTTATTATGCGAAATAAAAAATATTTGATTTTATTATTAGAAGGTTGTATTATTCTGTATTTAATATTCTTATAATTATAGCATTGTGTGTATGTGTTTATGTATTAATCATATTGGTCTCCTTTGTGTATTATTCTTTTGTTCGGTCCATAATTGAAGTACTAAGTTTTCAACCCTGTAGTTGTATAAGTTTGTAGAAAAATGTAAAATAATTTAATAACTATAGTTAGTTAATAATCTAATAACTGTAGTTCCTTGGGACGGGGAAAAATAATCCCTCCATTTGCAACGTAATAGCTGATTTAAAAAAAAAATATATATCCTAATTGCATAATTCCAAATTCCGTTTGCTTATTTCTCATCATGTAAACAATCTATTTTCGTGTTAAATATGCAGGTCTCATGCCGGGTGGGATCCGTACTACCACCTTAGGCATACCTCTTAGCATCATCCGACACGACTTAGTTTTCAACCCTTAAAGTCAATCTCTATCTAGTTTGCATACATTCCTGAAAAATTTTGCATCAGGCACCGAATTCTTTTGTTGCTCACGGTGGTTGTAGGTCACCTGAATCCATTGTTTGTTTCTTCTTCCTTGTTTGAGCTTGCTGTGCTCCTCTGTTTCTTTGTTTTCTATTCTTATTATGATAAGTCCTTCTTTCATATGTTTCATGTTTATTCGTCTTTGTGTAGTTTCTATATTGATTCCTCCAATTTTCTCTTTCGTATTTATTTGTATACTTGTAATTTTTCTTCTTATTTTCATTTGTTTTACTATAAGTTTGATTTCGATACGTCCTTGTATCACGAGGTCTATCTTCTTTTGTGTTTCTGTACGTTTTGTCATGGTACATCTTCGAGTCCTGTGGTCCGTATTGCTTTGAATTTCTGTGATCACGATACGTCCTCGTGTCACGTCTTTCATTTGCGTTAGCGCTATTGTATTTGCTTCTGCATTTCCCTCTTTTTTCAGAGTTATTTTTGTAATTTTCCTGTATTACCTTTTCGCGTTCGTTCCGTCGATCGACGTTTTGTATTGAACTGTATTGTTTTGTGTGTGTATTCTTGTATTCGTGTCCGTTTGGTACACTTTTTCTTCTCCCTTTATACCTACTGCTTCTTCAGTTTTTGGAGTTTTCTACGTTTTCTGTTTGGACAAGTGTTTCTTGATCCTTAACGTATGTAGTTGCCTCTGATAAGGAGCTAAAATTTCCTGCCTTTACAATTGTCATATTGTTTTGATTTGTTTCCTGAGGACTGTATTCTCTTCTTTGTGTCGTTCCTGACACTATCCATCCTAGTTTGGTGTTTTGACTTAGAAGTCTATTACTTATTCGCTGCATCCTTTCTGTCAATATGTAGCTATATTCTTTTACTCCTAGCAATAAGTCTATTTTCCCTACCCTGTAGTATCTTGGGTCTGCCAGTAGTGCATTTTCTCGTTATAGTCTTGTAGGATTATGTCCTGTTCCGGTAAATACCTTGTTATTTTTGGTAATACCAGTGCCTCTATTTCCATCTCGAAGTCACTTTGGTAATGAGTTCCGATCAAAAGTTTCATGCTCCAATTGGCTGTCTTTTCCCCTGACGAGCCTATTCCCGATATGGTCGCCTGTATTGGCTTCTTTTTGATTCCTAGCGCCGTCGTCGCTTGTTCCGTTATGAATGCGCATTGTGACCCTTGGTCGATTAGTGCTCTCATTAGGTGAGTATCTTCTTCTGCATCTCTTATGCGTACCACTGCTGTGGCTAGTAATGCTTCACCTTCCTTATGGCTTGCACAGTTAACTGAGTTCTGACCTCTGTGTTGTGTGTTGTTATTCCTTTGCCCATTGTCCTCTTGCGTATTTTCTCGCCTTCCGTTATTTTGTTCTCTTGCGTTGTTCGAATGATTATTTCCTCCCCTGTACCTGTCTTATTGGTACCCGTTTCTCCTATTGTTCGATTCTCTTCAATTTCTTTCTTGTGTTTGTTCTCCTTTCGTTTCATTTGAGCTCCTTCTGTTGCCCGTGCTTCCTCTTTCATAATGCAACATTGTGTGGTGCTTTCGCCACATTGTCTGCACCTCTGCTGCGAAAGGCATAGTTTTTCTTTTTTATGTGCTAGGCAATTCTCACACCATCCTCTTTCTCTTATTATTCTGTTTCGGTTTTTATACTGAGTTCCTGAAATTCTCTGCATTGTGCTACTCCGTGATCTCCGTTGCACATCACGCAGTTTGTTCGTGTTTTCCTACCCGATCCTCCTTGCTTCTCTTGTCTCTTTTCTGATTCCAGCAGCTCCAGTGTTTGAAATCTTCGCTGTAAGAATATTTGTGTTGATTTATACGTCGGTATTTCTCTACTGTCTCCGATGTGGTTTTTGTATAGTCTCCTTGTTTCATAATCCCATTTTGTTATGCTTATTCGGGCTATCAATGGGCTCCACGCTTCCGTGTCTGTTCCTAATCCTCTTATGGCTTCCAGACACTCATGGAAGGTGTCATGTAGCGATTTCAGTGCTCTAGCAGAAGCTTCCTTTACTTCCTGCGCTAGCAGCATCCTGTCGATTAGTTTAAACAATATCATTCTCGGGTTTTCATACCTTTCATTTAACATGTTCCAGGCCACTTCGTAGTTAGCCTCGGATATGTGTAAGTGTTGTATCATTCCGTTGGCTTCCCCTCTTACTTGAGTTTTTAAGTACTGCATTTTTTCTGCGTTCGATAATTGGTCATTTTCATGTATTACTTTAGTAAACAGATCGTGGAAAGTTCTCCACGTTTCATATCTTCTTTCGTACACATGGGTCATACACATGGGGATTTTCACCTGCGGTAATGTCACACCCTCTCTCATTTGTGTGCTGTCTGGCCGTTGCATTCCTGGCCGTAATTTCTTTAAAGTTTCCCTGACTGTACTCCTTAGTTGATTTATTCCCTCTACTTCTCCATTATCCAAAAAGTCTAGCTCCTCATTTACTGTTGCTTCGATCATGAGTGCATTTACTTTTTCCATGTGTTCTTTTAACTCTAACTGGAGTTCTTCATCCTCCTGCAAATCTTTTTCGTTTTCTTGCCGTAGTAACTCCTCGATTCTTTGTTTTCTTATCTGTATCTCCTTTACTTTTGGTGCTTTTCCTTTTTTCAGGTTTCTTGCATATTCTTCCAATAGGGTTTTTTCCTTAATATATGTCTTAAGGACCTGATCGTACTATTTTGTTTCAAAGTATTTGTCTTTCGTTACTCCCCCCTCTAGTAATTTTTCGTGGTTATTCAAAAATCTTGCCCAATAATCTTCCAACCTCTCCTGCCTTTCCTTAATATTTTGTTGATTTTTTCGAGCGATAGAATCTTTTTAAGATTCGAAACCATTTTGGCTAGTTCCGCTCCTGTATCTACCTGTTTGACGCATACTGATTCCATGGTAACTTACAAAATTTTAAATTTTTCCTACCTTAATTCAGAGGTAAATGTTTTTATTATATTTTTATACGCTATTAAATAAAATGGTGTTTATATTTTCAAGCACTGTGATTCACCTTACCTGTAGTGATACTATAATTCATACGGAGGCCTGAATGTGTGTAAAGGGGAAATATGATCCTGTTTGACCTTGCTGACAAACCGTCAGTTTTAGTGTAGGTCAGTTATAATAAGTAGGTGAATGTTATGTTACGCAAATATAAATTGAAAACTCTCAGCTACGATGTTTTAGTAAACTTATGAAGATATGAAATGAACTACAAAATGAACTATTTAAACTTATGAAAGTATACGTTTTTGTTAAGCAAATTTTCAATTAAGATAAATATGTAATAAATATTTTTAGAGATAAATACCGTCTATTAATTATTATATAAATTTTCCTGTATAAATTAAATAGTTTAAGTTTAAATGAAAAATATTATATAGAGTGGACCTATAAAATTTTCTGTATAAGTTAAATAGTTTAGGTTTAAATGAAAAATATTATAGAGTGGACATATACTTCGATATATACATGAAAGTTGGAAAAATATTATTTCATTCAAAAACTTACGGTTTTTCTTCTGATTTTGGACGTTGCGGCTCTACTGGTTCTGCTGTGCTCCGCAAGTGGTCCTGTACTTTGGAGTCTCCGCTGTTTGTTCTGGTTCTGTAGTTTGATCTCTGGCTCTGTAGTGGCTGTCTGGATCTGGCTTCTGGTTCTGTAGTTTGATCTCTGGCTCTGTAGTGGCTCTCTGGATCTGGCTTCTGGTTCTGTAGTTTGATCTCTGGCTCTGTAGTGGCTCTCTGGATCTGACTTCTGGTTCTGTAGTTTGATCTCTGGCTCTGTAGTGGCTCTCTGGATCTGGCTTCTGGTTCTCCCGGGCCTAGCGTCGTCTCTGTGCCGATGGTGTTGTTAGCTGTGGACTGTAGTTGTTGGTCGATCTGTATTTTTCGTGTCTTGTTAAAGATGTTACCAACTCGATGTTCTCTTTTGCTCGACAAGGACCATGTATAATTCTAGGCTCAGTGGAGTCTGCTCTTCAGATAGTGAAAACACCAACTAGTAATGCGAGATTTTATTTATAAGACCGACACTAAGGGTAGTTACCCCGGGAGAACTTTGAATACTGACTTGTGACTTGTACGCGATTTAGTTGAAGACTCTAGTTGATACTACATATTGATTCTAGTGAGTGAAGTTAAAGGCACCTCTGGCCTGGTTGAAGTGATTCTTGAGAATGATTCTAAAATGTATTATTTCTTGTTGGCAACATGAATTGGGTCACAAAAGGGAACAAAGGTTTATACTTAGTCAGCTAGTTTAATGCCCATTGCCAAAATATTGTTTATAAATTGCCACAATTAAACAAATTAAATAATCGGCACATGTTTAAATATGATAACAAATTTTCTCGTGTGATGTACGGGGTGATAAAAATATACTGTTCAATATCGGATATGAATAATGAATGTTTGATATTGGACACTTACCAACGACGGTATTGGTGTGTTGCCTTGGCGAGCACAATCCTCTGACCTGAATTCCATTGAGCATATATGGGACATGCCTCAACGAATAATTACTCTACGTATGAGGTTTCGTTTCTGAGAACATCTGATAGATGAATGGGCAAACGTCCTTCAAAATGGTATCGACAATCTCAGTTTGTCTATCAACGACATTATGTTGAGCCTTAATAAACGAGGGTGGACGCGATACATTGTATTCATTTTGTTTTTTTCTTATTACGACCATATTTCGCGATGATCTACTTTTCTTTTAATTAAACTTCTCGATATTTTTGATATTTCTGAAAAGAATTCTCGTTGTGTTTGACATTTCAACAAATTTTATTGTATATTAAATACATACTACTAAACACTACAAATCGATTATTATGTATTCAAAACAATTAAAGAAGAAATTACGTCTCTTTGCAAAATAATCCCTAGATTTTGGTATGTTAGTACATTCTTTCACGGTTTTTGCTGTAAATTTTAAAGAACCGCCTGGATTGACCTGAAATTTGGTATACCTGTAGCTATAGCTAACATTCCAAAGAAAAAAGTGATATTGTGCCGATGTGTGCTTTTGACCTGGGGGTAGGTTTCACCCCTTCTTGGGGGTGAAAAAATATACGTCCAAAATAAATCTATAAATGAATAAACTGGCTATTTTTAAGCAACTTTTGTTCTATAGAGTTTTTATATTAAAATAGTTTTACCAAGTTAATACCTTTCGAGTTATTTGCGAGTGAATGTGTTAATTTTTCATCAAAATAACCACGTTTTTAGTCGGTTTTTCGCAAATAACTCAAAAAGTATGTATTTTATCGAAAAAAGATTCGTAACAAAAATATAGCCTGTCATCATTCTCTTTGCCTTATCCCTATGCGGGGTCGGCTTCCCTAATTGCATTTCTCCACACAATTCTATCTTGGGCCATATCACTGTTAATCCCTTTTACCAACATGTCCTGCCTTATCGTCTCCCTGGGAAGACCTGGGTTCTTTGGTCTTCCTCTCCTACTCCTTCCAGGAATCTGCACTTCAGCTATTCTTCGTATTGGGTGGTTAACGTCTCGACGTTGAACATGACCAAACCATCTTAACCTATGCTCTCTACGTCTCCTAATTGGTCATAGAAAGCTCTTCTTTCATTCTCACCTAGACCTGTTTGAGGAGCATACACACACACACAACATTCAATACCTCTTTATCAATTACAAATTTCACTGACATCATTCTATCACTCGTTCTTACAACTTCTACTACGTTATCTTTCATTTCACTATCAGCAATTATACCAACTCCATTTCTAGTGTTACTACTCCCTACATACCACAATTTATATCCATCACCTAGTTCTTTCGCCCTTTGTCCTTTCCACCTAGTTTCTTGAATACAAGCAATTTGAACTCTTCTTCGTTTGAGCGCATCCACTAACTCCAGACTCTTACCTGTAAGACTACCAAGATTCCAAGACCCTATCCTGATTTTTCTAACCTGCAATGGTGTTCCCCCTGAAATAGTCCTCACCCGGAGATCCGAATGGAGGCTCATTTTACTTCCGGAACATTTTACCTCAAACAAAATTTAACAAAACATTTTGACAAAAATATAGCCTGTAAAGAAGTGAAAAAAATGTTGAATGCGTTAGGTATCTAGACCTAGTAGAAGCAAAGTTGCAGCTAATGAAAAATAGGTTCATATTGGCCAAATTCCAAATAGAATATTTCAACGTCAAATTTCCAAAAAATTAAGCATTTTTTGGGGAAATTTCATTGCAACTTTTCTAAAGTGTTTAAAAAAATCTTTATTTCTGTTTTTATAAAAAGTTTGTGCCATCAAACGTAAGAAAATTACGCTCCAAATAAAATTGGTCAATTTGGTTTTGGCAAAAAAAATTGGGAAAATCACCCCCTAATTAGCAACTTCATTATTAGCAAATGAAATTCATCGTTACCGCTTCACCAGTTGTTTTATTTATATTGTGTTTAAATGTTCTGTAAGTTTCATCGATTTAAAGTGCTTATTTTTGAAAAAAAAACTGATATTAAAATAAAATTTTTTATTTTGAAGAAAATGATTTTTTTCAAAATAACTTAAAAATTATTCAAAATACCAAAAATCTCAAACAGTAAAAAGAGTCGGATTTTCTTTTCTTAATATTCTGTACGTTTTTGTTTTTCTGTAAGAGAAAAATTGGTAAAGACATGGCTGTTCAAAATGTGCATACACTCGTGATTAGTGAACCGTGCAAGCCTTTTTAAATATAGCCTTTTCAAAAATAAGGACTTTGAACCGAAGAAACTTACAGATCATATAGATAATACATATATACGAGTAAAGAAACTTGTGAAGTGGTAACGATTAAGTTCATTTGAGACACTAATTAGGGGGTGATTTTCCCGATTTTTTACCAAAAAATAAGGAACCAAGTTTATTTTGAGCGTAACTTGTTTATTTTTGATGCTATAAATTTTCATATATAACAAAAATAAAGCTTTTTTAAACGCTTTGAGTTTAAGTTATAAGTTTTCCCCAAAAAGTGCTTAATTTTTTGTTTATTTCACGTTAAAATATTCGATTTGGAATTTGACGGATATGAACCTATTTTTCAATAGCTATGCTTCTACTATGTCCAGAGATCTAATTTAGACACAATTTTTTCACTTTTTTCAAGCTATACTTTTCCTAGGTATGTTTTTTTCGACAAAATACTTAGTTTTTGAATTATTTGCGAAAAACCGTCTAAAAAGGTGGTTATTTTGTTGAAAAGTGAACATATTCACTCGCAAATAACTCAAAAATATTGACTTAATGAAAAAAATCTATAGAACAAAAGTTGCTTAAAATTAGTCAGTTTATTCGTTTCCGAACGTTTATTCGTTATTTTGGACGTATATTTTTTCACCCCCGAGAAAGGGTGAAAGCCATCCCCAGGGCAAAAGCACACATCGGCACAATATCACTTTTTTTCTTTGAGTTGTTGGCTATGTGTGTGCCAAATTTCATGTCAATCAAAGCAGTTCTTTAAAACTTAGAGGTTTTGCTATATTTTACCGTTAAAGAACGTAATATGTGTGTAAAATGTGGGCTTAATAACTTCAATCTACTACATGATTGATTAATACATTATATTTCAAAAATCTGTTAACTGATGACGATCTGACTTTTTAAACCAATGTTTTGTTTACCATTTTAACCTACCAAATAATATCACGTACTGTTATGTCCATTAGTTACAAATTTGGTGTTGTATTTAATTCCGGTGATTAAGGGTACCTATTAGAAAAATTTAATTCTCGAAAATCTACGTATCCCATGTAAACGACTTTCTAAACGGAATGTAATGGTTGCACCAGGTAGATATGTTACGCGTATAATCAATCAATGTATACTAATTACCATGGATCTGGGATTTTCTGTACCCAATTAAACAGGATCGGTTTTAGCTGGACTAGAATTTCACATTTTTACATCATTTCCATTAAAATTTCTTACTTATATTATTAATCATGAGTCTCAAAGTAGGTATCTCTTGGTGAGAGTCATCAAAATTATCTTTGGTTTTATCCCTTTGAGGGTCGGTTTCACTAATTACATTTCTCCATAAGTTACTATCTTGGCTCATATGAATATTATTCTCCTTTACCGATATGTCCTGCCTAAGCCTCCCCACAGGTCTTCCTTGATCTTCTTCTCCCACTCCTTCCATAAATTTGCAGTCCAGTAATTATCTGTATTGGGTAAATCACGTCTTGACATTGAACATGACCAAACCGTCTTACCCTATGCTCTCCCATTTTGTTAACAACTGGTGTTAAGACCTCTCTTTTTATATTAATTTTCAGTTTTGCTCAGTTCTCCTATTTCTTTTTAACTGCCCAACAGTCAGTTCCGTACATCATAACTAGTCTAATGTCTGTTTTATAAAAACTTCCTTTCAGCTTCATTGAAAGTTTCCATCACATAATACACTACTCATTTCCCTCTACTTCATTCATATAACTCTAATTCAACTGCATACATCTCCATCTATTTTCCCATTAGGTACTCTGTAATAGCAATCCTAGGCGGTACACGACAATTAGACCGAAATCATTAGACGGAAAGCAGTAGACCGAACTCATTAGACCGAAAAGCACTTTACCGAAACCTCACTAGACCGAACAGCATTAGACCGAAATGGTAAATAAATTTAAAAAGTTTGCCGTAAATTATGCTAAGATTTTGTAGGTATTCTTTTTCTCATGATCATCTTTCAGTGCGTCACAGTTTTTCGATTTCTTTCTAATGCATTAAATTGTATGTGACAGAAAAAAACGTACGTCGCTGATTACAGACATTTACAACATTTATTCTAGTTATTCTAGTTGTCGATAGATGGCGCCATAATAAAAAAAATATTTTTTTTAATTAGATAATAATATTACAAATATAATCTGTATAATTTATAAGACTATACAAATCAAAGAAATTATACACCTTTACGACCTTTAATTAAGACCTTCTACCCTCTCTATAAAGATATAATCTTTAGACCTTCTACCCTCTCGGGTGTAGGTAAAATCAAAGAAATTACCATTTTATAAATGCAAGAAACACATTTGATTTGTTTTTATTCCAAATTGAAAATAAAATGTGACAACTGTCAGATTTAACTAAAACCTTCATGTTAGAATAAATGTCATAAATGTATATTATCACGGACTTACCCTTTTTCCTATCATTTGTTACGCACTGAAAAATGCTCATGAAAAGGACAATATATCTCTCTATTTGTTTATTGTATTTTTTTTTTTGAAGTTATACTTCTTTAGGCGCGATTTCATTGAGGGTGAAATTTTATTAATATGCGCGCATGCGCACACCGACAGTGTGGTATTAGTCGTTATACGGGCTCTGATTGGGTGTTGAAATGATCTGTTAATAATTGTCAGTATGGAGGTTATCGCTAAACAAAAATATTTTATATATTAGTTTTTATTGTTGTGAGGACAGAAATAAAATAAAATTTATAATTATAGTGACTTTTTAAATAGTTTTTGAAAAGCCGCAGGTACGTAATTCTAAATGTTTCAGTTGTATTCCAATAAAAAATTATCTTCATACCTATCTATTTGGAAAATGTAAAAAAATAATGTAGTTACCTATTAGTAGGCAATGCTTTAATTTACATAATCTGATTACGAACAAACTTTCTACAAATCTTCATGTAATATATCGTTTTCTTACTCTATATTTTGTTGTATTTTAATTCGACAAAAATCAAAATAATAATTTGATTAAATTCATGTAAATAAACAAAATGTCAAAAAGTTTATGGTGTAAACGTTTAGTTTGTGTATATTCCCACATGACGTATACGCGAACGTGGTGCATTGGGAAATCCTTTCGACTTTCCTACGGCGCGATAGACGTGAAGTGGGTTCAAGCCCCAAGCAAGTTGTTATTTTTTTTATTTTTTTTATAGATTTTATGATTGTAAGTATATTATTATATAATTTTTGGCAACAATTATTGTTCAGAAATCATTTGTGGCATTTTTTAATGTGTTTGTGTGTGTTTTATTCTTTTATTTTTTTAATTTGTGGTATTGTTTTAATAAAAATTTTTGGAAAGTAGTAGAGAAACTGTTTAAAGTATATTGATTTCGTTGAAATTATATAATAGAAGTATAACTTCTTACGTGCGTACAAAGTACACACATTCTTTTTTTTTTGTATTATTTTATATATTATAGACTGTGTAAATTGTTACTCTGTATAGTCTGATATGAAATAATTTTCATTCGTTAAACAAATTAGTGAAGGTAAAAATAAATTAAGGGTAGAGTGACGTTAACACCATTTTAACTGTTTATACATAATAACCATCCAAATAACATTTAGTTGTAATTATATTAGTCTTATCTCTTTTATTGCGACAAGTAAAAAGAACTGCTTTTCGGTCTTCTGCTGGTCGGTCTAGTGAGGTTTCGGTAAAGTGCTTTTCGGTCTAATGAGTTCGGTCTACTGCTTTCGGTCTAATGATTTCGGTCTCTTTACAGTAAACCATCCTAGGCACCTAAAATTATTACTTTTCACAGTCATTTTAGCATCCAATATTATTTGTTATTCCAAATATTCTGCTTTTGTCCTACTAAATTTAAAACATTTTCCTTAAAAGCTTCACGGACAAAAGCTGCCATCTTGATTTTCAAGGGTAGCCATGTTGGTTACCCTTTAAAATCAAGATGGCGGCCAACACAACGACGGAATTCAGTCGCAATTTTAAATTTACATTTTATTGACCTTCCCTCAAGGTTAGAGTAGATATCAAAATTTCGGCCAGCTCGGCATGCAAGATCAGGCCGTTTTTCGTCTAATCCGGCTAGGTTATAAGTGCTTTAAAGCAATCCTACATTTAAATATGCCCAGATTTCCACTTTTTCCTCATCTCTATTGGAACCACAGGACGTGGTGTGGTTATCAAAGTCATCAATAATAATTGGGGGTTTATCATCAAGTGGGGTGTTAAAGGAGAACTCTTGGTTTGTTGGTTTATGGAGAATATATCGATGTTATCTAATCCGGCAAAATGATTTCAATGATTAGTCTAAGTAATGAAGCTTAACCCCCGTAGTCATACAACTCCAAAGAAAAAAAGAATGTGTGTGTACTTTGTACGCACGTAAGAAGTTATACTTCTATTATATGATTTAAACGAAATTAATATACTTTTTATTTATATTTTGTTTAAATATTAAACTAATTTATACTTACTACTTCTCAAACATTTTTATTAGAACGGTGCCAAAAATTAAAATAATAAAAGAATAAAACACACACAAACACATTAAACAAACCACAAATGATGTCTGAACATTAATTGTCGACAATTTTTTTAACTAAATACGTATTTTCTGAAAATACAATTATATAATAAATATACTTACAATCATAAAATGTATTAAAAAAAAACAAAAAAGAAAGTTTCTATTGGGACTCGAACCAGCGCTGATAAGAGCGGTTGGTATTGGAATTCATTCGCCTTCTCCGCTTAGCCACGGACACTATGTGTCATTATTTACGAAGATCGACTAACTAAACGGATTAAACTTGTGATATTTTGATATTTTGAAAATTGATCAAATTATTTTAATTTTGAATTGAAATGATTTGGAATTGAAAAAATACAACAAAACATAGAGTAAAAAAACAATATATTAGGTGAATATTGATAGAAATTTTGATGGTAATCAAATTATATAAATAAAAGTATTACATACTATGTATTTTGGCAGATCAAATAGGTAGGTTTATACCCATGATACATTAACAATTATTACGTACCTGTTGCTTTTAAAAACTATTTAAAAGTCACTACAATATTATAAACTTTTTTGTTTCTCTCCTCACAACAATAAAACTAATATATTATACATTTGTTTACCTTTACCTTTACCTCCAAACCACAGCTGCCATATCGGGTAATTTTTGACATGTCATTTGCACATCCAATCAGAACAAAGTTATAATGCGCATGCGCCGGGCTGATAGGTTTTAACATATAAAAAAATCACCCTCTATCGCCGGTAAAGAAGTATAACTTCAAAAAAAAAAAAAATGAAGCTTAAAATAGGACAAAACCTCGCAATTTTTACAGAATGGATCGATTTGCTTGAAAATTTGAGAATAAGTAGTGGATAATCTAAAGATCAAAATCTATATCGTGCCATAAGGCGCTTTTACCATGGGGGTGGTTGCCACCCCATCTCTGGGGTGGAAATTTTTATTATATTTTGACCGCAAGAGTTGGTATAAACACTCATTGTAAGCAAAAGATCTGTTGGTGCAACCAGGCATAAGAGTCCCACATTTGGTCCAATAAATAATATGGTTTAAAATATAAAACTATATTGCTTGTGCTATATTTATATCTCTATCTGCATAAATGCAAGTTTTGATATAGGGTTCAGATCCGTTTTGTGACTCTTGCAGGCAGAGGATGTCGCATTATGTTCTTTGCACAAAGATGCAACAAGTATTTTTTGTTTTGCTGGAGGTCATCCTTTAATAGGCCTATTCGCGCTGCATGCCTTAAACGTATTCTGAACTTACCCAGTGAGAGATCGCCTGCGCATTAGGTTTTCGGAGGAAAATATTCGACCTTATTGAACGTCCAATTTTGTAATGCGCAGGCGTTCTCCCTCTGGGTACGTTCGGGGTATAAAGCACGAATAGGCTTATTATAGTATTGGTCCGAGAGCTGTTAGATATTTTTGAGTAAGTATTTTAGGCAATCTGAAAATTTTTTAATTGAGTCTTCCATGATAGCCTAATACAAAAATGCCGGTCTGGCTGGAGGGTAGCGGTTATTTTCCCCAAAAATCCTCCCCAAAGTTAAAATAGGGTAAAAATTGTTATTACAAAAAATATCAGTCACGTGACTTTAAAGTAAATTAAAATATTCAAATATAAAGAAAATAAACATGCCGGACGATTTGCGAGGGATTTTAACTCTGCAACATGCTTGCATAAACGCCCCCAGGATTATTTTCAGGGGGTGCATCTGAATCTATACATACTATTAACCGGTATAAACTATACAACTATACACGTGTAACGATGTACCTATTTTCTTTCAGGACAGGGGTGCAATTGCTATTTTGACAGGGCATTTTTTAATATTAAAAATAAATATTCTAAAAAAGACAGATTTTTGTGGGATTTTTTACCTGACATGTGATAAGAAAATTAAGCATGCGTGTAAATAAAAAGCACTATAGATAAGCTGCAGTGTGCGGAAAAGCATATCTCGATAGCTGTTTGCGTCCTCGAGCGCAGCGATTCCATTCGCTGCGCTCTAGCAAAATCACGTGATCTGACGTTACCTTTTAAAAAAATGTTGAAAAAGTGTGATCCATCTAATTTGCCCCCGTGCAAAGACGAATTGAGACAACATCTGCTAAGAACTCAGTATATCACGAGCATTTGGCGAAAAGCATATTTGCAAGTCCCCAGTTCTTTAATATCTAACGGAAATTGATGGATACTAAATATGGATTTTGATTTTAATTGGTTTGAGGGAGATTGCTTGCAGCAATCAGTTTATGATGCTATATTTCATCAGCGAACCAAAGAGTATTTCAGAAATATTGCTGAAGGTAAGCTTACATGTTCTTTTTATAACTAAAATCTTTTTTTTATTAATTCAATCTTCTGCTTCTTCGTGTGTCTGATCCTTTCAGGACAATGGCGATCATCATGGCCCATTTTATTCTGTTTGCAGTGATTCTGAAGTGTTCTATTGTTGTTTTTACACTCCACTACTTTAAATTTGTCAACCAGGATATGCATCGTCTTCCCGGTTGTCTTTTTTCTTGCACTTTTCCTTATACAACCAATCACATC
Organism: Diabrotica virgifera virgifera; assembly: GCF_917563875.1. NCBI lineage: Eukaryota > Metazoa > Arthropoda > Insecta > Coleoptera > Chrysomelidae > Diabrotica > Diabrotica virgifera. Next base: position 72,109,585 of record NC_065448.1, read on the forward strand.
ACGTTTTTTATTTCTTAGTATGTGACCAAAGTAGCTCATTTTTCATTCCTTCATAGTGTTGAGTTTTTTTTGCCTTTTTCATCTGTCTTAATGTTACCGTGTTTGTTACCGTGTTTGTTACGTGTTGTGTCTCAAAAATAGCAAGTATTTTTTTAGATGCGCCTGTGATTGTCCAGGCTTTGACTACATATAAAAGGACAGAGAATACGTAGCAACTCAATTAATTAATTACTTATTAATTGTTAATTAATTCTAAACACATATTACAACTATTTACAGATCATATAGAAGAGGAATCTGAGTCTCGAGGGGAGTCTGACCAAGAAGAAGAAAATGAATATTTTATCTCAGATAAACAGTTTGAAGAGAAAGTATAAGATTGGGACACAGAATTAATTAAGTTTCTATTTTTATACTTTTCTATCTATATATTTATAATTATAAATTTACCTTTTTCTATCATATTTGCAGTATCTATTGTATATTATATTGTATATTGTATTAGGGGATGTAAGGGATGGTGACGCGTAACATACAGCCTCTCCTATCCAAATGTCAACCTCACCTGCCCGTGTGATGATTTTGATCTTGATCATCCGGTGCACCCTGCTAGATAACTGACGAGGCTCTGGCGACCGAGTGACTGCCGGAATAAGCAGTCCCCACGTGGTGACCAGCTTCGGTTGGTATACAAGTGAAAGGGCACTCTTTTGTCCTGGGGTCAAGAAATTGGCACTAAAGGCGAAAGAACTATTTACTAGTCAACGGCATAAGGATGTAGAGGGCAAGGAGAAACCACTACATTAAAGATCCATCATGGATATCTCTAGTACGATCTTCATGACTGTACAACAAAAACCCAACTCAACCACTGATCATGGTAATCGGAGACCAGGATCCGGCATGGGAGGTATATCACAAGAAGACCACAGGGCCTCCCGGGTCGTCAACCAGCAAAATCCCTGTGAAGTAATAAATACCACTCTTAAAGAAAATAGAAAAACACCCAAAAGTATTAAAAATTGGTACATGGAATGTTAGGGATATGTATGATCCAGACAAAATGTATAATATAATACAAGAAATGCAGAGATTAAATGTCGACATTCTAGGCATTAGTGAGGCAAGGTGGCCAAATTCTGGCAGTTTTTCGACAACAAATGGCATAGCATATTACTCCGGAAACAGTAGTACTCAACACAGACACGGCGTAGCAGTTTTCGTATCTAAGTTTATGATGCAGTCGGTCATTAAATTTACTCCAGTATCAGATCGGCTCTTATTTCTCCAACTACAAACAAACACAAGTAAACTAAATATCATACAAATCTATGCACCTACTGCAGATAAATCCGAGGACGAAATTGAACAATTCTACGAAGAAATCAATCAAGTATTAAAATCGACGAAACCACGAGACATCACCGTAATTCTAGGTGATTTTAACTCAAAAATTGGTAAAGGAAAAAGTGGCAAACATGTAGGAGAATACGGACTCGGTAAAAGAAATGAACGAGGTGACAGACTGCTTCAATTCTGTCAGGAGAATAACATGATTGTATCTAATACATTCTTCAACTTACCAAAGAGAAGACTTTATACGTGGAAATCAACCCAGGACAATGGCCAAATAATAATTCGGAACCAGATTGATTTTTTACTGATAAACGAACGATACAAAAACTCCTTAAAATCCGTTAAGGCTTACCCAGGTGCAGATGTCTATTCAGACCATAATCCTCTAATAGCGCAAATGAGTATTCAACTAAAAAGATTGTAGCAGAAAAAAAGAGCAATCCAGATAGACGTCAGTCATTTATGTAACCTGGAGGTAAAGGAGGAACTGCAAAGATGTATTAATAATAATTTGAAAATACTTCATGAAAAAGAAACATCTCAGCCAACGAAAAACATAGATAAAAAATATCAAAACGTAAAAATGGCGATAAAAAGTCCTGCGAAGAAAATTCTGACTAAAGAAAAACCAAAAATAAAGCAAAGATGGATGACTGATAAAATCCTTCTTCTCATGGACAATCGGAGAATAATGAAAGGAAAAAACGAACAAAGGTACAAACAAATACAGAATGAAATCAATAAGGAAATCAGAATAGCAAAGGAAGATTTTTATAAAAGAAAATGTGAAGAAATAGAGAAATTGCAGGCAAAACATGATATTTTTAATGTACATAAAAAAGTGAAAGAACTTGCAGGTACACAAAAACGTAAGCAGCCAAATACCCTGTATAATGTCAACAAAAACATAATAACAGAACTAGAAGAACAGTTGAAGACATGAAAAAACTATGTCGAAGAACTCTTTGCAGATGATAGACAACAATCTGAACTAAGTACCATACAAGGAGACGAACGTCCACAAGTAATGGAAGAGGAAGTAATGTACGCACTAAAAAGAATGAAAAACGGTAAAGCCCCAGGTCCAGATGATATACCAACGGAAATCCTTAAACTAATAGAAGAAGACTTGATCCACATTTTAGTTGAACTTTTCAATAGCATTTATACATTAGGAAAAATACCACAAGAGTGGCTTTTATCCACCTTTGTTATTATACCAAAAAAGATGAATGCCAAACAATGTAGTGATTACCGTACAATCAGTTTGATGAGCCATGTACTGAAAATATTCCTGAAAATTATACACACTAGAGTACACAGAAAACTGGAAATGGATATCAATGATACCCAGTTTGGATTCCGAAATGGACTAGGAACAAGAGAGGCGTTGTTTGCACTGAACGTTATGTCTCAAAGATGTCTTGACATAAATCAAGATGTATTCATGTGTTTCATAGGTTATAACAAGGCCTTTGATAAAGTGCGGCATGATCATCTAATCAGACTCCTGGCAGAAAAGAATTTAGATAAACGAGACATCCGACTAATAGCAAATATGTACTACAATCAGAAAGCAGTAGTGAGAGTAGAGAATAATACCACTGAAGAAATTGAAATAATGCGAGGTGTGAGGCAAGGGTGTATACTGTCACCAACTCTGTTTAATCTCTATTCCGAAGAAGTAATGAATAGAACACTCTCTGAGCAATCCATAGGAATTAAAATAAATGATGTTAGATTAAACAATCTGAGATTTGCCGACGACACCGTTCTGATCGCAGAAACACTTGAAGAGCTACAGACATTGGTAAATAGGATAGCAGACTGCAGCGAAGAATATGGACTATCTTTGAACATAAAGAAAACTAAATTTATGGTAATATCGAAATCAACAGGAAATGTCCAAAATCTATACTTATACAATGAAATTATCGATCGAGTTAGCAAATACAAATATTTAGGCACTTTTGTAAATGAAGACAACGATAGCTCAGAAGAAATCAAAATAAGAATAGAAAAAGCCAGATCCATATTCACTAAAATGAAGAGAGTGTTCTGTGGAAGAGATTTGAGCCTTGAAATGAAACTTCGCCTGATGAGATGTTACGTACTTTCTGTGCTGTTCAACGGAATGGAGTCATGGACGCTGAAAAAGATTGATATCAAAAAATTGGAGGCATTTGAACTGTGGATGTATCGCAGAATCTTGAGAATATCATGGACGGAGAGAGTCACAAACGTCGAGGTCTTGAGAAGAATGAATAAAGAAAAGAAAGTCATATTTACGATCAAAAAACGAAAACTGCAATATTTGGGACACATTACAAGAGGCGAAAGATATGAAGTGCTTCGAATAATTATGCAGGGGAAGATAGCAGGAAAACGGTCCATAGGAAGAAGACGAAACTCCTGGCTAAAGAATCTACGGGAATGGTATAGCTGTAGCAACAACGAATTGTTTCGGTCAGCTGTTTCGAAAATACGTATAGCCCTGATGATCGCCAACCTTCGGAACGAAGATGGCACTTGAAGAAGAATTGTATATTAGAGAACGTATTATTTTCCTTTAATTAATAAAAATTACTTTAAACTCCAAATATATATATATAATAATTACTCCAACATTTTGAGGCACAATAACATGGGTATCGCCATGCGACTCGCTGCGATAGAAGACGCAAACAGTTATCGGTATACTCTATTTCTCACACTGCTGCTTACCTATAGCCTATAGCGCTTCTCATTCACATGTACGTATAATTTGTTTGATCACCTGGCAGGTAGAACATCCCACAAAAAACTCTGTTTTTTAGAATATTTATTTTTAATATTAAAAAATGCCCTGTCAAAATAGCAATTGCACCACCCCTGTCCTGAAATAAAGTACATCGCTATACGCGTATATTTGTGTAATTTATACTGGTTATATTAATTATAATTATTAATAGTATCTATAGTTCCAGATACAATCCCTTGAAGTTCAGATGCACCCCTGAAAATAATCCTGGGGCGCCCATGCAAGCATCTTACAGAGTTAAACTCTCTTGCAAATCGCCTGGGCTGTTTATTTTCTTTATATTTGAATATTTTAATTCAATTTAAAGTCACGTCAATGATATTTTTTGTAATATCAATTTTTAACATTTTTTTTAAGTCTAAGTTTTCACTCTAATGACATATAAAGCAACATAATGCTACTCTACATCCCACCAGAATGAAAACAATGGGAACCTTCTCTGGTTACACCTCCGAGGCTTCTACAATTTGCAAGCCATACGGATGCCGAGACTAAGGAAGATGAGGGAATTTTACAATATATAATTCACGTCCCATCTGCTCAGCGCGGTAAAGTTCCAACGACAATAGTTCCCTTTGTACTCCAAACAGAGTAAAGTAAATCAAAAATGAATAACCATTTTCAATGTCGTTGCAACACGAAACTACAGCCGCGCGATATTCTAGTCCAATCAGAGAGTGCCGCAAGTACCTCTACCGGTTTCGAAACTTATTAGTCCCTCATCAGGAGGCACATATGCTGCTCTCCCCGATCCAACCAAAACAAACCCCGGCGTGCAGTCACGGATCGCAACGAACGAAATGGCATAGATGCCCTAGCGGCAACTGCTATCAAAAGTCTAAGTTTAAAAAATGGTTATTCATTTTTGATTTACTTTACTCGGTTTGGAGTACAAAGGGAACTATTCTCGTTGGAACTTTACCGCGCTGAGCAGATGGGACGTGAATTATATATTGTAAAATTCCCTCATCTTCCTTAGTCTCGGCATCCGTATGGCTTGCAAATTGTAGAAGCCTCGGAGGTGTAACCAGAGAAGGTTCCCATTGTTTTCATTCTGGTGGGATGTAGAGTAGCATTATGTTGCTTTATATGCCATTAGAGTGAAAACTTAGACTTTTGATAGCAGTTGCCGCTAGGGCATCTATGCCATTTCGTTCGTTGCGATCCGTGACTGCACGCCGGGGTTTGTTTTGGTTGGATCGGGGAGAGCAGCATATGTGCCTCCTGATAAGGGGACTAATAAGTTTCGAAACCGGTAGAGGTGCTTGCGGCACTCTCTGATTGGACTAGAATATCGCGCGGCTGTAGTTTCGTGTTGCAACGACATTGAAAATAATTATTCATTTTTTTATTTTTTTTAATTTGGGGGGATTTTTGTGGAAAAAAACCGCTGCTCTTCAGTCAGACCGGCAATTTTGTATTAGGCTATCATGGAAGAGTTACCTGAAAATTTTTCAGATAGCCTAACTCTCATGCCATATTGATCGTCCTTCAAAATAATTGCCACAAAATAGTGTTAGTAGGATTGTATGTATAAATTTAATACTTACAGTTCACAAATGGTGTCTGTATAATTCTTATAATATTACTATTTTGGGATGCTCCGAACGATATTCTTACTTTCTATAGTACTTTCTAAAGTACTTTAAAGATATTAAAGCAGCCAAAAATAGTCACAAATATGTAATGCAGATCTTTCTTAATCGTCCGATCAATTTCATAACCTAATTAGTTTTTTTCAGATATTCAGTTGTACCACAATATGACTTTTTGTTTTTATAACCTTTACCTGTTATTGATTTATTTAAGGCTTAAGATTTAGATGGGCTTACACAGATGGGGTTCAGAAAAGGACTAGGTACTCGAGAAGCTCTCTTCGGTTTGAATGTTCTTACACAAAGTTGCCTAGACGTTAATCAAGAAGTACATGCATGTTTTATCGATTTTGAAAAAACGTTTGACAGAGTACGCCACGATAGGCTAAGAGACATTCTTGAAAGAAAAGACATAGATAATAAAGATCTGCGAATAATTCTCAACTTATGTTGGAATCAGAAAGCTAACATCAAAATAGAAAACGAGATATCAAAAGCAATAGATATACGTAGAGGAGTAAGACAGGGATGCATTTTGTCACCACTGCTATTTAATGAATATAGTGAAAGCATCTGTCAGGAAGCCCTTTTGCAAGCAAATGAAGGAATCGTAATCAATGGAGACGTTGTAACTAATATTCGATAAGCAGACGACACTGTACTAGTTACAAGAACAGAAGAATTACAACGATTACTTACAAACATAAATATTGCTTGCAACAATTATGGCATAAACATTAACATCAAAAAAACCAAGTATATGGTCTTCAGTAAAATCATGACACAACCAGCACATATTAGTATAAACGGCATTCAAATTGAAAAAGTATCAAGTTATAAATACTTGGGAACTTTAATAAACGAAACTGGAGACCAAAACAATGGAATAAAAAGACGTATCGAAATTGCCAGGGCCACCTTCATAAAGATGAGAAAATTCTTCTGCGACAGAGATATTAGCATCCCTCTACGATTAAGAATGCTAAGAGGCTACGTATTTAACACGCTATTATACGGTGTAGAGGCCTGGACTCTCAAACAGAACAACATAAAAAATATTGAAAGTTTCGAGATGGGGTGCTGCCGTCGAATGCTGAAGATAAGTTGGGTTGAAAGAATCACAAATCTTGAAGTAATACGAAGGATAGGAAGAGACCCAGAAATTTTGTTAACGATAAAACGAAGAAAACTCGAGTATTTGGGTCACCTGATGAGAGGTCATAAATACGCATTACTTCAAAATATAATGCAAGGAAAAATAGAAGGAAAACCGAATCCAGGCCGTAGAAGAATGTCGTGGATGCGGAATTTGAGAGAGTGGTTTGGCTGCACCACTGATGAACTTTTTAGTTCAGCTGTAAACAAAGTCAGGGTAGCCCTGATGATTTCCAATCTCCGATAGGAGTGGCACAAGAAAAAGAAGAAGATTTAGAGATTAATTCTATGAATTAGGTTTAAATCTTCATTGTAATGATTGTATATCCAATATTGTTTGTGTCAATGGCCACTGTAGTTAACAAAAATTAAACACGGTCAAAACCCCAAAGGTCGCATTAAACTACAATATCAAAAGGAATTCCTTAAAAAAACAAAGACGGACCTGGACGATAACCAAAATTTTCTATACCTACTTCGAACTCATTTATAAAGAATTAATGAAAATTTTAGTTTCCAATAACCAAGTAAATATCCATCTAATTTGGTTACATATATAAAAGCAAGACAACTGACGATTATTATTCATTGTACTCTATTGTCACAAACCAGTCAATATGCAGAAATTTACGATCTTCGTCTTCCTTGCTACCGTAGGCTTCTGTGCTGCTGCATATTCTCACAAATACTCCTACATCAATCTACATGATGTTCTACATAATGTAAGATTGTTGAAAAGATACATAGATTGTGTGAGAGATATACCAGGAATGTGCACCAAAGATGGAGATTACTTAAGAGGTAATATAATAATTATTTTGAGTTTTCGTTTAAATTATTTGACATAACATAATAACATAATCGATGTTCCTCTTAACCGGAAGGTGTCGAGGTGTCTTCTTTACTCGTTATTATCTGCGAACTTACGCCACTTTTTTGTCTCTAGCTAATTATTTAGCTTCCTCCCATAATTTTTTGCTATTCTTCAATATTTCCAGCACACTTGTATTCCAGGTTTCCCTTGGTCGAGCTCTCCTATTTTTTCCTATCGACCTCGCTTCCCATGTCATTTTAACTTGTCTGTTGTCATTCATTCAAAATATGTGCCCAGTTCATTTTAATTTCTTTTCATGAATTTTTTCCTCTGATGTTTTTACTTTTAATTCTTTCCTAATATCTTCGCTATGTCTCTTATCAGTTCTCCTGGCTTCCACGCCTTTTCTTAAATAACTCATTTCCGCGGATTGCAATGTCTTTTCTTGTTTGTCGTTCAATACCCAATTCTCTGCTCCATGTAGTGATAGGTACGTAAATTGTTTTAAATATTACCATTTTGGTTTTCCTTGTTATTTCCTTTTTATTTAAGAAGTTTTTATATAGGGAATGATATATTCTTGTAGCTGCTTTTATTTCATTTCCAATTTCATATTCCTGTGTTCCCTTCATATTTAAAATTATTCCAAGGTATTTAAATGTCTCTACCTGTTCTATTTTGTTGGCTTGAATTTCAATATTTACAATAACTTCTTTGTTGGATATTGCCATCACTTCTGTTTTGCCATATTTATTATTAGCTTGTAATTTTTTAATTGTGTCTCCCAGATTTCTATAATTTCTTCCAGAGCTTTTCAGCCCTTGTCACAATAATAATATCGTCTGCAAATACACAGGCTTCGACTTTTATTTTTTGTAGGTTTCTGTATTCTGTGGTATATTTTTTTGTTTTTGGCCAGCACTTTTTAATTACTTCGTCAATTACACAGATAAACAGTAGTGGACCCCTCCTTGTTTGACTCCGTCGTTATTCGTAAATTTGCTGGAAATAATATTATCTGTTTTCTTCATATATTATTTTCTGTGTTATAATGTTTTCCTATATGGGTGTTAATATTTGTTGTTGTTTAAATAAGCTACTAATATGTTCATTTCTATACAGGGTGAGGCAGATAAAGGGTCTATTAGAAATATCTCGAGAACTAAAGGTAAGAAAATCATGAAAATTTTTATACAGGGGTTTTGAGGTGTGAGCTATTTAATGAAAATATTTTGGTCTCTTTGCTACTTCCATTTATACCGGAAGTTGATTGTAACTTCGTTTTTTTTTAAATGGGACACCCTTTATATTTTTACATTTTTGCATTCTCGATTTCTTCTTTCTTTAAATATAAGGTTTTGTAATATTATACCGGGTAGGTTAAAAGATAATTACGTTTTCTCATTAATTTCGTAGCAAAATTCACACCCTGTAGGCTTGTAGTAGTTTGACATAATAAACTCTATTTATCTTCAAATGATTTTTAATATAGTCTTCTATTGTTAACAATTATAAGTATAGCTAAATTTTTCGTTTTAGTGTACAGGGTTGGTCGAAACACGGAATGAGTATTTTCTGAGTTTTCTTAAATGGAATACCCTGTATTTTAGTATTGTAATGAAATGTTGTTTTATGGTACATTTTAATTACTTAAGCACTCCCTATACCTAACTGCTTTAATTTGTGAGTTATTGGTGATTCAAGGAAAACATTAATTGCAACACAAAATATGTGGAATTGTATTAGGTTGGCCGTGAAAATATTCAATCACAAATAATTTTTTGGAAATAAATACATATTAATCTAGACTGATACTTAAAATTGCCAACAATGGTTGAGCTGTCAAAATACCATCGAAGTTAAGATTGTTGGTGCGATTAACAATTAAGCACAAATTAAAGCAGTTAGGTATAGGGAATGCTTAAGAAATAAAAAAGTACCATGAAATATAATTTCATTACAATAATAAAATATAGGGTGTTCCATTTAAGAAAACTCAGAAAATACTCATTCCGAGTTTAGACCCACCCTGTATACTAAAATTAAAAATTTAGCTATACTAATAATTGCTAACAATAGTAGACTATATTAATAATCATTTGAATATAAGTAGGGTTTACTATGTCAAACTACTACAATCCTACAGGGTGTGAATATTGCTACGAAATTAATAAGAAAACGTAATTATCTTTTAACCTACCCTGTATAATGTTAAAAAACATTATATTTTAAGAAAGAAAAAATCGAGGAGAATCCAAAATTGTCAAAATATACAGGGTGTCTTATTTAAAAAAACGAAGTTATAAGCAACTTTCAGTATAACCGGAAATACCAAGTAGATGAAAATATTTTCATTAAATAGATCAGTCTTCAAAACCTCAATATTCCAATTTTCATAGTTCAGTTACCTTTAGTTCTTGAGATATTTCTAATAGGCCCTTTATCTGCCTCACCCTATATACTCAGTACCGTATCTCAGTAGGTACTCCTTTTCTTCTTTAAGTACGGTACAATCTGCAATAAAAATTTGGGGGTCCCATTTAATATTTTAAAGTAACCGACCACCCCACCTCCATGGGGGGTCGTGTTTGGAACCATTCGATAGATGTTTCAACAACATTTTGAAAGTGTATTTTACAGTTTTGCGATCTGAGGTTTATTTTGCGAAATATTGCGGGGTTTGTATATACAATTTTATATTTAACTCCCACCCCTCTCCGTGGGGGTCATGTTTAGTACCATTCGATAGATTTTTGAAAAATATTCAAGACGTATTTTTTAGTTTTTCGATCTGACGTTCATTTCGCGAAATATTCGCTTTTCTTTTGTGAAATTATTGGACTCACCCATTTCCTTACGCCCTGCTCAAATCGTCAGATTTTTGAAATATTCACTCTTTTGCATGTACTTAACTTACCTTATCTTAATCTGACAATTTCGAGTATGTGATAGATTTTTTTCGGGCCCTCTTAACGAACTTCCCTGTGTTAAGAGCCAATTATATGGTAGAGGAACATCTGCAGGGTACCATGTTTCTCCCCATATGATAATCTGACGCGCTCGAGTAACTGCAAAAATCCCCGCTTGGGCTCCCCTATCATTGTGTTTATTATTTCGTATTCTTTACCCATTATTATATTATATTTTAAGCATCCTCCTCTAACGCCACATTTCAAAAGACAGCAGTTTATTTAGGTGTTTTTGCTTCAATGTCCAGCTTTCAAGTACATATTGGTGTACCGAAACAGTAGCGTCTCAGATCTTTTACCCTCAGTCCTAATGTAAGGTATTTGTTGCATCTAATTATTGTTTTCATTTTTACAAACGCATTTCTTGCTATTTCTATCACGACCTATATTTCTGTTGTTTTTGATCATTATTGTCTGAAATCCAGGTCCCTAGGTATTTGTATTTATCAACCCTTTCTATCGGTACATTGCCCGAAAGTATGTTTGTTTGTATATATGTTTTCTTTGTTATTATTATGTGCTTGGTCTTTTTTACATTCATTTTTAGTCCATATTTTTCACAGAAAGTCTTTGTTTTGCTTAGCAGTAATTGGAACTGCTCAGTAGAGCTTGTCATAATCACGGTGTCATCTGCGTATCTTATGTTGTTAATAATTATTATTCCTTCACTTTGAGATAGTAATGCTTCTTCAAAAATGGCTTCATTATATGCATTAAAGAGTAATAGAGACATAATACATTTCTGCCTAATTCCTCTCCAGATTTCAATTTCCGGACTGTGTTCGTTATCTGTTACAATTTGTGCTCTTTGATGCCAGTAAAGGTTTGCTATTATTCATAAGTCCTTTTGTCTATGCTTTTTGTTTTTAGAATTTGGACTAATTTTTCATGTCTTCTTTGTCAAATGTTTTTTAAAATCAACGTAACAAACATGCACATCCACATTCATTCCCACTACTGCAAAACAATTAACACTTAAAAACTTGAATCAAAGAATATAAATATTTATTTAATTCAGTGGTCGTTTTCCAAAAAGAGATGTGTCCATTTTTGATACTTTTCAGGAGAGCAAATTCAAATTTCCGCGACGGCCATAAAATTACAGTTTTTTCTTATATGTCAACTTGCATAAATAGCTGTATAAACATTAAACTCAAAACCAAATATGATGTTTCTAAAACTGTGATTTTATGGATATCGTGGACATTTGAATTTGCTCTTCTGAAAAATATCGAAAGTGGACATATCAGCTTTTGGCAAACGGCCACTCAATTATTCCAATCATCATTTGTTTCTCAGTCAGGTCTCTTTTTTCCATTGCTGCTTTTATTTGTCCGTTCCACTGTAATCTAGGATATCGTCTTTTCTTCTTTTTATTTATTTTCCATTTTTGAGTTTTTAGCGGGTCTTCTTTTATTCGCATATGTCGAAACTAGAATAATGCTTGTTTTTCTATTTCTGCATTTAATGTCTCCTTTACATTCATTAATTCTCTAATTCGTTCATTTCGTACTTTGTCCATTAGTTAATCTGCAGCTTCTTCTCCAAAACATAATTTCCATTGCGTTTATTCTTTTTTTTTGTTTGTCTCCATTATTCTCTTTTGAACTTTTCGTTCTTCTTTATTGTCATTAGTGATTGTTACTCCAGTCAAACTAGTCAAAAACCGTCAGCAAACAGTTGATCAGTGAGAAAACACGATACAGTCACTAGAGCTATCCCCTCTACTCGCGCTGGTCCACTATTCGCTGATGGTTTCAAACGGTTTGAAACTGATGCTAGAACAAACCTATTAAAATTCTTTTATCACTTTGAAGTTCTGATCCTTTATCGCATTCTTAGTAGCCGTATGTATATCCACATCTCATAGGCTTCCAAGCATTGTAGCATAGTCTTACTAGATTTCACGCTTCCACTCCGTACTGTAACATTGCAAAGATATAGCAATATGCCATTCACACTCTAACGTCAATACTAAGATTGTAGCTGCAGAGCTCAGTATAAAGAGGGACAGTAGAACCACTCTCCGAAAAATTGGAAGTAGTAGCTATTTGTATAACAAGGGAGGAAAGTGCTACTTTTTCTCCCGAGAATGAAGTTTACTGCCCGACGCGTAGCGGAGGGAAGTAATCATTCAAGGGAGGAAAAGACACTTTACTCCCATGTTATACAAATGGTTTTTCCACCTTCCTCAAATAACAAGTACCTAATTTTTTCATGTTTACTTAATTTATTTATGTAACTAACCAACAAAATTTATTAGAACTAAAACTAATAAGTAGGTACAATATAACTATCAACTGTCAAATATAAGTCAAATTATTAATGTAAAAATTGTTAAATCAAAATAACAATTTACTATTTTTTATCATTCTGCAAAATACAGGGTGTTCTATAAATAAACGTTAAAATGTATAGATACTTACGTAATAGAAAATAGATATTGTACAGGGCGTCAATAAGTTATATTTCATGAATGAAATACGATGACGTCACTTTTACTTTTCCTCCCTAGGGAGGAAAAGTAAAAGTGACGTCATGGTATGTCATTGATGAAATAACTTATTGACGCCCTATACAATATTCTATTATGTATTACGTAAGTATCTATACATTTTAACGTTTATTTATATAGCACCCTGTATTTTGCAGAATGGTAAAAAGAGTAAATTGTTATTTTGATTTAACAATGTTTACATTAATAATTTGACTTATATTTGACAGTTGACAGTTATACTGTACCTACTTGTTAGTTTTAGGACTCTAATAAATTTTGTCAGTTAGTTACATAAATAAATTATATAAAAATAAAAAAAATTACTTGATATTTGAGAAAGGTGGAAAAATAATATGTATAACATGGGAGTAAAGTGCTTTTCCTTCCTCGAATGATTACTGCCCTCCGCTACGAGTCGGGCAGTAAACTTCATTCTCGGGAGGAAAAGTAGCACTTTCCTCCCTTGTTATATAAATAGCTATAGTCGCGCATGGTGACCGCGCAATGTTCCCAGTCGCTTTTGCCCCACTCTCGCATTGCTAGTCGCATAGAAACGTACGGGCTTTAACAGGGAAAACCCGCATCCACCACTGGTGAATTACCAATTGCGTACTGCCGGTATTACTTCTTGAGATCAAAGTGCCGACATGGAAGAGGTGTTACTGTCCCTCTTTATACTGTGCTGCAGAGTATGTTCCTCATTTTTACAAATGTAGCTAGGGCTTGATGATGAACCTGGATATTTATTCCTGTTTCATCGACTTCGAAAAAGCGTTCGACAGAGTCCGACATGAAAAACTAATAGAATTATTGAAAAACAGAGATATAGACAGACGAGACTTACGAATTATCATCAATCTGTATTGGAATCAAAAGGCCAATATAAAGATAGACGAACAAGAGTCCGAGAATATTGATATAAAGAGAGGGGTAAGACAGGGTTGTGTACTGTCGCCGCTACTGTTTAACGTGTACAGTGAAGCCATATTTCAGGAAGCGATAGCGGAACTAAGTGATGGAATCTCTATAAACGGAAGAACAGTAAATAACATAAGATTCGCTGATGACACCGTTATAATGGCAGACACCCTTGAGTCGCTACAGGAATTGTTAAATAGAATTAACGATTATTGCATTCGATATGGACTCAAAATAAACAAGAAAAAACTAAATTTATGATTGTCTCAAAAACACAACATGGAAACGAAAGGTTAATACTAGAACAAACCCAAATAGAAAAAGTAAAGACATACAAATATCTGGGAACATGGGTTGATGACAAAAATGACCAAAGCAAAGAAATTAAAGTCCGAATTGAAACTGCAAGGCAAGCATTTATAAAAATGAAGATACTGCTTACAAACAAAGACCTTCAGTTGCCTCTCAGATTGAGGGCTCTAAGATGCTACATATTTTCTATATTACTATACGGAATGGAAGCTTGGACATTGAAAAGGCAACATATAAGAAAAATAGTAGCGTTCGAAATGTGGTGTTACAGAAAAATGTTGAAAATTCAGTGGGTTCAAAGGATTACCAATGTTGAAGTGCTACGACGTTTAAATAAGGAGTTAGAAATTATGAACAGTATTAAAACAAGAAAACTAGAATATTTGGGTCACATTACCAGAGGAGAGAAATATGAGCTGCTGAGATTTATTATGCAAGGAAGGATCCAAGGAAAAAGAAGCATAGGAAGAAGACGCATCTCCTGGCTGAGGAACCTTAGAGAATGGTTTAACTGTAGTTCATTACAACTGTTCAGAGCAGCAGCCAACAAAGTGACCATAGCCATTATGATGTCCAACCTCCGCTAGGAGATGGAACTTTAAGAAGAAGAAGCTAGGGCTTGATCAATTCGGCTTTTAATTTCGACGGTTGTATCCCAGCTCTCATTGGTATTACTGCCGAAATACACTATTTTCCCTTCTCTATCTAATAGTACAGAATATCCGAATTTTATACCCTTATCCTATGTACGATGTTGTTTGATATCTATCAGTTGGTTTTCTTAACATTGAGTTTTAAACTATACTGCTCATTGGTTTGTTCATTTGTTTCTAAAGAGTAAAGGCGATAGTATACAGCCTTGTACTACTCGTCGTTTTAAATTTATTTGCGTGTTTTCTTCTTTAATTTTCTCAAGTTTTGATTTATTGATAAAGATACGTTATTCGATGGTCTCCAATACACGCTGTACGCAGCCTACGGCATCTATTGGAGACAACCGGCTAAGTCGGTGGTCACTCCAATTCACCCCGTAATCTTAATTTGTTTTAGAATTACTTTTTTAAATTATTTTCGGTTGTAAGATAGTTTTTGTCCTTCAAAGTATATTAAAAGTAACAAAAAGGAACGATTTTCCTACGGCGTGATGCTGCACGCAGCTTATAGTGTCTATTGGAGACCAGCGGCTAAAAGTATGACCTCACAAGACGTTTGGAGCTATAATATACAATTCCTTGTTTATTTCAGTATCATTGAGAAAAACAATTACTACTATATTTTATACTTTTTAGAAATTCTTCCTGAAGCAATCAGAGAAAACTGCAAGGAATGTGATGCAGAGCAAAAGGAGAACGCGCTTAAAGTTATAGCTTACCTCATGAAAAATCACGCTGATTGGTGGGCCTTAATCGACGAGAAGTTCGACGCTAACAGAAGTGCATTTGTAAGACAGAACATGAACAAGATTAAATATTATCAAATACATGAAATATAAGTGAACTGTGATTTAAGATTATAAGTTTTAAATTTTGAATAATAATACATGTTATTGAGTACTGATTACAATTTTATATTTTTTAATATCCCAAAGAAACCTCACCTAATTTATAGGTTTTAATATTATTTATAAGAGTTTTAACATTTTAAATTGTACTTTTAGTCCCTTCACTCACGGTGAAATATTGCAAAATCCAAATTTTAGAAAACCACTTGAATTGACATGAAATTTGGCATACACAAATACACATAACTAACATGTCAAAGAAAAAAGTGGTATTGTGCCGATGTATGCTTTTGACCTGGGAAGAGTACTGCTTCTTTCCAGGTCAAATAAACATACGTTCAAAATAAGTGGATAAGCTGACTAATTCTAAGAAACTCTTTATCTATAGAGTTTTTTCACTTAGTCAATACTTTTCGAGTTATTTGCGAGTGAATATGTTGATTTTTCAACAAAAAAAAAAACACATTTTCAAACGGTTTTTCGCAAATAACTCAAAAAGTAATGATTTCATGGAAAAAAATATTCATAACAAAAATATAGCTTCGGATAAAAAACTGAAAAATGGTGTATAATATGCAGTCTGTAGCGCCAGCAGAAACAAAGTTGTAGCTAATGAAAAGTAGCCTATTCGTCAAATTTCAAATCGAATATTTTAACGTGAAATAACTAAAACACGAAGCACTTTTCGGAAAAAACTCAGTACAACTTTTTTAAAATTTTTAAAAAGCTTTTAATTATTTTTTTATTTTCTGGCGTCAAAACTAAGCAAGTTACGCTTAAAATAAAGTTGTTCCCTTTTTTTTGGTAAAAAAATTATTAAAATCACTATATAGAATATAGAATCAGAAGTTTCGTGGGTTCAAAGTACTTACTTTTGAAAAGGCTGTAGTTGAAAGGGCTTGAAAGAGTCACTAATCACGAGTGTATGCAAATTTTGAACAGTCAATACACCGTGAAAAGCAAAACCTACATTTTTTTACTCTATGAGACAGGCGCGGATCCAAGGGAGGGGCAATGGGGTCAATTGCCCCCTCCTTGAGACCTCGCCTGGTTTCTACCACAGTACAGGACAGAACTGTCCTGTACGTTCTGTCCTGTACTGTGGTTTCTACTGACACTTTTTTCAAGAAAGAGATAATTACGATTGAAAATAAATAGGGAGTTTTGTATCCCGTTGATAACTGAATAACTGAAACACATATACGCAGAATTCCTTGGAATCGAAAATTAATTTGCGATACTAGAAAAGAACTATTTTAATATAAAAAGTTTTATTGATATTTATATAGACACTTAGCATAAATCTATCTATAAGGAGATACCATTTATAGTAAAAATTCTTTGTTATATTCACTTCCCTAACATCAATTTTGAAATCCGTTCAAGTGTCATGTATAAGGAATTGTTATGGAGTTACGAGGGAAGTTATTTCTTTCTTTTTTTCGTGCTTCCCCTAAACGAAGTTTTCTATTGAAAAATTCTTAACACTCTCATTTATCTAACCTATGTGATACACATTAGGTAGAAACGCACAACGCTTCATTGCATTTCGAAAAGAAGTTTGTGAAGATCAGTACATGGGATGCTAACATTTCGAGTCCTAAAACTAATTTATTGTTAAATAGCTTTAGGACTCCTAAATAATTGGTCCTAAATTGTTAGGACCACCATTCATTATCGTGTTGAAGTTCATCAATAACATTTTCTCCTTCACTATTGTACTAAAAAGCTTATTGCAAAAAGAATCATTAGATTTAATTTCTGCTAAAAACGTGATCGGTGATTTCCTTAAAACATTACAAAACAAAAGAAACAGTGCTCAGATTGAATTTTCAAAAATTTGGGAAGACGTACAACTATTGGCCAACAAGCTACAACTATCCACAGCAAAACCACGTATTTCTAATCGTCAAACGAAACGAAAATTTTTACTTCATTGCCCCCTCCTTGCAAGGTTGCTGGATCTGCCGTTGCTATGAGATTTTTGGGATTTCCAATAACTTAAGAAAGCCATTTTTTCAAAATTAAATTAAAAATTTTAACTCATGAGAAAATAATTTTTCTGTAGCTGGCTGTATACCATTAATCACAAAATTTTTTAATGAAAATCCTTTATAAAAGATATATACATTTTATTAAAATCCCTTCAAAGGCTACATCAAATCACAGACCGTTTTCGATAAAAAGTCGATTTATTTGTTATTTGTTAATCATTTTTATCAAAAATAACTTTGAACTTTGCTGCTTCACTCAAAGTTGGGCATTGGAATACTTAACAAACCTAGAAAATTTGCGAATAATTAGTCCATTGAAATGTTACATTTAGGGCCGGTTGTTCGAACGCTAATCAACAATGATCACTATCAAATATTTAATTACTGTCACCAAAACTGTCAATGTCAACTTTTATTGGGTTGCTGAAAACATAATTTATTAAAATTATGAGATTAGTTAATCAATTAACATAACAATTATTAACATAATTGATTAAGTAATTTCATATTATGTTTTCAGCAACCCAAACAAAGTTGACATTGACAGTTGGTGACAGTAATTAAATGTTTGATAATGATCATTGTTGATTAGCTTTCGAACAACCGGCCCTTAGTGTGCATTTCTTAGAGGAGTCAATTTTATTTTTTTAATGTGTAGGGGGTTCAGTAGAAGCCTAAGTTCAAGTTTTTGGGGTTGAGGACCTGGTCCCCCGGCCGCCATCTTGGAAAAAGGGGTGCATAGGGCTTTCGCGCTGTATCTCGTAAACTAGCTACCCTACAGAAAATGTAATTTCACATACAATGAAGCAAATTAAATTTTATACAATTTTATATCTATTACTTTTTATCGTAAAGTGACCAACAAAAAAGTTACAGTATTTCTCATCATCATCTTTTAGTGCGTCACAGGTTTTCGATTTTTTTCTAACGCATTAAATTGTATGTGACAGAAAAAAAGGCACGTCGGTGATTACATTTCGTCGGTGACATTTTTATAACATTCATTCTAGTTATTCTAGTTGTCGATAGATGGCGCCATAATAAAAAAATAATTTTTTTTTAATTAGAAAATAATATTACAAATATAATCTGTATAATTTATAAGACTATACAAATCAAAGAAAATACCATTTTATAAATGCAAGAAACACATTTGATTTGTTTTTATTCCAAATTGAAAATAAAATGTGACAACTGTCAGATTTAACTAAAATGTCATGTTAGAATAAATGTCATAAATGTGTATTATCACGGACTTACCCTTTTTCCTATCATTTGTTACGCACTGAAAAATGATCATGAAAAGGACAATATAAACAAAAATAAGAGAAAATTTTGTAAGAAATTTCCTTTTGGAGGTTATAACTTTTTTTACGTTCATTTCATAATAAAATAACATCATAGCGATTTTGTAGAGGATTTTTCAATAAACAATTTTCACTATAAAGTTGTTTAATTCTATTTATTATCTAATTTTTACAGAGCTCCAAACTTGCCCAGATTCTCGAATTCTCGTAGAAAAATAATGCTTTTCTATCTATATATTAGACGAGCGGCATTAACCGTTATGCCAACCACGAAAATCAAATTTAAGGTGAATGATCAATTTTGGTCTATTTATATGTTTTAGAGGTCGCTGAATCCGAATATGAAGTTTATTTTTATCTAGAGTTGGTGGAACATGTTAAAAAAATAAATTTTATACAAAAATGCCAAAAATCAATTTTGATGATTTTTCAAATTTACCCCGCTGTATCTTTGGTCGCTGCAAATATTTCCTTTTAAAAATTTTACTGTGTCATCTGTGAAGTACGTAGATAACAATGAAATTTGTCCAAAATATTTAAACACATTAAAAAAGAGTTGTTAGTTTATTAACATTTTGTCATTATATTTCGTTAGTGAGTATTCGATTGACTGTCGGAAGAGAAGCACGTGAATGTGACTCTGTTCTGTAGTGAAACGAAATCAGTATAAAAGCGGTAAGCCGTTCTTTTATTTGAATATAATTTATTAGTATCTGCAATTAGTATACAATAGAAAAACAATAACAACAAAAGTTGAGGGCAGGTCTTGTCTCCGCAGAGTGGGACTGGACAGGCCTGCTATCGCTATGTATGTTTTTATCGTTTTTATCGCATGTGTTATAAATAAAAATAAAATAGGCCAGTCCTTCAAACAATAATTATTAAATTAGTCAAATTGTTTATTTTTATGAATTATTGTAAATATGGCTTACAACCAGCAGCCTGTGCTTGACACACAGGAACCAATGGCAGAGGCCAACCAAAATATGATTATGCAAGTGAACCAGGCGCTTTTTGAAGAAAATTATAAAAGGTCGCAAAACGAACAGACTCTATTTAATGCTTGGAAAGCTGCCGAGAGCCACAAAACCAAACTGTGTGATACAGTAAGCATACTTGAAAGAGAACTAGCACAGTTAAAATCTCAATATACAGAGTTGGCAACAAAAGTTAATTTAACTGAAAAAGAAAATGAAATAGAATATTTAACAGATGAAGAAGAGCTCGCTAAGGAGACAGAGTGGATTAGGGTTCAATCAAGAGCCAGTAAGAAACGTAAGATGGATACTTCACCATACATCTCACCACAAAAACATAGCTCCAAAGAAACTGCAGTTAGGAAAGCCAAAATGCCTCCACCTGTGGTAGTGGAAGGCTTCAAAGAATATGAAGTCCTATATAACTTCCTTAAATCGAAGATAACAAACTTTACTACTAAACTGGTGAATAGTGAAGTGATAAAAGTTAATGTACAAGACGGTGAAGAGTACAGAAAATTAATAAAAGCTTTAAGAGAGGAAAATATCCAATATCACTCATACGAAAACAAACAAGAAAGACCGATAAAAGTTATAGTAAAGAGATTACATCACACTTGCTCGTCCCAAAAAATTGTTGAAGATCTGCAAAAAAGAGGCTATAAAGCCATAGACGCAGTTAAAAAGCTAAAGTGGCAAACCAAACAGCCATTAGACATGTTTATGTTAACCTTCAAACCAGACGAAGATATCAACAAAATATATGGGATAACGGACATCCTAGGAACAAAAGTTGAAATTCAGTCTTTTAAAAATTCCAAACTAATACCGCAATGCAAACGATGTCAAGCATATGGTCACACATGGAAGTTCTGTGCTAGAGGGCCAAGGTGTGTTAAATGCACAAAAAAACATCTTACTAAAGATTGCGACAAACCTGAAAATGTTAAACCAAAATGTGTCCATTGTGGCGAAAACCATCCTGCCAACTACCGAGGATGTATCGTCGCAAAGGAAATGCAGAAAATAAAAAACAGAGGTCTGAAAAAGACCAATTTGCCACACCCTCCAGACAGAAGGTCAACTGAAACCAAGTCAAATGTTGGTGAAAGAAAACAAGCACAGAAAGTTACTAGTAATAAGACATATAGTGCGGTAACAAAAGGTCACAATGAAAATTATCAGAATGATAAATACCAAAAAACAACAGAGATTGGAAAAGAAACAGAACAAACCCTACACATGATATTACAGGAGTTGAAAAAATTAAATGAAAGGGTCACTTCCCTGGAATATAGAGCTCAAGGTGCTATTCCAAAGGTAAGAAATGGCTAATGATCTTAGAATTGTCGCACGGAATGCCAACGGGTTGCTTAATCATCAACAAGAACTACAAGCAATCCTTGACATCGAAAAAATTGATTTGTTTCTTGTCTCTGAAACGCATTTCAAAAATCAATCCTACATCAAATTTAAAGGATATAAGGTATATCATACAATACACCCTGACAATGCGGCCAAAGGAGGCAGTGCAATCATCATAAAGGATAATATATGTCATCATGAAGAGTTGGAATATAAAACTGAACATATTCAAGCCACTACAGTACACATAAAAACTAAAACTTTTAAAATAAATATAAGTTCAATATACTGCCCACCTAAACATTCCATTAAAAAAGAGCAGTATAATGAATTCTTGAAAAGCTTAGGGGAAAGGTTCATTATTGGAGGTGACTTCAATGCAAAGAACACACACTGGGGCTCTAGAATCACTACTACTAAGGGAAAGGAGCTTTTGTTAGCCATTAAAGAACAGAGGTGTGAAGCACTATCAACTGGTAGACCAACCTACTGGCCTACGGATAGAAACAAGACCCCTGATTTAATAGACTTCTTTATTATTAAGAATATTTCAACTAATTTCATAGACATTGATGACTGTTGGGACTTAAATTCTGATCATTCCCCTATAGTACTAACCATGAGTGACAGGATTATTAAAAAACAAAGTAACCCCACATTAACAAATAAATGGACGGATTGGGATAGTTTTAAGCTAAGCCTTGAAGAGAGAATAAATCTAAGTGTACCAATACAAAACGCAGAGCAATTAGATAAAGAAGCAGAATTGTTGGTGAACAATATCCAGCAAGCAGCATGGGAAAACACTCCTACGCTGAAACCTAGGCTAAAAGGAAATAATTATCCAAAGGAAATAAGGAACATGATAATTGAAAAAAGAAAACTGAGAAGAATCTGGCAACAAACAAGGTCTCCTCAAGATAAGACTAAACTAAATCGTGCAAGTCAACAACTCAAAAGAACTATCCTACAATTAAAGAATGACTCGATTAATTCTTACTTACAGGAGCTAACAGATGACGGTAGTACAGATTATTCCTTATGGAAAGCTACTAAAAGACTGAAAAGACCTATTATGCACTCTCCTCCTATTAAACTAGAAAATGGTAACTGGGCCAGAAGTAGTGCACAAAAAGCAGAGCTATTTGCCATACATCTTGAAAATACATTCAAACCAAATGAACCTCAAGGGGATGAAGAAAGATGGGAGGAACCTGTTCAATTAGAGGAAGAAATTCGGCTAACTACACCAAAAGAAGTACTTGAAGAAATAAGGGAAAATATTAATCCGAAGAAAGCTCCGGGCTATGATTTAATTACGGGTGAGCTGTTGAAAAATCTTCCCCGAAGAGCTATCGTAAAATTCACAAACCTCTTTAACGGTGCATTCAGATTAAAATATGTACCAATGATATGGAAGATGGCGGAAGTCATTATGATTCCTAAACCAGGAAAACCAGCACATGAGGTTTCGTCATACAGACCGATATCTCTGCTTCCTGTAATATCGAAGCTGTTTGAGAAACTGCTCCTTAAGCGAATAAAACCAATTATTGAAGCAAGGAATTTGATACCGACACATCAATTCGGATTTAGAAATAAGCATTCAACAATTGACCAGGTGCACAGAATCACAAATATTATCGAAAGATCCCTAGAAGAAAAGAAAGTCTGTTCAACTGTATTCCTTGATGCTGCACAGGCTTTTGATAAAGTCTGGCATGAAGGTTTAACATACAAACTAAAATGTTTTTTACCTATACAGTACTCAAAACTTTTACAGTCATACATAAAAGAACGACATTTTAGAATTAAGCAAGAAGACTGTTTTTCAGACTTAAAAGAAATTAGAGCAGGTGTTCCACAAGGCAGTGTGTTGGGTCCGGTCCTATACCTACTATACACGTGTGATATACCTGTACTGGAAAACAACACAGTTGCCACCTTTGCTGATGATACAGCTATTCAAGCAGTAGGGACGACAAGTGAAGAGGCGACCAACAAGGTCCAAATAGCAGTTAACCAAATCTATAAGTGGACACAAAAATGGAGAATCAGGCTAAATGAAGCTAAATCTGTCCATGTTAATTTCACCAACAAAAAAATACAACATATACCAGTTATAATCAACAATATCCAAGTACCATATGCAGATACTGCTAAGTATTTGGGTATAACATTAGATGCAAAACTACGCTGGAAGGTGCACGTTAAGAAAAAAAGGGAAGAACTAAATATACGATATAAAAAAATGTATTGGCTAATTGGAAGAAACTCCACATTGTCGATGCATAATAAGTTACTAATTTACAAACAAATATTGAGACCTGTATGGACTTATGGATGCCCACTATGGGGGTGTACTAGACCAAGTAATATAACAGTAATACAAAGATTCCAGAACAAAATACTAAGAAATATTGTAGATGCTCCTTGGTATGTTACAAACAGTGATCTCCATAAGGACCTAGGAATGGAAACTGTGGATATAATCATCAAGAAGATGGCAGGAAGTCACGAGCAACGACTTCACATGCACGAGAATATTGAGGCAATCCAGCTCCTCGATACTACTGGGCAAGTTAGAAGACTGAAGAGGACAAAACCTTATGAACTAGTGTAAGTGATAGGTGATAGTGAAAAGCAGAGCATAGTGCTTGTGCGCGTTAGTGTGTATGCTAGAATAGTGCACTATCTTGTTAGGTTAGATAAGAGACGCTATGGGGCAAGCTCTTAATTTTAAGGAACAGTAATAATTTAGGTTAGATTAAAATTGCTCATTGGTCAAGTATGACCAGATTGTAATTGTAATAATCATCATCGTAGTGATGATTATGGGAGAAAAAAAAAATATTTCGTTAGTTTCATGTTTACTTAAAAAAGTTGAGTAACAAACTTTTTAGTTTATAATTTTAACCAACACAGCAATAAAATATAGTTCATGAAGAAGTTTTTTGGAAAATTTTAAGTCAAAATATGTAATAGGAAAAAAGTTATATTACTTCATATACAAGCGTCACACCCCAAAAAACGCTTACCTATATCTCGAGATCCTGACCACGGTGTGGTGAATCCCTAATTTTTATCATACTTTATGATTTTGATATCAAAAATCGTTTTTTTGCTCTGCTTAAGAATTTTGCATTTTGCGGTTGCGTCATTCTTCTTCTGAAGCGGCGAATTTGTCCTCAAACAACTTCTTGGGCCTTTTCTATATATGCTTAGAGTTATAAGTTTTATAGTGGGAAGAAAGGTCAAAAGCAGATTAATAATAGCATAGGAATGTTAAAATCCTAATAGATTGTATGAATAAAAATATATATAGATAGAAAAGTAAGCCTAACTTTTGTTTTTATTGTATCCCTATGAGCATTCGAGAATCTGGTCAAGTTTGGAGCGCTGTAAAACCTATATAAATAAATAGAATTAAACAATTTTATAGTGGAAATTGTTCGCTGAAAAACCCTCTACAAAATTGCTATAATGCTATTTTATTTTAAAAAGAACTGAAAAAAAATTATAACATCCAAAAGGAAACTTGTTAAAAAAAATTTACATATTTTTGGTTATATCTTATTTTGTTGGTCACTTGACGATAAAAAGTAATAGAAACAAAATTGTGGAAAATTTAATTTGCTACATTTTATGTTTAATTAGATTTTCCGTAGGGTTGGTAGTTTACGAGATATAGCGCGAAACCCCTTTGCACCCCATTTCCAAGATGGCGACCGGGGGACAAGGATGGCGACCCCAAAAACTTGAACTTAAGCTCCTACTGATCTCCCCTACACATTAAAGAAATAAAATTCCTCTAAGAAATGCAAGGTACGCCCTAAAAAATGTAATATTTTAATGGACTTCATCCATTAATTAGTTTATAATTTATTATATTTGTTTATCTCAGAGGCCTTTGTTTTGCAATAACATAAGTCAGAAAATAATGAAGAATGTGCAATTTTACGTATTCCAAATGAAAGTAGAAGAGTTATATGTACTACCAAAATGTAACAAGGCTAACTTTGGCCCAAATTGACATAGGCCAAATTTTTTTGTTTAAAAATTCGTGTTACAATGCCCGCTTTGCGAATATGTAAAAATATTTTTTCTATGGACAATATTTTTTAAAAATTTGGCATTAGGATTTTTGACAATGTATAATAAATAATTTTTCATCTTTTTTTTAAATACATGTTGATAGTATTTAAGAGAACGAAGCCGTTTGAGTTAGTGCTAAGTTAAATAAGTACGTTAAGTGAAAAAGCAGAGCAAAGTGCGGCTATAGTGTACACGTTAGCTAGTAGTACTATTATGTATTAGAGCCTAAAGATTATTGCTGAATATTACCTTAGAGATGTTTTTTGTAATATTTTTTAGTTAGAACTACCTTCCTTATTGATCATTGATTGATCAAATAGCAATAATCATAAGATTCCTGTTGGAGTTTTATTAAATAAAAAAAATATTGATAGTATAATTCTTCTACTTTTACTTGACATCCGCAGAATTGCCATATCTTTTAAATGAAGCCAAAACCAAATACATATAGTCCAAGTCATGAAGCATAAAATAGGACAAAACCTCGCAATTTTTACAGAATGGATTGATTTGCTTGAAAGTTTGAGAATAAGTAGTGGATAGTCGAAGGATCAAAATCTATATTATGCAGAACGGCGCTTTTACCATGGGGGTGGTTGCCACCCCATCTCGAGGGTGGAAATTTTTTACTATATTTTAATCACAAAAGTTGGTAAAAACGTACTATACGTTTTTTTGATAAAATTTATAGTTTTCAATTTATTCGCTATCGAAAGTGTTAGTTTTATATTGAACAAGTCAATGTTTTTAATAAGTTTTCTGCTTATAACTCCAAAAGTTTTCGTTTTATTAAAACAACTTTAATTAACAATAAAAAAATATGAAAGAAAAATTTTAAGAAACGCTTTTCTTTAGTTACGAGTGACTAAAATTAAAAATATTCTAAAAAAATCAACTAAAAAGCAAAAAATAAAAATGAAAAAATCTAACATATCCGTCAAAGAAAAGCGTGGCGCGTGTTCATCGAATAAACGGTTTTTGCCCCACGCTTTTCTTTAACGAATGTGTTAGATTTTTTCATTTTTATTTTTTGCTTTTTAGTTGATTTTTTTATAATATTTTTAATTTTAGTCACTCGTAACTAAAGAAAAGCGTTTCTTAAAAATTTTTTTTTCATATTTTTTTATTTTTTACTTTTTAGTCTTACACTTTTCAAACATTAAAATATATCGTCATGTTTATTAAAATATGTATAAAACATATTAACTAACATGAAAAGTAGTCGGAATCGGCAAAAAATTTGAAACTTTATTGTTTATTAATGAAGCATAACGTAAACAATTAACGTAAAAAGTGAAATTATGTATTGTTTGATTATATCATTAGCTATACAATCCGTAAAAGTTTCAAGTTTTTACATTGTAAAAAACAAGAGAATTTAAGCGTTTTCCATTAAAATGGTTTTTTGTTATTTAAACAATTAATAAACATGAAAATTTTTTTTTATTGACTATTCGTGTATTGTTCCCGCGAATGCATATGTCTGCAAATTTTCATTCATTTGGATTGAAGAAAAGGCAGTCAAATTAACGTCTAAAAATTTGACGCAAACTATTGAACTAAATAAAAGCGTTTAAAAATGTACCTTTTGAAAAAATAAACAAAACCGTTTTTTTTTTAATTTTCTTTATGACATAGTAATCGTAAGATTATAATTTATTATATGTTGGCTCTTCTTCGTCAAATGCTAAATATTGTAGTTTCAAAGTCAAAAGATGCGAAAACTATGCATTTTTGAGGAAAACTTGATCAAACTAATTTAAAGTAGTTAAAAATATCTATCTCCAGAAGTAAAAAAAATGTCTCTAACTTAAAAATTAAGTGACTTATAATGAAAAGAATGTCAGTCCTCATTTTTTTCAGCGAAAAAGTGATTGCAAGCATCCCCCTAATCACCACCCTAATTAAAATTAGTCATTAACCTTATTTGGTCTTTTTTATTCATGTATTATTAATAGGTTCTAGAAGTTTGACCCGCTTAGAATGATTAGTTTTTAAAAAAATTGAGGTAAAATCGAATAATGAATTTTTGTAGTTTGGAAAAAATGGCTTTTATATAAGAGATACGAAAAAATGTTTTAATATAAAGATGTCTTCTGTCTATCTATTTATTAGCCTTGCGACATCCAATATTGGACATAGGCCTCCCCTTCGCTCCTCAATCTTTCTCTATCCTGAGCCATGTGCATCCATTTTGAACCTGCTTGATGTTTTAGGTCATCTACCCATCCCATCTGTGGTGTTCCTCTCTTTCGTTTATATGTCCATGGTCTCCACTCTGTAATAATTTAATTTCATCTTTCGTCTTTTTGTCTAATCGTATGACCGGCGAATTTCCATTTTAGTTTAGCTGTTTGACGAGTAGCATCTTTAAATTTTGTAATATTTCTTACCCAGGAGTTCCTTTTTTTATCTGACAGTCTTACGTTGATCATTTGTCTTTCCATTGCTATTTGTGTTTTCGCAATTCTGTCCATATTCGCTTTTGTGAACGTCCATGTTTGACATCCATATTCTACGGCAAAAATTGAGTGAACCGTAAATGAGTATATCGAAAAACATTGATTTTTCTATACAAAACTAACACTTTCGATAGCGAATAAATCGAAAACTATTAATTTTATCAAAAAAATGTATAGAACGTGTTTTGCTTAGAATGAATATTTGTATCAACTTTTGCGGTCAAAATATAATAAAAAATATCCACCCCCGAAATGGGGTGGCAACCACCCCCATGGTAAAAGCGCCTTTCAGGATCATATAGATTTTGATTCTTGGACTAGGTATCCACTACTTATTCTCAAATTTTCAAGCAAATCAATTCATTCTGTAAAAATTGCGAGGTGAAAAGCTTCGGTTCCTGGCCTAATAGGTAATATGATCATTGGAGGGAGACATAAGAAAAAAGAAAAAAACTTTAGTGTGACTCCTGTAGGTGGTAAGAATCATAGCTTTAAAAGGGTGGACAATTTTGAATACCTGAAGTCGCGCTCGATAAAAATGGAAATGAGAAATGGGAGCTCGAGGTCACAACAGTAAAAGGGATTACAAAATTAGGTAGCTTAAGAAATCCAATGGGTGCGTTCGGACGACCACAGCGGCTGGCTGTCAGCAGAAATCGGCTGAGTGGTTGTATCCAGCCGTGATAGGGAAAGCTTAGTAAATCTCTCAGCGGCTGACTTCAGCGGTGACGCCTGACAGCTACTGCTGGCTCAGCTGTCCAGCCGCTGTGGTCGTCCGAACGCACCCAATGACTTTAAAGCATGTGTTTAGACAAGGCAAACTTCGAACATAAAACAATAATTAGACTCACAGTATTCCTGCGAGCGGTCTAGGATGTTTCGTCGCCGCCAGTTCATCGCCGCCAGTTCATCGCCGGCCGATTCATCGCCAGTCAGTTATTCGCTAATTACTGATTTATTTTAGAATTTCCGACCAATTTTCGACAGTTACATTTATTATTAATTTTTAATATTAATTAGGAATTCTAGGAAATGACCTAACCCAACCTAACACTTCATAAATTTGAACATATGTATATATTATTTCTACAAAGGCCAGTTAACACTACAAATTTAGTATAAAATTTAGGGGAAGTAGAAATAGAACAGTAAATATAATAATATTTTTTATCTGTTTAATTGTGAGGAGTGGTCCCACTGCACTGTATCCAAATCTTACAAGAGCCTTGGACTCCACCTAAAGATTATTTTCTACATAAGTTTTCTACATAAACGAAAATTTAGCTTTCAAAAGACATGGATGAAAATATTTCCCTGGTTGTCATACTCTGCAGCATACTCTGCCATACCGACAGAGAGTGCAGCAAGCACTTCTACCGGTTTCGAAACTTATTAGTCTCTCATCAGGAGGCACATATGCTGCTCTCTCTGACCCAACTAGGACAAACCCCGGCGTGCAGTCACGGATTGCAATGAATGAAATGGCAGGGATGCCCTAGCGGCAACTGCTAGCAAATAACTAAGTTTTTAATCTAATAGCACATAAAACAACATCCAAAAATGTTATTCTACATCCTACCAGACTGAAAACAATGGGAATCTTCTCTGGTAATACCTCTGAGGCTTCAACAATTTGCAAGCCATAACGGATGCTGAGACTAAGGAAGATGAGGGACTTTTACAATTTATAATTCACGTCCCATCTGCTGAGCGCGGTAAAGTTCCAACGAGAATGGTTCCCTTCGTACTCCAATCAGAGTAAACATGTAAATAAAAAATTAATAACCATTTTCAATTTCGTTGCAACACGAAACTACAGACGCATCATTATTCCAGTCCAATAGAGAGTGCAGCAAGCACCTCTACCGGTTTGGAAACTTATTAGTCTCTCATCAGGATTGCAACGAACGAAATGGCAGGGATGCCCTAGCGGCAACTACTAGCAAAAAACTAAGTTTTCAATCTAATAGCACATAAAACTACATCCCAAAATGTTATTCTATATCCTATCAGACTGAATTACCTGAATTCTACATCCTACATTAATTTTTCTGTTTTAGTATTTTACACAAGACCAGCAGAAAAAAAGCTCATTCTGGCGCCCCCCAAACAGGGGCGCCCGCCTGCAGTGCATTCCTTTCAGGCCCGTTATCGCCGGCTCTGGGTCTATTTTTTTTTTGGTTGTTAGATCGAACCGGGTGGCCATGGGGCCCGTGCTGCAGCCTGAGTAGGCTTATTGCACACCGCTCGGTCTCGGGTTAAACCATCATTGGGTTTTTGTCCCCAATGGGTTCGGGATTACTTAACTTGAAGTTAAGTCGTCTGTTACCTATAAGAGGTCCATTCTCCCAGCTAGCAGGACAAGACCCTTTATTAGGTTCTTTACCTGACTTCTGACACTTAGGTTCGAGTTTTCGACCCCGTATTGCAGTCGCCATCGGGTTTGGGCTGGACAGTCAAATATGACATGTGAGGCAGTTTGATCTGCCTCCCCACATTTCCTGCAAACAGGGTCTCCGTGAAAGATCCCCATGTTGTGCAGGTGTTTTCTTAGAGTGCAGTGTCCGGTTAGTAAGCCAGTTACCGCCCTAAGCTTTTTCCTTCCGAGTCGTAGGGCCTCAGCGGTTAGCGAGGGGTTTGGCCGCCCCATCATTAACTTGCTGTGCCGCTGTCCCGAAATATCGTTCCAGTGTCGGGTGTGCTGCGCAAGGATCCATTTAGCAACGGCCCCTTTGACAGCCGATTTGGTCACCCCTAGGCCAGGCTCAGGCCCAGTAAGGGGGACAGCCGAGCCCTCTCTCGCAAGTGAGTCGGCTCTTTCGTTTCCTTCAACCCCCGTATGTCCCGGCACCCACCCGAGTTCCACTCGGTTTCGGTAGGCCAGGGTTTCCAGGTGTTGTCGGCATTCCAGCACAAGCTTAGAGTTAATTCTCCAGCTGGCAATGGCCTTAAGTGCTGCCTGACTGTCCGAGATAATACGTATGGTCCTATTCTTAAGGCCCATTCGAATATTCTCTACGACGCAAGTCGTGATAGCAGCCACCTCCGCCTGGAATATAGTGGTGTACTGCCCAAGAGGCATAGATATGCACACCTCGGGTTCCACACCATACACTCCAGCTCCAGAGCGCCCGCCCATCACTGAACCGTCCGTGAACCATGTTAGCTCACTCTGCGGTCTTTTATCCCCCTCCACCGGGGGTTTTAACCCCAGCTTGAAGGGAGGATCAAATTTGTGAGTGACCGGACTCCAGTCACTCACCATATCCAGGATGGGGTCACGAATGTGCCCCACAATCCTGGTGTGCCCGTATGACCTTTGCCTCCAGACACCATTTAACTGCTTCCTGTAGGCCCCTAGCCTCGCCTCGGCCATCAGCAGAAGGTGCAGGGGAGGGAGTCCCATGAGTACCTCCATGGCTGCCGTCGGGGAACTTTTCATTACCCCGGTAACACAAAGTAGTGCTAGCCTCTGAACTTTCCCAAGTTCTTTGGCTGCACAACTTTGGTTCATTTTTGTCCACGGCCCTGGGTCAGTTTATAAGTGACCATTTTGCAAGTGGAAAAATGCACTTGAAATATCCGAAATTCTTGCAAAATTAGGATATCACAAACGAAATTCGGAACTCAGATTTTCTTCTTGATGTGCCTATCCGTGACGAATGTTGGCGATCATCATGGCAATCTTTACTTTATCTGCAGCAACACGGAAAAGCTGCACAGATGTTGTGTTGAACCAGGTTCTGATATTCTTTAACCAGGATGTTCTTCTTCTTCCTGGACCTCGCTTTCCAAATATTTTTCCTTGCAGGATGGCTTGTAGGAGGGCATATCTGGATTTAACTCCTAATAACTTCCTAAAAATAATGTCCACCACGGTTTTGTCAGTCGATGAGCAGTTGTATTCTAAAAGGAAGAGACAGCAAAAGAAAAACCGAAAAAAACTAATCCCTATCGTAAAAGGAATATTTTTTGCGGCAAACAAGGTATACTTTTAAGAGATAAAATTGATTCGGGGCGGATCACATTACATCAGGGTCTAAATAACCACTTCATAATGATGGTAATTTTCGAGCACTGTTGCGGTACGCAGCCGAATTTGGGGATATGTAAAGATCTTTGATCTTTGACCTTTGATGAGGGTTTCCTGGGTAGATAGAGTTACGAACAATGAAGTACTGAGAAGAATAGGTAAAGAGAAGGAAGTTGAACTTACAATTAAAGAAAGAAAACTACAGTATCTCGGACATGTGATGCGGGGCGAGAAGTATGGCATCCTGCGACTCATAATGCAGGGAAAGATAGATGGCAGAAGAAGCATCGGCAGAAGACGAATTTCATGGCTGAAGAACCTCAGAGAATGGTTTGGATGCAGCTCAAAACAACTATTTAGAGCTACTGCCTCAAAAATTAAAATAGCTATGATGATTGCCAACCTCCGTAGCGGAGATGGCACCTGAAGAAGAAGAAGAAAGATCTTTCTGAGCATTTGGTCACTTCTCCTAAGAATGCTCTTTACACGAGCCCCCAAATGCAAAATGAAATAATTGACATTTGTGGTGATATTATTCAACATACGATCCTCGGTGAAGTAAAGAAGGCTAAATATTTTGCGATTGACATTACCGACGAGACGACTGACATTGTGTCTGACATTACGACTGACATTACGCGTATGGAGCAAGTCTCGCTGTGGTTGCAATATGTTGATTTTACAGATGTTGAACAACATAAAATTAACGAGATGTTCTTGTTCTTACAGTATATTCCAACTTTTGAGCTGTTGACGTGGCAGGATGCGGCCTTGCAAGTTTCATAATTACAGCTCTGAAAAAGTATGGACTTGAATGTTCTCATGTGGTTGGTCAAGGTTACGATGAGGCTGCAGCTATGAGTGGGTGTTTGCACAGTGCCGAAGCGTATATTCGTCAAAAATATCCTCTTGCTTTTTATGGTGTATTCCACGAATATACGACTGTTTTGGATTATCGCGACAACGAATATTTTAGTGTGCAACATCAGAAGTACGCACGTATTTTGCTCTAATAATGACTCCAATAAACAACAATATAATTTTCAATTTAATTTCGTTCTTCATATTTTGCACAGGAAAATATTCGTTGTCGCAATAATCCAAGAGGGTCGTATATTCGTGGAATGGGGTATATGTACATTGTAGTGCACACTCTGTCAACCTTGCTGTTGCCGACTCAGGTTCACAAGCAGATATGCGAAATTTCATTGGGATCGAGAAATCTGTTGTTCCTATGTTAGACGTTAGGTACAACGTACTGCCGTTCTGAAAAAAAAATTCGGGATATGCTGCCGGCTGACCATCAATTATATCTACTGGTAATGGGCGAAACAAGGTGGGTTTACAAGCATGCAGCAGTTATAATATTCAAGCAAATTTATCCAGCGATTGTGCAGACTCTCTAAGAACTCCAATGTAGCCACAATACAAAAACATCCCAAACAAGCCGTCCAAATGCTTAACACACTTCGATCTTCGAATTTTGTTATGTGCCTAGTGATTCTTCAAAAAGTTATGAGCTATACAGTGTTGCTATCAGAGCAACTACAGGCAATTAAGACATATCTGATAACAGCATTCAGCCACACGCATAATGTTATTAATGCTTTGCAACTTTTGAGACAGAAAGCTGACGAGTACCTTCATCTCTATGAAGAAGCAAAGTTATTGCTCGAAGAAAATGGTGGTATATTACTTATTATGTCACATTGAACCGCTCGGTTCAACTTGCGTCGGATACAACATTGCGACTGACATATTACAAACTATAATTGATTCATCCCATTTCACACACACACACACACACACACACACACACACACACACACACACACACACACACACACACACACACACACACACACACACACACACACACACACACACACACACACACACACACACACACACACACACACACACACACACACACACACACACACACACACACACACACACACACACACACACACACACATGCTCGTATCAACCCCAGCCCCGGGGAACATATGTGTTCCAATGGAAAAGTGGAACCCACATGTCCGAAGATCAAACCGGTCACACCCCGTAATGGAGTGGTACCTATCTGACCCCCAAGCTATACCTCCACCCCTCCCCATCGAAGGACATACCGAATGGGGAGGCGTTGATCTTAATGTTACTTTGGATGCCCTGGGTAATGGGACAACCTTTGTATTACTTCATGTGGTTAAGCCACCTGATTTTAGGGGTAGCTAGAAGAGCTTTTCTCCCTATTAATGACTAAGTTAATTTTTTACTTTACTTTGGACTTGTGTCCTAAAAAAAATGTGTTCCGGACATCAAGGCACCAATCTAAATCGGTGTCTTGCTGTCCAGACCGTGTGTGCTCGGTCACTCAGCCGGCGAATTGGCAAAATAAATTTTGTTCTCCTCGACGGCTGAGCGCCCGAAAGGTGTGGCCATCAAGCCCACGTCTGTCGGTACGTGACCTTGATGCTCACATTCCGCGGCTATGGTCCATTTGACCTACCTGAAGGGTACTTAGTGCCTGAAGGGCGACATTTGTGTTTCGATATTCTGTGGTTATCTCAATTTTTCATTCTTAAGGGTTTCCTCTATATCCAGCTAACTGCTGTCTAGGCCGTCTATGTACCGTTCTTTGGTTTTCGTCGTAGTTAGTCAATTCTCTTAATAATCTGCTAGGATGGTTTCTGATATTGTTAAATATTTCATGTGCTCTTTCGTCTATCATTCTCAGGACTTTCTTTTGTTGCGTATGTCCAAATACGTATCTTAATGGGACATATGTAGGTATATTCAGAGCTTCCCTGATCATGTGGTTTTGGATGGTTTGTATTTTTTTCTTGTTGGTTTTACACGTGTGCCCCCATGCGGCTGAGGCGTATGTTAGTGTTGGCAAAATTATACAATTTGCCATCCTAATCTTTGTCTTAAATCTCAGTTTACTCTTTCGCCCTATTAGCGATGACAGTTGACTCCTAAGGGCCTTAGCTTTGTTGACCGTTTGTTTTACGTGTTCTGTAAAGGTCAGCCTTTTGTCCAACATTACGCCTAGGTATTTGGCTTGATTTGACCATTCAATTTGGATATCAAATAGGGATAGTACCTCATTTGGTCTGCCTCTTCTTTTTTGGTACATAACGGCCTGTGATTTGTCAGGATTGACAGCTATTTTCCACTGCACACACCATTCTTGTAGTTCGTCAAGAGCTCTTTGTAGATGTCTTGTTGCAAAATCTGGGTGGGTACTGCTAAAAGCTATCGCTCTATCATCTGCGTATAGACTTAGCAACGATCTGGGTTCAGTTGGGGTGTCTGCCGTATATATGGTATATAGATATGGCGACAAAACTGCCCCCTGTGGCACACCAGCCTCTATGGTCCCAACTTCGGACAGGGTTGGCCCTATCCGAACTCTGAACCTCCTGTTGGCTAGGTATGACGAGAGAAGACACGTCATCGCCTCACTATAACCATATTGGTACATTTTATACAGCAGGCCGTCGTGCCAGACCCTGTCAAATGCTTTACTGACGTCTAGAAAGGCGGCCGCTGTATATTTCTTTTCGTTGAACCCTTTCGTGATATATTCTGTTAACCTCAGCACTTGAAGTTCACACGAGTGCTCGGATCTGAATCCGAACTGTGCTTCAGGTATTGTTCCGATTGCTTCAGATTCTTCTTTTAGCCTAACTTATTTCATCCCATTTCTTGACCATACAATTCAACATTTGATTGAGAGGGTTACCGTCAACTTTTGCGTTTTGTTTTGGTTGTGAAATTACAAACGCATTAAGTAAATATTCGATAGTGCTACCCGCAAAAAGTGTATCTGTCTTCAAATCAGAACTTCAAAAGACTTCCCCTACTCCTAAATTAGCTTTAGAAACCTTAGACCTTTTCAAGCTTAAGAAAACTTAAAATTTACTTGCGGAATGCAACAGGTGAAAACATACTGAACGGCTTGGCTCTCATGAACATTCACTATGGCATAGAAATTGATCCGAATGAAGTTTTCTTTTCTCTGATTCTGGCCTTGGTTTAGAACTAGAACATTTAGCTACGTAATGGTATAACTTATCACTATCTCAGGTGTAATGTGTAGTGGGTGTGTTGAGTAAGTGTCTTGTTACTTTGCAAAGTCGACGTCATTGTCTTTGCAAAGAGACGCTAATTGTATCCGAACGTCTGCGGTCCCTCCGGTGAGTACCTATCACACAAGGACAGAAACTATTTTCATTTATTAATTTATAATAAATCCGAATGAAGTAGTGGATACGTTTAAAAAGATAACAGAAAATTAATTATGTAATGATTACCTAATATAACAGTACTTTATTCTCCCTAATTTCGTCCAGGAGATTTTTTATTGATCTATTTTTACACCAAATATTACTTATGAATATAAGGGTTATTTAATGTACATACTTTTAGTAGTTTTTTTAAACTTCCCTGAAACTAAAGCCTGGCTATGCCTGTGGTGCGTATAAATATCGTTATCTGTCGCGAATAAAAAAAATCACACAAAACTTCTTTACTTTTTCACGTAGAACCCGAATATATAATCAAAAAAATGAGGTTTTTTATTTAAAATTTCAAAGTTGCCCTCCGTCACAGTCCCAGAGGGTAAGGGTGTGAGTCGTGTTTGATGGTATTCGATAGATTTTTGAAAATAATATACACATATTTTATTTCAAACTAAGTTCTCAATCTAATAATCCATAAACCGACAATAAATATCGTTCTACATACCACCAGATTGAAAATAGTGAAAAACTGGCTCCGCATGGCTTATAATTTTTAAAAGCATTGGAGGTTGTTACCAGAGAACTTTCCCTTTCAGGAAAGTTCAGTGAAAGAATTTTCAATTTTTAACTCATTATTTTTTTGACTTTAATATCATTCTAGATATCCTCATATTTTGAAATAAAAAGAATTCCCTATATTTTACAAAAAAAAAATATATTTTGAAGTTGATGTTTAGTAAAATAGTGTCTATTATGTAATTCCAAGTAGTTTTACGCTAATGACGTCGAATTTGCAAAGTAACAAGACACTTACTCAACATACACACTACACATGACACTAATATTCGTGTTGTGACTGGCTGAATGACATAAAGTCCATGCCATAAAAAAACTTCATTTTTTTGTTAATTGTCATTTTTGACATTTTTGACTTGGGGTCACTTTCCCCCCCCCCCCTTGGTCATCCGTGTAACAAATAAAGGTTGGTCATCGGAAGGTTAATAGACGGAGAGGCAGCGCAGGAAAATCTCTTTGAATTTACTAAAGCTAGATTTTTCACAGTTGATTACTGTGAGTGTGTAGAGAAACATACTGCGGTCGGTCAAGCGAAACGTAGAACTGGGGTTGCTGAGAGGGTATTAAAGTTGCTTTCCTATGAAGGTAATTAAATCCATTTACTAAGTCTGAAAATCAGTACACACATTCTAAATTAAATATAAATAAAAGTTATTATAGTCGGTCAGCTGTATGACGAGACAGTGCCGGTCGGTCGGCCCCAATAGTCGATTGAGGGAATGAAGCATTTAGGCTCGCAATTTTTTCGTCCAGCATGGATTTACTTGAAGTTTTTACAGAAGGTAGGGAATAGTCCAAGGATCATTTTCCATATCATGCTGCTATCATACGCTAAAACCTTTGGGGTGGTCGCCACCCCATCTCGGGGATGGGAATTTTTAATTACATTTATCCATCTAGTTCGATGGAAAAAGTGATTCTAAGAAAAAAATGTTTTTTACATTTTCTTCGTAAAACTAATATTTTTCGAGTTATTCGCGTTTGAAAATAACAGTTTTTCGACGAAAAAATCGACTTTTTTAGAGGGTGTTTTGAGAATACCTCGAAAAATATGCATTTAATCAAAAAAACTGTAGATATCAAAATTGTATCTTTTAGTAACACAAACCAATTTATTTTCCAATAATATCTTTAAGACCAATAGAAACCGAGATACGGCATGTTAAAGGTTAGCTTTTTTCGTCAAATGTATAATTTGAAATATTCAAAGCTAAATAATGGGAAAAATTTGCATTTTTCGAGGGAAACTTTAATAATATTTTTTCAAGTATAAAATTAGACCTTTAAAAAAATAATAAAAAAATTTTTAGCATGAAAATTAAGCGACTAATAATCAAAAAATATCGTTACCTGCTTTTCTCTACGAAAAAATCAGTGAAAACAACCCCCTAACTACCTTCCTAATTCAAAATTGGTCTTCACCTTACTTTGGTTTCTTTTATATTTATATTATCAATACACTTAAGAGGATCGGTACGTATTCTCGGCTGCAATGCTATTCAAATGGGGATTCATTTTTTTCGAATCCTGAGAAAACTAATAAGTATTTTTGAAAAATTTAAACGCAGAATGAAAGATTACGTTATTAGCGAGGGCCGAAAGTCCCTGAGAACTTCTATAATGTTTATTTTAATAAGTTACAGGGGTGAAAAACTAAGAGAAAATTTAGTGTGATTTTTAATTTCAAATATATCATTCAAAATAAACTTTTTATTTATTCTAAGGGACTTTCGGCCCTCGGTAATAATTTAGTCTTTCATTCTGCGTTTAAATTTTTCAAAAATATTTATTGGTTTTTTCAGGATTCGAAAAAAATGAACACAATGCCGTGGTAATATTTTCCAAATCTATCTTTATCTTACAACGCACTCAGCCGAATATAATATTGTCAGCATATATTGTCATTCAGACACTGACAATCAGTGACAATTTTAAATATTTGACATTGCATCGGGAATATGTTGAGTTATT
This sequence comes from Diabrotica virgifera virgifera, assembly GCF_917563875.1. Taxonomy (NCBI): domain Eukaryota; kingdom Metazoa; phylum Arthropoda; class Insecta; order Coleoptera; family Chrysomelidae; genus Diabrotica; species Diabrotica virgifera. The sequence continues at coordinate 72,148,532 of NC_065448.1, forward strand.
GATTAAATATTATTGATATATAGTGTATTTGATAAATAATTGATTTAAGACGTGAACTTAATAAAAAGTTATTTATTGTGTATTATTTGTGGAAGATCCAAGCAGAGAATACATCAGGATAGTATATTCTGTGATCCAAGTATTTTGTTGTTAAAGATGTTCAAAATTGTAAGCGTTCCATAACAATATATTAATAAAAAATCACTTTAACACTTTTCCTCTTTTCTCGATTGAGTATTAGTCTTTGTTGTACAAATAAATTATTACAATCACTGAATACATAGTTGGTGAAAAAATTATCATATTTATTAACTGAATTAATAATTTGCAATTATAAAAATAACAGTTATCCAAGAACATTAAAAACCCATCTCTTTAAATTTATGATGACATTTTCAAGTAGAATGACATTCTAGTAATGTTTACATATCCATACCAGTGTAAATTTTACTACACGTAATTTGCCGAGTAAAGACAGAAAAAGTAGGGATACAAGTAAAATATTTGCGAATTATGTACCCATAGCCTTAAGGAATTTCACCTATTGAAAATGCCTAATATTTAAAAAATTCGAGTTTAAAGAAAAATTGATTTTTTTGCAATTTGGTATTTTTCACCTTTTTCTTCAAAATATCTCCGAAAACTACTTAAGGTACGAAAAAAATTATAGACTAGTAAATTGTAGCTTTTTTAATGACTAAAATTACCCTGTGCATAGATTTTTATTACAGTGAATAGTTAGCCAGATATAGCTGTTTAAAACTTCTATTTACCAGAAAACATATTTACCAGAAAACACCCCCCTTATTCGAGCCCATTAAACCCGCCCTAATTAAAAACTAAGGGATCTTACGGAATTATTTTTACACAGTCTTGTAGCTCTTTAAAAATCCTACAAAATCATTTTTGAAGAAACTTTTTATCGCCAAAAATATACAGAATATTTTTCGAGGTATTTTCAAAAAACCCTCTAAAAAAGTCGATTTTTTCGTCGAAAAACTGTTATTTTCAAGAGCGAATAACTCGAAAAATATTAGGTTTACGAAGAAAACGTAAAAAATATTTTTTTCTTAGAATCACCTTTTCCATCAAATCTCATGGTTAAAATTTAATAAAAAATTCCCACCCCCGAGACGGGGTCGCAACCACGCCCAAGGTTTTAGAGTATGATAGCGGCATGATATAGAAAATAATCTTTGGACTATTCCCTACCTTCTGTGAAAATTTCAATAAATCCATGCTGGACGAAAAAATTGGGAGACAAAATGCTTCATTTCCTCAATCGACTATTGGGGCCGACCGACCGGCTCTGTCCCGTCATAGAGCTGACCGACTATAATAATTTTTATTTATATTTAATTCAGAATGTGTGCACTGATTTTCAGCCTTAGCAAATGGATTTAATTACCTTCGTAGAAAAGCAACTTTGATACCCTCTCAGTAACCCCTGTTCTACGTTTCGATTGACCGACCGCAGTATGTTTCTCTACACTCTCACAGTAATCAACTGTGAAAAATCTAGCCTTAGTAAATTCAAAGAGATCTTTCAGCGCTGCCTCTTGGTCTATAATTTTTCATTTAGAAATGTATTTCTTGTAATATTAGACCGTTTACATAACTTTTCTAGGGTATAAGGATAAATCGTTTTTTCGATTATGGCACTATCTATCAACATTTCGACAAAAATTTTTCGAATAAAAGTTACTTTGGATGATAAACACCGGCGAATAATACAAAATTTATACTGGAACCAATCAGCCACAATAAGAACAAATCTTGGAGATGAACTGACGGAAGCGATCCAGATTCTGCGAGGCCTTGGAAAAGGATCCATACTTTCACCTATATGTACTATTTAACCTATACTCACAGGAAATATTTAGTGAAGCCTTGCAGACAGGTTATTTTTGCAGACAGTTTGAACAGTTTACTTATAGCAACTAATAGATGAAGTAAATGAAGTAAGTGAAAGATTTGGACTACAGGTAAACATATCAAAAACTAAATTTATGGTCGTCAGCAAACTAAAATTAGAGACGTCCAACTGCTTATCAAGAATAGACCAGTGGACCAAATAAAACCGTACACCTATTTTGGAACAATAGTAGGTAAAGGAAAAACGGGATCACTCATAAGAAGTAAAATGTAGAAGAGAGAAAGCTACGAGTGCATTAAACGATATGGCCAAACTCTTTAAAGCCATAACCTTAATCTGTAGATAAAGTTAGGGCTCCTACGATATTATATCTTCTCAATATTATACTACCGAGTTGAATCCTGGACACTCACTGAAGTGACGGAGAAAAAACTTGAAGCCTTCGAAATGTGGCTATACAGGCGAATGCTAAGAATGTCATGGACGGACAAGATAACCAACGAGATCGTACTACGAACCATAGGAAAAGAAAGGGAAATGATGCATACGATTATAAGGAGAAAGTTAGAATATCTCGGACACATAATGAGAAACGGCACTAAATACATATTACTGAAAATAATCCTTCGAGGCAAAGTGTTCGAAAAGCGAGGAATTGGGAGAAGACGAATATAATGGTTAAAGAATCTGAGGAAATTGTCTTCCACAAGAACAGCTAATCTATGTATTTAAAGCATTAGTTAATAAAATATTTATAGCCAGAACGATTACCAATATTCGAAACGAATAGACTCAAAAGGAGGGAAGAAGAAAATTTACTTATTATTTCATAAGGAATCCAGATCTGAAATTAAAAAAGGGAGTATTCCCCCCCCCCCCCCCAACATCCAAACAATGCGAAGCTGTGGGATCGTGTTTGGTGCCATTCGATAATAGATCTTTTGAAAATATTGAACATTTTTTTTGGATCTCGTATATATTTGTCGAGTATATACAGAAATACTCTCAACAACGGCAGAAAACGTTTGTGGATTTACAAGAAGAAACAACAAGAAAAAACAGACGAGCTGGTGGAATGCAGATATTAAAAACAATTGAAAGAGAAGAAACGTATACGGAAAATGTATACACAAAACAGAAATCAGTTGGTCTACGATAAATATAACGAACAAAAAAACAAAACTAAAACAATGGTTAAACAAGAAAAACAAAATGCATGGGAAGATTTTGGGAAAAGTATGGAATAAAATGGAATCCATAATAATAAATTATTTTACCGAGTCCTAAAAATATGAGAAAGGAACCACAAATGAAGCTGCAGCAGGTTAAATATCGGAATGGGAATATAATAACTGAAGAAGACCACATTATAAAAAGATGGAGAGCATATTTTATGGAACTTTTAAGCAAAGACAAGACAACAGCAGAAAGCAAAACAAGCAAAATTAAACAATACAGCCACAGAAGAACAAGATGTAATTGGGGACAATAAAATATAAAATACAAATGAATGAAATGGAAGATGTCTTAACCCCAAAAAAGTAGGCAAAGCTGTAGGTATAGATGGATTAGATGCCGAGATGTTGAAATATCTGGGAGAATTGGGCAATAAGGAACTTTATGAACTGTTAAAACTAACATGGAAAATTAAAAAAATACCGAGTGACTGGAACACGGCTATAATATTGCCTATACACAAAAAAGGAGATTCAAAAGGATGTGGAAAATACAGAGGCATATCGTTGCTCTGTTCAACATTAAAAGTCTACGAAATTATCCTAGAACGGAAGCTCCGGAATTTAATCGAGCCTAGATTAGCAGATATTCAAAGTGGGATTAGGCCAGCACATAGCGTCCAGGACCATATCTTCACTCTACAGCAGATCATCGAAAAAGCCACACTAAAAGATGAAACGGTATATTTGGGATTCCTAGATATGAAAAAATCTTTTGATATGGTGAGCACAGAGGGAATATGGCAAAGCTTGACAAATAAGGGAGTGGATATGGAAAAGAGTTTGTATTTGACGAATAACGTTTTGTTCTCAATTGCGAATAACGACGGAGTCAGACAAGGAGGTGTATTGAGTCTACTACTGTTTATCTGTGTAATAGATGAAGTAATTAAAAAGTGCTGGCCATAAACAAAAATATACCATAGAATACCGAAACCTACAACAAATAAAAATCGAAACCTGTGTATTTGCAGATGGTATTGTTATTGTGGCAAGAACTGAAAAAGCTCTGGAAGAAAATATAAAAATCTGGGAGGCAGAATTAAAAAATTACAATCTAATAATTAATACGGAAAACAACAAAGGTGGTGGCAATATCCAATAAAGAAGTTAACCTAAATATTGAAATCCAAGGCAACAAAATAGAACAGGTAGATACATTTAGATACCTTGGAATAATTTTAAACAAGAAGGGTACACAAGTAGACGAAATTGGAAATATGATAAAAGCAACCACAAGAAGATATCATTCCCTGTATAAAAACTTATAACCCTGTATAAATAAAAAGCAAAACCAAAATGTTAATAATTAAAACAATTTACGTAGGTACCTATCACTACATATGGAGCAGAGAATTAGGTATTGAACGACAAACAAGAAAAGAGATTGCAAGCCGTGGAAATGAGGAATTTAAGAAAAGTCGTGGGAGCTAGGAGAACTGATAAAAGACGTAGCGAAGATATTAGAAGAGAAATAAAAGTAAAAACATTACAGGAAAAAATTCGTGAAAAGAAATTAAAATGGACCGGACACTTATTTAGAATGAACGACAACAGACAAGTTAAAATGACATGGGAAGCGTGGCCGATAGGGAAAAACAGGAGAAGCCGACCAAGGAAAACGTGAAATAAAAGTGCGATGAAAATATTGAAGAATAGAAGAAAATCGTGGCAGGAAGCCAAATAATTAGCTAGGGACTGAAAAAAGTGGCGTAAGTTTGCAGAGAATAACGAGTAAAGAAGACACCTCGACACCTTCCGGTATAAACGGATCATCGAAAAGACCTAGATGTAAATTTAAAGAAGATTCATATACAAAAATTACCAGTAACATATAAAATAAAAACGTATACATGAATGTCATTAGGGAAATTTTATATAAATACAAGAAAAGCAAATAATGATTAATATTTTTGGATTATTAATATTTAAATGAGAGTTCTTTGAAACGATATTATTAGTTGCTTGGTAATATTTAGTGACAATTTGTAATTAGATATTAATATATTTGTTAATTAATTCGCTTTAATAACATTAAGATTTGTATTCTTTACTTTTTTATTTATATTTCAAATAACTTTTTCTTAATTGTTACGTTCTATGAATCTCTATATCTCTTTATACACATAGTTTCAGGAGTTATGATCATCCATCAAATTCAAGCTTTTTCACTTTTATAAATCCGAATGGTCGTGAGTTCGAATCTCACCAGGGTCAGGAATTTTTAGTGTATTATAAATTAGTAAATGAAAATAGTTTCTGCCCTTGTGGGATCGATACTCTCCGGAGGGACTGCAGACGTTCGGATACAATTAGCGTCTCTTTGAAAAGACAATGACGTCGAATTGGCAAAGTAACAGACACTTACTCAACACACACACTACACATGGCACTAGGTACCTAACTGCAAAAATTCACCGTACCTACCATGCCAATGGCCATTAGTTGTCGAGACATTAGCTAAAAAAAAAATCCGAATATTATTTTATATCCGCAGGGACATTACAATTTTTTTTAAAGATAAGACTTCTGAGATGTCTCGCGTTCTCCGTATTATTTTGTGGGTTGGGGGATTGGACTTTGGACATTGTCAAGAAAGTTTTTTTGGATAGATTAGTAGTCTCGTGGGGCTACAGAAGGATATTAAGAATAAGTTGGGTGGATAAAGTCACGAATGTCGAGGTGTTTACAAGAATAGGAAAAGATAGAGAGGTTTTAAATACAATTAAAGTTAGAAAACTGCTATATCTGGAACATGTCACGAGGGGCGAGCATCATACCTTGTTGCAATTAATAATACAAGGAAGAATACTGGGTAGAAGGAGTCGTGGAAGAAGACACATCTTCTGCTTAAACAATTTGAGCCCTTGGATTAATTGCACTTCTCCTGATCTCTTTACAGCAGCGGTATGAAAAATGTGCGAATTGCCATGATGGCTGTCGACCTTTTTAGGAGATGACACATGAAGGAGAAGAATAAATTCGAATCCTTATCACGTATTAAATGGGCCTTTTTCAGATAAAATACACCTTTTTTGGTTTTTTATTTTATTTAATTACATATTTAATTGATCTGGTTTTGTCAAGATGTAAACATTTGGAAAACTTATTCTATGTAGTAAAATTTGTAAAAAACGAATTTTATAATGATTCTTAATTTAATTTCTGAGTTAAACCGTGCAAGAATTATCGCTTTGGTTGAAGGAAGAAAGCCATTCACAACGGTCATGGCGGAAAGAGTGGGTGATTCTCAGAGATATGTCTCACGATTTGAAATAGGTTTCTGGAGACAAATTCTGTACAGAATAGAGCTCCCTCTGGTAGATTTTGAGTGATCAATAAGCAACAGAATAGATAGATCAGCATTTCCATTTGGAGAAATTTTATATCTGTACCTGTTTACAAAAACAAGGGAGATTTACAACAATGTACAAACTACAGGGCTATAAAACTACTTAGCCACACCATGAAAATATGGGAAAGAGTAGTTGATAGACGGATACGTAAACAGACCGAAATATCCGAGAATCAATTTGGCTTTATGCAGGGCAGATCAACAACAAATGCAATTTTCATTATAACGCAGTTGATGGAAAAATACAGGAGTAAAGGAACAAACGCTCATATGGTATTCATTGATCTTGAGAAAGCATATGATAGAGTTCTTCGAGATATTCTGCGGTGGGCACTCAATAAGGAAGGAGTCCCTGGTGAATATGTAAAGATTGTGAGGGATATGTATGAGGGAGTAACGACTAGTGTTAGGACAGGTGTAAGAAAGACTGATAAATTTTATGTGAAAGTATGATTGCACCAAGGCTCTGTGCTTAGTCCGTATTTTTATTCTCATTAGTTTTGGACCAGATAACAGCGAAACTACAGGGTAACATTCCATGGTGCTTAATGTATGCTGATGATGTGTTAGTAGAAAATAGTGAAAGAGACTTAGAATAAAAACTGGAACAGTGGAGGCAAGCTCTGGAGGAAAAAGGTTTAAAACTTAGTAGGACAAAAACAGAGTATTTGGAATGTTCATTTAAAGATGGAGTTACTACAAATAAAATGGTATCTTTGGAGGGTGAACTGGTTGTAAAAAGCAATAGTTTTAAGTACCTGGGATCGGTATTACAGAGTAATGGAGAAATAGATGGAGATGCATTCAGTAGAATTAAGGCTGGATGGATGAAGTGGAAAGAAACGAGTGGTGTGTTGTGTGACAGAAAAATTCCAATGAAGCTGAAGAGAAAATTCTATAAAACACCCATAAGACCGGCTATAATGTACGGAACTGAATGTTGGGCAGTGAAGAAGAAAGAGGAACAACGAATGCATGTGACGGAAATGAGAATGCTTAGATGGATGAGTGGAGTGACAAAGAAGGATAAAATTAGAAATGAGTATATTAGGGGAAGTATAGGTGTGGCATCAATTGATGCCAAAGTGAGAGAGCATAGATTAAGATGGTTTGGTCATGTTCAACGTCGAGACGTTAATCACCCAATACGAAGAATAGCTGAAGTGCAGATTCCTGGAATGAGTAGGAGAGGAAGACCAAAGAAGACCTGGGGGAGACGATAAGGCAGTACATGTTGGTAAAAGGGATTGACATTGATATGACCCAAGATAGAATTGTGTTGAGAAATGCAATTAGGGAAGCCGACCCCGCATAGGAATAAGGCAAAGAGAATGATGATGATGAAATTTTATGTCTGTACCAGCCCTCCATTGAGACTTTAGGCATGCTATAGGAGTCAGAGTGTCGTTGACCAATAAGTTCCTCAGCTACAATATAGACATATTTTGCACCTCCTCCAGTAGGCTCAAGAACACATACAGCTTCTTCAACAGTTTTGTAATTTTTTTTACTTTTTGGACATGAAGCAACTTCTGGACAGCTAACAAAAGCTGCAAAAGTAACATATACCGGTCCCATACTTCTTTCGGTATATTATGGTCGGTGGATACATGGAATTGGTGGTAACAGGACAAAGGTGCCAAAGTATTTATGGATAATAACGCCCGTCCACATAGGACTCAAGAGGTTAGTGACTATTTTGAGACAGAAGGTATTCGCGACTTGGAGTTGCCTGCGATGTGTCCAGAGATGAACCCCATTAAACATACATGGGATGTGCTCTCCAGAGCTGTTGATGCCCGACAGAATCCTCCTGGAACCCATCATGAACTTACAATTTCCTGTAGAGAAGAACGGGAGAATCTGCCACAGGAAATGATTGATCGACTTGTTGACAGTATTAAGGCACGTATCCACTATGTTCGCGAAACTATTGTGCTCTGCGCTCCCTGCAACTGCTTCAATCGATGCGGCATGTGCGCCTCTACATATAAACTGTCACCGATTGGACCGCTGAGGCGGAGCGTGCACTGTTGCACGGTCCAGGAGCGCGAACGTATCCACAATGTGGAGTAGTTGTAGGAGCGCGGAGCGCAAGAGGAGCGTGAACATAGTGGATGCGTGCCTTTAGAGCTCAAATCCAGGCTTTTATCGATGTCCGTAATGGAAATACTTCCTCTTCTTTAGAGGCAAATCCACTAATGGATGTTAGCGATCACAAATTCCATTAACTCTCTGTTTCTTGCAGTGTGTATCAGAGATTTTATGTCGTTAATCCCTGTCCATTGCTTTGTGTTTCGGAGCCAGGACATTTTCTGGATGGAAATACAGGATATTTAAATTTTTAAATACATGTTAATGAGAAATTCATTTTTAAGTTTTTAATTTTTAGTAATAGCGAAAATTTTGGGTGGTGCATAACTTTTAAAACTATTCGTATTTGTAGAATATGAGTTACAGTACTTCTTCATTAAGAAACTGAAACTTCATTTTTAAAACCTTGTCTGTTGGTATTAATATTATAGATTAGCTGATTGCTAGTAAATAAATTACATAGTATTACGAACTTATCATACAATGGGAACATTATCAATCAAATTGTTAGAGTTTAGACATTCGACAAATGCTTTCAACAACGTCCAACAATTCTCTCTGCATTCAATATTCCGCAGCATTGGTTTATTTTTACTATAAATTATATAAGTATTTAAATCAAACTTACCAAATACCTTAAAGTCAAAAACCTTCATGTGCAAATATGCTTTTAACAACAATACATACTCCAGCTTCATGTCGTTCCCTACATTCAGTTGCAGAAAATTTTTGCAGCCCCTGGTTTGGCCGTTTGTAATATATCTTACTAATAAGTTTTTGAAGTGAAAACTTCTTTAGGGACGTTGTGCGATTTTTGGATAGGGGAAAAAGCATTGAATTCGCGACCGTCATCGCGACCGTCATCGCGACCGTCATTGCGACCGTCATCACTTATGCTATAATATATATATATATATATATATATATATATATATATATATATATATATATATATATATATATATATATATATATATATATATATATATATACAAAATTTTGGTATTTTTCGGGTTCTGTCGGTCAGGAATTAAAACAATTCTATTTTTTTGTCACTTAATATTTCGTCAACTGATTGTTAACTTCATCAGAAGTGCACTACAAATTTACAAGAAACAAAGGTATAAGCAACATAAGAAAAATTACATAAAACACTACTTACAATGTGGAATTGTTGACAAATGAACAAAACAAACATTGGTCACACACTCTTACAATTAGACTAACATTTTTGAAATGAAACAAATTAAATATAGATAAAATGATAAAAAAATGTACACTAATGACTAGTTTATGTGTATAGATAAAATAAGTATAATTGGTAAATGTTGTATCAATAATCTAATTAAATAGATTGCAGAATATTGCTGTATATATTGCTGAGTTGGTTGGTGTCAGCCTTATAATTAATTACATTTTTTGTTTTTGTGATGTAACACATTTCGAGAAATAGCCTGTTTTTATAGTGTTGTACTGTTTGTAGTATTTCAACATTGGTATAGTCAAACTGATGACCTGTGTTGATGCAGTGATCGACTACAGCGCATGTATTTTTATATTTCTGGCAGTCACTTTTGTGTTGAGTAATACGTTGTTTCAGCCATTGGCTTGTTTGTCCAATATAGCAACCGTCGCAGCCTAAACACGGTAGTTTATAGATCGTATTGGTTGTGTACATAGTTGGTGTATGATCTTTTACACGAGAGAATAAACTTTTGTTATTAATACAGCTGTACTTACCAATTCTGATATTAGAATGTGGTTTAAAGAGAGCCGTAATTTTGTTCGTGAGATTTTCAATAAAGGGTAATCTTCTGTATTTAAAATCTTGTGGAGCATCTCTATCCAATTGTCCATCATAATATTCGGAGTTGTAAATTAGTTGTTTTAATATAGACCTCGGGTAACCGTTGTTGATAAATATGTCAAATAGTTTGCGTTTATTGGTACTTAGGAACTGATCATCACATATATGTAGTATTCTATTTTTCATAGCAAGAACTGTACTATATTTTTGGTTTTTGGGGTGGTTGGATGAAAAATTTAAAAATCTTCCTGATGCAGTAGGTTTTTGATACCAATCTAGGATGACGTGATTGTCTTCTGTACGAATTACTTTTGTGTCCAAGAAGGGTACGCTGTTATTAGTTTCTCTTTCAACAGTGAATTGTATCTTACTATTGAAAGAATTGAAAGTGCTTAAGATGGTGTCGACCTGATTAATTGGTACGGAACAGATGATGTCATCGACATATTTATATAGGAAAGGCAGTGTGAAGTGAAGGTTGGCTATGGTGTTTTCTATTAGATAATCTAAAACAATAAGTGCCAGTATATTGCTTATCGGACTACCCATAGGAGTTCCAAAGGTTTGACGATAAAATATGTTGTTGAATGAAAAGTAAGTATTTTTAAAAATGAATTTTAACAACGTCAAAAAATTGTCTCTAGTTAGAATTGTGTATGATGTTATTAGTTCCCATTTTAGATCTATAATTGAATATACTAAGTCTTCTGGAGTATTAGTGAATAGAGAAATTGCATCTAGGGAAATTAAGACATGATTATTAGGCAATTTTTTACCTCTGATCCTATTTACAAATGTGAACGTGTCTTTAACATTAAAATCTGTCATATCTTCAAAGGCATTCTGTAAGATGTTACATAAAAACTTTGATATATTATAAGTAACAGAATTTATTGAGCTAGTTATGGGACGTAGAGGGAAATTTTCTTTATGTACTTTTGGTAGACAGTACAGTTTTGGAAAGGACGAAAAAAAAAAGACTAAAATCCGAAAAACAACTTACTGATCAACAGGCAAAAGAACTTACTATCTACAATTCGTCCTTTCCAAAACTGTACTGTCTACCAAAAGTACATAAAGAAAATTTCCCTCTACGTCCCATAACTAGCTCAATAAATTCTGTTACTTATAATATATCAAAGTTTTTATGTAACATCTTACAGAATGCCTTTGAAGATATGACAGATTTTAATGTTAAAGACACGTTCACATTTGTAAATAGGATCAGAGGTAAAAAATTGCCTAATAATCATGTCTTAATTTCCCTAGATGCAATTTCTCTATTCACTAATATTCCAGAAGACTTAGTATATTCAATTATAGATCTAAAATGGGAACTAATAACATCATACACAATTCTAACTAGAGATAATTTTTTGACGTTGTTAAAATTCATTTTTAAAAATACTTACTTTTCACTCAACAACATATTTTATCGTCAAACCTTTGGAACTCCTATGGGTAGTCCGATAAGCAATATACTGGCACTTATTGTTTTAGATTATCTAATAGAAAACACCATAGCCAACCTTCCATTCACACTGCCTTTCCTATATAAATATGTCGATGACATCATCTGTTCCGTACCAATTAATCAGGTCGACACCATCTTAAGCACTTTCAATTCTTTCAATAGTAAGATACAATTCACTGTTGAAAGAGAAACTAATAACAGCGTACCCTTCTTGGACACAAAAGTAATTCGTACAGAAGACAATCACGTCATCCTAGATTGGTATCAAAAACCTACTGCATCAGGAAGATTTTTAAATTTTTCATCCAACCACCCCAAAAACCAAAAATATAGTACAGTTCTTGCTATGAAAAATAGAATACTACATATATGTGATGATCAGTTCCTAAGTACCAATAAACGCAAACTATTTGACATATTTATCAACAACGGTTACCCGAGGTCTATATTAAAACAACTAATTTACAACTCCGAATATTATGATGGACAATTGGATAGAGATGCTCCACAAGATTTTAAATACAGAAGATTACCCTTTATTGAAAATCTCACGAACAAAATTACGGCTCTCTTTAAACCACATTCTAATATCAGAATTGGTAAGTACAGCTGTATTAATAACAAAAGTTTATTCTCTCGTGTAAAAGATCATACACCAACTATGTACACAACCAATACGATCTATAAACTACCGTGTTTAGGCTGCGACGGTTGCTATATTGGACAAACAAGCCAATGGCTGAAACAACGTATTACTCAACACAAAAGTGACTGCCAGAAATATAAAAATACATGCGCTGTAGTCGATCACTGCATCAACACAGGTCATCAGTTTGACTATACCAATGTTGAAATACTACAAACAGTACAACACTATAAAAACAGGCTATTTCTCGAAATGTGTTACATCACAAAAACAAAAAATGTAATTAATTATAAGGCTGACACCAACCAACTCAGCAATATATACTGCAATATTCTGCAATCTATTTAATTAGATTATTGATACAACATTTACCAATTATACTTATTTTATCTATACACATAAACTAGTCATTAGTGTACATTTTTTTATCATTTTATCTATATTTAATTTGTTTCATTTCAAAAATGTTAGTCTAATTGTAAGAGTGTGTGACCAATGTTTGTTTTGTTCATTTGTCAACAATTCCACATTGTAAGTAGTGTTTTATGTAATTTTTCTTATGTTGCTTATACCTTTGTTTCTTGTAAATTTGTAGTGCACTTCTGATGAAGTCAACAATCAGTTGACGAAATATTAAGTGACAAAAAAATAGAATTGTTTTAATTCCTGACCGACAGAACCCGAAAAATACCAAAATTTTGTTTAAATAATAAACGGTCGATAATAAATCAAATACTTTATATATATATATATATATATATATATATATATATATATATATATATATATATATATATATATATATATATATATTGTTATATTTCTATTTGATATGAAAATTAAAATTTGATAATTATAGACAAAATTCAATTTAATATAAAATATTTTCAATTTTCTCAACCACGGGCATATAAATTTAGAACAACATGTATACAACAAATTGTTATATTTAATTTTAAGAAGTGATTAAATAAGACTCAAGTGAAATCGTTAATAGGTCATTATCGTTGTTCGCGGAAGGATCGGTCATTAGCCGATGCTAATTAAGACTAAGTGGAAATAGAGAATAGGTCATTAAAATTTGTATATAGTAGAAAGTAATTTTAGAATGGGAATTAACTATTTTCTTTGAAATCCATTAAGCATATTTAGAAAGTTTAAAAATTGGTTTTGAGGAATACTGCGAATGAGAGTTGGTGGTGGAAGTTTGATTTGCGAATCTGGAAGGGATATTTAGAAAGTAGGGGAATGAATGACAAATAGAGATCAGAATGTTTTGAGCTGTCGAGAAGTGAAGTCGAGTAGTAGACGGTAGTGTACGGAGAGTGAGAAAGCCGGTGTAGTTCCGTGAGTGTGGAGTATCTATCGTAGAACGAGAGGTAGGCCAGGTTGAGAGTAAAAGAACCTCCTTGAGCCAAGAGTTCCCGGTAGCTGATTGCAGTTTCGAAAAAGGTAGAACACAGCATCACGACAGAAGCAGGAAACGAGAGCTATACGAGCTAGTTTCAGAGGAGAACATTACTGGAAGCCAGGACGAGGTTTTGATTGCAGCCAAGGATAGCAGGAAACGGGTCTTGTGTGAAGACATTCTCAGTGCACCAGAAAAAGGTCAGTCTCATTTGTTTGGACATGAATGTATGGGTTTTTCGTAGTAAATACCACATTTAAAATTGAAAAAACATAATCAATAATATCAGAAAAGCTTCATCAAACTTAAATAGAATTGTTGCTGATAAATCATAATAGTTAAATGTTAATAAAAACTTTCAATTTGGAAATCAAAAGGAAATAAGATTCCCATGTATAAATGTTATGTTTAAGAATAATAAGATATAGCAAATATTAAGCAGTGATTGCCATTTAAATAAAATAAACAATATTTTGATTACAATTGTAACCCATATGTGTTATTATTTTACTCTTTTCTTTCCTATCCCGATTAGGAACCATTAAGAAATACTTAGAAGCCACGTATGTAAGTAATTAATTTTATAAAAAGCCCTGAGATTGAAAACATATTGATATGTGATCTGGTAAATTAATTAGATTATTATTAATGCATTGATTAAATTAAATGACATATAAAAATATTATCTCATATCAATAATTAAGATCACATCAACTGTCGTCCAACGTGGAAAGCATTGTTAAGTATTTCTAGTGGCAAATTTGAAGGATAGAAAGAGTAAAGCCGGTATTTGAAAATTTATATGCCTGTGGTAAAAAGTGAGATACTTACATTTGATAACATAAAATTTTAGATCTCTTTAGGTACAAATTTTACATAACTGATTTAATATTTTATTTTTACGATATTTACATTTGATATATTTATTGACAATTTATAATATTCGGGTGAGAAAAAGTCGTCTTGGTAACATACTAGTAAAATTTCATATTTGGCGGGGACAGTACTTCTTGAAAACAAATGTCTGTGACAAGAAGCCAAAGCAAAGACAACAAAAAACAAAAAGAACATTCAGACCAAGAAGATATTTTAGACACGACAATCATGGCATCAGAACAGCAAGAATTATCAGGAATAGATAAACTATTACAATTGATGCAACTCCAGTCACAAAAACTGGATGACAATCAAAGAGAAACACAACAAAAAATGGATGAAAATCAACGTGAAACGAAACAAGCCATGGAAGAAACATCAAAGAAAATGGATAAAGTGGATCAAAAAATGGATGAAACACAACAAAAAATGGATGAAACACAACAAAAAATAGATGAAACACAACAAAAATTGGATCAAAAAATGGATGAAACACAACAGAAAATGGATGAAACAAAAAGAATAATGCAAGAAAACCTGAAGGAAACAAAACAAGCCATAGAAGAGAACAACAAGAAAATGGAGGAACGCATAGAAAAGTATGAAATGAAAATTAAGGATCACATGAAAGAACAAGAAATGAAAATTCAAAATAAAATAAAGGAGATAACGAATTGCCAGGAAAAAGAAATGGAAAGTTTGGAAAACAAGTTGCAAAACGCTATTCAAGCAGACATAGAAGAAGTGGAAAGAAAGATTGCGGAAATCAATACTCAACAAAATGTCGGAGAAAGAAGAGAAATGGTTATACATAGCACAGATGACGTGAAGATAAGGTTTGGCGGGGACGTAAGAAGATTACACCCAGTGCCGTTCATAAATAGCCTGAAAAAGAAAATACAGCACATCGGAAATTTCGAAACAGCAAAAGAAACTATCAGAAACCATCTCAAATATGAAGCAAGCCTATGGTTCGATAGTAAAGAAGAAGAATTCGGCAATTGGCAACAATTTGAACAAAAATTTTTGAATTATTTCTGGGGAAAGGTCCAACAATTGGAAATTAACAAGGAATTGCAAAATGGGAAATACAATGATAGGATGGGTGTATCAGAAAGGACATATGCTTTGCAAATTTACAATAATGCAAAACATTTACAATATAATTACTCATCGGAACAATTAGTCGAACTGATTGCAAGACATTTCGAGGAAACGCTGGAAGACCATATCACATTGCAAAATTACAAAGACATAGATAGTTTATGCCAATTCCTACAAATAAGAGAATCACGTCTAAGAGAAAGAAAATCAAGAAGGTCGCGAGAAGATTACAGGCCCCGAGAAACACAAGATTACAGAGATTATACAAGACGAGATTTTAATCCCAGAAGGGAAAACGAAAATAGAGACAACGGAAGAGGAAATTATGAACAAAGAAATAGGCAATGGAATGAGGATAGAAATCGAGAATACCAGAATAGAAACACCACACGCTCAAATCAAGAAAACAGAAATAATGGTAGACAAAATGAACAGGGATATCGAGAAAACCGAAACAGATCCGACAGACCAAGAGAAAATAGAAGAGAAGTAAATAATACCCAGACAGATGAATATGACGGAGAGAGACAGTATGACGAAAATATAAACAACGATGAGCAACCGGCGTCTTTTCACGACGGCGCTCACTAAAAACCAAAAATCAAACAGGAATCTTTTGTCACCCCAAGGAGTTTATTAAATTGGCAGGAAACAACGAAAAGAAAAATGGTGTTAATTTAAAATTTGTGGATGGATTTATCAACGAGAAACCAATTAAAATTATGATAGACACTGGATCTGAAATAACATTGGTCAACAGAAAACTAATAGAAGAAGTTAACTTAACAAATTTAATTTACAAAATACCTAGGGTAAATTTAGTGGGCGCAAACAAACGGACATTGGCAACTATAAATGAAGGCATACGAGTAATGGTACGACTGGGTAAGAATATGTATGCACTACAATGTGTAATAATGCCAAATATGTCACATGACATGATAGTAGGAGTTGACGAATTGGCAGAAAAACATGTAGTGATAGATTTTAAAAATAATACGATGAAACTAACAGAAGAAAAAGAAAAAGAACAGGACAAGGAACATGAGAAACAAAATACGGACGAATCAGGTAAAGAACAAACAGTGGAAATGAATTTGGCAGCGAAGCAAGGACAAAGAAAAAAAAGGAGAAAAGGTCGGAAAAGGATAAAAGAAAATGAAACCTGTGGCTCCTCAAAAGAAGAGTTGAGCCCAGAAGAAGAAAGTTTGAGAGTATCAGAAACAAAGGAAACCTGGGATTCCTCAAAAGAAGAGACGAGCTCAGGAGAAGAAGAAATAAAGCTAAAAAATGAAAGTGAAAAGAATATGATTGAAACAATAGTATTTGAAGAGGAGGTATATGCAAACGAGGATGCAGAATGCACGGTAAACATGTGTGAAGAATCTGAAAAAAAAGACAGAAAATTGATATGTGGAGAAGGGAAAGAAAAAGAATTGCGGTTGATGTTAAGAAACTACGAAAATTTGATCAATGAGGAAAACAGAGTGGCGAAAAAGTACGAACATTCATTTGAGGTGAAAAACTTGGAAAATTTTCGATCAAAGACTTACCCGATTCCATACAAGTATCGACAAGAGGTGAAAGAAGAAATAAATAAAATGTTGGAAGATCAAATCATCGAAAGATGTGATTCACCGTATGTTAACCCGATTGTGATAGTAAAGAAAAGCAATGGAGAATTGAGATTATGTTTAGATGCCAGGAATATCAACCAGCACACTGTATCACAATATGAATCACCTCTAAACATCGAGGCCATTTTTGGAAGAATCACCGGGTCACACATATTTTCGAAAATTGACTTAAAACACAGTTTTTGGTTGATACCGTTAGCTGAAAAGTGTAGAAACTACACCGCTTTTTCTATTGATGGTATTGTCTACCGGTTTAAGGTAGTGCCATTTGGATTGCAGAGTGCTTGTGCTGCACTCGTCCGAGCTCTACATACCATTTTGAATCGCCATGAAGATTTCATAGTTCATTATATCGATGATTTATTAATTTTTTCACAAGATACTCAGAGTCATCTGGAACACATAGAAATAATTCTGAAAGAATTGGACACAGCGGGATTGAAATTAAACATTGAAAAATGTCAATTTTTTCAAAAAGAAGTCATTTATTTGGGTTTTCAATTGGACACCAAAACAGTAAGATTAGCCGAAGACAGAGTCAAGCTCATAGATGAATACCCAAGACCAACGAATTTGAAAACATTGAGAGGTTTTCTTGGCACGATAAATTATTTTAAAAAGCTGATTCCCGATTTGAGCCAAAAGGAAATCCCTCTGATAAAATTGCTTAAAAAAGGAATAAAATGGAATTGGAAAGAAGAACAGGAGGAAGCTTTCGAAACATTAAAATGAGAATTCGCAAAAGGAACGAAAATATACCACCCCATTTACAATTTACCTTTTATACTCCGAACTGATGCGTCCATACAAAAATTTGCAGGAGTTCTGTCTCAAATACAAAACGACCAAGAAGTGCCGATATGTTTTATATCTCGAGTGACTAAAACACATGAGAGAAAATATAGTGTTACAGAATTGGAGTTTGCCAGTGTACTATATTGCGTAAACAAATTGAGGTTTTACTTATTGGGAGCAAAATTCACAATCGAAACAGACCATGCAGCTTTAGTACATATCATGAAGAATAGATTAGTAAATAATAGAATACATAGAGGCATTCTATTATTACAGGAGTATGATTTTGAGTTCCGATATATAAAAGGGAAAGACAACATAATAGCCGACGCTCTAACACGGGATGAGGACACCGGAAAAAAGGAAACAATTACTCTACAGGTGGGACTAAATAGATTAATACAAGAAGAAGGGATATATTCGTTAAATGAGATAAGGACAAACCAGGAAGACCTAGAGGAAAGAGAAAAAAGAAGAGCGGAAGTAGAAAATAACATATATTTTAAGAGAATAGCCGGAAAGGAACTGTATTTAGTGACACAGACATTGGCCGAAAAGATAATAAAGAAATTACATGAGGACAATGGGCATATCGGTAGCAGAAAAGTTTGGCTCGTTTTTAGGGAAAATTACATAAGCCGACAGGATTACCGCATTGCAAAGGAAATTACCCAGAAGTGCGATGTATGTCAAAAATATAAGAGTCGGAATTTCAAAAACGAAAATGTTGCCAAAAATATTGAAGCCCGAAACAAACTAGACATTGTAGCAATAGATATGTTAAGCGATCTAATTATGACCACTAAAAGGAACAAACATATTCTGGTAATGGTGGATGTGTTTTCAAAATACGTAAAATTATATAGTTGCCGCACCACAAAGGGGGAAGAAATATTAAGAAAAATAGACAATTTTATAGCCATAGTAGGAACACCAAAAAAGATTCTACTGGACAATGCAACGTATTTCCGAAATGATCGTTTCAAGGGACAACTTCGAGAACGAGGAATAGAGACAAATTTTGTCAGCATCAGGCATCCACAGAGTAATCCTTCGGAACGATTCATACAGGAAGTGACGAAATTTCTTCGCATTGCAACAGATGGTCAACATCGCCACTGGGACAGGAAAATGGTGGAAATAGAAAGGTATCTAAATACAATTCCGAGCACAGTAACAAAAGAGACCCCAGAATACATCATGAAGGGTGTACTGCCGATAAGGCCATGGGAAGACCAAGAGCCAAAAGAATATCAACAGGTGATTGAAACCGTACAGAGAAGATTACGGCGAAGCAACGAAAAATATATCCAAAGACAGGAACAAAATAGAAAAAGAAGACCAGTGACTTTCCAAAAGGGTGAAAAAGTACTCGTGAGGGCATTACGAGTATCAAATCTTCCTGGGGGCATTTGCGCAAAGTTGATGCCTGTTTTCGAAGGCCCGTATATCGTGAATAATGAAAATGGGATAAATAGTTATGAGTTGAGGCACAGGAACTCGGAAAAGATCCGAGGAATTTATAATATTCACGATGTATACAAATATCACGAATAAAAGACAGAATTACATGAAGTAGATAGTAAGTTAGGATATAAGACGTAGATTAAAGTAAGGAAATATACAGGGAGTTGGTTTTGCCTCGAGAAAATTTATTTAAAAATGCAGATAAATTTTATCGAATACAAGGCGGGGATTTGTTATATTTCTATTTGATATGAAAATTAAAATTTGATAATTATAGACAAAATTCAATTTAATATAAAATATTTTCAATTTTCTCAACCACGGGCATATAAATTTAGAACAACATGTATACAACAAATTGTTATATTTAATTTTAAGAAGTGATTAAATAAGACTCAAGTGAAATCGTTAATAGGTCATTATCGTTGTTCGCGGAAGGATCGGTCATTAGCCGATGCTAATTAAGACTAAGTGGAAATAGAGAATAGGTCATTAAAATTTGTATATAGTAGAAAGTAATTTTAGAATGGGAATTAACTATTTTCTTTGAAATCCATTAAGCATATTTAGAAAGTTTAAAAATTGGTTTTGAGGAATACTGCGAATGAGAGTTGGTGGTGGAAGTTTGATTTGTGAATCTTGAAGGGATATTTAGAAAGTAGGGGAATGAATGACAAATAGAGATCAGAATGTTTTGAGCTGTCGAGAAGTGAAGTCGAGTAGTAGACGGTAGTGTACGGAGAGTGAGAAAGCCGGTGTAGTTCCGTGAGTGTGGAGTATCTATCGTAGAACGAGAGGTAGGCCAGGTTGAGAGTAAAAGAACCTCCTTGAGCCAAGAGTTCCCGGTAGCTGATTGCAGTTTCGAAAAAGGTAGAACACAGCATCACGACAGAAGCAGGAAACGAGAGCTATACGAGCTAGTTTCAGAGGAGAACATTACTGGAAGCCAGGACGAGGTTTTGATTGCAGCCAAGGATAGCAGGAAACGGGTCTTGTGTGAAGACATTCTCAGTGCACCAGAAAAAGGTCAGTCTCATTTGTTTGGACATGAATGTATGGGTTTTTCGTAGTAAATACCACATTTAAAATTGAAAAAACATAATCAATAATATCAGAAAAGCTTCATCAAACTTAAATAGAATTGTTGCTGATAAATCATAATAGTTAAATGTTAATAAAAACTTTCAATTTGGAAATCAAAAGGAAATAAGATTCCCATGTATAAATGTTATGTTTAAGAATAATAAGATATAGCAAATATTAAGCAGTGATTGCCATTTAAATAAAATAAACAATATTTTGATTACAATTGTAACCCATATGTGTTATTATTTTACTCTTTTCTTTCCTATCCCGATTAGGAACCATTAAGAAATACTTAGAAGCCACGTATGTAAGTAATTAATTTTATAAAAAGCCCTGAGATTGAAAACATATTGATATGTGATCTGGTAAATTAATTAGATTATTATTAATGCATTGATTAAATTAAATGACATATAAAAATATTATCTCATATCAATAATTAAGATCACATCAATATATATATATATATATATATATATATATATATATATATATATATATATATATATATATAAATTGTGTAGAGGCATTTAAATTTAAAATAAGTGTAAAACATATTTTAGGATGGAGAAAAAGGATTATTTCGCGACCATCATCTCTTCGGCGAAATAAATTTTGTACGTATCTATATTATGAGTATAAAAGTATTTAAATTTAAAATAAACGTAAAATCTATTTTGGGATGCGGAAAAAAAATTTATTTCACGACCGTGAATATTATTGAAGTGAAAACTTCCTTAGGGACGTTGTGCACTTTCTAGATGGGAAAAAAGTATTGAATTAGCGACTGTCATCGCTTCGGCGAAATAAATTTTTGAAGTGAAAACTTCCTTAGGGACGTTGTGCACTTTTTAGATGGGGAAAAAGTATTAAATTAGCGACCGTCATTGTTTGACGAAATAAATTTTTAAAGTGAAAACTTCTTTAGGGACGTTGTGCACTTTTTAGATAGGAAAAAATATTGAGTTTGCTACCGTCATCATTTTGTCGAAATAGATTTCGTACGTATATAATATATATTATGTGTTTGTATACATAAATAGCATAGAACGTACGCAACGCTTATATAATATAAGTATAGCACTTCTTTTTGGATGGGGAAAAGTATTGAGCTCGTAATTTATATACTATAAGAAGTTTTCATTTCTGTCGGCACTCCCATGAGTGCTTTAAATTTTTTTTTATAGTTGAACTTTATCAAATGTTTTTTCAAAGTATACAAAACATAAGTAAATGTCCTGTTTCATGTTCATGCATCCCTTGGCCAGCATATTTTCATATACCATTTTCTAAAATCAAATTGTGTTTCACCTATTTCACATTCAAGAGTTTTAACAATTCTGAAGTGTATTATTTTCAAAAATGTTTTTAAGTGTGTGACTCATTAAAGCTATTGTTCTGTGATCTGAGCAGGTTGTTCCACTTGACTTTTTGGAAATTGTTAAAAAGGTCAATTGCAGCTATTTTCTAGGGATTGCGGTAGTGTGATATATCAGACTAAAGAACTCAACCAATAAATCAATGAGTTTTAATAATTCGATGGGTACATTATCTGGTCCAGTAGCTTAGACCTCTTTTATGTTTTTGATGGCATAGGCGACTTCTATATCATAGTCTCTCCAATGTTGTTCAATTTATACGTCAAAAAAGGCTTCACAGAAATAGTGGCAGACTCTAATGAAGGTATTAAAGATACCGGCATTTTTTAAATAAGATAACGTCGAAGCTATTCAATGCCTTTTAAATGATCTAATTCTGGCAAGTGAAGCTCTTCTTCTTCTTCTTCTTCTTCTTCTTCTTCTTCTTCTTCTTCGCGCTACTAGGATTACTCCTGTTTGTCTGCCTCTTATTCTGTTTCAGTTGTTGTTGAGTGTACATTGTCTTTACACCTTTTCGGCGGCCTTCCAAAGGGTCTTCTGCTATACGGCTTGTTGTTTTTACAGATGTTCGCTAATCTATCTGGTTCCATTCGATTTACATGTTCGTTCCAATTTTTTCTTTTTTGTTTTTATCCACCTGTTAATATTTTGAATTTTGCATCGTTCTCGTATACTTCTGTTGCTTTGTCTGTCTCTTAATGATATATCCGCTGTTGATCTTAATACTTTCATTTCGATATTTTTGATTTGTTGTTTCGTTTTTCTTGTATCGGTCCTTGTTTTCGCTGCATATGTTAGGATAGGTCTTACTGTTGTGTTGTATACTTTTATTTTGCTTTCCGTGGTCAGATATTTGTTTCTCCATATGGTTTCTCGGAAGCAATCACTTACTTTGTTGCTTGTGTTGTGGTCTCTGTTCTTATATTCTTGTCACTAGTGATCTCTACTCCTAGGTAATTGAATTTCATTACTTGCTCTACAATTTTGCCGTCTATTTCTAACTTGCGTCTACGCGGCTCTTTACTTATCACTATTCATTTAGTTTTTTCTACTGATATTCTCATATTAAGTTTATTTGCTGTGATATTGAAAGTGTGGAGCTGCCTTTGTAGGTCATCCTCGTTATCAGCAATTAGTACTGCATCATCGACATTGCATAGTATCGTGATTTTATGCGCTCCCATGTGGTCTCCATGTCGTTTTCTTACTTCGTGAATTATTTGATTCATCACCATATTGAATAACAATGGACTGAGCGAGTCTCCTTGGCTGATTCCTCCTTTCAGTTCTATGCGTTCTGTTTCTCCTCTTGACATTACAACTCTGGTCTTGTTGTTCTTGTTAATTTCATTAATTAACCTTTTTATCTGGTGGTCTATTTGTTGAGCTTGTAATAAATTTAAGATATCATTTCGCCTCACCCCGTCAAAAGCACTTTTTAAATTTACAAAGCACATGTATGCTGGTTTTCCATATTCAATAGACTTTTCTACTATTTGCCTGATAATGGAAATTGCATCTATTGTGCTGAGGTTCTTCCGGAAGCCTTGTTGTTTATCTGCCATGTTCGATTTTTCCTCGATTTTATCTTTTATGACTGCCGTCAACAATTTTAATGTGCTGTTCATTAGACTAATGCCTCTATAATTTTCAGGTTTTTTCGAGTCTCCCTTTTTGAGTATCGGTAGCAGGAGACTTTCCTTTCATTCCGCTGGTACTACTCCGATATTTATTATATGGACAAATAATTTTAGGAGCCATTTGAGCAGTGTTCCTCCTCCATATTTTAGTAGTTCATTATTTATCTTATCAGGACCAGATGCTTTTCTATTTTTTAATTTTTTTATTCGTTCTTGTAGCTCTCCTTCTGATGTTAGTACTCTATCGTGGGTTTCATTAATGTTTATTTCTCTGTACTCTTCTTCTCCTTCTCCATATAATTTCGTGAAATGCTCAGTCCATTGTGTCTCCGTAATGTTATCTATCCGTATAAATTCATTCACTTCCCTTTTTTGTCTCCTTATCATCTTCCACACCTTTTTCTGGGATGCATAGAGGTCGTATTCCATATTTTTGGTAAATTTCTCCCAGTGTTTTTTTTTTGATGTTATCTATTTCTTGGTTTACTTTATTCCTAATTGTCATGTAGTCGTCTCGTGCCTTCGGCGTCTTCACTCTTTTGTATGTTAGGAAAGCTTGTTTCTTTTGATTTGCTAGGGCTTTCACCCTTTCGTCGTACCATGGAGTTTTGTATTCCCGTTTATTTCTGTTGACTTTTCTTTTACCTAAAGCTTCTTCTGCTGCTTGTAGGATACTTTTTCTTATAATTTTCCAGGTTTCTTTTATATCCTTTTTAGTCTCTAGGTTATGACTGTTTAGCTTTTCTGTCATTCTGTTTCTATACAAGTTTGTTGTCCCTTCGTCTTCTAAGCATTTCTATGTTTAACTTTTCTTCGACTTTTGTATTTCGCTTGCGTTGTGTGTTGATTTCTATATTTATTTTCCCTAGTACCAGGCCATGGTCGGATCCTACATTGGCGGACGATAGAGTGCGCACATCTATTATATCCCTGAGGTGTATTTGTCTGTTTGTTATAATGCAGTCGATCATAGAGTTACGTCCTCTTGTATCTGACCAGGTGATCTTATGCTGTATTGGATGGTCAACATATGTGTTGTTAATTCGGAGGTTATTCAATAAACAAAGTTCTAGGAGTCTTTCTCCGTTGTCGTTGAGCGATGAAGTGAAGCTCGCGGCTTGAAACTTAATATCAACAAGACAAAAACAATGATTATAAGTAGAAATAATTATAATATATACGCAAAGATATATTCTATGTAGAAGAAATCAAACAAGTCAGGCAATTTAAATACTTGGCTTTTCCACTGAATGAGGATTAGGACCCTGAGAATGAAATAAAGAGCAGAGTAGAACAAACCAGTAATGCTTTTTTAAGGCTTCGTGAATTTCTGACTGATGGCAAGTTGGATTTCAACCTTCAATACAAGATGCTAAAGTGTTACGTTTGACCTGTACTCTTGTACGGAATGGAAGCATGGACGTTAAAAATCAGTTCCATTAACAAACTTGAGGTGTTTGAAATGTGGTGCCTGCGTCGAATGCTTCGAACGTCATGGACGGAGAGAGTTAGAAATAAGGAAGTACTAAGAAGAGCGGGCTTACAGGATATAATTATGTTAAAAGTAAGAAGACTGCATACTTGGGGCACATATTACGAGGAGAAAGATACACTTTTCAGCAGCTGATACTCAAAGGAAAGATAGAGGGTAAGAGGGGACTGAGACGTAAAAAGATGTCATGGCTGCGTAATATTCGTCAATGGACAGGAATCCACAGCTATGAAATGCCTCACAATGCTGCTAAAAACTGAATTATTTAATCCTAACTCTCTAACATCTCACCTGACAAGACAATACGGTTGATTCCTACGCAGAAATGCAGACAAGAATAAGAATACCACTTGTTCTCCTAATATTGGTGGTCTTATGTCCTCTGTGGATATTATTAACAGTTCTATTAATTCATCATTAAATAGTTGTCGGGCAATTGGTCCAGTGACACAATCTCTCCTTCACATCATTAATACTATACCTTTTATCATTTTTAATGGTTATAACATTTTTAAGATTTTTAAGAAGATCGAGGTTATTTTTTAATAGGTATGTATTTAACGTATTAACGTAACGTTAAAATTGGTTTTAGTATAAAATCCACAATCATTGTTTAATAATAGCTCTCTTATTAGACCAGTGCGCATCTGTAAAAATATTAGTACATTTGGACGTTGAGAGGTGACTCAAATTTTTTTGCAGAAATTGCTTGAAAATAAATCAAATAATAATATTTGAGTTATCCTCCCTCTCAAAAAGGTCCGGAACATTGTTTAAATAATCAAAATGTCAAAAAATTAAGGAAAAATTCGATTTTTTTATTCGTTTTTTGATTATAACTTTAAGAGTATTCATTTCCGAGAAAAGTTGTATTGACATAAAAGTTGTGTAATTAAATTTCCTACAATATAGAGTTGGTTGAAAATTTAAAAAAATAGTCACCCTTGTTGCAAAATTGCAATAATTGGGAAAAAACTATACAAAAACAAGTATTCGCATTTTACGTTTTTCAACCATTTATGCTAAACTTAGGACCTTCAAATTCCACCCAGAAAAACTATATGATACAGTTAAACAAAACTGTTAATTTCATTAAGATCGGTTCAATAGATTTTGCAAAATAAATTTTGCAATCCAGCTTTCGCAAAAAAAATTTATTTTTTTAAACTGTTACAGGACTGAAAATAAAGCAGATAGCAAGTTGAATTTTTTTTTGCTTATAGAAGTGTACTGTGCCTTTCATTTTCAATTTGCAAAACTAAAATCGATTAACCACCACGGCGTCAGGAATTTTTTTAAATAAACATTAATTATTTGTGTTGCGCGCAGGACAGCGGATAGTTTGCTCTGATTGGGCATTCCAATGACCTTTGATAATTATTGATACATTTTAATTTTTATTACATTTCGATATAAATAAATAAATTTGTTTATTGCAAAATAAAAACACATACTCTATCTTTTGAAATAACACTTTTTTTAGCAAAAACTTTCTTTTTTCATATATTTTAACTTGAGAATAAAAGTTTATTATTTTTAAACATATACAATTGTTTAAACAATATTTCACAAACCATAATAAAATTAGTTTGATTTTTGTGGAATTAAAATATTAAAATACAACAAAATATAGAGTAAGAAAATAATATATTAGATGAAGATTGGAAGAAATTTTGGTGGAAATTAACTTCATGTGAATCGAACACCGCTGTCCTGCGCGTAGCACCAATAATTAATGTTTATTTAAAAAAATTCCTGACGCCGTGGTAGCTAATAGATTTTAATTTTGTAAATTGTAAATGAAAGGTACAGTACACTTCTATACGCAAAACAATTTTCAACTTGCTATCTGCTTTATTTTCAGTCCTGTAACATTTTGAAAAAATGAATTGTTTTTGCGAAAGCTGGATTGCAAAATTTATTTTGCAAAATCTATTGAACCGATCTTAATGAAATTTACAGTTTTGTTTAACTGTATCATATAGTTTTTCTGGGTGAAATTTGAAGGTCCTAAGTTTAGCATAAATGGTTGAAAAACGTAAAATGCGAAAACTTGTTTTTGTATGGTTTTTTTCGCAATTATTGCTATTTTGCAACAAGGGTGACTATTTTTTCAACTTTTAACTAATTCTATATTATAGAAAATTTAATTAAGCAACTTTTATGTCAGTACATCTTTTCTGGGAAATGAATACTTTTAAAGTTATAATCAAAAAACGAATAAAAAAATCGAATTTTTCCTTCATTTTTTGACATTTTAATTATTTAAACAATGTTCCGGACCTTTTTGAGAGGGAGGATAACTCAAATATTATTATTTGAGTTATTTTCAAGCAATTTCTGCAAAAAAATTTGAGTCACCTCTCAACGTCCATCTCAAAACAGATGGGCCCTGGACTATATCATTTTTAATCATTCTTCAAAAATATGATTATGGCTGCAATATTTATTAAGGCAATAATATTGCTTTATAGTATACAAAGAAAGTTTGGAAGAGAAATTGAAGACAAATAATGACAAACGCTTTTTATTGCCTACCCAGAAATCATTTATAAATTACTTAACGAAAAGTTTAATTGTTCAATGAGTAATACACGTTCCCAAATTTAGTTAAAAATATAAAAGAGGGTAATTGTATATTACTTCTCATTAAGCTGTAGTGCCACAAACAAGACAACATGCAGAAATTTGTGTTCTTCTTCTTACTCGCAACCGTTAGCTTCAGTGCTGCTGCTTATACGCACAAATACTCATACATCAATCTGCACGATGTTTTACATAATGTAAGATTGTTGAAAAGATATATAGACTGTTTGTTAGATGTACCATTCACTTGCTCCAAAGATGGAGATTATTTACGAGGTAAGATTAGTGTGTTATGCTTGTGTTTTTTATTTAAATTACGTATTTGCTGGTGAGTTTTTCTTACATTTTTTTCCCTAAGAAGTGACAGGCAAATATTATTGATAGTAGGTATATAAATTTTTAAACATACTTAAATATTTCAGTTATTTCTAATTTCTCTGTAGTTTCCAATTTATTTTGCATTTAAGGGGATAGGCGCAAATTCTTGGTCAAATGCTATTTAAATTCTTTCATTTTTTTCGAATCCTGAGAAAACTAATAAATATTTTTGAAAAATTTAAACGGAGAATAAAAGATTATATTATTACCGAGGGCCGAAAGTTCCTTAAAATAAACAAAAAGTTTATTTTTTAATAAAATATTTAAAATTAAAAATCACACAAAATTTTCTTTTTTTTTTTCAACCCTGTAACTTATTAAAATAAACATTATAGAAGTTTTCAGGGACTTTGGGCCCTCGGTAATAATGTAATATTTCATTCTGGGTTTAAATTTTTCAAAAATACTTATTAGTTTCTTGGAATTCGAAAAAAATTAATGCATTTAAATATCATTGGAGTAAGATTGCCCCCTCAATGTATCTTTGTCATAATTGCCAATTCGTTAGTATTATTATATACTATGCATTTTATTTATGTTTTGCTTAAATTGTTTCAAACTACCCACATATTCACATTATTATTCTAATACTCTTATAGATTATTTACTAAATCTTACGCCTCTTCTGATAACATCTTCTTCTTCTTCATCTAGCCATTTCAATTTGAATGATTTTTGTACCACATCGGTGACTTTGGTTTTCTAAGATCCATGTGTTTGTTTTCCTGTCCTTAAGTGATATGCCAAGCATTGCCCTTTCCATCGCGTATTGAGTGACTCTGAGTATGTTCATATTATTCTTTGTGATTGTCCAAGTTTGTGCCCCGTAATATGTTAATATCGGAATAATGCATGCATCAAAAACTTTAGATCTAAAATGTAGTTGAATTTGCTGATTTCTGAGTATATAGTTCAGTTTGCCGAATGCTGCCCATGCTAACTTTCTTCTTCTTTTTATTTCTTCCGTTTGAATTTCCCTATTTTTTTCCGTATATTATTTTTTGTCCTAAGTATATTATATTCTTCAACTTTTTCTATAACTTTGTCGTTTATTATTGTC
Organism: Diabrotica virgifera virgifera; assembly: GCF_917563875.1. Taxonomy (NCBI): domain Eukaryota; kingdom Metazoa; phylum Arthropoda; class Insecta; order Coleoptera; family Chrysomelidae; genus Diabrotica; species Diabrotica virgifera. The sequence goes on from NC_065448.1 coordinate 72,177,927, forward strand.
ACGGTTTCTTCGGAGTGCACGAATTCTGTTTTGTTTAAATTCATTTTCAGTCCTGTTTTAGAAGATTCTGTGTGTAGTTCTGAAAGCATCGTTTGCAGTCCTTGTAGGTCAGTAGCTATCAAGATTATGTCATCCGCAAATCGTAGATTACTGAGGTAGCGGCCATTGATGTTTATTCCCTTATATTTCCAATTTAGATTTTTAAACACGTCCTCTAAAACTAAGGTGAACAGTTTGGGTGATAGAGTGTCTCCCAGTTTGACTCCCCTGTTTAATGGTACAGGATTCGTGTATTCATTTTCATTTAGGTAGTATGTAGCTGTAGCTTGGTTTGTAGTTTCTTTTATTAAGTTAATATATCTGCTGTCTATTCTACAATTTTGCATTGCGTTTATTACGGCCGTGTGTCCTATAGCGTCGAAAGCTTTTTCGTAGTCTACAAATGCTATAAAAACTGGAAACTTGTACTCGTTACATTTTTCTATTAATATTTTTGTGGTTAACAGGAACAGGTGATCGGAAGTTAAATAGCCTTTTCTAAAACCTGCCTGTTCATATGGTTGGTATTCATTTAATTTCCTTGTTAGTCGGGTAGTTATGATTTTGGTGAGTATTTTAACCAGGTGTGACAGTAGACTGATGGGCCTGTAGTTTTCTAACTTTCTACTATCACCTTTCTTGTGCAATATGATTACTTTAGAGTTGTTCCAGCTCTTGGGGACTTTGTCCTGGTGTAAACAACTGTCTATAAGCTTAGTTACAATTGCAATGAGTTCCTTACCTCCTTCTAATATCATATCTGCGGTAATCTTATCTTCCCCTGCAGCTTTATTTCTTTTCATGTTTTCCAATGCTGTAGTTACCTCTGAAATTGTTACTTTTGGCATTATTTCCGATCCAACATTTTTTATTAATTTCCGTGCTGGTCTCATTTCATCGTCTTGTTGATGTGTTCTGTAGAGTTCCGTGTAAAATTCGTCTATCCGTTTCAGTATGTTTTCTCTAGTTGTGATTTCATTTTCGTCTTTTCCCATTAATAATAAGTATTATCTGACGTCGTCCTAGTGTCGGTCTGAGGCATTTCATACTCTTATTTTTTTTCAATAGTTGTTGTTATTAATTTTTCTTCTTCTCTTCTTTTTTGTTTTCTGATTCCTTTTCTAATCTGCCTATTAAGTTCTCTATATCGCCCGGTTCCCTTTTTGTTGGATTTATTTAACATCTTCCTTTTTTCTATTTGTTGTAATATTTCTTTGTCTAATTCATTGTGTGTTGTTTTTGGTTTTCTCAGTTGCAAAATGCTTTTGTTCACTGTTTCGATTATAAGGATATTCAAATCATCAATATCATTGGAGTTTATCTGCTGCATGTTAACTTGATTTAATTATCTTTTTATTAAATTCACTATTTTTTATTCCTTCTGATGTCCATTTGTATCTTTTTCATGTATTCTATTTCTTTCTAGTTTTTTGTTTATTATTAGTTTTGTTCTTATTACTCTATGGTCGCTTCCTAGGTCAAACTGACTTAATACCGATACGTTTTTTACTAGGTTTCTATTTTTCCTTCTGATAACATATCTATTTTTAATTTTTGTGATTGTCTATATTTATTTCATTATTTTATTTATACGTATAATAGGACCTTAATAACTAGGGATTTCTTTATAAAAAACAATCATAATGTTAACTAATTACAATTATTATTTTAATCAAAGCTCAAACTTAGGTCTATACGAAATTCCTATCAGTTCTGAAAGTCCTGATAAACAATATTTTTCCATTTACTTCTGTTTTGTGCTTTCTGTATAAGGTCTTTTCCACTTTATTCGTCTGAGTCTACCTCTCATTCTGCAATCGGTTAGTTTTCTGGTCATAACTAGATTAGACAATCTGTTCACCGTCATTCTTTATACATGTACCAACCATCTGACTTTTTGCGACTTGACGAACCTGGTTATGGTAGGTTCTTTGTAAGAAGCTATTAATTCGTTGTTGGTTCATATGTCTTCCTTCCTCCGAATATGCGTCTAAATATTTTCTTTTTCCGTCTTTCGAGGGTATCCTGTTCCTTTTTATTTAATGTTCATGCCTCGCAATCATATGTTACTGTGAATCTAATCACTGCTTTATATATTCTGAGTTTGACTTGCTGGTGCTCATATTTTATAATTTATTCTTCCACCTTCATTCTGCATGTTTTGATTACAGTTTCTAACACTAAGTTGAATAATGTAGTGGATAAAGGATCTCCCTATCTCAAGCCTTTTGCAATTTTAAAGATAGAGTTATTTAGTGTCATTTTTACTAGTCAGATTAATTTTTTTGTAGTATCCAAATGTTCCAATGCTTGATACATTTTGCCTTTACCGACTCTGTTACATATGCTTCTTGTGTCATCTCTTGTGCCCTTCTTCTCCATTGTCTTATGTTCCTGGTTTTCACGTAGTTTTCCACGTTATCCAACCATCTCGATCTGGGCCTTCCTTTTTTTGCCTTCCTATCGGCTTCCATTGTAATGTTTTCCTTGTTGTTTTTTCATTGTTTTGTGTCTGCACATGTCCCCAGACATGACAGTCTTTGACTTTTCACAAATCGTACAATATAGTACTCCTGACTTGGTCTTCATCATTTTTCGTCATTACTCAGGTTTCATAACCATAGGCTCTATCATATGCTTGTCTAAAATCCAAAAATTAAACATCCAGAGGAATTTTACCTTCATAACAAGTTGTATTTATCAATTTAGTCTATTTCTCAATATTCTTTTGTATACAGTATGTAGTAAGGCTGCTGTCTCCTGTTTTATGCTATAGACATAGTACATGGGTCTCACACCAATTTGTCCACGTTGTTTCAAATTAAGTAAAAGCGAAATTAGAATTTTACCAGCAAAATTAGAAAGCTAGAGCTCTTCAAAGACAACCAAAGAACGAAAAAACTTTTCGTCAAAATCGTATATTTTCTATGCTTCTATTTACAAGGTAAAACAAGGAATTTTTAATCTTATGGAAATGCTTTTTAAGCTGGTTTTCTGAAATCTAACGAGTCATTGTAATCAAAAAATACCGTCATCCTTATTTTTCTGCAGAACATTGTTTGAAATTGTTTGACAAATCAAAATAACACAAAAAATGATCGCCGAAAAAGTTTCTTCTAAAAATGTATAAGAAGTAAATATTTTTTAACGAATTCTGATTTTTATCAAAAAGATGTCGTGATAGGCATGAAACAGAAACACGTTTGCTTATCCTAGCCTTTATTTCTCTTGGTTGATCATTACTGTCTAAAATTCAGGTTCCTACATATTTGTATTCATCAACGCTTTATATCGGTAAATTTCCTAATTGTATGTTTGTTTATATATTTCTTTTCTTACTTATTCTCATGTATTTGGCCTTTTTTATTTATTTTTAGTCCATATTTTTGACAGAAACTGTTTGTTTTATTTAGTATTAATTGCAGTTGTTCAGCCTAGCTTACCATAATCACTGTGTCATCTGCATATCTTATGCTGCTAATAGATTATCCGTCATTTATTTTTCATTTACTTTGAGATATTAATGCTTCTTCAAAAATGGCTTCACATACATCATACATAGTAATGGAGATATAATACACCCCTGCTTAAATCCTCCCCTTATTTCAATTTCTGTACTGGGTTCGTTATCTATTACAATTTGTACTCTTTGATTCCAGTAAAGGTTTGTTGTTATTCGTGCCTTTTGTTTATGTTTTTAGTCATTAGAATTATGGACTCATTTTTCATTGGACTTATGGACTTATTTTGTCAACTGCTTTTTCAAAATCAACATAACAAACGTGTACATCCACATTTATATCCACACAGCTTTGATCTAACACATTAAAAGTAAATAACGCTTCTCTAGTTCCTAGTCCGTTTCTGAACCCAAACTGACTATCATATCATTGGGACCATCTGCCAAAAAAAAATACTGAAGTTTATATAATGATCATAAAAATCTCATAGTTACAAGTGAAATACTCATAATTTCATTGGCATTGTAAAAAAATCCTCGATAGCACGGTCAAATATGATTTCCCTAATAGTTTCCAGTTCTTGCATAATTTAAATCCATTGATACTTTTATGGTAACTAATTTTTTTTTTTTATTTTTTTTTTCAGAGGTTCTTCCCGGTGCCTTCGAGGAAAACTGCAAAGAATGTGACGCAACTCAAAAAGAAAATGCTATGAAAGTGACAGCTTACCTCATGAAACATCATCCAGACTGGTGGAAGTTGATCGACCAGAAATATAACGCTGACAGAAGTGTATTTGTGACGAGTAATATTGGAAAAATCAAATACTATCAAATACACGAAATTTAATGAGACAATCATTTAAAACCTAATTTATTTATTTGTTAGAAATATTTAATGTTAATAAAGTATCACAACCAGTTTAACTTCTGTGTTTTTAATCCCTAAGGGAAACATTGTAGTTTCTATACCACAATCACTAGAAATAAACAAACCAAGACACGTTGGATGTTCGAGGAACACTCCTAAATTATGATTTATAATGTATACAGGGTGAGGCAGATAAAGAGCCTATTAGAAATATCTCGAGAACTCAAGGTAAGAAAATTATGAAAATCGGAATACACGGGTTTTGAGGTGTGAACTATTTAATGAAAATATTTTGGTCTCTTTGCTACTTCCGGTCATACCGGAAGTTGGTTGTAACTTCGTTTTTTTAAATGGGACACCCTGTATATTTTTACATTTTTGGATTCTCCTTGATTTGTTCTTTCTTACAATATAAGTTTTTGTAATATTATACAGGGTAGGTTAAAAGATAATTACGTTTTTTTATTAATTTCGTAGCAAAATTCACACCCCGTAGAATTGTAGTAGTTTGACATAATAAACTCTGTTTATGTTCAAATGATTTTTAATATAGTCTACTATGTTAATAATTATTGGTATAGTTAAATTTTTCCTTTTTTGTATACAGGGTTGGTCGAAACTAAGAATGAGTATTTTCTGAGTTTTCTTAAATGGAACACCCCGTATTTTAGTATTGTAATGAAATTTTATTTTAGGATACTTTTTAATTTCGTAAGCAATCCCTATAGTCTTCAATAACTGCTTCAATTTGTGAGTTATTGGTGATTCAAACCAAACATTAATTGCAACACAAAATACCTGAAATTTTATTAGGTTGGCCGTAAAAATATTCAATCACAAATAATTTTCCGGAAATAAATACATACTAATCGAAACTGATACTTAAAATTGCCAATAATGGTTGAGCTATCAAAATATCTACGTAGTAAGATTGTTGGTGCGATTAACAATTAAGCACAAATTAAAGCAGGTGGGTATAGGGAATGCTTAAGAAATTAAAAAGTACCATAAAATACCATTTCATTACAATACTAAAATATAGTGTGTTCCATTTAAGAAAACTCAGAAAATACACATTCCGAGTTTCGACCCACCCTGTATACTAAAATTCAAAATTTAGCTATACTAATAATTTTTAACAATAGTAGACCATATTAAAAATCATTTGAACATATACAGGGATTTTGATGTAAAACTACTACAATTCTACAGGGTGTGAATTTTGCTACGAAAGTAATAAAAAAACGTAATTATCTTTTAATCTACCCTGTATAATATTACAAAACCTTATATTTTAAGAAATAAGAAATCGAGGAGAATCCAAAAACGTAAAAATATATAGGGTGTCCCATTTAAAAAAACGAAGTTACAATCAAGTTCCGGTATAACCGGAAGTAGCAAAGAGACCAAAATATTTTCATTAAATAGTTCACACCTCAAAACCCCTATATTCCAATTTTCATAATTTTTTTTTACTTTAGTTCTCGAGATATTTCTAATAGGCCCTTTATCTGCCTCACCCTATATACATTGTAAATTAGAAATCATGATTTACAAAGCTTATACATTGTAAATAATGATTTGGGAGTGCTCCTCGTAACATTCAACGTATCTTGGTTTGTTTATTTCTAGTGCAACTTTATTATTGTGATTTTAGTATAGTATTTTAATCATAAACTGTATTTCACGAAGTTTTGTCTGCTTTGGATTATCTCATGGTCCACTCGACTGTACGACATAAGAAGCACGAAAGTAAATTGCTCTAGTAATGAGAATATGGAACAATTAGTTTCTAGAATATCCTTTTTAGTACATTATTAATAAGAAGTTATGTACAGTAAATCCTTTTAATATAATTGTTGACCATATTAACAAAATTATGAATAGGTTTAGAATTTTGAAACATATTTTTATTTAATATTTACCTGCAAAATATTTGTCACGACCAGATGGCTATCACCTCTATCACCAGATAGTTATCACGGTTTCATAATTAATTACACATAGATGCAACAACGCAATTATAACTGCAAAAACATAAATCCAAGTGCCAACATAGGATCAGATCACAACCTAGGGGCCGGTTGTTCGAACGCTAATCAACAATGATCATTATCAAATATTTAATTACTGTCACCAAAACTGTCAATGTCAACTTTGTTTGGGTTGCTGAAAACATAATTAATTACAATTATGAGATTTATTATTAATTATGTTAATAATTATTGTTATATTAATTGATTATAGACTCCACAGACTTTTTTAACAACCCAAACAAAGTTGACATTGACAGTAATTAATTATTTGATAATGATCATTGTTGATTAGCTTTCGAACAACTGGCCCTAGTAGTGACAAAAATTAGGCTCAAAATCAAAATAATAAAACAAAGAAAAACAAATACAAAAATCGATAGTAAATTAAGGGGGTAGGCAAAAATCTTGGTCCAATGCTATTTAAATTCATTTATTTTTTCGAATCCTGAGAAAACTAATAAATTACATTATTACCGATAGCCGAAAGTCCCTTAGAATAAACAAAAAATTTCTTTTGAATTAAATATTTGAAATTAAATATCACACTAAATTTATTATTTTTTTTTTCACCCCTGTAACTTAGTAAAATAAACATTATAGAAGTTTTCAGGTATTTTCCGCCCTCGATAATAGGTACATATTAGGTTTGTTCTAGCATCAGTTTTAAGCGGTTTGAAACTATCAGAAGCATGAGCATTTGTTTAAGGACATCGGTACATAAGTCGCAAATATTTTACGGTTATACCTACTTTTTCTGTCCTTACACGGCAAATTACGTGTAGTAAAATTCACACTGGTATGGATATGTAAACATTACTAGAATGTCATTCTACTTGACAATGTCATCATTAACTTAAAGAGATGGTTTTTGAATGTTGTTGGGTAAATGTGATAATTTTTTCACTAACTATGTATTCAGTGATTGTAATACTTTATATGTACAACAAAAACTAATACTCAATCGAGAAAAGAGGAAAAGTGGTAAAGTGATTTTTTAATAATATATTGTTATTATGGAATGCTTACAATTTTGAACATCTTTGAACAAAATACTTGGATCACAGAATATATTATCCTGATGAATTCTCTGCAACAAATAATACACAATATATAATTTTTATTAAGTTCAGGTCTTAAATAGATTATTTATCAAATACACTATATATCAATATTATTTAATCAAAACTCAAAATATTCCCGATGCCATGTCAAATATTTAAAATTGTTACTGATTGTCACTGTCTGACTGACAATATGCTGACAATATTCTATAGGGCTTTTCATTGATTGGCATTTGTTTCGAGCTTCTGTCACGTGTCACATAATATTAAAATATCTACGTCATACGTCTTTGGTTTTTATCATTAATATATACCAATAACGTACGACGTAGATATATTATTATTATGTGACACATGACAGAAGCTCGAAAGAAATGACTGTGAATGAAAAGCCCTATTCGACTGAATGCGTTGTAAGACAAAGATAAATTTGGAAAATATTGCCACGGACATTGTGTTCATTTTTTCGAGTCCTGAAAAAAACAATAAAAATTTTGAAAAATTTAAACGCAGAATGAAAGACTATATTATTACCAAGGTCCTAAAGTCTCTTAGAATAAATAAAAAGTTTATTTTGAACGAGATATTGGAAATTAAAAATCACACTAAATTTTCTCTTAGATTTTCACCCCTGTAACTTATTAAAATAAACATTATAGAAATTCTCAGGGAATTTTGGCCCTCGCTAATAACGTTGTCTTTCATTCTGCGTTTAAATTTTTCAAAAATACTTATTAGTTTTCTCAGGATTTGAAAAAAACGAATCCATATTTGAATAGCATTGCAGCCGAAAATACGTACCCATCCCCTTAATGGCGTTCAGGCACACAAATTACTAGTTTGAAACTACTACAGTCCGTACAATATAGATACCGTTGCACGTCATTAGCTACGTCAGAGGTCTAAGTTGACATTGTTGCACAATTAAAAAAAATGCTTGAATTCATTTTAAATCAAAAAATCACATAATTATTGCAAAGTGATTATACAACAAAACAAATTAGTATTAAATGTAAATAAATGAAAACATTAAAAATAGAAAATAAGAAAATAAATAATAAAAACAATAAATATAAGAAATCAAATGCTTATAATATGGTCTGTCTTTTAACCAAGAGGAGTAATTCAAATTTATTTCGCCGTAATGCTTGTTTGTAATTGGTCCAACCTCAGACAAGTTTACTCCACTGTTACGAAATTTTGACATTAATTACATTTATAAAATTTTGACACTTCTGTCATTTTTTAGGTTAATTAAGTTATATCGGCGATTTTTTGTGTTTTTTGCAGTATTCCTTTAATTTTTAGATTTCTAGTCTACTTTTATATCAAAAACAGTTGTTTTTAGGACTCTTTAGTGTCGTATTAGTATAATATAATATTTATGGATTACCGTCGAAGGCCGATATGATCAACCAAAAAAGAAGATGTATTTGGTGATGTTTCTAGTGAGTTTCTTGGGTGTGAATCTGTCTTTTTAGTTTACTCCTCTTGGTTTAAAAATAAACTATAGTAAATAATAAACAGAAATCTGAAGTATCAATACCGCAACTGTCAAATAAATGTTACCAATTTATTCCAAAATGTCACCTTTTTTCGATCGCAGTTAGAGTGTAATCCGAACAAGTGTGCTTTATAAAAACTCTTTATATTCCACTTGTACAAATTAAATAAAACAAGTTAGGGTATGTTTCTTTAAATTTACTAGAAATATTCCAATATTATTTCTACGCGTATACAGTCCCTGCTCAATTTATTAGACTCACCCTAGAAATATCAGTTTTTTTTTCTTTTAAACCCCTTAAAAGTATGTTCAAAGTCATACGGTACTGCTAAATGGGTTAAATAACAATTACTTGATAATCGTGCTACATATTTAAGTTAAAGATGGTGAGACTTTTTGATTGAATTGTGAAAACTTGGCAGATGGCAATAGAATGGGCTAAAAGGGTGCAATGACTCTACTTTTTTAACTTTAGTTTTTTAATTAAATTAGTGGTTAATATTCAAATTTTCGTAAAATTTGCAGTACTAAGTGTTAATATTAGTCTTTATTAATGTTAGTTTTTAATTTGTTTAATATATTTTACCATGTTAATAACAATATGTTAATTTCTAAAAGACGAATGCCTTCGTTTGAAATTTTTTCATATGGGTGATTGTAAAGATCTTTTTGTTGAGCAAATCTTTTCTGCTATCTTCTGTTACACTGCTCTATTAGAAAATACCTCATGTATGAAAGAGAAATAGCAAAAAAATGTGGCATACCTTTATCATCAGTTCGAAGGTTGAGTCAAAAACTTAAAGAGAAACATCCAGTTACAACGGTTTGGAGGGGTCGGTACGGTAGAAAGATTTCAGTCACTCCAGAGCGCCAAGAATTTTAAAGAATTTGGCTGTAAAACACAGAAGAGTCACCCATTGCGATATACGGAATAAATTGGAAGAATCAGAGTGTTCAGTATCGGAGTCCACTGTACGCCGCAATTTGTACAGTGTGGGATTCAAATCTCATAGGCCAGTTGAGGAACCAAGAAAATAACCAACTATCACCACAAATGCTCAAAAAACGCTTAGTTTGGGCCACTTTGCATAAAGACTCTGTTGACATGTAATGTTTGTGCAAATTGGCCGAAACTAAGCGTTTCTTTGACATTTGTGGTGATGGTTTGGTTCCGTAACTGGCCTATGACATTTGAATCCCATACTGTACAAATTTCGGCGTACAGTCTCCGATACTGAACACTCTGATTCTTCCAATTTATTGGTTATATCGCTATGGGTGACTCTTATGTGTTTTATATCCAAATTCTTTAAAATTCGTTGCCCTCTGGGGGTGACTGAAATATTTCGGCCATACCGACCCCTCCAAACCGATGTAACAGGATGTGTCTCTTTAATTTTTTAGCCCAACCTTGGAACTGATGATAAAGATATGCCGTATTTTTTTGCTATTTATCTTTGATACAATATGTGGTATTTTCTAATAGAGCAGTAAGAGAAGAGATTTGCTTAACAGACAGATTTTTACAATTACTCATATGAAAAAATTTCAATCCGAGATATTCGTCTTTTAAAAATTAACATATTTGTATTATTATCTTAAAATAAATTAAACAAAATAAAATAAACGTTAATATAGAACAATATTAACACTCACCACTGCAAATTTTACGAAAACTGAACACCAATCACTAATTTAACTAAAAAACTAAAGTTGAAAAAAGTCGAGTCTTTGTGCATTTTTAGCACATTATATTACCATCTGTCAAGTTTTCACAATTAAAATTTTTTTTTACAATTTTTAACTTAAATTATGTATCACAATTATTAAGTAATTATTATGTATCCCAATTAGCAGTTCCGTGTCACTTTGAAGATACTTTTAAGGTGCTTGAAATTAAAAAAAATGCTTTTTCTAAGGTGAGACTAATAAATTGAGCAGGGACTGTATAATAAAATATGTCTAGTGGCTGTAATTCCAGTGTACTCTACTAAACGATTCTGAAAAGGAACACACCTACAACTTAAATATTTCGTGTTGGTATCATGTGACGTCACGTGCTATGACGAGGATGATATGCAACGGTATTGTACAGACTTTTTGTAGTCGATCGTTCTAAAGAAAGTAAATTTTGATTTGGAAACTGGCTTAAAACGGTCAACAGAGTTGGTACATTTTGTTCGGATTTTCAGTTGTGACTTGCGCAGTGGAATTATTTGTTTGAGGTTTACAAATTTTAAATGAAAGTATGTAATATGTTTTGACAACGTTACTTACCATTATTTACGTTTATAATATTAACTTTCAATATTTAGCATAAATCTTGAAAATTTTAATGCTTATAAGAAAACGTAGGTATTTCTAATCTAACCTCAAAATATAAATAAAAACAAACAATTTGACGTTGGTATTTACCCCGATAAAAAAGCGTTCTAGCAAAAAACAGTTTGTTACCAGTTTGTGGATCGAACAAGCGCAGTAAAGCAGTAAAACATAATCTGGTGTCAAGCTATATAAAATTACATGCTAGAACAAACCTAATAATATAATCTTTCAGTTTGCGTTGAAATTTTTCAACAATACTTATTAGTTTTCTCAGGAATCCAAAAAAATGAATGCATTTAAATAGCACTGTATCAAGATTTTGCACCTACCCTCTTGTGTCTGGGAACACACTCAAAAGACAACGCCTGACAGACAAAATTAATAACCCAATAAAAAGAACAAATTACGCAAAATACTGAGACGGATAAAAATGATTATTAATAAAGACAGAAATAGATAAAATTCAAAAAGAAATTCTAACACCAACATGACATGAAAAATTAGTCCAAATTTTAAAGACAAAAAACATAGAAAAAGGGACTTACGAATAATAATAAACGTTTACCAGAATCAAAGAGCACAAATTTTAATAGATAACAAATCCAGTAAAGAAACTGAAATCGGGAGAGGAGTAGGCAGGGATTTATTATGTCTCCATTACTATTTAATGTATAGCCATTTTTGAAGAAGCATTACTATCCAAAAGTGAAGGAATAATAATTAACGGACGATCTATTAACAATAGTCGAGGCATTGAAGGATTGAGGTGTCGATTTTTTTGCAGTAAGACGGATTTTAATGCGGATTGGTGCGTTGGATTCGTGAGAATGTCAGGAAACTTTGTGAACTAATCTAATGAATAAGAAATCTCAAATTGCATTTGTACATGAGAAAAACGCATTTCAGAAGTGCATTTTGAAAAAGGCAATTATTATAAATTTGTAACTCGGTAAATAGTAGAAAAAATTGACTCAATTTTCTTACTCGGGGGTTTTTGGGGTCGCTGAAAACGAATATGAGGTCGGCGAGAGTGTGCAAACTACCTGGTGCCTGCATCGGGTGTAATAAACGTCTTCCTCTGGAGTATTGTGGTAATTTATCATATAATTGGCTTAAACTCGTTACTCGGGGGTTTTTTGGTCGCTGAAAATGAATATGAGGTCGGCGAGAGTGTGCAAATTACCTGGTGCCTGCAGCGGGTGTAATAAACGTCTTCCTCTGGAGTATTGTGGTAATTTATCATATAATTGGCTTAAACTCGTTACTCGGGGGGTTTTTGGGGTCGCTGAAAATGAATATGAGGTCGGTGAGAGTGTGCAAACTACCTGATGCCTGCAGCGGGTGTAATAAACGTTTTCCTCTGAAGTATTGTGGTAATTTATCATATAATTAGTTTTAACCCGTTACTCGGGGTTTTTGGTTTATTCCATTTTCTTCGATGTAACTATAGTGATCGAAAAGGGTGGTATCTTTATTATAAATAAACATAAATTTTTATTATTATAATATATTTATGGCCAAAAAGTTCATTATACAAAATTTATCGTAATTTATCTTTAAAATTCATTTTCTTCATCATTACCATTTTCTTCTTCATTATTGCCTTCCACTCTCGAGTCCAATGCAATATTTGTGCAATCAGAGCCTGCACAATTTTTGCAGGCTAAATTACAAACTAACCCATGCTTCCTGCATCCGCATAAGTTGCCGCAGTCTGACTTACAACAAAAGAAAGAAGACATCGAGCAGAATCCAAAAATGTAAAAATATACAGGGTGTCCCATTTAAAAAAACGAAGTTACAATCAACTTCCGGTATAACCGGAAGTAGCAAAGAGACCAAAATATTTTCATTAAATAGTTCGTACCTCAAAACCACTGTATTCCAATTTTCATGATTCTGTTACCTTTAGTTCTCGAGATATTTCTAATAGGCCCTTTATCTGCCCCACCCTATATATCAATCAATTTTACTTGATACGAGCAGTAATGAGATAACTGAAAAAAAAATCGTAAGTTTGAATTTCAGATGAAATACGAGTTAGATCATCTATATATAAGCACCATTATTTACCTGAATTATTGATGAAAGACACACTTGAATTTATAAACACTATCATAGAAATATATTACTAAAATGATTTGTTCCAAAATATATTAATCAATACTTTTTACGAAAAAATTCGACACGAGTACCTGAGCGAGTAACACCGTTTTTGCTGTTCTCGAAAATTACCGTGTTTATAAATAGTTTTTAAACTTGTTTTACGTGTAGCCGTTATATTAGTGTATACAAACGTGAGAGAGAGAAAGGCAATAAATCCTAAATGAAATTAGTCAAGAATGTATCAATACTGCCAACATAATTTTAAGCGCCAAATTAAAGAAAATGGAGGTCCTGAACAAAATAATCATGTTTTTTATAATATCCTATGAAATTAGAACTTAGTCGTCGCGATATTTATTTTCAGTGACCCCAAAGACCCCCGAGTAACAAGTGTTGGCCAATTATTTAACAAATTACCAAAAAATTAACAAAATAGTCCAGAGGAAGACGTTTATTACACCCGCTGCAGGCACCAGGTAGTTTACACACTCTCGCCGACCTCATATTCATTTTCAGCGACCCCAAAAACCCCCCGAGTAACGAGTTTAAACTAATTATATGATAAATTGCTATAATACTCCAGAGGAAGACGTTTATTACACCCGCTGCAGGCACCAGGTACTTTGCACACTCTCGCCGACCTCATATTTATTTTCAGCGACCCCAAAAACCCCCGAGTAATGAGTTTAAGCCAATTATATGATAAATTACCACAATACTCCAGAGGAAGACGTTTATTACACCCGCTGCAGGCACCAGGTAGTTTGCACACTCTCAACGACCTCATATTCGTTTTCAGCGACCTCAAAAACCCCCGAGTAAGAAAATTGGGTCAATTTTTCCTACTATTTACCGAGTTACAAATTTATAATAATTGCCTATTTCAAAATGCACTTTTGAAATGTATTTTTCTCATGTACAAATGCAATTTGAGATTTCTTATCCATTAAATTAGTTCACAAAGTTTCCTGACATTCTCACGAATTAAACGCTACAAATTGCATTAAAATCCGTCTTACTGCGCCAAAAATCGACAGTAAGGCCTTGTTTTGTGCTTCAATGCCTCGACTACAACATAAGATTGCAGGTGATACCGTGACTATGTCAAGCTCTTCTGAAGAACTCCAATTACTACTAAACAAAACAGTTTATGTGAAAACTATGGACTAAAAATTATTATAAAAAAGACGAAATACATTATAATGACTAAGAAAACAAAGATACAAACAAATATACATTTGGGAAATATACCGATAGAAAGGGTTGATAAACGCAAATACCTTTAGGTGTCCGAATTTCACACAATAATCATCACACAACAGAAATAATGGCGAAGATAACAAAAGCAACAAATGCGTTTGTAAAAATGAAAACAGTTTTTTGCAAGAAAGACTTGAATACAATTCAATTTAAGACTATTGCAATATGTACTGCAAATAGACTTGACACCTGGACGTAGAAGCAAGAACACATAATACAGGGTGATTGATTAGTAGAGTAAAGCTCAATAGCTCCGATATAGTAATAGACAGCAATAAAAGTTAATAACAAAAATTTTAGCCACATTTGAGCTTCACATTACAAAATTAGTTAGAATGTTACAGGGTGTTCGATAACACAGTGGCAGACCTAACTTATGTTTTTTTTTAATGGAAAACCATATATTTTATTTTATATTCGAAATCCTGTTAACTTCTTCATCACAAAAATATAAAGGTTGGTAATGTTATACAGGGTATTTACAAAGTTATAACCAATTTTCTATGAAAATCGTAACAAGTTCAACTCCCTGTATAAATAAAAATAAGCACAACAGCAATGGTTTATTAATGCCATAATTTTTTATTTATTGTCAAAATTTTTAAGAATTATTGATATTACTAATTTTATTTATATCAAATACAGGGTGAGTCAAAACGCAAGTACATTATTTTCTCAGTAATGTTAAATGGAACACCCTGTATTTTATATCATTATTGAAAAGCAACATTAACGTACTTTAATTTTTATATAACATTCCCTATGCCCAAATTTATTAGTTTTCGAGATATTTTCATTTTTCAGAGCAAATTATTTTAGGTGTATAAATTTATCTAAATTTTAAGTAAGCCATGACTGAATTTATTGGCAATTGAAGATTACCGATTATCAATGCGGTAATCAATGTAACACTGTAACAAATAAAGAAATACACATAATTTATTAGTAATACATTTTACAAACAAAAACAAAACCACTACATGCAACATTTTTGAAACAATTAAAAACTATCTTTTTATGTAAATGCAACAAATAAACAAAGAAAATTAGTAATAAATTTTCCAAAAAACACACAAACACAAAATACAATATTTTGTGAAGACAATTAAACACTACTTTTGTATGTAAATGTAACAATGTAACAAAAAACGAACGACACATAATTTATCAGTAATACATTTTGCAAAAAAACATGTTTGAAAAAATTAGAAGCTACTTTTAATAAAATACTTTTAATATTTAATTACGTAAGGTGTTCAAAATTATCTCCAAACACATTTATGTACGCCTAAAAACGATCATTGAATGAGCTACTTATTCTACGGAGCATTTGTAAATTAACACCTCGAAATACACCTTGTATTATATTTTTTATCTCATCCCTTGTTGTTGAAGGTATTTTATAAACTTCATTATTAACGTAACCCCAAAAAAATCAGTCCAGTTTATTAAATTCTGGTGATTTGGGTGGCCACGCTACTGGTCCATTGAAAAATGAAAATATCTCGAAAACTAATGAATTTAGACATAGGGAGTGTCATCTAAAAATTAAAGTACGGTAATGGTACTTTTCAATAGTGATATAAAATACAGGGTGTTCCATTTAAAATTACTGAGAAAATAATGTACTTGCGTTTTGACTCACCCTGTATTTGATATAAAGAAAGTTAGCAATATCGACCATTCTTGAAAATTCTGACAATACGTTAAAAAAGATGGCATTAATAAACCATTATTGTTTTGCTTATTTTTATTTATACAGGGAGTTGAACTTGTTACGATTTTCATATAAAATTGGTTATAACTTTGTAAATACCCTGTATAACAAACCTTTATATTTTTGTGATGAAGAAGTTAACGAGATTTCGAATTTAAAATAAAATATAAGGTGTTCCATTTAAAAAACATAAATTTGGTCTGCCACTGTGTTATCGAACACCCTGTAACATTCTAACTAATTTTGTAATGTGAAACTCAAAGGTGGCTAAAATTTTTGTTATTAACTTTTATTGCTATCTATTACTATAGCGGAGCTATTGAGCTTTACCCTACTAATCAATCACCCTGTATATAAGCTACAGTCGTTTGACAGGAGGATGCTTAGAGTACCATGGCCACATAAGGAAATATTGCAATAAGAAATAATAGACACAATATAAATAAGAAATTTACAACATCTAGAACACGTAATGAGGGGACAGCGATATGAATTGCAAAGACTGATGGTACGGGGAAAAATTAGAGGAGAAAGGAGTATAGGCAGAAGGACAATCTCATGGTTGAAGTATTTAAGGGACTGGTTTAAACGCAGTTCTATAGAATTCTTCAGAGCAGCGGTAGATACAGTAAAGATAGTTATGTTGATATTCAACCTCTGATTGAAAGACGCCACTTGCAGAAGAAGAAAAAGTGAATGTGGTTCTAATCAGTGAGTTCTGAGAAATTAGCATAAGTTTAGATATTTATTAAATCTCTCACAGCCTGTAGGTACTTGGCTTTTTGACCATTCGGAGAAACTGATACTTTACTTTAGCGATGCTCCTAAACCGGTCGACAAATTAATATTACCCTAATAGGTGTGTAGTAATAGTACTTGTGTTTGGAAAATGCTTGTTAATGTATTGATGACAGAGAAAATGGCAAAAAAGTAATATTTAATTTGCAGATTTATTTTACTACTGACTTAATAGAAAAATACTGAAACTATCACTAGCCACGGTTTAACGAACCTACTTAATACTTCCAAATCGAGAATAAGTCCAAATGGTCCAAGAGCTGTGAGACATTTTTGAGTAGGTATTTTAGGCAAGCTGAAAATTTTTCAGGTGACTCTTCCATAATAGCCTAATACAAAAATGCCGGTCTGGCTGGAGGGTAGCGGTTATTTTCCCCAAAAATCCCCCCCAAAGTTAAAAAAAGGGTAAAAATTGTTATTACAAAAAATATCATTGACGTGACTTTAAAGTAAATTTAAATATTCAAATATTAGGAAAATAAACAAGCCAGGCGATTTGAGCGCGATTTTAGCTCTGCAAGATACTTGCATGGGCGTCCCAGGATTATTTTCAGGGGATGCATATTAACTTCAGAAGATTTTATCTGAATCTGTACATACTATTAACAAGTATAAAATATACAACTATACATGCATAGCTATGTATATTCCTTCTGGACAGGGAGGTACAATTGTTATTTTGACAGGGTATTTTTTAATATTAAAAATAAATATTCTAAAAAGGCAGCTTTTTGGTGAAATTTTCCAACTGCCATGTGATCAAACAAATTAGGGGTTTATATAAATGAAAAGCGCTATAGGTAAGCAGCAGTGTGAGAAAGAGCGTATACCGATAGCTGTTTGCGTCCTCTGTTCTAGCGAAGTGAGTCCGTTCGCTCGAGAAAAATCACGTGACCTGGTGATACCCATGTTGTTGTGCCTCGAAACGTTAGAGTAATTGTTATATATTATAGTTTTTAAGTAACTTTTCCTTAATTAAAGGAAAATAATACGTACTATACAATAGATTTTGCAAATATGATAGGAAATGACAAATTTATTATTATAAATATATAGGTAGAAAATTCTAAAACTATAAACTAAATAAATTCTGTGTCCGAATCTTGTACTTCTTCTTCAAACTCCTCATCTGAGCTTAAATATTCATTCTTTTCTTCTTCGTCAGACTCCCCTCGAGACTCAGATTCTTCTTCTAAATGAACTGTAGATAGTTGTAATATGCATTTAGAATTTATTAAAAATTAATTACTGATTAATTAATTGATTTGCTACGTATTCTCTGTCATTTTGTACGGAGTCGAAGCCTGCACAACCACGGGCGCATCTGAAGAAAGACTTGCCATTGTTGAGATGTGGTGTTATCGAATAATGTAAAAAAATAATGTACACAACACGTAACAAACGCGGAAACATTAAGAAAGATGAAAATTAGACAAGAAATACTCAACACTATGAAGGAAAAAAATGAGCTACTTTGGTCATATACTAAGAAATAAAAAACCTGATGTGATTGGTTATATAAGGAAAAGTATTAAGTATTGGTTTTAAAAGAAAGAATACGTAGCAACTCAATTAATTAATCACTAATAATCTTTTAATTAACTCTAAATACATATTATAACTATTTACAGATTAGGTAGAAGACGAATCTGAGTCTTGAGGGGAGTCTAACAAAGAAAAAGAGAATGAATATTTAAGCTCAGATGAGGAGTTTGAAGAAGAAGTACAAGACACAGAATTAATTTAGTCTATAGTTTAATACTTTTCTACCTATATATTTATAATAATACATTTGTTTTTTTTTCTATCATATTTGCAAAATCTACAGTGATGAGCGCGCTAATAACCGGCAAAACAGCTCAAAAGATGGAAAACATAATACATCTCGAAACAAAAAGAGATGAAACTCTTTTTGTTTCGCAATGTGTTATGTTTTCAACCTTTTGAGCTATTTTGCCGGTTATTAGCTTGCTCATCACTGTATTGTATAGTACGTATTATTTTTCTTTAATTAAGAAAAAGTTACAACAACATGGTTATCGCTAGGTCACGTGATTTTTCTCGAGCGAACGGACTCGCTCAGTTAGAACAGAGGACGCAAACAGCTATCGGTATACGCTCTTTCTCACACTGGTGCTTACCTATAGCGCTTTTCATTTATATGCACCCGTAATTTGTTTGATCACATGGCAGTTGGAAAATTTCACCAAAAAAAACCTGTCTTTTTTAGAATATTTATTTTTAATATTAAAAAATACCCTGTCAAAATAACAATTGCACCTCCCTGCCCGGAAGGAGTGTACATAGCTATGCATGTATAGTTGTATATTTTATACTCGTTAATAGTATGTACAGATTCAGATGAAATCTTGTGAAGTTCAGATGCATCCCCTGAAAATAATCCTGGGACGCCCATGCAAGTATCTTGCAGAGTTAAAATCGCCCTCAAATCGCCTGGTCTGATTATTTTCTTTATATTTGAATATTTAAATTTACTTTAAAGTCACGTCAATGGTATTTTTTGTAATATCAATTTTTGCCCTTTTTTTAACTTTGGGGGGGATTTTTGGGGAAAATAACCGCTACCCTCCAGCCAGACCGGCATTTTTGTATTAGGCTATCATAGAAAAGTCACCTGAAAAATTTTCAGGTTGCCTAAAATACCTACTCAAAAATGTCTCACAGCTCTTATACTAAAAGCATGCATACATAATTGTTCGTCTTCTAATGTTAGGTTAGGTTTCGAGAGTGATACATACCTATATCTTTTGATGAATTTTCTCCATTATTTTTTTTTTCGTCGCCATTTGTGTTGTTTTTGCCAAGATTTACCCTTATTATGTAATATCTCTACTATGTCTTCGTTTCATCTCTTTTATTGGTCTACCTCTTCTGGTTTTCCCTATTGATTTAGCTTCCCACACTATTTTCACTTACCTGTTGTTGTTTATTTGGGTTTATATGACTGCGGACACTAAATCCATTCGCCAATTTTACTACATATTTTTTATTTTATTGGTCATTTTTTCGTATCTTATCCTAAAACTAATACAGTAAAACCTGTCAGTAACGGCCACTAAAAATGAAAGAACTATTGGCCGATATAGAAAGGTGGCCGCTATTGCCAGTTTTTGTAGTCTACATATAATTGGTTTGGGAAATTTTTAAACTGGACGTTAGGACTGTTTTAATAGGTTTTACTGTACTAATATTAATCTCTAATAAACAATTCTACTAATAAATAATTATTTTTGTACTTTTTTTAATAATTTTTGATAATATATTTTTTATTTTTTATTTCTAAATGATTTTCTCAGAGTTCAACAGCTTATTTTTGTTTATTTGGGTTTATATGACTGCGGACACTAAATCCATTCGAAAATTTTACTATTTTTTATTTTATTGGTAATTTTTTCGTATCTTATCCTAAAACTAATAGTAATATTAATCTCTAATAAACAATTCTACTAATAAATAATTATTTTTGTATTTTTTTAATAATTCTTAATAATATATTTTTTTTGTTTTTTTTTCAAAATAATGTTCTCAGAGTTCAACAGCTTATTTTTGTTTATTTGGGTTTATATGACTGCGGACACTAAATCCATGTGCCAATTATACTATTTTTGAAGATATTCTTCTTTAGCGGCGAATCGATTGAGGGTAAAATTGTACATGAACCACGCGCCTGCGCACACTGACAGTATGTAGTTCTGACAGTATGTAGTTCATTGCTAATCTTTCAAGATAGGTATGTATGTATCTGTAACCGTGCAAATAAGTCATTAAAAGAATATATTAGTGGTTTTAGGAAATGTATTATTTATTATAATTCTTGTGTTTTTGGATTTGTGTTTCCCTGTTAGTCGGAGAGATAGAAGCGGATTTTGTGCGTGATAAGTAATATGGAAAAACTATACGTGGATATGTTGAATTAGTTGTGTACATGATTTTCACCAACGGCCGGAAACCAGAGTGGGGGCCGAGGGTAGTTATAAGGGGTCAAATTCGCGGTTTTTGTTATTTTTTTTGTGACGCTCATGATCGAGATAGTGCACCAAAATTTGGGAATAAGTAGACCATGACATAACTAAGTAAAATCTCTAGGGGCGGAAAGCTGCGTGGCCGACAAAGGGGTGGGGGTGGGGGTGAATATAAAAAATATAAAGGGTTTTTTGCGACGTTCGTGATTGAGATAGTGGACCAAAATTTGGGAATAAGTAGACCATGACATTACTAAGTAAAATCCCCAGAGCCGGAAACCAGAGTGGGGGACGAGGTTAGTTATAAGGGGTCAAAGTTGCCGTTTTTATTATTTTTTTTGTGACGGTCATGATCGAGATAGTGCACTAAAATTTGGGAATAAGTAGGTCATGACGTAACTAAGTAAAATATCCAGGGGTGGCACGCTGCGTGGCCGACAAAGGGGTGGGGCAGGGGTGAATACAAAAAATATAAGGGGTTTTTTGCGACGTTCGTGATTGAAAGAGTGCACCAAAATTTGGGAATAAGTAGACCATGACATAACTAAGTAAAATCCTCAGAGCCGGAAACCCTAGGTGGGGACGAGGGTAGTTATAAGGGGTCAAAATCGCCGTTTTTATTATTTTTTTATTAAAGGGGTGGAGGTAGGTGTGAATATAAAAAATATAAAAGGTTTTTTGCGACGTTCAAGATTGAGATAGTGCACTAAAATTTGAGAATAAGTAGACCATGACTTAGCTAAGGAAAGTCCCCAGAGCCGGAAACCTGAGTTGGGGATGAGGGTAGTTTTAAGGGGTCAAAGTCGCAGTGTGTATTATTTTTTTTGTGACCTGGCACATCATTTGTCCCCCACGCAGCGTTCCGCCCCTGGAGATTTTACTTAGTAATGTCATGGTCTACTTATTCCCAAATTTTGGGGCACTATCTCGATCACGAACGGCAAAAAAACCATATATTTTATACTGACCCCTGACTACCACCCCTTTGTACCCCAAGCAGCGTTCCGCCTCTGGAGATTTTACTTAGTTACGTCATGACCTACTTACTCCCAAATTTTGGTGCACTATCTCCATCATGAGCTCCATAAAAGAAATAATAAAAACCGCGAATTTTACCCCTTACAACTACCCTCGTCCGCCACTCTAGTTTCCGTCTCTGGGGATATTACTTAGTTATGTCATGGTCTACTTATTCCCAAATTTTGGTGCACTATCTCAATCAAGAACGTCGCAAAAAACCCCTTACATTTTTTTATATTCACCCCTGCCCCACCCCTGTGTCGGCCACGCATCGTTCCACTCCTGGAGATTTTACTTAGTTACGTCATGACCTACTTATTTCCAAATTTTGGTGCACTATCCCGATCATGAGCGTCACAAAAAAAATAATAAAAAACGGGATTTTGACCCCTTATAACTACCTTCCTCCCCCACTCTGGTTTCCGGCTCTGGGGATTTTACTTACTTATGTCATGGTCTACTTGTACCCAAATTTTGGTGCACTATCTCAATCACGAACGTCGCAAAAAGCCCCTTATATTTTTTACATTCACCCCTACCCCCACCCCTTTGTCGGTCGCGCAGCGTTGCGCCCCTAGAGATTTTACTTAGTTACGTCATGACCTACTTCTTTCCAAATTTTGGTGCACTATCTCGATCATGAGCGTCATAAAAAAAATAATAAATTCCGCGAATTTGACCCCTTATAACTACCCTCGGCCCCCACTCTGGTTTCCGGCCGTTGGTGAAAGTCATGTACACAACTAATTCAACATATCCACGTATAGTTTTTCCATATTACTTATCACGCACAAAATCCGCTTCCAGCTCTTAGACTATGTAGTAAAATAATAAAATATGTGGGCATAACATTTTTACAGTTTGTCGCCGTGTTGTGTAATTATATCCGAAACTTACATGTCAATTCAAGTGGCTCGATGGCGTAGTTGGCAGAGCGGTGGGACAGAGAACGGAAGCACACGGAAGGTCGCGGGTTCTAATCCTGGACGGATTCATACTTTTTTTTATTTTTCGTTTTTTTAATAAAAATTTTTTGAAAGTGGTAGTTTAATTAATAAGAAAGTTAGTTTAATTTTTAAATAAAATACAAATAACCTGTTAAGTATATTTACTTCGTTTAAATTACCTATATAATAGAAGAATATCTTCTTACGTGCGTACAAAGTACACACACATTCTTTTTTTATTTTATTGGTCATTTTTTCTTATCTTATCCTAAAACTAATATTAATATTAACCTCTAATAAACAATTCTACTAATCAATAATTATTTTTGTATTTTTTTAATAATTTTTAAAAATATATTTTTTATTTTTTTTATATATGATGTTCTCAGAGTTCCACAGCAAAAACTGCACTTATCTGTTACTATCCATTCGTATTTCTTATTTCTTCATTTTTCAGTCTGTCTGTCCTGCTTGCCTCTATCGTTCTTCTGAGGTATTTCATCTCTGATACTTTTATCCTACTCCGGTTTATCTGCCTAAAATTTAGTTTTGTGCTACGTATGTCAACGTTAGCCTCTTACTTGTTTAGTATATTGTTATATTCGTTCTCCTTGATATTTCTTTGTTATTGAAGAATCCTCTTTTAAGAGCATTGGTTGACTAACTCCTATTTCATCTACAATTGGTGGAGGAGTTAGTCAACCGATGGGTTTACTGCTCTTACGGCGCTGTAAATTATCGCCCGTGTGACCTTTCGCTTAGAGCCTGTAGTAGCTTTCCTGTACTCTATAGTCTCTTATTGAGATCTTTCTCCATGCTTCATCTGTTATTTATCGCTGTTTCTATGCATTTGAATATGTTTATTTGCATTATTTTTTGTTGATCTATCATCACTTCAAATAGGTCATCAGTGTCTTATTTTATTATTATTGTCATTATCTTTGTCTTCTCTCTATTAATATTTAGGCTGTATTTTTTCTTCCGAGTTCCATTTTTCTAAATGCTTCAGTTTTCCTGATGTTTCGGCGAATAATTCTTGTCAGCTGCAACTACGCATATTTCTGCATTTATCATTTGAATTCTTTTCCATACTATACAGTATTTTTTAAGGGTTTTGTTAGATTATTTTACCATCTCATCTGTAACATTTATAATAAGTTCAAAACAAATACACAAAATAATTCCTCGAACGCAATTGGACAATTTTTTTAACTGAATTTCACAACAAAATTTCCTCGATTAAATTAAAAGATTTATGTAGCGAAAAACTTTAGCGAAAACCTATCTGGGTCAAAATTATCACTTCCCTTTGTTGTTAATAGTTGTAGGTATTATATAAAAAATGAACATATAGGTATTAAAAATATCAATGTAAATAGCACTTAATTTTCGGGAAAGCCAATAAACTAAAAAAATGAACTTTAAGTATGTAATTCAAAAGATATTAAGTTTTGAAAAAGCAAAGTGATGATAATCACATCCGTCTTTCTAGTAAGTATTAAAACCCATTAAAAGTTCCAAAGTTGTCTAAACTTTCTAAATAATGAGTGGGTAATATAGACTTCTTGGATATCGAATAACAATATAATGAATTACCATAATTTTAAATATACGTTTTTGACAAAAATATATTTAAATATACCTTGTAATTTGTGAAATATTTTTTAGCTTTATTATAGCAAAAGATATCAAAAAAATCGATAAATTCCTATGCCTATGATTAAAGTTGATTGGAGTATAATGAATTATTATTGTTCTACACAAATGTGAAACAAACATTACTTTAGTTATATAGGGAGGGTGTTAGTAAATAAGTATGAAACATTTTAAGGGCTAATTCTACATGGGAAATAAGCCACAATATTATTAAAAAATGATTTTTATTAACGTTTCGACGCCCAAATCGGATGACGTTGTCAAAATACAAAATACTACTAACATAAACAAAAATGTTGTTGCTTAGTAAAAAATTCTTCTAATGATGTATTTAATTTGACTCATTTATATCGACAATTCAGATATATATGATACATTTTAAAGTAGAAGACTTTAAAATGATATTGCCAATATTTATGAGTTGCGTTCCTGGGACGACTTTACTGAAAGATAGTTCATTCGATTACATGAAATCAACCCCAACTCAAGAATATCCGTCACAAAAAAATCATAGCATGTGATCTGTGTTTAAAAAGACAACCATATGCAACGGTGACATTAAAATTCTCGCGTTAGAGATCTCATAGTAAATCACGAGGGAAAACCAGGAAAAACCCCGTGATACTATCCCTACACCGTAAATATTTGGTCTTACATTTAATTTACTCTCAAAATTAATACCAAATTCTGACTTTACTATAATTTTGTTTTAAATTATAAATAATATCAATAATACATGGATATATAAGTACAGTGGAACCTCGATAACCCGGATTAATCGGGACCGCGGCCGATCCGGGTTATCGAAAATCCGGGTTAGCCGGAGAATATAGTAAAAATTAATAAATAACCTCCATTATAATTACAAAAACATGAAACACATATGCACAGTACACATCTAAATTACGTATAGTTGTATAGAGTGTAGAGTTTTGTTCATTTCTTGGTAAAAAACTCAGTCATACTGTAGAGATGTACCGACACCATAATATGGTAGGTCTGGATCCCGCGTACGAAAAAAAAGTTGATAAATAGCAAGCTGAAAATTTGTTATTAGCTTAAGGGTGTCTAGTCGGACAAACATTAATATATGGGAACACTGGAACAGGGGAAGTTTTAACTGTGGAACAGGCTAAAAATTTGGAACGGTCAGACCACGAAAACGGCACATGTATTTTGTCCGACAGAACAGACTTAAACTCTCCGAACAGAGATTAAACTCTCATGCAAAAATCAGACTGCTATTTATCACCAAATTGGCGTTTTAATGAGTGGAACATGTAGAATATGTCAAATGACAGGAATTATGACAGGTGATAAATAGCAGTCTGATTTTTGCATGAGAGTTTAATCTCTGTTCGGAGAATTTATGTCTGTTCTGTCGGACAAAACAAATGTGCCATTTTCGTGTTCTGACCGTTCTAGATTTTTTACCTGTTCCACAATTAAAACTGCCCCTGTTCCAGTGTTCTCATATATCAAAGTTTATCCGACTAGACACCCTTAAGCTATTAACAAATTTTTAGCTTGCTATTAATCAACTTTTTTTTCATACGCGGGATCCAGACCTATGGTATCATAATATCATATTATGATGCTGCAATAAATTTATTTTAAAGATTCGCCTTTATCAATCCTAATGTTTCTAGTTTCTTTTCCATTGTCACAACATTTTTACGTTTTGTTAACATTACAGTTTTGTTACCATTACGTAGACAAAACTCAGGCAAACACAATCTGAAGCACGATTACAGAACGGAAGTGATTAAAACAATGTTGTTATTTAAGAACAGACTAAGGCCATTGTTTTAAAAAAGAATTTTTAAATAGTCACGTCTATTTTAAACAATGCTAAGACAGTTTGACATAATTAACGGAAAAGGAATACAGACAGGTGCCTGTTCTTTCCGATAAGCTGAGACGGTCGCTCTGCCTGCCGCCGTGTGCATGAATCATTTTTACTGTTGTACATACTTATATGTGTTCAAATTACACAAATACACATTATCTCTCAAATATTATTTGACCTACATACATTTTTATTTGATAAAATTGTTAAATTGTTTATTTGTTAAATTTTTGTCTGATGAAAATCGGTCCGGGTTAGCCGGACTTCCGGGTTATCGGGGGCCGACTTATCGGGGTTCCACTGTAATACTAAAATATAAAATATGTACTAACTCGACTATTGAGTTACTAATTGTGGTATTTTCTTTCTATTGACTTCCTCTTTCAGTATGGGTGTCCACATCCTACTGCATTCCACCGAGGAATTTTCGACAGAATTGGTTTCGTTTAGCATAATTAGAGCCGCTTCTTTGATTTTTCTCTTTTTACTATCTGTTTCTTTCAGGACTATACTTGAATCTCTCCACTGAACTCTATGTTCATTATCCCATGCGTGTTGATATATTTGAAATCTATCAAATTCTCTATTTTTAATATAAGATTGATGTTCACTTATTCTAACGTTTAATGGTCTTGATATTTCATTTATATAAAACTGTTCGCATTCACAAGGTATTTTATAAATACAATTCTTTGTCCTTTCTTGTTTGTTGTTAGGTTGAGTTTTAGATAGAATAGATCTCAATGTGTTGGTTGTTTTGAATGTTGTTGAAATGTTGAATTTATTTCCTATTGTTTTAAGTTTTTTGGATAGTCCTTTTATGTATGGTATTGATATTTTCCTCGTATTATTTCTTGTGAATGTTGTAGGATCTCGTTCTATGTTGTTCTGTTCCATTCGATCCAATCTTGACAATTCCTTATTTGTAAACGATAAAGGATAATCATTTTTTAACAAAACAGGTGTTAAGAATTGTTTTTCTTCTAAAAATGAATTTTCGTTAGCACAAGTAATTTTGGCTCTTTCATATAAGGATTTTATGATTTCCTTTTTAACGTTGATGTGATTTGATTTGTAATTGAGATATCTGTTGGTATGTGTTGGTTTTCTATACACTTGAGTCTCATATCCAGTATCCTTCTTTGAGACTAAAACATCGAGGAAAGGTAGGGTGTTATTATATTCCTTTTCCATTGTAAATTTTATTGTCTCTTCTTGATCGTTTATAATATTCAGGAATGTATCCAACAACTCTGATCTATGAGGCCATATTGAAAACACATCATCTACATATCTCCACCATACAGTGGGTTTTAAATTTTGTTTAGAAATGACATTAGTTTCGAAATCCTCCATAAATATATTTATATATCAATGATCCGGGAAAGGTTACAATTTCACAGGTCAAATATAATTTTTTTTGGACAAGACATCGTAAGTAATAGATATTTGTTATTCGGAATGATATTATATTTTGATTTTGATCGAATTATTTTTAGTTTACACATAATTTATCAACATTCATATCAGAAACAAAGAAATATACATTTAAATAAATTTAATATTCTTTTAGAACAAAATAGTATACATACATACTTTTGATAACCTAAATAGAAATAATGACATATTAGCGACAGTTGTCAATCTATCA
Source organism: Diabrotica virgifera virgifera (assembly GCF_917563875.1). NCBI lineage: Eukaryota > Metazoa > Arthropoda > Insecta > Coleoptera > Chrysomelidae > Diabrotica > Diabrotica virgifera. Next base: position 72,206,210 of record NC_065448.1, read on the forward strand.
AGTAGACAGTTAAATGCAACGGAAAATTTGGTATTGTCAAAGGGTTTAAACTATGCTGTTACTCATCCATCTATTCCAAAATTAGACATAATTAGTTCAGTGGAAAAAATATTCCAGTGTTTACCAACTCATGAAAAAAAAACAGTTTAGGGTACTATGTAAACTTGAATTGGAAAAGACAAATGAAATTGAACAGAACATCAGTAAAGAGGAAATGAAAGCTTTAAAAACTTTAAAAAATGATGACTCCTCCAATATGAGGACAAAATTACAGATCTAATTACAAATGGACCTTATATCAAATTATCGAAGGATCCAACGAAAACACTGGAGAACAAAATCTATAGAACTTTATTCAAATTTAAAAATGATCTAACATACTATCAAAGAAAATTAATGACACCGCATTACAGTGAGTCACCACATTTTTATGGAGTGCCGAAAATTCATAAAGAGAACATACCACTTAGACCCATTTGTAGTACTATCAGTTCTCCTTTTAGTGAACTATCAAAATTTTTAATTAATATTATAAAACCATTTGCTAATAATGATGACACATTTATAAAAAAAAACATTTTTTAAACAAACTATCAACTATTGAGTTTAATCCAAATAATATTTTAGTAAGTTTTGACATAAACAGGTTATTTACAAATGTGCCATTAGATAAAACTTTAAACATAATCAAAACGAAATTAGAGAATGATGATACATTGACAACTAGGACAAGACTAAATGTATCAGCTATAATGAAGTTATTGACATTATGTACTAATAATAACTATTTTCAACTAAATAATGAATTTTATAAACAAAATTTTGGTCTAGCAATGGGCTCCTCTTTATCTCCATTAGTGGCTAATATATTTATGAAGGATTTCGAAACTAATATCATTTCTAAACAAAATTTAAAACCCACTGTATGGTGGAGATATGTAGATGATGTGTTTTCAATATGGCCTCATAGATCAGAATTGTTGGATACATTCCTGAATATTATAAACGATCAAGAAGAGACAATAAAATTTACAATGGAAAAGGAATATAATAACACCCTACCTTTCCTCGATGTTTTAGTCTCAAAGAAGGATGCTGGATATGAGACTCAAGTGTATAGAAAACCAACACATACCAACAGATACCTCAATTACAAATCAAATCACAACATCAACATTAAAAAGGGAATCATAAAATCCTTATGTGATAGAGCCAAAATTACTTGTTCTAGCGAAAACTCATTTTTAGAAGAAAAACAATTTTTAACATCTGTTTTATTAAAAAATGATTATCCTTTATCGTTTATCGTTTATAAATAAGGAATTATCAAGTTTGGATCGAATGGAACAGAACAATATAGAACGCGATCCTACAACATTCGCAAGAAATAATACGAGGAAAATATCAATACCATACATAAAAGGACTATCCGAGAAACTTAAAACAATAGTAAATAAATTCATCATGTCAACAACATTCAAAACAACCAACACATTGAGATCTATCTAATCTATCTATCTATCTAATCAGCCCTAAACATCCATCCTTGGATATAGGCCTCCTCTTCCTTCTTCCATGCCTCTCTATCTTGGGCAATTTGCATCCATTTTGACCCAGTGTGTTTCTTCAGGTCATCTGACCATCCCCTTTTTCGTTTGTGGTTCCATGGTCCCCAATGTATTACCATCTTAGTCCATCTTTCATCCTTCTGCCGTAGGGTGTGTCCAGCGAACTTCCATTTAAGCTTTGCTACTTGGGTAGAGACGTCTTTCACTTTTGTTTTGTTACGGATCCATTCGTTTCTTTTCCTGTCTGATAATTTAATGTTCAGCATTTGTCTTTCCATGGCTCTTTCTGTCTTTGCTATTTTTTCCGTATTCTCTTTTGTAAACGTCCATGTCTGAGAGCCATATATTAAAACAGGGAGTATACATTGATTGAAGACTTTTGTTTTTAGGTATTGCGGGTATTTTGCGAAAATACCCGCATTGAGATCTATTCTATCTAAAACTAAACCTAACAATGAACAAGAAAGGAAAAAGAATTGTATTTATAAAATACCTTGTGAATGCGAACAGTTTTATATAGGTGAAACATCAAGACCATTAAACGTTAGAATAAGTGAACATGAATCTTATATTAAAAATAGAGAATTTGATAGATCTGAAATATGTCAACCCGCATGGGATAATGAACATAGAGTTCAGTGGTGAGATTCAAGTATAGTCCTGAAAGAAACAGATAGTAAAAAGAGAAAAATCAAAGAAGCGGCTCTAATTATGCTAAACGAAACCAACTGAAAGAGGAAGTCAATAGAAAGAAAATACCACAATTATTAAGTCAATAGTCGAGTTAGTACATATTTGATATGTTAGTATTACTTATATATCCATGTATTATTGATATTTTTTATAATTTAAAACAAAATTATAGTAAAGTCAGAATTTGATATTAATTTTGGGAGTAAATTAAATGTAAGACCAAATACTTACGACGTCGAGATAGTATCACGCGGTTTTTCCTGGTTTTCCCTCGTGATTTACTATGAGATCTCCAACGCGAGAATTTTAATGTCACCGTTGCATATGGTTGTCTTTTTAAAGACAGATCACATGCTATGATTTTTTTGTGACGGATATTCTTGAGTTGGGGTTGATTTCATGTAATCGAATGAACTATCTTTCAGTAAAATCGTCCCAGGAACGCAACCCATAAATATTGGCAATATCATTTTAAAGTCTTCTACTTTAAAATATATCATATGTATCTGAATTGCCGATATAAATGAGTCAAATTAAATAAATTATTAGAAGAATTTTTTACTAAGCAACAACATTTTTGTTTATGTTAGTAGTATTTTGTATTTTGACAACGGCACCCGATTTGGGCGTCGAAACGTTAATAAAAATCATTTTTTAATAATATTGTGGCTTATTTCCCTTTATAAATAGTTAAAATTGTAAAAATGCCACAAGAAAATAGCTTTAGAACAACATTAATTCTACATGAAGAAATAATGCCGGTTTGTTCTATAAATAGAGGTCCGCAAATGCTTCGCTTCCGGGATACGGGGTGTTGAAATTTTAATTTCAAACTGCCAATTTATTTATTGCTCTAAGACCAGTTGAGCTATGAAAATTAAATTTGGTGCGTTTTAAAAGGTAGTTATTGCGCATTTTTTGACATACAATTAAGAATTTTGTATTCATCATTGGCGCGCCTACGGGTAATGGTCTGAATTTTTTTAAACCTTTCTCGCCTTTTTTTCATGTGGTGCACCGTTTTTATGCAGAAAAATAAAACATCTTGACGCATATTTTTAATTTTTTAATCAAATATCACTCATGGACATCTGTCTGTATTGATTTGAAATAATAAATCTAGGTAGTTCTATAACATAATATAATGTAAAATATTTGGATAAAAATTTTTTTACTGTCCGCATTTGTACCATTATTTATTGTCAGCGTCCGTTGTTGAGAGTGTCCGTTGAAAGGAGTTAAAATGTACAGGTTCGCATATTTTAGAATGATTTTTGTTTTAAAAATCGTCCGTACAGAGGAGTTGTCCGGCGAAGAGAGATGTCCGTTAAGAGAGAGTTTACTGTATTACTTTTTTTCACTAGTTAAAAAATGAAACTACATATAATATAGTAGGGAAGGAAAGTATGCTAAATGTGCAGTCACTCGAGCGCTTAGGGGACCTATTGGGTTGTGAAGAGTATATTCTAAAACCAAAAAAAATTAAGTAAAGTTTTCCGTTTTAGTGGGGAATTGTTTCAAATAAAAGTTACCTATTGTACGTAAGGAATCCGAATCTGCAATAAAAAATGGGGGATCCTATTTAAAATTTTAAGTAACCCTCCAACCCAATCTCCGTTGGGGGTCGTGTTTGGTGCCATTCGATAGATTTTTCAAACATATTGAATAAGTGTATTTTTAAGCTTTTCGATCTGATCATTTCGAGAAATATCGCGGGATTCGTATTAAAAATTTAAAGTTTACCCCCCACCCCTCTCCGTGGGGAGTCGTGTTTGGTATCATTAGATAGATTTATGACAAATATTGAGCACTTATTTTTTAGTTTTTAGATCTATCGTTCATTTTGCGAAATATTCGCTTTTTTCTTGTGAAACTTTGTGACTCACCCATTTCCTTACGCGCCGCCCAAATCGTTAGATTTTTGAAATATAAACTGTTTTGCATGTAGTTAACTTACCTTATCGTAATCTGATAATTTCGAGTTTTTCTAAGGATACATTTTTTTTCGGCCCCCCTTAACGAACTCCGCTGTGTTTAGAGCCAATATGTGGTAGAGATACATCTACAGGGTACCAGGTTTCTCCCCATATGATAATCTGACGCGCTCGAGTTACTGCAAAAATCTCCGCTGTCCGCTTGGACTCCCCTACCAATAGGTAGCTAGGATTTTGACGTTTATTAGGTACCTACCTAAATAAAAATTACTTGACATTGTCAAAATTTATATCGCATAAGTTTACAGTAAACTACATCTTATTGTCTAAAATATATTTTAAATATGATATTATTGTAGGTATTATAAGAAGTTACTGTTAATAGTAATATATAACCACGTTACAGGAAAAATTGCTGTATAAGAGCGATAACCTAGTGAGTAGACCTCGGATTCGTAAACCAGAGGTTTCGAGTTCAAATCCGGGGTGAGGATCTCCGATTTTTTTTATTTATTGTTACTGCATTCATGTCTATAGACAATGTTGCAATCTATAGGGGGGGGGGAGCAAAGTATGCTAAATTTGCAGTCACTCGAGCGTTATGAGGACTAATTGGGTTGTGACTATTAGGTCCTAAAACCAAAAAAGTTAAGTAAAATTTTCCACTTTAGTTTCCATTTTTAATTTAATTTTCCATTTCCAATAGGTAATCGTTTTTTCCGATTATAGCGCCATCTATCCATAATTCGAAAAAATGTCTCGAATAAAAGTTGCTTATTTTTCGCAAAGAATCCAAATCTGCAATACAAATTTGGGGGTCCCATTTAAGATTTTAGAGTAACCCCCACCTCACCTCCGTTGGGGGTCGTGTTTGATACCATCCGATAGATTTTTCAATAAAACTTTGAAAGTGTATTTTGCAGTTTTTCGATCTGATGTTCATTTTGCGAAATATCGCGGGGTTTGTATTTAAAATTTTTAATTTACCCCCCACCCCTTTCCGTGGGGGTCATGTTAATTCGATAGATTTTTGAAAAATAGTGAAGACGTATTCTTGAGTTTTTCAAAAAGTTTTTGTTCAAAAAGTCGAAAGTTTTTGACTCATCCATTTCCTTACGCCCCGCTCAAATCGTCAGATTTTTGAAATATACACTCTTTTGCTTGTACTGAACTTACCTTATCTTAATCTGACATTTCGAGTATTTTTAAGGATAGATTTATTTTTTCGGGCCCTCTTAACGAACATCCCTGTGTTAACAGCCAATATGCGGTAGAGGTACATCTGCAGGGTACCAAGTTTCGCTCGACGTGCTCGAGTAACTGCAAAAATCCCTGCTTGGGCTCCCCTACCACTATTACAATGCGGTTTATAACTATACATTTAACATCAAACTAGTGCATATCTATATCTAATTGAATATACAGGATGTTTGGTAAAGAATGGGCCATAACTTAACCTCAGATTCCTGAGCTTAGAATAGGTCGATTTAGGCTAACTTACCTTGGTACAAAAGTTGATAATCACCGAAAGTCAAAGTTAAACTTTTATTTTATTTATTTTTGAATATTTCCTGACAGGCATATGACAACAACACGAAATTTGGTATATGGTGCTGGTATTGTACAGTATACTAAATTATGTTTAAACAAACGTTTCTGGCTACTACCAGAGGCATACGACGGCAGAACGTGAATGGTTGACCCCTCCCAAATTCTACGCCACTCGCGGAATTGATATTTTAGTGCAATTTTTTGATTCTCCAATACTTTATTATACAAAGCCATTATAGTCCTGTCGCCAGGGGGGGTACAACGGCCTCGTTAATTCAGATGGACTTACTCAAGTTTTTTTTATGTATTTTGACCCGTAGAACACGAATTTTTTGGGTAACAGTTGATCCGGATGTCGATAAGATTGTTATAGACCAAGAACTTGAGGAATCAAATAACAGCGATTTTTGGCAAAACAAAACAATGTTTTGTATTTTTTGGGCCATTTTAAGTAAAAAATATTTCTACAAGTTTTTTCGTAGGATGCACAGTTTTCGAGATAAACGCGGTTGAACTTTAAAAAAATCGAAAAATTGCAATTTTTGAACCCGAATAACTTTTGATTAAAAAATAAAATAGCAAGTCTGCTTACCGCATTTGAAAGTTTAAGTCAAATTATATCGGTTTTGATTATTTGCATTGGTAAAAATTTATTTTTTTATTGTTTAACAAAGCTATAAACACGTAGGGTTTCCCGTGCTTTTACATGCGTTTTAACGCATGTAACGTAGAAATAGTCTTGATTGCACTAGTACCTATTCTACCTACTCGTTCGATTTTAAACGAGAAATCATAGAAACATCACTCACGCACTAGTTGTTTGTAGCTTTGTTTAGCAATAACACAATAAATTTTTAGCAATGCAAATAATCAAAACCGACATAATTTGACTTGAACTTTCAAAGGCGCTAAGCAGAATTGCTATTTTATTTTTTAATCAAAAGTTATTCGGGTTTAAAAATTGCAGTTTTTCGATTTTTTGAAAGTTCAACCGCGTTTATCTCGAAAACTGTGCATCCTACTAAAAAACTTGTAGAAATATTTTTTGCTTAAAATGACCCAAAAAATACAAAATATTGTTTTGTTTTGCCAAAAATCGCTGTTATTTGATTCCTCAAGTTCTTGGTCTATAACAATCTTATCGACATCCGGATCAACTGTTACCCAAAAAATTCGTGTTCTACGGGTCAAAATACATAAAAAAAATTTGGGTAAGTCCATCTGAATTAACGAGGCCGTTGTACCCCCCCTGGCGACAGGACTATTAGTTTTCGAGATATTTGAAGGTAAAACGAAGGAGCATAAAAAATTAACCAAAATAAGTGTGCCTTTTCATTTTTAACTTCAAATATCTCGAAAACTCATGACTTTACCGTTACGAATGAAAAGTATATTATTTGCAGAGAAAGTATTGCAGAATCTAAAAATTATGCTAAAATAGCAGTTTCATCAGTGGCGTAGAATTTCGGAAGGATCAACCATTCACTTTCCCCTGCCAGAAACGATTATTCAACATAATTTAGTAGGGTGTACAGTGCCTACACTTTCTGCCAAGTATCATATGGATATGTCAAATTATTTTAAAGTATTTTTTTTAAATAATTTATTCTTTATTTAAAACTTTAAGAACTTTAAAAACTATTTGACATATCCTTATGGTACTTGACAGAAAGTGTAGGTACTGTACACCCTACTAAATTATGTTAAATAATCGTTTGTGGTTAATACCAGAGGCGTACGACAGGGGAAAGTGAATGGTTGACCCTTCCCACATTCTACGCCACTGAAAAAACTGCTATTTAAGCATAATTTTTAGATTCTCTAATACTTTATATGCAAATAATATACTCTTCATTCGTAACGATAAAGTCATGAGTTTTCGAGATATTTGAACTTAAAAATGAAAAGGCACCCTTATTTTGATTAATGTATTGTGCCCCTTCGTTTTTAGCTTCAAATATCTCGAAAACTAATGGCTTTGTCATTACGAATGGAGAGTATGTTTTTTACATAAAAAGTATTGGAGAATCAAAAAATTGCAATAAAATAGCAATTCCGCCAGTGGCGTAGAATTTGGGAGGGGTCAACCATCCAGGTTCCCTGTCGTACGCCTCTGGTAGTAGCCAGAAACGTTTGTTTCACATAATTTAGTAGATTATACAATAAGAGCACCATCTTACCAAATTTCGTGTTGTTGTTCCATGCCTGTCAGGAAATATTCAAAAATAAATAAAATAAAAGTTTAACTTTGACACCCTGTATTTAGGTTATTATCAACTTTTCTACTAAGGTAAGTTAGCTTAAATCGACCTATTTAGAGCTCACAGGAATCTAAGGTAAAGCTATGGCCCATTCTTTACCAAACACCCTGTAGGTATTAAAGTTATTACTTTGTTTATCTTTATTTTGTTAGTTTTGTGTTTGTTAGTTTAGTGGAGTTGAAATCAAATAAGTGTTTTGCCTGTAAATAAAATTAACAAACAGTACGAGCAAGAACAAATCGTCCACATCCTTCTTATAACTACAAGTGACTGAAACAGGAAACGTCGGTAGAAACGACTAATCTCATATTTACCGACAACACTGTATGGTCCTCACTTGATGAGCTGTAAGAAAATATACACGTAAAGTTGTCCTCACTTTGTGCGCATAACAAAAAATTATATACAGTCTAACTTTAATAGCTGGGTATAATGGCCTCACTTGGGTGGCAATATACTTGAACAATACGGGACACATATACGTAACTTTTTTTGTGTATACTGGTCATTTTTTAATTGCTATTTACTTGTCAAGGTCACTATGAAGAGTTGAAACGATTATGTCTACGTTTTCTACCGGTCCTCACTAAGTGCGCGTAATGTCAGGACCTCACTTTGATATCTGTGCATAAATATATATACATATATATATATATATATATATATATATATATATATATATATATATATATATATATATATATATATATATATATATATATATTGATGTGATCTTGATTATTGATATGAGATAATATTCTTATATGTCATTTAATTTAATCAATGCATTAATCATAATCTAATTAATTTACCAGATCACATATCAATATGTTTTCAATCTCAGGGCGAATTATAAAATTAATTACTTACTCTCGTGGCTTCTAAGTATTTCTCAATGGTTCCTAATCGGGATAGGAAAGAAAAGAGTAAAATAATACACACATATGGTTTACAATTATAATCAAAGTATTGTTTATTTTATTTAAATGGCAATCACTGCTTTATATTTGCTAGATCTTATTATTCTTAAACATAACAGTTACAAATGGGAATCTTATTTCCTTTTGGTTTCCAATTGAAAGTTTTTATTAACATTTAACTATTAGGATTTATTAGCAACAATTCTATTTAAGTTTGATGAAGCTTTTCTGATATTATTGATTATGTTCTTCAATTTATAATGTGGTATTTAATACGAAAAACCCATACATTCATGTCCAAACAAATGAGACTGACCTTTTTCTGGTGAACTGAGAATGTCTTCACACAAGACCCGTTTCCTGCTATCCTTGGCTGCGATCAAAACCTCGTCCTGGCTTTCAGTAATGTTCTCCTTTGAAGATTAGCTCGTATAGCTCTCGTTCCTGCTTCTGTCATGATGCTGTGTTCTACCTTTTTCGAAACTGCAATCAGCTACCGGGACACTCTTGGCTCAAGGAGGTTCTTTACTCTCAACCTGGCCTACCTCTCGTTCCACGATAGATCTCCACACTCACGGAACTACACCGGCTTTCTCACTCTCCGTACACTACCGTCTACTACTGGACTTCACTTCTCGACAGCTCAAAACATTCTGCTCTCTATTTTTCATTCATTCCCCTACTTTCTAAATATCCCTTCCAGATTCACAAATCAACCTTCCACCACCAACTCTCATTCGTAGTATTCCTCAAAACCAATTTTTAATCTTTCTAAATATGCTTAATGGATTTAAAAAAAAATAGTTAATTCCCATTCTAAAATTACTTTCTACTATTTACAAAATTTAATGAGCTATTATCTACTTCAACTGAGTCTTATTTAGCATAGGCTAATGATCGAACCTTCCGCGAACAACGATAATGACCTATTATCTATTTCAACTGAGTCTTATTTAGCATAGGCTAATGATCGAACCTTCCGCGAACAACGATAATGGTACGCGCCATTCACTTTGTTTATTCTCGGCGCATTGTCCCGAGTTTCGTAAGATTCTTCTAATCACTTCTTAAAATTACATATAACAATTTGTTGTATACAGGTTGTTCTAAATTTATATGCCCGTGGTTGAGAAAATTGAAAATATTTTATATTAAATTGAATTCTGTTTATAATTATCAAAATTTAATTTTCATATCAAATAGAAATATAACAAATCCCCGCCTTGTATTCGATAAAATTTATCTGCATTTTTAAATAAATTTTCTCGAGGCAAAACCAACTCCCTGTATATTTCCTTACTTTAATCTACGTCTTATACCCTAACTTACTATCTACTTCATGTAATTCTGTCTTTTATTCGTGATATTTGTATACATCGTGAATATTATAAATTCCTCGGATCTTTTCCGAGTTCCTGTGCCTCAACTCATAACTATTTATCCCATTTTCATTATTCACGATGTACGGGCCTTCGAAAACAGGCATCAACTTTGCGCAAATGCCCCCAGGAAGATTTGATACTCGTAATGCCCTCACGAGTACTTTTTCACCCTTTTGGAAAGTCACTGGTCTTCTTTTTCTATTTTGTTCCTGTCTTTGGATATATTTTTCGTTGCTTCGCCGTAATCTTCTCTGTACGGTTTCAATCACCTGTTGATATTCTTTTGGCTCTTGGTCTTCCCATGGCCTTATCGGCAGTACACCCTTCATGATGTATTCTGGGGTCTCTTTTGTTACTGTGCTCGGAATTGTATTTAGAAACCTTTCTATTTCCGCCATTTTCCTGTCCCAGTGGCGATGTTGACCATCTGTTGCAATGCGAAGAAATTTCGTCACTTCCTGTATGAATCGTTCCGAAGGATTACTCTGTGGATGCCTGATGCTGACAAAATTTGTCTCTATTCCTCGTTCTCGAAGTTGTCCCTTGAAACGATCATTTCGGAAATACGTTGCATTGTCCAGTAGAATCTTTTTTGGTGTTCCTACTATGGCTATAAAATTGTCGATTTTTCTTAATATTTCTTCCCCCTTTGTGGTGCGGCAACTATATAATTTTACGTATTTTGAAAACACATCCACCATTACCAGAATATGTTTGTTCCTTTTAGTGGTCATAATTAGATCGCTTAACATATCTATTGCTACAATGTCTAGTTTGTTTCGGGCTTCAATATTTTTGGCAACATTTTCGTTTTTGAAATTTCGACTCTTATATTTTTGACATACATCGCACTTCTGGGTAATTTCCTTTGCAATGCGGTAATCCTGTCGGCTGATGTAATTTTCCCTAAAAACGAGCCAAACTTTTCTGCTACCGATATGCCCATTGTCCTCATGTAATTTCTTTATTATCTTTTCGGCCAATGTCTGTGTCACTAAATATAGTTCCTTTCCGTCTATTCTCTTAAAATATATGTTATTTTCTACTTCCGCTGTTCTTTTCTCTCTTTCCTCTAGGTCTTCCTGGTTTGTCCTTATCTCATTTAACGAATATATCCCTTCTTCTTGTATTAATCTATTTAGTCCCACCTGTAGAGTAATTGTTTCCTTTTTTCCGGTGTCCTCATCCCGTGTTAGAGCGTTGGCTATTATGTTGTCTTTTCCTTTTATATATCGGAACTCAAAATCATACTCCTGTAATAATAGAATGCCTCTATGTATTCTATTATTTACTAATCTATTCTTCATGAGATGTACTAAAGCTGCATGGTCTGTTTCGATTGTGAATTTTGCTCCCAATAAGTAAAACCTCAATTTGTTTACGCAATATAGTACACTGGCAAACTCCAATTCTGTAACACTATATTTTCTCTCATGTGTTTTAGTCACTCGAGATATAAAACATATCGGCACTTCTTGGTCGTTTTGTATTTGAGACAGAACTCCTGCAAATTTTTGTATGGACGCATCAGTTCGGAGTATAAAAGGTAAATTGTAAATGGGGTGGTATATTTTCGTTCCTTTTGCGAATTCTCCTTTTAATGTTTCGAAAGCTTCCTCCTGTTCTTCTTTCCAATTCCATTTTATTCCTTTTTTAAGCAATTTTATCAGAGGGATTTCCTTTTGGCTCAAATCGGGAATCAGCTTTTTAAAATAATTAACCGTGCCAAGAAAACCTCTCAATGTTTTCAAATTCGTTGGTCTTGGGTATTCATCTATGAGCTCTGTCTTCGGCTAATCTTACTGTTTTGGTGTCCAATTGAAAACCCAAATAAATGACTTCTTTTTGAAAAAATTGACATTTTTCAATGTTTAATTTCAATCCCGCTGTGTCCAATTCTTCCAGAATTATTTCTATGTGTTCCAGATGACTCTGAGTATCTTGTGAAAAAATTAATAAATCATCGATATAATGAACTATGAAATCTTCATGGCGATTCAAAATGGTATGTAGAGCTCGGACAAGTGCAGCACAAGCACTCTGCAATCCAAATGGCACTACCTTAAACCGGTAGACAATACCATCAATAGAAAAAGCGGTGTAGTTTCTACACTTTTCAGCTAACGGTATAAGCCAAAAACTGTGTTTTAAGTCAATTTTCGAAAATATGTGTGACCCGGTGATTCTTCCAAAAATGGCCTCGATGTTTAGAGGTGATTCATATTGTGATACAGTGTGCTGGTTGATATTCCTGGCATCTAAACATAATCTCAATTCTCCATTGCTTTTCTTTACTATCACAATCGGGTTAACATACGGTGAATCACATCTTTCGATGATTTGATCTTCCAACATTTTATTTATTTCTTCTTTCACCTCTCGTCGATACTTGTATGGAATCGGGTAAGTCTTTGATCGAAAATTTCCCAAGTTTTTCACCTCAAATGAATGTTCGTACTTTTTAGCCACTCTGTTTTCCTCATTGATCAAATTTTCGTAGTTTCTTAACATCAACCGCAATTCTTTTTCTTTCCCTTCTCCACATATCAATTTTCTGTCTTTTTTCTCAGATTCTTCACACATGTTTACCGTGTATTCTGCATCCTCGTGTGCATATACCTCCTTTTCAAATACCACTGTTTCAATCATATTCTTTTCACTTTCATTTTTTAGCTTTATTTCTTCTTCTCCTGAGCTCGTCTCTTCTTTTGAGGAATCCCAGGTTTCCTTTGTTTCTGATACTCTCAAATTTTCTTCTTCTGGGCTCAACTCTTCTTTTGAGGAGCCACAGGTTTCATTTCCTTTTATCTTTTTCTGACCTTTTCTCCTTTTTCTTCTTTGTCCTTGCTTCGCTGCCAAATTCATTTCCACTGTTTGTTCTTTACCTGATTCGTCCGTATTTTGTTTCTCATGTTCCTTGTCCTGTTCTTTTTCTTTTTCTTCTGTTAGTTTCATCGTATTATTTTTAAAATCTATCACTACATGTTTTTCTGCCAATTCGTCAACTCCTACTATCATGTCATGTGACATGTTTGGCATTATTACACATTGTAGTGCATACATATTCTTACCCAGTCGTACCATTACTCGTATGCCTTCATTTATAGTTGCCAATGTCCGTTTGTTTGCGCCCACTAAATTTACCCTAGGTATTTTGTAAATTAAATTTGTTAAGTTAACTTCTTCTATTAGTTTTCTGTTGACCAATGTTATTTCAGATCCAGTGTTTATCATAATTTTAATTGGTTTCTCGTTGATAAATCCATCCACAAATTTTAAATTAACTCCATTTTTCTTTTCGTTGTTTCCTGCCAATTTAATAAACTCCTTGGGGTGACAAAAGATTCCTGTTTGATTTTTGGTTTTTAGTGAGCGCCGTCGTGAAAAGACGCCGGTTGCTCATCGCTGTTTATATTTTCGTCATAATGTCTCTCTCCGTCATATTCATCTGTCTGGGTATTATTTACTTCTCTTCTATTTTCTCTTGGTCTGTCGGATCTGTTTCGGTTTTCTCGATATCCCTGTTCATTTTGTCTACCATTATTTCTGTTTTCTTGATTTGAGCGTGTGGTGTTTCTATTCTGGTATTCTCGATTTCTGTCCTCATTCCATTGCCTATTTCTTTGTTCATAATTTCCTCTTCCGTTGTCTCTATTTTCGTTTTCCCTTCTGGGATTAAAATCTCGTCTTGTATAGTCCCTCCTATTTTGATTTCTATCTCTGTAATCTTGTGTTTCTCGGGGCCTGTAATCTTCTCGCGACCTTCTTGATTTTCTTTCTCTTAGACGTGATTCTCTTATTTGTAAGAATTGGCATAGACTATCTATGTCTTTGTAGTTTTGCAATGTGATATGGTCTTCCAGCTTTTCTTCGAAATGTCTTGCAATCAGTTCGACTAATTGTTCCGATGAGTAATTATATTGTAAATGTTTTGCATTATTGTAAATTTGTAAAGCATATGTCCTTTCTGATACCCCCATCCTATCATTGTATTTCCCATTTTACAATTCCTTGTTAATTTCCAATTGTTGGACTTTTCCCCAGAAATAATTCAAAAATTTTTGTTCAAATTGTTGCCAACTGTCAAATTCTTCTTCTTTGCAATCGAACCATAGGCTTGCTTCATATTTGAGATGGTTTCTGATAGTTTCTTTTGCTGTTTCGAAATTTCCGATGTGTTGTATTTTCTTTTTCAGGCTATTTATGAACGGCACTGGGTGTAATCTTCTTACATCCCCGCCAAACCTTATCTTCACGTCATCTGTGCTATGTATAACCATTTCTCTTCTTTCTCCTACATTTTGTTGCGTCCGGTTTTCGGTGACTTGTTTTTCTATTTCTGTGATTCTTTTTTCCACTTCTTCTCTGTCTACTTGAATAGCATTTTCCAACTTATTTTCCAAATTTTCTATACCCTTTTTCTGGCAATTCGTTATTTCCTTTATTTTGCTTTTGATTTCTTTAATCTCTGTCTCTTGTTGTCCCATATCGTTCTTGATCATTGTCAAACATCCTTTTACTTCCTTTTCATACTTTCCTATGCGTTCCTCCATTTTCTTGTTGTTCTCTTCTATTGCTTGTTTCATTTTTTGTTGTGTTTCATCCATTTTTTGATCCAATTTTTGTTGTGTTTCAACCATTTTTTGTTGTGTTTCATCCATTTTTTGTTCCACTTTATCCATTTTCTTTGATGTTTCTTCTTGATTTTTATCCATTGTTAGTTTTGTTTCCTCCTGATTTTTATCCATCGTCCTTTTTGCTTCATCCATTGCTTGTTTTGTTTCTCTTTGATTGTCATCCAGTTTTTGTTCCATTCTTTGTGACTGGAGTTGCATCATTTGTAATAATTTATCTATTCCTGATAATTCTTGCTGTTCTGATGCCATGATTGTCGTGTCTAAAATATCTTCTTGGTCTGAATTATTCTCTTGATTTGAATGTTCTTTTTGTTTTTTGTTCTCTTTGCTTTGGCTTCTTGTCACAGACATTTGTTTTCAAGAAGTACTGTCCCCGCCAAATATGAAATTTTACTAGTATGTTACCAAGACGACTTTTTATTACCCAAATATTATAAATTGTCAATAAATATATCAAATGTAAATATCGTAAAAATAAAATATTAAATCAGTTATGTAAAATTTGTACCTAAAGAGATCTAAAATTTTATAAATGATGAAAGGGTTGCCAATGCGAGTCCATTATACAATTGGATATGGTAATTGAGTCAATACTCGCAATCTTTAGTTTGTATTTTTATTAGTTGTTACATAATCGTGGGGCAACCGGTTTCGAGTCTTACAATATATGACTCATCATCAGGCCCAGTACAAAAAAGTCTTCTCAATACAAACTACAACCTAAAAAACACAAAACGAGAGACATGTACACATATATATACAAAACATAAAAACAACTTTTTCTTGGTTTTAATCACACACCATGAAACCAAGCAACTGTGTAGTATTGAACTCAACCTTCCATAGTATGTAAAGATGAGACTTATTGTCATTGGGAGCGACCAATCTGATGAAAATTGCTTGGTATATAATTTTAATATATATACTACCATCATTTTAAGGGATGATGGAGTTCTGACAAGATAGTATGCGATCAAAAGACATAATATAAAGTTATTAGTAATTAGTATGTACTTACATAACAGCCATTGAAACTGTTCCACAGCTAAAGATGTACATGCAGTCACCAGCTCCCATAAGGATAGTTGATCGATCAAACAACCTTTAGTCTCTTATATTGTAAGTTGTGTTCAATGTGGAACTTGGAAAAGAAAAATTCTTATGTTCCCAAAGATGTGCGTTTTATATCCTTCACAGTTGTTTTTTGTCAAGCTTAGCCGTTGTTTTTATATGTTTTATGTTTAGTAAATTTAAAAAATATTTAATAATTTAATATTGGGACAACACTCACAAAAATTCCACATACACAAATTTTCTTCTTCTTCTTCTTGTAGTTTCATGGCCTCCACCTCTTAGGTACTTGGCCAGTCCTCGTATTTAGACTAACTGGAAGGGAATCCTCTTTTCAAAGGGTCTGGATTTTTCCATATTCCCTTCTTTAAATTCATTGTGATATGATTTTCAAATAACTATTTTTATTTTATATTTTAATTTGAAATATTGTTAAAAATTGATTGATCTTTCTTAAGGTTTGGTCATTAATATTATGTAAGATATTTTGTAATGAAATGGGGGTTGGATTTCCTATATTAACTAGTTCCTGATACAGGTCAAATTGATTTGTTTTGTTAATTGGGCATTCAAGTAACATATGAGTTATACTTCCTATCTGTCCACATTCACAAAAAGGAGTATCACTACAATTAATTTTAAACAAATGGTCTGGTGTGTGACAATGGCCCGTTCGCATTCTAATAATAGATGTCAAGTGCCTTCGATCCACAAATGTGAATTTGTGGAACCAAGGGTTTATAGAAAAATCACTTTGGCATTGTTGATACCATTTCCCTTTAGTTTTAAACTGCTTTGTCCATTCAACTTTAAACTCGTTTACAATTTTTTGTTTAATAAAAGGCAAAAAGTCAAATTTATCTATTTTAATGTCTGCAGGAACATTTAAAGTCTTGCCTATATTTGCCAATTTATCAGCCTCTGTATTCCCCTTTACTCCAGTATGGCCTGGAATCCAAGCTAAGATTATATTAAATCCTGCTTCCATTGACTCAATAATAAGTCTTTTAGTTAGGTTTACAATATGGTTGTTTGTCCCCCAGGTGGTGTTATGTAATTTTTGGATAGCACTTTTAGCATCTGAAAAAATTATTGCTTCTTTAATATTTTTTTCAATACAAACAGATACTGCCTTGTTAATTGCAATAATTTCTGCAGTGCATATTTGAGTGTTCTCATGTAATCTGGATGCATAGTTATAATTGATTGAAGGTATGTGTACCCCAAAACCTACTGTCCTCGACTCGGGATCTAAAGAACCATCTGTAAATACCCATGTATAATTTCCATATGAAGCTGAAAATTCATTAAGAAATTCCTGATGAGTATAGATTTCCATTTTTTTATGGGTTGAGAAAATTGTCTGAAATGTTCCCGTAAGATAATTCAGTTCGATCTGAAAGCAGGATTTAATATTCTCTTTATATAGATTAATGAGGTATTTGTCAAAATTATTTTTGATTTCAATCAAATATGGTGGCTCTTGTGATTTCCAAAATCCTATTTTATAATTTACTTTGGTTCCCAACTCTGACAGGATTTCGTTCAGTGGATTTTTCAGATCAGCTAGGATTTTCAGATAGAACTTAGCGCACAGTATTTTCCTTCTTGCATCTAATGAAATTTCTCCACTTTCTGCTAACAAAGCATTAGTGGGGGTAGATCTCATACAGCCCGTGATGATTCGTAAAGCTTTAAACTGAATTTTATCTAATATTAAGAGTGGGGACTTACTACAGGGTTTTAATATTGCACATGAATAATCCAAATGGAGTCTTACGATTCCTTTATAAATTAATGAGACTGTATGGGGGTTTGCTCCCCACCAGGTTCCACATATTGCCCTCATTATATTCAAACCTTTTTGAGCTTGTGTTTCGATACGTTTAATATTTTCAATCCAGTTAAGTCGATTATTGAATATTGTCCCTAAATATTTAATTGATTCTCTAATAGGAATTATCTCTCCCTCTATTTTTAACGGAATATTATTGGTGATGTTTTTCTTTTTGTTAAAGATTACTGCAGAGGATTTACCATGGGACAAGGGTAGTTTATTTTCTGTTAACCATTGAGTTATGTGAGTAAGACATATATTAGTTAATCTTATAAGATTATTTATATCTTCACCAACTGTTATGAGGGCTAGATCATCTGCATATTGAATTAGCCTGAAATTAGATGGAATAATGTCATGTAGCGCTTTGGTATATATGTTGAATAGTAGTGGGCTCAGTGGCGATCCCTGAGCCAGCCCTTTATCAGTGATGTTGGGTCCAATTATTTGGTATTCCCTATCTCGGATATAAATATTTCTGTTATTTAAGAATTCAAAAATTAGGTTATTATATGTATATGGTATTTTTAAATCTGCCATTTTTCTATATAAAAGGTAGATATCTATATTATCATAAGCAGCTTTTAGATCAAGGAAGACCGTTAAAACCGCTTTTCTCTCAGTAAAAGCATTAAGTACTATGTGGGAAAGCGCTACATGCGCATTACTACATCCACTTTCTTTGCGAAAGCCCAGCTGATAGCTGGGCAAAATACTATTATGCTCTACGAACCATTCTATTCTATTTTTAATTATGTTTTCTAGAATTTTACCTACACATGACGTTAAGGCAATTGGTCGGTAACTTTCTGGACTGTTTGGACATTTAGTAGGTTTAGGAAAGGTAATATTAGTGTTTGTTTCCACTGCCATGGTATCTTACTTGTTTTTAATATATTATTGAAAATTTTTATCAAATGGGATTCTGCTATTGTGGGTATGTTTTTTAACATCGAATAAGGTACCTTATCCATACCAGTGGCCTTATCTTTTTTTGAGTAGGTATATTATATTAGTGTACTCAGTGTAGGTTATTTCCTCAACAGTTTCATTGCTAGGGCTCAGAAGTTTAAACCAGGGATCTACATTGCATGAAGTTAAATTATTTAGAATTTTTATCGAGGTTTCGTTATTGGGAAAAGTTACATGGCTATTAGAAAAATGAGTTTTAAATTTTTTAATTGTGTTCCAAATTTTTTTAACTGGAGTTTCCCTCGTAAGTGATCCACAAAATCGTCTAAAACTAGATTTTTTTTTAATTTGTAATTGTTTTTTAACGAAAGCTTTAATTCTATTACAGTTTATGTAATTTTCCACGGTTTGGTTATCTACATAGGTTTTGATTGCTTTTCGTCTATTTTTTATTAACTCATCGCATTCGTTGTCCCACCATGGTGCCCCCTTAGTTTTATCTCTAACTGTTATGTAAGGGATATTATCTTCTGCACTAGAATTGACAATATTATGCCATTCATTATAATCCACGTCATGTCGATCAGACAGCTTAGTTTCTATAGTGCCCATGTATTTTGGCCAATTTGCTTTTTTGAAATTTCTTCTGGTACCTAATATGCTGCCTCCATTTGAGGATTGTGTTTGGATAATTTCACATATAGTTGGGAAATGGTCACTTTGTCCACTATCTGGGTGTACCCACCAATGACACTTAGATGCTAAATCTTGGGTTACTATGGTAAGATCAACTGCTGATGGATTCTGCCCTGGTTGTACCATTCTGGTGGAGGTACCATCATTCATTATAACTAATTGTTCTTCATCAACGAATTCCATTATTATTTTCCCATTATGGTTGTTACAAGCACATCCCCATACCTGATCATGTGCATTTAAGTCTCCCATGATTATATAAGGTTTGTGAAAATCTTTTTTAATATTATTCCATGTTGATTGTTTTATTTGCTGACCTGAAGGGTTGTAGATATTAATTATATTTAGGTCAAATTTTGGTAAGTTTATACCTATCACCTGCATATTTGATGTTCTGTCAGAGTTGCTCACTCGTATACTAGTGTGTTCAAAACTATCTTTAATTAGGATCATAATGCCACCATATCCATCATATCTATCTTCCCTGTATATGAAATAGTTTTTTATATTTAATATATACGTGTTATTTGTCCATGTTTCATTTAATAAGATTACATCTGGTTTAAGTTCTTTAATGAAGATTTTTAAATTTTCATAATTTGGTTTAATACTTCTAATGTTCCACTGCATGAGAGTGAAACAGCCTTGCATTTGGAATTTTTTATTTTTATTTTGATCCATAAAATGATGGGGGTGATGAGTTAATATCTAAATAGCCTGTGTCAAACGTAGGTGAGCCTATGCTTTTAAAATTACAAATTTGTGCAATAAAATTGAGAACATGTTCTCTGTCTGAATTATTTAATTTACTAGCCATATTCATAATATCTTGAAGGGACTGAGAGCTTTCTTTGAAAACGTTTTCAGAGGTTTGATTATTGGTTTTATTAAAATTTGGTGAATTTGGGGTACTATATGCCATGGAGGAAGTGGATGGCAACCTACCATTGGGGTTTAATATATTCTCGTTGTGTAGATCTTTATCGTATGTCCCATTATCTTGTGCTCGCCTTTTATTTCCTTTAAGTGTGACACTATAAGTGCTGGATTTTTATTTCCTTTAAGTGTGACACTATAAGTGCTGGATTTTTGTTGATTACTGACGTGTGTCGTTCGTCTAGAGTTTAATGGGATACTTTGTGGTTCCAGGTTTTTAGTGCCTTGAAAGGCAGGGAAATCACTCGGATGGTTAATGAAATTATTGTTTTTTGTTTTTGGAATTTTTTCAGAAGCCTCAAAAAAAGATAGATTTTCTAAAGACATCATCTCTCTAATTTTTTTTTGTCTCATAAATTCGGGACATTGATGGCTTGTGCTATTATGCTCAATACTGTTACAGTGAACACATTTCATAACACACGTTTCATTTGGTTCATGTATTTTAGTACAATTAATGCATTTACTATTTTTTGTTTTGCACAGATTTTTGGTGTGCCCATAATTTAAGCAGTTATAACACTGTATCACTGGCATTATATATGGCAAGACTCTATGTTCTATACCGCAGATCAATACTCCCCTCGGTAAAGTAGTCCCTGTAAAGGTATAACAAACAGTTCCAGTTGGGAGAAGTGTAACCACCTCCTCACTTTGGCTGCCCTGTTGAGATATCTCATCCATTTTTTGTTTAATTCTTCTATTAAAACGTTTGACATGAATAATTTTACAATTTTTTGTATTGGGTTCTGAGTATTTCAACAGGGTATCCTCTGTGAAGTCTCTATTGATAAATTTTACAATACCTTTACAGGTTACATTCTTATTAGGGATGAACAAGTCATATCCTTTATCTTTTAACGTATTTGAATCCAAAAAATCATTTGCCGCTTTTCTGTTTTTAAATTCCACACTAATTCTATTTATCCCCTTTTTATGAGTTTTAAAGATTTCGTTTAATTTTAGATCATAGATTTCTCTAGCTATGGCCAAATAGTTATATTTCCCGATATTCAAATTTTCATTATTGGATTCTATATAGACTTCAAACGGACCTTTATCATAAATATCATATCTAGATGGGATGTTATTTAAATTTATACTTTCTTTTTTATCAGTCACAATTATTTGTTTTTTGTTATCTCTTAAATTATTATTATTACTTAGATTGCCTATATAACTCGTATTTGTAGTCATTGGAACATCAAAGTTATCATTTTTTTCGACTAAATTTAAATCTGGGGGCCTATCACCCCCAGACGTGTCCCCCATTTTTAAAACTAGTTTGCTTTATTTATTTAATTTTTTTTAATTATTCTATTAAAGTGTTTTAATTTAGGCTATTAGAATTATAATTTATAAAAGATTTTATTAAAATACCTGACTTTCAAAAGCCGACAGCAATTCAAATTCTGACACCACTACCTTGTCAAAAAATCAATCAAACTTTAAATTCCAAATTATTAGCTATTTTTATCCAAATTTTCTCAGAATTAACTTCGGAGTATAGTTCTTGTAGCTACGTGACAAAAATTATTGCAGTATTACTTTTTCTGTCTCAACTAAACGGCTTTTTCAGAGAACTCTGATATAAGTATATCATTCAACTTTTAACTTTTTATACTTTACAATAACAATTTTTGACAACTTCTATTTCAATTTATTTAATTTTCCATACACAAATTTTAAAAAAGTTTTTTTGGTTGCCAAGACTTTTTATTTTATGTCATATTTTAAGGTTGTGTTATTAGATTTTCCACAAAATTTATTGATTGACATGTCTTCTACTTCCTCGAGGAGCTGGCGACTACAGGTCTGGACGTGCAGCTCTAGTTTTTGATCTATGGATACGTGATCCTCATGTCCCATGTTTATACAAGTATATGTAATTTTTTTCCATTTTATATCTACTATTATTTATATGTGTGTGTGTGTGTGTGTGTGTGTGTGTGTGTGTGTGTGTGTGTGTGTGTGTGTGTGTGTGTGTGTGTGTGTGTGTGTGTGTGTGTGTGTGTGTGTGTGTGTGTGTGTGTGTGTGTGTGTGTGTGTGTGTGTGTGTGTGTGTGTGTGTGTGTGTGTGTGTGTGTGTGTGTGTGTGTGTGTGTGTGTGTGTGTGTGTGTGTGTGTGTGTGTGTGTGTGTGTGTGTGTGTGTGTGTGTGTGTGTGTGTGTGTGTGTGTGTGTGTGTGTGTGTGTGTGTGTGTGTGTGTGTGTGTGTGTGTGTGTGTGTGTGTGTGTGTGTGTGTGTGTGTGTGTGTGTGTGTGTGTGTGTGTGTGTGTGTGTGTGTGTGTGTGTGTGTGTGTGTGTGTGTGTGTGTGTGTGTGTGTGTGTGTGTGTGTGTGTGTGTGTGTGTGTGTGTGTGTGTGTGTGTGTGTGTGTGTGTGTGTGTGTGTGTGTGTGTGTGTGTGTGTGTGTGTGTGTGTGTGTGTGTGTGTGTGTGTGTGTGTGTGTGTGTGTGTGTGTGTGTGTGTGTGTGTGTGTGTGTGTGTGTGTGTGTGTGTGTGTGTGTGTGTGTGTGTGTGTGTGTGTGTGTGTGTGTGTGTGTGTGTGTGTGTGTGTGTGTGTGTGTGTGTGTGTGTGTGTGTGTGTGTGTGTGTGTGTGTGTGTGTGTGTGTGTGTGTGTGTGTGTGTGTGTGTGTGTGTGTGTGTGTGTGTGTGTGTGTGTGTGTGTGTGTGTGTGTGTGTGTGTGTGTGTGTGTGTGTGTGTGTGTGTGTGTGTGTGTGTGTGTGTGTGTGTGTGTGTGTGTGTGTGTGTGTGTGTGTGTGTGTGTGTGTGTGTGTGTGTGTGTGTGTGTGTGTGTGTGTGTGTGTGTGTGTGTGTGTGTGTGTGTGTGTGTGTGTGTGTGTGTGTGTGTGTGTGTGTGTGTGTGTGTGTGTGTGTGTGTGTGTGTGTGTGTGTGTGTGTGTGTGTGTGTGTGTGTGTGTGTGTGTGTGTGTGTGTGTGTGTGTGTGTGTGTGTGTGTGTGTGTGTGTGTGTGTGTGTGTGTGTGTGTGTGTGTGTGTGTGTGTGTGTGTGTGTGTGTGTGTGTGTGTGTGTGTGTGTGTGTGTGTGTGTGTGTGTGTGTGTGTGTGTGTGTGTGTGTGTGTGTGTGTGTGTGTGTGTGTGTGTGTGTGTGTGTGTGTGTGTGTGTGTGTGTGTGTGTGTGTGTGTGTGTGTGTGTGTGTGTGTGTGTGTGTGTGTGTGTGTGTGTGTGTGTGTGTGTGTGTGTGTGTGTGTGTGTGTGTGTGTGTGTGTGTGTGTGTGTGTGTGTGTGTGTGTGTGTGTGTGTGTGTGTGTGTGTGTGTGTGTGTGTGTGTGTGTGTGTGTGTGTGTGTGTGTATGTATGTGTGCATTTGTAGTTATATGGTTTTATGTGTTTTTTTTTTTACAGTTGTTTGTACAATTACTATGTATTTTAGTAGTTTTATTTTCTTATTCGTACATAAGGGTAAATCAGAACAAGTCTAATCTACACATATATACACCTGTTTGTTTCCGAGTAATGTTTTTATTTATTTACTTTTATTTTTATTTTTTCTCAAACCCATTTCTGTGTATTGTTTATTCATCAATTAATTAATTAATTAATCAACTAAATGTTATAACTAATCATTAACAAATAAATTCAAAAACGTTTCTTTTTTCTCGCGTTGTAGTTGGACATCTTGCTATTCGTACCGAGCATGCGTATTTATCTTAGTACGCATGTCAACCACGAATAGAAGCACGCTTACTTTTGTATTCTTTCTCTTTTGGATTTGGGATTGGGAACACATCACATCTTGTCCACGTGTTCGCCTGCACGTGTTGACGAAATCTTAGTGGCTCATATACGTTGGGACGCAGTACTCGGCAAATTGTTTGCTCACTGTTTTGTAAAGTTTTAGGAGTACATACTACTCAGGTTGCTCTATCCTGACAAGAAGGTTTCTGATGTAAAGTGAGGTTGAAATAAGATTCAGCAGGAACATTATGAAATAATCGGATACAAGAGATGTGATAGTAATTTATGGACGATCCAGTTTATGAATTAATTATGTATGGTATTTCCAATGACTTAAAATATGTCTGTAATGTGGTTTCTTGATGTATATTGGATTGTTATATGGGAATCTGTAAAACGAATTATAGAGGATGGCTCAAATATTAAAGGATGTCATCCATATAACTACATATGCACACATACATACACACACACACACACACACACACACACACACACACACACACACACACACACACACACACACACACCACACACACACACACATACACACACACAGATACATACGAACACACAGATACGCATATGACGTAAGATATAAATATAAATAAAACAACATATAAATGTATATACATGGCGGTCAACTTATATCTACAAACACAACACACACACAAACACACACACACATACACACATACACACACACACACACACCACACACATATAAATAATAGTAGATATAAAATGGAAAAAAATTACATATACTTGTATAAACATGGGACATGAGGATCACGTATCCATAGATCAAAAACTAGAGCTGCACGTCTTATATGTGGATAAACATAATAACTGTACAACCTACAATATATCAGACCTGTAGTCGCCAGCTCCTCGAGGAAGTAGAAGACATGTCAATCAATAAATTTTGTGGGAAATCTAATAACACAACCTTAAAATATGACATAAAATAAAAAGTCTTGGCAACCAAAAAAACTTTTTTAAAATTTGTGTATGTGGAATTTTTGTGAGTGTTGTCCCAATATTAAATTATTAAATATTTTTTAAATTTACTAAACATAAAACATATAAAAACAACGGCTAAGCTTGACAAAAAACAACTGTGAAGGATATAAAACACACATCTTTGGGAACATAAGAATTTTTCTTTTCCAAGTTCCACATTGAACACAACTTACAATATAAGAGACTAAACGTTGTTTGATCGATCAACTATCCTTATGGGAGCTGGTGACTGCATGTACATCTTTAGCTGTGGAACAGTTTCAATGACTGTTATGTAAGTACATACTAATTACTAATAACTTTATATTATGTCTTTTGATCGCATACTATCTTGTCAGAACTCCATCATCCCTTAACTAGTTGAGGAATGATGGTAGTATATATATTAAAATTATATACCAAGCAATTTTCATCAGATTGGTCGCTCCCAATGACAATAAGTCTCATCTTTACATACTATGGAAGGTTGAGTTCAATACTACACAGTTGCTTGGCTTCATGGTGTGTGATTAAAACCAAGACAAAGTTGTTTTTATGTTTTGTATATATATGTGTATATGTCTCTCGTTTTGTGTTTTTTAGCTTGTAGTTTGTATTGAGAAGACTTTTTTGTACTGGGCCTGATGATGAGTCATATATTGTAAGACTCGAAACCGGTTGCCCCACGATTATGTAACAACTAATAAAAATACAAACTATTGACTCAATTACCATATCCAATTCTAAAATTTTATGTTATCAAATGTAAGTATCTCACTTTTTACCACAGGCATATAAATTTTCAAATACCGGCTTTTCTTTCTATCCTTCAAATTTGCCACTAGAAATACTTTTCAATGCTTTCCACGTTGGACGACAGTTGATGTGATCTTGATTATTGATATGAGATAATATTCTTATATGTCATTTAATTTAATCAATGCATTAATCATAATCTAATTAATTTACCAGATCACATATCAATATGTTTTCAATCTGAGGGCGAATTATAAAATTAATTACTTACTCTCGTGGCTTCTAAGTATTTCTCAATGGTTCCTAATCGGGATAGGAAAGAAAAGAGTAAAATAATACACACATATGGGTTACAATTATAATCAAAGTATTGTTTATTTTATTTAAATGGCAATCACTGCTTTATATTTGTTAGATCTTATTATTCTTAAACATAACAATTACAAATGGGAATCTTATTTCCTTTTGGTTTCCAATTGAAAGTTTTTATTAACATTTAACTATTAGGATTTATTAGCAACAATTCTATTTAAGTTTGATGAAGCTTTTCTGATATTATTGATTATGTTCTTCAATTTATAATGTGTTATTTAATACGAAAAACCCATACATTCATGTCCAAACAAATGAGACTGACCTTTTTCTGGTGAACTGAGAATGTCTTCACACAAGACCCGTTTCCTGCTATCCTTGGCTGCGATCAAAACCTCGTCCTGGCTTTCAGTAATGTTCTCCTTTGAAGATTAGCTCGTATAGCTCTCGTTCCTGCTTCTGTCGTGATGCTGTGTTCTACCTTTTTCGAAACTGCAATCAGCTACCGGGACACTCTTGGCTCAAGGAGGTTCTTTACTCTCAACCTGGCCTACCTCTCGTTCCACGATAGATCTCCACACTCACGGAACTACACCGGCTTTCTCACTCTCCGTACACTACCGTCTACTACTGGACTTCACTTCTTGACAGCTCAAAACATTCTGCTCTCTATTTTTCATTCATTCCCCTACTTTCTAAATATTCCTTCCAGATTCACAAATCAACCTTCCACCACCAACTCTCATTCGTAGTATTCCTCAAAACCAATTTTTAATCTTTCTAAATATGCTTAATGGATTTCAAAAAAAATAGTTAATTCCCATTCTAAAATTACTTTCTACTATTTACAAAATTTAATGACCTATTATCTACTTCAACTGAGTCTTATTTAGCATAGGCTAATGATCGAACCTTCCGCGAACAACGATAATGACCTATTATCTATTTCAACTGAGTCTTATTTAGCATAGGCTAATGATCGAACCTTCCGCGAACAACGATAATGGTACGCGCCATTCACTTTGTTTATTCTCGGCGCATTGTCCCGAGTTTCGTAAGCTTCTTCTAATCACTTGTTAAAATTACATATAACAATTTGTTGTATACAGGTTGTTCTAAATTTATATGCCCGTGGTTGAGAAAATTGAAAATATTTTATATTAAATTGAATTCTGTTTATAATTATCAAAATTTAATTTTCATATCAAATAGAAATATAACAATATATATATATATATATATATATATATATATATATATATATATATATATATATATATATATATATATATATATATATATGGATTCCGACTTTAGGAAGCCCAAAACGCTATATCGCACCGGTCATACGAAGCCCGACACCTCCTTACGAAGCCCGGATTCGGGCTTCGTAATTCTTTAATGTTATTTCCCCAAAAAACGTACTTTACACCATCTCTCGATATTTTAACCAAGCTCAGAACATGTGAATACGCTTGGGCTTCATATATATTCGGACAAATTTTAGAAATGTACCATAGGTAGCTCTGAAATCATGATTAACAATACGAAGCCCGGGCTGCTTATGCCTGGAATTATTATCAAAACATACACTCGTAGTTCATGGTATCTACCACCAGTTTGCGCTGCGAAAAGAAGTATATACTCTGTAGAAGTTCAGCAGCGTTAGGAAGCCCACATTGAGCTACCGATTATAAGAAGCCCTGAAGTTTGGCAACGTTTTTGCATATTCCTCAAAGTACTATTAGCTTGTAAACATTTTTATTATTACCTGGCAATGCAC
Source organism: Diabrotica virgifera virgifera (assembly GCF_917563875.1). Lineage (NCBI taxonomy): Eukaryota > Metazoa > Arthropoda > Insecta > Coleoptera > Chrysomelidae > Diabrotica > Diabrotica virgifera. The sequence goes on from NC_065448.1 coordinate 72,234,165, forward strand.
ATTTTTTGTATTTTTGGGTCGTTCATCGTCATTAATCTTGTGTACTAAGACTCCCGAGAACAGATTATGGTAATTCTTAGCATTACCTGTACACAGTAAGATACCGACAGAAAAAAGATTTAAAAATTGAATCGCAAAAGAATTATTTATTTTAATTGATACAATTAATACAAATTAACACTTTGTATTACTAATTTACTATTTTAGTTTGTAATAAGCCACATAATTTGCTACCAAATAGGAAATTAATATGACAAATTAAATTATTGTTTTTTTTTTATTTAAAAAAGGTTAATGCCTCGACAACTAATGGCCATTGGCATGGTAGGTACGGTAATTTTTAACAGTTAGGTACCTAGTGTAATGTGTAGTGTGTGTGTGTTGAGTAAGTGTCTTGTTACTTTGCAAAGTTGACGTCATTGTCTTTGCAAAGAGACGCTAACTGTATCCGAACGTCTGCGGTTCCTCCGGTGAGTACCGATCCCACAAGGACAGAAACTATTTTCATTTATTAATTTATAATATTAATTTATAATAAATGAAACATTTCTGACCCTGGTGAGATTCGAACTCACAACCATTCGGATTTTTCGATCCAAAGGTAGGCGCTCTTACCACTCAGTCAAGGACGGAGTTAAAGTTATTATTATTAAATATTACTTTATAAAATTAAAAATAGTCATTCTTATGAATTATGCGTATTATTCTGATTCTGATACGATGAACACTTGTTTGATGGGTCTGAGCCACACAATTGAGGGTTAGGCCACTGTTTCATTCGTATTTTTAGTATTTGTCAAGGCAACAATACATTATGTAGTGCCATATTGCCAAATATAGAGCTAGATTGTGTAGACCACTGTTGAACCATATATCCAATTTTTCTGCTTTTATTGATGTATTAATCTAAAAATGCTCAATTTGTGGACTGTGCCACTGTTGCTCTGAGCGCCTCATTTAATACAAATACAAAATATTTAATACAATAATGCATATAGATTTTCCCTTCGGAAAAAATCAAACAATATAGATGTTTTTTAATTTCATTAAGGGAATGGGCACGTAGTTTCTGCTGAAATGCTACTCAAATGGAATTCATTTTTTTTTTCGAATTCTGAGAAAACTAATAATTATTTTTGAAAATTTTAAACTCAGAATAAGAGATTACGTTATTAGCGAGGGCCGAAAGTCCCTGAGAACTTCTATAATGTTTATTTTAATAAGTTACAGGGCTAAAAACTAAAAGAAAATTTAGTGTGACTTTTAATTTCAAAATATTTCATTCAAAATAAACTTTTTATTTATTGTAAGAGACTTTCGGCCCTCGGTAATAATTTAGTCTTTCATTTTGCGTTTAAATTTTTCAAAAATATTTATTGTTTTTTTTTTCAGGATTTGAAAAAAAATGAACACAATGTCCGTGGTAATATTTTCCAAATCTTTGTCAGTAGTAAATAGAATATTGCCATCATATTGTCAGTCAGACAGTGACAATTTTAAATATTTGACCTGGCATTGGGAATATTTTCAGTTGTTGATTAAATAATATTGATAATGTGTTTAATAAATACTTGATTTAAGACGTGAACTTAATAAAAAGTTATTTCTTGTTTATTATTTATGGAAGATCCAAAGCAGAGAATACACCAGGATATATTCAGTGATCCAAGTATTGTGTTGTTACAGATGTTCAAAATTGTAAGCGTTTCATAGTAACAATATATTATTAAAAAATCACTTTATCACTTTTCCTCTTTTCTCGATTGATTATTAGCTTTTGTTGTACAGTAGATAAATTATTACTGAATACATAGGTAGTGAAAAAATTATCAGTAGTAATTGCACAAGAGCTCTGAAATTATCGAATTTTTCCCGAGTGACACTTTGACAGTATTAATTTCACGACCCGAAGGGGAGTGAAATTACGTCAAGTGGCACGAGGGAAACAATTCGATAATAATTTCAGAGATCGAGCTGCAATTTGCTGCGATTATTTCATGAATAAAACTGTTTAAAACCAAAATTTTATTGTAATTTATTTATGTAAGTACAAATTAGTACAATTAAACACACAGTTGTTATAAATATTTGACGATTGAAAGTCATCACTTTTATAAGTTTTAAAACAGTAATTGTCATTAATGTCACTGAATGTATTTTTTCACAGCAACGAAGGGCAACTGACGTAATATACTTGACGATGGGATATTATCAAAAATGATCAATTTAATTTGTATTTCTGTAGCTTTCTATTGGTCGGAAATATGAAATAATCATATTAATTAACTGAATTAACAATTAAGGCAATTAATTATACTAGTAAAAGTTATCCAAGAACATTCAAAAGCCATCTTTACAGTTAATGATGAAGTTGTCAAGTAAAGTTTACATATCCATACCAGTGACAATTTTACTACACGTAATTTGCGGTGTAAAGACAGAAAGAGTGGGGATAGCCTTAAAATATTTGCGAATTATGTACCGATGGCCCTAAGAAATGTTTAATAAACAACATATTAAAAAGTTCTACTCTAGAAGTGGGCACTTCATTTTTTATTAAACAAATGAACTGCGAAATTAGATGTTTCTTTAAATAACCCCGAAAATATAAATTTTAGAAAAAAACTGACTTGACTTGAAAAATTCAGACAATTGAAAAAAACCTAAATATAAGATTAAAATTTTTATAACATTAAATCTGTAGCTTCTATAATTTTTTATTTATAACGCTAAAGTCACCCTTCTCACAAACATTGGCGCACTGTAAACTAGCGAAGTGCACGGCTGAGTTATTTCAGTGTATTTCTCTAATTAATGGATCAAATAAAATTTTACAAATTGGACAAGAAAGAAGGAAATTAAGAGAAGGAACAAGAAAGAATAGCTTAATTGGAAAGAAGAACAATTAAGCTATCTTATGGTTATAATAAAAAGAAATAAAATGTATGGGCATAAGTACGGTGTGGGCTGAATTTTGTTTAAACATTATTTAAAAATGTGTAACTAATAAAAATTTTCTTATAAAGCTCTCAAATTTGCACAACTTACCTTTCAAACATCTTACTAAACAATGTTTCATTCAAAAAAATGCCAAAAATTTAATTTAAATGATATGACGCAAAAATGCAATTTTTGAAAACTTTTACGTAAGTTTTAAGGAAAAACGTAGTTTACAGAATTACCAGCACTTTAAAACGGTATTACTCAAGTTTGAAAAGATTTTTTACAATTTTATAGGTGATTTTTTAAAGCATTTGATGTATTTTTAAAATTTACTCAATAATTTTATTTTAGAAATGAAACTATGAAACTATGAATGAAACTATTCCTTTTTGACAAAAATTAAGAAAGATAACAAAAATGTACCTAATACAAAAACCGAAAATTACCAACTAAAAAATTGTTTATAAAAAGTGATCAAAAATGTTTTCTCTAAAACTTACCTAAAATATATTTAATAATAAGCTTGAACAATAATAAATGTTCAACAAAAAAATATTTTTAGCTCTTAAACATTATGTCTGCGTAACTTCGAACCTATTAATAACTTTTTTATTACCAGTTTTACGAAAAAAGTTATTCTTTATAAAATACTCTGCATCGTATATGATCTCAGATGCAACCATCAAATATCAAATTTTATTAATTTTACATACGAGGTTTTACATACGATTTTACATTTTGACATACGAGGTATGTAAAAAAATATGAATTTCACTCAAGAGTAAAGTACCTTTAGATTTCACAATATCGAAAATTGTTATTAAAAAAAGTTGGTTGGAATTACAAAATATGTTTCACTGTTTAATTACATTCTTCTAAATGAGATATTGTGAACTAAAAAGGTATGGTATGTTTAACAGTAAATGGTCGAGTTCAATTAGTTACCACTATAAACATCCTGGAATAACCGATAATAGTATAAAAGGTCCGGTTTCAGGTAAAATTTAAATATGTTTTCTGGTACAATTTCTTTGCTTTATTATGGGATTACCGTCTAGTCAGTGTTAATTGTCAAAAGACCAACTCTGTCTACCTCGGTTGCTTATCGCTCCGGGTGGGTCTTAACAATGGGCCAGGTCAGATAAATTTAATAATATTTACGACCGCACTAATTGAACTCAACCATTTACTGTTGAACAAACCATACTGAACTGTTAAGCAAAAGTCATATTTGTTTGATATCTGATGGTTGTTTTTTGGACTTTAGACCAGAATAGAGTATTTTATGAAGAATAACTTTTTTTCGTAAAATTAATAATAAAATAGTTGAAATAATTGAAATAAAATAATGATGATGGGTATCCGTAATTTGAGAAAACATTGAATTTTTTTTTTCAATTATAATGATGTAATTATAATAAAACATAGTTTTTAATTCCCAACAACTTTTTATAATACCCATATTTTGATATTCTGGAATATAAAGGTACTTTACTCTTTAACAAAATTCGTATTTTTGACATACCTCGTATAAAATTGATAAAACTTGATATCTGATGATTGGGTTTTAGATTTTAGACTATGCAGAGCAATTTATGAAGAATAAACTTTTTTTCGTAAAATTTGTAATAAAAATGTTTCAAATATGGTTCCTTGCTACGCAGACATAGTGTAGAAGAGCTTCTTTATAAGCATTTTCAAATTGTAATGCCATATTCGGATTCAGCATAATCAAAAACAAAATAGAAACAAAATTCAACGATATTTTTAAAATTATTTTAAATTATATAATTTAACATGATTGTTTGGAATTAAGAACTATATTCTGATATGCAATTTCATCCTTCTAATGGAAAAAAAAAATTTTGAAAATTTTTCTAATCAACATTATTTTTAGTTTTTTATTTCAATTATGATACATATAGATATTTGTATAACAAGGGAGGAAAGTGCTTCTTTTCCTCCCGAGAATGAAGTTTACTGCCCGACGCGTAGCGGAGGGCAGTAATCATTCAAGGGAGGAAAAGGCACTTTACTCCCATGTTATACATATGGTTTTTCCACCTTCCTCAAATAACAAGTCATTTTTTCATTTTTACTTAATTTATTTGTGTAACTAACCAACAAAATTTATTAGAACTAAAACTAATAAGTACGTACAATATAACTGTCAACTGTCAAATATAAGTCAAAATAAAAATGTAAACATTGTTAAATCAAAATAACAATTTACAGTTTTTTACCATTCTGTGAAATACAGAGTGTTTTATAAATAAACGTTAAAATGTATACAAACTTACGTAATAGAAAATAGATATTGTACAGGGCGTCAATAAGTTATATTTTTATGAATGAAATACCATGATGTCACTTTTACTTTTCTTCCCTAGGGAGGAAAAGTACAACTTTGCTCCCTACAATCAGGTCCGGAAAAGTATACTTTCGGTAGAGGTAGGTGGAAAACTCTTTTATTATTCATTTTACAAAAAACAGTTATTCTTTATAAAATGTTCTACAGGGTCTAAAACCTAAAATACAACCGTCTAATATCAAATTTTGTCAATTTTATACGAGGTATATAAAAAAAATATGAATTTTCCCAAGAGTACTTAAATGATATACCCTTATTTTTCACAATATTGAAAATTGTGCTTATGTAAAGTTGTTTAGAACTAAAAACCATAATTAACCCGCCAGTGGTCGCTATATGAGATTTTCTCTCACGGTTTCAGAAAATTGCACAGAATTTTTTTTCTGGGAAATTATAAGATCTGTAGTTCCTTCTAGTCTCCTAACTATCCTCCCTCGACAATCTAATAGAATCGTCCGCTTAGATAGTGACTCAGTTGACCTAATATCACCCAATTGTTGAGTCAGCGCGCTTCAAGTGAGACATTCTCTCATCAAGCGACCACCCGCGTTACGAACTGTACATAAAAATTAATTTTATTTTGGCACTTAAAACCTAAAATAATGTAAAAAAAATTGTAATTGTCATCAATCAATTTTTCCAGAGCATTCTTGTTATATTTGTGTGCTGTGCCGTAAATTATCAAGATACGGAGATTGATTAATATTGGTTTAATTCCGATTATTTCTTTTTATTTTATTATTTTATTATCTATATTATGTTACATTTTTTTTTCTTATTATTAGTTAAGAAAAAAAGTTTAAAAACTGTTTTAAAAACTTTATTTTGTAAAAAAAGGTAAAATTTGGATATGTGAGAGAAAATCTCACGCGCGACCACTCGCGTAACAATCTACCTAGCGACCAATGCCGGGTCGCTAGGTTGGGAATCTATCTTTGGTTGGGAAATAAGCCACAATTAAATTGAAAAAATAATTTTATTCGCGTTTGGACCCCAAATCGGATGTCGCTGTCAAAATATAAAATATTACTAATATTTACTCGGTAATATTTTGTATTTTGACAATGACATCCGATTTGGGCGTCGAAACGTTAATAAAATTATTTTTTCAATTTAATTGTGGCTTATTTCCGAATCAAAATAATTATAAAAATGCCACAAGAAAATAGCTTCAGAACAACACTAAAAACCATCTTCGAATATTCCATCCTTCTCATTGAAATATTCTGAACTATAAAGGTACTTTATTCTTGATCGAAATTTATCTTTTTTGACATACCTCGTATAAAATTAATCAAAATTGATATAAGATGGTTGTATTTAAGGTCTTTGGCCATGCAGAACTTTTTACAAAGGATAACTTTTTTTTCGTATAATTAATAATAGACCAGTAAGGATCTGTTTTTAGATGGATGTGAGAGGTGGCATTCAGATTTTTGCGGATAAAGTTAGGTGATAACTTCGTTATTAATAATTGATTAATGCTCCGTCTCAAATATGCCCGGAACATTAATAAAAAAAATAAAATATTTAAAAATTTCAAAAAATTTCGTTTTTTTTTTCTAATTTTTTTGCTTATAACTTTAAAACGATTCATTCTGGAACAAAGTCGTATAGGAATAAAACAAAGGTAATTAAATTTTCTATCAGATGCGATTGGTTAAAAGTCTCTTAATTAATCACCCTTGCTGCAAAATAGCAATAAATATAAAATAAGGGGGCAAAACAAGCCTGTTATTATTCAATTATTTTCCATCACTTAGGTTACACTTGGAACCTTCCTAATTCGCTTAGAAAATTTTTGTAATGTGCTAAAACCGTACACCAAATTTCATTAAAATTGACTTACTAGATTTTGAATAATAATTTTGCAATCTAAACTTTTTTTAAAAAATTAAACTTTTTTAAAATCTTGCACAACAAAAACTAGTGTATACAAAGATTTGTCAATTTTTTTACATATAAAGAAGCACTCCACCTATCTAATGCACTTTACAGAATTAAAATCGGATTGTTTAAGCAGCCTCAGCAATGTTTTAAAGTTATAAACAATTTTTTGGCTTATAAACAAATTAGTCCTGTGGCCAGGAGGGGGTGCTGCGGGCTCCTTTATTTAGATGCACTTACCCAAGATTTTTATGTATTTTTTGACCCGTGGAACACGATTTTTTTGGGTAACAGTTGATCCGGATATCAATAAAATTGTTATAAACAAACAACTTGAGGAATTACATAACATCGATTTTTCGCAAAATAAAACACTTTTTTATATTTCTTGGGTAAGTCTAAGCAAAAAATGTTCTTACAAATTTTTTCGTAGGATGCATAGTTTTCGAGATAAACGCAGTGGAACTTTCAAAAAATCGAAAAAGTGCAATTTTTGAACGCGAATAACTTTTGATTAAAAAATAAAATAGCAATTCTGCTGACAGAATTTGAAAGTATAAATCAAATTATACCGGTTTTAATTATTTGCATTGCTAAAAATTAATTTTTTATTATTAAACAAAGCTATTTGTTTATAAGCCAAAAAATTATTTATAAGTTTAAAACATTGCTGAGGCCCCTTAAATAATCCGATTTTAATTCTGTAAAGTGTATTAGATAGGTAAAGCACCTCTTTATATGTAAAAAAATTAGATAACTTCTAAATGGTCTACTTTTTGTTCAGAAAGATTTTAAAAAATTTGAACTTTTTTAAAAACATTTAAATTGCAAATTTATTATGCAAAATCCATTAGGTCGATTTTAATGAAATTTGGTACACAGTTTAAGTATGTTACAAAGAATTTCCTAAGCGAATTACTAAGGTTCTAAGTACCACCGAAGTGGTTAAAAACATTGAATAACAACAGGCATATTTTGCCCCCTTATTTTGTATTTATTGCTATATTGCAGAAAAGGTAATAAGTTAAGACATTTTTGACCAGTCGGATATCATACAAAATTCAATTATCTTTATTTTATTTCTCTACGACTTTGTTCCAAAACGAATCGTTTTAAAGTTATAAGCAAAGAAACAGAAAAAAATCGACGTTTTTCGAATTTTTAAATATTTTATTTTTTTTATTAATGTTCCGGCCATATTTGAGAAGGAGCATAAGTAAATTATTATTAACGAAGTTATCACCTTACTTTATCTGCAAAAATTCGAATGCCACCTTTCACATCCAAAAATAGACGTTTTTTCACAAATTCTTACTGGTCTATAATAAAATAGTTATCATAATTGAAATAACTGAAAATAATGTTGTATATCCATAATTAAAAAAATTCAACTTTTTTTTAATTAGAAAGATGAAGTGGAACATTAGAATATAGTTCTTAATTCCAAACAACTTTTCATTACAACAATTTTTAATATTTTGAATAATAAAGCTACTTTACTCTTGAGTAAAATTCATATTTTTTGACATAATATCTCGTATACGGCTTAAAAAAAATGAACTGATGGTTCTATTTTTAATTTAGACCATGCACAACTTTTCACGTTGACGAACAGAACGTCTATAGTCGTCTAATTTCCATTGATGTAATGTGACACAACGTCTATATACGTTGAATTTTTCCCTATTCTACTTTGCAAAATACATATAGTGTCACAACACTTGCTTATACATTTGACGCAGTGTCCGACAACGTGTTAATTGGACACACTGTACAAAACAATTATTGTTATTGTTTAAACAAATAATAATCAGTTAGCGGCAAAATCTGTGAGTAGAACTTTTTTACTTTAACATATATATAAACTAACAAAAAAAGTTTTAGAAAAAGATAATCTTGTTTGAATTGCTCCGAAACAATGCATCTTTTCGTTCTATCTTGTCTCTTCTAAAATGCTTCGTATAGATTGCTGAATAGAATTGGGCTTCTTATAACAGGCAATATGACGACTTATATACACATATAAGGATCTCGTAGAACAGTCGTATTATTTAAACGTAAATTAAAACATGGCAACATCGTCGGGCTTCGTATAATGCGTAATCCATATACACTGTGAACGCGTTTATACGAGTGGGCTTCGTAAGACTGTAGGAATAAGACAGTGCTACAATCCCCTTACCCCGTAAACCGCGGGCTTCCATTCATCGGCAGGTTGTAGCGGGCTTCCTATCATTTGTGAGCCATATATATATATATATATATATATATATATATATATATATATATATATATATATATATATATATATATGGCTCACAAATGATAGGAAGCCCGCTACAACCTGCCGATGAATGGAAGCCCGCGGTTTACGGGGTAAGGGGATTGTAGCACTGTCTTATTCCTACAGTCTTACGAAGCCCACTCGTATAAACGCGTTCACAGTGTATATGGATTACGCATTATACGAAGCCCGACGATGTTGCCATGTTTTAATTTACGTTTAAATAATACGACTGTTCTACGAGATCCTTATATGTGTATATAAGTCGTCATATTGCCTGTTATAAGAAGCCCAATTCTATTCAGCAATCTATACGAAGCATTTTAGAAGAGTCAAGATAGAACGAAAAAAAGCATTGTTTCGGAGCAATTCAAACAAGATTATCTTTTTCTAAAACTTTTTTGTTAGTTTATATATATGTTAAAGTAAAAAAGTTCTACTCACAGATTTTGCCGCTAATTGATTATTATTTGTTTAAACAATAACAATAATTGTTTTGTACAGTGTGTCCAATTAACACGTTGTCGGACACTGCGTCAAATGTATAAGCAAGTGTTGTGACACTATATGTATTTTGCAAAGTAGAATAGGGAAAAATTCAACGTATATAGACGTTGTGTCACATTACATCAATGGAAATTAGACGACTATAGACGTTCTGTTCGTCAACGTGAAAAGTTGTGCATGGTCTAAATTAAAAATAGAACCATCAGTTCATTTTTTTTAAGCCGTATACGAGATATTATGTCAAAAAATATGAATTTTACTCAAGAGTAAAGTAGCTTTATTATTCAAAATATTAAAAATTGTTGTAATGAAAAGTTGTTTGGAATTAAGAACTATATTCTAATGTTCCACTTCATCTTTCTAATTAAAAAAAAGTTGAATTTTTTTAATTATGGATATACAACATTATTTTCAGTTATTTCAATTATGATAACTATTTTATTATAGACCAGTAAGGATTTGTGAAAAAACGTCTATTTTTGGATGTGAAAGGTGGCATTCGAATTTTTGCAGATAAAGTAAGGTGATAACTTCGTTAATAATAATTTACTTATGCTCCTTCTCAAATATGGCCGGAACATTAATAAAAAAAATAAAATATTTAAAAATTCGAAAAACGTCGATTTTTTTCTGTTTCTTTGCTTATAACTTTAAAACGATTCGTTTTGGAACAAAGTCGTAGAGAAATAAAATAAAGATAATTGAATTTTGTATGATATCCGACTGGTCAAAAATGTCTTAACTTATTACCTTTTCTGCAATATAGCAATAAATACAAAATAAGGGGGCAAAATATGCCTGTTGTTATTCAATGTTTTTAACCACTTCGGTGGTACTTAGAACCTTAGTAATTCGCTTAGGAAATTCTTTGTAACACACTTAAACTGTGTACCAAATTTCATTAAAATCGACCAATAGATTTTGCATAATAAATTTGCAATTTAAATGTTTTTAAAAAAGTTCAAATTTTTTAAAATCTTTCTGAACAAAAAGTAGACCATTTAGAAGTTATCTAATTTTTTTACATATAAAGAGGTGCTTTACCTATCTAATACACTTTACAGAATTAAAATCGGATTATTTAAGGGGCCTCAGCAATGTTTTAAACTTATAAATAATTTTTTGGCTTATAAACAAATAGCTTTGTTTAATAATAAAAAATTAATTTTTAGCAATGCAAATAATTAAAACCGGTATAATTTGATTTATACTTTCAAATTCTGTCAGCAGAATTGCTATTTTATTTTTTAATCAAAAGTTATTCGCGTTCAAAAATTGCACTTTTTCGATTTTTTGAAAGTTCCACTGCGTTTATCTCGAAAACTATGCATCCTACGAAAAAATTTGTAAGAACATTTTTTGCTTAGACTTACCCAAGAAATATAAAAAAGTGTTTTATTTTGCGAAAAATCGATGTTATGTAATTCCTCAAGTTGTTTGTTTATAACAATTTTATTGATATCCGGATCAACTGTTACCCAAAAAAATCGTGTTCCACGGGTCAAAAAATACATAAAAATCTTGGGTAAGTGCATCTAAATAAAGGAGCCCGCAGCACCCCCTCCTGGCCACAGGACTAATTTGTTTATAAGCCAAAAAATTGTTTATAACTTTAAAACATTGCTGAGGCTGCTTAAACAATCCGATTTTAATTCTGTAAAGTGCATTAGATAGGTGGAGTGCTTCTTTATATGTAAAAAAATTGACAAATCTTTGTATACACTAGTTTTTGTTGTGCAAGATTTTAAAAAAGTTTAATTTTTTAAAAAAAGTTTAGATTGCAAAATTATTATTCAAAATCTAGTAAGTCAATTTTAATGAAATTTGGTGTACGGTTTTAGCACATTACAAAAATTTTCTAAGCGAATTAGGAAGGTTCCAAGTGTAACCTAAGTGATGGAAAATAATTGAATAATAACAGGCTTGTTTTGCCCCCTTATTTTATATTTATTGCTATTTTGCAGCAAGGGTGATTAATTAAGAGACTTTTAACCAATCGCATCTGATAGAAAATTTAATTACCTTTGTTTTATTCCTATACGACTTTGTTCCAGAATGAATCGTTTTAAAGTTATAAGCAAAAAAATTAGAAAAAAAAAACGAAATTTTTTGAAATTTTTAAATATTTTATTTTTTTTATTAATGTTCCGGGCATATTTGAGACGGAGCATTAATCAATTATTAATAACGAAGTTATCACCTAACTTTATCCGCAAAAATCTGAATGCCACCTCTCACATCCATCTAAAAACAGATCCTTACTGGTCTATTATTAATTATACGAAAAAAAAGTTATCCTTTGTAAAAAGTTCTGCATGGCCAAAGACCTTAAATACAACCATCTTATATCAATTTTGATTAATTTTATACGAGGTATGTCAAAAAAGATAAATTTCGATCAAGAATAAAGTACCTTTATAGTTCAGAATATTTCAATGAGAAGGATGGAATATTCGAAGATGGTTTTTAGTGTTGTTCTGAAGCTATTTTCTTGTGGCATTTTTATAATTATTTTGATTCGGAAATAAGCCACAATTAAATTGAAAAAATAATTTTATTAACGTTTCGACGCCCAAATCGGATGTCATTGTCAAAATACAAAATATTACCGAGTAAATATTAGTAATATTTTATATTTTGACAGCGACATCCGATTTGGGGTCCAAACGCGAATAAAATTATTTTTTCAATTTAATTGTGGCTTATTTCCCAACCAAAGATAGATTCCCAACCTAGCGACCCGGCATTGGTCGCTAGGTAGATTGTTACGCGAGTGGTCGCGCGTGAGATTTTCTCTCACATATCCAAATTTTACCTTTTTTTACAAAATAAAGTTTTTAAAACAGTTTTTAAACTTTTTTTCTTAACTAATAATAAGAAAAAAAAATGTAACATAATATAGATAATAATATAATAAAATAAAAAGAAATAATCGGAATTAAACCAATATTAATCAATCTCCGTATCTTGATAATTTACGGCACAGCACACAAATATAACAAGAATGCTCTGGAAAAATTGATTGATGACAATTACAATTTTTTTTACATTATTTTAGGTTTTAAGTGCCAAAATAAAATTAATTTTTATGTACAGTTCGTAACGCGGGTGGTCGCTTGATGAGAGAATGTCTCACTTGAAGCGCGCTGACTCAACAATTGGGTGATATTAGGTCAACTGAGTCACTATCTAAGCGGACGATTCTATTAGATTGTCGAGGGAGGATAGTTAGGAGACTAGAAGGAACTACAGATCTTATAATTTCCCAGAAAAAAAATTCTGTGCAATTTTCTGAAACCGTGAGAGAAAATCTCATATAGCGACCACTGGCGGGTTAATTATGGTTTTTAGTTCAAAACAACTTTACATAAGCACAATTTTCAATATTGTGAAAAATAAGGGTATATTATTTAAGTACTCTTGGGAAAATTCATATTTTTTTTATATACCTCGTATAAAATTGACAAAATTTGATATTAGACGGTTGTATTTTAGGTTTTAGACCCTGTAGAACATTTTATAAAGAATAACTGTTTTTTGTAAAATGAATAATAAAAGAGTTTTCCACCTACCTCTACCGAAAGTATACTTTTCCGGACCTGATTGTAGGGAGCAAAGTTGTACTTTTCCTCCCTAGGGAAGAAAAGTAAAAGTGACATCATGGTATTTCATTCATAAAAATATAACTTATTGACGCCCTGTACAATATCTATTTTCTATTACGTAAGTTTGTATACATTTTAACGTTTATTTATAAAACACTCTGTATTTTACAGAATGGTAAAAAACTGTAAATTGTTATTTTGATTTAACAATGTTTACATTTTTATTTTGACTTATATTTGACAGTTGACAGTTTTATTGTACGTACTTATTAGTTTTAGTTCTAATAAATTTTGTTGGTTAGTTACACAAATAAATTAAGTAAAAATGAAAAAATGACTTGTTATTTGAGGAAGGTGGAAAAACCATATGTATAACATGGGAGTAAAGTGCCTTTTCCCCCCTTGAATGATTACTGCCCTCCGCTACGCGTCGGGCAGTAAACTTCATTCTCGGGAGGAAAAGAAGCACTTTCCTCCCTTGTTATACAAATATCTATATGTATCATAATTGAAATAAAAAACTAAAAATAATGTTGATTAGAAAAATTTTCAAAATTTTTTTTTCCATTAGAAGGATGAAATTGCATATCAGAATATAGTTCTTAATTCCAAACAATCATGTTAAATTATATAATTTAAAATAATTTTAAAAATATCGTTGAATTTTGTTTCTATTTTGTTTTTGATTATGCTGAATCCGAATATGGCATTACAATTTGAAAATGCTTATAAAGAAGCTCTTCTACACTATGTCTGCGTAGCAAGGAACCATATTTGAAACATTTTTATTACAAATTTTACGAAAAAAAGTTTATTCTTCATAAATTGCTCTGCATAGTCTAAAATCTAAAACCCAATCATCAGATATCAAGTTTTATCAATTTTATACGAGGTATGTCAAAAATACGAATTTTGTTAAAGAGTAAAGTACCTTTATATTCCAGAATATCAAAATATGGGTATTATAAAAAGTTGTTGGGAATTAAAAACTATGTTTTATTATAATTACATCATTATAATTGAAAAAAAAATTCAATGTTTTCTCAAATTACGGATACCCATCATCATTATTTTATTTCAATTATTTCAACTATTTTATTATTAATTTTACGAAAAAAAGTTATTCTTCATAAAATACTCTATTCTGGTCTAAAGTCCAAAAAACAACCATCAGATATCAAACAAATATGACTTTTGCTTAACAGTTCAGTATGGTTTGTTCAACAGTAAATGGTTGAGTTCAATTAGTGCGGTCGTAAATATTATTAAATTTATCTGACCTGGCCCATTGTTAAGACCCACCCGGAGTGATAAGCAACCGAGGTAGACAGAGTTGGTCTTTTGACAATTAACACTGACTAGACGGTAATCCCATAATAAAGCAAAGAAATTGTACCAGAAAACATATTTAAATTTTACCTGAAACCGGACCTTTTATACTATTATCGGTTATTCCAGGATGTTTATAGTGGTAACTAATTGAACTCGACCATTTACTGTTAAACATACCATACCTTTTTAGTTCACAATATCTCATTTAGAAGAATGTAATTAAACATTGAAACATATTTTGTAATTCCAACCAACTTTTTTTAATAACAATTTTCGATATTGTGAAATCTAAAGGTACTTTACTCTTGAGTGAAATTCATATTTTTTTACATACCTCGTATGTCAAAATGTAAAATCGTATGTAAAACCTCGTATGTAAAATTAATAAAATTTGATATTTGATGGTTGCATCTGAGATCATATACGATGCAGAGTATTTTATAAAGAATAACTTTTTTCGTAAAACTGGTAATAAAAAAGTTATTAATAGGTTCGAAGTTACGCAGACATAATGTTTAAGAGCTAAAAATATTTTTTTGTTGAAAATTTATTATTGTTCAAGCTTATTATTAAATATATTTTAGGTAAGTTTTAGAGAAAACATTTTTGATCACTTTTTATAAACAATTTTTTAGTTGGTAATTTTCGGTTTTTGTATTAGGTACATTTTTGTTATCTTTCTTAATTTTTGTCAAAAAGGAATAGTTTCATTCATAGTTTCATAGTTTCATTTCTAAAATAAAATTATTGAGTAAATTTTAAAAATACATCAAATGCTTTAAAAAATCACCTATAAAATTGTAAAAAATCTTTTCAAACTTGAGTAATACCGTTTTAAAGTGGTGGTAATTCTGTAAACTACGTTTTTCCTTAAAACTTACGTAAAAGTTTTCAAAAATTGCATTTTTGCGTCATATCATTTGAATTAAATTTTTGGCATTTTTTTGAATGAAACATTGTTTAGTAAGATGTTTGAAAGGTAAGTTGTGCAAATTTGAGAGCTTTATAAGAAAATTTTTATTAGTTACACATTTTTAAATAATGTTTAAACAAAATTCAGCCCACACCGTACTTATGCCCATACATTTTATTTCTTTTTATTATAACCATAAGATAGCTTAATTGTTCTTCTTTCCAATTAAGCTATTCTTTCTTGTTCCTTCTCTTAATTTCCTTCTTTCTTGTCCAATTTGTAAAATTTTATTTGATCCATTAATTAGAGAAATACACTGAAATAACTCAGCCGTGCACTTCGCTAGTTTACAGTGCGCCAATGTTTGTGAGAAGGGTGACTTTAGCGTTATAAATAAAAAATTATAGAAGCTACAGATTTAATTTTATAAAAATTTTAATCTTATATTTAGGTTTTTTTCAATTGTCTGAATTTTTCAAGTCAAGTCAGTTTTTTTCTAAAATTTATATTTTCGGGGTTATTTAAAGAAACATCTAATTTCGCAGTTCATTTGTTTAATAAAAAATGAAGTGCCCACTTCTAGAGTAGAACTTTTTAATATGTTGTTTATTAAACATTTCTTAGGGCCATCGGTACATAATTCGCAAATATTTTAAGGCTATCCCCACTCTTTCTGTCTTTACACCGCAAATTACGTGTAGTAAAATTGTCACTGGTATGGATATGTAAACTTTACTTGACAACTTCATCATTAACTGTAAAGATGGCTTTTGAATGTTCTTGGATAACTTTTACTAGTATAATTAATTGCCTTAATTGTTAATTCAGTTAATTAATATGATTATTTCATATTTCCGACCAATAGAAAGCTACAGAAATACAAATTAAATTGATCATTTTTGATAATATCCCATCGTCAAGTATATTACGTCAGTTGCCCTTCGTTGCTGTGAAAAAATACATTCAGTGACATTAATGACAATTACTGTTTTAAAACTTATAAAAGTGATGACTTTCAATCGTCAAATATTTATAACAACTGTGTGTTTAATTGTACTAATTTGTACTTACATAAATAAATTACAATAAAATTTTGGTTTTAAACAGTTTTATTCATGAAATAATCGCAGCAAATTGCAGCTCGATCTCTGAAATTATTATCGAATTGTTTCCCTCGTGCCACTTGACGTAATTTCACTCCCCTTCGGGTCGTGAAATTAATACTGTCAAAGTGTCACTCGGGAAAAATTCGATAATTTCAGAGCTCTTGTGCAATTACTACTGATAATTTTTTCACTACCTATGTATTCAGTAATAATTTATCTACTGTACAACAAAAGCTAATAATCAATCGAGAAAAGAGGAAAAGTGATAAAGTGATTTTTTAATAATATATTGTTACTATGAAACGCTTACAATTTTGAACATCTGTAACAACACAATACTTGGATCACTGAATATATCCTGGTGTATTCTCTGCTTTGGATCTTCCATAAATAATAAACAAGAAATAACTTTTTATTAAGTTCACGTCTTAAATCAAGTATTTATTAAACACATTATCAATATTATTTAATCAACAACTGAAAATATTCCCAATGCCAGGTCAAATATTTAAAATTGTCACTGTCTGACTGACAATATGATGGCAATATTCTATTTACTACTGACAAAGATTTGGAAAATATTACCACGGACATTGTGTTCATTTTTTTTCAAATCCTGAAAAAAAAACAATAAATATTTTTGAAAAACTTAAACGCAAAATGAAAGACTAAATTATTACCGAGGGCCGAAAGTCTCTTACAATAAATAAAAAGTTTATTTTGAATGAGATATTTTGAAATTAAAAGTCACACTAAATTTTCTTTTAGTTTTTAGCCCTGTAACTTATTAAAATAAACATTATAGAAGTTCTCAGGGACTTTCGGCCCTCGCTAATAACGTAATCTCTTATTCTGAGTTTAAAATTTTCAAAAATAATTATTAGTTTTCTCAGAATTCGAAAAAAAAAAATGAATTCCATTTGAGTAGCATTTCAGCAGAAACTACGTGCCCATTCCCTTAATGAAATTAAAAAACATCTATATTGTTTGATTTTTTCCGAAGGGAAAATCTATATGCATTATTGTATTAAATATTTTGTATTTGTATTAAATGAGGCGCTCAGAGCAACAGTGGCACAGTCCACAAATTGAGCATTTTTAGATTAATACATCAATAAAAGCAGAAAAATTGGATATATGGTTCAACAGTGGTCTACACAATCTAGCTCTATATTTGGCAATATGGCACTACATAATGTATTGTTGCCTTGACAAATACTAAAAATACGAATGAAACAGTGGCCTAACCCTCAATTGTGTGGCTCAGACCCATCAAACAAGTGTTCATCGTATCAGAATCAGAATAATACGCATAATTCATAAGAATGACTATTTTTAATTTTATAAAGTAATATTTAATAATAATAACTTTAACTCCGTCCTTGACTGAGTGGTAAGAGCGCCTACCTTTGGATCGAAAAATCCGAATGGTTGTGAGTTCGAATCTCACCAGGGTCAGAAATGTTTCATTTATTATAAATTAATAAATGAAAATAGTTTCTGTCCTTGTGGGATCGGTACTCACCGGAGGAACCGCAGACGTTCGGATACAGTTAGCGTCTCTTTGCAAAGACAATGACGTCAACTTTGCAAAGTAACAAGACACTTACTCAACACACACACACTACACATTACACTAGGTACCTAACTGTTAAAAATTACCGTACCTACCATGCCAATGGCCATTAGTTGTCGAGGCATTAACCTTTTTTAAATAAAAAAAAAACAATAATTTAATTTGTCATATTAATTTCCTATTTGGTAGCAAATTATGTGGCTTATTACAAACTAAAATAGTAAATTAGTAATACAAAGTGTTAATTTGTATTAATTGTATCAATTAAAATAAATAATTCTTTTGCGATTCAATTTTTAAATCTTTTTTCTGTCGGTATCTTACTGTGTACAGGTAATGCTAAGAATTACCATAATCTGTTCTCGGGAGTCTTAGTACACAAGATTAATGACGATGAACGACCCAAAAATACAAAAAATGTGCATTGCCAGGTAATAATAAAAATGTTTACAAGCTAATAGTACTTTGAGGAATATGCAAAAACGTTGCCAAACTTCAGGGCTTCTTATAATCGGTAGCTCAATGTGGGCTTCCTAACGCTGCTGAACTTCTACAGAGTATATACTTCTTTTCGCAGCGCAAACTGGTGGTAGATACCATGAACTACGAGTGTATGTTTTGATAATAATTCCAGGCATAAGCAGCCCGGGCTTCGTATTGTTAATCATGATTTCAGAGCTACCTATGGTACATTTCTAAAATTTGTCCGAATATATATGAAGCCCAAGCGTATTCACATGTTCTGAGCTTGGTTAAAATATCGAGAGATGGTGTAAAGTACGTTTTTTGGGGAAATAACATTAAAGAATTACGAAGCCCGAATCCGGGCTTCGTAAGGAGGTGTCGGGCTTCGTATGACCGGTGCGATATAGCGTTTTTGGCTTCCTAAAGTCGGAATCCATATATATATATATATATATATATATATATATATATATCGATAAAAGGTACGTTGTCGCCTCGCGGTGAAAACTATGACGACCTCGCCTCACCCTTTTGTAGTTCTTTTTTCAAAAAATATATGCATATATACAATGAAGGGAACTTTCTAATTAAGAATTTCTAAAGAGGGGAAACGATTTTAAATGTTTTTTTTATATATAAATTTACGATTAAATCCAATGCGCTGTCGCCTCACAACTATATATGACTAAGAATAAAAGCCGGTAAGTTGTTGCCTCAGGCGGTGTTGCCAAATATTCGAAAATGAATAAAGGATTGAGTGGGTCGAACTTTGGTGCACAGCGAGAGGTAGTATAGGTATTTATTACGGATATAGGTAAAGAAATAGTGGAAATTTGTTCACATGTTCTATTGTTGTTTACATTAAAAATAAAGGATGGTTATTTTTGATATTTTAAATAAGCTTAAGATATGAACATGGTTTGTTTGGATTATATGTTTAAAATTTTTTATTAGTAGATATTCCAAAACTAGTATTTTGCAATAAATTAAGCTAAGCCAAATTATTTTGTGTGAATTATTGCTCTTATACAGTAAAATTATAAAGGCTCTTAACGATATAATTTATTATTTGCAGTAAACATATTACCTATCTCACAGAAAAAAGTGTCAACGGTTTATTTAAAAATTTTAATTAAAAACCAGTGAACATAGCTGTAAAAATTTTCTAACAAAACGTATTCTTACAGCAAAGTGTACGAAAATAACCCATAAGGTGGTGAAGGTGGGGTGGTTTTAAAGGCGAAAATGGTTTTCTGAAATTTCTGGCTAAACATTGCATCGTTTAAAAAAATTCAACGCAAAAGCTGTGGGCGATAAAAAAATCTACAATTTGTGTAGTGGTCTTTTTATCCTTATCTCAAAAAATTTTGAGAAAAACTCAAAACTAGGTTTTTAGGTACCTATTTAATTTTTTTATTCTACAAAAATGATTTCATTACGTTTTGTTTAAATGTCATTGAGGAGTTGGTTAGATGTTTATTATACAGGGTGAGTCATGAGTCCATACCCCTCCCTCGTATAGTGGCTCCTATGGGGAATAACAAATGACCATTAAAAAGTGTCTGCTCCCATTGTTTAATAATATACAGGGCGAGTTTCGCATTTTGACAGAAAATTATATTCGTCATAATTTTTGAACGGTCAGATCGATGTGTCTCTTATTTTGGCCAATCGTTACACTATTACCACCTAATCAACTAATTTATTCAAACTAGAAAAAAATCAGGTCCGGCTTTAAAAAAATTAGTTTGTTTGGGTCTTAAAAAAAATTTCACCCTGTATACGCTTTTTGAAAACTCTAATATGAATTTTACAAATTAGATAAATAGGCAATTAAAATGGCACATTTATTTTTTTCCGCACACGATTACTTAATTTTTTATAAAAACATCAAATTTCACTATGAATTAAAAGTTTGGTAAAGTGAACCATAGATTTTAAAACAATAACTTTTATTACAAAAATTAACAAATAGGTAATTTATGTTACCATCCAATCAACTGATTTATTCAAACTAGAGAAAAATCAGGCCCGGATTTAAAAAATTAGTTCGTTTTGGTCTTAGAAAAAATTTCACCCTGTATATGCTTTTCGAAAACTCTAATATAAATTTTAAAAATAAGACAAATAGTCAATTAAAATGGCATATTTATTTTTTTCTCCACACGATTAGTTAATTTTTTATTAAAAAATCAAATTTGTCAAAATCGGAATTTTAACCTAAAAATGAAAAAAAAAATGAACTCAGGGTTTAACTCCCTACAACTATGTTCCATTTTAATATTTTTTTCTGAAATTTTTACAGCACATACCTCTTACCATTGTGAAGACTACGAAAACTGTTGTAGACTTTCAGTCTTCTTCTTGTAAAAGTTGCAAACTTGTAAATCGCAAAAATTAGGTGGAAAAATTTAAAATTTATCAATTTGATCACGTCTATGTTAAACTATTGAGTCCAAAAGAAGTGTTATGGGAAGTTTTAGATCTAGACGTGTTATAGAAAAAAAAAAATGGTAAAACTGTTAATTTTAAGAAAAACGTTGTTTTTGTAAATTAATTTTTGTAAAAAAAGTTAATTTTTTTAAATCTATGCAAAAATTTTGCCAAACTTTTTATGCATAGTCAAATTTGATTTTTTAGTAAAAAAATAAGTAATCGTGTGGGGAAAAAATAAATATGCCATTTTAATTGCCTATTTGTCTTATTTGTAAAATTCATATTAGAGTTTTGAAAAAACGTATACAAGGTGAAATTTTTTCTAAGACCCAAACAAATTAATTATTTAAATCCGGGCCTGATTTTTTCTAGTTTGAATAAATCAGTTATTTTGTTAAATCTATGGTTCACTTTACTAAACTTTTAATTCATAATCAAATTTGATTTTTTTATAAAAAATTAAGCAATCGCGTGCGGAAAAAATAAATATGTTATTTTAATTGTCTACTTGTCTAATTTGTAAAATTCATATTAGAGTTTTCAAAAAGCTTATACAGGGTGAAATTTTTTCTAAGACCCAAACGAACTAATTTTTTTAAAGCCGGACCTGATTTTTTTCTAGTTTGAATAAATCAGTTGATTGGTGGCAATAGTGTAACGATTGACCAAAATAAGAGACACATTGATCTGACCGTTCAAAAATTATGACGAATACAAATTTCTGTAAAAATGCAAAACTCGCCCTGTATATTATTAAACAATGGGAGCAGACACTTTTTAATGGTCATTTTTTATTCCCCATATGGGCCTCTATACGAGGTAGGAGTATGTACAGTTCCTCATGACTCACCCTGTATCTAAGAATAAATAAAATTATAAAAATAGCAACAAACAGTTAAGTAAAAAAAATATTTCTATATTTTCACTTAACCTTTAACTACCCGCGCATCAAGTTATAACATAACTACACGCGTGGCGTACTTTATACGCCATAAGATAATACACTTAAAAACAGCGGATTTGTTTTTTTTTTGAAAAAATAGACTTAGTTGTTTGTTATAAACATTATTCGGCATCAGTGAATACTTGGAGTTCCTTCTCAGTAAGCAAATTAGGATTTATAACTGGAATCATGGAATAACTGGATTCCATGATAAATAAAATTACTAAAAAAATGTTTTTTAAATGTGATTTTTTACAGGAGAAAAATATTGTTTATAAAGAAAAATATATTTTGTGCCATACTGACTAAAAAACAATTGAAACATGTACTTATATTACGACTTATATTAATATAATCGTGGCGTATATTGTACACCACCGGAAACAACAAACAATAGACTGTAAATTACGATCTTCCCAGAACGCCGATTATAACGAAACTAAAACCAAATTGTAAAGCACATTCCAGTGATAGGTTAGAGAGATAAACAAGGTCAAAAATTAAATTTTTAAATATATTTGCAGTAGAATTCTTACATCTGGCGTACAAAATACGCCAGCGCGTGTAGTTAAAGGTTAAGCCTATGGGTACATAATTCGCAAATATTTTACGGCTATCCCTACCTTTTCTGTCTTTACATGGCAAATTACGTGTAGTAAAATTCACACTGGTATGTATATGTACATATTACTAGAATGTCATTCTACTTGACAATATCATAACTAGCTTAAAGAGATGGCTTTTGAATGTTATTGGATAACTGTTATCTTTTGTGTAATTGCAAATTATTAATTCAGTTAATAAATGTGATAATTTTTTCACTAGCTATGTATTCAGTGATTGTAATAATTTATATGTACCTACAACAAAAACTAATACTCAATCGAGAAAAGAGGAAAAGTTTTTAAGTGATTTTTTAATAAACGAAATAACTTTTAACGGAAACTTTTTTAATAAATGGAACGCATACAATTTTGAACATCTTTAACAACAAAATACTTGGATCACAGAATATATCTTGAGGTATTCTCTGCTTCTATCTTCCATAAATAATACACAATAAATAACTTTTTATAAAGTTCACCTTTTAAATCAATTATTTATCAAATACACCATATATCAATGTTATTTAATCAACAATTCAAATAATTATTTAAAATTGTCACTGATTGTCAGTGTCTGACTGACAATATTCTATTCGACTGAGTGCGTTGTATGACAAAGATAGATTTAGAAAATTACGACGGACATTGTGTTCGTTTTTTTCGAATCCTGAAAAAAACAATAAATATTTTTGAAAAATCTAAACGCAGAATGAAAGACTAAATTATTACCGAGGGCCGAAAGTCCCTTAGAATAAATAAAAAGTTTATTTTGAATGAGATATTTGAAATTAAAAATAACACTAAATTTTCTCTTAGTTTTTCAAACCCTGTAACTTATTAAAATAAACATTATAGAAGTTCTCAGGGACTTTCGGCCCTCGCTAATACCGTAATCTTTCATTCTGCGTTTAAATTTTTTAAAAATACTTATTAGTTTTCTCAGGATTCGAAAAAAATGAATCCCTATTTGAATAGCATTGCAGCCGAAAAAACGTACCGATCCTTTTAAGCATCATATAAAAAACTTACATATGCCATACATATTTTATTTTTATAAGATGTTGAATTTTTGATTTTATAATATTGGAATTCACCTTTTTATCTAGATGGATATACGCCATCTTGAATATAATTTGAAAAGTGTTCTCTTAAATGGTTTGTTTTTTAATTTTTAATATTTCTTCTTTGTGGAGGCACATATGAATCGCATTCGGAATCTTCCCTTGCTGGGTTTTTTGATGCTTTGAGTAGGTTTTTATTTGGATAGTACTTATCGTCACTGTCCGTTTTAAATTCTTTACTTGTTTGATCCATAACGTTATCTTTTGCAACCAACGCTTTACTTTTTTAACTTCTTGCATACCTGCAATACTTGGAAAATTAATATTCGTATTTTGAGGATTGCTTATTTTATTTTCTTCCGCATTTTTAAATCGTGGTGAAAATCTAGTTCTTCAAGCGATTTTCCTTTATATTCTAAAGGAAGAGAATCCCTTTCCATTACTATTAAAAATTTTGACAATTTTACGGTTTGATAAATGTCAGCAGGTAATTCATATCATTCATCATGCATTTTTTCGTCATGCCCCATAAACTTGACAAATTCTTTAGTTGAATTTTTAGACATACTTAAAATTTGTGCTACTGCTGCAATATTTTTGCGTAATTTGTTGCTTGATATAGCTTCAGGGTTTGTAAAATTCATTTTGCTTGTCAATTTACTGATCGAAACATCCCCTTTGTCCCATTTTAGCTTACTGCCTGGAACTGCAAACATATAGTTATTAACGTCGGACGACGTCAGACATGTATTTATGTCTATGTTTTATTAAAGTTTCTATGAAACCTTGCAACATTTTTGGAAGTAAAATAACAACAGCTCAAGAACCTTTACCAGAACACACTGGAATTTTGTGTCCTCTCGTAAGTGCATTTTCTCCTTCAGTTAAAACATTTTCAAAATCACTGAAGTCCGTTTATCTTTCGTTACTAGATTGCTGAATTTTAAAATACTGAACATCACCTATTCATCTTCTGTTAAAAATAATGGCTAATGCTAGAGCATAGTTAATTAAATTTTTATGTTTCAACATTATCAATATTGCTCTCAAACGTCTTCTGACACTTCACACCAATTTTAATACTTTTTTCTCAGAATATTTTAATATCACTTACAAGTGGTACTAGCTTTGGCAATTTTTGTTCTTGAATATCTTTGTTAGCGAGAGAAGAAATTTCCAAACTGCAACGATTTGTCAGCAACGTTTTAAAATTATGTATTTATAGCCCTTGGTCAATTCCTGTATTTGTCTTTCTGTTGTACACGTAAAATTAGCTGATTCTTTTAGTATTAAATGGAGGTGTTCATAGCAACATAGTTTTATGTACTTACCCAAGTGCAACGCGATAATACGAGCAGGAGAACTGAAGGTCTTTTTAAAACTAGTATATACATATAAAACTAAAGACTAAGTAGTTTCGTGTTGCAACGAAATTGAAAATGGTTATTCATTTTTGATCTACATGTTTACTCTGATTGGAGTACGAAGGGAACCATTCTCGTTGGAACTTTACCGCGCTGAGCAGATGAGACGTGAATTATAAATTGTAAAATTGACTCATCTTCCTTAGTCTCAGCATCCGTTATGGCTTGCAAATTTTAGAAGCCTTAAAGGTTTGACCAGAGAAGGTTCCCATTGTTTTCAATCTGGTAGGATGTGGGGCAACATTTTTGGTGTTGTTTTATGTGCTATTAGGTTGAAAACTTAGTCTTTTGCTAGCAGTTGACGCTAGGACATCCCTGCCATTTCGTTCGTTGCAATTCGTGACTGCACGCCGGGGTTTGTCCTAGTTGGGTCAGAGAGAGCAGCATATGTGCCTCCTGATGAGAGACTAATAAGTTTCGAAACCGGTAGAGGTGCTTGCTGCACTCTCTGATTGGACTAGAATATAATGCGGCTGTAGTTTCGCGTTGCAACGAAATTGAAAATGGTTATTCATTTTTGACATATAAAACTCTTGGAGTATTTGAGATCGTCAAAATTTTTGGGTCTTAAAATATGCTTTAAAGCAATCGTATTATTATTTACCATCGTTCTGTACTTAATAAGAAATATAGAGAGGGTTCGCATTCTTCCACTACATGCATAGTTTATACCCTCTCTCTTATGGTTTTTTAACCTTCAGATAACCAACCTTTTATTGTTACACGGATGACCAAGGGGGGGGGGAAATGACCCCAGGTCAAAAATGTCAAAAATGTCAATTAACAAAAAAATTAAGTTTTTTTTTTAATTTTTTTTAATTTTTTTTTAATTTTTTTTTAATTTTTTTTTATGGCATGTCATTCAGCTAGTCACAACACGAGTATTAGTGTCGTGTGTAGTGTGTCTGTTGAGTAAGTGTCTTGTTACTTTGCAAAGTCGACGTCATTAGCGTAAAACTACTTGGAATTACACATAATAGACGCTATTTTACTAAACATGAACTTCAGAATATATTTTTTATTCGTAAAATATAGGGAATTTTTTTTATTTCAAAATATGAGGATATCTAGAATGATATTAAAGTCCTAGTTGACCTACCCAAAACGGACGCATATGACCGGTACTAAAAATTTGCAATTAATGAAACCGATTCATCTCTGGAATATAAACAAACATACCAGTTTTCGTTTTCTAAATAGTTTTTTTTTAATTTTTTTTAATTCAAGAAACGAAAAATTTTCAAATCGATTTTTCTAGAAAATGGTATATTCTATGGACTTAAAGCAAGAGTACCTTTTAGTACTAGAATAATTCACAATTTAATACTCCATAGTAAAAAATGCTTAAACATTAAATACAAAAAAGGTATGGGATAAAATAACGGTTGCCGTACCCAAAACGGGCGCCTATGACCGGTACTGGAAATTCACAATGAATGGAATCGATTTATATCTGGATGATAAATATGCGTAATAATTTTCGTTTTTCGAAATAGAAGCGTTATGGCGGTATTTAAAAAAACTAATTACAAGACGCCATCTTCAAGGAGCTCTAGCTCCCTTATTAAGCATTTTCGGACTAGGTGAATTGGGTTAAATTATCTTAAAATTATCTGAGAAATCTCCTTTTCTCGTTTGTCGGTAGAGTTTCTGGACACCCTGAATAAGGGCAACAATTTTAAATCGTAAGCTGCAACTTATATCATAAACTTTTTAGCCGCCTTGTTATGGTACCGACGGCGCATATTTTTATATTTCACGACCTAATACCCAATGCAAACTGAAAGCGACGTTGCCAAAATCTGAGGCAACAAGGTACCGGTTGTTAACCAAAAAGTAGAATTTATATGCTGAGGCGACAACATACAGCCAGTCACTGCTGCAATGCCGATACTGGCACCAGTGATATACTGCCGAACTAACGAACCAAAAAATAGTGAAAAGGGGTACGTTATCACCTCAAAACTATTTTTTGCACATCGACTCATAAGGTGGTTGGGAAGCTGTCCTAAAATTTTCAGCCCAAAACGTTGTCGCCTCACCAAAGTGAGGCGACAGCGTCATATATGAGGCGACAACGTCTACCGATTTACCGTTTCTGAGGTGACAAGGTACCCCTTATCAATATATATATATATATATATATATATATATATATATATATATATATATATATATATATATATATATATATTGCATTTGCGTCCCTCGTGGCTTCTGTACACTTTTGACTCTTCGTGACTTCCGATCAATATACAGCGTGTATATTAACAAGAATTATTTCATACAGTTAGCGCTCGCTTTGGCATCCGTTATACTGGCAACAATGTACTTATGGTATCAAGTAAAATATTTAACCTGGGTCGTGTTTATGTGAGAATTTAGTTGAAGAACCCAGACAAATTCTATTTATAACTTTTGCCAACTAGGTGGTTTTGCTCGGATATACGATAAGGATTTGCTGTAAATTATTAAATTGTTTGTTTTCGTTTTTATACTCTTAAATATATAATCTTTAGACCTTCTACCCTCTCGGGTGTAGGTATTATACCCTTAATATCCTATATCTTATACTCTTAAATCAGGTTAGAAAAACTTATTTCTTGGGTGTAGTTATGGATAATGTATTTTCTAAACTTTTAAATTTTCTATTTAATTTCGATGGAAGAAGATTATGGATCTCGGAAGATTCGATGGAATAAGTTATAATGTAATATACTTAACAATACCACTATATACCCTTGACAAATGTTTATGTTTTAAAGTTAATAATTGTTTGATGAGCCTTTCGATAGATTAGGTTTATTATTAAATTTTATTTTGATAAATAATCGGTATTGTTTCTCTCCTCTGTCTCTCTCTCTCTCTCTCTCTCTCTCTCTCTCTCTCTCTCTCTTCTCAGCGCATCCTTTTCTGTTTTATTCTTTCGATATTTGCTATACAAGTATTTTATATTGCTCTCTGTTTCTCGCTCTCTGTTTGTCTTCTCTCCATCTCAACGCCAATTCTTTCATGATCTCTTGTTACAGTTCTTCTCCAGCTATTATCAGGTCTTCCTCTTCTTCTTCTTTCGTCTGGTTGGTATTCGAGTGCTTGTTTGGTTATATTATTTCGATCCTTCCTCGGAGTATGTATAATCCATTTTCATTTCCTTCTTTTAATCGTGACTGTTATTTTCTCTTGTTTTGTTCTTCTCCGCAGATCTATGTTTTTTATTTTATCTGGCCAGTATATTTTTAGGATTTTCCTCAACTATTTATTTATAAAGGTTTGTAATTTTTTGGTAGTTGTCTCTTTCTGTCTCTAAGATTCTGCTCCATACAACAATATAGTCTTAAAACAGCTGTTAAAGATTTTGATTTTGGTTAATTCTGATATATCGCGTGTGTTCCAGATTTTTCTTAATGCATTATATGATTATATAATGAGTGCATATTGTGCCTTTACTATCCTTTTTTCTACATCTGATCTACTAGCGCCTTTTTTCCATGATTGATCCCAGATGTGTAAAGTTATCTACCTCCCGTATTTGTCTTCCTTGTATTTTAATTTTAGTTTATTGGTTACTGTTTTTAAGTTTTGTTTGTTTGTCTTTATCTTCAGGCCCATTACCTTGGAGTATTTTGCATGCGTGTCGATCTATTTTTGCTTATGGCTGCTATGTTCGGTTAGGGGACAAATGTCATCTGCGAACTACAAATCCTCCAACTAGTTATGCAATTTCCATCTAATACCTGTTTTATTATCGCTTACTTTCTGCATGATCCAGTCCGTTATTATTAGAAATAATGTCGGGGATAGCACACATCCTTGTTTAACTCCGCTTTGTATAGCTATATCTACATACTACCATTTTTCCCGCATGTTCTAGTCTGGCTCTATATTTCTTGTAAAATAGTCTGATTAAGTTGATGTATTTTATCGGTAGTCCATATAGTTTTAGAATCATCCACATTTGTTCTCTGTTTATACTATCGAAGGCCTTTTCAAAGTCAAAGTCAAAGTAAACATGTTTATATTTTTTTGCCATTCACTAGCTTGTTCCAAGATAATTATAGAGTACAAGAGATACAGCGGTACAGGTACAAGATACAGAGGTACAGATAGAGTACAAATGTAGTCGATAGTGGAGCGTTTTACGCGAAAACCTTCTTGGTTGTTTCTTAGTCTTAGTTTCTTGTCTAGTTCTGGCTTCAGTCTATTCAATATGATATTTGACATTATTTTGAATGTGGCACTTAGCAGTGTTATTGTTCGCCAATTCTAGCATTTATTTAAATCGCCCTTTTTTGGTATCTTAATGGTTACACCCTCGTTTCATTTTTGTGGGGGCTCCTGGTCGGCTCATATCTTGTTAAAGAGTTTGTGTAATATTTCTACTGATTCGTTTGCGTCCGCCTTTATTAAATATATCGGTAGGTTGTAGCTTTCAGCGGCTTTGCCATTTTTTAGTTGATTCAGTGTGTTTTGTATTTCTTCTTTCGTAATTTTAACTGTTCTAATGTTTATTTCCTGTATTACATTATCTTCGTTTATATCTGATGTTTGGAGTATATTTCCTCGCAGTGTTCTTTTCATCTTTGTATTATTTTATGTTGTGATGTAATTATATTTCCTTGTTTATCTTCGATTTGTTTATTAATGTTTAGTGTTTTCCCTGTCAAATTTCGGATGATATTGTACTGTATTTTCAGGTCGTTTTCTTGCGCAGCTTTTTATGATTTACATAGTATCTTCTCTTCTCTGGGTTGCTTTTTAACCGCTATATTTTTCTTTGTATTTCCTTTCTACTGCTTTCCCTTCTTCGGTTGCTTCTTTTTGTAACATTTCTTCTTTAAGTTTCTTTCTTTCTTCTCTTAGTTAGTTATACCTATTACATTATAAATACAACAATGCCCGTCACAGTTCGGACGAGAATTTTAGTTATTAACAAATAACGGTCAAATATGACAGTTTTTTCGTTTAAATCGCTACAGGTCAAAATAAGGTAATTAAATATCTTATTAGATTATTCACCTTTTAGTAGATAAGCAAAGGTTTAAAATGGAAGTTTTTGAATTTTGATCCGATTATTTGTTACTTGGGAAATTGCAAAATAAAACTAAATTTCGAAAATAAAAAATTGCTATAACTTTTGCAAAAATGAACTTAAGACTTTGATATCGCATGAAATGTTGAGTCAAATAGTCCACATAATGCACAAAGAATTTCCAGACGATTTGTCAATTAGTTTAAATTTCATTCGATTTGTTTATCACAAAGAGCTTTTTTTGCAATGTTGTTGTTCAGAAAATAATAATGATACAGCAATTCTGTGTAAACCACAGGAAAGAAGAATACTTATATTTTCAACTTATTTAAAAAATCAATAAGAAGTCATTTTTACCATTCTGAAAACATTTTACGAAACTAGAGTCATTTTTGGCTTATAAACAATTTGAATAACCATATTAACATATTGACTAAATCTGCGTTGGGATTTGAAAAGCTGATATTTTTACACGAATTTTCAAAAAAAACCTTTCGCCTAGGTTAATTACGACCAAAGTTAGCCACGTTATTTTTAAAGATATATTAACCACTATGTTCAAGTTTACTCAAACTTTTACACATAAACTATATACATACCTTGAACTTCAAAATAGCGATAGTTAGGTTTCTTAATTGTTATGAACAAACTAGCTGTGAATTAAATAAAAAAGTGGCTAACTTTGACCGTAATTAACCAAGGTAATTTTTTTTTAACATTTATGTAAAAGTACACATCGAAAACAATGTGATAACTACAGGGGTATTTCCGTTACACAACAATCAGCAAAATATACGGAAGGATCTTAAAAAACCGAATAGAAGACGAATACAAGGAAATGGAAGCAGAAGAACAAGCAGGATTTAGATCCGGAATATTTACAATTGATCACATTTTTGCAATCGCACAAGTCATGGAAAAGAAAACAGCGATTAACCAAGAGATTTATTTCGTATATTATATTGATCTGAAAAAGGCATACGACAGTGTACCTTTGGTAAAGTTATGGGAGGCAATGGAGAATACAAATATTAACATAGAAATGTGAAAAGTGAAAACTACCCCTAATTGTAAAAAATTATAAAACATTTTAAACTTTAATATTGTCAACATTTGGTTTTTATTAGGTACATAATGATTGTTTTATGCTTTAAGATATACTATCATAATATTTCAACCCTTAAAACCACCCTTCTTGGAGCTATATATAGAAAATTTACTTATCCTAAAAGAATCATTTCGGCTTGCATCGATTTACATAAAAATTTGGGATTAGGATCATCTCACCCTGTACTTCATATTCTATATCATGCTTAAGGGCGTTGATTATTTTAGGGGTGTAACCTACTCCTTATTAACAAAAATTATATAAAACATTGTAAATTTTAATATGGGTAAAATTTGGTTTTGATTGGTTAAATAATGATTGTTTTATACTTTAGGATAAAATATCATAATATTTCAACCCTTAAAAACCACCCGTAATAACATCACAATTTTTAAGTATAAGTAGATAATTTAATAGATCTATACAGAAAAAAAGTAGAATTAAAGAATTACAAAAACATTTATTTACCCAAAAATACGAATTTACAAATATGTACAAATACAAATAGTTTTTTAGTCATCTTCTAGTATACGAACCGGTTCTGTGGTATTATACATGTTACAGTTCAAGTTGATTCTCAGTTAGAGTTGACTCCAACTAGTTGGAGTCAACTCCAACTGAAACGAGCAGTAAAAGTTGATTTTAAAAATTTAAATCAACTTTTACTAGTTGGAGTTGACTCTTCCTGGATCGATTCAGTAAATGTTGATTATACGAGAATCGCAAGTGCATTTTTGATGAGTGTGCGTTCCTTTGTTTGGACCGTTTCAACTACTTATTAGTATAGCCTGTAACGTCGCCCCCGTTAGGTAAATTATTCTGATTCGATTTTTTGCACAAACTTACTCAAAGAAATACATCCGTATAACAATCCTTATAACAAATACACAGGGTGTCACGCGGTACCGCGGTCGAAAAATTGTTTAACCAATTTTTGTTAACCAAATTCACAAAAATAATTTTTATCTACTCTATCTCATATTATGTAAATCAGCGGTTCTCAATCTGTGGTACATGTACCACTGGTGGTACAAATCATTATTTGCGGTCCTGCCAAAGACAACCATTTTCATTTCCAATAATGACACGAGCCGTCTCACCGTGCCTCGGAGAGCACGTTACACCGTCGGTCCCCCTGGGCTAGTGTACATCGACACTAGTTACTTGAAACAGGGTTAAAGATGTAATTGGCGCCGGAACTGTCCGAAAGGCAAAAATGCCATACGATATTATATATTATGAAAGTCAGAAACTAAAAAAATCAAAAATTAAAGCTACCTCTATAAGATTCTGAAGAAATTTTTGTCATTATTTCATTAATAAGATATTATTTTTAATTATCAACAATGAGCGCTAAGCGTGTATTGAGGCGGCCGTCAATGCGAATGCGAGTGAGAATCACCATTGGACGGCCGGAATGGTGTATCTCTTTAGCACTCACCATTGACGGACGCCTAATACGCACTTAGCGCTCATTGTTAACAATTAAAAATAAAGATTAGTAATAATACAGTCCTCTCTCTCTATAACGATATGCAAGGAACCGGGAATTTTCATCGTTATAAGGAGAGATTGTTATACAGAGAGAGAGAGAAGAAAATCGTTATTGTAATAGTAATCATACTGTACTAAATAACTTTTGTTAATTTTCTCTATTTCCCGAGTTATCGATAACTTTTCTTTAACCGAGAGTACTCTATGCTTTTAAGAAAACATCCTGACTGTTCACAGACCGAGATACAACCGAAATTGAAACTTAGAAATCGTCAATAGTCAATAGAGGACAACATCTGTGTGAAAACAGTTAAGGCAAACCGCCCGGACGATAAAAGCGTGTATTACTCAACTTCCTGCATATCGGATTGAAATTTGAACCACCAAATTTTTGCTAAATTGGAGCCACAAAATTAATCACTCACTAATCACTTTTTATCAAGTTACACCTACGCAACAGCTTTTTCAGTTATTCCCTGTGTTTCAATTAAGTGTTATCTTTAATTCTTAAAGTTCTCATGGATTAGTTATCTTAGTTATTGCCAAACGCAAATGGTTATCAGTTGTTTCTTGAAAAGTGAGGTCATCGAATATTGAAAAGTTATCGTTATAAAGAGAGAACGATATCGGTATAGAGAAAGAATTAATACATTGTCCTTATGACGAACCAAACAATGTTTAGTATTTTGATCGTTATAGAGGAATTATCATTATATTGGGAATCGTTATAAAGAGAGAGACTACTGTAGTGACAAAAATTTCTGCGGGATCTTGTAGAGGGGGCTATAAACTTTGATTTGGTCACTTTCTGACTTTCATAATAATTAATAATGGATTTTAACCGAGTTATTAAGCCTTGAAAGTGGCTATTTTCGCATTTGTCAAAATTTAAATCGCGTATAACTCGACAACAATCAATTTTAGAGAAAAATCACGAAATACCTTTTTTTGCTCAGACTAACCCAAATGATCTATAAAAAAATTGTTCGAAGTGAAAAAATTATTTTTGTGAATTTGTCTAAAAAAAAAATGTTTAAACAATTTATCGATCAATTAGTGCCTGGCACCCAGTAGATTTGTTATAAGGACCTCTTTTTGAGTAAGTTTGTGCAAAAAAATTCGAATCGGAGTAATTTACCTAACGGGGGCGACGATACAGCCTAGACTAATTTGAACATATTCAGTAACATGTAATTTCTAGAATCGGCTGTTTGTGTGAACCGGAATCAACTTTTACTAAATGGCATTGGGAAGAGTATACTTTTCCTAGTTGGAGTCTACTTTTACTAGTAAATGTTGAATATAAATCTTCATTTTATATTTATAATCAACTTTTACTGAAACCAGCCGTTAGAGTTGACTCCAACTAGTTGGAGTCAACTCCAACTGGATAATCAACTTAACTGTAACATACATACATTGAAAATTATCCATAAGTGGACTATCCCAATTTTTCAAAAAAATATTGGTTTTCTAAACATAGCTCCTTCATTTTTGGCGATAAAAAGTTTTTTCAAAATTAATTATGTAGGATTTTTAAAGAGTTATAAGACTGTGAAAACTAAATTCTGTAAGAGCCCTTAGTTTTTAATTGGGGTGGGTATAAAAGAATAAGGGGGTGTTTGCTCGAAAATAGAGGTTTTAAATAGCTATAGTATCTCGCTAACTGTTCACTGTAATGAAAATCTATGCAGAAGGGAATTTTACTTATTCAATAATAAGCTACAATTTAGTATTCCATAATTTTTTTCGTATCTCCAGTATTCGTTACTCCAATTTTTCTAAAATTAGGCCTTTTAAATAAGTCAAACTTCTTGGGTGTATTGATAATACGAATATAAAGGGTGAAGACCAATTTTTAATTAGTAGGGTAGTTAGGGGGTTGTTTTCACTGATTTTTTCATAGAGAATAGCAGGTACCGACTGTTTTGATCATAAGTCCCTTAATTTTCATGCTAGAGGAGCTTCATATTATTATTTTTTGAAAGGTCTAACAGTATACTTGAAAAAAGATTATTTAAGTTTAATTTAATTTGTGTTACCAAAAGATACATTTTTGATATCTACAGTTTTTTTTTATTAAATGCATATTTTTCGAGGTATTCTCAAAAAACCTTCTAAAAAAGGCGATTTTTTCCTCGAAAAACTGTTACTTTCAAGCGCGAATAACTCGAAAAATATTAGTTTTACGAAGAAAATTTAAAAAACATTTTTTTCTTAGAATTACTTTTTACATCGATTTACATGGTTAAAATGCAATAAAAAATTACGGTCCCCGAGATAGGGTGGCAACCACCCCAAGCTTTTAGAGTACAGCGGCATGATATGGAAAATGATTCTTGGACTATTCCCTATCTTCTGTGAAAATTTCAAGTAAATCCATGTTGGACGAAAAAATTGCGAGCCAAAATGCTTTACTACCTCGACTATAGAAGGAGGAGAAACAATCAGTAAATGTTACGAATATCAATACCTGCTCGGTAGAGCTGAGAAGTATGGTATATAAAGGAAAAATCAAAACGAATGTTAGATGTCACCGAAATGGACTTCTGGAGAAGAGCTGCAGGAAGATCAAGAAGAGAACATGTCACCAATGAACGGATACGACTGATACGAGAAATAATGAAGGTCACACATACAATAAATGACGAAATCAACGAAATACAACTACGATGGTTTGGTCACGTATAAAGAATGCGTGAAGACAGAATCACAAAACAAGTGCAAAACTATAAACCGCAAGGTAGAAGAAGAAGAGGTAGACCGAGGAAAAGTTGACAGGCAGGAATAAACAAAGCCATGGATAAATAAATATATAATATATAAATATATAAATAAATAATAACCATAAACAAAGAGGTCTTAAAGTAGATCAATGTGCGGACGGAGAGGAGTGGCGAACGGGTATCGGAAGACGGAGAACGTTATAAACCGATAATACAATAATAATGTAAAAGTACCAGCCTTTTAAATCCTAAAGTCTAGGAATGGCGGTTGTTGAACAAAAAACCGGTTTTCGGTTATACCGTTTTTTTTACTTACGGTTTAACCTGGCGGTTATAACTGGTCAAAAACCCGGTTGTTCCAAAAACCGGTTTTCGTTTTTTTAATCAAAAGCAAATACTCAATAGGTTTTAATGTTACATTTATATTGCACTTTAATTTGCTCAATTTTCCTCCCGAAAAATTCCCCAACCTATAAAAATTTTCCCAGGCGCTTTCAAATTACCCTAAAAATGGGCGAAAGTACCCCAATCTCTGATTCGTCGCTCGTTGTAGACGGAGTCGGCGTATATTGCGTTGTCAATAATTGGGATATTCCCAAAAGTGATGATCCTACCGATCTACCGAAATGTCCCTTGGATCTATCAAGTTTAAAAAAATATCCAAATGACTTATATTTTACTTAAAAATAAATTCGATAAACCAATTCATTATTTACTTCTCATTGCCATCAAAAAATTTCAGTAGGTAATATTTTTTAATACGTTCGTATAGTACCTACCTTTTATATCCTAAGAATTATTTATTGTTTAAAAATTACATAATGGAGGTTCCTAATCGGTTTTCGGTATTCAAATTTCTTACAAACAAGAGTCTCAAGTCTCAAGTACTCAAGTATAAACAATTTTTTAGATGATGGTTGGAATATCAATTTCAAGCAGATCACTTACTTTTTTATGTTAATATATTATCATCTAAATCTAAAAATAACTATTCCCAAAATTGTTTCATAAAAGCTGGTGTGACACTTTCGTCCAGTTCTCTATTAGTAAATAAAAGTTGAATTATTATGGTTGTTTGGGTTAATTACTTCGCATATTATTTATAATACATATGATTGAGATCGAAAATAGATAGAAATTTTTTCATTTTTCTCTAAATAAATTTTTTTTCCATAGATAACTTATTCGGATTTTCACCGGTAATTACTTTAAAAAGAAAAAACCGGTTACAACCGGGACAAAAAAACAACCGGTAAAACCGGTTGTTTCGAATTAAAAAAACCGGTTTTAGGTTATAACCGGTTGGTCTTTAGCATCCCTAAGTCGATTAATTTAGTTTGCAGTCAATACTAACAAAGTTATTCAAATTGTTTATAAGCCAAAAATGACTCTATTTTACTAAAATATTTTCGGAATGATAAAAATGACTTTTTATTATTTTATTAAAAACTTTGAAAACATAAGTATTCTGTTTTCATGCGGTTTCCACAAAATTGCTGTATCATTATTTTATGAAGAAAAGCATGCTTCATCATTGCAAAGAAAAGGCTTTTTTTATAACAAATTGAATAAAATGTAAAATAATTGACGAATCGCCTAGAAATTATTTGTGTATTATCTGGACTGGACATGGACTGTTTGACCCAATATTTCATGTAATATCAGTCTTAAGTTTATTTTTGCAAATGTTATAGCAAATTTTTTATTTTCGAAATTTAAGTTTTATTGTGCAATTTCCGAAGTAACAAATAATCGTACGAAAATTCAAAAACTGCCATTTTAAACTTTTGTTCATCTACTAAAAATGAATATTCTATCTGATATAAATTATTTAATTACTTATTTTTACCTGTAGCGATTTAAACGAAAAAACTGCCATTTTTGACCCTTATTTGTTAATAACTAAAATTATCGTTCGAACTGTAACGGACATTTTTGTATTTATAATGTAATAGGTATATAGTGTCCAAAAAATCCATTTGAAACCTGGCCGGTCAAGTGTTCCGAACGTATATTTTTGATATAGGTATATCCCTGGAGTACAATGTGTCCAGGGCCGGCGATAACGGGCCTGCAAGGGATGCACTGCAGGCGGGCGCCCCTGTTTGGGGGGCGCCAGAATGAGCTTTTTTCTGCTTGTGTTATGCAAAATACTTACGTAGAAAAATTCATTTTTTAGATGTGGTTTAAATTCGTCATAATACCCTAATCTGTGTTTGTTTATTTTTGCATATCACACATGTAAAATATACAAAAATATGCAATGCCGCATATAATTCCTACTATTAGGTAGTAATATAATTTATTGGTCAAAGATATCATATTTCAACCAAATAATTTTGCTCTAATGAAAATGCTTTGTTTATTTTCTTCAAATTCCTTGCAAGTTGTTAGTTTTGTATCAGCAGTTATGAGAGAAAATGAATGATTTCTAGTAAAATAAACAAGATTGCGATACTGTTTTCTTGCCGCCTGTCTTAGTATTATGTACCTATTAATAGGTATTTACCAAGTTTAGTATTAATCCCATATAAAAACAATATTTAAAATAAACATTTTACAAAAAATCTAGTTTAGAGCTCTTTAGATTTGGTATTATTTCATGTGATTATAATACAGAATAGTTTGTCAGTTGTACTCTGCAGTTAAAGAATCTAGTGTTGTATTCAATTAATATAAAATTATACTTGTTAAGTACTCAGTACTATTATTAAATTACGGGTTCACATTACTGCAGAAGCATAATCTTGAGGTTTTAAAGTTATTATTTTTATTTAGTTAAAAATAACAGTGGATTCAAAAAAATATCTAGGGTACAAATCGAAAAAGAAAAGCCGAAAAAGAAGAAATAACAAAAAAAATCTTAGTTCTCTTAGCCAATAAAACTGTAACCGAACTTTATTTTCCGTGGATATTTGCGGATAGCAGGACACCGTCTTTAGTCGGTGCCTCGTTGCCCGGAACACACATTTTTAGAACACAAGTCCAAAATCAAGTCATTAATGGAGAGAAAAGCTCTTCTAGCTACCCCTAAAATCAGGTAGTATAACCACATAAAGTAATACACAGGATGTCCCATTACCCAGGATATCCAAGGTAACGTTCAGTACAAAGCCTCCTCATTCGTTATGTACTGCGATGGGGAGGGGTGGTGGTATAGCTTGGGGGTCAGATAGATACCACTCCAGGTTATGGGTGGTCAGATAGGTACCACTCCAGGTTACGCAGTCTGACCGGTTTGATCTTCAGACATGTGGGTCTCACTTCACACTGTTCCATTAGAACACACATAATGTCCCTGAGGCTGGGGTTGTACGAGTATCTGTGTGTATGTGTGTGGGGGGGTGGGGGGGTGTGGGGCGCCAGTGTTAGTTTTGCAGGCGGGCACCTTATACCCTAGCGCCGGCACTGAATGTGTCTCCGGTTACCCATTTCTTTTCTCTTTTTTTTCATCCCTATAATTTCGTTTGCAGTTTTTGCATAATGTCCTTGAAGTTCTTCCATATTTCTTCCACTGTTTCCTCATGTTGGGACCGTGCTGTTCGGTTTAATTTCAGTCTTTTTGAGAATTCGATTCTTGTGTTTTCTTGTTTAAGAGCTTCGACAATGTATCTTCTTCTTGTGTTTATTTTCCGGTTTTTGTCTTTGACTAATTTCATCTTTATTTTGGCCCTAACTCGCATGTAATATTTAGTATTCGCCATAAGTGTCTCCACTTGACCTTGTCGAACGCCTTACGATAATCTATAAAGCATATGTACAGTGGAATATTGAATTCCCTAGATTTTTCGATTATCTGTCTTATATTCAACAGGTGTTCTCGAGTACCTCTACCTTTGGTAAATCCAGTTTGCTCTTGTGGAATTTCTCTTTGAAAGAATGTTTTTATTCTCTCATTGATTATATGTAGCATTATTTTAATTTTAATGGCATGTGATATAAGAGAAATAGTTCTATAATTGTCGCATTTATGGAAGCTGCCTTTTTTATGAATTGTTGTTATTGTAGATTTTGTCCAGTCTTTAGGCCATTGTTTAGAATGCCATATTTGGTTACAGAGCCGATGAAGTAATTTTACGCCAGTTTCATCTGTGGCTTTGAGTATTTCTGCTGTTATCATATCTGGACCTGGTGCTTTATTATATTTGAGCTAAATGATCGCTAGTCTTACTTCATTTTCAAGTATATCAGGTTCTTCTTCTACCTCGTCAAAGATTTGGTTAACAGGTTCTTGGCGTTGATCATCTTTATATAGGTCCCTGCAATACGATCTCCATGTCTCTGCTATATCTTCTCTGATTGTTCTCAGAGTTCCAGTGTTGTCTTCAATGGCCCAAGTTCTGGCTTTGAAGTATCTTGTTAAGTAGCGTATTTTTCTAAATAGATCTCTCGGCTGATTATTCTGATCATGTCTCTCAATTTCTTTGCATATACTTTGATAATACAGTTTTTTATCTGCCTTGCATCTTCGCTTAACTTCTTTATTGAGGTTTCTTAAACTAGCTTTTTCCCTTTCACTATGCATACCACTTTGACAAAGATTTCTTCTATTCTCAATGATTTGAAAGGTTTCATCTGTTATCCAGTGTTTCCGTTGCACAGGATTATTTATCTTTGGATGATCAATTGGTGTTGTTACACAATGTTTAAAAGTCTCCCATATTTCTTGTGATGTTCCGTTACGAATAAAAGGCATTATTTTATGTACTTCCTGGAGAAGGTCGTCCTGCTTTCTTAGTTATATCTAATGATCTATCTGATTCTATCTATGATAAAGGTGGTGACATCATAATTGATATATATATATAGTATGAGAATAGAAAAAGTATATAATTAAAAATGTTGTAATAAAGAATTATATCTATAAGCGAGGTTCCTATAGCCTCTGCTGCTTCTCGCATTTCGACCGCCATCTTTTTCTGTCCATCCATTCATCTTCTTTGATGGCACTATCTCTCATGATGTGCTGTACATGTTCTTCCCAGGTAACTCAAGGCCTTCCCCTTCTTCTTCTTCTTTGTTGTGGTATATAATTTAAAGATTTCTTTTGCCATCTATCTTCATTCATTCGTTTGACGTGACCATACCACACTAGTTGTCTCGTTTCAATTCTATCTACTCTGGAATATGCAGTTTTTGTCCTCCTTCTAATATCTTCATTCCTGATGCGATCTTTTTGGATATACCACACGCTCTCCTTAGATAATCCATTTGTACTACCTACTTCTATTCTCTTTCTATCTTTTTTCGTGATCTGCCAAACTTCTGCCCCATAAGTCATAATAGGCTCTACTAAGGTACGATAGATTGTCGTTTTTTGTCTTATCTTTTTAGACCATAGCTGAGAGCTTAAAATGTTTACCGCTATTTTGCCCTGCTGTGTTCTGTTTTCGATGTCTCTTTTGCCTTCTTTAGATACTATAGATCCGAGATATTTATATTCTTTAAATGTGTTTGTGGTTCTAATTTCTAAATCTGGATCTTCTAATCAAGAATTAAGAATTATAATCTAACACTTCTATAATATGTTACAATTGAGCAATTAGACCACCAGTTTCGGCAACTGGTTATGATAAATTCATCAATTTTAATGAACATCCCTTTTAATTTTTTTTATTTTTGTAATAAAAAAATACATTGTTAATTATACAAAGGGAACATCATTAATCTGTCACAACAATAATTGTTTTAACATACTACAATAATCATTTATAAAAATATCCGAAGTCTAAATACCAACATTTGAGGTGGCAACAGCGTAGTAGAAGCCATGAGGACATAAACTGAAATATAAGGATTCCGCGACAACCTTAAACTGAATAAATATATATTTGGACGTCACCAAAACCGTTAAAGTGATTTTAGATATACAGCAAGCGAACGTGGCGCGCCTGACGGCAACTGCTCCAAGTAATGTGTATATTATTATACAGATAACATGTCTGAGGACATCCGGCCAATATTTTGTTCAGGCATTGTAGGAAGTGGTA
The DNA here is from genome assembly GCF_917563875.1 of Diabrotica virgifera virgifera. Lineage (NCBI taxonomy): Eukaryota > Metazoa > Arthropoda > Insecta > Coleoptera > Chrysomelidae > Diabrotica > Diabrotica virgifera. Next base: position 72,275,970 of record NC_065448.1, read on the forward strand.
CCTTTCACCTGCGATAAATTTTAGAGAAAATCCTCGTGGCAACCGTATATCGGAGTCCACGAAGACCTGGACGCCACGAGAGACTACAGTTTAACATGAGGGGACGTCATGAGAGGCTAATAAATATATATATATATATATATATATATATATATATATATATATATATATATATATATATATATATATATATATATATATATATATATATATATGGCTCACAAATGATAGGAAGCCCGCTACAACCTGCCGATGAATGGAAGCCCGCGGTTTACGGGGTAAGGGGATTGTAGCACTGTCTTATTCCTACAGTCTTACGAAGCCCACTCGTATAAACGCGTTCACAGTGTATATGGATTACGCATTATACGAAGCCCGACGATGTTGCCATGTTTTAATTTACGTTTAAATAATACGACTGTTCTACGAGATCCTTATATGTGTATATAAGTCGTCATATTGCCTGTTAAAAGAAGCCCAATTCTATTCAGCAATCTATACGAAGCATTTTAGAAGAGTCAAGATAGAACGAAAAGATGCATTGTTTCGGAGCAATTCAAACAAGATTATCTTTTTCTAAAACTTTTTTTGTTAGTTTATATACATGTTAAAGTAAAAAAGTTCTCACAGATTTTGCCGCTAATTGATTATTATTTGTTTAAACAATAACAATAATTGTTTTGTACAGTGTGTCCAATTAACACGTTGTCGGACACTGCGTCAAATGTATAAGCAAGTGTTGTGACACTATATGTATTTTGCAAAGTAGAATAGGGAAAAATTCAACGTATATAGACGTTGTGTCACATTACATCAATGGAAATTAGACGACTATAGACGTTCTGTTCGTCAACGTGAAAAGTTGTGCATGGTCTAAATTAAAAATAGAACCATCAGTTCATTTTTTTTAAGCCGTATACGAGATATTATGTCAAAAAATATGAATTTTACTCAAGAGTAAAGTAGCTTTAATATTCAAAATATTAAAAATTGTTGTAATGAAAAGTTGTTTGGAATTAAGAACTATATTCTAATGTTCCACTTCATCTTTCTAATTAAAAAAAAGTTGAATTTTTTTAATTATGGATATACAACATTATTTTCAGTTATTTCAATTATGATAACTATTTTATTATAGACCAGTAAGGATTTGTGAAAAAACGTCTATTTTTGGATGTGAAAGGTGGCATTCGAATTTTTGCAGATAAAGTAAGGTGATAACTTCGTTAATAATAATTTACTTATGCTCCTTCTCAAATATGGCCGGAACATTAATAAAAAAAATAAAATATTTAAAAATTCGAAAAACGTCGATTTTCTTCTGTTTCTTTGCTTATAACTTTAAAACGATTCGTTTTCGAACAAAGTCGTAGAGAAATAAAATAAAGATAATTGAATTTTGTATGATATCCGACTGGTCAAAAATGTCTTAACTTATTACCTTTTCTGCAATATAGCAATAAATACAAAATAAGGGGGCAAAATATGCCTGTTGTTATTCAATGTTTTTAACCACTTCGGTCATACTTAGAACCTTAGTAATTCGCTTAGGAAATTTTTTGTAACATACTTAAATTGTGTACCAAATTTCATTAAAATCGACCTAATAGATTTTGCATAATAAATTTGCAATTTAAATGTTTTTAAAAAAGTTCAAATTTTTTAAAATCTTTCTGAACAAAAAGTAGACCATTTAGAAGTTATCTAATTTTTTTACATATAAAGAGGTGCTTTACCTATCTAATACACTTTACAGAATTAAAATCGGATTATTTAAGGGGCCTCAGCAATGTTTTAAACTTATAAATAATTTTTTGGCTTATAAACAAATAGCTTTGTTTAATAATAAAAAATTAATTTTTAGCAATGCAAATAATTAAAACCGGTATAATTTGATTTATACTTTCAAATTCTGTCAGCAGAATTGCTATTTTATTTTTTAATCAAAAGTTATTCGCGTTCAAAAATTGCACTTTTTCGATTTTTTGAAAGTTCCACTGCGTTTATCTCGAAAACTATGCATCCTACGAAAAAATTTGTAAGAACATTTTTTGCTTAGACTTACCCAAGAAATATAAAAAAGTGTTTTATTTTGCGAAAAATCGATGTTATGTAATTCCTCAAGTTGTTTGTTTATAACAATTTTATTGATATCCGGATCAACTGTTACCCAAAAAAATCGTGTTCCACGGGTCAAAAAATACATAAAAATCTTGGGTAAGTGCATCTAAATAAAGGAGCCCCAGCACCCCCTCCTGGCCACAGGACTAATTTGTTTATAAGCCAAAAAATTGTTTATAACTTTAAAACATTGCTGAGGCTGCTTAAACAATCCGATTTTAATTCTGTAAAGTGCATTAGATAGGTGGAGTGCTTCTTTATATGTAAAAAAATTGACAAATCTTTGTATACACTAGTTTTTGTTGTGCAAGATTTTAAAAAAGTTTAATTTTTTAAAAAAAGTTTAGATTGCAAAATTATTATTCAAAATCTAGTAAGTCAATTTTAATGAAATTTGGTGTACGGTTTTAGCACATTACAAAAATTTTCTAAGCGAATTAGGAAGGTTCCAAGTGTAACCTAAGTGATGGAAAATAATTGAATAATAACAGGCTTGTTTTGCCCCCTTATTTTATATTTATTGCTATTTTGCAGCAAGGGTGATTAATTAAGAGACTTTTAACCAATCGCATCTGATAGAAAATTTAATTACCTTTGTTTTATCCCTATACGACTTTGTTCCAGAATGAATCGTTTTAAAGTTATAAGCAAAAAAATTAGAAAAAAAAAACGAAATTTTTTGAAATTTTTAAATATTTTATTTTTTTTTATTAATGTTCCGGGCATATTTGAGACGGAGCATTAATCAATTATTAATAACGAAGTTATCACCTAACTTTATCCGCAAAAATCTGAATGCCACCTCTCACATCCATCTAAAAACAGATCCTTACTGGTCTATTATTAATTATACGAAAAAAAGTTATCCTTTGTAAAAAGTTCTGCATGGCCAAAGACCTTAAATACAACCATCTTATATCAATTTTGATTAATTTTATACGAGGTATGTCAAAAAAGATAAATTTCGATCAAGAATAAAGTACCTTTATAGTTCAGAATATTTCAATGAGAAGGATGGAATATTGGAAGATGGTTTTTAGTGTTGTTTTGAAGCTATTTTCTTGTGGCATTTTTATAATTATTTTGATTCGGAAATAAGCCACAATTAAATTGAAAAAATAATTTTATTAACGTTTCGACGCCCAAATCGGATGTCATTGTCAAAATACAAAATATTACCGAGTAAATATTAGTAATATTTTATATTTTGACGACATCCGATTTGGGCGTCCAAACGCGAATAAAATTATTTTTTCAATTTAATTGTGGCTTATTTCCCAACCAAAGATAGATTCCCAACCTAGCGACCCGGCATTGGTCGCTAGGTAGATTGTTACGCGAGTGGTCGCGCGTGAGATTTTCTCTCACATATCCAAATTTTACCTTTTTTTACAAAATAAAGTTTTTAAAACAGTTTTTAAACTTTTTTTCTTAACTAATAATAAGAAAAAAAAATGTAACATAATATAGATAATAATATAATAAAATAAACAGAAATAATCGGAATTAAACCAATATTAATCAATCTCCGTATCTTGATAATTTACGGCACAGCACACAAATATAACAAGAACGCTCTGGAAAAATTGATTGATGACAATTACAATTTTTTTTACATTATTTTAGGTTTTAAGTGCCAAAATAAAATTAATTTTTATGTACAGTTCGTAACGCGGGTGGTCGCTTGATGAGAGAATGTCTCACTTGAAGCGCGCTGACTCAACAATTGGGTGATATTAGGTCAACTGAGTCACTATCTAAGCGGACGATTCTATTAGATTGTCGAGGGAGGATAGTTAGGAGACTAGAAGGAACTACAGATCTTATAATTTCCCAGAAAAAAAATTCTGTGCAATTTTCTGAAACCGTGAGAGAAAATCTCATATAGCGACCACTGGCGGGTTAATTATGGTTTTTAGTTCTAAACAACTTTACATAAGCACAATTTTCAATATTGCGAAAAATAAGGGTATATTATTTAAGTACTCTTGGGAAAATTCATATTTTTTTTATATACCTCGTATAAAATTGACAAAATTTGATATTAGACGGTTGTATTTTAGGTTTTAGACCCTGTAGAACATTTTATAAAGAATAAATGTTTTTTGTAAAATGAATAATAAAAGAGTTTTCCACCTACCTCTACCGAAAGTATACTTTTCCGGACCTGATTGTAGGGAGCAAAGTTGTACTTTTCCTCCCTAGGGAAGAAAAGTAAAAGTGACATCATGGTATTTCATTCATAAAAATATAACTTATTGACGCCCTGTACAATATCTATTTTCTATTACGTAAGTTTGTATACATTTTAACGTTTATTTATAAAACACTCTGTATTTCACAGAATGGTAAAAAACTGTAAATTGTTTTAGTTCTAATAAATTTTGTTGGTTAGTTACACAAATAAATTAAGTAAAAATGAAAAAATGACTTGTTATTTGAGGAAGGTGGACAAACCATATGTATAACATGGGAGTAAAGTGCCTTTTCCTCCCTTGAATGATTACTGCCCTCCGCTACGCGTCGGGCAGTAAACTTCATTCTCGGGAGGAAAAGAAGCACTTTCCTCCCTTGTTATACAAATATCTATATGTATCATAATTGAAATAAAAAACTAAAGATAATGTTGATTAGAAAAATTTTCAAAATTTTTTTTTCCATTAGAAGGATGAAATTGCGTATCAGAATATAGTTCCAAACAATCATATTAAATTATATAATTTAAAATAATTTTAAAAATATCGTTGAATTTTGTTTCTATTTTGTTTTTGATTATGCTGAATCCGAATATGGCATTACTATTAGAAAATGCTTATAAAGAAGCTCTTCTACACTATGTCTTCGTAGCAAGGAACCATATTTGAAACATTTTTATTACAAATTTTACGAAAAAAAGTTTATTCTTCATAAATTGCTCTGCATAGTCTAAAATCTAAAACCCAATCATCAGATATCAGGTTTTATCAATTTTATACGAGGTATGTCAAAAATACGAATTTTGTTAAAGAGTAAAGTACCTTTATATTCCAGAATATCAAAATATGGGTATTATAAAAAGTTGTTGGGAATTAAAAACTATGTTTTATTATAATTACATCATTATAATTGAAAAAAAAATTCAATGTTTTCTCAAATTACGGATACCCATCATCATTATTTTATTTCAATTATTTCAACTATTTTATTATTAATTTTACGAAAAAAAGTTATTCTTCATAAAATACTCTATTCTGGTCTAAAGTCCAAAAAACAACCATCAGATATCAAACAAATATGACTTTTGCTTAACAGTTCAGTATGGTTTGTTCAACAGTAAATGGTTGAGTTAAATTAGTGCGGTCGTAAATATTATTAAATTTATCTGACCTGGCCCATTGTTAAGACCCACCCGGAGGGATAAGCAACCGAGGTAGACAGAGTTGGTCTTTTGACAATTAACACTGACTAGACGGTAATCCCATAATAAAGCAAAGAAATTGTACCAGAAAACATATTTAAATTTTACCTGAAACCGGACCTTTTATACTATTATCGGTTATTCCAGGATGTTTATAGTGGTAACTAATTGAACTCGACCATTTACTGTTAAACATACCATACCTTTATAGTTCACAATATCTCATTTAGAAGAATGTAATTAAACAGTGAAACATATTTTGTAATTCCAACCAACTTTTTTTAATAGCAATTTTCGATATTGTGAAATCTAAAGGTACTTTACTCTTGAGTGAAATTCATATTTTTTTACATACCTCGTATGTCAAAATGTAAAATCGTATGTAAAACCTCGTATGTAAAATTAATAAAATTTGATATTTGATGGTTGCATCTGAGATCATATACGATGCAGAGTATTTTATAAAGAATAACTTTTTTCGTAAAACTGGTAATAAAAAAGTTATTAATAGGTTCGAAGTTACGCAGACATAATGTTTAAGAGCTAAAAATATTTTTTTGTTGAAAATTTATTATTGTTCAAGCTTATTATTAAATATATTTTAGGTAAGTTTTAGAGAAAACATTTTTGATCACTTTTTATAAACAATTTTTTAGTTGGTAATTTTCGGTTTTTGTATTAGGTACATTTTTGTTATCTTTCTTAATTTTTGTCAAAAAGGAATAGTTTCATTCATAGTTTCATAGTTTCATTTCTAAAATAAAATTATTGAGTAAATTTTAAAAATACATCAAATGCTTTAAAAAATCACCTATAAAATTGTAAAAAATCTTTTCAAACTTGAGTAATACCGTTTTAAAGTGCTGGTAATTCTGTAAACTACGTTTTTCCTTAAAACTTACGTAAAAGTTTTCAAAAATTGCATTTTTGCGTCATATCATTTGAATTAAATTTTTGGCATTTTTTTGAATGAAACATTGTTTAGTAAGATGTTTGAAAGGTAAGTTGTGCAAATTTGAGAGCTTTATAAGAAAAATTTTATTAGTTACACATTTTTAAATAATGTTTAAACAAAATTCAGCCCACACCGTACTTATGCCCATACATTTTATTTCTTTTTATTATAACCATAAGATAGCTTAATTGTTCTTCTTTCCAATTAAGCTATTCTTTCTTGTTCCTTCTCTTAATTTCCTTCTTTCTTGTCCAATTTGTAAAATTTTATTTGATCCATTAATTAGAGAAATACACTGAAATAACTCAGCCGTGCACTTCGCTAGTTTACAGTGCGCCAATGTTTGTGAGAAGGGTGACTTTAGCGTTATAAATAAAAATTATAGAAGCTACAGATTTAATTTTATAAAAATTTTAATCTTATATTTAGGTTTTTTTCAATAGTCTGAATTTTTCAAGTCAAGACAGTTTTTTTCTAAAATTTATATTTTCGGGGTTATTTAAAGAAACATCTAATTTCGCAGTTCATTTGTTTAATAAAAAATTAAGTGCCCACTTCTAGAGTAGAACTTTTTAATATGTTGTTTATTAAACATTTCTTAGGGCCATCGGTACATAATTCGCAAATATTTTAATGCTATCCCCACTCTTTCTGTCTTTACACCGCAAATTACGTGTAGTAAAATTGTCACTGGTATGGATATGTAAACTTTACTTGACAACTTCATCATTAACTGTAAAGATGGCTTTTGAATGTTCTTGGATAACTTTTACTAGTATAATTAATTGCCTTAATTGTTAATTCAGTTAATTAATATGATTATTTCATATTTCCGACCAATAGAAAGCTACAGAAATACAAATTAAATTGATCATTTTTGATAATATCCCATCGTCAAGTATATTACGTCAGTTGCCCTTCGTTGCTGTGAAAAAATACATTCAGTCACATTAATGACAATTACTGTTTTAAAACTTATAAAAGTGATGACTTTCAATCGTCAAATATTTATAACAACTATGTGTTTAATTGTACTAATTTGTACTTACATAAATAAATTACAATAAAATTTTGGTTTTAAACAGTTTTATTCATGAAATAATCGCAGCAAATTGCAGCTCGATCTCTGAAATTATTATCGAATTGTTTCCCTCGTGCCACTTGACGTAATTTCACTCCCCTTCGGGTCGTGAAATTAATACTGTCAAAGTGTCACTCGGGAAAAATTCGATAATTTCAGAGCTCTTGTGCAATTACTACTGATAATTTTTTCACTACCTATGTATTCAGTAATAATTTATCTACTGTACAACAAAAGCTAATAATCAATCGAGAAAAGAGGAAAAGTGATAAAGTGATTTTTTAATAATATATTGTTACTATGAAACGCTTACAATTTTGAACATCTGTAACAACACAATACTTGGATCACTGAATATATCCTGGTGTATTCTCTGCTTTGGATCTTCCATAAATAATAAACAATAAATAACTTTTTATTAAGTTCACGTCTTAAATCAAGTATTTATTAAACACATTATCAATATTATTTAATCAACAACTGAAAATATTCCCAATGCCAGGTCAAATATTTAAAATTGTCACTGTCTGACTGACAATATGCTGGCAATATTCTATTTACTACTGACAAAGATTTGGAAAATATTACCACGGACATTGTGTTCATTTTTTTTCAAATCCTGAAAAAAAAACAATAAATATTTTTGAAAAATTTAAACGCAAAATGAAAGACTAAATTATTACCGAGGGCCGAAAGTCTCTTACAATAAATAAAAAGTTTATTTTGAATGAGATATTTTGAAATTAAAAGTCACACTAAATTTTCTTTTAGTTTTTAGCCCTGTAACTTATTAAAATAAACATTATAGAAGTTCTCAGGGACTTTCGGCCCTCGCTAATAACGTAATCTCTTATTCTCAGTTTAAGATTTTCAAAAATAATTATTAGTTTTCTCAGAATTCGAAAAAAAAATGAATTCCATTTGAGTAGCATTTCAGCAGAAACTACGTGCCCATTCCCTTAATGAAATTAAAAAACATCTATATTGTTTGATTTTTCCGAAGGGAAAATCTATATGCATTATTGTATTAAATATTTTGTATTTGTATTAAATGAGGCGCTCAGAGCAATAGTGGCACAGTCCACAAATTGAGCATTTTTAGATTAATACATCAATAAAAGCAGAAAAATTGGATATATGGTTCAACAGTGGTCTACACAATCTAGCTCTATATTTGGCAATATGGCACTACATAATGTATTGTTGCCTTGACAAATACTAAAAATACTAATGAAACAGTGGCCTAACCCTCAATTGTGTGGCTCAGACCCATCAAACAAGTGTTCATCGTATCAGAATCAGAATCATACGCATAATTCATAAGAATGACTATTTTTAATTTTATTAAGTAATATTTAATAATAATAACTTTAACTCCGTCCTTGACTGAGTGGTAAGAGCGCCTACCTTTGGATCGAAAAATCCGAATGGTTGTGAGTTCGAATCTCACCAGGGTCAGAAATGTTTCATTTATTATAAATTAATAAATGAAAATAGTTTCTGTCCTTGTGGGATCGGTACTCACCGGAGGAACCGCAGACATTCGGATACATTTAGCGTCCCTTTGCAAAGACAATGACGTCAACTTTGCAAAGTAACAAGACACTTACTCAACACACACACACACACTACACATTACACTAGGTACCTAACTGTTAAAAATTACCGTACCTACCATGCCAATGGCCATTAGTTGTCGAGGCATTAACCTTTTTTAAATAAAAAAAAAACAATAATTTAATTTGTCATATTAATTTCCTATTTGGTAGCAAATTATGTGGCTTATTACAAACTAAAATAGTAAATTAGTAATACAAAGTATTAATTTGTATTAATTGTATCAATTAAAATAAATAATTCTTTTGCGATTCAATTTTTAAATCTTTTTTCTGTCGGTATCTTACTGTGTACAGGTAATGCTAAGAATTACCATAATCTGTTCTCGGGAGTCTTAGTACACAAGATTAATGACGATGAACGACCCAAAAATACAAAAAATGTGCATTGTCAGGTAATAATAAAAATGTTTACAAGCTAATAGTACTTTGAGGAATATGCAAAAACGTTGCCAAACTTCAGGGCTTCTTATAATCGGTAGCTCAATGTGGGCTTCCTAACGCTGCTGAACTTCTACAGAGTATATACTTCTTTTCGCAGCGCAAACTGGTGGTAGATACCATGAACTACGAGTGTATGTTTTGATAATAATTCCAGGCATAAGCAGCCCGGGCTTCGTATTGTTAATCATGATTTCAGAGCTACCTATGGTACATTTCTAAAATTTGTCCGAATATATATGAAGCCCAAGCGTATTCACATGTTCTGAGCTTGGTTAAAATATCGAGAGATGGTGTAAAGTACGTTTTTGGGGAAATAACATTAAAGAATTACGAAGCCCGAATCCGGGCTTCGTAAGGAGGTGTCGGGCTTCGTATGACCGGTGCGATATAGCGTTTTTGGCTTCCTAAAGTCGGAATCCATATATATATATATATATATATATATATATATATATATATATATATATATATGGCTCACAAATGATAGGAAGCCCGCTACAACCTGCCGATGAATGGAAGCCCGCGGTTTACGGGGTAAGGGGATTGTAGCACTGTCTTATTCCTACAGTCTTACGAAGCCCACTCGTATAAACGCGTTCACAGTGTATATGGATTACGCATTATACGAAGCCCGACGATGTTGCCATGTTTTAATTTACGTTTAAATAATACGACTGTTCTACGAGATCCTTATATGTGTATATAAGTCGTCATATTGCCTGTTATAAGAAGCCCAATTCTATTCAGCAATCTATACGAAGCATTTTAGAAGAGTCAAGATAGAACGAAAAGATGCATTGTTTCGGAGCAATTCAAACAAGATTATCTTTTTCTAAAACTTTTTTTGTTAGTTTATATACATGTTAAAGTAAAAAAGTTCTACTCACAGATTTTGCCGCTAATTGATTATTATTTGTTTAAACAATAACAATCATTGTTTTGTACAGTGTGTCCAATTAACACGTTGTCGGACACTGCGTCAAATGTATAAGCAAGTGTTGTGACACTATATGTATTTTGCAAAGTAGAATAGGGAAAAATTCAACGTATATAGACGTTGTGTCACATTACATCAATGGAAATTAGACGACTATAGACGTTCTGTTCGTCAACGTGAAAAGTTGTGCATGGTCTAAATTAAAAATAGAACCATCAGTTCATTTTTTTTTAAGCCGTATACGAGATATTATGTCAAAAAATATGAATTTTACTCAAGGGTAAAGTAGCTTTATTATTCAAAATATTAAAAATTGTTGTAATGAAAAGTTGTTTGGAATTAAGAACTATATTCTAATATTCCACTTCATCTTTCTAATTAAAAAAAAGTTGAATTTTTTTTAATTATGGATATACAACATTATTTTCAGTTATTTCAATTATGATAACTATTTTATTATAGACCAGTAAGGATCTGTGAAAAAACGTCTATTTTTGGATGTGAAAGGTGGCATTCGAATTTTTGCAGATAAAGTAAGGTGATAACTTCGTTAATAATAATTTACTTATGCTCCTTCTCAAATATGGCCGGAACATTAATAAAAAAAATAAAATATTTAAAAATTCGAAAAACGTCGATTTTTTTCTGTTTCTTTGCTTATAACTTTAAAACGATTCGTTTTGGAACAAAGTCGTAGAGAAATAAAATAAAGATAATTGAATTTTGTATGATATCCGACTGGTCAAAAATGTCTTAACTTATTACCTTTTCTGCAATATAGCAATAAATACAAAATAAGGGGGCAAAATATGCCTGTTGTTATTCAATGTTTTTAACCACTTCGGTGGTACTTAGAACCTTAGTAATTCGCTTAGGAAATTCTTTGTAACATACTTAAACTGTGTACCAAATTTCATTAAAATCGACCTAATAGATTTGGCATAATAAATTTGCAATTTAAATGTTTTTAAAAAAGTTCAAATTTTTTAAAATCTTTCTGAACAAAAAGTAGACCATTTAGAAGTTGTCTAATTTTTTTACATATAAAGAGGTGCTTTACCTATCTAATACACTTTACAGAATTAAAATCGGATTATTTAAGGGGCCTCAGCAATGTTTTAAACTTATAAATAATTTTTTGGCTTATAAACAAATAGCTTTGTTTAATAATAAAAAATTAATTTTTAGCAATGCAAATAATTAAAACCGGTATAATTTGATTTATACTTTCAAATTCTGTCAGCAGAATTGCTATTTTATTTTTTAATCAAAAGTTATTCGCGTTCAAAAATTGCTCTTTTTCGATTTTTTGAAAGTTCCACTGCGTTTATCTCGAAAACTATGCATCCTACGAAAAAACTTGTAAGAACATTTTTTGCTTAGACTTACCCAAGAAATATAAAAAAGTGTTTTATTTTGCGAAAAATCGATGTTATGTAATTCCTCAAGTTGTTTGTTTATAACAATTTTATTGATATCCGGATCAACTGTTACCCAAAAAAATCGTGTTCCACGGGTCAAAAGATACATAAAAATCTTGGGTAAGTGCATCTAAATAAAGGAGCCCGCAGCACCCCCTCCTGGCCACAGGACTAATTTGTTTATAAGCCAAAAAATTGTTTATAACTTTAAAACATTGCTGAGGCTGCTTAAACAATCCGATTTTAATTCTGTAAAGTGCATTAGATAGGTGGAGTGCTTATTTATATGTAAAAAAATTGACTAATCTTTGTATACACTAGTTTTTGGTGTGCAAGATTTTAAAAAATTTTAATTTTTTAAAAAAAGTTTAGATTGCAAAATTAATATTCAAAATCTAGTAAGTCAATTTTAATGAAATTTGGTGTACGGTTTTAGCACATTACAAAAATTTTCTAAGCGAATTAGGAAGGTTCCAAGTGTAACGTAAGTGATGGAAAATAATTGAATAATAACAGGCTTGTTTTGCCCCCTTATTTTATATTTATTGCTATTTTGCAGCAAGGGTGATTAATTAAGAGACTTTTAACCAATCGCATCTGATAGAAAATTTAATTACCTTTGTTTTATTCCTATACGACTTTGTTCCAGAATGAATCGTTTTAAAGTTATAAGCAAAAAAAATAGAAAAAAAAACGAAATTTTTTGAAATTTTTAAATATTTTATTTTTTTTATTAATGTTCCGGGCATATTTGAGACGGAGCATTAATCAATTATTAATAACGAAGTTATCACCTAACTTTATCCGTAAAAATCTGAATGCCACCTCTCACATCCATCTAAAAACAGATCCTTACTGGTCTATTATTAATTATACGAAAAAAAAGTTATCCTTTGTAAAAAGTTCTGCATGGCCAAAGACCTTAAATACAACCATCTTATATCAATTTTGATTAATTTTATACGAGGTATGTCAAAAAAGATAAATTTCGATCAAGAATAAAGTACCTTTATAGTTCAGAATATTTCAATGAGAAGGATGGAATATTGGAAGATGGTTTTTAGTGTTGTTCTGAAGCTATTTTCTTGTGGCATTTTTATAATTATTTTGATTGGGAAATAAGCCACAATTAAATTGAAAAAATAATTTTATTAACGTTTCGACGCCCAAATCGGATGTCATTGTCAAAATACAAAATATTACCGAGTAAATATTAGTAATATTTTATATTTTGACAACGACATCCGATTTGGGCGTCCAAACGCGAATAAAATTATTTTTTCAATTTAATTGTGGCTTATTTCCCAACCAAAGATAGATTCCCAACCTAGCGACCCGGCATTGGTCGCTAGGTAGATTGTTACGCGAGTGGTCGCGCGTGAGATTTTCTCTCACATATCCAAAGTTTACCTTTTTTTACAAAATAAAGTTTTTAAAACAGTTTTTAAACTTTTTTTATTAACTAATAATAAGAAAAAAAAAAGGTAACATAATATAGATAATAATATAATAAAATAAAAAGAAATAATCGGAATTAAACCAATATTAATCAATCTCCGTATCTTGGTAATTTACGGCACAGCACACAAATATAACAAGAATGCTCTGGAAAAATTGATTGATGACAATTACAATTTTTTTTACATTATTTTAGGTTTTAAGTGCCAAAATAAAATTAATTTTTATGTACAGTTCGTAACGCGGGTGGTCGCTTGATGAGAGAATGTCTCACTTGAAGCGCGCTGACTCAACAATTGGGTGATATTAGGTCAACTGAGTCACTATCTAAGCGGACGATTCTATTAGATTGTCGAGGGAGGATAGTTAGGAGACTAGAAGGAACTACAGATCTTATAATTTCCCAGAAAAAAAATTCTGTGCAATTTTCTGAAACCGTGAGAGAAAATCTCATATAGCGACCACTGGCGGGTTAATTATGGTTTTTAGTTCTAAACAACTTTACATAAGCACAATTTTCAATATTGTGAAAAATAAGGGTATATTATTTAAGTACTCTTGGGAAAATTCATATTTTTTTTATATACCTCGTATAAAATTGACAAAATTTGATATTAGACGGTTGTATTTTAGGTTTTAGACCCTGTAGAACATTTTATAAAGAATAACTGTTTTTCGTAAAATGAATAATAAAAGAGTTTTCCACCTACCTCTACCGAAAGTATACTTTTCCGGACCTGATTGTAGGGAGCAAAGTTGTACTTTTCCTCCCTAGGGAAGAAAAGTAAAAGTGACATCATGGTATTTCATTCATAAAAATATAACTTATTGACGCCCTGTACAATATCTATTTTCTATTACGTAAGTTTGTATACATTTTAACGTTTATTTATAAAACACTCTGTATTTCACAGAATGGTAAAAAACTGTAAATTGTTATTTTGATTTAACAATGTTTACATTTTTATTTTGACTTATATTTGACAGTTGACAGTTATATTGTACGTACTTATTAGTTTTAGTTCTAATAAATTTTGTTGGTTAGTTACACAAATAAATTAAGTAAAAATGAAAAAATGACTTGTTATTTGAGGAAGGTGGAAAAACCATATGTATAACATGGGAGTAAAGTGCCTTTTCCTCCCTTGAATGATTACTGCCCTCCGCTACGCGTCGGGCAGTAAACTTCATTCTCGGGAGGAAAAGAAGCACTTTCCTCCCTTGTTATACAAATATCTATATGTATCATAATTGAAATAAACAACTAAAAATAATGTTGATTAGAAAAATTTTCAAAATTTTTTTTTTCCATTAGAAGGATGAAATTGCATATCAGAATATAGTTCTTAATTCCAAACAATCATGTTAAATTATATAATTTAAAATAATTTTAAAAATATCGTTGAATTTTGTTTCTATTTTGTTTTTGATTATGCTGAATCCGAATATGGCATTACAATTTGAAAATGCTTATAAAGAAGCTCTTCTACACTATGTCTGCGTAGCAAGGAACCATATTTGAAACATTTTTATTACAAATTTTACGAAAAAAAGTTTATTCTTCATAAATTGCTCTGCATAGTCTAAAATCTAAAACCCAATAATCAGATATCAAGTTTTATCAATTTTATACGAGGTATGTCAAAAATACGAATTTTGTTAAAGAGTAAAGTACCTTTATATTCCAGAATATCAAAATATGGGTATTATAAAAAGTTGTTGGGAATTAAAAACTATGTTTTATTATAATTACATCATTATAATTGAAAAAAAAATTCAATGTTTTCTCAAATTACGGATACCCATCATCATTATTTTATTTCAATTATTTCAACTATTTTATTATTATTTTTACGAAAAAAAGTTATTCTTCATAAAATACTCTATTCTTGTCTAAAGTCCAAAAAACAACCATCAAATATCAAACAAATATGACTTTTGCTTAACAGTTCAGTATGGTTTGTTCAACAGTAAATGGTTGAGTTCAATTAGTGCGGTCGTAAATATTATTAAATTTATCTGACCTGGCCCATTGTTAAGACCCACCCGGAGCGATAAGCAACCGAGGTAGACAGAGTTGGTCTTTTGACAATTAACACTGACTAGACGGTAATCCCATAATAAAGCAAAGAAATTGTACCAGAAAACATATTTAAATTTTACCTGAAACCGGACCTTTTATACTATTATCGGTTATTCCAGGATGTTTATAGTGGTAACTAATTGAACTCGACCATTTACTGTTAAACATACCATACCTTTATAGTTCACAATATCTCATTTAGAAGAATGTAATTAAACAGTGAAACATATTTTGTAATTCCAACCAACTTTTTTTAATAACAATTTTCGATATTGTGAAATCTAAAGGTACTTTACTCTTGAGTGAAATTCATATTTTTTACATACCTCGTATGTCAAAATGTAAAATCGTATGTAAAACCTCGTATGTAAAATTAATAAAATTTGATATTTGATGGTTGCATCTGAGATCATATACGATGCAGAGTATTTTATAAAGAATAACTTTTTTCGTAAAACTGGTAATAAAAAAGTTATTAATAGGTTCGAAGTTACGCAGACATAATGTTTAAGAGCTAATAATATTTTTTTGTTGAAAATTTATTATTGTTGAAGCTTATTATTAAATTTATTTTAGGTAAGTTTTAGAGAAAACATTTTTGATCACTTTTTATAAACAATTTTTTAGTTGGTAATTTTCGGTTTTTGTATTAGGTACATTTTTGTTATCTTTCTTAATTTTTGTCAAAAAGGAATAGTTTCATTCATAGTTTCATAGTTTCATTTCTAAAATAAAATTATTGAGTAAATTTTAAAAATACATCAAATGCTTTAAAAAATCACCTATAAAATTGTAAAAAATCTTTTCAAACTTGAGTAATACCGTTTTAAAGTGCTGGTAATTGGTAAAAAACTTACGTAAAAGTTTTCAAAAATTGCATTTTTGCGTCATATCATTTGAATTAAATTTTTGGCATTTTTTTTGAATGAAACATTGTTTAGTAAGATGTTTGAAAGGTAAGTTGTGCAAATTTGAGAGCTTTATAAGAAAAATTTTATTAGTTACACATTTTTAAATAATGTTTAAACAAAATTCAGCCCACACCGTACTTATGCCCATACATTTTATTTCTTTTTATTATAACCATAAGATAGCTTAATTGTTCTTCTTTCCAATTAAGCTATTCTTTCTTGTTCCTTCTCTTAATTTCCTTCTTTCTTGTCCAATTTGTAAAATTTTATTTGATCCATTAATTAGAGAAATACACTGAAATAACTCAGCCGTGCACTTCGCTAGTTTACAGTGCGCCAATGTTTGTGAGAAGGGTGACTTTAGCGTTATAAATAAAAAATTATAGAAGCTACAGATTTAATTTTATAAAAATTTTAATCTTATATTTAGGTTTTTTTCAATAGTCTGAATTTTTCAAGTCAAGTCAGTTTTTTTCTAAAATTTATATTTTCGGGGTTATTTAAAGAAACATCTAATTTCGCAGTTCATTTGTTTAATAAAAAATTAAGTGCCCACTTCTAGAGTAGAACTTTTTAATATGTTGTTTATTAAACATTTCTTAGGGCCATCGGTACATAATTCGCAAATATTTTAAGGCTATCCCCACTCTTTCTGTCTTTACACGGCAAATTACGTGTAGTAAAATTGTCACTGGTATGGATATGTAAACTTTACTTGACAACTTCATCATTAACTGTAAAGATGGCTTTTGAATGTTCTTGGATAACTTTTACTAGTATAATTAATTGCCTTAATTGTTAATTCAGTTAATTAATATGATTATTTCATATTTCCGACCAATAGAAAGCTACAGAAATACAAATTAAATTGATCATTTTTGATAATATCCCATCGTCAAGTATATTACGTCAGATGCCCTTCGTTGCTGTGAAAAAATACATTCAGTGACATTAATGACAATTACTGTTTTAAAACTTATAAAAGTGATGACTTTCAATCGTCAAATATTTATAACAACTGTGTGTTTAATTGTACTAATTTGTACTTACATAAATAAATTACAATAAAATTTTGGTTTTAAACAGTTTTATTCATGAAATAATCGCAGCAAATTGCAGCTCGATCTCTGAAATTATTATCGAATTGTTTCCCTCGTGCCACTTGACGTAATTTCACTCCCCTTCGGGTCGTGAAATTAATACTGTCAAAGTGTCACTCGGGAAAAATTCGATAATTTCAGAGCTCTTGTGCAATTACTACTGATAATTTTTTCACTACCTATGTATTCAGTAATAATTTATCTACTGTACAACAAAAGCTAATAATCAATCGAGAAAAGAGGAAAAGTGATAAAGTGATTTTTTAATAATATATTGTTACTATGAAACGCTTACCATTTTGAACATCTGTAACAACACAATACTTGGATCACTGAATATATCCTGGTGTATTCTCTGCTTTGGATCTTCCATAAATAATAAACAATAAATAACTTTTTATTAAGTTCACGTCTTAAATCAATTATTTATTAAACACATTATCAATATTATTTAATCAACAACTGAAAATATTCCCAATGCCAGGTCAAATATTTAAAATTGTCACTGTCTGACTGACAATATGCTGGCAATATTCTATTTACTACTGACAAAGATTTGGAAAATATTACCACGGACATTGTGTTCATTTTTTTTTCAAATCCTGAAAAAAAAAACAATAAATATTTTTGAAAAATTTAAACGCAAAATGAAAGACTAAATTATTACCGAGGGCCGAAAGTCTCTTACAATAAATAAAAAGTTTATATTGAATGAGATATTTTGAAATTAAAAGTCACACTAAATTTTCTTTTAGTTTTTAGCCCTGTAACTTATTAAAATAAACATTATAGAAGTTCTCAGGGACTTTCGGCCCTCGCTAATAACGTAATCTCTTATTTTGAGTTTAAAATTTTCAAAAATAATTATTAGTTTTCTCAGAATTCGAAAAAAAAAATGAATTCCATTTGAGTAGCATTTCAGCAGAAACTACGTGCCCATTCCCTTAATGAAATTAAAAAACATCTATATTGTTTGATTTTTTCCGAAGGGAAAATCTATATGCACTATTGTATTAAATATTTTGTATTTGTATTAAATGAGGCGCTCAGAGCAACAGTGGCACAGTCCACAAATTGAGCATTTTTAGATTAATACATCAATAACAGCAGAAAAATTGGATATATGGTTCAACAGTGGTCTACACAATCTAGCTCTATATTTGGCAATATGGCACTACATAATGTATTGTTGCCTTGACAAATACTAAAAATACGAATGAAACAGTGGCCTAACCCTCAATTGTGTGGCTCAGACCCATCAAACAAGTGTTCATCGTATCAGAATCAGAATAATACGCATAATTCATAAGAATGACTATTTTTAATTTTATAAAGTAATATTTAATAATACTAACTTTAACTCCGTCCTTGACTGAGTGGTAAGAGCGCCTACCTTTGGATCGAAAAATCCGAATGGTTGTGAGTTCGAATCTCACCAGGGTCAGAAATGTTTCATTTATTATAAATTAATAAATGAAAATAGTTTCTGTCCTTGTGGGATCGGTACTCACCGGAGGAACCGCAGACGTTCGGATACAGTTAGCGTCTCTTTGCAAAGACAATGACGTCAACTTTGCAAAGTAACAAGACACTTACTCAACACACACACACACACACATTACACTAGGTACCTAACTGTTAAAAATTACCGTACCTACCATGCCAATGGCCATTATTTGTCGAGGCATTAACCTTTTTTAAATAAAAAAAAAACAATAATTTAATTTGTCATATTAATTTCCTATTTGGTAGCAAATTTTGTGGCTTATTACAAACTAAAATAGTAAATTAGTAATACAAAGTGTTAATTTGTATTAATTGTATCAATTAAAATAAATAATTCTTTTGCGATTCAATTTTTAAATCTTTTTTCTGTCGGTATCTTACTGTGTACAGGTAATGCTAAGAATTACCATAATCTGTTCTCGGGAGTCTTAGTACACAAGATTAATGACGATGAACGACCCAAAAATACAAAAAATGTGCATTGCCAGGTAATAATAAAAATGTTTACAAGCTAATAGTACTTTGAGGAATATGCAAAAACGTTGCCAAACTTCAGGGCTTCTTATAATCGGTAGCTCAATGTGGGCTTCCTAACGCTGCTGAACTTCTACAGAGTATATACTTCTTTTCGCAGCGCAAACTGGTGGTAGATACCATGAACTACGAGTGTATGTTTTGATAATAATTCCAGGCATAAGCAGCCCGGGCTTCGTATTGTTAATCATGATTTCAGAGCTACCTATGGTACATTTCTAAAATTTGTCCGAATATATATGAAGCCCAAGCGTATTCACATGTTCTGAGCTTGGTTAAAATATCGAGAGATGGTGTAAAGTACGTTTTTTGGGGAAATAACATTAAAGAATTACGAAGCCCGAATCCGGGCTTCGTAAGGAGGTGTCGGGCTTCGTATGACCGGTGCGATATAGCGTTTTTGGCTTCCTAAAGTCGGAATCCATATATATATATATATATATATATATATATATATATATATATACGTCTTCATATCAAGGCGAGTTCCGACTAAATCGAGGACAACCCGAGATCCACCAATAGGAAATTAATTATTGGAGTATATTGTTCATAAGTATCTTTATAATTAACATATTAATCATGGCACACTTAGAGGGGAAAAGCTTTTTGTACTTAAATTTTTCTGATAAATGTACAGCGAAACGAGATCCGTCGCTGAAAAGTAAAGGGGAGGACTTATATACGAAATTTTAGATATTTACCGTTCAACGCGAGATCACACACTGATGCCAGCTCTAAAGAGTATTAGTCGAGCGGTTGGAGCTCGTGTTGTATTGTATATTTCCCACGATATAAAGATATATAATGGGCGTAACTTTTAAGTATCGCTTCTTTTGTGTCTTTAAAGTCTACGATTGACCTTTCAGAAAGTCCCTTAGTTTTATTACATACATAAGGGTGTGAAAAAAGAAAAAGAATACTTGACAAATAATAACCATTTAATAATGATAATTATTTGCAATACAATATTTTAAAACTATACATTAATATTCTTAAAAAACACTTACTACGAAACCAAAATGTAATTATTATATTCTTAAATAATACAAATTGTTACAAAATAATTATTTAAATGATTGCTTGTTTTAAAAATACATTACAAGAAAGTAAAATTTTTTATAAATATTATTAAAGTTTAAAAAATAAAATAACGCAATATGTAATTATTATTTGATAGTTAAAAAATGATTTTAAGTAAAATGATTTAAAAGATAAAAAGAAACACACATAATTTTTAGGGTCAACTCCTAATTGCATGAAAATTTGGATTTAGATTCTACCCATCCCCCACTTCAAAGTTGAATTTGTGCCGTTGATTGCTTTTACTTGGAGGGTGAAAAAATATACGTTTAAAATAAGTCCGGAAACAGATCTGACTAAGTTTAAGCAACTTTTGTTCTATAGAGTTTTTTTAACTTAGGTACTAGGTTAATTTAGTAGTAGGTACTAGAGACACTTGCGAGTAAAAATATTTACTTTTCAACAAAAAAAAAACAAGTTTTTCGGCGGTTTTTCGCAAATACTCAAAAAGTAAGTATTATATCGAAAAAATATTCTTGGAAAAAATGTAGCATATAAAAAAAATGAAAAAATGGTATATTCTTAGTCTATAGAACCAGTAAAAGTAAATTTGTAGCTCATAAAAAAGACGATCTTATCCTTCAAATTCCAAATCAAATATTTTAACGTGATACATAGTACCAAAAAATGAAGCTCTTTTCGGGGAAAACCCATTAAAATTTTTTTAAAGTGTTAACAAAAAGCTTTATTTTATTTTATAAAAGTTATATACGGGTAGGAGAGACAACGGAACGAATTTTCGAACGTTTAAACAGACGACATCCCAGATTTACCAATTTCTGGACAATTGATCCAAAGGCTGGATTCTAACAACGAAACAGTTGTGGATTTTCAAGTTTTCAATGAGAGTTAGAATGAAAAAACATTAGTGACCTCGAGTATGATGGTTTGGAGAATTTGGCTGGTTATATCTGCCATAAATTGAAGGACTCCAGTATTCAATCCGAAGATGTTTCAACGTACACGTGGGTTGATCAGTTGAGTAAGTGTGGTTTATGTAAACCATCAGACACTCTCTTGTCATATATTAAGTAACTGGAGACAATTTTTCCTTCCACATGAATGGTGATTCCATTTTGGTAACTAAAAATTATTTAGAAAACCTTATGTCCAAAAGTGTAACTGTAGACTGTTCTAACAAAGCGAACAAGTTATTTTTTAGGTCTCGGATGTACTTCCGAATTAAAGAATTAAACAAGTCTCTTAACAACCTGACATTGCGTAAAAGAAAAATTATGAAAACTGCTACATAGTTGCTGTATGTACGTACGTCTATTTCACATGCACAAAATTTAAATAAAGTGCATGGCATGAAAACTGTAAAACTTATTTTTGTCTTTTCCAAGCCTCTTACTTAAATCTGATAAAATACATTATTTAAAAAGTAAAAAATTTTGATTTTTATCAATCCATTAAATTTATGGTTTTATTTTGGGGCTTTTCTTCCCCTTGGTAAAAATTATATTTACTAATTTGTAGGCCACTATTCAATTTTTGCCAACTAACGAAATATAATAGTTTTAGTAGATATCGATTATATGAATATTTTTATTTTCCGGATACCAATATGATCAAGAAACTGGGAACTTTACAAATAACTGAAAATCAATTTAAATAAAAGTAAATAGTTTAATAATTTTCCTCTAAACTATAAAAATCACTTAGTTTCTTTTAGTCATAATTCATTCATTTGTACTATTCTCAAATTTCATTCGCGTTCGTATTACGAACGCATAGACGGGACTATGCTTTACTCTGTTGTTAACGTCATGCGCCAATCGGACGAGCTTACGTAACTAGAATATCAGGGTGTGCATATTTCCGGGTCCCGGTGAATTCGTATCTATTTTAATCCCCATCCTAATTACAGACCAACTGGCAACTCTGGTGCGCAGGTAATTTTTAAATAACGCATTAACTACCGGTGAATTGGTAACTTTCATTTTTTAAGTATTGTTGATAATCTAATATCGGTATTCCAGGTATTTAGCGCTGCACTCCTAGAAAATGGAAAAAATGTCACAGGAAGTGAAACCGATGATGAAACGAAACGCAAAAGAGAAAACTTGGATGATTGTTTTAATAGAAGTAAAATTAAAAAACGGTCACCAAGCAAAGCAGGCAACGAAAACAAGGAAGACATGGAAAATGTTATGATTACAATAATGAAAGAGCTAATGAATAAAAACGATGAAATGCTTCAGGAAATAAAACAAATAAGGAAAGAATAACAACAAACCAATAAAGAGTTAATGGGTGTAAAAGCAGAGAAACAAAAACTAAAAAAAGAAGTAAAACAGCTACATGAATGAATGGAGCAACTGGACAAATGTAGCAAAAAGAAAAGCTTGATCGTAACTAGGTTGAAAGTAGAAACAAATGATTATAAGAAATTAAAAGAAGAAATGGAAAATTTCAGAGCCCAAGAGTTGCAAATACAAATAAAGCTAAGAAGTGCAAAAAAAATAGGAGAAACAGTATGCGCAATAGAAACAGAAGCCCTCACGGATAAAATGGAAATCCTAAACAAGAAACGTAAACTAAAACAGCAAAGTTAAGCAAACGAAAATCGGCTACAAGAAATTAATAGTGAATGGCAAAATCTAGATATGGGACGAAGAGAGAGAACAGCTGATAGAAAATTCAAAAAACTAATAAACGAAGAACAGCGGCTGAAATATGATATTGACATGGCAAAAAAAGACTCGGAAATGCAAACGGTTAACGAAAACAAAATAACGCACACAAAATAAAGAAAGAATCTCAATAAGAAGAAAAGAACAAAACCCATTAGAATGGCCTCTTGGAATATTAGAACCATGCTGGCAGCAGGTAAGATGCAAGAAATAGCTCTTGAAATGAAAAAATACCAACTAGAAATCCTAGCCGTACAGGAAATACGATGGAAGAAAGAAGGAAACGTTGAGAAGAAAAACTTTAGCATGTATTATTCGGGAGAAAACAAACAGGGAACGAATGGTACGGCATTTATGGTGAACAAAAAAATGAGGGAAAAACTGATACAATTCAAAGCAGTTAATGAAAGGATATCTTACATAAGAAAATAAATAAGCCCACATCTCGATAGTCCATTGCTATGCACCCACCGAAGAAGCAAACGAAGAAGATAAAACAGAATTCTAAGACATCCTGGAAGAAACCTGTGAAAATATTCCGAGGAATGACATATTAATAATATTGGGTGATTTCAATGCAAAGATCGGAAAGGAGGACTATAATCGTAATGTAGCTGGCAAAGAAACCATTCATGAAACTACGAATGATAATGGAGGAGAAATCTGCAACCTAGCAGCAGCAACAAATACATATATAGTTAGTACTGGGCCTAAACATAAAAAAGAAAACAAAATAACGTGGATGATACCAGGAAGAATGGATGGAAACCAAATAAATCATACTCTAATTTCGAAAAAGTGGACACAAATAGTACAAGACGTAAGGTCATATAGAGGGGCAAATGGAGGCACTGACCACATATTGTTGATAGCAAAACTTAAGATGAAAATAATCAAAATAATCATAAGGAAGGAAAAAGGAGGAAATGGAATATAGCCAATCTGAAAACGCAAGAAACAAAGCAACAATATACAGAACAACTGGAACAGAAATTGGGTCAGTACGAGCACATAGAAATAGAAGGAGAATGGAAAAACATAAAGAACAGCATAATAGAGACAGCAGAACAAATAATAGGATTCCAAAAAAACAAAGAATCGAAAGAATGGTTTGATGAGGAATGTCACCAAAAAAGTCAACGGAAGCACCTCGCAAGAAACAAATGGCTACAAAGTGCCGAACAGGAACAACTGGACCAATATAGAAAAGAAAAACAAGAAGCATTGAAACTCTATAGAAGAAAGAAGAACACATGGATCTCTGAACAAATGCAAGAATTAGAAACGAATAATAAAGACAACAAGGAATTGTTCGAATAGATAAAACAACAACACAGTACCAAAAAATCTGTCACAAAAATAAACAAAAAAGATTGGGAAAAACATTTCACGTACCTATACAAAAACGACAATAAGGCATATTCAGAGGATGAGGATATAAGAGATAACAGAGATGAAGAGGAAGTCGCACCTACTTATTAGGAATTCATGGAGGTATTAAAACAACTAAAAGTAAACAAAACGCCAGGGCCAGATGAAATCAACAACGAACTGATCATCAACGGCGGAGAGGAGCTCACGAAGCGAATGCACAAGTTAATGGTTACAATTTGGAAGGACGAAAGCATGCCCATAGAATGGAAAAACGGACACATCGCACCAATCTTTAAGAAAGGAGATCCAACTAAGTGCTGCAACTACAGACCAATTATGCTACTAAATACAACGTATAAGATATTGACCACAATTATAAGAAACCGACTAAATCAATACACAGAAAAAATTATAGGACCATATCAACAGGGTTTTAGAACAATAGATCAAAGGAAGATCAACAATAGATGCAATACACGTACTGACACAAACAATTGAAAAAAGCTATGAACATGACATAGAATTACACATACTATTCATCGACTTCCAACAGGCCTTCAACAGCATATACAGACAACAATTATTAAAAGAAATGAAAAAAATGGAGATACCGGCAAAATTAATAAGACTAACTAGAATGACAATAAAAGACTCAACAGCAAAAGTTAAAACAAATGAGGGCGATACAAATGACATCAAAATAGAACTTGAAGTAAGACAAGGAGACAGTCTGTCAACGACAAACGACACTATTTAATATCGCTCTAGAAGGAGTAATTAGGGACACAGGGCTGAAAAAGACAATTATTCAAAGCTCAACACAGATCATAGGATATGCAGATGAACTGGGACTGGTATCACGAGATAAAAAAAGACTAGAAGAGGCACTTTTAACCCTGGTAAGAGAAGCAAAGACGAGAGGACTAATAATCAATCAGAATAAAACAAAATATCTTATAAGCACACGAGACAATGTAAACAGAATAGCAGAAATAAAGATAGGTGAAAATACATTCCAGAGAGTAGATTGCTTCAAATACCTGGGGGTGATGGTGGACGGCAAAAACGGAAGAAGTATAGAGATAAACGACAGAATTAAAGCAGGTAATAGAGTATATTGGAAATATCACCAACTACTCAAGGACAAAAACCTGAGCAAAAAAAACAAAATCAAAAATATACACAGCAGCAATCAAATCAGTGATAGCCTATGGAGCAGAAGTAATGTGCCTTACGAAAAAAGACGAAGAAAAGTTAAAAATAATTGAGAGAAAAATTATAAGGATACATGGCCCAGTAAAGACAGAAACAGGGGAATATTGAAAGCTGATGAACCATGAAATAATAAATATAAATAAAGGAGAAGATATAGTAAAATTCATTAAAGCACAAAGCCTCAGATGGTTTGGGCACACACAAAGAAGAGGGGTAGAAGAACTGATCAGGAAGATAATGAACTGGAAACCAGTAAAAAATAGACCAAGAGGAAGACCAAAAATTAGATGGGAAGATCAACTGCTAGACGATATATCAAAGATGGAAATTGCAAACTGGAGAGAAAAGATTCAGGACCGGAGAGAGTGGAAGAAGATAGTAGAGAGGGCAAAAAAACATCACAACCTATGAACTAAGACCTAAAGGAAAAGCGGACTAATTTACCGCGTGAAATGGATTAAAAAGCTCATATTTGAGCGAACTATACTCTAACAAGAGTGAACGGTCCATATAATAATTCCAGGTATGTACCTGTATAAATTACCCTCCTTGAAGTTGGTGTAAAAGGTATTCACCATTTATGTATTGTCTTTTGGAAGGAAAATCTAGAGAAAATCCAAATAAATTTTGAAAAAATGGCTGAAATCGCTGAAATTCTTGTAACAGATTCCGTAATGAGTGTACATGGGTGGTAAATGATTTTAAATTTCACTTAAAGAAAGTGCTAAAAAGTCTAAAACATTTATGGTACTGTTCTGCATCTGGTTTCCAGGCAACCTGTTATACATACGGTTAGTTTTTTTAATATTTTGAGTAGTAACTATGTTGGTTATCAACAATTTGATGTCAAAAATGCACATTTTGCCATTTTTTGTCTACCAGTAAGAAGAAAAACAGTCAAAACAAAATTTAAGATAACCGCATTATAGAGCATGTAAAACAATTTAAACAAGGTTTTATAAATTTCGCTATACTTAATTGTTGCTTATAAAACTAGAAATTAAGTCAGTTTAACGTTAATATAACTTATGTAAAAAATACAACTTATATCTCGATATTACGTGAAATAGCTCAAAGAAATGAGTAAAAATACACGGTTTTTTTGACACTCAGTGTAACTACGTAACAATTGTTTTAGTTTCTATATGGACGGAATAACAAAATTTATGTAAATCTGACCAATTTTTTCTCAATTTAATTATTTATTGACAATTTAAATGAAAAATAGCCGATTTTAAGAATTTTCGTCTATAAGTTACAATGTTTTACCAAAAAACTGAAAAAAGAACCGATTAGTTTATTGAAATAGCCTTAAAATGAGTTGAAGTAAAATAGAATTGGAGCTTAGTTTATCAATAAACATTAACTATTCAAATTTATTTCTTACGTTTTAAGCTAACTACCTGAGGTACCCCTAAACCCTAAAAATGTCATCAAAACGACGATTTTGAAGCTCTTCCGACTGGATTAAAGAAGCTATTATCGATTCAAACAAAAGTTGTGTATTTTTAATTCTAAATTTCAAGTATTTAATTAAAAATAAAGTGTTTCAGTTGAAAATTCAAAGTTGCTACACCCACCGCTTTCGCAGGCAGAATAAGAACCCTGCTATTGCATAAGTATATAGATTTTGAAAAACCATTCAAAAAGCATTCCAACGTTTTTTCGATATGCCGTCTAGTTCTCGAGATATTTGACAATCGCCTTTCTGGACAGAGCCCTTAAATAATATTCTTATTCAGGCTAGACATAAGCCGAGTGAGAGAGCTGACCGTGAAATTCATTTGCGATGTTTCCAAATTTACCGGATCTCGGGTTGTCTGCAAAATATATATTTACCATATACACAACGGATCGCGCGCGCTGCCCTCTACAGCGGATTTAGTGGAACCACTGCAATATAAAATTCACCAAAAGGGGTGCAAAATGAGGTCCAGACAAAAATCGATGTCCTTGTACCCTAACCATTGTTACATCGAGATGTCACTATATACACGTGAATACAAGGTGAGATCCAAAATCGGATCTCGCCTTGCAAAACGGATCTCATCTTGTATAGCTTATGATACAAACGGATCTCGCCTTGATATGAAGACATATATATATATATATATATATATATATATATATATATATATATATATATATATATATATATACATATATATATATATATATATATATATATATATATATATATATATATATGAAACTTGAAAGTTAAAATCAATATCAACAAAAGAATTAATATTAAAATTAAACTCACCAGGCTTCCGGGTTGAACCGCGTCGTTGGTTTCTAGGCCGAGCTTTCGACGTCCTCTCTGACGTCATCTTCAGGGCTTCCGGGGTCTCAGTCTCCTGAGGCTCCAGACACTACACTCACTACTCACTACTTCACTACTCACTGCAATACTGTTGTTGCTGACGCTGGGGCGGTCATTTATACCGTGGACTGGTGTGACTGACGTGGCTGTCGATGACGTGGCGGAGTGGGAATTAGCGCGAAGACTATTTGGAGTGGCGCGAAGATTTTTGACGGCGGGAATTGTATTTGTAGATGGAGCGGACGATGTTTTTCGATTTCTATGGCTTCTCGGATAATCCTTTGTTTATAGAAGCGGATGGGGGCTATGGTTCTGGAGTGTTCAAAGTCAATTTTGTGACCTGTATGAAGATGGTGTTGGCCTAGGGCTGAAACTGAATCGGAATTGCGAACAGATATGGAATGTTCATAAATCCTATTTTGGATTCTACGATTGGTTTGTCCTATGTAAGATCGGGGGCAGTCTGCACAAGGAATTTCATAAACTCCGTGTTGTTCATTTGGAATGTTGTCTTTGACGGATCGGACAAGAGATGAAAGTTTTTGTTGGGGGGTAAATACTGTTTTTATTCCTCGTGGTTTAAGAATTCTGTCGATTTTGTCAGTAACACCTTTGATATAGGGAAGAAAAGCTTTCGTATGATCAGGATCTGACTCATTGGGTTGTGATTGAGCGGGAGATTGAAGTTTATGGATGCTCCTATCGATGTGATTTTCGCGGTAACCGTTTTGGATGAGGGCTTGTTTTAAAGAAGAGAGTTCAGTAGATCTACTTGCATCATCGGAAAGACGGATTGATCTGGAGACAAGAGTATTAATGACTGAATTAATTTGAGAAGGTGGGTGATGAGAGTTGCCATGCAAGTAGCGGTTGGTATGGGTGGGTTTTCGATAAACAGAGTGATGAAAACCTTGTGATTGGTTCTTCTTAATAAGAACGTCGAGAAACGGTAAGGATGAGTCAGTCTCCATCTCCATCGTGAACTGGATACTGGGATGTATACCATTCAGATGGGTCTGAAAAGACGCTGAAGCATCCCTGCCGTGGGGCCAAATGACGAATGTATCGTCAACATATCGTAGCCAACATGTGGGTTTGAGCGTAAATGTCGATAGTGCTCGGGATATATATATAAAACAAGGTTGAAATATATGTTCTGTGATATGCGGTGTTTATAGTGAGAGTATTAGCTCTGCATTTCTCAGAGCAATATTTTGTTATTTTTGTGTTTCTGGGGATCCTAGACACCTAGTTTAGTGAGAGAAAACTATGGTGTTTTGGATTTTTGATGGCACAAAGATAACATTTTTTATTGATTTTAGTTAGACTAATTGTTAAATACTGTATATTTATATTTGTAGTTTCCCTGAAGATGATAATAAACATTATCGAAAGCTTGGAATTATTATAAAGAGTTTTCTTTGAGATTGCTGCTACCCCAATATTTCAACCTTGTTTCCTAACTGTTCAGCAAAGATTATATACCTGTCATATATATATATATATATATATATATATATATATATATATATATATATATATATATATATATATATATATATATATATATATATATATATACAGACGCTTCTAAAACACCTACTGGAGTTGGGGCAGCTGTTGTTACTTCAAATATTACACTTAAGTATAAACTACCATCCTTAACCTGTATATATACTAGCGCGCTATACGCCATCTATTAAGCTCTCGTTTATATTAACTTCAGTAATATATCCAATGCTCTAATAATTACCGATGCTCAGTTCAAACAATACCATTAACCAACTGTACACAAAACATCCAATTGCTCTCCTAATTAAAAAAGAACTAGCTACCACACACAACAACAACCATACTGTACAATCTCTATAGGTTCCTTCGCATCTGGGCCTTCAAGGAAATGAAGAAGCGAATCGTACAGCCTAACAAGCAAGGAACAGTGAAACCGCAAGTGTAGTGACAAATGTAGTTCTTAATGATTTAAAATCATTTAATAAAGTGAAAGTTGAAAATCTGTGGCAAAATCAGTGGGACAGTTCAACATCAAAACTTCGCGAAGTGAAAACATTATTTATAAAACCGTGGAAATCTCAAATTCCCAACAGAACTCATCAAGTCATTGCTACTCGTCTTCGTCTAGGACATATAGTTGGACTTACCACGGACATATAATTGGTCACACTAATCCCATTTTATGTGACAAAAGTAATATTCCACTAAGTGTTAAGCATGTACTTGTAGAATGTCCAAGATACCAGTTGTAGAGACAGACCAACCACATCATCGGATCAACAAGTGAAATCTTCGTAGAAAATTGTAAAATGGAACATTTGGTAAAATTCTTTAAAGATATCAATATATTTAACAAAATTTAACATTTGTAAGTAAACCATCTCATGTATATGTATATATATGTCGCTAATAACCTCAGAGGTTGATGCGACTATTTTGTAAAATAAAAAAAATCTATACAGAACTATTATAAAAATAACAGTGTTTCATGTTCAGAGCCGCCGCTAACAGTTTGATCGCCCGCGTGCAATTCCAATTATGCCGCCCCCTCTTCAACTATAACTATATGGACTGGACTTTCACAAAGACCCTTAGTTTTCTTACATACATACATATTATGCTTTTTGCTGTGGGTTTTAAAGAGCCGCTTGAATTGACATGAAATTTGGTACACACATAGCTAACAATGCTAATATGTCAAAGAAAAAAGGGATATAGTGCTGATGTTGCTTTTGCCCTGGAGGTGGGTTTTCAGCCCTTCTCGGAGGTGAAAAAACATCAGTTCAAAATAAGTCCGCCATTGGGTAAACTGATTAATTCTAAGCAACTTTTGTTCTAAGTAAAAGCTTTTCCAGTTATTTGCGAGTGAATGTTCATTTTTCAACAAGAAAAACATGTTCTTCGACGGATTTACACAAATAACTCAAAAAGTAATTATTTTTTCGAAAAAATATTCATACCAAATATATAGCTTAGAAAAATGTGAAAAAAAATGGTGTATATACTGAGTCTGTAGACCCAGTAAAAGCAGAGTTACAGCTAATGAAAAGTAGGTTGTTATCAGTCAAATTTCAAATTAAATATTTCAATGAGTTGTGGTTTATTTTTTGACAAATTTGACGAATAAGATATTACTTTTCATTAGCTACAACAACTCTGCTTCTGGTAGGTCTACAATACAGGCTTCATATATAGGTACACCATTTTTTTAAGTTTTTTATAAGCTATATTTTTGCTAAGAATATTTTTTTGGATAATATACTTACTTTTTGAGTTATTTACCATGAACTGTTGAATAGAAACGCATTTTTGTTTGTTGAAACATGAACATATTCACTCGCAAATAACTCGAAGAGTATTGTTTTGTAAAAAAAGCCCATAAAACAAAAGTTCTTTAGAATTGTCCATTTTATCCAATTACGGACTTATTTTGAAGGTATGTTTTTTCACCCTCTAGAAGGTGTGAAACCGTGAAACTCACTTTCAGAAAAAAAATCACGCATCGGCACAATATCACTTTTTTCTTGGACATGTTAGCTATGTGTATGCCAATATGCCGAATTTCATGTCAATCCCAGTGGTTCTTCAAAATTTGGAGCAAAAACCGAGTAAATGGACCATAATATTAGTTCAGAGAAATAAGGAAAAAAATATCCTGTTGGTGACACAACCCCCTCCAGGCCGAAACTAAATTTTTTGAGTAGTATTGACATGTATAATAATAACCTATATGTTTCCTGCAGCCGATTTTGATGATATAGGTACATAGTGTTATAAACAAATGAAGATCAAAAAACGGTAAATTTTCGCTTTTTTCGTCTATTACTAAAAAAATAGGCATTTTGGACGAGTTTGAGAGTAAGAAACTCATAAACCGTATAAAAAATTTCAATATGGCGTTCGCTTAATATGTCTATCCTTACCTATTGGTTGCTTAGAAAATTGCAAAATAAATCATAAATTTTGAGTTTTTATAAATATTCATAACTTATGTAAAAAATTAACTTAGAACCTTCTTATTACACCGAATGCTGAGACTTATGGTGCTTAATTTATACCCTAAATTTCAAAGTAATTGGTCAAATAGTTTAAAAGTTATTTAATTTGTTTATCCCAAATTATTTTTTTTTGCAACACTGTAAGTCAGAAAATAATGAAATTACAGTTATACTTTGGATAGTTTATGAAAGAAGAAAATTTACAGTATTAATTTAATTAAAAAAAGATACAAAAAATATTTATAAATATGCCAAAATTATTTTGCAAAAACATGTAAATTAAAAAAATGGGGGGGGGGGGGGCTAACTTTGTCCCTAATTGTCCTAGGACAGTTGTTTTTCTTTCTAAATGTGTATAAAAATTCAGTCTTTCTAAATATGAAAAAATAATTTTTCTACGGGTAGCGGTTAAAAAGTTATTCTAATTGTTTATAAGTAAGCAAAAAATGTTTTTGCAAAATAATTTAACATTGTTTAAAATTATTTTGTCATTTATTTTAAATCAAGGTAATAGTATAGGTAAATGTTCTTCTTTCATAAACTGTCCGAAGTATTATTGTAGCCTCATAATTTTCTGACTTGTAGTGTTGCAAAAAAATGAATTTGGGAAAAACAAATTAAATAACTTTAAATAACAAGAGACAAGAAGTATCAGCATTCCGTGTAATAAGATGGTTCTAAGTTAATTTTTACATAAGTTTTGAATATTTATAAAAACTGAAAATTTATGATTTATTTTGCAATTTTCTAAGCAACCAATAAGGATAGACATATTCAGCGAACGCCATATTGAAGTTTTTTATACGATTTATAAGTTTCTTACTCTCAAATTTGTTTAAAGTGCTTAAATTTTTGGTAATAGACGAAAAAGCGAGAATTTAGCGTTTTTTGATCTTCATTTGTTTATAACTATGTATATCATCAAAATCAGCTGCAGGAAACATATAGGTTAATAATGTTGATGTCCATACTACTCAAAAAATTTGGTTTCGGCCTGGAGGGGGATGTGTCACGAGAAAAATCTTATTTGTCTGGACTATTAGACAAGGCGGAAACGGCGGGTTCGTTGGGAAAAATATTCCCATGAGATATTTTTGCATAATCACATTCGTGAGACGTCCCAGAATAAGGTTCAACAAGTCGCCCACGAGAAAAGTGGGCCAATTTTTTTTAACAATTTTTTTTTAATCAAATTGCAAAAAATCAATATTTTTGGCCCGGACTAATTTTTTTTAGGTTTTTTGGACCATTATGGACAAAAAAGGTCTCTTATAATTTTTCTCTAAAGTTGATCTTTTTCGAGTTATAAGCAAGTTAAAATTTGAAAAACGCGAAAATGGCCATTTTTAAGACTTAATAACTCGGTCAAAAATTATTATTTTGAAAGTCAGAAAGTGACTAAATCAAAGTTTAAAGTCGCCGCTACATGATCCTGAAGAAATCTGTGTCATTAATTTACTATAAGCTGTTATTTTTAATTAATAACAATGAGTGGTTAGATCGTATTGACGCTGCTGTAAATGTGAGTGCGAGTAAGATGCACAATTGGACTGCTGGAATGGCTTCTCTCTCGCACACAGCATTTACAGCCCCGCACACGTGCATGGCGCTTATTATTATTTCTTAAAAATAACAGCTTAGTAATAAAATAATGACAAAAATTTCTTCAGGATCTTGTAGGGGGGGCTTTAAACTTTGATTTAGTCATATATTGACTTTCATAATAATAACTTTTAACCGAGTTATTAAGCCTTGAAAATCGCCATTTTTCGTTTTTTTTTTCAATTTTAAATTGCTTATAAGTCGAAAACGATCAACTTTAGAGAAAAATTATAAGATACTTTTTTGTCCAGAATGGTCCAAAAAATTAAAGAAAAAATTGTTCAGGCCAAAAATATTGATTCTTGAAATTTGATAAAAAAAAATTGTTAAAAAAAATTGGCCCACTTTTCACATGGGCGACTTCTTGAACCTTATTCTGGGATGTCTCACGAATGTGATTATGCAAAAAAATCTCATGGGAATATTTTTCCCTTCGAACCCGCCGTTTTCGCCTTGTCTATATATCTATGATTCGAAATTGTGAGGTTTTGCAATATTTTACCGTGAGTGAATGGACTAATATTATATTCTTAAATAGTACACATTGTTATAAAATTATTTAAATGTTTGCTTGTTTTGAAAATATGTACATTGAAAAAAGTGCCAATTTTTTTATAATTAAAATTTGAAAAATAAAATAACTCAATAATTTTATTATTAAAAAATGTTTTTGATCAAAACGATTTAAACGATAAAAAGAAAAACAGCTTTAAAATTTAATAAATTTGCTTTAGTTTTAACTTCGCGAATAATTTGCTTTATCAAAATGGATTTTATTTCGGTTAATGTAATTGAGGGGTGTAAAGTATTACATTTTTGACCTAATAAAAAATTTTAAAACTACATTAGTGATTTTATAAAACGCTTACCTTACCACTGACCACTGTAAGATCCTTCAGTTTGATCTTTGATCGATGAATGAAGCTTCAGCTGCTTTAACACAATCACTCAATTCACAATCACAAAGAATTTTGTCTTTTTTAGAAATTTATAATTTACACTCTCATTCCGTATTCGTATCGTAATCGTAATACATTAACTTGATGCTTACTTGGTGGAAGTAATAGTAATCACGAAGCCACTCAAATAATGAAAATGAATGACCTAACAGAAAAACAGTTTAGGGACAAAAAGACAAGCTCAGCATCAATTAATAAAGCGATAAAAAAGTGTTTCATAGTAAATGAAATATAATATTCCCAAAGTTCTCGAAATTTATTACCTAAACAAATATGAGTAGGTATACATTAAGATAAAGTTAAGTGCTTGCTCTTTTGTTTATATCGCTGGTTCTGAATACATAGTTATATTTTT
This sequence comes from Diabrotica virgifera virgifera, assembly GCF_917563875.1. NCBI lineage: Eukaryota > Metazoa > Arthropoda > Insecta > Coleoptera > Chrysomelidae > Diabrotica > Diabrotica virgifera. The sequence goes on from NC_065448.1 coordinate 72,311,094, forward strand.
ATGTTCAAACGTGCATATTCAGCTGGAATGAAATCGGACTAATAACTTACATCGACAGACTTTTGTAAATAAGGGATTATATTTCCAGTTAGTAATTCTTCTGGCTCTATATTTAGTATATAAAAGAAATATACAAGATTTGATGTAAAAAGAAAAGTAGTAATTTTGCTCTCTGTCGTTAATTGTTATACATATTTGTTTGATTTCTGATTTGGCGCCCCCCAGGACATGGCGCCCTTGTGCGGTGCACGCCTTGCACGCCCGCTTACGGCGGGCCTGTTCATGTTCACTGAAATAGATAGATCATTTGAATTGCTTAATGGTATTTATTTACTTCAAATACCACAGTGAGACGTTTTACTGGGATTAACCAATTAGAATGACTATGAGCATGCTTATTTTTAAAATGCGTTTAAAATCATATGATCTGTTATTAATTTAAATAAAAACACTAATGAAGCAAAAACATATTGGATTTTAGTTGAATCATTATTATTTTTTTGATTTTACAATGATTTTCCTTTGTGTTGATTTTCTCTTTAAACATGGTTAAAAAATCCTACCCGTACTACATTCTGCCGAGGGATTTGCGACGCAATTGGTTTCATTTAACATAATTAGAGACGCTTCTTTGATTTTTCTATATTGTTACCAACTGTTTCTTTCCGGACAATACTTGAATGTCTCCACTGAACTTATGTTCATTTTCCCATGCGTGTTTACATATTTGAGATCTATTCAATTTCTCTATATTTAATATAAAATTAATGTATCATTTACGAGGTAATTTCTAACTTGAATTCTTTGTTCTTGCTGGTGCAATGTTAAGTTAATTTTTAGATGAAATAGATCTCAATGTGTTTGTTGTTTTTAATGTTGTTCGTTTTCATGTACCATGCTCTTTTAGAAGGTTGGTGGCCATCATAGCTATCTTAATTTTATTCACTGCCACCCTAAATACCATGCTTGTATCAACACAATACCAATCTCGTATGTTCTTCAACCATGAGATTCTTCTTCGTCTTAATCTTATAATATTTTGCAGCAACCTATATTTCGGACCTCTCATTACATGTCCGAAATACTCCAGCTTTCTCTGCTTGATGCTTTTTATAATCTTTGTAGTCTTGCTGAGACGTTCTGGTATTGTGGGGTTCGAATATTTTCCACCCAAGAAATAAAAAAATACCATTAAATATCATTTCATTACAAGACTAAAATACAGGGTGTTCCATTTATGAAAACTCAGAAAATACTCATTCCAAGTTTCGACCGACCCTTTACACTAAAATTACAAATATAACTATATTAATAATTCGTAACAATAGTAGACTACATTAAAAATCATTTGAACATAGAGTTTTTGATGTCAAACTACTACAATTCTACAGGGTGTGAATATTGCTACGAAACTAACAAAGAAAAAACGCTACCCTGTGTAATAATACAAAACTTTATATTTTAAGATTGAAAAAATCGAGCAGAATTCAAAAATGTAAAAATATACAATGTGTCCCATTTAAAAAAACGAAGTTATAAGCAACTTCCGGTATAACCGCTAGTAGCAAATATATGAAAATATTATGATTAAATAAATCACTCCACAAAATCCCTTGATTCTAATTTTCATGATTCTGTTGCCTTTAGTTCTCGAGATATTTCTAATTCTGAGACTTCTTTCGGAGTAAACGGTAAAGAGCAGGGGTGACAAGAGGCATCCCTGCCGTGCTCATCTTTTAATATTAAGAGCTGTGATTCCACACCATCTACTAAAACTAATGTTTGATTCCATTATAAATTTGCAATTATTCAAAAATCTCTGCCGTCCAAGCCAATGTCTTTTAGAACTTCGATCAATATAGAGTGCTTAAATCGATCAAATGCCTTTTGGAAGTCAACAAAACAATAGTATATGTGGACATATATATCTCGGCACCTTTGAGCAGGCACGTTCATCCCAAACAATGTCTCTCTCGTTCCAAACCCGTTACAGAATTTATTACCTTTAGAAAAACTTTCAAGAAATAGTTTAACAAACTGATCGTTCTATAATCAACACAGGTTTTGCTGTTGTCTTCTTAGGTACAGCTATAAACAATGAATTGGACCAACCAATAGGTAGTTGTCCGATAGTATAAATGGTATTAAAAAACGAAGTCATAACCTCTAAAATATTGCATCATTATAAGCTTGTATATTTCAGTTGAAGGAAAGAGAATATGATAAATTACCAGGGTTTGACATCAAAATAATAATGGGAGACTGCAACGCCAAAGTCTTAAGAGAGAATATATACGAGCACGTAATAGGGAAATATAGTAAGCATGAGGTGCCGAACGATAATGGCCAAAGAATAATAGGCTTTGCAAACAAAAAGGCAAATGGTGATAAGAAGCACACAATTATGCCAAAAAGATTATATATATATAAAGAACCATGGATTTCCCCTGATAAAAAGACAGTAAATCAGATAGATAGACCATATTTTAATAGAGAAGAAACATGCAAACAATGTAATAAAGGTAAAAAGCATGAGAGGAGCGGACTGTAACTCGGACCACTACTTGGTGAGAGCAGAATACAATATTGAGCATAACATAAAGAAAAACAATAAACAAAAAAGAAATTGAAAAACAATTCAACATAGGACTATTAAAAAATAATAACACACAGAAGAAGTATGAACAGAGAATAAACAACAGACTAATCAGGGAACAAGAAACGTCAAATCCAGACAAACAATGGGAAAATATAAAAGAAGCAATCTTGAACACAAGTAAAGTAATCCTAGCAAAAACCAAAAGAAAACACAAAACAAAAGATTGGTATGATGAAGACTGTCAAGAAGTAGCAGAAGCAATAAGAAAAGTAAGACTCAAAAATCTCACAAATGACGAAGATAGCAATATAGAAGAATACAGAGAAGTGAGAAAATTCATGAACAGAAAATGTAGAAGCAAAAAGAGAAAATACAACGAGAACAAACTGAAAGAAATAAAAGAAAAATGTTAAAAATTAGAAATAAGATCATTCTACCAGGAAACAAAAAAAAAATGGAAAGGGGATATCAGAAAAACAACCCATATTTGAGATATGATAAAGGGATGTTGCTAAATGAGCCGAAAAAAATAATGGAAAACTGGCAAAACTATTTCACAGAACTGCTAAATAAGAGCGAAGTACAAAAGGAAACAAACCATGAAATTGAAAATGATCAGACAGCAATAGAAATACCCACAGAACAAGAAATAGAGAACGAAATAAAGAGCTTGAAAAATAACAAAAGCCCAGGAATAACAGAAATATCGGCCGAAATGATAAAATCAGGAGGGAAAAGACTACAGAAAGAGATATATGACCTGATAAAAAGAATATGGGAAGTAGAAAAAATGCCAGAAGAGTGGACCATAGCAAGGATATGCCCTATACATAAAAAAGGTGATCGACTGCTATGCGAAAATTACAGAGGCATCGCACTACTAGAAATAGTTTACAAAATCTTGGCACAAAGTATAAGAAAAAGGCTAACTCAATATTCGGAAACAATACTGGGAGAACACCAGGAAGGTTTTAGAAACAACAGATCTACGATTGACCAAATATTTGCCTTACAAGAAATACAGACTACCTATTACGAATTTAAAAAAGTACTATATGCTTTGTTCATCGACTTTAAGCAGGCCTACGGCACAGTAAACAGACAGCAGATGTAAGAACTGATGAAATAATTGGGAATACCAAGTAAAATTGTCAAGATGGTAAAGATGACGATAAAAAACACAACAAACGAAATAACTTGGAAAGGTTATACATCCAAAAAGTTTGGAAACCAAGGAAGGATTACGACAAGGAGACCCACTATCAACAACTGCATTTAATCTAACATTGGAAGGAATAATCAGGAAAAGCAGGATAAACATGCAATAAAAGATATTTAAAAACGAACACCAATGCATAGCATTTGCAGATGATATGACACTATTAGCAACAAGCAAAAAAGAACTACAAAAGTTAATGAAAAACATAATAACAGAAGCCAAAAAATTCGGAGTTAAAATAAATGAAGAAAAGACTAAGTATATGATAATGGGAGAGATTAAAAAAAAGAGAATAACATCATAATACAAATAGATGGAGAAAAAACATACTCGTTCAAAAGAGCCAAAGAAATTATTTACCTGGGAACAAAATAGATGAAAATGGTTATGAATAATGGGAGATAAAGAAAGAATAGCTAAATGAAATAAAAAATATGGAGCATTACGCACATTATTGAAATTAAAATGCGTATCAAGAAAAACAAAAATAAGAATTTATAAGACTGTTATCAGACCTACAGTAACATACGCATGCGAAACTTGGGTGCTCCAAAGTCAGAAACAGACCTTTTAGAAAGATGGGAGAGAAAAATGCAAAGAGCAATATATGGAGGTGTGAAAATAGAAGGTCAGTGGAGAAGAAGAACCAATAAAGAATTGGAAGAACTATATCAAGAGCCAACGATCACGACGACGATCAAAGCACAGAGAATACGATATTTGGGACACATCGAGAGAATGGGAAGTAAACGAATGCCAAAAATGGTACTCACACGAAGACCAATACAAAAGAGTAGGAAAGGCAGGCCAATTAAAGGATGAAAGGACAGTGTGTACGAAGTTTTAAAAAAAAGTAACATTGAGAGATGAAAAGAACTAGCATTGGACAGAAGGAGATGGAGGGAGGTGGTGAAGGAGTGTATAAAAAGACTGAAGTGTAATTAAATAAAATTTATAAGTTATGTAAGTTATATTAAGTAATTTGTTATTTATGTAATCAGAAATATAAACATTTTAGCCCTAGGCCCACAAGGCCTGTTGCGCTTAATAAAAAAAATAATATTTCAGTTCAATGTTGTTGAAATGTTAAATTTATTTCCTATCGATTTTCGGATAATCCTTGTATCCTAGTATTGTTATTTTCCTCGTATTATTTCTTGAGAATGTTATAGGATTCCGCTCTAACTTGTTCTGTTTCAGTTGATCCAATTCCTTTATCTGATCAAGTCCATTTGATCCAATTGAAAATTCCCACCAAAAATGTAAAATTATATTTTTAGAATATAACTTTTATTTTAATTCTTTTGTACCTTAATTATATTACCCTCCATACGGATTAAAATATCTAAAGAAGTATTTCATTCATTGTGGAGTCAGGTTTGGTATGCGGATGTGCCACTGTATATGGCTTAATGCGTGTAATTCAATAAGTAGCCCTTTCTGTGACCCTTTTCAAAAGAGCTGCTGAAAGGGCTAGTCCCAAATATTTTTCTTTTTTCTTCTATAGTCTATGTCCTTTTATGGGGTAGTAATTCTTTTTATTGTATCGCCAGTATGCCAGGAAAAATAAGGGACATAAGGAACATAATTTTTATTATAAGAAAGGAGCGTCTTTAATACAATATCCCCAATTTAAGACCAGCAGTTTGTACGGGATTAGTATATGTTTTCAAAATAAGCTAAGAGTAAGTCCAGTACGTCAATAAATCTATTCTATCAGTGTTTGTTATAATAATCCGTGTTAGCATGTGATTTTACAAAAGAATTTTTAAACTAATATAATATGTATAACCCACTAACACCAGCTCCTCCGCCACTATATAGCTTTTATTGACAAAAATTATGTTACATGCATTTAATTGTTATGATATTTAATATTAAATCTTAATGATACATCGAATGAAGATATAAACCCCTCTCCTCCACCATAAACTCAGAAACTAAGAATTTCTTAAATATTAAAAAAAACACCTCAATTTGTATTGGGAGGGGTACGAATTTTCAGGCAAAATTCATACCCTCAAATGTAACTCCCTACTGCCCCGCATCAACCGCCAGTTGATGAGGTTTATCAGAATAGAAAGATTACCATCAGAGATGCGAAAAAATATTTAAACATAAAATTGTAGCTTATTTAATTCCCAAGAGCTTGGTTTGCAAAAATTTGTTCTACGACAAAAATTGAGTGAGGTGTTGACAATTAAAACTTGTAATAACATACAAAAACCACCTTTACTAACCCTTTCGAAGTCAACTCTTTTAGCGACTAAGGATTGTAAAAGGATTTAATATTAATAACCTTATAAACCTTGTAAAAAACTACAAAATTCTTTTTAACAAACTTTCTAGGATAAAAATAAAAAAGTTACGGTTAAAAAATCAATATATTTTCTTGAAAAAAAAAAAGGAGAAATCTAATTGGAATATAATAACGTAAGTTAGCAGTATTTTTAGTCATTGGCCTTATTCATTGTTCTTTATTTCTGTATTATTAAGATATTCCAGAAGTTTGACTGGCTTAGAACGATTAGTTTTTAAAACATGGAGTTAAAAGCGAATAACGAATTTTTGTAGTTTAGCAAAAAATGTCATTTCCTTCAGAATAGAAAGATTAGCATCAGAGATACGAAAAAATGTTTAAATATTAAATTGAAGATTATTCAATTTCCAAGCACTCGGTTTGAAAAAATTTCTACATAGTATGGTATAACTAGACCTAAACCCAGACATCCAAAGTGAAAGTTATCCTCCAACACCAAATTGTTCTATATGGTCCACATAATGTTCAGAAAAAAGTCACACCATTTTGAGCGTCGGGTTTGGGGGGGGGGGAGAGGGGGGAGAAATCTGTAAATTCGTAGTTTTTTAAGTTTTTCGTCAATATTTCTAAAACTGTGCGGTTTAGCATGAACAACCCTCTATACAAAATTGTTCTACGTTAAATTTGAAATATAGAAGGCCCTATGCATAACTCTTCTAAAATGAACGGTTCAAAAGTTACAGAGGTAGTATAGTATAATTGGTCCAAAAAAAGGCCTAACCCAGACATCCAAAGTAAAAGTTTTCATTCAACACCAAATTGTCCTATATGGTCCACATATTGTTCAGTAAAAAGTTACACCATTTTGAGCGTCCGGTTTGGGGAGGAGATGGGGGAGAAATCGGTAAATTAGTAGTTTTTTTAGGTTTTTCGTCAATATTTCTAAAACTATGCACTAGCGTAAATAATGTTCTATAGAAAATTTTTCTACATAAAATTTAAAACAAAAAAGGTTCTTAATTGTTAATTGTTATAAAATCAACGGTTCCAGAGTTACGGAGGGTGAAAAGTGGAGGTTTTCGATACTTTTTATATTTACCGATTTCTTCACCCTCTCTCCCCCCCCCCCCCCCAAACCCGACGCTCAAAATGGTGTGACTTTTTTCTGAACATTATGTGGACCATATAAAACAACTTGGTGTTGGAGGATAACTTTTACTTTGGATGTTTGGGTTTTGGTGTAGTTATACCATACATTGCCCAAAAAATATAAAAAGTATCGAAAACCTCGACGTTTCACCCTCCGTAACTCTGGAACCGTTAATTTTATAACAATTATGTATAGAACATTTTTTGTTTTAAATTTCATGTAGAACATAGTTGTGTATAGCATTGTTTACGTTAAAGCATAGTTTCAGAAATATTGACGGAAAACTTAAAAAAAACTACTAATATACCGACTTCTCCCCCATCTCCCTCTCAAACCGGACGCTCAAAATGGTGTAACTTTTTACTGAACAATGTGTGGACCATACAGAACAATTTGGTGTTGAAAAAAACTTTTACTTTGGATGTCTGGGTTAGGCCTTTTTTGGACCAATTATACTATACTACCTCTGTATCTTTTGAACCGTTCATTTTAGAAGGGTTATGCATTGGGCCTTTTATATTTCAAATTTAATGTAGAACAATTTTGTATAGAGGGTTGTTCATGCTAAACCGCATAGTTTTAGAAATATTGACGAAAAACCTAAAAAACTACGAATTTACAGATTTCTTCCCCTCACCCCCCCCAAAGTCGACGCTCAAAATGATGTGACTTTTTTCTGGACATTGTGTGGACCATATAGAACAATTTGGTATTGAAGGATAACTTTCACTTTGGATGTCTGAGTTATGCCATCTTTTGGATCAACTATACTATACTAATAGAAGTATTTAAATTTAAAATAAATGTAAAACCTATTTTTGGATAGGAAAAAAGGATTTATTTCGCGACCGTCATCACGACCGTCATCTCTTCGGCGAAATAAATTTTGTACGTATATGAATTGAAGTGAAAATTTCTTTAGGGACGTTGTGGACTTTTTGGATGGGAAAAAGTATTAAATTGGCGACCTTCATTACGACCGTCATTGCTTCGATGAAATAAATTCGTGAAGTAATAACTTCTTGATGGACGTTGTGCACTTTTTGGATGGGGAAAAATATAAATTAGTGACCTTTATCGCTTCGACGAAATAAATTTTTGAAGTGAAAACTTCTTTAGGGACGTTGTGCACTTTTTGGATGGGGAAAAATTATTAAATTAGCGACCGTCATCGCTTCGACGAAATACATTTTTGAAGTGAAAACTTCTTTAGGAACTTTGTGCACTTTTTGGATGGGGGAAAATATTGAATTAGGGACTGTCTTGGCTTCGACGAAATAAATATTTGAAGTGAAATTTATTTAGGGACGTTGTGCACTTTTTCGATGTAAATAGTATTAATTAGCGACCGTCATCTCTTCGATAAAATCAATTTTTGAAGTGGAAACTTCTTGAGGGACGTTGTGCACTTTTTGGATAAGGAAAAATTATTAAATTAGCGACCGTCATCGCTTCGACGAAATAAATTTTTTAAGTGAAAACTTTTATAGGGGCGTTGTGCACTTTTTGTATGGAAGAAAAGTATTGAATTAGAGCCGTAATCGCTTCGACGAAATAAATATTTGAAGCGAAACTTATTTAGGGACGTTGTGCAATTTTTCGATGTAAAAAAGTATTAAATTAGCGACCATCATCCCTTCGACGAAATAAATAGTTGAAGTGAAAACTTCTTGAGGGACGTTGTGCACTTTTTGGATGGGGAAAAGTTGTAAATTAGCGACCGTTATCGCTTCGTCGAAATAAATTTTGTACATATATAAATTATGTGGCTATTTTAAATAAAGGCTATTTTAGTAAATAACAAAACCAAGAAATCGCCTAGGCGTTCACTCCGTAAGACGTGTTATCTATTAAGTGCCATTTAGTATTTTTAGCAAAAAAAGTGTTCAATAAATTAAAATATGTTATGTTATGTTAAAATATGTTATCTTTTTCACAAATAAATACGTTTTAGAGTTTTCATTATTAGTCAAGATATTTCAAGGTTTCTTGTTTTCTTGACGAGGAATCTTGGTATTGACAGAAAATTTCTTGTCATGTCTTGAAATCTAAAATTACTTCTTGTCTTGATCTTGTCTTCAAATCAAGACAATATCGTGAAATTTTCAAGAACTTGGCGACCCCTACTTGTAGTCTAAAATATAAACATAGAGCATAAACAGAAAATGTTTAGGTCGTAGCGTGAAAAGGTCTTCCAGATGATCTTTTTTAAACCTACATTCTACAAGACAACAAATTATTCTTATAAACAATATACCTTAGTTATAGTATATTAAGTAAATAGTATTAGTAAATAGTATATTGTACAACTAGTAAGAAAAAAACATATTTCTCACGAGCGCAGAAGTTTGTTGGCACGAGCCGAGGCACGAGGCGAGGGCCGAAAATCAAGCGAGGGAGAAATATGTCATTTGCTCATGTTTTGTACACTGTACTTTTTCTATGGATGCGGTTTTGTTAAGAGTGCAAACTTTAAAATTAAATAATTTAGGTGCTTTTAGGTATAATATATACATAAACTGAAACAAAATACATATACATGTAAGTATTTAATATTAATAAAATTTATATACCTTATTTTTTAAAATACTAATTAACAGTTATTTGTGAACAGTTTTGAAAGATAATTTCTGGTAAGTTTTGCTTTAACACATTTGTTTGACAACATTAATTGTGTTTGTATTGTGCATGTTACCGTGTAAACGGCGATAATAGTATGGAAGACTGTGGGGGAACCCGTGAGAAAAAATATTTCTCACTGCAATGGCCGACCTTTCTCACTGCGTGAGGAATTGTTCGTTTTGAATGTATGTAAGTAGTGAGAGAAGTATTGTAGTATTGTAAAAATAATGGCCTGAAGTGTCTTACAGAAATCATGTAGATCAGTAATTAAAAAAAAGAAGATTATAATAATAATATTCTTAATTTTTTCTCTCTTGAGCGATAAATACATTACTAATTTGCCTCTCTCGTTTTAAATAGTTACAATTACAAACAAATCATAAATTAAATATAAATTTCTGTAGATTAATATTCTTAATTTTTTCTCTCTTGAGCGATAGACACATTACTAATTTGCCTCTCTCGTTTTAAATAGTTACAATGAATCATAAATTAAATATAAATTTCTGCACAACTCTAACTGATTTAATATTTGGCACTCCATATTTGCGAAACTCATCATTCGAAGTAGTATCTGATATGTAATTTCTAATAAAATAGACATTGTCTTGTTGACTTATTTCTTGTTTGCTTTTAAGTGATGGCGCAAAGGTAAAGATTCTCTTGCCCGATTGTATACACAGTTATTCTCCAGCTAACAAATTATCCGTCAATATTGGATATAGCACTTCTATTTCGAGTTTCCTTTGCCACTAAATAAACGTTACGTACGTATGAATCTGCTCGGTAGGTTTCTTCAACCTTCCGAAAAACTCCTTTATTTATATTATGTGGCTCTTAGTAACAATTATTTGTAATATAAACTCTAAGAAATAACAAGGAAAAATAATTATATTAGATATGTCAAGTAATCTCGTTCAGTGTATTGATCAGTGTATTTCAGTCCCCGAAACTTGTGCGTTCCTTTGTGGTCTAGATATAACACACAATTTAGAACAAAAAACAATAAGAACAAAGTCCTTTACAATTTTTTTCTTAAGGTAACCATTTCCAAAAACAAAAATACATTGTTTCCCACATAAGTGAATTTTTAATTTCAGAATATTAATTAATCTGGCAACGTCCTACCAGAACTCCTTTGTGACTTAGGAGTTTTAACATAATCGAACCCCTTGTTTATTTACAAGATATGCTGTTGACATTGAAAGGTTTCTGTACTATGTACAGCATATAAAGTTATCACGAATATTATAAACCAGCGGCTCCAACTACTAGCAAAAAATATTATTGGAGAGTATCAGACGGGCTTTCGACGGGGAAGATCGACACTGGATCAAATATTTACAGTCAAGCAGATCTTGAGCAAATTATGGGAACACGACATTGATGTTCACAACGTGTTTGTAGACTTCAAACAGGCATACGACTCAGTAAAAAGGAACAAACCATACTATATATTTCCTGAATTGGCAATACCACTCAAGCTAATTAGACTCATTAAAGTCACAATGAATGAAACTCAGGCATGTGTACGAATACAAAACCACAGTAAAAACTTTTTCAAAATTTCGCAGGGATAAAGCAGGGAGATGGGCTGGCCCCAACATTGTTTAACCTGGCACTAGAATATGTAGTTAGGCAAATGCAAACTGGGCGAGGAAACTTACTGACCAACGGTTCAACTGGCCGCTTATGCCGATGATATTAATATTATGAGTAGAACATCAACAGAAGCACAGGAAATATACGCAGAATGAAAAGCGCCAAAAAAGGCTGGGTCTGGAAATTAACACAGAAAAAACAAAAATAATGACACATACGAGAAGAAATATAGTTCCACAAAACATTATATATGAAGACGACATTAAAACGTTTGGAAAGTTTACATACCTGGGAGTAGAAATATATGCCAAAGGATCAGAAGATGGAGAAATACGGAAGAGGATAACGCAGGCAAACAGAGCTTATTTTGCTCTCTCCCATATATTTCGGTCTAAAAGTTTCCACTGAAATACAAGGATAAAAATCTATAAAACCTTAATTCGACCAATAGCAGGCTATGGTAGTGAAGCATGGGTCCTGAAGGAAACATCCAAAAACAAACTCAATACATTCGAAAGGAAAGTACTGAGGAGATACAAGGACCTGTGAGGGAAAGCGGAATCTTCAGAAGTCGATAAAATAACGAGCTTTATAAACTTTATAAGCAAACATTTGGCAACAGCAAACTTTATAAGCAAACTTTATAAGCAAAAGGATTTGGAAAACTTAGTTGGATACTACTAGATACTAGTAATACTAGATACTACTACTTGAAAGAACCGCAAAATACCCCAATACTTAGAGAAGCAAAGTGTTCAACCAGTGCATCCTTCCTATCGTGACATATTGATGTCAAACCTCGACTTTAGCCAAGTCAAATATATATGAATAAACTTGCCATAACAGAAAGAGCAATGGAAAGAGCAATGTTAAGTATACGACAGTCAGATAAAAAGAAAAACGACTGGGTAAGATCAAAAACAAAATTCGAGGACATAACAACAAAAGTTGTCAAACTTAAATGGAGCTTCGTAGACCACACTGCTAGACAAAAATATTAACGTTGGAATGCAACAATAGAACACTGGAGACCTTACGAAAGTAAACGACCAATATAAAGACCACAAATTAGGTGGGTTGATGATATTAAAAAGTAGCCGGAACAAATTGGAAATATGTTGCTCAGGATAGAGACCGATGGAAGGAGTTGGGAGAGGCCTATGTCCAAATGTGGACGATAGAAGGCTAAGAAGACGAAGAAGAAGCATTGCTGAATTGGAATTGGTTGGTTCATGTAGCCAGATTAAGTAATGGGCGGTGGAACCAAACAATTACAGTGTGGAGACCACGAGCAAACAGAGGAAGCAGAGGTAGAGCACCTACACGATGGACAGAGGACGTCAAAAAGTCGCTGGGAACTGGCTGTAGGAAACTCAAGACCGACAGAATAGGAAGAAATTAGAGGAGGCCTGTGTTCAACTTTAGAGGCAGAACGCTGGATAATGATGAACTTCATTCTTACCACAATATTACGATAAGCTCCACGCATTCCTTCCAGTAACTGCTTCTTAAATTGCTGAGTAGTTAACAATCTATAGCTCCACATTACTCAACCATTTTATATACTTACATAATTCTAATTGTTTATAGTGAAACGGCTTATAGCCCGATTAAAGAAAAATCTGACCACAAAAAAAAATAGAGGAAGGATAAAAATTTGGGAATAGGTAGTTGAAATTGTCTATTATTATATAAGAAAAAGTTTACAATTCTACATCCCCTCCATTTTTCAAAAATGGAGGGAAATACCCCCTCTCGAAGGTGAAAAATATACATTTAAAATAAGTCCGGAATTGGATAAAATGAGTAATTCTAAGCAACTTTTGTTCTATAGAGTTTTTGCCCTAAGTCAATACTTTTAGTTATTTGCAAGTGAATATGTTCATTTTTAACAGAAAAAACATGTTTTTGGACGGTTTTCGTAGATACTCTTAGCAAAAATATAGCTTATAAAAAACTGAAACAAATTGTGTATGCTTGAGGTCTGTAGACCCAGTAGAAGCAGAGTTGTAGCTAATGAAAAGTAGGTTCTTCTTCATCAAATTCCAAATCGAATATTTCAATGTGAAATAACCCAAAAACGGAGTACTTTTCGGGAAAATTCATTTCAACTTTTTTAAAGTGTTTAAAAAATGGTATATTTTTGTTTAAAATACAACATTAAAAGTAAGTGAGAGTCGGTCAAAATATTGTTGGTCCCTTTTATTTTATAGAATAGAATAGAAATATGCTTTATTGTCATGAAAAATTTAACAATTTTATAAACAAAGCTTACAAGAATCATAAATAAAAACAATAAAAAATACAATTTATTAAAATTATACAAATCGTCAATATAAATAAAACATAATAAAGTCAAATCAACATCAGTAACAATCTATTGCAAAATTTAAAAAAAAATTGCAAATTGCGTAATCTACCTTAAGAAATTTAATAAGTAATTTAATAAGTTATGCTGCTGCATATGACACTCAAATATAGATTAAGATTAAGATTCTACTTATACATAACAATACTGTAATTTCTTAGTTATTGGTTAAGAAACTCTGCTATTGAATAATATGGTCTTTCAGATAAATAGGCTTTAGTCATTTTACGGAACTTGGGGAAAGATTTTGCAGATTTAAGTTGTAGAGGGAGATGGTTGTATAGTTTTTTTGCAGAATATAATATAGATTTCCTTACTAAGTCACTGGACGGGATCGGTAAATAGATGTCAAAAGTAGAATTTCTGGTGGAATAGTCATGTCTAGGTCTTTCTGGAAAAACATGTAGATGTTTACGAATTAAGCAAACAGTTTCTAAAATATATAAAGAAGGTAATGTTAGAATTCTGTGACCTTTGAAGTAGCTTCTGCAATGCGTTGTTCTTCTGAGGCCAAACAGATATTTGATTGCTCTTTTTTGCAATTTAAAAATAACATCGGATTGGGCAGCTGTACCAAAACCCCAAAAAGGCAGACCATATCGAAGATGGGACTCGAACAATGAAAAGTATGTTATTTTGGAGGAGGCTAAATCCATTTCCTTAGAGACAGATCTTATTGCAAAGCAAGCTGAGGATAGTTTCTTGCTTAACACATCGATATGAAGGGACCATTTAAGGTTGCTATCTAAAAAAATACCAAGAAACTTTACAGAATCAACGATACTGATCTGGCTGTTATGAGGAGGTAAGGGTTGAAGAGTTCCTTTATAGGGTAATGCTACTGTTTTATCTACGTTAAAAGAGAGTAAATTAGAATCTGACCAGGATTTTATTGTGAGTAGATCAGAAGTTATAGTAGCATGAAGAGTTGCGATATTTGAGTTGCTCCAAGTGATACTGGTATCGTCAGCAAAACGAAAAACTTTTCCATCGATTTTTAAACTAGTGATGTCATTAATAAAGATAAGGAAAAGTAAAGGACCCAATACTGAACCTTGCGGTACCCCACATACAACATTTTTGAGACTAGAGTCTGTATCATTTGCTCTAACCAGTTGTTTCCTATTTTTCAAGTAAGATTGAAACCAGTTCAAAGAAATACCTGGAATTCCATAGAAATCTAGTTTTTTTATCAAAATGTCGTGATTTACATAATCAAAAGCTTTGGCATAATCACAAAAAAGAGTGGCAGTGTGGAGATTATTGTTTAATGCTTGATAAACCTCATGTAGTACAGAAAACATGGCATCGGTGGTACATTTATTATTTAAAAATCCAAACTGATTTTGTGATAAAATCTTGTTATCAACGAGAAAGGACATAATTCGGGCTTTTAGGAGTCTTTCCATAATTTTGGAGAGTACCGGTAGTAATGCAATAGGTCTATAATTGCAGGCAATAGATTTTTCACCACCCTTATGAAGAGGAATAATGATGGCCGTCTTTAGGCACTCTGGAAATTTACCTTTCTCAAAAGAATCATTTATTAGAGAGATGAGGACTCCCAACACATTGTCTGGGAGATTTGAGAAAATTTTTATGGATAGTCCATCGGTACTACAGGAAGATTTGCTTTTGATACTATTGATTGTTTGGATCAGTTCAGATTTACCAACCGGTCTTATAAAGAATGAATTCGAAACCTTTCCTGAATTAGGGAGATAGGAAATGGGATCTTGTTGTGACACAATAGTTGATGTTATATTTTTACTCACATTAACAAAATATTCATTTAGATTTTCTGGGTCTGGAAGGGAAAATGTTTGAGCTGTGTGAGTTTTATTTCGAAGATCGTTTATTATGGACCAAGTTTCTTTTGCAACACTTTTGGAGCTTCTGAGACGATTTTGATAATACAATTTTTTAGCCGATTTTATAAGTTTTAAATAGATTGCCCTGTACTTGGTGATATATTCAGTAACAGAGAAGTTGGTAGTAAATTTCTTGATATACAGTAGTGAACGCATGTTTTTGGCTGATATGCGGACACCTTTGGTAGTCCAGGGTTTGCGATGTTTTTGCTTAATTGTGATTAAAGGAAATGCTTTATTGAAGATACAGACCAGCTTATTCAAAAAATCACTGAAATTATAATCGACGTCCATGGAAGGAAAGTGCCACTCAGAGGTTAAGCATAAATTTTGGAATTTACGAAAGTTCCGACCGGAAAAAATCCTGCCTAAACGTCGAGTTTTCGAGGAGGACTTGCTAAAGATGTTAAACTTCGTATAAACCGCTTCATGATCAGATAGTCCCGCATTAACAGTTGTAGCGCAGACATCAAGGGGTGAGAAATCTGAGACAATATAATCAATTATGGTAGATGAAGTTTTTGTAATCCTTGTAGGAGAATCAATGTGCATTGATAGACCATATAATTCAAATATGTTGACCAGGGATATTTGTGTAGCACAAGCAGCAGCATAATTAATGTTGAAGTCCCCGCATAAAATTTTTCTGCTTTTATGGGGCAGGTCATCTAACAAATTAAGCAGGTTCTGAAAAAATAGTTCCACGGAAGAGTCAGGTGATCTATAAATGCAAATAATATAAAGATTAAGGTTCTTACTGTAAACTAAGGAAAACTCAAAGGATGCTTCACTTAATAGAAAGTCATATTTTGTTACCAGAGAAAAATCATTATTTGTAGAAAGAATTAGGGTGCCTCCATGAGCTGAACTTGGACGGTCATACCTAGCAATAGTGGAATATTTTTCTACAAAAAAAGGCTCGTTGACTTCAAGCCAGTGCTCAGTAACCGCAACTATCGTTGGAAACCCTAATTCCTCTAGAAACAGAAATAATTCATCAGTTTTATATCTTATAGAACGAATATTAATCAGAACCATGCTAAAGTTGTTATCACTAAAATAATTTGAGGATTCTAGTCCCTCAGAACACGTCGTGATATTTAAAAATTTCGTCTTGGAGAGGCAGCGGAATAGTAGTTTCGGTGGCATTCCCTTGATTTTTGCAGGTGAATAATTCTTTCCGAAGTTAGAAAAGACCTAAAAGCAGCAAGGTCAGCGTCTACCTCATCTGCACCAATTCCATAAGCATAATTAAAATCTAGAAGAATTTTTCTTAGATCTTCACTCTTTGTAGGAAGTCTTTCGGAAGCCAGAAACAATTTAACACTTGTGTTGGTATACCCATCATAAAATACTGATGCAGGTTGGTCGTGTAAATAAGCAAGATGAAGTTTAATGGCCTTTAAGATATCCGGTTTCCTTAATCTGGCTAAAAGATATCAACTATTAGATTTATTGGTTAATCTAACTCTTGGTGGGGTCAATGGATCGAGATTAGTCGATGGTTCTATAGTATCTTTCTTAATGAAATTAATATGGGTATGGAACGGATTCTTAGTTTTGCAAATTTCGATGGCCTGTTTGTCTGTTTGTATGTCTGTGCTCTGAACTTCATCTTTGTTGTTGCATAAACTGCTATTTGAGTTTTCCATGCTAATAGGACTTCTGATATTCTTCGGATTCTTATGTGACTCAGATGAAAGCGTTGGTTCGGAATATGAAGATTCGATAGACCATTTAATGTTTACACCAGGTGGCCAAATGCCGTTATTAAATAATAGGTTAATAGATGTTCTAGATTTTATACCTATTTTGAATGAAGAACCAGTTGTTGTGTCGGCATCTTTAAGGAGGGCATAAAATCTTATATATTCCTTGATACCTAGCTTCCCTTTAATATAGTGAACCACTTGTATAGGGGTGTATATTGGGCTCAAGTTACTAATAACTACAAAGTGACACTTATCTTCTGTAATTTTTGACTTTTGCTCTGCATTTGCTTCGAAATGTTGAGGCTCTTCAGTCTGGGTACTTGAGGTGGCATAACATGTATTTTTCTTCAATACCTCTTTTTTCGTTGGTATGGTAGATAGACTTTTGGTAAGATTGCTCATTTGATTCGATATTTCATTGATGTTTGAAGAGAGCCTATCTAATCCCAACTTAATATCAGTTGAATTTGATTCTTGGATTTGAACCTTAATAGTCTCATCTGAACCCCCGAAAAAAACTGACGATATATTAAAAATATCATGTTCCATCTGCCTAACAGATTTTAAAACCTTTTCAGGATTCAGCAGGTTATTTAGTTTATGGATCTCATCAATTTTTTTCGTAAGATAGTCCAGTTTGTCGTCATTTTTGGTCAACAAATCGTAAGTCTCAATGAAAACAGGCAAATTATCAGTAAGTTTCTTAGTAACTTGAGTTAAAGCTTCAAAGTTCTCTAGTGGTATTTGATTTTTTGATAAGTTGGTTATTTTTTCTTTTAAATATCTTAAGCTAGGCGAGTCACATACCGTACAAAAGAATCTTAGATGGGGAAATTTTTGTTCCAATAGGGCTTTAGTGGTGGACTTATTTAATTTTGTGCATCGCATACAGAAATTTCTGCGACAATCTCCATCGCACCGCAATCGATTATATTTATCTGAATCCGCAAACTTTTCAAGGTAGTTGTCACAGTTGTAAAACATGGTTTCAAGGTTAGATATGCAAAAATTTAGATTTTGGTAAAAAAATCGCAAAAATAACCCCCTAATTAGCATCACAGATAAATTTTATCATTACTACTTTGCAAGTTACTTTACGTATGTATTATTTATATGACATGTAAGTTTTATCGGTTCAAAGTGCTTATTTTTGAAAAAGCTGTTTTTAAAATGGCTTGAACGAATAACTAATCACGAGTTTAGGCAAATTTTGAACAGCCATAACATAACCAATTTTTGTCTAACAAGAAAACAAAAAAGAAGGAATATTCAGAAAAGCAAAACGTACATTTTATTACTCTTTAAGATTTTTGGTATTACTAATAATTTTTAAGTTAATTCCATGAACAATTCCATTTTTATTCAAAATTTAAGAAAATGTTTTATTTTAAACCCAATTTTTTTCAAAAATTAGCACTCTGAACCAATGACATTTACAGATAATGTATAAACAATACATAAGTAAAGTAACTTGTGAAGCGGTAACCATTAATTTTATTTGGGAAACTAATTAGGGGGTGATTTTCGCGATTTTTGTACCAAAAAATAAAAGGGACCAACAATATTTTGAGCGTAACTCACTTATTTTTAATGTTTTTTTTTAAACAAATATAAACCTTTTCTTATAGTTATAATAAAAATTATAATAAATTTTCCCCGAAAAGTGCTCCGTTTTTTTGTTATTTCTCATTGAAATATTGGATTTGGAATTTGGCGAAGAAGAACCTACTTTTCATTAGCTACAACTCTGCTTCTACTGGGTCTACAGACCTCACGCGTACACCATTTTTTTCAATTTTTTATAAGCTAGAATACTTCTTTTTTGGGTTATCTGCGAAAAACGTCCAAAAACATGTTTTATCTTGTTAAAAATGAACATATTCACTCGCAAATAACTCGAAAAGTATTGACTTAGTGAAAAAACTCTAGAGAACAAAAGTTGCTTAGAATTAGTCATTTTATCCAATTCCGGGCCTATTTTGAACGTATATTTTTCACTCCTGAGAAAATATTTTTCACACCGTATTTTCCAATTTTTGTAAAATGGAGGGGATGTAGAATTGTAAACTTTTACTTATATAATAACAGACAATTTCAACTGCCTATTCCCAAATATTCATCCTTCCTTTATTTTTTTGGAGGTTTTCGTAAAATTTTATGTTCCCTGATCGGGCTATTAAGTTTATTCTCTATCACATTAGGCCAACGATCACGCATATACATACAATAAATATTATCAGTAGTAATTGCACAAGAGCTCTGAAATTATTGAATTTTTCCCGAGTGACACTTTGACAGTTTTAATTTCACGACCCAAAGGCGAGTGAAATTATGTCAAAGTGTCACGAGAGCAAAAATTCTATATTAATTTCAGAGATCGAGTGCAATTTGTTGCGATTATTTCATGAATAAAACTGTTCAAAACCAAAATTTTATTGTAATTTATTTATGTAAGTACAAATTAGTACCATTAAACACACAGTTTTTATAAATATTTGACGATTGAAAGTCATCACTTTTATAATTTTTAAAACAATAATTGTCATTAATGTCACTGAATGTATTTTTTCGTAGCAACGAAGGGCATCTGACGTAATATACTTAACGACGGGATATTATCAAAAATTATCACCTTAATTTGCATTTCTGTAGCTTTCTATTGGTCAGAATCTCCTATGAATGAAATAATCATTAGAATCAGTAGCGAGACAACTGTTTGTCTCGATACGATTGGCCTGTTCTAAGATCTTTTTATGGACTTTACTCTTTAAGCCGGTTAGGCTTTAAGCATTTTGTCTTAAAGGTTCATAAAATTGTTCTGCTCATAGCTTGCGCAATTTTAATTTTGTACACATACGTTCGACAATGTTATCTTATGTTGAACATTTGAGTTCTTTGTTTTTAAAAAGAACGAATAACAATTTGAGGTTTACCAAATATTTTTACCAAATTCTTTATGTATGAGATTGTGATATTTCCGATATCATTTTTCCTAAAAATTTTGTATTATCTTCTATATCTGTGTATTGCTTTTTTCATTTTTTTTTGTAAAATAATCTACTTATTGTTCGTATAATCGAATAAAACTGATTTCTAGGATTTCTGTTAATAGTATAAGAGCACACTTACGAACAATTTAATTATTTTTTTTTGTATTTTTTTTTCTTATAATTAGAAAATTTGAAAACCTTTTTCATTTTCGTTATAACAAAATAACACATCAAAATAATCTAGGAGACACCTATATTAACAGCTTTAAATTAATGTTAGGTGCAAATACAAAAATAAATTGATGATTTTAATATATTTTGTTATTTTTTAGATTATTGTACATTGTACAACTTGGACGGTAATGGTGACAAGAATGGTTATAAAAAATTTAACAAAACCTCAGTATGCGTTTTTGTCTGTAAGATAAGAAGTAATATTTCCTTATTGGTACTTGATTTTCGATGTCTATGTGGATTTTATTTAGTTTTGCAATAATTATCAATAATGGAGAAACATCACTTATTTCGGTTTGTGGTTAAGGTTTCATGCAGATGGTGAAGTTGCTGAATGTCATACAGGCCGTACAAGAATAACCAACCAGATTTAAGACTGTTTTCTTAGGTTGTAGGCTTTGCGAGATCTCACTATAATTACATCACAATTACAAATGAGGCTTTAAGAGACCCATCAGGTGTTTCTAAGTTGCCAAACTATTACAAATAAATTGCATGAAGTAACGTTAAAATGCTCGTTGACCTCCGAGAGTTCCTGTGTTATTCAGAAGAAATCGCGCTCATCGATTTCAGTGCGCAGAAAACACACACATTGGGTTAGACGTGAGTGGGCCTCTACTTTGTTCACATATGAGTCCCGATTTGGATTTACACCAGATACGAGACGGACATGAATTTGGAGATGATCTGGCAATCCTGAACGATTGGTCAGCATGCAGGAGGTAGTGTAATACCGCCAGCAAGGAGGCAGTGTAATAGTATGGGGTAGCATTGCTCTTGGTGGAAGAACCAATCTCGTTTAATAATAATAATAATAATAATAGCTTTATTGCCCAACAGTTTCCCATTTATAGGACAAATACAGAAAAAAAAATCACATAATTCGTTAGTATAACATCTACAAAGTAATAGTAGAGACCTAATCTAAGTAAAGAGAAGCCATTTTTAACAAATCATTAAGTGAGCACGAAAAAATATCACAATGATTGCAAATACTATTATAATTCTTACACATGACAAAAAGAGGCGATTTAACTAATATATTTGTTCTTGCTCTTGGACACTTAAATAAAACGTTTGATCTAGATCTAACTCGAGGAACGTTGAAATTAATTTGTGCTAATAAATCACTACAGTCAATACTGTTATGTAATAATTTATACAAAAATGTTAATGAACTAATTTCTCTCCTTAATTCTAAACTAACCATGTCAACTCTACAACATAATGTATTATTATCACATCCACGGTTAGGATAGATTCCATCAATTTTAAATACAAGATATTTTATAAGTTTTCTCTGTACTTTTTCAATATCTTTTGTATAACAATTATATATAGGATACCAAACTAAACTGCAATATTCTAATTTTGGACGTACTAGAGAATAGTATAATAATTTTATTGGTGTTATGTTGGTGAAGTTTCTGCAATTCCTAATAATGAAACCGTACATTCTCATAGCTTCAGAAACTTTTTGTTCAATATGCAAATTGAAAGTTAACTTGCAGTCAAAAATGACACCTAAGTCTTTGAGGCTATTACATTTTTCCAAAACAGAGTTCTGAATTATATAGTTAAAGTTAATTGTCGTCAATTTCCTGCAAAAACTCACTACTTTACATTTTGCAGAATTTAATAGTAGTTTGTTATTAGTACACCATGTATCAATAGCAGTTAAGTTACGCTGAAGTTCTAAACAATCGCCAATAGTGTCGATCTTACAGAAAATTTTCAAGTCGTCCGCAAAACACAATTTTTTACAGTTAATTTCTTGAAACAAATCATTAATATAAAGTAAAAATAATAACGGTCCTAGATTGGAGCCTTGCGGAACACCAGACTTAGACAGAATTAAATCTGACTTAAAGCCATTATAGAATACATACTGTCTCCTTCCTATTAAATAACTACCAAAGAATTTAATTAAATTAACAGAAAATCCTAAATTTGATAACTTGGATAATAAATACGGATGAACCACCTTATCAAATGCCTTCGAGAAATCTGTATATACGACATCAATTTGTCCTTGTTCATCTAATACTTCAGAAATAAATTGTGTCATCACTACCAGGTTTGTGACGGTAGATCGTTTATCTATGAATCCGTGTTGAAAAGGTGCAATATAGCCGCGAACACACGGATATATACGATTATACAGAACAATCTCGAAAATCTTTGAGAAGTTACACAACAGAGAGACAGGTCTGTAATTAGATATATCAGATTTAACTCCATTTTTAAATATAGGACATACTTTTGACTCTTTCCATATTTCAGGATATTTTCCAGTTTCCAAAGACAAGTTAAACAGTTTTTGAAGCGGTTTGACAAATATTCGTGTACAATCTTTAACTAGAAATGCTGGAATCTTATCTGGACCAGTCGTCATTTTATTTTTTAATCTTTTAAAAGCTTCCAGAATTTCATTTTCTTCAAATTTCAAAAAATTAATGGTTGGTAAATTAAAACCCTGAACGCTGATGTCCTCTGGTTCATTATTGTCAGTAGATACATATACTTTTTCAAAAAATGTTTTAAAAGCGTTGACAATATCCTGGGGATTATCAAAAGTATTTCCCTCATAGCACATTTCACCTGGAATTCGCGATGACTTATTTTTAGTATGTACATAAGACCAAAATGATTTTGTTTCAATGGTAATACTGTCTTGAATGTTTTCAATGTAATTGTTATATGCAGTTTTAATTTGCTGTTTAATAACTTTGCGCAATCTTTTAAATTCTATGTGATATATTTCGTTTCCTGTTTTTCTATACTTTTGACGGTTTTTGGCTTTGAGTTTAATATTTTTAATAATATCTGAGTGATACCAATTTGGATACTTATGTTTATAATTTTTGTATACCGGAACATATCTATCAACTATTGTATACAATATATTATAAAATTGCGTTAATGCTATATTTACATCATCGTAATTATCTAAAAAGTCCCAATTAGTTTGTAATAGTTCAGAATACAGAGAAGTGAAATTTGCTTTCCGAAAATTATACATTTTCGAATTAGAATTTGGTAAAAACCTAATTTCCTTTTTTCCCAAATTATTAATCTTTATCATAAGTGCAGGATGATGACCATCTTCTTTAACCAGTGAAGAATTATCATGAATAATATCACATTTCTCTGATGACATTACTAAATCCAACAAACGACCCAAGTTATTTATTAGGCACATCATTGTATTGAACTAAATTAAATAAACTTAAAAAATCTAATACAGTTGATGTTTTTTTATCTAATCTGCTTTGATCTACAAACTTGGGTACATTGAAGTCACCTAATATAACAATGGTTTCATTAAATATATCCAGTTGTTCTAAACATTCAAAAAAGTATTCGAAGTCTTCAGAACTTAACTTATCAATAATATAAAGAACTAAAACATAAAATTTTCTATAACCAACACAACATTTTACAGCTAACATATCGATTAGGGGAAACTGTAGATCGTATGTGGATACATCGATAACAGACGATTTAATCTCCGTCTTCAGCGCTAATAAGACGCCTCCCCCAGTGGTTTTATCTACAACATCAAATTTTCGATCCTTTCTATATACATCGTATTGATCAGGAAACAACTCTAGACTGGACACATCCTTGTTCAACCAGGTCTCACTTACAGCAATAATGTCATATTCACCCTCACTTACACTAGTACAAAACTCTGAAACTTTAGAGTTAAGACCACGTACATTTTGGTAATAACATATAAGTTCACATCCTACAACACTGTCGGGCTCTATTGGTTTAAAGGCACTACCTTGGGTATACCATTCATATACTTGATTTTGAAAGATCCATTTCCACTCGCATTCATGTTGTTTAGTTCAACCTTTACATTGTTGTAATAATTAATTTGATTTCTAGTTCGATCAAATGACATTGACACATTTTTGTAGTTCCCATTTCTTAGAAATTTAGCTTGCCGTATTAAAGCAAATACATCATTTTCATCATCTAATATGACCTTAATTGGTCGAATTCGCCCTTGGTTAACTTGCCCAAGTCTGAAGAGCTTAATGTTGGCAGTATTCACATTAGGACTTACGCTTGAGATTATTTTTTGAACTTCAGACTTATCGCTAATCTTACGATGATCCTCAGATAGTTGTTGATCCTGTTCCGGCACACCAAAGAAAATAACATTTCGTTTTCTTTTATTTCGTTCGTTGATTTCTTGTATTATTTCTTCCATTTCTAGTGGGTTCGAAGAAGATTTCAAAATCTGGTTATCATCTTTAGGGCTTGTATTTCAGCCTGAAGTGAGAGAATTAATGATTTTAAGTCCTTAATCTGATTACCAATTTGTCTACAATTTATGCAAGACTAGTCACATCCCTTCTCTTCATCATTAATCAGTTCAAGCTCATTTGCACTAATGTTAACACAAGTATGTCTAAATACTTTAGTACACACCGAGCATTTTAACATTAAATTTGGTTTGTATGATTTGCTGCAGCAAGAACATATTAAATTTGACGGCATATTTCCGAAAATACAGCTAACGATACGCTTATGTTCCTCCAAATACTTTAAAAAACAACAAGAAACAAAAAACAGACTGGAATGTGTTACCTTACTTTATGAATTCTTGTAATTAGCAAGCAATTAAAAATTATAATATACCTGCTCCAAAACACTAATTGCAAATCACTTTTTAGACTAGTAAAAAGAAATCACAACAAATATCAAATATTAATACGTTGATTCGGTTATTAAAGAGATTCGATGTTGCTTCGATCGTGTCTCAACTACTAATCGTTTGTTTGGAATGGATTCTAAATGCAACAGACTACCGCAATATTATTCTCGAACCTATTGTTGTATCCTTTGCATAACAAACTGGTTCCGAATTTCAATTAATGCATGGCAATGCGCGTCCAAATACTGCGTGAGTCTTGCAAATATTCCTCGAAGATAATGAAATTGAGGTTTTATCATCGTCTGCACAACCGCCAGATTTAAACCCAATTGATCATGTATGGGGCATATTAGGCAGATGCATTTTACGACAAAACATTGCGTTCAATACAAGACAGCAAGTTTTTGGGGGCCTTTCAATGGAGTGGAGCAGAATACCGCAGCAAGACACTGACCATCTGATCATGAGTTAGTCTAACAGATGTAGGGCAGTAATCAACAACTGCGGAGGTCATACACTATACACTATACTATACACTATACACTATACTAACTTAACCTAAAGACTACTTTGTTGAGAGTTAAGAGGCAACAAATTAGTTTTTAATTTTTTTATGTTACCATTATTTGACTTATGGGGTTCTCTCTTAATTGTTTTAAGAGCTATTGCGATAATTCTTAGAAAAATGTTGATTTTATATTCGAGACTGTTGATGTTGATTTTATAACTCTTTTTTTTTTAAATAATTGAAATAAATTATTTGAAATCCTTCTGTAATCTCGAATTTTGTTTTTGTCCCCTAGATTATTTTGATGTGTGTCCATTTCAAATTGTGAGAAAGTTTTTTGATGGCTAACATTCTATCAAACACAATGACAATAAAAAAATTTTAAAATATTTTAGTACAACAAACATTTTTAAATTATATAATTCTTTAATAATAAAGTTTTTCCCATGGCCTGTTTTAGTTCCCTATTTCTTTCTAAGATGTATGTGAAAATCAACAGAATGAAGGTACTTCTCTTCCTTTGACATCTGTAACGAGATTCGTCTGTAAACAGAAGGGTTCTCCAATCCAGTGTTATCAATCGCATTTCTCTAGATTATCCGATGATCGTTCGAAAAATATCCGATTTGTCACGAAAAGGTACGCTAGGTCAAAAATAGGTTATTAACATCAATGTTGCCAATGTTATTCTTTTAGTCCCCTTAACAACCATCAAATAACAAAGTCCGTTGTTCTTACGCCAATCAGTTGATTGTAATCAATTATCATTAAGATAATTAACATAATTGATTGATTAATTAATTATTAATTATCAACTAACGTAACAATTATTAACATAATTGATTAATTCATCAAATAATCTTATAATTGTAATCAATTTTGTTTTCAGCAACCCAATCAAAGTTGACATTGACAGCAATTAAATATTTGATAATGATCAGTTGATTCCATTTCTGATTAGCGTTCGAATAGCGTTCGAACAACCGGCCCTTTAACCTACTGGATTCTCTATTTCACGGTTTAAAATTTTCGTTTATAGATGAAAATCTCGTATCCTAGCTGATTATTACCTAATTCATGTATGTAAATACTATTTTCCGCAAATCGCCAGGAAATTTTGACATTCCTGTCAAAATTTCTTGAAGAAAAAGTCAGGACTTCCTTACTGTAAGGAAATGTCATTTCCTTACTGTAAGGAAATGATATTTCCGTACAGTTGTTAGTGTTCTACATAAATGATAGAAAATTATTAATAATCCATAAAACGTCTGTATGCATTTTCGTACTTTTCTCTTGATTTCTTTGGCAATAATTCTAATGAAGCAGTATTCACTGCCTCAACCAGCTCTGGAGGAGTCCCAGGAATGGAAATTTCATCATCACTTATCATTTTACTTTCGAGAACACCAGCAATTAAATTTATAAGCGTCAAGTTTGACAATTCAACCTCAATACGTTTCCATAGTAACCCAAGTAATTTTATTAGGAATTTCAAAGCACCATTTATTTGGGAATAAAATTATCGCGTTTTTTTAAATCAATCAATATCTGTCGAATTTTAAACGATTTGCGGAAAAATAGTATGTTTACCTCGTAGGAAAAGCCACATTCCTGGACTCTGTGTTGCTAAGTCTCGGCTTGCGCCTCGACTTAGCAATCTTCACAGTCGTCCAGGAATGTTAAGCTTTTCCTACCCGGTAAACAATGTACTATTACTTACTATTATTATATTATTCGTATTTTGTATTATCGTAAGTACTAAATTCTAAATAAATAAATAAATCTAAATATTTCATTATTTGGATCGTCATATATAATTATAATTATTTATAAAAAAAAAACACTTTTAAATATAATTTGATTAAAACGTAATAACTACCTAAAACTAGGTACTGGAAAAATAAATAATAAATAAATCAATACAAAATAAACCACAGCTACATTAATAGCATAGGCGCAAAATTTCTGATCAATACTTTTAAAATGCATTATTGTTATCGAGTCCTGAGTCACTTAAGCACTGCACTACATAAAATGAAAATAAAACTAAATCGTGCGTGAATTAGCTTTCATAAGTTTAAAGACTAAAAACTAAAAACTCATCGGACGGCAATAAACTCATACTCATCGAACTAATACTCATCAAAACAATAACATCGGACCTCAGACGGTTTTTGAAATTTGAATTGTATTAGTATGCCTTAAGTGGATGCACTTGTGCATTTAAATTCCAAACAAAAGAATCGGCACATAGGTCCCTTTTGTCAAAAGATGAAAAGTATCGGATGTCACTAACATTCATCCAGTATAGACTATTTTATAAAAATTTGGGCGGAACCAAACAAAATTAATGTGTTGTTGGTGTTAGGAATATATGGATGAGAAAGTTTTAGTCGATGGTAGATACACTGAAAAATATCCGCAAATATCCGATTTATTTAAAGATACGAAGAAGATACGACAACTCTCAAAAAGGTACGCAAATCGGATAATTATCCGCCGATTGGCAACACTGCTCCAATCTTAAGCACGACAGAATTCCAAGCGTTCTCTTAAGCTGCGTCCAAAAAAGGACCTGTAGCAGGTATAAAAGATGATACATTTAATAGCATGGAAATACCATCATTATCAAGAGCCACAGCGCTACTTGACCTGTCCTAATTACAAATTATTATTTTTATTATTAAACGCTTTTTTTTAGTTCAATAGTTTGCGTCAAATTTTTAGACGTTAATTTGACTGCCTTTTCTCCAATGCAAATGAATAAAAATTTGCAGACATACGAATTCGCGGGAACAATACACGAATAGTCAATGAAATTTTTTTTTATCTTTATTAATTGTTTAAATAAAAAAAAAACGATTTTAATGGAAAATGCTTAAATTCTCTTGTTTTTTACAATGTAAAAACTTGAAACTTATACGGATTGTAGCTAATGATATGAACTATACATAATTTCACTTTTTACGTTAATCGTTCACGTTATGCTTCATAAATAAACAATAAAGTTTCAAATTTTGAACGCTAATTTGTTTATATAAAAATCGGCGCTTATTCGTGTCAAATTTCAATATGATACGAAATAAAACTTTAACCAAAACTCGAATTCAAAAAATTCGTAGTCTTAGAAAAACCACCGGTAGAGACTTTTTGTGCTACAATTAACATTAGAGTTCGTTTTGGCGTATTAATTAAACGCTTTTCTTTAGCTCAATCGTTTGGGTCAAATTTTTAGACGTTAATTTGACTGCCTTTTCTTCAACGCAAATGACTGAGAATTTGCATACATATGCATTCGCGAAAACACATTCATATGCAGACACGAATAGTCAATAAATTTTTTTATGTTTATTAATAATTGTTTAAATAAAAACGATTTTAACGGAAAATGCTTAAATTCTCTTGTTTTTTACAATGAAGAAACTTGAAACTTTTACAGATTGTAGCTAATTATATGAACTATACATAATTTCACTTTTTACGTTAATTGTTTACGCTATGCTTCATAAATAAACAATAAAGTTTCAAATTTTTTGCCGATTCAGACTACTTTTCATGTTAGTACACATATGTCTTATGGGCCATTCCACGAACATACGCCTGTGTTGGATTACTTCGACAACGAATATTTTACTGTGCAACATAAGAAGTACGAAAGTAAATGGCGCTAATAATTATTCCAATAAACAACAATGTAATTTGCAATTTACTTTCGTTCTTCTTATTTTGCACAGTAAAATATTTGTTGTCGAAGTAATCCAAAACAGGCGTATGTTCGTGGAATGGCCCATACACATATTTTAATAAACATGACGATATATTTTAATGTTTGAAAAGTTTAAGACTAAAAAGTAAAAAATAAAAAAATATGAAAAAAAATTTAAGAAACGCTTTTCTTTATTTACGGGTTACTAAAATTATAAATATTATAAAAAAATCAAACGAAAAGCAGAAAATAAAGAAATTGAAAAAATCTAACACATTCGTTAAAGAAAAGCGTGGGGCGGAAACCGTTTATTCGATGAATACATGCCACGCTTTTCTTTGACGAACGTGTTAGATATTTTCAATTTCTTTATTTTCTACTTTTCGTTTGATGTTTTATAATATTTTTAATTTTAGTCACTCGTAACTAAAGAAATGCGTTTCTTAAAAAAATTTTTCATATTTTTTTTACTTAATAATACTTTTCTTTAGAGAAAAAGTTTACCAACATGTACCAACAAGGAATACAATCAATTTAACAAGCTGTATTTGAAGTAAATATTCGATTTTCAAGGGCAACTTAACACAAAAATTCCTTTTTAGCCACGAAAATGACAAAATGACTTATTACCTATTTTAAATAACGGATGGACAATCGCAACTTATATTTTGATAAATATATATTTTGTTAGGTACTATAAAGGGTGATTAAAAAATTTAAAAGGAGATGAGTATGCAATTTCACTTGTCCGTGTATTTTTGTGGGCCAGTGTATATCACAAAAACTATAGACATTGTTAATACTGCCAACATCAAAATTACAACCTTCAGAATTTCGGGCACAAGAAAACATTGTTGTAAAATGTGCTAAAAGATATTATTTATTGCTGCTGTTTTCATTTACCCTCGTTTTCCATAATTATCCAAATGAACCTCTATTGTATTGTGTATTTTATATTGCTATCTGTATACTGAATATTCCCTGCAAACGTAAATTTTGATTAACTTCTAAACCACCACTAATATCCTTTTATTGTTGATATGGTATTCCTAATACAAAACATATTATTACGTTCTTTGATCATACTATGTATAAGTATATCATATTATAGTTTCCTTTATACTGAAATAATTGAAAAAAAGTTTTTTAATTGTATCTTAATTAGGTAGTTACAATTAGGTAACTCATTACAAGGATGTAAAACTCGTCTCAAACTTATATCTCCAACAAAAATCAACAGTTTGATTCGAAAATGAACTGTCCGAAATCTTCATAGTCGAAAAAGAAGTTAGACAGGGTTGCATACTGTCACCAACATTATTTAACATATACTCTGAAAACATCTTTAGATAGGCCTTGGACGAATCAGCAGATGGTATTGTAGTAAATGGACAGCTTATAATTAATATTAGATATGCCGACGATACAGTATTGCTAGTAGATAGTGCGCAGAGGCTCCAAAAGATCATGGATAATGTTGTAGAAGCATGTAACAAATACGGTCTAAAACTAAATTGTAAGAAGACAAAAATAATGATCGTTAGTAAGAACACCAACATAAACGGCCAAATTACCTTAAACAATACACCCCTAGAAAGAGTACAGAAAATATGCTATCTGGGCTGCAACATTAAGGATACTTGGGATCATAGCTACGAAATAAAAACTCGTATTGAAAAAGCCAGAAGCTCTTTCAGCAGTCTTAGGAAGATTATATGGCTCAGCTCATATGGCTCAAAGTACAAAAATAATTGTAGGTCTTAAACTAAATAATATAACATAAAACAAATTCTTACAAAATAAAAATTAAATTAAAGCAAATATTCAAAAGAATTGGTTTTCATAATAGTTGTTACAACAATAGCAAATTAAAAAAAGATACAAAAATTAGAAAGTAAGTATAAAAACATAAAATATATCCTTACATTTTACAACAACTATTTTATCAAAAATTGCTAACATTACACATACAATGTCCAGTTAGTTCTCATCAAACCTGTTTTTGAAACTATTTAAGCTAATGGCCCCTACGATGTCATCACTTAAACTGTTCCATTTATCAAAAACTCGATTTACCAAAAAGTTTTGCCTTACAGTAGTTTTAAAAGGTTCCTTTTTCAATTTATAGTGATGACCTCGTAGTCTTGCATCTTCGTTAATATTAAAAAAATTCGATGTTCCCCAAAATGCCCCCCTAAGAATTCTATAGGTAGATATTAAATCACCTCTCTCTCTCTCTTCTATGAGTCAATGGAGACAACTTAAGCTTTCTTAATCGAGTTTCATAGCTTAATCTGGCATAATTAAAAGGTAGCTTAATAGCTCTTCGTTGTACTCCTTCTAATAAATTAATATCTCTTTGTAAATGAGGTGACCAAGCAGATACCGCAAATTCCAGGCGAGGTCTGACATAACTTTTATAGAGTTTCAAAAACAAGTCTGGAGACATTCTAGGAAAAGCTTTTGATATGAGATATAAAGCAGAGTTAGCTTTACCGACTAATTCTGCTGTTTGAGTAGACCAACTTAACGTTTGGTTGACCGTAACGCCCAAATCATTAACTTCCTGTACCGATTTCAGAGGAACTCCATTCAAAAAATATGTTATATATGAATTATTATATCCACATTGAACAACACAACACTTACGCGAATTTAATGGAATAGCCCATTTCAAAATTCTCTGCAACTTGTCTGTAACTATCAATGTAAGAATTCTTAGATGTTACGTCTTTAGTGTCCTCCTCTACGGAGTTGAAAGCTGGAGTCTTAAAAAAGATGCCATAAAACGGTTAGAGGCGTTTGAAATGTGATGCTACCGACGTATGTTGAGGGTCTCATATATCGTGACCAGACATCTCGTAATGCGACAGTTCGTAACCGGAAAACTGGTAACGGACAAGTCGTAACAGCGACAGTTCGTAACGGCGACACTTCGTAACGGCGACAGTTCGTAACTATAAAAATTCGTAACGGACAATTCGTAACGTCCAAATTGAATTATTCTGTTTATTTTTGTTAACGTGAAAACTAACTGTTATTACAGTTATAATTGAAATTATGTTTATCAATTTAAAGAATCAGTACCGGGATAAACATGTTTAACACATTTTATGATTCGTGTTTCAGAATATATTAAAAGTCTTTAAAAATAAACAAATATTTAAATACATACAAACTTTCAACAATATTTTTAAAAGTTTATCCCTCTTATTGTTCCTGAAATTTGCATATACTTAGACAAAGGAATAATGAAGTAATTCGTAAAATCTTAAAGCCAATAACCGTCTTTAGATATTCCCAATTTTCTAGTAGTTTGTATAGGAAAGATTATAATTACCTGTTATTATAATAAACCTTGTGATTGGTTATAGCGTTGGGGTATTCAATCAACGATTATAGTTGATACGAGGGATGGCTTTTAGTACTTTAATACTTGGTTTAAATGCTTTTATTATATTCTGAAACACGAAATATGAAATGCCTTAAAATATTTATCCTGATACTGATTCATAAATTAATAAACATAATTTCATTTATAACTGTAATAACATTTAGTTTCCACGTTAACAAAAATAAACAGAATAATTCAATCTGGTCGTTACGAGTTGTCCGTTACGAATTTGTATAGTTACGAACTGTCGCCGTTACGAAGTGTCGCCATTACGAACTGTCGCTGTTACAAATTGTCCGTTACCAGTTGTCCGGTTACGTACTGTCGCGTTACGAGATGCCATGGAACCCTCATATATACACCACACAACTAACATAACTATTCTCCAGTGGCTAAGAAAAGACAAAAAAATAATTAACACCGTAAAGAACAGAAAATTGGCTAACTTCGGCCACATTGTGTGTAATGATAAATACCGACTACTACAGTTGATTCTACCAGGCAAGATTGAAAGCAAGAGAGGCCCTGGACGTAGACGTATATCCTGGCTGGCCAATCTTAGGAAGTGGTGGACTGGTCTAACGTCAACTGATTTCGAGCTGTTGTAAAGGTCAATGTGGTCGCCAACGGGCCGCATCTAAACATTCCGTATATGTATTTGGACCATAGGAGTTTTCTATTGGTTCGTTGCAGCACGCGGTAATATTTTAACCAATAGGCGGCGAGGTTCCAGATGCATATACGGAATGTTAGTCGGTCCCAAATTCATATACGGAATGTTAACAATATCGTACACCGAAAAAGATAAGTTTTTTTAGAGTCTTTTAAAAGGAGATTTATTTTAAAATACTTGTTACTCTATTATTAAATAAAAATAAAACAATTATTGTATTTCGAATGTTATTTGGTGCGAAATTCATATGCGGAATGTTAATTATTCGTAGACCAAAAAATGGGACTTTTTATTAATCAGTTAAAGGAGACTGATTTTAGAATACCTATTTTATTAATGTATTATTAAAGAAAAATAAAACAATGATTAGGCACCTATTTGGTGCCAAATTCATAAATGGGATGGTATAGATTTGAGAGACATAATTCTTTATTTGACTAAGGTTTCGCTTTCTCAGAATTTTTAATGACTTGCACGTGTTGTTAAGTATGTTTAGACCTGTTTCAGCGGTGTTATAAGTGTGTGTGATTATATTCAGATGAATATAATCTTATAAAATGGTGCAAAAGTTTTAAAATTTTGATTACGGTTAAAAAAAGTTGTAGGTTATACTCACGTGATCTTACATGCTAACCACCAAAATATTTGTAATTATGTAATATATGTAAATAAAATTTGTAATATTATATTTTGATGGTTAGCATGGTAAGGTCACGTGAGTATAACCTACAACTTTTTTTAACCGTAGTCAAAATTTTAAAACCTTTGCATCATTGTATCAGGTTATATTCATTTTAGGAAGGCACTGATAATGATTGGTAAACCAATCGAAAACTAGTTCTGTGATGTAGCCCTTTTTAGGGATTTTAAATAAATACCTTTTATACAGGACTTTATTCTTTTTTTATATTATTAAATAATTAAAGAGAAATAACACAATGCAATAGGAAATAAAACAAAATATATTTACAGAAATAATACAGTAACAAGTATTTTAAAATCAATCTCCTTTTAAAAGACTCTAAAAAACTTATCTTTTTCGGTGTACGATATTTAACATTCCGTATATGAATTTGGGACCGACTAACATTCCGTATATGCATCTGGAACCTCGCCGTCTATTGGTTAAAATATTACCGCGTGCTGCAACGAACCAATAGAAAACTCCTATGGTCCAAATACATATACGGAATGTTTTGATGCCAACGGGCCAGCGTCTCCAGAAGATAGGCATCTTTAGAAGAAGAAGGTACAATTTAATATTATGGTTAAAAAGCCACAAAAAATAATAAAAATAATGAAAGGTTCTGATTGTATGGCTACACGTTTTTTTGTGGCATGTCCAAGTTAAATATTAGGTTAAACGCAATATTAAAAAATATATATTAAACCTCTAATTACCGAAATAGAAGAAATACAACAAATTCCAGTTAAAATGGCTTCCTGAAAACTGCTAGCTCTCGGACTATATGAGACAATTCAATTAAATTTTTATATTATTTCACAGAAATAAGCACCAACGCAAACAAATGCTTATCTTATTATGAACAATGGAATGTCAAGGTCGTTTCGTAATCTAGTGCAATATCGTGAAATGTGATGAAATAAATCGTAATTCGTTTTGGGTGTATAAATAGTGTCGCTCGCGGTGAAGCCAGTATCAGTGTTCTGTTCGAATTCTTCAAGTGCAAGTACCTATACAGTTTAGTAGTGAAAAATATTGTTCAGCGGCAATTTTAATAGGTAAATCTAACATTAAATTTGACTTTTTGTGGTTTTGTATTGTTTTAGCGTTATGGAGACAGATACTCCTCAAACTGCAGCACCCGCTGTGACACAGATACCTGCAGAGATTGAGGCTATAATTAAAGCAACAGTTGAACAAACTGTTGCTACTTTAATGGAAAAACGGCTTGGTAAACGTAAACACCGCAGGTCCAGGTCTAGATCTAAGAGCAGAAGCCGTTCCAGATCTCGTAGCCGTGGTGGCCGTTCTAGATCAAGAAGCAAGGGTAGACATGACAGATCCAAAAGTAGAGGTAAACATGACAGATCAAGAAGCAGAGGTAGGCATGACAGATCAAAAAGTAGAGGAAGACGTGACAGGTCAAGAAGCAGAGGTAGGCATGACAGATCAAAAAGTAGAGGTAGACGTGACAGGTCAAGAAGCAGAGGTAAACATGACAGATGTGGAAGCCGCGGTCCCTGTGAAAGATTTGGAAACAATAGAGACGAGTGGAATGGTTGGGTAGGTTTTGGACACCCACCGCATCATCATGATCACTTCCACCATCATCATCCACCGGGTTGTTTCAGTGAACATTTTAGACCTCATGGTAGACATGGTAGACATGGTAAAAGGTTTCCATTTCCTTGTGGATGCTCTTGCAGCTCGAGAAAAGAGGAAGAACAAAATATGGAAAGTGAAAAGGAAGAACAAAATGTTCAAAGTGAAAAGGAAGGTACTCCGGCCGCCGATAAGAGTTTAAGAGAAAATTTTAAAAATTTGGAGGTGGATAACTGAGCTAACTAATGGAAAGATGTTTTATATATTTTAGGTGACAAAAATTTTAAAAGACTGTGGCTGTGGAGTCAACCAAAAATTAATATAAAATATTGTATAAATATTCGCATTATCAGTATACATTTATGGGTAGAAAATTTTATGGTTACATGTAGGAATAATTTGTTTTATAATAATCGATATGGTATATTTACATTAATAGTGTATAATGTTATAATTATATAAAATAAATATTATTATAAAGCACATCAGTATTTTTATACCCGTATCCAACTGTTGTTTTCCTAATGGTTTTTAAATGAAATCAATATCCTAAAGTGTCACAATGTAAAATTTTCTTATAATTTAGTCTTCACCATATGTAAAACTTTTCATTTTAATTTTTATAAAATAAAAGTTCTTTATAACAAGTTCTGCATGTTTTAAAACCTAAAATACAATCATCCAATATTAAAAATTTTCAGTCATATACGAGGTGTGTCAAAAAATATGAACATAAAATGCATATTTTTTAACAATCTGCGTATGTGATTAAAAAAATTAATGTCTGATGATTGCATTCTAGGTTTTAGATCATTCAGAACTTTTTATTGAGAATAACTTTTGTTCACAAAACTAAAAATTAAAACGTTTTCCATATGCTGCAGACGTAATAGGTAATCCTATGGGATATTTTTTTATTTTTAATTTTATGAAAAAAAAAAGATGTGTTGATAAAAAGTTGTCAATGGTCAAAAACCTAGAATGCAACCATAAGATTTTTGACAAATTTCGCATATGACTGAAAAAATATAATATTAGTGATGACTGTATTTTAGGTTTTAAAATGGATAACTTTTTATAAACAATAACTTTTTTCCGTAAAACTAAAACTAAAAAAGTTTCTCAGATAATGCCGATCTAATTTGACACACTATACACATAAATTGAATAACATAGAAAATTCTTGGCTGTATAAAAAAATTGGAAGAAAAACATTTAATATTTTAGTTATGAGAAATTCCAAACTGCAGAATATTAAAACCTTTATTTTAAAAAATTAATGCAATAATAATACGAGTTACAAATTAAAAAAAAGTTTAAAAGTAAAGTGCAAAAAATGTAGCGTACTAAATGGTAAATACATAATCACTTAGACATATTAACTAACTTAAATTAAATCACAATAAAATAATTAATAATAGTGGATTAGGCCTATAGGGGAAACCACTTTAAAAGAAAACGCGCCTTGAACTCTACCTCCTGGGTGGTGTGGAAACGAGTTCAGCTTCATCTATACATACTTTTTTGGACAAAGGTCTTCTCGTCTTTCCTCCATCCTCTCTAGCATGAACTATTTGCAAACAGCTCGTCTCAGCAAGTTTTTTACGTGGTCTGACTACTAAGTTGTAGTCTTCTTCTTTTTGTTTTGTGATTTTATGGTCTTCATGGTGTTATTATTTTGTTCCGTTTGTCATCCTTTTGTCCAAGGTATGACCAACATATTTTGTTCTTTGGCTTGGCAACGAGTTTTGAAATCCTTTTTTTGTCTGACAGTTTGATATTCAGCACTTTGTACGAATATAGTTGCATTTTTACCATCTTTTCTATATTGTTCTTGGTAAAATTCCATGTTTAATCGTTGTAGATGAGAACTTTAAATATACTCTCTAAGAGCTAGTGAACTCTCCGACTAACGGTCTTCCTGTAAGGCTAGAAATTTGTATAGTGATAATTCATAGCACACCAAGGCTAAAAACCATGACCTGGCAGGCATCAGCCGTGCACATGTATCTACCAGGTGAATCGAAAAGTGCATAGTTTAAGGGAAAAATAAACATTCTCCTGTAAAGTTTAAATTTAAGTATGTGTTTGAGTAAGTCATTTAAAATAAATGTGTACAATGACAGGTGATTCTGAAGGGCATAAGACCTTGCCAGACGAGGGGAAAGATTAGGGGTTTTTCCTAAAATTATTTTTTTTGCATCGAACAAAGTTTTTTTAGGTTTTTTAAATCATTCCAAACAGAAAAGGTCTTTAGTGACTTTTCTCTTAGGTTAATAGTTTTTGTTATATAAGCGATTAAAAATTTTGAAAATTGCGAAATCGGCCATTTTAACCCTAAATCTGACATTTAACTAAACATTTCAATGTTACCTAAGTAGGTAGATTATTCTTTATACATTGATTGATGAAATCCCGAAGAGTTTTTTGCAATACAATATCGAAAACCCCTTTGTTTTTTATTTGCTAATCAAGCGGGCGCGACACTGTAGTATGTGAGAACGTTTGAGTTGGCATAAATTCATTATCTCGAGAATGGTCAAATTTGAAGAGACATCCTTAGACAGGTCGATTTTTATTCTTAAATTAGGACTTTTTGGCGTATATATAATACTAGTGACGTCATCCATCTGGGGGTGATGACGTAATCGATGATTTTTTTAAATGAGAGTAGGGGTTGTATGATAGCTCATTTCAAAGATTATTTAATTCTATATTCAGTAATATAAATATTAACATAATTATTTATACAGGGTGTACAAAAAATCTTTTTCTTCTTTTTGTCTAAATTAACTTAATAAAATTTTTTTTGTACACCCTGTATAAATAAATATGGTAATGTTTATATTACTGAATAGAGAATTAAATTACCTTTCAAATGAGCTATCACACAACCCCTACTATTATTTAAAAAAATCATCGATTACGTCACCACGCCCAGATGGATGACGTCACTAGTATTATATTTATGACAAAAAGTCCTAATTTAAGAATAAAAATCGACCTGATTTCTCTTCAAATTTGCCCATTCCCGAGATAATGAATTTATGCAAACTCAAACGTCCTCACTTATACTACAGTGTCGCGCCCGCTTGATTAGCAAATAAAATACAAAGGGGATTTCAATATTGTATTGCAAAAAACTCTTCGGGATTTCATCAATCAATGTATAAAGAATAATCTACCTACTTTGGTAACATTGAAATTTTTAGTTAAATGTCCGATTTAGGGTTAAAATGGCCGATTTCGCAATTTTCAAAATTTTAATCGCTTATATAACAAAAACTATTAACCTAAGAGAAAAGTCACTAAGACTAAATTATAGAAAATCATATTTTCTACAATTTATGTCCTTACTCTTTTTGTCTAAAAGTTAAAAATGGCGGAGGTATTGAGCAAAAACGGTTCTCATTTAAAATCAAGATGGCGGCTAACGTAACGGCGGAATTCATTCGCGATGTTAAATTTACACTACTATTGACCCCCTAAAGATTAGAAAAATAGAATCTTGCTTGGGTAGCTCGGCATGCAAGATCAAATGCTAACTCGACTGGACTATACAGGGTGAGGCAGATAACTGGCCTATTAGAAATATCTCGAGAACTAAATGCAACAGAATCATGAAAATTGGAATAAAGGGGTTTTGAAGGATGATCTATTAAATGAAAATATTTTCATCTCTTTGCAACTTCCGGTTATACCGGAAGTTGCTTATAACTTCGTTTTTTTAATGGGACACCTTGTATATTTTTACATTTTTGGATTCTCTTCGATGTCTTCTTTCTTAAAATATAAGGTTTTGTAATATTATACAGGGTATTTTAAAAGATAATTACGTTTTTTTATTAATTTCGTAGCAACATTCACACCCTGTAGAATTGTAGTAGTTTGACATCTAAAACTCTACTTACGTTCAAATGATTTTTAATATACTCTACTATTGTTAAGAATCATTACTATAGCTAAATTTTTAATTTTAGTATACAGGGTTGGTCGAAACTCGGAATGAGTATTTTCTGAGTTTTCTTAAATGGAACACCCTGTATTTTTGTATTGTAGTGAAATGATATTTTATAGTATTTTTTTATTTCTTAAGCATTCCCTATACCTAACTGCTTTAGTTTGTGAGTTATTGGTGATTCAAGCTAAACATTTATTGCAACAAAAAATACGTAAAATTTTATTAGGTTGGCCGTGAAAATACTCAATCCCAAATAATTTTTCAGAAATAAATACATATTAATCCAGACTGGTCCTTAAAATTACCAATAATGGTTTAGATATCGAAATACCTACTTAGTTAAGATTGTTGGTGCGATTAAAAATTAAGCACAAATTAAAGCAGTTAGGTATAGGGAATGCTTAAGAAATAAAAAAGTACCATAAAATATCATTTCATTACAGTACTAAAATACAGGGTGTTCCATTTAAGAAAACTCAGAAAATACTCATTCCGAGTTTCGACCAACCCTGTATACTAAAATTAAAAATTTAGCTATACTAATGATTCCTAACAATAGTAGAGTATATTAAAAATCATTTGAACGTAAGTAGAGTTTTAGATGTCAAACTACTACAATTCTACAGGGTGTTAATTTTGCTACGAAATTAATTAAAAAACGTAATTATCTTTTAAAATACCCTGTATAATATTACAAAACCTCATATTTTAAGAAAGAAGACATCGAAAAGAATCCAAAAATGTAAAAATATACAGGGTGTCCCATTTAAAAACGAAGTTATAAGCAACTTCCGGTATAACCGGAAGTTGCAAAGAGATGAAAATATTTTCATTTAATAGATCATCCTTCAATACCCCTTTATTCCAATTTTCATGATTCTGTTGCCTTTAGTTCTCGAGATATTTCTAATAGGCCAGTTATCTGCCTCACCCTATATATAATTTTGACTCTGATATTATTGCATGTAACTTTTCTTGTATTGTAAAACTATATAAATTCTTCGAACCACTTAAAAACTTTTTCTACACTAAAATTTGATCAAAAACTTGTTTTAAATAAAAAAACTTGTTATAATGCCTAATATTCACATTTTTGAGTCCCTTCTATTAAAACATTGTTTTTTCCATTGATATGTTACGATAAAAAAATGCAAATTTGTTTAAATAAACACCAAATCACTGAAAAATCGCTTAAAATGATAGTTTGAGAAAAAAAAAGTAGAAGAAGAAAACGGTTCGACCATCAATGTCTTATATTTACCCCACCCCCCAAGGCTTTTTTACAAAAAAAGTTTGGTTTTCAAGTAAAGTCAAGTTTGCTGAATAAAATCAAACTAGTTTGACTTGATGCATCTCTATTCTTCATAGACCAGGGCGCATCTGTAAAAATATTAGTACATTTGGACGTTGAGAGGTGACTCAATTTTTTTTGCCGAAATTGCTTGAAAATAACTCAAATAATAATATTTGACTTGTCCTCCCTCTCAAAAAGGTCCGGAACATTGTTTAAATAATCAAAATGTCAAAAAATGAAGGAAAAATTCGATTTTTTTCCTCGTTTTTTGATTATAACTTTAAAAGTATTAGGTCTGGATCCCGCGTATGAAAAAAAAGTTGATTAATAGCAAGCTGAAAATTTGTTAATAGCTTAAGGGTGTCTAGTCGGATAGACTTTGATATATGGGAACACTGGAACAGGGGAAGTTTTAATTGTGGAACAGGCTAAAAATTTGGAACGGTCACACCACGAAAACGGCACATTTATTTTGTCCGACAAAATAGACTTAAACTCTCCGAACAGAGATTAAACTCTCATGCAAAAATTAGACTGCTATTTTTCACCTGTCATAATTCCTGTCATTTGACATATTCTACATGTTCCACTCATTAAAACGCCCATTTGGTGATAAATAGCAGTCTGATTTTTGCATGAGAGTTTAATCTCTGTTCAGAGAGTTTAAGTCTGTTCTGTCGGACAAAATAAATGTGCCGTTTTCGTAGTTTGACCGTTCCAAATTTTTAACCTGTTCCACAATTAAAACTGCCCCTGTTCCAGTGTTCCCATATATCAAAGTTTATCCGACTAGACACCCTTAAGCTATTAACAAATTTTCAGCTTGCTATTAATCAACTTTTTTTTCATACGCGGGATCCAGACCTATATTCATTTCCAAAAAAAGTTGTACTGACATAAAAGTTGCGTAATTAAATTTCCTACAATATAGAATTGGTTAAAAATTTAAAAAATAGTCACCCTTGTTGCAAAATATCAATAATTGCGAAAAAACCATACAAAAACAAGTATTCGTATTTTAGGTTTTTCAACCATTTATGCTACACTTAGGACCTTCATGTTTCACCCAGAAAAACTTTGTGATACAGTAAAACAATATTGTAAATTTCATTAAGGCTATGGGTACATAATTCGCAAATATTTTACGTGTATCCCTACTTTTTCTGTCTTTACACGGCAAATTACGTGTAGTCAAATTCACACTGGTATGGATATGTAAACATTACTAGAATGTCATTCTACTTGAAAATATCATCATTAATTTAAAGAGATGGGTTTTGAATGTTCTTGGATAACTGTTATTTTTATAATTGCAAATTATTAATTCAGTTAATAAATGTGATAATTTTTTCACTAACTATGTATTCAGTGATTGTAATAATTTATTTGTTCATAAAGACTAATACTCAATCGAAAAAAAGAGGAAAAGTGTTAAAATGATTTTTTAATAATATATTGTTAGGGAACGCTTACAATTTTGAACATCTTTAACAACAAAATACTTGGATCACAGAATATATTATCCTGATGTATTCTCTGCTTGGATCTTCCACAAATAATACACAATAAATAACTTTTTATTAAGTTCAGGTATTAAAACAATTATTTATCAAATATACTATATATTATCAATAATATTTAATCAATAATTCAACATATTCCCGATGCAATGTCAAATATTTAAAATTGTCACTGATTGTCAGTGTCTGACTGACAATATATGCTGACAATATTATATTCGGCTGAGTGCGTTGTAAGACAAAGATAGATTTGGAAAATATTACCACGGCATTGTGTTCATTTTTTTCGAATCCTGAAAAAACCAATAAATATTTTTGAAAAATTTAAACGCAGAATGAAAGACTAAATTATTACCGAGGGCCGAAAGTCCCTTAGAATAAATAAAAAGTTTATTTTGAATGATATATTTGAAATTAAAAATCACACTAAATTTTCTCTTAGTTTTTCACCCCTGTAACTTATTAAAATAAACAATATAGAAGCTCTCAGGGACTTTCGGCCCTCGCTAATAACATAATCTTTCATTCTGCGTTTAAATTTTTCAAAAATATTTATTAGT
Source organism: Diabrotica virgifera virgifera (assembly GCF_917563875.1). Classification (NCBI taxonomy): domain Eukaryota; kingdom Metazoa; phylum Arthropoda; class Insecta; order Coleoptera; family Chrysomelidae; genus Diabrotica; species Diabrotica virgifera. The sequence continues at coordinate 72,354,296 of NC_065448.1, forward strand.
TTTCTCAGGATTCGAAAAAAATGAATCCCCATTTGAATAGCATTGCAGCCGAAAATACGTACCGATCCTCTTAAGATCGGTCTAATAAATTTTGCAAAATAAATTTTGCAAAATAAATTTTGCAAAATAAATTTTGCAATCCAGCTTTCGCAAAAAATATTCATTTTTTCAAAATGTTACAGGACTGAAAATAAAGCAGATAGCAAGTTGAAATTTTTTTTGCTTATAGAAGTGTACTGTATTTTTCATTTGCAATTTGCAAAACTAAAATCGATTAACTACCACGGCGTCAGAAATTTTTTTAAATAAACATTAATTATTGGTGCTACGTGCAGGACAGCGGATAGATTGTAGGTCTGGATCCCGCGTATGAAAAAAAAGTTGATTAATAGCAAGCTGAAAATTTGTTAATAGCTTAAGGGTGTCTAGTCGGATAAGCTTTGATATATGGGAACACTGGAAAAGGGGCAGTTTTAATTGTGGAACAGGTTAAAAATTTGGAACGGTCAGACCACGAAAACGGCACATTTATTTTGTCCGACAGAATAGACTTGAACTCTCCGAACAGAGATTAAACTGTCATGCAAAAATCAGACTGCTATTTATTACCTGTCATAATTCCTGTCATTGGACATATTCTACATATTCCACTCATTAAAACGCCCATTTGGTGATAAAGAGTTTAATCTCTGTTCGGAGAGTTTAAGTCTGTTCTGTCGGACAAAATAAATGTGCCGTTTTCGTGGTCTGACCGTTCCAAATTTTTAACCTGTTCCACAATTAAAACTGCCCCTGTTCCAGTGTTCCCATATATCAAAGCTTATCCGAGTAGACACCCTTAAGCTATTAACAAATTTTCAGCTTGCTATTAATCAACTTTTTTTTCATACGCGGGATCCACACCTATTGCTCTGATTGGGCATTCCAATGACCTTTGATAATGATTGATACATTTTAATTTTTATTACATTTCGATATAAATAAATAAATTTGTTTATTGCAAAATAAAAACACATATTCTATCCTTTGAAATAATACTTTTTTTAGCAAAAATTTTCTTTGTTCATATATTTTAACTTAGAGAATAAAGGTTTATTATTTTTAAACATATGCAATTGTTTAAACAATATTTCACAAACAATAATAAAATTAGTTTGATTTTTGTGGAATTAAAATATTAAAATACAACAAAATATAGAGTAAGAAAATAATATATTAGATAAAATCCACAAGGAAAAGAAAAGGTTTTCCTGTAGTTGGCTGTATACCATCAATCAATATATTAGATAAAGATTGGAAGAAATTTTTGGTGGAAATCAACTTGTGTGAATCGAACACCGCTGTCCTGCGCGTAGCACCAAAAATTAATGTTTATTTAAAAAATTTCCTGACGCCGTGGTAATTAATCGATTTTAATTTTGCAAATTGCAAATGAAAGGTATATTACACTTCTACGAGCAAAAAAAATTCAACTTGCTATCTGCTTTATTTTCAGTCCTGCAACATTTTAAAATAATGATTTTTTTGCGGAAGCTGGATTTTAAAATTTATTTTGCAAAATTTATTAAACTGATCTTAATGAAATTTACAGAGTTGTTTTAGTATATCATAAAGTTTTTTTGCGTAAAATATGAAGGTCCTAAATGTAGCATAAATGGTTGAAAAATGTAAAATGCGAATACTTGTTTTTGTATGGTTTTTCTCGCAATTATTGCTATTTTGCAACAAGGGTGACTATTTTCTAAATTTTTAACCAATCCTATATTATAGGAAATTTAATTACGCAACTTTTATGTCAGTATAACTTTTCTCAGAAATGAATAGTTTTAAAGTTATAATCAAAAAACCAATAAAGAAAATCGAATTTTTCCTTCATATTTTGACATCTTGATTATTTAAACAATGTGCCGGACCATTTTGAGTGGGAGGATAACTCAAATATTAATATTTGATTTATTTTCAAGCAATTTCTGCAAAAAAATTTGAGTCAGCTCTCAACGTCCATCTCGAAACAGATGCGCCCTGGACTATCAGTCTCCTTGAATTTCTTGTGTGTTCCACACGTCTGTTATTAATATATGGAATCTATCTATCGGTATGAGTGTCCTGCAATTTTGAAAATTCTAGCTTTTATATTGTCAATACGGCTTTATTATTGTTTAGTGCTTCAATGGAATCAGTTATTTCGTGTATTGTGGGTGTATGTTAATTCAATATTCTGGTCATGATATTCTGTTATCTCGAAATCTGCTATTACATGGGCTGTGCTTTTTGTAATTGCTCGGTTAGCAGACCATCGAAATAATTTTTACAGTCCACTTACATTTTTGCATTGTCCCTGATAATTTGTCATTCGCTATTCCTAGATCCTTCGATGATGAAAGAGGGTAGCTGGAACACATAGAACTCACTTCAGGAGAGATAGGTCCAGATATTACAAAGGAAGAAATAATACATGCGTTAAAAACAATGAAGAACAGGAAAAGCCCAGGACCTGGCATGCTTCCTATCGACCTTTTAAAAATTATAGATGAGCAGCATATTGATGTTTTAGTGGTACTCGTGAACAACATTTATAGCTAAGGCACATTTCCCAAAGAATGGTTGACGTCCATCTTTATTTGCCTCCCTAAAAAGAAAAACGCAAGAGAATTCGGCGACTACCGCACCATTAGTTTGATGTCCCATGTGCTAAAGTTGCTACTGAAAGTCATCCATAACCGAATATATCATAAACTGGACATAGACATTAATGATATGCAATTTGGGTTTGGCAAAAGCCTGGTAACTCGTGAAGCTCTTTTTTCACTTAACATACGTATACAAAGGTGCCTGGATGTCAATTAAGATATATATGCGTGTTTTATTGACTATAATAAAGCATTCGACCAAGTACGACATGAGCAATTAATGCATGTCTCAAACTCAAAGAAGCTGGGCTACAATGACCTCAGGATTAAATCGAATTTATACTATAAGCAACGAGCAGAAGTACGTGTTAACGACCAGCTGTCAGAGGAAATTGAAATCAGACGTGGAGTGAGACAGGAATGCGTGTTGTCGCCAATTCTTTTCAATGCCTAGTCGGAAGAAATCTTGAAAAAAGCTCTTGAGGGTCAAACAGCTGGAATAAAGGTAAATGGAGTTCCCATTAACAACATTAGATATGCGGATGACACTGTCATCTTAGCTGAAAATATTGGGGATCTTCAGAAGCTGGTGACGAGAATAGCAGAGTTTAGACAAGAATACGGGCTAATAATGAATATGAAGAAGACAAAGTTTATGAGAATATCGAAAACTCAAAGAAATAACGAAAATCTCTTCATAAACGGATCCAATATTGATCGAGTCGACCTATATGCATACCTTGGAACAATCATCAACTCCACAGGACATTACTTACAGGAAATCAAAATCAGAAAATAAAAGGCTAGAGCAAATTCTAACAAAATGAGAAAAGTGCTCTGCACAAGAGATTTGAAGTTGGAGCTAAGAGTTAGGTTGGCTAGGGCCTACGTTTTCTCGACTTTGTTTTATGGAATGGAAGCTTGGACCTTGAATGCTGCATCAATGAAAAAACTAGAATCATTCGAGCTGTGGGTGTACAGAAGAATTCTGAAAATATCGTGGACAGAACACGTCACAAACAAAGAGGTTCTGAGAAAGATGAATAAAGAAATGGAAATCCTAAATACCATCAAAACAAAAAAAATGGAATATCTCGGACATACTACACGTGGATAGAGATACAGCTTGCTCCAATTGATTATACAGGGAAATATTCAAGGAAGGAGAAGCATAGGGAGACGCAGACTATCGTTGCTGCGCAACCGGAGAGAGTGGTACGGATGTACACCAAATGAAGTTTTCAGAGCAGCCGTCTCTAAAATACGAATAGCTATGATGATTGCCGACTTCCGCCGCGGAGATGGCACTTAAATAAGAAGAAGAAGGTTGCTAGACAGATTGATGCGTGGTTTATATTTCCCAATAAGTTGTTTCAGGTAGTTATATGCTCCTCTAGTGTTACTCTGATTAAAATCTTCCTGAATTTTTAGTATTTGACCGATTTCGTATCTCCTCTTTTTTCTTCTCTAGGTTTTTCTGCCTTTCTTAGTAATTCTGTACACTTTTCGTGCCTTTCTCGTGGTCTTCATTAAATACCTACACTGCAAGTAAAGTTGATTTCTTGTTGTTCTAAGCTCTTTGGGATGTTTTTTATTTCCTACCACTCTTTTAACCATTTTCCAAGTTAACCTCTTAATCTTATTATTTCATTTTTCCTCTTTTGTCCCCTTTGTCTGTTCTAAGTGTTCTCCATTTCATTATTCTGGTAATCACTTTTCCATTTATGGATTTTTTAAGTTATCTAGGTTTAAATTTTCAGTCATTTTTTATTTCTTATTCTATTGTCTGTTTACAGGTCATCTAAATGTTATTTGTAATCGCAATCGCAAAGATAATTAAAAACTATACTTGCTGTATATTTTTTCATTTTTGTTATTTAATTATAACAAGTAACGCTTATTAACAAAATTTGAGAATATAGCTTAATTGATTTTTTCTGCAACCGTGTTAAAAATGCAATTTTTAGCACTCCATACGAGCGTTTAAAATGCTACTTTAAGGCACTAGTGCTTTAAAAAAAATTTAAGGCACTGCAGTTTGTATTGACCGTATATGCAATTTTGATGTAGTATTGACCGTATAAGCAATTTTGATGTAATGTCAAAAAAATATAAAATTGGATTGTGAGTCAAGTTCAAGTAAAAGTTTTTGCAGATATTGTCCTGTAATTACGTTTGTAGAAAAAATATTGTATGATATGCGTGTTAAAAAGTACATTTTTAAGGCACTAATGTGAATTGCAGAACACGCTTTCGCTCATTCTGCAAACTTTCACATGCTTGCCTTAAACGTGTACTTTTAACACTTATATCATAAATAACTATACTAATTAAGAACTTTCCTTTGACACATATTATGTACATTAAGCTTGAGCGACAATTATTTAAAATTATGTTTATTTTACCTTGAAATGTAAACAAATAATAAAGAAGTATGTAAAAAATCAACTAAAACCTCACAAACATCTAATCGGATAAAACATGGATTTGAAACGTGTTCTAATGAACTTTTATAGCCGAGTGTGTTAGAGCTCTGGAAATTATTCGGGCAGAGCAAAATGTTGTGATTGCGAATCTACATGAGGGCACAGCTTTTTTTAATTTTATTATTAATTAACATGTCATTATTTACTCGCCGCTATGTGGCTTCGTACGTAATTATTTTATCCGTATGTGTTAGGTTGCTTGTCGCCCTTGCGGTCCTTATACGAGGATTTCTGTAAAACATTTTATTTTTTTAACACACTTTTTTTGGTGGTCTAAATTGATTTTTATGAAACACAGAAATTTTATAAAGGTTATAAACTGAAAAATCCTCTTTATTTATGATGGTTATTTCTCATCTCTCTTATCTCTCGAAACTCCTTATGCCTCTAAGGAGTGTCGGAGGTTTTATTCATCCTCTATACATCTCTTCCATTTCTTGCGGTCCTTTGCTAACTCTTTCATTTGTTGATGTGATTTTCCTTTTTCCTGTCCCGTTTCTATAATCTGATCGATCCATCTTTTTCTTGGCCTCCCTTTTCTTCTTTTGCCATATCTTTTTGATTCCATCTCCTGCTTTAGTAGTCTCCCTGATCCACTCTGTTAATGTATCCATACCATTTTAATTTTCTTTTTTGGATCTTTGTTCTTATCGATTCCTGTTTCAGTCTTTGTCTAATATCCTCATTTCTTATTCGGTCCAATTTCGCTTTTCCTGCTACTTTTCTCAACTTCTTCATCTCCGCTGCGTTCATTGTCCTGTCTATTTTTATATTGTTTAACCATGTCTCACTTGCATAATATATTAAAGTTGGTACAGATATTGCATGGTATACCCTCACTTTTATTTCTTTATCTATGTCTTCCTTTCCAAATATTGTTTTATTTTTTAGTGCATAGTAGATCTTATTTGCTTTTTTCTCCCTGTATGAGATTTCTTGGTCTGACTTGACATCCTCTGATATTATTACTCCCAGGCACGGGCGCCCATAAAAAAAATTTTAGGGGGGGGCAGACGTGAAGATTTTGCACATTATATTTTGTATACTTTGGATAACCATATACAATTTAAAGCACCCGAAAAGCCAGGGGGGCCACGTTCCCCTCCTGTCCATGCTTCTAGATATTCAAACGTCGAGACTGTTTCTATTATTACTAGGTCATCTGCATATAGTAATCCATCCATTCTCACTAGTACTAACTTCCTATACCCTATTGTTAACTGTAATTGCCTTGACCTTCTTTTAGCGCTCTTTATTACTCGCGCAATACTAATATGAATAAATGGTTATTCTTCAAATGATTAAAAGGTTGCCAATGTGGTTTTCTAATACTCGCGTTTATGAAAAAAGATTAGTAGTTTTTATTGCTGGTAATCGATTTTGGCTACCGGTTTCGGGATTTACGATTAAGACTTAAGATTGTGGGTATGAACCTTTTTAATCGCAATGTTTTTTAAACGCTTTTATTTAGTTCAATAGTTTGTGCCAGATCTTTAGACGTTAATTTGACTGCCTTTTCTTCAATGCAAATGAATGAAAATTTGCAGATATATGCATTCGCGGGAACAATACGCGAATAGTCAATAAATTATTTTTTATTTTTATTAATTGTTTAAATAAAAAAAAACGATTTTAATGGAAACTGCTTAAATTCTCTTGTTTTTTACAATGAAGGAACTTGAAAAACTTTTACAGATTGTAGCTAATTATATGAGCTATACATAATTTCACTTTTTACGTTAATTGTTTACGTATATCTATCTATTTATAAGCCAGGTTTCTACAGCCTCTGCCGCTTCTCGCATTTCGACCGCCATCGTTTTCTGTCCATCCATTCGTCTTCTTTGATGGCTCTATCTTTCATGATGTGCCGTACATTTTCTTCCCAGGCAACTAAAGGTCTTTTCCTTCTACTTCTTTGGTGTGGTATGTAATTCAAAGCTTTCTTTGGCCATCTATCTTCATTCATTCTTTTCACGTGACCATACCACACTAGTTGTCTAGTTTCAATTCTATCTACACTGGAATATACAATATGTGTCCTCCTTCTAATATCTTCATCCCTGATGTGATCTTTTTTAAATATACCACACGCTCTCCTTAGATAATCCATTTCTACTACTTCTATTCTTTTTCTATATTTTTTTGTCATCTGCCAATATTAATATGTTGAACGTTAGTTATAGTTCATAAATAAACAATAAAATTTCAAATTTTTTGCCGATTCCGACTACTTTATCTTACTAAACATAGCAATATATTTTAATGTTTGAAGAGAGTAACACTAAAAAGTAAAAAATAAAAAAATATGAAAAATTTTTTTTAAGAAATGCTTTGTTACAAGTTACTAAAATTAAAAATATTATAAAAAAATTAACTTAAAAGCAAAAAATAAAAAAAAAATCAAACTCGAAGGATTATTCGACAAAAAAAACTGTTAGACGGATTAAATATACAAAAATCTCACAGATTCGTTAAAAAACTGAAACAATCTAACACATTCGTTAAAGAAAAGCGTGGGGCGCGTCTTGATCGAATAAACGGTTTTCGCCCCACGCTTTTTTTAACGAATGTGTTTGATTTTCTCAATTTTTTAACGAATGTGTGAGATTTTTTATATTTAATTCGTCTAAGAATTTTTTTCGAATAATCCTTTGAGTTTGATTTTTTTTATTTTTGCTTTCTAGTTGATTTTTTATATTTTTAATTTTAGTCACTCATAACTAAGGAAAAGCGTTTCTTATAAAAAATTTTTTCATATTTTTTTATTTTATTACTTATAGGTATGTAGATCAGTAGTTGCTCAATTCTTTTAGATGCCCATAAGGTAAGCATATCTGATGTTGAATTAAGTTTATTATTTTATAAAGCTTGTAAAAAATGGTAAGCATATAGTTTTTTCTGCTTTGGTGTAATCTTTGTCTCTCTTTTTACAAGAATAAAAAACCGCTAAACGCCGTAAAAATGAGTGGCGCATCCAATATTCCAGCTACAAAAGATCTGATATGAAAATTACGTGGCGCGAAAATGTATTTTCATTTTGATGCAAAACAAAATTCTAGTTTTATTTTAAAAGATTTTTCCATAATATTTGCTAAATTTGAAGTAAACGCGCCACAAAAGAGTAAATTTGATACAGTTTGAATTTTGAAACTCTTTTGTGGCGCGTTTACTTCAAATTTAGCAAATATTATGGAAAAATCTTTTAAAATAGAACTAGAATCTTGTTTTGCATCAAAATTAAAATACATTTTCGCGCCACGTAATTTTCATATCAGATCTTTTGTAGCTGGAATATTGGATGCGCCACTCATTTTTACGGCGTTTAGCGGTTTTTTATTCTTGTATCAGGAGTTTTTCAAGTTATATACAAATTAAATGTATGACGTTGAATGCAATTTTTCTCGATTACACGTTAAGCTTTATAAATGGTCACCTTTGTCGCATTATCTCCCAAATGTCCACCGAATGTACACTACATTTTTTTTCTAGTCGAAATAGATTGAATAAAAATGTTGGGATGGCCGGTAAATGAACTCGGATTGCCAGTTGCAGATCAAATTTAGCGTCGTAACCACTACAACTACATAAACCATTTCGGGAATAATAGTTAATTAGATTATACTTTTGTAGCTTAATAACTTCTAAACGGCTTAACCGATTTTGATCACTAAACATGAGTTTGAAACGTATTGACTAGTAGTATCTGACGGATCTAAGGTCAAGTATGAAAACTAAAGCTGTTACAGAAATTATTGAGCTTGAAAAACCGTTTTTCCCCATAGGAAATAGATTTGATCATATTTATGAAGCGTATAACTTAAAATTTCTAATTTTCCCGGATATAATGTAAACAACGTTAGATTCGCCTAGAGTCCTTCTACAAACGCTCAGTTATTGACGCAATTCGTATTTTGAAATTTGAAGTAATTGTCGAAAAACCAAAATTTTCAAAGTTTAGTTTTTTAATTTTTCGGCTATACTGAGCCGTGTGTATGTCTGAGCTTGATCGGTTAGGCACCATTTGAAAGCTTAACTCAACCTTATTTATGTGGTATATTTGCGATTTTCCTGTCTCTCTGTGACGTTCCGCCCCTTATAGAATCGATTATTGATGGGAAGATATTATTTAACTATCCAAAATATTATTTAATTATTTTCAGAATTATTTTCTTTCAATGTTTATTCAAATAGAACTTAAACCCATCTCAGAATTTTTAAATGCTTGATGACGTCACATTTAAAACGTGGCAACATTGGTTTCCCCACTTTGACAGCCAATGCTTAGTAGAGGGGTACGAAGGATTCAGCTGTGAACGTGAGCCTTGGATTGCCATTGTTTCTCGAGTGTTCGGTCTGAATCGTAGTGTGCGGGGTCATTAGACTCAATTATTCACCTCTAATTCTCAGTTCCAAATTGATTAAATATTACAATAAAAGTATAGTGAAGTTATCCAGCAGCAGTGGATTTGAAGAATTTTAGAGCATACTATATCCAATGAGTTCTACCCCGGTAAATACACATTTTATTAAGTATTTTATTCAGCCATTTTGGAAGTCCTTGACATTTGCTAACTAAGTTTCACATAGTCTATTTTCATGGTTTTTATGTTTTATTTTCATGGATCAAACTCATCTAGAGATAATTCAATATTCGTTGTTAATTTGTGCTTCCAGTTGGAAAATAGAGCTAATTTAAACTCCATTTTTTATATTCCTTTCAAGTCTACAGAACTCCTATCTTTTGAACGATGAACAAATAAGTATCCATCGCTTAGTCTTACTATATTTCATCCTTGTATAATATATCTATATACCGGTGTATATATTATAATAAAATATTCTTTCACAGTAATTATATTTTGTATTTCAATTGGAAATTACTTGTGTTATTTGACCAAGGTCATCTGATAGCAACCTGATAAAAGGTCAAGCTGTCTAGTCATTCAAGTTTTTGGACTTAATGACCTATTTCTTCTTATTCCCATAGGAATAAAAACACCTCCTCGTATCTCTTGCTTCTTTTTTTTTGACATTGGTAGATTGGTAGTAACACCACACTGTGTTTTTTTTAGCACCTACCATGAAATCTTAAAGCCACCCTACAACAACACCAAGGCCAGACCACACAGAGAGAAACAATCAATAGGCGACCAGCCTGGATTATTTCCACATTTTCTTTTTTTGAGTACCTCCAGCTGCTTTCCAACAGTTTTGAGTACCTTCAGCTGCTTTCTACCAGTCTTCCTCTCCTGTACCTCCAGCAGGACAGCTGCTAGCGAGAGTTAGCACCCTTGGGTGCTCATTACATCAACTTCAAGATTAGGAAAGAGTGGTTTGTTTGGGAACATTTACTGTGCTCTTATTAAAGACAGACTGGTTTTGTGATATTTAGTACATTTTTTTTTATAGTTCAATTGCACACACATTTTTCCTGCTTTATATTTTTTATAGGTTTTTTTTTCTTTACAACATAATATTTAATTGATAGCGTTCCCCAACACTCTGCAATCTATAAAGGTATAAATTTCTGAGCTCAGATATTTTCCCTGATAATAGTAGTCGGTACTCTTATCTTGATTATTTTTAGGCTGTGTTCCACTTTTGTATAATTATTTAAACTCATTCCATTATTTTAGTATATGTTTAATTAAATTTTTAAAAATTAACTTCACATATTAGTCAAAATTGTAATTATTAACTTTATTTAACTTGAACTTATTAACTTTACTTAACTTTAACTTATTAACTTTATTTAACTTTAACCTTAATTTATTAAATTCATATGAACTTCTGGATTCTAATCCCTCAGATTAGTTTTTGGTTTCACTTGTTATTATTACTATTATAAACCACGAGTTAGGAAAAGGATCTGTGTATCCACTCGTAGGTTTATTTATTCAATAAGGCTTGTGCCTGTCCCACTCACAGTGAGGTATTTATATGTTATATATAGTATCAGGTAGTATTTAATTAAGGTGTACGTATTATAAACGTACAATTATTATTTGGTGAGGGTTCTACTAACCTAGTTGTAAGTTGTACTTCCTGTATTAGAGGTACCCGTAGTCAGTTTTTCTAACCTTATAAAGAGTATTCTTAGATCATAGTTGTATGATGATTTTGTAATTGACTTTCACTAGTATCACTTTTTCCTGTCATGTTAGAGTTACACACTAGTTACTTGTCCTAACTCAGAGATTGTTAAAAAGATCTAGTAGTTACATTCAATAAATATACATTTATTGTGATTTTTTTTTTCTTATTACTCCTTTATTTTTAGTAGTATATTTTATAATTTAATAATCTTTAATAACTTTTCACATACTTGTACTACAAATTTAACATACTCTATAGCAGCGTAGAATACCTGGAAGAGCGTTAACCTAGTTATCCTTCTTCTGGCGCCCAAAAATTCATTCTATTTTCAGTATATTATTATATTTACTCTATCTATTTTCTGAACATTATCTTCATATCTTCTTTTCGAGCCATCATTGTCACTTCCGTTAATCTATTGTCTGGCCAAAAATAGCCGTGCAAATTGGCCGAATCCTTCCTTGAGTGTCAAGTGGCCCTTCTCATACATATTTAGCTAGCCATTCAAGTTATATCTATCTATTAATGATTTCTCATCTCTAGTCCTGTATCAATTCGATATTCTTTGTCTTGGCATCCTTCCATACAAATACTACTACAAAGTTGTATTTTAGTTACTCCAGCTTCTTCAACGGAGAAGCCACACATTTTTGTCCTTTGGCTACATTAAGTAGATCTTCTTCTTTACTACTTCTGTTGGAGTTTACCACTCCCTTTTCATTCACTCCAACAGAAAATCATCAGCTAGTTGTTACATTCCCTTTCAACCACCAGAAAAAAAATTTTATTTAAAAAAATTGTGTGTACACATTGTGTGTACAAAATGTGAGTATTTAAGTGGGAAATCCCACTCCTTTCAGATTATATCAGTACCCCATACCTCAAGCCTGGCAGGCAGACTTAGAAAAGGAAGTAGATTCGATGCTTGCTTTAAATATCATAGAACCTTCAACATCGTCCTACTGTTCTCCGCTCTGGTTAACGAAGAAGAAGGATGGATCCTTCAGGATCTGCTTTGACGGTCGAAAACTAAACAGTATCACAACTAACAGGGATGCTTATCCTATCCCCAGAATAGATGTGATTTTGAGCAAACTTCAGAATGCCAAATACATCTCTTCTATTGATTTGTCTAAGGCCTTCCTACAGATCCCACTGAGTGAAGAGAGCAAGAAGTATACTGCTTTTGCTGTCAGTGGTAAAGGATTATTCCAGTTTGTCACCATGCCTTTCGGTCTTGTTTCTGCTCCTCAGACAATGTGTCGTCTGATGGATTTAGTCATTGGTCCACCGTTAGAGCCCTATGTTTTCTATTATTTAGACGATATTTTGGTTGTCACTCCTGATTTTTCCCTTCATATGGAAATTTTAGATAAGTTATTTTTACGTCTTAAGGAAGCTAATCTAACGGTCAATCTGGATAAATGTCAGTTTTGTCGCCCTAGTCTTAAGTTCTTGGGTTATGTTGTGGATAACCAGGGGCTGAGGACTGATCCTGAGAAAATAGTTGCTATCAAAAATTTTCCTATACCAAAGACCACCACCCAAGTCCGTAGGATATTGGGAATGTGTGGCTATTATCGGCGATTTGTACCGTCCTACTCTACTTTGTTGTCACCTCTTACTGATCTTTTGAAGAACAGGAAAAAGGGACAGACCATTACTTGGACTCCTGAGGCTGACGAAGCTTTTAGGCGCGTTAAAGATGCTTTAACGAGCGCTCCGGTTATGATGTCACCTAATTTTGATGAGCATTTTTATCTAATGACAGATTGCTCTAATACAGCTTCTGGAGGCGTATTATTTCAGTTGAAAGATGGCTCCGAACACCCCATAGCGTACACTAGTAAGAAGTTGAACAAGGCCCAGAAAAACTATTCAACTACGGAGAAAGAACTCTTAGCTATCATCCATGGGTTAGAAGCTTTTCGTTATTATCTGGAAGGTCGTAATTTCACTATAATTACTGATCATAGTTCCTTAGTATGGCTTCATAGTATGAAAAACCCTTCACAGAGGCTTTCTCGATGGATATGCAAACTGGCTGCCTATTCATATAAGATTGTCCATAGAAAGGCAAACGGGGTAGTGGTCGCAGATGCTCTTTCACGTGTCCATGATATTAATGTCCTAGATCTGTCCTCTTTAAGTCCTGATATGTGGTATCAGAATATGATTGATAGGGTCACTCAAGACCCACAAAAATATCCTGATTTTAAGGTAGAGAATAATATTCTGTACAAACACATCTTAAGTCCGATAGAGTCCTTATCCAATATGTCGGAGTGGAAAATAGTTGTACCTACGCCAAATAGGGAAAATATTCTGCATATGTTTCATGATGAAGTTACGGCGGGTCATTTTGGTTTTTATAAGACTTATCACCGTATTGCCGAATTATATTATTGGCCTGGTATGCGGAAGTCTATAAAAAGGTACATTTCTAAATGCATGGTTTGTGCTACTTGTAAACCAAGTAACCTACCACAGGCTGGACTTATGGGTTCCTTCAGGAACATAAATTTTCCTTGGCAGATGATCTCAATGGATCTCATTGGACCTTATCCTCGGAGTTACAAGGGTAATACCTATTGCCTGGTAGTTGTGGATTATTTCACTAAATTTCCTTTAGTTTGTCCCCTTCGCCAGGCCACAACTCCAGCAATTTTAAAATATTTGGAGGAACAAGTCTTTTTGGTGTATGGTGTTCCTCAAATTGTGTCATGTGACAACGGTCCTCAGTTTGTATCGAAGGCCTTTAAAGATCTTCTAGCTAAATATAAGGTTCAAAAGACCTTTTATAATGCTGCCTACCATCCACAAGCAAATCATACTGAGAGAGTAAATCGCAGTATTGTCACAGCTCTAAGGTCCTATACTTACCCTGATCACAGAGCTTGGGATCAATATATTCATTCCATAGCTCAAGCCATAAGGACTTCTGTCCATGAAGTTACCCAGTGCTCTCCAGCATATTTGAATTTTGGTAGGAATGTGGCTTTATCAGGTGATTATTTTGGTGTAATTTCAGACAATTCCGAAAATCTTCCTCAAATATCTGAGAAACTTCATCGCTTAGATGATCTCCAGACGTTACCTCATATTTTCGCAGACATTAGGAAGAAGTTAAAAACTTCTTACCTAAGGAACCAGCAGCACTATAATTTGAGGAAACGAGATCTGCGATTCTTTGTTGGTGATCGAGTCTTAAAGCGCAATTTTGTCAAATCCAATAAGGGTGATGCCATTTCTGCAAAGTTTTGCCAGAAATATGTCCCATGTACTGTCTCAAGGGTAATATCTCCTTTGATTTATGAATTAAAGGACAATTCGACTAATAAGCGAATTGGTCAATTTCATGTAAAGGATTTACTGCCTGACAACACCATGGACGATGTGGATTCTTCAACTTCATCGGAAGAAGATTGGCTTAACAGGGTTGTTTAAGCTAATATCTTCCTGTGTTTGCCTTTAATTAGTTTTATTATGGTATAGTATTTTAGTTTAAATTGTTAATCACCAGATAATGCCTGACCATAGCAATTTTTATCCTTCGGCATGGCTTGATGATTTCTCACGTATTAGTTATTAGGTACCGAATTCTTGTGTAATACCGCTTGTATGAGTTTATTATTATTTTTTTGTATTATAGATTGCATTTGAGTCATTATCGACAAATATTCTCAAATACTAATCCAGCCAGTAGTATTACCAAGTTAATAACCTCCACTTGTACTCTTAGTTTTGTACTCAACCTCTCAGAATAAAAGGGCTGTTGATTATTATATATTAAGATATTTGGATGTGTGGGCTCATACAAGTATTCTTGCTTAATATAGATGGAGCTATGTTACACTACCATATCTTAGATTATGTGTTATATCTTGGATATTTGATTACATACCTATTATTTTTTTTTATTGTTTTTATATCATGTCATTGGATTTGCCATATTGGAAAGAAGTTGTGGTTGTTAATTTGTTATTGGGTTACTTTATTGATATTTGTCACAGGTACCTTAAATACTTTATATTAATTCGGATTCTTACTTCCTCCACAGGATGATTCTGGAATGAATTTGGAATTTTGATTTATAAATGAATTCTTGAGTCCTTCATATTTCTTCTTATGAACTAGTCTGTTAATGCTCAAAGTTGGTGAATACGTGGGTTCGAAGTTCAGCAACTGATCACTGCTATCCGATTTCGTAATCCATGTCTTTCTTGTCAGAGTAGGCAGATGTTTATCCATGATAATATTTCTGGTTGGGAAATGGTGTACAACACTTCCTAACCATTCTTGTGCAATTGTTCCAAATATTCCAGGCACATTTTCACACGATAATAGGGAAGTCTAGTTTGCTTATTTTATGTCTCTTAGTTCATAGTATATAGATGCTTGACTTTCCATAGACGTAGAGTCGTAATGTTAGTGATTAACCCACTGGGACAAATTATTGATTTTCTTTTTAGTAGATTCCCTCTTCTTTCCTTAGGCATTAATTGTTGCTTAGATTCAGGAATATCTCCTGGATAATCCTATGTATGTTCACATGAATATACAGTCTTATGAAAGATTGGGAGCTCGTTCCCGTCATATTTTGTATTTACCATGGAGTCATAGAACTTATAAGTTCATCCTTTATTTTTACTATTTAGTTTCGATAGGCTCATATTACCGGATGAGGGTAGATCTAGAGCTAATTTAGTTAGTTATTTAGTATTAGTGAGAATTGGTCCATAAATCTTCCTGATCGTTCTTCTTTGGATATGCTCCTATAAATCTGGTGTCCATTGCTAGTCCGATTTTGGATTAAGTGTCCGATTCTTCACTTATTTTGTTTATTTGGTTGTATAGGTTCGTATTACCGGATGTGGGTGTACGTAGACCTAATTTATTTATATGATTTAGTATGGATGTGAATTGGTCCATAAATCTTCCTGGTCGTTCTTCATTGGATATGCTTTTGTGAATCTGTTGTCCATTGATAGTCTGACTTTGGATTGAGTGTCTGATTCCACATTTATTTTGGTTAATGTGTTTGCATTCCTTTGGTATGTTCACTATTTATATTAGTTGGTATTGGTGAAAATTATTCTATAAATATTCCTAGTTGTTCTTCTCTGGATATGCTATTACGAATCTGGTGTCCATTGCTAGTCCAATTTAGGATTGAGTGTTTGATTCTTCACTTATTATAGTTATTGATTTCATTGGTGACTTTAGTATATGTACTTGCGTTATGGTATGAATTGGCTCTCACCTTTGCCTGGTTGTTCGTCCTTGGATATACTCCTTATAAATCTGATGTCCATGGATAGTTCAACTTTGGATTTACTGCCAATTCGACACTTATTTGTCATTATAAATTATGTCTCATCTTTAGCACTTTTACTAGGACTTCGGGTCATATTTTGCAATTTCCGTTATTTGCTGCAGTGACCATCCTACTTTCCCTTGATTATTAGTGGTGATTATTTGTAATCTTGCGAATCAACGGGGAATGATACACTAAGCACTACTACTCTAGTTTAATATTTTGAGAAAAAAAAAAAAAAAAAAATTTTTTTAAATAAAATTTTTTTTCTGGTGGTTGAAAGGGAATGTGACGTTCCGCCCCTTATAGAATCGATTATTGATGGGAAGATATTATTTAACTATCCAAAATATTATTTAATTATTTTCAGAATTATTTTCTTTCAATGTTTATTCAAATAGAACTTAAACCCATCTCAGAATTTTTAAATGCTTGATGACGTCACATTTAAAACGTGGCAACATTGGTTTCCCCACTTTGACAGCCAATGCTTAGTAGAGGGGTACGAAGGATTCAGCTGTGAACGTGAGCCTTGGATTGCCATTGTTTCTCGAGTGTTCGGTCTGAATCGTAGTGTGCGGGGTCATTAGACTCAATTATTCACCTCTAATTCTCAGTTCCAAATTGATTAAATATTACAATAAAAGTATAGTGAAGTTATCCAGCAGCAGTGGATTTGAAGAATTTTAGAGCATACTATATCCAATGAGTTCTACCCCGGTAAATACACATTTTATTAAGTATTTTATTCAGCCATTTTGGAAGTCCTTGACATTTGCTAACTAAGTTTCACATAGTCTATTTTCATGGTTTTTATGTTTTATTTTCATGGATCAAACTCATCTAGAGATAATTCAATATTCGTTGTTAATTTGTGCTTCCAGTTGGAAAATATTTAGTACATTTTTTTTATAGTTCAATTGCACACACATTTTTCCTGCTTTATATTTTTTATAGGTTTTTTTTTCTTTACAACATAATATTTAATTGATAGCGTTCCCCAACACTCTGCAATCTATAAAGGTATAAATTTCTGAGCTCAGATATTTTCCCTGATAATAGTAGTCGGTACTCTTATCTTGATTATTTTTAGGCTGTGTTCCACTTTTGTATAATTATTTAAACTCATTCCATTATTTTAGTATATGTTTAATTAAATTTTTAAAAATTAACTTCACATATTAGTCAAAATTGTAATTATTAACTTTATTTAACTTGAACTTATTAACTTTACTTAACTTTAACTTATTAACTTTATTTAACTTTAACCTTAATTTATTAAATTCATATGAACTTCTGGATTCTAATCCCTCAGATTAGTTTTTGGTTTCACTTGTTATTATTACTATTATAAACCACGAGTTAGGAAAAGGATCTGTGTATCCACTCGTAGGTTTATTTATTCAATAAGGCTTGTGCCTGTCCCACTCACAGTGAGGTATTTATATGTTATATATAGTATCAGGTAGTATTTAATTAAGGTGTACGTATTATAAACGTACAATTATTATTTGGTGAGGGTTCTACTAACCTAGTTGTAAGTTGTACTTCCTGTATTAGAGGTACCCGTAGTCAGTTTTTCTAACCTTATAAAGAGTATTCTTAGATCATAGTTGTATGATGATTTTGTAATTGACTTTCACTAGTATCACTTTTTCCTGTCATGTTAGAGTTACACACTAGTTACTTGTCCTAACTCAGAGATTGTTAAAAAGATCTAGTAGTTACATTCAATAAATATACATTTATTGTGATTTTTTTTTTCTTATTACTCCTTTATTTTTAGTAGTATATTTTATAATTTAATAATCTTTAATAACTTTTCACATACTTGTACTACAAATTTAACATACTCTATAGCAGCGTAGAATACCTGGAAGAGCGTTAACCTAGTTATCCTTCTTCTGGCGCCCAAAAATTCATTCTATTTTCAGTATATTATTATATTTACTCTATCTATTTTCTGAACATTATCTTCATATCTTCTTTTCGAGCCATCATTGTCACTTCCGTTAATCTATTGTCTGGCCAAAAATAGCCGTGCAAATTGGCCGAATCCTTCCTTGAGTGTCAAGTGGCCCTTCTCATACATATTTAGCTAGCCATTCAAGTTATATCTATCTATTAATGATTTCTCATCTCTAGTCCTGTATCAATTCGATATTCTTTGTCTTGGCATCCTTCCATACAAATACTACTACAAAGTTGTATTTTAGTTACTCCAGCTTCTTCAACGGAGAAGCCACACATTTTTGTCCTTTGGCTACATTAAGTAGATCTTCTTCTTTTTACTACTTCTGTTGGAGTTTACCACTCCCTTTTCATTCACTCCAACAGAAAATCATCAGCTAGTTGTTACATCGGCTTTCCAACGTGGTGGCTTTATTTTTGGTCTGAGACAGTATTCATTTAGGTCAATTCTTCTCTTTTATCTGAAATCTCTTTGTTATTTCCGTTTGGTATCCTATACACATATTGTTACTTATTTATTTTATTTTTAATTTCTGATACATATCAGGTATTCTTAAACGCTGTTTTGATTTTTGTTTATATTTTGGGACCTCATTATAGTATATGTTTGTGCAGCTTACATTCTGGGTTAGATTTTGAATTTTTATTGGGAACTTATATTTAATATTGCTATTAATAATATAATTCATATAACAATTTTATTTCTTCAGTCAATAGTGGTATAGTTGGAGGTACAACTAAGTGTTGATTATTATTATTATTATTATAGATATATATTTTTTCTAGAGTGGTGGTAAGTTACATATAAATAAAAAAATTTACTTCCAGTATTTAGGTAGTAGGTTTACTTGAGTATACAATATTTATTGGATTATTTATCCATTTATTTGATCTTATATATTTATTTGATCTTATTTATTAGATTATATACTGCATTATATATATATTTTTTTTTTTTGCTGGCTATTTTGATTTTGTTGGTGTGTTGCTGATATTTTCTCGGTTTATATTATATATATTTTGCGTGCAAACTTTCATATTTTCATATTTTTCATATTTCTGTTCTTTGGACTATTTGTCAATAACTTTGCTCTCATCATGTGTGCTTTTAAAGCTGAACATCTTCTGGTGGATGAATTGGATTATGAATTAAAGATTCGGGACATAATGCCAGAGGAGTCGACAACTGTCGATAAAAAACGCAATCTTTTGAGAGGTGCTTTGAAACAAGAAGCTGGCAATAGAAGTTTTCTCCAAATTTCAGCTGTATCCCTTCCTTTTGAGGAACAACAAAAAGGAATCACTGAAACATTGGACAGCTTGTCTAAAAAAATCGAAAAGTTTAGGGGAACTGTAAAGGATACAGAGTATGCGCGATTAACATCTCGTCTAGGCCATATTTCTGCCCGTGTACACTTGCTACACTGTCCTTCTGAAGAACAGGAACCGTTCAAGAGGTCTGTTTCTCTTAAAATATTAACACTAGAGGGTGAACTTGATTCTAGAGTTAACCCCATTGCTACCTCTACTCCTAATGCTTCAGTCAATGTACCTAGCTTTACGTACTCCAAACCTGTTCAAGTACACAAATGGAGTATTTCATTTTCAGGTGAAAAACAGCACACTGATGTGATGTCATTTTTAGAAAGGGTTGAATGTCTTCGAATATCTAGAGGTGTTTCTGAAGAGGATTTGTTTGCTGCTTCTGCTGAGTTGTTCACCGGGACCGCTTTTACATGGTTTATGAATAACAGGGGTAATTTTTCTTGTTGGTCTGATCTGATTAAAAAGTTGAAGTCAGATTTTCTTCCGTATTCATTCCAGGATGATTTATTAGATCAAATTAAGAATCATAAGCAGAAACCTGGGGAATCTGTTACTATGTTTATTAATACTATATTAGGTATGTGTAGTCGTTTAGACACTCCTTTGTCAGATTTAGCTAAAATTAAAATCATCCTTAAATGTCTATTGCCCTTTTATCATCAACAATTAGCTCTTATGGACATTCAGAACATTGATGACCTTACTATAAAATGCAAACGTTTGGAGGAAACGTTATCCTGGTCTTCTCAACCTCCATCCACATCTCGATCCTCTTCTAACTCTTCTTCTCAGCCAACTTCCTTTAGGCAACGTTCTTGGCTAAATAAGGGTCATGAACATAATGTTTCGGTTGTTAGTTCTCTTGTCTGCTGGAATTGTGATCAGCCTGGTCACCCATTTTACAATTGTGGGATTCCTCAAAATCGTATTTTCTGCCATGGTTGTGGCCGAGAGAACACCCTTAAAAGAAACTGTTCTAAGTGTTCGGGAAACGACACGTCGGAGGTCCGTCCCCTGAACGTTTCTCCGTCCAACATCCAATCAGGGAATCAAACCCCATCGTCAAACGAAACTACAGGACCAAGCACATCCAGCAACCCAAACCCATCTTCACGAAAAGGGAAAGGGGTGTCGTTCAAGAAAGCAGCACACACCACAAAACAAAATTAAACCAGAAATTTATTTCTATAGATAATACGTTAGATTCGCTTGATTCAAATGATCACAGATGGTCATTTACAAACGCTTCTTTGATTGGTAGTGTTCAACGTAACAATAATAATTGTGATAGTAATGTGGTTCCATTATCTATATTAGATTCTAATTTTGTTAATGATGATGATACGTCTGGGTTAGTTCCATATAACGGTTGTAGACAACCAAATACTTTAGATCTAGATATTAATTCGTTATTAGTTAGGAAACAAAATGATAATAGGCCATATCTTCCTATTCAAATTTTAGGACAATCGTGTTTAGCTTTGTTAGATAGTGGCTCTAATATTTCATTGATAGGGGCACATTCGTTAAATTTATTGAAAAATTCTAGTATTCCCATTATGCCCATTTCATCTTTGCAAGTATCTACTGCAGATGGTACAGTTCAGTCCATTACGGGCAAACTCCAAATTAAAATCACAGTGGCAGATTTATGTAGGGAAATTACATTTTATGTTATTCCTTCCGTGCAGAATTCTATAATTTTAGGTATGGACTTTTTCAATGCTTTCAATAGTACCTTAAGTTGTTCTGATTTTTCTTTTTCCATATCTGAATTTAATTTATCTACCCTTAGTGCTATTCACGATTTTGCTAGTTTATCAAGCTCTGAACAAAGGCAATTAGAGAGTATGATCTCTAAATTTACTACTCTTTCTTCAAAAGACAAACTAGGTCGTACGTCGTTAATCTCTCACACTATCGAAGTGGGAAATCCCACTCCTTTCAGATTATATCAGTACCCCATACCTCAAGCCTGGCAGGCAGACTTAGAAAAGGAAGTAGATTCGATGCTTGCTTTAAATATCATAGAACCTTCAACATCGTCCTACTGTTCTCCGCTCTGGTTAACGAAGAAGAAGGATGGATCCTTCAGGATCTGCTTTGACGGTCGAAAACTAAACAGTATCACAACTAACAGGGATGCTTATCCTATCCCCAGAATAGATGTGATTTTGAGCAAACTTCAGAATGCCAAATACATCTCTTCTATTGATTTGTCTAAGGCCTTCCTACAGATCCCACTGAGTGAAGAGAGCAAGAAGTATACTGCTTTTGCTGTCAGTGGTAAAGGATTATTCCAGTTTGTCACCATGCCTTTCGGTCTTGTTTCTGCTCCTCAGACAATGTGTCGTCTGATGGATTTAGTCATTGGTCCACCGTTAGAGCCCTATGTTTTCTATTATTTAGACGATATTTTGGTTGTCACTCCTGATTTTTCCCTTCATATGGAAATTTTAGATAAGTTATTTTTACGTCTTAAGGAAGCTAATCTAACGGTCAATCTGGATAAATGTCAGTTTTGTCGCCCTAGTCTTAAGTTCTTGGGTTATGTTGTGGATAACCAGGGGCTGAGGACTGATCCTGAGAAAATAGTTGCTATCAAAAATTTTCCTATACCAAAGACCACCACCCAAGTCCGTAGGATATTGGGAATGTGTGGCTATTATCGGCGATTTGTACCGTCCTACTCTACTTTGTTGTCACCTCTTACTGATCTTTTGAAGAACAGGAAAAAGGGACAGACCATTACTTGGACTCCTGAGGCTGACGAAGCTTTTAGGCGCGTTAAAGATGCTTTAACGAGCGCTCCGGTTATGATGTCACCTAATTTTGATGAGCATTTTTATCTAATGACAGATTGCTCTAATACAGCTTCTGGAGGCGTATTATTTCAGTTGAAAGATGGCTCCGAACACCCCATAGCGTACACTAGTAAGAAGTTGAACAAGGCCCAGAAAAACTATTCAACTACGGAGAAAGAACTCTTAGCTATCATCCATGGGTTAGAAGCTTTTCGTTATTATCTGGAAGGTCGTAATTTCACTATAATTACTGATCATAGTTCCTTAGTATGGCTTCATAGTATGAAAAACCCTTCACAGAGGCTTTCTCGATGGATATACAAACTGGCTGCCTATTCATATAAGATTGTCCATAGAAAGGCAAACGGGGTAGTGGTCGCAGATGCTCTTTCACGTGTCCATGATATTAATGTCCTAGATCTGTCCTCTTTAAGTCCTGATATGTGGTATCAGAATATGATTGATAGGGTCACTCAAGACCCACAAAAATATCCTGATTTTAAGGTAGAGAATAATATTCTGTACAAACACATCTTAAGTCCGATAGAGTCCTTATCCAATATGTCGGAGTGGAAAATAGTTGTACCTACGCCAAATAGGGAAAATATTCTGCATATGTTTCATGATGAAGTTACGGCGGGTCATTTTGGTTTTTATAAGACTTATCACCGTATTGCCGAATTATATTATTGGCCTGGTATGCGGAAGTCTATAAAAAGGTACATTTCTAAATGCATGGTTTGTGCTACTTGTAAACCAAGTAACCTACCACAGGCTGGACTTATGGGTTCCTTCAGGAACATAAATTTTCCTTGGCAGATGATCTCAATGGATCTCATTGGACCTTATCCTCGGAGTTACAAGGGTAATACCTATTGCCTGGTAGTTGTGGATTATTTCACTAAATTTCCTTTAGTTTGTCCCCTTCGCCAGGCCACAACTCCAGCAATTTTAAAATATTTGGAGGAACAAGTCTTTTTGGTGTATGGTGTTCCTCAAATTGTGTCATGTGACAACGGTCCTCAGTTTGTATCGAAGGCCTTTAAAGATCTTCTAGCTAAATATAAGGTTCAAAAGACCTTTTATAATGCTGCCTACCATCCACAAGCAAATCATACTGAGAGAGTAAATCGCAGTATTGTCACAGCTCTAAGGTCCTATACTTACCCTGATCACAGAGCTTGGGATCAATATATTCATTCCATAGCTCAAGCCATAAGGACTTCTGTCCATGAAGTTACCCAGTGCTCTCCAGCATATTTGAATTTTGGTAGGAATGTGGCTTTATCAGGTGATTATTTTGGTGTAATTTCAGACAATTCCGAAAATCTTCCTCAAATATCTGAGAAACTTCATCGCTTAGATGATCTCCAGACGTTACCTCATATTTTCGCAGACATTAGGAAGAAGTTAAAAACTTCTTACCTAAGGAACCAGCAGCACTATAATTTGAGGAAACGAGATCTGCGATTCTTTGTTGGTGATCGAGTCTTAAAGCGCAATTTTGTCAAATCCAATAAGGGTGATGCCATTTCTGCAAAGTTTTGCCAGAAATATGTCCCATGTACTGTCTCAAGGGTAATATCTCCTTTGATTTATGAATTAAAGGACAATTCGACTAATAAGCGAATTGGTCAATTTCATGTAAAGGATTTACTGCCTGACAACACCATGGACGATGTGGATTCTTCAACTTCATCGGAAGAAGATTGGCTTAACAGGGTTGTTTAAGCTAATATCTTCCTGTGTTTGCCTTTAATTAGTTTTATTATGGTATAGTATTTTAGTTTAAATTGTTAATCACCAGATAATGCCTGACCATAGCAATTTTTATCCTTCGGCATGGCTTGATGATTTCTCACGTATTAGTTATTAGGTACCGAATTCTTGTGTAATACCGCTTGTATGAGTTTATTATTATTTTTTTGTATTATAGATTGCATTTGAGTCATTATCGACAAATATTCTCAAATACTAATCCAGCCAGTAGTATTACCAAGTTAATAACCTCCACTTGTACTCTTAGTTTTGTACTCAACCTCTCAGAATAAAAGGGCTGTTGATTATTATATATTAAGATATTTGGATGTGTGGGCTCATACAAGTATTCTTGCTTAATATAGATGGAGCTATGTTACACTACCATATCTTAGATTATGTGTTATATCTTGGATATTTGATTACATACCTATTATTTTTTTTTATTGTTTTTATATCATGTCATTGGATTTGCCATATTGGAAAGAAGTTGTGGTTGTTAATTTGTTATTGGGTTACTTTATTGATATTTGTCACAGGTACCTTAAATACTTTATATTAATTCGGATTCTTACTTCCTCCACAGGATGATTCTGGAATGAATTTGGAATTTTGATTTATAAATGAATTCTTGAGTCCTTCATATTTCTTCTTATGAACTAGTCTGTTAATGCTCAAAGTTGGTGAATACGTGGGTTCGAAGTTCAGCAACTGATCACTGCTATCCGATTTCGTAATCCATGTCTTTCTTGTCAGAGTAGGCAGATGTTTATCCATGATAATATTTCTGGTTGGGAAATGGTGTACAACACTTCCTAACCATTCTTGTGCAATTGTTCCAAATATTCCAGGCACATTTTCACACGATAATAGGGAAGTCTAGTTTGCTTATTTTATGTCTCTTAGTTCATAGTATATAGATGCTTGACTTTCCATAGACGTAGAGTCGTAATGTTAGTGATTAACCCACTGGGACAAATTATTGATTTTCTTTTTAGTAGATTCCCTCTTCTTTCCTTAGGCATTAATTGTTGCTTAGATTCAGGAATATCTCCTGGATAATCCTATGTATGTTCACATGAATATACAGTCTTATGAAAGATTGGGAGCTCGTTCCCGTCATATTTTGTATTTACCATGGAGTCATAGAACTTATAAGTTCATCCTTTATTTTTACTATTTAGTTTCGATAGGCTCATATTACCGGATGAGGGTAGATCTAGAGCTAATTTAGTTAGTTATTTAGTATTAGTGAGAATTGGTCCATAAATCTTCCTGATCGTTCTTCTTTGGATATGCTCCTATAAATCTGGTGTCCATTGCTAGTCCGATTTTGGATTAAGTGTCCGATTCTTCACTTATTTTGTTTATTTGGTTGTATAGGTTCGTATTACCGGATGTGGGTGTACGTAGACCTAATTTATTTATATGATTTAGTATGGATGTGAATTGGTCCATAAATCTTCCTGGTCGTTCTTCATTGGATATGCTTTTGTGAATCTGTTGTCCATTGATAGTCTGACTTTGGATTGAGTGTCTGATTCCACATTTATTTTGGTTAATGTGTTTGCATTCCTTTGGTATGTTCACTATTTATATTAGTTGGTATTGGTGAAAATTATTCTATAAATATTCCTAGTTGTTCTTCTCTGGATATGCTATTACGAATCTGGTGTCCATTGCTAGTCCAATTTAGGATTGAGTGTTTGATTCTTCACTTATTATAGTTATTGATTTCATTGGTGACTTTAGTATATGTACTTGCGTTATGGTATGAATTGGCTCTCACCTTTGCCTGGTTGTTCGTCCTTGGATATACTCCTTATAAATCTGATGTCCATGGATAGTTCAACTTTGGATTTACTGCCAATTCGACACTTATTTGTCATTATAAATTATGTCTCATCTTTAGCACTTTTACTAGGACTTCGGGTCATATTTTGCAATTTCCGTTATTTGCTGCAGTGACCATCCTACTTTCCCTTGATTATTAGTGGTGATTATTTGTAATCTTGCGAATCAACGGGGAATGATACACTAAGCACTACTACTCTAGTTTAATATTTTGAGAAAAAAAAAAAAAAAAAAAATTTTTTTAAATAAAATTTTTTTTCTGGTGGTTGAAAGGGAATGTGACGTTCCGCCCCTTATAGAATCGATTATTGATGGGAAGATATTATTTAACTATCCAAAATATTATTTAATTATTTTCAGAATTATTTTCTTTCAATGTTTATTCAAATAGAACTTAAACCCATCTCAGAATTTTTAAATGCTTGATGACGTCACATTTAAAACGTGGCAACATTGGTTTCCCCACTTTGACAGCCAATGCTTAGTAGAGGGGTACGAAGGATTCAGCTGTGAACGTGAGCCTTGGATTGCCATTGTTTCTCGAGTGTTCGGTCTGAATCGTAGTGTGCGGGGTCATTAGACTCAATTATTCACCTCTAATTCTCAGTTCCAAATTGATTAAATATTACAATAAAAGTATAGTGAAGTTATCCAGCAGCAGTGGATTTGAAGAATTTTAGAGCATACTATATCCAATGAGTTCTACCCCGGTAAATACACATTTTATTAAGTATTTTATTCAGCCATTTTGGAAGTCCTTGACATTTGCTAACTAAGTTTCACATAGTCTATTTTCATGGTTTTTATGTTTTATTTTCATGGATCAAACTCATCTAGAGATAATTCAATATTCGTTGTTAATTTGTGCTTCCAGTTGGAAAATAGAGCTAATTTAAACTCCATTTTTTATATTCCTTTCAAGTCTACAGAACTCCTATCTTTTGAACGATGAACAAATAAGTATCCATCGCTTAGTCTTACTATATTTCATCCTTGTATAATATATCTATATACCGGTGTATATATTATAATAAAATATTCTTTCACAGTAATTATATTTTGTATTTCAATTGGAAATTACTTGTGTTATTTGACCAAGGTCATCTGATAGCAACCTGATAAAAGGTCAAGCTGTCTAGTCATTCAAGTTTTTGGACTTAATGACCTATTTCTTCTTATTCCCATAGGAATAAAAACACCTCCTCGTATCTCTTGCTTCTTTTTTTTTGACATTGGTAGATTGGTAGTAACACCACACTGTGTTTTTTTTAGCACCTACCATGAAATCTTAAAGCCACCCTACAACAACACCAAGGCCAGACCACACAGAGAGAAACAATCAATAGGCGACCAGCCTGGATTATTTCCACATTTTCTTTTTTTGAGTACCTCCAGCTGCTTTCCAACAGTTTTGAGTACCTTCAGCTGCTTTCTACCAGTCTTCCTCTCCTGTACCTCCAGCAGGACAGCTGCTAGCGAGAGTTAGCACCCTTGGGTGCTCATTACATCAACTTCAAGATTAGGAAAGAGTGGTTTGTTTGGGAACATTTACTGTGCTCTTATTAAAGACAGACTGGTTTTGTGATATTTAGTACATTTTTTTTTATAGTTCAATTGCACACACATTTTTCCTGCTTTATATTTTTTATAGGTTTTTTTTTCTTTACAACATAATATTTAATTGATAGCGTTCCCCAACACTCTGCAATCTATAAAGGTATAAATTTCTGAGCTCAGATATTTTCCCTGATAATAGTAGTCGGTACTCTTATCTTGATTATTTTTAGGCTGTGTTCCACTTTTGTATAATTATTTAAACTCATTCCATTATTTTAGTATATGTTTAATTAAATTTTTAAAAATTAACTTCACATATTAGTCAAAATTGTAATTATTAACTTTATTTAACTTGAACTTATTAACTTTACTTAACTTTAACTTATTAACTTTATTTAACTTTAACCTTAATTTATTAAATTCATATGAACTTCTGGATTCTAATCCCTCAGATTAGTTTTTGGTTTCACTTGTTATTATTACTATTATAAACCACGAGTTAGGAAAAGGATCTGTGTATCCACTCGTAGGTTTATTTATTCAATAAGGCTTGTGCCTGTCCCACTCACAGTGAGGTATTTATATGTTATATATAGTATCAGGTAGTATTTAATTAAGGTGTACGTATTATAAACGTACAATTATTATTTGGTGAGGGTTCTACTAACCTAGTTGTAAGTTGTACTTCCTGTATTAGAGGTACCCGTAGTCAGTTTTTCTAACCTTATAAAGAGTATTCTTAGATCATAGTTGTATGATGATTTTGTAATTGACTTTCACTAGTATCACTTTTTCCTGTCATGTTAGAGTTACACACTAGTTACTTGTCCTAACTCAGAGATTGTTAAAAAGATCTAGTAGTTACATTCAATAAATATACATTTATTGTGATTTTTTTTTTCTTATTACTCCTTTATTTTTAGTAGTATATTTTATAATTTAATAATCTTTAATAACTTTTCACATACTTGTACTACAAATTTAACATACTCTATAGCAGCGTAGAATACCTGGAAGAGCGTTAACCTAGTTATCCTTCTTCTGGCGCCCAAAAATTCATTCTATTTTCAGTATATTATTATATTTACTCTATCTATTTTCTGAACATTATCTTCATATCTTCTTTTCGAGCCATCATTGTCACTTCCGTTAATCTATTGTCTGGCCAAAAATAGCCGTGCAAATTGGCCGAATCCTTCCTTGAGTGTCAAGTGGCCCTTCTCATACATATTTAGCTAGCCATTCAAGTTATATCTATCTATTAATGATTTCTCATCTCTAGTCCTGTATCAATTCGATATTCTTTGTCTTGGCATCCTTCCATACAAATACTACTACAAAGTTGTATTTTAGTTACTCCAGCTTCTTCAACGGAGAAGCCACACATTTTTGTCCTTTGGCTACATTAAGTAGATCTTCTTCTTTACTACTTCTGTTGGAGTTTACCACTCCCTTTTCATTCACTCCAACAGAAAATCATCAGCTAGTTGTTACATCTCCTTGAACCTAAGATATATACGCCCAAAAAATTTGCCATTTTGTATCTACCTAGCCCTATAGCTGGCTTACGGGTAGTCAGAAGTCAAAAATTACACCGGTTCTGAATCGGCCATCACACCCTCTTGAAACACAGAAAAAAATTCAGATCGGTGTAACTTTTCCACATACATACATACATACATACATACATACATACATATCACATATCCACAAATATTTTCCCCTTTTTAAATAAAAATTGAGTTCTAATTCTGAGCTCGGTAACTTTTGAATGGTATAACTGATTTTCAAAATTAAACATGCGTTGGAAAGGTAATGATCTGTGCTATCAGAAGCCGCAAAGGTCTAAGTTAAGTTTTTGAAATTTTTGGGAGTTTTGGGGACGAGAACGAAAAACGGACCCTAAATGGGAAGGGCCGTCAAATCCACAGCCTTGGACCAAAATGGAGAAGTAGTATATGGATGGACGAGTCTTTTCCTAAACTTTAAGATGGGATTTGGCTCAATTTTCAATTCAGTCAGGTTTAGAAAATCTAAAATTTCATGAATATACATATTATAATGTCGCATGTAGGGGTGTTGTGCGCCACTGGCGAGAACTGCCGTTCTCTGGTAATTTTCAAAATTACATGTGCGTTGGAAAGGTAATGATCAGTACTATCAGAAGCCGCAAAAGTCGAACTTATATTTTTAAAATTTTTGGTAGTTTTGAGAACGAGAAAGAAAAACAGACCCTAAATAGGAATAGACCCTATGACCAAAATGAAATGTTCACATCTGGATGGGCGAGTCTTTTCCTAAACTTTAATTTTTTAATTCAGTCAGATTTAGAAAATCGAAAATTTCGTGTATACAGGGTGTGACAAAAATACAGGTCATAAATATAGTCACATATTCTGGAACCAAAAATAGTTCGATTGAACCTAACTTACCTTAGTACAAATGTGCACATAAAAACAGTTACAGCCCTTTGAAGTTACAAAATGAAAATCGATTTTTTCCAATATATCGAAAACTATTAGAGATCTTTTATTAAAAATAGACGTGTGGCATTCTTATGGTAGTATTATCTGAAGAAAAAATTATAGTGAAATTTGGACACCCCATAAAAATTTAATAAGGGGTTTTGTTCCTTTAAACCCCCCCAAACTTTTGTGTACGTTCCAATTTAATTATTATTGTAGTACCATTAGTTAAACACAATATTTTAAAAACTTTTTTGCCTCTTAGTACTTTTTCGAAAAGTCAGTTTTTATCGAGATATTTTGAATATTTGTCAAATCCACCACATATTTGTATATGGCTAAGTACGATTAGGGAGACTTGGTAATAATATGAAAATTTATTTATGATTTACATTTTTAGGTATATTTTGAACCATATTAAAAAAGAAGTAATGAGAGTATTTAAAAAAAATACTCTCGAAAAAATACAAGGAGGCAAAAAAGTTTTAAAAACACTGTGTTTAACTAATGGTACCGCAGTAAAAGCTTAATTGGAACATACACAAACATTTGGGGGGTTTAAAGGAACAAAACCCCCATAAAATTTTTATGTAAACATATTAAAAAAGAAGCCGCAACTCGATAAAAACTGCCTTATCGAAAAAATACTGAGAGGCAAAAAAGTTTTAAAAATATTGAATTTAACTAATGGTACCACAATAATAATTTAATTGGAACATACACAAAAGTTTGGTTGGGTTTAAGGGAACAAAACCCCCATAAAATTTTTATGGGGTGCACAAATTTCACTATAATTATTTTTTAAGATGTTCCTGTCATAAGAATGCCACATGTCCATTTTCAATAAAAAATCTCTAATAGTTTTCGATATATTCGAAAAAATCGATTTTCATTTTGTAACTTCAAAGGGCTGTAACTTTTTTTATGTGCATATTTGTACTAAGGTAAATTAGGTTCATTCGAACTATTTTTGGTCCCAAAATATGTGATTTAATTTATGACCTGTATTTTCGTTACACCCTGTATATAGTGTCGCTTGTAGGGGTGTTGTGCGCCACTGGTGAGAACTGCCGTTCTCTGTGGATTTGTCTCTTGATTTCCCTATAGTTTTCTTTGAATGCATTTTGTCCAAGTTATTTCTTCATTTTTGATTTCTAATTGGCTGTTTTTAAAACGTATGGAGATTAGCTGTGGCTAGCCCATCACCTAGCAGCAGGTAACACTGTGCAATGAGATCGGGAAACCACAGAAAACCAATCTCCCCCTAACCTTGTAATTTCATTATCGAGTCTTAAGGAGTAGGTTTTCAGTATATAGGGTGAGGCAGATAACTGGCCTATTAGAAATATCTCGAGAACTAAAGGCAACAGAATCATGAAAATTGGAATAAAGGGGTTTTGAAGGGTGATCTATTAAATGAAAATATTTTCATCTCTTTGCAACTTCCGGTTATACCGGAAGTTGCTTATAACTTCGTTTTTTTTTAAATGGGACACCCTGTATATTTTTACATTTTTGGATTCTCTTCGATGTCTTCTTTCTTAAAATATGAGGTTTTGTAATATTATACAGGGTATTTTAAAAGATAATTACGTTTTTTTATTAATTTCGTAGCAATATTCACACCCTGTATAATTGTAGTAGTTTGACATCTAAAACTCTACTTACGTTCAAATGATTTTTAATATACTCTACTATTGTTAAGAATCATTAGTATAGCTAAATTTTTAATTTTAGTATACAGGGTTGGTCGAAACTCGGAATGAGTATTTTCTGAGTTTTCTTAAATAGAATACCCTATATTTTTATATCGTAATGAATTGATATTTTATGGTACTTTTTCATTTCTTAAGCATTCCCTTTACCTAACTGCTTTAATTTGTGAGTTATTGGTGATTCAAGCTAAACATTAATTGCAACAAAAAATATGTAAAATTTTATTAGGTTGGCCGTGAAAATGCTCAATCCCAAATAATTTTTAAAAAATAAATACATATTAATCCAGACTGGTCCTTAAAATGACCAATAATGGTTTAGCTATCAAAATACCTACGTAGTTAAGATTGTTGGTGCGATTAACAATTAAGCACAAATTAAAGCAGTTAGGTATAGGGAATGCTTAAGAAATAAAAAAGTACCATAAAATATCATTTCATTGCAATACTAAAATACAGGGTGTTCCATTTAAGAAAACTCAGAAAAAAAACTCATTCCGAGTTTCGACCAACCCTGTATACTAAAATTAAAAATTTAGCTATACTAATGATTCTTAACAATAGTAGAGTATATTAAAAATTATTTGAACGTAAGTAGAGTTTTAGATGTCAAACTACTACAATTTTACAGGGTGTTAATTTTGCTACGAAATTAATAAAAAAACTTAATTATCTTTTAAAATACCCTGTATAATATTACAAAATCTCATATTTTAAGAAAGAAGACATCGAAGAGAATCCAAAAATGTGAAAATATACAGGGTGTCCCATTTAAAAAAACGAAATTATAAGCAACTTCCGGTATAACCGGTTATTTAATAGATCATCCTTCAAAACCCCTTTATTCCAATTTTCATGATTCTGTTGCCTTTAGTTCTCGAGATATTTCTAATAGGCCCTTTATTTGCCTCACCCTGTAGTTATTAGTTGTATTTCTGTACATAAGTTTATACACTCGGGTGCAAAAAAATCGATCCACTTAAAAATTTGGTGTCTCATTTTGGTGTCTCAAATTTCCTAAACCTGTTGTCCGATTTAAGTGATTTTTTTACCATGTTATAGCCCTATTCATTAGCAATATCGCTGTAATAATATTGTTGTTAGACAGGTAAGCTGTCATTGTATACTGCGTGTACGATTCAAACTGTTTTTTTCTCAAAGTTCGCATCACTCTGTGGACTATTCTAGCATTTATAAAATACTGAAATTAAAACCCAACTATAGCCTCAGGTTTTCTTAACATCCCCTATTTAGACTTATTCGCTTATGTTAGATAATAAAAAATTAGGTACTTTAACAACTCTCCATGTTGGTCATCAGAACAGGGTGTTCCTAAATAAGTGCGACAAACTTTAAGGGGTAATTTCACATTAGAAAATAATGACAGTTTGCTTTATAATCATATGTTCGCAAACGCTTCGTTTCCGAGATACAGGATGTTCAATTTGTTCTTACAAACTGACAATTTATTTATTGCTTTAAAACCGGTTGAGATATGCAAATCCAATTTGGTGGGTTTTATGACATAGTTATTGCCCAGTTTTTGACATACAACGTCTTAAAACTCACCAAATTTGATTTGCATGTCTCAACTGGTTTTAAAGCAATAAATTAATGCGTTTGCGGACATATGATTACAAAGCAAACTGTCATTATTTTCTCATGTAAAATTACCACTTAAAGTTTGCCGAACTTATTTAAAAACACCCTGTACTCTGTACTGATGACGAACATGGCCAGTTGTTAAAGTACCTAACTTTTTTATTATTCAACATAAGCGAATGAATCGAAAGACAAAATGTTAAGAAAATCTGAGGCTATAGTAGGGTTTTAATTTTAGTATTTTATAAATGCTAAAATAGTCCACAGGGTGATTCGAACTTTGAGAAAAAAACACAGTTTGG
This sequence comes from Diabrotica virgifera virgifera, assembly GCF_917563875.1. Taxonomy (NCBI): domain Eukaryota; kingdom Metazoa; phylum Arthropoda; class Insecta; order Coleoptera; family Chrysomelidae; genus Diabrotica; species Diabrotica virgifera. Next base: position 72,388,182 of record NC_065448.1, read on the forward strand.
TTCGTACACCCGGTACACAATGAGAGTTTGCCTGTATAGCAACAATATTATTACAGCTATATTGCTAATGAATAGGGCTATAACATGGTAAAAAATCACTTAAATCGGACAACAATTTTAGGAAATTCGAGACAACAAAATGACCAAATTTTTAATTGGATCGATTTTTTTGCACCTGAGTGTAGTTGTTACGAATGTTTATGTTGTGTTTATGTTGATGTATGTTAATCATGTTAGTGTAACTTCTCTCTTTGTTTTTTTATATAGGCTACAAAAATGTTTTTTATAGTTTTTTTTAGTTAGATGCACAGTTTTTAAGGTATTCGCAAAAAACCGTTCGAAAAGGTATGTTTCAATGAAAATGGCCAATTTTCAACCACGAATAACTCAAAAAGTATCGAGTTTTCAAAAAATAATTATAGAAAAGTTTTTACTTAGAAAGAAGTTTTCTAGCCACTTTTGTGGTTATTTTAACAAATAAATTTTCCATCCCTGAGAAGGGGTGGGAACCACACCCAAGATAAAAGCGCACACCGGCATAGGGTAGACTTTGAATTAGGAGATAAGTAGATGTTTTTCCCAAAATTTCATTAAAATCCATGCAGTAGGATAGAATTCGGAGGTAATATCCTATTCTTGCACCCATTGACTAGCGTATAATAAGATAGGTATAGATTAAAAGTTGAAAGTTTTCAACTTAATAAAATTTAAAATAATATTAAATCAAAAACTATATTAGGACCATTTTCTGGTTAAACCTCCGTGGCTTCTAAAAATGCATGCCAATCGGATGCTGGAGTTAGGAAGATGAGGGAATTCAACAATTTGCAATTCACGTCCCATCTATCCAGAGCGGCAAAATTCCAACGAAAATGGAACCCTACATACTTAGATATATAATAGAAATAAAAGTAAAAATGAATAACCATTTTCATGTCATTGCAATACGTAGCCAAAGCCATTATTTAGAGAGCGCAACAAGCACCCTTACCGAACGGTTTCAAATTTTGTTAGCTTTCCTCAGAGAATGCACATGTTGCTATTTCTAAACCAAACTGAAATAATCAGATGAGTAGCGTCGCATTGCAACTCACGAAATGGTCTAGGTGTCATAGCGACTTCTGCTAGATAGAAGTTAAAGTGTTCAATAATAAATAATATTAAATCAATAAGTTTATTTTCATCATTTTCTGGTTACACCTCCATGGATTCTAAAAATGCAAGCCAATCGGATGCTGGAGCAAGGAAGATGCTCCTATAGATTAAATATATGCCAGTGAAACATAGACGAAAAACAAATCTGAAGGAGTCATGCTGCAAGTGTGGGAAAGAAAGGAAAATATTTGAAGGAAAGCTAAGGAGTGGAATGTGGATAAAAAAACAAATATCGAACTAGAGAAGATGTATGGAGAGCCGAATATCGTAGGGTTCATAAAATCACAAACACTGTGATGGTTGGGACATATCAAACGGATTCCAAACACGAGAGCACTTAAAAGTATATAAACAGAAAGTATATGATGAAAGATCAAGAAATGTTGGCCGAAATACGGAGTAGGAGAGATAGATCAGATGGAGACGCGAAGGCAGAATATATAAAAGGCATTGAGAAGATGACCCAAGGTAGAAATTTATGGAGAAATTAATTTAATTAGGAAAGCCGTTAAAGAAGAATGATGACAAAAGTTGGTTGTGAATAGACTACAACACGTTATAGAAGAAACATATGTTAACCAAAGAATATTATCGGTGAAAATGAAACTGATAGACGAAGAAATATGGACAATAATATCAGCCTACGGAGTAAATGAAGATGCAAGAAAGGAAGAGAAAGATAAATTTTTCGAGGAGCTCCAAATACAAATTGATAATGGGGAAGAAAACATAATTGTAATGGGAGACCTAAACGGTAGAGTCGGAAACAACAACAGCGGAATAGAGGAGTGCATGGGAAAAGAAGGAGAAGAAATACTAAACAGAAATGGTGAAAGAATAATAGAAATATGTATGGAGAACAAACTAGTTATAACAAATACAAAATTTAAACATAAAGAAGTACACAAATACACGAGAGTACAAGACAGCAGAAACGAAAAACCAATCATATGTAGATTACTTTTTGGTAAGCAGCAACAAATGAAAAAGAGTACAGGATACGAAATTGAAAGGAGACTCAGAGATTGGCAGTGACCACCATCTAGTAATAATGAGAATGAGAACAACAGAGGAAAAAAAAAAGAAAAGAGAAGGAAGGTAGTAAACGAAAAAATAAAAAGTTACAAATTAAAAGAGGAAATATATAAGAAGAAATTTCAAGAAAAATTATATAATACGGAAGAAATTAGAGAGAAAATAAAAAACAAAAAAGACAAATGGAAAAGATATCTAAGCACAAAACACCCGGAAGATTACGGGGCATATAAAGAAAAAAGGAAAGAGGTTAAAATAGCGGTGGAAGCAGCAAAAGAAAAGTCATGGGAGAGATTTGGACAAAAAATGACAAAAAATTATAGGAAAAACCAAAAACTTTTCTACGGCGCATTAAAACAACTCAGACGAAAGAAAGAGCACACGATGCCGAATATAAAAGACAAGAATGGAAACGTACTAACAGAAGAAAAACAAATAATGGAAAGATGGAGAGAACATTTCAAAGAGCTAACTCATGCAGACACTGACAACATAGGGGAGATACAAGAAAGGAATGAAGAAAAACAAGTGGAATCCATGACAAGAGAGGAATTAGAGAAAGCAATATAAAGAGTAAAATTGGGCAAAGCACTAGGCAAGGATCATATTACCCCGAAAATTATAAAATTCATGGTGACAGAGGGAATGGATAGCATGAAAGGACTAATGAATGATATCATAAATAGGGCAGAATTACCAAAGGACTGGAAGAAAGACATTATATTACCAATACACAAAAAGCGAGACAAGAGAAACTGTAATAATTACCGAGGTATCACCATATCGAGTATCCCTGATAAGGTATTCGCAAGAATAATAGAGACAAAAATAAAAACCCAAATAGAAACAACTATGCAAGACACACAGTGTGGATTCAGGAAAGACAGAAGCACGTAAGACCTAATATTCACATTAAGACAAGTAAGTGAGAAGGTAACCAAGAAGAATAGAGTGCTACATAATATGTGCTTTATTGACCTGAAAAAGGCGTTTGACAGAATCCGAAGAAAGGACGTATGGAAGACACTAAAAGAAAGGGGAGTCGACAGACACATAATAGAAGTAATAAAGCATATGTACAAAAATAATACAAATACAGTAAGAACCAATGACGAGGAATCCAGAGAATTTACTATAAGTCAAGGCGTCAAACAGGGATGCGTGCTGAGTCCACTGCTGTTCTCAGTAGTAATGGATGAAGCAATAAAGAAAGCCAAGAGAAGAATGAGAAAACTAACATTAGGATACTGGCAAATGAAACGGACTCAACTATCGGAGCTACTATTTGCAGACGACATGGTATTGATAGCAGAAAACAGAAAAGACTTACAGAACAATCTTGAAATCTTAGAAGAAGAACTACCAAACATAAATATGAAAAAGACTAAGTTTTCACTCTAATGGCATATAAAACAACATTATGCTATTCTACACCCCACCAGAATGAAAACAATGGGAACCTTCTCTGGTTACACCTCCGAGGCTTCTACAATATGCAAGCCATACGAATGCTGAGACTAAGGAAGATGAGGGAATTCTACAATTTACAATTCACGTCCCATCTGCTCAGCTCGGTAAAGTTCCAACGAGAATGGTTCCCTTCGTACTCTAATCAGAGTAAATGTAAATCAAAAATGAATAACCATTTTCAATTTCGATGCAAAACGAAAATACAGCCGAACCATATTCTAGTAAAATCAGAGAGTGCAGCAAGCATCTCTACCCGTTTCGAAACTTATTAGTCTCTCATCAGGAGGCACATATGCTGCTCTCCCTGATCAAACCAAAACAAACCCCAGCGTGCAGTCCCGGATTGCAACGAACGAAATGGCATAGATGCCCTAGCGGCAACTGCTAAATAAATATGAAAATTAATACAGAGAAAACAAAAACAATGATAATTTCAAATACGAGGAAGACACACGCAATAGAATTAGACGAAAAACAACTAGAGCAAGTGGAATATTTTAAATACCTAGGAGTAATAATCGAATCAAATGGTAAACAAGACATGGAAATAAACGAATGAATGGGATGAACAGGAAGCTTATTTAACACTATGAAAACAACATTTTTGGGGAAAAAAGAGATACCGGAGAAAGTAAAAACGGCAGTCGTTAAATCAGTAGTTAGACCTACAATCGTGTATAGCAGCGAGACATGGACATTGACGGGGAGACAAAAATCCAGAGTCAATGCTATGGAAATGAGGTTCCTGAGGAAAAAAGCAAACAGAAAGAGGACATACAAAATACGAAACGAAACAATTAGACAAAACCTAAAACTAGAACCAATCAATGAAAAAATAGTAGAGGGACAACTTAGATGGTTCGGGCACGTGTGTAGAATGTCGAACGAGAGGCTAACAAAACGAGAGTGCAGGGGAAAAACAAAAGAGGAAGGCCAAGAGTTATGTGGGTAGATGAAATCAGGAAAGAAGTCGAGAAGAAGGGATTGACATTGGAAAGTGCAAGAAACCTATCGCAAGATCGGAAAGCATGGAGACTACAATGCCAAACTCAACTCCACCAGGCTTACACCTAAAGGTAGAAAGGCTTACGACTAAGTAAGTAAGTAAGGAAAGCCGGTAAAGGTAATGGAATGATGAATGATTACAAAAGTTGGTTATATGATCGAGTGAACTATTGTTTACAATTCTGCGTGAATCCTATATCTGTAACGTTTTTTATTGTATTCTCCATGAGTTTTTTATTGCTCACTTTTATATATTTTTTTGTATTCGACATTATTTTTTTGTGTTTTGTATTAAATATCTCAATTATTGATTTTATTTAATCAAATATATCTACATTTAAATACTCTCCTGATATTTTCAATTACCTTTTCAATTTCTTTATATTCGTCTATTATAAAGTTTTTACCGCAAAACACGCCTTATAATGTAATCCGCACTTCTTAGATAAAATTTAAGTAACGCCATAAATTAAATCCGTAAAGCTCGACATTCTTCTTAGTGTTATGCAAAATTTTCATGGATTCTTGAAAGTTTGTACTCAGTTTATAACCTTGAAAATTGCGATGAGTTGCTTACCTGTGTCTCCGTGATTAATAAACCTGATGAGATTTTACCCATTAATAATATCTTAGCTGTTGCCTTATTTTATTTCGTAAAACTTAGTTTTACTCCTTTTTCTGCATTAGTTTCACACATATCTAATGAAATCTAATTAAGTTATTTTATATATTTTGCTATTTTTGGAAAATTAATATATATTTAAATAACATACAAAGAGCTAAAAACTTTGAGTGAAAAGTGGTGTAATGCGACTTTCCCTTTAAATTTTTTAATATATCGCACCTCCGAATAAATAAAGAGTGTCATAACTAGAGCTCGGGAAATATGCACTTACAAAACTCTAAAATATGCATGCAAATATGCACAAAAAACAGTTGAAATATGCACTAAAATATGCTTTTATGAATTTATTGCATATATATAAAAACGCAGTAGTCCTTGTATTTAAGGTAATTAATTTATTTTATGCTAAAATCACAAAAGAAATTTATTGAAATTTCAATTACCTACTTCCAATATCATTATATTCATTTATTATTTATATTCATCATCAGCATTATTCTTTATTAAATTATTACAATTAAAACTATATTTTATATTTTAATGTTTTCTAAATTTTCTAGAGAAAAACTGTACCATCTATCAGATAATAATGGTTTATATGCGGAAAAACTTCTCTCTACTTCAAATTGCGTTAAAGGAGCAAACTTTAAAATTTGGTATAACTGTGGTTCCTACCAGTAAAATTAAATTATTATCTTTACAATTCCCCATGTAAGGGTGTTTAAAAATACATTTCATACATCTACATCATATACAAATCGTCTCCACTCTTGCTTATTCTTGGCCCTTCGTTTCGCTTCAGTCCACGTTGTATTTTTCGTCCTCAGAATTTCTACCACTTCATCGTTCCAGGTTTTCTTTGGTCTCCCTCTTCTTCTCTTGTTTTGTACTTTTGCCTCCCATATGCGTTTAACCTGTCTACCATCGTTCATTCTACACAAATATCCAAACCATTTAAGTTTGTTCTTATCTAGTATTTGTGTTATTGGTTCGATTTGTAGTTCTTCTCTCACAATGCTGTTTCTTATTCTATCACGTCTTGTAATTCCTTTTACTTTTCTTAGGTACTTCATGTCCATGGAGTTTATTCTGCTTTTCGATGATTGTGTTAGCACCCAGCTCTCAATGGTACATTCTGGACGCCATGGTTATCCTTTCGTTGACTTCTTCTTCTGCTCTTCCTCCATTCTCTATTTTCACACCCAAGTATTTATATGTTGTTACTTGTTCTAGTTTCTTGTTATTTATCTCTATATTTACTTGTTTATCCTCATTCCCCATGACCATTATCTTTGTTTTCTCCATGTTTATTTTTATATTTCTCTCTTCCAACTCCTCTTTCCACATAATTAGGTTCCTTTTGAGGTCATCTTCGCTGTGTGCTAGTAACATCAGGTCGTCTGCAAATGCACATACTGAAATTCCTATAGGTTCTAGTCTGTGGTAACCAATGTGTAATTTGCGTGTCTTTGCTTCCATTACTTTTATGGTGTCATCCATGAGTACGATGAATATTGTGGGGCTCAGTACTCCTCCCTGCTTCAGTCCATCATTTATTTTAAAAGTTTCAGAATGGGTATTATCTTTCCTGATGTAGCATTTGTTATGTTTATATAAGCTTTGTATATCCTGCCTTAGTTTGGGTTCAATATTTCTTCGTTCGAGACTTTCCCATACTTTGTATTGTGAAACTTTATCGAATGCTTTTTCTAAATCTATAAATGCTGCATATACTTCAGTTTTAGTAGTTCTCGTTTTTTCTGTTACTTGTTTGATCGTAAAGATGTGGTCTTGGGTACTCCGGCCTTTTCTGAACCCACTTTGTGGTTCTGCTAGGTTGTGTTCAACTATTGAACTAAGTTTTTTGTTTAATATATATTCGTACGATTTTGATACCACACTTAACAACGTAATACCTCTGTAGTTGCCGCAATTTCTTGTGTCCCCTTTCCTAAAAATGGGCAATATAATTCCAGTTTTCCAATCTTCTGGTACAGTACCCAAGTGCCAGGCTTTGTTGAGAATTTCTGTTAACATCTCTACCCCTGACACCCCTAGATTTTTCAGCATTTCTGGTGTGATCTTATCATGGCCTGCTGATTTTCCTACTTTTAGATGCGAGATGGCTTCCAGTACTTCATTCTTATCGATATTTTCGTCTTCGTCGTCGTGTTCTACGTTGGGGGTGGTCGTTTGTTCATGTGACTCATTACTGGTGGTTGTTCCATTTAGTAGCTCTTGGAAATGCTCCTTCCATCTTTTCATAATTTCGTCTTCATCTGTCAGTAGTACATTATCTTTTGATTTGATCTGCCTTATGTTTGGTTGTTTGTCCTTTCGTAGGTTCTTCAAACTCTGTAGAATAACTTCTGGTTTCCTTGGCTGTTTTCTTCTAATTTTGTTCCAAATTCTTCCCAGGATCTCTGTTTGGCTCGGGTTACTAGTTCTTTGACATTAGTACGTTGTTTTTTATATAGCTTTCTTAAAAAATTTGCTTTTTTAAATTATTAAAGAAGTGTTATTAATTACATATTATGTGCTTACTTTATTCAAAACGTTATCATTTATCACATATTTACCTTTCTTTTTGCAGTATTTTGTGTTTAAATGTTGTTACTTGCAGTTAAAGTTGCATCATTAAAAAGAATAAGTCTGTTAACCAGATAATAATAATGATATAATTCTGTACTGCAAGTGTCACTTTTGGTAAATAATATTTTGTAAATTTTTCGTTATTTTATCTGTATAGTGTCACAACTCAAATTTTTTTTTTAAATATTTTTAATTTACTTAATACGCTATTTTATAGAGCTTCAAGAACCTTTGTAACTGACTAGTTATAGTTATTATTCTAATTTTAATAGTTTTTGAATTAAACCCGAAAATAATGTAGGACAAACTTTAAACGTCGTTTTCTCGAAAATTAGCTTTTTTACTTATGACACTCTTTAAGCGGAGGTGCGATATATTGCTTGGTCGAGATTCAGTATTTTTACAGCTTTCATATGTACAGTGTACACTAAAATTTGCTGAAAAAATTTCAGGAAACGACACCAAGAAAAAATATTGTTACCTTAAAAAAAGTCTACATGAACTGGCAGACAAAGTACTTCCGAACAAGAAGCGTAATGGGGACAGAGGAACTGGTAGTAACAAGAAAAAAAACAAAAAAAGAATGTGTGTGTACTTTGTACGCACGTAAGAAGTTATACTTCTATTATTATGATTTCGACGAAATTAATATACTTAACAGGTTATTTGTATTTTATTTAAATATTAAACTAACTTTCTTTACCTACCACTTTTAATTTTTTTTTAAAACGATACCAAAAATATAAAAAAAAAGAATATGAATCGTCCGGGATTTGAACCCGGGACCTCTTGATCTCCGGTCACACGCTCTACCACTGAGCTATATCCCTTTTGATTTGTCAGGTTACAAGATTTCTCATACATACCGACCAAGTGAAGTATACAAAAATACTTTAAATATACTTACTATTATTATAAAATATCTTATTCCCGAGAAAGACAAATCCAAAAACACAAAAATTATAATAAATAATACATTTACTAAGAACACTAATATATCATTTTATATGATATAATATGACTTATTTGCGCTGACAGCGCTGATACATACATATCGTGAAATATTAACAACGAAATACATACTGTCTGTGTGCGCATGCGCAAGACAAGTGATAAAATTTCACTCTCGATCGTAAAGAAGTATAACTTCAAAAACTAAATGAAGCTAAATACAATAGTTCAGTCGTGGGCAGTGCCTGTCTCGGCCCAAGAAACAGGTAGGTCTTGTAAAAATGTCCCAAGTCGGCGCAAAGATTAAAACTGCCCGATATAAAATATACCAGCTCGACCCATGGGATATTAATTGTTACTATCAAATAATTTTACATCTCAATGGAAAAAATAGTTATTTTCCTAACAAGTGCAGAAGCTCGACTGCTTGCCGAACTCCCGTTTCGCGTCGTTCGGCAAACTGCAGTCGCGTGCAGAAAAGAGACTTTCTGCAAGAGTTAGGAACAATATTTTTTCTACGAGTTTTTAAAAAATGACCAAATCTCAATCAATAAATATAATTAATATGAAACTACATAAACAAATTAATTCTTTGACAAGGTTGTCAAAACCAAACTTTCAGCATAATTGGTTAGCATGACGACGATCTTGGTTTCCATGACGACGATTCAAAACCACTGCTATTGTCTACTGATTTGACTTTCGAATATTATGTCAAAATAATTTTATTTCATCGAATTGTCGCGTTAATTTCATTAAAACAGGAACACAATAAGATACATTTGAAATAAAATAGTAAATACTATCTAAATATTAGTTTATTGCATGTATTATAATTATTTTAAGGCCATATTAAAATATGGTAAAAAGTAAAACTTTCTAAACTAAAACGCGTGCGCGAAAATAGACATTTTTGCACGCTCGTATACATTTATAGAATAACTTTATTAAATAAATATATATAATTATACATAGCCCAATAAAATTTTCGATGGAGCCATTCACTAATAAAAAGTTTTCCCCTCTATTTGTTTTTGGTTCTAACTTTCTTAAAACTTCATGAATTTAAAAATTGATTTTGGTACAGTTGGTTGTAACTTCCGACGAGTATAATACAGATTTAATGTAATTCATTTGTTGTCAGATTGGTTATAATAATGTCTTTATTATTTAGTTCTTTTCTAAATAAGTTGGAAGGTTTTTCAAATAGGTCATCTTTAGCCTCTCGTTTTATCCTGTGACTTCAGACTTGTATTTCTAATAGGTTTTCTGATTCTGGATCATAAATATGATTATTGTTAATACTAGTTTTAATTTGATTCTTATTTTCTCCAATTTTTTTGATGAAAGCTTTGCAATTATCCTTTACACATCTCGATTACATATTTAACCAAGCTTTATCCTATCTCATCATCATCAATGGTGCGACCAGTGGCGTACTGATAGATCAGCGGGCCCTGGTTCCAAATGGGATGCGGGCCCTCCCGCCCCATAAAAACACACATTGTATATCAAAAGTTTTTAATAAACATTAAATATAAATCATCATGTATCATAATATCATATCAAGTGATACCTATTGTGCCGATGTGTGATTTTGCCTTGGGGGTGAGTTTCACCCCTTCTCGGGGGTGAAAAACATACGTTCAAAATAAGTCCAGAATTGGATAAACTCACTAATTCTAAGCAACTTTAGCTCTATAGGGTTTTTTCACTACTTATTTTTCAAGTTATTTGTGAGTGAATATGTTCATTTTTCAATAAAAAAAAAATTGAGACGATTTTTCGCAAATAACTCAAAAAGCAAGTATAAGTATTTTATCGAAAAAATATTCTTAGTAAAAATATAGCCTATAAAAAAGTGAAAAAATTGGTGAATATATGAAGTTTGTAAACCCAGCAGAAGCAGAGTTGTAGGTAATGAAAAGTAGGTTCTTACTCGTCAAATTCCAATTATCCAATCCGATTATTTTAACGTTAAATAACCAAAAATGAAGCACTTTTCGTGAAAAACTAATCACAGCTTTTTAAAAATTTAAAAGAGCTTTATTTTTGTATTTTTTTTTTAGTTTGAAGCATCAGTATTATAGGGGAGTGCAATTAGAACGAGAAGATACAATGTTTCGGAAAAAATCAAACAAGGTTATATTTTTCTAAAACTTTTTTGTTAGTTTATAAATATGTTAAAGTAAAAAGTTCTACTCACAAATTTCGCCGCTAATTGTTTATTAATTGTTTAAACAATAACAATTGTTTTGTATGAATAATGTTAAGAATATGAGTGAATTCAACATTTTATTTTGATAAAAAATGTTTTTATTTTAGTTTTGATTATGCTGAACCCGAATTCTGACATTACAATTTGCAAATTCAAAATGGCGGATTCAAAATGGCGGATTTTTTCCTAAAATTCCTTAAAAAGCAGTTGTAAAATCCGAATTTTTTTTATAAAACGTGTTTGTTTACATATATGTGGATATTTTTGAGAGGTTGCTGAACCTGAATCAAATTTTGATAATTTAAATTATAAAATGGCAGATCCAAAATGGCGGATAACTTAAAAAATAGTTGTAAAATCATAATTTCTTTACAAAATGTATTTATTTCTACATATATTTATTTTTGAGAGCTTTGATAAACCTAACTTAAATGTTAACATTATAAACTATAAAATGGCGGATCCAAAATGCGGATTTTCTAAAAAGAACATAAAAAAGAACATTTTTCTAAAACATTTATTGTCTTCATTTTTAACAGGTTGTTGAATCTGAATTAAAGATTAAAAATTTAAATTTCAAAATGGCGGATCCAAAATGGCGGATATTTAAATGAACAACAAGTAGAATCCAATCAAACAAATATGGAATTTCATTCTTAAAAAAAAAAGATAAACAAATAATTTTCACAAAAATATTAAAAATTAAAATGTATTAGAAAGAAAGAACCAATTATTCAAAATCTATCTCTTCAATATTCAAAAAATTGTTGCAATGGAATAATAAATAAAAAGTTATTCTTAGTAAAAAGCTCTGCATATTCTAAAACTTTAAATGCAATCATAAAATATCAATTTTTATCAATTTTGTACAAGATATGTCAATAAATAAAAATTTCAGTTAGGAGTAAAATACATATATTTTTCATAATACTGAAAATTGTTATTATGGAAAGTTGTTCAGAATTAAAAACGATGTGTCAATATGCAATTACACTTTTATGCAATTTTTTTACATAATACCTCGTATAATATTGATAAAATATAATATTTTATATTTGCATATTAAGTGTTAGACCATGCACAGCTATTTATGACGAATAACTTTCTTCATAAAATTAATAATAAATCAGTTATCATAAATAATAAGTGAAAATTTAATGATGTTTGGTATAATTAATTTGAAACAATATTAAAAAAAACAAATTTTCGATTAGAAGGATATAATTACATATTGGAACATAGTTTTTAATTCCAAACAACTTTTCTTTATAAAAATTTTCGATATTGTGAAATATAAAGGTACTTTACTCTTGAGTGAAATTCATATTTTTTGACATACCTCGTACAAAATTAACAAAATTTGATATTTGATGGTTGCATCTTATGTTATATACGATGCAGAGTATTTTATAAAGAAATAACTTTTTTTCGTAAAACTGATATTAAAAAAGTTATCAATAGGTTCCAAGTTACGCAGACATACTGTATAAGAGCTAAAAAAAATTTTTTTGTTGAACATTTATTATTTTTGAAGCTTATTATTAAATTAATTTTAGGTAAGTTTTACAGAAAAAAGTTTTGATCACTCTGTATATACATTTTTTCAGCTGGTAATTTTCGGTTTTTGTATTACATTTTTGTTATCTTTCTTAGTTTTCTCAAAAAGAAATTGTTTATTTCATTTTTAATCTAAAATAATTCAGTGTTTTTTAAAGATTACATCCTAGGCTTTAAAAAAATATTAAAAAAATTGTATTAGATTTATTCAAACTTGAGTAATACCGTCTTAAATTGGTGGGAATTCTGTAGAACTACGAAGTTTTCAAAAATTACATTTTTTGAGACAGCGTATTATTTGAATTAAATTTTTGAGATTTTTTTTAATAAAACATCGTTTAGTAAGATGATTGAGAGGTAAGTTGTGCAAATTTTAGAGCTTTGTAAGTAAAATTGTATTAGTTACACATTTTTAAATCATTTTTAAACAAAATTCATGTAAGTCTCACTTTCCGCCCACACCGTACTTATGTCCATACGTTTTATTTCTTTTTATTACAACCATAAGATAGCTTATTTTATTTTCTTTCATGTCCAATTTGTAAAATTTCTTTTGATCCATTAGTTAAAGAATTACATTAAAAAAACTCAACCGTGCACTTCTTCCAACGCTAGTTTACATTGCGCCAATGTGTGTGAGAAGGGTGACTTTAGCGTTATAAATAAAAAATTACAGAAGCTAGAGATTTAATTTTAGAAAAATCTGTATATAAGGTTTTTTTTTGTAAAATTTTCTGAATTTTTCAATGGTCATGTCAGTTTTTTTCTAAAAAATATATTTTCGGAGTTATTTAAAAAAACATCTAACTTCGCTGTTCATTTGTTTAATAAAAAATGAAGCACCCACTTCTCGAGTAGAACTTTTTGATATGTTGTTTATTAAACATTTCTTAATGAAATTACAAAAAGTTTTATCTTGTTTGATTTTTTCCGAAGTGAAAATCTAAATGCACTCCCCTATTAAGTATGTAACGTTCAAAATAAAGTTGTTCCTTTTTGTTTTTGGTAAAAAAAAATAATAAAAATCACCACCTAATTAGCATCCCAAATGAAATTAATCGTTACCGCTTCACAAATTACTTGACATTGTTTATATGATCTGTAAGTTTTATCGGTTCCAAGTGCTCATTTTTGAAAAAAAAAATATTTTAAATTAATTTTTTTTTTAATTTCGAAAAATTTTTTTTTTCAAAATAACTTTTGGTGATGAAAAATTCAAAAATCTCATCTAGTAAAAAATATAAGTTTTACTATTGTGAATATTTTGGACTTTTTGTTTTCCTGAAGACAAAAATTGGTTATATAAGTTATGAATGTTCAAAATTTGCATACACTCGTAATTAGTGACTCATTTAAGCCCATTTAACTAATACCTTTTCCAAAAAAAGCACTTTGAAAAAACGAATCTTACATATCTTATAAACAATACATAAGTAAAATAATTTGTGAAGCGGTAACAATTAATTTCATTTCGGATGATAATTAGAGGGTGATTTTCACGATTTTTTTTACCAACCAAAAAAAAAGATACCAACATTATTTTGATCGTAACTTAGAGTCCGTTCACATGACAGGCCCTTAACGCGCGTTTTGATAACGCGCGATTACAACTACATACATTTTACTTGAGACTGTTCAGATGCTAACGCGCGTTTAAACGGGCTCTTACTAACTTTTGATGTTAGAAACTTTTTTAAAAAATATTGCATAACGGTGGGATTGATATCTTTTATCAAACGAAGAGATTTGAAATTAAATCTCATCAAATTAGAAATAAAAGAAGCAAAAAGCGCGTTAGAACGGGCCCCTGCATGGCCCGGGCCCTGGTTCCGCGGCACCCGCGGTACAATGCTCAGTACGCCACTGTGTGCTACAGCCCTATGAAAGAGCCTAGACCTTCCCAAGTCTATTACGCCAGTCAATCCTATCCATTGCCAACCGTTGCCAGTTTTCTGCGCCTATTTTTCTCCCATCCTCATCTACACCATCCTTCCATCTAAGTTTTGGCCTACCCGTATTTCTACTTCCCACAGATTGTGACATAAGGATTCTTCTAGAAGGGTTGTTATGCTGTGATCTTGCTAGATGTCCTGCATATCTTAGTCTTCCTATTCTTATAAGAGATACTACGTCTTTACCACCAAATATATATATTTATATCAAATCTGTGGTATACCTCGTAGTTGTACCTCCTCCTCCAAATACCATTTTCACAGATGCCACCGAATATTCTTCTCAGGATCCTTCGTTCAGATATAAGCAGAAGGTTTTCATCTGCCTTGGAGATGGTGCATGTCTCCGATCCATATGTCAACACTGGTTGTATGAAAGTTTTGTATATGGTTATTTTTTTTGGCTTAATTTTCTGCTTCTCATATGTCTACTCAGTATAAAATAGCATTTGTTCGCTAGGATTATCATTCGTTTGATTTATTCCGTCATGACGTTCTCCTTGGTGATCAGGGAGCCTAAGTATGTGAACTTGTCCACCACTTCAAAGGTAGAGTTATCAACAGTGAATTTTATTATTATTTTTATTATTATTAAAGAAAAAGGAGCCGAGGTCTAGGACCTATATAGCTCCATTTGACTAAAAAGAACTATGCAAAAAGAAACCTAAACTTAAGACTACATACGACTTATAAATTAATTTAATTTAAGAAACGAAAAATTATTGTTACCGTGATACAGAACTAAAAGAGTCATATTTATTTTTGAAGCAATTTACAGATACAGCCCCGACGACGTCGTGTGGAAGTGAGTTCCAGGTATAAAATATTCTATTGGAAATAGAGTTCTCACGACATTTACTGTGAAACTGTTGTCTGGCTAATTTGAATGGATGACCCCGCAATCTAAGGTCGTTACTCAAAGGGAAAAGATGTGAGAGATCTATCCCAAACTTTCCCTGTAACGCTCTATAAGCAATTATTAAATCCCCACGAAGTCGTCGGTCCATAAATGTAGGATATTTTAAGTAGGTTAATCGTTCTTCGCAGGAAGGACGAAGACGGCCATAAGAAATTCTTGTTGCCCATCTTTGCACAGATTCAAGTCGATCAGAATCCCTTTGCCAGTCGACATTCCACACGGGTCCGGCAAACTCTAAAATAGATCTTACATATACACTAAAGAGAGCAACAAAATTTTTTGGCGATATCTTAGAGAAAGCCTTAGATAATAAGTAAACTGATGTTCTAGCTTTATTGCATACCGACTGGATATGTTCAGACCAAGATAATGTTTCCGTCACAAGTACACCCAAGTCTTTTTGCTGCGAAACAGTTTTTAGAGAAACATTTGAAAGTACATACCGATTCCTCGGATTGTTTTTACCTAAATGTAGAACTGCACACTTGGATGTGTTTAATGGCAAGCACCAATCGTCTACCCACTTAGCAACCTCTTGAAGGTCGGTCTGTAATTGATTGTAACCAGAAAAGGGATTTGCATATAACTTTGTGTCATCAGCGAAAAGTGACATGTTACTTATTAGGTGAATTGGCAGATCAGCAACCTACACTAGGAACAAAATCGACCCCAACACTGAACCCTGCGGAACGCCACTGTATACACTAAACATTGAGGAATAACAGTCACCAACGCGTACGCAAATTTACGGTTTATTAAAAATCCTTTAATCCACTCAAGTAAGTTTCCTCTAATACCGTTATGTTCAAGCTTAAATAGTAGTCTCTTGTGAGGAACTCGATCAAAAGCCTTAGCAAAGTCTAAATATATAATATCAACAGGTTGATTACTGTCCAAACAAAGAGACCAGTCATTAACACATGTTAACATATTAGTAACTACCGATCTTCCAGGTACAAAACCGTACTGGGAAATAGGAATTCTATTATTGTTTAAGAGAAAGTTCATAACCGATTCGCGAATAACTGATTCCATAAATTTAGCTGCAATGGATGTTAGACTAATTGGTCTATAATTGTCAGGATCTAACTTGTCACCTTTTTTATAAATTGGAGTAACACCAGAGATTTTCCAGCCATCAGGTAAAGTGTGTGATAAAAATGAGGTTTTCATTATAAAACTTAACGGATGGATAATCGAGTTTGCACACTTCTTAAATAAAATTGCTGCGAAACCGTCTAATCTGGGAGCGGAAAAGGATTTTAAACACAAAATTTTTTGTTTAAGAATCTCTGGATCAAAGTCTATGTCACTAATATCGTAGTTATTTCTTGTAGAAACAACACGTAAAGTATTCGGAAGAGCCTCCTCGATTGTAAACACTTCTTGAAATTTTTTGGCAAAAATAGTAGCAACTTCCATTTTCACTGAGGTTGGTTCGCCTGCTTCGGTTTTAAAATAGGTAACGAAACTTTAGATAAAATAGAATTTCTGACATATTTATAAAGAGGTTTTTGTTCTTATTTGAGGACAGTTGGTTTTCAAAATTTTGTTTAGATTTAAAAATAGTTGATGTTAAGGTATTAGAAAAAGTTCGATGATTGAGGTAGTCAGCATTCGTTTTACTTCGTAAATACTTTTTCCATAATGACCTTTTAAATTTTATCATTTCAAATATTTCTGAATTTATCCATGGCTTATTAGGATTACATCTACGTTGCACATAATGAGAGTTCGTGGGCATGGATTCATTAAGAAAATTTTCAAAAATTTCCCACTGTTTGTTAACATCCCTACCATTCAACATTGGTGACCGATGGTGACCGATGGTGACCGAATTGGTGACCGATGTGCTTTATCCTATGTATCAGTAGCGAAATCGATTCCATGGCCAACATTTCCAACCAAGAGAAACTGTTTCTTAAATTCGCAAAGAACCCAAAATTTCTGTACAAGATTGAAGGAATGGGTATTGAGGGTAGGATGTTTTTCTATCTTAATAATAAATTTTCCCTAATTTATAATTCCTAGATAAAATTATTATTATACCTACTAATGGGGTACTCATACCTACTTGTTAACCTTCGAGCCGACCTGGGAGTTTTTAAACTGTACCTGGGGTATTATAAAGGACTGAAGGATTATGTTGAGCCGAGATGGGAATCTAACCCAGTCGGGTTAGACTGGGGGGTTAGAATGGTCTAGAATTCTGGTTAGAATTCGGTCTAACTTTGCATGTCGAACTACCAGAATTTTATCTTTCTAATCTTTAGGGGGAGCGGTCAATATTAGTGTAAATTTAAAATCCCTATTGAATTCCGCCGTTACTTCAGCCGCCATATTTATTTTAAAGGAGAACCGTTTTTGCTCAATATATCTGCCATTTTCAACTTTTCGAGAAAAAGTGTGAGGAATGAAATTATTGAAAATATGATTTTATATAATTACTTTTATTACAATTTTTTTCGTGCGGTCGATATTTCCGAGTTAAGGGGGAAAATAATGACAGCTAGGGCCTAATTATGGAAATATCTAATTTATTATTAGCTTTACGACAAAAATGTACCTATTTAAAAATATAGAGAATGAAATTTTATACAGTTTTGATCTGTTAATTTTTTTTTGCTAAAATCAATATTTAAGGTAGTACGTATGATAAGGTAATACGACTTTACAATACATGATTTATCATATGATTTGTCACATGATTTGGTCATGGAGTGAAATTTACATTTTTACACTGTGTGATTTGTCATATGATTTTGTCGTAAGCATTGTGTTATTTATATTACATTATAAGCTTTGTCATGCGGCTCGTCATGGACCAAATCATATGGTACCACGTGATAAATTATGTAGTGTAAAGTCGACTTAAGGTACTAGTACACTTTAGAAGACCAAAAATAATCATTTTTTTCAAGAATTTTTTTTCTGAGAACCTTTATTAGATATGAACATAAAACTTTTCACACATTAATACCTAACTCTTAGAGAGTACAAAAAATATATCTTTTTTCATTTATGCACGTACACTAATCTTATAGATTGCGCAAAAGTCGAGGCCTCGAAAAATGATGGCGGACAGTTAATCTCAGGATTGGGATATCTAAAACAAAAAAATCGTACTGCATTTGAAAAAGAAAGGTTTGTTACGGGACAATTTACCACAATTTGACCAAAAAATAAAAAAATAAATATTTTTTAACCATGAAAAACTGAAGAAAAACGGGTAATTTTTTCATAAAATTTTTTCAAATCTCCGTAAAATCTTTTTTTTGCGGAATTTTTCACTAAAGGTAGTAAATTGGCACGTAAGAAACCTTCCTTTTTCAAATGGCGTACGATTTTTTTGTTTTAGAGATCCCAATCCTGAGATTAACTGTCCGCCATTGGAACTACTTTTTTTCGAGGCCTCGAGTTTGGCGCCCTCTACAATATTAGTGTACGTACATAAATGAAAAAAAATATATTTGAGTTAGATATTAATATGTAAAAAGTTTTATGTTCATTTCTAATAAAGGTTCTGAGAAAAATATCTTAAAAAATGCATATTTTTGGTCTTCTAAAGTGTACTAGTACCTTAAGACCTGATTGGTATTATAGCGATTGTTTTTGTTCAATATCTCTGACATTTTCAACTTTTCGACGAAAAGTGCACCAACTGAAATTGTTTCTATTACGATTTCCTATAATTTTAACATTTTTTTTTCGTGCCGTCGCTATTTTATGAAGTCACGGGGGCTGAGGGGAATAGCGAACATGCATAATTATTGAATTATATTTCTTTATTACTCGTTTTGGGACAGAAATGTATCTCAACAAAAATTAAGAGGATTAAATACAATTTTGGTTATTTTATTATTTTTCTAAATCAATATTAAAGGTAGTGCTTTTGCGGTAAAGGCGAGAGCGTAGAATATCTCCGGTTAAAAGTGACTAATGATATCAGAAAAATGGTAAATTTGACAACATTGTCAGCATCAAATTTTACATTTCAGAACAAAAACTTTTAGACCAGGCAGTATCGTCGCCCCCGTTAGCGAAACTATTTCGATTCGATTTTTTTGCACAAACTTACTCAAAAGAGGTCCTTATAACACATCCACAGGGTGCCGGGCGGTGCCGTGGTTGAAAAATTGTTTAAACAATTTTCTTTAAACAAATTCACAAAAATAATTTTTTCATTTTTTCATAATAATTTTTTTTAGATAATTTGGGTTATTCTGAGCAAAAAAGGTCTCTTGCGATTTTTCTCTAAAATTGATTGTTGTCGAGTTATATGGCCATTTTCGCATTTTTCAAATTTTAAATCGCGTATAACTCGACAACAATCAATTTTAGAAAAAAATCACGAGAGACCTTTTTTTCTCAGAATATCCTAAATTATATAAAAAAATTTGTTCGAAGTTAAAAAATTATTTTTGTGAATTTGTTTAAAAAAATTGTTTAAACAATTTTTTGAGCACGGCACCGAACGGCACCCTGTGGATATGTTATAAGAACCTCCTTTTGAGTAAGTTTGTACAAAAAAATCTAATCGGAATAATTTCACTAACGGGGGCGACGATACCTCCTGGACTATAGCGATAATTGTTAATAATTAAAAATAACAGCTTTTTAATAAAATAATTACAAAAATCTCTACAGGACTTTGAAGAAGGGGTTTGAGATTTGATTTGGTCACTTTTTGAATTTCATAATAATAATTTTTAATCGAGTTATTAAGCCTTGAAAATGGCCATTTTCGCATTTTTCAAATTTTTAATCGCATATAACTCGACAACAATCAATTTTAGAAAAAAAATGAGAAGAGACATTTTTGGCTCAGAATGTCCCAAATTATCTAAAAAAAATTGTTCGAAGTAAAAAAATTATTTTTGTGAATTTGTTTAAAAGAAATTATTTAAACAATTTTTCGACCACGGCACCGCTCGGCACCCTGTGGATATGTTATGAGGACCTCTTTTTGAGTAAGTTTAAGCAAAAAAATCGAATCGGAATAATTTCGCTAGCGGGGGCGACGATACTGTCCGGTCTATTTGGCCTTTCCAGACTTTTGTCACCCTGTACACACTGTGTTTATTTGAAAAAGACCCATCCTCCATATTTTCGAAATGAGACATTATAATTATAAATAAATGCCAAGACAGATCAATTTGTAAATTAATTTTGCTTTATTTTAGACAATAGGAGACTTTATTTTAAATCGTATACTATTTTAGATGTTAATAAAATAGTCCAGCAGTCATTGATTTTCTAAATTTAATATAACCCGAACTAATTCAAACAATTATGATTTTTTACAACCTCAGATGCCTCCAATAAATGTAGTTAATGCCACTTACTTAGGCCATCCTTGTAGCATGACGGTGCATACCATTTAAATTGGACCTAGCTCTAATACCCTAAGCTCGTCAAAGTAAGCCCTGGCTTTGCAAACAAACGGAGAATATTGTAGGCCTCAGTGATCTTAAATAATAATGCAAGGTACTTATTGACTATTTTTTTAATTTGACCGTTTTTGTAATTACCGTTTAAATAAAGATTTCTAGATTAGATGGTTTTTGTTCATATCAGTTTATGCCAAATTTATTAGGTAATTTCTCTATTTTAAAGGGAAAGTAACAAAATGCAAAATTTTGACGCCTGCCAAAATTTTCAATGAATTTTAAATTTAATAATTTTTTTCGAATCCTGAGAAAACTAATATGTATTTTTGAAAAATTTAAACGCAGAATGAAAGATCACTTTATTATCGAGGGCTGAAAGTTCCTTAGAGTGAATAAAAAGTTTCTTTTGAATGAGATATTTGAAATTAAAGATCACACTAAATTTTCTCTTAGTTTTTCACCCCTGTAACTTATTAAAATAAACATTATAGAAGTTTTCAGGGACTTTCAGCCCTCGGTAATAACGTAATCTTTCATTCTGCGTTTAAATTTTTCAAAAATACTTTCAAAAATAGTTTTCTCAGGATTCGAAAAAAATTAATCCCATTTAAATGGCATTGCAGCCGAAAGTTCGCACCCATCCCCTTAACGTCAATAAAAGTTTGTTATACTTCATTCATAAAGTTCATACCAAACCCTTTTTTAAGTGCGTCAACGATAAACTATAGAAATATATTAACCTAGAATGACAATTATTGTAATTTTACCCCTTGATATTGTGAAACTATGCAAATATCCGTCAACGAATGGTGAGTACTATGTATAATAATTACGATAGAGAGAATTGGACAAACTATGATGTATTGAAAGAAGGATTTGGTATGAATTTTCTACTATTTTATTTCAGAATAAAGTCACGATTTAAGTTTGAAATTAAATTTATTTGACGTTTCGACTTTCGTTTCGGAAAGCGTTATCAAAATAGAAAACATTAATAAATTAAACACATTTTGTTTTTGTTGCTTCTTAAAAAAATTCTTAAGATTGTCAATCTTACTAAGGTACGATAAGATTGTCAATCGTACTAAGCTACAATTGACAATCGTTTTTTTTTTTCGTTCTTTTTCCAGTTTTAGATTGATTATAACTCGAAAACCATCAATTTAAAAGAAAAAATACACAAGACCTTTTTGTTCAGAATGATATAAAAAATCTGAAATAATATCTGCCTGAGTCGAATATTTATTTTAATTACATATTCCATAATTTATACAATAAAGAGCTCGGTGCCGATCAACCTTATACCGGACCTTTACTGTATGTAAAGACCACAAAAACGATGGCTAGAAGACATCAAAGTCAAAGTGGGAGGAACTGGCACCAAATAGCACAAAACAGAGAAGAATGGAGAGCACATGGGGAGGCCTTTGTCCAGGAATGGATGCAAACAGGCTAAAGAAGTTAGTTATATGTAAAGTTGTTTGAGCGTTCACTTTGTCTAAAAATTAGTTTAGTACTGTTATAAAGGCCAAATATCATGAGTATGATCTACAACAAATTGGATCGACCAAATTACCAAAGTTCAGAGAATATCAGTGAAAGTTCTTCTTCAGCCTAATTGGCCTCCAACCCTAGACAGAGGCCTCCCATGAGTTCAGGGACCCCGTAAGGGCTACTGGCGCCTGTGTGCAAAAAAGGATTTTGGCGCCCCTCAAGGCATTTTGGTTCATGTTTATTTATTTATTTCTTTGAAGGTAGGTAGGTGCTTGAAATAAAGCAAAAAACTGAACTTGAGAAGTCATAATCCCGAAAATTACTTCAATTTTTGGTTATTTCATGTTGAAATATTCGATTTGGAATTTGAAGAATAAGAGCGTATTTTTCATGAGCTTCAATTTTGCTGTTACTAGGTCTATATACTTCATTTGGAAACTTCAAGGTCTCCAAATTCTGCTTGACCGTATTCAAGAGGTAGGAGAGGAAATGGGCATTAAAATAAACTCAAACAAAACCAAAGTTTTAGTTTTTAGTCGTAATCAACATAAAAATGCAGAGCTTCAATTAAATGGAGTCCAAGTTGAGAAAGTTCACAAACTTACATATTTGGGAACTCTCATAACGGACTAACTAGAACCAGACATAGAAATAAAACGTATAATAGCAATGACTAAAACTACTTTCATGAAAATGAAGTCATTTCTTTGCAATAATCATTTCAGTTTAGAACTAAGATAAAGAATGGTTAAGTGCTACATTTGGACTGTAGTTTGTACTTTTGTATGGTGCAGAAGAGTGGACGCTAAAAGTATCGATCATGAACATAATTAAAGCATTGGAAATGTGAATTCATAGACGGATGCTGAAGATACCTTGGACAAGAGCTAATGAAGAGGTACTAAGGAGGGCCAACAAAGATAGAGAACTGCTAAAGACTGTTAAACACTGGAAAATGTCTTATCTGGGACATGTAAGGAGAGTAAATCGATATAAAATATTACAACTGATCCTTAAAGTCAAAATATAGGGCCATAGAGGTGTAGGAAGAAAACAAATTTCTTGGTTAAAAAATATTCGTGAATGGACTCTGATATCAAATTCAGGACAATTATTTCATATTTTGCAGAAGATCTGGAAGCCATTTGCAGAAGAATGGTGATCACCAACGTTGGATAATGCGGATATGGCACGTGAAGAAGAAGATATATACTTCATGAATACACCATTCTTTTTTCGGTTTTTTTATAAGCTACATGTTTGATGACAATATTTTTTCGATAAAAGATTTAGTCTTTGAGTTAATTACGAAAAATCGACTAAAACGTTTTTTTTTTGTTGAAAAATAAACATTTTCACTCGCAAATAACTCGAAAAGTATTGATTTAGTTACAAAACTCTCTAGACCGAAAGTTGCTTAGAAATAGTCAGTTTATCCATTTCCGGACTTATTTTAAACCTATATTTTTTCACCCCCGAGAAGGGACAACTTTCACTCCCCAAGCCAAAGCAACCAACGCACAAGTCCAATTTTGAAGTGGAGAGTAAAAGAGAGAGTGGAGAGTTTAAAAGTGGAGTTTTCATGCAATTCGGTGGTGACCCTGAAAATTACACGGTATCGCCGTATTTCACGTTCATTTACTGGGCTATAGGTACAATAGAAAAATAAAAAATAGCTATTGTGAGACTTTGATGTTGCACATTCATTAATTACATCGCTAAAATATATACCATCAAAAATTTCCTGTTGAGTTGCTAATATTGCTAGCCCAAGCAATCTTTATTGAAGCATTGTCAAAATAATTCTTATTGAAACGCTTACGTTTGGAAGGGTGGAGATTAAATTGTTTTCAAATACCTATATATTGTAAAATACTTAAAGTAGGGGTCAGTATCATCAGGTAATGAAAATAATTTTAACGCTTTACTATTAGAGTCTATATTCTCATTATCCTGATCTGTCAGTCGTTATTTAATAACAACACAACGTTTAAAAATATCGCTATCACTTAATTTAAATATGTTTCGTGTGTATTTATACCTAATCCTATTTTTTAATTTCTCACCTTTTGTTTCAGCATTAATTTTTGTTTTCTTTTTGCATTTTTTTTTTCAATTTTTGACCCTGGGTTTTGGCGCCCCTAAAGGATGGCGCCCGTGTGCATTGCACACTTTGCACATATGGTAGCGGGGGCCCTGCATGAGTTCTCCACTATTATCTGCTTTGTGCTACTTGGCCCCAGTTTCTTCCCACTTTTGCTTTGATGTCGTCTAGCCATCGTTTTTGTGGTCTTCCTCTATTACGACTGTGTTCAAGTGGTCTCCAATGTATAATGTTTCTCGTCCACTTTTAGTTATTTTGTCGTCCTACCCAGTTCCAGTTCAATTGCGT
This sequence comes from Diabrotica virgifera virgifera, assembly GCF_917563875.1. Classification (NCBI taxonomy): domain Eukaryota; kingdom Metazoa; phylum Arthropoda; class Insecta; order Coleoptera; family Chrysomelidae; genus Diabrotica; species Diabrotica virgifera. Next base: position 72,412,937 of record NC_065448.1, read on the forward strand.
AGTTCTTCCAATTACGTTTTTCAGTTTTTCTAATGCTTTAGTAATTTCCTCCGTTGCGTTGTGACGATAAAATTTTCGGTTGTTATCTCTGAATAACAACCGATAACTTGTTATTTTTGGCGAGGTCTTTTCTGCGTCTATCTTAAACAATTGAGTGAAATAGGAGGTCCAGGTATCGACATCTATTTTGTTGGTTTCTGTTAATTCGCTTATTTCTTTTCTCTGCGTTCTAATAAATCTCCATATTTGCCTTTGCAGTCTGTAGTAGTCGGCTTCCATTCTTGATAAGAAAACCTGCAGTATTCGTCTTTGGTCTTATTTACTAATGCTTTAGTCTCATTTCTTATTTTTTGTAGTTATTGTCTGGTGTTTGTCGTGATCTGTACTTTAAGTGGGCTTCTCGTTTTTCTTTACACCTTGTTTTGTGAGTTTTTGGGAGTTTTGTTAGGTTTCTTGATGTTCGTGTTTACTGTTCTGGTTCCTAACGCATGACATGCTCCCGAGTTCAGATTATCTTCTAGTTTTTTCCATGCTATTTCTATGTTATCTTTCTCAAAGATTTTATTTGCTTTTATTTTGGAAGTTAGTCCTTTCTGCATCTTCTAATGCAAGAGTAAATAATTTTGGAGAGATAGTGACTCTTTGTATAATTCCTCTCTTCGATCTTATTTTGCTTGTTTTTATAACTTATGCTACATTTATTTGCATAGTTGCATTGTCGTATGATTGACATATACAGTAGGAAAAATGAATGAATACCCATGAACGAACATATAAAACACGCTGTATTTTCCTGTCACCGTGTCACACAAAAAATTGACCAGCGCAAGTACATGTAATAATTATTATTACATGTACTTGCGCTGGTAGTCCAGAAAGCCACTGCGTTTCTATAATATTCTAATTCAGATTTTTTGCACAATCTTACTCAAAAAGGACCCCTTTTAACAAATTTGCATGTTGGCAGGACCAAAAGTTGGTCAAAAATTTTTTAAACGTTTTTTTTTTGTTTTTTTCCTAAAATTATTTTTTTTGCATGGAACAAAATTGTTTTAAGTTTTTTGTATCATTCCAAACAGAAAAGGTCTTTAGTAACTTTTCTCTAAGGTTGATAGTTTTTGACATATAAGTGATTAAAAATTGAAAAATTGCAAAATCGGCCATTATTAACCCTCAAAAACTATGTGAAAAACTGAAAATTTGAATGTTGCCAACGTAGGTAGATATTCTTTAAACATCGATTGATGAAATCCCGAAGAGTTTTTTGCAATACAATATCAAAAACCCCTTTGTTTTTTAATTGCCAATCAAGCGTGCGCGACACTATTTTCCACCGTTGCATGTGTATACAGTATGGTGCAAATGAAAGGAAAAAATTCGTTATTTCGTAAATAGGTGACTTTAAGGAAAAATCCCAAAACAGGTCGGTTTTTATTTTTATGTTATGATATTGTGGCATATATAGTATACTAGTGACGTCATCCATCTGGGCGTGATGACGTAATCGATGATTTTTTTAAATGAGAATACGGGTCGTGTGCTGGCTTATTTGAAAGTTTCTTCAATTCTCTATTCAGTAATATAAACATGTACATAATTATTTATACAGGGTGTCCAAAAAATTTTTATTAAATTAAATCATTTGGCAAATTGACAAAAAAATTAAATTATTGGACACCATATATAAATAATTATGTAAATGTTTATATTACTGAATAGAGAATTGAAGAACCTTTGAAATGAGCTAGCACACGACCCCTATTCTCATTTAAAAAAATCATGGGTTACGTCATCACGCCCAGATGGATGACGTCACTAGTATACCATATATGTCACAATATCATACCTTAAAAATAAAAATCGACCTGTTTCGGGATTTTTCCTTAAAGTCGCCGGTTTACGAAATAACGAATTTATTCCTTTCATTTGCACCATACTGCATACATACACATGCAACGGTGGAAAATATTGTCGCTCACGCTTGATTGGCAATTAAAAAACAAAGGGGTTTTTGATATTGTATTGCAAAAAACTCTTCGGGATTTCATCAATCAATATTTAAAGAATATCTACCTACCTTGGCAACATTCAAATTTTCAGTTTTTCACATAGTTTTTGAGGGTTAAAAATGGCCGATTTCGCAATTTTTCAATTTTTAATCGCTTATATGTCAAAAACTATCAACTTTAGAGAAAAGTCACTAAAGACCTTTTCTGTTTGGAATGATCCAAAAAACCTATAAAAATTTTGTTCCATGCAAAAAAATAATTTTAGGAAAAAAACAAAAAAAAAAACGTTTAAAAAAATTTTGACCAACTTTTGGTCCTGGCAACATGCAAATTTGTTAAAAGGGGTTCTTTTTGAGTAAGATTGTGCAAAAAATCCGAATTAGAATATTTTTCCTAGCGGATGCGCAGTGGCTTTCTGGACTATGGGCAATTTTCTTTGTGACACGGTGACAGGAAAATACAGCGTGTTTTATATGTTCGTTCATGGGTATTTTTTCATTTTTCCGACTGTATCTCATGTAGGTACTATTCCTGCTATTATAATGTGGCACTTCCAGTCAAATCTTTTTAACCGGAAGTGACCTTCTTCTTCTTTTTAGCCTTCTTTTATTGTATATTTATGGACATAGTACTCTCCCAAGTCTTTTCGTCGATCTCTATCTTGAGCAACATATTTCCAATTTGTTCCAGCTATTGTTTTTATGTCAACCCATCCCATCTGTGGTATTCCTCTTGGTTGTCTATCTTTGTAAGGTCTCCTATATTGTACTGTGGCATCCCAACGTTAGTCTTTCTAGTAGTGTGGCCTGCAAAGCTCCATTTGAGTTTGACAATTTTTGTTGTGATATCCCAGACTTTTGTTTTTGAGCTTATCCAGTGTTTCTCTTTTTATCTGATAGTCGTTTATCTGATATATCTGATCGGTATAAAAACCGGAGGAATATATCTTTATTACCATCTCTATGTTAGAAGCTCTCGTTCGACGCCTCATTTGTCATTCAATCTGTTTTAATAAAGAAGGAGTTATATTCGCGTTCAGACAGACGGACGGACCGACAGTCATAAAACCGGAAGTATATATTTGTTCACATCTGGCTAAGGCGCGTCGAATAATATATCGCTTGTACTATTTCGGCGACTTTAAAACAGTACTTCCGGTTGCAACTCTAAAACCGGAAATCCGAGGTCAAATTTCTCACCTTAATACCATCCTTGGGTTATAAGCTTTCATTCGATACCTCATATGACATTATATCTGATATAATGACAGAAAAGTTGTGTTTACAAAGTCTCCGGGACATACGTACATATATAATTCAACGTTTTCACATTTTTTCGAAATGGGTCAAAAAAAATTTAGTCTAAGAGCTGGGAGCGGATTTTTGCGTGATAAGTAATATGGAAAAACTATACGGGGATATGTTGAATTAGTTGTGTACATGACTTTCCCCAACGGCCGGGAACCAGAGTGGGGGACGAGGGTAGTTACAAGGGGTCAAAATCGCGGTTTTTATTATTTTTTTTGTGACGCTCATGATCTAGATAGTGCACCAAAATTTGGGGTTAAGTAGATCATGACCATGGCATAAATAAGTAAAATCCCCAGAAGCGGAAACCAGAGTGGGGGACGAGGGTAGTTATAAGGGATAAAAGTCGCGGTTTTTATTATTTTTTTTGTGACGCTCATGATGGAGATAGTGCACTCTGGTTTCCACCCCTTAAGATTCTGCTTAGTTACGTCATGATCTACGTACTCCCAAATTTTGGTTCACTATCTCGATCACGAACGTTACAAAAAATCCCTTATAATTTTTATATTCACCCCTACCCCCACCCCTTTGTCGGCCACGCAGCCTTCCGTACCTGGATATTTTACTTAGTTACGTCATAACCTACTTAACCCCAAATTTTGGTGCCCTATCTCGATCATGAGCGTCACAAAAAAAATAATAAAAACCACGATTTTGACCCCTTATAACTACCCTCGTCCCCCACTCTGGTTTCCGGCCGTTGGGGAAAGTCATGTACACAACTAATTCAACATATCCCCGTATAGTTTTTCCATATTACTTATCACGCACAAAATCCGCTTCTATCTCTCCGACTAATATCGAACCTGAACTGATGAATTTAACCACACAAATATTTACAATTCCAATAGTTTTAGTTAAAAACGCTTATAAACCGTCAAATTAAATTTGAACTAGTGATATAGGTAAGCTGATTTACTGCACCATTAAAGCTAATTAATATTGGCGGAACGGTGGAAATTGAAATTAATAATGCTATTTGAGCTTGGCACCGATATGTTGTAGCGTTTAAAAAACCAGTGAAAATATGATCTTTAGATTTGTATAGATTTTACAATCCCTCTCTAAGAAGTCCAAATTTTTTTATTCAGTTTTTTACTTAAATTCAGATTGCAAGGAATTTTCTAAAACCGCACCTGTATACATCTACAAAGTATTGCGCACATTTCAATGTGTTACAAGATTCCTGTTTATTTGAGACGCAAAAACAGAATTTGTAAGAAGTTTTGACAAAAGTACAGTTCTAATGCGTAGATGAACTTTCTAGAAGAAATGTTGAAAATCAATTTGATTGGTTTGTTTGAATTTGGTACAAAGATCGAAGCTCGTAATTGGCTCTGAAGAACGGAAGCCGGAAATTGCGTAGTGACAGGATCAAGGAATTTTGGCAGGAGACGGAGAAGAAAGCGGGCATTCTTACAATGGTAGTGAATCAGTAAACATCGATAGTCAGTAACCGGCTTTTTTGCGACGCAAAAAGAATTTCCAAGTAAATGGGATCTATCAAAGTTCTTCTGTGTTGTTGTTAAGTAGGTGTACCATCAGTTTGATGGTGTAGCAGTTCCTTTTTTGATGGTAAAAGTGTAATATACGCTTTGTAAAAATACTGCGTATGTATTTATGAAAGCCGGCATAGTACTAATATCGTAGTGATGAATTAAACCCAAGCCTCCCGTCTCCTGGATTAGAAAACCTATTTCCCGAGGTAAATAAGCAAATTTCTTTTGTTTTATGGTATTTTCATGGTATAATGGTATATGGTGCAATCAGTAATTTTCCATTGACATTTTCCCCTTCGAGTGACGTATGAACTACGTACGTGCTGTCAAGTGTCATGTCAAGTTTCACAATGGTGAAGTTTTGAATTTTAAGGTATAGTGACTTTTAATAATTATAAAATTCTCAAACTAATAACGTTAATTTCTTTCAACATAAAAAAATAAATCTTTTTGGAACTTAAAATACAAAAATGAAAAAGTAAATTGTTGAACAGAACAAAGAATAATTTTGCTTCCATCATTAAAATATTATTGTAAAGACATAATTGTAAGTTAATGTTAAAATCCTTTTTGAAACCTTTTGAAATAGTTAAAAATAAAAGATTTACGGAATGATATTTGACAGGTGACATAGTTGTTGTTATTTTCAATAATTAAGTACTACGAGGAGTAGTCAGTAATTCTTTAATGTAAACATTGTTCCCTGAATGAATATAAATTTTTGTTTTAATGCAAATGCTATAATATATGTCATAATTAGGTCAGTCAGTCAGTTATACAAGTCATAATTAAGTCAGATGTCAAATCCTCAATGCAATAATATTATTGTTTATCTGTTGGTGCACCATAACCTATGTTCAGAAAAGTAGATGTATTTTTTTACAGGTAATTTTTTATGTAATCTGAAAGTTTTGTTATCTCAAGGAATAATTTTTCAATAAATGCCATAACTGTGTATTTTGTCCTGTTTATTTACCGCTAACCTATTGGCAAAATTTTAACCACAAACTTTAAAAGCTTTTTAGAGTCAAATTTTAAGATGTTGGATGATCATAGAAAGTAAAACTCCTGGTAAGGCGCCCTAACAAAATATAGCCAGGATTTATATTTAACACCCCAGGATATCTGTAAGTACCCTTGTTTAAATTTTTGATAGTAGTAAATATTCCCTAATCCCTAACTTCTTCTTAACGAACTCACAACCTTAGCTCTCCAACCAAAACACGAGCCGCCGTAGCAAAGTAGTTTTTAGAAATATCCCCTAGTTTTCTCGACCCTTTTGTATTTAAGCAGTATCTAAATTTTCCAAGCTTTTATCTTCCCCCTTATTTCTAAGTGCTACAAAATGTCGCCCTAGAACGTGGGGCCGATTCATTTTTCTGCCTCTTTCAGTGTCCAGTTGTGCGCTACAAAATAGCACCCTCAGACGTGAGGCCAGTCTCTTTTCACCCCCCTGTCATATCGTTAAGTTGTTCTCAAGCAGTTTACATTTTTTTAGTTAGTCCCAACTGTTTTTCAACTTAATTTCCTCTCCTTGCCCCAGATTCGAGACCGATTCTACTATCACAACCAGTATCGCAACATAGTTTAGCCCAAGAGCCCCTACATTTTTTTAACGTTACGAAGTGGTATAAAATTTTCAATAGGATGTGTAAATATGTACTCATTGTAGTGTATTAACATTGTTTTTATGTATGTACTTATAGTAGATGTTAATACAGTACCCATGGTGAAAGCAATATTTAAATTTTTTTTAAAAAAAGTATTGATTGTATAGACAAGTAGTCTATATAAGTAACGTTGAACATTCCAATATTGAAACTATTGATAAAGTATAACATTTTAGTTATATTTGTGCATTTATTCATAATTGATTAACAATTTTTTACAGAATAACTTGTTTTTGTGATTTTTTTTGTTCGTCATTTGAGTATATGTGTATAGTCTGTGTAGTTTCCGTTTGAGCTTTTACTCCCAATGTTGTCTAGTTGTCCCATTATTTTTTTCTCAACTAATCTAGCTTTGTCAGTGTCATAAAGATACCAAAGGTTAGTTGGAGTCTGCCTGTGAAGTAGTTTGAGTGTATCCGTGAAGTAAAGTAGTTAGTCAGTCCAATTACTATTTGTCTTTCCCTTCTTGTACCAGAATAGATCACAAGTGTAATACTCGTGATAAAGGAAGTGTGCTTAGTTGTCTAGGAACACTCCCAATAGTTATCGGAACAAGAACCGTTGTTGGTGTTATCCCGTGTAAGCTCATTCGAGAAGCAAGTTTCAATATTGTTTGTGTTTGTCTATCCCTGTTTTGTCTGAAAATATTTGAGTCTGTTGTTTCCTGTTTGTTTTGTGTACCCTTGTGTTATTCCCTGTTAGTCCGTGTCAGTGGTGGAGTGTGAATTTTTTGACGAATAGTTTATTGACCCCTCTTTTGTTTATTGAGTGATTGCAGACCAAGAGCAGAAGTTGCAACAAAGTCAGCGAGGTTAGGATCTGGCTGCGTGAGAGTGCAAGTGAGGTTTGTGTTCGTTTGATAAATAGAAACGGTTTTTTGTCCGAAAGTCATACTTTCTACTATTCCCATTGGTCTTTCCCCTGTGTGTTGTTTTCACCCCAGTTTTAAAAATGAAGTCTACCCAAGTTAATGATCTGAAAACCGATGAGTTATCTTATGAACTTTTCATAAGAGGTTTTAATGTCCAAAATAAGACTGTTGAAGAAAAACGTAAGTTGTTGAGAGGTCAGTTAAGTAAAGAGACCATCTCATCTTCCATTGATTTGACTAAAAATGTAGTCGATCCTGATCAAGAGTTGCCTACAATCCAGTCAATATTAGCAGATTTGCAAAGTATTGCGCGGGCAATGAGTGCACAGTCATCAAAGGCTGACTTTGCTCGTTTCAAAACAAGGTCCAGTCATCTGGATTTCAGATTGGAAAATTTCCCTGATAATGTAGAAGAAGCTATAAAAGAAGTTATTGACAACTATAAGATGGATTTATTGATGTTGACTGGAGATGTCTTAGAAAAGGAAGAGACATCTGACAATGTGTCCGTCCCATCGACTAGTGGTACAACTTCAGTCCCCGTTGCCCCTATTAGTTCAGTTTCAGCCCCTATTATACAAATTTCAACTCCTGTTAGAGTTTCTGATTTAAATATCAAATTTAATGGTGAGAGTAAAGCCCTTCCCACATTTTTAGAAAAAGTAAGAGATTCTGCTAGATCCAGAAATATTTCTGATGATGTCCTGTTTAGATCAGCTTTTGAGTTATTCGACGGAAACGCTGCTATTTGGTATAGGAGTGTTGGAAATACAGTTAACAGTTGGAATGAGTTGGTAACCCTTCTCAAAACTGCTTTCCTACCCCCAGATTATAATGATAATCTCCTTGATGAAATTAAAGGTCGAAAACAAAAAAAGTCTGAGTCAATCACTATTTATTCCGCAATCATGGAGAATCTCTTTAAACGTTTAGAAGAGTACCCGTCTGAAGCCCAACGAGTAAAGATTTTAAGAAAAAATATTTTGGTGGATTATATTCCACTCGTAGCCCTTCAAGATTTTCCCACTGTCGAAATGTTAGTCATAACTGTTAAACGTTTGGAGCAAAATGTTTTGCCCCTGCTTCAAACTACAAAAGGTCTTGCTGGTATTTCATTAGAGGATTCAGAAAAACCCCAAGAGAAGCTTCAGGTACTTGATAAACAAGACAAGCCTGATAACCCCAAAGGAGACAAACGAGAAAAGCAAGATCGTCCCTTTAAGAAATCCAAGTCTACGCAGAGAAATGAGAGACCCAATCCTCCAGTAGATACTGATGAAAGACATCAGTCTTCTTCTTCTTATCCACCAGAAAGACATCAGTTTTCTTCTTCTTATCCACCCCACAGAAATCAGCCTTCTTATCCACCTCCGTTGATGCAATCCCCTCCCTATCGACCGTATGGAAATCAGTCTTCTTCTTATCAACCTCATTCAATGCAACCCCCTCCACAACCCTACCAAACACATGACAACCCTAGAAAAATTATTTTTTGTTTTACTTGTGGTAAGCCCAACCACATTTCTCGCAATTGTACAAACAGAGAAATGTCTTGTTCTCGTTGTGGTAATAAAGGAGTGAGAACGTCCTCCTGTATGTGTCAAAAAAACTAGGTAGTGTGCAGCCAGTCGGCAGTTGCACTCCATATAGAGTTAAGCCCGACAAATTCCCCCAAAACATACTTAACCCTCTTTTTGAAAAGAAAGGTTGTGACAGTCGTCCTCATGTTAGTATTTCTATCTTTTCTAAAAACTTTGTCGCCCTCTTAGACAGTGGTTGCACCACATCCGTAGTAGGTGCCGCTGGAGTTAAATTTTTGGATTCCCAAGGAATTAAATATAATTCTACCCCCTGTAAACACGTCTGCTTAGCAGATGGTTCTCAAAAATCAGTTGTTGGTACTATTGATCTTCCAATTGAGGCTGATGGTGTTTCCCAAGTAGTGAAATTTCTTGTCGTACCCTCCGTTCCCCATAGTTTTATTTTGGGAAGTAACTTTATGCATAAATTTTCAGTGTTCTTGAATTTTAGAGATGGAACATGGCATTCTTCCCAAAAGGAAGAGAAAACAGAAACTTTGTATTCTGTAGACTCATTTTCCCCCACTGAAAAAAATTTAGTAGATTCCACAGTCGCTTCTTTTGAGGAAATTTCTAGTTCCAAGTACATTGGAAGAACCAATAAAATTGAAATGGTTATTGACACTGGTGATGCAAAACCATTTAAGAAAAGACAATACCCTTTATCCCCATACATGAATAAAATACTACATGAAGAGTTAGACGATATGTTACGATTAGGAGTAATCGAACCAGCCCAATCCCCATGGTCAAGTCCTGTATTATTAGTAAAGAAAAAGTCAGGTGAATATAGGTTTTGTTTTGATGGTCGTTCATTGAATGAAGTCACTGTTCATGATACTTATCCTTTACCCCAAATAGACAGAATTCTTTCGTTGCTTAGAGGAGCTAAATGCATTAGCTCCATTGATTTAAGAAAAGCCTTTTGGCAAATCCCGCTGCATCCTGACTCTAGGAAAAAGACAGCCTTTAATGTTTCTGGTAGAGGTTCCTTTCAATTCACTTCTGTTCCCTTTGGTTTGTGTAATAGTGCACAGATTCAACAAAGACTTGTTGATGCTATCTTTGGCCCTGAATTTGAACCCTATATATTCTGATATTTAGATGACATCATAGTGTGTACCCCATCTTTTGAAGAACATATCCGATTGTTGAAAATTATAAGAGATAAACTGAAAGAAGCAAACTTGACCATTAACATCGATAAGTGTGATTTTTTTAAATCTGAATTGAAGTATCTTGGTTATGTAGTTGGTAACAATTCCCTTAAAGCAGATCCTGAAAAAATCTTAGCTATGGTTAATTATCCCAGGCCATCTAATTCTACTGAAATTAAAAGATTTATAGGTATGTGTTCCTGGTATCGTCGTTTCATTAGAGATTTTTCCAGTTTAGCCTCCCCTATTAATGACCTCCTTAAAGGTCATAGAAAGAAAAAACAACCAGTAGTTTGGACTAGTGAAGCTGAAAAAGCTTTTTTGAAAATTAAAGAACTCCTAATTTCTGCCCCTATCTTAGCCCAACCCAATTTCGAACTTCCCTTTGTTGTGCAATGTGATGCATCTGACACTGGTCTTGGTGGTGTCTTGACTCAAACTATTGATGGTGAAGAAAAAGTTATAGCTTATGCAAGTAGGTCCCTTTCCCGAGCTGAAAGAAATTATTCAGTTACAGAGCGAGAATGTCTCGCAGTGATCTTCGCTATCGAGAAATTTCGAGGTTATATTGAAGGAGTTAAGTTTTCGGTCATTACTGACCACCATTCACTTCTCTGGTTGAATAAACTGTCCAATCCTACAGGCAAATTAGCCAGGTGGGCTATGCGCCTAAGACAACATACCTTCGATTTGATTCATAGAAAAGGAACATCCCATTTAGTCCCTGATGCTTTATCTCGAGCTCATACCAATGATACACCCAAAGATGCCCAAAAAGTTGATTATCTAGAAATAGATCTTGACAGAATAGACCCTTGGTTCGATGATTTAAGATCAAAGATACTCCGTTCCCCTGGTGATTTTCCACAATGGAAAGTGGAAAATGATTTCATTTACAAGTATGCCCCATCCCCCAATTCTTTCAAGACTAATGATATTGAATGGAAAATTTTAGTTCCCAAACCCCAAAGATTAGAAGTAATGCAATCTTGTCATGAGCCACCTACGTGTGCTCACTTTGGATTCTATAAAACTTTGTCCCGTATTCAAGAAAGGTACTATTGGCCCAAAATGCGTTGTGATGTGCTTAAGTTTGTCAGATCATGTAAAGTTTGTGGTGCTCAGAAAACACCAAATCATGCTCCTTTAGGTAAAATGGGTAAGCAGAGAGAAGCCCAATTCCCCTGGCAAATAGTTGCCATTGATCTGATAGGTCCCTTTGTTCGTTCTAAAAAAGGTTATACATGGTTATTAGTGGTTGCTGATTGGTTTAGTAAATATACCTTAGTCCATCCTTTGAGGAAGGCTACGGCTAAGAGTATTACTGAGTTTTTGGAAGATAATGTCTTCCTGATGTTTGGTGTTCCCCAGTATGTGATTTGTGATAATGCCTCAAATCTGAACAACCCTCTTCTAATTAATCTCTGTAGTAGGTATAATGTTCAGAAAGTATGGTTTAGCCCCGTGTATGCACCACAATGTAATTTTGTGGAGAGAAATAATAAAACCATTGGAACAGCAATCCGTATGTATATAAAAGACCACGTAGACTGGGACAAGAATTTAGCAAAGATCAGACAAGCTATTAATACCGCAAAGCACGAAGTAACTGGATACACCCCAGCTTTCCTTAATTATGGCCGTCATGTTCCCCTGAGTGGAAACTACTATGGTGTTGATCAAAACGATCAACGGAAGCAAGATCTAGAAATTATTCCTGGTAACCGTGATATGTATGCTTCAGAAGTAAAAGGATTAAGTCAAGTCTTCGAAAAGGTCAGGGCTAATCTTCGAAAAGGATATGAACGTAACGCTAGAAGTTACAACTTACGAAGAAGAGAAGTCCAATTCCAAGTAGGAGATAGAGTATGGAAAAGGAATAAAGTCCTGTCTAATGCTGCTAACAAGTTTATGTCTAAACTAGCACCGAGGTACATTGAAGCTACAGTCCGTGAAAAGTTGTCACCAGTGGTGTATCGTCTATCTGATTTAAATGGTTCTGATCTTGGTAAATGGCATGTTAAAGACTTAAAACCTTTTGTATGTGATGAAGATAATATGTCATCCCCTTAGTCCTGATCCCCTATTCCCTGTTCCCCCTGTATTGTTCTTCAGTTCCCTTAGTCTTGATAAGAAGTTGATATTCTCTTTGATTTTGGTATGTCGTCTTTTGGTCCCTGTTGTTGTCGTATACCCCCTTGTATGAATTTGTTGTGATTTGGCCCTTGTTGTTGTTGTATCCACCTTTGTTAGTCTTCTTTTATTTTAGTCTAGTTGTTGAAGTGAGTATATTCCCTGTGAGACGTTTAACATAAAGTTACCGATCTCGACTTGAGACAAATGTTAAGATTACGTTGTCTCATTGAGGTATTTAGAATGGAGATTCTAAATCCTCATTTTTGCTGAACCGTTGCCAACAAAATTCCCTGAAACTCGCTAGGCGTTTAGTGGAGTTTAGGCAGATGCCTATCTGCTGAGCCTAGAGCTCAAATGATTTTTTTAGTTCTCGAAAACCGCTCGCGGTTAGGCAACGAGGTGACAAGGCTGTGCCTGCCCTGATATTTCACTTGTGTTACTGTTGTGGATGTCAGCGAGGTCCACACAGGGCACAATGTTAGCTTCTTCCCCAAGGCACAGAAACTCTTGTCACCTACAGTTCATTTTAGAGTCATTACACATTTCAGTCTACTCGACTTTAAAGAGTCTGGCGATCGATGGTACGCTAGCCCAATCCCTAACGTTTGTTTGTTTAATTTAATCCCCACTAGCCATCATCTAAAAAAATTTTGATGTGATTGTTTAGCCTCACTCAAGGAGTCATGGTTGATTTTTGTTTGGTTTATCGAAAACTGGATAGCTATCCGAGCTTTCTCTTTTCGGAGGAGGCTGTGTAGCGTTTAAAAAACCAGTGAAAATATGATCTTTAGATTTGTATAGATTTTACAATCCCTCTCTAAGAAGTCCAAATTTTTTTATTCAGTTTTTTACTTAAATTCAGATTGCAAGGAATTTTCTAAAACCGCACCTGTATACATCTACAAAGTATTGCGCACATTTCAATGTGTTACAAGATTCCTGTTTATTTGAGACGCAAAAACAGAATTTGTAAGAAGTTTTGACAAAAGTACAGTTCTAATGCGTAGATGAACTTTCTAGAAGAAATGTTGAAAATCAATTTGATTGGTTTGTTTGAATTTGGTACAAAGATCGAAGCTCGTAATTGGCTCTGAAGAACGGAAGCCGGAAATTGCGTAGTGACAGGATCAAGGAATTTTGGCAGGAGACGGAGAAGAAAGCGGGCATTCTTACAATGGTAGTGAATCAGTAAACATCGATAGTCAGTAACCGGCTTTTTTGCGACGCAAAAAGAATTTCCAAGTAAATGGGATCTATCAAAGTTCTTCTGTGTTGTTGTTAAGTAGGTGTACCATCAGTTTGATGGTGTAGCAGTTCCTTTTTAGATGGTAAAAGTGTAATATACGCTTTGTAAAAATACTGCGTATGTATTTATGAAAGCCGGCATAGTACTAATATCGTAGTGATGAATTAAACCCAAGCCTCCCGTCTCCTGGATTAGAAAACCTATTTCCCGAGGTAAATAAGCAAATTTCTTTTGTTTTATGGTATTTTCATGGTATAATGGTATATGGTGCAATCAGTAATTTTCCATTGACATTTTCCCCTTCGAGTGACGTATGAACTACGTACGTGCTGTCAAGTGTCATGTCAAGTTTCACAATGGTGAAGTTTTGAATTTTAAGGTATAGTGACTTTTAATAATTATAAAATTCTCAAACTAATAACGTTAATTTCTTTCAACATAAAAAAATAAATCTTTTTGGAACTTAAAATACAAAAATGAAAAAGTAAATTGTTGAACAGAACAAAGAATAATTTTGCTTCCATCATTAAAATATTATTGTAAAGACATAATTGTAAGTTAATGTTAAAATCCTTTTTGAAACCTTTTGAAATAGTTAAAAATAAAAGATTTACGGAATGATATTTGACAGGTGACATAGTTGTTGTTATTTTCAATAATTAAGTACTACGAGGAGTAGTCAGTAATTCTTTAATGTAAACATTGTTCCCTGAATGGATATAAATTTTTGTTTTAATGCAAATGCTATAATATATGTCATAATTAGGTCAGTCAGTCAGTTATACAAGTCATAATTAAGTCAGATATCAAATCCTCAATGCAATAATATTATTGTTTATCTTTTGGTGCACCATAACCTATGTTCAGAAAAGTAGATGTATTTTTTTACAGGTAATTTTTTATGTAATCTGAAAGTTTTGTTATCTCAAGGAATAATTTTTCAATAAATGCCATAATTGTGTATTTTGTCCTGTTTATTTACCGCTAACCTATTGGCAAAATTTTAACCACAAACTTTAAAAGCTTTTTAGAGTCAAATTTTAAGATGTTGGATGATCATAGAAAGTAAAACTCCTGGTAAGGCGCCCTAACAAAATATAGCCAGGATTTATATTTAACACCCCAGGATATCTGTAAGTACCCTTGTTTAAATTTTTGATAGTAGTAAATATTCCCTAATCCCTAACTTCTTCTTAACGAACTCACAACCTTAGCTCTCCAACCAAAACACGAGCCGCCGTAGCAAAGTAGTTTTTAGAAATATCCCCTAGTTTTCTCGACCCTTTTGTATTTAAGCAGTATCTAAATTTTCCAAGCTTTTATCTTCCCCCTTATTTCTAAGTGCTACAATGTGTGCTAAAGTAATCTTATAATAACTAAACTTGTAGTATACCGTATATTATATCTAACAATAAATCACTAAAAATTTTGTTTTTATTATCTCCACAAAATGATTACAAATTAATGACACTACAGCTGTTTCGACAGAGTACCTTTCTCAAGTGATGAGTTTTTATTGTGCGTCAACGTTGACTGCTGCATGTCATTTTTTTAATTATATATATATACATATCTTGACAGGGGAAGGCATGTGAGAGGTCTCTTTTTTGATTTGTCCCGTGCCTTTGATTGTCTGGATTTTAATTTTATTAAAAATAAATTTTACAACCTAGGTTTCAGAGGAGATTTCTTGGACTGGATAGTAGACTATTTGAGCAATAGAAAAATGTTAGTTTCATATCAGAATTCTGCTTCGACAGTTTTCAATATTGATAAAGAAGTCCCTCAAGGATCTGTTTTAGGACCGCTTATATTTATTCTTTTTATGAATGATCTTCCTGATTACATTAAATCTCGAGTTATTACTATTTACGCAGATGATACTGCACTAGCGATCTCTGCGCCTAGTAACGAGGAACTTATATTATTATCCAACGGTGTTTTTAGGTCATTTGTAGATTGGTCCAAAGCAAATGGATTAATAGTAAACGTTGATAAAACTCAATTTTTATATTTTCATTCCCAAAATGTTCTTAGCAATGTATACTCATTATCATTTAAATTTGACGATATACTTATTTCGTCAGTTACAACAACAAAATTTTTAGGTTTAAATATAGATTGCCGTTTTGAGATGGACTGAACGAGTCAATGCAATAAATACAAAATTAAATAAATCGTTTTATGCTATTTCTAGAATAAAAGATACTATGCCGATATCAGCACTGATCAATATCTATTACGGCCTTGTTTACAGTCATATTAGTTACAACATACTACTATGGGGAAATTCTATTGACAATTGTAAAATTTTTGTAACTCAGAAAAAAATTATTCGAAAAATATTCGGGCTAAAATTTCGGGAAACTTGTAAACCAACGTTTATAAAATACAAAATCATGTCATTCTATAGTCTGTACATTTACCACACTCTACTGTTTGTCAAAGAAAATTTCAATCAATTTGAAACTAATGCTCATCGACATGATTACCATACAAGAAATTCTAATAAGCTCCGAATACCCCAGTCTAAAACATCAAGATTAGAAAATAGTTTTAAATTTATGGGAATGAAATTGTACAATAAACTTCCCGATGAAATGCAGGAGATTACTAGTTTTAACAGTTACAAAAATAAAATCAAAAATTTATTATTAGCCAAATGCTACTACTCAGTCAAAGAATTCCTTGACTATAGCCTATAAACTATTTTAAACTATTTTATTTTTTATGTATAAATTGTTTTGTATTTGTCTAAATATGTTATTTTATATATGTTATCACGTGTTAGGTGTTAGGTACCTCTATAAAATTTTGTAGCTGAACCATGTTAGCTTGTAACAGTTATATTACTGTTCTACAATGTAAAATCATGTAAATGACCTGTCCTATACATTTGTAAAAATGTCTTGAAAGGATCAATAAATATTTCTATTTCTATTTCTATTTCTATTTCTATTTCTATTTCTACACTTTATAGTAATACTGTATAGTTGATGAGAAGGGAGCTGTTTATCTCCAGTCAGACATACAGGGTGGGGCATTAGTGTGACAAAGTCCAATTACTTGTTTTTCGTAAGAGATACGTAAAAAAGTTATTAAAATTGTTGCACGGATAGGATCATAATTTAAAAATAGTTTCAGATATACAGGGCCACCCGTATTGACAGGGTGATACAAACTTATGTTTTTTTAAATTGAACACCCTGTATTTTTTACATTTTTGGATTCTCCTCGATGTCTTCTTTCCCAAAATATAGGGATTGGTGATATTATATGGGGTAGTTTAAAAGATAACCCCTTCGGTACGGTGATGCACCCGTGTGCATCATGCTCGACTGTCCGGCCAATACGGTGATGCACACGGGTGCATCATGAGTTTTCGTTCGCCATAAGGCGGTGACACCATCTTCATCATATTTCAGGTATTTTTGTTTCGTCCGAATTACATTATTCAAATCCAAAAGTGGGGAAACCACGCCCTAAAGTGGGTGATGTCCAGAAGGAGATTAGATTTAGTTAATTTGATTGGTGATAAGGTTGTTTGGATGTTTGACGGATGGGATTGTGTGGGAGGTGAAGGTACTGTGCTGCTGTTTGCAACTTACCTTACTATCCCTTGCAAGATAATTCGCTATATTTATAATGCAATAAAATTTAATTTAACTCACGTACCTACTATGTAGAATAATAAATTTAATAAAAATAGTTTTATTTCTAAAATTAGTGTTATTATTACATTAACTTTAATTAGTTGTAGTGTGATACTCTATTTTAACCGAGCGCGCAAAACCGCTCGGTAAACGGTCGAATCCGTATATAGGAACCGACTTGCAGAATGACGGTCCGGCACGAAGGGGATAATTACGTTTTATTGTTAATTTTGTAGCAATATTCACACCCTGTAGAATTGTAGCAATTTGATATCAAAGTTTCTATTTATGGTCAAACGATTTTTAATATAGTCTACTATTGTTAAACATTAATAATATAGCGAAAAGTTTAATATTTACATATAGGGTTGGTCAAAACTCGGAATGAGTATTTTCTTAAATAGAACACCCTGTATTTTAGTATTGTAATGAAATGATATTTTATGGTACTTTTTTATTTCTTTAGAATTCCCTATACCTAACTGCTTTAATTTTTGAGTTATTCGTGATTCTTAAATCCAAACATTGCAACAAAAATTACGTGAAATTTTATTAGGTGGCTATGCAAATATTCAATCAAAAATAATTCATTTAAAAAAAGTAGATATTAATCAAGACTGATCTTTAATTTATTAATTTTGGATGAGATATCCAAATACCTACGTAGCTAAGATTGTTGGTGCGCAAAATATGAATAAAAACATACAAGATTCTACCTAGTTGGCTATGACAATAAGTTTGCTAAAAAAATTGACATTATACTATTTTTATAGTTCCAGTTGCTTTATTACCATTACTAATACATATTAATTTTTTTAATGAGTAACTGATCAAAATGATTTTTGTGCTAGGAGAGTATAACAAAAATGAGCTACTAGCACTAAGAATTTTTCATCAGCAATTCCCTGATAGACGAAAACCAAGAAGAGTAACTTTTGAAAGTACACTAAAACGATTTCAACAGTTTAGGTCTAGATAGTTAGATTATAAGAGCGTTCTTCCTAATATGCAGATCCTCAGTTACACTAAGGATCAGGTTTCTCGTAATTTAAGTATCAGTCCATTGAAACCGTTTTAGTATACTTTCAAAAGTTTCTGTTCTTGGTTTTAGTTTATCAGGGAATTGCTGATGAAAAATTCTTATTGCTAGTAGCATATTTTTGTTATACTCTCATAGCACAAAAACCATTTTAATAAATTACTCATCAGTTACTTATTAAAAAAAATTAATGTTAGTAATGGTAACAAAGCAAGTGGAACTATAAAAATAGTATAATGTCAAATGTTTTAGCAAAATTGTCATAGCCAACTAGGTAGAATCTTGTATGTTTTATTCATATTTTACACACCAACAATCTTAACTACGTAGGTATTTGGATATCTCATCCAATATTAATAAATTAAGGATCAATCTAGATTAATATCTACTTTTTTTCGAAAAATTATTTTGATTGAATATTTGCACAGCCACCTAATAAAATTTCACGTAATTTTTGTTGCAATTAATGTTTGGATTAAAGAATCACGAATAACTTAAAAATTAAAGCAGTTAGGTATAGGGAATGCTTAAGAAATAAAAAAAGTACCAAAAAATATCATTTCATTAGAATATTAAAATACAGGGTGTTCCATTTAAGAAAACTCAAAAAAATATCCATTCCGAGTTTTGGCCAACCCTGTATATTAGTATTAAACGTTTCGCTATACTATTAATGTTTAATAATATTAGACTATATTAAAAATCGTTTAACCATAAATATAAACTTTGATGTCAAACCACTACAATTCTACAAGGTGTGAATATTGCTACGAAATTGACAATAAAACGTAATTATCTTTTATTCTACTCCATATAATATTACAAAACCCTATATTTTGAGAATGAAGACATCGAGGAGAATCCAAAAATGTAAAGAGATATAGGGTGTTCCATTTAAAAAAAACAAAAGTTTGTGTCACCCTGACAATACGGGTGACCCTGTATATCTGAAAATATTTTAAAATTCAACTTTTACCTAAATAACTTTTTTGTGTATCTCTTACGACAAACGAGTAATTGGACTTTGTCACACTAATGCCCCACCCTGTATCTGTGTTTTTAAATTTATTAATTTCTGCAGAGTCTAATACGAGTAGCTTCAAGCCCTTATTTTTAAATACGTAGAATTTGAAATTAGCCGTTTAAGCTTTACTTTATCGTGTCCGGACATGTAATTCATAAAATTTCGGCCCAGTATCGGGCTACGTCGGTTCCATCTTTGTTGGCGAGCCACAAATCTTCGAGAGTACACCGATGAGGACAGTTTCTGCATGTAAGAAGATGTTCCATATTCTGTGTTTCTCCACAGTTACAGTTCACATCATCTTGGTCTATTTTCCCCAATTTTGCCATGTTTGATTTTACTGGAGCGACCCCTGTTTTTATCCTATTCATAGTTTTCCACGTTTTAAAGTCTAGAGGCTGACCGGTCCATTGAACTTGAGGAAGAGGGAAATACTCAGGCGGTTCATCCTGCACTGTTCCAAGGAAGCTTTTCCTGGATTTTAGTCGCTTTCGCGGTGTTCGAGCTCTGAATAGGTAGTGTTGCCCAAAATCGGTCTTGGTCTTGCAGTCTTGGTCTTGTTCTTGCGTTTTCGCAAGACCAAGACCAAGACAGCCTAATTTTAGCAAGACCAAGACCAAGACTTACCGTGCAAGACTTAAGCAAGAACAAGACTAAGCCTGCGAGACTCTTGCGTCTTGCAGTTAGAACTGAGGGTCGTTTTAGGGAGTAGATAATTTCGGCTATATTCTTAGATAGTCTATAAAAACCAAAAAGAATTGTAACAAAAATTTTGAAAATTGGACTTACGCGCATTACGAACAATACCATAAACATACATAGAGAATCAAAATATCCATTAAAAGAACATTCGACACATTTGACATGTACTGAGAGGTCATTATTATAATGTAAAAATAAAATTTTTTAGTTATACATTCTTTCTCAGCAGCAGTAGCGTAGCTAGGCCCACAGGGGCCACGTATCAAAGATTTTCGCGGGGCCCTTTTCAAGAACTGATATAAGGTAGCGCTAGAAAATGTTCAATGGAACACCGTACTTATGTGAATGTGTACGCTTTTGTATGGTGTCGAAGGTTAGACTTTAACGGATACCCTTCTCAAAAAGCTGGAAGCCTTTGAAACCTTGGTGTATCGGAGGATCCTACGAATAAGTTGGGTGGATAGAGTTCGTAACGAAGTTGTTATACATCGGAGGGGAAAAATTACAGGGAAGTCATCAGAGCAGTAAAAACTCGCAAACTTGAATATTTTTTTGGCCATGTTATGAGGTGCTATGTGCTATCCGTATTATACTACGGGATGGAAGCGTGGACACTGAAGAAAATTGACGTGAGAAGACCGGAGACATTCGAGATATGGATGTACCGAAGAGTGCTAAAGATCTCATGGTTAAATAGAATAACCAACGTAGAGGTAATCAGACAGATGTATGCATAAGGAAAGAGAAGTAATTCTATCAATTAAGAGAAGAAAACTGAGATATATGGGACATGTGATGTGAGGAGATAAATATCTAATACTCCAGTTCATTATGTAAGGAAAATCCAGGAAAAAGATTTATAGGAAGTTGATAGCTGATTTAACTCATGACTGAAGAATCTGAGGGCATGGTTTGGATGTAGTAACAACGAATTATTTAGAGCCGCACTCTCAAAAGTAAAAATCGCTTTGATGATTGCCAACCTTCGAAGCGGAGACGGCACCTAGAGAAGAATGCGCCACCCAGAGAGTTATAATATACTCCATTTAATAATAAAAGGCAAAGGAGACGGAAGAAAAGGGCCAGGTCGAAGAAAAACGTCATGGCTTAGAAACCTAAGAGAGTGGTTTGAGAAACTCCAGCTTCCATTTTCCGAGCTGCCGCCAACAAAATTACTATACCCAATTTTTATAGCGGATTTTTTATTCCAATTTAAAATTCCTGAGATTCAAATACTCATCAGTACGAACTAACCAGCATCTGAAAGAATTACTAAGAAGTGCTGTCACCATTTATTCACTAAGATTTAAAGAATTATCAAAAGAAGTAAAAAAAGCTCTGTAAAAATTTTTTCAACACCTCTTTTTTGCATAACTTTTTAATACGTATTTAATGACGGCTTCTAAAAAAATTCAAATTTCTATCAAAGAATATCAAGGACCTTGACCACCCCTGTTACAGACGACAATTAGATAAGAATTATTGTTTCATTAGTAGATAGAGATCTAGTACCTACTTACCATTGCAATCTAAATCACTTTGAGAATCTGGTTGATGGAAAAATGAAGAAATTTTGGGTATCTTCTTCAGAACTTCTTCCTTTTTTTGTTTCATTTTTCTTTTCATCGCTCCACTCAGCTACTCTCTTTTTATTTCACTCATTTTTTTCACTTCACAATATTTTCAGAATTTAAAATTTAAACTTTCTGAATCGACTGCACAAATTGAACCTAATAAACCTAATAAACTCTAATAAACCAAACTCAAAAAATAGATTTGAAAACAGATTCAGTTTTTTCAACAACACTTGTTCTTGTTATATTATATAAGCCAAGGGTGACTGGACAATGAAAAAATGGGCTAAACAATAAATAGATTAAGTACACGAAAATATACCCAAAACAATATACACACTTTTCCAAATCGTCAAAGATTAAGCGATAACAAAAATTGCAATTTGGCCATTTTATAGTGTGTCACCGCCAACAGTGAATGAACAATGAAAAGTAACTTGAAACCAAAAACAAAGCTACTTTGTTGTTATGGAATACGGCGGCAAATATTATAGATAAAGAATCCATTACACGAAAAGGTCGACATCCAAACAATACACTGTTTCAAAGCGTTTTATTAGGGAAATTGTAGAATATTTTGTTCAATTTTTTAAATGGAAGTTTTGTTTCGACATGCAGCGCCGGGGCCCCGTATAATTGATACGGCGCGGCGGTAGCTACACCTTTGCTCAGCAGCCGACTTCTTTGCTTTGAAATTAATAATTGTTCTGGTTTTGAGAATAGTCGTCTTCTAATTATATTCATATAACACAACATTCCTGCGTTGCGACGCCTACAGTAATATCGAATATCGTATCCAAACTTTTTAAAAATATGTCACCTTAGCACTTATATTTCTCCAAGAAATTAACGCACCGCCCATCTTTATTTATACGTCCATGGCACCATACCACTTTAAAAACGGGGCATTTTTAATGTCTCAAATTTCCTAAGCCTGTTGTTATTTAAATTTAAGTGATTTTTTTAAATATTTGGTCTTATTCTATTCTTTATAAATATCGCAGTAATAATAAATATTGTTGGTAGACAGGTCAATTATTGTCAGTGTATACCGGGTGTACCAATCAAACTGTGTTTTTTCTTACTTTATAAATGCTTTGTTTACCAAATAGGGAGGGGGTTGAAATTTTTCTTACAAACTGACGATTTATTTATTGCTCTAAAATCGGTTGAGATATGCAAATGAAATTTTGTGGGTTTTAAGAGGTAGTTTTAACTTTAGTTAGTTAGAACATAGACAGCGATCGTGGGTTCAAACCCCACCCGGTGTCAGTTGTTTAGATATTTATTAATTTGGCTAGTCTTTACTATGGCTATGATAGTTTGACTAGTCTTTACTATGGCTATGATATTCAAGCTTAAAATGTACCTCTCTGTTACGGTGTTCTAAGATATGCAATAGGCTAATGGGCAACTGCGAGACTTGCAAGACCAAGACCAAGACCAAGACCGGGAGCGCAATACCAAGACCAAGACCAAGACCAGGTGTACTGGCGCAAGACCAAGACCAAGACTGTCTAAGTCTCGTCTTGGTCTTGCATTTGGGCAACACTATGAATAGGGCATGCCGCTCGTCCGCAATATGTTTAATTTTCTCTATGTGCTCTGCAACGCCTCTGCGTGTTGATAGTTCTGCAAAACCCGCTGCTTTATATAGATTTGAGAGTGACCTTGGTTTCATGCACCCCGTTACTATTCTGCATGTCTCATTTAGCGCAGTATTACTAGCTTTCCCTCTCGTTTTTAACGGGGACAAGGAAGGAGCCTCCACGAGATCAATAGTGCCACATCAACTACAAAACAGTAAACACTATTAACGGCGACGCCTGGAAACGTCTAATAGTAGACGGCCAATTTTTTCCAACACCGGACCAAACCAAATCAGATGGCAAACATCAAGCCACAACGGCTCTTCTCAGAGCCAACACTGACATAAATATCCACTCAGAGCCATAAATATTGAGGGCATCACTATTTATAGCAAAACAAGACATCTTAGCCATTTAAAGAATGTTTATCATCTAGAAGTATGTAATTTCTGTTTTTCTACTATCGAAATACCTTCAGAAGGGCTATGTTATCTAATTAAAAAAGATTATAATTAGGATTTTTAGTAAAAATGCTTATTTTGAAGGTATGTTGCTTATCATTGTTTATTTTACTTCTTATGATAAACTATAGTGAAATTTCATGTTACTTCCTGTCTTAAGCAAAATTCTATGAAGTATACAGAGCTATAATAGAACTCTAATAATTCAATAAATCATAAGAATTATTATCCCTTAGGCTTAGGAGATAAGTGGGAAAACCCATCGTTATACCTGCCATGTAATAAACTAATATTTGTCTGCAGAAAGCCCAAATTTATTATATTGTTGTAAAATAGTACCGGCACATTTGTCTAAATTTAAATACGCACCAATCACATCTGCAGATGTTCAAAGAACTTTTTCTACGTATAAATAATATACATATTTATTTATGTAAAAATAATAAATTTTTGCCCGATTCATTCTACGCCCTGTGCTCTCTACGACGCGACAATAAGATAAATACTGTCGTAAAGTGTGAAAGTCCGATGAGGCTTGTCGTGACGACCAAAGTCGTAAAGTATGAAAAAGGCCTAATATAATCCTGCAGTCTGCAGTGTCCGTAAATAACAGATTCTCAAACTAAGAAATAGCTGTGTACTCCGGTCAACTTACGCATCCGAGGCTACAAAAATTACCATCAAGCTGAAAATTGGCAGGATTGTTCAAAATACCATCATAAGTGAAATTTAAAAAGTCCTCATAAATCCGACCCGTGCTAAAAATTTTACGCGGGGTCAAAAGTCACCAAATATGGTTTTTAGCGATTTTCAGCGAAACGGTAAGTTTTATCGTAAAATTAGTTCTAACAAAAAATGTAAACTAGATAATTATCTATAAAAACTGTCTTATTACTTTTTTTCCTGAGAGCCACCGTTTTTGAGATATAACGATTCAAAAAGTGGTAATCGTCATAATATGCGCAATGCGCACACGTTTCCACACCAGCCTTGAGGTAGTGTATTTAGCGCGTTTTTTTAACGTGGTTTCCCCAGTAGGCCTATTCCACGGATCTGTTATGATTCTGTTTAATTTAAAGCTATTTAATAATTGATATTGGCAAGGGTTAAAAATGATAAAAGTTATATAAAGCGGTATAAATTAAAAAAAAAATGGAAATTTATCAAACTGGTTCATAATTTTCTAATACTTCTGCTTCCCTTGTTCTTCTTCTCATTGTTCTTCTTCCTCTTCTTCATCTTCTAGTTCTTCTTCTTCTTCTTCTTCTTCTTGTTCATCCTGGGTGCAAGTAAATTGTCCCAATAATGACACATCGCATGGCTCCTCTATAGAATCACATGAATACTCAATTGTTTGTGATTCAACATTGGAGCACGAACGGTTTTGACACTTAGTGCATGCTACCGAACCAAACAGTCCAACTTTTTTGCAACCACATTTAGCGCTACATCCCTTTTTACAGTTGCAAAAAATTGTGTTCAGGAGTTTTTCCAGCGCAGGGGGGAGTAAAGTTTGAATTGGTTCTAATGAACTGTCGACTAATTTCCATCCCCAGTCTTTTGGATCTAGCTGATAACCAAGCCACACTTGAACTTGGTAATATACCCGAAAAAGATGTTGAAGAGCAGCCGCTGAGGTTGAAGGAAGACAAGATAACTGCACTTGTTTTTTGTTTCGAGTACTGTTAAAAAAACATGCATATCGAAACCTACCTAAGCACGTAGTTTTCTTAGGCGCTCCATATATAGAGAGAAGAAAGCTAATTCCGTTGGAAATAACTTCTTGTGGAGTTTAATTAGTTTTTCTAAAAACTTCAGCAAATTCAAGTAAATTTTGTTTTTCAAACATTTTAAAAACAGTCGTTTTACCCCTCCTGAAAAATGCAGATGTCGTATCCCAACCAGTTATTGCGTGTAAAAATAGTATATGATTTTGACATTTTGCAAAAGTAGATAAACTTTTCGATGAATATATTTCCGATTGGTGTTGAGCTTTTCCAGGTTTAAAAAAAAGATAGTTTTTTCGATTGGAGTTCTAGCAGTGAGTAATACGAGCAAGTCTACATCTTCATCTACAACAATAATAGTTGTATTTGTTAAAATGAATTGCTCTATGGCTGTTTCAATTATCATTACGTCAGCATCATTATTAGCTTGTTTTACCGATGTATTTTCAGCAATAAACTTATCTTTCAGCATTGAAATGGACCGAGATTTGTTGTGAGTATTTGCAAGAAATTTCTGTTGAGTGGTAGATACTGTCATAGCTTGATCAAATAAAATATTAGAATATGAATCAACTCTTTCAGTGCTTGCATTGATTAATGTTTTTATACCACGTTCAACGGTAACAATTTCACCTTCAGTTAAAATTTTAGCGCAAATAAAACAATATTCTGACATTTTTGTTATAACAATGAAAATAACACGAAATAGGTTAAAAATATAGGTTTAACACGTATTTTCACTCCGGAGTAGTACTCAAGACTAATTAATACCTCGAGGGTGTCATTTACCTGAAGGATTTCGCCACCCAGGGAGATTACGGTGTAATTTGCATAAGTATTTATTAGTACTTAGCAATAAACATTTTGCTAGAAAGTTGTCTTTCATTATTATGTCCAAACCCTTCTGAAAAAAGAATAGGTAGGGTGATTAGATTAGCCGACGAACGTGTTTATTCCGACAAAACCGATCTTTACAAATTGAATTAAGGCGCATAAATAAAAAGAATTATTATAAGTTAATACTTTGTAATATCAATTTACTATTTCTGTTGGGATTAAGCCGTAAAATTTAAATAAATCTTATTATTTTCGGGTTATATTCACTTTGTAAAGATTTTTTTTGTTGGCACTGTAATATAATACAGATTATACATTGCATCCCTCGGTAGACCGCAAGCTGTATAGTAGAAACATTAACATATTTATAATCTTATATTATTATGTGTAATATAAGTTATGTTTACTTGTATTACAGCTTCAGTGATGTATATACCTGGTGTACTAATACATATATTATGACGATTAGAAGTCTTTCAACTCTTTGAATCGTTGTAACTCAAAAACAGTGGCTTTTAGGAAAGAAACTATTAAGATATTTTTTATAGATAATTATCTAACCTACATTTTTTGTTAGAGCTAATTTTACGATAAAACTTACCGTTTCGCTGAAAATCGCTAAAACCATATTTGGTGACTTTTGACCCCGCGTAAATTTTTTAGCACGGGTCGGATTTATGAGGACTTTTTAGATTTCATTTATGATGGTATTTTGAACAATCCTGCCAATTTTCAGCTTGATTGTAATTATTGTAGCCTCACTCCTATTTTTGAGTCTAACTAGACCGGTCTAGTGTTTTTATATTTTGTTTTATTAACTCGAAAAGGATTAGATATGTCTCAATTTCTTATTCATGTTATTTGCTAAATTCGACCCTGGTGACAGACGTCGTTTGTATCAGTCCCGGATACAAGTTGTTGACTGAAGAGCACGTTCTTTCTTTTGTCAAAATTCAAGTAGTGTACGCTCAATAGAGAGAAATTCTGCGGAACCGCAATATACATCTCAATAAAATTAAAATTCGGCCAATGTGTCAAGTCAGATAACAACAACATATCAATCACGATCCTCGTTTTTGTTGTTCCTCATTTATAATTCAGGTAATATAAATATTTGGGAAAAGTTCGATGTACATTTTATAGTCATAATCCTATGTTGATTATTGATTTATTTCTTTACATATAAAAAGCAATACATGTTTGATACAAATGAAAAAAAAACTTTATATTGTTGACAGTGCCGAAAGATTTATTAAAAAAAAAGGATGTGTGTACTTTGTACGTACACACTTACGTGTGTACTTCTATTATCATTATGATTTAAACAAAATAAATATATTTTAAACAGTTTAATTGTATTTTTATATAAATATCAAAGTTAAAATAATACCAAAAATTTAAAAATAACGTTAATACGTAATTTTTTTATGAAATGTAGCCTCCCCGAAATGATGTCTATTAAGCTAGAATGATCATTTTATAAGGGAGCCATAAAAATTACGCCATATTTTTTTGCTATTTTATTGCTAATTTATTACGCAAATTAAAAATGTATTGCTTCATCCCTTTCAGAGAAACAGGTGGCCATTCCAGCTTAATATTAAGCTAGAAAGGCCAACATTCATATATCCGAAACGAAAGTAGATAGAGAGTTGCTTCCGGTGGCCTATTTTATTGCTAATTAATTGCTAATTTATTACGCAAAATAAAAATTTATTGCTTCACCTTCTTCAGAGAAACAGGTGGCTATTCCAATTTAATATTAAGCTAGAATAGCCAACATTCATATTTCCGGAACGAAAGTAGATAGAGGGTATCTTCCGGCAGCATATTTTATTGCTAATTAATTGCTGAAAGAATGGGTATACAAGAATTTACAAACTCACCCCCTTCAAACCCTACCGTTATCATCATCCCCGGAATCCACAAAAAGTGAAAATAACCAGTTTAAAAACCTAAAACCAAGTGAGTATTTTTTTTATTAATTGCTATAGGTCTAAGCCAAAAATGAATGTTTTTCTTCATCCCCTAACGAGCCACAATGGCTACTGCTGTTTAATACTTAAGGCTACAATACCCAACACTCTTATTTCAGGAAAGAAAGCAGATAGAGGGTCGCTTCTGGCAGCATATTTTATTTTTAGTTAATTGCTAAAAGATAGAATATACCAGAATTTACAAACTCACCCCCCCCCAACCCCTACCGTTATCACCTTTCCACGGATTTCACAAAGAGTGAAATAACCAGACTAAAAATTTAAAACCAAGTGAGTATTTTTTCTATTTAACTGCTGCAGGTCTACGCCAAAAACGAATTTTTTGCTTCATCCCCTAACGAGAAACAATGGCTACTGCGGTTTAATTCTTAAGCTACAATACCCAACACTCCTATTTCAGGAACGAAAGCAGATAGAGGGTCGCTACCAGCGGCATATTTTACTGCTAATTAATTTCTGAAGGATATGGTATACAGCAACTTACAAACTCACCCTCTCCAACCCCACTGTTATCATTATTCCCCGGATTTCACAGAAAGTCAAAGTTACTAGTTTAAAAACCTAAGACCAGGTGGGTATTTTTTTCTTAGCAACTGCTGCAGGTCTGCGCCAAAAACGATTTTATTTCTTCATCCCCTAACGAGCAACAATGGCTACTGCGGTTGAATACTTAAGCTACAATACTCAATTCTCGTATTTCAGTAACGAAAGCAGATAGAGGGTCGCTTCCGGCGGCCTATTTTTTTGCTAATTAATTGCTAATTTATTACGCAAATTACAAATTTATAGCTTCAACCCCTTCAGAGATACAGGTGGCTATTCCAGCTTAATATTAAGCTAGGATGGCCAACATTCATATTTCCGGAACGAAAGTAGATAGAGGGTAGCTTCCGGCGATATATTTTATTGCTAATTAATTGCAGAAAGATTGGGTATACACGAATTTAAAAACTCACCCCATTTAACCCCTACCGTTAACATCATTACCCGGATTTCACAAAAGGTGAAAATAACCAGTATAAAAACCTAACACGAAGTGGGTATTTTTTACTTATTAATTGCTACAGGTCTAAGCCAAAAATAAATGTTTTGCTTCATTCCCTAACGAGCCACAATGGCTACTGCGGTTTAACACTTACGGTTACAATACCCAACAGTCCTATTTCAGGAAAAAAAGCAGATAGTAAGTCGCTTCTGGCGGCATATTTTATTCCTAATTAACTGTTGAAAGATGGAGTATACCAGAATTTATAAACTCACTCCCTCCAACCCCTACCATTATCATCGTTCCTCGGATTTCACAAAGAGAGAAAATAACCAGTTTAAAGACTTAAAACCCTCTATCTGCTTTCGTTCCTGAAATAGGAGTGTTGGGTAATGTAGCTTAGGTATTAAACTGCAGTAGCCATTGTTTCTCGTTAGGGGATGAACCAAAAAAATTGTTTTTAGCGTAGACCTGCAGCAATAAATTGGCAAAAAATACCCAATTGGTTTTAAGTCTTTACACTGGTTATTTTCACTCTTTGTGAAATCCGGGGAACGATGATAACGGTAGGGGTTGGGGGTGAGTTTGTAAATTCTGGTATACCCCATCTTTCAGCAATTAATTAGAAATAAATGATGCCGCTGGAAGCGACCCTCTATCTGCTTTCGTTCCTGAAATAGGAGTGTTGGGTATTGTAGCTTAAGTCTTAAACCGCAGGAGCCATTGTTTCTCGTTAGGGGATGAAGCAAAAAATTCGTTTTTTGCGTAGAACTGCAGAAATTAATTGGCAAAAAGTACCCACTTGGTTTTAGGTCTTTAATGGTTATTTTCACTCTTTGTGAAATCCGGGGAACGATGATAATGGTAGGGGTTGGAGGGGTGGGTTTGTAAATTCTGGCATACCCCATCCTTCAGCAATTAATTAGAAATAAAATATGCCGCCAGAAGCGTCCTTCTATCTGCTTTCCTTCCTGGAATAGGACTGTTGGGTATTATAACCTTAAGTGTTAAACCGCAGTAGCCATTGTGGCTCATTAGGGATGAAGCAAAACATTTATTTTTGGCTTAGACCTTTGGCAATTAATAAGCAAAAGATACCCACTTGGTTTTAGGTCTTTAAACTGGTTATTTTCACGTTTTGTGGATTCCGGGGAATGATGATATAACGGTAGGGGTTGAAGGGAGTGAGTTTGTAAATTCTTGTATACCGAGTCTTACAGCAATTAATTAGCAATAAAATATATCGCCGGAAGCTACCGTCTATCTACTTTCGTTCCGGAAACATGAATGTTGGCGATTCTAGCTTAATATTAAGCTGGAATAGCCACCTGTACTTCTGAAGAGGTTGAAGCTATAAATTTGTAATTTGCCTAATAAATTAGCAATTAATTAGCAATAAAATAGGCCGCCGGAAGCGACCCTCTATCTGCTTTCGTTACTGAAATAAGGGGAATTGATTGTTGTAGCTGAAGTATTCAACCGAAGTAGCCATTGTTGCTCGTTAGTGGATGAAGCAGTAAAATCGTTTTTGGCGTAGACCTGCAGCAGTTGCTTAGGAAAAAAATACCCACCTGGTCTTAGGTTTTTAAACTGGTAATTTTGACTTTCTGTGAAATCCGGGGAATGATGATAACGGTGGGGGTTGGAGTGGGTGAGTTTGTAAGTTGTTGTATACCACATCTTTCAGAAATTAACTAGCAATAAAATATGCCGCTGGAAGCGACCTTCTATCTGCTTTCGTTCCTTAAATAGGAGTGTTGGGTATTGTAGCTTAAGAATTAAACCGCAGTAGCGATTGTTTCTCATTAGGGGATGAAGCAAAAAATTAGTTTTTGGCGTAGACCTGCAACAGTTAATTAGAAAGAATACCCACTTGGTTTTAAGTTTTTAAACTGGTGAAACACTTTGTGAAATCCGTGGAACGATGATAAAGGTAGGAGTTGGAGGGGGCTAGTTTGTAAATTCTGGTATATCCCATCTTTCAGCAATTAATTAGAAATAAAATATGCCGCCAGAAGCGACCCACTATCTGTTTTTTTTTCTTGAAATAGGAGTGTTGGGTATTGTAGTCTTAAGTAATAAACCGCAGTAGTCATTGTGGCTCGTTAGGTGATGAAGCAAAACATTCATTTTTATCTTAGACCTATCAATAAACAAAAAATACCCACTTGGTGTTAGGTCTAAACTGGTTATTTTCACTCTTTGTGGATTCCGGGGAACGATAATAACGGTAGGGGTTGAAGGGGGTGAGTTTGTAAATTCTTGTATACCCAATCTTTCAGCAATTAATTAGCAATAAAATATGCCGCCGGAAGCTACCCTCTATCTACTTTCGTTCCGGAAATATAATTGTTGGCTATTCTAGCTTAATATTAAGCTGGAATAGCCACCTGTTTCTCTGAAGCGGGTGAAGCAATAAATTTTTATTTTGCGTAATAAATTAGCAATTAATTAGCAATAAAATAGGCCACCGGAAGCAACTCCCTATTTACATTCGTTCCGGATATATAAATGTTGGCTATTCTAGCTTAATATTAAGCTGGAATGGCCACCTCTTTCTTTGAAGGGGATGAAGCAATAAATTTTTAATTTACGTAATAAATTAGCAATAAAATAGCACAAAAATATGGGGTAAGTTTCATGGCTCTCTTATGAAATGGTCATTCTAGCTTAATAGACATCCCGAAATGACTTTTTCTTTGATGAATCGTAGAAAATCTAAAATCGTTAGATTTAGTAAAGAATTTATTAATTTTGTTTTCATCATATTTTTATACTAATAGGGAACTTGCACATATTTTTTTATTACATAATAATGTTCAGTTTTGTATAAAAATAAGATTTACAAAATTTCAGGCTTCAAAAACTCATAATAACTTAGAAGTACAAATTTAAACTCTTCTTTATCTTAAAATAGTTCAAACGACCCGTGACGTCACAGAGTTTAACTATGTGGTTCTGTTTATGGTTATATTTACGTATATTCTTCTTCTTTTTCTTTAGTTTATTGGCCTCCACCTACTTGGGTATTTTTTCAGCTCGTCGCGTCGTCGGGGAATGAAGGAAAAATATTTATATTCTAATGACATTTATCGTATGTCGTTTTAATAATATACATATATATCAGTTTGTTGAGATGTTGGAGTTTGATGCAGTTTTTAAAGGAAAGGAAAGAAGGTTTACTATTGAAAATAAAACCATTTTGTAAAAGTACAAATTTTCTATGAATAGTTCAAACGATCAAAAACACTTTTAACGTCACATAACTGTATTTTTAACTGACGTTTATAATGTCTAATTTAAAATTATATATACAATTGGTGTAGAATGTAAACGTACAACCCTGTGACGTCACGACGCGTTTTGGGGTGGCTGGTATAAGTTGAATTTTTAGTCGTCTTTAGGGACCAAACGAAAGACAAACAAAACTTTTTTATCTTTGATACAGGTTCCAAATTATGTTCTGTTGTGATTTATACCATTTTTTTCGAATTTAAAATTTTATGCAAGTTCCCTATTATCTTATTCCTAACGAAGACAAATGCAAAGACATAAAAATTATAATAAATATTATTTACTAAAAACACCAATATATTTTTTCACACTTTATTTGCATTTATATCTATATATATTACGTAACTTACCTAAACGTATATTGGGACCGTGCAAGTTCGGCAAAGCGACCCCTATTTCTACGCTCTGTACTTTTATTCGCACTTTTAATTATATTGGCCAATTATATTAGTCCTGGTTACTGGATAATTGTCAAGGTCATAGTCCAAAAAAATAATAAGAAGAAAAAAATAAGATGCAGGTTATGTTATGCAAACGTAAACAATTGTATGTAGTAAATAAAATTAGTTATTAAAATGCAGTACTGCAAGCAAAATACAATTAATTAAATTTACCTTTATATAATAATTGCATATCATATCGATATTGTGGAGCAATATATAATTTTTCTGCTTCAATGTCAGAAGGTATGAAATATACGTCAATTTGACAATTTCAATTGACAATATGAATTATTTAAGATGGTTGCAATATTTCTCCGCGACTCGCGCACGGTCGTTTCTCGTTTCCCTTCCAAGTACTTGCACACCGCGAATAGGTACATATATATATATATATATATATATATATATATATATATATATATATATATATATAACGTATATAAAATAGCCAAACAGAGAGCAAAGAAAGAAAAAGATTTTAATAAGATTAGGTGTATCCGAGATGAAAATAATAAAATACGAATTCAGGAAAAGGATGTCAAAATGGGATGGAGAAAATACTTTGATAGTTTATTAAATTATGAATAATTTGACAGACAGCCTGTGGAATTAACGGAGACATAAGCAGTCGGACCAGATGATACTCCTGGGGAAGTATGGAGAGCATTGGGAGAGATAGGAACAATTTGGCTAGCAGGTTGATTTAATACAATTATGGAAGTTGGACAAATGCCAGACGAATGGAAAAGTAGTATTTTTGTACCTGTCTACAAAAACAAGGGAGATATACAACAATGTACAAACTACAGGGCTATAAAACTGCTTAGTCACACCATGAAAATATGGGAGAGAGTAAGTGACAGACGGATACGTGAAGAGACCGAAATATCCGATAATCAATTTGGCTTTATGCAGGGCAGATCAATCACAGATTCAATTTTCATTATAAGACAGTTGATGGAAGAATACAGGAGCAAAGAAACAAACGCTCATATGGTATTCGTTGATCTTGAGAAAGCATATGATAGAGGTCCTCGAGAGATTCTGTGGTGGACACTCAATAAGAAAGGAGTCCCTAGTGAATATGTAAAGATTGTGAGGGATATGTATGAGGGAGTAACAACTAGTGTTAGGACGGGTGTGGGAGAGTCTGATAAATTTCATGTGAAAGAAGGATTGCACCAAGCCTCAGTGCTTAATCCATATTTATTCTCATTAGTTTTGGACCAGATAACAGCGAAACTACAGGGTAACATTCCATGGTACTTAATGTAGGCTGATGGTGTCATGTTAGTAGGAAATAGGGAGAGAGACTTAGAACAAAAACTGGAACAATGAAGACAAGCTCTGGTGGAAAAAGGATTAAAGCTTAATAGGACAAAAATAAAATATTTGGAATGTTCATTTAAAGATGGAGTTACTACAAATAAAATAATATCTTTGGATGGTGAAATGATTGTGGAATGCAATAGTTTTAAGTAGCTTGGATCGGCATTACAGAGTAATGGAGACATAGATGGAGATGCATGCAGTAGAATTCGGTGTAAATGGTTTATATTAGTATCCAAAAAATAAGAGTATTTAATTTTTAAAAGTCTTAGGTAAATAGTACACACATTCAATTTTTGGATTTCGTAAGTAAGTGGCATCAATTTATGTAATCTAGGTCAGACATATTGAAAACAGCAAGTCAACAAAAATGCAGTTATTAGTAATTCACGGTCACATTAGACAAATATTAAATCATAACAAACAAATACAATTTCTTTATGTATACGTAAAAAGATAGGAGAGATTATTCATTACTCAGAAACAGACTTGGTTAGAGTCCAGAGGGGGTCCATCCATCCAACCCCAACTATTTACTGTCATACGTAGTGAGTTAAATAAAGTTAAATAAACATGTTCAAGTACACAGTGTTTCAAGTTAATCAACCCCCAACACCGGTGGTTGTAGGGTGGCTACCACCATATAGGGCTGGATGGATAAAGTGGAAGGAAGCGAGTGGTGTGTTGTGTGACAAAAAAATTCCAATGAAATTGAAGGGAAAATTCTATAAAACAGTCATAAGACCGGCTATGATGTACCGAACTGAATCTCGGGCAGTGAAAAAGAAAGAAGAACAACGAATGCATGTGGCGGAAATGAGAATGCTTAGATGGATGAGTGGAGTGACAAAAAAGGATAAAATTAAAAATGAATATATTAGGGGAAGTCTAGGTGTGGCACCAATTGACGCCAAAATTAGAGAGCATTGGTTGAGATGGTATGGCCATGTTTAATGTCGAGACGTTGATCACCCAATACGAAGAATCCCTGAAATGCAGATTCCTAGAAGGAGTAGGAGAGGAAGACCAAAGAAGGCCTGGGGGAGACGATTAGATGTTGGTAAAAAGGATTAATATTGATATGACCCAAGATAGAATTGTGTGGAGAAATGAAATTAGGGAAGCCAACCCCGCAAATAGACAAGGCAAAGAGAATGATGATGACTCGTAACTTGAAAGATTTAGCAACTAACTTCATACTCTCGATATGCGCGTACTTCATATTGTCCATTTTATACAAATTCACTCTCAAAATTTTTTCCAATGTTGCCTAAAGAAGTATAACTTCAAAATTAACTTGATAAAGAAGAAGTATCAAAAATCTACAATGCTGGAAAAGTCATCGAGTTTGTTCTTGATTCCTTCAATTTTTGTTCTGGCACCCTTCAATTTTATCTGATACCCTCCATTTTATTCTGACTGTTATTTTTTTTATTGTTTTTATTTTATAAACTGAACTGTCTTCTAACTCGAGAAGGACTGAATTGATTTGGCTACTTTTAATTTTGAAATATTTGTAGAAGTCTAAGGAAGAAGATTTTTACAGATGTCAGTCTATCAGATATTAAATTTTTTTAGTTGTACAGAAAGTGTGTAAAAAAAGTACTCCTTGCTCAAAACTATCTCTATTTTTGACAATATTGAAAATTAATATACAGAAATAATGTTTATAGGTAATTATAAATAACATTAAAACATTGTTTACATACAATAATAAACACTATTTTTCAACATTTTCTCTGCGATAAAGATGAAAATTCAAGTTTGTGCATTAATGAAATACTTATACAATATTTAGATCAAACAAAGTGCCAAATACGCCAGTCAATGGGAGCAAGAATAGGATACCTCCGAATTCTACCCTACTGCATGAATTTTCATGAAATTTTGGGCTTAGCCTCTACTTATCTCCTAATTCAAAGTCTACCCTATGTCAATGTGTGCTTTTATCTTGGGGGTGGTTCCCATCCCTTCTAAGTGGTGGAAATTTTTTTGGTTAAAATTACCACGGAATTCGCTAGACAACCTAATTCTAAGCAAAAACTATTCTATATATTTTTTTGAAAACTCAATACTTTTTGAGTTATTCGTGGTTGAAAATAGGCCATTTTCATTGAAACATACCTTTCCGAACGGTTTTTTGCCAATACCTTAAAACTATGCAACTAACTAAAAAATGTATATCAAACATTTTTGTAAGTTATAAAAAATAAAGAGACACTTGCCTTCATAAATCTTCTAGTTATAATACAAAAAGAGATATGGTAGGTGAAAATGGTTTGTTTTTGGTACATTCTTAAAATGGTGTATTCAACTTGAAATAACCGAGAAACGGTCGCTTTTAGGTGTACAATGCTACCAATACCTTTTGTAGTGCTTGAAAAGACCTTTAAAATGAGCTATATTAAAGGTCCATTACATTAAAACTAAGCGAGATATGCTGCAAACAAATTTGATAACTAATGTATTTAAAAAAAAAATGAGAAGTAATTTTAACCCCCATCCACCAAAATGTAAATGTATCGTTTTCCTTATACAATACCTTTTATTATAGTGTTATTTCTGTGTTCAAAAAGGTGGACGGGTTTAAAATGAATGGTTTTTGAAAAAAAAAAGATCAAATTATAGAGCGCATTTTTAAATTTCCTTAAAAATCTTCCTTTTTCTCCTTGTAACTTGAAAATGATAAGAGATATAGTAATGAAAAATAAAAAAGAAATTTTTATCTTAAAAAAACCCTACATTTTTGTTTGGTATCTTTTTTTCGTATCTCTTATCATTTTCGAGATACATGAAGAAAAAGGAAGATTTTTAAGGACATTTAAAAATGCGCATAATTACATCTTATTTTTTTTTCAAAAACCATTCATTTAAAACCAGACCAACTTTTTGAACATAGAAATAACGCTATAATAAAAAGTATTGTAGAAGGAAAACGATGTATTTAAATTCTGATGGATGAGGGGTTAAATACACTTCTCATTTCTTCTTAAAATACGTTAATCATCAATTTTTTGGAGAATATCTCGCTTAGTTTGAATGTAATCGACATTTAGAATTGCTCAGTTTAAAGGCCTTTTCAAGCACTAAAACAGTTATTAGTATAATTATACACCTAAAATTGACCGTTTCTCTGTTATTTCAAGTTGAATGCACCGATTTGAGCATGCAGCAAAAAAACAAACTCTTTTTACCTAGCATATCCCTCTTTGTATTTTAACTAGAAGATTTATGAGGGAACGAATCTCTTTGTTTTTTTTATAACTTACAGAAATATTTTATAGAGTTTTTTGTTAGATTCATAATTTCTAAGGTATTCGCAAAAATCCGTCCGAAAAGGTGTCATTTTTCAATGAAAATGGCCAATTTTCAACCACGAATAACTCAAAAAGTATTAAGTTTTCAAAAAATAGTTATAAACTAGTTTTTGCTTAAAATTAGGTTCCCTATCCTCTTCCGTGGCTATTTTAACCAAAACATTTTTCACCCCCGATAAGGGGTGGGAACCACCCCCAATATAAAAGCGCACATCGGCATAGGGTAGACTTTGTTTATTGAACTATTCCCTACTTACTGTGAAAATATCAAGTAAATATATGTAGTCGGATGGAATTCGGAGCCAAATACCCTCATTGACTGCCCTAAAAAGCATAGATTTCACGGGAAACATAAAAAAGTAAATAGACCTGAAGTTAGCCGCAGTTTTAGTGACGTAAATCTAAAGGAATAATTTCTCTCTAACGCATTAAATTTTATGTGACAGAAAAAAAGGCACGTCGGTGATTACTTGGGTAATTATTCTAGTTCGGTGATTATTCTAGTTGTCGATAGATGGCGCCATAATAAAAAAAGAATTATTTATTAAATAAAATAATAATATTATCAATATAATCTGTACAATTTATAAGACTATACAAATCAAAGAAAATACCATCTTATAAATGCAATAGACACAATTGATTTGTTTTTATTCCAAATTGAAAATAAAATTTGACAATTGTCAGATTTAACTAAAATGTCATGTTAGAATAAATGTCATAAATGTGTATTATCACGGACTTTCCTCTTTTTCTATAATTTGTGACGCACTGAAAAATGGTCATGAAAAGGAGAATAATATAGCTGTGTGTATGACAATAACGTTGTTGTTTTTAGTATTTTCTTTACAATTTCATGACATTTTCTCACCTTTTACTCCTTCCTTGGACTTCTACAAATGTTTTAAAATCGAAATTAGCTAATTCGATTCAGTCATTCTGTAGCTGTTATAAAAAAGATATAACAAATAAAATGACGTTTATTAAACGTCATTCAATGTTTACATATCGACAAATGTCCCGGACAGACTGCGTGACTTGTCGCATTAGGATTTTATAAGATTAGAAAGTTCTTAATGAAACTGGCAAATAGCCGAAACGTTTAAACAATAATAAAGTGTTTTATTAATAACAGATCGACTATCCCAGGAATTATAAAAGTTTCTATATGTATGTACAGTGATGAGCGCACTAATAACCGGCAAAATATCGCAAAATATGGATAAAACATATTAAGTTGTGAGATAAAAAGAAACAAAACCAGTGGAGGTGGGAGATTTAGCAATAAAAACCTATACACTTGCATTTGCATTATATTTATTGTTCCCACCTTTAGACGTATCAGAGGAGTATGTCAGCTAAAACTGTCACTGTCACAGTGATAGTTGCCAAACTCGTCCGATACGTCTAAAGGTGGGAAACCAGGGCCGGCAATAAAGGGCCTGCAAGTTGTTTGTGTGGGGCGCCAAAAATGAGCTTTTTGTTTGCTGGTGTTACACAAAATACTAATTTAAAAAAACCGAAGTGCGCCTATGCTAGTTTTGCAGGCGGGCACCTTATACCCTAGCGCCGGGACTGTGGGAAACAATCAATATAATATAAAGTACCCCGCACAAACCTTATGGAAATTAGGTCCCAGTGAATTTCGATCATACTTTGGGAAAATACTCTTTGAAGCATCCTGATCTATAGTTCTAGTTCTCATGGGCACAACTCAATCGTATGAAGGATTTTCAAGACATAGAGGCACAAACTCGGAAAATTATATGATTTACTGGGTATTCCAATTCCCTGAGTTACTGGTTATCTGGCAACATGTAGAAGTTTGGATCAAGGAAAAGTACTAGTAGCCTAGGATTTTTTCCTGGCTATCCAATGGCGACCTTTACTTTGACCTTGACCTTCAACGGATGTCATCTTCTTGAGTTTC
Source organism: Diabrotica virgifera virgifera (assembly GCF_917563875.1). Classification (NCBI taxonomy): domain Eukaryota; kingdom Metazoa; phylum Arthropoda; class Insecta; order Coleoptera; family Chrysomelidae; genus Diabrotica; species Diabrotica virgifera. Next base: position 72,452,316 of record NC_065448.1, read on the forward strand.
GAGGGTTTTCGGCATTAAATTGATATAAACAGATTACTCATGGGTTTTTGGGATCGCTAAACACGAATATGCTATCAGAATTGACCTACGGAGGACGTGGTGGCCAGTGCCACTGCAAGGGACGTCATCTTCTAGAGTTTAGATGGTTTTCGACATTTAATTGATGCAGATGAATTACTGGAGGGTTTTTTGAGGTCTCTAAACACGAATATGCCACCAGAACCGACTCCCGGAGCACCTGGTTTCCAAGGTCAATGAAAGGCGCTCCTAGAGTTTCGAGGGCCTTTGGTACTACAATAATGAAAACGGATTAGTTATAGGTTTTTGGGGTTCCTGAACACGAATACATGATCATCCCAGACACAGGAGCATCTGGTGCCTAAGACAGGTTATCTTCTGGAGTTTCGGAGGAATCAAATGGATTACTCTTAGGTTTTTAACTCCAGAAGATAACCTCCCTTAGGCACCAGGTGCTCCTGAGTCTGTGCTGATCACGTATTCGTGTGCAGCTACCCCAAAAACTATAACTAATTCGCTTGCATTAATGTAGTATCAAAGACCATCGAAACTCCAGGAGCGCCTTTCATTGACCTTGGAAACCAGGTGATCCGGGAGTCGGTTCTGGTGGCATATTCGTATTTAGCGATCTCAAAAAACCCTCCAGTAATTCTTTTGCATCAATTAAATGCCGAAAACCATCGAAACTCTAGAAGACGACGTCCCTTGCAGTGGCACTGGCCACTACGTCCTCCGGAGGTTAATTCTGATGGCATATTCGTGTTTAGCGATCCCAAAAACCCAAGAGTAATCTGTTTATATCAATTTAATGCCGAAAACCCTCAAAACTCTAGAAGATGACGTCCGTTGAAGGTCAAGGTCAAAGTAAAGTTCGCCATTGGATAGCCAGGAAAAAATCCTAGACTACTAGTACTTTTCCTTGATCCAAACTTCCACATGTTGCCAGATAACCAGTAACTCAGGAAATTGGAATACCCAGTAAATCTTATAATTTTCCGAGTTTATGTCTCTATATCTTGAAAATCCTTCATACGATTGAGTTGTGCCCATGAGAACTTTTTATCAGGATGATTCAAAGAGTATTATCGAAAAGTATGAACGAAATCCACTGGGACCTAGTTTCCATAAGGTTTGTGCGGGGTACTTTATAAGTTTCTTTTTGGTCACCACATGGTGAGAGAAAAAGAGGCCGACCCAGAAAGAGCTGGAGAGAAGGAATAGACAGAGAGATCCGAGAGAGAGGTTTAGACGAAGACCTTTGGGAAGATAGAGATGCATGGAGATTGGGCATCGGAAGACGTCGGAGGACGTTTTAAACCGATTATATATATATATATATATATATATATATATATATATATATATATATATATATATATATATATATATACCGGGTGGTGAATTGGAAAACGGGCCATAGGAAACTCAATGTATAATTCTAAATTGTTGAATTCCTGCTTCCCTAATTACTTTACATCAAAAGTCATGAGAAATTATTTGTAGAGGATTAAAATCTGTATTAAAAACAAAAGTTCAAATTGTTCTACGATATAAAGAGAGTCCAAAATTTTGAAAAATAGAAAACATTTGCCATACCTATGTGCGTAAAAAGTAAGGCCACACTTTACTATTTCTGACAGTACGCAAACTATTGACTGAATGAAACATCTTTATTATTACTACTTTCTCGTCAACTGAGGACATCTTTTCGACTTTATTGTTTTTTAAACAATAAAAACGATAAAATAAAAATACTGACAGTTCAAAATATTGTAAACATAATAATTTCATTGTGACCGAAGGCAACCTTATACACATTCTTGCACTGTGTGTGGCCTAAATTTGGCAAATACTTTGATAAAATTTATTATATTTTACAAAATTTTGGAATGTGTTTAATTCGTAGAACAATTTTAACAATTGTTTTCAATAAAGATTTCAATCCTCTACAAATAGTTTCTCATGTCTTTTGATGTAGAATAATTAGGGAAGCAGGAATTCAACAGTTTCGAATTTTACATTGAGTTTCCTATGGCCCGTTTTCCAATTCACCACCCTGTATATATATATATATATATATATATATATATATATATATATATATATATATATATATATATATATATATATATATATATATTGAAAAACAAAAAAACAAAAGATGTAAATCTTTGAAACACACTCAGTGATCAAAAGATCTAAGTTATTGGTTTACCGACCAAACGTAACTAAATCAAACAAATGAAATAGAGAATGTGGAAAAATCCCCTTACGAAATGGTGGATGTGTGAATTGTTCGTAAGGGGATTTTTCCACATTCTCTATTTCATTTGTTTGATATATATATATATATATATATATATATATATATATATATATATATATATATATACTTTATAAGTTTCTTTTGCTAAATTTCCCACCTCCACTAATTTCGTTTCTTTTTATCTCACAACTTAATGTGATTTCCAACTTTTGTGTTATTCTGCCGGTTATTAGCGTGCTCATCACTGTATGTTATATACATACAATCTTGTAATTAATGTATAAATTTTATTCATCTATTTCCAAAGAAAGAGTATTTTTTTATCCGGCGTGAAACGTTACCGTTTATCTGTACAGAAAACATAATGTATAGATAAAAAAGCTTAAATTTGAGCTTTCATGTAACACTCACGATGACCCAGATAAAGTTGTCACCGTGAGGATGTAAAACGTAGCTCTACAAAGCTATTTATCTTGTGTAAAAAGTAAATCAGTGATAAAAATGCCGTAAAATATTCGAATATCCATAAAAAGGCAATAACTTTTATCTCAGAAGGAATTTATGCAAGCTGGCCTTTCAAAATTTGTAGCCATTAAAATGATAACACGTTTTAAATATTCGTCCTTCTTAATAATTTAATTTATAGCATGCACTTAATTACATAATATCTCTTCTTCTTCTTCTTCAGGTGCCGTCCTCGTTCCGAAGTTTGGCTATCATCAAGGCTATGCGTATTTTTGATACCGTAGATCTAAATAATTGGCAGCTGCTGCACTTGTACCAATCTCTTAAATTCTTTAACCATGAATGTTTTCTTCTGCCAATGGATCTTTTACCTATTATTTTTCCCTGCCATAATATCTAACGTGTCATAATTTATAGTTGAGCCAATGTAGTTTTTACTCATCGAAAAAATCTAACAAAATAGAAGTTTTTATAATTTCATATAAATAAAGAGCATATATCAAAAAGTTCTACTCCAAAGAGTGGGTGTCTAATAGAGGTTGTACCCCATATCCCATATGTCTCACCGGTGATACAGCAGCTTCAGTCGCTCACTGGCTTCCCTCTGGTACCAAACACACTGTGGCTATAAATGTATTCTCTGATTGAAAGGTGTCGCTCTAGACGACTTAAATTTGATACCGGAATGCCTTTTCTGGCGAGATTTGCTGGTCATTAACGGGGACTCTCATGGTATATGAATGAACCAGATAGTTTTCGTGTTTTAATAATTATTAATTTTTTAGTTGTTTTTAGTGTAAGTGGAAGAGATTTATGGCTAATAACACAACTCTATTCCAATCAGCGAGCAATAGTAAGAATTGAAAAAGAAACATCTAAAGAAATGGAAATAAAGAGCGGAGGCAGGCAAGGTTGCATACTATCACCTCTATTATTTAACGCTTATTCTGAAAAGGTAATGCGAGAAACTATGGAAGATGAAACAGTCGGCATAAGAGTAAATAGAGTTTTAGTTAACAACATCGGATATGCAGATGATACAGTAATAATAGCCGATAGTTTACACCACCTGGACAGACTTATGAGTAAAATAGTAAGGTGTAGTAGGGAGTACGGACTCTCTGAATATCAAAAAGACGAAGTTTATGAAAATTAGTAAAAACCACCATAATACTAACAAAATTTTGATAGTAGAGGGCCAGCAGATCGAAAGAGTAAAAAAGTACAATTACCTAGAAACACTTATAATAGAAAATAATGACTACACTGCATAAATCAAAGTTAGAATAGAAAAAGCACGTTCTATTTTTATGAAAATAAAAAAGGTTATATGTAGCAAAGATCTAATCTTAGCTCTTAAAGTACACCTAACAAAATGTTAGGTATACAGTGTACTATACTATGGAGTGGAATCATGGACGTTAAATCTAGAGACAATGAGACGACTTAACGTCTTTGAAATGTGGACCTATAGAAGAATGATGAGGGTTTCCTGGGTAGATAGAATTATGAACAATGAAGTACTGAGAAGAATAGGTAAAGAGAAGGAAGTTGAACTTACAATTAAAGAAAGAAAGCTACAGTATCTAGGACGTGTGATGCGGGGCGAGAAGTATGGCATCCTGCGACTCATAATGCAAGGAAAGATAGATGACAGAAGAAGCCTCGGAAGAAGACGAATTTCATGGCTGAAGAACCTTATCGAGTGGTTTGTGTTCAGCTCAAAACAACTATTTAGAGCTACTGCTTCAAAAATTAAAATAGCTATGATGATTGACAATTTCCGCAGCCGAGATAGCACCCGAAGAAAAAGAATAAGTTTAAGTGTATATAGGTTATTTCCTAATGTTCTTATTGTAAAATATGGATCCAAAATATGAACAAAAATTACTTCGAAGATATGTATAATAAACGAACATTTTTCAGATTTTAAATAGTGTTTAACTCGAACAATATCAACTTTTAAGAAAAATGGCAAGACGTTTTCTTTAAAATAACCCAAAAAAGCTAAAAAAAATCTCTCCGGGGCAATAAAGCGAGCTTTTTTTGCTTTAAAAAATTCTTTAACCTTTGTCGAGCGGCATAATTTTACACCGTTAACAGACGGCATAGGTACAATTGTACCTGTTGTATATTTTCTTAACAACTCGTTAATGTAAAGGGAAATATATGTTAATTTTAAGATAATATTATTTATTACTAGCATAACTGGTAAAATATTGTTGAATATTGCAATAAATATATAATAATATTCGGTAGTTTGTTCTTGTACGGATTTATAAACAAAGATTAGAAGCCGCTATTACGTGACTGCTCTTATCTATCGCAAATTATTGAAATTACTACAACACTAATCTTGAAAATGGTGGCCGTAAAAAATTTTTAGGAAGAGTAGCATTGTATTGTGTTTCAATTGGAAACATATATCTCATCCCCATTTAGTTGTTTGGTGTTTGTCAATATGTGTATACCTAAAAATTATCATGAACAATAGTGATTATACATCTAGTTTACCGAAATGGCGACAAACGAGGTGTACATAGAAATAACAAAGAAAACTTGTGTGAGGTGTGGATTATGGAGTATCTGTCATTAATACACGCAGCAATGTCTTGTAATCCTTTCAAGACCATGCTAAGATTTATATGATTTGACAACGAAAATACCCACGAAGAACGCAAAAAAAACGATAAAGCTGCACTCATAAGAGATATATGAAAGTTGAATAAAAATTTTCAACCAAGCTTCAAACCATCTCAATGCATAACCACCGACTAACAATTGTTTCTATTTATAGGTCTGGATCCCGCGTATGAAAAAAAAGTTGATTAATAGCAAGCTGAAAATTTGTTAATAGCTTAAGGGTGTCTAGTCGAATAAACTTTGATATATGGGAACACTGAAACAGGGGTAGTTTTAATTGTGGAACAGGTTAAAAATTTGGAACGGTTACAGCTCGAAAACGGCACATTTATTTTGTCTGACAGAACAGACTTAAACTCTCCGAACAGAGATTAAACTCTCATGAAAAAATCAGACTGCTATTTATTACCTGTCATAATTCCTGTCATTTGACATATTCTACATGTTCCATTCATTAAAACGCCCATTTGGTGATAAATAGCAGTCTGATTTTTGCATGAGAGTTTAATCTCTGTTCGAAGAGTTTAAGTCTGTTCTGTCGGACAAAATAAATGTGCCGTTTTCGTGCTGTGACCGTTCCAAATTTTTAACCTGTTCCACAATTAAAACTACCCCTGTTCCAGTGTTCACACATATCAAAGTTTATTCGACTAGACACCCTTAAGCTATTAACAAATTTTCAGCTTGCTATTAATCAACTTCTTTTTCATACGCGGGATCCAGACCTATTAGAGGCCGTACAAATTTTACACAATACCTTTAAAACTCGCTAAATATGGGATCAAAGTATTTTTGTCTTGTAATGCATCAGATACTTATCTTGTACAAGATCATCTTTATATTGGAAAAACAGCAAATGGTCCCCGATAAGTTAATGTTAGTGAACACACAGTTTTGGATCTAGTCACGTCTTATAAAGGTTATGGACAGAATGTTACCACAAATAACTTTTCTAACAGTTTTGAATTCGCTAAATTGTCGAATTCATGGCACATGACGTTAGTAGGTCTAGTAGACACAGTTAAAAAAGAGATTTTACCCACCAATATGCAAGCAAACAAGGAAAGAGCTGGTTTTTCCACTTTCGCATACAATCATGATGCTACTGTGTGCTCTTATATGTGCCAAAGGGGAACAAAGTAGTAGTGTTACTCTCGTCCGTGCATATGACAGGAAAAGTAGAAGACAGTGAAGTAGCGAAGCCGGAAATAATTCATTATTACAATAAAACCAAAGCGGGATTGATAACATGGATAAAATGCTGTGTGAGTATTTGACCGTATACTCAACCAGCATTTTATGTCGAACATTGCGTTGGACCTTGGCTTTTATTTATAATATGATTGACGTCACTGGCTTAGCATGCTACATTATACATCGAGAGCATAATCCATTACAAAAAACAAAAGACTAACGCAGGAAATTTATGAAGGATAATTCTAAAAATATTTGGTTGCCTTCATTTCAATCTCAAAGTAAAAACCGGATGATGATAAAAAGTCATTTTCTTCGTAGTGTTGTAGAAAGAAATGATCCTTGGTCGAAACAGAGTATGTATTTGCTGTAGATACTCCTCCTCAAGTATCTCACAGCATTCGTGAATCTACTCCAGTAACCGGAAGTTGTCATGTTTGTCGAAACGAACGGAAAAACAGCGTAAAACGAGAAATACTTATGTATATTCTTTGTCTAAATGGTATGTGATGCGAATACATTCTTTGTCTAAATGGTATGTGATGCGAAAATACACAATAACATTTACTTTTGTATTTTGATTCAAATAAGCTATCATTTAAATAAAAAATGTATTGTTTTTAAAATTACTCATTTAAAAAAATATACAAGGTACAAATGTACCTATGCCGTCGTTTATGGGGGTAGGAACTATTTAAGCCTCCTTCTGGGAACTGAATAAAGATTTTTTCGTTGTATTTGGCTCACATAATCTACTGGATAAATGTAGATATGTCACAAAAGTTCAGGTCTCTACCTATTTGAAAAAAAAAATTATCAAAATTTGAAAACTCAAAAGTTACAATTGTGCCTATGCCGCCCGACGAAGGTTAAACGATTTCTGCCCAAAAATTTCCCGGCAACCTTCTGATTTGTTTAAAGTGGACATTTTTGAACAGGAATTCGCCAAGAAACTGAATCAGAAATTTTTTATACGGGAACCTACTCACAACATGGACTAAATAGTTGCCCAAATATTTCGCCACTATGTTTGGAATGTTTTCAAAAAAGGCACTATAGACCTTTCGCTAAACTCAGACACAACTAGCTAGTGATTTTAGTAGGTAATTTTTTTGTTTTTTGCCAACATTGGCAAAATTAGTAACTATTTAATAATTATTTTTTTACCAATTTTACCAAATTGCCAAAATTATTTACTAAAATCACCAGCCAGTTGTGTCTAAGTTTAGCGAGCCGACTATAAGATAATATTTTTAATCTTTAAAATATATTCTTTTTCTGTAACTTTTTACAATAAAATATTTAGCAAATAATGCGTGATTGTTTTAGTATAATAATAGTAACGTCTTCAGTCAGATTTTGCTATTTTCTTATTACTTTCGTAATTTGACTGAGATGAATCAATCGTGAATCCCATTTGTCCAACATGATATTAGAATCACTTAGATCTCATCGGCAGCCTCTGTTTGCCCGATTTTATATACCAACAATATTAATGGCTATTTAAACTATAGTTACTTCGTATGGTATCACGGGTGATACGTTATCACACCGCAAAATAATCACAGTATTATTAGTAACCAACTTATTACCAAATTAACTGCAAAATTAGTTGTTTTTTTTTAATACCTACGAAAATATAAACTCTAGAATAAAACTGGCCTGACCATTAAAATTTTCAGAAAATTTTACCTACACAAAAAACCATATACATATAAGGATTTTTCTAAAATTAAATATAGATCTTCTATAACTTTTTATTTATAACGTTCGAGTCATCCCTTCCACAGACATTGGCGCACTCTATGGCAGCGTTCGGCCGAGCTCGCGGTTGACGAAATTTAACATAACCTCTTAATGAAGTGATCCAATTAAATTTTATAAATTGGAAATGAAAGAAGAACATTAAAGCTAGTTTATAGTTATATTACTCAGAAAAAAAATGATGTTAATAAGTAGGTACAGTGTGGGATGAAATTGGGACTTACATGGATTTTTTGTATTGAATCATAAAAAGCTTTGCATGGTCTAAAACCTAAGATGCAACCCTAAAATATCAAAATGTTATCAACTTTATACGAGGTGTTAAAACTTAATACATAATTTGTTTAATCCTAAATAAGGTGGCAATGACATATTTGCTGATATTTAGTAAGTTGCCGATTGTCAGAATGACAAGATCCAATAATTAAATTTCATTACGTACACCAACGAAAAGCATTTTGTATTTTAGAAGAATAAATGTAATAAATTGAAGATACATTCCTTTTATTAGAACCACAACAATAATACAGTCCACCCAAGATATTTATACATATTTTTTGGTCCAATTCGAGCCCCATATTTTGAAAATCAATTGCAACGATCTATTGAAGAAGAAGCCACAAGCGAAGTCTATAGTAGCGATCAGTGGCCCAGTCAAGTAGTGAACAATTTTAAAGAAATTATTACACAAAGAGGTGATATTCAATAAAATCAATTGCAACAATCTATTGAAGAAGAAGCCACAAGCGAAGTCTATAGTAGCAGTCAGTGGCCCAGTCAAGTAGTGAACTATTTAGAGAAATTATTACACAAAGAGGTGACATTCAGTCTACAAACGAATTGGTCAACTATAAATTACAGTTCAAGAACGCTATTAAAATTATAACACGAAGATATCCTTTTAAACTATTTTCTGATCATATTACTGTAATTAAGGGTTTGCAGTTTTACATTATTTTGATTACCCCCTTTTTTCAACTTTAAAACGATTATTTTGAAGTCATTTAGAATATCTATTTTTGAATATTTGTCAAATTGACATTTCGATAACAGTTCCAGTTACTTAGAACTTGGAACTGATTTCATTTAACGTTGGTGTACATTTCTAGGTCAATATTGCATTTTTTCCTATTATTTCAAAATTGATACAATTTTCAAGTAAAATACAATTATTTTTGATGAAATAATGTGTCCATTTACCATTGCACAATAATTACACTTGGGATACTATTTCCATAAGTTCAAGTTCAAGTTTCAAGTTCAATATAAGTTCAATTTTAACAGGTCTACTTATACCTGTTTTCAATCAATTGCCAATTTACCATTTCTATATTACGAGGTACGATTATACGAGGATTACGAGGTAGATACGATATTACCTCTATAACAATACAAATACAATTATTGTCAAAGGTCTATTTATACCTTTGTCAAACCATTGCTAGATTACAATTTTAACAGGTCTATTTATACCTGTTTTCGATCAATTGCCAATTTACCATTTCTATATAACGAGGTCGAGGTACAATTATACGAGGATTACGAGGTACGATTTTAATTCTATACGAATACAAATACAATTCGAAAAATACAATTATTGTCATAGGTCTATTTATACCTTTGTCAAACCATTGCTAGATTACAATTTCTATTTAGCCTATATTTCCATTGTGACTATTAGAATGTCTATCAAACAATTAATAAGAAACAGAAATACTTTAACTCAAGAACTAGCAATGTTAAATGAATTTGCTACAAGTATAGATACCAATTTGCCTACTATTTCAGATGTAGAATACAGGTTAACTGGTTACAATGATTTATTACAAGAATTTAATCAACTCCAGAGAACTATAGAGGAGAAATGTGATGAAACAGATCTAGAGACTCATTATGAAACACGAAAGCAATTTAAAACATCATTTTTTGATGCTATGGCAATATTAATGAACTATGTGAATAAAAATGCAATTAATGTTACTAATGGTACAACTTTCCCCAATTCAAATCAATCTTTTGACTATATAAAAAATAACTTTTTACCAAAAATAAAATCAAATATAAGCCATACCAAAGATCAGTGTAGACTAGATAATTGTAAAAAATGTTCAAAAAAGCATAGTACATTGCTGCACATTGATTCTCAAATTAAATCAACAATAATTTTAGAGCCATCTACTAGTCAAACAAATTTATTAGTTGAAAATAAGATTCCAGTTACACAAGTTTTGCTGCCTACTGTAACATTTCAAGGTAAGGATAAATACAACAATTTTCATAAAGCTAGAGCAATTTTAGACAGTGGTGCACAATCAAATTTATTCACTGAGCCTTTTTGTCAAAAAATTAATATTCTATTGATCAATAGACATATTCCAATTATCGGTATTAACCAATCTGAAAGCATTACTCATAAAAAAAGCAGCATCAATATAATTTCAAGCAATAAACAGTTTTCTACAATTTTGAACTGTCCAGTAGTACCAAGTATTAGCACTGCTACTCCATCATATGTCTTAAACAATTCTCTGTGGCGCATTCCTGAAAATATTAAATTGTCAGATCCGTCTCATTATGAGCCAGTATGCATAGAGATACTAATTGGAGCTAGTGAATTTTGGTTTTTGCTATCAAAAGGCCAAATAAAATTAGGGAAAAACTTACCAATTTTACAAAATACAATGCTATGTTGGACAGTAGCAGGCTTAGCACCAATATCAAAACCCATTTCAAGCCAACACATTTTCAATTTTTCTGTTATTGAAAGTTTAGATGAGCAATTAAAAAGGTTTTGGGAATTAGAAAAAATTCCTGAAAGTAACTTTTTATCACAAGATTATATTGAAAGTAAACAATTATTCTTAAATACTACATCTAAAGCTCCCAATGGACAATTCATTGTTAAATTGCCATTTAAATATCCTCCAGAAATATTAGGCAATTTCTTTGATACTGCGGTAAAACGCTTCTATTTTCTCGAAAAAATACTCACAACCAATCCAAAGTTAAAATACTTATACAAGCAATTTATTGATGGATATCAAGAATTTGGTCAATTATTCAATGTTACAAGGACTATTGATACACAATTTCAAACCTATTACTTTCTTCATCATAGTGTATACAAAGAATCAAGTCTCACTACTAAACTAAAAGTAGTTTTCGATGGAAGCTGTAAAACTACTAGTGGTTTGTCTCTTAAGGATATACAATATGTGGGTCCTAAGATCCAAAGTAATATATTTCCTATTTTAATCAAATTCAAACAATACATTTACGCAGTTTCAGCAGATGTCAACAAAATATATGGACAAATTCAAATGATCCCTGAACATGAATCACTACAAAGAATTATCTGGAGAGATGATCCAGAGAGAGAACTTCAGGTTTTGCAGTTAAGTACAGTCACATATGGCACTTCAGCTGCTCCATATCTAGCCATACGATGTTTAAATCGGTTAGGTATTGATCATTCAAATAAATACCCACTTTCTTCCAAAACTGTTTTAAAGGACTTCTATGTAAACGATCTATTAACTGGTGCCAAGGAGCTTCAAACACTTAAACTTCTGTGTCAACAAATTTGTTCTATTTTAAATTCGGGCCATTTTCAACTTCGAAAGTGGATTTCTAATTCACAGTCTTTGTTAAATGAACTTGCAGACAACAATGTTTTCAACTCAATTCTCATGTTAGGAGAAAATGAATCATCTAAAACTTTAGGCATTCAGTGGCTAAGTCAACCAGATTTGTTTATTACACCTTCAGACCATGTTACAAAAAGAACAATTATTCTATCTTATATTTCCAAAATTTATGATCGATTAGGATTGCTTAGCTCATGTATTATAATAGCAAGAATTATTATTCAAGAGTTATGGTCTAAAGAATTACTATGGGATGAACATATTCCTAAAAACTTGTGGAAAACTTGGCATGAATTTTATGTTCAATTAAAAAACCTTAACAAACTACAAAAGATTTCTATAAATAAAGGAACTCTTAATGCAAGTAAACTCAATAGTGTTACAATGAAACTTAATAAATCAGCCCAAATTGAGTCATTTTATGATATTATTCACATTCTAAATACCAATAAACAATTACCAAAGCATTATAAAATACGTTCATTGCAACTTTTTATTGATGAGGTTGGTGTCTTGCGTGTAGGAGGCAGGTTACGTTTTACTTTGCTTAACTTTGACATAAAACATCCAAAATTATTATGTTCAAAGCATCCATTATCACACCTCATAATTAAACACAAACAAAATACACTCTTACATGCAGGAACTCAATCACTTTTGTCTTCTATTAGACAAAAATATTGGATAAGAGGAGCAAAAAATCTACTAGCTAAAAGGTTTATAAAAGACTATATGATATGCTTTAAGGAAAAGCCTACTCTCTGTACAGCACTCATGTCTAACTTACCTGACAAACGTGTTTTGCAATCATTTCCCTTTCAGCATAGTGGTATAGATTATGCTGGTCCATTTTCAATTGCAGATAGAAAGGGAAGAGGTAAACTAATTACCAAATGCTATATATGTGTTTTTGTATGTTTTTCAACCAAGTCAATACATCTTGAATTAGTTTCAAATTTAACGAGTGAAAATTTTGTGGCATGTACGTAGATTTATTTCAAGACGAGGTATGCCTTCAAATATATACTCAGATAATGGTACTACTTTTATAGGTGCCTACAATGAACTTAAGGAGTTGGGTCAATTTTTACAACAGCATCAAGGTGTTGTTTTAGATTTTGCAGCAAATCAGGGTTTCATCTGGCATTTTATACCTCCATACTCTCCCAATTTTGGTGGCCTATGGGAGGCTGCTGTCAAAAGTACAAAATTTCATTTTAAAAGAATTTTGAAAGATGCAATATTGACATATGAAGAGTTTAATACACTATTAATTCAAATTGAAGGAATATTAAATTGCAGGCCGTTATTTGCATTATCCAATGATCCTCCTGACCTAAATCCTCTAACTCCTTCACATTTTCTTATTGGACGGATCATCACAGACCCTCCTGATGCTGATTTTCAAGAAGTTCCATCTAACCGACTATCTAGACTTCAATTTGTGCAACAACTGAAGCAACAATCTGTAATCGGTTTTCAAAAGACTATGTCACTCAACTACACAAGCAGTATAAATGGAACGAACCTGCATCTCCAATAATAGTGGACAGTTTTGTCCTCATCAAGAATAGCCAGTTACCGTCTTTCCGATGGAACATTGGACGAGTGTTAAAATTTTTTTTTTTTGGAAAAGACAATATCTCTAGGGTAGCGGAAGTTCGGACGTCCAATGGTGTTTTAAAACGATCTATTAGAGACCTCTCTTTACTACCATTACAGGACTCACATGTGTAATGTAGTTAATTTTGTTGTGTTTTATATTACATTAATATTATTATTATTTGAAGGTTCCCTTCAAGGTGGGGGCTATGTTAAAACTTAATACATAATTTGTTTAATCCTAAATAAGGTGGCAATGACATATTTGCTGATATTTAGTAAGTTGCCGATTGTCAGAATGACAAGATCCAATAATTAAATTTCATTACGTACACCAACGAAAAGCATTTTGTATTTTAGAAGAATAAATGTAATAAATTGAAGATACATTCCTTTTATTAGAACCACAACAATAATACAGTCCACCCAAGATATTTATACACGAGGTATGTCAAAAAATATAAATTTCACTTAGTTAAGTAGCTTGATAGTTCACGATATTTCAAATAGAAATATGTAAATGTATATTATATTATGGAAACATCGTTTTCAATTCTGAACAACTTTTCGATAATAACATTTCGATATTGTGAAATATAAAGGTATCTATATGTATCTAAAGGTGTATGATGGTATCTAAAGATACCAACACGAAATATTTAGGCGGTGGGTGTGTTCTTTTTTAGAATGAAAATGATTCTAAAGGGGAACACACCTACCGCCTAGATATTTCGTGTTGGTATCGTGTCACAGGCTACGGCGCGGATGACGTGCAACGGCAAGTAAATTGGACGAGGTATACTTTACTCTTGAAAGGAATTCATATTTTTTTGACATATCTTCTTCTTCTTGACTGGCTTTACAACTCGGGGTGAGTCTTCGCCGCATCCACTATGGCCCTCCATCGTCTGCGATATTGCGCTTCGATTTGCCATTGTTGTACCCCAATCCTAGATAGATCGGTTTCAACATCATCCTTCCATCTTTTTCTGGGATGTCCCACCGATCTTCTACCGTCTGGTCTCTCGAAGAACACTGTCTTTAGCACACTGTCTTCCTCTGATCTTACTACATGACCTGCCCATCTTATCCGATTAGCTTTTATATGTCTGACGATGTTTTCAGTACCATATAGAGTCACCAGTTCAGCATTGCGGCGCCTTCTCCACTCTCCTGTCAATTCATCTCGTACATATCTCGTACAAAATTGAAAAAATCGATATCTGATGGTTGCATCTTCGATTTTAGACAGTGCACAGTATTTTATGAAGCTCGCCTTTTTTTCGTAAAATTTATAATTAAAAAGTTCTCCGTATGGTTCTAAGTTAAGCAGACATAGGTACTGTATAAGTAAGAGCTAAAAACAGATTTTTAATTTTCAAATTGCTATGATATATTCGGATTAAGCATAATCAAAAACAAAATAGAAACATTTTTGATCAAAGTAAAATGAATTCACTGATATTTTTAAAAGTATTTATAAAAAACAGTTTTTATTGTTTAAACAATTAATAAGCAATTAGCGGCTAAATCTGTGAGTAGAACTTTTTACTTTAATAATAATAATAGTCTCCCGTTTTATACCGCTCACGTAGCTTTGGGAGTATAGCAGGGTAGTCTGCTATATCTAGGGCCTATAGTATACAAGGAAGGTAACAGGGCCAGTGCTACGCTTCAACCGCCTATTATTACCCCTGGTTTTACCCATGGTACTCATTTTATTCAGGCTATTTATGAAGTTGACCTGTTAACATATTTATAAACTATCAAAAATGTTTTAGCAAAATATAAGCCTGTTTGATTTTTCCGATTTTTCCTGCCCTAAACAATGGCAGGAAGCCTACATAACATCGATATACAAAAAAGGTAACAGAAAAGATTGCGAAAATTACAGGGGGATAAGCGTCATCGCTACAATGGGAAGACTGTATGGCAGGATCCTCAGGAACAAAATAGAGAAAAATATAGAAGGTAAAATCGGAGAAGAACAAGCAGGTTTCACAGCAGGGAAATCATGTCTAGATCATATCCATACAATACAACAGACAATAGAGAAAAAAAGAGCTAAGAACAAAGATGTACACATGGCGTTTATAGACCTTAGGAAGGCATACGACACCGTGCCAAGGAAAGAACTGTACAAAGCAATGACTAAAATAGGGATACCACCTAACCTAACAGAAGCAATCAAAAACATGTACAGTGGAAATGAAGTAAATATAAAAATCGGAAACAAGGTAGTTGCTAACTTCAAAACAACAAAAGGATTACTACAGGGATGCCCAACGTCACCGACTCTATTTAAAATATTTTTAGAACACGCACTAACAACTTGGAAGACAAAGTGTAGGGGTATGGGAATACCGATAAGGGACGATTATCTCTACACATTGTGTTTTGCAGACGATCAGGTGGTGATGGCTCAAGATGAAGAGGATATCAGTTACATGGTAAGAAAACTAAAAGAGGAATACAAAAAGGTGGGCCTGGAAATAAATATGAAGAAAACGGAATACTTAGTAATATCGGAAGAAGACGTAAAAAACTTAGAAGTAGAAGAACAAGTTGAAATAAAAGGAACGAAGAATTTTAAATATTTGGGCTTTATAATGTCGAAAAGCGGAACAACAGAAGCAGAAATAAAAAGTAGATTGGGACAAACAAGATCTTGCATCAGACAACTCCATAATGTAATCTGGAACAAAAACATCAAGGGAAAAACAAAAAGAATGATATACCAGACAATAGTATGAAGCATCATGACATATGCCGCAGAAATTTGGGTCATAAACAAAAAAACCCAAAAAAGCATTCTGGCAACCGAAATGTAATACTGGAGAAGATGCTGTGGTCTCACCAGAAGAGACAGAATAACAAATGAGGAGATAAGGAGAAGAATGCAAGTGGAAAAAGATGCCCTGCAATATATAGACGAGAGAAGACTGAAATGGTACGGCCACGTACGCAGAGCAGAAAACTTGGATAAACAAGGTTGCAGAATGGAGCCCAAGAGGAACGAGAAGAAGAGGACGACCTAGAAGATCTTGGAAAAATGAAGTCGACGAAGCCATGTCTAAGAAAGGATTGGAAGACGGAGACTGGGAAGATCGAAAAAAATGGAAGTCCTGGCTGACGGAAGGGAAACGGCATTAGCTGTAGACAACCCTTTATATATATATATATATATATATATATATATATATATATATATATATATATATATATATATGATTTTTCCGAAACAATGCATGTTTTCAATATACAATGACTCCCCGAATATCCATAATAAGGCAATAACTTTTATCTCAGAAGGAATTTATGATAGGGGAGCCAAGCGGGGATTTTTGCAGTTACTCAAGTGTGTCAGATTATCACATAGGGAGAAACCTTGTACCCTGTAAATGTTCCTCTACTATATATTGGCTCTTAATACAGGGGAGCTCGTTAAGGGGGGGGGCCGAAAAAAAACATCTATCCTTAGAAAAACTCGAAATGGTCAGATTAAGATAAGGTAAGTTAAGTGTATATTTCGTATAACAGTGTATTTTTCGGAAATCTGACAATTTGAGCGGGGCGTAAGGAAATGTGTGACTCACAAACTTTCACAAGAAAAAAGCTAATATTTCGCGAAATTAATGACGGATCGGAAAACTAAAAAATACGTGTTTAATATTTTTGAATAATCTATCGAATGATACCAAACACGCCCCCCGTCCCACAGAGAGGGGTGGGGGTAAATTCTAAATTTTAAATACGAACTCCGCGATATTTCGCGAAATGAACATCAGATCGAAAAACTGAAAAATACACTTATTCAATATTTTAAAAAAATCTATCAAATGGCACCAAACACGACACCTCACGGAGATGGGTGGAGGGTTGCTTTAAAATCTTAAATAGGAACCACAATTTTTTATTGCAGATTTGGATTTCTTATGTAAAAATAAATATCTTTTATTCGAGATATTTTTTCGAATTATGGATAGATAACGCTATAATCGGAAAAAACGATTGCTGGAAATGGAAAATTAAAATGGAAAACTTAACTTAAAATTTTTTGGTTTTAGGAGCTAATATTTACAACCCAATAGGTCCCCATAACACTCGAGTAACTACACATTTAGCATACTTTCCTCCCCTACTATTATTCAATCTGGCCTTTCAAAATTTGTGGCCATTAAAATGAAAACACGTTTTAAATATTCGTCCGTCTTAATAATTTAATTTATAGCGTGCACTTAATTACATATCTGAAGTGGTATAATTTCATATACATATTTTCATGTGACAGATTTATTTTAAATATAATCTATAGCCAAGTATTATAATGCACACATAGTGCAACCCTTTGTTCGTGACGTCGATTTCGCATTTAATTATAGAGGGATACAAAATGGTGGAAAATAAATCAAAGCCAATACAAAATAAATAATATGGATGGCTTTTATGTGAGGAAATATCAAACAAACGTTTCCAGTTAACACAGCAAAAAGCTTGAAGACAGTTAAGACAGCGGTTGGAGATAATATCAATTATTAAGGATTCGTCTTTTTCTCCCTTTATTCAAATCATGTCAATACACTCCTGATATACAGGGTGTAATGAAAATAGAGGTCATAAATTAAATCACATATTCTGAGACCAAAACTAGTTCGAATGAACCTAATTTACCTTAGTACAAATATGCACATAAAAAAGTTACAGCCCTTTGAAATTACAAAATGAAAATAGATTTTTTCGAATATATCGAAAACTATTAGAGATTTTTTATTGAAAATGGACATGTGGCATTCTTGTGGCATGAAAACGTTAAAAAATAATTATATTGAAATTTGTGTACCTCATAAAAATTTTATGGGGGTTTTGTTAAATTAAACCCCCCAAACTTTTGTGTACGTTCCAATTAAATTATTATTGTGGTACCATTAGTTAAATTCAATATTTCTAAAACTTTTTTGCCTCTTAGTATTTTTTCGATAAGGCAGTTTTTATCAAGTTGCGGCTTCTTTCTTAATATGTTTACATAAAAATTTTATGGGGGTTTCGTTCATTTAAACCCCCCAAATGTTTGTGTGTTCCAATTAAACTTTTACTGCGGTACCATTAGTTAAACACAGTGTTTTTAAAACTTTTTTGCCTGTGTATTTTTTCGAGAAGGCACTTTTTATCGAGATGTGACTTCTTTTTTAATATGGTTCAAAATATACCTAAAAATGTAAATCAAAAATAAATTTTTATCTTATTACCAAGTCTCCATAATCGTACTTAGACATATACAAAAATATGTGGTGGATTTGACAAATATTCAAAATATCTCGATAAAAACTGACTTTTCGAAAAAAGAGTAGAGTCAAAAAAGTTTTTAAAATGTTGTGTTTAACTAAGGGTACTACAATAATAATTAAATTGGAACGTACACAAAAGTTTGGGGAGGTTTAAATGAACAAAACCCCCATAAAATTTTTATGGGGTGTCCAAATTTCACTATAATTTTTTCTTAAGATGCTACTACCATAAGAATGCCAGATGTCTATTTTCAATAAAAGATCTCTAATAGTTTTCGATATATTGGAAACAATCGATTTTCATTTTCTAACTTCAAAGGGCTGTAACTTTTTTTATGCGCACATTTGTACTAAGGTAAGTAAGGTTCAATCGAACTATTTTTGGTCCCAGAATGTGTTATTAAATTTATGACCTGTATTTTTGTTACACCCTGTATAAAATGCAAGGGCGATTGATACCTTCTACATTTATACGATTTATTCTAGATATCACCATAATCACCAGCCCGTTTTAAGTCAACTGCGGGACATAGGCCTCCCTGTTTATATCTACAGTGCAGTATGAATACAATATTTCGTGATCTTTCGTAAATCATCTTGTAGGTGATCTTCCTCTGTTTCGTTTATCTGATCTTGATCGCCATTTCGTTAACTTGCTTGTCCACTTTCTATCCTTCATCCTTGTCACCTAGCCAACCCATCCTCATTTTAATCTGCAAGCTCTCTCCACAACATCTGTAAGGGTAGGAACATGCCGAAGATACATGAATGAGCGCGGTGTAGGTCGCGATCGCGGTCGAGGTTTACATCGACGACAGGCAGAACATACCGAAGATACCTTCCTTTCAGTGTTCTTTGCGGTTTCCATATAACCAAAACTTGTCGCAACCTGATTACAACAAGAAATGAATAAATACACCAACCGTATCTCCGGCGAATGTCACGTGGTTTAAAACCACCAATAAACTTTAATTTACCACGCGATCAGCAGCTCGATCGCGATGTACAACAAACTATTTTGTTTTTGGCCTCTACATCGCTGTAAACCCGATGATAGTGCGCGAGGGTGAACGGGTGACACATCCTTGCTATGTGTGATCTCATAAGAAAATGAAGGTTTGTCTTGACATCGATGTAGTGACCGCGATCGCGACCTACACTGCGCACACCCATGCATCTTTGGTATGTTCGTACTCTAAGGGTACGAACAGCACAAGTATATCGCGGTGACGGCCGCGGTGAATGCTACTAGTTAGGTCGCGGTCGATAGCACATAGAAAGGAGATTGCATGCGCTGTTCAGTCGAGCTTTAATGCAAAAGGATCGTGCTTTTGCTATGTTGTGTCAGTCAAGTGATGATAGAGATGAAATTTCAGCTGTCACCAAGTAATGACTGATAGGTAATCTTGTCCCACAATACTCGTCCTTAGATATTAGACAATAGATCATCCTTTATATTTCAGCAATTGAAATTGAAAAATAAACTGAATACGCAAAAAAGATTATAGGTAGCAACTCGAGTACTGTATCCCACGAAATGGCAGGGGGTACGGGAATGACAACTTGGGTTTGAACGCATCAATCACAGGGAAGCATCGCAGTAGGCATCCATGTAAAAACAAACTCATTTTATTTTCAAAGACATCGATGTAAACCTCCTGGATGGCATCGCGATAAACCTCCACCTCGAGTTACCTGCTCTTTTCTCTTCCATTTACTAAAATGTGTTTGTTTTACATGGCTGTCGACATCGACCGCAACCGCGATCGCGGCCGCGAGCTCTACCTCCACCGCGACCCGCTTGTCGCGGCTCGCTGATTCGATCCTCGGCTAGGTCATGAACGACGTAGTATAAAACTCAATAGAGTCTACGGCTTGGTCTGAAATATACTGGCGTCTGATTGGCCTATGGAGGAGCGGTACGGCAAGGGATAAGGGCTTGCGGCTTGATGATACTCCTCCATAGATCCCTACCGAAGGGCGTTGACGCCGACGATAACGCCACATTTCAAAAGCCTAAATTTTCTTGCATGTGGCGTCTGTGAGAGTTCACGACTCAAATCCGTACAATAGTATAGGAAAGATAAAACATCGCAGTAACATGATTTTTATGGGAATTGGTATATCATGACATTTGAATACCTTAGCCATTTTTTTACATGCAGATCTTGCTTTCTCTATTCTACATTTGATTTCTATAGAATAATAAACTATTTTTAATGAGAAATAAACCACAATTTTACCAAAAAAAATGATTTTATTAACGTTTCGAAGCCCAAATCGGGTTTCTTGTCAAAATACAAAATACTACTAAAACAAACAAAAATGTTGTTGCTAAGTAAAAAAAAATTTTTTTAATTTAATTTTTTTACTTAGCAACATTTTTGTTTGTTTTAGTAGTATTTTGTATTTTGACAACGAAACCCGATTTGGGCTTCGAAACGTTAATAAAATCTTTTTTTGGCAAAATTGTGGCTTATTTCCCATTAAATAGCTATTTGTATAACAAGGGAGGAAAGTGCTACTTTTCCTCCCAAGAATGAAGTTTACTGTAGTAGTAATCATTCAAGAGAGGAAAAGGCAGTAATCATTCAAGGGAGGAAAAGGCACTTTACTCCCATGTTATACATATGATTTTTCCACCTTCCTCAAATAACAAGTCATTTTCTCATTTTTACTTAATTTATTTATGTAACTAACCAACAAAATTTATTAAAACTAAAACTAACAAGTAGGTACAATATAACTGTCAACTGTCAAATAAGTCAAATTATTAATGTAATGGGGCTAGTACACGTTGGGCCAATCAGTTGGGCCAAGGAGTTGGGCCAACGTGTACAGGACCACTTGGCATGAGTTTGCGATTGGCGGTCAGCGTTGGTCTACAAACCGAATCTTGTCGGTATTTGGTGCACAAATCAAAGGATTTTTGGGACTTGCGCGATCTGCCCAACAGCTGTTTGGTTATGAACACTGAACACGTTGTTGTCGTTGAGTTTAAAATATTTGTTTTCTCTTCTCACAATGCTGATACTGTTTATAAGTATTAATTTTAAGGTTTTGTTTTAATATGAATACTTTTTTCGGTGTAAAAGCACCGTCGTTTGCGCCATTGTTTTTTAATCACTCTTGTTTGGTACACTTTTCTATAAGCATTGAATGCATTGTACAAATTAATTGCGGCAGTTGCTACAGTCTCCACATCCATATCCATAATCAGAGTTTGTTTTTTGTTTATTCACTAAGAAAGGTTAATGCAGACTCATAACTCCACCAACGTGTAATCACCATGTATTCACTGTTCTTACTTGGCCCAACTTATTGGCCCAACTCATTGGCCAACTAGTTGGCCCAACGTGTACTGGAGCCATAAACATTGTTAAATCAAAATAACAATTTACTGTTTTTTACCATTCTGCAAAATACAGGGTGTTTTATAAATAAACGTTAAAATGTATAGATACTTACGTAATAGAAAATAGATATTGTACAGGGCGTCAATAAGTTATATTTCATGAATGAAATACCATGACGTCACTTTTACGTTTCCTCCCTAATTTTCCTCTCTAGGGAGGAAAAGTACAACTTTGCTCCCTACAATCAGGTCCGGAAAAGTATACTTTCGGTAGAGGTAGGTGGAAAAATAGTTTTCTATAGGATAGTCCCAGTTTTCATTGACGTTGGTACCAATGTAGGTGTATCTTTTTACTCTTTCTATTTGTTGACTGTTTACACTGATTCGTCCAAATTGCTGTACCTTCTTAAAGATCGTCATACATTTTTTTCTTAGTAGTGAAAGTCCGTACAAAAATAATAACGTATATTGTTCGTCCGCTATAACTTTTCCCATTCGTCACGATTCATTTTCACACAAATTATGTCAAAACATAAAGTGAAACGTACGCCCATGAGTTAGTATCCAGTGATGAGCGCACCAATAACCGGCAAAATAACGCAAAAGATGGAAAACATATTAAGTTGTGAGATAAAAAGTGATGAACCTAGTAGAGGTGTTAAATTTAGCGATAGTAACTTAAGAATTGACATTATATTGATTGTTTCCCACCTTTAGACGTATCGAATGAGTTTGAGAAATGCCAAAGTCACAGTGACAGTTTTAGTTGACATACTCTTCTGATACATCTAAAGGTGGAAAACAATCAATATAATGCCAATGTATATGTTACTATCGCTAATTTTAACACCTCTAATAGTTTTATTCCTTTTTATCTCACAATTTGATATGTTTTTCATCTTTTGCGCTATTTCGCCGGTTATTAGCGCGCTCATCACAGTATACAGTATACAAAATGTATACAGTGATGAGCGCGCTAATAACCGGCAAAATAGCGCAAAATATGGAAAACGTATTAAATTGTGAA
Organism: Diabrotica virgifera virgifera; assembly: GCF_917563875.1. Taxonomy (NCBI): domain Eukaryota; kingdom Metazoa; phylum Arthropoda; class Insecta; order Coleoptera; family Chrysomelidae; genus Diabrotica; species Diabrotica virgifera. The sequence goes on from NC_065448.1 coordinate 72,475,582, forward strand.
ATAAAAAGAAATAAAACTAGTAGAGATGTTAACTTTAGAGATAGTAACATATAAACTGACACTATATTGATTGTTTCCCACCTTTGGACGTATCAGATGAGTATTTCAACTAAAACTGTTACTGTGACAGTGGCACTTCTCAAACTCATCCGATACGTCTAAAGGTGGGAAACAATCAATATAATGTTAATTTTAAATTTAACACCTCTAGTAGGTTCATCTCTTTTTATCTCACAACTTAATATGTTTTCCGTCTTTTGCGTTATTTTGCCGGTTATTAGTTTGCTCATCACTGTATACACATCGACGTTCGTTTCATATTATGTTTTGACTTAATTTGTTTGAAAATAAATCGTGACTCATGGGAAAAGTTATAGCGGACGAACAATATCAGATTTGTCTTTGAATTTCCCATAAAGCCAAAATATAAAACCAAACTCATATACGTTGCGCTTGAAATTTAACTCTGCATGTTTTCCAAAATTGGGTTAAAATATTTTCGCAAATGCCGCCTCGACGCCTCGACGTCTCCGCGCTGTTCTTTCATCTCTTGGACAGATTGGAGTCTTGCGAATTAAACACATTTTCTGAACTATTTCTTTGCAGGTTGTCATGGAGAAATCGATACCTGGCTCTCCAATATTTTTCCACTGCGGCGAGAGTTATACAACTTTTTAAATTTATAATAATATTCCAGATATTTTGGATATTGTATATTTTTGAATGTATAAGATACATTGTATAAACTTCGGGCTAATCAATGATGATTGACCATATTCTTGAATTAATAATTTAAGAATAAAAACTTCATTTACAAAAAGGGATATATTTTGCGTTTTATTGCTTCTTTGACAAGAGTTATTTTTCTATATATAATACTAGCTGACCCGGTGAACTTCGTTGCACCTTAGTGTGTCATAATTAAATAATCTGTCATAATTGTGATTCTAGATCAGTTCTTGAACGCAATTGCTAGAAATCAATTACTCAAAATCAACTGCTCCAAAATGAATTGCTAGACATGGAAATTGATCGAAATGCAATTTGCTCGGTTAAAAAAAATTATATGTCCAAATATTTTTTCACAATAATGCAAAATTTGTTGGTATGGTCGAATGAAATTCGATAGTTTTAAGGCATTCCAGAACCGCTACAGATAAAATGTTTTAACAGCTCATTAATCATTCAGAATTAGTCGACGGTTATTAAAAGTTAAAATAATTAAGACGATAACTGGACGATAACGATTTAATGAGTCACATTTAAATTTTTTTCTACTTTAATGACAAAAAAGCAAACTCATTAGCAGAACCCAATTAAAAATTATTTTGCACATCATATTTGAAAAAGTATTTGGTTGAAAAATCTCATTTTTGCTGGCAAAAAATATATTAACTTTTCTGGATTAAATTACAGTTCTGTTTACCTTAAAAGGGATATGTTACTATCAACATTCATACAGTGTTGCCAAACTGGATTTTGTTATTTTGAGTGTAAATTTTTCCAGCGATCTCCGAGGGTACAATACATAAAAACGATACATAATATGACAAATTATATGATATTCCACGTATACAGTACGTAAATCGTTCAGCTGCACCTAGGGAACATACAATATATAGATTTAGATAGATACATGAATACATACATTGTATTATATTGAGATAATTGAGGCAACTAAGCTTTCTCGATGACAATATGGTTGTTAGCATTAAGGGGCATTAACCTCAAAATTGGCAAATCATTTTGACTGACACAAATAAACGTCAAAATATGAGAATGTAGTAGGTAGCTAAATATTTTTGGCCTAAGAAAATGGAAAAACTGTTTAGTTTTTAAAGTAAAATAACTTTTATTATTTTAATTCATACCTTAACCTTTAACTACACGCGCTGGCGTATTTTTGTACGCCACATATAGAATTTTATTACAAATGTATTTAAAAATTTAATTTTTGTCTTTGTTTATTTATCTAACCTATCACTGGAATGTGCTTTACACTGGATTTAGTTTCGTTATAATCGGCGTTCTAGGAAGATCGTAATTTATAGTTTATTATTTAACTAACACAACTCGACTTTCCTTTATATATATAGATGTAAAATATTTAAATGGCTATTAAAAAATAACGGTTGAAGATAAAAAAGTGAAAATTTAGGATTTTGTGTATCTTTTGCTTCTACATCATACAAAATTAAGAAAAAATGGTTTGTCAAAAAATTAAAAAAATATATCAGGGGGGGCAAGCCCCCTTATGACGTACGGGCATGAAATCAGAGTTATGCCTATTCCCAGTCCGGTGGAATACACGTGTAAAATTTCATAAAAATCTGTTGAGCCGTTCTCGAGTTATTAACGATGTAACTAACACAACTCGACTTTCTTTTATATATCGTTGATTGGGAAGAATAGTATGATATTTCAAAAACATTAAGATTACAGAAAAGACAATTAAAGATTGAGATGGGTTACGAGATCGGATTACTTAAGCAATACAATATTAAATATCCTTTTCATCGGAATAATTAAAACTTACAGTATTAACTGACAATATGGGTTTTACATCCAATCCATATACCACCCCCAACTCATATTTTTCATCCCCATTTTGAGTTATAATACTTTTCTTTATAAAAATTTTGTACTATTTCACAATTATAAGGTTATTAGGGACAATAAAACGGAACAGTTTAAATGTTTTATTAGAGTTTAAACAACAATGAATGAAAAAAATCGCAGTTATAGTACAATACCAATATAAAAAAAAACAAAAAATTTGGGCTCCCATTAAAAAAAATGAAAGTTTCTACAAGTTAGCGTAAAAATCTCTATAGTATTGTGGCATAACCGCTACATTTTTTTCTTTTCAAAAAGAGAGAGGAGGCCAGCTTTCTTTTTTTCACTTATTCCCACTTTCTTCTTGTAAGCTTGTTTAGAGTAACGTCACGTGCTAATGGAAGTCATCGTTTGCTTTGAAGAACGATTATGGTTTTAAATTCTGTTGTTTGTACGACACTTTATATAGCAGGTGACTAGGATTTTCTTTGGTAACTTTTAAAACGCATATTCCTGAGAGAGGGACTGACCCACCTTCTTCCGTCTTAAAAGAATCCGTCATGCCCATATCACTTGATAGTTGTTTTAGATCAAAAAAATTCTCATGACCCATTTCATGTACATTGAATGAATTTCCATGCTTCTTTGCTTGTCTAACCAATGTTACATATTTATCTGGTACGTAAACGTTCTATAACACTATATATGTTCTATAAATTGAACGTTCTAATAACATAATGAACGTGGTCTCCCTCGTTCTGAGTATGACCACTAATTAAAAATTTATGGGTGATGGACCTAATATTTTCCAGAATAGAAACTGTATAGATGTATAAAGCAAATACGAAGCGGTTCTTATTTTGTCCGAAACAGTTGTCAGTATAAAATACAGCATCTATCATTTCAGTATTTGTATACAACCTCTATCATTTCAGACTGCAAATAATTCCAAACGTACGAACCCACTTCATTTGCACCTCTGTGAGCAAGACCTTCGTGCCATATAAAGCACATTGCTTCCGTACTTTTAAGCTCGTACAATGTTAAATTATACACACTTAGTTTTGATACATAATAAAAAGAAGACGAGTCCCCTTGTGGACATGGCAATGCTGCCTGCATATCATAAACAGCGTCAATTTTATCCGGAGAATTTTTATCCATGTCCTTCTCTTTTCTTGCCAGTTCATTGTCTTCAATATGGTTATTGTACTGTTCCTGAAGTTCTTGTTTTTCTACCTCGGAGGCATTAGTAAAACCCTGGCAAAAATCACACTTATCTTTTTTTGGAATAAAAAAAGATAAATTAAACTCTCCTTTGAATATGTTGGAGTACATCAAGTAGTTTACGTTAGGTTTCTCGAGTTCTTTACAACGCTGCTCATAATCTCTGTGCAGGTCGGCAATAGTTTTTCCTCCTTCAATGTCTTCTTTCTTTGATTGAGATCGGCAGTAGTGGCTCTCCATTCGAGGAATAGATCGAATATGACTACGCACTTCTTCTTTCAACTCCTCAGGAACACTGCTATATTTTTCATGTCTACCTCGATTATCTGCCTGTATTATTCCGTTTACTTCATTATTTTGTTTGCGTAAAATGATCTTAATTACTTGAGAGTTAATGCAAAAAGTTTCCATAAAGAAGGATTTGCAAACCCGAATTTTTTCTCCTGCGTATGTGAAAAAAATGCGTTATTAAGTATCTAGTAGGAAAAAAATATTTTAAGGAATAGAATGATAAAACGAAATAATTTCTTGGATTTGAGTTAAATTATGTTGGAGACAATGTTAACTAAAAATATCACGTTATACTTAGCGCAAAATTATATTCAAAACTATGTTAACTCAAAATGAAATAAAGATAAAATGCCCACAGGTGTACTTATTTTATTCAAGAGTATCATATTATTTGTAATCATCATACTGACCAAAATTATAATAAAAATAAATGCTTACCTGTTAAAGAAGAGCATGATATTTTGAAATATAATTCTCTTCCTCCAAAAATATTCACTAATAAGATGCAAGAAGTGTTAATATTTTGACTTATAATAGTATTGATTAAATAAAAATGACCTAAGCTTAGCACGAACTGTAGACAACTGAGTTACCCGAGTCTTCTCCACACCGGTTTTGTGGAAGTGGGAGATGCCATACTTGGTCACAGAGCTCTCTAGTGCTTGTCGTTTAAACTGCACTTACAATACTTTTCTCCATAATAGATCCATTCATTCTGAGTAGTTTGTTGATATAAACTAAAAATGAACCATTTTTGACTTATCATACTATTCTTCCCAATCAACGATATATAGATACTAGCTGACCCGATGAACTTCGTTGCACCTTAGTGTGTCATCATTAAATAATCTGTCATAATTGTGATTCTAGATCAGTTCTTGAACGCAATTGCTAGAAATCAATTACTCAAAATCAACTGCTCGAAAATGAATTGCTAGACATGGAAATTGATCGAAATGCAATTTGCTCGGTTAAAAAAAATTATATGTCCCAATATTTTTTCACAATAATGCAAAATTTGTTGGTATGGTCGAATGAAATTCGATAGTTTTAAGGCATTCCAGAACCGCTACAGATAAAATGTTTTAACAGCTCATTAATCATTCAGAATTAGTCGACGGTTATTAAAAGTTAAAATAATTAAGACGATAACTGGACGATAACGATTTAATGAGTCAAATTTAAATTTTTTTCTACTTTAATGACAAAAAAGCAAACTTATTAGCAGAACCCAATTAAAAATTATTTTGCACATCATATTTGAAAAAGTATTTGGTTGAAAAATCTCATTTTTGCTGGCAAAAAATATATTAACTTTTCTGGATTAAATTACAGTTCTGTTTACCTTAAAAGGGATATGTTACTATCAACATTCATACAGTGTTGCCAAACTGGATTTTGTTATTTTGAGTGTAAATTTTTCCAGCGATCTCCGAGGGTACAATACATAAAAACGATACATAATATGACAAATTATATGATATTCCACGTATACAGTACGTAAATCGTTCAGCTGGACATAGGGAACATACAATATATAGATTTAGATAGATACATGAATACATACATTGTATTATATTGAGATAATTGAGGCAACTAAGCTTTCTCGATGACAATATGGTTGTTAGCATTAAGGGGCATTAACCTCAAAATTGGCAAATCATTTTGACTGACACAAATAAACGTCAAAATATGAGAATGTAGTAGGTAGCTAAATATTTTTGGCCTAAGAAAATGGAAAAAATGTTTAGTTTTTAAAGTAAAATAACTTTTATTATTTTAATTCATACCTTAACCTTTAACTACACGCGCTGGCGTATTTTTGTACGCCACATATAGAATTCTATTACAAATGTATTTAAAAATTTAATTTTTGTCTTTGTTTATTTATCTAACCTATCACTGGAATGTGCTTTACACTGGATGTAGTTTCGTTATAATCGGCGTTCTAGGAAGATCGTAATTTATAGTTTATTATTTAACTAACACAACTCGACTTTCTTTTATATATATAGATGTAAAATATTTAAATGGCTATTAAAAAATAACGGTTGAAGATAAAAAAGTGAAAATTTAGGATTTTATGTATCTTTTGCTTCTACATCATACAAAATTAAGAAAAAATGGTTTGTCAAAAAATTAAAAAAATATATCAGGGGGGGCAAGCCCCCTTATGACGTACGGGCATGAAATCAGAGTTATGCCTATTCCCAGTCCGGTGGAATACACGTGTAAAATTTCATAAAAGTCTGTTGAGCCGTTCTCGAGTTATTAACGGTGTAACTAACACAACTTGACTTTCTTTTATATATATAGATGTAAAATAGTTAAATGGCTATTAAAAAATAACGATTGAAGATAAAAAAGTGAAAATTTAGGATTGTATGTATCTTTTGCTTCTACATCATACAAAATTAAGAAAAAATGGTTTGTCAAAAAATTTAAAAAATATATCAGGGGGCAAACCCCCTTATGACGTACGGGCATGAAATCAGAGTTATGCCTATTCCCAGTCCGGTAGAATACACTTGTAAAATTTCATAAAAATCTGTTGAGCCGTTCTTGAGTTATTAACGGTGTAACTAACACAACTCGACTTTCTTATATATATATATATATATATATATATATATATATATATATATATATATATATATATATATATATAGATATCAGTTATTAGCGTCAACCATAGCAACATCCATCATAGAATCAAATCTTACATTAAAAAATATAACAAAATAAATTTTATAGAATGTCTCAACATACATAATATATTTATTTACCTCCTAGAAGAGAAGGTAAATCATGGACCAAGAATATTACAGCAGGAAGTTTATTTTGCATTAACACAACTAAAGGATGGAAAACCGATAGCAAAGCAGCAGGCTCCGATAATATACAAACAGAACTACTCATAGTCCAGGGTAATAAGGTTTTTCCCATGACACTCGAGCAGCCAGGGTACTGAAGCGTTTTTTCGATAGGTAATACGTTTAACTGTGTAGGACCTGGCGGCCATTTTTATTTATAAACAATTATGTGTCAAAAAATGGCATTTTTACGTTTTATTTCAAATCAATAGAAAACAGTGAAACTTATGGTTTTTTTGTACAAATATCTTTGAGATTATGGAAAAAGCTTTAAAATGACGTATTACAAAGTTTGATATACTTATTTATTGTTAATATAATTGCGAAAAAAGTCGGAATTTAAAAAAAAAATAATTTCGCAATATCTATTGTAAAAATTAGTGTACAGCTTTGAAATTTTTGTCATATAAGGGTTCTTTGGTGCTTAATAGGTGATAAAAATTTCAAAGCGATTCTTTCAATTGTTTAAGTTTTATTCAAATTGTTTATCCCAGAGAGCATTTTTTTTTGCAATAACATAAGTCAGAAAAACATGACGTTAGAACCATTCCACAGATGTCAAATGAAAGAGCATGAGCTATATTTTCAACTTGGTTTAAAAAAAGCGAATAAAAAATGCGTTTATTAGTAGTAAATAATTATGCAAAAGTATCGTAAATCTTTCCTTTTAAACTTTTTATTTTGTTATATAAGAAATTATATATATTTATTACAATTTTTTATCAATTATGATATAAATAACATTACTTGGTAGTTGTGCACTTAAAACAGGGTAAAAAAGTTATTTTTTTTGGAAAAAGTTATCCAAAAAGTTTATTAGGAAAGATTTACGATACTTTTGCATAATAATTTATTACTAATAAATGCATTATTTTATTCGATTTTTTTAAACCAAGTTGAAAATATAGCTCATGCTCTTCCATTTGACACCCTGTGGAATGGTTCTAACGTCATTTTTTTCTGACTTATGTTATTGCAAAAAAATGCTCTCTGAGATAAACAATTAGAATAAAATTTAAACAATTGAATGCATCTCTTTGAAATTTTTATTACATATTAAGCACCAAAAAACCCTTATATGACAAAAATTTCAAAGCTGTACACTAATTTTTGCAACAGTTATTGCGAAAATAATTTTTTTTTGCAATACCGATTTTTTTTCGCAATTATATTAACAATAAATGAGTATATCAAACTTTGTAATATGTCATTTTAAATCTACTCTGAAAGAATATTTATTGAAGTTTGCACGAAACTCAAAAATGTTTTCTACCAAACGGGTACCGGCTATATAACATCAGATATGCAGATGGCACCATAGTATTTGAATCACATATTTCAGAAACCTCGTAAGTAACATTTTAACGGAAATTTAGGTTATGTTGGGTATGGGTTGTAAAAGACGCATTTTATCCATGTAATTCAGAAACCCCGCCGGTGTTCGACTATTTAGTGTATTTAGACAATAAATTTTATACTGTATTTAACCGTGTAATGCAGAAATCCCGTAAGTACCGCATTTGTGGGGTTTCTGTACTACATGGTGTAAAACGTGAATTGTGCGCAGTGGTAAGACTCCTTGGAAAATACTAAATTTCTTATTAGTGTTCTCCAAAATTTAATACTTCCCAATATTCCAGTTCAAGATATATTTTATCTCCATCAACTGACTATTAATGTATTTGAAATTCATGATCTCGACACGGGCACTATAATGTTTTACGTACCCAAATCATGAAGGCGTTGCAAAAAATGTTCTAATGATGTATGTTTATTCATATTGCCCTATATAGATCCTGTTCTGCCTGAAACTACACAACACCTGCACATATTTTCGGATGGATGTGCAGGACAGAATAAAAACCATACAATGGTTCGACTATGTGCCGCCCTGGTATCTATAGGACGTTTTGAGACAATTAGTCAATATTTTCCCATTATAGGTCACAGTTTTCTTCCATGTAATAGATATTTTGCTGTAGTCAAACGAAAAATGAAGAAAATTGATCGGATTTACACTGTAATGGACTATTTTGCTATTGCATCCTTCATGCACTTTACCCATGATTCCAGAAAACCTGGCTATGTTGTAACACGTGATTTTATTAACTCAATTGTACAGTTTGCATATCAATTAAGTAAGATCATTTCAAAAGACGGCAGCATATCCAGAAAGGCGTATAGCAATTATTGTAAAAAAATGAGAGATCTACAGAAGTTAAAATCCTACTTAACAGATGACATTAATGTTCAGAACTTCTACGAGGAGATTTTTGGATGACCAGTAGTAGAAAAAGATGACCCATGTGACGCCCTTGACTAACTTTGTATTTACGACATATTTAATGTATGTAACTGAATAAACATCTTACTTTTTTGCAAGTAATACTTTTTATTTTAGCCTCTAATTAAGAAACCCCGTAAGTACAGCGAAAAAAATCTCTTTGTAAAATTGGCACAAAAGAAAAATTAATATTCAAAATAAAGAAAATCATTGTAAAACACTTATATGCACACAAACATCTCATTAAAATTTTAATGAATAACAGAAGTTGATTGCAAATCAGTTTTTTGTCCACCACGAAAAATGATGTTCAGTGTACTTGTGGGGTTTCTGAAATATGTGATTCATTTGTGGAAAACCTAGAAGACCTGCAAGACCCTATGGACTTCTCCTTCGTCTTCAAGTTCCCTGTCCATTGCGAAAGTTGGCTATCAACATGGCAAATCTGATCTTACTAGCGGCACTTCTGAATAGTTAGACTGATGTGAGTCCGGACCACTTTCACAGATTTTGGAGCCACGAGTGTCTTCTACTGCCTGGCCCGCGATTACTGTATATTTTCCCCTGGACAATAAATTGCAGTAGACGGTACTTATCCTGTCTCAACAGGGCTTCTCATCTATTGTCATTTGTTTCGAGCTTCTGTCATGTGTCACATAATATTAATATATCTAATATCATACGTTATTGGCATATACCAATGACACAAACTATTATATACAAGAAATGGACATGTTAACAGTATTTATTCATTTATATTTAATGACAGTGACAACATTATATTAATCTCTCTCCTGTCGTTTCCCCATTACTGAGGATCGTGATTTCTTTCAATATTCCTAACAATGTTTCTCCATTGGTCTCTATCTTCAGCTGCTCTAAGAGCTTCGCAGAATGAGTTTTCAGCTGAATGCTTTATTTGGTCAGACCATCTAGTTGGTGATCGTCCTCTTGATCTTCTCCCCGGAACGTTTCCAGAAACAATTAATCTCTCCAAACTGTCGTCACCTCTGCGAACCACGTGACCAAAGAATTGCAGAATTTGTTGCAGACATATTGTGGACAGCCTTTTTTTAATATTGAGTTGGTTTAGAATGGAAACGTTTGTCCTATGAGCTGTCCAAGGTATGCGCAGCATTCTTCTCCAGCACCACATCTCAAAGGCATCAATTTTTTGGAGCTCGCATGCGCGAAGGGTCCAAGTCTCTGCTCCGTATAGAAATATTGAGAATACAAGGGCATTCACCAGTCTCATCTTGATATTTTGAGAGAGAAATCTGTCTTTCCAAAGTTTAGTTAGGCGACTCATCGCATTCTTTGCCACACCAATACGTCTCCGAACTTCTGCTTCACAGTTACCATCGTTAGTTATACTAGACCCGAGATAGACAAAGGTGTTTACTATTTGGTATTCCTGTAATATATTAGTCAGTTGAATAGTGTCAAATCTGTCGACCACCATTATTTTTGTCTTAGCTTTATTGATTTTCAGACCAACTTAATTGCTTTCGTACTCAACTCTTCGCAGAAGATCAAACATTTCTTGCTCATTTGCTGCTATAAGTGTAGTGTCATCAGCAAATCTTAAATTGGAGATTTTTCTACCAGCTACTGTCACTCCACCGGCCCATCCTTCTAAAACCATCCTCATGACATGTTCACCATAAATGTTAAATAAGTCAGGTGACAACACGCATCCTTGTCTAACACCTCTCTCGGTCTTGAATTGATTTGAGAACTTCTGATCTAGTCGTACTGTCGCCATATTAGACTGGTACAGATTTTTAATAAGTGTCACCAGGTGCATTGGTGCGCCCATTTCTATTAAAATTGATCACAGATTTATCCAGCTTACACAATCAAATGCCTTTTGGTAGTCAACGAAGGATATAATCATGGGTACTTGAAATTCTCTAGATTTTTCAATGAGTTGTCTCAAGTTCAGAATTTGTTCCCTTGTACCTTTACCCTTTACAAACCCCGCTTGTTCCTGAGGTATTTGGTAATGTAGATAGGTTTTTAATCTGTTTTTGATGATATGCAACAATACTAGCATGTGTTATTAGTGACAGTGTGCGGTAGTTTTCACATCTGGTAGTAGTTCCTTTTTTGTGTAGTGGGATATAAATTGAGGTACACCAATCAGATGGCCATTTTCCTGAATTCCAAACAGCGACAAAGATAGAATGGATGATATGTAATCCTTTGTTACCTAGTAACTGTAGTATTTCACATGGTATTGAATCAATGCCTGGGGATTTATTTCTCTTTAGTGATTTAATTGCATCTTTGACTCCAGCGAGTAAGACAGTAGGTTCTCTAGGGTAGTCAGAAGGCCACTGATTTTCTGCTGATACCTCGTTATTTTTATATAGCTCGCCACAGTAGTTTCGCCATGTTTCCAATATTTCATCAGTATCGGTCTTTAAATTACCTTCCTTATCTATTGCAGACCACGTTTGAGGTTTAAATTCTCTGGTAAGGAGTTTGATCTTCTGGAATAAGTCCCTCGGTTCATTTCGACAGCTATGTTCCTCTATCTCTCTGCATATTTGAGAGATGTAATCAGCTTTGTCTTTGCGGCACTGTTTTCTGATTTCTCTCGATAACGCTCGGTGTTCATCGTTTGTTCCGTATCTACTTTTATGTTCTTTTCTGCGTTGAATCACAGTCCACGTATTATCGGATATCCATGGCTTACGGCCAGTGGAAACCGCTGCCTCACAGTCTTTTGCAGCCTCGATTACCTTATCTTTGAGATAGACCCAAATGCTCTCAGGGTCACTATCTACTTGGTCTAAAGAAAGAGCATCTTCTAGGTTTTGTTGGAAGTCATTGATTTTTGATGGACTTTTCCATTGATTTTTGATGAGACATGACTTTTCTCTGGGGTGTTCTTTTGGGGACTTTGAAACGAAGTCGAACGTTCAATACCAGGAGTTGATGATCGCTTCCACAGTCTGCGCCAGGATATGTTTTACAGTTGATGGACGACGGCTTCCATCTTAATCTTATTAGGATGTAGTCTATTTGATTCCTTGTTCGTCCATCTGGGCTGCGCCATGTGTATAATCTCCGTGGATGATGTTGGTATAACGTGTTTGTAATTATAAGATGTTGTTCTACACAGAACTCCACTGGACGGTCGCCATTCTCATTTCTCTATACCAGTCCATTTTTGCCCAGCACTCCTTCAATATTTTCATTAGATGACCCAACTTTACTGACCATACTGACCATAGAACCTGTTGATGTCTTCTTCTTGTGCAGCTGTTGTAGGAGCGTATACCTGGACAAGGTGTAGGGTGTTGGTGGATATTCTCATTTTAAGGGATATTATTCTGTCATCAATAGTATTATATCCAATTACGCAGTCGTTAAGTTTAGAGGCTACAATTATTGCGACTCCATTTGTACTTTTGTTATCTGGGCCTGAAAAATAGACGACGTTGCCAGCAGTTGTTTTAAAATGCCCTTTTCCTCTCCAGTGAATTTCTGAGAGTCCCAGTACCGAAAGACTGTGGTCTTCCATTTCTTTTTCAATGATGTGTAACTTTCCAGGGTTTTGGATCAGTCCCTGGACGTTCCATGTACCAATTCGCTGACATTTTCTTAAATTAAATGAAAATTTGGATTCAGTCGCACAATTTCTGCCAGGTGCCTGGTCCCTCACACCTTGGCAGCCGGTAGCAAATTTCACACCATCCGACCCGGAACCGAGATGGCGCCGAGCGTGAGTCGGGTCGCTACACATTCCATCTTCACTTACCAAAATTGTCATCGTTATGGGAAGAAATTCTCTTGGGAAAATGGTGCAGTGGTTTCCCTTTGCCTTCTGCACCGCTGTATATGTGCCGTTTCTGTGGCTATCATTCTCGCCGCATGGTCAGTTTTGAAACAGCCAGCTGCCACTGTCCAACCTATCACCATGTCTGGCTACCCTCACTTAGTTTAGCCTGCAGACCAATGCAGTTGCCCGGGATGTGGCACGTGGAGCCATAAGTGAGAGTTGAGTGCCTTATGAGGACCAGTTATTAAAAATAATCTCCCGTCTATGACATTTGATGTGGTCGTTCCAATAAAAGGTGCTACCTCTATAACACACTCGTACACCCCGTTACGTATATTAATCTAGAAACATAAAAACATTACTAACTAAGGTAGACATTAGTAGCCTTAGATCTTAACTACTAAATATATAACAGTCCTCCGCCCCAATTCCCAACTACAAGACTAGAGGTGCTGGCAGCAGCTGATCTAAGTGACGTTTCCAAAGTAGACCATCATCTGTTCGTATTTCATAATGTAAGTAACCTATGCGTCTGATTACCTTTCCAAATACCCATCGTTGACCGTTGATCACTGCAGTACTTTCTAGCCTGAACTCTGTCTCCCAAGGCAAATTACCTGTTAAACCGTTAACACCTGGTGTACGACGTAAACGTGTTCGTACTTTAAGTAGTATATCAGTTAAGCTATTGCTCCAGAAATTGGTCCAGCGAAGTCAATATGGATTCTTTGCCAGGGACCTGTGGGCTCTTCCCAGTGATGTAAATGTGTCTGTGCTGGTTCATTTTGTTCTAAACGGCATGATCTACATGATTTCACTTTTTCTTCAGTATCTTTATCAATATTTTTCCAGTAGACATGACTGCGTGCTAGTTGTTTCACCTTTAATATACCAATATGTCCCGTGTACAGTTCGTTAAGAATAAATTTACGAAATTTATGTGGTATTAAGACCCTTGTTCCTCTTAAAATACAGTCATCTTGTAAAGTAAATTCATTGTCTTTGTATCCATATTGTTTCAGAGATTGACCTGTTCTTAGTGCTTTAATTATTTTCTGTAATTCGATATCATTTTCTGTCTCCTTAGCGATTATATCTGGGCTAATTTCTAATATCTGAATTTGTTGTATTTGGTAGAAGCCATGTTGATCTACTTCATATGTATATGAAAATTGGTTGCGTATTTTCCTGTAAGTTCAAACGAGCTTTGAAATTTGGCATTTTTCCTAGGTCTGACCTAAATACTGATGTTGCAAATTCTTCAATAAGATGGTCTAATTTGGGTATTTCAACAGTTTGTAGTCTTCGTACATCTGCCAATTCAGTATTTATTTCTTTCATCCAGTTACATCCGCATAAAAAATGAACGTCTTTAGCTATAACGTATAATTTACTGAAGAAGGTTTGGTTCTTGTAGTTAAATTTAACATAAGCAACTCTCGTAGGTTTGATTACTTCTCCTGTGTAAGTTCTTAATATTTAGTCTGTTTTAAAAATTTTCTTTGGAGTGTTCAATTGTTTGTACAATTTTAGTGATATAGGAGATAGTGTAGCCCCTATATCAAATTCCATAGTAACTGGACTATTTTCAATACTGATTGTAATTGTATATTTTTCAGATCGTTCATCCTTAACAAGGTTTATTTCGCCGATAGATTCTTCACTTGTATTACTGGTACAATCATTAATCTGGAGTGCATTGTTTCTTTTTGAACAAACGTTTGCTAGGTGTCCCTCTATTTGACATTTGTGGCAAGTTCTTTTAATGGCCCAACATTCGTTGGATCTATGATCTGATTGTCCACATCTGAAACATTTTCCCCTTAAGTCTTTTAGTGTTATATTTTCATGTTTTTTCTTGTAAGTACATGATCTTAGAGGGTTTTTTACAGATGTCGATAATTTGTTCACCTTTTCAATTTCATTACGTATGTCTGCAGATATTTTATTGTTTTCTATTTTTCCCATTTCAATTGATGTAGCTATCTGAACTAATTTTGAGAATGTGTGTGTTTCTCTGTCTTGCAGAATTTTTACTCGAATTTCGCTGTCATGCAATCCTCTGATAAACTGTAACGATAAAAATCCATCTATAATAATTACAATAATTACTTACAATAATTCTGGCATTTGAATTCACAGTTAGAAGCAAGTTTCTTGAGTTCTGCAGCGTATGTTGCAACAGTTTCATTTTGTCGTTGTAAATGTGTAACAAATTTATGTTGTTGAGCCCACAAACTAGGTTTAGGATCAATAAAGTCATCAAGTAGTTTAATTAATTCTTCAAAGCTTTTATGTAATGGATCCTCCGGAGAACAAAGATTATGTAAAATATCAGAGATGTTGTGGAGAGATCGTAGATGATAGAAAGTAAATTTTACTTTGCTCATCTGTGATGTTATTTAATAGGAAAAATACCGTCAATCTCCTTGTAAAGTTATTAATTGTTTCTCTTTCTTGTAATGGTTGAAAGTTAACTTTTGGTAATTGTATCTTATGGTATATGTTTTGAATTTTCGTACTACATAAAACATCTAGGTCGTTTGATCCGTTTTTCTTTCGCAAAATTAGGAGTTTGGTCTTTATCATTGTATATTTTTCTTCAAATTCAACTCTTTCTTGTGTTTCTTGTTCTATATCTGCGTCTTCAGTTTCTTGCTCGATATCATATTGTATATTTTGAAATTTCTTTATGGTTTCGTCTAACGTACGTAATCTGGATTCAATTTCTTCGTTTGTGATTTCTCGTTCATGTAAACAGTTTTCAGTTTTTGTCAGAGTGCCTCGTAAACAGGCTCGTACTTTTTTTAGCTTTTTAATGTCCATTCTACTAATCTCGTCGCCAATATTATATACAAGAAATGGACATGTTAACAGTATTTATTCATTTATATTTAATGACAGTGACAACATTATATTAATCTAGAAACATAAAAACATTAGCAACTAAGGTAGGCATTAGTAGCCTTAGATCTTAACTACTAAATATATAACATAAACCAAAGACGTATGATGTAAATATATTAATACAGTAGAACCCCGCAAATCCGAACTAATTGGGGGACAGCCTGTTCGGATTCCGAAAAGTTCGGATTATCCGAAAGTTAGCCTTAACTAGTAGTTCAAAGCTTTCATTGTGATTTTGAGTAGCCAAACGTTCTCGCAAAAGTGTGGACAATATTTTTGGACTCAAGTTGACTACGAGAGAACCAAAGTAAGTTTGTGTTTAACCTTTATAAACACTTTATAAACCTATATATTAAAGTATAATATTTATTTTTAAGAAATTTTAAATGTCAAAGTCCTAGTAATCCTACATTGTCCAATTTTCTGGCTTTACTATGTATAATAAACATGTTTTTAAGTTTTTGTCTTGAATTTTTAAATTTTTTTCACTTTTCGTTGGTTCGGATTTGCCGAAAGTTCGGATTCGCGGGGTTCGGATTTACGGGGTTCTACTGTATTATGTGACACATATGACAACAAATGACTGTGAATGAAAAGCCCTATATGTCGCCTAGATATTCAAGTTTTTTTGTTTAATTGTGCTCAGGATTTCTTTCTCTTTTCCGATTTTCTTTCCCGATTTGGGCTTTATGAACAAAATTACGTATAACAGTCAAAAATATGGACTCACTATAAACGTAAAGAAGACAAAGCTTTTGATCATTAGCAAGAAAAAGATGACAGAGTGCCAACGCTACCTGAACCAAATCCCTGTAGAAAGAGTGAAGCACTACAACTAGTACCTCGACACCGTAATAAAAGTAATAAATGAGGAATCGAGCAACAGCCAAGAGATAAGACACGCATCAGAAAAGTTAGTCCCACCTTTGACTGGATGGGTGCTTCTTCAAGAAGAAGCCTATTGGTATAAAAGTAAGAATGCTGCAATGTCTTCTCTGTCCTTTTTTATGTTGTTGAATGTGGACTTTGAACTAAGATATGCACAGACAATGGGAAGCATTTGAAATGTGGCTATATCGGAGACTACTTATAATCCTGAGGACTGACCGAGTCACAAATGAAGAGGTCCTCAGAAGTATAAAGAAGAACTGAGAGGTAGGTACTGACCACTGACCACCATCAAATGACCAAAAAGTAAAAGTAAAGTAACTCTGCACTATAAGATATTCTGAAATCCAAGATTTTATCTACAATGTTGAAGATCCAAATATATAGAACACTAATCAGTGTTTGATTTGTATTGTATATTTTTTGCTTTGAAGTAGAATAGAATGTTTATACAATAGTAGGGAACTTGCATAAATTTTTAAATTCGACAAAATTTTATAAATCACAACAGAACATAACTTAAAACATGTATCAAAGATAAAAAAGTTTTGTTTGTCTTTCGTTTGGCCCCTAAAGACGATTAAAAATTCAAATTGAAACAGGTGGCCCAAAACGCGTCGTGACGTCACTGGGTTGTACATTTACATTTTTCCAATAAAGTAAACAGAATTTTAAATTAGACGTTATAAACGTCAGTAGAAAATACATTTATGTTACGTTACAAGTGTTTTTGATCGTTTGAACTATTCATAGAAAATTTGTACTTTTACAAAATGGTTTTATTTTCAATAGTAAACCTTCGTTCCTTTCCTTCAAAAACAGTATAAAACTCCAATTTTAACAAACTGGTATATATTATTACAATGACATACGATAAATGTTATTAGAATATAAATATTTTTGACTTATTCCACGACGATGAGCTGGCCAAATACCCAAGTAGGTGGAGGCCAATAAACTAAAGAAGGAGAAGAAGAATATACCTAAATATAAGGTTGTGTCTAGGTATACGCTAACGTGTACGCAAATAAAAAAGTTAGAGTGTCAGAATTGTAGATTTCTTATTTTTTATTTGTTTATTGTTTGTTTTTAAATTAACTATGGAGTGTGGACAATTATTTAGTTCTTTTAACGAGTTTAAGAACATTTTAAAACAGTACGAAAAAGATAACAGACTATAAATTAATATATTTTTTTTAGTTATAAATGAAATAGTATTACCGTCCAAGATTAAAATAAAAGGAAGACCTAAGGTTTTCACAATAATAATTAACTTGTTCTGAAGCTATTATCCTTGTGGCATTTTTGTAATCAACTATTCTAAATGAGAACTAAGCCACAATTTAACTAAAAAATTGATTTTATTAACGTTTCGACGTCTAAACCGGATGTCGTTGTCAAAATACAAAATATTATTAAATTAAACAAAAATGTTGTTGCTTAGTAAAAAATTTTTTCTAATAATTTATTTAATCTGACTAATTTTTGTATTTTGACAATGACATCCGATTTGGACGTCGAAACGTTAATAAAATAATTTTTTTAGTTAAATTATGGCATATTTTGCATTTAGAATAGTTAATTATAATAATTCACTTACGTATAAAAATTATTTTAACAATATTTTGTACGTACATGTCATGTCAACTAAATACATATAATTATTTTGCTAACCTAAATATATACTTTTATATATATATACATCGATTTATTACAATTAAGTTGGAAACATCTGAATAGTTCTGCTTCCCTTCCCTTAACAAATATTTTTCTATCAAACAAACACTAAGGGCCGGTTGTTCGAAAGCTAATCAACAATGATCATTATCAAACATTTAATTACTGTCACCAACTGTCAATGTCAACTTTGTTTGGGTTGCTGAAAACATAATATGAAATTACTTAATCAATTATGTTAATAATTGTTATGTTAATTGATTAACTAATCTCATAATTTTAATCAATTATGTTTTCAGCAACCCAATAAAAGTTGACATTGACAGTTTTGGTGACAGTAATTAAATATTTGATAGTGATCATTGTTCATTAGCGTTCGAACAACCGGCCCTGAACATATCAAAATAGCATGTACCAAAATGTATAGTCACTGCGCAAGCTAAATAATGACGTTACTGGCTTGATGAAGTTTAATTCGCGTCTACCTAACTTTTTTATTTGCGTACACGTTAGCGTGTACCTAGACACAGCGAAATATAACCATAATCAAAACTAGTGCAAAACTATGTGACGTCACGGGCCGTTTGAACTATTTTATACCGCAGAAGGCTTTAAATATGTATTTCTAAGTTATTACGAGTTTTTGAAGCGTGAAATTTTGGAAATCTTATTTTTAAACAAAAGTTCCCTATTGCATACGTTTATGTTATTATACTTCCTATAGTTTTTGCATTAAAAATCCTACATGTTTTCAGTGTTCTGCCTCGTGATGTTAGTAAAATAAGATTTCTTCTGTTCTTTATATTTCATAGATCTACTATCACAAATTTAATTTTGCTGAATTTGTTATCAACGTCAGCTAATTGATAGTCATTTAAGAAGTGATCTGTTGTTATACGGTCGAATTAAAAGGAACCTCGTTTTCTTTTTCAATTTAGAAAGTTTTGTGCCTCTCTCAGAATCCGTGGGGATGGTTGATTTTCCAGTGCCGGACAAAGAATCCTTTGAAATCTCCAATCTAAAATCTTCAAATTTCCTTGTTCAGATCTTTCGTTAATTCTCTTTGAGACACACCAAAGTTTGCATGTCTTTATTTTTTCACGTCTTGTAATATAAGCTATTTATCTGAATTTCCAATTGTTTATTGTAAATTATTAATTTCGTATTTTATAAAATTTTTAAGATAACTTAACCGAAGACGCTTTAAATAGTATCTGGATCAGTAATATACAATTATATCCATATATTATAATATTATAATGTAAATGATAAATGGAAGATTTTGGAATATGCATTTAAAAAGAGGCTTAGGAGACCAGAGGCAAGAAAAATAAAATATAGGCGTGAAAGAATAACCACAATGAAATCAGCGGATGGAAAATACAAAATAAAATGAAATGAAAACAAGGATATAATACATGAAAGTTCAGAATTAAGCCCAAAAGATTTCAAGACAACCATATCAGTAATCATACGAGAAGTTTATTAGTCATGTTGAAAATTATTTACACGGAAGACATACTTTTTTTTACAGAATGATAAAGTAAATGGATACACAAATAGAAAAACATTCAACATCCTCACTTCCGCACTTTTTTTTGAACATTTTTTAACTGCCTGTGATTTTTCTGAGTTTCACACATGTTCTTGCTAGGTTTGGATCTAGACTTCTCGCTGCTATTGCTGTGTCATCAGCATGAAGAGTACAGGAGAAAAACAAGGAATGTCAATTTTTCATGAATTTTGGCTTTTCTCGCCATGTGGTAGCGAAAACTGAGCACTATCGCCTAGACTATCGATTCAGAACAATAACCAGAAAGATCAGTCTATATAAATTTTTTAAGAATTTGTTTTCAGGCGAGGACCAGGATTGTCCGCACGCCACTGAACAAAAATATGGAATGTAAGCAATTTCGTGGTGCATTATTAAAATAATAAGTTAATAAAGATTAAGATTATATAATTAGAACTGCTAGAATTCTGTTCACAACCTCATAAGTCGTTTTTAGATATCATAAGAATTAAACCTTTAGTGGCGTTTATCTCAATATATATAAAATGTAACTTTCCTTGTTTTTCCCCTGTACTCTTCAAGGCTGAACATTGTTTCCAGGGTGGTTGGTATGTCCGCAGTGTATATAGAAAGGGCGACATTACTTACCCCTGTAGCACTCCAGTCACGATTTTTCCGTCAGCATTGTTGTGTACACTAAGGGAAAAAACCCTTACTGTATAATACAGTATGTATCTAAAAAATGTATATAATTTAAGTATAGTTGGGTCGTTACAAAATATGTTGTTTTTACAACCACAAACAAAACGAAGGTTGATTGACGGAGTTTGTTTGTGTAGCCTCGCAAAACAACCTCTTAGTAACCTTACGTTGATGGATGTTGCAACCTGTAAATAAAGTTATAAGTTAGAGTCAGTGTTTTCCTAAGATCCAATAGTAGGCTACCCCTTTCTTCCCATTGAGGATCCAACACGACAACTCGACACGGCTTCTTCCAACTCGACATGACAACCCTGCAACTCGACAGTTGCTTAAGATTACAAAACCTCATATTTTAAGAAAGAATACGTCGAGGAGAATTAAAACATGTATGTATAAATATACAGGGTGTTCCATTAAACAAAAACGAAGTTATAGGCAACTTCCGGTATAACCAGAAGTAGCAAATAGATGAAAATATTTTAATTAAGTAGTTCACTTTTCATTCCAAATTTCATGATTCAGTAGATATAGTTCTCGAGATATTTCTAATTAGCGGTTTATCTGTGCACCCTGTATTTTTGTGTTTATTACTTCAATTTATTTCTTAGCTTGTTTATATTCATATATTTTATGTATTATAAAATATTACCATATATTTTAATAATGATTGACATCATATATTTTGATATTATTGTATAAAAAATTTGTGCTTATTATTTCACTTTTATAGCTTTTGTATTCACATGTGAAGTTTAAAATTACTGTTACAGTTTTTTTGACTTAAATTAATTATATCCTCGCTTTTAAAACACGAGTAAATACGAGTATAGCTTATTGGGTAGTATTTTCCAAAAGTTATTAATCTCAGTTAGTGTTTCCGGCTTTTTACCAACTTTCCGACTTTTCTCTCCGAAAAATACAATTAATTTTTGATGTGTGGCGTTATTATTACTTACTGCTGTTCACTTGCTAAATAAATTTACGAATTGCTAGTTTGAAAGGTAAATAATAGATATTTACGAAACAGGTCGATTCTTATTTATTTATATTCTTTTTATTTATATTTACGTTCATATTTATTTTATGATTTTTTGGTATATACAGAGTGTCCAGAAACTCTACCGACAAACGAAGACAGGATATTGCTCAGATAATTTTAAGACAATTTGACCCAATTCATCTAGTCCGAAAATGCTTCCTAAAGGAGCTAGAGCTATTTGAAGATGGCGTCTGGTCATTAGTTTTTCTTAAATATCTCCAGAACGTTTCTCTTTAGAAAAACAAAAATTGGTACACATATTTATCTTTCAGAGATAAATCCATTTCGCTCATTGCAAATTTCCAGTACTAGTCATAGGCGTCCGTTTTGGGTAGGGCAACAGTTATATTGTCGCATAACTTTTATGTTTTTAATTTTTTAGCATTTTTGAGTCTGGGTTATTAAAACATAAGACATATTTTAATACTAAAAGGTGCTCTTATTTTAACTCGCTAGAGTACACCGTTTTCTAGAAAAATCGATTTGAAAATTTTTCGATTTTTTAATATTTAAAAAAAAATAAAAAAAAAACTATTAAGAAAAACGAAAACTGGTACGTTTATTTATATTCCAGAGCTGAATCGATTTCATTAAATTGTGAATTTCTAGTACCGGTCATATGCGTCCGTTTTGGGTAGGTCAACGGTTATTTTCTCACATAACTTTTTTGTCTTTAATTTTTAAGGATTTTTGACACTATATTATTAAATTAAGAAGGTATTTTAGTACTAAAAGTTATTCTTGCTTTAAGTTGGTATAATACACTGTTTAGTTTTGAAAAAAAATTTCAAAATTTCTTTTTTCAAATTCAGGAAACAAAAAATTTTCAAATCCATTTTTCTAGAAAACGGTGTGTTCTACCGACTTAAAGCAAGATTACCTTTTAATACTAGAATACCTTACAATTTAATAATGCAGTATCAAAAAATCTAAAAAGTTAAAGACAAAAAAGGTATGCGATAAAATAACCGTTGCCCCACCAAAAACGGACGCCTATGACTTGTACTAAAAATTCGCAATATATGGAATCGATTTATCTCTGGAACATAAATACGTTTACCAATTTTCGTTTTTCTAACTAGAAGCGTTCGGGAGGTATTTGAGACAAACTAATTACAGGACGCCATCTTCAAAGAGCTCTAGCTCCCTTACGTAGCATTTTCGGACTAGGTGAATTTGGTTAAATTGTCTTAAAATTATCTGAGGAATCTCCTGTCTTCGTTTGTCGGTATAGTTTCTGGACACCCTGTATATTATAATAGTGGAGTTATTTATCTGGGCGTGATGACGTAATTTAAGGATTTATACAGGGTGTTAAATTTTTTTTTTAATTAAATAATTAATTGAGACAAAAAGAAGAATTGTATGTGTAATTTATTTATTTTTAAATACATTTAACTGCTATCAGAAAACAGGGAAAAATGTTTATTTGACAAATAAAAATATTATTTTTTGTTTAAATTAAATGTTCAAACTGACAAAAAACAGGTGTGGGATAGCCTTTCCTGCTTCTTTTAGGATTGTCGTCATCTTGGCGCACTGTACTCGATCAAACGATTTCTCCTAATCAACCATACATGCGTACACATCGTAAGTGACGTAATGCATCTCTGGAATGAAACTTGTATTGAGAACAAAGCCTCTACTCTCTTGTACCAACAGCATTTGTGAACCCGAACTAGTTGGAGGAAAATTTGACTTTCACACAGCTTGTAAATTCCCTTATGGATTATCTTTAGGAACAATTTTAGGAGATTGCCCATCAGGTTTATCGTACGGTATTCTTGGCATTTTTGGCTCCTGTTTTTTATGGAAGTGCAATAAACTCAGACTTAAACCATTCTGTTGGTATTTCTCCAGAGTTGTGTATGTATGTTGTTAAGTATCATTATCAAGTATCAAGTTAAATTAATAATATACCATTCTTTAATGTTATAAAACTATTAAATTAATTATTTTTTAAAGTCCTTTATAAATTTTAAAACACCTATTCTGTCCCAAAGAAATTCAATATTTTATTAGCTTAAATAAAGAAATACTGATTCGTGAACATTGCATGTGTAACGTGTAACGAAAGAAAGTTTTTTAAGTTCTTTAGAATTGTCCACATCAATTTCAATTAACCATTAAATGTCACCCTCCAGTGAGATTTTATTTTTAAGAAAGCCATCACAATTATTTTTGTTTGTTGCCCAGGGACATATTATGTCTCTAATACACTTATTTTATTTTCTGATATTAATTCATGTTCCTGTTGGAATTATGTCAGGCCTTGTGGCTTTAATCGTTGATTGAATACACCTTTAATGAAATTGGCAGAATTTACTGCATGTTATGTGGCCGAGTTATTCTGTTTTTCAGCTGATACTTATCATCGATAATCGCATATTATGGAGCATAGTGGGTGTTTGGGAAAGTTTGCAACGTATTCTAATATTTTACTTTATTAGTTTTATATTTGCTCTATGACTACTTAATTATGTAATATGATTAATTACTTTTAAAAACCTATAATCTTATTGATATGGACCATGTAATATAATTAGGACAATCTGTATAGACTAATATGTTTTAGTTAATTTTAAATAACCTTATAAGATGTGTACTAGTGGAGTGACATTGACCGCAGGTGAACCCATAGACGTGTTGTTTTGAGTTAAGAATAAAATATAAAATAGACAACAAAGCACGGGAGGTATCAATTATATTATTGTACGTAGAATTGCGACATGCCTCGGCTGATTTAATATTATTGTTTATAATAAACTTCGAAGACATAAATAAAGTATGTAGATAGCAGATGAAGTAGTAATTATTCAAATAAGGACTATAAGGGTAAATTGTATACCAACCCTTCAACATTTCCTTACAACCCTACACTTTCGTATTTTTTAACACCTCCCTGTAAAGTGACCACACCACTAGCTGTTCATAAATATTTTCTTGTTAAAAGAGAAAACGCACTGACTTTGACAAAAGGGGATCAAAGCTTGCTTGGCACATGTATCAAGTTAGAAATTATTTCAAGGAACAACATGTTTCGACCTTTTATCACTTCAAGCGAACAAAGAGTTCTCATCCTGTAAGTACCGCTAGTTAGAGTGAAGGAAGACAACATCAGACAGTACGAACAGTACCGGCGCTAGGGTAGAAGGCGCCTGCCTGCAACACCAGCATAGGCGCCCTTCGGTTTTTTAAATTAGGATTTTGTGTAGCACCAGAAGAAAAAAAACTCAATTTGGCGCCCCCAAACAGGTGCGCCCGCCTGCAGTGCATTCCTTGCAGGCCCGTTATGCTGAGTACGAAGTTAGAAGCTGACACGAAAACATCCCTAAGATCGCGGTGTCCTAGCCGGCGTTTCGGCATCGTACCGGTACCAGATAATTGGCGTCCAGCAGAATATTTGATTAATTAAACCCAGCGACCTTAGCCATCAATCAGAAGCTCATTAGAAGCTTCAGTGAGACATATTAAACTATACTATATCACATATTCTGAGAATGCCGTGGGCATTCTAAAATAATCAAAGAATAGGTCCTATGCTGAACGTTAAAAGAGTAAGTTTTTGATTAAGATAAAAAGGCCAAGACGAAGTAGCTGAACATATAAAAAGAAACCTGAAATATAAACTTCTATAATTATTTAAAATCGAGACACAAATCAGAAAAATGGTAACAAATTGACAAAGCTACAGTAGAACCTCGCTAATCCGACCTCAATGGGACCAGGAGGTGGGTCGGAACGGCCAAAATGACGTATTTCTTCTTCAGGTGCCATCATCGGAGGTTGGCAATCATCATAGCTATTTTAATTTTTGAGGCAGTAGCTCTAAATAGTTGTTTTGAGCTGCATCCAAACCATTCTCTCAGGTTCTTCAGCCATGAAATTCGTCTTCTTCCGATGCTTCTTCTGCCATCTAACTTTCCTTGTATTATGAATCGCAGGATGCCATACTTCTCGCCCCGCATCACACGTCCGAGATACTGTAGCTTTCTTTCTTTAATTGTAAGTTCAACTTCCTTCTCTTTACCTATTCTTCTTAGTATAGACGTACTAACCGTAGATAACTAAAAAACCTCTTTACTAAATTAAAAATTGTAATTAAAATTTAAAAAATAACTACATACATATTGTATATAAAAAAGAAGTACTCCAGAAAGCCACTGCGCATCCGCTAGGAAAAATATTCCGATTCGGATTTTTTGCACAATATTACTCAAAAAGGACCCCTTTTAAAAAATTTGTATGTTGTCAGAACCAAAAGTGGGTCAAACATTTTTTAAACGTTTTTTTGTTTTTTTCCCAAAATTATTTTTTTTGCATGGAACAAAGTTTTTTAGGTTTTTTGGATCATTCCAAACAGAACAGGTCTTTAATGACATTTCTCTAAAGTTGATAGTTTTTGACATATAAGCGATTAAAT
The DNA here is from genome assembly GCF_917563875.1 of Diabrotica virgifera virgifera. Taxonomy (NCBI): domain Eukaryota; kingdom Metazoa; phylum Arthropoda; class Insecta; order Coleoptera; family Chrysomelidae; genus Diabrotica; species Diabrotica virgifera. The sequence goes on from NC_065448.1 coordinate 72,501,752, forward strand.
ATTGAAAAATTGCGAAATTTGCCATTTTTAACCCTCAAAAAGTATGTGAAAAACTGAAAATTTTAATGTTGCCAAGGTAGGTAGATATTCTTTAAACATCAATTGATAAAATCCCGAAGAGTTTTTTGCAATACAGTATTCAAAACTCCTTTCTTTTTTAATTGCTAATCAAGCGTGCGTGACACTATTTTCCACCCGACAGTATGGTGCAAATGAAAGGAATAAATTCGTTATTTCGTAAACCGGCGACTTTAAAAGGAAAAATCCCGAAACAGGTCAATTTATTTTTTTAAGTTATGATATTGTGGCGTATATGGTATACTATTGACGTCATCCATCTGGGCGTGATGACGTAATCGATGATTTATTTCAATGAGAATAGGGGTCGTGTGCTAGCTCATTTGTAAGGTTCTTCAATTCTCTATTCAGTAATATAAACATTTATATAATTATTTATACAGGGTATCCTTCTACTTCTTTTTTTGTCAAATAATTTAATTTAATAAAAAAATTTTGGAAACCCTGTATAAATAATTATGTAAATGTTCACATTACTGAATAGAGAATTGAAGAACCTTTCAAATGAGCTACCACACGACCCCTATTCTCATTTAAAAAAATCATCGATTACGTCATCACGCCCAGACGGATGACGTCACTAGTATACCATATACGTCGCAATATAATAACTTAAAAATAAAAATCGACCCGTTTCGGTTTTTTTCCTTAAAGTCGCCGGTTTACGAAATAACGAATTTATTCCTTTCATTTGCACCATACTGTATACACATGCAACTGTGAAAAATAGTGTCGCGCACGCGTGATTAGAAATTAAAAAACAAAGGAGTTTTGAATACTGTATTGCTGGATTTCATCAATAGATGTTTAAAGAATATCTACCTACCTTGGCAACATTCAAATTTTAAGCTTTTCACATAGTTTTTGAAGGTTAAAAATGGCCGATTTCACAATTTTTCAATTGTTAATCGCTTATATGTCAAAAACTATCAACTTTAGAGAAAAGTCTTCATGAATTTTGGCGTAACTTTAGCGATCTCGAAGGCTTACTTTGAAGAGGCTTGAGTGATTTTTGGATTTTCTGCAGGTTCCTCCTTATTTTGTAAGTACATTTTCTTCAGACGTTGAAGCGGCAGATACTATTTCCTCATTATTTAGTTAATCAGAATCAGTGTCAATTTCGTCAATATTTTCCAGCCATATTTTACGTCACTGGTTTTTATCGCTGAATATATATTTTAAAAGTCCTTTGGTAATTTCCAATGTTGTAAGGGCTTTCATGTAGTGCTTAGTTTCACTGATGCTTATGATGGTCGGCCAAAGTTAACGCCAGGATTTTTTCAGTGTTTCAGGAGAAATGTCGCTACTATATAAATTACATCTTACATGCGACAATAGTCAGAACGAATTTATTTTGGAACCACTCTTTAAAAACATGACAGTTCACCCAGGTGGATTTCTGGCTTCTGTAGTAAACGGGAAGGGCATTTGTATTAGGATTTTTAAATGTCCTTGGATTCTTTGATTTCCCGATGACAAACAAGTTTGTGATCCCCACTTGCATTGCTACTCAAGGCACTCATTTGACGAAATGTGTTTTTTTGTTTTAGCAAGCCAGGTTTTTGACCAATGTTTTAGCAGGGAGCATTTTATAATTCACCCCGGTTTTGTTCATGTTAGAAACTTTCTCAGGAATCAAATTATTTTCTAAGATAAATTGTTTAAACTTATCGATTAACGCGTTTGCCTTACCAACATCAGTTAAAACTTTTTCACCCAAAACAGAAAACTGTCGAATTCCATGGCGGTTTTCCCACCGTTGTAGCCAGCCACACTTCTAAGGCTGTAAACGTATCAACCGAAGAACTCTGCCTCCTGATTTTTGCATGCAGAGTAATGACTTTCTCCTCAATAAACGGCCCTAAAAGTGTTGTCCCTTTTCTCCTTTCTTGGTTAAACCTAACCCATTCCACCTCATCTAATACATATTTGCCATTTTGGTTTTTTCATTGTCTTCCTTGCCGTTTGATCATCATTCACTGTCATGGAAAATGACTCCAATTCATTTCTTTTACATCACCAATCTTTGATTTTAGTCACTCTGGCCCCTAGTTAGGCATTCTTATAATGAATGCCATTTAATGAATAAAAATATCAATAAAATAACAATCTACACAGCGAGTCACACAAGGCAAAAGCCAAAAATTTAAAAGTGGATTAAATCATCCCGGTAAAGCCAAATCAGAAAAATAAAAGACAACAAACAAAAAGAATTGCTAACAAATAAATCCATGCAAAAATAAGTTACTTTAGATGAAGGAAAGATTAGGAAGGATTAGGAAGGAAGGATTAGGAAAGATGAGAAGGAAGTTTTTAATTATTAATAATTTAGTACAAAAAGCGCGATTTTTTTGATTTCTTGCACACTAACTAAAACCTAAATAGTTGCCATAACATTAAAAACATTCGGTTTTTTAGAACATTTAACAAACTTCAAAATATAATTAAAAAAAAACTCATACACAAGTAAAAACTTTAAATTGTATACTGGTATAAAATCGTTTATTAAAAACTATCTAAAATGTCATCCAAATGGATTGCAAAACGTTTTCATTCTAACTCAGAACATCTTTAGTGCCTAGAATGAAGTATTTCTACGTTAGATTAAAGCAAAAAGGTTGAAATTGTGACTGTTAAAAAGAAAAAACATGCGGGAATACTTACATTCTGCTGAGTAGTTGGATCTAGCACACTATTTAAAGTGGTAACACCATAATATATGGTTTACATATTATATTTTAATAAAATATGGTGACTACAAGTCGATGTTGTTGGATTTATTAGAATACATGCTCAAAGGACAACATGTTTCTCTGCTCGAAAATACTAGGTATTACTTGCCAGTTCAATGGGCACAGACCAAATGATAAAATAGAAAATGGACATTCAATATGACAAGGGTGACGCGACATGCCAGGATAAAGACAATTTTTGGTAAAGAACTTCAAAAAGTGTAGTTTTTTATTTTGGATTTTTAGTAAAATATAATGGTTGTTAATAAATGTCTGAGAATGCAATTTAAATTATTTAAATCTTAGAATCTATTGTAAAGTCTAAATTAGCAACTCTCTATTCCAGAACAACTTATGGATTTTGAGATTTAAGGTGGGTATATTTCATGGTTCAATATGTGACGTCATCGATTGTAAAATGACAAGATGAAAGTTTAATTTAGTTTAATAAAATGAAATATACTACATAGTAAACAAATATTAAACTGACGTAGAAAAATTGGAAGCTAAATTAACAAAAAATTCAGATTTTAAGAGTTTTTTAAAAAATGTACTGTTGGTTGCCTAACGTGATGGTAAGGGTTCGATTATTGTGCTTACATGTGAAAAATATCTTTAGCAAGTACATAATATTTGATGGGTTCAATTCTAGAAGCCAACTTTTTTATTTAGCCAACTTCAACAATGCTAAATCGTTTTAGTATTTTCTTAGCAGACAGTCCCGCATGTTGTACTTCGGTCATTAATTTATTATACATGCTTTTGGTCACAACGTTGTAGTGACCTTCTTTCTTCTCGTTTTGTCCCTTTTGTAAAATCTTTTCCAAAAAACGTTTTTTCCACGTTCGTGTATCTTTGCTCTCAACGTTATCTTCGACATTATCACTCATAATGCACAATAGTGTAATGTATCCAATAAAAATGATGCAGAAAAATCGACAGTTGCACACAATAGTTTGTTACCGACTGGCCACCTTGGTCGCTATAGTCCAGGGTAATAAGGTTTTTTCCATGACACTCTAGCAGCCAGGGTACTGAAGCGTTTTTTCGACAGGTAATACCTATGAGAACAAATTGTAACTATTTCCTGCGTAGGATCTGGCGGCCATTTTTATTTATAAACAATTAAGTGTCAAAAAATGGCATTTTCATTTTTTTCCAAATCAATGGAAAACAGGGAAACTTATGGTTTTTTTAGTCCAAATATCTTCGATATTATGGAAAAATCTTTAAAATGACGTATTACAAATTTTGATATACTCATTTATTGTTAATATAATTGCGAAAAAAGGTCGGAATTGCAAAAAAAAATTATTTTTGCAATAACTGTTGTAAAAATTAGTGTACAGCTTTAAAATTTTTGTCAAATAAGGGTTCTTTGATGCTTAATATGTGATAAAAATTTCAAAGCAATTCATTCAATTGTTTAAATTTTATTCAAATTGTTTATCCCAGAGAGCATTTTTTTTGCAATAACATAAGTCAGAAAAAATGAAATGACATACATATTTATTACAATTTTTTATCAATTATGATATAGATATCATTACTTGGTAGTTGTGCACTTAAGACAGGGTAAAAAAGTTAATTTTTTTGGAAAAGTTATTCAAAAAGTTTATAAAGAAAGATTGACGATACCTTTGCATAATTATTTGTTACTAATAAATGCATTGTTTATTCACTTTTTTAAACTATGTTGAAAATGTAGCTCATGCTCTTTCATTTGACACCTGTGGAATGGTTCTAAGGTCATTTTTTTTACTTATGTTATTGCAAAAAAATGCTCTCTGGGATAAACAATTTGAATAAAATTTAAACAATTGAATGAATTGCTTTGAAAATTTTATCACATATTAAGCACTAAAGGACCCTAATTTGGCAAAAATTTTAAAGCTTTACACTAATTTTTTACAACAGTTATTGAGAAAATATATTTTTTTGAAATTCCGACTTTTTCGCAATTATATCAACAATAAATGAGTATATCAAACTTTGTAATACGTCATTTTTAAGCTTTTTTCCATAGTCTCGAAGATATTTGTACTAAAAAAATCATAAGTTTTACTGTTTTCCGTTGATTTGAAAAAATAGGAAAAAATGCCATTTTTTGACAGTTAATTGTTTATAAATAAAAATGGCCGCCAGATCTTACGCAAGAAATAGTTATAATTTGTAACTATAGGTATTACCTGTCGAAAAAACGCTTCAGTGTCCCGGCTGCTGAAGTGTCACGAACAGGGTATATTTTTGTCTTATTACCCTGGGCTACTACCTCTTAACAGGCCAAATCGTATTTGTCCCTTCTCACTTTCTCACAACGATGTTAACTGTAATTCGCTAGCAATTCCAGTAAAAGCTAGTTTGGACTAGTATAAACTACTTTAAATGAAACGTTCGGGATTTCTAGTTTTAACTGAATTTAGCAGTAAAATGTAGTTTTGTCTAGTTAAAACTAGAATTGTCTAAAGCGCATAGTTAAAACTAGTTATTCCTAGTAAATTCCGGTTTTAACTAAAATCGGGTTTTAGCAGTAACGTATTATATACTATACAATACTATACTAACTTAACCTAAAGACTGCTTTATTGGGAGTTGAGGGGCAACAAATTAGTTTTCTATGTTTTATGTTACCATTTTTTTACTTATGGAGTTCCCCCTTAAATTTTTAAGAGCTATTGCGATAATTGTAAAAATAAAATGTTTCTTCTATATTCAGAACACTTATTTATAACTTCTTTTTTTTAAATATTTGAAATAGATTATTTGAAATTCTCCTGTAATCTCACATTTTGTTTTTGTCCCCTAGATTATTTTGACGTGGGAAATTAAATACGGCTCCGAACTCTGCTAGAAAACAGGTAGGTTTTCTTCCTATAGGTTTAAAATAACTAAAATGTCTGATAATTTGTCTGTTTTCTGGATTATTTAAAGTTCCAAACAGGGTCTTTTTTTGCTTATTTACCTGGAGTATTAATTTTGCCTATATACTTACTGAACTTTAAATCATTGTTTGGAAAAGTTGCAAGCAATTTCACGCTATTTATCACGTAAACTGTCGTTTTATAAGAATATTTTGCATGTGACAAGCATGCTAGTTAGGCTGTGTGAAGTGCTAAAGCTCTCATTAATTAACGAATTGGTCCAACGCTTCGGTTCGTCCTGACAAGTCCGTCGACCAATCCCCTAATGGATGAAAAACACGGTGAGTTTTGTAAAGAATCAGGGTCGGGTTTGTTTTTTTGATAAGAAGGATTGAATAAGATTAATTCTTTGAAATAAGAAGAAGAATGAAAACAATTATTTTTTCTTGGTAGTAAGAAAATTTAAAATCAACGTCACAATAGTAATTTACTTAACAAGTTCCGAAAGTGATATTTTACGAGACGAGTAGGAAGTTTCCAGGGCTAGCCGTAGGCGAGTCCTGGAATCCTGCGAGTCTTGTAAAATCACTTTTGGATCGTGTTACGTACAACATTTTTTATGCAGCCGTTTTGTATGTTAAAAAGAATATATGGATAAACTTTACTTATGAACTTTTATTAAACACTTTAAAGTTACTTTCGTGAAATCAACATTAGAAAGATCTATTTATGAATATTAATAACACATTTATAACAATTGTTTACATTGATATTTAGTTTCCCTAATCTGATCTGGAATCATTTTAGCCTCACTTTCACTGCTGATTTCCATTTCTTGGAATTGAAAAACGAAAAACAGCGAAAACACACACCAATCTTAAATGACAAGCGTTGTCATAATAAACTACAAAGTTGATGTTATTGTCAAAGCCGTTACCTAGCTACCCAAAATCGCCCCGAAAGTAAAAAAGGTGTCCCGAAAGTAAAAAAATTAGTCCCGAAAGTAGCTAGATACTTTCGGTACGAGTTGTGTAAAATGGTACTTTCGATTTAATCAATCATACCGAAAGTTTTATTTTCGGGACGGCTGCATAAAATTGTTTTAAGTAATAATAATTTGTTTGTTTGTAATGTTACAAACGTTACATGTTTGTTATTTTTCTTTAAATAATTATTTTATTCCAATTTATTTTGATTTTAGTATATCCAAAATATATCACATCAGGAATGAAGATATTAGAAAAAGGACAAATACTGTATATTCCAGTGTAAATAGAATTGAAACGAGACAACTAGTGTGGTATGGTCACGTGAAAAGAATGAACGAAGATAGATGCCAAAGAAAGCTTTAAATTACATACCACAACAAAGAAGAAGAAGGGAAGGCCTTCAGTTGCCTGGGAAGAAAATGTACGGCACTCATGAGAAATATGTTTTTCCACCACCAAGAAGCAAGATGTTTTTCCATTAAACTGGCGACAGTTTGTTCAATTGCTGCTTGATTTTTAATTATATATCCCAAGTACTGCAGCTTACGGCCCTTCACGATATTGACTAAATCTGCGGTTGTGTTAATCCTCCGTAGTACTTCTTCATTGGTAACTTTGTCTGTCCATGGTATCTTCAGGATCCTTCTGTACAACCGTAGCTCAAAAGTCTAGTTTCTGCCTTCAATCTTCACGTTTGTACTCCATATAGAAGCACTGAGTACACGTAATATTTAAAGAGCCTTATTTTTGCTATTATGGTGAGGTAATGGCTGTTGAACACAGAGCTCATAGTCAAAAATGCACTTTTGCCTTTCCGATGCGACATCTAATATCTTGGGTATTGTCCCATGACTAGTGGTTGAACATTATTCTCTTAAATAGAGTAGTTGAAATTAATGTAAAAATGAGCAAAATCGGATAAATGGGCGAATGGACCCATGGGCGCAGTCATACAAACCTAAGGAAAAAAATCTTATTCTCCTCATACCATTGTCGCAGATGGGTCTCAGTATCTTTCCCAATATATTTCTTTCAAAAGTATTGATAAAGTTTATTGTCTTTTCTGTTATGATCCGTGTTTCTACGCCATCTGTTGCTAATATTGGTCGTATGATAGTGTAATATATACTGCGAGGCATAAGGTATAGTGCAGTCACTGAAGGTTTTCACCTCCGATTTCGTTGAACCTCCATCGATTTTCATGAAAATTGGTGAGTAATTAGAGGATACCTCAAGCAACAAAGGTGACATGATGCCAACTTGCGCTTTTACCCCGGGGGTGGATGCCAACCCTTCTCGGAGGTGAAAATTATTTTATTAAAAATAATACCATAAGTCGATAGAGGGACAAATTATAAGCAAAATTTGTTATATACAGTTATTAAAATAAATCAACACTTTTTGAGTTATTAAAGACCAAAGATTTTATTTTTTCGTAAAAAAATGCATGTTTTAAATCGGTTTTTCACGTATAAATCAAAAACTATAAGCTTTTACAAAAAAGTTATTATTACTGAAATTGAAGAAAATAAAAAATTGAATACATTCCTCACATAAAGAACTATACTGATGTTAGTTCAAAGTGAGTTATTGGCAATTGAATGTGTATTTTTTTCGACGAGTACTCAAATCTAATTATTCAAGCTTAAATAACGGGAAAACAATGCAATGTATAAAATATTCCTGCTAAGCATTTGCCAAAGTACTTCGGAATACCTATCAAATGAGCTTCAGAACAAGGTAATAGCGTCAAAATTAAGCAAGTTATAATGAAAATAAAAGATCCGTTTCAAATTTTTTAGGGAAAAGTGATAAATAAAACACGCCAATTCTACAAAAAGTAAAATTTATAGTAATCCTTACAAGAAGTTCTTTATATTAGCATAAGTAATGTGTTCGATAATTTTAACCGGTTTAGAATGCACATGTTTGAAAAAAAAATATAATTTAAAAAAATCATAATTTTTAAAATTATTGTAATTCGCATATTCTTTTGATAATAATTCCAAAAATACTCAATATACGTAAAAAATTATATATAACCAAATTATAGTTTTTTATGTGCCAAATATTTTACCTGTTTTACTATTACTGTGGGGTAAAAAATAACCGAAATAGAAACGTTTAAATCTTAAATTTTGCTGTGGGAACCATGCAACCGGGCTCATTTAACCTTTTATTTTTAAAAAAGTAAGGGCTTTAAAAGATTATGTTCAACGTGATTAAATAGCAATTGGAATTAGCTTTCAAACAGTTTTTAGATGAACCTGATATTGTAAACACGAATGGAGTTATAAAAAAAAAACAATAACATTTCTTGGAAATATTTTTAAAAGATAAATTTTGAAAAAATTTTGGAGCATAAATTTTAACGCTATCAACATGTTCGAGGGCTCATTTAATAGATATTTTTAAGTACTTTGACAAATGTTTAATAAGTTTATGTTATAAAATGCATCAATTTCCCGTTATTTCGGCTTGAATACTTAGAGTTTTTTACTCGCCGAAAAAAATATACATTCAGTTACCTATAACTCACTTTTAGTTAACATTAAAAAGTTTTTGTAGTAAGGGGTTTATTTCATTTTTTATTAGCTTCAATTTTGATAATTATAACTTTTTTGTAAAAACTTACACTTTTTGAGTTATTGATGAAACATTGGTTAAAAACATGCATTTTTCTCAAGAAAAATTAAAATCTTTGATCTTTATTAACTCAAAAAGTTTTGATTTATTTTAATAACTTTATATAACAAATTTTGCTTGAAATTTGTCCCTCTATCGAATTATAGGGATATTTTTAATAAAATAATTTTCACTCCCAAGAAGGGGTGGCATCCACCCCCAGGGTAAAAGCGCAAGTTGGCACCATGTCACCTTTGTTCCTTGAGATATCCTCTAACCACTCACCAATTTTTATGCAAATCGATGGAGGTTCAACGAAATCGGAGGTAATAGCTCATATCCACCTTCAGTGACTCCACTAGTAGGGATATAGAAAATTATGCTAATTTTCATAGTTGATTTTTTCGTGAATAGATTAACGGATTTCGCTAATAGTCCAGGAACCGAAGCTTTTCACCTCGCAATTTTTACAGAATGGATCGATTTGCTTGAAAATAAGTAGTGGATAGTCCAAGGATCAAAATCTATATGATGCCGAAAGGCGCTTTTATCATGGGGGGTGGTTGCCACTCCATCGCGGGGAGTGGAAACTTTTTATTATATTTTGAATAAAACAGTTGATAAAGACGTTCATTCTAAGCTAAAAATGTTCTATACATTTTTTTGATAAAATTAATAGTTTTCGATTTATTCGCTATCGAAAGTGTTAGTTTTATATAAAAAAAAATCAATGTTTTTCGATAATACTCATTTATGATTCATTCAATTTTTGCCGTAGAAAAAATTTTGTCAAACCAAGTTCTTGGGAATTAAATAACCTATAATTTCATATTTAAACATTTTTTCGTATCTCTGATGCTAACCTTTCTATGTTCTGAAGGTTTCTATGTTCTTTCTATTTCTGAAGGAAATGGCATTTTTTACCAATCTACAAAAAATCGTTTTAAAATCTCTTATTAATATATATATATAAATAAAGAAGAATTAATAAGGCCAATGAATAAAACCACCGCAAACTTACATAATTATGCTTCCAAATTGATTTCTCCTTTTTTTTTTTCAAAAAAATATATTGATTTTTAACCGAACTTTTTGTTTTTTATTCTAGAAAGTTTGGTAAAAAGAATTTTGTAGTTTTTTACAAGGTCTATAAGCCTATTAATATTAAATATTTTTAAAATCCTTAGTCGCAAAAAGGGGTGACTTTGAAAGGGTTGGTAAAGGTGGATTTTGCATGTTATTACAAGTTTTAATTGTCAATAGCTCACTCAATTTTTGCCGCAGAAAAAACTTTTACAATCCAGGTTCTTGGGAATTAAATAGCCTACAATTTAATATTTAAACAGTTTTTCGTATATCTGATGCTAATCTTTCTATTCTGAAGGAAATGCCTTTTTTTTCCAAACTACAAAAATTCGTTATTCGCTTTTAATTCCATTTTTTTAAACTAATAATTCTAAGCCGGTCAAACTTCTAGAACCTATTAATAATACATAAATAAAGAAGACAAAATAAGGTCAATGACTAATTTTAAATAGGGTGGTGATTAGGAGGTTGCTTCCGATCACTTTTTCGCTGCAAAAAATAGGGATTGGCATTCTTTTCATTATAAGTCGCTTAATTTTTGAGCTAGAGACTATTTTTTTATTTCTGTAGACATTTTTAAAAACTTTAAATGAGTTTGAACGAATTATTCTCGAAAAATGCATAGTTTTCCCGTCTTTTGACTTTGAAACTACAATATTTAGCATTTGACGAAGAAGAGCTAACATATAATAAAGTATAACTCGATTTCTATTGGTCTTAAAGAAAATTTAAAAAAACAGTTTTGTTTACTTTTTTAAAAGGTACATTTTTGTTAAGTAAAGTTGTTTTGATAAAACGAAAACTTCTGGAGTTATTAGCAGAAAACTTATTAAAACATTGATTTTTTCGATATAAAACTAACACTTTCGATAGCAAATAAATCGAAAACTATTAATTTTATCAAAAAAAAAGGCATAAAACGTTTTTTGCTTAGAATGAATGTTTTTACCAACTTTTGAGGTCAAAATATAATAACAAATTTCTACCCACGGGATGGGGTGGCAACCACCCCCAGGAGAAAACCGCCTTTCGGCATCATATAGATTTTGATTCTTAGACTATCCACTACTTATTCTCAAATTTTCAAGCAAATCTATGCATTCTTTAAAAATTGCGAGGTTTTGTCCTATTTTAAGCTTCATTACTTGGACTATTACTCAAACTTATTTTTTGTACTTATACCCGGTGGAAGAAAAGAAATGAGGTTCTTATGTTAGGTTTAATACGCCCTGTAGGAAGGACTAGGTACAAACTAGGTTATTTACTTATGAACCAAAAAGCAAAATTTTTAGACGGTCAAAAAAATAGAGGGTCGGGCCAAGAAATGCAGTAAGTAGAAGTTATTGTATGCATATAAAACTACCTTCACTTAAAATTTTTATGAAATATGAGATTGTAAGAAAAAGGTAGGTACTATCTGTTTACAATAAATGACAAAAACACGATTTTTGAAAAACTGGCTGTTTTTAAACAGCTCTATCTTCGAGTATATTAGATGGATTTTACTTTACAAAAAATGCTATGCTTTACTATACAAAAACATTTAAAAACCCTTTTTCACATTTTTTCTCACTTTTTTAATTTTACAACTAATGTTTAATTAACTTAAACGAATATAAAAATTTAAATTGAGGTTGTAAATATAAAAATTTATCAATTTCCATAAATTTCGAGTTTCCAGTTTTAGCCGATAATGTCTTCGAGTTCTACATGTAGACTTCGTAGTTTGGAAAAAATATAACCCGTCACGAATCTCATTTCTGTGCCAAAGGATGCCACTTCAAAAAACTTTTTTCCATTTTCATACATTTGCCAAAGTAAGAAAATGTCTCATGAGCGTCGGGGGTGCCCTGTATCTTAACTTTACTGATTATGGGGAAGTAAATTAAGGGACGAATGGAGTACACACCACAGGAAATTCGACGTAGAGATGTAAATTTGTGCAGTTTCGGAAATTGGGGAGGAATGACATTATCTCACAAAATTATAGCGATTTCAGTAATTATCTTACAAGTTATATAGAAGCTCGTTATAAGTTATAATTTGAAAATTGTCTAATTTTAAAAACTACAGGATATTAAAAAACCATAATTTGTTTTACTAATACCTTATGTTTAAAGATAATCTAAAATGGTTTTAAAGAAATCTGAAAATACGTTCTTTTTATGTATATACAATAGGTATAAGCGTCTCTAAAGAAAAGACAAATTCCCAAAGTAAATTATAAACTACAAAAATGTTTTTCTGTTTTGTTTTCTGTCATGTTTTTCTAGAGCTACAACTATGTACCGGGTGTCCCAATAAGAATGGCTCTCGCCCATATCTCAGGAACCGTTTATAGTACAGCTTTGAGAAAAAAAATATTTATAACAAAAGTTGTCTCGGGAAAACCTGGAAATTATTTTCATAATTGTAGGTCCACCGCTAGAGGGCGTAATTGAATATCAAAAATTAAAAAATCAAAATTTTACAAAATTTTCCTAATGAAAGGGCACTGAAAATCTAATCATAGTATTCTTCATAAAATTCTGTGCATATTTGATTCCACAAGTTTAAGTCTACCTTTGCAAATAAGAGGTGGGGGTGAGGGGGAACCTTGTTATGAAAAAATGGCTGTAAGTCCGGTTCTGCTAAATCGAATTTTGCATACTTGGTCTTGTTTAAAACAGCTCTTTTTTCGTCAATGTAAGAGTATTTTTTTGGAAATAGCCTAATAAGTAATGTGTCAGCTAGTAGGCGTTATTTAATTATTTTCGGAAATCTAGTTTTCTTTGGAAAATATTAAATACAAGTATTCATTTTTAATCATGTATTACGAAATTAGACCAAATTAGCAACATAATACCCAAAACCGCATGTCGATACCTTTTTTCTATCTCGAGATATCTTAAGAAATGTGTAAATTTTAAACATAACTGTTACTGTCACCGGTAAACGAGGCTACGGGAAAGTAGTGTGCTATAGAAAAAACAAATAAAAATTTTCCAGATGTAAACTTATATAATTAATTAAAACAACAATAAGAAAAACAACACTATAAAATATAACAAAGAAAAAAAAGCAACTACTTACTTAGTCTTAGTGACTGCCTAAATGTTCAAATTGTTGCCCATCATTTTCGATGCAAACATTTACTCTTTTAAGAGTAGATTGAATAGCAACAGCTTTAACTGTTTTAGACTTTTATTTATGGGGACGGATTAAAGACCTTGTTTTTGCCGCTAGGCCCACTACGCGAGAAACATGATCTAGACTCTAGAGAATACGAAACGCCATTCAAAGCATTGCGAAAGCAGAAATCGAGACTGCTGTTCAATCTACTCTTGGAAGAGTAAATGCTTGCATCGAAAAATGATGGGCAACAATTACATAGGTCGTCACTAAGTAAGTAACTGCTTTTATTTCTTTGTTATATTTTATACTGTTGTTTGTCTTATTGTTGTTTTAATTAATTATATCCGTTTACATCTGGAAAATGTTTCTTTGTTTTTCCATAGCACACTACTTTTCCTTAACTTCGTTTACCGGTGACATTAGCAGTTGTTTAAAATTTACACGTTTCTTAAGATATCTCGAGATAAAAAAAAAGGTGTCGACATGCGGTTTTAGGTATTATGTTGCTAGTTTGGTCTAATTTTGTAATACAGGATTAAAATGATACTTGCATTTAATATTCTCAAAAGAAAACTAGATTTCCGAAAATCATTAAATATCGCATACTAGCTGGCATATTACTTATTAGGCTATTTCGAAAATAAGACTCTTACTTTGACGAAAAAGACCTGTTTTCAACAAGACCAAGTATGCAAATTTCGATTTAGCAGAACCGGTCTGACAGCCATTTTTTCATAAGAAGGTTCATCCCCCCCTCTTATTTGCAAAGGTAGATTTAAACTTGTGAAAACAGATATGCGCAGAATTTTATGAAGAATACGATGATTGGATTTGCAGTGCCCTTTCATTAGGTAAATTTTGTAATATTTTGATTTTTTAATTTTTGATATTCAATTACGGCCTCTAGCGGTGGACCTATAATTATGAAAATAACTTCCAGGCTTTTCCCGACGCAACTTTTGTTATAAATATTTTTTTCTCAAAGCTGTACTGTAAACGGTTCCTGAGATATGGGCGAGAGCCATTCTTATTGGGACACGCGGTACATAAAGTTAGCGAATCACTTCTCGAAAATAATACAACAATAGGAATTTGCCGCTTTTTTGCCGCTAATTAGTTGTGGAAAATTAATTTTGCCGCTTTTTTATTTTTTTTAATATTTGATGTTTCGCTAACTTCACATGAACTTAACGAATCACAACAGCAAAAAATGTTTCAAATTCAATACCAAGCTGGTGCTGAATGTTCCGCTTTTTTGCCGCTAATTAGTTGTGGAAAAATTAATTTTGTCGCTTTTTTTTAATATTTGATGTTTTGCTAACTTTATATGAACTTAACGAATCACAACAGCAAAAAATGTTTCAAATTCAAAACCATGCTGGTGCTGAATATTCCGCTTTTTTGCCGCTAATTAGTTATGGAGAATTTAATTTGGCCGCTTTTTTATTTTTTTTTAATATTCGATGTTTTGCTAACTTTATATGAACTTAGCGAATCACAACATCGAATAATGTCTCAAATTTAAATCGAGTTGGTGCTGAATTTGTCGCTTTTTTGCCGCTAATTAGTTGTGAAAAAATTAATTTTGTCGCTTTATTATTTTGTTAGGTGTTTCGCTAACTTCATACAGGGTGGGGAATTAGTGCGAGGAAATCCAATTACTCGTTTATCGTAAGGGATACGACAAAAAGTTATTGAGGTAAACGTTGCTGCACAGGGAGGACCATAATTTAAAATATTTTCAAATATACAGGGCTACCCGTATTGACACTGTGACACAAACTTATGTTTTTTTTTAATGGAACACCCTGTATATTTTTACATTTTTGGATTCTCCTGCAGTCTTCTTTCATAAAATATACGATTTTGTAATAATATACGAAGTAGTTTAAAAGATAATTAAGTTTTCTTTTTTGATGTCGGAGCAATATTCACACCCTGTAGAATTGTAGTAATTTGACATAAAAATTTTCTATTTATGTTCAAACGATCTTTAATATAGTATAGTATTAAACTAGATCTAGAGATTTAGTTCTAAAACTAGAAAAATATCTGATAATGGATGACAATCAAGAATGTGTTGATGTGAAACGGGAGTGGAGCTGCATAAAAGACGCCATACAGGAAGCAGCAGAAAAAAACAATTAGCAAGAAGAGGAAGGAGAAGAAAAAAGAATGATACAATATCGAATATCAAAAAATTATGGAAAAAAGTGGAAGCGAGATTAAAATGGATAAGAATGAGCACGGCAAAAGAAAGAGAGAACTACGAATTACTGAGGAATGAGGGCAAAAAGTAAACAGAAAACAAAAACGACAATGGATAGATTTAAAAATTCAGGAAATAGAGAACTAAAAATATAACAGAAATTAAAAAAAATGTATAATAAAATAAAAGAAAACAATAAAACATTCAAAGGTAAACTAAAAGGAATAAAAAACAAACAAGGTAAAATTGTAGAGGAGAGAAAGAATATTTAGAAATATGGACAAGGTACTTTAAAGAATTACTAATTGAACCAGTTATAAATGATGAAATAGAAGATGAGGACGAAGGAGAAACGATCACACAGGAACCAACATTAGAAAAAGTAAAAAACATTATAATGAAGGGGAATAATGGAAAGTCACCTGGGAAGGACGGAATAAATCTAGAACTAATAAAATACGTAGGGGACATATTGCATGAAAAAAATACATGAATTGATTAAAAGAATATGGAAAGACTAGACAATGTCGAACGAGTGGGAAGTTGGATAGATTATAACGATCCATAAAAAAGGCGACCAGCATGAGTGTAAGAAATACAGAGGTATTACAATATTAGACGTTGCCTTTTAAATATTATCGTCAATATTACAAAAAAGGTTAACGGATGAAACAAAAAATATCATAGGACAATACCAATGCGGCTTCGTAAAAGGCAGATCAACAACAGATGTAATACATACCCTTAAACAAATCATGGAAAAAGCACACCAACATAAACATGAAATAAAAATATTATTTATAGACTTTGAATAAGCCTTTGACTCAATAAAGAGAAAGGAAATAATGAAAGCCCTAAAATATCAAGGAGTAAGTAAAAAACTAAGAAATCTAATAAAAATGTCAATGAACAAATCAAACATTAGTATTCTAACACAAAAATGGAACCAGAAGGATTCGAAATAAATAAAGGAGTGAGACAAGGTGACTCACTGTCAGCAACACTATTTAACCTGACAGTAGATTTTGTGGTAAGAAAGATCCACAAGGGAAACCTGAGAGCATCAGGTTACCATTAATCGCCTATGAAGATGATATAGCGATAGTAACAAAAACACGAACAATCATGAAAAAATTACTAATGGAGATTGAAGAAGAGGGAAAGAAGATATGACTAAGAATTAATGAAAAGAAAAGAAAATTAATGAGACTCGGAAAAGCAGAACAAAACAGAGAGATAAGGATAGGAAATAAAAAATTCGAAGAAGTACAGTAATTTAAATAGCTGGGCGTTATGATAAACAACAAAGGGGAAAGAAAAACGGAGATCGAAGAAATAATAACTGTAACCAACTGGGTATACCAAGCAAATAGAAAACTACTAAAGAGTAAAATATTGACTGTATTGACAGTAAATCTGATGCTGTTCTCAGATGTAATTTATTTTAAATAATTAATTAATGATTATCTCATTAATTAAACAGATCAAATACCAATATAGTGTCAATCTCAGGGCTAAATTATAATATCAATTACTTACTTTCGTGGCTTCAAAATATTTCTCAGTGGATTCCTAATCGGGATAGATAAAAGAGAGTAAAATAATACACACATATGAATTTCACATTTTATTTTAATTTGACTTTAATTTATAATTATAAACTTTTATTTCTTATATCAATTAGGAATATAACAATATATATATAAAACAATAATAAGATGTATGCAGCAGAAACGATGACTATAACAAAAAAAGAAGAAGAGAAATTAAGGATAAATGAACGAAATTGAATAAGAACAATACTTGGTCCAGTGAGAATCGAAGAACAAGAGTATAGAAGGAGAACGAATAAAGAAATTTTAGAAGAAATAAATGGTGAAGATATAGTAAAGAAAATAAAAGTACAAAGAACCAAATGGCTGGGTCATATATGGAGACAAGGATCAGAATCATTATCAAAAGCTACGATATTGCTGCAACCAGTAGGAAAAAGGATACGTGGTCGACCCAGATCGAAATGGCTAACTGAAGTAGAGGAGGAAATAAGAGGGACAGGAATTACTAAATGGAAAGAGAAGGCAATAGACCGGAAGAAATGGAGAAATATTAGTGAACAAATACAATGATCATGGGGACTGATCCACCCCGTAAAATGGATCTAGAAAGCGAAAGCGGCAAAACCCCACATAGGGTGTTAAGCCACATACTATACTATACTATTGTTAAACATTATTAATATAGAGAAATGTTTAGTTTCAGCATACAGGGTTGGTCAAAACTTGAAATGAATATTTTTTGAGTTTTTTTAAATGGATTTTAGTATTGTATTTTAGTATTGTAGTGAAATTATATGTTATGGTACTTTTTATTTCTTAACACGTTGACGGACAGTGCGTCAAATGTATAAGCACGTGTTGTGACACTATATATTACGTATTTTGAAAAGTAGAATAGGGAAATTGCTGAATTTCTTTTAGCGCTTATAGTTTAGGAAAACAATGCGGTTTAACATTTTTGTAAACATGTGGACGATGACCGATGTCCTTGGACATATGCATCTGTAGATGTAATGTGACATTTTTTAACACCGATTTTTTGTCGCAACTGTTATTTTAAAAATGTCGTCTATAGACGTCGTGTCACGTTACACCAATGTAAATTAGATGTCTATAGACGTTCTGTCCGCCAACGTGTTAAGCATTCTCTATACCTAAATGCTTTAATTTGTAGGTTATTCGTGATTATTTCAGCCAAACATTATTTATTGCAACAAAAAATACGTGAAATTTTATTAGGTGGCCGTGAAAATATTCACTCAAAATGATTTTTTGAAAAAAAAAAAACAATCTTAAGTAGGAACGTAGGTATTTTGATATATCTTTCAATATTAATAAATTAACGTTCAATTTAGATTATTATGTTGTTGCAATTAATAATGTGTTCCAATTAAGAAAATACTCATAAAAATAAATAGCTTATAATTGTTTATGATATACGCAAAATACCTACATGTCATAAATGTCTAAAATACAAATAATATGTTCTTGTCTGTGCTAATCTGCTGGTTATCTCTTGCTCGGTGGTTCTATTCTTTGAGAGTATGAATCCTAAGTATTTGAATTTTTCAGTGCCGGTAATTTCCCTATCATCTTTCATTTCCAAGTGTCTCACTGGTTCTTGTTATGTTGTTAAGTATTCGGTCTTTTCTAGGTTTATTTTTTTGTCCCGAGGGGGAGATATATGTCCCGATTGAATATCTCCCCGAGGAGGAGATATCCTCGTTAAATTAAAAGGGAGGGGAGCCGCGGAAAAATTAAAAAAAGAAATGGATATGAGGATGTCCGGTATGAACACGGCCATACGAAAAAAAAATTATTTTACGATAACGAAGTTGGACCCTGGAGTAACAGAGAAGTTATTATACATAACGCCACAAAAGCCTACACGGGTATCCCTACATAATAAGTGGATATAAAAACGCTAAGAACTAATAGGCACGGGGAACAGGTGGCTACTATAGCCCAACAAAAGCCGAGGAACTGAGGAAGTATAGTCCAATCTGTATAGGCTGGGTGGTATGCCCGCTCATGGAAAAGCATACGCCCGTAAGATGCTACAAATGCCTCTTATATGGGCACAATACATATGAATGTAAGGGTGAAAGCAGGATAGCGTGCTGCTACAACTGCTTTAACAGCGGTCACACGGCGGTGCAGTGTAGCGGCACTGCCTACTGCCTGACGTGTAAAGAAGAATGGCACCGCATGGATCGCATGACATGCCCAGCCTATAGAGCGTGTGTATATGGCAGAGGGGGAAATGGAGCCCTCTAAGAAATTCGTAGAAAAAAGAAGAAAAAAAGCGAAAAGGTGAGAGATGGTCTCCTGGAGAACGGAGGTGGGCCCATATACAGTTCACCTGTGGCACAGGAGACCATCTCTCGCAGGGTTTCGTTTGAAACATCTATATATTTATATTTATATCTATATATCTATATATTTATTTATTTTTATTTAACGAAAAATTTTATTTATAAAAACCCTATCTATTTTATTTATATTTATACAAATTTTATTTATTTACTCTATTTATCTATTTTATCTACACTTATTTATTTATTTATCTTAGTTCTGAGGTGTTTTAATTGATTGACGAGACGCGAATCCGACGCAGTAACGACCTCAGGGAACTGAACCAAAACGGACCTCAAGGATCAACCTGGTATACGGATATTGCAGGTGGACGTGGGCAGAGCGCGCCGTGCGCACGACCTTGTCCACGCAAAAGCCTGCAAGCTAGAAACAGACCTGCTCATCGTCCCAGAACCAAACAAGAAGATTACCTCAGGCGGTGGTTGGGTCCAGGATGACGTAAAAAACGTGGCGGTGCTCATTAAAAACGGGGATGTGGGGGTGCAGAGCATCGTCAGGGGGGGAAACCATATCCTTATTAGGTTGAGGGATTTCTGCCTCCTGGCATGTTACATATCTCCCAACATCCCTATGTTGAGATACAAAGCCATTGTAAATGAAATAATGAACGCTGCCACGAATGAAAAAGAAGTTCTGATCGCCGGGGACATAAATGCGAAATCCAGGTTATGGGGTTCCCCCATACATGACAAAAAGGGGGACCTGTGGAATGAATGGATAGCCCAGGCTGGCCTCCAAGTATCAAACAATGATAAACCAACCTTCGTGAGGGGGGCCAGCCAAACACACATTAATGTCACGTTCGCGAGTGAGGGGTTATCCAGAAGAGTACACGAGCGGGATGTCCTCGACGATCAATTATTCACCTACTACCGTTACATAAAATATGAAATAAAGGTAAAATGGGGAGTAAGGCGGTCGATAGGTCACACGGAAATCTATTTCAATAAAACCACGTACCTATCGGAGGTCAGAAAGAACAATGAAGAAGAGATTTCTGACCTTGGCCAATTGAGAAGAGCACTAGAAAACGCTGCAAAGTTGGCCACCGTGAAGAGAAAGGAAAATAAAAAATCCCCCTACTGGTGGACGGATGAGATAGAAGGTCTACGGGAGAGATGCCTCAGAGCTCGTAGGAATTACACGAGAAGCCAGGGCAACCTCGAGCTGAACGAAATATACAAAGATCTAAAGAGAACCCTAAATAAAAAAATTAAACAGAAAAAAAAAGAGAAGTGGCAGACCCTGATAAAAGCATTGGAAGACGATATATGGGGCGACGCATATAAAATTACCATGAAGACATTGAAGATCATTGCCCCATATAAACTTGACGAGGACGAGCGGATGGAATCAGCTGAACTCCTCTTCCCCACCAAGCAAACCCAGAATTTTGTAAAAATCTTTCCAACAATGGTAGAGGAGTTTACAGAAGAGGAAATACGAACCGCTGGTCACGAAATGAAGACGGGGAAAGTTCCCGGCCCCGACGGGCTGCCACCAGAGGCAATTAAGATAGTAGCAACTGAGAAACCAGGCTTGATCAGAAGAATATATAACGACCTACTGCAGAAACAAGAGTTCCCCAGGGACTTAAAGGAGGCGAACCTAGTTCTTCTCCTGAAGCCTGGGAAACCCCCCGACTCAGCATCCTCTTATCGGCCAATATGCCTCCTGGACTGCCTTGGTAAGTTCTATGAGAGACTTATCAAGAAGAGGCTGGAAGGCATGTTGGAAGATGAGAGAGTGTTATCAAATCAACAGTATGGGTTTCGTAAAGGTAGATCGACAGTCGACGCCGCGACCTGGATAAGGGACGCGGCAAAAACAAGCAAGAGGAGATGGGTTCTGTTGGACATAAAAATGCTTTAAAATCAGCAAACTGGGGCCTTATAGTAAACAGAATCGTTGAATGGGCCCCAGAATATGTGTCCAACATAATAAAGGACTACCTATCTGACAGAACCGTATGCATATTGAAAAAAAAGAAGAAAGAGATGACCGTAGGAGTACCCCAGGGGTCAGTCCTGGGACCCTTACTATGGAATATATTTGTATAATGGGGTACTAGAAGTAAACAAGGAGAGAGGAGTGAGAGCGATTGCATACGCGGGCGATCTAGCTTTACTAATCGAAGACGACACGAATGGGGGAATAATAGAAAAAGTTAATAGAGCAATACGAAAGACCGCGGCTTGGATAGAAAGAAATGACCTAAAGTTAGCAGTAGAGAAGACGGAAGCCATAATCTTGAGGGGACTGAGAAAAAGAAATGATATTTATTTGAATACAAAGGCTCCGCAATAAGACCCCAGAAGACAGTGAAATATTTAGGTATAATATTCGACGACAGGATTGCATTCGGACAACACGTACAGGAAGCATGTCGGAAGGCAGAAAGAAGGACCTCCACACTAAACAAGCTGATGCCAAATATAGGGGGTCCAGGATCCCAGAAAAGAATGGTGATGCTACAATCAATCCTATCTATAGTTTTATACGGGGCCCCAGTGTAGCACGAGGTCCTTCGAATGAGGAAGTACAAAGACATGCTTACAGGTGGTGGCTGGTGCTGTGCCGGTGCACATCCTGGCCGGAGAAAGAGTCCGAATGTACCAAAGGGGCAAGGAGGCAATATGTTCAGGACCACAAGAAAGAACGAGAAGTTTATAGATGTGGCAGAGGGAATGGACAGCCGAAGTCGAGAAGGCAGCCTGGACAAGATCCCTGATTCCGGATGTGGTGACATGGTACGATTTCCGGCATCGGCGCGTCAACTATTACTTCACACAATTCTTGACGGGACATAGATCGTTTAGGAAATTTACCTATCTTATAGGGAAGACCGGGGACGATCTATGTCCCGACTGTGGAGTGGTGGATGACGCGCAGCATGTTGTGTTTGAGTGCCCTGCATATCAAGCGGGGCGTACCGAGCTGCAGCTGGGGCTGGGATCCCCTCTAGGCGAGCCTCATGAGCTAATCAATAAAGCTATCAACAGCAAGAGAGATTTCGACCTGATCATTGCTTTTGTCACCAAGACAATCAAGCACAAAGAGGAAAAAGAGAGGCGTCTGCAAGCGGGATGACCAATCGTCATTATTTATTTTTTATTCATTTTTTAACGTGTTTGTGTCATGCAAGGCAGTCAGCGGGGGAGGACCCTTTACATCCAATCTACGCTGACTGCCCTTATTTTATATTTTTTATTATGTTTTATCGATCTATTTATTTATTTATCAATTTTATTTATATAATATTTTACCGTTTTTATTCTAATCTTATTTAACTGTGGTGCATATCTGAAAAGGCATTCAGTAGGGGACTTTTACCTTCTACTCAGGCTGAGAGCCTCTTGTGTTTCTCGTTTTGTTTCTGTTTTGATTTATGTTTTCCTTATTCTACCCGTGTCCGTCCTGGGGCAGCTGGCGGGGGAGGACCTTTTACATCCAACCTACGCCAACTGCCTCCTTGTTTTAAGTCTGAGATTTTTAATGAATGTGTGTATTGATTGAATGAATTGATGAAAGTAAGAATGTTTGGCGTTGCTCGTAATTACCAACTGGTTCTGTTTTGCTTGTTCCATCGTGAGGGGGGCTTACCGGTCGCCCTACCCGCGGGAGGGTTGGGCTGGACGGTCGCTTCACCGGCCGGTCTGGCGTGAGACTCTTGCGGGGAGGAGGCTACTAGGCCGCCAAACTCACGGAATGCACGCGAAGAGTGCCGGAGGGGAGTTAAGAGTAAGGTCGGCGGGTCAGATATGCACGCTAAGTGCGGTTCCAGACCCGTCGGCTGGAGAAAGAGGGGGTGAGTTTAGTCGGTAGGCGGCCTCGGCCCGCGGTGAAGCGTGGCGGACTGAACCCGACACACCTGGGACACCTTCCCAGAGGCTCTTTTGAAAATTCTCATCTCCCAAAAAAAAAAGAAAAAAAAAAGGTTTATTTTTTGTGTATTCCTCTTATAATTTTTGAAGCATATAGGACAGATCTTCATCTTGAGCCGTTACCACTTGGATATCTTCAAAACTTACTATGTACAGGAAGTTTTCCCGTATTGGTATTCCCATCCCTTCACATTTCCTTTTCCATGGTTTTAATATTTGTTCCAGGAATATCTTAAACAGTGTAGGAGATGTAGAGCTTCCCTAAATAAGCCTTTTGTGGTCTTAATTTCGTTGGAGTATTTTTTTCCGGTTTTAACTTTTACCCTGTTGTTGTTGTAAAGGGAACGCTTGAAACGTTTTTACGTCAAATGAAATTAGTCTGGAGTTGTTGGGCAATTTAAAATGTTGTATTTTATTAAATAGTTCTAGTGTATTTTTACGGTGAATTTAGCTGAAAATTTAGTGTATTCTGTAATAATATCTGACAGTTTTTTTGAAAGTTTATATGACGGAGCTGTATAAAAAGAAACTACAGGCCTTATTGGGTGGTCAGGTTTGGGTAGTTTAATAAAAGAGTATAATTTAGGAGGTTGTGGGTTCATAATATTAAGGTATTTCTGTTCTGTTGGATTTAGTATTGATTTTGAATTTTCAATGGCTAGTTTAATTTGTTTTCGGTATTTTTCTGTGGGATCTTTGTTTAGTGGTGTACTGTTATGGTTAGTTAAAAATTATATTGTTTTGTTATTATAGTCTCATTGCAAAATCTATTACCGATGTATGTAGTGAAACTAATAATTCCTGTTACAAAGAAAACCAAATAGCCGTTTCAATTAAAAATAAATCAATAAAACATGACATAATATTTACAAAAGCAGACAAAGGTAACACTACTATTTCTATCGACAAAAGAGACTATAATAACAAAACAATAGAATTTTTAACTAACCAAAACAGTACACCACTAAACAAAGATCCCACAGAAAAATACCCAAAACAAATTAAACTAGCCATTGAAAATTCAAAATCAATACTAAATCCAACAGAACAGAAATACATTAATATTATGAACCCACAACCTCCTAAATTATACTCGTTTATTAAACTACACAAACCTGACCAGCCAATAAGGCCTGTAGTTTCTTTTTATACAGCTCCGTCATATAAACTTTCAAAAAAACTGTCAGATATTATTACAGAATACTCTAAATTTTCAGCTAAATTCACCGTAAAAAATACACTAGAACTAGTTAATAAAATACAACATTTTCAATTGCCCAACAACTCCAGACTAATTTCATTTGACGTAAAAAATCTTTTTCCTAGTGTTCCTCCTACAGAAACTTTTGATTTAGTTAAAAATCTTTTAGACCATAATAGCACAAATCCGATCATTGCATCTGAAATTTTACACCTCCTTGAAATTTACATAAATCAAGACTATTTTGAATTCAATAATCAAATATACACAAACAACAGTGCAGGACTTATTATGGGTAATCCTCTAAGCCCATTACTATCAGATATATTTATGAACCAACTTGAAACAACAATTTCGAAACATCCCGTATTTAAACAGTTCTTATATTGGTGAAGATACGTGGATGATATACTAGTATGCTTTACAGGAACTAACAGACAACTTGACCAATTTCTATCATACATTAATTCACTTCATAGTAATATTGAGTTTACAATAGAAACAGACAGAATAATTCCATAAACTTTCTAGATGTAACGATTACCAGACTACACAACAAACATGAGTTCTCCGTATATCATAAACCTACCCATACTGACACAACTGAACACAATTCATCATCCCATCCTACACAACACAAATTAGCAGCCTACCATAGCATGATACATAGACTGACAGAAATTCCCAAGACAAAAAATAACTTCGAGATAGAACTAAACATCATTAAACAAACAGCAGTAAACAACGGCTATAACGAACAAACAGTTAACAAAATTTTAAATCAATAACTCCATGAGAAAGCCCTGAAATTAGTGTATCCACCACCACAGAAAGAACCCAGTACCTTCTGCTCTCTCACATAGACTGGCAAGATAACAACAAAAACAGCCAGATACATAAAAAAGAAAGAAATAATACCAGCTTTCAGAACTAACAACAACTTAAGCAAATATATTAAGAACAATAAAAGCCGAAAGAGAAAGCAACTACATAGTGGTGTGTACAAACTAACTTGTGGTGACTGTCCGAAAACGTACATCGGTCAAACTGGCAGAACTTTTGACAAACGGATAGCAGAACACAAAAGGGCTTTCAACAATAGAAAAAACAGACACTTCTACATACGCACTTCACCTTCTAGATCATAACCATTCTTTCAATGAAGAGTTTCGAATTCTGCATATCCAAAATAAAGGCCTTAAGCTATCTTTTTTAGAATCTATGGAAATTAATAAACTGAAAAATACAGATATAATTAAATATAGTAATGAAACACAGACTTACTCACAATCATTTAATTATACTTTGACGACCGGTTTCGATCTCTACAATATACAGATCATCTTCAGGTCGGCGTTACAAGTAGTTAAATGCTACAATAAGAGAAAACTTGTGTTAGACCAGTGTCTGATTGAAGAGATGTTAATAGAAAGCCAAATTTAAAAAAATTTTTTATAATAAAATTTTTTGAAATAAAGGTTTGCAACTGTTGACATTTCAGAATATTGGTATATACAAAGTCAAACCTATGAGTAAAAATGCTCATAGGCATGTATGTGCAAATGGGTGCATACAGTTTGAATTTGTTGAGATTAAAATTTTTAACCATTAAAAAACAAAATAAACATAAACTGACTTAAATATGCTTCCAAATTCAAAGTAGTAATAATAAAAGAGATAGTAATATTGTTCTAATCTACTTACATGCCGTTAAAAGGATTGCGTTGCAACTTAGTTGTTGTCATATTAGTACGTCCAAATTATGCTAATTGGTTTGTTGGGATAGTGATAGGGTAAACAGACATGTTACGTAGGTTAAAACACAGTAAGATTTCTGTGTTTTTCTGTGATGTTCTGTGTGAAATCTTACTGTGTTTTAACCTACGTAACATGTCTGTTTACCCTATCACTATCCCAACAAACCAATTAGCATAATTTGGACGTACTAATATGACAACAACTAAGTTGCAACGCAATCCTTGTAACGGCATGTAAGTAGATTAGAACAATATTACTATCTCTTTTATTATTACTACTTTGAATTTGGAAGCATATTTAAGTCAGTTTATGTTTATTTTGTTTTTTAATGGTTAAAAATTTTAATCTCAACAAATTCAAACTGTATGCACCCATTTGCACATACATGCCTATGAGCATTTTTACTCATAGGTTTGACTTTGTATATACCAATATTCTGAAATGTCAACAGTTGCAAACCTTTATTTCAAAAAATTTTATTATAAAAAAATTTTTTAAATTTGGCTTTCTATTAACATCTCTTCAATCAGACACTGGTCTAACACAAGTTTTCTCTTATTGTAGCATTTAACTACTTGTAACGCCGACCTGAAGATGATCTGTATATTGTAGAGATCGAAACCGGTCGTCAAAGTATAATTAAATGATTGTGAGTAAGTCTGTGTTTCATTACTATATTTAATATGGACTCACATATGCAACCCATTCAATATACAGATATAATTCTGAATGACCAACTCGAGACAAACAGCTCCCCACTCCTCAACCTCTTCAGTTAGAGACTTAGAAAGGCAAACACATTGTAAATTATATCACTTGACAAAGGCACTCTGCCGAAACAGCTGTAGTCACATAGTTGTAAATAATAAATTTTGTGGAACTATAGAAAACAAAAGTTTTCAGTGTTTTATTGTGAGACCTATATTATCGGTTTTCTGAAAGTATGCCGGCTCAATCATTTAGAAGAAGACAGGCGTCACAGGTATTATAGAGGGAATAGTATGGCTGACATGAAATTGGGCAAGCTATGCAGCCAGAATTCTCGACTGGCGGTAGACCCAAAAAATTACAGTATGGAGACAGCAGATACAAGAACCAACCGACGACGTCAAAATGGTGGCTGGGAATTGGCTGCAGGAAGATCAAGACCGACAGAACTGAAAGAAATTAGGGGAGGCCTATGTTCAACTGTGGATGTAGAAAACTGGATGATGATAAGAAAGGTTATCGTTGGTTCCATAGTTTACTGAGGCTAGCGATCTTATATCCTATATTCTTGGTGAATGGATGTTTTTGTTCATGAGTATGTAGTCTATCGTTAATTTTTGTTCCCATGTATTTTTGAATGTATATTTTTGTTGTAGTTTATGTGAGTAAAAGGTATTGTTGTTTCTAAGTTTATTTTGTGCACATCATCATCATCATTCTCTTTGCCTTATGCCTATGCGGGGTCGACTTCCCTAATTGCATTTCTCCACACAATTCTATCTTGGGTCATATCAATGTTAATCCCCTTTACCAAAATGTCCTGCCTTATCGTCTCCCCCCCAGGTCTTCTTTGGTCTTCCTCTCCTACTCCTTCCAGGAATCTACACTTCAACTATTCTTCGTATTGGGTGATTAACGTCTCGACGTTGAACGTGACCAAACCATCTTAACCTATGCTCTCTCATTTTGGCATCAATTGGTGCCACACCTAGACTTCCCCTAATATACTCATTTCTAATTTTATCCTTCTTTGTCACTCCACTCATCCATCTAAGCATTCTCATTTCCGCCACATGCATTCGTTGTTTCTCTTTCTTTTTCACTGCCCAACAATTAGTTCCGTACATCCTAGCCGGTCGTATGGGTGTTTTATAGAATTTTCCCTTCAGCTTCATTGGAATTTTCTGTCACAAAAACCACCACTCGCTTCTTTTCAGTTGATCCATCCAGCCCTAATTCTACTGCATGCATCTCCATCTATTTCTCCATTACTCTGTAATACCGATCCTAGGTAATTAACATTATTGTTTTTCATAATACCATCCAAAGATACAATTTTATTTGTAGTAACTCCATCTTTAAATGAACACTCCAAATACTCTGTTTTTGTCCTACTAAGTTTTAAACCTTTTTTCTCCAGAGCTTGTCATCACTGTTCCAGTTTTTGTTCTAAGTCTCTTTCACTATTTCCTACTAACACTACATCATCAGCATACATTAGACACCATGGAATGCTACCCTCCTGTACTTTCGCTGTTATCTGGTCCAAAACTAATGAGAATAAATAAGGGTCAAGCACCGAGCCTTGGTGCAATCCTACTTTCACCTGAAATTTATCAGTCTCTCCCACACCTGTCCTAACACTAGTCGTTACTCCCTCATACATATATCTCACAATTTTTACATATTCGCTAGGGACTCCTTTCTTATTGAGTGCCCACCACAAAATCTCTCGAGGAACTCTATCATATGCTTTCTCAAGATCAATGAATACCATATGAGCGTTGGTCTCTTTATTCCTGTATTTTTCCATCAGTTGCCTTACAATGAAAATTGCATCTGTTGTTGATCTGCCCTGCATAAAGTCAAATTAATTATCGGATATTTCGGTTTCTACACGTATCCGTCTATCAATTATTCTCTCCCATATTTTCATGGTGTGGCTAAGTAGTTTTATAGCCCTGTAGTTTGTCCATTTTTGTATGTCTCCCTTGTTTTTGTAGCATTGCATGTGCACATAGTTATATCATTATTTGTTCACCACTCTCGCGCTTAATTTTTCCTCGTTGTAAGTTATGAAACTTATGATAAATGGTATCCATTTCATTCTAAGATTTGCTGGTATCCGGTATATATTACATGTATCAGTTTTGTCTTTTGAAAATTGATCGTAACTTGTAATAATTTGTATTAATATATTTCATGTTGCTGATCTGTGTGTGTGGACTGTATTCTTTGGCCCACCCTTATAATTTTAACATTTGCCTTTACCTTTAAGTTAAATAATATTTTATTGTCGTAAAATCTAACATGATAAACGAGTATATGTCATTATACTTACATTTAAGTGTAGTGTCGTACAATACACAGAAAATTGCTTAATAATAGCCTATGTTCATTAGTAAACAGTTCATCAAAACCGAATGATAATAACAAATCCCTGATATGCCATTGAATATTTACCTTCCGAGAGCCAATTTTCCCTAATGAGTAATTCAGCTCATCTTTGAATACCTATATTATCGGTTTTCTGAAAGTATTTCCGCTCAATCGTTTAGATAGCGCGAATTAAAGGGGTTGAACGTAGCATCTCTCCGACTCAACAATCAATCACACCTATTTCTGGCGAGCAAGCGCGAATTGGATAACAGCACCTTTTAGAATAGAGGGAACGAAATCTGCCACATCATCAAATCATTGAATATGTTTTATATTTAGTCTCTGTTAAATATCTATGCTCTAAAACTAGCAGATAAACCAACATGTTTATGAAATCTGAATCACAATTAAATAATTTAGCGGTTAATTTAGATGGTTATACATAAACAACGGTTATAATAACGGTTATTATTAATAGTCGAATCATTTGGTAGTTTCATATGGAAAGTTTTCCGGGAGTTTTTAAAATTGGTAATTTTATGGATTTGGTTATGCTCTTTTCGAATTTCAATTTTGCTACCTCGTATCTCCGCCGCTCGCGCCACCATATTGAAAAAATGGCGCCTAATAACAGTTTTTTGGGAATATCTCTTTCCGACGCATTTTACAAAAAAAATATTTATGTCCAAAATTAATCTAGAAAAAATTTCCTACAATTATTTATACAAGAATAAAAAACCGCTAAACGCAGTAAAAATGAGTGGCACATACAATATTCCAGCTACAAATAGTCTAAGAGCTGGAAGCGGATTTTGTGCGTGATAAGTAATATGGAAAAACTGTATGGGGATATGTTGAACTAGTTGTATACATTACTTTCCCCAACGGCAGTAAACCAGAGTGGGGGCCGAGGGTAGATATAAGGGGTCAAAGTCGCGGTTTTGATTATTTTTTTTTGTGGCGCTCTTGACAGAGATAGTGCACAAAAATTTGGGAATAAGTAGGTCATGACGTAACTAATTAAAATCTCCAGTGGCGGAAACCTGCGTGGCCGACAAAGGGGTGGGGGAAGGGGTGAATATAAAAATTATAATTGGGTATTTTGTGACATTCCTGATCGAGATAGTGCACCAAAATTTGGGAATAAGTAGACCATGACATAACTAAGTAAAATCCCCAGAGCCGGAAACCAGATTGGGGGACGCGGGTAGTTATAAGGGGTTAAATTCGCGGTTTTTATTATTTTTTTTGTGACGCTCATGATCGAGATGCACCAAAATTTGGGACTAAGTAGGTCATGACGTCACTAAGTAAAATCTCCAGGGGTGGAACGCTGCGTGGCCGAAAAAGGGGTGGGGCAGGGGTGAATATAAAAAATATAAGGGTCTTTTTGCGACGTTCGTGATTGAGATAGTGCACCAAAATTTGGAAATAAGTAGACCATGACATAACTAAGTAAAATCCGCAGAGCCGGAAACCAGAGTGGGGGACGAGGGTAGTTATAAGGGGTCAAATTCGCGGTATTTAATATTTTATTATGACGCTCATGATCGAGATACTCAACCAAAATTTGGGAATAAGTAGGTCATGACATAACTAAGTAAAATCTTCAGGGGTGGAACGCTGCGTGACCGACAAAGGGGTGGGGCAGGGGTGAATATAAAAAATATAAAGGGTTTTTTGCGACGTTCGTGATTAAAATAGTGCACCAAAATTTGGAAATAAGTAGACTATGACATAACTAAGTAAAATCCCCAGAGGCGGAAGCCAGAGTGGGGGACAAGGGTAGTTATAAGAGGTAAAAGTCGCGGTTATTATTATTTTTTTTGTGACGCTCATAATGGAGATAGTGCACCAAAATTTTGGAGTAAGTAGGTCATGACGTAACTAAGTAAAATATCCAGGGGCGGAACGCTGCTTGGGGTACAAAGGGGTGGTAGGCAGGGGTGAGTATAAAAACATAAGGGGTTTTTTGCCGTTTGTGATTGAGATAGTGCACCAAAATTTGGGAATAAGTAGATCATGACATTACTAAGTAAAATCTCCAGGGGCGGAACGCTGCGTAAGGGACAAATATTGTGCTGCGTCACAAAAGAAATAATACAAACTGCGACTTTGACCCCTTAAAACTACCCTCATCCCCAACTCTGGTTTCCGCCCCTGGAGATTTTGCTTAGTTACGTCATAATCTACTTACTCCCAAATTTTGGTTCACTATCTCGATCACGAACGTCGCAAAAAAACCCTTATATTTTTTCTATTCACCCCTACCACCAACCCTTTGGCGGCCACGCAGCGTTCCACCCCTGGAGATTTTACTTAGTTACGTCATGACCTACTTATTCCCAAATTTTGGTGCACTATCTTGGTCATAAGCGTCACAAAAAAAAATAATAAAAATGCGAATTTTACTCCTTAGAACTACCCTCGTCCCCCACACTGGTTTCCGGCTCTGGGGATTTTATCAATGTCATGGTCTACTTATTCCCAAATTTTGGTGCACTATCTCAATCACAAACGTCGCAAAAAAACCCTTATATTTTTTATATTCACCCCTGCCTCCACCCCTTTGTCAGCCACGCAGCGTTCCGCCCCTGGAGATTTTAATTCGTTACGTCATGACCTACGCATTCCCAAATTTTGGTGCATCTCGATCATGAGCGTCACAAAAATAAATAATAAAAACCACGACTTTAACCCCTTATAACTACCCTCGTCCCCCAACCTGGTTTCCGGCTCTGGGGATTTTACTTAGTTATGTCATGGTCTACTTATTCCCAAATTTTGGTGCACTATCTCAATCACGAACGTCGCAAAAAACCCCTTATATTTTTTATATTCGCCCCTGCCTCCACCCCTTTGTCAGCCACGCAGCGTTCCGCCCCTGAAGATTTTAATTAGTTACGTCATGACCTATTTATTCCCAAATTTTGGTGCACTATCTCTATCAAGAGCGTCACAAAAAAAATAATAAAAACCGTGATTTTGACCCCTTATATCTACCCTCGGCCCCAACTCTGGTTTCCGGCCGTTGGGGAAAGTAATGTACAAAACCAGTTCAACATATCCGCATATATAGTTTTTCCATATTACTTATCACGCACAAAATCCGCTTCTATCTCTCCGACTAAAAAGATCTGATATGAATATTACGTGGCGCGAAAATGTATTTTCATTTTGATGCAAAACGAAACTCTTGTTTTATTTTAAAAGATTTTTTCATAATATTTGCCCAATTTGAAGTAAAACGCGCCACAAAGGAGTAACTTTGATCCAGTTTGAATTTTGAAACTATTTTGTGGCGCGTTTACTTCAAATTTAGCAAATATTATAAAAAAATATTTTAGAATAAAACTAGAATTTTGTTTTGTATCAAAATGAAAATACATTTTCGCGCTACGTAATATTCATATCAGATCTTTTGTAGCTGGAATATTGTATGCGCCACTCATTTTTACGGCGTTTAGCTGTTTTTATTCTTGTATCAGGAGTTTTTCAAACTTATTTATAAATTAAATGTATAAAGTTGAATGTAATGATTCTCGATTACACGTTAAGCTTTATAAATGGTCGACCTTGTCGCATTATCTCCCAAATGATCTAGTGTCCATCGAATGTACACTAGATTTTTTTTTATTCGAAATAGATTGAAAAAAATATTGGGATGGCCGGTAAATAAACTCGGATTACCCATTGCAAGATCAAATTAGCGTCGTAAACACTACAACTACATAAACCATTTAAGGAATTATCGTTATTTGGATTATATTTTTGTAGCTTAATTACTTTTAATTGGCTTAACCGATTTTGTTCACTAAACATGAGTTTGAAACGTATTGACAAGTAATATCTTATGCATCTAAGGTCAAGTATGATAACTGAAGCTATTACAAGAATTATTGAGCTTGAAAAACCGTTTTTCCCATAAGAAATAAATTTGATCATACTTATGAAGCCTATAACTAAAAAATTCAAATTTTCCCGGATATAAGGTATACACCGTTAGATTCGTCAAGAGTCCTTCTACAAACGCTCAGTTATTGGCGTAATTCTTTGGTTGAAATTTTGAGTAATTGTCGAAAAACCAAAATTTTCAAAGTTTAGTTTTTCAGTTTTTCGTCTACTGAGCCGTGTGTATGTCTGATCCTGACAGCTTGAACACCATTTGAAAGCTTAACTCAACGCTATTGATTTGGTGTATTTACTGTTCTCCTGTCTCTTCTTGAACCGAAGATATATACCGCCAAAATATATGCCATTTTGTACCTACCAAGTCCTATAGCTGGCTTATGGGTAGTCAAAACTCACAAACTATACCGGTTCTGAATCAGCCCTCCCTCTCTCTTCAAACACAGAAAAAAAATTCAGATCGGTTTAACTTTTCCACACACATACATACATACATAATATATCCACAAACATTTTCCCTTTTTTAAATAAAAATTGACTCATATTTCTGAGCTCGGTAACTTTTGAACCGTATAACAGATTTTCAAAATTAGACATGCGTTAAAAAAGTAATGATCGCTTCTATTAGAAGCCGCAAAGGTCGGATTTAAATTTTCGAAGTTTTTGGGAGTTTTGGGGACGAGAACGAAAAGCCGACCCTAAATAGGAATTGCCATAAAATCCACACCCTTGGACCAAAATGGATGGTTGACATATGAATGGGTGAGTCTTTTCCTGAAATTTAAGATGGGAGTTGGCTTAATTTTCAATTCAGTCAGATTTAGAAAATCGAAAATTTCGTGTATATAGTGTCGCGTGTAGGGGGTGTGGTGTGCGCCACTGGCGAGAACTGCCGTTCTCTGGTAATATTTATAATTTTTTTCATAAAATCAATCGTTTTTGGCGTACTAGCGCCGAAAAGTATATTTCAATAAACGTTTTAAAAACAAAAAAAAATCACACCACCTGGAAGTAGAGTTAGGCGATTTTTTTATTGTTGTTTTTCCTATGGCCTAATCCCCTTTTATTAATTTAGAAATTTAGCGCAATCTATTTCTTTTTGCTGATCCTGATGGACCAGGTATTACGACTTTGTCCTGAGCATCAATCGATGCAGATATCGCAGACCGAAATTTCGTCCGCATCATCTACGATGTGACTATCAGACTCATCACACGCCTATCCGTTTTCGATTTCATCGAAAGCTCTTTTAAAAATTTCTTCCTCTTCATCGTAATTATATGATGCAATTTGCGAATTATTACAATTGCCACCCCACAAAATTCACCATTAACCCTTGCAGGACCAACCTTTTGGTAGAAACAACGACGACCAAGGAAAGTCAATAAATGTCCACAAATAAACTAATCAAAAACGTGCTTCTTATTTAAGCTAATTTAAAAATAACACTTTTATATTATTCCTAGACGTTAATGGAACAGTTAAAAGATGCGAATTTATAATTTACCCGGAGTCTTCGGCTTCAGTGGAATTCGCATCATCGTAAACATTTTGGATTTCTTGCTGTGCTTACCGCATACATAATTGCATTTTCAACAACCTATGGTTGTTTTTGCCCACTTATTGGCCTTTTTCTTTTAGATTTTGCTAATTTGACATATGAATGAACCTTTCCATTTTGGTATGGTGTTGAAGGTATTCAAGGGGATTATTTATAGTCTACGGTCAAGTTTTTATAAAAGTATGAGGAATTGAACTAAATTATTCTTCTTCTTCTATAGGTGCCGTGTCTGTATTCAGACGTTGGCCGTCATCATGCTTACAATTTCCTGAGTATTTAGGTCCTCGAACTATATGGCCAAAGTATTCTGTTTTTCTCCTCTTTATGATGCTAATGAGCAGACGTTCTGAATTCATCATTTGAAGAACATCTTCATTGGAAGTGTGCGAAACCCACGATACCTTTAGGATTCGCCGATAGCACCACAATTCGAATGCTTCTATTTTGTTTAGCATTATGGTTTTTAACGTCTATGTCTCACAACTATACAATAAGATAGACCACACATAACACTTCATGACCTTCTTTTAGACAAGGCGAAAACGGAGGGTTCGTTGGAAGAAATATTCCCATGATTTTTTTGCATAATCACATGCGTGAAACACCCCAGAAAAAGGTTCAAGAAGTCGCCCACGCGAAAAGTGGTCCAATTTTTTATATTATTTTTTTTTAATCAAACTGCAAAAAATCAGTATTTTCGGCCTGGATAATTTTTTTTAGATTTTTCGGACCATTCTGGAGAGAAAAGGTCTCTTGTAATTTTTCTCTAAAGTTGATCGTGTTCGGGTTATAAGCAATTTAAAATTTTAAAAACGCGAAAATGTCCATTTTGAAACTTAATAACTCGGTTAAAGATTTCTGTTGAATAAACATTACGGTTAAAGATTATTATTATGAAAGTCAGAAAGTGACTAAATCTTAAAGTCCCCCTTCATGATCCTGAAGAAATTTGTGTCATTAATTTATTACGAAGCTTTAATTTTTATTTATTAATAATGAGCCGTAAGATAGTATTAACGCGGCTGTAAATGTGAGTGCGAGTGAGATGCGCCATTGGACTGCCTGAATGGCATCTCTTTCGCACTCATCATGGTCGGCCGCCTAATACGTATATGGCGCTCATTATTTTTACTTAAAAATAACAGCTTGATAATCAAATAATGACAAAAAATTTCTTCAGGATCTGGTAGGGCGGCTTTAAACTTTGATTTAGTTACTTTCTGACTTTCATAGTAATAACTTTTAACCGAGTTATTAAGCCTTGAAAATCGCCATTTTTCGTTTTTTTCAATTATCAAATGCTTTTACGTCGAAAACAATCAAGTTTAGAGAAAAATTAAAACAGACTTTTTTATCCAGAAAAGTCCAAAAAAGCGGAATTTTTGCAATTTGATTAAAAAAAAATTGTTAAAAAAATTTGGACCACTTTTCGCGTGGGCGACTTCTTGAATCTTATTCTGGAATGTCTCACGAATGTGATTAAGTAAAAAAATCTCATGGGAGTATTTTCTTCAAAGAACCAGAAGTTTTCGCCTGGTCTATTTCGAATATTCATCGACAGGTTTCTGCTACATACAACTGGTTTCCAGGTCATAAAAGCCTTCCGTGATATTTTGATCCTAGTTATTATCTCTTCATCAGAGTCACAATTTACATTTAACCAGCTGAAATGATTCACCCGTTCTAACTCCTCTTCATCAAGAGAAAGCTGACCCTGATCTATATTAATCTTTCCAACTATGTACCATCCACTTTGTTTTTGAAATGTTGATTTTAAGGCCTCTCCGATAACTTGCTTCAGTGACTAGATTTAGTAGTGTCTGAAGATCTTGTAAATTTTCAGCAAGAATGGCTGTATCGTCAGCGTATCTAATATTGTTGATTACTTCTCCGCCTAGCCTTACTCCCTCTTGTCTGTCATCCAAAGCCTCCCTAAAGATTTCTTCAGCGTACAGATTAAAAAGGGTGGGTGATAAAACACAACCTTGTCGTACTCCACGTTTTATCGGTAGTTTTTCAGTACAACTGTCTCCAATTGGAATAGAGGCTACTTGATTGTAATATAAGTATTTCAGCAGTCTTATATCGTAGTGGTCAAGTCCTGCTGCCGCAGGCAATCGGAAAATGTATCATGTACTCAGTCGAATGCCTTCTCGAAGTAGATGAAACAAACATAAACGTTCTTTCGGATTTCACAACTTTTTTGTAAGAGAACGCGCATACAAAATAGTGCTTCTCTAGTTCCTAGACCATTTCTAAATCCAAATTGCTTATTACCCATTCTAGCTTCGCACAGAAGGAATACTCGGTTTTGTATAATACGTAAAAGTATATTAAGTGTGTGACTCATCGAAATGATTAGTCTAAAATCGCTACATTTGGTAAGCCTGCTTTTCTTTGGTAATGTTATAAACAGTGACTCCAACCAATCATCTGGTATTTTTCGTTCGTTGTAAATTTTGTTGAACAAAAGTAGTCAAGTAGTTAATGTTTTCCTCATCTAAAAGTTTAAGTAGCTCAACAGGGATTTTATCTGGTCCAGGTGCTTTATTGTTTTTGGCTTGTTGTATTGCTTTTATGACTTCCGACTTCAGTATACTGGGACCTCTGTCTAATTGGTTGTCACAGGTAGTATTTGGAGCATTTTCTCGAGAAGCATCGTCAAAAAGGTCACTGATGTGTCTCTCCCATTTTTTGCACTGTTGTTCGTGATCACAAATTTTTCCGTCTGTGGATTTAAGTACGTGAGCATTTTTATGTTTTCTAATTCCGGAGGTATATTTAAGTTTCTTGTGGAGGTTGAAACTGTAATGCACTATCACTAGATTATAGAAATACTAATTACGCCATATAATAGGGCAGTAGTATGCCGACAACTACTAATTATTTGAGATTTTTAGGAACAAAGGTATTTAGAAAATCGGATGTAATGCAATGTTGTGGATACTTTTTCACCCTCCTTGGTCCCTCTACGGTTAAAATAAAAATTAAAATAATAATTAATTATTTAAATCCGAAACTTTTCTTATTGGAACTCCTTTCTGATAATATCCTTAATATCTGACTTTTACAATTCATGAGACAAGAGACTACGAATAAAAAAAGCTAAAAGGAATCTACAATATGCAGTCATATTTCGTTTTGATTCGTCTAGGAAAAGGTCCGAAGGAAAGTTCCTAGTACTCAACATCTGAGTAAAAATAAAAGGACAGTTTATGTTTCCTTTCGATTCAGAGGCGATACAAAATCTACAAATAGCTATTTCTGCTTTACGCGGCGTCCTCAGTGGAGCTGCGTGCACACCTCTGAATCAAAACCAAACCAAACTGTCAATTTAAGTGAAATTTCAAAAATAGTTTAAAATCCACTATTAGGACGCTACAGCGACATCTCTTAAAGAAGAGAGAAAAGTCCCAGATACAAAATTCACCATTAAAATAAAAATTAAAATAGTAAATAATTATTTAAATCTGAAACTTTTCTATTGGAAACAACAAGAAGAATGTGCTGCTATCATATAATGATTTTATAATAATTCCTTTTTTGGTGTTTTTAGTGTCCTATGTCATTAAGGTACTAGTACACTTTAGAAAACCAAAAATAAGCATTTTTTCAAGATTTTTTTTCTCAGAACTTTTATTAAAAATGAACATAAAACTTTTTACATATTAATATCTATTTCTTAAAGAATACAAAAAGTATATCTTTTTTTATTTGTGTACTTACACTAATATTGTAGAGGGCGCCAAAGTCGAGGCCTCGAAAAAAAGTAGCTCCGATGGCGGACAGTTAATCTCAGGATTTGAATCTCTGAAACAAAAAAATTGTACGGCAATTGAAAAACTAAGGTTTATTACGTGACAATTTACCACCGTTAGTGAAAAATTCCGCAAAAGAAAGATTTTACGGAAATTTAAAAAAAAATTGTGAAAAAATCGCCCGTTTTTCTTCAGTTTTTCATGGATCAAAAATATTTATCTTTTGTTTTTTGGTTAAATTGTGGTAAATTGTCACGTAAGAAACCTTCCTTTCTCAAATGCCGTACGATTTTTTATTTCAGATATCCCAGTCCTGAGATTAACTGTCCGCCATCATTTTTCGAGGCCTCGACTTATGCGCCCTCTACAATATTAGTGTACGTGCATAAATAAAAAAAGATATATATTTTTTGTACTCTATAAGAGTTAGAGATTAATATGTAAAAAGTTTTATGTTCATTTGTATTAAAGTTTCTGAGAAAAAAAATCTTGAAAAAAATGATTATTTTTGGTCCTGTAAAGTGTACTAGTACCTTAAGAAATGACATAGACATAAAAGGTATTATAGTCTAAGATCTATCTAAGATATTATCCGAATATAGGTCGATCTGTACCCATCTGCTTGCCGGAAGAAGCATTTATTTTATTAAATTTCATACATAGACAAATATTTCTAGCATGGGTTGCCTATCAAAACCATGCCATAGCTATCCTTAAGGGGGCATAGGAGCTGAAATCAATATTTCAAGCACATTTGTTTTGAAAGTATGGTAGAATTATTTTATTTTTAAATTAAACAGGCCTATTCAGTACAATTCATAGATTATTCAAGGAAAAATTTAAGGAAAAATATTGAAAAATAAGCCAACGGTTGTGAAGACACCTCAAAATATAATGAATTTTGCGGTGGACATCAGAACTCATCAGTGGATCATGGTAAACAAAAAATTCAAAACGATTTCATTAGCTTATTAGTTTTTCGAGGTAACGTTGTCCAGTTTTTTAGTTTTATCGACATTTGACTTTTTGATATCACTCAGAAGTCAAAACAACGATTTTTTTGCAAAAAAGGGTGAAAATCAACATATCTATTATTGTTAAACAAAAATATCTCGACAGCATTACCTCAAGGAATGTCTAAAGAAAATATATTCAAAGTTCTAGGTGGGTCGGTCTAGTAATTTTTGAGTTACAAGGTCTACAGCCTTTGAAAAAAGCAGTTTTGAGGAAAAAGCATTAAGTATTGTGAACTTTTATTTTAATTTTTTTTTGTCTGTCAAATCGTAAAATGATGCACACCGGAATATCTTTTTAAATCGCGGAGTAATTTACAAGAAAATGAGAACAGCTGTTGACCGTTGTTCAACAAACGAGTCGAAGGTAGGAATATTCCTGTATTCTGTAGACATTGTAACTCAAAAAGTACTTGACCAACCCACCTGGAATTTTGTATATATTTTCTTTAGACATTCCTTGAGGTAACGCTGTCGAGATATTTTTTCTTTAACAATAATAATAATGTTGATTTTCACCCTTTTTTACAAAAAAAAAATCGTTGTTTTGATTTCTGAGTGATATCAAAATGCCAAAATTCGGTAAAACTAAAAAAACTCGACAGCGTTACCTCGAGAAACTCATAAGCTAATAAAAGCTTCTTTAATTTTTTGTTTACCATGATCCAATGATGAGTTCTGATTAGAGATGGCGGTTTCTGACAAAACACCGGTTTTCGGTTATACTGTTTTTTTCTACCAGCGGTTTAACCTGGTGGTTATAACCGGTCAAAAAACCGGTTATTCCATAAACCGGTGTTCGGTTTTTTTAATTCATAGCCAATACCCAATAGGATAAATTTACATTGCGCTTGCGAAATCCGTCATCAGTGTTGTGAAATCAGTTTTAGTCATCTGAAAATTTCTCATTACGCGCGGGGAGTGAAAAATTTTCCTGCTTTTCTCTTAATTCAGTATTATTTCCACTTATCCGGTTTTTCACCGGTTATTACTTTAAAAAGAAAAAACCGGTTATAACCGGGACAAAAAAAAACAACTGAAAAACCCGATTATTGCCGAGGAAAAAACCGGTGGTAGGTTATAACCGGTAGGTTTTTCCCATCCCTAGTTATGATGTCCACCGCAAAATTCATTATATTTTGAGGTGTCTTGAAAAATTTGCCACCGTTGGCTTATTTTTCAATATTTTTCCATGAATTTTTTCTTGAATGTTCTATGAATTGTACTGAATATGCCTATTTAATTTAAAAATAAAATAATTCTACCATATTTTCAAAAAAAAATGTGCTTTAAATATTGATTTCAACCTCTACGGCTCTCCCTTCCTTAAGGATAGCTATGACACGATTTTGATAGGCAACCCTAGAAATATTTGTCTATGTATGAAATTTAATAAAAAACAAGTAACTGGACTTCGTAAGTCCTAGGTTTTCACCCAAAGTA
This sequence comes from Diabrotica virgifera virgifera, assembly GCF_917563875.1. NCBI lineage: Eukaryota > Metazoa > Arthropoda > Insecta > Coleoptera > Chrysomelidae > Diabrotica > Diabrotica virgifera. Next base: position 72,542,992 of record NC_065448.1, read on the forward strand.
ATCGAAAGTAGAACTGAAAGTCGATATTTGAACGCTTCGTGTAACTTTGCGTCGATTGATATACGATTTTATTAATTTTGAGTCATTTTGACTAAACTTTGGGTCATCTTTGTTTAAACAGAAATGACTTTAAAACAGGAACTAAAGATTAAAACTCAACTTTTCAATGCGATTCGATTGATTACACGTACTATTTCTGCGACTATAACGGCACTTCTGGTTAGAACTTTTTAAGCAGGAATGATATAAAAACCAAAACCAAAAATTTCCTCATCTTGCTAAGGCACGTCGAATGATATATCGCTTAAACTATTTCGGTGCCCGATGTCAAATTTCTCATCTTTAATACCATCCTTGGGTTATAAGCTTTCATTCGACACCTCATTTTTCATTCTACCTGTATTAATAATGGAGGAGTTGTATTCGGGGACGGAAAGACAGATGAACAGACAGTCATGAAACCGGAAGTATATATTTGTTGTCGAATTGTCTACTCTTCTTGCGAAGTAGCGTCGAATAATATATCACGTGTACTATTGCGGTGACTTTAAAACAGTACTTCTGGTCGCATTTTTAAACCGGAAGTCTTAGGTCAAATTTCGCACATTTAGTACCATCCTTGGATTATCAGCTTTCATTCGACACCTCAATTGTTACTCTACCTGGTATAGTGACGGAGGAGTTATATTCGCAGTCGGACGGACAGATGAACAGCCAGCCTAGGTCAAATTTCTCACATTTAGTACCATCCTTGCATTATAAGCTTTCATTCGACACCTCAATTGATATTCTACCTGGTATAGTGAGGGAGGAGTTATATTCGCAGTCGGACGGACAGACGGACAGACAGCCTAGGTCAAATTTCTCACATTTAGTACCATCCTTGCATTATAAGCTTTCATTTGACACCTCATTTTTCATTCTACCTGGTATAACGACGGAGGAATTATATTCGCGGTCAGACGGACCGACGGACAGATAGCCTAGGTAAAATATCTCACCTTTAGTACCATCCTTTCATCGTAAGCTTTCATTTGACACCTCATTTGTCATTCTACCTGGTATAATGACAGAGGAGTTATATTCGCGGTCGGACGGACCGATGGACACACAGCCTAGGTAAAATATCTCACCTTTAGTACCATCCTTGCATTATAAGCTTTCATTTGACACCTTATTTGTCATTCTACCTGGTATAATGACGGAGGAGTTATATTCGCAGTCGGACGGACAGACGGGCGGACAGCTTAGGTCAAATTTCTTACATTTAATACCATCCTTGCATTATAAGCTTTCATTTGACACCTCATTTGTCATTCTACCTGGTATAATGACGGAGGAGTTATATTCGCGGTCGGACGGCCCGACGGACAGACAGCCTAGGTGAAATATCTCACCTTTAGTACCATCCTTGGATTATATGCTTTCATTTGACACCTCATTAGTCGTTCTACCTGGTGTAATGACGGAGGAGTTATATTCGCGGTCGGACGGACCGACGTACAGACAGCCTAGGTCAAATATCTCACCTTTAGTACCATCGTTGGATTATAAGCTTTCATTTGACACCTGATTTGTCATTCTACGTGATATAATGACGGAGAAGTTATATTCGCGGTAGGACAGACCGACGGATAGACAGCCTAGATCAAATTTATCACCTTTAGTACCATCCTTGAATTATAAGCTTTTATTTGACACCTCATTTGTCATTCTACCTAGTATAATGACGGAGGAGTTATATTCGCGGTCGGACAGACCGACGGACAGAGAGCCTAGGTCAAATATCTCACCCTTAGTACCATCCTTGGATTATATGCTTTCATTTGACACCTCATTAGTCGTTCTACCTGGTGTAATGACGGAGGAGTTATATTCGCGGTCGGACGGACCGACGTACAGACAGCCTAGGTCAAATATCTCACCTTTAGTACCATCGTTGGATTATAAGCTTTCATTTGACACCTCATTTGTCATTCTACGTGATATAATGACGGAGAAGTTATATTCGCGGTAGGACAGACCGACGGATAGACAGCCTAGATCAAATTTATCACCTTTAGTACCATCCTTGAATTATAAGCTTTTATTTGACACCTCATTTGTCATTCTACCTAGTATAATGACGGAGGAGTTATATTCGCGGTCGGACAGACCGACGGACAGAGAGCCTAGGTCAAATATCTCACCCTTAGTACCATCCTTGGATTATAAGCTTTCATTTGACACCTCATTTGTCATTATAGCTGATATATTGACGGAGGAGTTGTGATTACAGACAGACGGACAGACGGACGTGGATAATTCAAAGTTTTCACATTTTTTCAAAATTGGGTGAAAACAAAATGTTTCATCTGGCAAGCAGATGGGTACAGATCGACCTATATTCGGATTCGGTACTATCATGGAAGTTCAGTTGCGGAAATTGACGTTTTAAAAAGTGATTTTGAAGTATTATAAACGATAATTTGGTTAAAAAATTTTCAAGACCTTAATAATGGTAGGGGAGCCAAAGCGGGGATTTTTGCAGTTACTTGAACGCGTCAGATTATCATATGGGGAGAAACCTGGTGCCCTGCAAATGTACCTCTACCATATATTGGCCCTTAACACAGGGGAGTTCGTTAAAGCAGGATTGAAAAAAAAATCTATCCTTAAAAATACTCGAAATTGTCAAATTAAGATTAAGTTAAGTACATGCAAAAGAGTGTATATTTCAAAAACCTGACGATTGGAACGGGGCGTAAGGAAATGGGCGAGTTAAAAAGATTTACAAAAAAAAAGCGAATAATTCGCGAAATGAACGTTAGATCGCAAAAATAAAAAAAAATGTTTAATATTTTTCAAATATCTATCGAATGATACCAAACATGACCCCCACGGAGAGAGGTGGGGGTAATTTTAAAATTTTACAAAAGTTAGCAAAAAAAATTCAGCAAAATAAACATTAGATCGAAAAACTGCGAAATACGCTTAATCAATATTTTTGAAAAATCTATCGAATGGTACCAAACACGACCCCCCACGGAGGTGAGGTGGAGGGTTACTTTAAAATCTTAAATAGGAGTCCCAAATTTTTATTTCAGATTTGGATCCTTTACGTAAAAATAAGCAACTTTTATTCGAAACATTTTTTCGAATTATGGATAGATGGCGCCGTAATCTGAAAAAACGATTGTTGGAAATGGAAAATTAAATTAAAAAATGGCAAGCGCCCACTAAAATGAAAAACTTTACTTAACTTTTTTTGGTTTTAGGACCTACTCTTCACAACCCAATAGGTCCCCAAAGAGCTCGAGTGACTGCACAAGTATTAATATTTTTAAGTACAAAATATTAACTAATAACTTAATTATCCAATCAAATGACTATTCTGGAAGCAAGTCCTATAAAAGTCATTACAGTATTAAATACATAGATAACACTGTTAATGATTTCCTATTTTTTCTGTCAAGTAATCTTCCAAGTGGAAATCAGACCAATTCTGGCTAATTCGCCCAGCTTGGAAATAGGCTCATTTTTGCAGATATCCATCCTCCATCCGACTGACGGTCGGATTTGCTCGTAGAATAATTATTCTAGTTTGAAATGGTTCTTCAGCTTTAGGAATAATTTTCTCCTTGTGCGTGGGATTTGTATAATCGTTTATGTGTGAAATTCAGCATGAACAAAATTTTAATTATACGAACTACTTACATTACAGTTAATTAATAATTGGAATTGAACGATAAAATTTTGTGTAAATAATGTGTGAATATTTCAATGTCTACTCCATATTGTGCAAATAACAATTATTAAAGGTAGTTTTCGATTATTTAATTCATAAAGATTTTGATCAATGCAAACCTACAAAAATCAAAATTTTAGCCATAGTAGAATTATATCCCAACAATAAAAAAACTTTTTAAGTTTAATGAATGATGCACGTGCTATTTCAATACGTGTCTTAATTTCTTTGGTTTGGTCTACATTTGATGTTATCCATGTTCCTATGTATTTGAAGTTATCAACACTCTCAATTACTGTATCTTCAATAGTCAATTGGATGTTTGAAAGTGCTGATTTAGTCATGATCGTGCATTTAGTTTTCTTTAAAATCATCTTCAGTCGGTACTCATGACAGAGTTCATTAAGGCGTTGCAGTACGTTCTCTAAAACTCTAAACCATTGTTGGTATCCGTCATTATTACCACCACTCTGTGTTGGTTTGTATTGTATTTTATTATATTTTATTTCTCCAGTGTGTCTTTATTCTTGAGAAAAAAATTAAGAATTATATTTTCATACATATATGTTTAAATATACAAATAAATATAGAATATAAATATACAGACATATATGTATAAATATATTTCTTAATTTTTTCTACTAAATATATAATCTATAAATGTATAATCTAAATATATTTGCATTATATTGGCTACTATTTTTATATGTACCCGGGAACCATCCCGTTTTAATTTATATTTTTATATATTTTATATATTTTCATATATTTTACACTTCGTCCATAGTCAGTAGCCCTATCAAATAAGGGTGAAAAATTGGCGAAGTATTTATCACTATTTCATATTATTTTTTTCAGCGCATAAAAAATGTGATGTTCGTATTATCGGTTGAGCTGCTCATTTGATTGTGTCGGCAATTTTCATAGAAACGCGAAACGTTAAAAACCTTTATTTAGAACAACACAAAAGCTTTTTGAATTAAATGTGTTTTTGAATGTGCACCCAAATTGGCACATAGAATAAAATAAAGATCAAACCGCAGAACATCAAGAGTAATCTATACTGATAACGATTCAAGCCTAATGTGTACCGGTGTCCTAAGATTAATGCTTCGTAATCTTAGTAAAGTACAACCATTTGCTTCGGATAATTTACGATGTTTTTTTTTTTTTATTTACAATTTGCTTCAACCACAAGGGTTATTAGCAATGAACTGTATTTACATCAAATTACAAAATTTAGGTATATTAAATTTGGTTAATGAGTCCTATAGTACGTAAAAAATTAAGAGTCTTACATGAATTACTTTCACTTAAACAATCTTTAATTGTAGTTGGTAACTGTTGATGTTGCCGTTCTATAACGTAGAGGGGACAGTCTATTATTATATGTTGCACTGTTAGTTCACTATCACACACATAACACATCGGAGGGGCTTCCTTCTTTAATAAAAAGTCGTGGGTGATCTTCGTATGACCAAGTCGCAATCTGGACATGAGCACTTGGTCTCTTCTCTTTGTAGGATGTTTCGACGGTGATATACTTTGTTTGATTGTTCTTAATGTAGAGTTTGATTCGTTCCAATTTGTTTGCCATTTTGTCATGATCTTGTTTTTAAAATATTGCTTTAGATCAGTATGAACGCAAGTAGTTATGATGTCTGTTAAGGGATTCTCACTCGCATTTTTTGCTAATGTGTCAGCTTTATCATTTCCACTTATCTCGCAATGTGATGGTACCCAGAGGAACTGAACTAATCTTTGATTTTGTTGGCATATCAAGAGTTCCGCCTTAATTAAGAGGAGGATAGGATGTTTGGGGTATACCCGCCTCAAGGCCGTTAATGCACTTAGGGAATCGCTAATGATTATTGAGAATTTAATGTCATGTGTGTTAACGAACTTTAATGACTGGAGGATAGTAAAGAGTTCAGCTGAGAATATGGAGGTTTGGGGAGGGAGCTGGTAGGAACTGTCATAATTATCTGTTGTGAAAGCCGCTCCTACTCCATTTGCAGATCTGGATGCATCGGTATAAATATGGATGTGATCATTAAAACCATTTAATATCTCTAATAATCTCTGATTGAAGATTTTTGCTGGTGTGTCACCTTTCTTGAATGCAGATAGGTTTGTATTACAAGCAGGGAGAGCAATTGTCCATGGTAATATGTGTTGGCTGACTTTAAAAGTATTGTAAGTGTGTGGAATTATTGTGTCTAAGCTCTGTAACGTTGCTCTCACTCGATGATAAAACGGAGGATCCAATCTTTTCCCACAATTAAATGTCGATGGAAATCTATCTGTAAATGTGTTTTTATAAACAGGTACATGTGGGTTAGTTGATACTCTTAAGGCATACATGAGGCTAAGGTATTCTCTCCTGAGTTGAAGGGATGGTTCGCCTGATTCAACATACATACACTCAACTGAGCTTGTGTAGTGTGCTCCCAGTGCAATTCTAATTGCTGAATTATGAACTGTGTCTAGCACTTTCAATAGTGAACCTTTGGCTGAGTTGTAGGCAACAGCAGCATAATCTAGTTTTGAACGAATTAGGGTTTTGTATACAGTCATAAGAGTTTGGAAATCGGCACCCCATTGTTTATGAGAGATACTTTTCATTAAGTTAAGGCCGTTTTGAACTGACAGACGGAGAGAGTGGATGTGGTCTTGCCAAGATAGTCGGCTATCCAGTTTTACTCCCAAGAAGTTGATCGATTCTGAATACTTTATTGGTAAATTTTTTAGGAAGAGTTTCGGTGGATTTACTTGTTTCTTTGGAGTTTTACTGAAGATCATTGCTTTCGTTTTAGTGGGTGAAAATTCTAGGCCAGTAGTATTCGACCAATTCTCTAGTTTGTAAATGGCTTGCTGTATATGGGTCGTCATTGTTGATATATTTTTACCACGACAGAATATAACAAGATCATCAGCAAATAGACGGGCTTTGACTAATGGGCTAAGTGACTTAGCGATGTCATTGATGGCAATAAGGAAAAGTGCAACACTAAGAGTAGACCCTTGAGGAATACCGTTTAATTGGATTTTAGAGTCTGAAAGAAAGTTGTCTATTCGAACTTTGAAGTTTCGCCTATATAAAAAATTATTAATAAACTTGATAATATTTCCTTTAATCGACCAACTTGACAGGATTCTTATGATATCTGATCTCCAGATTGTATCATATGCACGCGTTATATCAAAAAATACAGCCAGACATTCTTGACCACATCCAAATGACTCATGAATTACAGATTCAATATCCACTATGTTGTCTAATGTAGATCTGGACTTTCTAAATCCACTTTGTATAGGGCTAAGTAGCTGTCGATCTTCTAGGTACCACATTAGTCGGTTGCTTGCCATTTTTTCAAGTACTTTGCACATATTAGATGTTAGGGAGATTGGTCGGTAAGACTCTGGGTCCGATTTATTCTTGCCCTGTTTAAGAACTGGTACAATAATGGAATCGTACCAATCAATGGGGAAAACATTATTTGTCCAAATGAAATTATAAAGATCCAAAAGATATTGTTTTCCTTCCGTTGGCATAGCTTTTAAAAATGTCGTAGGGATGTTGTCAGGCCCTGGGCTAGTGTCTTTAACTTTGTTTAAAGTTTCTAACAGTTCATCCATCGTAAATATGGCATTTAGAGGTAAATTATTGTGGTCATCAAGATTTATACATGCATTATTAAATTTATTTTTATGGGCTAGGAAACTTGTAGATAGATTTTCGTCACTGCTATGTTGTTGGTATACGTTTGCTAGTACGGAGGCTATTTCTTGCTTAGTTGAATAAATATGGTTATGATGTTCTAGGTAATGAATGGTGTTAAATGATTTTTTCCCGTACATTCTGCTTATCATTTGCCAAACCTCAGAAGTCGGGGTAGATGAATTTAAAGATGATACATAATTTTTCCAGGCTTCTCTCTTACTCTTCTTTAAGGTGTATCTACAATACGCCCTTAATCTTTTGAATTCTAGCTGGTTATTTAAAGTTGGGTGCCTTCTTAATTTATAAAACGCCTTTTTTGACTCTTTAATTGCTGCTTCGCAGTGGGAATTCCACCACGGGACTGGAGCACGTTTTTTTGGAAATTTTGAATAACCTATGGACTCGTGAGCTATTGACGTTAAAAACTGTACGAGATGGAGTACTTTGGAGTTAATATCAATGTCTGTATCAAAGGGCTGAACCAACTGAGAAATTTTTTGTGAAATTAAAGAGGAATATAGAGACCAATCTGCATTTTTCAGACACCATTTATTGGATGGAATTGATGAGGAGATATGGTTATTGTTCGTAATTAGGATAGGAAAATGATCGCTTCCATGCAAATGGGATGTCACATCCCACGACAGAGTTGGTTGTAAGACAGGGTCACAGAGGGATAAATCTATTGGGGATCCATTGCCGGTGGAAATATTGAACCTTGTGATTCTTCCATCGTTAAGGATATTCATATTACAATCTGTAACAATTTGTTCGATTTTACGTCCCAAGGAATCTGTTTTTTTACCTCCCCAAAGTATATTGTGGGCATTAAAATCGCCTAATATAATACGCGGTTCTGGAATTTGATTGAAGAGTTCAGTTATTTCTTTTATGGACGGGTCTAAGTTCGGAGGAAAATAAATATTACATATATTGACTTTGTGGGGGCCTTTTATAGATACTGCTGTTGCCTCCAACTCAGTTCTTAAACGTATTACTTCGGTATTAAATGAGTTATGGACATATATTACTACTCCCCCACTAGCATGGCTAGCAGTTATTCTGTTCTTATAATACGGAGTATAGTTTCTTAAATTATGACAGTTATCTTCTTTGAAGTGGGTTTCTTGTAGGCATATTACAGATGGTTTAAACTTAGCTATAATTAATTTAAGTTCTTCTAAATGGGTGTAATACCCATTTAGGTTCCATTGCAGTATACAGTTGAATGTTGTATTAAATTTCAGCAGAGGCGTCGCTGCTGTATTCACTGTGATCAGTAGAGAAAGCGGATAATAATAGCTGTTTATTAATCTTAGTTTTTAATCTTGTACAGCGACTTTTCAGATACTTGGGAGTTAATGCTGGATGGATTTTAGTTAAAATATTGAGTAGTCCTTCGATATCTTCTGTATACGTTTTTGCAATGCTGAGAGGATCTGCAGAGCCGTATGCATTTTCAAAGAAATCAATTAGTTCTTCCTGGGTTAAATATCCGTTGTCAGAATTATCTTGGAAAAAAGAACTAGTGCATTTAATAAGATCTTCTGCTAAAGTCTTATTATCTTCAGGAATAGTTTTTGCTTTCTTAGATTTACGCAGAGGTTCTTTAAATGGGTTCTGGTCTACTGATGTTGAAGGAGACGTTATTTCTGACACCGCTCGTTTAGACGATTGAGTGTCAGAGGGTGTAGGAGGTTGATTTTGGCTGTGATTATTCATTTCAACATTATCTGGCTGGATAGGTGTTTGAATGGGATTTGAATCAAATAGAGAAGTATTGGTTGTTTCTTTTGATTGTGGACTGGTGGATTGTTGCGAAGATTGTGAAGGATGGATAGTTGGCTGAGCATCTGTTATGATAGGGTGGCAATTTTGGATATAATTTGGTTGAGCAGTAGGTGATGAATTTTCGATAGATGTTTGAGTGTTTGTATTTTTTTTGCACTGAGAGGCTAGATGACCTTGTTCTTTACAAATGTAACAAGACTGTTTTTCAAGTGAAAAATAAATTCGATAATTGATTTGTTCATAGTTAATTAATATAGACTCAGGAATATTTTCCAGATTTTTAGGAGAAATGTAAGTATAACGTCGGAAACTCAAGATATGCTTAAATAAAGAGTTAGTTGTACCTATTCTTAGAAAATCCAATGGAGTTATTTGATGAATTGCAAAATTTTGTAGTTGAGTCTCTATAATACTGTGAGGTATTGATGGGGGGACATTAGAAATTATCAGTTTTTCGCTTGGTGTGACTAACTTCCTGGCTTGGATACGTTCCTGATTGATTACTATTGTTCCATTATCTGTTCTTAAAAATTCGGTGACTGTTTCTTCAGTAGTAAAATATACGCAAATACGATCATTTACAATCCTGGAAATGGCGAGAATTTTATTGGGATCGACTTTAGTTGCTATGGCATTTAAATAATCTTCAATTTTTGTATTTGGAAGTGAATTGAATAAAATGGCTTGGTTTTTGCTTGCGAATTTTTTGTTAGGTTGAGTCAGAGCGGTTGAATATAATTTTGATTGATTGGATGGATTAATGACATCTTGAGAATTTTGAAGTTCAGAAGATCTCTCCTCTGAAATTTCCTGCATATTGGGCCTATGTTGCCTGATTACGGCCCTTGTGCTTGGACAGGTTCATTAGTAATTAAGCTACTTAATTACCTCGTTACTGGTATTTATAACCGTTGTTTACTGTTTGTTGATTAAAAAATAGTAATAAAGATGATCTAACTTACAGTTTGATCCCAAAATCGGATTAAGCACTATATAATACACTATTATACCAACTTTGATAATTTTCTAACAAGTAAAACCACCTTAATTTTGATAAAAACTAAGAGCTAATCGGAAACACTGTTTACTAGTTAAGAAACCAGTTTCGAATAAAATATTCTAATTTACGATGTTGATTGAGAATAAACCACAATTTTATTTTAAAATAAGTTTATTCTGACATTTCAGTTTCCACTTCGAAAATCGTTCTTTAAAAAATACATTACCTACAACTTTTATTGTATCGATTTTGGATAAATAACTGTTCGAGCCGCCATTTTATATATCGCATTAATTGTTGCTTGTTTTGTGTGCACCCTGTATGCAAAACCGTTAGTTTTATTGAGAAGTGTTAGGACGCTGAGCAACGAATATTTTTGTAATATAGGCACAGCCAACCTTCTTCCACTTATCTGTTTGATAATTTTGATAATAATTACGTCAGATACATCAGCTCATATTGTTAGTCGGCGCACACAGTGGAGGCGGTTTCCGCTAGCGGGCAACGCTAGCGGGACCCGCTTTTAAACGTTTTCAAAAAGAATGCACGTCTTTAAATGTACACGAACATAGTCAAAGCAGGTCCGCGCGGTCCAACCGCCTCAACCCGCCTGACCGCTTTTGCTAGAATGAGAATTTAGTTTTTTCCGCGCGGTTTTAATGTTTACTGCAATGATAATTTAGTTTATTCACTCTTTTATAATAAGAATTAATAGTTCTCCATGGATTAATTTTATAAATAATTGTACATTATAATAAACAAAAGTATTAAAGTCAATCTTATTGAAACCGTAATTTTGTGTGACTTAGGTATTTCTAAAACCATTCCAGTATTAACTATTAACTAAATCAGTACTTGAAAAATAAATTTACAACAAAACTACTTACCTCAATGTTATAACAAGCCTTTCTTCCGGAAGGATAGCCTGCTTATGTAAATTACACCAGTTTTTAATTAAACGATACTCCTTCTTCTTAAAGTGCCTATCCGTTCCGGATGTTGGCGATCATCATGGCTATCTTGACTTTGTCTACCGCAGCGTGGAACAGTTCAGTGGTAGTGGTATTATACCACTTTTGTAAATTTTGAAGCCAGGAAATGCGTCTTCTTCCCGGTCCTCTTTTACCATTTACATACCTTCCCTTGGAGAATCAGCTGGAGAAGGCCGTAACGTTCTTGATTTCTCATTACATGTCCTAGATATTCTAATTTTTTTGTGTTGATGGTTATGAGAAATTCACACTCTTTCCCCATTCTACGCAGGAATTCCACGTTAGTAATTGGGTCAACGCAGGATATACGTAAGATGATCCTATAACACCACATTTCGAAAGCTTCGAGCCGATTCATAGATGTAACAGTTAGTGTCCAAGCTTCCATTCCGTAGAGCAGAACTGTGAATATATAGCAGTTCAACAGACGGTATTTTGTTTTTAATGTTATGTCTCGACTGTTGAAAATGGGTCTCATTCTAAAGTATGCTGCTTTCGCTTTTATTATTCGCTGTTTAATTTCTGAGTAGTCCCATTTGCTATTTAAATTCGTACCCAGATATGTATATTCTCAACTCTTTCGATATTCTGTTGGTTGACTGTAAGTTGAGCGTTTAATATTGTTTTTAACGATACTCCACTTTCTCCAAAATATATTTAAAAGTCTCTTGAGTCATTCTCATATACTGGAAGAATCGTTCATTATCTTTTAATTTTTGAAATAGATGATGATATTCTCCATAAATTAATCTTTCTCGATTAATAGGATGTACATCAACTCTCTTTCTTTTCAGTTTAGTCAAAACAGAATCTAAGGCAATTATATCATCATCGGAAGACGACATTTTGCTACAAGTAGTAGACGCAACTGCCAGATTTGAACGATCGCTCTCGCTTTTACCCGTCTTCACTGTGTTACCATACCCGCGCGCGAGAACCGCGCGGTTTGCCCGCTAGCGGAAACCGCTTTCACTATGTGTGTCGCCTTTTATGTTGAATCACCAAAAACCTTCGGATGTGTGCTGGGAAGATTTCAACCTTGGGAATGCTTCGCTGATAAATGAATTTCGGCCAGATAGCGTAATAGATTTTGTATTCAGAATATTAGTGATATCTGTTGGATGTGCGTGGTTTTTCGCATCGCCTGTAAATAAACAACTTTTTAAGATACAGTGTAGTGGTAATATTTTCAGAGGAGAGCTAATTTTGACTTCGTCGCGTCGTGGTCAGAAAAATTAAAGTTTCACAAGTTACTGTAAGAGATATACTGTTTATTTTTCGTCCTTTAATATTTTGCAAGCTGTTAACTCTTTTGACTTAAAGCTGATTATAGAAAATAGACGTACAAAGTCTTTTATTTAATTTCGAATCTCGGGGGTTTGTTAAGATCGGGTAGATTTTTAGACGCCCCCACAATAACCTCAATCTGAGACCTATCGATGAGTTTGAAATTGTAGAGCTTGAAACCGATCGCCCTGGGTACAATAAAATCAATTCTGAATAAGTATTTTCTTTGATTTTCCTACCTATTTAGAAAATCGACTCATCGTTTGAATGTTAAAATACTTTAATTCCAGCTAGCTAGGAATTCAGCGGGCCTCATACTCTTAGGGACTGGTGATCTTTTTGGCTGGTCAACTACAACAGTCGCGGAAATTGTCAAATGTCACTTTCACACGTAAACCGTAAAATGATGGGAAGAAGGGCCAGGATGTAGACTTGCCAGGGTAACACTAAGGAATCGTGGGAAGTCATCATCAGAAAAGTATTTGAGAACGACCAGGAAAAGCTTACGTTTAACAGTTGTTTTCTAACTGGTGATTGTCAATTCAGCAAACACCTCAAAATACTGGAGCTAGTAGACACATCTCTGTGCAGGAAGTGTGAACGAGACGACGAAACTGTCGAGCATGTCCTATGTGAATGCTCAGTTACTGTCAATACGAGAGTATGCGTTCGGCGAGCCTTGGCCTATACCTGCCGACATAAGGGAGATGGCCCCTGGAAATTTGTCCACCTTCCTGGAAATAGCAGGATGGACAATAGGTTGCATCGAAAAAGGCGAAAAAAAAAATTTTTACGATGAAAAAGTAATTCCTTACAAAAGTCGAGTAAAATTTTTTCGAAATTGGAAAATATCTTCTGCCCTACCCCCAAGACAATTAAAAATTTTGAAAAAATGTTAAAAGACGAAAAATTTTTTTATTTCGAAATGAAAATGTAATAGCTCACAAAAGTTACCTAACACACTGTTTAGTATTTTAGTAAAATTGCGTTGAAATTAAAAACTATTTTCTGCCCCCACAGCAACTAAAAATTAGAAATTTCTTTTGTAAGGAAAATGTAATACCTTATAGAACTTGAATAAATAAACTCGGTTTGAATTGGAAGATGTTTTCTGGTTTCAAAAGGCTATTAAAAATTTTACTTAAGAAAAGTATACTAACACATTCTTTTTATAACAAAATAGCCTAACATCCGTCTCCCTGACGTTACCCAAGTTTTTTAATGCTAAAATAAGTATAAAGCAAAGTACAAAATTAGGTATATAAATATTACAAAAAAATATTGTAAAAGCATTATATTCGAAGATGTATTCCGATTTAGCATTAAAGTAAGGCATAGTTTTTCTGGAGTCAATTCGAGTTTTTATAAATCCATCCCTCGAGTACGTTCCACAAACTCCAAGAGAAGCTTGTGTCACAAGCTTGACACATAGTTCTACACATTGTTTGTGGCAGTGATATTTCTCAATCTTAATGTTAAAAGGGTCTAAGTTAGGATTCTTAATAAAATCTCGAAGATTGCCACTCGAAAATCTAGAGAATATAGGTAGTTCTGTAAAATGATATCCTTGTTAGTTAATTAACTCAAAGTAGTCAGTGGTCGTTTGAATCAAAACTTTTATAGAAGAAAGTTTGAAGACCCTTATGTTTTTTGGTTTGATCACTGGCAAACTTCTTTTGATGTCCAAGGGGTAGATCATTTGAATGTCGCAGATATACAAACCACTGAAGCGGTTTTTTAAGATGTTCTTCTAACAGCCGTATTACATCACCCTTAACGCCAGTATTTACGACTGTTTCGTCACATGTAATAGCTGGATTTGATACTATCTGATATACCAAACAGCGGATACCTATATCCGAAATATTTGCACCCTGGCTCATGCACAAGTGTTATATGTTCTTCCACGATCGATTGACCATAAAACTTGATCGATTAAAATAAAAACTACTGTTTTTTACTTGAGCTAAAGTTTTGTCTTTGCGTCGGTAACTTTCTTCTTTTACCGTTGTTCTCTCTGATTATATTTGTTTTTGTTTTCCGTATCAATCGAGCTTATCACCATTTTTCTGGGACCTCTTCGATTTAATAGAAATTCGCGCTCATCCAGAGGCACTTTTTAAGATTTTCTACAAAGACAATTAATCAGAGTGTCACATTTGCATGCTGCAAGATCGAACCGTGTAGTTTTAATTTTGTTCTTAAAGCACTGAATTTTATTTTTGTAAGATTCACTGTTTTGCCTGTTCTTAAATGGTTTCATAGGTTTCATATGTTTGTCATGATAGGCTTTTAAAAGCTGAATACATAATTCTTGTATGTTAAATTATTGGAATTAAAGCCTTTTTCCATATTTTCTTCAATTTAATTGTAACCTGTTCGGCAATACCAGAAAATTCTGGCTCTTTCTTGCTAAGTTTTTATCCTCTTGAGACCACAAAACTTCATTACTTCTTTATATTTCGTTAAAACACTTTCAGCTATATTTGGTGGTTGCTCAAAAATGGGGCGGTCCACAGCACATCTTGATTTTATTCCCCATGATCCTGGTTTATCTATTTTAAAGTCTTTAATTTACAAACAACAATAATAACAAAGTAAGGTATCTCCCCAAACAAGTGAAAATTACACGCACGGACTCACGAAGCGGGACATTTCAAAGCGGTTGGGGAGACTGAAAAAACAAATAAAACTTTAAATATCCTTTGCATTTGTAATTGACAACATTTTAAGTTTTCTTTAATTGCTCCTAGATCGAGTTAGCACATATTTTATTCCAAATAATATAAATTGAAATTTCCATAAAAATCAGATATTTAATAAAATTCAAGGTCGTTGGAGGGTCGTTGAAGAAAATTCGCTTAGAAAAAAAATTAAAAATACTAATATGCTGAAAAATAAAACTAACAACTTTTTCACGCTATTAGATATAACTTTTTTAACTATTTAGAATGGGAAATAAGCCACAATATTATTAAAAAATGATTTTTATTAACGTTTCGACGCCCAAATCGGGTGCCGTTGTCAAAATACAAAATACTATTAACATAACCAAAAATGTTGTTGCTTAGTAAAAAAATTCTTCTAATAATTTATTTAATTTGACTCATTTATATCGGTAATTCAGATACATATGATATATTTTAAAGTAGAAGACTTTAAAATGATATTGCCAATATTTATGAGTTGCGTTCCTGGGACGACTTTACTGAAAGATAGTTCATTCGATTACATGAAATCAACCTCAACTCAAGAATATCCGTCAAAAAAAAATCATAGCATGTGATCTGTCAACGGTGACATTAAAATTCTCGCGTTAGAGATCTCATAGTAAATCACGAAATAAATAAATAAATAGCTTCAGAACAACATTAGATATAACATATCCAACTTTTATTTTTTCGATGCACCCTAATGGACAATGAGCTAAGGACGACAGTCCCCTGGGAGGATGCAAAATGGGTCAATTGTGACTTAAGTTCTGTGGAGTTTGACACGCCTTCCCTACTCTACAAATACAGAACATGTATTTTTATATTTAAAACTAATAACAGGATTAGGTTTTCTTATGTTTTATTAAATGAGGATTGATTATTTTGTTCGTAGGTTTTCCCACTTTTAGACAGCTTGTTTACCTCTGTTTTTGGTAGGATTCGCCAAATTATTGTTTTTTTTAAATTAGTGCTTTTACTTTTGTTTGTATTTCAACACTGTGTCTTTAATCTTGAAATAAATTAAGAAATATATTAATTTCAGCTAGCTAGGAATTCAGCAGGCCTCATACTCTTAGAGCCTGGTGATCTTTTTGGCTGGTCAACTACAACAGTCGCGGAAATTGTCAAATGTCACTCCCACACGCAAACCGTAAAAAGATGGGCCAGGATGTATACTTGCCAAGGTAACACTAAGAAATCGTGAAGGATGCATATATGCTGAAATAGCTGTATGGAGATGGTGGTCTAACTCTGAATCAAATAAAAATAAAAACTGCCTTTATCTTCTTCATCTTTACTCAAATTTGAGTACCTGAAACTGTCTTTCGGTCCTTTTCCTGGACGAAAAGAAGGTAAATACGTGGCCAAAGTGTCCTTTATTTGCTTTCTTCTATATTCATCGTCTCTTGTGCTTATATATTGTAAAAGCAGTTTCTTAACGAAAAGTCTTGGATTTAAAATATTGTTTATTATTTTTATTTCAATTATTATAATTGTATAAAAGTAGCAAATTTTGTATCTATGACTTTTCGTCTTCCTCGCATTAGGAGAGATCAGTGGCGTGCTGGAACTTTTCAAGCGGCCCGGTGATTTTATAGAAAAGCGGCCTCCCATCATCATTTTTTTACCTTCTATTATCAGAATTTTTTATTCGTTATTTATAAAACAAAAATACCAAAATATAAATTATTTTTAAATCAAACATAAGACTTTGAATTCAATGAAATTTTTTAAGATTTGCTATATTTTTTATTTAGGATTATTTATATCATCACATTATAGACCACAGGACCTCTCAGGTCGATATCAAACGAAATCCCTGTGAAATACCCATCAGTAACACATCGTCCAAAAAGAAGACTAAAATCGACAAAAAGTGCATGAAGGTAGGCACGTGGAATGTTAAGTCAATATACCAAGCAGGTAAAGTCCATAATGTCATTCAGGAAATGGAAAGACTTAACATAAAAATATTAGGATTAAGTGAGACCAGATGGCCCAATTCAGGTGACATATTAGTAGGCCAAACAAAGATATACTACTCTGGTAATGACAATGACCCAAATCACTGGAACGGGGTAGCGATATTAGTTGATAAAACCACCCAGAAATTTGTAACTGGCTTCTTACCCATCTCGGATAGAGTTATGATGGTAACACTCAAAACAGCCCAGTATAGAGTCAATATAATTCAAGTATATGCTCCCACAGCAGATAAATCGGATGAAGAGCTCGAACAGTTTTATAACGAATTACAACAAGCTTTAGAAGTAACCAAGTCTAGAGACGTTACAATAGTAATGGGAGATCTAAATGCAAAAATCGGTAGAGGAAGTCAAGGTGATTTTATTGGAAACTTTGGACTGGGCACTCGTAACGAGAGAGGAGAAAGATTGGCTCAATTCTGCCAAGAGACCGATTTTATTGTCACGAATACTTATTATGATCTGCCGACCAGGAGACTCTATACATGGAAATCACCAGCAGACAACCAACATAACGTCATCAGAAACCAAATTGACTACCTTCTCATCTGCAAACGATACCGAAATTCCATAAAATCAGTAAAATCATACCCTGGAGCTGATGTGAGATCAGATCACAACCCAGTTGTAGGAAGGTTTAGAATTAATCTAAAGAAGCCTGTGGTTAAAACTAAAGTAGAGACGATACAAGTGTCTCGTTTGAGAGATCCATCAACAAAAGAGCAAGTCACACTAAAAATTAAAGAAGAGCTCACCAAAATAGAAATTATTCCTACTGAAGATGCGAACAGGAAATGGCACATGTTAAAAGATGCTCTTATCCGCACATGTGAGACAACACTTACACCTAAACTAATTAAGAATAAAAATGAATGGATGACCGAGGAGATTCTAGATCTCATGGAAGCAAGGCGATCTTATAAAACCAAAGACAAAAACATGTATAATATTATACACACAGAAATAAGGAGAAAGATCAGAGAGGCAAAGGAAAGATGGTATAGTGACAGATGCGCAGAGATTGAACAGTTGGTAGAGAAACATGATAACTTAAACCTTCATAAGAAAATTAGTGAAATAACAGGCACTAATATTAAGAAAAAATCAAACATATTGCTGGATAAAAACGGAAAAATAATTATAGACGTCGGTGAAAGGCTTAAAAGATGGCAGGAATATATTCAAGAGCTATTTAAAGACGAACGGACTGAAATAGTACTAGAGCAGGAAAAGTTCGACAACGGCCCAGACATAACAGAAGATGAGGTACTAGAGGCGATAAAGCGAACAAAGAACAACAAGGCAACAGGTCCTGACCAAATACCTGTAGACATAATACGGTTAATAGAGGACCAGCAAATTGGAATATTGGTCGACTTATTTAATACAATATACAGTACAGGAATCATTCCCAGAGATTGGCTGCTGTCAACGTTCATAACACTGCCAAAAAAACCAAATGCAAAAGAATGCCAAGACCACCGGATAATAAGTTTAATGAGTCATACACTCAAAATATTTTTAAAAATTATACACCGGAGAATACATAACAAACTTGAGCAGGACATAAGCGACACGCAATTTGGATTTAGAAATGCAATGGGAACGAGGGAAGCCCTGTTCGCTGTAAATGTACTTGTGCAAAGGTGCATGGATGTTAATCAGCCAGTATATATGTGTTTCTTGGATTACAACAAAGCCTTCGATAAGGTCAGACATAACCGCCTTATCGAATTACTTGAAAAGAAAAACTTAGATATGAGGGACATCAGGATCATTAGTGCTATCTATTATAATCAGATCGCTGTGGTAAAAGAGAACAACGCCTTTTCAAATGAAATACGTATTGAGAGGGGCGTCAGACAGGGCTGTGTCCTGTCTCCTACTTTGTTCAATTTGTATTCAGAGGAAATAATCCAGGAAGCACTAGAAGACCTAACCACGGGAATAAAAGTAAATGGTCGACCAATCAATAATATACGGTTTGCCGACGACACTATTTTATTAGCCGAATGTCTTGAGGATTTACAACAAATGGTTGACAGAGTGGTAGAAGTCAGCCAAGAAAACGGACTGTCCCTAAACACAAAAAAGACACAATTTATGGTAATCACAAAAGTTCAACAGCGCCAAGAAAGCATAACAATACATGGAGAACAAATTAAAAAGGTTGAAAAATATAAATATTTGGGTACAATAATTAATGAAACTAATGAGTACACAGAAGAGATTAAAGCAAGAATAGGACAGGCAAGAAATGCTTTCAACAAACTAAAAAAAGTACTCTGTAGCAGGGACATTACAATTTCTTTAAAGACAAGACTTCTGAGATGCTACGTGTTCTCCGTATTATTCTATGGGTTGGAGGCTTGGACATTAAAGAAGGATGTTTCGGACAGATTAGAAGCCTTCGAGTTATGGGCCTACAGAAGAATATTAAGAATAAGTTGGGTGGATAGAGTCACGAATATCGAGGTGTTGAGAAGAATGGGAAAAGATAAAGAGGTTTTAAATACAATTAAAGTCAGAAAACTGCAATATCTGGGACATGTTATGAGGGGCGAGCGTTATAACTTGTTACAATTGATAATGCAAGGAAGAATACAGGGTAGAAGGAGTCGCGGAAGAAGACGCATCTCCTGGTTAAACAATTTGAGAGCTTGGTTTAATTGCACTTCTGCTGATCTCTTTAGAGCAGCGGTATCGAAAGTGCGAATTGCCGTGATGGTTGCCAACCTTCTTAGAGGAGATGGCACATGAAGAAGAAGAAGAAGATATTATCACCTATTATCACATATTACATAAAATATACATAGTTTCAAAAGTTATGCATTGCCTAAAATTATGCTCATTTTCATAGTTGATTTTTTCGTGAACAGATTAACGGATTCCGCTATTTTTTTTACTATTTTAGATTTTTCTTTGGTATTTACCCAGTTGGGCAAAGGTTTACTCAAACTTCTTTTTTTTAACTTATACCGGGTAGAAGAAAACATTTGTTTTTCTGATGTTAAGTTTGAAACACCCTGTAGGGAGGACAGGAGGACAAGGACAAGTGTTGATATACATCGAAATCGTATTGTAGTCTTATGTTTTGTGAAAATTTGGTTTTTTGAATGTCCCTGATATCTTTAGAAACATAGAAAATGGACGGTTTAATTCGTTAACATGACATGTTTTATCTGAAACAAAACTAAATTAACAATAAAAAATAACAGCTAACAAACCTTTAAAAACAGAGAGGCATATAACGTTAACAATTCTGGTCGAAACCTTAAGATGTATTTATCGATCAAGTGAGCGGCATGCACAGCGCAACATAAGAGAGACGAGATTGTTTAATAGAGGCTCTGTGATATTTTGGGGTGGACATTCCTTTAGAGTGAGTACGGATTTTGTGTCTACGTGGAGGCTCTTTAAATAGCGAGGGGTACATTGCACAGATTTTCTTTATTTGAACACTTTGTTCCTTTCGCACTATATATAGAAAATAATTTCATCTTAGTGTATGATAAGACATAACCTCCTCACGTGTCGCATGTCATCAGTTAAAACACATATTAAAGAGTAAAATCGTCTAGTTTCTTTGTTATTAAAGATATCAGAGAAACTAAAAAAAATAAAATGTTCACAAAATATGGGACTACAACATAACTTCGATGTACACCTAACCATCCTTGTACGTTTTCCTTCCTACAACTTCCTGAAACTTTTGTTTCAGTTAAAACACATGTTAAAGAATAAAACCGTCTATGTTCCTTGTTTCTAAAGATATCAGTGACATTCAAAACAAAATGTTTTTGAAATATTTTCTTAATATCATTCGATTAGAAATAAAAAAAAAATGTTTGTTACATCTAAAATTTTTTGGGAAAAAATCTTATTTAACCGGCCTCAAGAGGCCGCAGCCTCTCGGTGATTGCACCGATTCATTTATATGGCCAGCACACCACTGGGAGAGATGTCGCTGTTTTGCATCTCAAAAGGTGGAAATTTTGCATCGCGATGTTTTCCCTTAATAGGCAGGATTTTTGATATTTGTTTCAGAGTTGTGACTGCATAGCTTAACTGAGGATGCAAGGATGCTGAAAGAGCTATATGAAGATGGTGGTCCAACTCTGAATCAAATAAAAACACCAACTGCCTCTATCTTTATCTTTAAGAAATATATATTTTTGTATAATATTGGCTACTCTTTTTATGTTATTATATTTTACATTACTACCATAATCAACTGACATATCAAGTAGAGCTGAAAAATTGGCTGAAATATTTATCATTATTTCACATTTTTTAAAGCGCATAAAAAACGTGATGTCTGTATTATCGGTTGAGCTACTCCTTTGATTGCGTCTGCAATTTTCATAGAAACGCGAAACTTTAAAAAACCTTTATTTAGAACAACACAAAAGCTTTTGCATTAAATGTGTTTTTGAGTGTGCACCCAAATTGGCACATAGATTTAAATAAAGATCAAACCGCACAACATCAAGAGTAATATATACTGATAACGATTCTCGCTTACTCGCCGGATGTCATAACAACTGCTAACACCAGAATGGGGCTAGGGAAAGGGATAGGGATAGGGAACGGAGCATTTGTGTGATACCTACTTGAACTTGCCAAGCAAAGCAAGAGGTCTGATAAATTTGAATCGCTTATATAATCGCTAAACAGTTTGACGCTTTGTGACAGAGGCGTAGTATGATATATTTTTTAGTACAGTTGAACCTCGATAAGTCGGATTAATCGGGACCGCGGTCGATCCGGCTTAGCCGGAGAATATGGTAAAAATTAATAAAATACGGTATACTTACTCCGTTAATATATAATTGAAATAACAATAAATACATGTACACATCTAAATTACGAAAAACACGTAGACACAAACCTAAGCAAACGGAAGCGAACAATACAAGACTATACTACACATAATACACACACAATCGGAACGATGTTATTTTAGAATAGTGAAGACTAAGGCCATTGTTTATAAAAACAGGTTTTTAAATAGTATTTTAGTCTTTTTTAAAAAATGCTAAGACAGTTTGATTGGAATAAATAAAGGAATACTACTACAGGTGCCTGTCGTTTCCGATAATTCAAGCCAATGAACGTCGCTCTGCCATGCCGTTGTGTGCCATGAGTCATTTTTATTATCGTATAGTTCAAAATACACAAATACACATTATCTCTAAAATATTATATTACATACATTTTTATTTTGAGTTGTTCAAATGTTTTTCTGATGAAAATCGGTCCGGTTTAGCCGGACTTTCCATTTATCGGGGGCCGACTTATCGGGGTTCCACTGTATACGTAAAAAATTGATGAATTCGACCGTTACTTGATAGACATTCGTTTTGTAAATTAACAATAAAATACTGAAAACTTTTGTTTTCAATCTTTCCACAAAATTTAATATGTATGACTTATTACTACAGCTGTTTCGGCAGAGTGCCTTTCTCAAGTCATTTATTTTACTATGTGTCTGCATTTTAAAGTATCTAACAGAATAGGTTGGGGAATGGGGAGCTGTTTGTCTCACGTTGATCATTCAGAATTATATCTGTATTTTTTAATATTAATTCCATACATTCTAATAAAGATAGCTTTGGCGCTTCATTTTAAATATAAGGAATTTGAAACTGTTCATTAAAAGAATGATTATGATCTAGATGGTGAAGTGCGTATGTAGAAGTGTCTGTTTTTCTATTATTGAAAGCCCTTTTGTGTTCTGCTATCCATTTGTATAAAGTTGTGCCAGTTTGACAGATGTAAGTTTTTGAACAGTCACCACATGTTAGTGTGTAAAAACCACTCTGTAATTACTTTTTTACTTCGGCTCTTATTGTTCTTAATTTATTTGTTAAGTTGTTGTCAGTTACCAAATCTGATGTTATTCATTTCTTTCTTATTTGCTTGGTTATTTTTGTGGATATATAAGGCGTGTAGAAGCCAAGGCGTGTAAAGTGCACTTTTGGGACTTTTGAGAAAATTAAGTTTGAAGTTTAACACCTTTCCTAAATTATACCGCTTGTTTTTAAAAATAGTTAGTGATTGGCTGGTCTTTTAACTTTAAAAACTTTTATGTAATAGTATATTTATATCAGATTGAAAAAAACTTAGAATTTTATAAGATATTTTAGAATAAGTAACGGCACTTATACCCATTGTTTTCCAATTAAATACTTGGACTGTACTTGTACCTTTATTCTTTTAAATACAATTTAGTTAACGAAACACCGAATTTTGTAAAAAAAGTGAACAATTGCCATATAAAATGTAAAAAGTAGGAAACACACTAGAAATACACTTAACTAGTCATCATCGCTTTCAAAGCAGTTATCTGGTTCGTCGGGTTCTTCCTGGAAATTATTATCCTGAGTACCTTGACCTGGGATTTGTTGTCTTTCCCGTTGTTGGTAAGGCAAATTTCTGTGGAAGTTGTGATGGATGGGTGGCACAAACTACACTTATTCCATAAGATTACCATATGTTGCCTGTTTTCATAATGATTTCCTAGTTTCACGTAGTAGATTATTTTGTAATATCTGAGGTTTTCGATTCGGTTTCATGCTCAAATTATCGAAAAGAGATTCAGTTCCTACACTGTTCTTAAAAAACAATGTGTCAGGATGATCTTTATATATTATATTATTAATCAACGTAAGATTTTTGTTATTTATGTTTGTGTACTCTTAATATTGGTTATGAACAAGTTTGCTTGGTTGTACAGTAATTTCCAGCCACGTCTAAAGTGTAACTAACTTCGCAAAAATATAATTACTAAAATTAGTAGATAGGTATAGACAATAGATTTAGTATATAATTACTAGACAATTACTACATACTAATGAGTTGGTTGCCAAACGATATAACTAACACTTGTTTGCAGGACAAGGGATATAAGCGTACTCATATCCAATGGCTGCCAAATAATAAACAAGCTATTTTCAGGAAAATATCCATAGATATTGCCCAAAACATTAAAATGGGTATTAACTATCTATTACTCTAATTATCTCCAAGTTGACCAAAATTGCACTTATACCCCTTGGCATTTAGACGCCTCATATGTGAGACCCTGTGTATGTGAGAGAGCAGAAGGTACTGGGTTTTTTCTGTGGTGACGGGAAGACTAATTTCAGGGCTTTCTTATGGAGTTTTTGGTTTAAAGTTTACAAATGTAAAGACTGAAATAGTTTTGTACACACTTTTGACTACAGATAAACAGGGAGAAATGTACTTTTGAAGTGTATAAGATATATAATTCCTAGCTGAGCGCTTTCGACTTTTAAAGCCATCTTCAGAGCTATGGTCAAAAAGTTAAAAATACCACTATGAACAGAGATGAATCCCATATACGATATAAAAAGATTTCTCTTTCTTATGCAGTTTTTATTGATGGAAAAAAACCTTGTCTGTCTGTTGAAAAAAATTGCTCAATGTTGCTGTTGGTTTTTTGTAGCCGGAAAAGTTATAACATCAAAAGCGAGCACAAAGAACTTTCACACCAAAAACTACATTACAGATAACGAATATTTGATCATGGTAAGGTCAAGAAACCCTACCATCTGAAGAGAACCGTGTCAGCATGCAGAATGGTGGCATGGAGGATTTTAATGACCAAGGAGGAGGTCAGGGGTCACCTAGGAATTATATATCTTACACACTTCAAAAGTAGACTTCTCCCTAGTTCTATCTTGAAGTTATTTTTTGACATGGGAATTTTTGTCAATCTCTGTATTATGCTATGGTAGGCTGCTAATTTATGTTGTGTATAATAGGATGATGAATGAGGTATTATAGTTTTGTCAGTATGGGTAGGTTTATGAAATACGAATAACTTATGTTTGTTTCGCATTCTGGTAATTGTTACATCTAGAAAATTTATAGACTGATTCGGTTCTGTTTCTACTGTAAACTCAATATTTCTATGGAGTGAATTAATGTGTAATAAAAATTGATCAAGTTGCTTGTTAGCTCCTGTAAAGCATTTACGTATCTCCAGCAATATAAGAACTGTTTGAATACAAGGTATTTTGAAATCGTTGTTTGTAGATAGTTCATAAAAATATCTGATTATGAGTAACCCTCCAAGCCTATTACTTTCAGATATTTTTATGAACCATCTAAAAACAACGATTTCAAAACACCACGTATTCAAACAGTTCTTATATTGGAGGAGATATATGGATGATATAGTATGCTTTGTTTTGCACACCCAAGAAGGTCGCTAGAAAAATCACCAGATACCAGATCACCAGATTTGGTTGATCATGTCGGCTTTCGACCGTAATCCATAAAGATTATATTATACTAATACGTCGCTTAAGAGTTCTAAAAACAACTGTTTTTATATAAAAGCAGAATAAAATTCTAAAAATTAAATAAATAACGCAGGAAACACAAAAAATTGCAGATATAACTTAATTAACCTATGAAATGCCAATTCTGTCAAAATTTCATAAATTTCAATAGTGTCAAAATTTCCTAACAGTGGACTAAACTTGCCTGAGCTTGGACCAATTAGCAACAAGCATGACTGCGCGGTCAATTTGAATTAATCTTTCTGGTTTAAAAACAGGGTATAGTATGCTTTACAGGAACTAACAGGCAATTTGATCAATTTTTATCATACATTAATTCATTCCATAATAATATTGAGTTTACACTAGAAACAGACCAGAATCAATCCATAAATTTTCTAGACGTAACAATTACCAGACTGCAAAACAAACATGAGTTCTCCGTATTTCATAAACATACCCATACTGACACAACGTTACACAATTCATCGTCCCATCATACACAGAAATTCCCATGACAAACCCAGTACCTTCTGCTCTAACACATATACTGGCAAGATATCAACAAAAATAGCCAAATGAAAAATAGCCTACACAAAAAAGAAAGGAACTACACCAGATTTCAGAACTAACAAGCAAATACAAGAGCCGAAAAAAAGCGATTACAGAGTGGTGTATAAACATAACATAATATAGAGGTATTGATAAAAGGAGGGCGTTTCGGGGTTTACAATATAAAGGGTGTTTTAAAAAAAAAGTGACGCTATATACAAAAACTATAAAAAAAATTTCAGTAAAAAATTTTTGTAACGCCATCCATTTTCAGGATAAAGGGCGTTGAAAGTACAAAAGTTTTACTCATTTTTTAAAATTTTGCCGAAACTACTGGCCACATTGTAATAAAATTTTATACGAATATGTTTTGGAAGCTAATACATTTCACTCATTTTTATATCTGACTCTCATAGAGGGCCGCTAGTTACAAGGTTGGTAACAATTATTATTCAACAGGGTAGAATTAAAAGTCCAAGTGAACTTAAACCTCATACACTTTTACACCAAAAAAAACTACTCTTTGGGAAACTCGATAATGTGTACCGTTTTCGGAAAATTTTGATTTCAATTATGCAATTCTTGTAAACCACGTTCGCGTTCCGCACAAAACCACACATACAAAGCGTCTTCGAGAGTCTCATTTTTAGCTTTTTTAGCTTTGCACCAATTGTCCAATCTGCCTTTTGTTATCATTTTGAAACAAAATTCTTGGATTTTAGTTCTATTTTTCTTCCAATCCGATACTGTAGATGTACCGACACCATATGATGCTGCAATAGTTTTTAAAGATTCGCCTTTATCAATTCTACCTAATGCTTCTAATTTCGTTTCCATTGTCACTACAACATTTTTACGTTTTGTTGCCATTACGTAGACAAAAAAAAACACGCAACCACAAATCTGAATATATTTACGAACGATTACAGAACGAAAGCGAACAATACGACTGCACTACACACAATACGGTCTCAATCAATCAAAACGATGATCGCAAGACCATTTTTTAAAAAAGAATTTTTAATAGTCTTTTAGTCTTTTTTAAACAATGCTAAAACAGTTTGAAATAAATAAAAGAATACTACAGGTGTCTGTTGTGTCCGATAACACGACAATTAACGTTTTTACTATCATATATGTAGTTCAAATTACACAAATATCCATTTTCTCTCAAATACTATATTACATACATTTTTATTGTTGAAATGTTTGTCTGATAAAAATCGGTCAGAATTAGCCGGACTTCCGGGTTATCGGGGGCCGACTTATCGGGGTTATTTTAACATCAGATTAATCATAAAAATGAGTCATTTGTAGTCAACTCATTTTTGTTGGTAAAAATAGTATATTAAGTATGGAGAACGGTAAGGGTTTTATACCTATCGAAGACAATTGTTTGGAGGAGGAGCCGAGCGACGACTCCAATTATTGTCTGAGATCGGTTACCCTTAACGTTCGACATGCTTATAACGTTTTTTGCACGATTGATACCATTATAAATTATAAAATTAAACATTTTCATCATATTGACTAGTTTCATTCATTTTATCAAGATAGATACTTTGGTTGTTAGGTAGTAACTAGGGTGCATAACAACAATGGAGAATTATTGAGTTTTTATTTAGTTGTCAATAATTTTAAGTACAATTTTGATTATTATAAATTAAAATATGAGTGAAAGTGAATTTGAAGAAATTAAACGGGCTTGGGAAGAAGAGTGTTCCGCAATTATTCCCGAAAAATCCAAAGTCCGTTATCAAAATACCTACCAAAGTTTTAAAAAATGGTGCGAAGGCAAGAATTTAAGAATCGAAGAAAAGACTCTATTGGCATATTTGGTTCAAAGACATATGCAGTTGAAAGCTCCTGGAAGCCTCTGGGTAGAATATTCAATGATTAAATCCACCGTTTTTCTTTATGATGGCATTGCTATTTCCAAGTTTTCAACTTTGATCGCGTATTTGAAGAGAAAAATTAACAAATTGTACCATAAGTTTCAATATTAATAAATAATTCGTTAGTTTTCTTTATTCTTCCAAAAAATAAATTAAAATTAAGAGATTTTTTAACTCGACGGTAAGTGAATTACTTACCGTCGAGTTGGAGTACTTACCGTCGAGTTGGATTACTTACCGTCGAGTTGCTAGTAAATGTCACCTACTGACGAAAAATCTGTCACGGTAAACAGTCAAAAATGATCAAACGTGCAAAAAATATATTAATTTGTCTGGACTAAATTACGGTTCTATTGATCTTGGTGCTCAACTTGGTACTGACACAATGTTGAAAAACTGAATTTTGTTAAATTCGTTTTAAATTTTCTAATCGATTTCCGAGCTGACTATACATCCGGATCGTCTTCTTTACAGAACGTGACTACTAAAGCTGGGATAAGATCAAGACTTTAAAAGTCTAAGTAAACATCCACATTCATCCAAATTATTACCGGAAAAAAATAGGCCCAGTGTGCGATTTCCAACAGTCCTAGCCTAAACATGAACGGACTCCAAAAACATGTAATTTGTTTACTAACGCTTCTGTTTAAGGGTGATTCCATTTAAAATCACTCAATTTTGGATCAAAAAATCTTATCTCCGATTTGTCTGAAAATTGGTATATAGCATCTGCGGGCTGTAGAAATAAAACATTTAAGGTCGAATTTTCTTCTTTTTCTTCATTTTTTCTCAAAATGTTACTTTAAGCGATTTTACAGTGATTTCGTATTTATTTAAACAAATTTGCATTTTCTATCGTAAATCATCAATGGGAAACATAATATTTTAATAAAAGGGATTCAATAATGTCATTACATGGCATTATAACAAGTTAGTTTGATTCAAAACAAGTTTTTGATTAAATTTTATAGTGTAGAAAACGTTCAAATACGTTTTTACATTTCCTTCATTCCCAAAATACGTCATAATCGATTTGGCTGAAAATTTGTCCACAGAGTGCCAAAACATAGAACTTTAAGTGGTTAGAACGATTTGAATTATATTACAATATCAAAAAAGTTACATGCAATATTATCATAGTCAAAAATATAGGTGTCTATTGTAAGTACACTTAACCCGGAAAGTATCGACCTCACGACAAAAATTGTTAAAAAGAAATTGTAATAATTGTAAATACGATTTATTTGGAACAATTTCAGTTCCTACCATTTTTGTCGAAAAGTTAAAAATGGCGGAGGTATCGAGCAAAAACGGTTCTCCTTTAAAATCAAGATGGCGGCTAACGTAACGGAGGAATTCATTCGCTATTTTAAATTTGGGCTACTATTGATCCCCCTAAAGATTAGAAAAATAAAATTTTGAGCAGAGCAGCATGCAAGGTCAAATGCCATCCCGACTGGACTAATATACTTTTGAGTCTGATATTATTGTATGTAACTTTTTTGATATTGTAATATAATTCAAATCCTTCTAACGACTTAAAGTCCTGTGTTTCGGCTATATGTGGGAAAATTTTCAGATAAATCGATTAGGATGTATTTTGGGAATGGAGGAAAATGTACACAAAGGTATTTTAACGTTTTGTACACTATAAAATTTGATCAAAAACTTGTTTTGAATCAAAAAAGCTTGTTATAATGCCATATAATGACATTTTTGAGTCCCTTCTATTAAAATATTATTTTTCGTACTTCCGGGCCTAAAGTGACAACTTCACTCCCTTGTGGCAGGTACTAAAGTGTCACATTTAATCCCTCCGGGATTAAATATTGACGAAACTCCCGGAACGATTAAATCACAAACAAACGAATTTAAGGGATATTTTATTGAAAAATATAATTAATTAGAATGGTAATTAACGTTAATATTCAAATTAATATTGTGACAGTTCGTCATATTGACCAGTCTTTCCTGGGTTAATGCAGCAGGTAACTGACGAGTAACAGATAGGTCCTTTTCATATTGAACTGGTGTTTGTTTCGAAGATCCTGCGGAAACAGGAAGCGAGAATGAGGACTGTGGCATAACTATAGTGGACGAATCGGCGACTTGACCAAATATTTTATCTGAAATTTTTTGTTTATTTTTAATAGACGATTCAATATATCCCTCGGCCACGTTGGAGGATTTCCATCCTCCATGTCTCTTCAGCACGTCTATTGTTGCTCCCGAATCAGCTAACAAAGACGCAGATGTGCGTCTAAAACAATGTCCCGTATAAGACGTCGCATTTTCTAATTTCAAGAAAGCTGCTATTTGCCGTGGAATTGTACCAAACATGTTTTTTCCTACTACTCGCGTAGTACATTCTTTGTTGATGTATTGAACAAAAAATTTTGAATGAGTTGTCCCTGTCTTTCGCAATGCCACATATTTCCGAAATATCGCCACAAAACTGATGGCACTGTTTTCTGAATTTTTGATCACAAAATTTCGGTCAATTTTATGTGTTTCTAATCGCAATTAGGAAGGAATCGCCCAAATCTCTCACATCGTCGATTTCTAAATCAACCAACTCTTTTCCACGACAAGCTCCCGCAACGCCCAAAATAAGTGCAACCTACAAAAAAATTGATTTCTTAAAATTTCTGAATATAAACAAATTTCCAAATTTACCTTAAGCATTAAATATTTATCATCCGGAGCCTCCCGTAAGAACTGATCTACCTGCTCAGACGTGAGAATTCTTGACTTCTTTGGCTTAAATCCCTCATTTCTTCTCTTCAAAAAAGCTAATAATTTTGGAAATTTACTTATATCAATATCTTCTCTAATGTTAATAACCGATTTCAGCATTGAGTAATGTGCCCAGAGAGTTGAGGCACAAACCGCTTTTGATTTATCATCGAAGTAGACTAACAGCGCATTTTCAGTAGGTTGTCTCACATTTCTTAAGCGGCACCACTTTTTAAAAGCATCGTACTGCTGCTCGTATAGTTTTCTAGATTTCGGTGGTAACAATTCTTCACCTACTTCGGCTGCTCTTTTATCAATATCAGATACACCTTCTTCACTCATGATACCAATAATTATCAATAACAATGTTTCTTTACAATGACACTAGTAATGACAATGTTTCTAAATTATAACTGTCACAACGCAATGTTACTATGGTAACTTATTTTAAAGACAGTTTATTAAATGAGTTGAAGAGAGAAAAAACTGATTGAAATTATTGAAATAATTAATAAAATCATACCGGAAGTACGAAAAGTATCGTATATACCTTGCGACTGAAGTACATTTAATCCTTCAGGTAAATTATGGCCCTCCCTGCGGTCGGGCCATAAACTTTACCTTCAGGATTAAATGTACTACTTCAGTCCCGCGGTATATAATGTACTATTTTCCATTGATACTTTACGACAGAAATTGCAAATATGTTTAAATAAACACCAAATTACTGTAAAAACGCCTAAAATATCATTTAAAAAAAAAGAAGAAGAAGACTTTTTTACCTTAAATATCTTATTTTTACGTCCCGCAGAAGCTATACACCAAGTTTCAGAAAAATCTGAGATCAAAAAGTTTTTGCCTGAGTGATTTGACATGGAATGTACCTTAAACAAAATGGTACTTCGTCATAAAACAACATCGGTTTTTTTGTTTAGATCTCCTTCGAGCAAATTGCAATGGTTTCACAAAACTCCACTCTTCTGTCGGAGTTATCTGCTCACACTTCTTGCATGATAGTGACTTTGAAGTGATAATAATATAAATTTTTGAGAGCTCTGTTAACTGCACATTATGGCAATCCAAAATTATTACCTAAATATTTAACTAAGCCATGAGGATTTTCAACAACACTCAAAATACCATTCTGACGATCATTTTCACTCATCGCACTTGGCCGTCCTAATCTAGGTAAATCTCTGATGCTCCCACTTGCATCAAATTTCCTGATTACTCAGCTTACAGTGGTTTGATTAATCCTCTGTTCCGGATATTTGTTAATAAATAATTCGCACACTTCGCATTGACTGCGCTATTTGTCTCTCAAAAATGCACAACTGTTTTTGAACCATTAAATTTTAGAAAACGTAATGTAACAAACTATATGCTGGAACCCTTATTGTTACTTCAATGTTAAACGTATATTTCATTTCATTTATTCAAGGAAGTCCAAGAGAACATTTTTATAAGTGATTTTCCATCGTCCGCTGTTGAAAATTGGTTAAAAATCATTTTGGGAGAAGATCCTTTTTAATTTTCTGTCATTGTATTTTTGTTATGCATTATTATACATCACTTATTTTTTATATTTTAATTTATAAAGACATGTAAAGATCATGTAAATGGAATCTAAGTAGAGCCATAAGAAAGCAGCAAAAAATCAAGAACAACTATTTCTCTGAATATATATATGTATATATATATATATGTAAGATTATGGTATTCTTGACTGTATATTCAAATATCAAGCAGTGATTCTTGAGGATGCAGTCTATTTTGGCCCACAAGACAAAGAAAACTCTTTGACTTACTGTCAAGCTTTCGAATTTATTTTAATTCTTTTTCAAGACATCTGTTGACAAAAATATACAAATATAAAAATTATGTAGGTACTTACAATTTTCTTAATTACTTACTAGTCATGAGATTACATTGAAAAAAATTTTACTTTCCTCCTATATAAAGTGTATACACTTTACATATTTCATGACATATTTCAAACATGACAACATAACTGAAGTTTTTAAAAATAATTTTTCATACCTATGTGCATAATTGTCCTTTTGGTAAAGTTTCAAATTTTTTCAATGTAATCTCATGACTAGTAAGTAATTAAGAAAATTGTAAGTACCTACATAATTTTTATATTTGTATATTTTTGTCAACAGATGTCTTGAAAAACAATTAAAATAAATTCGAAAGCTTGACAGTAAGTCAAAGAGTTTTCTTTGTCTTGTGGGCCAAAATAGACTGCATCCTCAAGAATCACTGCTTGATATATATATATATATATATATATATATATATATATATATATATATATATATATATATATATATATATATATATATAAATATATATATATATATATATATATATATATATATATATATATATATATATATATATATATATATATATACATATATATATATATATATATTTACTCCCAGCGTATGAAGTGAGCCACATATCAAAAGAAACTGCGGTTGAAGTGAGGTCCTGTACAAAGTGAGGTCCAGTATACGGACCTCACTTAGTCAATCAATGTAAGACTTTTTCGTAGACATGTACTGATAGCAAACACTGTTTTTTTACAAAAAAAAGTGGGACCTCACTTTGTATGGTCCACATCAATTTTTAGTTCAGAGATTTTCCGCATAGAGGCGCTGACTTTGGCGTATATTTTCTAACCATGTATATTCTATGCCCTGTTGAATAACTTACGATACACATAGTGAGGACCATACAACTGGCAACATCTGTTCAACCAATCTTTAAAACAGTGGATCGTCGCATAAATTCAAACAGTACAAAAATGTTTAATACTTTAATCCTTTTTGAGAGCGTAGGCGCAAAATTTCGGTTGAGTTCTTTTTAAACGCATTTATTTTTTTCGAATCCTGAGATAACTAATAGGTATTTTAAAAAAATTTAAACTCAAAATAGAAGACTACATTATTCCCGAGGGCAGATAGTCCCTTATAATGAGCAAAAAGTTTCTTTTGAATGATATATTTAAAATTAAAAATCAGACTATGTTTTTTCACCCCTGTGACTTATTAAAATAAATATTATAGAAGTTCTCAACGACTTTCGACCATGGAAATACAGTAATATTTCTTTCTGCGTTTAAATTTTTCAAAAATACTTAAGGTTTTCTCAGTATTCGAAAAAAATGAACGCATTTAAAAATAATTCGAACGAAATTTTTGAGCATATGCTCTCAGAAAGGCTTAAAATAATATAAATTTTTGTAATCAGTATTTCAATAGTTATTTATGATATAAGTGTTAAAAGTACACGTTTAAGGCACGCATGTGAAAGTTTGCAGAATGAGCGACAGCGAGTTCTGCAATTCACATGAGTGCCTTAAAAATGTATTTTTAACACGCATATCATACAATATTTTTTCTACAAACGTAATTACAGGATAATATCTACAAAAACTACTAAAATTTTTTATTTCGTTAGTAGTTCCAAAATGACACAAAATCTAGGCATCTGATAAAAAAGTTTATTTGAAGAAAGTGTATTTTTTTGTTCTTCTTAATGGCGGTACAGACTCGTTTTTTTAATATTGTATTTATTTACAGAGTAATTTCCACATATTAATATATTTTTCAAATTGGGCTCTGTACCGCCATTCTTTATTATATTACAAATACGTGTGCCAAATATCTCGAAAAAATATTCAAAATTACAGCCTCAATCTTGGAACGCGTTTTGGCTACCTGTTGATCGCTACTGTATCACCTTAAAAATAAATTCGATAAACCAATTCATCATTTATTGCCATCAAAAAATTTCAGTAGGTAGTATTTTTTAACACGTTTGTATAATACCTTTCATTTCCTAAGAATTATGTATTATTTAAAAAGTACATAATGGAGATTCCTAATCGTATTTCGGTATTCACATTTCATACAAGAGTCTCAAAGTACTCAAGTATAAACAATTTTTAGATGATTTTGGGAATATCGATTTCAAGCAGATCACTTACCTTTTTATGTAAATATTCATGTGTTTCATAAAAGCTGATGTGACACTTTCGTCCAGTTCTTTATTAGTAAATAAAAGTTGAATTATGGTTGTTTGGGTTAATAATTACTTCGCATATTATTTATAATACATATAGTAGGGGAGCAAAGTATGCTAAATGTGCAGTCACTCGAGCGCTTAGGGGACTATTGGGTTGTGATTATTAGGTTCTAAAACCAAAAAAGTTAAGTAAAATTTTCCATTTTAGTGGGGAATTTCCATATTTTAATTTAATTTTCCATTTCCAACACCCGTTTTCTCCGATATAGCGCCACCTATCCATAATTAGAAAAAATGTTTCGAATAAAAGTTGCTTATTTTTACGCAAAGAATCCAAATCTGTAATAAAAAAATAGGGGTTCCTATTTAAGAATTTAAAGTACCCCCCCCCACCTCCGTGTGGGTCGTGTTTGGTACCATTCGATAGATTTCAGAAAAAATATTCAGAAATTGTAGTGTATTACCTATAAGAAATTACCGTTAAGCCGGGTCCAGACTATGTAACAAAACATGTTAAATAACAAAGTTTTGTAACTTGTTACAAAATTTTAAATAAAAGAGTTTTAAAACACAGTGTTGTATAACATTTTTCTGGTTATATAGCATGTTTTATGTTATCCAACAGATGTCGGTAAACATCAAAGAAAGTTATAAAACCGCACCGCGACTGATCTACACCTAAAAACATGTTATTGAAACATTTCTCTGGCATAGCACGCGAGCAGCAACCGTTGGAGTCATATCGCCTTGTTCATTCTGGAGTGATTGTGTTAGATTTTTCTTTGCTCTGTTCACGTAGGGTTATTTACGCGACGAAATTGTCGAAAGAACTGACTACTCATTTAATTGAGCTATTTCGTAAGTAACGAGTATTATGGGATTGCTGTGGGATGAGCTACATTTATTGATTAAAAAAAAACAAATAAAAAACACGATGAATAGACTGAAATAGAAGTGAAAATAGATACAGAAACTATAATTAAAACTAATGCACGTACGCCTATAACTCAAGCCAACAAATGAAAAGCAATACGCGGAACCTTAACAGCAAATCGGTGCAAATCAACTCTAAATTTGACATAAATAATATTCTCTACAGAGCAGAGTGTTCAGACATAGAACTTTAACATTCACTTCATTCGCTACACAGATGCAGACTGCTTCATCAGCTACTCAAACAGGCAATCAATCATACAATATATCTGAGCCTTTCTATTCCGTCCACTACATCTACATCCGCTACTTCTCCAGCTACACCAATTCAAACAGACAGTGACACTCAATCATGAACAGGTGAAGAAGATAATACTGAGGAATTAAATTTTACAGAAATGTTATACTTCCTCTCTGAAACAATGAGTAAAAAGTTTAAAAAATATACTTTGCTAATAATATAACTGTTAATCTTTCTCTTACTGGAATTGAATCTCGAAATGTCTTTCCTGCCTATTTTATGGCCGATTTCATTTATAAGAAAATCAAAATCAGAACTTTCTATTCTTAAGAAGCTTTTAAAACTGCCATCACATTTAATGTGTCCTGTCGATGGGTCTATGTTATCTCTTTCCAGATCAGCTAAAAGAGCTGTACCACTACCTATATTTTGCTCGAGCTGCTAATGAAGGACACACCCAAAATATTAATTTAACACGCCGGTGTCGCCTCCACAATATTATACAAGCTGCTGTTGCTATGAAGAGATCCTCCATACTTATATGACGCAATTTTATATACTACCTAACCTACCAGCTATCCATCTAAAATGCTGCAAAATTTATGCGCATGTTGTTGTTTTGTTTTTTGTTATATAGTCTGGATACTCATGCTATATATAACAAGTTACATAACAAAGTTGTACAACTTTGTTGTACAACTTTGTTATTAGCATGTTTTGTTACATAGTCTAGACCCGGCTTTAAAAGTTCCCCGTTTCAGGAAAAAATATTGTCTAAGAGTGACTAGTGACCTAGTGGGTAGACCTCGGATAAACTCGGATTCGTAAAGCAGAGGTTTAGATTTCAAATCCGGGGTGTGGATCTCCGATTTTTTTTATTTATTGTTACTGCATTCATGTCTATAGACATTGTTGCAATCTATTATGAGCACAATAAAAAAATATAGTAATAAAATAATAAATAAATATTTCAAAAAAAAAACAAGAAAAAAAATACAATCACTGGAAGCGAAACTAAACAATACGGAAGAAATACAACCACTGGATTCGGAACTGGATATGGAACTGGATAATATTAGAAAACTGATATTATAATATGTAAGCACTACGAGCCTAGTAGGCCCATGGCTTGATGTACTATTCTTTTCCACTCCCTTTTGTCAGTCGCTTTTCTTTCCCAGTTCCTTAAGTTAATTCTTCTCATATCTTCTCTAACTCTATTACTCCATCGTGACCTCGGTCTTCCTCTTCGTCTTTTCCCTGCCAATGCACTAGATAGTACCATTCTGGGAATTCTAGATGGAATCATCCTCTGCACATGGCCCAACCATCTAAGTCTTTGCGCCTTAATTACTGCTAGTATGTTAGGATCTTGATAGAGCTCAGTTAGTTCCTTATTTGTTCTTCTTACCCATTGTCCATTTAAGTTTTTCCCACCAAAGATTTTGTGCAGTATTTTCCTCTCCCAAACTAATAACAATTCTTGATGTTTTTTTGTTGTGACCCATGTTTCAGAAGCATACGTTACTATCGGCCTTATTACGGTCTTGTAAGTTCTTAGTTTTGCTCTTCGTGATATATTTTTACTTCTTAACAACCCATTAAAAGCAAATATAGCGCGGTTGCCCGACATAATTCTCTTTTGTATTTCTTCTTCACAGTTAGGATCTCTTGTGAAGACAGTTCCTAAGTACTCAAATCTCTCAACTTCTTCGAATTTATACTGTGTTCCCTTCGCTGTTGTCATTGTTATGTATTGCCCCCGAACGAATTGCTTATTTGTTCATTCCATATACTTTGTTTTTGCTTCATTTATATACAATCCTTTGGTTGCTGCCCTCTCCTCGAGTTTCATGACTGTTTCTATAAGTTCTATTTTGCTCCTAGCCAAGATTACCAAATCGTCTGCGAATGCCAAGCACTAATGTTTTTTGTGGTAGATCAGACCTGTTCTATTAATGTTTGCTTCCTGTATAACCTTTTCTAGTAATATGCTAAACATTATAGACGATAATGGATCACCCTGCCGCACTCCTTGTTTGACCTCAAAGCTTTCTGTTATAGTATTGTTTATCTTGACTTTATTATACTGATATATCATACTGATATTGTTTAAAAACACTAATAATATTGATATAAAATGTTAATCAATTTTATTTATTGTTATAAGAATCAAAGGTAAATATGATTAGGCGAATGAAGCCTTAGGTTTCGCAGTCAATATCCCAACCACACACACATGTTGCAATCTATTTCAATACGGTTTATAGTACAAACTATACATTTAATATCAAAATAGTGGGATATATTTTTTTAGTTGAGGACACTTGGACACATTGCATTGTTTCAAGATAAGGTGAAATATCTTCAATAAATGGAAAAAAGCATGTATGTCATATATTATAATACTTTCTATACTCTTAATATGTAGTCTCGTATAAATTTGTAGTGACATGATTTAAGTATAAGAACAAGAAGCTTGCAACAATTTTCAGAGAAAATAGAAAACTAAAACTATTTTAAAATGATTATTCGAAATAAAACATATGCACATATTCACTGTATTAGCCATCTAGTGGAATAACTGTAAAATTAAGTCAGTAAAAAAGGTACATTAAGTTTAATTAAATTAAGTAAATCATCTTGTATACTAAAGTTAAGGTTGGAAAATTGTCGTTTCAAAATGAAAATCGACAGGGGCAACAGTACCTATACTAAAATACACTCTGTATAGATAATTATGTCAATGTTAATAATGCTGGATAGAGAATTGAATATCCTTTCAAATAAGCTAGCACACGCCCCTATTCCCTATTTAAAAATAAGGGGTGGTGGAAATGGAAGGGAGGGGGTTGAAAAATGACAGATATGTATGTACCGTAAAAACTGTGTTCCCCTTAGATCAAAAGTCGGGCTTTTATATTTATATGTTAAGTTCAATATAAATTTCACATAACTGAACTATCACTGTATCCTCCATTTTGATTATTATTGTTCTTAACTAACGCTATTTTCAAAATTCTTGCTTTCCTATCCATCTTTAATGTAAATTATTAAAAAATATAAAATATTTCTTTATTAACGCTAGTCTCCGATAAGGCTACCGTGATTTAATGCTGAGGTACTAAAATGTTATAAAAATAACAAACAGTACGAGCAAGAACAAAGAGTCCACATCCTTCTTATAACTACAAGTGACTGAAGCATCGAAACAATAATAATTCTTACTGTGTTATACAGAAAAAGGCAGTAGAAATGATTAATCTCATATTTATCGACAACACTGTATGGTCCTCACTTGATGAGCTGTAAGGAAATATACACGTAAAGTTGTCCTCACTTTGTGCGCATAACGAAAAAGTATATACAGTCTCACTTTAATAGCTGCGTATAATGGCCTCACTTGGGTGGCAATATACTTGAACAATACGGGACACATATACGTAATTTTTTTTGTGTATACTCGTCATTTTTTAATTGCTATTTACTTGTCAAGGTCACTATGAAGAGTTGAAACGATTATGTCTACGTTTGATATATATATATATTTATGCACAGATATCAAAGTGAGGTCCTGACATTACGCGCACTTAGTGAGGACCGGTAGAAAACGTAGACATAATCGTTTCAACTCTTCATAGTGACCTTGACAAGTAAATAGCAATTCAAAAATGACGAGTATACACAAAAAAAATTACGTATATGTGCCCCGTATTGTTCAAGTATATTGCCACCCAAGTGAGGCCATTATACGCAGCTATTAAAGTGAGACTGTATATACTTTTTCGTTATGCGCACAAAGTGAGGAGAACTTTACGTGTATATTTCCTTACAGCTCATCAAGTGAGGACCATACAGTGTTGTCGATAAATATGAGATTAATCGTTTCTACTGCCTTTTTCTGTATAACACAGTAAGAATTATTATTGTTTCGATGTTTCAGTCACTTGTAGTTATAAGAAGGATGTGGACTCTTTGTTCTTGCTCGTACTGTTTGTTAATTTTATAACATTTTAGTACCTCAGCATTAAATCACGGTAGCCTTATCGGAGACTAGCGTTAATAAAGAAATAGTTTTATATTTTTTAATAATTTACATTAAAGATGGATAGGAAAGCAAGAATTTTGAAAATAGCGTTAGTTGAGAACAATAATAATCAAAATGGAGGATACAGTGATAGTTCAGTTATGTGAAATTTATATTGAACTTAACATATAAATATAAAAGCCCGACTTTTGATCTAAGGGGAACACAGTTTTTACGGTACATACATATCTATCATTTGTCAACCCCTCCCTTCCATTTCCCCCACCCCTTATTTTTAAATAGGGAAGAGGGGCGTGTGCTAGCTCATTTGAAAGGATACTCAATTCTCTATCCAGTATTATTAACATTGACATAATTATCTATACAGAGTGTATTTTAGTATAGGTACTGTTGCCCCTGTCGATTTTCATTTTGAAACGACAATTTTCCAACCTTAACTTTAGTATACAAGATGATTTACTTAATTTAATTAAACTTAATGTACTTTTTTACTGACTTAATTTTACAGTTATTCCACTAGATGGCAAATACAGTGAATATGTGCATATGTTTTATTTCGAATAATCATTTTAAAATAGTTTTAGTTTTTTATTTTCTCTGAAAATTGTTGCAAGCTTCTTGTTCTTATACCTAAAATCAGGTCACTACAAATTTATACGAGACTACATATTAAGAGTATAGAAAGTATTATAATATATGACATACATGCTTTTTTCCATTTATTGAAGATATTTCACCTTATCCTGAAACAATGCAATGTGACCAAGTGTCCTCAACTAAAAAAATATATCCCACTATTTTGATATTAAATGTATTAGTCCAGAAAGCCACTGCGCATCCGCTAGGAAAAATATTCTAATTCGGATTTTTTGCACAATCTTACTCAAAAAGGACCCCTTTTAACAAATTTGCGTGTTGCCAGGACCAAAAGTTGGTCAAAAATTTTTTAAACGTTTTTTTTGTTTTTTTCCTAAAATAATTTTTTTTGAATGGAACAAAATTTTTTTAGGCTTTTTGGATCATTCCAAACAGAAAAGGTCTTTAGTGACTTTTCTCTAAAGTTGATATTTTTTGACATATAAGCGATTAAAAATTGAAAAATTGCGAAATCGGCCTTTTTTAACCCTCAAAAACTATGTGAAAAACTGAAAATTTGAATGTTGCCAAGCTAAGTAGATATTTTTTAAATATCGATTGATGAAATCCCGAAGAGTTTTTTGCAATACAGTATCAAAAACCCCTTTGTTTCTTAATTGCCATTCAAGCGTGCGCGAGACTATTTTCCACCGTTGCATGTGTATGCAGTATGGTGCAAATGAAAGGATTAAATTCGTTATTTCGTAAACCGGCGACTTTAAGGAAAAATCCCGAAACAGGTCGATTTTTATTTTTAAGTTATGATATTGTGACATATATGGTATACTAGTAACGTCATCCATCTGGGCGTGATGACGTAATCGATGATTTTTTTAAATAAGAATAGGGGTCGTGTGCTAGCTCATTTGAAAGGTTCTTCAATTCTCTATTCAGTAATATAAACATTTACATAATTATTTATACAGGGCGTCTAATAATTTAATTTTTTTGTCAATTTGCCAAATGATTTAATTTAATAAAAAATTGTTGGACACCCTTTATAAAAAATTATGTACATGTTTATATTACTGAATAGAGAATGGAAGAACCTTTCAAATGAGCCAGCACGCGACCCGTATTCTCATTTAAAAAATCATCGATTACGTCATCACGCTCAGATGGATGACGTCACTAGTATACTATATATGCCACAATATTATAACTTAAAAATAAAAACCGACCTGTTTTGGGATTTTTCCTTAAAGTCACCGGTTTACGAAATAACGAATTTATTCCTTTCATTTACACCATACTGTATACACATGCAACGGTGGAAAATAGTGTCGCGCACGCTTGATTGGCAATTAAAAACAAAGGGGTTTTTGATATTGTATTGCAAAAAACTCTTCGGGATTTCATCAATCGATGTTTAAAGAATATATACCTACCTTGACAACATTTAAATTTTCAATTTTTCACATAGTTTTTGAGGGCTAAAAATGGCCGATTTCGCAATTTTTCAATTTTTAATCGCCTATATGTCAAAAACTATCAACTTTAGAGAAAAGTCACTAAAGACCTTTTCTGTTTGGAATGATCCAAAAAACCTAAAAAAAAATTTGTTCCATGCAAAAAAAATTATTTTAGGAAAAAAGCAAAAAAAAACGTTTAAAAAATTTTTGACCAACTTTTGGTCCTGGCAACATGCAAATTTGTTAAAAGGGGTCCTTTTTAAGTAAGATTGTGCAAAAAATCCGAATTAGAATATTTTTCCTAGCGGATGCGCAGTGGCTTTCTGGACTATATAGTTTGTACTATAACCCGTATTGAAATAGATTGCAACATGTGTGTGTGGTTGGGATATTGACTGCGAAACCTAAGGCTTCATTCGCCTAATCATATTTACCTTTGATTCTTATAACAATAAATAAAATTGATTAACATTTTATATCAATATTATTAGTGTTTTTAAACAATATCAGTGTGATATATCAGTATGATAAAGTCAAGATAAACAATACTATAACAGAAATCTTTGAGGTCAAACAAGGACTGCGACAGGGTGATCCGTTATCGTCTATAATGTTTAGCATATTACTAGAAAAGGTTATATAGGAAGCAAACATTAATAGAACAGGTCTGATCTACCACAAAAAGCATCAGTGCTTGACATTCGCAGACGATTTGGTAATCTTGGCTAGGAGCAAAATAGAACTTATAGAAACACTCATGAAACTCGAGGAGAGGGCAGCAACCAAAGGATTGTATATAAATGAAGCAAAAACAAAGTATATGGAATGGACAAATAAGCAATTCGTTCGGGGGCAATACATAACAATGACAACAGCGAAGGGAACACAGTATAAATTCGAAGAAGTTGAGAGATTTGAGTACTTAGGAACTGTCTTCACAAGAGACTGTGAAGAAAAAATATAAAAGAGAATTATGTCGGGCAACCGCGCTATATTTGCTTTTAATGGGTTGTTAAGAAGTAAACATATATCACGAAGAGCAAAACTAAGAACTTACAAGACCGTAATAAGGCCGATAGTAACGTATGCTTCTGAAACATGGGTCACAACAAAAAAACATCAAGAGTTGTTATTAGTTTGGGAGAGGAAAATACTGCGCAAAATCTTCGGTGGGAAAAACTTAAATGGACAATGGGTAAGAAGAACAAATAAGGAACTAACTGAGCTCTATCAAGATCCTAACATACTAGCAGTAATTAAGGCGCAAAGACTTAGATGGTTGGGCCATGTGCAGAGGATGATTCCATCTAGAATTCCCAGAATGGTACTATCTAGTGCATTGGCAGGGAAAAGACGAAGAGGAAGACGGAGGTCACGATGGAGTAATGAAGTTAGAGAAGATATGAGAAGAATTAACTTAAGGAACTGGGAAACAAAAGCGACTGACAAAAGGGAGTGGAAAAGAATAGCACATCAAGCCATGGGCCTACTAGGCTCGTAGTGCTTACATATTATAATATCAGTTTTCTAATATTATCCAGTTCCATATCCAGTTCCGAATCCAGTGGTTATATTTCTTCCGTATTGTTTAGTTTCGCTTCCAGTGATTGTATTTTTTTTCTTGTTTTTTTTTAAATATTTATTTATTATTCTATTACTATATTTTTTTATTGTGCTCATAATAGATTGCAACATTGTCTACAGACATGAATGCAGTAACAATAAATAAAAAAATCGGAGATCCACACCCCGGATTTGAAATCGAAACCTCTGCTTTACGAATCCGAGATCCGAGGTCTACCCACTAGGTCACTAGGCTATCGCTCTTAGACAATATTTTTTCCTGAAACGGGGAACTTTTAAAGCCGGGTCTAGACTATGTAACAAAACATGCTAATAACAAAGTTGTACAACTTTGTTATGTAACTTGTTATAATATAGCATGAGTATCCAGACTATATAACAAAAAACAAAACAACAACATGCGCATAAATTTTGCAGCATTTTAGATGGATAGCTGGTAGGTTAGGTAATATATAAAATTGCGTCATATAAGTATGGAGGATCTCTTCATAGCAACAGCAGCTTGTGTAATATTGTGGAGGCGACACCGGCGTGTTAAATTAATATTTTGGATGTGTCCTTCATTAGCAGCTCGAGCAAAATATAGGTAGTGGTACAGCTCTTTTAGCGGATCTGGAAAGAGATAACATAGACCCATCGACAGGAGACATTAAATGTGATGGCAGTTTTAAAAACTTCTTAAGAATAGAAAGTTCTGATTTTGAATTTCTTATAAATGAAATTGGCCATAAAATAGGCAGGAAAGACATTTCGAGATGCAATTCCAGTAAGAGAAAGATTAAAAGTTATATTATTAGCAAAGTATATTTTTTAAACTTTTTACTCATTGTTTCAGAGAGGACGTATAACATTTCTGTAAAATTTAATTCCTCAGTATTATCGTCTTCACCTGTTCATGATTGAGTGTCACTGTCTGTTTGAATTGGTGTAGCTGGAGAAGTAGCGGATGTAGGTGTAGTGGACGGAATAGAAAGGCTCAGATATATTGTATGATTGAGTGCCTGTTTGAGTAGCTGATGAAGCAGTCTGCATCTGTGTAGCGAATGAAGTGAATGTTACAGGTTTTATGTCTAAACACTCTGCTCTGTAGAGAATAGTATTTATGTCAAATTTAGAGTTGATTTGCACCGATTTGCTGTTAAGGTTCCGCGTACTGCTTTTCTTTTGTTGGCTTGAGTTATAGGCGTACGTGCATTAGTTTTAACTACAGTTTCTGTATCTATTTTCACTTCTATTTCAGTCTATTCATCGT
Source organism: Diabrotica virgifera virgifera (assembly GCF_917563875.1). Lineage (NCBI taxonomy): Eukaryota > Metazoa > Arthropoda > Insecta > Coleoptera > Chrysomelidae > Diabrotica > Diabrotica virgifera. The sequence continues at coordinate 72,587,851 of NC_065448.1, forward strand.
GTTTTTTATTTGTTTTTTAAATCAATAAATGTAGCTCATCCCATAGCAATCCCATAATACTCGTTACTTACGAAATAGCTCAATTAAATGAGTAGTCAGTTCTTTCCACATTTTCATCGCGTAAATAACCCTACGTGAACAGAGTAAAGAAAAATCTAGCACAATCACTCCAGAATGAACAAGGCGATATGACTCCAATGGTTGCTGCTCGCGTAGGTACTATGCCAGAGAAATGTTTCAATAACATGTTTTTAGGTGTAGATCAGTCGCGGTGCGGTTTTATAACTTTCTTTGATGTTTACCGACATCTGTTGGATAACATAAAACATGCTATATAACCAGAAAAATGTTATACAACACTGTGTTTTAAAACTTGTTTATTTAAAATTTTGTAACAAGTTACAAAACTTTGTTATTTAACATGATTTGTTACATAGTCTGGACCCGGCTTAACGGTAACTTCTTATAGGTAATACACTACAATTTCTGAATATTTTTTCTGAAATCTATCGAATGGTACCAAACACGACCCCCACGGAGGTGGGGGGGTGGGTTACTTTAAAATCTTAAATAGGAACTCCTTTTTTTATTTCAGATTTGGATTCTTTGCGTAAAAATAAGCAACTTTTATTCGAAACGTTTTTTCTAAATACGGATAGGTGGCGCTATAATCGGAGAAAACGGGTGTTGGAAATGGAAAATTAAATTAAAATATGGAAAGTCCCCACTAAAATAGAAAATTTTACTTAACTTTTTTGGTTTTAGAACCTAATAATCACAACCCAATAGGTCCCCAAAGCGCTCGAATGACTGCACATTTAGCATACTTTGCTCCCCTACTATATGTATTATAAATAATATGCGAAGTACTATATAATTATTAACCCAAACAACCATAATTCAACTTTTATTTACTAATAAAGAACTGGACGAAAGTGTCACATCAGCTTTTATGAAACACATGAATATTTACATAAAAAGGTAAGTAATCTGCTTGAAATCGATATTCCCAAAATCATCTAAAAATTGTTTATACTTGAGTACTTTGAGACTCTTGTATGAAATGTGAATACCGAAATACGATTAGGAATCTCCATTATGTAATTTTTAAATAATACATAATTCTTAGGAAATGAAAGGTATTATACAAACGTGTTAAAAAATACTACCTACTGAAATTTTTTGATGGCAATAAATGATGAATTGGTTTATCGAAATATGTCATTTGGATATTTTTTTAAACTCGATAGATCCTAGGGACATGTCGGTAGATCGGTAGTATCATCACTTTTGAGAGTTTTGGGAATATCCCAATTGACAACGCAATATACACCGACGCCGTCTACAACGAGCGACGAATCAGAGATGCCAGATTGGGGTACTTTCGAACATTTTTAGGGTAATTTGAAAGCACATGGGAAAATTTTTATAGGTGGAATTGGTTGGGGAATTTTTCGGGAGGAAAATTGAGCAAACTGAATTGCAATATAAATGTAATGTAACATTAACATTATATTAACATTATAACCTATCGAGTATTTGCTTCTGATTAAAAAAACCGAAAAATGGTTTTTGGAACAACCGCTTTTTTTGACCAGTTATAACCGCCAGGTTAAACCGTAAGTAAAAAACCGGTATAACCGAAAACCGGTTTTTTTTCAACAACCGCCATCCCTACCTTGGTTGTTTCAAATACAGTTCGCTGGAATAAGTTTTACCCCCCTTATTAACTTATTTATTTTTAGCACATAAGAAAAACGCTCGGATAGGTAGATTTTTAAAATAATCATAGTATATTATAGCGTCAATGTTTCGAACTTTACGCGATCCCTCTTCTTCAGGTGATAGGCACAACTTTGATTTTTTTAAATAGGAAAGTAAGTACATCATGTGACACCTCATTTAACGGCTTTTTTCTACAACCGTGTTAAAAATGCAATTTTTAGAACTCCATACGTGCGTTAAAAATGCTACTTTAAGGCAGGGACGGTTTTAGGGTTCTGAGCGCCCCTGGCAAAATAAAATTTGGCGCCCCTTCATATAAGAATATACAAATTTAATGCAAATATAAAAAAATAGGAAAAAATCAAAATTTTACCATAAAGAACTATGTAAAAATATATTTATTTAAAAAATAGTAGGATAGTTATTACTTATAACTTATCCAACATAGGGCATAGCATAGCGAGCATATTTTAAGTTCAAGCGACGAAGAAGCGAGGTAAAAGATAAATGCACATTATCAACAACCAGTAAAAAATGTGTATAAGTAACTATTTAGATGGAAAATAAGCCACAATTAAATTGAAAAAAATAATTTTATTATCGTTTCGACGCCCAAATCGGGTGTCGTTGTCAAAATACAAAATACTACTAAATTAAACAAAGATGTTGTTGCTTAGTAAAAAATTCGTCTAATAATTTATTTAATCTGACTCATTTATAGCATTTAATGTGTATAAATCTTCTACAAGACCAAAAAACATGTTGATTGTGCGCAAGATATAGCTGCATCCCCAATAACTAAATTGAGGGAGTGGCATCCACTTAGCATAAAATAGCATGCGGATATTCTTTGCAAACGCGAGCTTGTACATCTTTATTTTTTCTCTTCCTTTTAGAGCCGTTGTGATATCCTTGGCCTTACAATCATCTATGCAAATTCAAATAAAATCATTCATTATTTTTTTTTATCTCATGAGCTTTTTATTATCTCTATGACTCGATACCTATAGAACCAAACTATGGTTTTAGGTATCGAGTTACTAGGACAAACAATATGCTGCATACTAAAATTAAACCCGGTACTGTGGGATAAGAACATGAGTATAAAAACAAAAAGAAGAAAATAATATAACACCATGACAAAAAGTATTCTGAATAATGGTTGTGAAAATTGAATAAAAAATACGAAAACCAAATGCAAAATAAGAGCAACAGAGATCGAATACCTAAGTAGAAGCTGTAGAAGGGATAGAATAAATAACATAGAGATTAAGAAAATAATGGTAATGAATTCAAAGGATAATAGACAACATAGAACAAAAGAGATTAACCTGGTACGGGCATGGCAGAAGAGCAGACAAAATCGTTGATAAACAGAATAACAGATTGGAGCCCGATAGGAAGAAGGAAGAGAGACAGACCCCGAAAATCTTTTGGAGATAAAATGGACGAAGCAATATTAGAAAAGAAACCTGCAGGACTGGAAAAACAGAAAGAACTGAAAATAACGGTCAAGTGAAATAATACAGGAAAAACTATGGAAATCCAGGGTGGTCAAGAAAAAACAGGATGTTTCTAAATAAATGCGACAAACTTTAAAGGGTAATTCTATATGAAAAAATAATGACAGTTTGCTCTATAAGCGTATGTCAGCAAATACTTCGTTTCCGAGATATGGGGTGTTGACATTTTTCTTACAAACTGACGATTTCTTTATTGTTCTAAAACCGGTTCAGATATGCAAATGAAATTTGATGTGTTTTAAGAGGTAATTATTGCGCATTTTTTGACATAAAATTAATAATTTTATATCTACTGTTGAAATGGTGTGAATTTTTTTAAAGAAAAACATAGTACGCCACTAAGATATTTCAAATAACAAATCATTTTGGAATTACTCGTTCAATTTATGATATATACAAAAATCTATTATTCCTTTTTTTTCATACGTCGTTCGTGCCGCTTTTATGCAAAAAGTGAAACATCTTAACGCGTACAAAGTATTCGAAATAAATTTCTATATATTCATATTATGAAAAAGAACTTGTCAATTCTAATTCATATAGATATACCTGGTTTGTTTTTTTTTATTTCAAATTAGACACCCAAAGACACACGACAATGTTGATAAAGCAAAGTTTACAGAACAGGAAGACAAAACTATTTAACCATTGAGGCTATAATGACAAGCAGCAGTATAATAATATCACTGACTATTCATAAATTTGTTGATACTTCGTAAATCTGATCTTCGTGTATTTTAAGTATGTATGTATAACATTTGTAATACCATGAAAGTGATAGGTATTACCTGACAAATGACCTTTAAAAGCCATAACAATTTTTAGGTTGCATTATTTTTATTAGAGAATTTTTGTGAGCTAGAAATAGTTTTCTTATTGTTACAATTATTTAATATTAATTGTCTTAATTAAAAAAAATAGTGAATGTAAAAAATATTATATTTTTTTTTTGTTTAGCTAATGCCTCGACAACTAATGGCCATTGGCATGGTAGATACGGTAATTTTGAACAGTTAGGTACCTAGTGTCATGTGTAAGTAGTGTGTGTGTTGAGTAAGTGGCTTGTTACTTTGCAATGTCGACGTCATTGTCTTTGCAAAGAGACGCTAATTGTATCCGAACGTCTGCCCCGAACGTCTATTTACCCCCCTCCACGGAGGGGGGTAAATATTATATTTATACATCAGCGTCTCTCAAAATTTGGCGCCCCCAAATTCTGGCGCCCCGGGCGGTCGCCCGGCTCGCCCGCCCCTTTATCCGGCGCTGCTTTAAGGCACTAGTGCTTTAAAATTTTTATGGCACTGCAATTCGTATTGATCGTATAGGCAATTTTGATGTAATGTCAAAAAAATATAAAAATGGAATGTCAGTCAAGTTCAAGTAAAAGTTTTTGTAGATATTGTCCTGTAATTACGTTTGTAGAAAAAATTTTGCATGATATGCGTGTTAAAAAGTGCATTTTTAAGGCACTCATGTGAATTGCAGAACTCGCTGTCGCTCATTCTGCAAACTTTCACATGCGTGCCTTAAACGTGTACTTTTAACACTTATATCATAAATAACTATTGAAATACTGATTACAAAAATTTATAGTATTTTAAGCCTTTCTGAGAACATATGCGCAAAAATTTCGCTCGAATTATTTTTAAATGCGTTCATTTTTTTCGAATACTGAGAAAACCTTAAGTATTTTTAAAAAATTTAAACGCAGAAAGAAATATTATTGTATTATCCATGGTCGAAAGTCCTTGAGAACTTCTATAATATTTATTTTAATAAGTCACAGGGGTGAAAAAAAATAGTCTGATTTTTAATTTTAAATATATATTACAAAAGAAACTTTTTGCTCATTATAAGGGACTTTCTGCCCTCGGGAATAATGTAGTCTTCTATTTTGCGTTTAAATTTTTTAAAAATACCTATTAGTTATCTCAGGAATCGAAAAAAATAAATGCGTTTAAAAAGAACTCGACCGAAATTTTGCGCCTACGCTCTCAAAAAGGATTAAAGTATTAAACATTTTTGTACTGTTTGAATTTATGCGACGATTGACGATCCACTGTTTTAAAGATTGGTTGAAAAGATGTTGCCAGTTGTATGGTCCTCACTATGTGTATCGTAAGTTATTCAACAGGGTATAGAATATACATGGTTAGAAAATATACGCCAAAGTCAGCGCCTCTATGCGGAAAATCTCTGAACTAAAAATTGATGTGGACCATACAAAGTGAGGTCCCACTTTTTTTTGTAAAAAAACAGTGTTTGCTATCAGTACATGTCTACGAAAAAGTCTTACATTGATTGACTAAGTGAGGTCCGTATACTGGACCTCACTTCAACCGCAGTTTCTTTTGATATGTGGCTCACTTCATACGCTGGGAGTAAATATATATATATATATATATATATATATATATATATATATATATATATATATATATATATATATATATATATATATATATATATATATATATATATATATATATATATATGATAGGAGTTAGAAAATTTTAAAAGTTTGTTGATGGAAGTATATTTAGTAATGGGTATAAAACTCATTTATAACCCATTGTAACAAATTGAATGTTATATTTATAATTATTGAATGTTCAGCTCCTGGGATAATTCAGTCGATGTATCCGTGTCAGGTTCTTTATCCTCGTAGTTGTCTTTTGTAAGCTGTCTCGTAATTTTTTTGTTTAACTTTGTACATTTCAATTTTAATGAGCGCTCGGATATATATAAATGAATTTTGGATAATAATTTTCTAAGTTCTGGAATATCTACTGTATATTTATTTATAACATCTATTGTTCCATGAGTGTTCTCAAGTAAATCAACTGTTTCCTCGAAAGTTAATATTTGTTTTTCGGAATTGAATAAATCTTTAATTGGTTGCATTAGCGTTTCTAAAGGTATTGTTGATGTTTTTGTTTTTATTCTGTTTTGTTCCTGAGTTGGCTTTGAAAATAAATCGTCACTAGCTGATGTCTCAATCGGGAGTGATATTGCTTTAGATACAGTTCGTTTGGAGGACGATTTTGATGTATTTCCCTCGTTGGATACGCTAAATTCTTGTGGTGCTGGATTCTCTTTATTTTCATTAACAGAGTAAGAAATATTGTTTAGACTGGAAGATGAAGGGTGTTTAGTTATGACTGTGTGAGGTGATTGGGCTTGTGAGGTTGGTATATTTGGTTTATATATCACTGGTATTGTATTATCTGTAGTTGATGTATCAAGAGATGTTAGTTTGGTTGTAGATAATATTTTTGGTACTGACGTTGAATTATTTGATATGTTTATGGAGGTGCATGTTGTTGAAAGTGTAATAGTAGTCGTTTCTGTTGAAGTTACCGTACTAGATTTGTTTCTGTTTGAAAGTATGCAGTTGGGACAGCTGTGTCTGAGTGATTTGCATTTGCTGAGCAACTACTGGAAATATGGCCATGTTGTTTGCAAAGGAAACATAAGTTATCTAGTGTCAAAAAAATTCGATTATTAGTATTTTCATGAGTTATTAAAATGGAATCGGGAATAGGGCCTGTAGGTGAAGATACGTAAATATGTCGACGGTGACTGAGTACGTGTTTGTATTCAAGATTGCTGGTTCCTATTCGCAAAAATGATATTGATGAAGTTGGTTTTAGCCCTAAGATCAGTAGTTCGTTTTCTATTACCTTATGCGGGATAGTGGGAGAAACATTGGATATTAGGAGTCTTTCACTTGGAGTAATTAGTCTACGGACTTGAATTTGTGTATTGTTTACACTTATGAAACCTCTACTGTTTGAAAAGAAATCATCTACGACTTGTTTGGTTGAGAAATAAATACAGATACGATTGTTGGTGATTCTTAATGGAAAAAGAATGTGTTTTGGACTAACTAGAGATCCTACCGCTAACAAGTAATCTTCTAATTTAACATCATTGAGAGAATTAAAAACTACTGCTTGTAGCTTGGATGGATAGATCGCTTCCTGTTGTTTGCTGGCTGCAGCTGAGTAAGATAAAGGTTTTTGTGATGTGGATTGCGATAATAATTCATCGCTATGATTAGTGACGTCAAATTCAGACACTTCTACATACGCACTTCACCTTCTAGATCATAATCATTCTTTCAATGAAGAGTTTCAAATTCTACATATTCAAAATAAAGGCCTTAAGCTATCACTTTTAGAATCAATGGAAATTAATAAATTGAAAAATACAGATATAATTCTGAATGACCAACTCGAGACAAACAGCTCCCCACTCCTCAACCTCTTCAGTTAAAGACTTAAAAAGGCAAACACATTGTAAAATATATTACTTGAGAAAGGCACTTTGCCGAAACAGCTGTAGTAATAACATAGTTGTAATAAATTTTGTGGAAGTATAGAAAAACAAACGTTTTTCAGTGTTTTATTGTGAGACGTCAAATTCCATTTCTCAACATCATTTGATTTTCCTAAGTACGGACCTGTTCCGCTTCTGGTTTTGATAATTGTCTTTAACGTTAAAAAACTGGTGTCGATCAATGACTGGTGTTGTTTATTGACGGTTTTATAAAATTCTTTGGTTATGAATTATTTATTAATAGAAAAATATGTACTCACAGAAAATGTTTTTCTATACACACTGAACTAACACTATTAAACATGATGTTAACGTAGTGTAAGCATTCTATGATTTTTTTTATAAGTTAAATTGACTATTTTATCAGGATCGATCAAAAAGCATGTGTGCTTATTCGGTATCAGTGCCGGACTCTGTATAGATTTAAATGCCGATAATAACATTTTTAAAGTAAATTTGATTTGAAATAAAAATGCTATTCCTTTGAATTAAAGAGAAAATGATTTTACTTCCTCGGCTTTCCATTTGTTTTTAAATTACGTTCTTTTCATAAATACGTTTTAAAATACGTTCCTTTTATTTCAAAACTTACAGCAATATTATAAGTTGTTTGTCAATTTACATCAAATTTTTTCTTCATAAATTAAAATGAAATGTTTATTAATATATTAGTATTTTACTTTGTTTAAAGTTTAAGCCGACTTTAATTCAAGCGCATTAATACTACATTTTAAATAAAATCAACATTAAATTTATAACAAAAATATATATATTTTAATAATTTTGCATATACAAAAACTTTTCGCTTGCTGCTTCCCTTTTCTACTGGAAACCGACTAGTTGGTAGAATAATGGAGTTTAATAATGTGGCCAAGATATCATCTTCAATATCTAAAACAGAAACAAATTTGAATCATAATATAAAAAAGAAAAATGGAACGAATTTTTTTTTCAAAAGTATATTTGCCACACGGTTTGCTAAAATATTTAATATTTATTTGGTATACCAAGACCAACTTGGAAAAAAATCGACAAAACACATATAGTTAGAATAAAATTTGCTCTTAGCACAAGTAGCAACTAATTTATTATATTACAAAAAAACTTACTTGTTTCAGATTTGTCATTTAAAGATAAAATAATAATTTGCAGAATTTATCATTAGCAGAATTACACAATGTATACACGAAGCTGCATATGAGGCATTGGGGGGAGTACAAAGACAACATAAGAAATAAACCATACTGGTGGGACTTAGAAATAGCCACCGAAATAGACGATAAGAGAGAAAAGTACCGGAAATATATGAGTACACAGAAAGATTCCGATAAGGTTTTATATAAAGAAGCACAAGCAAGAGTGCGGAAAAAAATCACACAGAAGAAAAACGAAACGTGGACAAACAAATGCAATTAACTTAACGCCTATATAGGGGGGACAAGAAACATAGAGAGCTGGAAATTCCTTAAAACGTTGAGAACAGATACCAAAAGGGATATAATAACACCGATTACTCTGGAAAAATGGGATGGCTATTTCAAGCAGTTACTAGTAGAAAATAGAGAAGATTTTATTAAAAACGAAGATCACGAAAGTTTCAATGTAATTGTCAGTGGCTCACCGATTCGGTTAAGACTGGAAGAAGTACGAAATGCATGCAAATCCCTAAAAAATAGAAAAGCGTCAGGGCCTGGCGACATAGCACCAAAACTGCTCAAATACGGTAGCAACACCCTGTTTGAATACCTAAGAGATCTATTTAATAGATGTATGAATGGCGAAGTCATACCAAAAGAATGGCAATTGTCTGTAATTTTTACAATATACAAGAAAGGCAGTAAAAACATATGCGATAATTACCGGGGAATATCTGTCACAAGCACCATCAGCAGAGTTTACGGAAAAATTATCAAAAATAAAATAGAAGAAGAATACAAGGACTTAGAGGCCGAAGAGCAAGCCGGTTTCCGCGCTGGCAGATCCACCACTGACCACCTATATTGTGTAACACAGTTAATAGACAAACAAATAGCCTACAATCAAGAACTGCATTTAGTGTACATAGACTTAAAAAAAGCATACGATACTGTACCACAAAGTAAACTTTGGGAAGCCCTCGAAAAAACTTACATCAGTCTGAACCTCATTAAAGCTGTAAAAAATCTATACCAACATAATATAGCAAAAGTTAAGCTAGGCAAGGAAATCTCATGTCGGTAAAGTCAGCAGCACCACTTCATAAGACCAAATTCAGACTAAGACTATATTTTATTGCTAATTTATTGCTAATTTATTACGCAAAGGAAAAATTTATTGCTGTAGCCGTTTCCGAGAAACAGTGGGTGCTGCTAGCTTTACGGTAAAGCTAGCAGCACCCACTCTATATCTCGGCAATGAAAAGGAGTACAGGGATCATTTTAACGGCATATTTTATTGCTATTTAATTGCTCTTGATTGGTATATTAACCAATCCTGAAAAGCTATCCTATCATCCCCTAGCGTAAAACTCACCCCCAAAAAGATGATGAAAATCGAAAATTCAACACCAAGGAATTAATTGCTAATTTATTGCTAATTTATTACGGAAAGAAAAAATTTATTGCTGTAGCCGTTTCCGAGAAACAGTGGGTGCTGCTAGCTTTACGGTAAAGCTAGCAGCACCCACCCTATATCTCGGCAATGAAAAGGAGTACGGGGATCATTTTAACGGCATATTTTATTGCTATTTAATTGCTCTTGATTGGTATATTAACCAAACCCAAAAAACTACCCCATCATCCCCTAGCGTAAAACTCACCCCCAAAAAGATGATGAAAATCGAAAATTCAACACCAAGGAATTAATTGCTAATTTATTGCTAATTTATTACGGAAAGAAAAAATTTATTGCTGTAGCCGTTTCCGAGAAACAGTGGGTGCTGCTAGCTTTACGGTAAAGCTAGCAGCACCCACCCTATATCTCGGCAATGAAAAGGAGTACGGGGATCATTTTAACGGCATATTTTATTGCTATTTAATTGCTCTTGATTGGTATATTAACCAAACCCAAAAAACTACCCCATCATCCCCTAGCGTAAAACTCACCCCCAAAAAGATGATGAAAATCGAAAATGCAACCCCAAGGAATTAATTGCTAATTTATTGCTAATTTATTACGGAAAGAAAAAATTTATTGCTGTAGCCGTTTCCGAGAGACAGTGGGTGCTGCTAGCTTTACGGTAAAGCTAGCAGCACCCACTCTATATCTCGGCAATGAAAAGGAGTACGGGGATCATTTTAACGGCATATTTTATTGCTATTTAATTGCTCTTGATTGGTATATTAACCAATCCTGAACAACTACCCCATCATCCCCTAGCGCGAAACGCACCCCCGAAAAAATGATGAAAATCGAAAATGCAACCCCAAGGAATTAATTGCTAATTTATTGCTAATTTATTACGGAAAGAAAAAATTTATTGCTGTAGCCGTTTCCGAGAAACAGTGGGTGCTGCTAGCTTTACGGTAAAGCTAGCAGCACCCACCCTATATCTCGGCAATGAAAAGGAGTACGGGGATCATTTTAACGGCATATTTTATTGCTATTTAATTGCTCTTGATTGGTATATTAACCAAACCCAAAAAACTACCCCATCATCCCCTAGCGTAAAACTCACCCCCAAAAAGATGATGAAAATCGAAAATGCAACCCCAAGGAATTAGTTGCTAATTTATTGCTAATTTATTACGGAAAGAAAAAATTTATTGCTGTAGCCGTTTCCGAGAGACAGTGGGTGCTGCTAGCTTTACGGTAAAGCTAGCAGCACCCACTCTATATCTCGGCAATGAAAAGGAGTACGGGGATCATTTTAACGGCATATTTTATTGCTATTTAATTGCTCTTGATTGGTATATTAACCAAACCCAAAAAACTACCCCATCATCCCCTGGCGTAAAACTCACCCCCAAAAAGATGATGAAAATCGAAAATGCAACCCCAAGGAATTAATTGCTAATTTATTGCTAATTTATTACGGAAAGAAAAAATTTATTGCTGTAGCCGTTTCCGAGAGACAGTGGGTGCTGCTAGCTTTACGGTAAAGCTAGCAGCACCCACTCTATATCTCGGCAATGAAAAGGAGTACGGGGATCATTTTAACGGCATATTTTATTGCTATTTAATTGCTCTTGATTGGTATATTAACCAAACCCAAAAAACTACCCCATCATCCCCTAGCGTAAAACTCACCCCCAAAAAGATGATGAAATTCGAAAATTCAACCCCAAGGAATTAATTGCTAATTTATTGCTAATTTATTACGGAAAGAAAAAATTTATTGCTGTAGCCGTTTCCGAGAAACAGTGGGTGCTGCTAGCTTTACGGTAAAGCTAGCAGCACCCACTCTATATCTCGGCACTGAAAAGGATTACAGGGATAATTTTAACGGCATATTTTATTGCTATTTAATTGCTCTTGATTGGTATATTAACCAATCCTGAACATCTACCCCATCATCCCCTAGCGCGAAACTCACCCCCAAAAAAATTATGAAAATCGAAAATTCAACCCCAAGGAATTAATTACTAATTTATTGCTAATTTAATACGAAAAGAAAAAAATTTATTGCTGTAGCCGTTTCCGAGAAACAGTGTTTACGGTAAAGCTAGCAGCACCCACCCTATATCTCGACAATGAAAAGGAATACAGGGGCCATTTTAAAGGCATATTTTATTGCTAATTAATTGCTCTTGATTGATATATTAACCAATCTCTAAAAACTACCCCATCATCCCCTAGCGGGAAACTCACCCCCGAAAAAATTATGAAAATCGAAAATTCGACCCCAAGGAATTAATTACTAATTTATTACAAAAAGAAAAAATTTATTGCTGTAGCCATTTCCGAGAAACAGTGGGTGCTGCTAGCTTAAAGCTATATCTCGGCAAGAAAAATGGGTACAGAGTCCATCTTGGCGACCAATTTTATTGCTAATTATTTTTAATAATTCTGTCAAAATTCCGTCCTGTCAATTCTGTAAATATTCTGGACGCTACCGGAGAAGCCCCTGGAACGAAAATAATAAAGAAAAACCAAAAGTGGTCAACGAAAACACCATGGTTTACACTAGAGGTTAAATAAAACTGTCACCAAAAAAAGAAAGCTTTCCTAAAATATAGATCAGAAAAAACGAATGAATCATATGAAAACTATAAAAGAGTAAGAACTGAAACTCATCAATTGGTAAGAAAAACAATAACAGATTATACTGGGAAAGATTCACAAAAGGACTAGAGATGGATTTCTATGGACAACAGAAACAAGGCGCTTCATAAGATAACAAAGAAGCGAAATGAAAGAACTAGTTGAAATAGAACACATAAAAGAGGATACGTGGGTGGCCTTCCTGACAGAAATTTTTAAAAAAGAAAACGAAAAATCTTTACCAGAAACACCAAATAAAATCAAATACCAAATGAACTCTTATAATATGGTGGTGTACAACAACTGCAACTTCTTATTCATAAAATAATCGCCACGAACAGAATACCAGATGAATGGAGAAGAGCGATCATGCTGAGGTTCTTCAAGAAAGGAGATAAGAAAGACCCCAATAACTATCGAGCAATAAATCTTTTAAATACAACACTCAAATTGACAACAAGAATTATAGCGACAAATATAAACGAACGAATAACTCTGCAAGAGGAGCAGCAAGGATTTCGGACAGGAAGATCATAATGCACGGATGCAGTTTTTGTAATGACAAATAAAAGAAAAGTCGCTGGAATATAATAAATCAGCATATATTATGTGGCTGATAGATTTGGAGAAAGCGCTTGATAGAGTGAGAATTCGGAACGCGACACATTTATTATATGAAAAGGGAATATCAGTGGATTTAGTAAAAACCATTGAGAATATAATATATACGAAGATAGCATAGCGATATGTCTGTAAACCTGTATTGCCCCAGTTCCCAATATATCTTTTCATAACTGTAGCAGTTAGTGCTAGGTTTGTTCTAGTTTGTTCTGTAATTTTGAAGTTTGTTCTAAAAAAATAAAAGAGTTATTCAATATACAATGTGGCGCTCCAAGTTTACGTAAAGTTGTATTGCCCATATAGAACCCAAACGATTAGAGAAAATCTGAATAAACCACAAGTTAGTGCTAGGTTTGTTCTGCATTTTTGTCAAAGCGTGTAATTTGTTCTGTATAAACAAAAAAGATATACAAGATATAATGTGACGCTCCAAGTTTACGTAAAGCTGTATTGCCCATATAGAATCCAAACGATTAGAGAAAATCTGAATAAACCTCAAGTTAGTGCTAGGTTTGTTCTGCATTTTTGCCAAAGCGTGTAATTTGTTCTGCATAAACAAAAAAGATATACAAGATATAATGTGGCGCTCCAAGTTTACGTAAAGCTGTATTGCCCATATAGAATCCAAACGATTAGAGAAAATCTGAATAAACCACAAGTTAGTGCTAGGTTTGTTCTGCATTTTTGCCAAAGAGTGTAATTTGTTCTGCATAAACAAAAAAGATATACAAGATATAATGTGGCGCTCCAAGTTTACGTAAAGCTGTACTGCCCATATAAAATCAAAACGATCAGAGAAAATCTGAATAAACCACAAGTTAGTGCTAGGTTTGTTCTGCATTTTTACCAAAGCGTGTAATATGTTCTGCATAAACAAAAAAGTTATACAAGATATACATATGTATAATGTTTCGCTACAATTTTGCGTAAAGCAGTACTGTCCCATATTATAGAATTAAAACCATTGAAGACATTTTGAATATACGTCATTCCACGAATATACGACTGTTTTGGATTATCGAGACAACGAATATTTTACTGTGCAACATAAGCAGTACGAAAGTAAATTGCTCTAATAATTATTTCAATAAGCAACAATGTAATTTGCAATTTAGTTTTGTTCTTCATATTTTGCACAGTAAAATATTCGTTGTTAAGATAATCCAAAACAGTCGTATATTCGTGAAATGGATAAACCTAAATAGACCATATTATAATAAGTTAGTGCTGGGTTTGTTCTGCATTTCTGTCAAAGCGTGAAATTTGCGCAAAAACAGTTACACAAGATATTATGCGTTGCTCCAATTCTACCTAAATGTACTGCCCCATAATATAAAATCCAAAAAAAATTGAATAGGCTAACTTTGTTAGTAAATTTAAGAGTAACCCGCTGATAAAGTCGAAGCAATAAAGGGATTTCACGTAAATATAAGTATTGAAATGGGCCGGCTTAAGAAATTTTAATTTCATTTGGTATTAACTTAACATTACATATTTATTTTAAATAAATATCTAGATAAATAAAGGAAAAATACAGAAACTGATAGAGTATTAGAATTAATTAATTATTATATTTTTCTGTGTGGATTCTTTATTAAATATATCCCAATTTTGAAAGTAATTAACAATTTTTGTTATGTTATAGGTATTTTCCTAAGAAGTGCGGAAAGTAATACTTTTCTGCACGCGATTGCGCGAAGCGGAGTTCGGCAATCAGTCGAGTGCGGAAAATAGACTTTCCGCAAGAGTTAGGAACAATATTTTTTCTACGAGCGTTTAAAAAATGACCAAATCTTAATCAATTAATTGGGTCTATTGAATAAAAAGAAGCATTTTCTTTTACTTCCTCGTATTTAAGTATTTACTTAACGGTAATTGAATAAAGCATTAAAGAAATTACTTTATTCAATTAGTATTAAGTAAATACTTAAATACTTGTAAGTAAAAGCAAATACTTCTTTTTATTCAATAGACCCATTGAATGAATTGCACATTCTGAACAAATGCACCTGCTAGGTTTGTCCAAACAAATGCAGAAAGTCATACTTTTCCGCACGCGACTGCAGTTTGCCGAACGACGCGAAGCGGGAGTTCGGCAAGCAGTCGAGTGAGGAAAAGAGACTTTCTGCAAGGGTTAGGAACAATATTTTTTCTACGAGTCTTTAAAAAATGACCAAATCTTAATCAACTAATTTAATTAATATGAAAATACATACACAAATTAATTCTTTGACAAGGTTGTCAAAACCAAAGTTTCAGCATAATTGGTTAGCATGACGACGATCTTGGTTTCCATGACGACGATTCAAAACCACTGTTATTGTCTACTGATTTGACTTTCAAATATTATGTCAAAATTATTTTATTTCATCGAATTCTCGCGTTAATTTCATTAAAACATAAACACAATAAGATATATTTGAAATAAATTAGTAAATAATATCTATATATTAGTTTATTGCATGTATTATAATTACTTTAAGGCCATATTAACATATCTAAATTAACACGCGTGCGGAAAAGTAAAACGCGTGCGGAAAAGTAAAACGCGTGCGGAAAAGTAAAACGCGTGCGGAAAAGTAAAACGTGTGCGGAAAAGTAAAACGCGTGCGGAAAAGTAACACGCGTGCGGAAAAGTAAAACTTTCTAAACTAAAATGCGTGCGCGAAAGTAGACATTTTTGCACGCTCGTAGAAAAAATAAATTGCAAGTGAAATAATAAAATAGTGAAATGAAAATTAAAATACAGACCGGACCTGATTCCGAACCACAAAGCGTGTTTAATTTCAGCTCCGATATACTCGCAATTTTATACCAGTATTTTCACAATAGTAAATTAACAAAAGTGATATACCTGTTCAATAAAGTTAGTGTTATAAGAAGACCCAAAAACGTGAGTAGAAGAACATTAATTAGATTGAAATAATATATTCATTTGGAAATCTATCTCTATAAAATCTTCATATCAACACTACACCGGACTGGTTTTTTATTAACAACAATTAAAACCAGGGCCGTACTTGAATATGTTTATAATAAATGGTTCAAGTAAAATTAAATGATGAATAATACTTTATCAACAATGGAAACTCCTACCACTTCTCAAAACACTCCAATGTACTCTACTATTATTGCATCTCAACAAACTACTCCAAAATTACCAGTGAAAGAACAAGCCATCATCTTCAGTTCAATTAATGGCGCAAAATTGCAAGATTATCTTTTGCAACTAGGACCACTCGTCCAACCAAAAAATATTATTTATTCATCAAGAATCTCTAATAACCGAGTATGCGTTTATCTTTCAAGTAAAGCTGTAGTTGATGACTTTCTAAATAAAGCAGGATCCATATAAATAAATAATGAAGTACTTCTAGCACGTAGATTAGTCACTCCATCGGAACGTCTTCTCTTATCTAATGCTCATCCAACAATACCGCAGGAAATGTTAATTAATATTCTCCAGAACCTAGGCTTGAAATTAATGTCACCAATAACATGTTTGAGAATTGGAGCTACAAATCCTGAATATAGCCACATACTCAGTTTTAGGCGTCAAGTATACATAGAATCCCTAGATAATATAACCATACCTGATTTTGTCATGGTTAATCATGATAATGTTAGCTACAAAATATTTTTGTCCAACGACCAATCGCTTTGTTTCAAATGCAAACAAAATGGCCATATTGCCTCATAATGCTCATCAGAAACCTCTTCCCTAATCAATTCTAATATGCCAAATACTATTCCAACTTTTAATCCACCTCACAGTATCACCTCGCAGATTCCCACAACAGATAACCAAACAAATAATTCATCAAGTCCTCTTCTTCCAATAAATTCTATGGAGGTGTCAAATATATCCCTTTCAACAACAGAAACATCAACATCAACCAAAAGACATTTATCAGAAACCCCATCTCTAACAGAAGAACCAGCATCTAATATATTTAACGAAGCATGTAATAAAAGTAGTCCTATATCCAAAAAATAAGAGCCGACAACAATTCTGAACCCGAAAAAAACATAATACCACCCACTCAAGACTCACCCCAAAAACAACAGATACAAGTTGATCAGAAATTACAAAATCAAATTCACACAATATCCAAGGAAACAATAGAAATCGAAGAAGCTGCTAAAAGATTTATCAATAAACATTCAAAATCATATGTCTTAAATTACGATGAATTTCGGGAGTTACTAAATGAGACATGCGGAGCTAAAGATGTCTATAATATTGTTAAGGATTATATACCAGATTTACCATTACTTATTAAAATGCTTGTAGACACTCATCCTCATTTTACTGACTCAAAATTAAAAAATCGAATCACACGACTACGCAAAAAGCTAGAAAGACTATTACAACATGAAGTATCTGAACCGAATAGTGATTCATGTGCTTCAACTAAACAATAAATCACTTTCAATAGTATATTACAATGGAATTTAAATGGGTATTACACCCATTTAACAATGTTACAGCTTCTTATCTCAGAATATGCACCAGATTTTATTTCGTTACAAGAAACTCACTTCAAAAATAACTCAACACACAACCTGAAAGGTTACACAGGATTTTGCACCAATCCACCCAATCAGAACTACGCTAGTGGAGGAGTAGCTCTATATATAAAGTCAAATATACCTGTTCAAAATATAAACCTCACAACTAATATCGAAGCAGTTGCTGTAACAATACTTGCCCCTCTAAAGTTAAATATTTGCAGCATTTATGTTCCACCAGACAAGACTCTGACTAAACCCGAACTACTTAATCTTCTCCAACAAATTCCTTCCCCTCGAATAATCACGGGAGATTTTAATTGCCATAATATTACATGGGGATCAAATAAAACAACAACGAGGGGAAATATGTTAGAAAACGTTTTGAATACTATGAACTTATGCCTACTTAACGACGGCTCGCCAACAAGATTCAATATGGCTACGGGAACTTCTTCCGCCATTGATCTCTCCATATGTGAACCCTCATTGATCACCCAACTAGACTGGACAGCATTAAAAGATTTATATAGTAGCGACCACTTCCCAATCTTAATAAAGCACACAGTAAATTTAAACACAAATACAACACTAACTCAAAAATGGAAATTAAAAAAGACAAATTGGATTGAATTTGAGAGAATTGTATCAAACAGAATGGATCAGATTAAAATTTCAGACTCCATTGATGACACACTTAGGAGCATCAATCAGCTTATACTGGATGCGGCTAATATAACCATAGGTAAATCTTAACTTTTAAAAAAACGCAAACCAGTTCCCTGGTGGAATTCACAATGTGAAGCCGCTATTAAATTAAGTAAAACAATTTGAAACCGCTACAAAAAATACAAAAATATTGATCTATTAACAGAGTACAAAAAACGTAGAGCTGAAGCAAGAAGAATAATTAAAAAAAGCAAACAAGAATCATGGCAGACATACATATCTAGCATAAACAGTAGTACAAATATATCATGAGTTTGGAAAAAAGTTAAAAAAATAACAGGGCAGCATACCTACCAACAAATTGTGAGCCTGCAAAAAGAAAAAACGCTACTAACTGAGCCACAGGATATAGTAAATGAACTGGCTGATACCTATCAAAAATTCTCATCCAACCAAAGTTACAGTAACGAGTTCCTAACATACAAACAAGAGGAGGAGGCAGTACCTATTACAATTTCCGACGAATTTAACGCTATTAATATACCTCTCAGTTATGGGGAATTTGAAGATGCACTTAATAGCATAAAAGACACTGCACCAGGTCCAGATGACATACCAATACAATTCATTAAAAAACTTCCCATGGAAGCAAAAGAGTTTCTGCTCCAAATTTTCAATATTATTTGGGAACAAAAATCATTTCCAAAAATCTGGAAAAATGCCATTGTTATTCCTATTATTAAAGCAAATAAAGATAAATTACACCCATAATCATATCGTCCTATATCATTAACGTGTTCCTCATGTAAACTTATGGAAAAAATAGTCAACAGAAGATTAATGTGGAACCCGGAACGCAATGATCAACTGATTATCGAACAAGCTGGCTTTAGACCAGGCAGATCTACAAACGACAACATTATCGATCTGGAAAACGCTATTCACGAAGCTTTTAAAAATAAGCAAAAATGTATGGCGATTTACTTTGACATAACTAAAGCATTTGATACAGTATGGAAACACCGTATATTGAGCATTCTAAACAAATTTGGATATCAAGGAAATATTTTAGCCTATATAAACAATTTTTTAACTCAAAGAACATTTCAAGTCCGAGCGAATGGTGCTATATCCTATCTTAGAGAACAACAAAACGGAATCCCAAAAGGATCAGTCATCAGCCCTACTCTGTTTTTAATAGCAATAAACGATATAGTAAAAATCATGGCGAAACCTGTTCAGGCACGACTATATGCTGACGATCTGATTATTTACATCAAAGGAAAAAACGTAAATCATATGGCGTCAATATTACAGGAACACTTAAATAAACTAGTAAATTGGTCCTTAAACACCGGTTTTAGTTTTTATTGTAATAAAACAAAATGTATAATATTTTCAAAAAAACGTATCGAGGATAAACCAAATCTCACGCTTGAGAATCAAAATCTTTCCTATACAAACGAAATAAAATTCCTAGGAATGATATTTGATCAACAGTTAAATTGGAAAAGTCATATTCAGCAGTTAGTTCTTTCATGTCGACATGGTCTTAACTTGTTAAAGTATCTAGCTCACAGGACTTGGGGTGCCGAAGGTAAAACACTGCTCATGCTATATAGATCCTTAATTCGCTCTAAGATTGACTACGGATGTGTCGCATATGCATCTGCCAGCAAAACAACGTTGAAACCTTTGGATACGCTACATAACACCTCCCTAAGGATTATACTTGGAGCATACAGAACAACTCCGATAAATAGCATACAAGCTGAAATAGGCGAACCCACTCTAATGCTTCGTAGACAGCTGTTAACCTTTAATTACGCTTCTAACATAAATGTACATAAAAGAATTTCAATAAAAAATATTTTAGATCCATCCATGACCAATGACTCTTCAAAGTTCAATCTCCCTTATTCTCGCAGAATCCACCATGCAATGGAGCTACTTAACTGGCAGGAATTTCCACCCTTATATCAATACAAAGAAATATCTTCATCTCCACCTTGGACTGTAAAAATTCCAACAGTCAATTGCAGTCTATTACAATTCCAAAAAAATAGCACTAACCCCAATCTCATCTTACAACACTTTTTTTTTTTTGAGTGAATTTGATGGCCTTGGCCGAGCCAATTAGCCAGACATTTTGTTATTTTAAAAACAAACAAATTTGATTTTTCAATCAGAGGAATTTTTTCTGTATTTCTAACTCTAAATACATAACAAACTAACATTATTATCTACAATTATTATCTAAAT
The DNA here is from genome assembly GCF_917563875.1 of Diabrotica virgifera virgifera. Taxonomy (NCBI): domain Eukaryota; kingdom Metazoa; phylum Arthropoda; class Insecta; order Coleoptera; family Chrysomelidae; genus Diabrotica; species Diabrotica virgifera. Next base: position 72,608,685 of record NC_065448.1, read on the forward strand.
AATACTCTGTTTTGGTTGTTCATTTTTTTTTGTAAATTTTTTTTTTTTGTATTTTTTTTGCATTTTTTTTTATATTGTTAATATGTTTTTTTATTAATTTTTTTATTGTTATTTTTTATAAATTGTTTTTTTTACTACGCTAAGACGTAAACCCGATTCATCCCCGCGGAGGTTTACATCTTCTTAGTTCTTTTTGCATTTTTTATTTTTTTTGTTTTTTTTTTTACATATTTTATTTTTTTTTTTGTTTTTTTTTCTTTTCTTTTTCTCTTTTTTTTTTGTTCTTTTCTTTTTTCAATTATAATATACAATAATTACTTAAATCTACAGGATTTAAAACAAAATAACAACAAAACAAACATGTTTGTTTTGTTTTAACAAACATGCCTGCTTTGTTTTAACAAAATTTCTTAAATACAGGGTAAATTTTATTGCTACAATCTATATTTACAATTTTTGATATGTTCGTAAATTGTTTTTAATATATTAATCTCTTCAGAAAAAATCAAATTGTTCAGGTAGACGGGAAGTGGAATTTTTAATATATTAAGATTATCATAAAATTTGTTTATATTTACTGATTGATGTGAACATTCGAGGAGAATATGTAGTAGATTACCTTCTTTTCCACACTCACAGTTAGGTGACTCTGTGAGACCCAGACTGTACTTATGGGGGGGGGGGTAAGAGCATGATTACATCTCAATCTATTTATAACTCTTATGAAATGGCGATTTGATACAGAATGAAACCATCTTTTAATGGGAATTTCAGGTCGCATTTGTTTGTAATTACTACCAGTTCTCGTGTTTCAATAATACCTTTGCCAATTTTCTTTTTGGTGTCGTCTACTAATAATATCAATATCCGAAATGGGTAGTAAGTTCATGGGAAGTTCTTCGCCTATTTCTAGGGCGGATTTGGCTAGCCTGTCTACTATTTCGTTACCCCTAATGCCTGCGTGTCCCTTTATCCATGATATAATGATGTTTTTTCCTAAATTTGCAATTTTATTATAAAGAGTCATAATTTCCAGTTCTATATGATTGAGTTGTTGGTACTTATGTATGTTAGTTAGTCTATCAACGACACTCTTACTGTCTGTAAATATTATGCAGCTATAGGGTTCGTTACTAAATATGTGTCTTAAAGCAAAAAGTATCGCTATCATTTCAGCGGTGTATATCGATGATTCACAAGGCAATTTGAATAATTTTTTAAATCCACTTTGAATATTGATTATTGCACATCCTACTTTGTTTTGTACTTTGGATCCATCTGTATAGTAAAACTGATAATGTGGCCATTTATGAAGTATAAATGATTGAAAAACGGCTGGATTTAAATTAATATCCATAAAAAAAGTATTAATTTGTTTTGAGAAAATTTCTTCTAATACATGGGAATACATAGGTGAAACTTGATTTTCATAAGTATAGAAAGTACTTCGGTATTGAGATATTTTCAAGTAACTATCTACAAGAAGGGGACATTTTTTCTTTGTCCAATATTTATGAGTTAGATCTAAAATTGATAACTTATGTATATCCTGCAGATAGTTTGTATTTTTTCCTATAGCTCTAGTAATAAATTTATCACTTAAAAACTGTCGTCGAAATTCCAGGGGTGGTTCTATCGCCTCAACTTCCATTATATTAACGGGTGTAGACTTCAAATATCCAAGACAAAGTCGAAGACATTTATTTTTTTGTATTTCTAATTTATTCAAATGTGTGTTTGCAGCAGTTCCATACAGATGACAACTGTAATCGAAAATAGGACGAATCATAGTACGGTAAAATTAAAGTGCTATATTTGGATCGGCACCCCAATTAGTTCTACAAAAGGCTCGTAGAATATTCATTGCATTTTCAGACTTTTTTATGATATGATGCATGTGATCCTTCCATAGAAGTTTTCTATCCAAATAAGTACCGAGATATTTTATACAATTTTTAATAGGATATTGAATTTGACCTACTGCCAAATGACCTTGTGGAATTTGACGATTTCTGGAGAAAATGCAAATTTCTGTTTTAGATTCTGATATTGCTAAACCAATATTTTGATAGTGATTAAGAACAGCCTTAATTGAGACATTAAAATTATTTTTACATATATCCAATGATTTGTGGGATGTGTAAACTACTACATCATCAGCATATTGAATAATCTTTGTTGTGCTATTAATACAATTTTCTAAATCAATATTATATAAAATATATAACATTGGACTTAATATGCTACCCTGTGGTAGTCCTATATTTGTAAGACGTGGAGTGGAGATGGAATTGTTGATTTTTAAAACCGTCCATCTATTAGTGTACAGTGTCCTCAGAAATCTAGCTAAGTTGATGGGAAAACCAATGTCTACTAGTTTTTTATACATAATGTCCAAATTAACGGTATCGAATGCAGAAGAGACATCTAGAAAAGCAGCCATAGTATACGCATTATCAGTAAAGTTTATTAGTATAGATGAGACTAAGGAAGTTATCGCATCTTGAGTTGATTTTGATTTTCGAAATCCATATTGAGATTTTGGGAAAATATCTTCTTGCTCTAACCAGTGTTCAATTCTATTTTTTATTAATCTTTCTAACGTCTTTAGGAAGCAAGAAGCTAGGGATATTGGTCTATATGAACTATAAGAATTTTCTGGTTTTCCAGGTTTTTTAATAGGTATTAGAATATATTCCTTCCAACTCTCTGGAATTTGTGACGTGTCATTCCAAATTTCATTAAAAATATGTAATAATGATATTTTATATTGAAGTGGTATATGGTACATCATGGAATATGAAATATTGTCTTTACCTAGAGCACTGCTATTTTGTTGACTAAGTACTCGATCTAACTCCCACAATTTAAATGGTTGTTCTAAGCCAAACTTATCCCTTGAAACTGTTTCGCTGTATTCTGGAAAATATTGGGAAGGTACCCACTGAGGAGATATTTTATTATGAAATTCATCTAGCCAGCTTGAATTTGGATTTATTGGAAACTTGTTGGACTGTTTGCGGTTTTTAAAGGCGTTTACTTTCTTCCATACTTCACTGATTTTTGTTTTGGAGTTAAGGCTTTCGCAGTACTCTATCCAATTCTGTTTTTTCTTTTGCTTGAAGAGTTTTTTTGCGACAGCATCAAGTCTCTTAAATTCAAATAAATTATTCCTTGTAGGGTTTTGTTTATATTTTCCGTATGCAATTTTACGGTTATCAGCAGCAGTTTTACAACTTTCGCACCACCATTGGTTTGAGATTTGTCTCTTATGTATGACGTTAGATGAAAACTTCGGTATTGCTAAATTGGCTGCTTTATTGATGTTTGCTATTAACTGTTGATAATTACCGGGAGAATTTTCAGCTTCTAGTACAGAGGTGTATAAGTCCCAATCGGCCTTGTTAAGATTCCAGATCTTATGAAAGTTTTCAGTTGGAGATGAAGTTGTATTATCTGTTTCCATGTTTATGATAATCGGAAGATGATTGGATCCATGAGGATCTTGTAAGACACTCCACGTTAAAAAATTTGAAAGATCTTGAGTACAAAATGTTAAGTCAATAGCAGATGGACTGTTACTAGTTGCTAATGTGGGCGACCCATCATTCAGACATATCAAATTACAATGATCAATACTTTCTAAAAGTTTTTTACCATAATTGTCTTCAATTTCACAGCCCCATGCGATACTGTGGGCATTAAAATCGCCACCAATAATAAAAGGCTTAGGAATATCTGTAAAGAATTCCAACCATTGTCTTTCAGATATCTGGGTTTTTGGTTCAATGTATACTGAGACAATAGTAATAGGATTTTTGTTTCGAAAAATTTGAACTGAAATACATTTATGAGTGAAAGGATGTCTATTTTTAAGATTTATTTCTTCACATCTTATGTTTGATTTTAATAAAATGGCAGTTCCACCATACCCGTCTGCACGATCTGATCTAAAGCAATTATAACCTTTAAAATTATAATAGTATTATGATTTAAACCAGGTTTCTGAGAGTAATGCTATGGAAATTTGATTTTGATATAGCAGATATTCTAAATTTACTTTATTAGCTACTGCTGAACGACAATTCCATTGCAGCATATTCATATTTGTGATGTCTGCGAATTTGAAGACAAGGGTTGGTTTACATGATTACTAATTAATTGAACTATTTCTGACTCTGTATTTACTAATTGTTTGTTTGTTTTATATTATTTATAATATTGAGAACTACTTCTAAAACTAAACTTATTGTTGAATTTAATTCCTCTGATTGTGATTTTACTCCAACTGAGTTTTTTAAATAATGTTGACTATTAAAAATTCCTCCCGAGACAAAAGATGAGTTTGGTTGAGAAAGAATTTCTTGTCTTGAAATTTCAATGGGATTAGGGCTAATTGGCCTGTGCCTTTTGTTTGGGCTTGAAGATGTAGGAGAAGAAAACATGTAATTAGTAAAATTATTTTTATACGATTTGGGTTGTAAATTCTGGGTCTGCGAGAATTGTGGTTGAGAAGAATGAGACTGTATTATGCTAGATGGGGTAAGTCCAGATTGAATCCGTTGGGGATAATTTGTCGAGGAAATTACACTATTTTCCATGGCAGAGGTATTAAGAGCGACTATGTTGGCGTATGTATTTTTTGGGACCTGTTTATTTGCATCAAAGAAATTAACATTGGAAGAGCTCATGGTTTCCTTCACAATTTTTTGCCTTTTAAATTCTGGACAAGAAGATAAATTAGTTGTAAGGTGATTTCCTTGACAGCTAAAGCAACGTGGTAGGCAGTCAGTACTATTACAATCTTTTGTGGTGTGGGATTCCTGACATTTACTACATCTCGGTCTACTTCTACACTGACTACCTAGGTGGCCGAAACGGAGGCAGTTATAACATAATAGTACCTTTTGTTTGTAGGGTTCTACTTCCTTAATAACCTTATTAATAGAAATATATTTTGGCAAAATTTGGGATTTAAAAGTAACAATGCAAGACTTAGTAGCAACATATTCTATTGACTTACCTTCATCTGTAATTTTTTCTACTTTACGGTTTATTCTTTTGACGTTAGAAACTTCAAAATTGCAATGTTGATCAAATGGTTTTATTTTACCTTTTATATACTCATCCGAAAAGTCTTGTTCAATATCTCTAATGACGCCCTGTCTATGGAGAATAAATTTTGGAATGTACAATACAAAGTTATTTTTAACAAAAACGTTATCGTTTTTATGAGTTATTAGAAAATTCGCTGATTTATAATCTTTTAACTTGATTCTAATCCTATTTCGACCTATAGAATCAATACTAATAATTTTGTTATCTATTTGCGGGAAGTTAGAGAGAATTATATCTCCAATTTTGAGAGCATTTAATTTGCCTTTGAATTCAGCTGTATTATTTTCAACATAAATATGGTATGGCCCTAAATCAGTACTTACATACACAAATTCCTCTCTTTCTTTTGACATAATATTGTCGATTTTATCATTTGTTGACGAATTTTGATTAATTAATAAATTATTATCAGTACTTACCGGATTATTTTCATTACAAATGTTATTTTTATTAAAGGTTGTCACCTGTCCGACTGGATAAATATCCATACTTACATCTTTAATTAAACTTATCTTTTTTTGAGGTATATCTGGGGGTACAGGGTCAGGGGGTTTCCCCCCGACTTGCAGGTCCATTTAATTGGTTTTGAACACTCTATCCAAACTTCCTTATATACCACCAAATTTGAACAACTATTTTAAGACACAATTTTAACCGGATATTGTTTAATTTGCTTTTACTCTTGCCGATAAACACGTCTGAATCGTAGGTGAACTACAGTAGAACTTTAATGAAAAAAAAAACGCTAAAAACTAATATTTTCTTCGGAGAAATTTAAAATATTGGTTTTCACTTTTGACGTTTTTTTGACATTGAAAAAGTGATCTTACAACACTTCAGAGATCTAATTAACTCTCATTCCGATTACACAGTATACTATACAGACGCGTCTAAAACTGAAAATGGAGTCGGAGTGGCATTTGTTAACAACACAGAGACTCACAAACATAAAATTCCAGATACTGCAACTGTATTAATTGGGGAACTTTATGCGATCTACCAAGCAATACTACATGCAAATGCGAACAAGATGAAGAAGATAATAATCGTCACAGATTCTATGTCATCACTACACGTAATAAGGAAAATTTACACGCAGCATCCAATAGCTTTACTAACAAAGGAAGAACTACATAAATTGCATACTGAAGATTTAAGAATCAAGTTTCTCTGGGTCCCATCACATGTTGGAGTAGCAGGCAATGAAGCAGCAGACCGAAATGCCAAAGAAGCCATAAATGATAACAGTATTCCAATGTCGCTTCAATCTGTAAGTATGGATCTAAAAAGCTACTTCATAAAACATATTTTCGAAAATTGGAACAGTAAATGGAAATCCACATCATCAAAGCTTCAGGAGATAAAAAACAACGTTGGACCATGGCAACCACCCGAGGTATCTAGACGTAAGCAAACAATTATTTCCCGTTTACGACTTGGACATACCCAATTTTCTCATGAATATTTGCTGAAAAAAGAAGAACCTCCAATTTGTGATGAGTGCGGGTCACCCCTTACAGCAGCGTTCCTCAACCTTTTACCCTTTGCGACCCAATCTTCCATAATTATTTTCACCGCGCCCCCCCCTCGTTCAATAATTTTGACAAAAAACAGTAAAATCTTACTTTTTAGTATTGAGTGCTCTTTATGATTATAACTCCTATTCAAGTTCATGTGTATTTGATTTTTTATTTTGTCAGAATTTTGTTTTGCTTTGATTTTAGTAAATTAGTTAATGATGTTGGTGTATTTTTTATGTGCTCACGCCCCCCATTACTAAAAGTGCGCCCCACCCAATCTTCCATAATTATTTTCACCGCGCCCCCCCCCCTCGTTCAATAATTTTGACAAAAAACAGTAAAATCTTACTTTTTAGTATTGAGTGCTCTTTATGATTATAACTCCTATTCAAGTTCATGTGTATTTGATTTTTTATTTTGTCAGAATTTTGTTTTGCTTTGATTTTAGTAAATTAGTTAATGATGTTGGTGTATTTTTTATGTGCTCACGCCCCCCATTACTAAAAGCGCGCCCCCTAGGGGGGCGCGCCCCACAGGTTGAGAATCGCTGCCTTATAGTGAAACATGTGCTAGTGGAAAAGTGTGAAAAGTTCAATAGCCATAGAATTAAATACCATTTAGCTAACAATCTTAAAGACATTTTAGACTATAACAACACTAATAAACTATTTCTGTTTCTAAAAGACTGCAACTTACTAAACAAAGTGTAATTAACTGTTACTATCCCGCTAATTATAATTATAATACTTCAACCTTCTTAGGTTGAAGCGGATTGTTGTAAATAAAAAAAAAAAAAAATAAAATAAATTAATGTAATAGGTATTATTAGATATTATATTCCATGTAAGAGAAGAAAGTGAATATTACAATAATTTTATAATCAGAAATACGACAATAACCAACAATTATTGACGAAACCGTAGTTTGTGACAGGAGTGTTCATTTTATTCCATAGAAAAATATTATGCAGGGTGGTTTATTGCATTCGCCCCGGTCTCTGTATTACGGGAAACGACTTGATATTTAAAAAAAATTCTTCATAGAAATATACAGGACCAATGTGAATTATGCAGGGTGCTCCAAAAAAATAGTAGTATAATCAAAGTTATATTTTTTCTTATGGAACACCCTATATCAGATAACATATTTGAATTTTTCTTAAAAAATAAGCTGTACTTTTATAAGGGTTCTTCATACCTAAGTACAAGGTGTTCTGATTTATTTCGATTTTTATAAAAAAAAAATTATATAAAGGTTTTAGAAAAAAGTAAATATTTATGAATCTAAAAATCGGTGACAAATTTTTTCTTGGATCTTAATAATATACTACTCAGCGTATTTAAATAGATATTTATGGTAGCAAAATTTTGTACAGGGTGGTCAAAATATTATATTGTTCTATTAACAAATTGAAGCTGTAATAACGCATTTATTTTAAATTAAACGCCCTACATTTTATTAGTTTATCGTATGGAAAATTTACTTAGCTTTTAATCTTTTTAAGGGTTCCTATACCTATCTTTGTACATGGTGGTTAGAATTTTAGATTGTTCTATTAACAAATTCAAGCTGTAATAACCTACTTATTTTAAATGAAACACCCTAGGGATTTATAGATTGTTCGTATATCTCAGAATTTAAGACGTTTAGGGCATCTTAAATTAAGTTTTCTTCTTAAAATAAACCCAAACAAACACCCCCTTAAATATTTTACCATACTTTTGAAACGCTGTGTATATAAAGATTACAGTGGAACCTCGATAAGTCGGATTAATCGAGAATGCGGGCAATCCGGGTTATCGAAAATCCGTGTTAGCCGTAGAATATAGTAAAAATTAATCAAATACGGTATCCTTAGAGATAAGCTCCATTATAATTGCAAAATCATGAAATACATTATGCACAGTACATGTGAATTACGTACAGTTATATACAGTATTGTTCATTCCTTGGTAAAAATTTCAGTCAGTTTCGGTTGTCAATATTACGTTTTTATTGTTGAAATGTTTGTCTGATGAAAATCGGTCCCGGTTAGCCGGACTTCCGGGTTATCGGAGGCCGACTTAACGGGGTTCCACTGTACCATTTATTTTTTTTTATTTCTTTATTATTTATTTAATTTTAATATTATATTTTTTATATAATATTAAATATTTCGAGTATCTTATATGGTCGCCTAAGTGCACATTCAGAAATTGGAGAATATAAAATTGGTTTAACCCTTAAATGCATGATTTTTTTTGTTGATGTTACATATCAAAAAAAGGCCTTTAGCGGAAGCTTAGAAATGATGAAAAAATAATAAAAAAAAATTAAGTTTAATTTTAAACACTTGTTTTTGACAATAACAAGTTTGTTGCCTAAATTCTACATTGTGCATACAAGGTCAAGTAAGGATATAAAATCTACATTGTTAATTTACATGAAAATTATAAAAACAATTAAGTATTATTTCTATTGAAACACAGTGCCACACCACATTTCTGACATTTTGTATGTGTAAACCCTTTGATAAAGTTCGCCATGAAAAAATGCTACATATTCTCAAAACTACCGGTCTGGACGGTAGGGACATTAGAATAATCGCAAATTTGTATTGGGTGGCCAGGCTGAATGTGTTAGGGTTGCGAATCAGTGCTCTGAAGAAGTAAAAATCAAGCGTGGAGTTCGACAAGGCTGTATATTGTCACCAATGTTGTTTAATCTTTACGCTGAAACAATCTTAAATGGAAAACGCAAAAGAGGGAATACTCATTAATGGTATGCTTATGAACAATATCAGATACGCAGATGACACCTTGTTGCTGACTGGATCAATTGAACATCTTCAAGCGTTATTGAAACGAATGGTGGCATTCTGCGCGATATATGGACTCAAACTCAACGCAAGAAAAACAAAGTTTATGGTTATTAGTAAACAGGCAGCCGTAAATAATAATAACTATAACGTAGCAATCGGTAATGACTCAATTGAACGAGTAAGTAATATTGTATATCTGGGTACTCATATTAATGAAAGCTGGAACCCTAGTACAGATTATTTGATCTGATGATAATATTATGTACCTACAGTTGACTTGGAAGCCGGTCCTGACATCTTGGGTAATTCTGAAAACTATACAACAATAGAGTAGGTATTATATTTACAAGGGATTATTCAGCTTTACAGCTGTTATTAAAATAACTTTTATAATGAGACACTAAATTTCTGGATACAGATAAATTTTTCCATAAGCGTTATAATAACAAAATGAAAACTGAAACAATGAGAAATTTCAAATACAGCAGCAATACATGATTTTTTTTCAGCATAAATAAAAAACCGGTTTATCAATAGCACACAGTATTTGTCAAGGAAGGGAATCAAGAATTTGTAAAATGCATTAAATGTAACCATATCTACGTGTTCCGTTTGTGGAAGAGACATTAATTGTTACTACGTTTTCAAGCAATTTTTTTGCTCCCATTCATGTTTTTGTCTTGAAAATTGTACATTAGTCGAGTTAACCAACATTCCAGCAACAGTTAGTTAGGTACCTTAAAAAACAAAACATACCAAATTAAAGGCATTGTTGAGTTTGTTCCTCCTGAAAACGAAATAACAATTGGACATTATATTTCCCACTGCCGACGAAATAACAATAAATGGGAAATTTACGATGATCTTAAAACTTCGGTGGGGTCAAACAAGACAAAAAGCAAATCTTTTGTTTTATTCTTGATTATAGACTATTTTTTCTAAAAAGTTTTCTTCAAATGATCAGTGCTATACGAGTCCCGAATCATATCGTTTCCATAAACGTTTGTGGGGCACTACAGTTTTAGGCAAAATTGTAGCGCAACATTATATCTTGTATAACCTATTTTGTTTATGCAGAACATATTACACGCTTTGGCAAAAATGCAGAACAAACCTAGCACTAACTTGTGGTTTATTCAGATTTTCTCTAATCGTTTGGATTCTATATGGGCAGTACAGCTTTACGCAAACTTGGAGCGCCACATTATATCTTGTATATCTTTTTTGTTTATGCAGAAAAAATTACACGCTTTGGCAAAAATGCAGAACAAACCTAGCACTGGTTTATTCAGATTTTCTCTAGTCGTTTGGATTCTATATGGGCAATACAGCTTTACGTAAACTTGGAGCGCCACATTATATCTTATATATATTTTTTGTTTATACAGAAACGGCTACAGTAATAAATTTTTTCTTTTCGTAATAAATTAGCAATAAATTAGTAATTAATTCCTTGGGGTTGAATTTTCGATTTTCATAATTTTTTCGGGGGTGAGTTTCGCGCTAGGGGATGATGGGGTAGTTTTCGAGATTGGTTAATATATCAATCAAGAGCAATTAATTAGCAACAAAATATGTCGTTGAAATGGGCCCTGTGCCCCTTTTCATTATCGAGATATAGGGTGGGTGCTGCTGGCTTTACCGTAAAGCTAGCAGCACCCACTGTTTCTCGGAAACGGCTACAGCAATAAATTTTTTCTTTTCGTATTAAATTAGCAATAAATTAGTAATTAATTCCTTGGGGTTGAATTTTCGATTTTCATCATTTTTTCGGGGGTGAGTTCCGCGCTAGGGGATGATGGGGTAGTTGTTCAGGATTGGTTAATATACCAATCAAGAGCAATTAAATAGCAATAAAATATGCCGTTAAAATGATCCCCGTACTCCTTTTCATTGCCGAGATATAGAGTGGGTGCTGCTAGCTTTACCGTAAAGCTAGCAGCACCCACTGTTTCTCGGAAACGGCTACAGCAATAAATTTTTTCTTTCCGTAATAAATTAGCAATAAATTAGCAATTAATTCCTTGGGGTTGAATTTTCGATTTTCATCATCTTTTTGGGGGTGAGTTTTACGCTAGGGGATGATGGGGTAGTTTTTTGGGTTTGGTTAATATTCCAATCAAGAGCAATTAAATAGCAATAAAATATGCCGTTAAAATGATCCCCGTACTCCTTTTCATTGCCGAGATATAGAGTGGGTGCTGCTAGCTTTACCGTAAAGCTAGCTGCACCCACTGTTTCTCGGAAACGGCTACAGCAATAAATTTTTTCTTTCCGTAATAAATTAGCAATAAATTAGCAATTAATTCCTTGGGGTTGAATTTTCGATTTTCATCATCTTTTTGGGGGTGAGTTTTACGCTAGGGGATGATGGGGTAGCTTTTCAGGATTGGTTAATATTCCAATCAAGAGCAATTAAATAGCAATAAAATATGCCGTTAAAATGATCCCCGTACTCCTTTTCATTGCCGAGATATAGAGTGGGTGCTGCTAGCTTTACCGTAAAGCTAGCAGCACCCACTGTTTCTCGGAAACGGCTACAGCAATAAATTTTTTCTTTCCGTAATAAATTAGCAATAAATTAGCAATTAATTCCTTGGGGTTGAATTTTCGATTTTCATCATCTTTTTGGGGGTGAGTTTTACGCTAGGGGATGATGGGGTAGTTTTTTGGGTTTGGTTAATATTCCAATCAAGAGCAATTAAATAGCAATAAAATATGCCGTTAAAATGATCCCCGTACTCCTTTTCATTGCCGAGATATAGAGTGGGTGCTGCTAGCTTTACCGTAAAGCTAGCAGCACCCACTGTTTCTCGGAAACGGCTACAGCAATAAATTTTTCCTTTGCGTAATAAATTAGCAATAAATTAGCAATAAAATATAGTCTTAGTCTGAATTTGGTCTTATGAAGTGGTGCTGCTGACTTTACCGACATGGAAATCTCGTCAGGATTTGAAGTGAATAAGGGTCTTAAACAGGGCTGCTGTCTATCGCCGACACTATTTAAAATATATTTAGAGCAAGTTTTGAAATCCTGGAAAAGGAAATGTAAGAATATGGGTATACCGCTAAATGATGATAACATGCTATACACTCTATGTTTTGCGGATGATCAGATTCTTATGGCCCAGGATTATCACGATATTGAATATATGACCCGAAAAGTCATAGAAGAGTACCGGAACTGGGGTTTAGAAGTGAATACCAAGAAAACGGAATATATGTGCGTTGGAGGTATACAGCAGGATCTAGCGTTGGAAAATGAAATAACTATTAATCACTGTCAGGAATATAAATACTTGGGTCTTACAATTACACAAGATGGAACGTTGGACAAGAATATCCAAGAAAGGTACACACAAGGAAGGAAAGCTATCGCATTATTGAACAAAATCCTATGGGACCAAAGTATCTCCAAAGAAAATAAACGTAACATCTATAACAGCATTGTTAAGAGCATTATAACATACAGCAGCGAAGTTTCGCCACTTAAAGAAAAATCCGAAAATATGCTCAGAACAACTGAAAAGGACTTCTGGAGAAGATCTGCTGGTATATCAAGAATACAAAAAATCAGAAATACAAGAATATTGGAGATAATGGATGTAAAGCATGCAATAATGGATGATATAAAAACAAAGCAACTAAGATGGTTTGGCCACGTACAACGTATGGAAGAAGACAGATTACCCAAGCAAGTGCTACGATGGGCACCAAAAGGACGGCGGAAGAGAGGAAGACCTAGGAAAAGCTGGATAGAAGGATTCCATAGGGAAATCGGAGAAAGAGGCATGAACGAAGACATGTGCTACGATCGAGAGCAATGGCGATTGGGAATCGGAAGACATCGTAGAACATTATGAACCGATTATATATATATATATATATATATATATATATATATATATATATATATATATATATATATATATATATTTACATACCAAATAAATGGTGTAAGATCACATCGTTAAATCCTCCGTATATCAATGGGTACCAATAGAATAGACTAGTTTCGCGATGCCTCGCTCGTCAGTATTCGGCTAGGTACGAATTGATACACCGACGGTTCAATGATGTGTCTTAATATTTCGCACCTCAGGTGCCGAGCTACAAAAGTGCCATCTACTCTGATGACCAAGAAGTAGAAACACGACTCGAAAAGAGAAGTTTTCCACAATCTTTTGAGCTGTATTAAAAGTTGCCTGCATGCAGGGCTTCGGCAAAAGCTTTGCCAATGCTAGATTTTACATACCAAATAAATGGTGTAAGATCACATCGTTAAATCCTCCGTATATCAATGGGTACCAATAGAATAGACTAGTTTCGCGATGCCTCGCTCGTCAGTGGCATTGATATACGGAGGATTTAACGATGTGATCTTACACCATTTATTTGGTATGTAAAATCTAGCATTGGCAAAGCTTTTGCCGAAGCCCTGCATGCAGGCAACTTTTAATACAGCTCAAAAGATTGTGGAAAACTTCTCTTTTCGAGTCGTGTTTCTACTTCTTGGTCATCAGAGTAGATGGCACTTTTGTAGCTCGGCACCTGAGGTGCGAAATATTAAGACACATCATTGAACCGTCGGTGTATCAATTCGTACCTAGCCGAATACTGACGAGCGAGGCATCGCGAAACTAGTCTATTCTATTGGTACCCATTGATATACGGAGGATTTAACGATGTGATCTTACACCATTTATTTGGTATGTAAAATCTAGCATTGGCAAAGCTTTTGCCGAAGCCCTGCATGCAGGCAACTTTTAATACAGCTCAAAAGATTGTGGAAAACTTCTCTTTTCGAGTCGTGTTTCTACTTCTTGGTCATCAGAGTAGATGGCACTTTTGTAGCTCGGCACCTGAGGTGCGAAATATTAAGACACATCATTGAACCGTCGGTGTATCAATTCGTACCTAGCCGAATACTGACGAGCGAGGCATCGCGAAACTAGTCTATTCTATTGGTACCCATTGATATACGGAGGATTTAACGATGTGATCTTACACCATTTATTTGGTATGTAAAATCTAGCATTGGCAAAGCTTTTGCCGAAGCCCTGCATGCAGGCAACTTTTAATACAGCTCAAAAGATTGTGGAAAACTTCTCTTTTCGAGTCGTGTTTCTACTTCTTGGTCATCAGAGTAGATGGCACTTTTGTAGCTCGGCACCTGAGGTGCGAAATATTAAGACACATCATTGAACCGTCGGTGTATCAATTCGTACCTAGCCGAATACTGACGAGCGAGGCATCGCGAAACTAGTCTATTCTATTGGTACCCATTGATATACGGAGGATTTAACGATGTGATCTTACACCATTTATTTGGTATGTAAAATCTAGCATTGGCAAAGCTTTTGCCGAAGCCCTGCATGCAGGCAACTTTTAATACAGCTCAAAAGATTGTGGAAAACTTCTCTTTTCGAGTCGTGTTTCTACTTCTTGGTCATCAGAGTAGATGGCACTTTTGTAGCTCGGCACCTGAGGTGCGAAATATTAAGACACATCATTGAACCGTCGGTGTATCAATTCGTACCTAGCCGAATACTGACGAGCGAGGCATCGCGAAACTAGTCTATTCTATTGGTACCCATTGATATACGGAGGATTTAACGATGTGATCTTACACCATTTATTTGGTATGTAAAATCTAGCATTGGCAAAGCTTTTGCCGAAGCCCTGCATGCAGGCAACTTTTAATACAGCTCAAAAGATTGTGGAAAACTTCTCTTTTCGAGTCGTGTTTCTACTTCTTGGTCATCAGAGTAGATGGCACTTTTGTAGCTCGGCACCTGAGGTGCGAAATATTAAGACACATCATTGAACCGTCGGTGTATCAATTCGTACCTAGCCGAATACTGACGAGCGAGGCATCGCGAAACTAGTCTATTCTATTGGTACCCATTGATATACGGAGGATTTAACGATGTGATCTTACACCATTTATTTGGTATGTAAAATCTAGCATTGGCAAAGCTTTTGCCGAAGCCCTGCATGCAGGCAACTTTTAATACAGCTCAAAAGATTGTGGAAAACTTCTCTTTTCGAGTCGTGTTTCTACTTCTTGGTCATCAGAGTAGATGGCACTTTTGTAGCTCGGCACCTGAGGTGCGAAATATTAAGACACATCATTGAACCGTCGGTGTATCAATTCGTACCTAGCCGAATACTGACGAGCGAGGCATCGCGAAACTAGTCTATTCTATTGGTACCCATTGATATACGGAGGATTTAACGATGTGATCTTACACCATTTATTTGGTATGTAAAATCTAGCATTGGCAAAGCTTTTGCCGAAGCCCTGCATGCAGGCAACTTTTAATACAGCTCAAAAGATTGTGGAAAACTTCTCTTTTCGAGTCGTGTTTCTACTTCTTGGTCATCAGAGTAGATGGCACTTTTGTAGCTCGGCACCTGAGGTGCGAAATATTAAGACACATCATTGAACCGTCGGTGTATCAATTCGTACCTAGCCGAATACTGACGAGCGAGGCATCGCGAAACTAGTCTATTCTATTGGTACCCATTGATATACGGAGGATTTAACGATGTGGTCTTACACCATTTATTTGGTATGTAAAATCTAGCATTGGCAAAGCTTTTGCCGAAGCCCTGCATGCAGGCATATATATATATCCATCTTGTGCATATTTTGTATTATATATATATATATATATATATATATATATATATATATATATATATCATTTATATTTGTTCTATAAAATTATTTTATCTTCTTCTTAAAATCCGCCCATTAACTATATAGCAAAATCTCTTTTTCAGGAAATAGCAAGCGAAAATCAATGTCAATCAGAAAAGAATAAAATAATATGAGATGCCTTGGGATGTAGAATAATATTTTTAGTATTATTTTATGTGCTATTATATTGAAAACTTAGTCTTTTAAAATTTGTTTAATTTACTAGGGTTGGTTTTGTATTTTGATAACGATTTCCGAAATGACAATCGAAACTTCAAATAAACTTAATATTAAATTAATACTATGGCCAATTTTCGCCAAAAATAGTAAATTTCTTGCCAATGTGCTTAGGAAATGGCTTCCAAACAGTACTAATAAATAATTGCAAGAGTTATTAATTGGGGATTAAAAAGACGGTGTATATAGAGTACTGTGTCATCATGATACAGGAGTCTTATATAAAGGCGACATACATATATAGAAAGTAATTAACCTACTGATGAAACGACGAAATAGATGATCAGCATACAAACTTTAATGTACTACGCAGAAGAATTACCCAACGGCACAGACATAATAACTCAGGATAGGAGATATAAGAGAAGCTCAAAAAGGTAAGAATAATACTAAGTACTAAGAAACGTAATCCGTAAATCAAAAAGCGATCCGTGGAATCAGCTCTGTGTGGAAGTAAATCAAGATGTGTGGAGGTCGGCTACCAGATTTTCGTTAAAAAATGCTGTAGTTTTTAGGCCTATGAGATTCCAATGGAAATGGGAGAATGAAAATAGCAATATTTATATTTATTAAGCGCAACAGGCCTTGTAGGCCTAGGGCTAAAATGTTTACATTTCTGATTACATAAATAATATAATAAATAACTTAATATAACTTACATAACTTATAAAACTTATAAATTCTATTTAATTACACTTCAGTCTTTTTATACACTCCTTCACCACCTCTCTCCATTTTCTTCTGTCCAATGCTAGTTCTTTCCATCTCTCAATGTTACTTTTCTTCAAGTCTTCATACACACTGTCCTTCCATCTTTTCCTTAGCCTGCCTTTCCTCCTCTTTTGTATTGGTCTTCGTGAGAGTACCATTTTTGGCATTCATTTACTTCCCATTCTCTCGATGTGCCCCAAGTATCGTATTCTCTGTGCTTTGATCGTCGTCGTGATCGTTGGCTCTTGATATAGTTCTTCCAATTCTTTATTGGTTCTTCTTCTCCACTGACCTTTTATTTTCACACCTCCATATATTGCTCTTTGCATTTTTCTCTCCCATCTTTCTAAAAGGTCTGTTTCTGACTTTTTGTGTACCCATGTTTCGCATGTGTATGTTACTGTAGCAGTTTAAGAGCTGGGAGCGGATTTTGTGCGTGATAAGTAATATGGAAAAACTATACGGGGATATGTTGAATAAGTTGTGTACATGACTTTCACCAACGGCCGGAAACCAGCGTGGGGGCCGAGGGTAGTTATAAGGGGTCAAAGTCGCGGTCCTTATTATTTTTTTTATGGCGTTCATGATCGAGATAGTGCATCAAAATTTGAGAATAAGTAGGTCATGACGTACCTAAGTAAAATCTCTAGGGGAGCAACTCTGCGTGGCCGACAAAGAGGTGGGGGTAGGGGTAAATATAAAAAATATAATGGGTTTTTTGAGACGGTGGGGATTGAGATAGTGCACCAAAATTTGGGTATAAGTATACCATGACATTACTAAGTAAAATCACCAGAGCCGGAAACCAGAGTGGATGAGGAAGGTAGTTATAAGGGGTCAAAGTCCCGTTTTTTATTATTTTTTTTTTGTGACGCCCATGATCGAGATAGTGCACCAAAATTTTTGAATAAGTAGGTCATGACGTAACTAAGTAAAATCTCCAGGAGTGGAATGCTGCGTGGCCGATAAAGGGGTGGGGCAGGGGTGAATATAAAAAAATGTAAGGGGTTTTTTGCGACGTTCGCGATTGAGATAGTGCACCAAAATTTGGAAGTAAGTAGGTAATGAGGTAACTAAATAAAATCTCCAGGGGCGGAACGCTGCTTGGGGTACAAAGGGATGGTAGGCAGGGGTGAGTATAAAAATATATAGGGTTTTTTTGCCGTTCGTGATCGAGATAGTGCACCAAAATTTGGGAATAAGTAGATCATGACATTACTAAGTAAAATCTCCAGGGCGGAACGCTGCGTGGGGGACAAATGTTGTGCCGGGTCACAAAAAAAATAATACACACTGCGACTTTGACCCCTTAAAACTACCCTCATTCCCAACTCTGATTTCCGGCTTTGGGGTTATTACTTAGCTAAGTCATGGTCTACTTATTCCCAAATTTTGGTGCACTATCTCAGTCTAGCACGTCGCAAAAAAACCCTTATATTTTTTATATTCACACCTACCCCCACCCCTTTATCGGCCACGCAGCGTTCCACCCCTGGAGATTGTACTTAGTTACCTCATGACCTACTTATTCCCAAATTTTGGTGTATTATCTCGATCATGAGCGTCACAAAAAAAATAATAGAAGCGGCGACTTTGACCCCTTATAACTACCCTCGTCCCCCACCTCGGGTTTTCGGCTCTGAGGATTTTACTTAGTTATGTCATGGTCTACTTATTCCCAAATTTTGGTGCACTCTCTCAATCACGAACGTCGCAAAAAACCCCTTATATTTTTTGTAATCACCCCTGCCCCACCCCTTTGTCGGCCACGCAGCGTGCCACCCCTGGAGATTTTACTTAGTTACGTCATGACCTACTTATTCCCAAATTTTGGTGCACTATCTCGATCATGAGCGTCACAAAAAAAAAATAATAAAATACGGGACTTTGACCCCTTATAACTATCTTCCTCCCCCACTCTGGTTTCCGGCTCTGGGGATTTTACTTAGTAATGTCATGGTCTACTTATACCCAAATTTTGGTGCACTGTCTCAATCACGAACGTCGCAAAAAACCCCTTATATTTTTTATATTCACCCGTACCCCCACCTCTTTGTCGACCACGCAGCGTTGCGCCCCTAGAGATTTTACTTAGGTACGTCATGACCTACTTATTCTCAAATTTTGGTGCAATATCTCGATCATGAGCATCATAAAAAAAAATAATAAAAACCGCGACTTTGACCCCTTATAACTACCCTCGGCCCCAACTCTGGTTTCCGGCCGTTGGTGAAAGTCATGTACACAACTAATTCAACATATCCCCGTATAGTTTTTCCATATTACTTATCACTCACAAAATCCGCTTCTATCTCTCCGTCTATAGGTCTGATAACAGTCTTATAAATTCTTATTTTTGTTTTTTTGATACGTATTTGGATTTCAATAATGTGCGTAATGCTCCATATTTTTTATTTCCATTAGCTATTCTTGCCTTTATCTCCCCTTCTTCATGACCATTTTCATCTATTTTGGCTCCCAGGTAAATAATTTCTTTGGCTCTTTTGAACGAGTATGTTTTTTCTCCATCTATTTGTACTATGATGTTATTCTCTTTTTTTTTATCTCTCCCATTATCATATACTTTGTCTTTTCTTCATTTATTTTAAGTCCGAATTTTTTGGCTTCTGTTATTATGTTTTTCATTAACTTTTGTAGTTCTTTTTTGCTTGTTGCTAATAGCGTCAGATCATCTGCAAATGCTATGCATTGGGGTCGTTTTTAAATATTGTTTCTCGCATGTTTATTCTGCTTTTCCTGATTATTCCTTCCAATGTTAGATTGAATGCCGTTGTTGATAGTGGGTCTCCTTGTCGTAATCCTTCCTTCGTTTCAAACTTTTTGGATGTATCTCTTTCCAAGCTATTTCGTTTGTTGTGTTTTCTTGCGTCATCTTTACCATCCTGACAATTTTACTTGGTATCCCCAATCCCCCAAGATCGACTCAGCCTGAATAAAATGAGTACCTTGGGTAACACCAGGGCTAATAATAGGCGGTTGAAGCGTAGCACTGGCCCTGCTACCTTCCTTGTATACCGTAGGCACTAGATATAGCAGACTACCCTGCTATACTCCCAAAGCCACGTGAGCGGTATAAAACGGGAGACTATTATTATCCCCAATTCTTTCATCAGTTCGTACATCTGCTGTCTGCTTACTGTGTGGTAAACCTGCTTAAAGTATATGAACAAAGCATATAGTACTGTTTTATGTTAGTAACAGGTAGTCTGTATTTCTTTTAAGGCAAATATTTGGTCAGTCGTTGATCTGTTGTTTCTAAAACCTGCCTGGTATTCTCCCAGTATTTTTTCCGAATATTGACTTAGCCTTTTTCTTATACTTTGTGCCAAGATTTTGTAAACTATTTCTAATAGTGCGATGCCTCTGTAGTTTTCGCGTAGCATCCTATCATCTTTTTTATGTATAGGGCATATCCTTGCTATGGTCCACTCTTCTGGCATTTTTTCTACTTCCCATATTTTTTTTATCAGGTCATATATCTCTTTCTGTAGTTTTTTCCCTAATAATTTTATCATTTCGGCCGATATTTCTGTTATTCCTGGGCTTTTGTTATTTTTCAAGCTCTTTATTTCGTTCTTTATTTCTTGTTCTGTGGGTATTTCTATTGCTATCTGATTATCTTCAATTTCATGATTTGTTTCCTTTTGTACTTTACTCTTATTTAGCAGTTCTGTGAAATAGTTTTGCCAGCTTCCCATCATTTTTTCTGGCTCATTTAGCAACATCCCTTTATCATCTCTCATATATGGGTTGTTTTTTTTGATATCCTCTTTCCATTTTCTTCATCATACCAATCTTTTGTTTTGTGTTTTCTTTTAGTTTTCGCTAGGATTGCTTTACTTGTGTTCAAGATTGCTTCTTTTATATTTTCCCACTGTTTGTCTGGGTTTGACGTTTCTTGTTCTCTGATTAGTCTGTTGGTTATTCCCTGATCATACTTCTTCTGTGTGTTGATATCTTTTAGTAGTTCTATGTTGAATTGTTTTCCAATTTTTTCTTTTGTTTTATTGTTTTTCTTTATGTTATGCTCGATTTTGTATTCTGCTCTAACCAAGTAGTGGCCCGAGTTACAGTCCGCTCCTCTCATGCTCTTTACATTTATTACATTGTTTGCATGTTTTTTCTCTATTAAAATATGGTCTATCTGATTAACTGTCTTTTTATCAGGGGAAATCCACGTTCCTTTATATATATCTTTTCGGCGTAATTGTGTGCTTCTTATCACCATTTGCCTTTCTGTTGCAAAGCCTATTATTCTTTGGCCACTATCGTTCGACACCTCACGCTTACTATATTTCCCCCCATTATGTGCTCGTATATATTCTCTCTTCCGACTTTGGCGTTGCAGTCTCCCATTATTATTTGATGTCAAACCCTGGTAATTTATCATATTCTCTTTCCCATTGCTTGTAGAATTCATCTTTTTCTTCTTCTGTGGCATCTTCAATCGGTGCGTATACATTTATTATAGTTATATTTCGTTTGTCCCCTTTTAATCTTATTGTGCATAATCTATCTGATATTGGCTGGAATACCATTACCCTTTCCTTCCATTTTCGCTGCATTATAAAACATGTTCCTAACCTTTTGGTTTCTCCCCCGCTTTTAAAAATACCACGTCTTCTATTTCTACTATTTCTGTCTCCAACTGTTTTGTCTCTTGTAAAGCTATTATTTCTAAATTATATCTTTTAATTTCTCTAATTAATTCTTTGAGTTTTCCTGTTTCGTATGTGCCTCTTACATTCCATGTACCCAAGTTGACTTTAGTTTTCTTTTTGTTATTTTTACTGATTGCTTTGTCCATTGCCTGCGTCGTTTCTGTCTCATTTATCTCTGTTGCAAACTGTATCTTGTCATTTTTCGGCTTTTCTTTTTTATTGCTGTCTTGATTTGTTTTATTTCCATAGTTCGTAATCCAATCCTCTTCTTTGCATTTTTCGACGTCATTTGTTTCCTTTCATTGCTGTTTCTTAGTTTTTTGCTTTGGTCTCTACCTCTCTCTAAATTTCATTATGATGAAACAGGAAATAGCTTGCGAACAGTATTAAATAAATAATTGCAAGAGTTATTATTTGGGGATTAAAAAAACCGTATATATAGAGTACTGTGTTATCATGATACAGGAGTCTTATAGAAAGGCTGGTAGGGGAGCCCAAGCGGGGATTTTTGCAGTTACTCGAGCGCGTCAGATTAGCATATGGGAGAAACCTGGTACCCTGCAGATGAACCTCTACCATATATTGGCTCTTAACACAGGGGAGTTCGTTAAGGGGGGCCCGAAAAAAAAATCTACCCTTAAAAATACTCGAAATTGTCAGATTAAGATAAGGTAAGTTAAGTACATGCAAAAGAGTGTATATTTCAAAAATCTGACGATTTGAGCAGAGGGTGAGGAAATGGGTGAGTCCCAAAGTTTCACAAGAAATAAGCGAATATGTCGCGAAATAAATGACAGATCGAAAAACTAAAAAATACGTGCTCAATATATTTTAAAAATCTATCCAATGATACCAAACACGACTTCCCACGGAGAGGGGTGGGGGGTAAATTTAATATTTTAAATACGAATCCCGCGATATTTCGCGAAATGAACATCAGATCGAAAAACTGTAAAATACACTTATTCGATACTTTTAAAAAATCTATCGAATGGCACCAAACACGACTCCCCAAGGAGGTGGGGTGGGGGGTTACTTTAAAATCTTAAATAGAAGCCCCCATTTTTTATTGCAGATTTGGATTCCTTACGTAAAAATAAGTAACTTTTATTCGAAACATTTTTTCGAATTATGAATAGATGGCGTTATAATCGGAAAAAACGATTATTGGAAATGGAAAATTAAATTAAAAAATGGCAAGCGCCCACTAAAATGGAAAATTTTACTTAACTTTTTTTGGTTTTAGGACCTACTCTTCACAACCCAATAGGTCCCCATAACGCTCGAGTGACTGCACATTTAGCATACTTTGCTCCCCTACCATATATAGAAAGTAATTAACCTACTGATGGATCGAGGAAATAGATGACCAGTTTACAATCTTTAATGTAATACGCAGAAGAATTACCCAACGTCACAGACATAATAACTCAGGATAGGAGATATAAGAGAAGCTCAAACAGGCAAGAATAGTACTAAGAAACATAATCCGTAAATCAAAAAGCGATCCGTGGATTCAGCTCTGTGAGGGAGTAAATCAAGGTGTGTGGAGGGCGGCTACCAGAAGTTTTCAGCCCTATTAGATTAGAATGGAAATGGGATAATGACAATAGCTGCATTACTAAATACTCCGAGCAAGAAATACTACTGAGGTTCCTAATCAGGAAAACACTAGAGGGTAAGAAAATCATAAGGGGTAAGCATATAGTTTAACATAAAGTAGGTCTGCAGTTCATGACGTCGATAGCGAATAGACTGTACAGATTGGGACAGGAGATGTTGAAAATGCATTCAATAGAAAGAAGAATAAAAAAATATGAAAAAAAATTTTTAAGAAACGCTTTTCGTGGCTAAAATTAAAAATATTATAAAAAATCAACTAAAAAGCAAAAAATAAAAAAAAATTGAAAAAATCTAACACATCCGTCAAAGAAAAGCGTTCTGAAGCTATTTCCTTGTGGCATTTTTATAATTAAGTATTTTCTATGGGCAGTAAGCCACAATTTTACTAAAAAATGAATTTATTAACGTTTCGAAGCCCAAATCGGGTTTCGTTGTCAAAATACAAAATACTATTAAAATAAACAAAAATGTTGTTGCTAAGTAAAAAAATTCTTCTAATAATTTATTTAATCTGACTCATTTATATTGGTAATTCAGACATACCTATATTATACATTTTAAAGTAGAAGACTTTAAAATGATATCGCCAAAGAAAAGCGTGGCGAGTGTTCATCGAATAAACGGTTTTCGCCCCACGCTTTTCTTTAACGAATGTGTTAGATTTTTTCAATTTTTTTTAATTTTTGCTTTTTGGTTGATTTTTTTTATATTTTTAATTTTAGTCACACGTAACTAAAGAAAAGCATTTCTTAAATTTTTTTTTTTCATATTTCTTTATTTTTTATTTTTAGTCTTACACTTTTTAAACATTAAAATATATCGTCATGTTTATTAAAATATGTATAAAACATATATATGATGTACAAACATGAAAAGTAGTCGGAATCGGCAAAAAATTTGAAACTTTATTGTTTATTAATGAAGCATAACATGAACAATTAACGTAAAATGTGAAATTATGTATTGTTCATATCATTAGCTATACAATAAGTAAAAGTTTCAAGATTTTACATGGTGAAAAACAAGAGAATTTAAGCGTTTTCCATTAAAATATTTTTTTTTTTTAATTTAAACAATTAATAAACATGAAAATAAAAATTTTATTGACTATTCGTGTATTGTTCCCGCGAATGCATATGTTTGCAAATTTTCATTCATTTGCATTGAAGAAAAGGCACTCAAATTAATAGTCCTGTCGCCAGGGGGGGTGCAACGGCCTCGTTAATTCAGATATACTTACCCAAGTTTTTTTTTATGTATTTTGACCCGTAGAACACGAATTTTTTGGGTAACAGTTGATCCGGATGTCGATAAGATTGTTATAAACAAAGAACTTGAGGAATTACATAGCAGCGATTTTTCGCAAAACAAAACATTTTTTTGTATTTTTTGGACGATTTTCAGCAAAAAATGGTTTTACAAGTTTTTTCGTAGGATGCATAGTTTTCGAGATAAACGCGGTTAAACTTTCAAAAAATCGAAAATGTGCAATTTTTGAACCGGAATAACTTTTGATTAAAAAATAAAATAGCAATTCTGCTTACTGCATTTGAAAGTTCAAGTCAAATGACATCGGTTTTGATTATTTGCATTGCTAAAAATTAAGTTTTTATTTGTCAAACAAAGCTATAAACACATAGTGTTTCCCGTGCCAAATGCATGCGTTTTAATGTACGTAATATACGTAGAAATTCTGTATGCGCGCCTACTCGTTCGATTTCAAATTAGAAATGCATTGAAAACACCATTCAATCACTATGTGTTTATAGATTTGTTTAACAATAAAAAAATTATTTTTTAGCACTAAAAATAGTCAAAGCCGGTAGAATTTGACTTGAACTTTCAAATGCAGGAAGCAGAATTGCTATTTTATTTTTCAATCAAAAGTTATTCGGGTTCAAAAATTGCAATTTTTCGATTTTTTAAAAGTTCAACCTCGTTTATGTTGAAAATTATGTATCCTACGAAAAAACTTGTAAAAACATTTTTTGCTTAGAATGACTCAAAATATACAAAAAAATGTTTTATTTTGCGAAAAATCGCTGTTATGTGATTCCTCAAGTTCTTTGTTTATAACAATCTTATCGACATCCGGATCGACTGTTACCTAAAAAATTCGTGTTCTACTGGTCAAAATACATAAAGAAAACTTGGGTAAGTCCATCTGAATTAAGGAGGCCGTTGTACCCCTACTGGCGACAGGACTATAACGTCTAAAGATTTGACGCAAACTATTGAACTAAATAAAAGCGTTTAAAAGTTAAAAGGATTATTTCATTCATAGGAGATTCTGACCAATATAAAGCTACTGAAAAAAAAATTAAACTGATTATTTTTAATTGATTTTAACTTCCAATCGTATAGTAAGATATTTGATCACGTGTTTAATTCTGTCCAATCAGATTAAAATTATACTAAGAATTATCTACTGTAGAAAATTACGGATAGAATTTTTTTAAGTAGATTGTTTCTGTTTAATTGCAACCAGTTTCCTAGTTTTGACAACTGTCACATTTAAGAAAATATCCATAATATACGTATTAAAAAATAATCTTACGAATATCACACGACAGTAAGAATAAATAAGAAAATAATGCTTCATTTTTACTCACATTTGTTGTCATTGGGCAATAGCAACTCGAGCCCTGCGGGCTCTTGTGTCTACTGCCAGACAACAAATTTTCGAAAAACTGTAACATTATTTTCAATTTATTCTCACTCTCTTGTGATATTGTACCCGATAATTTTTGATAATTTCCCGTCGTCAAGTATATTACGTCAGATGCCCTTCGATGCTATGAAAAAATACATTTACTGACATTAATGACAATTAATGTTTTAAAAATTATAAAAGTGATGACTTTCAACCGTCAAATATTTATAACAACTGTGTGTTTAATTGTACTAATTTGTACTTACATAAAAAAATTACAATAAAATTTTGGTTTTGAACAGTTTTATTCATGAAATAATCGCAACAAATTGCACTCGATCTCTAAAATTAACATAGAATTTTAGAGCTCTTGTGCAATTACTACTGATTATTTCATTCATAGGAGATTCTGACCAATAGAAAGCTACAGAAATAAAAATTACGGCAATAATTTTTGATAATATCCCGTCGTCAAGCATTATGTAAGATGAGTGAAGTCTACGGTGTTTCTAAATCCTTCACCTAATAGAGATGAGTATCTATTAGTCCAGTATGATATTGTATCATCTTAAATATTTGGGGTAAAGATTTTGTGAGTAAGTGGTGAATTTGACTTTACACTTGCTTATTATTTTTCTGCCAATAATAATTGTCTTCTTATCAATAACGGAGATTCCACAGTTTCTACTATTAGTGGTTTAATTGAAGTTGATTTTATTGCATCAATGCAATATAGTTAAAAACTTCTTGGAAAACTATACAGACCAAAAAATAATAGAAATATATCAACAATCTTCTGAAAGCTACAGTGATTTAGGCTGCAACGTGTCTCTTAATAAATTTCCTTGATTCCCACTTGACCTATTTCCCCAAAATTTGGAGGTTTTAGTGATAGTGATAAAGATTAAGAACGTTTCCATCAAGATATTTTCAGTATATAAAAACATTATCAAAGAAAATGCAGTCCAGGATACTGGCTGACGTCTGCTGGGCATTTAAAAGAAATGTGCTAGAAGCAAAATACCCAAGAAGTTTCCTCACAACCACCTTGTAATGCAGTAAACCCATAAACGTATAGATGTAAATAGTTAAAAAATGGGTTATTTGTATTTGTCTGTCACAAGAAAACCATACGTGATAGAAACAAACTATTATCATTTTTGAATTCAGTGTAAAAGTACTATATTTATGATTAGGGAATAAAACTATTGGGACAATAGTATATTGTACAACAAGTGAGAAAAAAGACATATTTCTTACGAGCGCAGAAGTTTGTTGGCACGAGCCGAGGCACGAGGCGAGGGCCGCAAATCAAGCGAGGGAGAAATATGTCATTTTCACATGTGTTGTACACTGTACTTTTTCTATGGATGCGCTTTTGTCAAGAGTTCAAATTTCAAAATTAAATAATTTAGGTGCTTTTAGGTATATTATATGCATAAATTGAAATAAAATACATAATATACATGTAGGTATTTAATATTCTTAAAATTTATATACCTTATTTTTTAAAATTCTAATTAACAGTTATTTTTGAACAGTTTTGAAAGGTAATTCCTGGTAAGTTTTGCTTTAACACGGCGATCATAGTATGAAAGACCGTAGAAGAACCCGTCAGAAAAATTATTTCTCACTACAATGGCCGACTTTTCTCACTGCTTGAGGAATTATTCGTTTTGAATGTAGTAAGCAGTGAGAGAAGTTGCATATTGTATAGCATCCATAGAAAAAACATATTTTTTCTACAGCCTAGTGTAACCTATCGCAGAACCTCTCAAAGTACTCAAACATAATAGTTAATCGAGTTGAATGTGTTCCATTTGAAATTTTTTGTTGTTGAAGTTCTTGATTTATTCACATATCCCTCTATCTATTGCCATTGTCAAGTTTGCACTAAATTTTAATAAAAACCAATGCCAATTTGTAGTAAAATTCAGCAAACAACTCAAATATAGAGAAAAATATCGTTTATACTTACTTGTACAAACAATCTAACCCTCTAGAAAACTAGTTAACTTCTCAAGTGTCGCCATTCTAGAGTGTTAATAGAATAGCGGCTCACAAAGGATAATGAGGTCGATGTACAGAGAGTGGATAATTGAATTCAATCCGATTTTTGTGATTTTCGGTTCGTTCTCTCTTTAAATAACTTTAAACTCTAAAATACTTTAAAATAGAATATAATGAATTAAATTATGAGTTCATATAAATTCAAAGTAAATTAAAGGCGTAAGCGTAAAATTTCGCACCAATGTGTTTTAGATGCATTCATTTTTTTCGAATCCTGAGAAAACTATTAAGTATTTTTGAAAAATTTAAACACAGAATGAAATATTACATTATTACCGAGGTTAGGAAGTCCCTTAAAATTGTAGAGTAAGGAAAAAACCCTTACTGTATAATATTAATATAATATGTATTTAAAAAAAGGTACATAATTTTACGTAATTTAGGTTGTTACAAAAGATATTGTTTCTACATACACAAACAAAACGAAGGTTGATTGACAAAGTTTGTTTGTGTAACCTCGCAGAGACTCACGTATAGCTTACTTCCAAAGTCCGAGTTGGAAGAAGAGATAAATAGCCCACAGAGGGATTAAATTGAGCATTATAGTATTGTCATTATTCATAGCAAGATTCAGATCGTTACTATGCTAGTGAGCCGTCTGCGAGAAGGGTGTCCTGAAGGTCTCTTTACAGTAAACCCGTAGGTACTCATTAGCCTGTAGAATTCAGCATACGTTCCAAGCCTAAAGGGTATCATTGCCTACATGTTTTCTAATTTTTTTTTTATATTTTTAGCATAATGGAATTATCAACACATTTCTTATCAACACATTTCGCACTAAAAACTCAACCTGTATATTGAAACTTACTAATATTTTAAAAGTTAACACAAATTTTGGAATCAAACAAAAACTAAATAAAATAAGTTTGCAAGTTCCAAAAGACAAATTCACGCTGAAAATTAAAGTTAAGGGCGTAGGCACAAAATTTGGCGACAATGTGTTTTAAATGCACTCATTTTTTCGAATCCTAAAAAACTGATTCGTATTTTTGACAAATTTATACGCAGAATGAAGGATTACATTATTACCGAGGTCCAAAAGTCCTTGAAAACTTATATAATGTTTATTTTAATAAGTTACAGGGATAAAAACAAAAAGAGAAAATTTAGTGTGATTTTTAATTTGAAATATCTCATTTTAAAGAAACCTTTTGGTTGTTTTGTACAGTAAGGGAAAAAACCCTTACTGTATAATATAATGTGTATCGAAAAAAAATGTATATAATTTTAAGTAATTTAGGTTGTTACAAAAGATTGTTTCTACATTCACAAACAAAACGAAGGTTGATTGACGAAGTTTGTTTGTCTAACCTCGCAGAGACTCACGTATAGCTTACTTCCAAAGTCCGAGTTGGAAGAAGAGATAAATAGCCCACAGAGAGATTAAATTGAGCATTATAGTATTGTCATTATTCATAGGAAGATTAAGATCGATACTATGCTAGTGAGCCGGCCTGCGAGAAGGGTGTCCTGAAGGACTACCCCTCGAAACAACATCTTAGTAACCTTATGTTGACGGATGTTGTAAACCATAAATAAAGTTATAAGTCAAAGTCAGTGTTTCAACTCGACCTACCAACCCTGCAACGTATCATGGCAATCTACCAACTTAACATGGCGACCCTAGCCCTTTAAACCTGGACAGCTGAGACGACAGGACGCTGAGAAGAAATAGTGATGGGAAATAACCAAAACAAGGAGAAAGAGGAGTTATATACCAGAGGAGGATTTATAAACCAGGCGGGAAACAGCGGAGGCACCACAGCTACCAAAGAAAAGGGATACGATATATCTATTCCAGAAATATTGGGAATAATAGCGTTTGCCCTAGTATTCATATTCGTCGTACGGTTAATGTATAGACAATGGAGAAGGCAGCTGGAACGACAGATCCGACGAGAGGTCACTAGATCAACTGAATTGCTGAGAGTGGATACCAACTTTCTAGTTGGTATCCACAAAGTATCCGCAAAGACAAAGTGAGTACATTGGTTTACCTTGCTATATGTGTATATTTAATCATTATACAGCTTGCTAAATATATTTCATTTTTTAAATTTTATTATTAAACAACATTTCGTTTCATTTCGTTTGTTTAAATAAAAATTACAATCTATAAAACTAAAAATAAAAGCAGAAACATTAAACGATCTAACGTTTCATTGTTTTCAATACATAAACTAATTGCATCAAATTATGAGGCAGGTTAATTTTTTTTTTTTATTAGTAAGCTAAACGATTATTTATCAATACTTCCTATTGCATAGTGAACTTGAACTTAATACATGAATCATATTGCA
This sequence comes from Diabrotica virgifera virgifera, assembly GCF_917563875.1. NCBI lineage: Eukaryota > Metazoa > Arthropoda > Insecta > Coleoptera > Chrysomelidae > Diabrotica > Diabrotica virgifera. The sequence continues at coordinate 72,639,105 of NC_065448.1, forward strand.
GAATTTCTACATTTTTCATTAGTTGCTACATCTATTTATAGGTTTTATTTGTTTACTTTAATGATATACACGGAAATATTTATATATATTAGTTGACCGATTAAAAAGACCATCGGAAAATATTTTATTTATGTTCGAAGAAAAAATTCAACAAATTTTGGAGGAACTATGAATATTGGACAGGAATTTATGAAAAATTAATAGACTGCAGAGACAAATTTAATGCAACGCTTACAATATACAATTTAGAAAAAAAAAACAGCGAAAAAGAAGAGATAACCGTCAGGGGGATAATTACAAGGACAAAAGAAAAAATTGAAGCAATAAAAGTCGTATTAGAGAAAAGAAAGCAGAAGCATAAAGGCGATACAATGGCAGAAACATTTGACCTCAAAACCGCAGAGAACCTGATCCCACATATTGGAAGCACAGAAGAGTCGATCAAGGCATTCTCGGATGCGATCGAATTATACAACGAATTTTTGGACGAACTAGGAAAGAAGCAATTGATTAAATACGTATTGACTAAACTGACACAATCAGCGAAACTAAGATTGAAAGGTCCATATTGCTCGATTGGCGAACTAATAGCGGATATTAAGAAAAATATGACGGTGAAACAACCAGTATCTGTTTATTGGCCGAGATAAACTCAGCCAAACAAGCAAATAGATCCATAGAAAGTTTCGGAAGGAATTTGGAAGAGCTTATGGCCAAGCTAACGATTGCACAAGCCAATGGCAACAGTGAATCATAAGAAGTGTTATTAGGAGTTAATGAAAAAATTGCTATAAGCATATTCAAAAATGGACTCAAGGATGAAAAAATTAAAACAATACTAAAAGCAAAAGAAATCGCAACTTTAGCGGAAGCAATCGCTATTGCTAAGGACGAAGAAGCAATGGCACGAACAGAGACTTCAAATGTATATCACATGTGTAAGGCACATAGGGAAAGGAGAAGAAACATTGCGTACGGATACAGAAATAGATTCGACAGAAGGAAGGAAGAAAATAGAAATAACAGAAATAGAGGACCACAGGGACAAACGAGACAACAATACAATAACCAAACAACTTTTCAAAAAGTAGAGGATCTTGGAGATCACCGAGAGGAAAGAACAACAACCAAGGGACGCATCAAAAAGGATATAAAAGAGGTAATGCGGCAGGAACATACTTAGATACAAGCGAACAAAGGACACATAAAATACCCGAAGTAGAGTTTTTTCGTGACCCAACGAATAGAAGCTAACCAATCTTAATCTTACTATGAATAATGACAATACTATAATGCTCAATTTAATCCCTCTGTGTGCTATTTATCTCTTCTTCCAACTCAGACTTTGGAAGTAAGCTATACTTACACCTTGGTTGTGTAACCTCGTCTCTGCGAGGTTACACAAACAAACTTCGTCAATCAACCTTCGTTTTGTTTGTGTATGTAGAAACAATATCTTCTGTAACAACCTAAATTACTTAAAATTATATACATTTTTTCGATACATATTATACAGTAAGGGTTTTTTCCCTTACTGTACAAAATAACCAAAAGGTTTCTTTAGAATGAGATATTTCAAATTAAAAATCACACTAAATTTTCTCTTTTTATTTTTGTCCCTGTAACTTATTAAAATATACATTATAGAAGTTTTCAAGGACTTTTGGACCTCGGTAATAATGCAATCCTTCATTCTGCGTATAAATTTGTCAAAAATACTAATTAGTTTTCTCAGGATTCGAAAAAAATGAATGAATTTAAAACACATTGTCGCCAAATTTTGCGCCTACGCCCTTAACTTTAATTTTCAGCGTGAATTTGTCTTTTGGAACTTGCAAAATTATTTTATTTAGTTTTTGTTTTATTCCAAAATTTGTGTTAACTTTTAAAAGATTAGTAATTTTCAATATACAGGTTGAGTTTTTAGTGCGAAATGTGTTGATAAGAAATGTGTTGATAATTCCATTATGCTACAAAATATAAAAAAAAAATTAGAAAACATGTAGGCAATGATAACCTTTAGGCTTCAAACGTATGCTTAATTCTACAGGCTAATAAATACCTACGGGTTTACTGTAAAGAGACCGAAATCATTAGACCGAAAGCAGTAGACCGAACTCATTAGACCGAAAAGCACTTTACCGAAACCTCACTAGACCGAACAGCAGAAGACCGAAAATCAGTTCTTTTTACTTGTCGCAGTAAAAGAGATAAGACTAATGTAATTAAAACTAAATCTTATTTGGATGGTTATTATAAACAGTTAAAATGGTATTAACGTCACTCTACCCTTAAATTATTTTTACCTTCACTAATTTGTTTAACGGATGAAATTTTTTTTCATATCAGACTGTACAGAGTAAGGCCATTCGCACACACAGCTGCTAAAAAGAAACCAGTTGGTAATTTTAGTTACCAATCAGTTACTTAGTAGTCACTGTCCATGTATTTTAATGAGCGTCCTCACACAGCACTACTAGTTAGCAGCCGGTCTATAATGCGAGAATGATCAGTCGACAGCGGACTGGACATGCAGGTCGCTGGGGGACTAGTTCGTAAACATTTGGAAAATTAATAAAGGATTGAATGGGTCGAACTTTGGTGCTCAGCGAGAGGTAGGTATTTATTACGGATATAGGTAAAGAAATAGTGGGAATTGGTTTACATGTTCTATTGTTGTTTACATTAAAAATAAAAGATGGTTATTTTTGATATCTTAAATAAGCTTAAGATATGAACATGGTTTGTTTGGATTATGCGTGTAAAATTTTTTTATTAGTAGATGTTTCAAAGCTAGTATTTTGCAGTAAATTAAGCTAAGCCAAATTATTTTGTGTGAATTATTGCTCTTATACAGTAAAATTATAAAGGCTCTTAACGATATAATTTCTTATTTGCAGTAAACCTTATTACCTATCTCAGAGAAAAAAGTGTCATATTTTGTTAAAGTTTAACACGCAAAATCAGCGGAATCGTTTAATATAAAATTAGTGCAAGAAGTGGAAAACATCCGTGCCTATATAAACTTAATTAACTAGTACCTATTGATGGGAAATAATCCACAATTTTACTAAAAAAAATGATTTTATTAACGTTTCGTAGTCCAAATCGGATGCCGTTGTCAAAATACAAAAAATATTAATGAATTAAACAAAAATGTTGTTGCTTAGTAAAAAATTCTTCTATGTATTTTTTTTAATCTGACTTATTTATATCGACAATTCAGACATATATTATACATTTTAAAGTAGAAGACTTTAAAGTGATATTGCTAATATTTATGAATTGCGTTTCTGGGACGACTCTACTGAAAGATAGTTTATTCGATTACATGAAATCAACCCCAACTCAAGAATATCCGTCACAACATAATTACATCCGTAATCATGACATGTGATCTGTTTTTAAAAATACAACTACATGCAACGGTGACAATAAATAATAACAACAATATGATTTTAAAGTCTTCTACGTTAAAATGTATAATATATGTCTAAATTTCCGATATAAATGAGTCAGATTAAATAAATAATTTGAAGAATTTTTTACTAAGCAACAACATTTTTGTTTAATTCATTAATATTTTTTGTACTTTGACAACGGCATCCGATTTGGACGTCGAAATATTAATAAAATTATTTTTTAGTAAAATTGTGGCTTCTTTCCCATCAAAAACTAGTTAATTACAAAAATTTCACAAGAAAATAGATTCAGGACAACATAATATATAAACTTAAACACCGCCTAACAAAGCTACTCAGTACAAAGTACAGTCAAGAAGTGACTCGTTTTATTAATTTTCGGTAGCGTAATGTGCGAGCCATAGTTGATAACCCGTTGATAACTCTGATTACCAACTAGTTTAGTTTCTTTTTAGTAGCTGTGTGTGCGAAAGGCCTAACAATTTACACAGTCTATATTATATAAACTACAATTATAGTTCAGAGAAATAAGGAAAAAAAATATCATGTTGGTGACACAACCCCCTCCAGGCCGAAACCAAATTTTTCGAGTAGGATGGACATCTATAATAATAACCTATATGTTTCCTGCAGCCGATTTTTATGATATACACAGTTATAAACAAATGAAGATCAAAAAACGGTAAATTTTCGCTTTTTCGTCTATTACTAAAAAATTGGGCGTTTTAAACAGATTTGAGAGTAATAAGCTCATAAACCGTATAAAAAACTTTAATATGGCGTTCGCTGAATATGTCTATATCCTTATTGGTTGCTTAGAAAATTGCAAAATAAATCATAAATTTTAAGTTTTTATAAATATTCATAACTTATGTAATAATTAACTTAGAACCTTTTTATTACACGGAATGCTAAGAATTACGGTGCTTAAGTCATACCCTAAATTTCAAAGCAATTGGTCAAATAGTTTAAAAGTTATTTAATTTGTTTATCCAAAATTAATTCTTTTGCAACACTGTAAGTCAGAAAATGATGAAGTTACAATAATATTTTGGATAGTTTATGAAAGAAGAAAATTTACAGTATTAATTTAATTAAAAAAAAAATACAAAAAATAATTATAAATATTGCAAAATAATTTTGCAAAAACATGTGAATTAAAAAAAATGGGGGGGGGGGGGCTAACTTTGTCCTTAATTGTCCTAGGACAGTTGCTTTTCTTTTTAAATGTGTATAAAAATTCAGTCTTTCTAAATATGAAAAAATAATTTTTCTACGGGTAACGGTTAAAAAGTTATTCTAATTGTTTATAAGTAAGCAAAAAATCGACATGTTTTTGCAAAATAATTTTACACTATTTAAAATTAGTTCTTGTCATTTATTTTTAATTAAGGTAATAGTACAAATGTTTTTCTTTCATAAACTGTCCGAAGTATTATTGTAACCTCATAATTTTCTGACTTATAGTGTTGCAAAAAAATGAATTTGGGATAAACAAATTAAATAACTTTTAAACTATTTGACCAATTACTTTGAAATTTAAAATATAATTTAAGTACAAGAAGTCTCGGCATTCCGTGTAATAAGAGGATTTTAAGTTAATTTTTACCTAAGTTATGAATATTTATAAAAACTCAAAATTTATGATTTATTTTGCAATTTTCTAAGCAACCAATAAGGATGGACATATTCAGCGAACGCCATATTGAAGTTTTTATACGATTTATGAGTTTCTTACTCTCAAATTTGTTTAAAGTGCTTAACTTTTTGGTAATAGACGAAAGAAGCGATAATTTACCGTTTTTTGATCTTCATTTGATTATAACTATGTATATCATCAAAATCGGCTGCAGGAAACATATTAGGTCTGGATCCCGCGTATGAAAAAAAAGTTGATTAATAGCAAGCTGAAAATTTGTTAATAGCTTAAGGGTGTCTAGTCGGATAAACTTTGATATATGGGAACACTGGAACAGGGGCAGTTTTAATTGTGGAACAGGTTAAAAATTTGGAACGGTCAGACCACGACAACGGCACATGCATTTTGTCCGACAGAACAGATTTAAACTCTCCGAACAGAGATTAAACTCTCATGCAAAAAATCAGACTGCTATTTATCATCTCTCATAATTCCTGTCATCTGACATATTCTACATGTTCCACTCATTAAAACGCCCATTTGGTGATAAATATCAGTCTGATTTTTGCATGAGAGTTTAATCTTTGTTCGGAGAGTTTAAGTCTGTTCTGTTGGACAAAATACATGTGCCGTTTTCGTGGTCTGACCGTCCAAATTTTTAACCTGTTCCACAATTAAAACTGCCCCTGTTCCAGTGTTCCCATATATCAAAGTTTATTCGACTAGACACCCTTAAGCCATTAACAAATTTTCAGCTTGCTATTAATCAACTTTTTTTTCATACGCGGGATCCAGACCTATATAGGTTAATAATATAGATGTCATTAGTACTCAAAAAATTTGGTTTCGGCCTGGAGGGGGATGTGTCACGAGAAAAATCTTATTTCTATGGACTATTAACAAAAAAACAGATAATATACAAAATCTTAGCATAATTTACTGCAATATTTTTAATTTATGTAACATTTCGGTCTAATGTTACGCATTAATGACCAGCTACGTCTTCTCTGTCCTTTTTTATAGTCTTGAGTGGTGGAACTTAAACGAAGATACATATATAGAAAATTGGTAGTGTTTGCAATGGAGCTGTATAGGAGAATACTTAAAATCCCGTGGACAGGCCAGGAGCTGCAGATTAACAAATGAGAAGACCCTCAGAAGAATGTAGAAGTACTAAGAGATAGTACTCATCACTGCAAAATCTCGAAAGTTCGAATACGTCGGACATTTTATGAGAAATTAATCTAGATGTGCCCTCCAACAAGCTATCCCGCAAGGAAAAATATCTGGAAACCGAGGTCTAGGAAGAAGAACATCCTGGTTAAATAACCTGCAAATCTGGTAATCTGGTCCAAGACAACATTTGTGCAGCTTTTCCGTGCTGTTGCAGATAAGATAAAGATTGCCATGCTGATATCCAACATTCAATAGGCATGTCAAGAAAAGAATTGCGCATTTTTATTTCAAAATCGCTTTAAAATAAACAGAGTCCATAGTAATAATCTAAGATCTAGTGGTAGGGGAGCCCAAGCGGGGATTTTTGCAGTTACTCGAGCGCGTCAGATTATCATATGGGGAGAAACCTGGTACCCTGCAGATGTACCTCTACCATATATTGGCTCGTAACACAGGGGAGTTCGTTAAGGGGGGCCCGAAAATAAAAATCTATCCTTAAAAAAACTCAAAATTGTCAGATTAAGATAAGGTAAGTACATGCAAAAGAAAGTATATTTCAAAAATCTGACGATTTGAGCCGGGCGTAAGGAAATGGGCGAGTCCCAAAATTTCACAAGAATAAAGCGAATATTTCGCGAAATGAATGACAGATCGAAAAACTAAAAAATATATACTCAATATTTTTTAAAAATCTATCAAATGATACCAAACACGACTTCCCACGGAGAGGGGTGGGGGGTAAATTTAATATTTTAAATACGAATCCCGCGATATTTCGCGAAATGAACATCAGATCGAAAACTGTAAAATACACTTATTTAATATTTTTAAAAAATCTATCGAATGGCACCAAACACGACCCCCCACGGATTTGGGGTGGGGGGTTACTTTAAAATCTTAAATAGGAGTCCCCATTTTTTATTGCAGATTTGGATTCCTTACGACAAAATAAGTAACTTTTATTCGAAACATTTTTTCTAATTATGCATACATGGCGGTATAATCGGAAAAAACGATTGTTGGAAATGGAAAATTAAATTAAAAAATGGCAAGCGCCCACTAAAATGGAAAATGTTACTTAACTTTTTTTGGTTTTAGGACCTACTCTTCACAAACCAATAGGTCTCCAAAGCGCTCGAGTGACTGCACATTTAGCATACTTTGCTCCCCTACCATAGTGAACCCTCCGAGTAACGATCTTCCTGTAAGGCTAGAAATTTGTATAGTGATAATTCATAGCACACCAAGGCTAAAAACCATGACCTGGCAGGCATCAGCCGCAGCCCTGCACGTGTATCTACCAGGTGAGTCAAAAAGTGCATATTTTAGGAGAAAAATAAACATTCTTTTGTAAAGATTAAATTTAAGTATGTGTTTGAGTAAGTCATTTAGAAGAAATGTGTACAATAACAGGCGATTCTGAACAGAATAAGACCTTGCCAGGCGAGGGGAAAGATTAGGGGTTTTTCCTAAAATTATTATTGAAGTTATACTTCTTTAGGCGCGATTGAGAGTAAAATTTCATAATACTGCGCGCATGCGCACACAGACAGTATGGCGTTTAGTTGCTGAATTTTTCAAGTTATGTATAAATATATCAGTGCAAGAAAAGGTGGGAAAAGAATATATTAGTGTTTTTAGTAAATATATTTATTATAATTTTGTTTTCCTCAGGAGTAAGATGAGTATTATTAAAACATTTTATTGTATATTTATTATACTTTTCTGTTTGTAACCGTTAATTTTCATTAGGTACGTCCGAACCGATACAGACACAGTAGCGTATTTGGTATAGCATTCGGCCAGAGATCGAGAGGTCTTGAGTTCGAGTCCGGAGCAATCCTATACTTGGAGGAGTCCCATCTCTAGCCGTGCGAGTAGGACGTGTTTGTTTATGGTTCCGTATTATTACCCAATTTTGGGCTATTACGAACAATCTACAAATTTGTGAGTGAGCAGAGTATGTAGTATAATAGTAAGAATCTAAAGTGTGGATAAAGGCCGTGTTAGTACGATCGGTAAGTACTATGTCTAAACTTATTTAAAATCAGTAAACATAACCATAGAATCACGTTATCTGAATTGATTGGCGGATTGATAAGCGTTCGAGTTTCTGAACTTTTGAGGTGGGCTCGGCGCTTTTCGCGATCCGGAATCGTTCCAGATGAACAGGGAAAGTATAGTCAGTTAAATTTAAAAATATATATTATAGAATAAATTTAGAAGATAACTCAAGGTAAAAACAAGAATGGATGAATTAAAGGAATTTGTGGAATTGGCAAAATCAGTAATGCTGGAGGTTAAAGAACTAAGGCAAGTCAATCAACACTACATAGAAAAATTCAAAGATATTCAAACAGAAAACATAGAATTGAAAAAACAGTTGGTAGTTGTTTAGAACAGAATGGAAATTATAGAGAAAAAAGAAAGACAAAATAATTTAATAATCACAGGCTTAGATATAAACGAAACGGAGCCTGAAAAAGATATAGAAGAAACTGTGAACAATATTAAGAAATACTTAAAAGTTGAAGCTGAAATAAACCGAGTCACTAAGATAGGTAATAAGAGATATAAAGTAGAAATTGTAAATCTGAATAACAAGAAGGGCATACTTAGCAATAAGAAAAAACTTATTATATAGAAAAGATGTTCCAGGGGCCAGAATATTCATTGACGAAGATCTAACTTACCAGGAGCGTCGTATCCAGAAAATAATAAGCGAAGAAGCAAAACTAGAGCGAAATCAAGGTAAAAACGTCAAGGTGGCACACAAGAAGATGATAGTTAATAACCAGGTATGGATATGGAATAGGCAAAGCGAAACTTTAGAGGAGCAGCATGAACACAACAAAATCATGTACAATTCAAAAAACTGATAAGTGATCAAGTGGTATTACCAGTAACGAACCAGGCAACGAATCAAGGACATAATATAGATATTAGCGAAATAAACACTGTAGATATAGTAAACAACTTGGGACTTGGAATATTAGAAGTCTAGCTGGTAGAGAAATTGAACTTGTCATGGAGTTCAAGCAGACTAATAATAATAATAATAATAATAATAATAATAATAATAACCTGTGGGAGTTTTTTGTCAGTTCTTCTATCAGGCGCGGCCCCCTGCGAATGGGGGATGCTTTCTGGGTATTCGTAGCGCCAATACCCAGAGAGTAGCAGGGATACTTGCCGTGGAACAAAAACTGACACCTGGCAGTAGGTATAAAATGCACACCCATGAGAATGGAGAATCATAATTTATGTTTAGGATCGCTGCCTGGGGATCGCCAGGGCACGTCTGGAGCCGGCGCTGGACGTGACAGCATGCGGGACGTCGGTGGCAGGGTGTTGAGGAGGCGGGCCCCTGTCATACAATCAGCTACAGCCCAACCACAACCACAACCACAAGCGAGCCAAACAACAACAAGAGCTCCACCCGCCGAAGGTGCTGCGCTGGATCATCAGCCGGCGCTCACTCAAGCGGGACGACCGAGGCAGCGCATGAAATGGACTGTGTCCATCAATGAGAACATTTTGCGCTTCTACTACAAGGTGACAAACCTCGGTCAAGAAACAATCGGCTACCGACAACAGCTGTATGCCGAATTTTGCAGGACGTACCCAGATATTCAAGTATCGGAGCAACGAGTATCAGACCAATACCGGGTAATTATAAGAAACAACCTTATCCCAGAGACTAGACGCAATATCATCAGAAGCGAAGTCGAACGGGAGATTCATAACGATGTTGTAATTGAAGATCAAGTCCCCAATGAAGTGCATGAGCAGATTCCTGAGCTTGCCATACAAGAAACTCAACCTGACAATACAGAGCAGGAAAACAACGAGCTACATGATAAACTAGTAAGCGAAATGGCACGTGCTGTACAAGAGTTTAATGGAACAAACCCACTTAGCAGACCACCGCTACCACGAATAAACTCTTGTAAGAGACTAGGTGTGCTGTTACAAATTGTGAACACTGAAGTCCTACCCAATTATGTCGTAGAAGCCCACACATTAGAGTATCTGCACATGCTAATCTACTGTGCAGCAACAGCAATTGCTAATGTAATGGGCATTAAGATAAGAACACGACGGGGTTCTAATAACGGAAGGACTGGTAGCAGAATTGCACCCTGGGAAAAAAGACTGCTCGGAAAGATTGAATTGCTGCGTAGGGATATTGGTCGAGTCACAGAATATATACGAGGTGTAAGAAGTACAAGAGTCATCAGGAGAGCTGAAGAAATAATACGGAATACTGCAAGTCACTCAAGATACGATCCAGAAAACAACACAGCCCAACAGTGCCTGGATACGTTAAAACAAAGACTCTCAGTTTATTCAGGACGACTAAGAAGGTACAAAGTGAGTAACAACCGAAAATCCGACAATGCCCTTTTTGAGACTGCTGAGAAGGCGTTCTATCGAAAACTCAATTCCAGCGTAGAAAATCTCGATAAGTCTTATCCAAGCCAAGAAGAAATTCATGAGTTTTGGGGAAATCAACTTTCCACACCAGCTGCTCTTAACAACAATGCTGGATGGATAGAAGATACGGCACAGAACTGCCAACACTACACTACTACTCTCTACGAACCCTTCACCACTGAAGAAGTCTCAAATATCATCAAAGAGCTTCATAACTGGAAATCTCCTGGACCAGACGGAGTTCAAAACTTTTGGCTCAAGAAGTTTTGGAGTGCTCATGAATGCTTATCAACACTAATTAATTATGTTATTTCTAATCCGCAGGATATACCATCATTCCTAACTCAGGGAACCACTTATTTAATACCGAAGGATCAAAATAACACCCAAGATCCAGCAAAATACCGCCCAATTACTTGTCTTCCAACTTTGTATAAATTGGTCACATCCTGTGTAGCCCGGCGTATCTACCAACACTGTGCGCTGAACAATATCATAGAGCCTCAACAGAAAGGATGCGCTAAGGGTTCCATGGGCTGCAAAGAACAACTTATCATCGACTCAGTCATTTCTAATCAAGCATATTCCAAAAAGAGGAACCTATTTACTGCTTTTATTGATTACAAGAAGGCCTTTGATTCAGTGCCGCATGAATGGCTTATAGATATATTGAGAATATATAAAGTCGATGATAATATAGTGACCTTTTTACAACATATAATGACAGAGTGGAAAACTAGAATTCACCTTCAAATACCTGGTGAAAGTAACATCGAAACTGAAAATATCGCAATCAGCCGGGGCCTGTTTCAAGGAGATTCGTTGAGTCCTCTGTGGTTCTGTCTAGCTATGAACCCACTATCTCAGCTATTGAACTCCACAGATGCAGGTTTTAGCATCAAAAATAACAACAATGTGGTGGCGAAGCTTAATCATTTATTGTACATGGATGATTTGAAATTAATGGCTTCCACTCGAAACCAACTCGACGAGATGCTAAAAACTGTAGAAACTTTTTCTAATGATATTAGTATGCACTTCGGACTAGACAAGTGCCGTATTTTAAATATAGTCAGAGGAAAAGTACAGCCCGGAGGATTCGATATGCAAAATGGCCAGAACATCGAGGCCATGGGTGAAAACGATATGTACAAATATCTTGGAGTAAAGCAAGCGCGGAAAATTGACCATAAACAAATGAAAACAGAGATAACTACTGAGTTTATACGAAGGGTAAAACAGCTGCTTCGCTCACACCTTAACAGTAGAAATTTGTTTAAGGCACTAAACACCTACGCATGTTCCGCGCTTAGCTACTCATTTGGTATTGTTAAGTGGACAAAAACAGATATAGAAGCTCTTCAGCGAAAAGTGCGAACACACCTCACAAAGGCACAAAAACACCATCCTAAAAGTGCAGTAGAAAGAACAACATTACCACGGAATCTAGGAGGAAGAGGACTTATGGATATAGGTGAGCAATTAGATAAACAAATTGCTAATTTAAGAACTTATTTTCAGATGCAGGCTGAGACATCTACTCTACATCGCGCTATCTGCGCAGTAGATGACACAACACCGATCAAACTGAGGGAACCAGAAATGCGCATAAACCACCTTACTAAGGACGAAAAAGTGCGCGCCTGGATGGGTAAACCTCTGCACGGGCGACATCCCAATGAGGTCAGCCAAGACTATGTCGACAATATAGCGTCGAACTACTGGTTGACATCAGGAAAGATGTTCCCTGAAACGGAGGGTTCATTACTGGCCATTCAGGATCAGGTTATACCAACCAGAAATTACCTGAAATATATCATCAAAGACCCTCAGGTTCAAAACGACAGATGCCGATATGGATGTCAAGCCCAAGAAACCATCCAACATCTTACAGGGGGCTGCCAGGCATTTGCTGCAACTGAATACAAGGAACGGCATGATGCAGTAGCAAAAATCCTTCATCAAGAGATAGCTATCAAGCTGGGACTTCTCCAAACAGACCATCTCCCGTATTATCAATACGTCCCTGAGAGTATGCTTGAGGATGGCAACTACAAGCTATACTGGGACCGCACTGTGCTCACAGACCAAACAGTGGCACATAATAGACCAGATATCGTACTAGTTAATAAATTAACAAGACAAACAACACTAATTGATGTGGCGATACCTAACAACAATAATCTACGTAGTAAATTTACTGAAAAGATCGCCAAATACAGAGATCTAGAAATTCAAATACGAAGGCAATGGAGAATGCAAAGTACCCAGACGATACCGATTATTATTTCTACTACTGGAGTCATCCCGAAGACCCTCCTCGAAAGCATAAAAAAGCTGGGTCTGAATGAACATCTTTATAAGACCATGCAGAAAGCTGTACTACTCGCGACGGCCAGATGCGTACGAAAATTTCTGGGAGATACACCTGCATTCCAAGTCACCTAGGGCTCGATAACACGGAAAGAGTCCCACCAGAGCTCAATCCTTTTGATACCGTAGGTATCTGGGATGAGTCAATTTTCCCCTTAGAGGGAGTGTGAGCCGTATGGCTAAATCTGATAATAATAATGCTGGATGGATAGAAGATACGGCACAGAACTGCCAACACTACACTACTACTCTCTACGAACCCTTCACCACTGAAGAAGTCTCAAATATCCTCAAAGAGCTTCATAACTGGAAATCTCCTGGACCAGACGGAGTTCAAAACTTTTGGCTCAAGAAGTTCTCGAGTGCTCATGAATGCTTATCAACACTAATTAATCATGTTATTTCTAATCCGCAGGATATAACATCATTCCTAACTCAGGGAACCACTTATTTAATACCGAAGGATCAAAATAACACCCAAGATCCAGCAAAATACCGCCCAATTACTTGCCTTCCAACTTTGTATAAATTGGTCACATCCTGTGTAGCCCGGCGTATCTACCAACACTGTGCTCTGAACAATATCATAGAGCTTCAACAGAAAGGATGCGCTAAGGGTTCCATGGGTTGCAAAGAACAACTTATCATCGACTCAGTCATTTCTAATCAAGCATATACCAAAAAGAGGAATCTATTTACTGCTTTTATTGATTACAAAAAGGCCTTTGATTCAGTGCCGCATGAATGGCTTATAGATATTTTGAGAATATATAAAGTCGATGATAATATAGTGACCTTTTTACAACATATAATGACAGAGTGGAAAACTAGAATTCACCTTCAAATACCTGGTGAAAGTAACATCGAAACTGAAAATATCGTAATCAGCCGGGGCCTGTTTCAAGGAGATTCGTTGAGTCCTCTGTGGTTCTGTCTAGCAATGAACCCACTATCTCAGCTATTGAACTCCTCAGATGCAGGTTTTAGCATCAAAAATAACAACAATGTGGTGGCGAAGCTTAATCATTTATTGTACATGGATGATTTGAAATTAATGGCTTCCACTCGAAACCAACTCGACGAGATGCTAAAAACTGTAGAAACTTTTTCTAATGATATTAATATGCACTTCGGACTAGATAAGTGTCGTATTTTAAATATAGTCAGAGGAAAAGTACAGCCCGGAGGATTCGATATGCAAAATGGCCAGAACATCGAGGCCATGGGTGAAAATGATATGTATAAATATCTTGGAGTAAAGCAAGCGCGGAAAATTGACCATAAACAAATGAAAACAGAGATAACTACTGAGTTTATACGAAGGGTAAAACAGCTGCTTCGCTCACACCTTAACAGTAGAAATTTGTTTAAGGCACTAAACACCTACGCATGTTCCGCGCTTAGCTACTCATTTGGTATTATTAAGTGGACAAAAACAGATATAGAGGCTCTTCAGCGAAAAGTACGAACACACCTCACAAAGGCACAAAAACACCATCCTAAAAGTGCAGTAGAAAGAACAACATTACCACGGAATCTAGGAGGAAGAGGACTTATGGATATAGGTGAGCAATTAGATAAACAAATTGCTAATTTAAGAACTTATTTTCAGATGCAGGCTGAGACATCTACTCTACATCGCGCTATCTGCGCAGTAGATGACACAACACCGATCAAACTGAGGGAACCAGAAATGCGCATAAACCACCTTACTAAGGACGAAAAAGTGCGCGCCTGGATGGGTAAACCTCTGCACGGGCGATATCCCAATGAGGTCAGCCAAGATTATGTCGACAATATAGCGTCGAACTACTGGTTGACATCAGGAAAGATGTTCCCTGAGACGGAGGGTTCATTATTGGCCATTCAGGATCAGGTTATACCAACCAGAAATTACCTGAAATATATCATCAAAGACCCTCAGGTTCAAAACGACAGATGCCGATATGGATGTCAAGCCCAAGAAACCATCCAACATCTTACAGGGGGCTGCCAAGCATTTGCTGCAACTGAATACAAGGAACGGCATGACGCAGTGGGAAAAATCCTTCATCAAGAGATAGCTATTAAGCTGGGACTTCTCCAAACAGACCATCTCCCGTATTATCAATACGTCCCTGAGAGTATGCTTGAGGATGGCAACTACAAGCTATACTGGGACCGCACTGTACTCACAGACCAAACAGTGGCACATAATAGACCAGATCTCGTACTAGTTAATAAATTAACAAGACAAACAACACTAATTGATGTGGCGATACCTAACAACAATAATCTACGTAGTAAATTTACTGAAAAGATCGCCAAGTACAGAGATCTAGAAATTCAAATACGAAGGCAATGGAGAATGCAAAGTACCCAGACGATACCGATTATTATGTCTACTACTGGAGTCATTCCGAAGACCCTCCTCGAAAGCATAAAAAAGCTGGGTCTGAATGAACATCTTTATAAGACCATGCAGAAAGCTGTACTACTCGCGACGGCCAGATGCGTACGAAAATTTCTGGGAGATACACCTGCATTCCAAGTCACCTAGGGCTCGATAACACGGAAAGAGTCCCACCAGAGCTCAATCTTTTTGATACCGTAGGTATCTGGGATGAGTCAATTTTCCCCTTAGAGGGAGTGTGAGCCGTATGGCTAAATCTGAAATAATAATAATAACCTGTGGGAGTTTTTTGTCAGTTCTTCTATCAGGCGCGGCCCCCTGCGAATGGGGGATGCTTTCTGGGTATTCGTAGCGCCAATACCCAGAGAGTAGCAGGAATACTTGCCGTGGAACAAAAACTGACACCTGGCAGTAGGTATAAAATGCACACCCATGAGAATAGAGAATAATAATTTGTGTTTAGAATCGCTGCCTGGGGATCGCCAGGGCACGTCTGGAGCCGGCGCTGGACGTGACAGCATGCGGGACGTCTGTGGCAGGGTGTTGAGGAGGCGGGCCCCTGTCATACAATCAGCTACAGCCCAACCACAACCACAAGCGAGCCAAATAACAACAAGAGCTCCACCTGCCGAAGGTGCTGCGCTGGATCATCAGCCGGCGCTCACTCAAGCGGGACGACCGAGGCAGCGCATGAAATGGACTGTGTCCATCAACGAAAGCATTTTGCGCTTCTATTATAAGGTGACAAACCTCGGTCAAGAAACGATCGGCTACAGACAACAGCTGTATGCCGAATTTTGCAGGGAGTACCCAGATATTCAAGTATCGGAGCAAAGAGTATCAGATCAATACCGGGTGATCATAAAAAATAATCTTATCCCAGAGACTAGACGCGATGCCATCAAAAGCGAAGTCGAACGGGAGATTAATAACCAAGAGCTAGTTTTAGATCAAGTCCCTAATGAAATCCTTGAGGAGCAGATTCCTGAGATTCCCATACCAGAAACTCAACCTGACAATACACAGCAGGAAAACAACGAGTTGCGCCATAGTCTAGAAAACGAAATGGCTCGTGCCGTACAAGAGTTTAATGGAACAAATCCACTTAGCAGACCACCGCTACCACGAATAAACTCTTGTAAGAAACTAGGTGCGCTGTTACAAATTGTGAACACTGAAGTCCTACCCAATTATGTCGTAGAAGGCCACACATTGGAATATCTGCATATGCTAATCTACTGTGCAGCAACAGCAATTGCCAATGTAATGGGCGTTAAGATCAGAACACGACAAGGTACTAATAACGGAAAGACTGGTAACAGAATTGCACCATGGGAAAAAAGACTTCTCGGAAAAATTGAATTACTGCGTAGGGATATTGGTCAAGTCACAGAATATATAAGAGGTGTAACAAGTAGAAAAGTCATTAAGAGAGCTGAAGAAATAATGCGGAGCACTTCAAGACACTCGAGATACGATCCAGAAAATAACACAGCCCAACAGTGTCTGGATACATTAAAACAAAAACTCTCCGTCTATTCAGGACGATTAAGAAGGTATAAAGTTAGTAACAACCGAAAATGTGACAATGCACTTTTTGAGAACTCTGAGAAGGCGTTTTACCGAAAACTCAATTCCACCGTAGAAAGTGTCGACAAGTCTTACCCAAGCCAAGAAGAAATTCATGAGTTTTGGGGAAATCAACTTTCCACGCCAGCTGCTTTTAACAACAATGCTGGCTGGATAGAAGATACGACGCACAACTGTCACCACTACGTCACTGCTAACTACGAACCATTCACGACTGAAGAAGTCTCAAATGTCATCAAAGAGCTTCATAACTGGAAATCTCCTGGACCAGACGGAGTTCAGAACTTCTGGCTTAAAAAGTTTTGGAGTATTCATGAGTGCTTATCAACATTAATTAATCATGTTATTTCTAATCCGCAGGAATTACCATCATTTCTAACTCAGGGAACTACTTATTTAATACCCAAGAATCAAAATAACACCCAAGATCCATCCAAGTACCGCCCAATTACTTGTCTTCCAACTTTGTATAAATTGGTCACATCCTGTGTAACCCGGCGTATCTACCAACACTGTGCTCTAAACGATATCATAGAGCCTCAACAGAAAGGATGCGCTAAGGGTTCCATGGGTTGCAAAGAACAGCTTATCATCGATTCAGTCATTTCTAACCAGGCATTCACTAAAAAAAGGAACCTTTTTACTGCTTTTATTGACTATAAAAAGGCCTTTGATTCAGTACCGCATGAATGGCTAATAGATATTTTGAAAATATACAAAGTCGATGATAACATAGTGACCTTTTTAAGGCATATAATGAGAGATTGGAAGACTAAAATTCACCTCCAAATACCTGGTGAAAAAAATATTGAAACCGAAAATATCGCAATCAACCGGGGCCTGTTTCAAGGAGACTCGTTGAGTCCACTGTGGTTCTGTTTAGCTTTGAACCCCCTTTCCCAGCTATTAAACTCCACTGACTCAGGTTTTAGCATTAAAAGCAATAATACTGTGGTAGCGAAGCTCAATCATCTGTTGTATATGGATGATTTGAAATTAATGGCTTCCACTCGAGAACACCTAGAAGAGATGCTAAAAACTGTAGAAACATTCTCTAATGATATTAGTATGCAGTTCGGTCTAGACAAGTGCCGTGTTTTGAATATAGTCAGAGGAAAGGTACATCCCGGTGGATTCGATATGCAAAATGGCCAGAACATCGACGCCATGGGCGACAACGAGATGTATAAATATCTTGGAGTAAAACAGGCGCGGAAAATTGACCATAAGCAAATGAAAACTGAGATAACTACTGAGTTTATAAGAAGGGTAAAACAGCTGCTTCGTTCACAGCTTAACAGTAAAAATTTGTTTAAGGCACTAAACACCTACGCTTGTTCCGCGCTTAGCTATTCATTTGGTATTGTTAAGTGGACAAAAACGGATATAGAAAATCTTCAGCGAAAAGTACGAACACACCTCACAAAGGCACAAAAACACCACCCTAAAAGTGCAGTAGAACGAACAACATTACCCCGGTATTTAGGAGGAAGAGGACTTATGGATATAGGTGAGCAATTAGATAAACAAATTGCTAATTTAAGAACTTATTTTCAGATGCAGGCTGAGACATCTACTCTACACCGAGCAATTTGCGCAGTAGATGACACAACACCGATCAAACTGAGGGAACCAGAAATGCGCATAAACCACCTTACTAAGGACGAAAAACTGCGCACCTGGATGGGTAAACCTCTGCACGGGCGACATCCCAATGAGGTCAGCCAAGACTATGTCGACAATACAGCGTCGAACTATTGGTTGACATCAGGAAAGATGTTCCCTGAAACGGAGGGTTCATTACTGGTCATTCAGGATCAGGTTATACCAACCAGAAATTACCTGAAATATATCGTCAAAGACCCTCAGGTTCAAAACGACAGATGCCGATATGGATGTCAAGCCCAAGAAACCATCCAACATATTACAGGGGGCTGCCAGGCATTTGCTGCAACTGAATACAAGGAACGGCATGACGCAGTGGGAAAAATCCTTCATCAAGAGATAGCTAACAAGCTGGGACTTCTCCAAACGGACCATCTCCCATATTATCAATACGTTCCTGAGAGTATGCTTGAGGATGGAAACTACAAGCTATACTGGGACCGCAGTGTGCTCACAGACCAAACAGTGGCACATAATAGACCAGATCTCGTACTAGTTAATAAATTAACAAGACAAACAACACTAATTGATGTGGCGATACCTAACAACAATAATCTACGTAGTATATATATATATATATATATTGTTATATTTCTATTTGATATAAAAATTAAAATTTGATAATTATAAACAAAATTCAATTTAATATAAAATATTTTCAATTTTCTCAACCACGGGCATATAAATTTAAAGCAACCTGTATACAACAAATTGTTATATGTAATTTTAAGAAGTGATTAGAATAAGCGTACGAAACTCGGAACAATGTGCTTAGAATAAACAAAGTGAATGACGCGTACCATTATCGTTTCTTCGCGGAAGGTCGATCATTAGCCTATGCTAAATAAAACTCAGTGAAATAGATGATAGTTCATTATCGTTTTTCGCGGAAGGTTTCGATCATTAGCCTATGCTAAATAAGACTCATTTGAAAGAGAGAATAGGTAATTAAATTTTGTAAAGAGTAGAAAGTTATTTTGGAATGGGAATTAAATATTTTCTTTTGAAATCCATTAAGCATATTTAGAAAGATTAAAAATTGGTTTTGAGGAATACTGCGAATGAGAGTTGGTGGTGGAAGACTGATTTGTGAATTTGGAAGGGATATTTAGAAAGTAGGGGAATGAATGACAAAGTGAGATCAGAATGTTTTGAGCTGTCGAGAAGTGAAGTCGAGTAGTAGACGGTAGTGTACGGAGAGTGAGAAAGCCGGTAGTTCCGTGAGTGTGGAGTATCTATCGTGGAACGAGAAGTAGGCCAGGTCGAGAGTAAAAGAACCTCCTTGAGCCAAGAGTGTCCCGGTAGCTGATAGCAGTTTCGAAAAAGGTAGAACACAGCATCACGACCGAAGCAGGAACGAGAGCTATTCGAGCTAGTTTTTCAAAGGAGTACATTACTGGAAGCCAGGACGAGGTTTGATCGCAGCCAAGGATAGCAGGAACGGGTTTTGTGTGAGGACATTTTCAGTTCACCAGGAAAAGGTCAGTCTCATTTGTTTGGACATGAATGTATGGGTTTTTTCGTATTAAATTCCACATAAAAATTGAATAACATAATCAATAATATCAGAAAAGCTTCATCAAACTTAAATAGAGTTGTTCCTAATAACTCCTAATAGTTAAATGTTAATAAAAACTTTCAATTGAAAACCAAAAGGAAATAAGATTCCCATTTGTAAATGTTATGTTTAAGAATAATAAGAAATAGCAAATATTAAGCAGTGATTGCTTTTTAAATAAAATAAAAAATATTTTGATTATAATTGTAACCCATATGTGTATTTTTTTTACTTTTTTCTTTTCTATCCCGATTAGGAACCATTAAGAAATATTTAGAATCCACGAAAGTAAGTAATTAATTTATTATTCGCCCTGAGATTGAAAACATATTGATATGTGATCTGGTTAATTAATTAGATTAGTATTAATACATTGATTAAATTAAGTGACATATAAGAATATTATCTCATATCAATAATCAAGATCACATCAACTGTCGTCCAACGTGGAAAGCATTGTAAAGTATTTCTAGTGGCAAATTTGAAGGATAGAAAGAGTAAAGCCGGTATTTGAGAATTTATATGCCTGTGGTAAAAAGTGAGATACTTACAATTGATAACATAAAATTTTAGATCTCTTTAGGTACAAATTTTACATAACTGATTTAATATTTTATTTTTACGATATTTACATTTGATATATTTATTGACAATTTATAATATTTGGGTAAAAAAAAAGTCGTATTGGTAACATACTAGTAAAATTTCATATTTGGCGGGGATAATACTTCTTGAAAACAAATGTCTGTGACAAGAAGCCAAAGCAAGGACAACAAAAAACAAAAAGAACATTCAGACCAAGAAGATATTTTAGACACGACAATCATGGCATCAGAACAGCAAGAATTATCAGGAATAGATAAACTATTACAACTGATGCAACTCCAGTCACAAAAACTGGATGACAATCAAAGAGAAACAAAACAAGCAATGGATGAAGCAAAAAGGACAATGGATAAAAATCAGGAAGAAACATCAAAGAAAATGGATGAAACACAACAAGTAATGAAAGAAAATCAGGAGGAAACAAAACAAGCCATAGAAGAAAACAACAGAAATATAGAGAGTATTAAGAAGGAAATGGTTAAAAAAATAGAAGAGATTGCAGAAAAGAGCGAGAAACAGGAGTTAGAGATTAAAGAAATCAAAATCAAAATAAAGGAGATAACGAATTGCCAGAAAAAAGAAATGGAAGGTTTGAAAAACAAGTTTGAAAACGCTATTCAAGCAATCAGAGAAGAAATGGAAAGAAAGATTGCGGAAATCAATATTCAACAAAATGTAGGAGAAAGAAGAGAAATGGTTATACATAGCACAGATGACGTGAAGATAAGTTTTGGCGGGGATGTAAGAAGATTACACCCAGTGCCGTTTATAAATAGCTTGAAAAAGAAAACACAGCACATCGGAAGTTTCGAAACAGCAAATGAAACTATCAGAAACCATCTCAAATATGAAGCAAGCCTATGGTTCGATTGCAAAGAAGAAGAATTTGACAGTTGGCAAGAATTTGAACAAAAATTTTTGAATTATTTCTGGGGAAAAGTCCAACAATTGGAAATTAACAAGGAATTGCAAAATGGGAAATACAATGATAGGATGGGTATATCAGAAAGGACATATGCATTACAAATTTACTATAACGCAAAACATTTACAATATAATTACTCATCGGAACAATTAGTCGAACTGATTGCAAGACATTTCGAAGAAACGCTGGAAGACCATCATATCACATTGCAAAACTACAAAGACATAGATAGTTTATGCCAATTCCTACAAATAAGAGAATTGCGTTTAAGAGAAAGAAAATCAAGAAGGTCGCGAGAAGATTACAGGCCCCGAGAAACACAGGAGTACAGAGATAGAAATGAAAATAGGAGGGACTATACAAGACGAGATTTTAATCCCAGAAGGGAAAACGAAAATAGAGACAACGGAAGAGGAAATTATGAACAAAGAAATAGGCAATGGAATGAGGACAGAAATCGAGAATACCAGAATAGAAACACCACACGCTCAAATCAAGAAAACAGAAATAATGGTAGACAAAATGAACAGGGATATCGAGAAAACCGAAACAGATCCGACAGACCAAGAGAAAATAGAAGAGAAGTAAATAATACCCAGACAGATGGATATGACGGAGAGAGACATTATGACGAAAATATAAACAACGATGAGCAACCGGCGTTTTTTCACGACGGCGCTCACTAAAAACCAAAAATCAAACAGGAATCTTTTGTAACCCCAAGGAGTTTATTAAATTGGCAAGAAACAACGAAAAGAAAAATGGAGTTAATTTAAAATTTGTGGATGGATTTATCAATGAGAAACCAATTAAAATTATGATAGACACTGGATCTGAAATAACATTGGTCAACAGAAAACTAATAGAAGAAGTTAACTTAACAAATTTAATTTATAAAATACCTAGGGTAAATTTAGTGGGCGCAAACAAACGGACATTGGCAACTATAAATGATGGCATACGAGTAATGGTACGACTGGGTAAGAAGATGTATGCACTACAATGTGTAATAATGCCAAACATGTCACATGACATGATAGTAGGAGTTGACGAATTGGCAGAAAAACATGTAGTGATAAATTTTAAAAATAATACGATGAATCTAACAGAAGAAAAAGAAGAAGAACAGGACAAGGAACAGGAAAAACAAAATACGGACGGATCAGGTAAAGAACAAACAGTGGAAATGAATTTGGCAACGAAGCAAGGACAAAGAAGAAAAGGGAGAAAAAGTCAGAAAAAGACAAAAGAAAATGAAACCTGTGGCCCCTCAAAAGAAGAGTTGAGCCCAGAAGAAGAAAATTTGAGAGTATCAGAAACAAAGGAAACCTGGGATTCCTCAAAAGAAGAGACGAGCTCAGGAGAAGAAGAAATAAAGCAAAAAAATGAAAGCGAAAAAGATATGATCGAAACAGTGGCATTTGAAGAGGAGGCATATGAAAACGAGGATGCAGAATACACGATAAAAGTATGTGAAAAATCTGAGGAAAAAGACAGAAGATTAATATGGGAAAAAGGGAAAGACAACATAATAGCCGACACTCTAACACAGGATGAGGACACTGAAAATAAGGAAACAATTACTCTACAGGTGGGACTAATTAGAGTAATACAAGAAGAAGGGGTATAAGACGTAGATTAAAGTAAGGAAATATACAGGGAGTTGGTTTTGCCTCGAGAAAATTTATTTAAAAATGCAGATAAATTTTATCGAATACAAGGCGGGGATTTGTTATATTTCTATTTGATATAAAAATTAAAATTTGATAATTATAAACAAAATTCAATTTAATATAAAATATTTTCAATTTTCTCAACCACGGGCATATAAATTTAAAACAACCTGTATACAACAAATTGTTATATGTAATTTTAAGAAGTGATTAGAATAAGCGTACGAAACTCGGAACAATGTGCTTAGAATAAACAAAGTGAATGACGCGTACCATTATCGTTTCTTCGCCGAAGGTCGATCATTAGCCTATGCTAAATAAAACTCAGTGAAATAGATGATAGTTCATTATCGTTTTTCGCGGAAGGTTTCGATCATTAGCCTATGCTAAATAAGACTCATTTGAAAGAGAGAATAGGTAATTAAATTTTGTAAAGAGTAGAAAGTTATTTTGGAATGGGAATTAAATATTTTCTTTTGAAATCCATTAAGCATATTTAGAAAGATTAAAAATTGGTTTTGAGGAATACTGCGAATGAGAGTTGGTGGTGGAAGACTGATTTGTGAATTTGGAAGGGATATTTAGAAAGTAGGGGAATGAATGACAAAGTGAGATCAGAATGTTTTGAGCTGTCGAGAAGTGAAGTCGAGTAGTAGACGGTAGTGTACGGAGAGTGAGAAAGCCGGTAGTTCCGTGAGTGTGGAGTATCTATCGTGGAACGAGAAGTAGGCCAGGTCGAGAGTAAAAGAACCTCCTTGAGCCAAGAGTGTCCCGGTAGCTGATAGCAGTTTCGAAAAAGGTAGAACACAGCATCACGACCGAAGCAGGAACGAGAGCTATTCGAGCTAGTTTTTCAAAGGAGTACATTACTGGAAGCCAGGACGAGGTTTGATCGCAGCCAAGGATAGCAGGAACGGGTTTTGTGTGAGGACATTTTCAGTTCACCAGGAAAAGGTCAGTCTCATTTGTTTGGACATGAATGTATGGGTTTTTTCGTATTAAATTCCACATAAAAATTGAATAACATAATCAATAATATCAGAAAAGCTTCATCAAACTTAAATAGAGTTGTTCCTAATAACTCCTAATAGTTAAATGTTAATAAAAACTTTCAATTGAAAACCAAAAGGAAATAAGATTCCCATTTGTAAATGTTATGTTTAAGAATAATAAGAAATAGCAAATATTAAGCAGTGATTGCTTTTTAAATAAAATAAAAAATATTTTGATTATAATTGTAACCCATATGTGTATTTTTTTTACTTTTTTCTTTTCTATCCCGATTAGGAACCATTAAGAAATATTTAGAATCCACGAAAGTAAGTAATTAATTTATTATTCGCCCTGAGATTGAAAACATATTGATATGTGATCTGGTTAATTAATTAGATTAGTATTAATACATTGATTAAATTAAGTGACATATAAGAATATTATCTCATATCAATAATCAAGATCACATCAACTGTCGTCCAACGTGGAAAGCATTGTAAAGTATTTCTAGTGGCAAATTTGAAGGATAGAAAGAGTAAAGCCGGTATTTGAGAATTTATATGCCTGTGGTAAAAAGTGAGATACTTACAATTGATAACATAAAATTTTAGATCTCTTTAGGTACAAATTTTACATAACTGATTTAATATTTTATTTTTACGATATTTACATTTGATATATTTATTGACAATTTATAATATTTGGGTAAAAAAAAAGTCGTATTGGTAACATACTAGTAAAATTTCATATTTGGCGGGGATAATACTTCTTGAAAACAAATGTCTGTGACAAGAAGCCAAAGCAAGGACAACAAAAAACAAAAAGAACATTCAGACCAAGAAGATATTTTAGACACGACAATCATGGCATCAGAACAGCAAGAATTATCAGGAATAGATAAACTATTACAACTGATGCAACTCCAGTCACAAAAACTGGATGACAATCAAAGAGAAACAAAACAAGCAATGGATGAAGCAAAAAGGACAATGGATAAAAATCAGGAAGAAACATCAAAGAAAATGGATGAAACACAACAAGTAATGAAAGAAAATCAGGAGGAAACAAAACAAGCCATAGAAGAAAACAACAGAAATATAGAGAGTATTAAGAAGGAAATGGTTAAAAAAATAGAAGAGATTGCAGAAAAGAGCGAGAAACAGGAGTTAGAGATTAAAGAAATCAAAATCAAAATAAAGGAGATAACGAATTGCCAGAAAAAAGAAATGGAAGGTTTGAAAAACAAGTTTGAAAACGCTATTCAAGCAATCAGAGAAGAAATGGAAAGAAAGATTGCGGAAATCAATATTCAACAAAATGTAGGAGAAAGAAGAGAAATGGTTATACATAGCACAGATGACGTGAAGATAAGTTTTGGCGGGGATGTAAGAAGATTACACCCAGTGCCGTTTATAAATAGCTTGAAAAAGAAAACACAGCACATCGGAAGTTTCGAAACAGCAAATGAAACTATCAGAAACCATCTCAAATATGAAGCAAGCCTATGGTTCGATTGCAAAGAAGAAGAATTTGACAGTTGGCAAGAATTTGAACAAAAATTTTTGAATTATTTCTGGGGAAAAGTCCAACAATTGGAAATTAACAAGGAATTGCAAAATGGGAAATACAATGATAGGATGGGTATATCAGAAAGGACATATGCATTACAAATTTACTATAACGCAAAACATTTACAATATAATTACTCATCGGAACAATTAGTCGAACTGATTGCAAGACATTTCGAAGAAACGCTGGAAGACCATCATATCACATTGCAAAACTACAAAGACATAGATAGTTTATGCCAATTCCTACAAATAAGAGAATTGCGTTTAAGAGAAAGAAAATCAAGAAGGTCGCGAGAAGATTACAGGCCCCGAGAAACACAGGAGTACAGAGATAGAAATGAAAATAGGAGGGACTATACAAGACGAGATTTTAATCCCAGAAGGGAAAACGAAAATAGAGACAACGGAAGAGGAAATTATGAACAAAGAAATAGGCAATGGAATGAGGACAGAAATCGAGAATACCAGAATAGAAACACCACACGCTCAAATCAAGAAAACAGAAATAATGGTAGACAAAATGAACAGGGATATCGAGAAAACCGAAACAGATCCGACAGACCAAGAGAAAATAGAAGAGAAGTAAATAATACCCAGACAGATGGATATGACGGAGAGAGACATTATGACGAAAATATAAACAACGATGAGCAACCGGCGTTTTTTCACGACGGCGCTCACTAAAAACCAAAAATCAAACAGGAATCTTTTGTAACCCCAAGGAGTTTATTAAATTGGCAAGAAACAACGAAAAGAAAAATGGAGTTAATTTAAAATTTGTGGATGGATTTATCAATGAGAAACCAATTAAAATTATGATAGACACTGGATCTGAAATAACATTGGTCAACAGAAAACTAATAGAAGAAGTTAACTTAACAAATTTAATTTATAAAATACCTAGGGTAAATTTAGTGGGCGCAAACAAACGGACATTGGCAACTATAAATGATGGCATACGAGTAATGGTACGACTGGGTAAGAAGATGTATGCACTACAATGTGTAATAATGCCAAACATGTCACATGACATGATAGTAGGAGTTGACGAATTGGCAGAAAAACATGTAGTGATAAATTTTAAAAATAATACGATGAATCTAACAGAAGAAAAAGAAGAAGAACAGGACAAGGAACAGGAAAAACAAAATACGGACGGATCAGGTAAAGAACAAACAGTGGAAATGAATTTGGCAACGAAGCAAGGACAAAGAAGAAAAGGGAGAAAAAGTCAGAAAAAGACAAAAGAAAATGAAACCTGTGGCCCCTCAAAAGAAGAGTTGAGCCCAGAAGAAGAAAATTTGAGAGTATCAGAAACAAAGGAAACCTGGGATTCCTCAAAAGAAGAGACGAGCTCAGGAGAAGAAGAAATAAAGCAAAAAAATGAAAGCGAAAAAGATATGATCGAAACAGTGGCATTTGAAGAGGAGGCATATGAAAACGAGGATGCAGAATACACGATAAAAGTATGTGAAAAATCTGAGGAAAAAGACAGAAGATTAATATGGGAAAAAGGGAAAGACAACATAATAGCCGACACTCTAACACAGGATGAGGACACTGAAAATAAGGAAACAATTACTCTACAGGTGGGACTAATTAGAGTAATACAAGAAGAAGGGGTATAAGACGTAGATTAAAGTAAGGAAATATACAGGGAGTTGGTTTTGCCTCGAGAAAATTTATTTAAAAATGCAGATAAATTTTATCGAATACAAGGCGGGGATTTGTTATATTTCTATTTGATATAAAAATTAAAATTTGATAATTATAAACAAAATTCAATTTAATATAAAATATTTTCAATTTTCTCAACCACGGGCATATAAATTTAAAACAACCTGTATACAACAAATTGTTATATGTAATTTTAAGAAGTGATTAGAATAAGCGTACGAAACTCGGAACAATGTGCTTAGAATAAACAAAGTGAATGACGCGTACCATTATCGTTTCTTCGCCGAAGGTCGATCATTAGCCTATGCTAAATAAAACTCAGTGAAATAGATGATAGTTCATTATCGTTTTTCGCGGAAGGTTTCGATCATTAGCCTATGCTAAATAAGACTCATTTGAAAGAGAGAATAGGTAATTAAATTTTGTAAAGAGTAGAAAGTTATTTTGGAATGGGAATTAAATATTTTCTTTTGAAATCCATTAAGCATATTTAGAAAGATTAAAAATTGGTTTTGAGGAATACTGCGAATGAGAGTTGGTGGTGGAAGACTGATTTGTGAATTTGGAAGGGATATTTAGAAAGTAGGGGAATGAATGACAAAGTGAGATCAGAATGTTTTGAGCTGTCGAGAAGTGAAGTCGAGTAGTAGACGGTAGTGTACGGAGAGTGAGAAAGCCGGTAGTTCCGTGAGTGTGGAGTATCTATCGTGGAACGAGAAGTAGGCCAGGTCGAGAGTAAAAGAACCTCCTTGAGCCAAGAGTGTCCCGGTAGCTGATAGCAGTTTCGAAAAAGGTAGAACACAGCATCACGACCGAAGCAGGAACGAGAGCTATTCGAGCTAGTTTTTCAAAGGAGTACATTACTGGAAGCCAGGACGAGGTTTGATCGCAGCCAAGGATAGCAGGAACGGGTTTTGTGTGAGGACATTTTCAGTTCACCAGGAAAAGGTCAGTCTCATTTGTTTGGACATGAATGTATGGGTTTTTTCGTATTAAATTCCACATAAAAATTGAATAACATAATCAATAATATCAGAAAAGCTTCATCAAACTTAAATAGAGTTGTTCCTAATAACTCCTAATAGTTAAATGTTAATAAAAACTTTCAATTGAAAACCAAAAGGAAATAAGATTCCCATTTGTAAATGTTATGTTTAAGAATAATAAGAAATAGCAAATATTAAGCAGTGATTGCTTTTTAAATAAAATAAAAAATATTTTGATTATAATTGTAACCCATATGTGTATTTTTTTTACTTTTTTCTTTTCTATGCCGATTAGGAACCATTAAGAAATATTTAGAATCAACGAAAGTAAGTAATTAATTTATTATTCGCCCTGAGATTGAAAACATATTGATATGTGATCTGGTTAATTAATTAGATTAGTATTAATACATTGATTAAATTAAGTGACATATAAGAATATTATCTCATATCAATAATCAAGATCACATCAATATATATAATCGGTTCATAACGTTCTACGACGTCTTCCGATTCCCAATCGCCATTGCTCTCGATCGTAGCACATGTCTTCGTCTCCGATTTCCCTATGGATTCCTTCTATCCAGCTTTTCCTAGGTCTTACTCTCTTCCGCCGTCCTTTTGGTGCCCATCGTAGCACTTGCTTGGGTAATCTGTCTTCTTCCATACGTTGTACGTGGCCAAACCATCTTAGTTGCTTTGTTTTTATATCGTCCATTATTGTATGCTTTACATCCATTATCTCCAATATTCTTGTATTTCTGATTTTTTGTATTCTTGATATACCAGCAGATCTTCTCCAGAAGTCCATTTCAGTTGTTCTGAGCATATTTTCGGATTTTTCTTTAAGTGGCCAAACTTCGCTGCTGTATGTTATAATGCTCTTAACAATGCTGTTATAGATGTTACGTTTATTTTCTTTGGAGATACTTTGGTCCCATAGGATTTTGTTCAATAATGCGATAGCTTTCCTTCCTTGTGTGCACCTTTCTTGGATATTCTTGTCCAACGTTCCATCTTGTGTAATTGTAAATTGTAAATTTACTGAAAAGATCGCCAAGTATAGAGATCTGGAAATTCAAATACGGAGACAATGGAGAATGCAAAGTACCCAGACGATACCTATTGTTATGTCTACTACTGGAGTCATTCCGAAGACCCTCCTCGAAAGCATAAAAAAGCTGGGTCTCAATGAACATATTTATAAGACCATGCAGAAAGCTGTACTACTTGCGACGGCCAGAAGTGTAAGAAAATTTTTGGGAGATACACCTGCATTCCAAGTCATCTAGGGCTCGATAACACGGAAACAGTCCCACCAGAGCTCAATCCTTTTGATACCGTAGGTATCTGGGATGAGTCAATTTCCCCTCAGCGGGAGTGTGAGCCGTATGGCTAAATCTGGATAATAATAATAATAATAATAAATCAAATACACAGAGAGTAGCAGGGATACTTGCCGTGGAACAAAAACTGACACCTGGCAGTAGGTATAAAATGCACACCCATGAGAATGGAGAATCATAATTTATGTTTAGGATCGCTGCCTGGGGATTGCCAGGGCACGTCTGGAGCCGGCGCTGGACGTGACAGCATGCGGGACGTCGGTGGCAGGGTGTTGAGGGGGCGGGCCCCTGTCATACAATCAGCTACAGCCCAACCACAACCACAACCACAAGCGAGCCAAACAACAACAAGAGCTCCACCCGCCGAAGGTGCTGCGCTGGATCA
This sequence comes from Diabrotica virgifera virgifera, assembly GCF_917563875.1. Taxonomy (NCBI): domain Eukaryota; kingdom Metazoa; phylum Arthropoda; class Insecta; order Coleoptera; family Chrysomelidae; genus Diabrotica; species Diabrotica virgifera. The sequence continues at coordinate 72,669,519 of NC_065448.1, forward strand.
TCAGCCGGCGCTCACTCAAGCGGGACGACCGAGGCAGCGCATGAAATGGACTGTGTCCATTAATGAGAACATTTTGCGCTTCTACTACAAGGTGACAAACCTCGGTCAAGAAACAATCGGCTACCGACAACAGCTGTATGCCGAATTTTGCAGGACGTACCCAGATATTCAAGTATCGGAGCAACGAGTATCAGACCAATACCGGGTAATTATAAGAAACAACCTTATCCCAGAGACTAGACGCAATATCATCAGAAGCGAAGTCGAACGGGAGATTCATAACGATGTTGTAATTGAAGATCAAGTCCCCAATGAAGTGCATGAGCAGATTCCTGAGCTTGCCATACAAGACACTCAACCTGACAATACAGAGCAGGAAAACAACGAGCTACATGATAAACTAGTAAGCGAAATGGCACGTGCTGTACAAGAGTTTAATGGAACAAACCCACTTAGCAGACCACCGCTACCACGAATAAACTCTTGTAAGAGACTAGGTGTGCTGTTACAAATTGTGAACACTGAAGTCCTACCCAATTATGTCGTAGAAGCCCACACATTAGAGTATCTGCACATGCTAATCTACTGTGCAGCAACAGCAATTGCTAATGTAATGGGCATTAAGATCAGAACACGACGGGGTTCTAATAACGGAAGGACTGGTAGCAGAATTGCACCCTGGGAAAAAAGACTGCTCGGAAAGATTGAATTGCTGCGTAGGGATATTGGTCGAGTCACAGAATATATACGAGGTGTAAGAAGTACAAGAGTCATCAGGAGAGCTGAAGAAATAATACGGTATACTGCAAGACACTCAAGATACGATTCAGAAAACAACACAGCCCAACAGTGCCTGGATACGTTAAAACAAAGACTCTCAGTTTATTCAGGACGACTAAGAAGGTACAAAGTGAGTAACAACCGAAAATCCGACAATGCCCTTTTTGAGACTGCTGAGAAGGCGTTCTATCGAAAACTCAATTCCACCGTAGAAAATCTCGATAAGTCTTATCCAAGCCAAGAAGAAATTCATGAGTTTTGGGGAAATCAACTTTCCACACCAGCTGCTCTTAACAACAATGCTGGATGGATAGAAGATACGGCACAGAACTGCCAACACTACACTACTACTCTCTACGAACCCTTCACCACTGAAGAAGTCTCAAATATCATCAAAGAGCTTCATAACTGGAAATCTCCTGGACCAGACGGAGTTCAAAACTTTTGGCTCAAGAAGTTTTGGAGTGCTCATGAATGCTTATCAACACTAATTAATTATGTTATTTCTAATCCGCAGGATATACCATTATTCCTAACTCAGGGAACCACTTATTTAATACCGAAGGATCAAAATAACACCCAAGATCCAGCAAAATATCGCCCAATTACTTGTCTTCCAACTTTGTATAAATTGGTCACATCCTGTGTAGCCCGGCTTATCTACCAACACTGTGCGCTGAACAATATCATAGAGCCTCAACAGAAAGGATGCGCTAAGGGTTCGATGGGCTGCAAAGAACAACTTATCATCGACTCAGTCATTTCTAATCAAGCATATTCCAAAAAGAGGAACCTATTTACTGCTTTTATTGATTACAAGAAGGCATTTGAATCAGTGCCGCATGAATGGCTTATAGATATATTGAGAATATATAAAGTCGATGACAATATAGTGACCTTTTTACAACATATAATGACAGAGTGGAAAACTAGAATTCACCTTCAAATACCTGGTGAAAGTAACATCGAAACTGAAAATATCGCAATCAGCCGGGGCCTGTTTCAAGGAGATTCGTTGAGTACTCTGTGGTTCTGTCTAGCTATGAACCCACTATCTCAGCTATTGAACTCCACAGATGCAGGTTTTAGCATCAAAAATAACAACAATGTGGTGGCGAAGCTTAGTCATTTATTGTACATGGATGATTTGAAATTAATGGCTTCCACTCGAAACCAACTCGACGAGATGCTAAAAACTGTAGAAACTTTTTCTAATGATATTAGTATGCACTTCGGACTAGACAAGTGCCGTATTTTAAATATAGCCAGAGGAAAAGTACAGCCCGGAGGATTCGATATGCAAAATGGCCTGAACATCGAGGCCATGGGTGAAAAAGATAGTGCGCGCCTGGATGGGTAAACCTCTGCACGGGCGACATCACAATGAGGTCAGCCAAGACTATGTCGACAATATAGCGTCGAACTACTGGTTGACATCAGGAAAGATGTTCCCTGAAACGGAGGGTTCATTACTGGCCATTCAGGATCAGGTTATACCAACCAGAAATTACCTGAAATATATCATCAAAGACCCTCAGGTTCAAAACGACAGATGCCGATATGGATGTCAAGCCCAAGAAACCATCCAACATCTTACAGGGGGCTGCCAGGCATTTGCTGCAACTGAATACAAGGAACGGCATGATGCAGTAGCAAAAATCCTTCATCAAGAGATAGCTATCAAGCTGGGACTTCTCCAAACAGACCATCTCCCGTATTATCAATACGTCCCTGAGAGTATGCTTGAGGATGGCAACTACAAGCTATACTGGGACCGCACTGTGCTCACAGACCAAACAGTGGCACATAATAGACCAGATCTCGTACTAGTTAATAAATTAACAAGACAAACAACACTAATTGGTGTGGCGATACCTAACAAAAATAATCTACGTAGTAAATTTACTGAAAAGATCGCCAAATACAGAGATCTAGAAATTCAAATACGAAGGCAATGGAGAATGCAAAGTACCCAGACGATACCGATTATTATTTCTACTACTGGAGTCATTCCGAAGACCCTCCTCGAAAGCATAAAAAAGCTGGGTCTGAATGAACATCTTTATAAGCCCATGCAGAAAGCTGTACTACTCGCGACGGCCAGATGCGTACGAAAATTTCTGGGAGATACACCGGCATTCCAAGTCACCTAGGGCTCGATAACACGGAAAGAGTCCCACCAGAGCTCAATCCTTTTGATACCGTAGGTATCTGGGATGAGTCAATTTTCCCCTTAGAGGGAGTGTGAGCCGTATGGCTAAATCTGATAATAATAATAAGAATACCCTGTGGGAGTTTTTTGTCAGTTCTTCTATCAGGCGCGGCCCCCTGCGAATGGGGGATACTTTCTGGGTATTCGTAGCGCCAGTACCCAGAGAGTAGCAGGGATACTTGCCGTGGAACAAAAACTGACACCTTGGCAAAATGCACACCCATTGATATGGAGAACTATGGTTTATGTTTAGGATCGCTGCCTGGGGATCGCCAGGGCACGTCTGGAGCCGGCGCTGGACGTGACAGCATGCGGGACGTCGGTGGCAGGGTGTTGAGGAGGCGGGCCCCTGTCACACAAACAGCTACAGCCCAACAACAAGAACAACAACCAAAAGCGAGCCAAACAACAGCAAGAGCTCCACTCGCTGAAGGTGCTGCGCTGGAACATCAGCCGGCGCTCACTCAAGCGGGACGACCGAGGCAGCGCATGAAATGGACTGTGTCCATCAACGAAAGCATTTTGCGCTTCTATTATAAGGTGACCAACCTCGGTCAAGAAACGATCGGCTACAGACAACAGCTGTAGGCCGAATTTTGCAGGGAGTACCCAGATATTCAAGTATCGGAGCAAAGAGTATCAGATCAATACCGGGTAATCATAAGAAACAACCTTATCCCAGAGACTAGACGCAATACGATCAAAAGCGAAGTCGAACGGGAGATTAATAACCAAGAGCTAGTTTTAGATCAAGTCCCTAATGAAATCCTTGATGAGCAGATTCCTGAGATTCCCATACCAGAAACTCAACCTGACAATACACAGCAGGAAAACAACGAGTTGCGCGATAGTCTAGAAAGCGAAATGGCGCGTGCCGCACAAGAGTTTAATGGAACAAATCCACTTAGCAGACCACCGCTACCACGAATAAACTCTTGTAAGAAACTAGGTGCGCTGTTACAAATTGTGAATACTGAAGTCATACCCAATTATGTCGTAGAAGCCCACACATTGGAGTATCTGCATATGCTAATCTACTGTGCAGCAACAGCAATTGCCAATGTAATGGGCGTTAAGATCAGAACACGACGGGGTACTAATAACGGAAGGACTGGTAACAGAATTGCACCCTGGGAAAAAAGACTTCTCGGAAAAATTGAATTACTGCGTAGGGATATTGGTCAAGTCACAGAATATATAAGAGGTGTAACAAGTAGAAAAGTCATTAAGAGAGCTGAAGAAATAATGCGGAGCACTGCAAGACACTCGAGATACGATCCAGAAAATAACACAGCTCAACAGTGTCTGGATACATTAAAACAAAAACTCTCCGTCTATTCAGGACGATTAAGAAGGTATAAAGTTAGTAACAACCGAAAATGTGACAATGCACTTTTTGAGAACTCTGAGAAGGCGTTTTACCGAAAACTCAATTCCACCGTAGAAAGTGTCGACAAGTCTTTCCCAAGCCAAGAAGAAATTCATGAGTTTTGGGGAAATCAACTTTCCACACCAGCTACTCGTAACAACAATGCTGGCTGGATAGAAGATACGACGCACAACTGTCACCACTACGTCACTGCTAACTACGAACCATTCACGACTGAAGAAGTCTCAAATGTCATCAAAGAGCTTCATAACTGGAAATCTCCTGGACCAGACGGAGTTCAGAACTTTTGGCTTAAAAAGTTTTGGAGTATTCATGAGTGCTTATCAACATTATTAATCATGTTATTTCTAATCCGCAGGAATTACCATCATTTCTAACTCAGGGAACTACTTATTTAATACCCAAGGATCAAAATAACACCCAAGATCCATCCAAGTACCCCCCAATTACTTGTCTTCCAACTTTGTATAAATTGGTCACATCCTGTGTAACCCGGCGTATCTACCAACACTGTGCTCTAAACAATATCATAGAGCCTCAACAGAAAGGATGCGCTAAGGGTTCCATGGGTTGCAAAGAACAGCTTATCATCGACTCAGTCATTTCTAACCAGGCGTTCACTAAAAAAAAGAACCTTTTTACTGCTTTTATTGACTATAAAAAGGCCTTTGATTCAGTACCGCATGAATGGCTAATAGATATATTGAAAATATACAAAGTCGATGATAACATAGTGACCTTTTTAAGGCATATAATGAGAGATTGGAAGACTAAAATTCACCTCCAAATACCTGGTGAAAACAATATCGAAACCGAAAATATCGCAATCAACCGGGGCCTGTTTCAAGGAGACTCGTTGAGTCCACTGTGGTTCTGTTTAGCTTTGAACCCCCTTTCCCAACTATTTAGCTCCACTGACTCAGGTTTTAGCATTAAAAGCAATAATACTGTAGTAGCGAAGCTCAATCATCTGTTGTATATGGATGATTTGAAATTAATGGCTTCCACTCGAGAACACCTAGAAGAGATGCTAAAAACTGTAGAAACATTCTCTAATGATATTAGTATGCAGTTCGGTCTAGACAAGTGCCGTGTTTTGAATATAGTCAGAGGAAAGGTACAGCCCGGTGGATTCGATATGCAAAATGGCCAGAACATCGAGGCCATGGGCGATAACGATATGACCATAAGTAAATGAAGACTGAGATAACAACTGAGTTTATAAGAAGGGTAAAACAACTGCTTCGTTCACAGCTTAACAGTAAAAATTTGTTTAAGGCACTGAACACCTACGCTTGTTCCGCGCTTAGCTATTCATTTGGTATTGTTAAGTGGACAAAAACGGATATAGAAAATCTTCAGCGAAAAGTACGAACACACCTCACAAAGGCACAAAAACACCACCCTAAAAGTGCAGTAGAACGAACGACATTACCCCGGTATTTAGGAGGAAGAGGACTTATGGATATAGGTGAGCAATTAGATAAACAGATTGCTAATTTAAGAACTTATTTTCAGATGCAGCCTGAGACATCTACTCTACACCGCGCAATTTGCGCAGTAGATGACACAACACCGATCAAACTGAGGGAACCAGAAATGCGCATAAACCACCTTACTAAGGACGAAAAACTGCGCACCTGGATGGGTAAACCTCTGCACGGGCAACATCCCAATGAGGTCAGCCAAGACTATGTCGACAATACAGCGTCGAACTATTGGTTGACATCAGGAAAGATGTTCCCTGAAACGGAGGGTTCATTACTGGCCATTCAGGATCAGGTTATACCAACCAGAAATTACCTGAAATATATCGTCAAAGACCCTCAGGTTCAAAACGACAGATGCCGATATGGATGTCAAGCCCAAGAAACCATCCAACATATTACAGGGAGCTGCCAGGCATTTGCTGCAACTGAATACAAGGAACGGCATGACGCAGTGGGAAAAATCCTTCATCAAGAGATAGCTAACAAGCTGGGACTTCTCCAAACGGACCATCTCCCATATTATCAATACGTTCCTGAGAGTATGCTTGAGGATGGCAACTACAAGCTATACTGGGACCGCAGTGTGCTCACAGACCAAACAGTAGCACATAATAGACCAGATCTCGTACTAGTTAATAAATTAACAAGACAAACAACACTAATTGATGTGACGATACCTAACAACAATAATCTACGTAGTAAATTTACTGAAAAGATCGCCAAGTATAGAGATCTGGAAATTCAAATACGGAGACAATGGAGAATGCAAAGTACCCAGACGATACCTATTGTTATGTCTACTACTGGAGTCATTCCGAAGACCCTCCTCGAAAGCATAAAAAAGCTGGGTCTCAATGAACATATTTATAAGACCATGCAGAAAGCTGTACTACTTGCGACGGCCAGAAGTGTAAGAAAATTTTTGGGAGATACACCTGCATTCCAAGTCACCTAGGGCTCGATAACACGGAAAGACTCCCACCAGAGCTCAATCCTTTTGATACCGTAGGTATCTGGGATGAGTCAATTTTCCCCTTAGAGGGAGTGTGAGCCGTATGGCTAAATCTGGATAATAATAATACACATACACCTGCATACCAAGTCACCTAGGGCTCGATAACACGGAAAGAGTCCCACCAGAGCTCAATCCTTTTGATACCGTAGGTATCTGGGATGAGTCAATTTTCCCCTTAGAGGGAGTGTGAGCCGTATGGCTAAATCTGGATAATAATAGAGTTTATTTGTAGCAACCTAGTACATAATAAATAAACCCAGTTTCTCACTGAAGTTGTTAGTCACATGGACTACAACTTGTGCGTGAGGGTTAAATTTAGATTATAAAACAACATGAATTTATCTTAAAGTTTACACAAAGGAATCGAATATAGTCTTGTTCATTCTTGTTCTCTCATGTGTCTTTAAATTTGGGCTCCTCTTCTCACTAATTCAGTTAACGTTAAATTTTGTTTATCGGACCTACAAAAATTTCTAATAAAATTCAACAAAGGATTGCAAAAACTTCCGACGGGATTTTTCTGGATGGACTTCGTTTTCTATAAGAATTTTCATGATATTTTGAAGGTGTTTTATCCATTTTCACCATAATTTTTACAATTTAAATATTTAGAAGTGAAATTCGAAATACATCATTTTTGACATATCTGAAACTACTTGCACTAACTGAAGTAAAGAAAAAAGGGACGGGAGAGATGATGATTAATGATTGTACGTTAATGTACAGTGGATTCGACAGTTCAAGATGGGCACAAGCGGGAGTAGGATGCCTAGTTAACAACAATTTTGTTAATAATACAAAAAGTTGGGAAGCAATTAATGAACGATTAATGACAATAAGAACCGACCTAGACGGAGAGAATATTTGGACTATTATAATTGCTTATGTTCCCAATGAAAATGATAGTAAGAAAAATAAAGATGAGTTTTGGGGTAAACTGCAAGAATTATATGGAAACAGTGCTAGTCCAATCCTAATAGTAGGTGATTTAAATGCAAGGGTTGGTAAGGAAGCCGGACACCGCCACTGGACGCAAAAAGGCGCAGCAACTGAGGCGAACAGTTGCTGCGCCTTCGCCTTCAGCATATACAGATACCCTTCCCTGCTCCTACGGCCACTCGAAACCCAAACATGTCGCCCTCCCCCAACAAACTCTTTCTCACCTTTTTGTGAGTCGACTTATCCGAGCGCGAGTGGCTGATTCCTGATCACATCCCTGCCCCACATCCACTATCCCTCCACTTACCTCACTACCCCAATCCAAAGTGTAAGGCAACGTGCCGATGGATGAATGGCCGCTGGGGCATATGCGGTCGCGAACGTTCCCCTGGGGGAACCAGGCGAAACCCCCTTGTATGCAGCCTTACTCCGGCATGCGGGGCTCTGCCGGAGTGGACCGACATTCCCTAGCTACTCGTGGGAACAACCATGGACAAGAAAGAATTAAAAGGAAAAAAAATACAGCGGGAATACACCGCTAAATCGAAGAAGAAGAAGGAAGGAAAACACTCTCCTTCAACCTCTCGGGAAGCTCCCCGAGAGGCAGGAAAGTCGAGGACCGGTCCCTCAGACTCCATTGTGGGAATACACCACAAGGGTAAATCTGAGGTGGGGAAGGACCTCCAAAGGCCCTCGACCTCTAGACAGCCTCCACTCCCAAACTTGGGAGAACCTGGAGGCAGGGATGACCCACTGAGACGTGGGCTCAGCGGAGCGGGCTGCAGATGGTACTTGAGGTACCTCAGTCAGGGAATTTCCCCTGAAACAGCAAGAAAAAAGGCCTTGGAGCATAAAAGCCAAGAGCCTGCTAGTCAAAAAAGAAAGCGGACTGAGACGGTCATCAGTCCTGCTCAGAAAGAGGTGAAAAGGAAGAAGGAGGAAGTGGGAGAACAGACCACTACCTCAGTAGGTATGAGCAGCTATGCAGCTGCTCTAAAATCGGAGAAGATTGCCATTCTCCCCAAAGGGTTCCCTGAGAACACCCTCAGCGCGGAACAGCAGACTTTGGTGGAGGAGGCAATAGTTCAAGAAATGTTCGCCGGATGGGAGCACTAGCTCCAGTTCGGCGGCATCCACTTCAAGCCGGGCTACTTGGTAGTTGACTGTGAAACACCACAGTCAGCGGAGTGGCTAAGGTTGAAGGTGCCACAAATTAGGAAGTGGGAGGGTGGAGAACTCACAACATGTAAGGGAGACGACCTCCCTAGATCACATGTTGTGACAGTTTTCCTCCCCAGAAGCAAGCGGCTATCAGCTGAGAAATTATTTCAGCTGATAGAGGTACAAAATGAGGGCCTAGCAATAGGTAGGTGGAAGGTCCTGAGTGCTAAGGAAGAGGCGGCAGGGCAACTCTTGAGGGCAGCGATAGGCGAGCTATCCTGCGCTGCCCTCAGGAAGAACGGATGCACCATTTTTTACCGGTTCGGGAAAATCCCCGTTCATGGTATAAAACGGGAAACAGAAAAGGAGACTCCGGGGAGCAGCGGTGGGTTAGTAACCACCGAGGTCGAGGAAGCGCCTCCGGTGCCCTCTGCATCGCGGGGTACTGATGTGCCCGGCGATGCCGAGAGCGTCGGAGACCACCACAGCACCGATCTATATCGGGACTCGGAGGACATGGAGACAGCCGAAGCAACTAACGTTGAAGAAGACAAGGACAAAACACTTGTCGGGGGGGGGGGGGGAAGAAGGTGAGAAAGAAACCTCACCTCAAATAACCAAATAAGTAGGGGCAGGGAAAAGGGAAAAGGGAGGAGGAAAAAAAAAATGGGAATTAATATTGCTCAGATAAATGCCCATCACGCCAAGGGATCATCGGCGGTCATCCTAAGGACGTTTATCAGAAACCAATTGGGATTTGTACTGATTCAGGAACCATGGGTTCGTGACGGTCAGGTGAGAGGACTCACAAGCAGAGAAGCTAAGCTGATATACAAAGTAAGTAATGTTGACAAACCCAGAGCATGCATCTTGGTAAGTAACAGTATTAATCACTTTTGTGTTTCAGAATTTATGACGAGAGACCTTGTTCCGATTCGAGCAAACCTTGAGTTCGGAAAAGGGCGTCAAGAAGTTATGATAGTCTCATGCTACTTTGCAGGAGACGGGACTGCACCGCCTCCAGAACTGCAAAGACTAGTAGAGTACTGTGAGCAGAAGAAACTACCGCTTCTCCTAGGATGTGACGCTAATGGTCACAATACCGTATGGGGGAGCACAGACACCAATGAAAGAGGTGAGAAAATTTTAGAATTTATTCTTAGTAAGAATCTTGTCATACACAATATAGGGAATACCCCTACTTTTGTAACTAAAACAAGAAAAGAAGTGCTAGATATAACTGTAAGCACACCGAATCTATCAGATCGGGTGAGGGATTGGAGAGTATCGAACGAACCATCCCTCTCTGATCATAGAATAATTATGTTCAGGTTAGATTGTAGTCCTCCTGAGCCAAAACTCAGGAGAACCCCCAGGAAAACAAACTGGGATGAATACAACTCTAACCTGAGGAGAAATCTTGTAAGTCTTCGTACTAAAGGAAATGCCAGAAACCACCTGGCATTAGAAAATGATGTCATAGAACTTAACGAGGTAATACTCGACGCCTATGAATCAAGTTGTCCTCTTCAGAGGACCAGAAAATCAAAAGATGCAATATGGTGGAACGAACATCTGTCAAACCTAAGATCCGAGACGCGACAGCTCTTCAACAGAGCCAAACGTAACGGAGATTGGCAGAGATACACCGAGAAACTCACATTATACAATAAAGAGATTAGAAAGGCTAAAAGAAATAGCTTCAGAAAATTCTGCGAAGAAATAGACACTACTCCCTCTGCAGCAAGACTACACAAGGTCTTGGCAAAGGGAAGAGTAGATACAGTAATGGCACTACGGAAGCCAGACGGAAGCTTCACAGAAAGCGAGAAAGAACGAGCTTTGCTCTTGTTAGAAACTCACTTTCCTGGAGGAGCAATCACTTCAGGAAAAAAGAGTGAGCAAATCAGAAGACCTACCAGGGAAGACACTGCAATGGCAAAACACATCTGCAGTGAAGAACGGCTGAAATGGGCTATGAACACCTTTCAGCCGTTCAAAACACATGGAACGGATGGAATATTTCCTGCACTACTTCAACAGGGCCAAGAGGCAATCATTCCTCATATGGTCCGAATCAGTCGGAGCAGTCTTGAACTGGGATACATACCAGAAGCATGGAGAAGGGCCAAAGTCACCTTCATCCCAAAAGTAGGGAAACGGGATACTACGCACCCTAAATCCCTTAGACCGATCAGCCTCACATCGTTTATTCTCAAAACGATGGAAAAAGCTGTAGACAACTACATTAGAACAGAAATCTTGGAACAGGTGCCATTGCACCCCCGTCAACATGCGTATCAAGCGGGAAAATCCACGGAAACCGCCTTGACACAATTGACTGATGAAATCCAAGATGCTCTGAATAAGAAAGAGACCGTGGTATGTGCCTTTCTAGATATAGAAGGGGCTTTTGACAACACGCCACATGAAGCCGTCAAAAGAGCACTGCATGAGAGAGGAGTAGATGGAATGACCTCCACCTGGATGTCGCAACTGCTATCTACGAGAATCGCAGAAATGGAGACAGGACAAGACACTATCTTCATTAATGTGACCAGAGGCTGTCCGCAGGGGGGAGTTGCGTCCCCACTCATGTGGAGTCTCACTGTGGACAGCCTACTCTGTCAATTGACCAGGGAAGGCATACCATGTCAAGGATATTCCGACGACATGGTCATCCTTGCAAAAGGAAAGTACGAAAATATCCTCTGCGACATAGTTCAAAGAGGACTGAATATTGCAAACCAATGGTGTGACTCGTTGGGACTTAACATCAACCCCACTAAAACCACACTAGTAGCCTTTACAAGGAAAAAGAACCCGAATTTAAAAACCATAAAAATAGGGGAGGATATCGTCGAATGGAAAACAGAGGTCAAATATCTAGGGCTGATCCTAGATAGCAAGTTACTCTGGAATAAACACGAAGAGGAAGTAATACACAAAGCCACCAAGGCCCTCATGGTGTGTAAGAACATTGCAGGGAAAAACTGGGGATGTAACCCACGTATTCTGCAATGGATGTACACAGCAATAGTGAGACCACTAATCACTTATGGGGCAGTAGCTTGGGGCACAAGAGCTAATCTGAATACGACAAAGAAAAAGCTTTCGAAGATTCAGAGACTAGCCTGTGCATGTATCACTGGAGCAATGGGAACCTGCCCCACAGCTGCAATGGAGGTGATTTTAAACTTGACCCCACTGCACATTCAGTTAGAAAATGTAAGGAAGAAAACAATATACAGGATGATCAGAGAAGGAATCATCAGAGAAAAACCTCGATTACTTCAATTTGATCAAACTTGGGAAATGCCCCAAGATGATATGCCGAAGAAATTCAACTTTGTGAGAAAATTCATCACTAAGCTGAGCAATAAATCTGAATGGGACGAAGATACCATACAGAAGTTGAACCCAAATTCCATAAAGTGGTATACGGATGGCTCCAAACTGGAAGAGGGAACTGGAATAGGAGTCTTTGGACCGAGAGCCAAACACTCAGAAAGCTTGGGCACATACCCAAGCATCTTTCAAGCAGAAATCTGTGCCATCGAAAGATGTGTGGAATTTAACATTGGAAGAAACTATCGCAGACAAGACTTTGTAATCATGTCGGATAGTCAAGCAGCCATCAAAGCACTGAGCTCACATATAATCAGTTCTAAGATGGTTTGGGAGTGCCTAGGAAAGCTAAATGAACTAGGCCAGAAGAACCTTGTCACCCTCCTATGGGTCCCAGGACACATAGGAATTGGAGGGAACGAAACAGCAGATCAGCTGGCGAAAAAAGGAGCCGAAACCCCATATCTGGGACCAGAACCATCATGTGGGATCAGCAGTAGCGCAATCTTAGGAGAACTAAGAGGAGAATTGGAGAGGGAAAAGTCCAAGTACTGGAATCAGTTGGAAGGATTGAGACAAGCCAAGACAATTCTGGGAAATTATAACCAGAATAGATCTCTTAGCTTTCTCAACCTCAGTAAAAAGAAGATCCGGATTTTGACGGGAATAATGACCGGGCATTGCCGGTTAAGAAGTCACATGAAGAAGCTAGGATTGGTAGATGAAGCAAAATGCAGATTCTGTGAGGAAGAGGACGAAACCTCAATACACATACTCTCAGAATGTCCTGCATTGCAGAACTCCAGGGCCAGATACCTAGGGGCACATGAAATAGAAGAGGAGAACCTGCCTGAATTGAAGCCCGACGATGTCCTAATCTTTCTTAGGAAAATAGGACTGGAAGAGCTGCTATAGGTCTGAGAAAACATCAGACTCATGGCAAGCAAGGGGGACACAATAGATCCTACGGGTCGCAGTGTACCTATCACCCCTATCTACATACATACATACATACATACATACATACAAGAAAGCACAAAAAAGCAATGGCGTCATAGGTAAATTTGGAGAGACTACAAAAAATTATAACGGTGATATACTAATGGATTTTTGCAGATTAAACTGTCTAGTTGTAATGAATACTTTCTTTCAGCATAAAGATATACACAAATATACCCGCGTAATTCCAAGCCGGAATGAAAAATCTATTATCGATTACATTATAATAGAGAAAATTAACAAACATAAAATTCAAGATGTGAAAGTGACTAGAAATTCAGAATTGGGAAGCGATCATTTTCTAGTTGTTGGAAAAACAAAAGGAAAAGAGCAGAACACACATAATACTAGAAATGCAAATATACAAGAAAAAAGATCTGTAAGAACACATAAATTAGCCAATATTGAAGTGAGAAACAAGTTCAACAAAACCATTTTTCAATGTTCAAACCAAATTTCAAAGAAAAATGGTTACAAAGAAAAACCATTGAACAACAGTGGAAATTCTTTAAAGATACTATTTCCAAAGCTGCTGGTGAAATTTGCGGATATACAATTACTGGCAGTGGCGGTCTCAAGGGGGGCGACGGGGGCGATCGCCCCCCCCCCCCCAGAAACCTTAGTTTTCTGAAAAATTGAGAAGTTAATATACATATTATTCCGAAGTGTGAGATCGAACTAATGCATTGCTATTATTGGACAAAATAATCTAACAGTGTGAAAACGTCCGTAGACAGATTATTTTAATAGCCTACGGTTAGTTTTGATATAACGTAACAACATCAAATACGGTACAGTGACGTTTCTGTAATGTTGTCGTTGAAGTCACAGTGGCAGTGGCAACACTGTATAAATCAAAGAGAATAGAACAAATCTTCTTCAGTCAGACGTTGCTTGCTAGCCTTGCTAGTTGCTACATATTGGCCGTGTATCAATGCCTGGCAAAGTCAAAGGGCTTTAAGTGTCAGTTTGCTCAAGCGTTTCCTTTTTCATGTGCAACTGCAAAAGACGACATCGACATGGTAAGTTTGTTTTAATTATGTCCTTAACTCATTCGTATTTATATCTTTAGCTGCCTTGGGTTTAACTTAAGGGTTTAAAAGAAAACCTGTAGTTTTGGTATACCGTAGGCTATAGAGAATTATTCACAGGCCTACCGCTTAGGCTATTAACTCACAAACAAACGTAACATTTTAAGAAAACTGAGTGCCTTTTGAGGGTACGGAGTACAACGTATTATGTACAGCCTATCAAATTTACCTTCATTATTTTGTATTTATCGTAAAATATTGACTGGACTTGCTCTACTCCATGCCCATCGAGACATCCCTGTAGACCCAACGAAAGTTTTCGAACGATTCACCAAAAGTGGCCATCGAAGACTTGAATTCGATTTGTAATTACATTCTTTTTAAAACCTTATAACTTGTTATTTTATTACTTATAACCTAATAAAACTATTACAATGTATAATGTGAACCTCCTTTTTTCCATTCTAATAGACTAATTTGTATTGTATATTTATTATAAATTTTAACATTTTAAAAGGTAAAATGTGTTTTGAGCTCTTTCAATTCAAGCGTAAAACTAACATTGTCAGACCAAACCTCTGAAGTTTGACGTTTGTTCGTGATAAAGTAAAACCACCTAAATTGTCAAAGGTTTAGAAAGATGAGACTTGCTTCAGAGGCTTGCCATTGAAAAATACTATCACCCACAAACCTTTTCTATTAGACTTTGAGTTGTTTTCAATAGTTCTAAATTGGCTTTTGATACAATCACAAGAATACAAAATATATTTTGAATATTTTATTTGTAAGTTAGCCGAACAATATTTACAACAAGCTTTAGAGGCTAGCTTTTTTATTTTTTATTATAGTGTAAAACTGTTTCCACTCATACTAATTGTAATAATAATAAGTGATTTTCCTTTTCCTCTGTTCGTCACAACCACTAAGTGACAGTCAGTCCATATTCGGTCCATCAACTGTTCAAATGAATAAAATGCCTTTAAAACTCTCAAAATCTTGCCATATTTTTAAAAATTTTCCGGACCCCCTTTCCGGCTGGGGGGCTGCACCCCCAGACCCAACTGCAACAGACCATCGCCCCTCCCAAAATCTGACTCTGAGACCGCTACTGATTACTGGTGGGTCAAAAAAGGACTAGTTGGTGGAACGAAGAGATAAAATAGCTGTGGAAGAAAAGAAAGTAGCATGGAGAGCCTATCTAGAAAATAACAGTTCACATATGTATCATAAATACAAAGAAGCAAGAAAGCTTGTGAAAGAAAAAGTTAAAAAAGCTAAATCGGAAGAGTGGGAGAGATTTGGAGAAAAGATGGAGCAAGACAGTAGGACAAATCAAAAATTGTTCTATAAAGGTCTGAAAAAAATGAGAGGTAAATCAGGTAGTACTGTCGTGCAAATAAAAAATAAAAATGGTGAAATACTTACCCAACCACAAGATATAGTTAACAGATGGAGTGAATATTTCAAAGAGTTACTGGAAGCAGATGAAACAGATGATGAAGAAGAACAAGAAGAAGAGATCATGTATAGGACGGCGAGAAACGAGAGTAATGGAATAACATTGGAAGAATTAACCGAACCCATCGCAAAAATGAAAAATGGTAAAGCGGCAGGAATAGATAATATCAATGCAGAATGGTTGAAATATATGGGAGAATCTGCAAAACACTACTTACACAAATTACTGATAGCAATTTGGAAACAGAAACGCATTCCAGAAGATTGGGCAACAGCAGTAATGGCTCCTTTATTTAAGAAGGGAGATAAAAAGGAATGTTCAAATTATCGAGGTATTTCCATGCTAAGTGTCCCGGCTAAGGTTTATGAACGAATACTGGAGATGAGACTGAGAAAGAAAGTGGAACATCAACTACACGATGCACAAAGTGGTTTCCGACCGGGGCACAGTGTCCAAGATCATTTCTTTACTATAAAACAAATAACAGAAAAATTCCTTAATTTTGACAAAGATGTATACGTGTGTTTCATAGACATGGAAAAAGCCTTTGACAAGGTACCCAGACATCACATTTGGAAAGCACTTGAACAGTTCGATGTTGGAGTAGAACTAATTGATGCAGTAAAATCTATGCACTGGAAGAGTTGGAACATTGTCCGAGCATTAAACTGTGAATCAAACAAATTTGCTACTACACAAGGAGTAAGGCAAGGTGGAGTTTTGAGCCCACTGCTATTCATTATATATATATATATATATATATATATATATATATATATATATATATATATATAAAATAGATGAAATAGAGAATGTGGACAAATCCCCTTACGAACAATTCACACATCCACCATTTCGGGCTGGGAAAAATTTTTCGAATAGAATCAAAGATCCAAACACCAGTTCTTAGAAATGTGTTTCGCCCTCTTCAACCTCTCTGGGCTCGTCGGTAAAGACAAGAGGTTGAATATCTTTAGACACATTCTAATCAAAAAACAACATTCGAGACCTAGACATAGAAGGTGCGTAAGTCTACGGCAAATCCGACAATGACAGTCTCAAGTTTTAATTCCCTAATTACTTAAAGTAAGTAAAATATATGTTTAAAAACATAAGATGTAGATCTTTGAAACACACTCAGTGAACCAAAGATCCAAGGTTATTGGTTTAACGACCACTCGTACGAAATCAAATAGATGAAATAGAGAATGTGGAAATATATATATATATATATATATATATATATATATATATATATATATATATATATATATATATATATATATATATATATATATATATATATATATATATATATATATATATATATATTGTTATATTTCTATTTGATATGAAAATTAAAATTTGATAATTATAAACAGAATTCAATTTAATATAAAATATTTTCAATTTTCTCAAACACGGGCATATAAATTTAGAACAACCTGTATACAACAAATTGTTATATTTAATTTTAAGAAGTGATTAAATAAGACTCAAGTGAAATCGTTAATAGGTCATTATCGTTGTTCGCGGAAGGATCGATCATTAGCCGATGCTAAATAAGACTAAGTGGAAATAGAGAATAGGTCATTAAAAATTTGTATATAGTAGAAAGTAATTTTAGAATGGGAATTAACTATTTTCTTTGAAATCCATTAAGCATATTTAGAAAGTTTAAAAATTGGTTTTGAGGAATACTGCGAATGAGAGTTGGTGGTGGAAGTTTGATTTGTGAATCTGGAAGGGATATTTAGAAAGTAGGGGAATGAATGACAAATAGAGATCAGAATGTTTTGAGCTGTCGAGAAGTGAAGTCGAGTAGTAGACGGTAGTGTACGGAGAGTGAGAAAGCCGGTGTAGTTCCGTGAGTGTGGAGTATCTATCGTGGAACGAGAGGTAGGCCAGGTTGAGAGTAAAAGAACCTCCTTGAGCCAAGAGTTCCCGGTAGCTGATTGCAGTTTCGAAAAAGGTAGAACACAGCATCACGACAGAAGCAGGAAACGAGAGCTATACGAGCTAGTTTCAGAGGAGAACATTACTGGAAGCCAGGACGAGGTTTTGATTGCAGCCAAGGATAGCAGGAAACGGGTCTTGTGTGAAGACATTCTCAGTTCACCAGGAAAAGGTCAGTCTCATTTGTTTGGACATGAATGTATGGGTTTTTCGTATTAAATACCACATTTAAAATTGAAGAAACATAATCAATAATATCAGAAAAGCTTCATCAAACTTAAATAGAATTGTTGCTAATAAATCATAATAGTTAAATGTTAATAAAAACTTTCAATTGGAAACCAAAAGGAAATAAGATTCCCATGTGTAAATGTTATGTTTAAGAATAATAAGATATAGCAAATATTAAGCAGTGATTGCCATTTAAATAAAATAAACAATATTTTGATTACAATTGTAACCCATATGTGTTATTATTTTACTCTTTTCTTTCCTATCCCGATTAGGAACCATTGAGAAATACTTAGAAGCCACGTATGTAAGTAATTAATTTTATAAAAAGCCCTGAGATTGAAAACATATTGATATGTGATCTGGTAAATTAATTAGGTTATTATTAATGCATTGATTAAATTAAATGACATATAAAAATATTATCTCATATCAATAATCAAGATCACAACAACTGTCGTCCAACGTGGAGGGCATTGTAAAGTATTTCTAGTGGCAAATTTGAAGGATAGAAAGAGTAAAGCCGGTATTTGAAAATTTATATGCCTGTGGTAAAAAGTGAGATACTTACATTTGATAACATAAAATTTTAGATCTCTTTAGGTACAAATTTTACATAACTGATTTAATATTTTATTTTTACGATATTTACATTTGATATATTTATTGACAATTTATAATATTTGGGTGAAAAAAAGTCGTCTTGGTAACATACTAGTAAAATTTCATATTTGGCGGGGACAGTACTTCTTGAAAACGAATGTCAGTGACAAGAAGCCAAAGCAAGGACAACAAAAAACAAAAAGAACATTCAGACCAAGAAGATATTTTAGACACGACAATCATGGCATCAGAACAGCAAGAATTATCAGGAATAGATAAACTATTACAACTTATGCAACTCCAGTCACAAAAAATGGATGAAGCAAAACGAACAATGGATAAAAATCAGGAGGAAACAAAACTAGCAATGAAGGAAACACAGCAAAAAATGGATGAAACACAACAAAAATTGGATCAAAAAATGGATGAAACAAAAAGAATAATGCAAGAAAATCAGAAGGAAACAAAACAAGCCATAGAAGAGAACAACAAGAAAATGGAGGAACGCATAGAAAAGTATGAAATGAAAATTCAAGATAAAATAAAGGAGTTAACGAATGGCCAGAAAAAGGAACTAGAAAATTTGGAAAATAAGTTGGAAAATGCTATTCAAGTAGACAGAGAAGAAATGGAAAAAAGAATCACAGAAATAGAAAAACAAGTCACCGAAAACAGGACGCAACAGAATGTCGGAGAAAGAAGAGAAATGGTTATACATAGCACAGATGACGTGAAGATAAGGTTTGGCGGGGATGTAAGAAGATTACACCCAGTGCCGTTCATAAATAGCCTGAAAAAGAAAATACAGCACATCGGAAATTTCGAAACAGCAAAAGAAACTATCAGAAATCATCTAAAATATGAAGCAAGCCTATGGTTCGATTGCAAAGAAGAAGAATTTGACAGTTGGCAACAATTTGAACAAAAATTTTTGAATTATTTCTGGGGAAAAGTCCAACAATTGGAAATTAACAAGGAATTGCAAAATGGGAAATACAATGATAGGATGGGTATATCAGAAAGGACATATGCATTACAAATTTACTATAACGCAAAACATCTACAATATAATTACTCATCGGAACAATTAGTCGAACTGATTGCAAGACATTTCGAAGAAACGCTGGAAGACCATATCACATTGCAAAACTACAAAGACATAGATAGTTTATGCCAATTCCTACAAATAAGAGAATCACGTTTAAGAGAAAGAAAATCAAGAAGGTCGCGAGAAGATTACAGGCCCCGAGAAACACAAGATTACAGAGATAGAAATCAAAATAGGAGGGACTATACAAGACGAGATTTTAATCCCAGAAGGGAAAACGAAAATAGAGACAACGGAAGAGGAAATTATGAACAAAGAAATAGGCAATGGAATGAGGACAGAAATCGAGAATACCAGAATAGAAACACCACACGCTCAAATCAAGAAAACAGAAATAATGGTAGACAAAATGAACAGGGATATCGAGAAAACCGAAACAGATCCGACAGACCAAGAGAAAATAGAAGAGAAGTAAATAATACCCAGACAGATGAATATGACGGAGAGAGACATTATGACGAAAATATAAACTACGATGAGCAACCGGCGTTTTTTCACGACGGCGCTCACTAAAAACCAAAAATCAAACAGGAATCTTTTGTAACCCCAAGGAGTTTATTAAATTGGCAAGAAACAACGAAAAGAAAAATGGAGTTAATTTAAAATTTGTGGATGGATTTATCAACGAGAAACCAATTAAAATTATGATAGACACTGGATCTGAAATAACATTGGTCAACAGAAAACTAATAGAAGAAGTTAACTTAACAAATTTAATTTACAAAATACCTAGGGTAAATTTAGTGGGCGCAAACAAACGGACATTGGCAACTATAAATGAAGGCATACGAGTAATGGTACGACTGGGTAAGAAGATGTATGCACTACAATGTGTAATAATGCCAAACATGTCACATGACATGATAGTAGGAGTTGACGAATTGGCAGAAAAACATGTAGTGATAGATTTTAAAAATAATACGATGAATCTAACAGAAGAAAAAGAAGAAGAACAGAACAAGGAACAGGAGAAACAAAATACGGACGAATCAGGTAAAGAACAAACAGTGGAAATGAATTTGGCAACGAAGCAAGGACAAAGAAGAAAAGGGAGAAAAAGTCAGAAAAAGACAAAAGAAAATGAAACCTGTGGCTCCTCAAAAGAAGAGTTGAGCCCAGAAGAAGAAAAATTGAGAGTATCAAAAGCAAAAGAAAACTGGGATTCCTCAAAAGAAGAGATGAGCTCAGGAGAAGAAGAAATAAAGCTAACAAATGAAAGCGAAAAAGATATGATCGAAACAGTGGCATTTGAAGAGGAGGCATATGAAAACGAGGATGCAGAGTACACGGTAAAAGTATGTGAAAAATCTGAGGAAAAAGACAGAAGATTGATATGGGAAAAAGGGAAAGACAACATAATAGCCGACACTCTAACACAGGATGAGGACACTGAAAATAAGGAAACAATTACTCTACAGGTGGGACTAATTAGAGTAATATAAGAAGAAGGGGTATAAGACGTAGATTAAAGTAAGGAAATATACAGGGAGTTGGTTTTGCCCTCGAGAAAATTTATTTAAAAATGCAGATAAATTTTATCGAATACAAGGCGGGGATTTGTTATATTTCTATTTGATATGAAAATTAAAATTTGATAATTATAAACAGAATTCAATTTAATATAAAATATTTTCAATTTTCTCAAACACGGGCATATAAATTTAGAACAACCTGTATACAACAAATTGTTATATTTAATTTTAAGAAGTGATTAAATAAGACTCAAGTGAAATCGTTAATAGGTCATTATCGTTGTTCGCGGAAGGATCGATCATTAGCCGATGCTAAATAAGACTAAGTGGAAATAGAGAATAGGTCATTAAAAATTTGTATATAGTAGAAAGTAATTTTAGAATGGGAATTAACTATTTTCTTTGAAATGCATTAAGCATATTTAGAAAGTTTAAAAATTGGTTTTGAGGAATACTGCGAATGAGAGTTGGTGGTGGAAGTTTGATTTGTGAATCTGGAAGGGATATTTAGAAAGTAGGGGAATGAATGACAAATAGAGATCAGAATGTTTTGAGCTGTCGAGAAGTGAAGTCGAGTAGTAGACGGTAGTGTACGGAGAGTGAGAAAGCCGGTGTAGTTCCGTGAGTGTGGAGTATCTATCGTGGAACGAGAGGTAGGCCAGGTTGAGAGTAAAAGAACCTCCTTGAGCCAAGAGTTCCCGGTAGCTGATTGCAGTTTCGAAAAAGGTAGAACACAGCATCACGACAGAACCAGGAAACGAGAGCTATACGAGCTAGTTTCAGAGGAGAACATTACTGGAAGCCAGGACGAGGTTTTGATTGCAGCCAAGGATAGCAGGAAACGGGTCTTGTGTGAAGACATTCTCAGTTCACCAGAAAAAGGTCAGTCTCATTTGTTTGGACATGAATGTATGGGTTTTTCGTATTAAATACCACATTTAAAATTGAAGAAACATAATCAATAATATCAGAAAAGCTTCATCAAACTTAAATAGAATTGTTGCTAATAAATCATAATAGTTAAATGTTAATAAAAACTTTCAATTGGAAACCAAAAGGAAATAAGATTCCCATGTGTAAATGTTATGTTTAAGAATAATAAGATATAGCAAATATTAAGCAGTGATTGCCATTTAAATAAAATAAACAATATTTTGATTACAATTGTAACCCATATGTGATATTATTTTACTCTTTTCTTTCCTATCCCGATTAGGAACCATTGAGAAATACTTAGAAGCCACGTATGTAAGTAATTAATTTTATAAAAAGCCCTGAGATTGAAAACATATTGATATGTGATCTGGTAAATTAATTAGGTTATTATTAATGCATTGATTAAATTTAATGACATATAAAAATATTATCTCATATCAATAATCAAGATCACAACAATATATATATAGTAATGTTTGAATAACGGCAATTCGGTCAGTTGAAAGAAAACTCTATTTGTTTTAAGTCTCAATATTTCGTCACTATTTGGTGACTTCTTCAGGAGAAAACTGCAAATTTATTAATATTAGACATGGACAAACTTAAATATTTCGATACTTACAACTATAAGAGTAAAAATTTAAATTTCTTTAACATTATAGTTTTAAGTATATTTTTTAACAATTTTTACTCTTATAGTTGTAAGTATCGAAATATTTAAGTTTGTCCATGTCTAATATTAATAAATTTGCAGTTTTCTCCTGAAGAAGTCACCAAATAGTGACGAAATATTGAGACTTAAAACAAATAGAGTTTTCTTTCAACTGACCGAATTGCCGTTATTCAAACATTACTATTTAACACAGTACGGTCGATAATATTTGTACAATATATATATATATATATATATATATATATATATATATATATATATATATATATATATATATATATAAAGAAAAAAGAAGTACTTTGTTGACTTGTTTATAAAAAACACTTTTGAGTTTCGGTGGGTTGGAGTCAATAAAAAGGGGCTGTTAGAATACTATTTTTTATTACTCGAGCTTTCGAATGTGTTTACATTCATTTTCAAGAGCTAAAAAGTAACTGATAAAGTGGAAACAAAGATCATGTAAAAATATATCTCACCAGATAAATCTAGATTGGTTATTAAAACTTGCTAACATTAATACATATAAATAAGAGGAAAACTATTAATATCCATAAAATGAATTCTTCCCAGACTGCATAATATAAATTAATGGCCAAAAGATTTAAATTTTTTTTGAAATGAATTTTGAATTTGTATGATCGGTAAATTGGAAAAAATTTTAATACAAAAAGTCAATGTCAGTGAAAAAATCAGCCTACATCGACAAGTAGCTAAAAGTAATTTATTTAAATATATTATAACGTGATGATTTGTTACAAAAAAAAAGAAAGAAGAAATAAATAAGTAGAGAAAAAAATATTTTAGTAGTTTACAGAAGTACAAAAGAAATGTAATAAGGATGTGAAAAAAGTGAAATATTTATGGTGCTCTGAATATTATTTAAAATTATAAGGAAATGATGTAATTATAAATTTTGCTTAAATTTTGAATTTCTGATCTTTTATTTAAACTATGATCACTTCTACTAATAGATACCATTTCCAAAAAAGTCCTTTTGAATTTATTACCTTCATTGCACAAAATTTTTATGTTGTCAAAATCCATGATATGATCTTTGTCAATCACATGCTCTGCCAAAGCACAAGACGGTTTTTTGATTCGGCAATCACTTTTGTGGGAAATTACGCGACTAGATAAATTGAGAACTCTTATCCTCCACACATGCTACACAGAATACTTTTTTCTAACAATTTTAATAATCTGACACCATCTGTTGTGAGATCTCAAAACGCTGCATCTGTTATTCAAATCTATTATCATTCACTCCTCTATATACCATCATTAACACCTAAGTTAATAAAAATTTTAAAGGTTATTGACAATATAAAAATAACAACAAAAAACATCAAAACCATTACATCTCTGTATTCTAAGACAAAGTATCCTATAGAAAAATTAGAGAAAACTAATGTAGTATACGGCATTAGTTGCACTCAGTGTGAGGCTGTATATATTGGTGAGACTGGCAAGAATTTATCTAGTCGCGTAATTTCCCACAAAAGTGATTGCCGAATCAAAAAACCGTCTTGTGATTTGGCAGAGCATGTGATTGACAAAGATCATATCATGGATTTTGACAACATAAAAATTTTGTGCAATGAAGGTAATAAATTCAAAAGGACTTTTTTGGAAATGGTATCTATTAGTAGAAGTGATCATAGTTTAAATAAAAGATCAGAAATTCAAAATTTAAGCAAAATTTATAATTACATCATTTCCTTATAATTTTAAATAATATTCAGAGCACCATAAATATTTCACTTTTTTCACATCCTTATTACATTTCCTTTGTACTTCTGTAAACTACTAAAATATTTTTTTCTCTACTTATTTATTTCTTCTTTCTTTTTTTTTAACAAATCATCACGTTATAATATATTTAAATAAATTACTTTTAGCTACTTGTCGATGTAGGCTGATTTTTTCACTGACATTGACTTTTTGTATTAAAATTTTTTCCAATTTACCGATCATACAAATTCAAAATTCATTTCAAAAAAAAATTTAAATCTTTTGGCCATTAATTTATATTATGCAGTCTGGGAAGAATTCATTTTATGGATATTAATAGTTTTCCTCTTATTTATATGTATTAATGTTAGCAAGTTTTAATAACCAATCTAGATTTATCTGGTGAGTTATATTTTTACATGATCTTTGTTTCCACTTTATCAGTTACTTTTTAGCTCTTGAAAATGAATGTAAACACATTCGAAAGCTCGAGTAATAAAAAATAGTATTCTAACAGCCCCTTTTTATTGACTCCAATCCACCGAAACTCAAAAGTGTTTTATATATATATATATATATATATATATATATATATATATATATATATATATATGTTGATGTGATCTTGATTATTGATATGAGATAATATTCTTATATGTCACTTAATTTAATCAATGTATTAATACTAATCTAATTAATTAACCAGATCACATATCAATATGTTTTCAATCTCAGGGCGAATTATAAATTAATTACTTACTTTCGTGGCTTCAAATATTTCTTAATGGTTCCTAATCGGGATAGAAAAGAAAAGAGTAAAAAAAATACACATATGGGTTACAATTATAATCAAAATATTTTTTTATTTTATTTAAAAGGCAATCAATGCTTAATAGTTGCTATTTCTTATTATTCTTAAACATAACATTTACAAATGGGAATCTTATTTCCTTTTGTTTTTCAATTGAAAGTTTTTATTAACATTTAACTATTAGGAGTTATTAGGAACAACTCTATTTAACTTTGATGAAGCTTTTCTGATATTATTGATTATGTTATTCAATTTTTTATGTGGAATTTAATACGAAAAACCCATACATTCATGTCCAAACAAATGAGACTGACCTTTTCCTGGTGAACTGAAAATGTCCTCACACAAGACCCGTTTCCTGCTATCCTTGGCTGCGATCAAACCTCGTCCTGGCTTCCAGTAATGTTCTCCTTTGAAAAACTAGCTCGAATAGCTCTCGTTCCTGCTTTTGTCGTGATGCTGTGTTCTACCTTTTTCGAAACTGCTATCAGCTACCGGGACACTCTTGGCTCAAGGAGGTTCTTTTACTCTCGACCTGGCCTACTTCTCGTTCCACGATAGATACTCCACACTCACGGAACTACCGGCTTTCTCACTCTCCGTACACTACCGTCTACTACTCGACTTCACTTCTCGACAGCTCAAAACATTCTGATCTCACTTTCTCATCCATTCCCCTACTTTCTAAATATCCCTTCCAGATTCACAAATCAATCTTCCACCACCAACTCTCATTCGTAATATTCCTCAAAACCAATTTTTAATCTTTCTAAATATGCTTAATGGATTTCAAAAGAAAATATTTAATTCCCATTCTAAAATACTTTCTAACTATTTACAAATTTTAATGACCTATTCTCTCTTTCAAATGAGTCTTATTTAGCATAGGCTAATGATCGAAACCTTCCGCGAAAAACGATAATGAACTATCATCTATTTCACTGAGTTTTATTTAGCATAGGCTAATGATCGACCTTCCGAGAAGAACGATAATGGTACGCGTCATTCACTTTGTTTATCTAAGCACATTGTTCCGAGTTTCGTACGCTTATTCTAATCACTTCTTAAAATTAAATATAACAATTTGTTGTATACAGGTTGTTCTAAATTTATATGCCCGAGGTTGAGAAAATTAAAAATATTTTATATTAAAGTGAATTTTGTTTATAATTATCAAATTTTAATTTTTATATCAAATAGAAATATAACAAATCCCCGCCTTGTATTCGATAAAATTTATCTGCATTTTTAAATAAATTTTCTCGAGGCAAAACCAACTCCCTGTATATTTCCTTACTTTAATCTACGTCTTATACCCCTTCTTCTTGTATTACTCTAATTAGTCCCACCTGTAGAGTAATTGTTTCCTTATTTTCAGTGTCCTCATCCTGTGTTAGAGTGTCGGCTATTATGTTGTCTTTCCCTTTTTCCCATATTAATCTTCTGTCTTTTTCCTCAGATTTTTCACATACTTTTATCGTGTATTCTGCATCCTCGTTTTCATATGCCTCCTCTTCAAATGCCACTGTTTCGATCATATCTTTTTCGCTTTCATTTTTTTGCTTTATTTCTTCTTCTCCTGAGCTCGTCTCTTCTTTTGAGGAATCCCAGGTTTCCTTTGTTTCTGATACTCTCAAATTTTCTTCTTCTGGGCTCAACTCTTCTTTTGAGGAGCCACAGGTTTCATTTTCTTTTGTCTTTTTCTGACTTTTTCTCCCTTTTCTTCTTTGTCCTTGCTTCGCTGCCAAATTCATTTCCACTGTTTGTTCTTTACCTGATTCGTCCGTATTTTGTTTCTCCTGTTCCTTGTCCTGTTCTTCTTCTTTTTCTTCTGTTAGATTCATCGTATTATTTTTAAAATCTATCACTACATGTTTTTCTGCCAATTCGTCAACTCCTACTATCATGTCATGTGACATGTTTGGCATTATTACACATTGTAGTGCATACATCTTCTTACCCAGTCGTACCATTACTCGTATGCCTTCATTTATAGTTGCCAATGTCCGTTTGTTTGCGCCCACTAAATTTACCCTAGGTATTTTGTAAATTAAATTTGTTAAGTTAACTTCTTCTATTAGTTTTCTGTTGACCAATGTTATTTCAGATCCAGTGTCTATCATAATTTTAATTGGTTTCTCGTTGATAAATCCATCCACAAATTTTAAATTAACTCCATTTTTCTTTTCGTTGTTTCTTGCCAATTTAATAAACTCCTTGGGGTTACAAAAGATTCCTGTTTGATTTTTGGTTTTTAGTGAGCGCCGTCGTGAAAAAACGCCGGTTGCTCATCGTTGTTTATATTTTCGTCATAATGTCTCTCTCCGTCATATCCATCTGTCTGGGTATTATTTACTTCTCTTCTATTTTCTCTTGGTCTGTCGGATCTGTTTCGGTTTTCTTGATATCCCTGTTCATTTTGTCTACCATTATTTCTGTTTTCTTGATTTGAGCGTGTGGTGTTTCTATTCTGGTATTCTCGATTTCTGTCCTCATTCCATTGCCTATTTCTTTGTTCATAATTTCCTCTTCCGTTGTCTCTATTTTCGTTTTCCCTTCTGGGATTAAAATCTCGTCTTGTATAGTCCCTCCTATTTTGATTTCTATCTCTGTAATCCTGTGTTTCTCGGGGCCTGTAATCTTCTCGCGACCTTCTTGATTTTGTTTCTCTTACACGTAATTCTCTTATTTGTAGGAATTGGCATAAACTATCTATGTCTTTGTAGTTTTGCAATGTGATATGGTCTTCCAGCGTTTCTTCGAAATGTCTTGCAATCAGTTCGACTAATTATTCCGATGAGTAATTATATTGTAAATGTTTTGCGTTATAGTAAATTAGTAATGCATATGTCCTTTCTGATATACCCATCCTATCATTGTATTTCCCATTTTGCAATTCCTTGTTAATTTCCAATTGTTGGACTTTTCCCCAGAAATAATTCAAAAATTTTTGTTCAAATTGTTGCCAACTGTCAAATTCTTCTTCTTTGCAATCGAACCATAGGCTTGCTTCATTTTTGAGATGGTTTCTGATAGTTTCTTTTGCTGTTTCGAAATTTCCGATGTGCTGTATTTTCTTTTTCAGGCTATTTATGAACGGCACTGGGTGTAATCTTCTTACATCCCCGCCAAACCTTATCTTCACGTCATCTGTGCTATGTATAACCATTTCTCTTCTTTCTCCGACATTTTGTTGCGTCCGGTTTTCGGTGACTTGTTTTTCTATTTCTGTGATTCTTTTTTCCACTTCTTCTCTGTCTACTTGAATAGCATTTTCCAACTTATTTTCCAAATTTTCTAGTTCCTTTTTCTGGCCATTCGTTAACTCCTTTATTTTATCTTGAATTTTCATTTCATACTTTTCTATGCGTTCCTCCATTTTCTTGTTGTTCTCTTCTATGGCTTGTTTTGTTTCCTTCTGATTTTCTTGCATTATTCTTTTTGTTTCATCCATTTTTTGATCCAATTTTTGTTGTGTTTCATCCATTTTTCGTTGTGTTTCCTCCATTTTTTGATCCACTTTATCCATTTTCTTTGATGTTTCTTCCTGATTTTTCTCCATTGTTTGTTTTGTTTCTCTTTGATTGTCATCCAGTTTTTGTTGTGTTTCATCCATTTTCTGTTCCATTCTTTGTGACTGGAGTTGCATCATTTGTAATAATTTATCTATTCCTGATAATTCTTGCTGTTCTGATGCCATGATTGTCGTGTCTAAAATATCTTCTTGGTCTGAATGTTCTTTTTGTTTTTTGTTATCCTTGCTTTGGCTTCTTGTCACAGACATTTGTTTTCAAGAAGTATTATCCCCGCCAAATATGAAATTTTACTAGTATGTTACCAATACGACTTTTTTTTTTACCCAAATATTATAAATTGTCAATAAATATAGATAGATAGATAGATACATTTATTTCCTTTTAAAATTTTACAATTTTATGGAAAGGGTGAGAACAAATATTTCGTTCCTTTTTTTCATCCCAAGAAACACACAATATGTTTATTTTAGGGATAAACAAAAGAAAGAAATAAATAAAAAAAAAAAAAAAAAAAACAACGAGTTATATAAGAATTAATTAAAGATACAAAGTATAATTTACGTATTTAACTATTCATTTATGATGAAAGACCTAAGTTTTAGAACATTCCAGATATAGCCAGCCATTATTTTAGCTGAATACACTGTAATGTTATTTAAGGTATGAGTTACAGTATCAATATCGGCTATATAATTAATGGATGATTGTTTCATACAAGAATATATTGGACAATCAAAAAGTATATGTTCAATTGTTTCTAACTCCTTATTGTTACAAATAGTACAGATTTCATTAGGATTAATTTTATATGTAGAATCCTTATAAGTGAACGTTAAGCAGAATGAATTACATAATCGAAGCTGTGCAATAGTTCTTGTAATCTGGATGGGCATTTTTAGGCATAAGTATTTTTGACTTAATTCGGAAAGAGCTAGGTGTTTATATAAGGGGAGAAAATTGGATTGCTGACAAAGAGAAATATCTAATTCTGAGAGCTTATTTTTAAATTTGATTAACAAGGCTTTTCTATTCAGTTGTAGGGAATGAAGGGAGAGATTATTCCAAATAGGTTCAGCATCAATAAAAGTAAAAAGTGATTTTACCTGCGCTGCCCAGTTATACCTGCTATCGGTCTCCATCAGTTGTAGTTGACGAAAAAAGCACATTTTGGGGTAACGGGAATCGTCCATCATATAAATTTTCTTTAACCAGTTTAGTGTCCACTTGAATATATTATACAAGAGTTTGACTCTGCCGCATTCTACTCTGACTATGTAACCGGGTGTGGATATGGGAAGCATAAGAATTCGTTTTAGGAATTGTACTTGAACTTGTTCGAGAACATCTACATAACGGAGTGCCCATACAGAAATACAATTGGAGATTGTACTTGTTACTAATGCATCAAAAAGTTGTAGCCTCGTTTGCATGCAGTCAATTTTAAGTTTAGCTAGAACAGGTATAAGTGCTCCAGTTGCTTGTTTAGCTTTCGCATTACTCACATCTGCCATTTCACGGAATAGAGACGAAGAGGCAAAAGTCACTCCAAGGTAATTATAGGTGTTAGTTAATAGAATGGGATATTGATTGAAAGTGAATTTAATATTATTTTTTAAGTTATAAGGACCCCTAGAGAAACACATAATTTTAGTTTTAGCAGTATTGACAGTAAGTTTGTTTTGTTTGCAGTAATCCTCCAACATTTTTAATTTTTTTGATATATCGATCTCCGAGTGACCTAATATTACCAAATCGTCAGCGTATAAAAGCATAAGAATTTCATTTACGTTATTAACATTGATGCCTTCTGCTCCGCGGCTTTTAAAAAAATCTTCGATGTCTGCAAGAAATAACGCAAATAACAAGGGACTGAGGACTTCTCCCTGTAACACGCCCTCACAAATGTTAAACGATTTAGTATATTGCTCGTCAGCATTAACCCTAAAGGTAGCATTAGAATAGAAAGATTTAAGTAGAAGTACAATTTTAGAGCTAATACCTAAAGCAAAAAGTTTAGACCAGAGCAACGCGTGGTTAATGCAATCAAAAGCCCGCTTAAAGTCAACAAACAATACAAATAGCTTGCGCTTTTTAAATCGGAGACGAAATTGAATGATGGATGTAAGAGTATAGACATTATCGTAACAACCACGTTCTTTACGAAAACCAGATTGGGATTCGGGAAGTATATTAAACGATTCTACCCAATTGACTAAACGGTTCAAAATAATTTGCATGAATACTTTAGTAATGCAGTTTACTAAAGCAATTCCCCTGTAATTGGAAGGATCGTTAGAGGGACCTTTTTTGTGGAGCATTTTTAGAGTAATTTTCGACCAACTATTAGGAAAAGTGGAAGTGTTGAAGATAGTATTGAAAAATGAGTTAAGGTATAAGATCCAGTTATTTGGTAAGTATTTGTAAAACTCATAGGGAATATTATCAGATCCTGGAGCTTTGTTGTTTTGACAGGAATTTAAAGCTAAGTAAATTTCATTGGTGGTAATAGGATTATCAAAATACGGATTCCTCGCATCGAAATAGAGGGTTGTGTCCACTATCCCGGCTCCCATAATTTCAGAGTAGAATGTTTCCCATGTTGCAGCAGGTAAAGATATGTAACTATTTGAAATATTTCGAGCTCTTTTAATATGAAACCAAAAAGTTTTTGAATCAGTAGAGTTGGAAATATTACCAATAATATTTTGTTGAAATTCAGTTTTTTTTACTTTTAATAATTTTTTATACTCTGCTTTAATAATTAAGTATTCGTTTTTAGTTTGATTTGAGAAATTGTTTTGTTGACAAATTTTGAGTTTACTTTTAACTGATTTCTTTAGATCTCTACATTGACAATCATACCACGGTTTGTGTTTATTAGGTCTGTTAGGAGCGATTATACTTTTTGACAGCCCAAGATTATCAGCTGTTTTATAAATATTATCCAACAGGTTTTTGTTTGCCATTTCGACATCATGAATTATGTGCACCCCCGCCGAATTTTGCATGTTTAGTTTATAAGACAAAACTAAAGATTCATTTAACTTAAGAATAGTTTTATTTTTTATTATAGTTTCTTTCATAGGTGAAAGATACGTTTGAGTTATAAAGCATGAAACAGGAAAGTGGTCTGATAAAGTACACGTTGTATTTACGTAAACATCATTAACAAAGTGCAAATGTGAGTTATTTACCCAGACTAAATCTATTGTACTCTTGCCCATAGGGCCGACGAAAGTAAATTTTGCAGGCCGATCAGAAATACACCTACCATTTAACAGACAGAACCCGTTAAAATTCATGAAATCAAGAAGGCATCTACCTTTTGCATTAATTACAGTATCTAAACTTTGTCTCTCGTCAAAAAAATTTGTGTTTTCAAATATTTCAGGAGGGGATACGTCATTGTCTGAAACACGGGAGTTAAAGTCTCCTCCAATAATTATAGGTGTATCATTAAATTTCTCTAAAATATTAGATAACACCTCCTGAAATAGTGACAATAAATATTCAATACTTAGACTAGGTTTAAAATAAACGTTACAGACTACAAATTTATAATTATTGCTAGATATTAAACAAAAGATCCACCAAGGTGATTTATCAATACAAACAGAAGAAAGGTTGGGATTACAAAAAATTGATAGACCACCGCTAGCCCTACCCAAGGATTTTTCTTTTATGGCAACTGAACTGGCACATGAGTAAGTAGATAAATAATTTGAAAATTTTATATTTTCGGTAATAACCCATGTTTCCGATAAACAAAGAATGGGTATATCATTGAAATCACTTAAAAAGTCATTAACACTATTAATTCCTTGTGAGTTCCAAAAAACAATGTGTACTGATTGCTATTCAGATTTCGAGGAGGCAGGTTTTACAACTTTTAGGCCAGACTCTCGATTAGGTGAAGACTCTTCCTCGCGAACTCTTTTGTTGGATAGTATTTGAACGATTTGCGGAACTCCATAAACATATTTAATAGTGAGATTTGTTTCAGTTTTTAATCGTAACTCTAGTTCTGCACGTAAATCATTTAGATGTTGACGCTGTTTAGGTGTCATATCAGAGATTATCTTAACTGAAGGATATAAATTACGAGAAATATTCTTCTTGTTTCTCAAAACGTCCAATGCAGCCTTAGGAGTCCCAAAAATAACACGATAAAGACGAGGTTTGTTATTATTAGTATTTTTTCCAAGACGATAGCCGGACTGGATACAATTCGCAGAATTCGGAGATAAGTGCGTAATTACTTCTTTAATTATGCGAGCGTCATCTTCGGGTGATCTTTCAGGAGTTCCTAGGAGTAGGACGTTCTTTTCCCGCTTCAAACGCTGAGTAGTTTCGTAATATATATCATCTTGTGACGGAGTTGTAGAGTTCACTAGTTTTTCCAAGGAACTAACTTTTTCACGAAGAAGATTATTTTCATCACGAAGAGCGGATACATCCTTCATGCAGTTTTCAAGCATTTGTGATTGTGTAGAAAACTTGTTATTTAATTCTGTCACAGAATTTGTGAGAATGGATAATTTGTCCATAAGTAAATCAAACTGATGGTTGCTGAGTAGCGAGGCTGAAGACATAGATGGCTCATTCTGAAGAGTAATGTTATTCGGAGAGGCTCTACAGGTAT
This sequence comes from Diabrotica virgifera virgifera, assembly GCF_917563875.1. Lineage (NCBI taxonomy): Eukaryota > Metazoa > Arthropoda > Insecta > Coleoptera > Chrysomelidae > Diabrotica > Diabrotica virgifera. The sequence goes on from NC_065448.1 coordinate 72,703,042, forward strand.
TACAATGCCAGTTCTCAAATGATACGGATGTTTCATTGCAACCATTTAATTCTGATCGAGCACATCTTTTATGGCATAATTTGTTGCAACTTAGACAAGAGACCTGGCTATCGATCTCCATTAACAAATTATTGCAATATAAGCACAGAGATTTTGAAGACATTCTTCTAATGAGGTGCAGGTTTATGTTTTTTTGAAGTTGTTAATTAAACTAATGTATGTAGTAGATCCAAAAAAGACTTACTGTTTGATTAATTAAAAACAATCAATGGCACGAAACTATATATTTTAGAGAGCAATTGTAAACACGTCTGTACACCACGGACTTTCAGTTCGTTTCATTTTCTTTTGTCTTTTTCTGACTTTTTCTCCCTTTTCTTCTTTGTCCTTGCTTCGCTGCCAAATTCATTTCCACTGTTTGTTCTTTACCTGATTCGTCCGTATTTTGTTTCTCCTGTTCCTTGTCCTGTTCTTCTTCTTTTTCTTCTGTTAGATTCATCGTATTATTTTTAAAATCTATCACTACATGTTTTTCTGCCAATTCGTCAACTCCTACTATCATGTCATGTGACATGTTTGGCATTATTACACATTGTAGTGCATACATCTTCTTACCCAGTCGTACCATTACTCGTATGCCATCATTTATAGTTGCCAATGTCCGTTTGTTTGCGCCCACTAAATTTACCCTAGGTATTTTATAAATTAAATTTGTTAAGTTAACTTCTTCTATTAGTTTTCTGTTGACCAATGTTATTTCAGATCCAGTGTCTATCATAATTTTAATTGGTTTCTCATTGATAAATCCATCCACAAATTTTAAATTAACTCCATTTTTCTTTTCGTTGTTTCTTGCCAATTTAATAAACTCCTTGGGGTTACAAAAGATTCCTGTTTGATTTTTGGTTTTTAGTGAGCGCCGTCGTGAAAAAACGCCGGTTGCTCATCGTTGTTTATATTTTCGTCATAATGTCTCTCTCCGTCATATCCATCTGTCTGGGTATTATTTACTTCTCTTCTATTTTCTCTTGGTCTGTCGGATCTGTTTCGGTTTTCTCGATATCCCTGTTCATTTTGTCTACCATTATTTCTGTTTTCTTGATTTGAGCGTGTGGTGTTTCTATTCTGGTATTCTCGATTTCTGTCCTCATTCCATTGCCTATTTCTTTGTTCATAATTTCCTCTTCCGTTGTCTCTATTTTCGTTTTCCCTTCTGGGATTAAAATCTCGTCTTGTATAGTCCCTCCTATTTTCATTTCTATCTCTGTGCTCCTGTGTTTCTCGGGGCCTGTAATCTTCTCGCGACCTTCTTGATTTTCTTTCTCTTAAACGCAATTCTCTTATTTGTAGGAATTGGCATAAACTATCTATGTCTTTGTAGTTTTGCAATGTGATATGATGGTCTTCCAGCGTTTCTTCGAAATGTCTTGCAATCAGTTCGACTAATTGTTCCGATGAGTAATTATATTGTAAATGTTTTGCGTTATAGTAAATTTGTAATGCATATGTCCTTTCTGATATACCCATCCTATCATTGTATTTCCCATTTTGCAATTCCTTGTTAATTTCCAATTGTTGGACTTTTCCCCAGAAATAATTCAAAAATTTTTGTTCAAATTCTTGCCAACTGTCAAATTCTTCTTCTTTGCAATCGAACCATAGGCTTGCTTCATATTTGAGATGGTTTCTGATAGTTTCATTTGCTGTTTCGAAACTTCCGATGTGCTGTGTTTTCTTTTTCAAGCTATTTATAAACGGCACTGGGTGTAATCTTCTTACATCCCCGCCAAAACTTATCTTCACGTCATCTGTGCTATGTATAACCATTTCTCTTCTTTCTCCTACATTTTGTTGAATATTGATTTCCGCAATCTTTCTTTCCATTTCTTCTCTGATTGCTTGAATAGCGTTTTCAAACTTGTTTTTCAAACTTTCCATTTCTTTTTTCTGGCAATTCGTTATCTCCTTTATTTTGATTTTGATTTCTTTAATCTCTAACTCCTGTTTCTCGCTCTTTTCTGCAATCTCTTCTATTTTTTTAACCATTTCCTTCTTAATACTCTCTATATTTCTGTTGTTTTCTTCTATGGCTTGTTTTGTTTCCTCCTGATTTTCTTTCATTACTTGTTGTGTTTCATCCATTTTCTTTGATGTTTCTTCCTGATTTTTATCCATTGTCCTTTTTGCTTCATCCATTGCTTGTTTTGTTTCTCTTTGATTGTCATCCAGTTTTTGTGACTGGAGTTGCATCAGTTGTAATAGTTTATCTATTCCTGATAATTCTTGCTGTTCTGATGCCATGATTGTCGTGTCTAAAATATCTTCTTGGTCTGAATGTTCTTTTTGTTTTTTGTTGTCCTTGCTTTGGCTTCTTGTCACAGACATTTGTTTTCAAGAAGTATTATCCCCGCCAAATATGAAATTTTACTAGTATGTTACCAATACGACTTTTTTTTTACCCAAATATTATAAATTGTCAATAAATATATCAAATGTAAATATCGCAAAAATAAAATATTAAATCAGTTATGTAAAATTTGTACCTAAAGAGATCTAAAATTTTATGTTATCAAATGTAAGTATCTCACTTTTTACCACAGGCATATAAATTTTCAAATACCGGCTTTACTCTTTCTATCCTTCAAATTTGCCACTAGAAATACTTTACAATGCTTTCCACGTTGGACGACAGTTGATGTGATCTTGATTATTGATATGAGATAATATTCTTATATGTCACTTAATTTAATCAATGTATTAATACTAATCTAATTAATTAACCAGATCACATATCAATATGTTTTCAATCTCAGGGCGAATTATAAATTAATTACTTACTTTCGTGGCTTCAAATATTTCTTAATGGTTCCTAATCGGGATAGAAAAGAAAAGAGTAAAAAAAATACACATATGGGTTACAATTATAATCAAAATATTTTTTATTTTATTTAAAAGGCAATCAATGCTTAATATTTGCTATTTCTTATTATTCTTAAACATAACATTTACAAATGGGAATCTTATTTCCTTTTGTTTTTCAATTGAAAGTTTTTATTAACATTTAACTATTAGGAGTTATTAGGAACAACTCTATTTAACTTTGATGAAGCTTTTCTGATATTATTGATTATGTTATTCAATTTTTTATGTGGAATTTAATACGAAAAACCCATACATTCATGTCCAAACAAATGAGACTGACCTTTTCCTGGTGAACTGAAAATGTCCTCACACAAGACCCGTTTCCTGCTATCCTTGGCTGCGATCAAACCTCGTCCTGGCTTCCAGTAATGTTCTCCTTTGAAAAACTAGCTCGAATAGCTCTCGTTCCTGCTTTTGTCGTGATGCTGTGTTCTACCTTTTTCGAAACTGCTATCAGCTACCGGGACACTCTTGGCTCAAGGAGGTTCTTTTACTCTCGACCTGGCCTACTTCTCGTTCCACGATAGATACTCCACACTCACGGAACTACCGGCTTTCTCACTCTCCGTACACTACCGTCTACTACTCGACTTCACTTCTCGACAGCTCAAAACATTCTGATCTCACTTTCTCATCCATTCCCCTACTTTCTAAATATCCCTTCCAGATTCACAAATCAATCTTCCACCACCAACTCTCATTCGTAATATTCCTCAAAACCAATTTTTAATCTTTCTAAATATGCTTAATGGATTTCAAAAGAAAATATTTAATTCCCATTCTAAAATACTTTCTAACTATTTACAAATTTTAATGACCTATTCTCTCTTTCAAATGAGTCTTATTTAGCATAGGCTAATGATCGAAACCTTCCGCGAAAAACGATAATGAACTATCATCTATTTCACTGAGTTTTATTTAGCATAGGCTAATGATCGACCTTCCGAGAAGAACGATAATGGTACGCGTCATTCACTTTGTTTATCTAAGCACATTGTTCCGAGTTTCGTACGCTTATTCTAATCACTTCTTAAAATTAAATGTAACAATTTGTTGTATACAGGTTGTTCTAAATTTATATGCCCGAGGTTGAGAAAATTAAAAATATTTTATATTAAAGTGAATTTTGTTTATAATTATCAAATTTTAATTTTTATATCAAATAGAAATATAACAATATATATATATATATATATATATATATATATATATATATATATATATATATATATATATATATATATATATATATATATATATATATATATATATTGTAACAAAATAATTATTGACCTACCCTCGTATACCAGCTCCCGTCTCCGCACAGACAGAACACTATCGATGTTTCGAGATACGCCGATGCAGCGCCTATGACGTGCAAGCGGTCGAGTCACATGGACATAGCTGGAGATATATAGATATTTCTGGAATATCTGTATCGCATATATAAATAGGACATATTTGTAAATAGAGTTAGTCTTAAGCTAAAGTTTGTAAAGTAAACTTGTATAAATAAAAAATAAAGTCGTATATAAATTACGAACCGCTGGTTTTATTGTAATTAGAAGTAATTACACTAATCACGCTACAGTTGGTGTCGGTGTTCGGTTAACTTAGTGCGATATAAATAAGTGAATTACAGAGAGACTTTAAAAGACTTTTGAACTTTATTCGTCGGGAATAACCGGAGTGCGTTAATTGTTCGGTATTCGGAAAGACTTTAAAATACTTTTGGACTTTATTCGTCGGGAATAGTTAAAGTGCGTTGATTGTTCGGTATTCGGAAAGACTGTTAAAAGACATTTTGGAAAGTACGTGTGTGCCGACCAAAGATGTTGCTACAAGAACTTACAGTAAAACAGCTCCGTGAACAGCTCGAGGAACGGGATCTGGACAGCAGTGGGCTCAAGATAGTCCTACAAGCACGACTCGAGGATGTCCTCACGAAGAACGGAGAAGACCCAAAGACGTTCCACTTCCAGTCAGCAGAACAAGTAATCTTATCGAAATTAAAAACTGTTTCTGAAACGATCGATGAAACTTCTAGAAGAAGCGACGAGAAACTTGAAGAAGTTAGTAGAAGAAGCGACGAGAAACTTGAAGAAGTTAGTAGAAAAAGCGACGAGAAACTTGAAGAAGTTAGTAGAAGAAGCGACGAGAAACTTGAAGAAGTTAGTAGAAAAAGCGACGAGAAATTCGAAAATGTTGCTAAAAGATTCGATGAGACTTCTCAAATAATTAAAGAGGTCTGTAGGCAAAACAACGAAAAACTAGAAGAAGTTTGTAAACAGAACAATGAGAAATTTGAAGAAGTTTCTAGAACATTCGATAAGATGCAGAAAAGTGTAGAGACCGTAGAAGAAAAGATCAAACAGCTAGAGAGCAGGATAACCGATACAAAAGTACAACCATCAGTTAATGCAGCAACGTTAGATCCTTTAGTGAAAGATGAACTACCGAGAGACGAAACGTCGCATATGAGATTCAAATTACCACCATTTGATGGAAAGTCCTCTTGGTCCATATATCTTAGACAGTTTGAAGCTATTGCGACCGCCAATCATTGGACCGAACAAGAAAAGTCTGTTTCCTTGACTGCTGCTTTACGAGGTGATGCTGCAGATATATTAAGGTCAATTCCCAAGGGTCAAGAAAATTGTTACCAGACCTTGTTCACTCGTCTAGAAAAACGCTATGGAGATTCCCATCTACAACAAGTATACAAAGCACAACTGCGAAGTAGAAGTCAACGAGCAAGTGAGAATCTGCAAGAATTTGAAGCAGATGTGGCTCGTGTGGTGCGGTTGGCTTATCCAGAGGTGCCAGACAGCGTTTTAGAAGAAATTGCAGTAGATACCTTCGTCAATGGGCTGAAAGATAATGAACTACAGAAAGCTTTACGACTAGCAAGACCGAAAGTTTTAGATGAAGCACTTGCTATTGCATTGGAACACGAAACGGCTAGTCAAACTTCACGAGGCCATAGAGTAAGAACCATTGAAGAAAGTGACGAACACAACGATGAACGTCTGGAGGAAATGATACGGAGAGTATTAAGTAATCAGATGCCAAAGAGACGCGAGCCTAGATGTTGGAATTGTGGAGACGTAGGCCACATTCGTCGTAATTGTAAGAAGATCGTACAGCCGTCGGAAAACTAGAGCGGGTCGACACCAAGGGGCAACTGCCGACCTCGAGAACTAGAGCCCCCATAGTAACTGTCAACCTTACGTCCTCCGGTGGAATCCACAACTTATACATCGAAGGTCGTATCAGTAATAGATGTAGATCATTTTTGGTGGATACAGGTGCAACGAGAACTATCGCACGTCCAGATGTAGTACGAGACCATAATAAATTATCACCTGCAACAGTAAAGCTTAGAACAGCGACTGGTGAGCTAATTAATACATATGGCGAGGCTAATATGTCAGTATCCATTGGCCAGACCACAGTTGAACATCAAGTATTAATTGCCGAGATCTCCGACGAATTCATATTGGGGATGGACGTACTAAGGAAAGTGGGGGCAATATTGGATGTTCAAAATGGAGTTCTCAAGATCAATGGTGAAGAGTTGCCCTTTCACGACGACAAAGAAGATGTCATCCGCTTACTTACTACATGCGACGTAACCATACCCGGTAATAGTGAGAAAATTCTGATGACCATGCTTGATGGACACTGCCGAGAGGGAAGTTTAAGGATGGTCGAAGATGTGGATAATGTCGAGTTCCTAACGGCGAAAACTTTGGTAAAAGTTCGAGATGTGATCCCTGTAAGAGTTATGAATTTAAGGGAAACTGCTATCAAGTTAAGTAGAGGAGCTTTGATCGGGCAGTGTGTTCCCGTGGCTTCAATTTGCTCTGTGAATACCAATGAGAAATCATCGAAGGCGAAGTATCCAAAGGAGCTTGTTGAGATGATCATTGAAAGATGCCAAGATCTTGATCATGAACGAACGGAAAAAGTGACATCTATGCTGATAGAGTATCAAGATGTTTTTGCTATTGACACGAAGGATAAGGGAAAAACAAGCATAGTAACGCATAAAATAAATACCGGAGACGCTCAGCCAATCAGACAACGGCCTAGACGACTTCCATTTGCGAAAAGAGATGAAGCCGAAGAGATTATCAAGGATATGGACAAACAAGGGGTAATTGAACCATCGAACAGTCCATGGACATCACCAGTAGTTCTGGTAAAGAAGAAAGATGGTTCAACTGCGTTTTTGTATCGACTACCGCCAGCTCAATGCGGTAACAAAAAAAGATAGTTATCCTTTGCCCAGAATAGACGATACATTGGATACTCTCTCCGGTTCTCGTTGGTTTTCCACACTCGATTTAAAAAGTGGATATTGGAAAGTAGACATGGAGCCAGCCGATCGGGAGAAAACCGCATTTTCGATAGGATCAGGGCTTTGGCAGTTTACGGCTATGCCGTTTGGTTTATGTAATGCCCCTGCCACATTTGAAAGATTAATGGAGGCAGTTTTAAGAGGTCTAACATGGAAAACATGCCTGGTTTACTTGGATGATGTAATTGTGGTTGGAAGATCCTTTGATGAACATGCCAAGAATCTAATATACGTCTTTCAACGATTGAGGGCAGCGAACTTGAAGTTAAGTCCGAAGAAATGTCACATGTTTCGACGAGAAGTTAAGTACTTAGGACATATTGTATCGAGTAATGGTGTAACAGCTGATCCTGAAAAGATTGATGCAATTAAAGATTGGCCAGTACCAAAAGATAAACATGAAATTAGAAGTTTCCTTGGCCTATGTACATATTACCGACGATTTGTCAAAGGATTTGCCAATATCTCCAAGCCCCTAACAAAGTTGACGGAGGAGGGCAAAGAATATACATGGAGTGAGGAGTGTCAAAAAGCTTTCGAACAACTACAAAGGGCTCTGATCAGTGCACCGATATTAAGCTACCCGGGACAGGCAGGAAAATTTGTTTTGGATACCGATGCTAGCAACAGTGCCATAGGAGCTGTTCTCTCACAAATCCAGGATGGACAGGAAAAAGTCATCGCTTATTTCAGCAAAGTCCTGTCGAAACCAGAAAGAAACTATTGCGTTACCAGAAGAGAACTGCTGGGTGTAGTGAAGGCTTGCGAACATTTCCATAAATACTTGTACGGCAGAAAGTTCCTTCTTCGAACAGATCACGCTGCTCTAAAATGGCTCATACAATTCCGTAATCCAGAGGGCCAGATGGCAAGATGGTTGGAACGACTTCAAGAATATGATTATGAGATAGAACACAGGGCCGGAAGAGTTCATTCAAATGCTGATGCCCTTTCGAGACGACCATGCAGTGCAAATTGTAATCACTGTGCCAAATTAGAGGAACGATTTTGCCCCGTGAGACGAACCACCGTCGTTAATGAGCAATGGCAGCCACAACAGTTACAAGAAGCCCAAGAAGACGATCCATGTATAGAAAGAGTATTGGATTGGATGCGTCGAGGTGAGAGACCTAGTTGGCAAAACATTAGTGCATGTAGTCCGGAAGTCAAGGCCTACTGGAGCCAATGGAATTGCCTGATACTAAAAGATGATCTTCTGTACAGAACCTTTGAGAACGATGATGGTACAGAATCTAAGCTTCAGTTGATTGTACCTAAAAGTAAAGTGTCAGAAGTATTGCGTCAGTTGCATGACGGTACATCAGGTGGACACTTTGGTATTACGAAGACTCTGCAAAAGGTTCGAGAACGGTTCTATTGGGTGAACTGTAGAGATGATGTAAGAAGATGGTGCCGGAAATGTGAAATGTGTGCATCCGGTAATGGTCCAGTTGGTAAAAAGAGAGCACCCATGAGACAGTATAATGTTGGAAGTCCTATGGAAAGAGTAGCAATCGACATTGCAGGTCCATTTCCAGAAACCGATGCTGGAAATAAATACATTCTGGTAGCCATGGACTATTTTACGAAATGGACCGAGGCCTATGCATTACCGAATCAAGAAGCTGCTACCGTTGCAGAGGTACTTGTTGAAGAATTCTTCAGCCGATTTGGTGTTCCCTTGGAGATCCACTCCGACCAAGGGCGAAACTTTGAGTCAGCTCTTTTCCAAAACGTTTGTAAATTGATTGGTGCCAATAAGACCAGAACAACACCCCTGCATCCTCAATCAGATGGAATGGTCGAGAGGATGAACCGAACGATGGGTAAACACTTGTCCAAAGTTGTATCTGAACATCAGCGAGATTGGGACCAACACATTCATTTATTCCTGATGGCCTACCGCTCGGCCGTGAATGAAACTACAGGTCAAACACCAACCTGCCTGATGTTGGGTCGTGAAGTTCGTTTGCCCTGCGACCTAGAGTTTGGCTGCAGACCTTCCGAGGAATATGTTGCAGGCGAAGAATACGTAGACCGCCTGAAGTTACGAATGAACAACATTCATGAACTTGCCCGACAACACATCCAGATAGCCAGTGACAGAATGAAAGATCAATATGATTCTCGCTGCAAGAATGAAAGCTTCGAAGTAGGTGATCTTGTCTGGCTTTATAATCCACAACGTCGTCGAGGCCTGTGTCCTAAACTGCAAAGACAATGGGAAGGTCCGTATGAAGTTAAGAAGAAAATAAATGACGTAATATACAGAATTAAGAAGTTACCAAACGGTAAACCAAAAGTTATTCACATAAATCGTCTTGCACCATATGCTGGCTCAAATGAAACAGAGGAAGCCCGAGTCCTCCAACAGGAGATGAAAGATGCACCACAGCCAAGTTTTAAGGAATTTATGTCAAATTACGCAGAAAGAAAGAGTGCTAGATTCGGCGTGACCACAGAAGTTCAGCAAGATCTGTTTGGTGTTCCAGAAAACGTCTCTCTAGCCCACTGTGTTACCCAAGACCTCGAGATGACTAAAGGAATCTCGTCCGTATTCAATAGAAAGTTCGGCCGCCTGGACGAGTTAAGGAATCAACAACCTAAAATTGGAAGAGTATTGCGATTGGAAGATGGTCCTCGATCTTTGCTGTATATAGTGACCAGGAAGTCTTATACGGACACGCCAAGCTACGAGAACATATGGCGTGCTCTAACTAATTTGAAGAAAATGGTCTGTAATTATGACATCAAAGATTTGGCTTTACCAAAAATTGGCCATGCAGTAGAAAATCTGGATTGGAAGATTGTGAGAAGCATGCTGGAAGTGATCTTCAGAGAAACTGGCGTACGGATTACTGTGTGTTGCATGAACCCAAAGATGTCATACCCTTCAAAGACAGTAGACTGTTACTTCTTTTCTAGGGGTGTATGCAGAGCTGGAGAATCCTGTAGATTCCGCCATCCTGGGCCATCTAGAGTTGCTGATCGGGACGCTCAGATCTTAAGAGGGGAGCAGTGTAACAAAATAAGTATTGACCTACCCTCGTATACCAGCTCCCGTCTCCGCACAGACAGAACACTATCGATGTTTCGAGATACGCCGATGCAGCGCCGATGACGTGCAAGCGGTCGAGTCACATGGACATAGCTGGAGATATATAGATATTTCTGGAATATCTGTATCACATATATAAATAGGACATATTTGTAAATAGAGTTAGTCTTAAGCTAAAGTTTGTAAAGTAAACTTGTATAAATAAAAAATAAAGTCGTATATAAATTACGAACCGCTGGTTTTATTGTAATTAGAAGTAATTACACTAATCACGCTACAATATATATATATATATATATATATATATATATATATATAGAAATATATATATATATATATATATATATATATATATATTAATGTGATATTCAAAGATCGGTGTGCTCAAAGCACTTGATTAGATAATTAACTAATTAATTAAATTTAATTTTAATGATGCACTTATGATTTAATCACACTATTTAATGCTCTAATCTCAGGGTTTTATATTCTCGTGCTTCAATATCTCCTTTGCTTTACATATGATAAATAAGGTCAAAGATTAACGGAATAAAACACATATATGGTACAAAAGCATCTATTGAAATAAATTCACCCTCAAAATATCCTCTAAAAATAATATCTCCTATTCTGATTATTGAAATAACCCTACCACTATCTAAAGTACTTATTGAAATTTGCGTTATGAATAATTCTACAAAAAAAAATAAAACTGTCTCTCGGATGATGAGTTGTCCAAATTCTTGTCTCTGGTCGCCTACAATTTACTCTTAGCAGCCCCCTATGTAGTCAGCAATCTCGCAACAAATTATTGCAAGCCTATTGTCATTAATGACCCCCTACAGATGCACGTATCTTTCAAAAAACAATGCTAGCCTTTTCTCCTCTCGATAAACTGAATCTATTTCTCGTTCCGGCATGCAACGGTGACTCTTGGAATATAAGTAGAACAATATAACTTACAATGCTTTACGTGATGAGCTTCCATCAGGACACTTATTTCAACAAACTCACAACTATTCACTTATCTGCCTTACTACTTCAGGAGACTCTTAGAGATCACCACTAGTCGACTTAACGATCATTTAACAACTGACTCTTCTTCCACCCTCTAACATTTCGCTAAACTCCCATTCTTCATACCTAGCCCCTCCTTTTTCCTTCTTCACCAATCCGAGTTCCTCAATTTTATCCCCATCTACCTTTCAGATAACAAACACCAATTTTCCCTACCATTAGAAATTTCCTAAAACTAATTACATGCCAATCGGTTTTTTTTTCCTTTCTTAATATCTAAACAAAGATTACATTCATTTAAATTTCTAAATACAATTATTCCCTCGCCGCAAAAGTCCATTTTGGAAACCCGGTCTCATTGTCCAAACACATAACCACTTTCTTATCATACTAACTGTACAAAGAAAATACTTAATCCCTATTTAAATTTTGTTTACCTACGGCCATCCAAAGATAATTGACTTTCATTTCTTCGAAATGAATTTTGGTATATTTTTATTATATGTTTTAACTTTTCTAAAATATTAAGATCGAAACCATATTAATTCAAATTTTACATATCTTAACAACTCCCCGCCATTTGATTTGCCGAAAAAATTCTGTTATTTATTTAAATGACACAAGTTTTTTTTTAGGATCAAATTATTCCATTATGTTACCAAACTCTACTCATGATACTTATAAATGTCGTGAATGTTAAAAATACCCCGTATCTTGCCTGTCTCTATATGCGCTAATTCATAACTATTTACCCCATTTTCCGTATTGACCCTATATGGACCTTCAAATACCGGCATCAATTTAGCACAAATACCATTTTGTAAATTGGACACCCTCAGTGCCCTCACTAAAACTTTATCCCCTTTCTGGAATGTAACCGGCCTTCTTCTTCGGGTCCTCTCTTGCCTTTGGAGATATTTCTCTCCACTTCGTCTCAATCTTCGTTGAACCACCTCGATCACTTCTTCGTATTGTCTGGGGGCGGTGTCTTCCCACGGTCTCGTAGGCATTGTTCCTTTCATTACATATAAAGGCGTCTCCTTGGTAACCGTATTTGGTGCACAGTTCAAATACGTCTCTATTTCAAACACTTTTCTGTCCCAATGTCGATGATGTTCTTCCGCAGCAATTCTTAGAAATTTTGTGACTTCTTGTATAAAACGCTCTGATGGGTTGCTCTGTGGATGTCGGATGCTTACAAATTTTGTATTTATGCCTCTCTCTCTTAATTCCCCTTTAAAACGGTCATTCCTAAAGTATGTCGCATTGTCCAACAAAATATTGTCTGGTCTTCCCACTGTTTCGATAAAATCGTCTATCTTCCGAAGTATTTCAGCTCCTTTCGTGGTTCTACATGGGTACAGTTTTAAATACTTTGAGAAAACATCCACCATAACTAATATGTGTTTATTCCTCTGTGTTGTTGTTATTAAATCGCTCAACATATCAATGGCGACAATATCCAGTTTCTTCCGAGCTATGACGTTTTTTGTGATGTTTTCGTTTTTGAAATTCTTACTTTTACACTTTTGGCATGTCTCGCAATTTCGAGTCATCTCTTTGGCTATTGTATAGTCCTGTCGACAAATGTAGTTCTCCCTGAACATAAGCCACACCTTCCTGCTTCCAATGTGTCCGTTGTCACAGTGTAATTTTGCTAAAACTTCTTTTGCCATCTGTTCCGTGATTACATATAGTTCTTTACCATCGACCCTCTTAAAATATAAGTTATCTTCTTGTTCGGCCCTTTGCTTTTCTCTTTCATCCAGTTGTTCCTGATTTTCCCTGATCTGAGCCAAAGAAAATAAGCCTGCTTCTTCTCTCATTATGTTCATGCCAACGTGGAGAGTTTTGTGGTCCTCTTTGCGGAATTGTTCATCTCTCGTCAACGCATCAGCTAAGATATTGTCAGTTCCTTTGATATATTTAAATTCAAAATCATACTCTTGAAGTAAAAGAATGCCCCTATGAATTCTATTATTTACCAGCCTATTTTTCATTATATGTACCAAAGCTGCATGGTCTGTTTCAACGGTGAATTTTGCCCCTAGTAGGTAAAACCGTAATTTATTTACACAAAATAACACACTGGCGAACTCTAATTCAGTAACGCTGTACTTTCTCTCATATGTTTTGGTTACACGGGAGACAAAACAGATTGGCACCTCTACATCGTCTTGGATCTGTGATAACACCCCTGCGAATTTTGTTATGGAAGCATCGGTCCGGAGAATGAAAGGTTGATCATATCTTGGGTGGTGTACTCTTACAGCTGTGGAGAAAGCTCCTTTTAAATTTTTGAAAGCCATTTCTTGTTCCGTTCCCCATTTCCACCTAACATTTTTCTTAAGTAATGCTATCAACGGTATTTCTTTTGTGCTGATGTCTGGTATTAGTTTTTTGAAATAGTTTACCATTCCCAAAAATCCCCGCAATGTTTTTAAATTGGTTGGCCTAGCGTAGTTATTTATAATTTCGATTCTATCTTCTGCAAGACTAATCCCTTTTGTGTCTAATTTGAATCCTAAATACAGTATTTCCTTTTGGAAAAACTGACACTTTTGAATATTTAATTTCAATCCCGCTTGATCCAGTTCTTCTAGCACAGTGTGAATATGTCGTAGATGGCTTGTTATATCCGGTGAGAAAATTAATAAATCATCTATGTAATGTACAACAAATTCTTCATGCCTATTTAAGATTGTGTTCAATGCGCGAACCAAAGCAGCGCATGCACTCTGTAGGCCAAATGGTACCACCCTAAATCGGTATACCACTCCGTCGATCGAAAAAGCGGTATAATTTCGACATTTCTCTGCCAAAGGTATTAACCAAAAACTATGTTTCAAATCGATTTTGGAAAAAATGTGTGACCCTGTGATTCGTCCAAATATGGCTTCGATGTTCAAAGGCGCTTCGTATTGCGCGATTGTTTGTGAATTAATGTTTCTTGCATCTAAACATAATCGCAAATCACCACTCGATTTTTTAACGCATACTATCGGGTTGATATATGGAGAGTCACATCTTTCTATCACCTTGTCTTCGATCATTTTTTCAATTTCCTGTCCGACGCTTTGCCTGTATTTATACGGGATTGGATATGTCTTGGATTTAAAATTTTCTAAGTTTTTAACTTTAAAAGAATGTTCATAATTTTTAGCCACTCGGCTTTCTTCATTAATCAAATCTCCATAATTTTCTAGAATCTTCTCTACTTCCTTTTCCATGTTTTCTCCACATTTTAATTTTCTTTCATCCTCATTTTGTTCGCATGTGTTCACTGTCCATAATATTTCTTCATAAAATTCTGGATTCTCGTCCATTATTGCCATTTCTTCTCTGTCCTCATCCTTTATTTCTTCTTCTGTTTTTTTTTATCTTCAATTTCCATTTGGTATCCCGAGCACCATGTTTCTACTGCTTTCATTTCTCTTATGAGAACTTCCTTTTCTTCCTGCTTCCTTTCTGTTTTATCGTCGATTGCCGACAATTCTTCCGTATCTTCGATTTCCTGTCTTTCTCTTGTATCCACCGTGTTTTCCTTCTTTCTTTTTGAACTCTTCTTCTTTTTCTTCCTTCTTTTTTTTTCTGGTTGATTTTTTTCTTGTACTTTCGGTTTTTCCTCTACAGTCATATTGATTTCTTTATGTTTTTCCTGTTCATTTATCTTTTCAACAATTATTTTCCTCTCTATTTCCGTTTCTTCTTCTATGTTGTCTGGTTCTGCTCTGATTTCCAGTTTATTCTCCGAAAAATTTATGGTGATGTGTTTTTCACTCAATTCATCAATTCCCGCTATCATATCATGGTTTAAATCTTCGATCACCACACATTGCATAATATAGTATTTGTCTCCCACTCTGATCCGCACTCCCAAACCTTCATTTACTGTCGTCAATTTTTTGTTGTTTGCACCCACTAAAACAACCCTAGGAATTTTGTACACAAATCTGTCCAAATTTAATTCTTTTACTAGTTTCTTATTGATTAACGATATCTCCGATCCAGAATCAATCAAAATTTTAATCGCTTTATGTTTTATAAATGCATCTAAGAATATTAAATTGGAATTAGAACTTTGTCTTTCATTTCCCGCCAACTGTATAAACTCTCTCGGATGACAAAATATACCGGAGAGTTGTTTATGTTTGTTCAGTGGATGCTTTATTGAAAATCCTGTCTGGATTCATTGCATATATCTTCTTCCTCGTTTTCTATTGTTACATGATTCATCTCCCTTCTATTTTGTCGTTGGAAATTCTGATTGTTTCTACCGTCCCTTTGTTCGTTCGTATTCCTAGTCGGAGGATTTTGTGCATCTCTGTTTCTGTTGTGATTTTCATATGTTCTATTTTTTGCGTGATTCCTGTTATCATAATTTTGTTGTCTATTGTAATTTTGGTATTCTCTCGGCCTATCTTCGTTTGTTGATTGGGCATGTCGGTTTCTCTGGTCATAATTTGATTGATACCTTCTTGCCGGTCCATTATATTGTTCATGTTGTCTTCTGTTTCGCATTTCTCTTCGTTTTGCTTCCCTTACTTGAAGGAATTGGCACAAACTATCAATATCTTGATAGTTTCTCAAAATCACGTGGTCCTCCAGCGTTTCTTCGAAATGTCTGCTTATCATTTCTACCAGTTGTTCGGTAGAGTATTTGTAGTCTAGATATTTGGAATTGTTATATATCTGCAAAGCATATCTTTCCTCCGATATTCCCATTTTCTCGTGATATCTTCCATTCTGTAGCTCTTGGTTGATTTCCCTCTGTTTAACTTTCCCCCAGAAATAGTTGAGAAATTTATTTTCGAAATCTGTCCAATTTTCAAACTCATCTTCTTTACTTTCATACCATAACGCTGCTCCTTCTTTCAGATGGTTTCTAATTGTTTCTTTGCAGTCGTCAAAATATCTAATATGTTGCAATTTGGTTCTCAAATTTTTAACAAATGGTACTGGGTGTGTTTTTCTAATATCCCCGCCAAATTGTATTTTCGCGTCGCTTGTACCATGGATAATCATTTCCCTTCTTTCTCCACAATTCTGTTGATTCTTGAGTTCCGCAATTTGTTTTTCGTTTTGCTTAAATTTTTCTTCTATTTTTCGCCTGTCTTCTTGTATTGCATTTTCAAATTTGCTTTCTAACTGTTCTAATTCCATCTTCTGCACATTCTTAATATCCTTCATTTTAGTTTCTATTTCTTCTCGTTGCATCTCCAGTTTCCTTTCTGTTTCTTCTCTAACTTTTTCTAAACAGGCTTTCATTTCATTTTCATATTTTTCCAAACGCTTTTTCAATTTGCCATCATTCTCTTCCAATTTCTGTTCTATTCTCTGTGATATTTCTCTTTGTGTTTCTTCCATGGCTCGTTTTGATTCCTGTTGATTTTCTTGCATTGTCCTTTTTGTTTCCTGTTGATTTCTATCCATTTGTTGTGACTGGAGTTGCATCAGTTGCAATAGTTTCTCTATTCCTGTTAATTCCTGTTCTTTTCTCTCCATAATCGTTGTATCTCCTTCATTATCCAATCCTTCTTCAACAATTTTTTCCTCTTCTCTGTTTTCTTGCATTTTGCTTTGCCTCCTTGTGGTCGACATGTTGTTTCTTTTCGTTACTGTTTTCTTTGTCCCCGCCAAATGTGAAATTTTACAACACTCTATAAGTTGCAGAACACGACAAATATTTCTCCCCAAATTTAATAAATTTTCGCCACAAATATCAAATATGCAATCAGTAAATTTCAAAATAAATATCAAATGTACGATTGGTAAAAAAAAATCAAATAATTCAATGGCAGTAAATATCCAATACCTACGATCAATCCATAAATCAAAATTATTTTTACACCTGGAAAAATTGTCAAATTATCTCTGGATCACCTGTAGTTATTCCTTATCTCTTTCCCTACCATCAAATGCAAAGCTGCGATATTTTTAAGCCACCACGTTCTGGGCTCCAGTTAATGTGATATTCAAAGATCGGTGTGCTCAAAGCACTTGATTAGATAATTAACTAATTAATTAAATTTAATTTTAATGATGCACTTATGATTTAATCACACTATTTAATGCTCTAATCTCAGGGTTTTATATTCTCGTGCTTCAATATCTCCTTTGCTTTACATATGATAAATAAGGTCAAAGATTAACGGAATAAAACACATATATGGTACAAAAGCATCTATTGAAATAAATTCACCCTCAAAATATCCTCTAAAAATAATATCTCCTATTCTGATTATTGAAATAACCCTACCACTATCTAAAGTACTTATTGAAATTTGCGTTATGAATAATTCTACAAAAAAAATAAAACTGTCTCTCGGATGATGAGTTGTCCAAATTCTTGTCTCTGGTCGCCTACAATTTACTCTTAGCAGCCCCCTATGTAGTCAGCAATCTCGCAACAAATTATTGCAAGCCTATTGTCATTAATGACCCCCTACAGATGCACGTATCTTTCAAAAAACAATGCTAGCCTTTTCTCCTCTCGATAAACTGAATCTATTTCTCGTTCCGGCATGCAACGGTGACTCTTGGAATATAAGTAGAACAATATAACTTACAATGCTTTACGTGATGAGCTTCCGTCAGGACACTTATTTCAACAAACTCACAACTATTCACTTATCTGCCTTACTACTTCAGGAGACTCTTAGAGATCACCACTAGTCGACTTAACGATCATTTAACAACTGACTCTTCTTCCACCCTCTAACATTTCGCTAAACTCCCATTCTTCATACCTAGCCCCTCCTTTTTCCTTCTTCACCAATCCGAGTTCCTCAATTTTATCCCCATCTACCTTTCAGATAACAAACACCAATTTTCCCTACCATTAGAAATTTCCTAAAACTAATTACATGCCAATCGGTTTTTTTTTCCTTTCTTAATATCTAAACAAAGATTACATTCATTTAAATTTCTAAATACAATTATTCCCTCGCCGCAAAAGTCCATTTGGGAAACCCGGTCTCATTGTCCAAACACATAACCACTTTCTTATCATACTAACTGTACAAAGAAAATACTTAATCCCTATTTAAATTTTGTTTACCTACGGCCATCCAAAGATAATTGACTTTCATTTCTTCGAAATGAATTTTGGTATATTTTTATTATATGTTTTAACTTTTCTAAAATATTAAGATCGAAACCATATTTATTCAAATTTTACATATCTTAACAATATATATATGAATGAAGTAATAGAAAAATGCAGTAGAGTCCCGAAAATTAGATTTAGGTTACCATCGATTAAAAAGTATAACTATAAGTGAATGTGTATTTGCTGATGATATTGCATTAATAGCAAATTCAGAGAAATCTTTGCAAAAAAAACCTAAACTTATGGACGAGAGAACTTGCAGACAAAGGAATGAAAATAAATTTAGCAAAGACCAAAACTCTACTTATATCCAAGACACCGAGAGAAATCCATATAAACCTAGACGGAAATTTAGTAAAACAAGTGGAGGATTTTAAATATTTAGGAACTATAATAGATGGAAAAGGAAAAATGCAAAAAGAGCTGAACAACAGAATTTCTAAAACATGACGACTATATCACTCCCTGAATTCACGTTTCATTAGCAAAAGAGAAATTAGCAAGAAGACAAAAGTGTCAGTATATAAGACAATATACCTCCCTACTTTGTTATATGGAAGTGAAACATGGACACTAACTGAACGGGAGAAGAGCAAGATACAATCTTCTAAAATGAAGTATTTAAGAAGAGTAGAAGGAGTTACGCTAATGGACAAAGTAAAAAAATGAAACGATAAGAAACAACCTAGATGTTGAGAATGCCAACAAAGCAAGAGAAAGATCGCAACTAAGATGGATCAGTCATTTAAATAGGTTAGATCCACATAGCCAAGTCAAGGTAGTTTGGGAAGCAAAGGGAATAGGTACAAGGAGAAGAGGAAGACCGTGTCAACAATGGAACGATGCTGTGGGAAAATCATAACAAAGCAGAAACCTCACATGGGAGGAAGCCAAGATAAGGACATCCAACAGAAAACTTTGGAGAGAGATGATTAGGAAGTAAAAGCAGATTTCTCGACACTTCACGGTAGAAGAGAACCGGATTATATATATTATAATTTTTGTGTCTTTGGATTTGTTTTTCTCAGGAGTAAGATGAGTATTATTAAAACATTTTATTGTATATTTATTATACTTGTCTGTTTGTTACCGTGAATTGTCATAAGGTACGTCCGAACCGATACAGACACAGTAGCTTATTTAGCATTCGGCCAGAGATCGAGAGGTCTTGAGTTCGAGTCCGGAGCAATCCTATACGTTTTTTTATTTTTTTGAAAGCGGTAAGCACAAAATTAGTTTGGTGTTTAAAAAAATTAAAACAAACTGTTTAAAGTATATTTATTTTTAAGAAATCATATAATAGAAGTGTAACTTCTTACGTGCGTATAAAGTACACACACATTCTTTTTTTTTGCATCGAACAAAGTTTTTTTAGTGTTTTTGAATCATTCCAAACAGAAAAGGTCTCTAGTCTCTATATAAAAATTTACAAAATCGCGAAATCGGCCATTTTCAATGGTGCCAAGGTAGGTAGATATTCTTTAAACATCGATTGATGAAATCCCGAAGAGTTTTTTGCAATACAATATCGAAAACCCCTTTGTTTTTTAATTGCTAATAAAGGCCTAATATTGGCTTAAAAAATGTAAAATTTCAATGGACTAATTTTTAATAATAAATTAATAAATACCAAATTCCCTTAAAATAAAATTCGTCCAAATATTGATAGTAATTTCTTGGAATATTCTTCTAATATTTAAATCATGTACCTACACTTACGCCTTTCTTTTATTGCTATTCCAAACTAGTTTTCGATACTTGCCACTGACTAAGTTTATGACATTCATGTTAAACAAAAAACTATCACTTAGTCGGCTGTGCCCTGTGTTTGTGCTCCGTTTACGGAATTTTATAGATAGAACGGCCTGTTTTTGTGCATTATAGGTGACGCTAAAGACAAGACATTTTTATTAGCAGGTGCATAAATGTTGATAAAATGATATTTAGTGTGTGATTTCGGGTGATTTATAGTTTATAAGTAGTACTGATTGTATTGTCTTTATCTATCTATTTTCGATATGTGTGAGTGATTTAAACCTTTAACCCGTGTAAATTTTGCAAAACGCGGTAAGTCATTAGTAAATATTACATAATCGTATTACATTTTTTGTATACTTTTTAACTGTCTGTTAAATAAACAGACAATGCGAAAATAGGGATTGGGCAAAATAAATATTTTTTTATTGGAAATCATTTTGAAGTGAAGAAGGATCACAAAAATAAACAATTACCCTCATTTATTCATTTTATTGTCTACTGTATTATATTTCTTGATTAAGGTCTGTCTTTGGGTCTCATGCTTCATGATTGTTTATTCCTTATGCTCTTGAACGACGATATAAAGGCCGATCTTCCATATTTCTAGTATGAATGCCTTATAATTTTTACTACTTTATTTAGTTTTCATTGTGATTTCCTTCGTTATTGTTTTCTACTATGTTTAAAAAGCAATGAAATGTTGATTTTTTTTATAATGAGATACTTTGTTTCCTAATTAGAAGAAATTCTAAAGTCTAGGAAGACAGCATCTGTAACGTAGGTATCTACATTACGTTTTTCATGACGTTTGGTTGATAGATAAGAGGGTTAAATAGAATGCGATCTTACTCTTCAAAAAATATGTCACGTATTTCAACGCCACCTCTTTAATTAGAAGTATACCATAATCTAGCCTCCACGTTAAGTACATAGCCTCCATACGGTACTTCCAATATTTAATACAGTGTGTCAATTTTAAAATTTACAATGGCTATATCTCACGAACAAAAGGTGAAAACGAAAAATGCTTGAAACCGTTTCTAGGATAGTAAGGGGGAACTAAAATGACATGAAAGAGAACTCACCCCCATCAACCCCCTAGGCCCCACCCACCACAACCAAAAAAGTTTAAATGGCAAACCCCTACTTGTGATACATCATTGAAAAGGCTATAAAAAATGCTATCCAATGGTATAAATAATAATTATACAGGGTGAAGCAAGAATTGTGAAACTTTGGCTTAAATGAAAAATTTAATGAGGCTTTGTTGAATAACAAATTTGATAAAAGTGTCAATTAAATAAATGTTGAAAGTGGATTCCGTTGTTTTGTAAACAATAATACAGTTTATTTTTAAATTCTGCACGAAATTTGATAAATATTTTTCTAGTAATAGGGCGACATGCTTGAGTAATTATTTCTCGCAATTTCCCAAGTGACGCAAGTTAAGTTTTATAAAAAACTGATTTAAGGCAAAAATGGCAATTAAGTTTTAATTAACAAAAAAAAGTACGAGCGGACACTTACCATTTAAAATAATAGTCCGGGAGATAGCATTAAAAATACAAAAGTCATAGTAAGCCAGCTGATATTAACACCCTGTATAATTATTATTTATACCATTGAATAGTACTTTTTATAGTATGATAGTATATTACTTCTTTCTATGGGGTTACCCTAAATCAGTTGTTTATAAAACTCAACTTGCTTCACTTGGAGAATTGCGAGAAAGAATTACTCAAGAGCATGTCGCCCTATTACTAGAACATTTGCTAAATTTCGTGCAGAATTTGAAAATAGGCTCTATTATTGTTTACCAAACAACGAAATTCACATTAAGTATTTACTTAATTGACATTTTTAATAAATTTGTAATTCAACAAAACCTTATTAAATTTTTCATTTAAGCCAAAGTTTCACAATTATTGCTTCACCCTGTATAATTATTATTTATACCATTGAATAGCATTTTTTATAGCCTTTTCAATGATGTATCACAAGTAGGGGTTTGCAATTTAAACTTTTTTGGTTGTGATGGTTGGGGTCTAGGGGGTTGATGGGGGTGAGTTCTGTTTCATGTCATTTTAGTTCCCCCTTACTATCCTAGAAACGGTTTCAAGCATTTTTCGATATCAGCTTTTGTTCGTGAGATATAGCCATTGTAAGTTTTAAAAATGACACACTGTATATTATTTAAGTGGACAATAAAGGTAAAGCACAAACGACTTTTCTTTCTTAGTTATTTATTTATATAATGTGACAATTTACATAGAAATATGAGTATTAGTCCAGAAAGCCAGTGCGCATCCGCTAGGAAAAATATTCTAATTCGGATTTTTTGCAAAATCTTACTCAAAAAGAACCCCCTTTAACAAATTTGCATGTTGCCAGGACCAAAAGTTTGTCAAAAATTTTTTAAAAGTTTTTTTTGTTTTTTTTCCTAAAATTATGTTTTTTGCACGAAACAAATTTTTTTTAGGTTTTTTGGATCATTCCAAATAGAAAAGGTCTTTAGTGACTTTTCTCTAAAGTTGATAGTTTTTGACATATAACCGATTAAAAATTGAAAACTTGTGAAATCGGCCATTTTTAACCGTCAAAAACTATGTAAAAAACTGAAAATTTGAATGCTGCCAAGGTAGATAGATATTCTTTAAACATCGCTTGACGAAATCCGGAAGAGTTTTTTGCAATATACTATCAAAAACCCCTTTGTTTTTTAATTGCCAATCAAGCGTGCACGATACTATTTTCCACCGTTGCATGTGTATGCAGTATGGTGCAAATGAAAGGAATAAATTCGTTATTTCGTAAACCGGCAACTTTAAAGAAAAATCCCTAAATAGGTCGATTTTTATTTTTAAGTTACGATATTGTGACATATATGGTATACTAGTGACGTCATCCATCTGGGCGTGATGAAATAATCGATGATTTTTTTAAATGAGAATAGGGGTCGTGTGCTAGCTCATTTGAAAGGTTTTTCAATTCTTTATTCAGTAATATAAATATTTACATAATTATTTATACAGGGTGTATAATAATTTAATTTTTTTGTCAATTTGCCAAATAATTTAATTTAATAAAAATTTTTTGGACTCCCTGTGTAAATAATTATGTACATGTTTATATTACTGAATAGAAATTTGAAGAACCTTTCAAATGAGCCAGCACACGACCCGTATTCTCATTTAAAAAAAATCATCGATTACGTCATCACGCCCAGATGGATGACGTCACTAGTATACTATATATGCCACAATATCATAACTTAAAAATAAAAACCGACCTGTTTTATTTTTTTCCTTAAAGTCACCGGTTTACGAAATAACGAATTTATTCCTTTCATTTGCACCATACTGTATACACATGCAACGGTGGAAAATAGTGTCGCGCACGCTTGATTGGCAATTAAAAAACAAAGGGGTTTTTGATATTGTATTGCAAAAAACTCTTCGGAATTTCATCAATCGATGTTTAAAGAATATCTACCTACCTTAGCAACATTCAAATTTTCAGTTTTTCACATAGTTTTTGAGGGTTAAAAGTGGCCGATTTCGCAATTTTTCAATTTTTAATCGCTTACATGTCAAAAACTATCAACTTTAGAGAAAAGTCACTAAAGACCTTTTCTGTTTGGAATGATCCAAAAAACCTAAAAAAATTTTGTTCCATGCAAAAAAAATAATTTTAGGAAAAAAACAAAAAAAAAACGTTTAAAAAATTTTTGACCAACTTTTGGTCCTGGCAACATGCAAATTTGTTAAAAGTGGTCCTTTTTGAGTAAGATTGTGCAAAAAATCCGAATTAGAATATTTTTCCTAGCTGATGCGCAGTGGCTTTCTGGACTATATTTAATTTGGATTAAATACTTATATGTTTACTTGTTGAACTTTTCCACCGTCTGCATGCAAAACCTGATCGGAGCCATTTAACCTAACAACAAAAAGCGAAATAAAATTTGTATTTTAAACCCATTGGATAAACTATACTCTACACTCTACAGTACAATCAGAAAAACTTACCATTAACTTTAAAAAGGTACTTGATTAGAAAATAACAAAAATATCAAACAACACGACTGAAATATAACTTCTTAAGGGGGTATTAGTACGCTATGGTCAAAATAGGTGGCCAATTTTTAAACTAACGTTTAACAGTTCTTTGAATAGATGGCGGCACGTACATATATTTTATTATTAAATTTAGTTCTCTGAACGACACCGCATTGATGCCATGTATTGCAACTTAGGCTCGGCACATCTCGATCTTAATCGTACTTTGTATTTACAGACGACAGTTGTTAATCCTTTCTTTACCTGCCTAGGGTAAATTCTCATTAATAGATACTAAACGTTCATTCATTTGGATATAGTTTATTATTTAATATTGTATTATACGGCAATTCGTAATTTTTTACCTGCTCAAAAGGATTTATTTCAAACTAAAGAAATTTGCAATTATTTGAAATACAAGTAAGTGCCTATCTAAATGACCAAAAAAGAATTATGCTAATTCTCAGAATGAAGATCGAGTATAAAATTAGTATTTTTAATAAATGTAAAATACGTAAGTCAATTGAAAAACAGAGTCACTACAATAACTTTTTTCATATTGAATGTTTTTTCAACAGGGAAAGTTTTTTCCTCGGAAAATTTCACATTTTCATTTCATTTCTCATTTCAACATGCGAGGTAGAATAATAATTAGCCTAATGAACCACTTACTTAAAACATTTTTAAAAGTAATATACTGCAGAATACCTATATAAAAAATGCGAAGAACAAGTATCACGGACAAAGATTTGATTCCGCAATGCCTTGCCCTTAGGCACCCGAGAGGCTCTATTGACTGTCTAAGTGCTATATATTTGTTTTATCGACTACAAAAAGGCATTTGATAGAGTACAACATGATAAGCTGCACATACTCATAAATTATCTTGGAGGAAACTGGATTAGATGATAGATCTAAACAACATTAGATATGCCGACGACGCAGTAGTTTTTGCAGATAGCCTAGATGATTTTCAAAGAATAATGTCTCGCATATAAGACATAAGTAGTGAACATGGAATTTCAATACGAAAAAAAAAGAAAGTAATGGTAGTCATTAAGAGCGAAATATATTACACACACGGCTTTTGGTTAACCAACAACCAATTGACAGAGTGGACAGCTACACATACCTTGGTACCTACATAAACAGTCAATGAGACCACTCTAGTGAAATAAAACAACGCATAGGAAAAGCGAGATCAGCGTTCATAATGATGAAGTCTCGTTTCAGAAGTCACATTTACCACTTGTTAACAAAATTTCTATTATTAGATCCTATGTATTTTCTAGATTATTATACTGAGTAGAAGCCTGGACTCTTTCCGAAACTTCTTTAAGAAAACTCAAGGCATTCAAGATGTGATATTACAGTCGCATTTTAAGAATTTCGTGGATGGGTCGTGTGACTAATGTTGAGGTCTTACGTAGAATGGGCAAGGAATGCGAGATTATTAACACACATTATTATCAAAGAGCGCAAAGTAGAATATCTTGGCCATGTTATGAGGAATGAATAGAGATTGCCGCTACTCATTCTTCAGGGCAAGGTATTGGGAAGAGAGGACTAGGGAGAAGAAGAATATATCTGAGAAACTGGTTCAATACCTACATCGACAAACAGACTATTCCGAATAGCAGCATGCAAAATTAGGATAGCCATGCTGATCGCCAACATTCGGAACGAATAAGCACCGTGAGAAGAAGAATATCTCATTTTAAATTCTTCTTCTTCTTCTTCATGTGCCTCGTCCGTTGCGGACATTGGCACGTTAGTCCAAACCATTGGCGTAAGTTTTGAAGCCATGAGTGTCTTCTTCTTCTGGGTCCACGTTTGCTCTCTATTTTACTCTGTATTGTCAGTGGCAGTATACGATATTTATCATGTCTCATAATATGATCGAGGTATTCAGGTTTCCGTTTCTATTGTGAAACAGATTTCTCATTTTTGTTTTCTCCTTAGCGCAATACCTCTACGTTGGTAGTGTGAGTCGTCCAGGACATTTTGAGGATAAGTCGGTACACCCACATTTCGAATACCTCTAGCCTTTTCGATAATGTTTCCGTTATTGTCCAGGTCTCTGCTCCATACAACAAGACTGGAAATACATAGCATTTTAGCAGCCGTATTTTTAGTGGGACAGATATGTCGCAATGATTGAATATATTTCTCATGTTAAATGTAGCTCTGGCCTTTTCAATTCTACATCGTATTTCGGTTGTTTGATCCCATTTCTAGTTGACGACTGTTCCAAGGTATACATATACTTCTACGTGTTGAATTGGTTTTTTATTTTCAATTGTCTGGCAGGTTTTTGAGTTTTGCTCACCAGTGTCCATTTTTGTTTTATTTATGTTGATGGTTAAAATCTCTTTTTTCACTCGCTCTTTGTAGGTACCCGGGTATGACAGGCCTGTCGATACTGCTAGCAACCACAACTGTATCGTCTGCATATCGGTTTATCTAATTATTACTCCAGTAAATTTCAATATTTTTTTTCACTTACGGAAATATTTGACATAAATTAATCAATGATTATACAATATTGTTTTGTCTACAATTTTTTTATTAGGATAATGCCTCAACAAATACTAATGGTCATTGGCATGTGTAATGTGTGTAAAAATGTCGACGTCATCGTCTTTACAAAGAGACGCTAATTGTATCCGAACAATGCATTATTTGCGGCCCTATAAAAATTAAATTTGCCAGAAAGTGAATAAAACTGAAATTGTTTTTAGATCCGCCCCACATAACATACTAGAGCTTACTTATGTTATTTATGTATTATGTCAAAACTAGTATAATCCCCCAGTAAACACTTTGAGACATTTTGAACCTCGTTTAACTTTCAACCATTCGTATAACGTCACGGTTTCAAGCATAAAAAATGTATATTTGTATTGTTAAGACACTGTGACGTTATACAATCATGATTGAAAGTGAAAGTCAAACAAGGTCCAAAATGCGTACTGGGAGGGGGTGGGGCCACTTTTCTAAACAAAACCGCGTGATTCATCGTATTTCCGTGGTTACAAAACTCGTTTTCAATTGTTTGTAGATTTTCTTAAAATCCGGCAAACGCGCATCTGTCTCCATTTAATACATCACTGCTGCCATCTACTAAATGACACGTGAACTCATCTTCTCATCTATTAAGTGACAGCGGAACTAATTTATCACTAGAAAAATGCCAACTTATTGCTGTAATTTCAACAAAATCCCCAGATTGCAGCTTTTAACTAAAATTTTTACTTTTAGGTACAGTTAATTTAAAAATTATGGCAGTATGGACAATGAAATTTTGTTTAAAATAAAGCTTTTTGCATAGTTAATCGTTTCTGGTAGTTATTTTCCACCCAAGTTCAAAAATTATTATGCAAAACGAATTTTTATAGCAAGTTACTAAGTAAGTTATGACATGGACTCCTTTATGTACAGTTATAAAAAATATACTGCTTTCTTTGGAAATTTTAACTAGATACTATTAAAATAGAAAGTCTACAGTTCACGTACATACCCCTAAGTTGAAGATTGGTTTTGAAATAGTGACGGTAACTGTACCTAAAAACTATATAAATTTTAACATTGTGTCATACCACCTTAATGGTGACAACCAGTACCGGTTCTAGGGTATCAGGTGCCCGCCTGCAGTGCATATGTTTCAGGCATTTTGGTTAGTAATAGCAATCTGATTTTTGCATGAGAGTTTATTGAAAAGGTAACAAATCAATTGGATGTTCTGTCCGACAAAATACATGGGACGTTTTCGTAATCTAACGTTAAAATTTTTTAATTGATCCACAATTAATACTTCACAATTAATACATCAAAGTTTGTCCAACTAGACACGGTTAAGCTAGTAACAAATTTTCAGCTTGCTATTAATCAACTTTTTTCATAATCCAGGTCTATGTCAATTGTTTGCTTAAAAAAATATTTGATATTAATTTCTTAGAATATTGTCCTAATTTTTAAAATATCTTCACTTATGCAGATCTTTTATTGCTGTTCCAAACTAGTTTTCGACAACGAAAAACTGCCTACGTTTTTAAACAAAAAAAAAAAAAGAATGTGTTTGTACCTTGTACGCACGTAAGAAGTTATACTTCTATTATATGATTTCAGCGAAATAAAATATTTTTAACAGTTTATTTTTATTTTATTAAATAGTAATAGAGTTTAATAGTTACTTACCACTTTCCAAAAATCCAAAAATAAAAAAAAGACAGCAATTGTCCGCATTTGAACCCGGGACCTCTCGATTCGTAGTCGAATGCTGTACCAACGATGCTACGAAGGCATTGTTTAGACGGTTTCTCGACCATTATGACAAACCACGGTAACAAATTGACGAAGTGAAGTATTAAATAAAAATGTTTTAATAATACGTAGGGGAGAGTTGGATAAAACGGGATAGTCGGATAAAACGGGATACCTAGCCTAGATACCCAACTAGTGCTGCTATCAATCGCACAACGGCGAAAACTTGTTCTCGGTCGTCATTTTAACATTCTCAGTTCGTTTTACCTCGATGCCATTATTTGATGAAAAGCTGTTGTGTTTAGAATTGTTTGACTCTATTTTTTTGGTACTTTGTACTTTTAAGTGCGTTGTTTTCTACATTATATTGCCTACATATCTAAACATATAATTCCGGTGACTATTACATTTAATTAAGCACTCATTAACGAATATTCTCATGTGTAGTCTATCTAATTTTAGTTTCACGTTTAGGCTGGAGCCATTTTTGTTTTGAAAAATGTCTGAGTTGGACAAAACGGGACACTTATAAGTTGGATAAAATGGGATACAGTTTTTTATGTCCCGTTTTATCCACCTATTTATTTGTTGGCCTATTAATTTTTTAAATAGCGATGAAGCGTGTTCTCATACTGCAGAAAAGAACAACATATTTTTATGTCACTTTTGTTCTGATATAGGTACCTAGTCCTAAATAAAAGGTCTTATTTCCCATTTTGCAATAAAACATCAAAAAGGCCTATTTTTGAAATAAAAAGGAAAAGATTCCTCTCATTGGCTGTATACCATAATAAAAAACTTACTAAGGAAGTAAAACTTCGCTTGTAGGTAAATGGTATATAAATTTTTATTAAAATTTTATCTAAAATGATCCAAATTGGATAAAAGTGGGTACATCTATAGTACAAAATCACACAAACGTTTTAGGACCAATCAGTCCATCATCAGGTGGTAGAAACTTTAGATCCAAAGTAGTTGGAACTAGCACATAGATAGGTCAAAAGACCTTCATTTTAAAATAATTATGCCATTTCGGCTACAACAATGTCGACAATAAGTCGATGGTAAAAGGATTTAAAAATGCAGCGTTATTATAATGTCAGTTTGAAGCCAAGATGAAGACCACATTATAATAACGCTGCATTTTTAAATCCTTTTAACATCGAGTTATTGTCGACATTGTTGTAGCCGAAATGGCATAATTATTGTAAAATGAAGGTCTTTTGACCTATCTATGTAGCTAGTTCCAACTACTTTGGATCTAAAGTTTCTACCACCTGATGATGGACTGCTTGGTCCGAAGACGTTTGTGTGATTTTGTACTATAGATGTACCCACTTTTATCCAATTTGGATCATTTTAGATAAAATTTTAATAAAAATTTATATACCATTTACCTACAAGCGAAGTTTTACTTCCTTAGTAAGCCTATTTTTAAGTTTCTCACTACTGAAGATATTGTTTTTTCAAAGGTAAATTATTGCTTTGCAGTCTTATATCTACTTAAATAT
Source organism: Diabrotica virgifera virgifera (assembly GCF_917563875.1). Taxonomy (NCBI): domain Eukaryota; kingdom Metazoa; phylum Arthropoda; class Insecta; order Coleoptera; family Chrysomelidae; genus Diabrotica; species Diabrotica virgifera. The sequence goes on from NC_065448.1 coordinate 72,733,100, forward strand.
ACTTTTTAGATAATTTTATGCAAAAAATTAAATATTGTGAACCTATCCCGTTTTATCCAACCGTGGTATGCTAAAATGGGATGTGCAGGACTTTAATAAATATTTTTTTTACTATTTTGCAGTCATCAAAAATAGCTAAAAATATGTTTTTTGTGTGCTTCAATAAATGTTATACCTATACAAAATAATAATATGATAATTTCTATAACATTTTTTCCGTAATAAAACTAAACAAGAATGGTATCCCGTTTTGTCCAACTCTCCCCTATTACCTTACTTCCGAGGAAGACAAATCCAAAGACACAAAAATTATAATAAATATATTTACTAAAAACACTAATATATTTTTTCCACACCTTTTATGGACTGATACATATAACTTAAAAGATTAAGGAACGAACAACATACTGTCTCTGTGCGCATGCGCGCAGAATAATAAAAATTCACTCCCTATCGCGCTTACAGAAGTATAACTTCAAAAACAATCACTTCAAGTCAGCTTGTGCTGCCTTTACGAAATGGATAGAACGGCTATTTTTTGTGCATTAGGTGACGCTAAAGACAAATAATATTTTTATTAGGAGGTGCATAAATGAACAATAATTACAATCCATTTATTCATTTTATATTTTATTTTGGAAGTAAATGAATGTTGCAAGCAATGAAAGCAATGGAATGTTATTTTTTTGGATTAAGATACTCTTCTTGATCTTTTTTGCTGAAATTTGAAAACTTGGTTACTGTACATTAATGTTTTAATTTGCTATTATTGTCTGTTTGTAGACTACATGATTCATTATTGTTTGTCATTTTGGTTCTTTTTGGGAACCATCCAAACAAACCAGATTTTGTTTGTAGATAGATAGATATTTGTAAATATTTGTAAATATAGATAGATATTGATAAAACAAAAACATTGCACTCCACACCTGTACAAATTACATAAGAATTGTCAAGGCAAGGAGCGCTGTATAATTATCATAAAGTATTACAAAAATTAAAACATGAAACTAAACAAATAAAGAAATAAGCATTGACAAATTAAATTAATCAGAAACATTCAATATAAAAATAAAAAAAGAGAAAATAAAATAAAAATAAAAACACTGGAAGTACAACAAACATTGCCAATTGGTTTCTAGGTCTTAGTTTTAATATAATGGACTAATAATCTCTTAAAGATAGTTGCATTATGGCTATTTTTAATGTGATAAGGTATATTATTGAACTGTACAATTCCTTTAGGAGACAAGCTTTTCATTGAACTGGACTTGTTGGTTATTCTAACATAAAAATTTATTGAATTTGCAGCTCTAGTGCTATGCTCATGAACATTTGCTATCAGGACCAACTGACTGTTCAAATACTCAGGCAATAAATGGTTTACCATCTTAAATAAGAATGTCATAGATTGGACATACATAAAATGTTCAACTTTTAACCAATTTAAAGTTTTCAGCATATCTTGAATTCGAGTATATCGATTGCATCTCAATATTACTCGCATAGCCTTATTTTGGAGAATTTGAAGCCTGTCATAATTAGAACATCCTGTATAAATCAATGAACAACAATATAAAAAGTGAGGTAATAATAACGAATTATAAATTGTTAATTTAGTTTGAAATGTCAAAAATGGTGATACTCTTCGAAAAAAACCTATTTTTTTCCCTATCTTTCTGCAAATGTAATGAACATGTTTACTAAAAGTTAGTTCCCTATCCAATATAAATCCCAAATACTTTATTTCCTGAACCATTTCAATTTTTTCATTATTTAATTTAATGTGAACATCCAAACTTAAGAATTTCCCGAAAAGAGTATTATTACCAATAAACATGTATTTGGATTTTAACTCATTGACTTTCAATTTGTTTAACTTAAATCTTTCAGTTAATAAATGCAATTCACGATTCATCGTGTCCACTACATCAACAAAATCTTCCCCATAAAAATATATTAATGTGTCATCAGCAAAAAGATGAATTTTACATTTGCTTAATACGTTTCCCAAATCATTAATGTATAATATGAAAAGTAGAGGTCCAAGTACACTGCCTTGCGGCACACCAATATCATTTAACTCTGGATTTGACATTTCACTATGTAATTTAGTCCTTTGGTACCTATTTGACAGATAATTTTCCAGCCAATTAAAAACTGTCCCGTTAAAACCATATTTCTTTAATTTCAAAAGAAGTATATGACGATCTATTGTTTCAAATGCTCTTTTGAGATCTATAAAAACTGCGCATATACCGACCCCTGTCGTATCTAAAATACTTTTCATATCTGAGACAACTAACTGTAATGCGGTCTCACATGAATGAGAATTTCTAAATCCAGACTGGTAATTATACAGAATATTATTTGAAGTAATAAATTTAATCAGCTGATTGTACACCACAATTTCTAAAACTTTTTCACAAAATGGGAGCATATTTATTGGACGTAATTGATCAAGTTTATTAGTATTAGGAACTTTTGGAACAGGAACTATAGTTGATATTTTAAATTGCTTGGGCACCAGGCCCTTCTCTAAACTCATATTAATTAAATTTAATAAAGGATAACCTAACACATGAAATAGATTTTTGATAATATCAAGACCTACTTCATCCGTACTATTTTTTTTTATATTGAAATTTTATTATATCATATAGCTGGTTTAGTGATATGCTCTCAAAAGTTTCAAAATTTACATCAGATGAAACAACTGTCTGCAAATTTAAATTAATATCACTATTTTGGTCAAAACTTACAGTAATATATTTAATAGTATCAACATAATATTGATTTAATATGTTTGCCAAATTTACACTATATGTTACACCTTCTTGTTCAAGACTTTGAAATTGTGATATAGTTTTATTAGTTCCTACTAACTGTTTGAGATGTTTCCACATTTGTTTAGAATTACCCCTATTCCTATCAATATTTGACTCATAAAATCTAATTTTAACTTGTTTTAAAATTCTAACACAGTTATTTCTTTCAATTTTATAGTTATTCCAATCTACGTAATCGTTTGTAAACAAAAATCTTTTATAAGCAAGATTTTTATTCTTAACTGCCAATTTACAAGTGTTGTCAAACCATTTATTACCAAAGTTCTTAACTTCCACAGTTTTAACTGGTAACACTCTATTCAAAACATCTACGATATTATTGATGAGAGTATCAGCAACTCCATCGATGTGTACCGAAGAATATGCCCAATCTTTTTCAATCAACATGTTTACCATATTATCATATATTATTTTAGAACGAATTTGTTTTGTTTCAATGACTTCGTTTTTAGTTACTTTATTATTGAGCACATGGACAATACAGTGATCAGATATTATGTAATTTTTTTCTACATGAGCAGTAGTTAACGTATAGTCATTACTTATGACAAGATCAATCATAGATTTTGAATCTTTAAAAATTCTTGTATATTCATTTACGAGTTGCTGCATTCCATTATTTTCTATATATTCTTTCAATTTACTTTTACCCTGACAATTTTTATCATAATGTATGTTGAAATCTCCAGCAATGACTATACTACAACTACTATGTGATTCATAATAATCATCCATCTACTTGAAAAATACATCAATGAATTCACTTATACCTACTACCACTTGGCGATCTATAAATACCCACTATTCCATAATATGATCCATTAATTACAACATCCAAAGACAAAACCCACAAACTCTTGTCAATAATAAATGTTTTGATATTATTGACTTTTATGTATTCTTTCGTATAAATTAGAACTCCTCCTGTATGACGACTACTAGAATCACAACGCGCCATTACATATTCAGGGATCTGTAGCTCAGAATCTGAAAAATCGCTAGTGATACAAGTTTCCGTTAAACATAAAATGTGTGGGTCATATACCTGAACATAAAGTTTGATTTCATCGCAATGTTTATAGTAGCTTTCAGCATTAATACAAGAAAGAGGAAGATTATCTGTACACTTTTAATTTTTGCGTGTAATATTTGAAGGCGTCTTTGATAGCTAGATATTATACCCTATTCTTTCTTTGGCTTTTAATAACTGTCTTTGATAACTACTACAATTTCTATCAAATATATTATGGTTATAATTAACATGTTTAAGTTTAAGAATTTCATTTGCATATTTAAAATTAACACAAGTAAAATTATCGTTAGTAATTCTGCACTCATCTTTTTTGTGTTGACCTCCACATAATGGACAAACATCCTGTGAAGTACATTTATCGGCGAAATGTCCAAATTTGCAGCACCGAAAACAACGAATAATATTTACGTGTTCAAAAAATCTGTAGCTATTCCATCCTATATGTATTTTTTCCTTTTCATTAATTAGATAATTAAATATATCTGCTGAAATTTCCACTATTACATTAAGTGCATTATGGTCATTAGTTTCTCTCTGTTCTCTCTGTGTCAAGTCGTGTTTCCTCCGCATATATTATTATTAGTCTGAAGACTCTTTTGTAAATTCTGCCTTTGATTTCTTTGAGTTTGTATTGCATGTACATGTCGGTAAAGGGGATTGTTGCTTTGTCAGGCAAGAGTTTGGTGATATTATCGACAATGTCATGATTGACTTCATTTGAATCTTGACCATGCAGGAATTTTTCCATCCAGGTAATATTTCCCATATTGCAAGCAAGCAAGCAAGCAATAGTGATTTAACCCAGCCTGAGAGATTTGCTCACCCCTTGAGAATGACATTCGGGTGATACAATTCATTGGGACGAGGAGGATAAGGCAGTATGCCATATTATATTGCACAGGTTGTGAGATGTAAAGCAGATGTTTCATATTGGAAGTATAAACATTTTCAATTTCTTTGCAACACGAAAATGCAGCAGCTGCATAATACTCTGGTTAAATCGGAGAGTGCAGGAAGAGTCTATACCGGTTCCGGAGGTCTTTTCCCCCCTCATCAGTAGTCCTATATCCTTTTCTCTCCGATTTCCCCAGGCATCACACTTTGGGCCTTTCCGAATTGCAAATAACGAAATGTCACGGATGTACTAGAGCCATCTACTGAAAACAAAGTAAGTTATCAATCGAAGTAGCACAGAAAAAGACAATAAATATCCTTCCCATACCAACAGATTGACAACAGGTATAATACTTTCTTTGGTTAAAACCTCCCGAGATTTTCAAAAATTATAAATCATACAGGATGCCGAGAAAATTACGATGAGAGAATTTTAAATAATTCACAACCCATCTGCTCAGCGTGGTAAAAGTTCCAACAAGAAAGATTCCTTAGTACTCAACAAAAGAGTAAATAAATTAAAATGTATAAACATTTTTAATTTCTTTGCAACACGAAAATGCAGCAGCTGCATAATACTCTGGTTAAATCGGAGAGTGCAGGAAATCTCGGGAGGTTGTAAGCAAAGAAAGTATTCCACCTGTTGTGAATCTGGTGGTATTTGAACGATATTTATTGTAGTTTTCTGTGCTACTTCGGATGATAACTTACTTTGTTTTTCTGTAGATGGCTCTAGTCCATCCGTAACATTTCGTTCTTTGCAATTCGGAAAGGCCCAAAGTGTGATGCCTGGGGAAATCGGAGAGAAGAAAATATGGGACTACTGATGAGGAGGAAAAAACCTCTCCGATTTAACCTGCACTCTCCGATTTAACCAGAGTATTATGCAGCTGCTGCATTTTCGTGTTGCAAAGAAATTGAAAATGTTTATATGTAAATTTTAATTCATTTTCTCTTTTGTTGAGTACTAAGGAATGTTTCTTGTTGGAACTTTTACCACGCTGAGCAGATGGGTTGTGAATTATTTAAAATTTTCTCATCTCAATTTCCTCGGTATTCTGTATGATTTATAATTTTTGAAAATCTCGGGAGGTTGTAACCAAAGAAAGTATTCCACCTGTTGTCAATCTGGTGGTATGGTATCGCAATTTATTGTCGTTTTCTGTGCTACTTCGATTGATAACTTACTTTGTTTCATATCTTTATCATATCAACTTGTTTGTTTACATGGTAAAACTTGTTTTACCATATGCTCACCTGACCTTTCTACACCAAAAGCGATCTTGGTTCTAAATAAGTACCTAATGCTCATTCCAACAATTAATTCTTGAAACTCTTGCATGTTTTCCCTTTAGATTATTTTTCATACCATTTTTTTTATTTTCGATTCTTTGAACAGTTTTTACTTTTCGCTCTTTTAGATGTGAGGGATGCAGATCTCTAACTTTTTTAAATTCAACTAATGAACAACATATGTATTTGTATGCACTAAAAATATTCTCTTTGTTACAGCATCCAGTTCCGTGTCGTTAATGTCGGGTTGTTATTATCGGTAAAGGTAGGAGTATGTTTGTGGTGGAGATGTGAGCTTCATAAATAGTGCAGTCACTGAAGGTGGATATGAGCTATTACCTCCGATTTCGTTAAACCTTCATCGATTTGCATGAAAATTTGTGAGTGGTTAGAGGATATCTCAAGGAACAAATGTCACATGTGCCAACTTGCGCTTTTACCCTGGGGGTGGATGCCACCCCTTCTCGGGGGTGAAAATTATTTTATTAAGAATAACTCAATAATTCGATAACGGGACAAATTATAATAGTCCAGAAAGCCACTGCGCATCCGCTAGGAAAAATATTTTAATTCGGATTTTTTGCACAATCTTACTCAAAAAGGACTCCTTTTAACAAATTTGCATGTTGCCAGGACCAAAAGGTGGTCAAAAATTTTTTAAACGTTTTTTTTTGTTTTTTTCCTAAAATTATTTTTGTTGCATGGAAAATAGTTTTTTTAGGTTTTTTGGATCATTCCAAACAGAAAAGGCCTTTGGTGACTTTTCTCTAAAAATGATAGTTTTTGACATATAATCGATTAAAAATTGAAAAAATCGGCCATTTTTAACCCTCAAAAACTATGCGAAAAACTTAAAATTTGAATATTGCCAAGGTAGGTAGATATTCTTTAAACATCGATTCATGAAATCCCGAAGAGTTTTCTTCAATACAATATTCAAACTCCTTTGTTTTTTAATTGATAATCAAGCGTGCGCGACACTATTTTCCACCGACAGTATGGTGCAAATGAAAGGAATAAATTCGTTATTTCATAAACCGGCGAATTTAAGGAAAAATCCCGAAACAGGTCGATTTGTATTTTTAAGTTACGATATTATGGCATATATGGTGTACCAGTGACGTCATCCATCTGGGCGTGATGACGTAATCGATGATTTTTTTAAATGAGAATAGGGGTCGTGTGCTAGCTCATTTGAAAGGTTTTTCAATTCTCTATTCAGTAATATAAACATTTATATAATTATTTGTACAGGGTGTCTTTCTACTTATTTTTTTGTCAAATAATTTAATTTAATAAAAATTTTTTGGGCGCCTTGTATAAATAATTATGTAAATGTTTATATTACTGAATAGGGAATTGGAGAACCTTTCAAATGAGCTACCACACGACCCCTATTCTCATTTAAAAAAATAATCGATTACGTCATCACGCCCAGATGGATGACGTCACTAGTATACCATACATGCCACAATATCATAACTTAAAAATACAAATCGACCTGTTTCGGGATTTTTCCTGAGATTCGCCGGTTTACGAAATAACGAATTTATTCCTTTCATTTGCACCATACTGTCGGTGGAAAATAGTGTCGCGCACGCTTGATTATCAATTAAAAAACAAAGGAGTTTTGAATATTGTATTGCAAAAGACTCTTCGGGATTTCATGAATCGATGTTTAAGGAATATCTACTTACCTTGGCAACATTCAAATTTTAAGCTTTTCACATAGTTTTTGAGGGTTAAAAATGGCCGATTTCGCAATTTTTCAATTTTTAATCGCTTATATGTCAAAAACTATAATTTTTAGGGAAAAGCCACTAAAGACCTTTTCTGTTTGGAATGATCCAAAAAACCTAAAAAAACTTTGTTCGATGCAAAAAAAAATATTTTAGGAAAAAAACAAAAAAAAAACTTTTAAAAAATTTTTGAGCACCTTTTGGTCCTGGCAACATGCAAATTTGTTAAAAGGAGTCCTTTTTGAGTAAGATTGTGCAAAAAATCCGAATTAGAATATTTTTCCTAGCGGATGCGCAGTGGCTTTCTGGACTATAAGCAAAATTTGTTATATCAAGTTATTAAAATCAATCAAAACTTTTTGAATTATTAAAGATCAAAGATTTTAATTTTTCGTTAGAAAAATGCATGTTTTTAACCGATTTTTCATTCAAAAATTATAAGTTTTTACAAAAAACTTATTATTATCAAAATTGAGGCTAATAAAAAATCAAATAAACTCCTTACTAGAGAAATGTTTCAATGTTAAGTAGAAGTGAGTTATAGGTAATTGAATATATATTTCTTTCGTCGAGTACCCAAATCTAAGTATTCAAGCTTAAATACCGGGAAAATTATGCATTTTATAACATAAACTTATAAAACATTTGTCAAAGTTTTTAGAAATATCTATCAAATAAGCCCTCGAACAAGTTGATAGCATTAAAATTTATGCACCAAAAATGTTTCAAAATTTATCTTTTAAAAATTTTTCCAAAAAATGTTATTGTTTTTTTTGTAAATAACTTCGTTAATTTTTAATATATAAAGTTTACCTAAACACTAGTTAAAAGTTAATTCCAAGAGATATTAAAAATCGTCGAATTTAGTCTTTTAAGTCTCTTACTTTTGCACCTTTTGTAATGGCCCCGGTTACATGGTTCTCGCAGCAAAATTGAAATTTTAAACGTTTCTATCTCGGTTATTTTTTACTCTATGGAAATAGTAAAATGGGCATAGTATTTGGAATAGAAAAAACTAAAATTTAGTTATAAATCACTTTTTACCTATATTGAGTATTTTTGGAGTTATTATCAAAAGAAAATAAAAAGTACGATAATTTTAAAAATTCTGATTTTTTAAATTATATCTTTTTTTTCTTCAAAAATATGCATTCTAAACCGGTCAAAATTGTTAAAATCATTAACTATGTTAACCTAAAGAAATTTTTGTAAGGATTACTACAAATTATAATTTTTGTGGAAATGGCGTATGTTTAATTTTTCACTTTTTCATAAAAAAATCGAAAGGGTTCTCTTATTTTCATCATAACTTGCTTATTTTTGATGCTATTAACTTTTACTGGAGCTCATTTGATAGGTATTCCAAAGTACTTTGAGAAGTGCTTAACAAGTATATTCTATAAAAAGCATCGTTTTCCCGTTATGTAAGCTTGAATACTTAGATTTGAGTACTCGTCGAAAAAATATACATTCAATTACCCATAACTCACTTTGAGATAACATTATTTTAGTTCTTTAAGTGGGAAGTGTATTAATTTTTTATTGTCTTTAATTTTGGTCATAATACCTCTTTTACAAAAGCTTATAGTTTTTGAGTAATCCGTAAAAAACAGCTTTAAAACATGCATTTTTTTCAAGAAAAAATAAAATTTTTGATATTTAATAACTCAAAAAGTACTGATTTATGTTAATAACTTTATATAACAAATATTGCTTAGAACTTGCCCCTATATCGATTTCTGGTATTATTTTTAATAAAAAAATTTCACCCACGAGAGGGGGTGGCATCCACCTCCAGGGTAAAAGCGCAAATTGGCATCATGTCACCTTTGTTCCTTGAAGTATCTTCTAACTACTCACCAATTTTGATGAAAATCGATGAAGGTTTAACGAAATCGGAGGTGAAAACCTTCAGTGACTCCACTAAAAATTTTAAATATTATACAACGAAATGCAAATTACTAATGTAATAAAAAATGAAATATTTATTAAAAATAGGCACTCCACAGAGTAAAGGTTGAGTGTGACTTTGTTAAGTGTTAAGTGGGATCATTGACAGTTTCTGGGTCAGTAAGCATAATTAATCTTCGGATAAGTTGTGCAAGACTGACCAAGGTAATTCCAAAAAGTTGTCTAAAATAGGAATTTTGGTACAAAGAAGGAAGTGGAATTGAAGTGTAATAAAAAAGAACATCAACGAAGGGAACGCGAGAAATATAATCGCTAAAATGCCTAAAAATTACATAATAACAGCAGCACAAATATGGATTGGGATCGTCAAAATTCTTTCTTTACACAACTTAATGGATAACTAATAGAAACTGTTTTGTGATAGCGTGTATATAGGTATGTCAGAATGAGTTGGTCGCCGCCGGGATCAGAAGATGTCCGGAGTGATTCACGCGAACTAAAGGTTGAAAAGATGCAGAGAAGCGCCAGTTTAGGAGAAATGGATGCTGATATGGACCAGCAGACTAGGAGATATAGTTCTACGTAGATTTTGTTGTAAAGGTAAGATTTAACAGTATTTTTTATTGATGTTAAAGTAGATCTTTTTCTACATTGTTCAATTTACTTTGTTTGGTACTTATAGTACCAGTCTCGAGCATCGGTTAGGATTGAAATTTTCAAATCCTGAAATCTGCACATTTCACAACTATTTTGTTCTTTCCGTTGTTATTACATACAGAGTGTTTGGTAAAAAATGGGCCATAGCTTAACCTTATATTCCTGAGCTTAAAATAGGTCGATTTAAGCTAACTTACCTTAGTACGAAAGTTGATAATAACCGAAATACAGTTCGTCAAAGTTAAACTTTTATTTTATTTATTTTTGAATATTTCCTGACAGGCATATGACAACAACACGAAATTTGGTAAGTGGTTAAATTATGTTAAACAAACGTTTCTGGCTGCTACCAGACGAGTAGACGGAGGAACGTGAATGGTTGACCCTTACCAAATTCTACGCCACTGGTGGAATTGCTATTTTAGTACAATTTTTTGATTCTCCAGTACTTGCTTTGTAAAAAACATACTCTTCGTTCGTAGCGATAAAGCCATTAGTTTTTGAGATATTTGAAGCTAAAAACGAAATGGCATAAATACATTAATCAAAATAAGTGTGACTTTTCATTTTTAACTTCAAATATCTCAACAACTAATGACTTTATCGTTACGAATAAAGAGTATAATATTTGCATAGAAAGTATTGGAGAATCTAAAAATTATGCTAAAATAGCAGTTTCATCAGTGGCGTAGAATTTGGGAAGGGTCAACCATTCAATTTCCCCTTTCGTACGCCTCTGGTAGTAGCCGGAAACGATTATTTAACATAATTTAGTAGGGTGTACAATACCCACATTCTGCAAAGTATCAAACGGATATATCAAATTATTTTTAAAGTATTCTTTTTTTTTAATAATTTATTTTTTATTTAAAACTTTAAGAACTATGTGTGCCCGGTACTACAAAACTATTTGGCACATCCTTATGGTACTTGTCAGAAAGTGTAGGTACTGTACACCCTACTAAATTATGTTAAATCATTGTTTCTCGCTACTACCATAGGCGTACGACAGGGGAAAGTGAATGGTTGATCCTTACCAAATTCTACGCCACTGATGAAACTGCTATTTTAGCATAATTTTTAGATTCTCCAATACTTTTTATGAAAATAATACACTTTTCATTCGTAACGATAAAGTCATTAGTTTTCGAGATATTTAAAGTTAAGATAATGGCTTTATCGTTACGAATAAAGAGTATGGTTTTTACATATAAAGTATTGGAGAATAAAAAAATTGCACTAAAATAGCAATTCCGCCAGTGGCGTAGAATTTGGGAAGGGTCAACCATTCACGTTCCCCCGTCGTACGCCTCTGGTAGTAGCCAGAACGTTTGTTTAACATAATTTAGTAGACTGTACAATACCAGCAACACCTACCAAATTTCGTGTTGTTGTCCCATGCCTGTCAGGAAATATTCAAAAATAAATAAAATAAAACTTTAACTTTGACACCCTGTATTTCGGTTATTATCAACTTTTGTACTAAGGTAAGTTAGCTTAAATCAACCTATTTTAACCTCAGGAATCTAAGGTTAAGCTATGGCCCATTCTTTACCAAACACCCTGTATAGACGGTCCTAATTGTACAAAATTGTATTCTTGCAATGTTGCCAGGTTTATCATTTTTCTAATGCCATTAGTGACTTTAGTAGGTTTAAATACAACACTCTGTATAGATATTGTAATATTATTAGAATTCTTACTTCAATACGAGTTTAACCTTATGTAAGACGTGGTATATTGCTTTGCTTTGATTGTTCATTGAACGATGAGTTCTTTTCTACCTTTCTATTTCTTTCACTCAGTGATGGATTGCCATTTTATGTACATATTCAGAAGCCTTTAACAAACCAATTATCTAAAGCAAAAAAATTACTGAGTTTTTAATGACATATGTTTTTATCCTGTGCATGTTTTCAAATAATATTGAAGTATATTAAATATAAATATAAAAATAGACGGTTTCGTTTTGATTCAATTAATTTCTCTTACCGTCCTATAATATGTGTTTCTAGGTTAACCCGTTATCAAAGGCTTTGTAAAAAGAGTGAATTGAATCAAAACGCACCGACGCATGTGAAATCTCTTTTCTGAAGAAACATTATTACAAAAATGAAACATTATAAATATATGAAATATATAACTATATTTTTAATTTTTTCATTGCTATATAGATATGTGAGTCATAAGGAACTGTACATACTCCTACCTCTCATAGAGGCCCCTATGGGGAATATCAAATGACCATTAAAAAGTGTCTGCTTCCATTGTTTAATAATATACAGGGCGAGTTTCGCATTTTGACAGAAATTTGTATTCGTCATAATTTTTGAACGGTCAGATCGATGTGTCTCTTATTTTGGTCAATCGTTACACTATTGCCACCTAATCAACTGATTTATTCAAACTAGAAAAAAATCAGGTCCGGCTTTAAAAAAATTAGTTCGTTTGGGTTTTAGAAAAAATTTCACCCTGTATAAGCTTTTTTAAAACTAAAACTAAATGAATTTCACAAATAAGACAAATAGGCAATTAAAATAACATATTTATTTTTTTCCGCACACGATTGCTTAATTTTTTATAAAAAAAATCAAATTTGATTATGAATTAAAAGTTTGGTAAAGTGAACCATATATTTAACAAAATTAACTTTTATTACCAAAATTAAATTTTTTTGAACAAATATTTAATTTATGTTACCACCAATTAACTGATTTATTCAAACAAGAAAAAAATCAGGCCCGGATTTAAAAAATAAGTTCGTTTTGGTCTTAGAAAAAGTTTCACCCTTTATACGCTTTTTGAAAACTCTAATATGATTTTTACAAATTAGACAAATAGGCAATTAAAATGGCATATTTATTTTTTTCCCCACATGATTACTTAATTTTTTATAAAAAAAAATCAAATTTGACTATGAATAACTAAAAGTTTGGTAAAGTGAACCATAGATTAAAAAAAATAACTTTTATTACAAAAATGAATTTTTTTTAACAAATATTTAATTTATGTTATCACCCAACCAACTGATTTATTCAAACTAAAAAAAATCAGGCCCGGATTTAAAAAATTAATTTGTTTGGGTCTGAGAAAATATTTCACCTTGTATACGTTTTTTGAAAACTCTAATATGAATTTTACAAATAAGACAAATAGGCAATTAAAATGGCATATTTATTTTTTCCCCACACGATTACTTATTTTTTTATTAAAAAATCAAATTTGACTATGCATAAAAAGTTTGGCAAAGTTTTTGCATAAATTTAAAAAAATTAACTTTTTTTACAAAAATTAATTTACAAAAACAACGTTTTTGTTAAAATTAAAAGTTTTACCATTTTTTTTTTTTTTCTATAACACGTCTAGATCTAAAACTTCCCATAACACTTCTTTTGGACTCTATAGTTTAACATAGACGTGATCAAATTGATAAATTTAAAATTTTTCCACCTAATTTTTGCGATTTACAAGTTTGCTACTTTTACAAGAAGAAGACTGAAAGTTTACAACAATTTTCATAGTCTTCACAATGGTAAGAGGTATGTGCTGTAAAAATTTCAGAAAAAAAGATTAAAATGGAACGGAGTTGTAGCGAGTTTTTTTTTTCATTTTTAGGTTAAAATTCCGATTTTGACAAATTTGATTTTTTAATAAAAAATTAAGTTATCGTGTGGGAAAAAAAAATAAATATGCCATTTTAATTGCATATTTGTCTTATTTGTAAAATTCATATTAGAGTTTTCAAAAAGCGTATACAGGGCGAAATTTTTTCTAAGACCAAAACGAATTAATTTTTTAAATCCGGACCTGATTTTTCTCTAGTTTGAATAAATCAGTTGATTGGATGGTAACATAAATTACTTGTTTGTGCAAAAAAATTAATTTTTGTAATAAAAGTTATTTTTTTTAAATCTATGGTTCACTTTACGAAACTTTTAACTCATAGTGAAATTTGATTTTTTTATAAAAAATTAAGTATTCGTGTGCGCAAAAAAATAAATATGCCATTTTAATTGCTTAGTTGTCTAATTTGAAAAATTCATATTAGAGTTTTCAAAAAGCGTATACAGGGTGAAATTTTTTCTAAGACCAAAACGAACTAATTTTTTTAAAGCCGGACCTGATTTTTTTTAGTTTGAATAAATTAGTTGATTAGGTGGTAATAGTGTAACGATTGGCCAAAATAAGAGACACATCGATCTGACCGTTCAAAAATTATGACGAATACAAATTTCTGTCAAAATGCGAAACTCGCCCTGTATATTATTAAACAATGGGAGCAGACACTTTTTAATGATCATTTATTATTCCCCATAGGAGCCTCTATACGAGGTAGGAGTATGTACAGTTCCTCATGACTCATCCTGTATAATAATAATAATGTTACTTCTTATGATACAATATAAAACTTTTTCTTCTTGTAGTGACTATCCGTTTGGGATGTTGGCGACCATCATGGCAATTTGGCAAACCCCAGGTTTGATTTTGATGGCGTCGGATTCTCCTGCCTCTGCTTGGATATACTCTGTTTGATTGCAATACAGATTACTGATAATTCTTAAAATACAGGGGTCCGTCAGAGATATACCTACACTATCACCACTGATGTTTTACATACACGCTAAAAAAATCTTTCAAAAAGCAGTGGATGACGTTGAAGCCGGCGGAATTCGAATTAACGGAGAATGTATCAAGAACATAATATAAAATACGCAGACGACACGGTGGGATTCGCTGACAGTTCTGAAACCCTCTAGGAGTAAATGAACAGAATCACAAAAGTCAGTCAGAGATACGGACTTTCACTAAACACTAAGAAAGCCAAATGTATGATGATCTCTAAGAAGAAACAGCAATTTGGACGAACCAGTGTGAACGGTCAATAAATATAAAGAAGAAAAACATACACCACCTTGGTACTAACGTCAATGAAAATTGGGACTATTCCATAGAAAAATGAAAGGTAGGATAGAGAAAGCAACATCTTCATTTAAAAAAATGGCCAAGTTATTCATTATGTTATGATTTATCAATACCCAGGAAAATGAGGTTATTACGATGTTATAATATATTTCATATACTGTTGTATGGAGTTGCGTTGTGGACTCTCGCAGACGCCTCCTACAAGAAAATTGAGCCTTTTGAAATGTGACTTTATCGTTGAATTCTGAAGACCTCTTATAGCGACCACGTTACTAATTGGGGTGTTTTGTTGATAATTTAAAAATAATAAGAGCTGTTAACCCTAATAAAAACAGCCAGAATTGAATAGCTCGGTCACATCATGAGGAACAACGAAATATATGAACTGCTGCAACTAATCTTGCAGGGAAAAGTAGAAGGAAACTGAGAACCAGGAAGACGAAGGATTACCTTGCTAGAAAATTTACGTACGTCGTTCAACACAACAACTACAAATCTTTTTAGAGCAGCAGTACCGATTTAGTGTGCAAGTATAGATTGCCATGATGGTCGCTAACATCCAAAACAGATAGTCACTACAAGAAGAAAAAGTTTTATATTGTATAATAAGAAGTAACCTTATTATTATTATATCTATATAACAATGAAAAAATTAAAAATATAGTTATATATTTCATATATGTGTAATATGTTACTTTTTACACCACTATAGATTGGGACTTGGGACTTTTGACTTTTTTTAAACTAAATTGATGTTGCTCTGAAAATACAAAGTTTATTAATTTTACAATATTTACCAACTTAAAATTATATTACCTGAAAATACAAAGAAACAACAATTTAAGCTAATTATTCTACGTTAAAAAATTCTTAATCATTTATGACATTAAGTAATTTTAAGAAAGTTTATTCATGACATTTTGTCACTGTCACTTCACTTTATCTTGCTACTTGGCTAGTGTCTAAGCTACTTGCTTCAAACTTAAATTAAAGAGAATCTCGACAGCAGATATTGTATGTCGGGATTTCTCTTTACATCTCCCCCCTTCAGCTGAGAACTAGACAGGTATTTGTGTGTTCATTTTTGGATTCTTCAAACAACGGTGTTAGTTTTGTAATGTGGAACAGGTTCTACTCTTCTTTACTGTGTCCAGTGTCCAATTCGTAGATAGAATTCGACCATTTCTTCTTAATTGTGTACGGTCCAGTTCGCAATTCGTTTAGCTTTGCTCTGTTTAATTTATTACCATTTTCCACCTATACTTGGTCTCCAACATTTAGTTGTAGGTCTTTTCGATGTGCATCAAATCTTCTTTTGTTGCATTCATGTGATTTTAATCTATATTTCAATGCTAATTTTCTATCTTTACTTAATTTTTCTTGTGTGACTGTAGGTCTTATTTCATCAGGTAGTATGTTTGTGTTTTCACCTTCTACTAGATATTTTGGAGTAAACCTTGTTATCGTATGCTCTGTTTTATTGTAGGCCGCTACACATTTTTGTGCAACTGTTGACCATGCAACTTTGTTTTTTGTTTCATTTATTTTACATTTTATTTTATTTACGAGCGTTTGGTTTACTCTTTCATTCAGCCCATTGGAAAATGGTGCATCAACAGCAGTGAATACTAGTTCTGTATTATTATTCTTAAGAAACTGTTTGTATTCTTTCGAGTTTATTCCAGGGTATTGATCTGCTAACACTATGTCGACTTGGTAATTGTCTGTTACCATTTTTGTCAATTTTATAAAGTCCGTTGTATTTTGATTCTGTGATGTTAAAATATAAATGTACCTTGTAAAATGGTCAATTAATATATGGAAGTACTCCTTTGTTGACCGACATCCACCAAATCCTCCAACAGTGTCTATAGAAACTATTTCAAATGGTCGTTTTGCTGGACCTAAATGTGACATCCATCCATATTTGGGTTTTCTTCTTGATTTGTTTTTTAAACAAATTTCACAGTTATTGCATATTTTTCTTATATTTTTTAACAAGTTTTTGCTGTATAAAATGGAGTTATCTTGTTTATCATCTGTGTTTGTCCTAAATGGAAGTAGGTGTAATGTGTCCTTTTTATTAGATCTATACTAAAATTTTCTGATATTAAAATTTTGTCTCTTTTTCTTATTTTTCTATAATAGATTCCATTCTTAAATGTCAAATTACTATTGTGTAAATCTCTTTGATCTTGTTGTATCTGTGCGATATCTATTAAGTTAATTTTTCTTATGGATTCACTCATTTGTAAATCACAATAATAGTGGTTTACAAACTGAAGAAAATCGTCCAAATTTTCCTCTGGTTCTAATACTGGATTTCTGCTCAGACAGTCCGCTTCTTGGTTTGTTGCCCCTGGATTATATTTAACCCTAAAGTTGTACTGTGATAAGTAGTAAGCCAAATCACCTAATTCTTCATCAGTTCTAGCTTTAAAATTCATATTTTCTAAGGGTTTATGGTCAGAATATACCTTAAATTCTTTACCCATTAGCCAATGTTGCCAATATTTTACAGCTTCTTTTATGGCTAAGCATTCTAGATATATTGCTTTTTTCTTCTTTTGTGCTTCTGTTAATTTTTTTGAAAAATACGCCACTGGTCTACTATTACCATTTTCATCGTCCTGTTTTAGCACAGCTCCCACACCAATCATGCATGCATCTGTGTAGATTTTAATTGGGACGTTTGGGTCAAATATCTTCAGAATGGATTGTGAACACAACCAATTTTTTATCTTATCGAAGGCTTCTTGACATTCTTTTGTCCAGATGAACTTAACATCTTTCCTTAATAGGTTATATAGCGGTTCAAGTATAACTGCTCTATGTGGTATAAATTTTTGATGAAAATTTATTTTTCCCAAAAATTGACGGATATTTTTTTTCTTTTCCGGAACTGGAAAATCTTTTACAGCGGTCAGGTAATCTTTTAATGGTCTCACCGAATTCTTTTCGATTATATGACCCAAATATTTTGCACTATTTTTCGCAAATGAGCATTTTGAGAATTTTAGTTTAAACCCTTCTTTCATAATTGTTTCCAATAATGTAGATATATGTGAAATGTGATCTGTGAATGTCTTTGAGAATATTATAATATCATCAATAAAGTTTATTGCAAAATTTGACATTTTATATTTTCTTATTATGTTACTCAGTATTCTTTGGAAAATGGCTGGTGATGTCTTCAATCCAAATGGTAGACAGGCCCATTGGAAGTGTCCCTCTTATGTTACAAATGCTGTTTTATGTTTATCTTCAATTTTCATTGGAATTGACCAGAATGCAGAGTTAATATCTAATGTTGTAAAGTAATTACAGTTTACTGTTTTTATTATTAAATCTTCTATCAATGGAAAAGGCTGTGATTGAGGTGTGACTATTTTGTTAAGTTCTCTAAAGTCTATACACAGTCTTGATTTTTTTCCCTCTCCTTTTTTTATATGCCAATGTAACAGGAGCAGCAAAAGGACTATATGATTCTTCAATTAAACCCTTTTCCAATAATTTTGCTACTTGATTTTCTATCTCTTTTCTGTCCTCCATTGTGCATCTGTAGGGGCGTTTGTAACAGTATTTTTCTACCATTAGATCAATGTGGGCTTCATAATCTTTAACTGTACCAACATCATATTTATCCTTGGCAAATACCGTTGCATATTTATCAATTATTTCTTCAATTTTAACTTGTTTATCTAAATCTAGATGATATTTTTTTCTATTTCAAATTGATCAATATTTAAATTTTCATTAAAATAAATTTTATATTCTTTTTTGTTTATGTCACCTAGTACATCAGGAATTTTGACATATTTACCTTTTTCTGGTGACTCTATATTTCTATCATTGTTATGTATGATCTCTAGTCTCTCATTGTGACTTATATTAAATTTTAAACAACAGTCCAAACCAGCTAAAAAATCATACTTAAATTCTTCATTTTCTATAACAAAAACATTCATTTCTTTTTCAACGTCTAAAATTTTTAATTTTAATGTAACCATACCTTTTTTTTTGAACTACCATTAATTGTGTTTAGATTAACTGAATGTTTATTATTCCATTCCTTCTGTTTTATTTTCAATATTTTTGAATTTATCAGTGACACATTGGATCCTGGATCATACAGTGCATTCACATTCAGTATGTTGTTTATTTTTACTTGAACACAATTAATGGTATTATTGTAAGATTTTTGGATTCTCATTGCTCAATTCCTCTTCTAACATTGCATTGTTATTTATTGTCCTCACTTGACCAGCTTTATCTTTTTTTTTTCTTTAAACCAGCAATTCTCCTCAGAATGGAACCGTTTTCCTCTATTTGCATTTTCACATATTTTACAAGGAGTTTTTTTCTCTGATTGTTTGAATTTATTTTCTGCATATTTTTTCTTTTTCATTAGACTTCTAGTTGCAAGGTGTTCAAGTTTACCTATCTCATTGTATAAATCTTGGGTACCTTGTAATATTTCTCTATCAATTTTATCTGCAACATTATTTGGTAGGCCAATGGCTATTAAATCTATTAATGTGCTTGTGTCAATGGATTTACTCACCTGCAGTAGTAGCTTTTCCTTTTTTGTTGCATATTCTAATAAGGAACCAGTCTGATATTTAAATGTGTGAGCATATCGGATTTGAGACCACCCTTTACTTCCAAAAGTTTCACAAAAATTATTTTTCCAGTCTTCCCAATCTGATTCTACTGTAAATTTTAGTATCATACAGCTTTACCAGTCTATATTTGCCTTTTCAAGGAAAAATTTTAAAATTTCAATCTTTTTCTTTTCTTCTAGTATTAAACAACGTTCGCATTCTCTTTCAAATTCAGATAGCCATTGGTTTGCGTTTATATTTTTTCCATCAAATTTTTCAATCATAAAATCTTTTGCTATCTTGCTTAAATTCTGAATTTCAGATGTTTGTTCTTTATTTTTCATCAGTTTTTCCAATAGTTTTTGTATTGTGTCAACTTGAACATCTGATGCTGGTTCACTATCACTCTCTGTCAGTTCTTCTAAATATTGATTCTCAAAATATAAATTTTCATCTTCATGTAGATAGATTTTTGATAATTCTTCCGTTAAGGTTATCCACACTTTTCTAGATTTATTTCTTTTCTTTATAGAGTTTTTTATTCTTGCATATACCTGTGTTTTGCACACTCCTTTGTGCAAATTCGCTGGCTGAAACTCATCTGGTAATAAAAAGGTTTTTCCATCTGGTGTGCCAATTGAAGTTATACACATCATATTTGTTTTTCCATCTTGTGCTCCTACCATTTTAAAGTCAAACCTTAATTTTTTCATTTTTGAGTGTACTTAAGCAAAATTGTTGTTTTGTAATATGTTACTTTTTACACCACTATAGACTGGGACTTGGGACTTTTGACTTTTTTTAAACTAAATTGATGTTGCTCTGAAAATACAAAGTTTATTAATTTTAGAATATTTACAAACTTAAAATTATACTACCTGAAAATACAAAGAAACAACAATTTAAGCTAATTATTCTACGTTAAAAAATTCTTAATCATTTATGACATTAAGTAATTTTAATAAAGTTTATTCATGACATTTTGTCACTGTCACTTCACTTTATCTTGCTACTTGGCTAGTGTCTCAGCTACTTGCTTCAAACTTAAATTAAAGACAATCTCGGCAGCAGATATTGTATGTCTGGATTTCTCTTTAGATATGTATCATTTTTGTAATATTAGTTCTTCAGAAATGAGATTTCACATATAAAAGTTTATCAAGAAAAACAAATACAGTGGTAAATAGACTGTACATTATAATGCGACGGCCAAAGTGCAGTACCTCGTATCATTATTTTGGTCAATTTTACAGAAATCGCGAAAAACTACATTTTCTCGCACATTGCGCTTAATTTGTAAGCAGAACTTAAAAAAATGATTTATTAACCTATTTTAATATAAATTTATTATCTTTTTACATCCATAACCCACGTCTGCTTGATCCGAGGTATTGCATTAAAACGGTAAACCTATACGAGGTACTGCACAGCTAAAGTTGACACATGAGAGTAGAAAAAAAAGGCACAAAAAGAGTAACTTTAATAACATTTTATTATCAAAAATGGTAACTCATTTAAAAAACAAAACATTATTTTAAACATTATAACAAAATCTTATTTTTTAATATTAGGTATGTTGAATAAACTTATAATAACATTTATTATCAAAAATGGTAAAAAACAAAACAAACCTTATTTTTTATTAGGTAGGTTGAAAACACTTATGAAAAACATAAAAAATTCATTTTGTGTAGAAAACTCCTACTATTCGTATTGCAACCTTTCATAATACGCCCAACAATCTTTGGGAATAACCGGCTTTATTTCATTAAGATGATCAAACTTTTTTTTTTATTTTTTGTAGTCTCTTGTATAACCGCGGAAACTCAACTCCAGCTAAACTTATCGCTTTTGGTCGTCGAGGAAGTACTTGAAATTCATCATTGAAATTGATCTTGAAATTGATTTCTCCCTTTGGCAAGTATTCCAGTACTCTTAGGTTTGTCACGACTGGATCTGATAATACTTTTATAGGCCTTATTGAATCATACTTCATTAATGGCTTGTAATTAAAATTGGTGAAAAAATCAAAGTCTGATGTTTTAACAATATAGGGGTTTTTCTTTTTAGCTTCCTTTGTGATTCGAGCGTAATCGCTTGGAAGATAAATGTCTTCATTTTTTAATGATGTTTTAATGCAGGCGTGCACACTATCGCACACCATTTGTGTATGGCCCTTGGCCAGATATTTTTGTGTGATTTTTACACTGTACATTTCAGACAAATGAAGTAGCGCGTTAGACATTATGGAGTTGCGATTTTGGGCTGTGCAGCCACCTGAGAATATGATAACTTCTCTTTTGTCACCTTTATCCAAAAAATTATCTTTGAGATAATCGACTACACACGAGGCGTATGTCGAGGCGTGAAGATCTGTTTTGGTCTCATCAAACCAATAACAAGTTCCCAAGTTGGTTTTTAAGTCGTAGATGGTGAAATTGTGGCAGCAAAGCTTAACTTTGTAATATAGTGAACTAGCGTTTAACTGAGGACAAAGCTTAACGGCTTGAAGGTCCATTGTAAGTGTATGACATTCTCCTAAAATTGCCCTATTCTTGTCAGATTCCTTCTCTTTTCTGGCCCTGTCTTTTTCTTCGCGATTATACAAATATATCGATGAATAGTTTATAAGCATGAGCGTGCCATGCGAGAGAAATGAGTTCTATCGAGTATAGTAATTATTATTGTCTTTGTTGGATAAGCGTTAAATTTACAGAATTATTTTTTCTGTTTTTCTTGTATATCACAGTCTCAACAAACTTAGTCTCCAGTGTGCAAGTACTTTTATGTGTTTAACAAATTAACTTGGATGTAAAAAGCTTGTACAAAGTACCTACAAAGTAATGCATTACCTCGTATGGTAACAATAAATATTGTAGACACAATATTGCAGGACCTCGTATAATTATTTGGACTTACAAACCTTATTTTAGTAAAATCGCAACGACTTTTAAAAAAATCAAATTATTTTTTCGATGAAATACAATATTAGGATAAATTTATAACAGCATTAATAATTATTAAATATTTACTTACCTCATTAACGTAAAAAAGATAATGGCAAAGCCAAAGAAGGACTTCTTATGGCAGAAAACAATGGCGACTGACGGATACAAGGTACTGCATTCAAAAAGACAACAACAATTATCCGAGGTAATGAATTTGCCTCTAGAAACCTGTAACGAAGTTATGTGGAATTTTTTAAACGTTTTTAATAGATGGCGCGAGCAAAACCCTAAATATTCATGTATAAAACCTAAAACCGAAAAAATATCACATACGAGGTACTGCACTTTCGCCGTCGAATGGTAATATTATTAAATTGTTTTCTGTCAAAATTTAATACAAGTTACGTAAAAATTTTCCGAGCGCGCGGATTTGAAGCGAGCCATGGCCTCGATTTTTGACCCTTCGCTTCGTTATCGAACGTATTCGTTTCGTATCTGTTTAGTATACGAAGCGAATAAGTTCGATAACGAAGCCAGGGTCAAAAATCGAGACCCGGGCGATTTGCAAAATTCGGCCGCTCGCAAAAGCACCGATTTTAAAAATAATTTTTAATAATTACAGTAGACTCCCGTAAGTTCGGCCACCTCGGGACCGGACCCTAGGCCGAACTTAAAAGTGGCCGAACTAACCGATGCTTATCTAAAAAATGCCCATTTATTGTTTGTATGGATCTAGCAAAAACAAAACACTTGTACATCAAGTAGAAGACAACACAGAGGAATACTCTGACATATATTTAACATAATATATGAAAAGATAGACCGTTACAAAAATACTATAAACTAATACTTACAGAACTCTAGGCCTAATAAAATTTAAAAATATTATTGCACATTGGTGGTTTGGCTTCTTAAACACTTAAAAAAAGTCAGTAATTTTTTTCTGAATTTTCTTTTCTAATAATTTTTGATGTGCAAAGTGTGTGACTAATGCTCAGAGAGCCGGCCGGACTAAGCGGAGACCGAATTAACCGAGGCCGGACTTACGGGAGTCTACTGTAAATGTAATTATATTTTATAATAATTTTTATTTTAAGATAATATAAGTCTCTCTTTAGTCAATGACTAAAGAAAGACTAAAAATAATTTCTTAATTGTTATAAATAAAGCCACTACGGTTTAAGAAAAAAAAACAATTATCTCGGCTTCAGTTGGTTGTAGAAAATTTTTATTTTATTATAAATCTTCGTTTCGTCTTCAGCAACAATAATCTGTAAGTTAGAAACTCATAGGATGTACAGGGCCGCTTCAGCTCTAAATGTTTATAACGAAATTTGCCCCCTTATTTTCAAACTTAAAAAATATCTCGGCTTCAGTTGGTCGTAGAATTTTTTATTTTTTTTATAAATCTTCGTTTCGTCTTCAGCAACAATAATCTGTAAGTTAAAAAGTCATAGGATGTACAGGGCCGCTTCAGCTCTAAATGTTTTTAACGAAATTTGCCACCTTATTTTAAAACCCAAAAATTAGAGGTTTAAAAATGTTTTACGCATTTATTTACATCAGAATATGAAAATATAACTCTTTAGAAGGAGATTGGATGTCTCACCAACTCTCTACGATTTTTTTTCAAAAAGTTATAGCCTTCGACATTTGACTTCTTGCGAGATAAACAATTTATAATATCCAAGCAAGAAATTCGTTAATCTGGCTTTACAATTTTTTTATGTTTGGAATTGAAAGATCTTCATTTAAAGCTTTAAAAAATAAAAAATAAATATTTGTACAATAAATAATGCAATTGTAGAAAACGGCCATTTTGGATCTTTCGCAGGCCGTTTTGCAATAACCAATAAACGAAATTAAACTTACCATAGCTCAAATTGTAGGTTTTGTAATTTACTATAAATTTCTATAATTTTTCTCTAAAATCAATATCCTAAGCTGCAAAATTAAAAATCTTAAAAAATTGCAAATTTAACAAATAAAAATCGCAATAAAAAAAGCACACAATATTTTTGGTTACATTTTAGTAGAAGTTATTCCTGGTATCGTCCTTTACAACACCTGATAAGTTTCAAAAATTCCTGAATTATATCACGTTTTTCACCCACAGCCTGGGGTAAAAAGTTAAACTTCTTTATGTTGAATCAAAATCTGCCTAAATTTTGAAGTTTATGTATATCTTTAACATTTACTGTATCATTAAAATTTGAAACATCCGGAATTTTTGTGTTCAACTACGTTCTAAAACACTTTGACTTTGTTAATTAATTTCACTTTATAGAAAGGGGGTTTTCACTCGCTACTTCAAATTGTTAAATCAATTATATTTTATACTTCTCCAAAGTGCTACAGTTCAGTAAATAAAATTATCCCTTGTTTGAAATTGTTTGCCTCTGTGTTCAACAGTTAAATTAACTGTCTTTTAACCGTCTAAATTTTTTAGCAAATTACACCGTTATTAAGGACTTCTTAATCATAAGAGTGCAATGTCGAATTATATGTTGCACAAAATGCCTCAGAAGAGTTACTACGCTCTTAAAAAATTTAAGAAAAGGATCAAAATGCTTCGGAAGTATAAGGAGAATATAATAAAGCTTATATCTGGAAACACTGTCATTTTGAGATTCCCATTTGATAGATTATATTTGAGTGCTCTTGCCACTTACATTTTCTTTATAAAATACAATGTAGATAAAGTAATAAGTATTACAAAGAAGAACAATGCGATTTAAAATTTATAAATATTCTTACTCGTACATGACTTATGTTACAGTTATCACCAAGAAGATCCATATACCACTCCTTGTCAGATTTGTGTACCTTCTATAATCTATAACCTTGTATATATCTTTAATGTTGTTGGCTCTATTTCAGTAGTTGCTGTTGGGTGTCAATATACTTCTGAGATAAATAGTAAGTTTTTTTCATCAATTCTCGTTGTTCTCAGAATGTATATTATCATCTTTTCATGCTTAACGCAGTCAAATGCTTTTCTATAATCAATAAAACGTACAGCTACATTCATATCTCTGCATAGTTGTGTTAACACGTTTAAGGCAAAAAGGACTTCCCGTGTTACCAATTCGTTTCGAAATCCGAATTGGGTGTCACTCATTCGTGCTGGATTATTTAGAGAAAATAAAGACATGAGGCATCAATCCTAATATTCTATAATCATCGCATTGTGAGGAGTTGGGTGTTTTTGGTAATGTTGCGAATGTTGACTTTCGCCAGTCTGCCAGTCATATCTTATTGAACAGTGTTTTAATAAGGTCAAAGTTTTTCTCCATTGCTTCAATTAATTTAAGTCCTTCGACATTGATATTCTATAGACATGTGGCTTTTTTTTATACAAAATAAATTTTTACTGCATAAATCACTTATTATTTGGTTATTACTTCTGGAGCTTTTTCATTAATTCGATAAATTGTGGATGGTGGAGAACTACGTCTAACGTCGTCTGAAGTATCTGAATGTCTTCTGTCCATTTCTCCAGTTTAGTGTCTGTGCCTATAATTATTTCATTTATATATTTTCTTAATTCTATCTTTGTCTCTTTTTGAGTTTACCTGTCATTTCGTTCACTCTTTATGGGCATTAAAACGTATCTTACCTAAAGTTGAGCGATTTCTAGGCATTATATTGACATTCAGTTTTTAGCGTAGGTATCTGCACTTTTTGCTAATGATCTTATTGATTCGTTTGTATTCTGTTAGATTTGTTTTTAGGAGAGAAAATGAAGTTGAAAAAATGGCAGAACCTCGCAATTTTTTCGTCCAGCATAGATTTCTACAAAAATTTGGAATTAGGCTCATTTCACCCCTTAGTTAATTTTATATGTTGAGCCGCTGTACGTTTTTGTTTTTTCAAGGGTGAAAACTACCCCTAATTGTAAAAAATTATAAAATAATATTTTTTAACATACTCTAAGAGTAAGATCAAAAACAAAAGTCGAGGACATAACAACAAAAGTTGCCAAACTTAAATGGAGCTTTGCAGGCCACACTGTTAGACAAAAAGACCAACGTTGGAATGCCACGATACAACATTGGAGACCTTACCAAAGTAAACGACCGAGAGGAAGACCACAGATGAGATGGGTTGATGATATTAAAAGAGTAGCCGGAACGAATTGGAAATATGTTGCTCAGGATAGAGACCGATGGAAGGAGTTGGGAGAGGCCTATGTCCAAACGTGGACGACAGAAGGCTAAGAAGAAGAAGAAGAACATACTCTAATAATATGATCAAATAATATATTAAGGTTTAAAATAATAATATATGATTTAAAATAACATACTTTAATATGGTCACCATTTGGTTTTTATTATTTAAATACTGATTTTTTTTGCTTTGGGATATAATATCATAATATTTCAACCCTTAAAACCACCCTTGTTGTAGCTATATATAAAAAATTTATTTATCCTAAAACAATGATTTCGGCTTGCATCGATTTGCATAAAAATGTGGGACTAGGATTGTCTTACCCTGTACTTCATATTCTATATCATGCTCAAGGACGTTGATTATTTTTAGGGGTGTAAACTACCCCTTATTGTCAAAAATTATATAAAAACATTCTAAACCTTAATATGCGTAAACTTTGGTTTTGATTGGTTAAATAGTGATTTTTTTATGCTTTAGGATATAATATAATATTTTAACCCTTAAAAACCACCCTTAATAACATTGCAATTTTTATTAACATTGGCGAGAAATCAACAAAATATACACTCACACACGCATACAAATGAGCATGTTTCTTTTTTTCTGTTTTTTTATTTGAATGGAGAAAGTGAAACATGTTGTAACGTATTGCTGCCGAAAAACCGGTTCTGTGATATTTTATACATACATTGAGAATGCTCTATTACACTCCCAGGCGGGCTATTCTAATTTTTCGAAAAAAAATCGTTTTATAAACATAGCTCCTTCATTTTTTATGATAAAAAGTTTTTAATATATGATTCTGTAGGGTTTTTTAAATAGCTAAAAGACTGTGTAAATTAAATTCCGTAAGATCCCTTAGTTTTTAAAAGTGGTGAGTTTAAAGGGCTTGAATAAGGGGTTGTTTGCTCGTCTATAGAGGTTTTAAACAACTATCCCTCACTAAATATTTACTTTAAAGAAAATCTATGCACATAAAAATTTTAGCTATTTAACCTGTAATTTAGTACTCTATCATTTTTTCGTATCTTCAGTATAGTGCAGTCACTGAAGGTGGATATGAGCTATTACCTCCGATTTCATTGAACCGCCACCGAGATGCATGAAAATTGGTGAGTGGTTAGAGGATATCTCAAGCAACATAGGTGACATGGTGCCAATTTGAGCTTTCACCCTGGGGGTGGATGCCACCCCTTCTCGGGGGTGAAAATTATTTTCTTAAAAATAACCCCATAATTCGATGTAGGGACAAATTCTGGGTCTAGGACGTTTCATCGCCGCCGTTTCGATGCCGCCATTTCATCGCCGGCCGATTCATCGCCGGCCGATTCATCGCCAGCCGGTTCATCGCCAGTACGCCAGTCAGTTAATCGTTAACTGATATATTTCCGAATTTTCTACCAATTTTCGACAGTTACATTTATTATTTATTTTTAGTATTAATTACGAATTCTAGGAAATGCGAGATATGACCATTCCCGTTGCCATACTTAATCTTTTAATAGACTTTTAAACTTTTATAATATAAAATATAATTTAACATTACCAATTTAATATTTTTTAGTATCAAATTTAGGGAAGTAGGAATAGAACAATAAATTAATATAAAAATATTTTTTATCTTTTTATTTGTCATAAGTTTTGAACTGAATTTAACGTCATGTCGTGTCATCTCCCATAATACAAAATCAACTGACTAACTGGCGATGAAACGGCCGGCGATGAAACGGACGGCGATGAAATGGACTGGCGATGAACCGGCGGCGATGAAACATCCCATTCCGCAAATTCTTAGCAAAATTTGTTATAAAAAGTTATTAAAATAAATCAAAACTTTTTGAGTTACTAAAGATCAAAGATTTTAATGTAAATAAATTTAAATAGGTAACTCAAAAACTATTAGTTTTAACAAAAAAGTTATTATTGTCAAAATTCAAGCTAATAGACTCCAAAATAAAATAAACTCCTTACTCGAAAAACTTTTTAGTGTTAACTAATAGTGAGTTCCAGGTAATTCAATGTATATTTTTTTCAGCTAGTACCCAAATCTAAGTATTCAAGCTTAAATAACGGGAAAATGATGCACTTTGTAACTCAAACGTATTATTATTTTGTCAAAGTACTTAAAAATATCTATCAAATGAGCCCCCGAACCTTTGTCAAAAATGATCCTTGGGCTATTCCCTACCTTCTGTGAAAATTTCAAGTACATCCATGCTGGACGAAAAAATTGCAAGCCAAAATGCTTCATTTCCTGACCTATTTATGTTTTCGAATCTCTTACATTATCCATTCTTGCTTTTTGTTATTTTTCGTGAATCTGGTAATATCTTCTTCTTGTATCTTTATATATTTTCGGTTTTAGTGAGCTTAGTTTTAGGGAAGTTTATATTACTTCAACATCTGTCTACAAAATTCTCTTTTCTTCTACACTGACCGCCACGAAAACGGATACCACACAAAATGCGTAATTATTCTTTAACAATATCGATGTAATAATATTGTTGCTAGACAGGTAAATTGTCATTGTGTACAGGGTGTACCAATCAAACTGTGTTTTTTTCTCAAAGTTCGAAACACCTTGTATTGATGAAGAACTTAGCTATTTGTTAAAGTACCTAACTTTTTTTATCCAACATAAGATAATGAATCAAAAACAGAATGGTAACAAGGCCTGAGGCTATAGTTGGGTTTTAATTTCAGTATTTTATAAATGCTAGAATATTCCACAGGGTGTGGTGAACTTTGAGAAAAAACACAGTTTGATTGGTACATCCTGTATACAATGTCAATTTACCTGTCTAACAACAATATAATTACATCAATATTGCTAAAGAATAAGGCTATAACACATTAAAAAATCACTTAAATCGGACAACAGGTTTAAAAAATTCGAGACATCAAAATTACCTATTTTGTGGGGTGTCCGTTTTTCGTGGGGGTCAGTGTATTTCTTTAACAACTTTGATACTTATTTCTTTTTTCCTTTCAGTGTTGTTCAGTTGTGAAAACTCTATTTTTCTTCTCACTTTTTCCCTTTTGACTTTCAGAAATTTTTTCAATATAAAATTGATTATAACTGGATTCTAATCGCTATGAGTATTCGCTACAGGGTATGTTTTAGTAGATTTGTTTTTATAGATACAGTAAAACCCCCGTTAATCGAAATAATTGGGGGCAGGCTATTTCGGATAACAATAATTTCGGTTAAAAATAATATTGCTTTTTGTTTTCTTCTTGATCAAATTACATACTATTGGAGGGATATAATTGCAAAACATCGTTGTCAAAGGAAAATACAAAAGAAAATAGAAGATTTCTTTAAGAAAACGCTCTAAACATGTTCTTTTTCCTTAATTTCATTGCTTTTTTTAAATTTACTTTTCATTGACGTAATTATTGAAACTGTCAGCCATTTCGGTTAAACGATGTTTCGGTTAAAAATGTTTCGGTTAACGGAAGTTTTACTGTATTCCATCTTCTCTGTCTGCAGGTGATTTATAGAAGAATATAGCCTTGTAGGATTTTGTTTGAAGAAGGTGTTCGCTATCAACAGGGTATTCTCTACGCAGAATTGTATAAGTCTATCTATCCTATTGTTCCAGATACTAAGACCATAATATGCTCCTATGTTGTCTCCTTAAGAACCACGACCAATTTTGACAATAATATTGCCCATGATCATCGTTATCTCGCCTGATTTCGTATGATTTCATCTATGTTGCTATAAACTGCTATATTTCTTATTTCTTCTTCTGACTTGTCCCTTTTTGAAGCATAAACCTGGATAATATTTAGGTTTCTTTGGGTTGATATTTACTACTAATGCGTAGTTTACGCGTATTGAGTTTATTTGATAATAAATTATATTTATTGGCAATCATATGAGAGAAAGTATTTATGTAGCTTGATGCAAAATATAAAAGAACTTTTCATGCTGTTAAATTTTTAAACAAAAAATCACAGAACTAAAAGTAATTTAAATTTAACCTTCCAAGTAAAGTCTACCGAAAAAGAAAAAATAAACCAAATTCCTGTAAAATTAACAACGATCAAGAAGAAGAAAGCTACCATACAAATCATATAACGGTGTTAAACTTATTTAATAGGGTATATTGTTTTAACATAAGATATAAAACAAGCTTGAGTTCATTCCGTAATTTTAACAACTATCTCGAATTAACTGCCAACTTCTACACTACAAGTTGTTTAGAGTATCTAGTGGAAAGTTTACCTTCCACAACGCTTTTAGTTTACTGAGACAAACACCCTGAAATTTCTGCAAAACAGAATAATATCCAGGATTGTAGTAACAATATTGTAGACTGTAGAGCTAACAAACAGTTTAAATATACAGGTTGGTTCATTTTATTCGCCTCGGTGTCTGTACGGAAATCCACTTGATATTAAAAAAAATTTCTTCACAGTAATATACAGGGCCTGTGAATACTACAATCTAAAAATAATGTGAATTATACAGGGTGCTCCAAAAAAGAGTGGTATATCAAAGTTATATTTTTTCTTATGGAATGCCCTATATATGATGACATTATTGAATTGACCTTAAAAAATAAGCTACACTTTCATAAGGGTTCTCTATACCTAAATACAGGGTGTTTTGATTTATTTCGATTTTTATAAAAATGTAAGGTTTTAGAAAAAAATTAACATCTACGAATCTAAGAATCAGTAACAAATTCTTTTTTGGACCTTAATAATTGACTATTTAGCATACTTAAGCAGATGCTTATTGTAACAAAGTTTCTTACGGGGTGGTCAAAATATGAGATTGTTCTATTAACAAATTCAAGTTGTAATAACTTACTTAATTTAAATAGAACACCCTGTATCTTACTAGTCTATCGCGTAGAAATATACTTAGCTTTCAATTTGTATTAGGGTTTCCTATACCTATCTTTTTACAGGGTGGTCAAAATATTAGATTGTTCTATTAACAAATTCAAGCTGTAATAACTTACTTATTTTAAATAGAACACCCCGTATCTTACTAGCCTATCGCGTAGAAAATTTATTTAGCTTTCAGTTCTTATTAGTGTTTCCTATACCTATCTCCCTTCGTTTGTTAAATATTTAAAGATTGCCTAATTTGCAAGCTTTAAAAATTACAATTAAGTAAATATGTCGTTGTTACATATTATGTACAACACATCACCAACGCCGGCAATATGCTTAGACATGATACTGTCATTAATAAAATTTTCATTGTTATCATGTAATCACACAGAGTGTTGTATTATTTTAGTTGATTTTGGCTACATGTGACATTGAATAATATGTTTATATTAAACTGCATACCCTATATTAGATGCCGTATTGTGGAAGATATTTAAATTATATTTCATTCCGTATAAGTATTTTCCATATCTTAAACCAACGGTTATTAAGTAAATTTAAGAACACCACTTTTTTTTTGAATCTTTGAATCGCAAATACAAACAATTAAAGGCAATGGCTACTATGACGAAAACGAGCCTATTGTACGAAAATATGTAAAAAATGGCTATTTACACAATAACATGGGAATTTACATTTACAGAATAACATGAGTATTTAGAATGTTTATATGGAATTGAAGAGATTTTAAATATCTTCCATTATAAAGAATAGAATATCGATTGTCATTTAAAATAAGAACACTCTGTGTGATTAAATGATAAAAATATGAATTTTATTAACGAAGGTATCTTGACTAAGATATTTAATTATATTGCCGGTGTTGGTGATTTGTTGTACAAAACCACTACATAGGTACCTATTTAATTCTAATTTTTAAAGCTTACAAATTAGGAAATCTTTAAATATTTAAAAATAAAGGGAGATAGGTATAGGAAACCCAAATAAGAATTGAAAGCAAAGTAAATTTTCTACGCGATAGATTAGTAAGATACAGGTTGTTCCATTTAAAATAAGTAAGTTATTACAGCTTGAATTTGTTAATAGAACAATCTAATATTTTGACCACCCTTTAAAAGATAGGTATAGGAAACCCTAATATAAATTGAAAGCTAAGTAAATTTTCTACGCGACAGACTAGTAAGATACAGGGTGTTCTATTTAAAATAATGAAGTTATTACAGCTTGAATTTGTTAATAGAACAATTTTATATTTTGACCACCCTGTAAGAAATTTTGTTGCAGTAAGCATCTGTTTAAGTATGCCAAATAGTCTATTACTAAGATCCAAGAAAGAATTTGTTACTGGTTCTTAGATTCGTAGATATCTATTTTTTTCTACAACCTTACATTTTCATAAAAATCGAAATAAATCAAAACACCCTGTATTTAGGTATAGGGAACCCTTATGAAAGTATAGCTTATTTTTTAAGGTCAATTCAGTAATGTCAGCAGATATAGGGCATTCTATAAGAAGAAATAAAACTTTGATATACCACTCTTTTTTGGAGCACCCTGTATAATTCACATAATTTTTAGATTGTAATATTAAAGGCCCTGTATATTTCTGTCAAGAAATTTTTTTAAAATATCAAGTGGTTTTCCGTACAGAGACCGAGGCGAATAAGATGAACCACCCTGTATAATAGACGTAGATAATTGAGACTAAAAAGTTATGAAATATATCTAGTCCGATCAAAGAACAATATGACCCAAAAAAATAAAGGAAGGATGAAAATTTGGGAATAGGTAGTCGAAATTGTCTATTATTATAATAAGCAAAAGTTTACAATTCTACATCCCTTCCATTTTACAAAAAATGGGAAAACCCCCAAGAAGGAGTGAAAAAATGAAAAAGTGAAAAAGTCAATACTTTTCGAGTTATTTGCAAGTAAATATGTTCATTTCTAACAAAAAAAACATGCTTTTGGACGGTTTTTCGCAAATAACTCCAAAAGTAAGTATTTTATCAAAGAAAATATTCTTAGCAAAAATATATAAAAAAGTGTGAAAATGGTATCCACGAAGTCTTAGACCAAGAGCGGTATAATTGGTAAAAGACGCGGTTTTTATTATTTTTTTCTTGTGACGCTCATGATTTTGGAGTAAGTAGGTCATGACGTAACTAAGTAAAATCTCCAGGCCAAGAACGCTGCTTGGGGGACAAATGTCGTGCTGCGTCACAAAAAATATAATACAAACTGCGACTTTGACCCCTTAAAACTACCCTCATCTCCAACTCTGGTTTCCGCCCCTGGAGATTTTGCTTAGTTTCGTCATGCTCTACTTATTCACAAAAAATCCCTTATAATTTTTATATTCACCCCTGCCCCACCCTTTTGTCGGCCACGCAGCGTGCCACCCCTGGAGATCTTAGTTAGTTACGTCATGACCTACTTATTTCCAAATTTTGGTGCACTATCTCGATCATGAGCGTCACAAAAAAAAATAATAAAAACCGCGACTTTGACCCCTTATAACTACCCTCATCCCCCACTCTAGTTTCCAGTTCTGGGGATTTTACTTAGTCATGTCATGACCTACTTATTCCCAAATTCTGGTGCACTATCTCGATCATGAGCGTCACAAAAAAAAATAATAAAAACCGCGATTTTGACCCCTTATAACTACCCTCGTCCCCCACTCTGGTTTCCGGCCGTTGGGGGAAAGTCATGTACACAACTAATTCAACATATCCCCGTATAGTTTTTCCATATTACTTATCACGAACAAAATCCGCTCCTATCTCTCCGACTAATAGGCAGACATACTGTATAAGAGATCAAACTTTTTTTTCAAATTGTAATGTCAGATTCGGATTCAGCATAATAAAAAGATCTTTGATTAAAGTAAAATGATGAATTCAACTATATTTTTAAAATTATTAAATAATATTAATATAAATATAAATTTTATACAAAACAATTATTATTATTTATACAATTAACTAGCGGCTAAATCTGTGAGTGCTTTTTACTTTATTCATTTATATATACGGTCCCCGAAAATAGTGCGTACAAGGCA
The DNA here is from genome assembly GCF_917563875.1 of Diabrotica virgifera virgifera. Classification (NCBI taxonomy): domain Eukaryota; kingdom Metazoa; phylum Arthropoda; class Insecta; order Coleoptera; family Chrysomelidae; genus Diabrotica; species Diabrotica virgifera. The sequence continues at coordinate 72,768,065 of NC_065448.1, forward strand.
CAATGTAGAGCAAAAGAGTCTTATAACATTTTTTTCTAAATTGATCCGTTTGACCAAAAAACGAAAATACATTTTGATATGCAAATTAAAAATCTAAAGATTAAAAAAGTAGGTTTGTAGGTCAGTTGCATCTGGTAGGTAAAATAATGTAAATATAAACCAAACCCATATCCATTATTTTGCAGGTATGTCAACAACCCCAAAAATCGCACCTCAAAGTAAATAAACAAGGGATTATTAGGTTAAATTTCCACAGTCACAGCAACTTCTTCTAGGCTACGTTGCCATGTCATTCAAATTTATGAAAATAAAAATTCACTTATATGGAGAACAATGTAATTTTTTGCTTGGAAACGGTTTATTTTAGAAAAAAATGTTATAGGACTTTTTTGCTCTAAATTGTGTATTATATCCATACCTTAAAAGAACGCACTATTTTCGGAGAAACCCTGTATATAAACTAAAAAAGTTTAAAAAAAAATACAGAATTTTTCCGAAAAAATGCAAGTTTTCGTTTTATATTGACTCCCCTAATACTTAATTCAAATTTTTAAAATTATTAACTAGATACACACTATCGTTGATGTTAATAGAAAATAAATTACAGCGTAGTCTAGCAAAGCCTAATTAACAGTTGTTATAATCAAGTAACATTAAAAAATAAATTACCAGAGAGTGGAGATCTCAATAGAAGATGACTTCCTCTCTTGACTGAAGTTTCAGACGACCACGCCGCGTTGCGTCCGAGAATTTTAATCAAAAGTTTATAAGGAGAGGTATACAGCGAGCGAAACTTAAGAGAACATAAATTTAAACTTTGAAATCAAAGAAGTTGGCACATTTAAATAGTCTTTAAAAAGTAAATAACTAGTAGTTTAATATTAATATGCAGCACTCAAGATCAAGTATCTCGGAAGACGCTTTATAACTTCATTGTTTGAAAAATAAAAATACCAATCAGGCAATAAGGAACTTTTTACATTAATTATATACGGCGGTTTTAATTCCAATGGGGTATACTGTTATTACAATGAATACTGTGTTTTTCCTTAAAGTTCGGAACACCCCGTGGAATATTCTAGCATATTATACAAAATATTGAAAGTAAAACTTGATTCGTAGCCTTAGGCTTTATTAACATTTCCTTGTTTCATTCATTTACTTATGTTGGATAGTAAAAACGATAGGTACGTTAACATAATATTTTCATCAATAAATCCTCATTTTCTGCTTAGTTTAATAAACAAGCCTAAAGTAGGCCAAGCAATTAAAAATTTAATAGATGTAAAATTGTTAACAGTCAAAAAATGTCTGGTTTGTTGTGAAAATTAGTAGAGTTATTATTAAAATTTCAATTAAGTCCGTACTTTTCTTTGTGTGGTGGAAATGGAACGCGCTACAAGGAATTTGACCCGCGATGAGTGTGTTCCAGCAGTGATCTTATATAGCGAAGAACTTAGCTGCCATGCTGTAGGCTCCTTATATTGGTAGAAAATTTTTGCTAATGCACGATAATGCAAGACCTGACGTTCACGAACTGCAACCGAGTATTTACAACAGGTAAATCTTAGGACTTTGAATTGGCCATCGCATAGTCCAGATCTTAACCGGATCGAACATTTGTGGAATATATTCCGCAGAAGACTACGACAGCGTTTGCCACCTCCTAGAAACTTACAAGAGGTAGAAACAGTAGCTCTCGAGATTTGGAATGATATTATTACTGATATAATTACTGAGAATGATATAATTACCAACAAAGAAGACAGAACACAAGATATAGAACAGAGCTGGGAGGAAATCAGACACGCCCTTGCAACGACAACTGAAATGATCACAGAACAGCCACAATGGAAGCAAAGATGGATGACAGAGGAAATATTGGATTTAATGGATAAAAGATGAAAATGCAAACAGCACAAAGCAATGTACAAAACAATAAATAGAACCATTAAACAAATAATATAAGTTGCGAAAGAAAAATGGATAACAGAACAATGTTAAGAAATCGAAAACTTGTATAAAAAACATGATGACTTCCATCTTCATAAGAAACTCAAGGAATTCACAGGCACGACATACTCACAAGGACCAAATAATCTAATCATCAATAAACATGTGGTAAGACTATATAAAGGAACTCTTCTATGACATCAGAGATCCTCCTACATTAAATAAAGAAAACGACGAAGGTAATACTGAAGTCCGAACTGGAATATGCTCTACGTCAACTAAAAAACAACAAATCTGTAGGAAAAGATGAAATATCAGCTGAGGTATTGAAGTTAATCAACGAGGAATACCTAGACCTACTTCTTGGACTATTTAATAGTGTTCACAATACGGGGGCGATCCCTAAAATATGGCTTAAATCGGTCTTCATACCAATGCCTAAAAAGAAGAACGCCAAACTATGCCAAGACTTCCGCCTTATAAGTCTATTAAATAACATTCTGAAGCTTTTCTTGCGAATGTGTGACGAGGTCACCGGCCAAGAACAATTTGGTTTCAGGAAAGGTATTGGCACACGAGAAGCAATATTCTGTCTTCAAACTCTGGCACAAATATGCAAAGACCAGCAAGCAGACCTTTTTGTCTGTTTTACAGATTTTGGAAAAGCGTTCTATAGGGTGCAGCACAAGACCTTGATAGAAAGATTGAACGACATCGGAGTCGACAAAAAAGATTCTAAAATTATAGAGGCTATTTATTGGAATCAGACAGCATTCATAAAGACCAGTGGTAACACGTCAAGGCCAATTGAAATACTACGAGGTGTTAGACAGGGTTGTGTACTATCACCCATACTGTTTAACGTCTACTCTTGGGTAATATTTGCGAACGCTTTATACGCAGATACTGTTAGATAGGGTTACTGAGAGTTGTGGAAAAATGGGGATGAAGACCAATACTGCAAAAACCAAAGTTATGAAAATATCAAGGAACAAAAATTTACCCCTTCCAATATATGTGAAAAGCCAACAGCTTGAATAAGTAAACCAATACAAATATCTTGGTTGCTGGTTCAACAATCAACTTGATTTTAAACAGGAAGTAAGGGCGAGAATAGAAGTGGCCCGACAAGAGTTTATCAAAATGAAAAGCTTATTTTGTAACAGTAGCATTAATATCAGCCTTCGATGTCGTTTTCTGCATTGCTATGTTTGATCAATACTTTTGTATGGAACGGAGGCCTGGCCACTCAACTCAACACTAATGAACAAAATAGAAGCCTTTGAACTCTGGCTTTATAGAAGAATCTTGAAAATACCTTGGAAAACCCACACCACCAACGAAAATGTTTTGAGGAGAATAGGTACAGATAGGGAACTGCTAAAAATCATTAAAGTCAGAAAAGTTAGCTACCTGGGACACATAATGAGAAAGGAAAAGTACTGCCTCGCACAACTGATCATCCAGGGTAAGACTGAAGGAAAACGGGGCCCGGTAGGCGCCAGATTTCATGGCTTACAAATATCAGAGACTAGACCGGCCTTGATTCAATATCTTTGTTTAGAGACACATTGGACAGAGACAGATTTGCCAGTGTAGTCGCTAACCTCCACTAAAGGAGAAAGTATGACAAGAAGAAGAAGGCGCGTCAAATAATATAACGCTTATACTACTTCGGATACTTTAAAACAGTAGTACTTCCCATTAAAACTCGAAAACCGGATGTCCGAGGTCAATACCTCTAATACCATCGTCGGGTTATAATATCTCATTAGACACCTCATTTGTCATTCTATCTGTTTAACGTGGGAGTCATATTCCCGAACATATAGACGGACTGGATGATTCTGGAATATTTGTAATATTGCTGGAAGAACAATTCTTTATTTGGGATCATGTGCAGGTTTTCATGATTTCAAAGTAGTTAAGGAAAAATCACGAGACGAGACATCTTTACTTGGCGAAGTTTACATTTATTCAGATTTGTTAATATAATGTAAAATGTATCATTTAAATTTAAACTACCCTACTTAGTGCTTATACATCAGAACGGTAGTTTTAATAATAGTAATACTTTACACTTTACACTTATAAAATCGTGCTAATTTCACCACAAAGTTCAAATTCGTGAAATATACTATAGAGTGATGAGCGCGCTAATAACCGGCAAAATAACGCAAAAGATGAAATACATATTAAGTTGTGAGATAAAAGAAATGAAACTAGTAGAGGTAGGAAATTTAGCGATAGAAACCTATAAATTTATATTATATTGATTGTTTCTCACCTTTAGACGTATCGGACGAGCTTGGCAACCACCACTGTGACAGTGACAGTTTAGTTGACATATTCATCTAATACGTCTAAAGGTAGGAAACAATCAAATTTACAAGTGTCTGTCGGTAAATTTCCCACCTTTACTAGTTTCGTTTCTTTTTATCTCACAACTTATTATGTTTTCCATCTTTTGCGTTATTTTGCCGGTTATTAGCGCGCTTTTCACTGTATATGTTTTAACGCTGACTGAGGCATATCTTTACCTATTTAGTCCAGGAAACATATTCTGCTTCTGATATTTTTCACAATCTTACTCAAAAAGGACCGCTTTTAACAAATTTACATGTTGCCAGGTCCAAAACTGGGTCAAAAATTTTTTAAATGTTTTTTTTTTGTTGTTTTTTACCTAAATTATTTTTTTTATGTCAAACAAAGTTTTTTTAGGTTTTTTTGGATTATTCCAAACAGAAAAGGTCTTTAGTGACTTTTCTCTAAAAATGATAGTTTTTGACATATATAAGCGATTAAAAATTTAAAAATTGCGAAATCGGCCATTTTTAACCCTCATAAACTATGTGAAAAACTGAAAATTTCAATGTTGCCAAGGTAGGTAAATATTCTTTAAACATCGATTGATGAGATATCGAAGAGTTTTTTGCAACGCAATATCGAAAAACCCCTTTGTTTTTTAATTGCTAATCAAGCGGGCGCGACACTATTTTCAACCGTTGCATGTATATTTATGTAATATGCGTAATAGCGCGGAAAAATATTCTGATTAAATTTTTTTTCACCAACTTACTTGAAAACATCTCCTTTTAACAAATTTTCATGTTGCCAGAGTCAAAAATGGGTCAAAACATTTTTTAAACATTTTTTTTTAAACTTCAAATAATGTTATCCGATTACGTCTATATGCAACGGTTGAAAATAGTGCCGCGCCCGCTTGATAAGCAATTAAAAAACCAAGGGGTTTTCGATATTGTATTGCAAAAAGCTCTTCGGGATTTCATCAATTGATGTTCATAGAATATCTACGTACCTTGGTATCATTGAAATTTTTGGTTTTTCTCATAGTTTTTGAGAGTTAAATTGGCCGATTTTGCAATTTTTAAATTTTAAATCGCTTATATCTCGAAAACTGTGACATTTAGAGAAAAGTCACTTGAAAAGTTTTTTATTTGGAATGATCCAAAAAACCTAAAAAAAATTTGTCCAATGCAAACAAATTAGTTTTTTAGAAAAAACAAAAAAAAACCTTTAAAAAAATTTTGACTGCCTTTTGATCCTGGCAACATGAAGATTTGTTAAAAAGGAGACGTTTTCAAGCAAGGTGGTGAAAAAAAATTAAATCAGAATATTTTTCCGAACATATTTATATATTTACGCATATTACATACATGCAACGGTTGCAAATAGTGTCGCGCCCGCTTGATTAGCAATTAAAAAGCAAAGGGGTTTTGAATACTGTATTGCAAAAAACTCTTCGGGATTTCATCAACTGTTGTTGAAAGAATATATACCTACCTTGGCAACATTGAGATTTTCAGTTTTTCACATAGTTTTTGAAGGTTAAAAATGGCCGATTCCCCAATTTTTAAATTTTTAATCGCTTATATCTCAAAAACTATCAACTTGAGAGAAAAGTCGCTAAGGGCCTTTTCTGTTTGGAATGATCCAAAAACCTAAAAAACTTTGTTCAATGCAAAAAAAAATAATTTTGGGAAAAAAAAACAAAAAAAAAAACGTTTAAAAAATTTTGACCCACTTTTGGACCTGGCAACATGCAAATTTGTTAAAAGGGGTCCTTTTTGAGTAAGATTGTACAAAAAATCCGAATCAGAATATTTTTCCTAGCGGATGCGCAGTGGCTTTCTGGACTAATTGAAGCAAACTAAAATCGCTCATCCGGAAGGATACTGTCCCAACTCAAAAAAAACTCGTTTTTCAGGGGAGACAAAAATAGAATTTTTTAGATCTTAAGTTAACTATAAATTTTAGACGGCAACTGCTAAAATTTATAAGTTAAAAACGAAGAATGTGTATAAGTGAATGTTTCTAATTGTGTAAGAGGCAAAACCAAAAAAACTATGATATCTGATTTAACAAAGAAAAAAAATCAGAATTTTGAGTTATGTCACTTTTCTTTTAAAATATTGAGGCAGACCGATCCACCGTCTGACATTACGGAATTGCGGACTAGAATTAAAGATTTAAAACTTTTGAATAGTATACATATGACGTGCAATTTCAACTACCGCATCTAAAAAATAGCTTACAGAGGTATTATTATCTCGTGGGAGGGGGATGGATCGGCAAACTTATCTTTGCCTCCACCCTGAAAAATCTCCTAGACCCGGCCCTGAACTAAAGCATAAGCTATTATCAAAATAAACAATATAATCTAATTGGTATCGTTAAAATCTATCTAATGAGTGTAATGTCGTAATTTATCTACAACCTGCCTGTAATATGCTAATAAGTAGGACATTTGATTACGCCTTTTTAAGTATGAAATATTAATCAGGTTTTTAGTTAAGAGCACAGGAACAAATATTTTACGGCTATCCCTACTTTTTCTTTATTTACACGGAAAATTACGTGTAGTAAAATTCTCACCGGTATGGATATATTTTAACAATGACATTGGGTGCGTTCACCAGACCAGTGCGCTATGTCAGCGCTTTGAAACTGTTTAAGATTTTTCGAGTGAACTTCACTGTCAATTTAGGCTAAACTTCAACGTGTCGACGAAGCGGTCACCATTTTATTCAACGTAGGATTTGCATCGCTTTAATATTGAACGAGTTTAAGAAATATATTATAATGGCGCACTTATTTGAAAATATTTACTTTTACAATGGGTTTAATTATAAAGTAATTGAAAATGAGGAGATACATAATTGTATATGTTCACGAAATTGTAAATCTGTGTATTGAGGAACAATATTTTCAACATAATTCATATTTCTCGTGACAATATTATTTCTTTAATATCATCATCATCCAATGGTTCTGCCAAGTCCAGCACAGCAGCACTAAAAATTATTTCTTGTTCATTTCATTATCAACAATAAAGGTAGTATATTAGGTATCCATTTTTGAATTAAATTTGTTTAAGACACGTGTCCAAATTATCGTTGAACGATATAAATAAATAAAAACAACGAAGCTCGTTTTAGGTTAAATTCATAGAACAGGTGACATCACAAACAAAACCAGCTATGAAAGTGTCAAACGGAAAAATACCATTCACCAGACTGAACGTAGTTTTAAAGCGCTGAAACACAGCTGTTTAGTTTAAACCGATTAATTCTGGTGAACGCAGCCATTGTCACCGTTAACTTAGTGACTTTTGAATGTTCTTGGATAACTGTTATTGTATAATTGTTTAAATTATTAATTCAGTTAATTAAAATGATAATTTTTTCACTAACTATGTAGTCAGTGATTGAAATAATTTATATACTGTACAACAAAAACTTAAAAGAAGAATACATATTGCTAATAAAACATATAATGGACTAATTAAACATCTAAAATCTAGCAACATCACGAGAAAAACCAAATGCAAAATATACAAACCCTGATAAAACTGGTCCTTATATATAGATCAGAGACATGGACACTGTCGAAAAGCGATGAGAACTTATTAGGTACGTTTAAACGAAAAATCCTCAGACACATATATAAGGGGGTGAAAGAAAATGACGTATGGCGCCGAAGATATAATTTTGAACTATACGCAGCATACAACGAACCCGACGTCATAACATCCATAAAAATCGGACGTCTGCGCTGGATGGGCCATGTTGAACGGATGTTGGAGACCGAAACACCAAAACATATAATGAGGCAAGCACCGGTAGGGAGAAGGTCAAAGGGAAGACCCAAACTTAGATACATGGAACAAGTGGAACAAGATCTGAAAACACTTGACATTACCACTAGAAGAACAAAGCAAGGAACAGAACAGAATGGTGGAAAATCTTAGAACAAGCCAGGACCCAAAAAGGGTTGTCGAGTTACTGATGATGATGACAACAAAAACTAATACTCAATCACAGAAAAGAGGAAAAGTGCTAAAGTGATTTTTTAATAATATATTTTTACTATGGAACGCTTACAATTTTGAACATCTTTAACAACAAAATACTTGGATTACAAAATATAGTATCCTGGTGTATTCTCTGATTGGATCTTCCATCAAAAATAAACAATAAATAACTATTTATTAAGTTCACGTTTTAAATAAATCATTTATCAAATACACTATCAATCTTATTTAATCAACAACTCAAAATATTCCCGATGTCTTGTCAAATATTTAAAATTGTCACTGTTTTGTCACCATATTCTATTCGATTTAGTGCGTTGTATGACAAATATAGCGAATGTTCGATTTGGAAAATATCACCACGGATATGGTGTCCATTTTTTTCGAATCCTGAAAAAACTAATAAATATTTTTAAAAAATTTAAACGCAGTGAAATTAAAAATCACACTACATTTTCTCTTAGTTTTTCACCCCTGTAACTTATTAAAATAAACATTATAGAAGTTCTCAGGGACTTTCGGCCCTCAGTAAGAACGTAAACTTTCATTCTGCGTTTAAATTTTTCAAAAACATTTATTAGTTTTCTCAGGATTCGAAAAAAATGAATCCCATTTAAATAGCATTGGAGCCGTAACTTGGTACCGATCCCCTTAAATTACTCTGCTACACCAGTGGCGGATCTAGACATTTGCCTTGGAAGGGGAAATTTGCCTTAAGGGGGGAACTTCCAAAAACCAACCAAAAGACATAAAAGGGTTAAACCCAAACTACATCTTCTTCTTCTTCATGTGCCGTGCTCGATTATCGAACGTTGGCTATCAAACTGGCTATAGCAATTTTGTTAACAGCAGCTCGGAAAAGGGATACCTTGCCTTGTATTATTAAATGGAGTATATTATATCTCTCTAGGTGTCGCATAACATGGCCAAAATATTCAAGTTTTCGATTTTTAACTGTTCTGACGACTTCTGTGACTTTTCCCATCCGGTGCAAAACAACTTCGTTACGAACTCTATCCACCCAACTTATTCGTAGGATTCTTCGGTATACCCAAATTTCAAAGGCTTCCAATTTCTTGAGAAGAGTATCTGTTAAAGTCCAACCTTCGACACCGTACAAAAGAGTAGAGAACACATAACATCTCACTAATCTAATTTTAAGATTCAAAGTAATGTTGTTTCCACATAAAAGTTTCTTTATCTTAAAGAATGCAGCTCTGGCCTTCTCTATACGTATTCTAATTTCTTTGCTCATGTCCCAGTTCTCATTTAGATTACAACCAAGGTAGGTGATACTGTTAGTTCTCTCTAATTGTTCACCATAAGCTGTTACTACTTCCGGTTGTATTGGCGTCTTACTGACAACCATCACCTTGGTCTTTGCGGTGTTTAGCTTGAGTCCATATTCATCACACGTTGTGGTAATCCTATTAATCAGATGTTGAAGTTCTTCATAATTGCTCGCAATTAACACCGTGTCATCCGCATATCTCAAATTATTAATATTGACGCCATTCATTTTGATACCACATTGAGCATTATCCACTGCTTTATTGAAAACAAACTCAGAATAGGTGTTAAATATTAGTGGGGACAAAATGCAGCCCTGCCTTACTTCTCTTCGTATTTGAAGTTCTTCAGACGTGTCCCAGCCAATCCTGATGTTTGCACGTTGATGCCAGTAAAGATTTTTGATAATGCGTAGGTCTTTAATCATCAATACCCACTTTCTGAAGAATAGCAATCATTTCCGTATGTTTTACCCGATCAAAGGCCTTCTCAAAGTCAATGAAACACATATAAACCGGATGTCCGACATCTTTGCATCTCTGTACCATAACCTGAATACTAAACAGTGCTTCTCTGGTCCCAAGGTTATTGCGGAATCCAGACTGTGTATCACCAAGCTGTTCTTCTATTTTTTGGTACATCCTAGAGTGCAAAATTCGTAGAAATATCTTTAAAACATGACTCATCAAGCTAATGGTTCGGTAGTCACTACATCTTTTCGCGTTTGCTTTTTTAGGTATCGTCACAAAAGTCGACAGCAGCCAATCCGTTGGTATATAGCCAGTTTGATAAACTTTATTAAAAATATGAAGGAGAGATCTTTTACCTGAATTTTCGAAGAGCTTTATTATTTCATTCGGTATTTCGTCTGGTCCCGTCGCTTTTCTGGTCTTTGCTAATCTTATTGCTTGTTCAATTTCGTCCATAGTTATGTCAGGTCCTGTAACTACTTCGTTAATTTCAAGCTCGGGCCTTTCATCATTAAACAGTTCCTCAATGTATTCTTTCCATCTGTCTATTTTATCCAAATCAGTGATAATCAGTTTTCCGTCTCTATCAACGATGTTATTTGCATGTTTTTTGTTCTGACTGGTGAGTTCTTTTTTTAAACATTTTTTTTCAAAGTATGTTTCTTTTTCCGCTCGTATTTTAGTCCTTATCTCGTTATTAATGCGTTTATACATTTCGATGTTTTGATTCTTAAATTTGCGTCTTTTTTCCATCAAATTCAAAATCTCATCGTTCATCCACTGTTGCTTCTTTGATTTTTCTCTTTGAAGTTTGGAGTTGAGTTGCTTATAATCGTTTTGATTTGGTTCCAAGGATCCTCGATGGATTCTTGTTGTTCGCCATTCTCAAAATTGCTCTCTAAATTGTTTGAAATCCCCTGACTGTTGTTTCTAATAAAATCGGTATCCAGTTGGTTGGAGGATCGTTGTTGTTTTATCCGTTTAAGTTTTAATTTTATTTCGGCTAACAATAGATTGTGATCAGATGGCACATCGGCGCCAGGATAGGTTTTTACAGACTTTACTGCATTTCTGTAACGCTCACTGATGGTTATGTAGTCAATTTGGTTTCTTACGATATTATTGGAGGTATCAGCTGGAGATTTCCACGTATATAATCTCCTTTTAGGTAATTTGAAAAAGGTATTCATTATACATAGATTATGTTCTTTGCAAAAATCTGCGAAATAGTCTCCCCTTTCATTTCTATCGCCCAGTCCATAACAGCCAATAATATTACTTTGTCTGCCTTTTCCTATCTTAGCATTAAGGTCACCCATCAGAATGGTGAGATCTCTAGTCTTGAGTTGGTCGGTAACAGTTTTTACATCGGCGTAGAACTTGTCAAGTTCTTCCAGTTCACTTTCCGCTGTCGGTGCATACACTTGTATTAAATTTATGTTTCTGGGTTTCGCGTTCAACTGAATCATTATGACTCGTTCAGATACCTGGCATACCGCCCTAACACATTTGCTAACCTCGTTTGAGACTATGAATCCAACACCATGACGATGGTAATTACTCTCTTCTCCTGCATAATATACTTCATGATCATTCACATAGCATTGGCCAGATCCGGCCATCGCATTTCACTGATACCCAGAATTGATATTTGCAGCCTTTTCATCTCATTTATGGCATTGTGTGTTTTTCCTGGTTCATATAAACTCCGCACATTCCATGTGCCTATTCTACAACTTCTCTGTATATCAAATTTGGCCAAGCGGGAGATTCTTCGCACCCCTGCCCCATTTAAGAAGCGCCCGTACTCGGGGCCATCGTTTATTTCCTCAGCCATATTGATTAACCTGGGAAAAATAGTGTAGTAGTCATTCCCTTGGCTTTCTACACCGCTGTGTACACGCTGTTTAAGTGGTTGCCACCGCACCGAGTACTATTCTGTATTGACCGTTCTGGCCTAAATGACTTCCGCTCAATACAGATACTGAAAAACCAGCTGCCGATTTCCAGGTTAGATTTTATACAAGCCCTAAAACCAGGGGGCTGCCACCTCCGTCCTCCAGACCGTTGTGAAGACCTTCTTCTCCGCCCTGGATGCCGTTGTGGGCTTCATCCGTGACCCTGGACAGGGGACCCTTAGCAGGTACTAGTTTCCCGGGTCAGGAAACACCTAAACTACATAAAAGACATAAAATAACAATTTACATACCCTTAATTTTCCTAACTAGCGTGTTTATTGGGTTGAATTTGTCTGTCTGTGGTTTAAGCTTCATGTCAGCTAATATATTTTTTATGTTTCAACAATTTTTTTCTTTAATTTTGGACCTTGTTGGGAGGGATTTCCTCTTTTTCTGTCCCCGTAGATCCGCCCCTGTGCTACACGATCCTCAAGTTCACCACAGAGAAAAGTTGTTAATGTCTTTACGATACAACGCAACGTTGTTTGGACGTATGTATTAAGATTTAAGATGTACTTATATAAAATGCCAAACAACTGCGAAATAATTCATGTGTTCAAAGATGATTGCTTAATAAAATCAAAGAAAACTGTGTTACGTCAGAGACATAATACGAAATAAAAAAAAATAAGGATTGCAGTTAATTTTAAATGTTCTATTCCAGCAGAAACCGACAAAGGTATCTAAACGTAATCTGGTAAATACGTAAACTTAAATTTTTATCTCGTACATAAACTTAAATATTAAAATAGTGGACATACTAAAAGTTAAAATAGTATTTGTTATTAGTCCAGAACGCCACTGCGCATCCGCTAGGGAAAATATTCTAATTCGTATTTTTTGCACAATCTTACTCAAAAAGGACTCCTTTTAACAAATTTGCATGTTGCCAGGACAAAAAGGTGGTCAAAAATTTTTTAAACGTTTTTTTTTTGTTTTTTTTTCCTAAAATTATTTTTTTTGCATGGAAAAGTTTTTTTTAGGTTTTTTGGATCATTCCAAACAGAAAAGGTCTTTAGTGACTTTTCTCTAAAAATGATAGTTTTTGACATATAAGCGAATAAAAATTGAAAAATTGCGAAATCGGCCATTTTTAGTCCTCAAAAACTATGTGAAAACCTGAAAATTTGAATGTTGCCAAGGTAGGTAAATATTCTTTAAACATCGGTTGATGAAATCCCTAAGAGTTTTTTGCAATACAATATTCAAAACTTCTTTGTTTTTTAATTGCTAATCAAGCGTGCGCGACACTATTTTCCACCGACAGTATGGTGCAAATGAAAGGAATAAATTCGTTATTTCGTAAACCGGCGACTTTAAGGAAAAATCCCGAAACAGGTCGATTTCTATTTTTAAGTTATGATATTGTGGCATATATGATATACTAGTGACGTCATCCATCTGGACGTGATGACGTAATTGATGATTCTTTTAAATGAGAATAGGGGTCGTGTGCTAGCTCATTTGAAAGGTTCTTCAATTCTCTATTCAGTAATATAAACATTTACATAATTATTTATACAGGGTGTCCAAAAAATTTTTATTAAGTAAATGTATTTGACAAAAAAGAAGTAGAAGGACACCCTGTATAAATAATTATGTTAATGTTTACATTACTGAATAGAGAATTGGAGAACCTTTCAAATGAGCTACCACACGATCCCTATTCTCATTTCAAAAAATCATCGATTACGTCATCACGCCCAGACGGATGACGTCACTAGTATACCATATATGCCACAATATCATAACTTAAAAATAAAAATCGACCTGTTTCGGGATTTTTCCTTAAAGTCGTCGGTTTACGAAATAACGAATTTATTCCTTTCATTTGCACCATACTGTCGGTGGAAAATAGTGTCGAGCACGCTTGATTAGCGATTAAAAAAAATAGGAGTTTTGAATATTGTATTGCAAAAAACTCTTCGGGATTTCATCAATCGATTTTTAAAGAATATCTACCTACTTTGGCAACATTCAAATTTTCAGTTTTTCACATAGTTTTCGAGGGTTAAAAATGGCCGATTTCGCAATTTTTCAATTTTTAATCGCTTATATTTCAAAAACTATCATTTTTAGAGAAAAGTTACTAAAGACCTTTTCTGTTTGGAATGATCCAAAAAACCTAAAAAAACTTTTTTCCATGCAAAAAAAATAATTTTAGGAAAAAAACAAAAAAAACGTTTAAAAATTTTTGACCACCTTTTGGTCCTGGCAACATGCAAATTTGTTAAAAGGAGTCCTTTTTGAGTAAGATTGTGCAAAAAATCTGAATTAGAATATTTTTCCTAGCGGATGCGCAGTGGCTTTCTGGACTATATATGAAAGATACTGCTCATTTGTCTGGAATCATTGTTTATCTTTAACAATAGATTTTTTTTACTCTACTGCATTTGTGCAGTAGAGTGTTGGCACCAAAAAACCAAAAACAGTTGCTTGCTGACAGTTTAGTGTTAGTAAAAATGTTGTAATACACGATAGAATAATCAAAAATACGAGATCCTTTGTGAAAGGTATATTTAAAATTCCCTAAATAAGGGTTACATTAATTACAGAACGCTTTCGGATTAAAAAATCCATCGTCAGTGTTACTAAAAGCCAAAAAATAGAATGCCTGTGCCACCAAAATGTTTTGGGCAAAAACCACGTTGAAAGTTGTTGTGTTATACTACATATTAATAAAAATACTTAATGATGTTGCAAATATTCCTGGATATTACCCAGGGCGACACAGGAATCTTCCCAAGTGGTTGGAATTTGAGAATTAAAACCTCACATATTGAAGTTCAATTGTTAACTATTGGCTATTACAGTCAAATCGTCAAAATTGCCTCATTTGGTGTTCTGAGAATCCATATGAGACTGCCGGAAAAAATGCATTCACAACTTATGAGTATAGTCAAGATGGCCGACGATGCGAACGTGTGTCGAGTTTGCTCCGACAACTTTATAGTAAATTCTAAGTCAGTTGTGTGCAAATTATATAAAAATGTGTTTCATTTAATGTGCGTGTCTTTAAAAGATGCATGGCAAAAAGTTTTAATGGAAAGTACCAATTTATTCTGGTTATGTGATGGCTGTAAATTGAAGTGCTCCTCATTCCTGAAGAATGCAGACTTCAAGACGAATGATTCTTATTTAGAGATGCAGTTTCTTAAAAAAGAAATTATGCTCAAGGAGCAGCTATTAGAAGAAAAGGAATATTCCAATAGTGTTCAAAAAGCGCTAATTAAAAGCTATGAAGAAAAAATAGAAGATCTCAAAGTATTGTCCAATGGAAAAAACGGTACAAAAAAACCAAGCAAATCAATAGTAAGTACAGGTACGCAAAGTAGTCAAGGTCAAAAGGAGAATACCTTGCAGCAAGCAACCACCAATACGTCTCTACCACAAGCACAGAACAGATTTAATTGTCAAACTGATGGTAATTTTTTATCTTCTGCTATTAGTAACAATGCAAACGGAGGTTTGACCAAAATGACATCTCAACCGTCAACTTCAAACACGAATGACAATAAGATGGCTGCGACAGCAGCGAATTTAAAACAAAAACAAACAAGAAATCCTAATAATAATAAGATCGACCCTACAGCAGTAACGATGGCACTTCTGCAGACACACCAAAATAATGTCATGCGTGAAATACAAGCGCTTGGATCAACCAACGACGATAATGTTGGCTGGGAAACAGTTAAACCCAGAAATAAACAACGGAACCGCAGATTCGTTATTGGAAGAAATGAAGTTGATACTGGTATCCAAGTAATTCCTAAGTATGTATCACTTCATGTGTCTCGATTGGCACCTAATACGAGACCTGAAGATTTGAAGCAAATGCTTATAAATGATTTTCCCGAAGTAAATTGCGAGAAACATGAGTCCGAACGACCAGAGATTTATGCATCAATGAAAGTGACTATTAATCAAGAGAATTTCAAAAAAGCATGGCGAAAAGAGATATGGCCCAATGGGGCAATTGTATCACGGTTTTTAGCAAAGAAGAGGGTGCCGACAGCACCGGAGGATCCTCAGGTATAGGTACTAGTCTCACATTAAAGAATTATAATCTAAAGAAGGAACTGCGTATTTATTATCAAAATGTTAGTGGTCTAAGGACAAAAACTGATACATTATACACAAGCATATTATCTGAAGACTATGATATTATTGCACTATCAGAGACTTGGTTGAATGCAGAATTTTATGACAATGAGCTGTTTGATGATAGATATAATGTGGTAAGAAGAGATCGTGATTCGAATCGAGGCGGAGGTGTACTGATGGCACTCAAAAAAGAAATACCTTATGAAATAATTGAAGTAAGCTGTGATATTGAATGTATTATTGTCAAGATAGATTTTAGAAGAACCATATTTTATATGTCTGTTGTTTATTTTACACCTAACTGTTGTATAGATAAGTATGAAACATTTTTAAATCTTTTTGAAGATGTTATCTTAAATCAAAATTCAAATATGTTAATAATAGGGGATTTTAACTTGCCAAGTTTTGAAAATAATAATTATGACTGTGATAAAAACATTCTTTTGCATCAGTTTCTGAATATGGGCAACTTGCAGCAATGTAATGGAGTATATAATCATATGAATAGATTGCTGGATCTCATATTGTCAAACCTTACAGTATCAGATGTTATTAGGTCAGATAGTCCACTGATTGCTGAAGACAAATATCATCCTGCTCTTACTTTCACTATCATTATAGATAAATCAGAGTCTGAAAAGCATTGTATGAAAAACTATAAATATGATTACTCAAAAGGTGATTTTTTGATGTTATATAAGCTACTTGAGCAATGTGATTGGTCTGACCTACTGACATGTGATGATTTGGACAGGTCTTTGGGTCTTTTCTATGCAAAGATCTATGATTTTATGGATGTATCAGTACCAAAATTTGAGGTCAAAATAAATAAATCAGTGGCAAAATTTCCGCCTTGGTGCTCCATTGATCTGGTTAAAAATATTAGGTTAAAAAATCATCGTCTGCATTGTTTAGTTAAAAAAGGTAAGGCAAATGCAGAAGAGTTGAGTATGTATTTAACACTCAGAAAAAATATAAAATTTCAAACAAAAAATGATTACAAATTATATAAACAAAATATAGAAAAGAACCTAACAAATGATCCCAGTAGTTTTTGGGGATTTTTAAAAGGAAAAGCAGGTCTTAGTGGGGTACCAATGAACATGGTATTTGGCACCGAGAGCTATGAGGGTTCTCAGAATATAGCTAACGCTTTTGCACAGTTTTTTCAGTCTGTACATGCAGAAACTGATGACACTGATTATAGTTCAAATAAAGAAAGCTGGGGGCTTTTTAAGTTTCCTAGAGTTGTAGATTCTGATATATTAAATAGCATTAAAAATTAAAACCAAAAAAGTCCACAGGACCTGATGAGATACCGTCTTATATTTATAAAGGTTGTGCCGAGTCTATAATTAAGTCTTTAGTTTTTATATTTAATTTAGCAATTGAACAAAATCGATTTCCTAGCTATTTAAAAAATGCTGTGATCTCTGCTGTACATAAAAATGGTAAAAAATGTGACCTATGTAATTATAGACCAATTAGTATCTTGAATGGAGTCGCTAAAATTTTTGAAAATATTTTATATTTAAATATATATAATTTTGTAAAAGAATCAATAACAATTTCACAACATGGTTTTCTCCCAGATAAATCTACAGTTACTAATCTTTGCCTATTTTCAGAACATGCGTGTAATGCAATAGTCAATAAAAAACAGCTAGATATCATATATACAGACTGCGCAAAAGCTTTTGATCGGGTGGACCATGGCATACTCTTAAATAAGTTGGTTGAATATGGTTTCTCTGAGAATGCATATAACTTTATGAAATCTTACCTGCTTCACAGATCACAGATAGTAAAGGTGGGAGGAATATTTTCAGGTCAGTTTAATGCCAAGTCAGGTGTCTCACAAGGTAGTAATTTAGGCCCTTTACTATTCCTACTTTTTATCAACGATTTACCAGCATCAGTAAATGTTTCAACCAGCCTACTGTATGCTGATGACTTTAAACTTTTTAGAACAATCTCATGTAATGAAGACTGTCATATGTTACAGTCTGATCTAAGTCATGTGGCTGGTTGGTTTAGAATTAATAAGATGTCACTTAATATTAGCAAATGTTCAGTTGTCACATTTACTCGTAAATTAAATTTCATCATTGAAGATTATCATATAGATGGTGTAGTTATAGACAGGAAAAATGAATTTAGGGATCTGGGGGTCAATTTTGAGTCAAACATGAGCTTTCATAAACATCTTTATAGTATTGTAAATAAGGCATATAAAATATTAGGTTTTATTATACGTAATTCTAGGGACTTTGATATTGACACAATTAGAAGGCTCTACAATGCCATTGTAAGACCAAATCTAGAATATGCGTCAGTCATATGGTCCCCAACAACAGCTTTTAAAACGGATTTAATTGAAAAGGTTCAAAAGCGTTTTTTAAGATATCTTTATTTCAGAAAATATAGAGTGTACCCTTATATGATCCCATATTATTCAATGCTAAGGTATTTCAAAGTCAAAGGACTCTCTGCTAGAAGGGATCGGCAGTCTGTGATGTTCATATATAATATTGTAAATAATTTTAAGTATAAAAGCTGTGGAATGGTGAATTTTGTACATTTAAGATACCAAAGATTAGGCTGCGAATTATAAATAGGAAACCTTTTTTTGTATGGAACAGTTTATCTCCTATCAATAATATGCTCAGAGTTTGTAATGAATTTTTAGACCAGCATCCAGAACTGGATTTTTTCGATGCAAGTTGTAAAGATATTCAGAAATTTCTGGTGGGCTGGGATCATTTTCAGATGCAATTAGAAGTTATATAACATATAGATCTATATCATATATGTATATATATATATATATATATATATATATATATATATATATATATATATATATATATATATATATATATAATTTTAAGTTTCTGTGGGTTGGAGTCAATAAAAAAGGGCTTTTAGAAAACTATTTTATATCTCTCAAGCTTTCGAATGTTAATTACATTCCTTTTCAAGAGCTAAAATACAGAGTTGCTAATAAAGTGGAAACAAAAATGATGTAAAAAATATAACTCACCAGATAAATTTAGGTTGGTTATTAAACTGCTAACTTAAGTAACATCAAATATAAATTATTATCAAAATGTATATTTCCCAGACTGTAAGGAAAATTTATGAATTTTTATTTAATTTTGAATTTAAAATTATCGATAAAATAATTTTTTTTTTTTTTTTTTTATAAAATTCAAAGTCAATGTCAAATAAAAAGTCATCCTACATAGACAAGTAAATGAAAGTGGGATATATTTAAGTATATTACCAAAGTGATAATTTATTAAAAAGAAACAAAAAGAAGATTTAAGTAAGTAGAAAAATATTTTGTTTTTATATTATAGTTTACAGAAGTGCAAAATTTTTTTAAAAAAGGATATAAAAATAGAATAAAAAAAAATTTTTGAAATCAATGTGTCTTATGGTTTTATGGTGAAATATTTGAATTATAAGGAGATGATGTAGTTATAAATTCATCTCCTTATAATTCAAATATTTCACCATAAAACCATAAGACACATTGATTTCAAAAATTTTTTTTTATTCTATTTTTATATCCTTTTTTAAAAAAATTTTGCACTTCTGTAAACTATAATATAAAAACAAAATATTTTTCTACTTACTTAAATCTTCTTTTTGTTTCTTTTTAATAAATTATCACTTTGGTAATATACTTAAATATATCCCACTTTCATTTACTTGTCTATGTAGGATGACTTTTTATTTGACATTGACTTTGAATTTTATAAAAAAAAAAAAAAAAAATTATTTTATCGATAATTTTAAATTCAAAATTAAATAAAAATTCATAAATTTTCCTTACAGTCTGGGAAATATACATTTTGATAATAATTTATATTTGATGTTACTTAAGTTAGCAGTTTAATAACCAACCTAAATTTATCTGGTGAGTTATATTTTTTACATCATTTTTGTTTCCACTTTATTAGCAACTCTGTATTTTAGCTCTTGAAAAGGAATGTAATTAACATTCGAAAGCTTGAGAGATATAAAATAGTTTTCTAAAAGCCCTTTTTTATTGACTCCAACCCACAGAAACTTAAAATTGTTTTTTAAATAAGTCAACATAGTACTTCTTTTTATATATATATATATATATATATATATATATATATATATATTGATGTGATCTTGATTATTGATATGAGATAATATTTTTATATGTCATTTAATTTAATCAATGCATTAATAATAATCTAATTAATTTACCAGATCACATATCAATATGTTTTCAATCTCAGGGCTTTTTATAAAATTAATTACTTACATACGTGGCTTCTAAGTATTTCTCAATGGTTCCTAATCGGGATAGGAAAGAAAAGAGTAAACTAATAACACATATGGGTTACAATTGTAATCAAAATATTGTTTATTTTATTTAAATGGCAATCACTGCTTAATATTTGCTATATCTTATTATTCTTAAACATAACATTTACACATGGGAATCTTATTTCCTTTTGGTTTCCAATTGAAAGTTTTTATTAACATTTAACTATTATGATTTATTAGCAACAATTCTATTTAAGTTTGATGAAGCTTTTCTGATATTATTGATTATGTTTCTTCAATTTTAAATGTGGTATTTAATACGAAAAACCCATACATTCATGTCCAAACAAATGAGACTGACCTTTTTCTGGTGAACTGAGAATGTCTTCACACAAGACCCGTTTCCTGCTATCCTTGGCTGCAATCAAAACCTCGTCCTGGCTTCCAGTAATGTTCTCCTCTGAAACTAGCTCGTATAGCTCTCGTTTCCTGCTTCTGTCGTGATGCTGTGTTCTACCTTTTTCGAAACTGCAATCAGCTACCGGGAACTCTTGGCTCAAGGAGGTTCTTTTACTCTCAACCTGGCCTACCTCTCGTTCCACGATAGATACTCCACACTCACGGAACTACACCGGCTTTCTCACTCTCCGTACACTACCGTCTACTTCTGGACTTCACTTCTCGACAGCTCAAAACATTCTGCTCTCTATTTGTCATTCATTCCCCTACTTTCTAAATATCCCTTCCAGATTCACAAATCAAAATTCCACCACCAACTCTCATTCGCAGTATTCCTCAAAACCAATTTTTAATCTTTCTAAATATGCTTAATGGATTTCAAAAGAAAAATAGTTAATTCCCATTCTAAAATTACTTTCTACTAATTACAAAATTTAATGATCTATTATCTACTTTCACTAAGTCTTATTTAGCATCGGCTAATGATCGAACCTTCCGCGAACAACGATAATGACCTATTATCGATTTCACTTGAGTCTTATTTAATCACTTCTTAAAATTAAATATAACAATTTGTTGTATACAGGTTGTTCTAAATTTATATGCCCGTGGTTGAGAAAATTGAAAATATTTTATATTAAATTGAATTTTGTTTATAATTATCAAAATTTAATTTTCATATCAAATAGAAATATAACAAATCCCCGCCTTGTATTCGATAAAATTTATCTGCATTTTTAAATAAATTTTCTCGAGGCAAAACCAACTCCCTGTATATTTCCTTACTTTAATCTACGTCTTATACCCCTTCTTCTTGTATTACTCTAATTAGTCCCACCTGTAGAGTAATTGTTTCCTTATTTTCAGTGTCCTCATCCTGTGTTAGAGTGTCGGCTATTATGTTGTCTTTCCCTTTTTCCCATATCAATCTTCTGTCTTTTTCCTCAGATTTTTCACATACTTTTACCGTGTATTCTGCATCCTCGTTTTCATATGCCTCCTCTTCAAATGCCACTGTTTCGATCATATCTTTTTCGCTTTCATCTGTTAGCTTTATTTCTTCTTCTCCTGAGCTCATCTCTTCTTTTGAGGAATCCCAGTTTTCTTTTGCTTTTGATACTCTCAATTTTTCTTCTTCTGAGCTCAACTCTTCATTTTCCTTTGTCTTTTTCTGACTTTTTCTCCCTTTTCTTCTTTGTCCTTGCTTCGTTGCCAAATTCATTTCCACTGTTTGTTCTTTACCTGATTCGTCCGTATTTTGTTTCTCCTGTTCCTTGTTCTGTTCTTCTTCTTTTTCTTCTGTTAGATTCATCGTATTATTTTTAAAATCTATCACTACATGTTTTTCTGCCAATTCGTCAACTCCTACTATCATGTCATGTGACATGTTTGGCATTATTACACATTGTAGTGCATACATCTTCTTACCCAGTCGTACCATTACTCGTATGCCTTCATTTATAGTTGCCAATGTCCGTTTGTTTGCGCCCACTAAATTTACCCTAGGTATTTTGTAAATTAAATTTGTTAAGTTAACTTCTTCTATTAGTTTTCTGTTGACCAATGTTATTTCAGATCCAGTGTCTATCATAATTTTAATTGGTTTCTCGTTGATAAATCCATCCACAAATTTTAAATTAACTCCATTTTTCTTTTCGTTGTTTCTTGCCAATTTAATAAACTCCTTGGGGTTACAAAAGATTCCTGTTTGATTTTTGGTTTTTAGTGAGCGCCGTCGTGAAAAAACGCCGGTTGCTCATCGTAGTTTATATTTTCGTCATAATGTCTCTCTCCGTCATATTCATCTGTCTGGGTATTATTTACTTCTCTTCTATTTTCTCTTGGTCTGTCGGATCTGTTTCGGTTTTCTCGATATCCCTGTTCATTTTGTCTACCATTATTTCTGTTTTCTTGATTTGCGAGTGTGGTGTTTCTATTCTGGTATTCTCGATTTCTGTCCTCATTCCATTGCCTATTTCTTTGTTCATAATTTCCTCTTCCGTTGTCTCTATTTTCGTTTTCCCTTCTGGGATTAAATTCTCGTCTTGTATAGTCCCTCCTATTTTGATTTCTATCTCTGTAATCCTGTGTTTCTCGGAGCCTGTAATCTTCTCGCGACCTTCTTGATTTTCTTTCTCTTAAACGTGATTCTCTTATTTGTAGGAATTGGCATAAACTATCTATGTCTTTGTAGTTTTGCAATGTGATATGGTCTTCCAGCGTTTCTTCGAAATGTCTTGCAATCAGTTCGACTAATTGTTCCGATGAGTAATTATATTGTAAATGTTTTGCGTTATAGTAAATTTGTAATGCATATGTCCTTTCTGATATACCCATCCTATCATTGTATTTCCCATTTTGCAATTCCTTGTTAATTTCCAATTGTTGGACTTTTCCCCAGAAATAATTCAAAAACTTTTGTTCAAATTGTTGCCAACTGTCAAATTCTTCTTCTTTGCAATCGAACCATAGGCTTGCTTCATATTTTAGATGATTTCTGATAGTTTCTTTTGCTGTTTCGAAATTTCCGATGTGCTGTATTTTCTTTTTCAGGCTATTTATGAACGGCACTGGGTGTAATCTTCTTACATCCCCGCCAAACTTTATCTTCACGTCATCTGTGCTATGTATAACCATTTCTCTTCTTTCTCCGACATTTTGTTGAGTATTGATTTCCGCAATCTTTCTTTCCACTTCTTCTCTGTCTGCTTGAATAGCGTTTTTAAACTTGTTTTCCAAATTTTCTATTTCCTTTTTCTGGCAATTCGTTACCTCCTTTATTTTGATTTTGATTTCTTTAATCTCTAACTCCTGTTTCTCGCTCTTTTCTGCAATCTCTTCTATTTTTTTAACCATTTCCTTCTTAATACTCTCTATATTTCTGTTGTTTTCTTCTATGGCTTGTTTTGTTTCCTGTTGATTGTCATCCATTTTTTGCTGTGTTTCATCCATTTTTTGATCCACTTTATCCATTTTCTTTGATGTTTCTTCCATGGCTTGTTTCGTTTCACGTTGATTTTCATCCATTTTTTGTTGTGTTTCTCTTTGATTGTCATCCAGTTTTTGTGACTGGAGTTGCATCAGTTGTAATAGTTTATCTATTCCTGATAATTCCTGATTTTCTGATGCCATGATTGTCGTGTCTAAAATATCTTCTTGGTCTGAATGTTCTTTTTGTTTTTTGTTGTCTTTGCTTTGGCTTCTTGTCACAGACATTTTTTTCAAGGAGTACTGTCCCCATCCAAATATGAAATTTTACTAGTATGTTACCAAGACGACTTTTTCTCACCCAAATATTATAAATTGTCAATAAATATATCAAATGTAAATATCGTAAAATAAAATATTAAATCAGTTATGTAAAATTTGTACCTAAAGAGATCTAAAATTTTATGTTATCAAATGTAAGTATCTCACTTTTTACCACAGGCATATAAATTTTCAAATACCGGCTTTACTCTTTCTATCCTTCAAATTTGCCACTAGAAATACTTTTCCATGCTTTCCACGTTGGACGACAGTTGATGTGATCTTGATTATTGATATGAGATAATATTTTTATATGTCATTTAATTTAATCAATGCATTAATAATAATCTAATTAATTTACCAGATCACATATCAATATGTTTTCAATCTCAGGGCTTTTTATAAAATTAATTACTTACATACGTGGCTTCTAAGTATTTCTCAATGGTTCCTAATCGGGATAGGAAAGAAAAGAGTAAACTAATAACACATATGGGTTACAATTGTAATCAAAATATTGTTTATTTTATTTAAATGGCAATCACTGCTTAATATTTGCTATATCTTATTATTCTTAAACATAACATTTACACATGGGAATCTTATTTCCTTTTGGTTTCCAATTGAAAGTTTTTATTAACATTTAACTATTATGATTTATTAGCAACAATTCTATTTAAGTTTGATGAAGCTTTTCTGATATTATTGATTATGTTTCTTCAATTTTAAATGTGGTATTTAATACGAAAAACCCATACATTCATGTCCAAACAAATGAGACTGACCTTTTTCTGGTGAACTGAGAATGTCTTCACACAAGACCCGTTTCCTGCTATCCTTGGCTGCAATCAAAACCTCGTCCTGGCTTCCAGTAATGTTCTCCTCTGAAACTAGCTCGTATAGCTCTCGTTTCCTGCTTCTGTCGTGATGCTGTGTTCTACCTTTTTCGAAACTGCAATCAGCTACCGGGAACTCTTGGCTCAAGGAGGTTCTTTTACTCTCAACCTGGCCTACCTCTCGTTCCACGATAGATACTCCACACTCACGGAACTACACCGGCTTTCTCACTCTCCGTACACTACCGTCTACTTCTGGACTTCACTTCTCGACAGCTCAAAACATTCTGCTCTCTATTTGTCATTCATTCCCCTACTTTCTAAATATCCCTTCCAGATTCACAAATCAAAATTCCACCACCAACTCTCATTCGCAGTATTCCTCAAAACCAATTTTTAATCTTTCTAAATATGCTTAATGGATTTCAAAAGAAAAATAGTTAATTCCCATTCTAAAATTACTTTCTACTAATTACAAAATTTAATGATCTATTATCTACTTTCACTAAGTCTTATTTAGCATCGGCTAATGATCGAACCTTCCGCGAACAACGATAATGACCTATTATCGATTTCACTTGAGTCTTATTTAATCACTTCTTAAAATTAAATATAACAATTTGTTGTATACAGGTTGTTCTAAATTTATATGCCCGTGGTTGAGAAAATTGAAAATATTTTATATTAAATTGAATTCTGTTTATAATTATCAAAATTTAATTTTCATATCAAATAGAAATATAACAATATATATATATATATATATATATATATATATATATATATATATATATATATATATATATATATATGTATTTTCTTTTGGTATTGTTAGTCTGTTGTTTTGTTTGTTAGTTTGTAAGTTGCCATCACCTGTGATTACCATTGTAACATTTTTTTTGTTTATTACTGGTGTTTGTGATGTGTACCAATAAATAAATAAAAATAAATAAACTATCACTGTTTGGTACGAATTTTGGGCTGGAGGCATCATTTGCCCATACTTCTTTAAAAATGAGGCTGGTCAAGCAGTGACTGTTACTGGTGCCCGATATCGTAACAACGTGACGAGTAACTTCAGCAAGACGCTGCCACATGCCATACGACCGGTGATACAATTCCATTACTGCATGAGGCATTTCCTGGTCGTGTACTTTCTCGTTTCGGTGATCAGAATTGGCCTCCTAGATCGTGTGATTGAACAAAATTGGGTTACTTTTTATGATGTTATTTGAAGTTAAAGGTCTCTGTCAACAAGCCTACAACCACCTGTTCACTGAAGGAGAACATTTCAACACTGCATTTTTATGTAAAATTTTGACACAAAATTGCGTATGTGCTAGAAAAGTCGTGGAGGCCATTTGACTAATGCGCTATTACATACATAACCGTATCGTCTGTACTTTCTGCTTCTTCTTGTATTTTCTTCTCCTATCGGAGGTTGACTGTCATCACAGCTATCCGTACCTTATTTGCAGCTGCTCTGAAAAGATCTACTGAGTTGCAACTCTACCATTCTTTCAAGCAGAAAACTGACGGAACGTGGCGCTACATTCTGAGTGAAATAGATAAATGTAACCGAAAAAGATAAAAACTGAAGACGGAATTCAACCCAACGTGAAAAAGATTAAACACAACGTGAAATAGAGAAATTTCTGTCAAAATTTGGTTTTTTATGACCCTTAAATGCTAAAATTTATTGGCCTGTGGATTATCTCGTCAAACAGGGGTACGATCAGTGGCGTGGTAATTTTATGGTCAAACTACGTTTTGTTTTAATTTTTATCATTGTGAGAATTAACCAACCTACTAATATTTTTACCTCCACACTGGAGGCGGTCACCTTTTTGGTTGCCTGTATTCTTCGGGACATAATATGCTTTGACCTATTTTATCACAAAGCAAATATTACTAATCTTACCGTCTTGTAGGGTAACTGCGTTCTCTTTCTTTTTCACTATTATATATATTATATCTCTCTTTGCCGAAGTTTAAATTAGGAAACACTTGAAGCTCGCTTCAACACACGTTTCGACCTCGTCGTGAGATTTCCCCGTTAATTTTGACAGCCAGGAAATCCTTCTTCTACCTACGGATCTCTTCCCCTTAATTTTGCCCTGCATTATGAGCCTTGATATCTCATATTTCGCACCTCTAGTATTGTGGCCCAAATATTACAGCTTTCTTATTTTGATGCTTTTTATCACCTCGCAATCCTTTTGTAGCCTTCTTAACACTTCTGAATTCGTAACTCGTAGGATCCATGGTATTTTCAAAATCCTTCTATAGCACCACATCTCAAATGGGCTCTGTACTTCATGATTCAGTAAAATATTACAATCTGAAGAAAAAAAAACAGTATTTTCCTATTCAATTCAAATCTTGCGTAAATGTTGGGACACTCTTTAGAGAGATTGTAATAAATGCCTTACAAAATCTGTAGAACATAATATACAAATACCTTAACCTTTTGACTGCCACCCACAATAAGAGGTTATTCTACATATGCCGCGAAATATTAGACCCCTAAGATGAGTCATATAAAGAACGCTAGAGTTGCGTTGCCGAGTTGCCGGTACGTAAACAAAATTTGTCAAAACGCGAGAGGCGCATTGCTAGCAGTCAATAGGTTAACTTTCATAAAAAAATAAAAATTACAAAAATCTTATGTAGGTTAATACTTATGAAGGTTTAAATGTAAAGAATCCACGAGGAAAAGAATTTTCCTCTAATTGGCTGTATACCATTTATTACAAAAAACCATAAAATCCTTTATAAAAGGTATATTTGTTAAAATTCCTATACAGGGCTACATCACAGAACAGAACTAGTTTTCAATCGGTTGACCGATCATCATCAGTGTTTGCCTAAAATGTGTATAACCTGATAAAATAATGCAAATTATTTAACATTTTGACTACGATTTTAAAAGTTATAGGTTATACTCACTTGAATCTAACATGCTAAGCACCAAAGTCAAATATATTTGGGTAAAAACCCTTTACAATTAATCTGTCATAGGAACATAGAAATAAGATGTGAATTTAAACATGGATGTCTAAAATATCCAATGTTTCATGCTCTAGGTACCATTGAGCTCAAATTTGACTTGCTCACATCATGACTATATGGTAGCAAGTGGCTCTGATAGCGGAAATTCTGAATGATGACATGACAGAAATGACAGTTCCACTGTCATTTTTTAACGGAAATTTTAACTTCCTGTGGATCTGTCATTTCTGTCATGTCATCATTCATAATTTCCGCTATCAGAGCCACTTGCTACTATATAGTATTGATGTGAACAAGTCAAATTTAAGATCAATGGTACCTAGAGCATAAAACATTGGATATTTTAAACATCCATTTTAAATTCACATCTTATTTCTATGTTCCTATGACGGATTAATTATAAAGGGTTTTTACCCAAATATTTTTTACAATGGTGGTTAGCATGTTAGATTCAAGTGAGTATAACCTATAACTTTTAAAATCGTAGTCAAAATGTTAAATACTTTGCATTATTTTATCAGGGTATACACATTTTAGCCAAACACTGATGATGATCGGTCAACCGATTGAAAACTAGTTCTGTTCTGTGATGTAGGGATGTATAGGGATTTTAACAAATATACCTTTTATAAAGGATTTTATGTTTTTTTTTAATGTAAAAATGAATTGAATGATACCTTACTTTACTTTAACTTTGTTCTTAGTAATAAATCTCTTTATTACGAAATGTTAAGTTCAATTGGCATTCAAATGTGCATTTGAAATTTGCATTTTTCCTTATTCTACTTTGCAAAATACATATAGTGTCAAAACACTTGCGTATGCATTTGACGCACTGTCAGTCAACGTGTTATAGTCTAAGATCCAAATAGGAGGACGAAATGTACCCATCTGCTTGCCGGATGAAACATTTTATTAAATTTCATACATAGACAAATACGACCAGCATGTATTGCCTATCAAAATCGTGTCATAGCTATCCTTGAGGGGGGCCGCAGGGGTTGAAATCAATATTCCAAGAACATTCTTGTGATTTTTTTAAAGTATGATGAAATTATTTTATTTTTAAATTAAATAGGCGTATTCAGTATAATTCAAAGGATACTCAACAAAAAATTAAAAAAAAATATTGAAAAATAAGCCAACGGTGGCAAATTTTTAAAGACAAAACAACAAAATTGTTTGCACAAAAAAGGGCGAAAATCAACATATATATTTTATAATTGTTAAATAAAAAATAAAAACAAAAAATATATCGACAGCTTTACCTCAAGCAATATCTAAAGGAAATATACAAAAATCGGTCAACAGCCGTTCTCATTTTCTTTTACAAATTACACCGCGATTCAACAACATATTCCGGTGTGCATCACTTTACGATTTGACAGACAAAAACATTGAAAATAAAATTTGACAATACTTTAACAGAGTTTTTCCCAAAACTGCTTTTTTCAAAACCTGTAGACATTGTAACTCAAAAACTACTAGTAGGGCAGTCAATGAGGGTACGTGGCTCCGAATTCCATCCTACCATATCCATTTACGTGATATATTCACAGTAAGTAGGGAATAGTCCAAGAAACAAAGTCTACCCTATGCCGATGTGTGCTTTTGTCTCATGGGCGGTTCCCACCCCTTCACGTGGGTGGACAATTTTCTGCTTGAATAACTACGGAAGTTGCTAGAGAACTTAATACTAAGCAAAAACTGTTGTATAATTTTTTTCGAAAACTCAATACTTTTTGAGTTATTCCTGGTTAAAAATTGGCCATTTTCATTGAAACATAACACCTTTTCAAACGGTGTTTTGCGAATACCTTAAAAACTATGCATCTAACTAAAAAAAAAACATATAATACATTTTTGTAGCTTATAAAATAACAGAGATTCTTTCCTTTATGAATCTTCTAGTTATAACACAAAAAGAAATATGGTAAGTGAAAAAACTTGTTTTCTTGGTGCATGCTCAAATCAGTGTATTTAATTTGAAATAACGGAGAAACGGTCGATTTTAGATGTATAATGCTACCAATAAATGTTGATGTGCTTGAAAAGACCTTTAAAATAAGTAATATTAAATGTCGATTACATTCAAAACGTTAGTCATCAAAAATTTGATGACTAACGTATTTAAAAAAAAAATGAGAAGTGTATTTAACCCCTCATCCACAAGAATTTAAATGCATCGTTTTACTTCTACAATAAATTTTACTATAGTGTTCTTTTTATGTTCAAAAAGTTGGGAGGATTTAAAATGAATGGTTTTTGAAAAAAATAAGATCAAATTATTGAGCGCATTTTTAAATTTTCTTAAAAATCTTCCTATTTCTCCATCTAACTCGAAAATGATAAGAGGCCAAAAAAAATTTCATATAAAAATGTAGGTTTCTTCGAGATAAACATTTTGATTTTATTGTTTATAACAGTATCTCTTATCATTTTCAAGTTACATTGAGAAAAAGGAAGATTTTTAAGAAAATTTAAATATGCGCTTTATAATTTGATCTTATTTTTTTCAAAAACCCATTCATTTTAAACCCGCTCAACTTTTTGAACATAAAAATAACACTGTAGTAAAATGTATTGTAGAAGGAAAACGATGCATTTAAATTCTTGTGGATGAGGGGTTAAATATACTTCTCAATTTTTTTTTCAAATCAATTTTTTGCAGCATATCTCGCTTAGTTTGAATGTAACCGACATTTAATATTTTCAAACAAACACAATAAAAGGTATTGGAAGCATCATACACCTAAAATCGACCGTTTCTCTGTTATTTCAAGTTGAATACGCTGATTTGAGCATGCACCAAAAAACAAACCCTTTTTAACTACCATATATTTTTGTGTTATAACTAGAAGATTGAAGTAGGAACGAATCTCTTTGTTTTTTTATGAGCTACAAAAATGTTTTATATAACTTTTTTAGTTAGATGCATTCTTTTTAAGGTATTCGCAAGAAACCGTTTGAAAAGGTGTTATATTTCAATGAAAATGGCCAATTTTCAACCACGAATAACTCAAAAGTATTGAGTTTTCGAAAAAAAATTATAGAACAGTTGTTGCTTAGAATTAGGTTTTCTAGCAACTTCCGTAGCTGTTTAATCAAAAAATTTTCCACCCCCGAGAAGGGGTGGGAACCGGCCCCAAGACAAATGCACACATCGGCATAGGGTAGACTTTGAATAAGGAGATATTTTCAGGCTATTTCTAAAATTTCATTAAAATCCATGCAGTAGGATAGAATTCGGAGGTAATAACCTGTTCTTGCTCTCATTGACTGCCCTATAGACCAACTCACCTGGAATTTTGTACATATTTTCTTTAGACATTCCTTAAGGTAACACTGTCGAGCTATTTTTTGTTTTATGCTTATATTTTGTTTAACAGTAATAAATATGTTGATTTTCACCCTTTTTTCTGTAAAAAATTTCGTTGTGTTGACTTCTGAGCGATACTAAAAATTCAAAGATTATTAAAACTAAAAGAAACTTGACAGCGTTACCTCGAGAAACTCATATATTTTTGAATTTTTTGTCTACCATGATCCAATGATAAACTCATGTCCACCGCAAAATTCATTGTTTTTTTTGAGGTGTCTTTTGCCACCGTTGGCTTATTTTTCAATATTTTTTCT
Source organism: Diabrotica virgifera virgifera (assembly GCF_917563875.1). Classification (NCBI taxonomy): domain Eukaryota; kingdom Metazoa; phylum Arthropoda; class Insecta; order Coleoptera; family Chrysomelidae; genus Diabrotica; species Diabrotica virgifera. Next base: position 72,799,677 of record NC_065448.1, read on the forward strand.
TGATTTTTTTAAAATATTATTTGAATTATAGTTAATATGCTTATTTAATTTAAAAATAAAATTATTCTCTCATACTTTCAAAAAAATTCACAAAAATTTACGGCCTCCCATTAAGGATAGCTATGACACGATTTTGATAGGCAAACGATGCTGGTCGTGTTTGTCTATGTATGAAATTTAATAAAAAAATGTCTCATCCGGCAAGTAGATGGGTACATTTCGACCGCCTATTCGGATCCCGTACTATTAATCTTGTTCCGCATACAAAAAAATAAGATTTTGAAAATACCTTGGATTGATTTGTAATCAAAAATATTGATTGACTGATACTTTTATCTACAAATGTTAGTGCGCTTCTAATAATCAACACAGACTTTTGTTAAAAAGTTATAACTAAAGGCGCTAATAATAATCGATACCACTACAAAAGTAAATGCGATTTTTCTATATTCTGCATGACAACGCAACATCCGGTACACTTTGATATATGGTATACATGCGGTAAAAGTTCCCCACACTCCCAGGCTCCCCAATTTTAATTGGGCAACTCCCGTCCACTTGTTGGCATGACCTGTCATGTTAACTTCCAAACTCCGAAAAAGTAACACGGCCTGGCGTTTATTGCGTTAATATAAAAACGAACCTTTTTGTGCCCTATTGTTACTCACTAAGTAACTTTTAACGTTTATTTCTTCGTAACTTTAATTACATTTTGAGCTACCCATTGACTAGTCAGTGCGAAATTCTTTAGCATCAGATAATTTTCAGGTTTATTTTAGACCCGTTCTTGTTAATTATAATTATTATTTTATTAATTTATTGAATATATTAGTAAGCCGTCTGGTAAACTAATAGTATTACATTGCCAATATAGGATATTTTCGTAAACTAATATGTAATATCTACAGGTCAAAAAACAGTGTAACCGATACAGCAAAAAAATAAACCTTACAAATACTATCTCAAATAACCAGAGAAATATAGAGAAAGGAATTAGAGATACGAACAGCCCTTCTGGGAATAGACGAAGCAACGAAGCACTAAAAAGCCCAAAATCCAGGAATTTTGTGCATTAAGATGAATCGTCATGCAACTTTTTGCATTCAATTCGAGAGAGTGTCAGGCAAATTTTGTGAACTAAATTGATCATTTTCAAAGTGCATCTCGAAGAGATGGAAAATGAAAAATTTAGAACTCAGGCAATATTGACGGAAATGAGTTCAATTTTTATATTTGTTGGTTCTGGAGGTCAGTGAACACAAATTTCATGATGGCGATGGTCTCCAAGGTACCTGGTGCCCAGGGTGGAGCTCATCGCCTGGGACGATGGAATAATTCGCGAAATGAAGATTGGATCGAAAAACTGAAAAATACGCGTTTAATATTTTTCAATAATCTAGCGAATGACACCAAAGATGACCCCCACTCCATCCCCTGGAGGTAGGGTGGGGGTAACTTTAAAGTCTTAAACGGAAACGCCCATTTGTAATTACAGATTTGGATTTCTTAAGTAAAAATAAGCAACTTTTATTCGAGAAATTTTTTCGAATTGCCGATAGATGGCGCTATAATCTGAAAAAATGATTTATCGTGATACCATAGGTAAATTAGAGAAACGGTCTAATATCTCAAGAAGTACACTTCCAAATAAAAGATCAAAAAATACTTATTTAATATTTTTCAAGAGCCTATCGAATAACATCAAACACGACTCTCCACTCCACCCCCTGGAGGTGAGGTGGAGGTTAACTTTAAAATCTTAAATGTGAATGCCCATGTTTTATTGCAGATTTGGATTCCTCATGAAAAAATAAGTAATGTTTATTCGAAACATTTTTTAGAATTGTAAATAGATGGCGCTAATAAGTAGTGTTTTTCCGATTATAGCGCCATCTATCCATAATTCGAAAAAATGGTTTGAACAAAAGTTACTTATTTTTACGTAAGGAATCCAAATCTGCAATTAAAATGGGGGCTCCTATTTAAGATTTTAAAGTTACACCCACCCCACCTCCATGGGGTGGAGTGGAGGGTCGCGATTTATGTTATGCGATAGGTTCTTTAAAAAAATATAAAAGACGTATTTTTTGGTTTTTTATTTGGAAGTGTATTTCTCGAGATATTAGACCGTTTCTATAATTTACGTATGGTATCACGAAAAAATCGTTTTTTCCGATTATAGCGCGATCTATCCACAATTCTAAAAGATGTCACGAATAAGAGTTGCTTACTTTTACGAAGGCAATCCAAATCTGCAATAACAAATGGGGTATCTATTTAAGATTTTAAAGTTACCCCCACCCCACCTCCAGGGGGTGGAGCGGGGTGGTCGTGTCTAGTGTCATTCGATAGATTTTTGAAAAATATTGAACACGTATTTTTCAATTTTTCGATCTAATCTTCATTTCGCGAATTATTCGATCGTCCCGCGAATTATTCGGTCGTCCCAGGCGACGAGTTCCACCCTGGGCACCAGGTACCTCGGAGACCATCGCCGTCATGAAATTCGTATTCAGTGACCTCCAAAACCCTTAAGTATAGAAATTGAACTCATTTTCGTCTATATTTCCTGACTCCTAAATTTTTTATTTTCCATCTCTTCGAGATGCACTTTAAAGATACTTTTTCTCATGCACAAAAATTTTTGCCGAAGATCAATTTAGCTCACAAAATTGCCTGACACTCTCACCAATCGAATGCAAAAAGTTGCATGATTCATCTTACTGCACAAATTTCCCAGGTTTAATGCTTCGTTGCCTCTAGGTCTGGATCCCGCGTATGAAAAAAAAGTTGATTAATAGCAAGCTGAAAATTTGTTAATAGCTTAAGGGTGTCTAGTCGGACAAACTTTGATATATGGGAACACTGGAAGAGGGGAAGTTTTAATTGTGGAACAGGTTAAAAATTTGGAACGGTCAGACCACGAAAACGACACATGCATTTTGTCCGACAGAACAGACTTAAACTATCCGAACAGAGATTAAACTCTCACACAAAAATCAGACTGATATTTATCACCAAATAAACGTTCTAATGAGTGGAACATGTAGAATATGTCAAATGACAGAAATTATAACAGGTGATGAATAGCAGTCTGATTTTTGCATGAGAGTTTAATCTCTATTCGGAGAGCTTAAGTCTGTTTTGTCGGACAAAATAAATGTGCCGTTTTCGTGGTCTGACCGTTCCAAATTTTTAATCTGTTCCACAATTAAAACTGCCCCTGTTCCAGTGTTCCCATATATCAAAGTTTATCCGACTAGACACCCTTAAGCTATTAACAAATTTTCAGCTTGCTATTAATCAACTTTTTTTTCATACGCGGGATCCAGAACTACTCGTCTAGAAGGGGATATTCTTGTGAGAAGGATAATATCCTAGTTGAAAAGTTGAAAAATTTAGTAAAACATAAAACACTAGATACTTATTAATTATCGTTTGATTACAAGTAAAGGGTTGCAAATGGGGTGGTGAAGCGAATATAATATGCTATTGTAAGTTGTTGGCGTCACTCAGCCTCTCCCACTCAATTTTCCGACTCTTACTTCCTAGTGGTGCTCCCCGGAAACCTGTGCAATAGGGTGCATCGAAAAAATAAAAGTTGGAAATGTTATATGTAATAGCGTGAAAAAGTTGCTAGTGTTATTTTTTAGCATATTAGTATTTTTAATTTTTTTTTCTAAACGAATTTTCTGCCTCCCCAATGACTTTGAATTTTATTAAATATCTGATTTTTACGGATATTTCAATTTATTTTATTTGGAATAAAATATATGCTAACTCGATCTAAGATCAATTAAAGAAAACTTAAAATGTTGTCAATTGCAAATTTAAAGGATATTTAAAATTTTATTTGTTTTTTCAATCTACCCACTCACCAACCCCTTTTAAATTTCCCGCTTTGTTAGTCCGTGCGTGTAATTTTCGCTTATGTTTGGTGCGGTGCGTTACTTTGTTATTATTGTTGTTTGTAAATAAAAGATTTTTAAAATAGATAAACCAGGACCGTGGGAAATAAAATCAAGATTTGCTGTGGACCGCCCCATTTTTGGGGCGATGCACAAAATATATTTGGTACCACCAAATATACCTGAATATGTTTTACCGAAATATAAAGAAGTGATGAAGTTTTCTGGTTGATTGAGGATAAAAAACTCATCAAGAAAGAGCCAGAATTTTCCGCTATTAGATAGATATTTATTTATTCATCATAATAGATAATACACAAAACAGAAACATTGCACTCCACACCTGTACAAATTACATAAGAATTGTCAAGGCAAGGAGCGCTGTATAATTATCATAAAGTATTACAAAAAATTTTTACAAAAATTAAAAACATGAGACTAAACAAATAAAGAAATAAGCATTGTCAAATTAAATTAATCAGAAACATTCAATATATAAACAAAAAAAAGAAAAAATAAAAAAAAAATAAAAACACTGGAAGTTCAACAAACATTGCCAATTGGTTTCTAGGTCTTAGTTTTAATATAATGGACTAATAATCTCTTAAAGATAGTTGCATTATGGCTATTTTTAATGTGATAAGGTATATTATTGAACTGTACAATTCCTTTATGAAACAAGCTTTTCATTGAACTGGACTTGTTGGTTGTTCTAACATAAAAATTTATTGAATTTGCAGCTCTAGTGCTATGCTCATGAACATTTGCTATCGGGACCAAATGACTGTTCAAATACTCAGGCAATAAATGGTTTACCATCTTAAATAAGAATGTCATAGATTGGACATACATAAAATGTTCAACTTTTAACCAATTTAAAGTTTTCAGCATATCTTGAATTCGAGTATATCGATTGCATCTCAATATTACTCGCATAGCCTTATTTTGGAGAATTTGAAGCCTGTCATAATTAGAACATCCTGTATAAATCAATGAACAACAATATAAAAAGTGAGGTAATATTAACGAATTATAAATTGTTAATTTAGTTTGAAATGTCAAAAATGGTGATACTCTTCGAAAAAAACCTATTTTTTTCCCTATCTTTCTGCAAATGTAATCAACATGTTTACTAAAAGTTAGTTCCCTATCCAATATGAATCCCAAATACTTTATTTCCTAAACCATTTCAATTTTTTCATTATTTAATTTAATGTGAACATCCAAACTTAAGAATTTCCCGAAAAGAGTATTATTACCAATAAACATGTATTTGGATTTTAACTCATTGACTTTCAATTTGTTTAACTTAAATCTTTCAGTTAATAAATGCAATTCACGATTCATCGTGTCCACTACATCAACAAAATCTTCCCCATAAAAATATATTAATGTGTCATCAGCACAAAGATGAATTTTACATTTGCTTAATACGTTTCCCAAATCATTAATGTATAATATGAAAAGTAGAGGTCCAAGTACACTGCCTTGCGGCACACCAATATCATTTAACTTTGGATTTGACATTTCACTATTTAATTTAGTCCTTTGGTACCTATTTGACAGATAATTTTCCAGCCAATTAAAAACTGTCCCGTTAAAACCATATTTCTTTAATTTCAAAAGAAGTATATGACGATCTATTGTTTCAAATGCTCTTTTGAGATCTATAAAAACTGCGCATATACCGACCCCTGTCGTATCTAAAATACTTTTCATATCTGAGACAACTAACTGTAATGCGGTCTCACATGAATGAGAATTTCTAAATCCAGACTGGTAATTATACAGGATATTATTTGAAGTAATAAATTTAATCAGCTGATTGTACACCACAATTTCTAAAACTTTTTCACAAAATGGGAGCATATTTATTGGACGTAATTGATCAAGTTTATTAGTATTAGGAACTTTTGGAACAGGAACTATAGTTGATATTTTAAATTGCTTGGGCACCAGGCCCTTCTCTAAACTCATATTAATTAAATTTAATAAAGGATAACCTAACACATGAAATAGATTTTTGATAATATCAAGACCTACTTCATCCGTACTATTTTTTTTATATTGTAATTTGATTATATCATATAGTTGGTTTAGTGATATGCTCTCAAAAGTTTCAAAATTTACATCAGATGAAACAACTGTCTGCAAATTTAAATTAATATCACTATTTTGGTCAAAACTTACAATAATATCTTTAATACTGGTGTCGCGAAAAAAGGTCGCCAACAATTGGTCGAGCGAAAAAATGTCGCGCACATTTGAGCGCGTATCAAAAGGTCGCCGGCGAAAAAACAGCGCCGACGAAATAAGGTCGCGTGCAATTGATCGCGCGAAAAAAGATCGCGTCATGTTTTACATTATTAAAACCATTCAATTGGTTTTCAAAAAGGTTCTAAAGAAATTCTATTTGCATACTTTAACTTTATGCATTATGAGCCGATTAGTCTTGGAATTCCATCTAATTACTTTTTAATGTATTTTGGATGTATAAGAAGATGGGAAAAATAACGTATATCTAAATACTTTTTAATGTATTTTGGATGTGTAGGAAGATGGGAAATATAGGAGAATGGGAAATTATTTCATATGGTATTTTCAGGTTATTCAAGTGAATATACTTGAAAATTGAACAATTTTTAACATGAAGAAAGTATTTTTTTTTGTTCTACGTGAATAATTTTAATATATGGATCTAAATTCAGAAAGGTACTTTCCTTCACACTTTTTACAGGCTTAGGACTGTCAGCAAAAAACTGGCGTGTTTAAAAGTGTTTGCTCTTCCTAATCGGATATCGTTAAAAATGTACAGTAATAATAGTTCTATTTACAGTATATATTACATACAAACGAATACCAGGTACCAGTTTACCTATTTTTGGTATTTTCAGAGACCGGTAATTAGCATAATTGGTTCTTAGTAGAAAGTCGTTATGCAGATTAGTGAAGAATAAGTAGTTTAGATAAGGGCACCTTATTGTGTAGGTATTTATTAGGAATTCCATGAAGTCATTACGATAAGACATTATTGGAAATGCTAAAATAAATATTGTACAAAAGTTCTTTGTCTAATTGTGCGTTATTCACTAATGTGGTAATTATTATTCCATATTCGTGAAACGTACTTTTATTACTTTTTAATGTATTTTGGATGTATAAGAAGATGGGAAAAATATCGTATATCTCATTATTCATTAGCTTGTCGATTTGTCAAGATGGTCTTAACTTACGTAAAGAGTCAAAAAGGTGCCAATATGTTGGTGTATAATGGATATATCCATAGAAAGGAAAAAACGATTGATCAAAAGACAATTTGGAAGTGCGCTCAGTACAATAAGCATAAATGTACCGGGAGAGTTCACACAGTGGGAGATGAAGTAGTGAAAAGTACAAGTCACAACCACGTTGCCGATGCGTCAATATTAGAAGCAAAAAAGGCTTGTAACAGAATGAAAGAACTGGCTCATCAAGTTGAACTAACAACACAAGGAATCATAGCTACCGTTTCACAAGAAGTGTCTGTGGGTGCAACTGGGCAGCTACCTTCTATTTCATCCCTAAAGCGAACTATTCAGAACACACGCCAAAGAGTGGAAGCTATTCCGGCAAATCCAAGAAGCTTAACAGAGCTTATTATTCCGGAAGAATACACCAGAAACAATAACGGCGAACCGTTTCTTTTATTTGACAGTGGTCCAAACGAACAGAGAATTTTAATATTTTCCACTGAAAGAAATTTAACTTTGATGGCGAGCTGTGAACACTGGTATGCCGATGGAACATTCACATGTACTCCTCTATTGTTTGGTCAGCTGTATACAATACATGGCGTACAGTATAGCAACGTTATTCCAACTGTTTTTGCTCTACTTCCTAATAAAACTCAGGCAACATACACTCGACTCTTCCATGAATTAAAAACGTTACGACCAGGTTTACGTCCTACAACAATAATGGTGGATTATGAAAAAGCAGCAATTAATGCTTTACAACAAGAGTTTCCTGAAGTCAGAATCCGTGGATGTTTCTTTCATTTCACACAATGTTTGTGGAGAAACATGCAAGGTACAGGACTGCAACAAGTTTATACAGAAGACGCGAATTTTGCTCTACATCTGCGACAATTGGCAGCCCTAGCCTTCGTACCTGAAGTAGATGTTGTTGCAACATTCGGAGAGCTACTGGACAGCGAGTTTTACACTCAAAATGAAAATTTACTAACACCTTTAATAAACTACTTTGAGGATGTATGGATAGGCAGATTGGATCGACGACAACAAAGAAGACCGCCAATGTTTCCAAGGAATCTTTGGAATTGCTTCGAATTTATAGAGGAAGATCTACCGCGTACTAATAATGCTGTCGAAGGTTGGCACAACAGATTCTCCTCGATATTAAATGCAGCACACCCAAATCTATGGAAGTTTATTACGGGGCTAAAGAAAGAAGAGAGTTTAAATCGATTAAAAGTGGAGCAATACATAGCTGGAAACCAACAACCTCAAAAAAAAATTTATAAAGATACAGCAGCGCGGCGAATAAAAACGATTTGTTTGCAATACGGGAACCGGCCAAATCTAGAATATTTAAGAGGAATTGCCCAAAATTTTCAACTGCAAGTATAAAAAACTAAAAAACAATTAAAAAAAAATTAAAAAAAAAACAAAAAAAAATAAAAATTAAAAAAACACAAAAAAATAAAAATAAAAAAAAATAAATAAAAATTAGAAAAAAATAAAAAAATTGAAATTAAAAAAAATTTTAAACACGCCAGTTACTAACTGCCAGTCCTAAGCCTGGATAAAGTGTGAAGGAAAGTTAAAGTATGCAAATCTGTTATTAATATAAATGTATTCTTTAACTATGATATATTCAATAAGTACTCACCAGTGACAATGTATTAATGAAATTGTGCCTGTTATATAATTTTTAACCACAATATCATTATTTTATTTGGGAAATTTTATTTTAATAAAGATGGTAGCCCTTAACCTACCCTATCTATATGTAGTATATACCCTGTAAAATATATTAAGCTTATATTAAAACTTACTCTTAAATAACCAAGGGTAAATTTTGCGACACTGCCAAGTCGTGAAATAATACCTCTAGGTACTTTCCCTACAACATTTACAGTTAAAATTACCTTAATTCGACCATTAAATTGGTCGAACATTTTACATGATCAATTTCAAATAGGATTATTTACTTCCAATTATTTTCCTATTATTTAAAGTGGAAAATAAAACTAAAGTCATTTAGAAGTCAATATTGGGTTGACGAAATATTTTTTACCAATAGGTTAAAATGACTAATAAGAAAATATTTAACTGTTTGGGTCATTATTTAACAGCAATCCTTTAGTTCTATTGCATCATCTAAATCTGACCTAAGCCTGGATTAAGTGTGAAGGAAAGTTAAAGTATGCAAATGAAAACATATTTTCTGACGCGATCTTTTTTCGCGCGATCAATTGCACGCGACCTTATTTCGTCGGCGCTGTTTTTTCGCCGGCGACCTTTTGATACGCGCTCAAATGTGCGCGACATTTTTTCGCTCGACCAATTGTTGGCGACCTTTTTTCGTAGATCCTTTAATACTATCAACATAATATTGATTTAATATGTTTGCCAAATTTACACTATATGTTACACCTTCATGTTCAAGACTTTGAAATTGTGATATAGTTTTATTAGTTCCTACTAACTGTTTGAGATGTTTCCACATTTGTTTAGAATTACCCCTATTCCTATCAATATTTGACTCATAAAATCTAATTTTAACTTGTTTTAAAATTCTAACACAATTATTTCTTCCAATTTTATAGTTATTCCAATCTACGCAATCATTTGTAAACAAAAATCTTTTATAAGCAATATTTTTATTCTTAACTGCCAATTTACAAGTGTTGTCAAACCATTTATTACCAAAGTTCTTAACTTCCACAGTTTTAACTGGTGACACTCTATTCAAAACATCTACGATATTATTGACGAAAGTATCAGTAACTTCATCGATGTTTACCGAAGAATATGCCCAATCTTTTTCAATCAACATGTTTACCATATTATCATATATTATTTTAGAACGAATTTGTTTTGTTTCAATGACTTCACTTTTAGTTACTTTATTATTGAGCACATGGATAATACAGTGATCAGATATTATGTAATTTTTTTCTACATGAGCAGTTAACGTATAGTCATTACTTATGACAAGATCAATCATAGATTTTGAATCTTTAAAAATTCTTGTATATTCATTTACAAGTTGCTTCATTCCATTATTTTCTATATATTCTTTCGATTTACTTTTACCCTGACAATTTTTATCATAATGTATGTTGAAATCTCCAGCAATGACTATACTACAACTACTATGTGATTCATAATAATCATCCATCCACTTGAAAAATACATCAGTGAATTCACTTATACTACCACTTGGCGATCTATAAATACCACTATTCCATAATATGATCCATTAATTACAACATCCAAAGACAAAACCCACAAACTCTTGTCAATAATAAATGTTTTGATATTATTGACTTTTATGTATTCTTTCGTATAAATTAGAACTCCTCCTGTATGACGACTACTAGAATCACAACGCGCCATTATATATTCAGGGATCTGTAACTCAGAATCTGAAAAATCGCTAGTGATACAAGTTTCCGTTAAACATAAAATGTGTGGGTCATATACCTGAACATAAAGTTTGATTTCATCGCAATGTTTATAGTAACTTTCAGCATTAATACAAGAAAGAAGAAGATTATCTATACACTTTTTATTTGTGCGTGTAATATTTGAAGGCGTCTTTGATGGCTAGATATTATACCCTATTCTTTCTTTGGCATTTAATAACTGTCTTTGATAACTAATACAATTTCTATCAAATACATTATGGTTATAATTAACATGTTTAAGTTTAAGAATTTCATTTGCATATTTACAGTTAACACAAGTAAAATTATCGTTAGTAATTCTGCACTCATCTTTTTTGTGTTGACCTCCACATAATGGACAAACATCCTGTGAAGTACATTTATCTGCAAAATGTCCAAACTTCCAGCACCGAAAACAACGAATAATATTTACGTATTCAAAAAATCTGTAGCTATTCCATCCTATATGTATTTTTTCCTTTTCATTAACTAGATAATTAAATATATCTGCTGAAATTTCCACTATTACATTAAGTGCATTACGGTTATTAGTTTTCGATTTATATTTACGTAATATCTTAATGTAAGTTTCTATACCGTCAATCAAATTTTGTTTTTTAAAACTATCAACAAAGCTGTCAATATCTTCAATGTCTTTTTCGTGGACATTTATGATCTTGATCTTAGGTTTAGATATACTTGCAATTTTTATCTCATAATCTGCTCCAAGAACTTTTTCAGCATTAATTTTCAAATTATCCAAAGACTCCTTATTATTACAATGAATTGCAATCGACCCTTTAGCACAAGATTTAACATTTTCAATTGACACATTTATATCGACTGGACTAAATTTTTGTGCTAATACAGTTTTTGTTGTTAGACAATTTTGATTTTGATTTTTTGGTTTTATAATAAGTGGTTCGGTTTTTTTCGTTTTTACAATATCGCTCCATTGACGCTGACTGTTTGTTAGTGTACCATTATTTTCAATAAGATCAATTAACTTACAAGTTTTTTCCAATACTTCTTTTGTTTTCTTTTCATTAAGTTGATATTCAGACTCGTTTTTGTTAAGTCTATTTTCAGCTATCGTAAAACAATTGCCACAAAACCACTTTAAATTAACACAATCTTGTTTAATTTTTAACACTTGATCTTTCACTTTAGCACTATGCAAATGATATGGTTTAATACACAAATCGCAAACGATATACTTATTATTTACAATAAAATTATCAGCACATTGGACACACGTCTGTATGCCCGGCGCCATCTTTGACTACTATTGCCGAACAGGTTGCAGTTAAATTGGAGGAAATATGGAAAAAGGCTTCAATTCCAATAATTTAACATACAAGAATTATTCAGCTTTTAAAAGCCTATTATGACAAATATATGAAACTTATAAAACCATTTAAGAACAGGCAAAACAGTGAATTTTACAAAAATAAAATTCAATGCTTTGAGGGCAAAAGTAAATCTACACGTTTCGATCTTGCAGCATGCAAATGTGACACTCAGCACTGTAGCAAATCTCAAAAAGTGACTCTGGATGATCGCCAATTTCTAAGAGGTCCCAGAAAATGGTGATAAGCTCAGAGCCTATTTTACTTCAAATCAGGCTCGAGGCACTACACAATTTTCGGGCCCCTAAGATGATTTAATAAAAATAATTATAAGTTTTTTAAATGAATTAATTATTTAATAAAAATATAGTTGCACCAGAAATTTAATTTTTTATTAACAATAAACAAAATTTATATTAAACAATTAAACATTTTTCAAATACAGCTCTATATTTCGGTTATCAAAATAAATACAAATTTGAAGTTTTGCACAGTCATACAGGTTGAAGGTTGACATTTTTTAAGATCCTCACCTGAAATTTAAATTTTAATCGCGGCCTATTGCTAATCCACGAACTGGGTAAGTTTTCTATATTTTGCTTCGCGTTAGAGATATCTGAAAAATTATTTGAAAAAGTACTTCCAAATCTTATTCTAACCCCACATACCAAATTGCATGACAAAATTCGCACTTTTAGTTTTTTCAGTATTTGTAGTCAAGACCCTAGAATTCGTCAGTCCCGAGATGCATCTCGGGACAGCCAGTTTTAAGTTTTAGGGTCCTGAGAACTAAATAATGAAAAAAACTAAAAGTGCGAATTTTGTTATGGAATTTGGTATGTGGGGTTAGACTAATATTTAGAACATCTTTTTCAAATAACTTTTTCCGATATCTCTAACGCGAAGCAAAATATCGAAAATTTACCCTATTTGTAGAGTTGCAGTACTCTGCATTTAAAATTTAAACTTCAGCAGTGTCTAAAAGATGTGAACATTCAACCTGTATGACTGTACAAAACTTCACATCTGTTATTTTGATAGCTAAATATATGGCTATCTTCATCTTAACTGTGACACACCGTATATATGTCATAAATGACATATGTTGTTAAACCATAAAAGGATAGACCGTTCTTGGACAACAATTTAATGGTTGCTATTATTCGTTGAAGATTGTTTCTCCAATGTTCCTTTTCTTCTAAATAACTGTTTTTCCATTAATGTTACAATTTTTCCTGCCATACCACTTCCCTTGACTAACGTACCAATTGTTGATAAAATATGTTCAGAAGATCGCTCATAATGAATAACTACCCTATTGATATTTTTCCATTGAAAAGGACATCATTATACCCATCGAAAGCTAGAAAACCAATAATTTTCAGTAGTAATTGCACAAGAGCTCTAAAATTATCGAATTTTTCCCGAGTGACACTTTGAAAGTTTTAATTTCACGACCCGAAGGGGAGTGAAATTATGTCAAAGTGTCACGAGGGCAAAAATTCGATAATAATTTTAGAGATCGAGTACAATTTTCTGCGATTATTTCATGAATAAAACTGTTCAAAACCAAAATTTTATTGTAATTTATTTATGTAAGTAAAAATTAGTACAATTAAACACACCGTTGTTATAAATATTTGACGGTTGAAAGTCATCACTTTTATAATTTTCAAAACATTAATTGTCATTAATTTCACTGAATGTATTTTTTCATAACAACGAAGGGCATCTGACCTAATATACTTGACGACGGGATATTACCAAAAATTATCACTTTAATTTTTATTTCTGTAGCTTTCTATTGGTCAGAATCTCCTATGAATGAAACATTCGTGGAAATCAGTTTACAAACGTAACAGTAAACTCAAACACGGCTACATTTAGGACCGTACGTACACTAACCACTCGCGAAGAATTTTTTCCCCATTAGCTTTCATTTTATAAAAACTTGCACTTTGGAAATGTCTGGTTTTATTATTATCCAGTTGTGTATTAACACATTTACTAATTTTATCAATATATTGATTCGGTCGATTCTTTACATTTACAAGATATTGTTGAAATTCCAGATTAAAATGTTTTGGCCAATCCTCTATATCACTGGAAAAGAGTTATTGACATTGTAGTTTTCTATAGGAGATGGCAGAGATGTACTGGTGATAGGCGAAGTCGCTTGAAAATTAACAGTGAAGTCACCATTTATCATTTCCTGTTAGTAAAATGAAAGAATTTTGAAAATTTTATTATTGCAATAAAAATTTTTTTTGCGATCTTTCCAGGTCCCGTTAAAATGCGGGCCCAAGGCAGGTGCCTCACGGGCCTAGTGGTAAAATAGGCCTTGGATAAGCTGGATTGATATGGAAAACAAAAACAAATATATTCAGAGATAACAACTGTAAAAGAAGAAAGGTACCGACACAAAGACAAAACTTTAGCTCGAGTAAAAAACGGTACAAAGTTTTATCGTCAATCGATCGTGGAAGAACACATACTATTCTTTTTCTCATGATCATCTTTCAGTGACTGAAAAGAAGTTTGCCAGTGACCAAATCAAAAAACGTGAGGGTCTTCAAATTTTCTCCTATAAAAATTTTGTTCAAACCATTACTTTGAGTTAATTAACTAGCAAGAATATTACCTTATAGAACCACCTATATTCTCTAAATTTTCGAGTGACAATCTGAGAGATTTTATTTGGAATCCTAATTGAGATTGAGAATTATCACTGCCACAATCAATGTGTAGAACGATATGTCAAGCTTGTGGCACAACATTCTCTAGCAGTTTGTAGAGCGTATTCGAGGGATGGATTTATAAAAACGCGAATTGATTCTAGAAAAACTATGCCTCACGAAATCGGAAGACATCTTCGAACAAAATGTTTTTACCATATTTTTTGTGATATTTATATACCTAATGAACTATTTTAAAATTATAGTAATTTTGTACTTTGCTTTATATGTATTTATTTTAGTACTACAAAATTTTGGTGACCTCAGGGAGACAAATAAGTAAGGCTATTTTGTTATAAAAAGAATGTTGGAGCACACTTTTCTTAGGTAAAATTTTCATTTGCCTTTTGAAACCAGAAAATATTTTCCAATGTAAACCGAATTTATTTATTCAATTTTTTTGAGCTATTACATTTCCGTTACAAAAGAAATTCGCATATTAATGTATTTTTTTTAATTTTTAGTTGCCGTGGGGGCAGAAAATATTTTTTTTATTTCAACGCAATTTTACTAAAATATTAAATAGTGTGTTAGGCAACTTTTGTGAGGTATTACATTTTCGTTTCAAAATAAAAAAATTTTTTGTCTGTTAATATTTTTTCAAAATTTTTATTGTCCTGGGAGGCAGAAGATATTTTCCAATTTCGACCAGATTTTACCAAAATACTTAACAGTTGATTAGGCAACTTTTGTGAGGTATTACTTTTCCATCGCAAAAAAATATTTTTTTTTTCGCCTTTTTCGATGCACCCTACTGTACAACCCTGTAAAGAATCTCAGTAACCAATCTTGGTGAAAAGTAGGGTCAGGACAGAAGAGAGAAAAAATCCTAGAAGGAACTCACAATACAACAGAAAACGACCTAGCTTACATGAAAGGTTAATGAGTTTTGGAACACGGAATAGGCAAGCTATTGAGACTAAGCTCGATGAGAAATTAAGAGATTTAAATTAAGTGTAGCAGTAAGTAACAGTCGGTAACAAGGAAATGGATAAAAAGTTTAAAAATCTGGTTCATCTCTATAGCGGAGTAGGAGAAGGCAGACGAGCAGCAGCCGATAAATGTAAGTATACTGATAAAGGAAAGACTGACTTGAAATATTAAGAACTGAGAACAAATAAACGAAAGAATACGCACCCTCTGGAGATAAAAAGGATGAGGTGACGGATAAATTTTACGACGAACAGACGGACTTGGTAGAGAGCATTGGAACTCGTAAAGAAGTAATTCTACTGGGTAACTTAAATGCTATTTTTTTGTGTGTGAATTTGATGGCCTTGGCCGAGCCAATTAGCCAGAATTTTGTTATTTTAAAAACAAACTTTTTTTTCAATCGTAGGAATTTTTTCTGTATTTCTAACTCTAAATACATAACACACTAACATATTACAATTATTATCTAAATAATAAACTGTTTTGGTTGTAGATATTTTTTGTAAATATTTATTTTTTTTTTGTATATTTTTTTATTATATTTTAATTTGTTTTTTTTTATTATTTTTTATTAATTTTTTTACTACGCTAAGACATAAACCCGATTGAACATCTCTCTTTTTTGCTTTTTTTCCTTTTTTTTTCTTTTTTCTTGTTCTGTTCTTTTTTCAATTATAATATACGTAATTACTTAAATCTACAGGGTTTAAAAAAATAACAACAAAACAAACATTTTTGTTCTGTTTTAACAAACATGGCTGCTTTGTTTTAACAAAATTAATTAAATACAGGGTAAATTTTATTACTACAATTTATATTTACAGTTTTTGATATGTTCGTAAATTGTTTTTAATGTATTAATATCTTCAGAAAAAATCAGATTATTCAGGAAGACGGGAAGTGGAATTTTTAATATATTAAGATTATCATAAAATTTGTTTATATTTACTGATTGATGTGAACATTCGAGGAGAATATGTAGTAGATCACCTTCTTTTCCACACTCACAGTTAGGTTACTCTGTGAGACCCAAACTGTACATATATGAAGGGGGGTAAGAGCATGATTACATCTCAATCTATTTATAACTCTTATGAAATGGCGATTTGATACAGAATGAAACCATCTTTTAATGGGAATTTCAGGCTGCATTTGTTTGTAATTACTTCCAGTTCTCGTGTTTTGATAATACGTTTGCCAATTTTCTTTTTGGTGTCGTCCACTAATAATATCAATATCCGAAATGGGTAGTAAGTTCATGGGGAGTTCTTTGGCTAGCCTGTCTATTTCCTTACACCTAATGCCTCCGTGTCCCTTTATCCATGATATAATGATGTTTTTTCCTAAATTTGCAATTTTATTATAAAGAGTCATAATTTTTAGTTCTATATGATTGAGTTGTTGTGACTTATGTACGTTAGTCAGACTTAAATGCTAGAAACGGAGAAAATTAAATAGCAAAGTGGTCAGTCCATTTGGAGTATAAAAATAACCAAGAACAGTATAATATTGATAAATATCTGCGATCGTAGAAATTTAAGGATAACAAGATTACTAGTACAAGGAAATATGGATTCAGACTAAATAGAGCCACAACAGACAACATATTTGTATTAAGAATGATCCAAGAAAAGGCTTACGAATACGACATAGAAGTATATAATATGTATAATGTAGATTTTGAACAAGCTTGTGATAATGAGAAAGGAAACAAAATGCTGGAAGATATTCGTAATATAGGTATACCTAACAAATATATCAGCCTCCTAAAAATGACGTTGCAGGGTTCAAAATCCGCATTTAGAGTAGATGGAGAATTGATTCCCCAATTTGATGTCAGTGCAGAAGTGATACAGGGAGACGCACTATCAACCATAACCATTCTGTTTCATCTAGTTCTTAATGAAGTCATCAGAAAAACCAATTTAACAGGCCTATAAATTCCAAATCAGAAATACCTGACAATGAAAATAATATTGCTTATCGAAATAGACAACTATACCGTCGATCATGTGGATGTCTTCACATATCTGGGCACAGATATGCATCAAAATCAGAATTTGAAATCATTCCGTAAGTAGCGAAATTAATGCAAGTATTTCCAGTGGGAATCGTACGCCCTGTGCTAATTAAAGATTGATGACATTGAAAGTGTTAGATAAAGGCCCGAAAATGGCATTATCCAGAATTAATTAGACCAGTAGGAATCTTTGACTTACGAACTTGCTAGACTAGGATCATCAACAAGATACTTCGGTCCTCGGCACAGGGCGCGCAAAAAAATACAAAAAAGAGTACTAAAAAAAAATTTCCACACAAAAGCATGAGAAGAGATTTGTACCTCAGACAGGGGCGAAAAGAGTTGAAGAACTGTGCAAAATGAACAGGAATCAGCTCAAAATCACTACAGGTTTCCTAACTGTATATTTTCCAGTAAAAAGAACATCTACACACGGTAGGACTATACAATGGAGATCTCAGTTGCAGATTATGCAATAGAGAGACCGAGACAGTCACACATATTGTGCGACTGCGAGTCACTGGATCACAAGAGACAAACAATATATGGAGACTACAGACCAAGTCCGAAAGCATATGGCACTAACCCAATGGGCCTTTACAGACTAGTGAAGGGCACTGCTATACAGTGATGGGCGCTCTAGTAACCGGCAAAATAGCGCAAAAGATGGAAAACATATTAAGTTGTGAGATAAAAAGAAATGAAACTAGTAAAGGTGGGAAATTTAGCGACAAAAACCTATAAATTTACATTATATTTATTGTTTCCCACCTTTGGACGTATCAGAGGAGTATGTCAACTAAAATTGTCACTGTCACAGTGGCAGCTGCCACAACTCGCCCGATTCGTCTAAAGGTGGGAAACAATAAATAAAATATAAAGCTAGTTTTATCGCAGCTCTTTATCGGTTATAATATATACAAATAACAGTAATATCTGGTACTTACATAATTAAATTTGTACAACATGTTGATACAAGATAAATACCCTATTCGTTTTCTGTAATAAAAGTTCTTTCCCAGTAACAATTGCAAGCTGTTCGGGATGTCATGTATATGTCTTTCAATACTATATTCAGGACAATCAATTAAGAAATGAACTATACTCTCTGCTACATTACAAATGAAACACTTTGGAGCTTCGCTGTTTGTGAATGGGTGTGCGTGTGTATACCTACTATGGCCCAGTCTCGAACGTGTTAGGATTATTTGGAATCTTCTCTTGCTGCTGTTGGTTGCCACGGAGAGACGTCACTTTTAATCAGTTTTAGTTTTGAAACCAAATTTTGCCACTCCCGGTTCCACGCACTTAACACTTTATTTTTAAAGAAGGCTTTTAAATCACTTGCCACACTCCGATGTTCGACCTCCGATTCGTCACTGCCAATAGCATCGAGAGCACTTATATCTGCCAATTCGTTGCCATCGATACCAATTGCGAAGGTATCCACAAGAAGTTTACTGTTCTGGAATTTTCTTGAGCTATCTGAAGTTCCAATTTTATCATTTTTTCTATGGGATGTTTCGGATAGAGATTTTGCATAGCTTTAAGAGCGGAGAGTAATTGCTCAGTAATAAGTAGTTGGAGAAAAGCGAGGTGATCGAAAAATCCATGAATATTCCATTGAAGTAATGACGTGAATGTTATTTTTGACTTAATTGGGAAGTGTCGCTGTCAGAGTCAGCAATCTCTTTATCAAAGTAAGCATACATTTTCTTCTTAATAGATGTTAATTTGCGCTTTATACTTCTGTCTTTTAAGTGGGGATATACTTTTTCGAACATATTAATTAGATCGACGTAATCTTCTGTGTATTCTTGAATGATACTCAAGGGATCAGCAGAGCCGGTAATGTTAGAAGCATAACCAGTTGGTTGTAATCAAGAACGAAAGATGGAGAATGATTTTCAATGAAAGTTTTTGCGGGTTCTAGTAGCAGTGATATAGAGTTACTACTACTTTCCGTTAAAACAGTTTTAGATCATTTGATTTTTGGCAAAATTTTAGGGACACGGAACGACTCGCATTCTGCTGAAGAAGACTCAATTTCAGGTGAAGTTATATCGTCAACGGTACGCTTATGAGAGTTAAATTCTTGAACAATGTTTGTTATCGGGGTTGTTGTGTTTGAATCGTGGGATACTAACGTTGGTTCTTCTAATACCTATTGTACATGTTGGAAATCTGCATTGGTGGAAACGTGGGAGATTGACATTTCTTCAGATGGTGTATGTGTTTGTTGCGAAGCTTCATTACCTAGACTGGGTAAAGATTTTTCATTATTTGAATGTTGATCTTCTAGAACTGTTGATTCGGAACACTGAAATGCTTTGTGGCCAGGCTTCTTGCAATTGTAGCAGACCAAGCCATCTTGTGGTATGAAAATCCTATGATAGGTGTTATCAAACTCAAGTAGAAATGATTCCGGAAGTGTTAAATTATGGGGACTGATGTATATTTGCCTCCTAAAGCTGAGAATATGGTTATATTCAGCTGAGGTGGCACTAATTTTAAGGAATGCCATAGGTGAAGGTACTAAACCAATATTTTGTAATTCGTTGATTAGTATTTAATGAGGTATGGAGACAATCCTTTCTGCTGGTGTTATTAATTTCCTAGCTCGAACAATTTCGCCTTGAATTTCAATGTATCCTCTGTTGGTCATGAAATCTTCTACCAGTTGTTTGCTAGATAGGTACATACAGATGCGATTGTTAGACAGTCGAGAGCAGAATATAATATTTTTGGGTTGGATTATATTTCCCAAAGGGATGAGGTATTCTTGAAGTTTGGTACTGTCTAGTGCATTAAAAATGATCGCGTTCTCTTTAGAAAGAAACTGAACTTTTGATGTAGCTAAAGAATATGTTTGTGAGACATTTTGTTGATATTGGATATTGGATTGCATTGTGGTAATATTATTTTCCATGGTTAATTAATTTCATTAAACACTCTGTCAATAAAAAGGATCCGACCCTGACCGCCTGCAAAAACAGGTATTTGGGTCTGTTTCACGACATTTGTAATTAACGTGAAACCACTGATAACGAGAAATTGTTTATAATAAATTTAACAAACTGTTCCAATATACTAAATTCAAAACGTTTTTACGAAGAAATTAATTAAATCTTCTACACTTACTGTTTCGATTATAATTCGGCACAAATTCACAATTTATAACTTTGTTTTATCGCTTAAAAATAACAATTTTACGGAGCTCGTGTTAGGAACAACATTTCTTATCTCCATGCATGACCACACTGGTTCTATCTTAATTAAAATATTTAAATAATTTTATTATTTCCATACTATATTCTATAAATTGAAATGCTACAAATGCTTTTGAACAATTGTATAAATGCTTGAATCACTTCTGGTATCCCTTTAATTTATATGATAACCGAATGTTGCGTTGAATTAATAATTTCAATATGTTCCAAGAATTCTCCACCCGCTGCACTTTTCCTTATGCACGTATTATCTTGAAACGTTCTACGTTCGTCGCGGAATTTCGTCTATAGAGCAGGTTGGTAAATACCTAGTGTCTATTCTCAATCGAAATTCCCTTAGGTACACAATCGCATGTAAAGTTAAACGGGATCGTATTAAGGCACTGTGTATGTTCTAGAAGTTAGTTCCGGTTGAATGGAAATCCAAAAGCCCCAAATCTTTATAAATAACTTCCCTTAAGCCCATACTTAATTTAAAGATATATTATATTTAATAGATTATGTATTTAGATTTTGTTTTTGTGTATTTAAGTTTATTTCAAATTTATTATATTTTCGTAATCCAATTCAATTAAATGAAAATAATAAAATAATATTTATTTCTCAAGAGATCCCACGTCAGCTATGTGTAAATAAAAATAAATGTGAAATAAAACAAAGAATGTATACCATTTTTATTCAGTTGCAATGCGAAGGCAAAACTGTCTTATTTTTCACTTAGAACAGAGAGCTCAAACCAGCACTCTAAATCTTCGATTTTAAATTCTAACTGGAGTCATCAGAGAGGCCTAGGTTTGCTGCTCTCTGCCCCAACTGACGAAACTCCGAGAGCTTATCCCCGCATTGCAACTGACGTTTATGGAGTAGGTGTCTAGCAACATCTGACAACTGAAAGGCAAAGTTTTCAACCTAATAGAAATATTAAAAATACTAAAAAATATTAAAAATATTCCTAAAAGATATTTAATTGAAAAATTATTGGACCATTATCAGGAATAATGGAAAATGGAAACGGAAACAGGAAAATGGTCCAATAAGTTTTCAGTAGTAATTGCACAAGAGCTCTAAAATTATTGAATTTTTCCCGAGTGACACTTTGACAGTTTTAATTTCACGAGCCGAAGGCGAGTGAAATTATGTCTAAAGGGTCACGAGGGCAAAAATTCTATATTAATTTTAGAGATCGAGTGCAATTTGTTGCGATTATTTCATGAATAATACTGTTCAAAACCAAAATTTTATTGTAATCTATGTATGTAAGTACAAATTAGTACAATTAAACAAACAGTTGTTATAAATATTAATTTGACCGTTGAAAGTCATCACTTTTATATTTTTTAAAACATTAATTGTCATTAATGTCACTGAATGTATCTTTTCGTAGCAACGAAGGGCATCTGACGTAATATACTTGACGACAGGAAATTATCAAAAATTATCGATTTAATTTAGATTTCTGTAGCTTTCTATTGGTCAGAATCTCCTATGAATGAAATAATCAATTAAATATCTTTTAGGAATATTTTTAATGTTTTTCTATATTTTTAATATTTCTATTAGGTTAAAAACTTTGACTTTCCTAAAACTAAATGTATATACTGGATTATATACGAATACGTTGATATTTTAGTACAATTCACCCATATCGAAAAAGTACAGGCAGTTGGTACCAGGATGAAGATTGGAGTAACCGTTCAATTCAAGGTTGAAGAGTGACTGTCAACGAGCGATTCATCAATTCTGAATTGCTACACAATTTGGCTTTAAGTCAATACATCAAAGCCCGGTTGATTCTCACCAGATCAGTGTCCCAGGTCGAATCAGTTGAGTTTTTTAGATCAGTACTCCATCCATAGACTCCGGTTTGGCTTCGACTAAATACGTTGCAGCCCAGTTGGCCACCAGGGCCAGTTGAGTTCTCACCAGATCAGTAGTCCAGTCTGAGCTTGAACTAGTTGAGTCTCCCCCGATTGCTTCTTTTATACAGTTCAGGCGAACCTATCTCCTAACACACCGATAGTTGTAGTGAGAAAATTTTGGGGTTCGCAACGTCGTCGCGTTGGAGACTCGAACTGGGTGCGTCTTCGGTACCTATCGTTACAAGATTTCTTCGTGAAGTACGCCTATTAATAAATTAGCGACGTCGACGTACCTTCCACAAATATATTTAGCGTCTCGTCCAGTGGCGCTTCTAGACCAAAAAAACTGGGGGGGGCAAGTCATAGATTTTGAGTTATCTGTGGTCTCGTTTGGTTTCCAAAAACTCCAATCATTGAGAGGGGATGTAAATATTCAAAAAAGCAATTCTACAAAAATAAAGTTATTATTTGAATTTTCAAAATTCCATCCGTTTCAGCACACTTAATAAAATTGATTAATTGATCAATGAAAACTATTAATCCTTCTCCAAAAAAATCAATTCAACATATCTTTAAATAAAAATATATGAAACAATAAATAAATAAATGAGAAATTTTAACAACACATTTTATTTTATACAGATTTACTGCTTGTTGACAAGGTTTACATTTATTTACAAATTTAATCTTCTCTGGCCACCATTACTAAAAATGTATATAATTTGGCCTGGATTGTTCGTCAACCTTTCAGTTTCTTCTCTTTCAATTGATATTTTGATTTCATTAAAAGGTTCGTCAGTCGATTAGTTGTCGTGGTAGAGCGCAGATAAGTTTTGACTCTTTTCATTGTGGAAAAATTACTTTCAGCTACAGCACTCGTTACAGGTAATGTAAATAAAAGCTAGGCCAATTTTGAAAGCTCAGGATATTTTGTGTAAATAAATCAAAATAAAAATCTGTTGTCTTTCCTTTGAAATCATGGAAAACCTCTTTTGCCACTTCAATTTCATACTTAGGATCTTTTTTATTAATGAACATACTGTACTGCTCTGCAAAACTGCATGCAGGGTCAGTTGGAAGGAATAGATAGATCTTTGTCCTGTGGAAGTCACGATGACTGAATCATCAAATTTTATTGGTATTTGCCCCTTACGCTTCATTTGGTTATCAGAGTCTCTTATAGCTTTTATTTCCGCTTTTTCAGCTACACAAGCTTGTTTCCAGCATTCATCAAAGAAATTATCAGATCCTTAATTTTCTAGTAACCTTTTCAAACCATCGATTACTTTAACTGCAGAGGTCACTAGTAGGTCTTCCTTCTATATAGCTACAGACGTTTTGTTTGTATATTCCAAAATCTCCCCTAAAAATGGGAAAGTATGATCCAAAAGGGACAAAGGTGGTAGAGGTATAAAAATACATATTTTAGAAATAAATGATAAGATTTATATATTTAAAGGGCTGAGATAGCCATAACGATATTACGAAGAGATTATAGGGGCGATTAGCGGTATATAATTTCGAGGAAACAGTAAGAAGAGAAACTATTTTTAATTGAAAGTACTTAACGTTGTTGCCAGTGTTGTCAAATGTATTGTGAAATGAAAATTAAACCGATGAATAAACAAGATAACGTTCCTTTTTAACGAAGATTATACTTAGTACAAATGTCCTGTAAAGAATTGGGGGGCGGCTGCCCCCCCCCCCTGCCCCGGACTAGAACCGCCTCTGGTCTCGTCCACAGTAAACCAGATGTAATAATTGTTTCCCACTAGTATTTTTACTTTTTTTTGTGGTTTCCTTACAAACGCAATTAACATAATTTTCTGGCAGAGTACTTTCATCCGGGATAGGTCTTTGACAGTACTTATTCAAAAATGATTAAAACTTTCATTTTGCAATTTATTTAGTGGGATATCAGAGTCCACTATTGCACTGCATAGATGAAAATTTCTGCTCTTTGCTATATCCCGAAGTTCATTGTAAGGATCCTACAATTGCTTTCTGCTTATACTTACTTATAAAACTTTTTAGTGATTCTTGACGTCTATATGTCTTTACATGTTGTACTATATTGTGCTTTTTTTTTTCGAATTGTATCTGTAATCGATAATAACATCATAGACTTGTAGCCCACGTACGAAAAAAGTTGATTAATAGCAATCTGAAAACTTGTTATTAGTCCAACGGTGTTTAGTCGGACAAACTTTGATGTATAGGTCTGGATCCCGCGTATGAAAAAAAAGTTTATTAATAGCAAGCTGAAAATTTGTTAATAGCTTAAGGGTGTCTAGTCGGACAAACTTTGATATATGGGAACACTGGAACAGGGGCAGTTTTAATTGTGGAACAGGTTAAAAATTTTGAACGGTCAGACCACGAAAACGGCATATGTATTTTGTCCAACAGAACAGACTTAAACTCTCCGAACAGAGATTAAACTCTCATGCAAAAATCAGATTGCTATTTATCACCAAATGAGCGTTTTAATGAGTGGAACATGCAGAATATGTCAAATGACAGGAATTATGACAGGTGATAAATAGCAGTCTGATTTTTGCATGGAGTTTAATCTCTGTTCGGAGAGTTTTAGTCTGTTCTGTCGGACCAAATTTTTAACCTGTTCCAGAATTAAAACTGCCCCTCTTCTAGTTTTCCCATACATTAAATTTATCCGACTAGACACCCTTAAGCTATTAACAAATTTTCAGCTTGTTATTAATCAACTTTTTTTCATACGTGGGATCCAGACCTAGTATTGGAACATTGGAACAGGCGAAGTTTTAATTGTAGAACAGGTTAAAAATTTGAAACGTCAGAACTACGGAAATATCCCATGTATTTTGTTGGACGGAACTTCAAATTGATTTGTTACCCTTTCAATTAACTCTCACGCAAAAATCATATTGCTATTTTTTATAACTAACATAATTCCTGTCATTTGATATGTTCTTCGTGTCGGACTTATTAAATTGCCCAGTTGGTGATAAATACCAGACTGATTTTTGCATGAGAGTTTAATGAAAGTTTAACAAATCAATTGGAAGTTCTGTCCGACAAAATACATGGAACGATTTCGTAGCCTGACGTTTCAAATATTTAACCTCTTCCACAATTAAAACTTCCCCTGTTCCAATGTTCCCTTACATCAAAGTTTGTCCGACTAGACACCGTTAAGCTAATAACAAATTTTCAGCTTGAAATTAATCAACTTTTTTTGGTACGCGGGATCCAGGTCTATCAATGTAATAAGTGCCTTAACAACTCCTTCAACGTGCAATAGAGAATTAATACAGTGTGTTTCCAGTTTAGTTTTGTTGTTACAAAAACCCAATAAATATGTATCCGGAAATACTTCGTTACAGAGATACAGGATATTAAAGTATATGTTCAGTTTTATTTTTCTCTAAATGATATTTCAGATAATTTAGATGAATAATATTATTTGAATAAGCAGCCAAGATACATTAAAGGTTGTTACTTCTATCAAGTACTTATTTGTCGTAAGTTTTTGAAAATGTTCCGTAATTTATAATTACGTGCAGCGATTACAAAATATCTGAAGAAAGGTTATTCTTCTATTCTTCTAGGTAAGAAAGGGACTTCTATTACGTATATTTTTTGGCCTCAAATTGATCCTTCACCTCTGCTTTATCATAGTCCCTACCGTCATTAATCTTTATTTTGAAGTTTCCCTTGCAATAGCAATAACTTTTTTGTTTATAAATATTTTTTAATATATCTAGTCCAATTTACTAGACTCGTATCAACCCGTAGAGCAGGCAGGATTCCGAAAGGGATATAGCACCACTGACCATCTTCTAACAATTAGGACACTAATAGAAAAAGCTAACGAATACCATATAGATCTGCACTTAGCGTTCGTTGACTACGAAAAAGCATTTGACAGCGTGGAAATGTGGGCAATAGAAAAAGCTATAAACAACTGTCGAATAGATTCCAGATAAAGAATGCTAATACATAATATATATAAGAAAGCAACAATGACAATACAATTAGAAGAAACCACAAAACCCATACCAATTAACAGAGGAGTGCGACAGGGAGATGTTATTTCTCCTAAACTATTTACATTAGCACTGGAAGATGTTTTCAAAACAATGGAATGGACAAACATGGGAATAAACATAAATGGAAAGAAACTAAACCACCTAAGATATGCAGACGATGTAGTAGTCATAGCATCAAGTTTTGAAGAACTACAAACCATGCTAACCGAACTAGCAAATGAATCCGAACAAATAGGTCTAAAAATGAATTTTGCCAAAACAAAAACAATGACAAACACACAAGACAATAGAAACGTAATACTAAACGACACCACAATAGAAGCGGTTAATGATTATATATATTTGGGACAGATTATAAAAATAAATAAGGAAAACCAAACAGCGGAGGTAAAAAGAAGGGTCAGATTAGCCTGGGCAGGATTTGGAAAATTAAAATGGGTCCTAAAGAATAAAAAAATATAACAATACTTAAAAACAAGAGTGTTTGACCAGTGCATACTCCCAATTCTCACATACGCATGCCAAACATGGACCTTGACCAAGGCAAATATGGATAAAATAATAAAGACACAAAGAGCCATGGAGAGAGCAATGTTGGGAGTAAAATTGACAGACAAAAAGCAAAACAACTGGGTCAGAAATAGAACAAAAGTCAAAGACGCAGGTCAACATATAACCAGGCTAAAATGGAGCTTCGCAGGTCATAACGCTAGACAAACGGACAATAGGTGGAATAGCACGATACAACAATGGAGACCATGGACAGGAAAGAGAGCAAGAGGACGACCCCAGATGAGATGGGGAGACGACATTAAAAAGATAGGAGGAACGCACTGGAAACAGAAAGCACTAAACAGAAGCGAATGGAGGAAACTGGGGGAAGCCTATGTTCAGAATTGGACGAATTAAAGGGCAAAAGAAGAAGAAGAAGAATATATCTAGAAAATCTCGCTGTAAAAGCAAGTATTTTCAAAAAAGTCGTCTGTTGAACGTTTTCATACAATGCTTAGTTTTTTCACAATACATATTGAAATGAATGAAAAAGTAGTTTTTTCTACAACGACTATCAAAATGCACTTTTCTGCACAGTTTTATGTTAACAAAGTTGATAGTTTCTCACAGTATAAGATATATGACATTAGTGTGCAGAAACGTGACGTTTGTGTGCCGGAATAGCTATTTGTATAACAAGGGAGGAAAGTGCTACTTTTCCTCCTGAGAATAAAGTTTACTGCCCGACGCGTAGCGAAGGGCAGTAATCATTCGTGGAAAAGGAGTTGAAAAATAGCTGCCAGCAATTTTTAGATTTTCAGGTTGTTTTTCGACTATTCCTGGGGTATATAGTATATAGCTCTCTTGAACTGTTACACATGAATCTCACCCAAATAGAATGGAGCTAAATTTCTGAAACTCATATCTGTAGCTTAAACTAGTAAAACTTCATAACACAAAAATTTATAGCCCCTGGCAGCTTATTTGGATAAAAAATTTAAATTGAAAAAATACAATTAACCACATGATAAAACCCTCCATTAACCTGATCACCATCCTGACCTGATTACCATCAAAAAAATTTATCTAGATGAATAATTAGAAGAATTACTTTTAGAAAAAGATATTAAAACACTTTTTTTTATTCTAAGACGATTGAAAGGCTTGATTTTAATCTTAAACATGACGTCATTACAATTCTTGTCCCATATTTTTCATGACCTACAATTAGTAGTGAAATATACGATGCATAAATTAGTGTCTTAAAAAGCGCTCCTACATTTCAACAGGTCTAAGAATATTCCTTCATTGTTTCAGCCCAATTTGGCAACATGCCAGTGGAGTTAACTAGTACTTAATTGGCCTAGGAAAAATTAATGCAGTGTATGTTGAAAAATAAACTAAGCCAACTGTCGCAAATAACATCCCAAAGAAAATTACTTATATAGCAATAACTATTCTTGATTTTTTTTTAGAAATTGTCTTTTAATCATTGAAAACAAAGGAATAATACAGAATAGCCGGATATTTTAAATTATGCTTATCATAATATTAGTTTCTTTTGGTAAAATTTTAATACATAAATAAAGTTATAACGAGAATTTATCTACCGGGTTGTTGAAAAGTTTCCTTCAAGTGGCATAAATTTCAAAAATGTCCGGTTTATAGCGTCCTGTGGCTTCCGGTTCTTAATTTTTATTTAAGTCTATCGGGCAGTTGAATGGTAGTAGATTTCTCTCAAATTAACTTTTGGAGTCCATCAAACCATGCCCCTTTTGGTGTTCCCCGTTTTTTTCATTCAAGTGGTTGCCAATCCAATATTAATTTTGGTAGGCGATGTTCTGTCATTATCTGTACATGTCCATACCAAATAATTTGTTTTTCCTGTTTTTCTTCTGTGATGGTGGTTGTTCTCTCGATGATATGTTCTATTCATGTATTTGCTACGTGTATCATTCGGGTTATACCTGATGATCTGTACCAAAAATTTATTTTCAGAACAGATTTTTGTTCCGAGTTGCCGGGTTTCACATCCATAGTGTTATAGAGCTTAATCTTTTTATGTCTAGAGGTAGTTCTAGACCAGAGTAGTGATCTAATTGCCTATTATTTTCCTTATATAATTCGTCCTTCGATTTCTGTTTTAGAATATTATTTCTTTGCATATTTGCCTCGAAATAACTATATTCGAAACATAATGAAATTACCTTTCCATATTCTAAGTTAAGTGAATCTTTTTCAACTCCTCCTATGTAGGAATTTCTTTTTTGTTGATAATATTTATTTATTCAATGATAAAATGGTTGACAATTTAAGTCCATAATACTAATGTAAAGAAAATGAGTCAATACTCACAATCTTACATAGTTTTTATTGGTGTTAAAGTACCTCACACAAACCTTATGGAAATTAGGTCCCAGTGGATTTAGTTCATACTTTGGGAAAATACTCTTTGAAGCATCCTGATAATAAGTTCTCATCGGCACATCTCGATTGTCTGGAGGACTTTCAAGATATAGAGGCACAAACTCGGAAAATTATAAGATTTACCGGGTATTCCAATTACCTGAGTTACTGGTTATCTGGCAACATGTAGAAGTTTGGATTAAATAAAAGTGCTAGTAGTCTAGAATTTTTTCCTGGCTATCCAATGGCGACCTTTACTTTGACCTTGACCTTCAACGGACGTCATCTTCTAGAATTTCGAGCGTTTTCAGCATTAAATTGATATAAACAGATTATTCATGGGTTTTTGGGATCGCTAAACACGAATATGCCATCAAAATTCACCTCCGGAGCACGTGGTGGCCAGGGCCACTGCAAGGGACGTCATCTTCTAGAGTTTCGATGGTTTTCGGCATTCAATTGATGCAAATGAATTACTGAAGGGTTTTTGAGGTCGCTAAACACGAATATGCCACCAGAATCGACTCCCAGAGCACCTGGTTTCCAAGGTTAATGAAAGGGGCTCCTGGAGGTTCGAGGGTCTTCGGTACTACATTGATGCAAACGGATTACTCACGGGTTTTTGAAGTTGCTGAACACGAATACCCCATCAGAACAGACATTGGAGTACCTGGTGTCTAAGGAACGTCATGCTTTGGAGATTCGAGAGCTTTCGGTAATAAATTAATGTAAACTGATTACTCACAGGTTTTTGGGGCTGCTGAACGTGAACACGCCATCAGATCCGACCCAAGGAGCACCTAGTGCCTAAGGCAGGTCTTCTTCTGGAGTTTCGACAGGTTTCGGCATTAAATTGATGCAGGTGGGTATTACTTATGGGTTTTTGGGGCTGCTGAACACAAATATGACTTAGAAAAAGGACTCTGGAGTATCTAGTGACCACGATGAATAACACTATCAGAATAAAATATAGTAAATTGATCCTAAAATAAATGAAGGAAAAATATTGGTGAAGATATAAATTGAGTTTATATTTAAAAAATAATATAATTAAAACAATTGAATGGCACAACATAGTTATTTTAATAAAAATCTACAAATAGCAAAAAAAAATTTTCACCAATTTGTACGCTTTCTTTGAACAGCAACTCAGAAAACCTCCGAGTATTCGGTGTGTAGCAATCCGTTTGCATCAATTTAGTACCGAAAACTCTCGAAACTCTAGAAGATGACGTGCCTTGGGCGATATGTGCTCCGGTGTCTGTTTTGATGGCGTATTCATGTTCAGCAACTCCAAAAAGCCATGAGTAATCCATTCGTATCAATTTAATGCCAAAAACTCTCAAAACTCGAGAAGATGAATAATCTTAGCCACCAGGTCCTCCGTGGGTCGGATCTGAGGGTGTATTGGCATTCAGCGACCCCAAAAAGCCATGAGTAATCAGTTTTTATCAATTTAATGCCGAAACCCCTCGAAACTCTAGAAGATGAAGTGCCGTAGGCACAACGTGATTCGTGGGTCGGATCTGATATTGTATGCATGTTCAACATCCCCAAAAACCTAAGAGTAATCCATTTGATTCCTCCGAAACTCCAGAAGATAACCTGTCTTAGGCACCAGGTGCTCCTGTGTCTGTGCTGATCACTTATTCGTCTTCAGCAACCCCAAAAACCTATAACTAATCCGTTGGCATTAATGTAGTACCGAAGACCCTCGAGACTCCAGGAGTCCCTTTCATTGACGTTGGAAACCAGGTGCTCCGGGAGTCGGTTCTGGTGGCATATTTGTGTTTAGCGACCTCAGAAAAACCTACAGTAATTCACTTGCATCAATTAAATGCCGAAAACGATCAAAACTCTAGAAGATGACGTACCTTGCAGTAGCCCTGGCCACCACGTGCTCTGGAGGTCAATTCTGATGGCATATTCGTATTTAGGGATCCCAAAAACCCAGGAGTAATCTGTTTATATCAATTTAATGCCAAAAACCCTCGAAACTCTAGAATATGAGGTCCGTTGACGGTCAAGATCAAAGTAAAGGTCGCCATTGGATAGTCAGGAAAAAATCCTAGACTACTAGTACTTTTCTTTGTTCCAAACTTCTACATGTTGCCAGATAACCAGTAACTCAGGGAATTAGAATACCCAGTAAATCTTATAATTTTCAGAGTTTGTGCCTCTATATCTTGAAAACCCTCTATACGATCGAGTTGTGCCCATAAAAACTTTTCATCACAATGCTTTAAAGTGTATTTTCCCAAAGTATGAACTAAATCCACTGGGACCTAATTTCCATTAGGTTTGTGCGGGGTACTTTTGGCTACGAGTTTCAAGGCTCACAATATATGTTACATCATTATGCCTCAGTACATGCCTCATGCCTCATAGACAAAAAGTCTTTGTTTATCAGAAACTACAAGCTAAAAACAACATGAAACAAACAACAAACAAATAAATCAAAACTAGAATTAGCAAACAACTAATTATTAATTAAGTGAGAGATTGACAAAATATTACATAATATATTGAGGAGATTTACAACTTATATATTAATCAAAAGAAAACTTCTGCTACAATAGATAATCCTGCAAATCACCACCTCCCTCAAGAGATCCATTTACTCCACCATCTGTTTGAAACAGTTTATGCGTTTGGCATTCCTTTCCTCAGGTAGCTGTAGCTTCCTACGTGAATTTTGTTCGTTATTCTCCAGGAATTGATATGGATTTTCTAACACTATTCCACCAAATTCGTCACATTTCTCATGTATTGATGCTGTTCTTAAGTTAGTTTTCTTTTTTTCTAACGAATCCAACCAAAACAAACCCCGGCATCAGAGAGAGCAGCATATTATGTGCCTCCTGATGAGAGACTAATAAGTTTAGAAGCCGGTAGAGGTGCTTGCTGCACTCTCTGATTGGACTAGAATATGGTGCGGCTGTATTTTCGTTTTGCAACGAAATTGAAAATGGTTATTCATTTTTGATTAACATGTCTGATTGGAGTACGAAGGGAACCATTCTCGTTGGAACTTTACCGCGCTGAGCAGATGGGACGTGAATTATAAATTGTAAAATTCCCTCATATTCCTATGGTTTCATTCCTTCATCCGTATGGTTTGCAAATTGTAGAAGCCTCGGAGGTGTAACCAAAGAAGGTTCCCATTGTATTCAGTCTGGTGGGATGTAGAGCAGCATTATGTTGTTTTATATGCCATTAGAGTGAAAACATAGTCTTTTGCTAGCAGTTGCAATTCATTTCGTTCGTTGTAATCCGGGACTGCACGCCGGGGTTTGTTTTGGTTGGATCAGAGAGAGCAGCATATGTGCCTCCTGATGAGAGACTAATAAGTTTCAAAACCGGTAGAGGTGCTTGCTGCACTCTCTGATTGGACTAGAATATGGTGCGGCTGTATTTTCGATTTTCAACGAAAGAAAATGGTTATTCATTTTTGATTAAGTGTACTACTTAATCAGAATTTCATAATTTGGTTTCACCATTGAGATGCATATGGTATAACCGACGATTTACCATCATAAATAAAAATACTTGGAAATAAAAAGTTCAATCTATCAAAAGTTGGAAATCATCATGACTATGTGGACCAGAGGCGAGCGGTCCATGGAAGCGGGGGAAGCGGTGCTTCCCTATACTTCCATATAAGAAAATACATACATTATTAATTAGTATTTAATTATCAACAATGTTTCCCTAATCTAAGTAATCTATTATATAACAAATAGGCATTGAAACATTATTAAAATTTGATCGCATACGAACGGTCTCAAATAAGCACACAATTCAACGATTCAGTCCGGTCCTGACGGAAGCGCATCTCAAAATCGCTGCTTGTCATGCATTTGTCCCGTTCAAAAATTGGTCAGGGTTTAATAACCTCACTCGCTAGTCATGTTCCTTTCACGCGAATTTTGATACGCCTGGAAGCGCTAGTCCGACCGCTTCCGATTCGAAAGCGAGATCGGAGTCTGTTACTGCTGCTATAAGGGGTAGGTATTTAGGTACAAATGGCTCGATTTCAATTTTTTGCTTAATATTTTTACTAATATTTTATTTGAAATTTTGAGGTTTTTCCTTTTACTGATATTTTATAGTACCTACGACATTTTACAGACGAAGTCAAGTGACATTGCATTTTGTATAAGACAATTTGATGACTTATGATGATTAAAAAAATTAGCTGTTTAAAAATATTTGGGATAAAGCTGAAAATATGGGCTTCGAACCTAAAAGAAAAATAATGATGATTGATATTGTCGGCGAAAGAGAGACGATCGACGATTATACATCGAAATTTTTGATAATATTCTACAACAAATGAATTATCACTTTGAAAATTTTAAAGAAATAAAAATATGTAGAATTATGTAATTTTAATATGTCTAATTATAATTCATTAAAATCTCCCACAGAGGTATGTATCTATTTAATTCAGTACGATTAAATTATGATTTTTTTTTATAATCTAGCTTTGCATTCTCAGTTAAATGTCATTTATAAAACAACTGAAATTAGTGATAAAGAAATACTTAGGAATCGGTTGAATTTTTTGAATACTACTGGTTTAAATCAGTCTCTGTGTGAAGTGGACAAGTTGTGTGAATTAAGTAGTAGGTATACTAACTATCCCAGCTACAAGTGCATCAGTTGAACGAAGTTTTTCAGTATTAAAACGCATCAAAAGTTTTACAATAAATTTTACAAGTGAACACAGACTTTCCAAGCTCTATTATCCATTGAAAAAGAGTGCATTTATTAAACAATTATCAGAAAATCCAAAATTTTACGACGATGTTATCGACAAAAAATTTGCATTGGTGGATAAGAGAATAGGACTCAAGTATAAGTAAATAAGTGTCATATTGTTGAAAGTTGTGTGTTATGGAAGGTGATTCGAAATCGGAATATAAAAACAATTTTGAATAGAACTCTTCTTTTTAAGTTTAAAGAAACCAAGCCTGGAGCAGGGACTCGACCCTGAGCAAGCAGTACAGATCGATGATAAGTCACTAGATATACGATATACCAAGTTACTAGAGTCACTAACCTGCATTGATCGGGGTAGGATTTCGTTTGTGAGTCCTTGTATCCAGGACTCCCACGTAATAAGCACTTTGCTGATAGAGAGCCCATATAGCGCATCAGAGTGCTATCGGAGGGGAAGTGAATAGTATGAAGCATTGGGGCGGGATGGAGTGACGCCCGTTTATAAGAGTAAATCCTCCTTGCCTCAATGAATTTGTATCACCCGAATCTCATTCTCAAGGCGTGTGCATGTCTCTCAGACTGGGTTAAACACTATACCTAATTTTTTGTAGTTCTTGTTTTTAGTCGATATAAGTTAACAGGTAATACATTAGGTATACACCTATGAAGTAGGTATATGTTTTGATCTCGACCCTCGTAAGAAAATATTTGTTAAACCCTTATTGAATCGCTTCCTCTTCCGAAAATGTCACCGCACGCCACTGATGTGGACCCTATTGACTGCCGCTGTAAATAGTTCTGCACTACTGCATTCGAACCATTCCCTTAAGTTCTTAAGCTAGGATATTCTTCGTCTTTCCACATTTCACTTTCGTCGCAGTATGCCTTGCATAATAAGTTGTAATAATGAGTATTTTTCCTCTTTCATCACATGTCTTAAGTACTCAAGTTTTCGTCTTTTGATAGTTAATATTATTTCCGCTTTATTTCCTATCCTTCATTTCCTATCCTTCTAGTTACTTCCACGTTTGACATTCTTTGAATCCATAATATTCGTAGAATTATTCTATAACACCAAAATTCAAACGCGGCCAACTTATTTAAATGGACTTGTTTCAACGTCCACGCTTCCAAGCCATAAAAAAGAGTAGAGAACACGTAACATCGAAGCATCTTTAGGCGTAGTTCTAATCTTATATCCCGACAACAAAGAAACTTTTTAAGTTTAATGAATTTTTTTTGGTTTGATCTATATTTGATGTTATCCATGTATCTAAGTATTTGTAGTTATCCACACTCTCAATTACAGTATCTTCAATAGTTAATTGGATGTTTGCCGTGTGCTGATTTAGTCATGATCATGCATTCATGAATTGGCAATGCTAGTTAATCTACCAAAGTGATGAACGCAGGATCACTTCCTAATATGAAAACTTAAAGCAGTCCAATCATAAAGCAATTTTTGTGCAAATATTATAAGAATTGCGCATTTAATGATAGAAACATATAATTTGGACCACGTTATACTACACATATAAAGGTCAAATTTAGATACGAGGCCATCTCAGATTTTACGTTTTACAAAAATGGCGGGCATTCAAACTGGCGACGATACATATGTGACTAATAGCACGATAACTTTTGAACGAAAAGTCCGACTTCAACCAAGTTTGGCAAATGGATTTTATTTTAGGTGTATAAGATTGAGCTTTTAACCCGGAAGAATCGGTTTACAAAAAGTTGTGTTTTTCCTGATTTTTTCTATAAAAATATGTTGTTCTTTTTCAATTCTTTCACCCTGCATATATTAATTTTTCAAAAAGGTAATACCGTCATTAATAAGAGCGTAAAAATATTTTTTTGTAAATATTTTGAACTTTTTTATGTTAATTACCATTTAATAAATGCATAACTTATCTTCACATGTACCTATGTGCGGCAGATTCGTGCAAATACTATAAGAATTATTGTGCATTTAATGGTAGAAACATATAATTTGGACCACATATACTACACATACAAATGTTCAAATTTAGATATGAGCCCATCTCAGATTTTGCCTTTTACAAAAATGGCGGGCATTCAAAATGGCGACTATACTTATGTGACTAATAGCACGATAACTTTTGAACGATAAGTCCGATTTAAACCAAATTTGGTAAGTACATAGGTTATTTTTAGCGTAAAAGATCAAGGTCTTGTACCGGAAGAATTGGTTTACCAGAAGTTGTGTTTTTCCAGATTTTTTATGTAAAAATATGTTGTTTATTTTTTCAATACTTTCACCCTGTATATATTAATTTTTCAAAAAGGTAATACCGGCGTTATAAAGAGCTTATAAATTTTATTTAGAAAATAATTTGAACTCTTTAAGTATGTTAATGACCAATTAATAAATGCATATCGTATCTACACATGTACAGTCACAATAAATGGTTTACACCCTTTAATATCTAGTAGCCAATTTTTTTAAATTTCACCTCGTTTAAACGCACCTTTTATGTCAAAGTGACGTTACCAGTGGCTGGTATAATAAGTTGATTAAAATTAAAAAATCAAAATAAAATAAATCTATGTATTTCACAAAATTTAACAAAACGAAAAGTATAGAAAGGCATTTTTTTAAATAAAATTGAGTTAAAATTATTGAGTTTGGCAATTACTTTTGGTTTTGCGCGTGATATAAACGGCATTCTGGACGCTTTTAATAACTTCTTATTTTATTTTTCAATACGCACTAAAAATTTTGACAAGCAATTTGACATTTAGTAAATCCGTACGACACAGCGATTTTACAGTATTACAATATAAAAATAAGGGTGTAAACTATTCAGTGATTGTGACTGTATCTATGAACCTATTTGCGGCAGATTCGTGCAAATAATATAAGAATTATTTTGCATTTAATGGTATGCTTCTTTTCATGAGCATTTTTCAGTGCGTAACAAATAATAGAAAAAAAGGTAAGTCCGTGATAATATACATTTTAGTGACATAACAATTTAGTTAGATCTGACAGTTGTCACATTTTATTTGCAATTTGGCATAATAACAAATCAATTGTGTCTATTGCATTTATAAAATGCTATATTCTTTGATTTGTATAGTCTTTTAAATTGTTCAGATTATATTCGTAGATATATTATATAATTCGCAAATTATTTTATTTTCGATTATGGCGCCATCTATTGACAACTAGAATAAATGTTATAAATGTCACCGACGAAATGTAATTACCGACGTGCGTTTTTTTCTGTCACATACAATTGAATGCGTTAGAAAGAAATCGAAAAACTGTGACGCACTGAGAGATCCTCATGAGAAAACGCATAGAAGCATATAATTTGGACCACACACTCTACACATACAAAGATTCAAATCTAGATATAAAGCCATCTCAGATCTTGTCTTTTACAAAAATGGCGGGAATTCAAAATGAATCTGTCGCACATAGGTACATGTGAAGATACGTTATGCATTTATTAAATGGTAATTAACATAACTGAAAATTCAAAATATTTCCTAAAAAATATTTTTACTCTCTTTTCAATGGCGGTATTACCTTTTTGAAAAATTAATATATACAGTGTGAAAAAATTGAAAAAAAAAATATACTTTTACATCAAAAAAACAGTAAAAACTCAACTTCTGGTAAACCGATTCTTCCGGTTTACGACCTCGATCTTACTCATCAAAAAAGGAACCGTGATGCCAAATTTGGTTGAAATTGGACTTTTCGTTCAAAAGTTATTGTGCTATTAGACACATATGTCGTCCATTTGCGACGACAGTGTAATATCTCGAAAACCTTGATTTTACAGTAGACGCTTTTTAAACTTTTCATCACACCTAGCTATTTAAGTATTGCGCAGATTTATAGCATTGTTAAAGTAAGTTTTAAAGCAATTCATTATTATAATGATTCATGCCATAATAGTGTAAGCAGAATTATTAGCAGAATACCTGAAATTTCTGAGTTAAAGAAAAGAGCAAACTTATCACATTGTTCATGAAATATTTATGATCTTAGATGTGCTAATATTAAATATCGCGTTGAAGATGATGAAATTATTTACTTCTATATGAGGTATATAATGATAAAACTCTATTGTTTAAAATAAAGTAAATAAATAAGGTTTGGAAATAAAATAAAAATAGTAATATCTTGTACACAGTTTAATGTAGTAATACAATATTGAGATCAACAACTTATATTATAAGTCATATAGGCACTTCGAATCACAAAAAACATAAAATATTATATTAATCTTACGAGAATACCCAATTATTACAAAATGTGTAGTACAGATTGAAAACTATTATGGTACTAATAAGATAATTTACGATAAAGAAGACACTTTTTAAAAATTATAATTATGTCAAAACTAAATAAACAGTCATTTGAACTATGTAACTATCGGTCTTCAAACTTAAGATACAATTACAAGAACAAAACTCAATAATATAAAAAGTAAACAAATTAGTTTATCAAATAGAAATTATTAGTATGAAAATAAAAAATAGCAAAACTACAAACTTTCGTAAAAACCTCTGTAATAATCACGAATATGACTACTATTCAGTAACGAAAGTAGATCCTGTTATGTCCTTTCGGCTAAACCAGGTTTTATATCGAATGCTTTCTTAAGGCGAAAGGTAAAATCACTCTTTTTTTTTATTACAACAGCTCTTTTGAACACTTTGGCGCCGTAAGAAGTTTTAAAATATAATGCTTCGGGCTCACCTTTCACGTCTTTAAATACTTTTATCTCAGTCATTTTAACGGTATTTTTTTATCATCTTTCTGTAGTACAAAATTCATTTGATTGGCAGCAGCTTTTCAGTCACAAATATCATCAAAACACATGTCGTTCACATGTATAGGCTCGGATTTCTTTCGGGCGGCTTTAATTGCACCAATGAATCCTTCAGGAGTATAGATAGGTCCAGACCTCAACTGCCTTTTTGTTTGGCATTCGATTTATGAGTGAACCGAATCACCCTCGTTTTGGGTATGGCCCTTAATAAGGTATTTATGGGTTATTGTTTTAATATTAGGGTATTTTTGAACAGCATATAAATACATCGCCATCATAAATTTATTCTTTTGCTGTCCAGCACAGTTGTCTGAATAAAACACAACGTCAACTGGCTTGTCCCCATCCGAAATTTTCTGAAGGTATTTAAAAACGCATGTTGCAATCTCATTAACACCTCTATGTGCCTGAGATTCGTCCCACACATAACTTTCTACAAAATGAGTTTTCAGATCATAAATTGTTAGGTTCAGAACATTTAATTTTGACTTATAATAAAACACAGAAATTTCTTCCTTTGGGCATTGAAAAATGGCTTGTAAGTCGTATACCGCGACTATTATATCCTCATCGTTCGTATCCTTCCCTTTCTCTAATCGGGACAATGAATTTTCTTCCTGGTGTTGTAAATAAACTTCTTGTTTTAGTTTTTTTTCTTCGTCTGTGTAATTTTTGTAAGCTTCGCACAATTCACAAGTGTCTTTTTTTTGGAATAAAGAAGAAATATTAAAGTCCTGTGTAAATATACGATAGAACATAACATAATTAACAAAACCAACGTTGTTGTTTTTACAATGCTGAACGTAATCTCTATGAATATCTGATATAGTTTTGCTTCCATCTATGTAATGTCTTTTAGAATTAGCCCGGATATAGTGAGACTCTATTTTAGGTATATCTTCGATAAAAGTTTTTGCTGCGGTTTTGAGTGCATCATCTACGTGTACATGATTGGAGTGACATCCACGGTTGTCTTTCAGATGTGAGACGTTTGTTTCTTTATTCTTTTTTTTTCAGCGCCGTTTCAATAGGTCGATTGTTAATAGGTACCCAAAGTGTTTACGTAAAAAATCTTGCATACTCTGATTTTAACGCCATTTAGTGTGAAAAAAAGGCATTATTTTTATCTCGTTTTGGAGCTATTATACCATTTTCATCGACTCTAACATAACGATGCGCTGGTTTTACATATTCCATTGACTGAAGTATAAGTGACCATTGCCTTTCAACATTTCCCAAATTCCAGTAATCATTTAGAAGATCTTGTCGTTGAGTTTCCGTTATATTGTATCGGCACTTAAATTTGCAGGTTTCTTTGCAAGGTGGTTTAAGTTTCCTTTCAGGCATTTCTTTCTTGGTTTTAGATGATTCTTTTCGACATTCTTTTTCCAGTTACTTTCTTGTCTTAGTCTTTTCTTTCCTTTCTTAGTGGGAGTCTCAATCACAACGATGCCAGGTTCAGTCGGTATTAAATTTTGTTGTTCAGATAAAGGGGGTGTTGAATTCTCATGTTCAGTTAAAGGTGGTGTTGAATTCTCATGTTCAATATCAGATAACAAATTTTCTTGTTCAAATATAGATGGTGATAAATTTTCATATACAAATGCAGATGGTGATGAACTTAAATGTTCAAATACAGAAGGTGATGAATTTAAATGTTCAAATACAGATAGTGACAAATTTTCAGGCAGTAGTGTTGGATCTTGGTAATCCGGATCTTTTGCTGAGTCATCACTATCTGCAAAGATGCAAAATAGCATGTGAGTATTTTAGTTCTTTAGTAATTAAATTTAATCCACCTACCTTCATAGAAGGATGACGACGAGGAGCCACTTGAGGAGCTGCTAGATGATGAACTTGTAGACTCAGTACGTTGACGATGGGACTGAGATATCTCTTGATTATCTAAAATCGAACATGAATTAAATACCTATGCATCAAAACTGTATTATACACTATGACTTACTCTTGAGTCGTTTCTTGATTCTCATTAGAATAACTACGGGTCTCATTAATAGATTCTATGTTTCGTTGACAATATGGTCGGAATTCCGAAAATCATCCTCGTTTTTTTAGGCTACTAGCTCTAACATTAATTTTGATCTCGACCCCATCTGAAAAATATAAAACTAATAAAATCTTATATTCAGCAACTACAACGTTATAAGTTTAAATAAAATACAACTTAACCGAAAAGTATTCTGCAACAAGAATATATCAATAAATAAACCAAATCACATATTACCAAAGAGCAAATGATCTATCATCTTCAACGTTACTCTTTGATTTATGACAGACAAATTCATTATTTTTACATTAAAAACGTGATAACAAAAACCTAACACATTCTTTTTTATCTAAATTTTACAAGAAAAATGTGATAAAATGATATATCACATTGTGGAAAAAGAACAAATTATTCGAAATTACACTTACCTTTTCACCAAAAACGTAATAAGTTCAAATATCACGTTGTTTAAAAAAACTGCGAGCACTTCCTCCCAACACTAACAGGTAATAACTGAGCTGTTCCTTTGTCGTCGCCATCTAGATCGCTTAATGAGAAAGCGCTACAATGTGATATTGTCTTTCTCTCATTGTGACGCCAATTTTAAA
This sequence comes from Diabrotica virgifera virgifera, assembly GCF_917563875.1. Taxonomy (NCBI): domain Eukaryota; kingdom Metazoa; phylum Arthropoda; class Insecta; order Coleoptera; family Chrysomelidae; genus Diabrotica; species Diabrotica virgifera. The sequence goes on from NC_065448.1 coordinate 72,841,471, forward strand.
GTAAAAATAACACGGTTTTGCTGGTAAATAGATCGCGATACGGAGATTTCGATTATCTATGTTCGGAAAAAATTAAATTTTCGAAATGTCACAGTGTCGTCGCAAATGGACGATGTATAGTCGCCATTTTGAATGCCCACCATTTTTGTAAAATGCAAACTCTGAGATGGAGTTATATCTAAATTTGAACCTTTATATTTGTATTTTATTTTTATAATATTTGCACGAGTCTGCCGCACATATGTACATGTGAAGATAAGTTATGCATTTATTTAATGGTAATTTTTAACATAACTAAAACGTTCAAAATATTTCTTAAAAAATATTTTTACGCTCTTTTCAATGGCGTTATTAACTTTTTGAAAAATTAATATATACAGGGTGAAATAATTGAAAAAAAAACAACATTTTACATAAAAACCAGGAAAAACACAACCTTTGGTAAACCGATTCTTCCGGTTCAAGACCTCGATCTTATATATCAAAAAAAGAACCTATATACCAAATTTGGTTAAACTCGGACTTTTCGTTCAGAAGTTATCGTGCTATAGTCACATATGTATAGTCGCCATTTTGACTGCTCGCTATTTTTGTTAAAGGCAAAATCTGAGATGGCCTCGTATCTAAATTTGAACCTTTATATGTGTAGTATATGTGGTCCAAATTATATGTTTCTATCATTAAATGCACAATTATTTCACATATCGGCTGCACTAAAAAGGCTAAATTTGTATGTGCTTTCATCCAAATGTGCATTCCAAAAATTAAACTTACGAACGTAAAATAAAATGTCTATATGTAGTCATAAATCGATGAATCCTTGTTTTGGTCATAATATCTGCAATAATAATTTATTCACCGAAACCTAATAAGATTTGGCTATAAAAAATAAGTAATGGCTTTATCTAATGGTTAAACTTTGCGCATATTTTGCGAAAGCATTAAGATACTAAATTTTCATATATTTTGACAATTTTTATACACGTATCAAATCGTTAGCAGCAATTGGCGATATAGGATCTGGTAGAAATGGAATTTTTCGCGAAAATAGGCCAAAAAATATCCATTCGGAATAAAGATATACATACATGTTACAAAGTCAAGGAGTTACTATTATAGTTCGTTTTACGATACAACGATAAAATGCAGCTATAAAATGAAATGACAGCAATGTACTATATTATTAAATGTATATTAGGTCTGGATCCCGCGTATGAAAAAAAAGTTGATTAATAGCAAGCTGAAAATTTGTTAATAGCTTAAGGGTGTCTAGTAGGAGAAACTTTGATATATGGGAATACTGGAACAGGGGCAGTTTTAATTGTGGAATAGGTTAAAAATTTGGAACGGTCACACCACGAAAACGGCACATTTATTTCGTCCGACAGAATAGACTTAAACTCACCGAACAGAGATTAAACTCTCATGCAAAAATCAGACTGCTATTTATCACCTGTCATAATTCCTTTCATTTGACATATTCTACATGTTCCACTCATTAAAACGCCCATTTGGTGAAAAATAGTAGTCTGATTTTTGCATGAGAGTTTAATCTCTGTTCGGAGAGTTTAAGTCTGTTCTGTCGGACAAAATAAATGTGCCGTTTTCGTGGTGTGACCGTTCCAAATTTTTTACCTGTTCCCCAATTAAAACTGCCCCTGTTCCAGTGTTCCCATATATCAAAGTTTATCCGACTAGACCCCCTTAAGCTATTAACAAATTTTCAGCTTGCTATTAATCAACTTTTTTTTTCATACGCGGGATCCAGACCTATATGGAATTGACTTATTAAAAAACCAGTCGCTATCGTGTTGCAAATACATTAACCGTTCTTAATTTCACAATATAATAAATTTATGGTTAGTGCTAATTTGTTATTTGTTGTATAACAATCGTTCGAATTATAGAATAAATATAAAATGAAAAAAATTGTACTTTCATAATCGAAAATTATTATTCAGGCATGATATTGTTCGTCCGCTATAACTTTTCCCATGCGTCACGATTCATTTTCAAACAAATTAAGTCAAGACATAAAATGAAACGAACTTCGATGTGTATTCGCGGTGTGCAAGTACTTGGAGGGGATACGAGAAACGATCGTGCGAGAATAGCGGAAAAATATTGCAACCTTCTTAAATAATTCATATTGTCAATTGAAATTGTCAAATTGACGTATATTTCATACCTACTGTCATTTAAGAAGAAAAATTATATGTTACTCCACAATATTGATATGATATGCAATTATTATATGTAGTGTTGCCCAAATGCAAGACCAAGACGAGACTTAGAGAGTCTTGGTCTTGGTCTTGCACCAATACACCTGGTCTTGGTCTTGGTCTTGGTATTGCACTCCCGGTCTTGGTCTTGGTCTTGGTCTTGCAGCAAGAGTCTTGCAAGTCTCGCAGTTGCCCACAAGCATATTACTATTTATTAAACGTTACTTTAGATCTTAGAACAACGTAATAGTATAGGTACATTTTCAGCTTGACTTAACATACATGTTGAGGCAGATAAACTTTCCTATTAAAAATATCTCCAGAACTAAAGACAACAGAATCATGAAAATTGGATTGGAGTGTTTTGAAGAGTGATCCATTTAATGAAAATATTTTATCTATTTCCTACTTCCAGTTATACCGAAAGTTGCCTATAACTTCGTTTTTTCAAATGGGACACCCTGTATATTTTTACATTTCTAAATTCTCTTCCATGTCTTCTTTCTGAAATATGAGGTTTTGTAATATCATATAGGGTAGTTTAAAAGATAATTACGTTTTCTTATTAGTTTCGTAGCAGTTTTCACACCCTGTAGAATTGGTTATTTGACATCAAAAACTTTATTTATGTTCAAATGATTTTTAATATAGTCTACTATTGTTAAACATTATTAGTGTAGCTAAATGTTGAATTTGGTATTCAGGGTTGGTCGAAACTCGGAATGAATAGTTTCTGAGTTTTCTTAAATGGAACGCCCTGTATTTTAGTATTGTAATGAAATGATATTTTATGGTACTTTTTTATTTATTAAGCATTCTCGACACCTAACTGCTTAATTTGTGCTTAATTGTTAATCGAACTAACAATCTTAACTACGTAGGTATTTTGATAGCTCAACAATTATTGGTAATTTTTAGGATCAGTCTAGACTTCTAGACTCTAGACTCTAGATTAATATGTATCTATTTCCGAAAAATTATTTGTTATTGAATTATTTGCGAACATTTTATGTTCACGGCCAACCTAATAAAATTTCACATATTTTTTCTTGCAAATAATATTTGGCTTGAATCACCAATAACTCACAAACTAAAGCATTTAGGTATAGGAAATGCTTAAGAAATAAAAAAGTACCATATTATATCATTACAATACTAAAATACAGGGTGCTCCATTTAAGCAAACTCAGAAAATACTCATTCCGAGTTTCGACCAACCCTGTATTCTAAAAGTAAAAAATTAGCTATATGATGTATTCCACGAATATACGACTGTTTTGGATTATCGCGACGACGAATATTTTAGTATGCAACATAAGAAGTACGAAAGTATTTTGCTCTAATAATTACTCCAATAAACAACAATATAATTTGCAATTTTCTTTCGTCCTTCATATTTTGCACAGTAAAATATTCGTTGTCGCGATAATCCAAGAGAGTCGTACCTATATTCGTGGAATGGGGTATACTAACAATTCTTAACAATAGTAGATTATATGAAAAATCATCTGAACATAAATATAATTTTGGATGTCAAACTACTACAATTCTACAGGCTGTGAATATTGCTGCGAAATTAAGAAAAAAATTTAATTCTCTTTTAAACTACCTTATATAACATTACAAAACATTTTAACAACGAAGACATCGAGGAGAATTTAAAAATGTAAGTAAAAATATACAGGGTGTCCCATTCAAAAAAATATATTCCGATATAACCGGAGTAGGAAATAGATGAAAATATTTTCATTAAATAGATCACTCTTTAGAACCCCTTCGTTCCAATTTTCATGATTCTGTTCCTTTAGTTACAAAACCAACCAAATTAATAAATGTATAAACAACTCACATCGGGTGGGGTTTGAACTCACGATTTAAATCTAAACTATCCCTGCCTATAGGTATTATATATGTTATACTCTCATCTATGTTATATTCTCACTAACTGAGCTATCTACGATGTCCCACGGGAGTCAGTCTGTTTCTTAATAAACATTTGCATTTAATAACCTTACATGTGCTAAAAACATGGTTAAACACACAAAAAATCCAATAAATGGCATAAACTTGACTGTATTAAAGAAAATTATTGTCTAGAATGGTATTTTGTTTGACCCATTGATATAATTGCACACTCTGCAAAAAGTTTATATACCTACGATAGTCTTTAGTCTTTAAACTGATAAGGAAAAACAATCAAGTGGGTGTCGTATTATATCAGCTTTGGTGACATCATAACAAGTTTCAAAAGGATATTTATTACTGTCGGTGTCAAAACACAAGATTATTTTATGAAAGGACCTATTCTCAAAATCCAGACAATGACAATGAATTTCAGAGCGAAGGCGTCGTCTGCTATATAAGAAAGAATGTATTATAAAATATTTTATTTTTACATTGTACAAATTTATTATGACTAAAGACTGGATTATATGCAAAATGCATATGCATATATATGCTGCATATTTCTCATGTTTTTCATAAATGCATATGCCTTGCATATTTGGAGATTTAAGAGCATATAAATGCATATTTTGATGGGAATTTACTCTACCCCATTTAAAAATAAGGTATATATTAGTAACATCAACATCCATTAAAATAAAATGTGAAAGTAAATATTTTGCTGTTAAGCTCCTTTGTTGTTGTACCCATAAACATAATGGGCGTTATTTATAGCTGCAGGTATCATTATCCGGATATTTAAGATTTATAGACTTCTCAGAATTTACAAATTACCTAAGTAAATACCGATTATATTTTGAATAACATTACAAATATTACCTGTACTTTCTGCTGGTGTCGGCCAACTATGAATTATTCTGGGAAAACCAACCAAAACGAAATTTTAAGCATTTTAAGGGTAGGATAGATTATTTTATTTTATGAATGGTTAGTCTTAAATCAATCGCCGATTATTCAACTTTTGTGATTGCAAGTTATTGACTATACTGTGTAAAAAAATCATTTTATTATTATTGTGAAAATGCCTAAAGTAGCAAGGGAAAAATCAAGTCTTCTCAGAAGTTGGATTGGAAGTAACAATCATCTAAAAGTTATCGACAGTGAAAGTATGTTTTGCACCATTTGTGATAAAAAGGTAAGTTCTCCACTTCAATAGATTTTTAAACTTATCAAACTTCTTTGCACATCTATGTGTCTGTCTATTCTAAAATGACAAACCGTCCCATTTCTTCAAAAACTGTTTTTTAAAGTTCGCAACGGTTTGGCTTATACAGAGCGAGGTGTTGAGAGTGGCCCACCCTGTATACTACGGTACACTGACTGTACTTTATTGTTTGACGATTTCAATTTCACTTTGAGAAATAAAAAAAAATTGGGGGAGGTTTAAAAAGTTTGATCATTTTAATGTAGGTATCTATTTACGAAAACATCTAAAACATCATTATCATTATATTCCAGATTCCATGTCAAAAGAAATTCCAAGTAGTTCAACACATAAAAACTTCACTTCACCAAACTAAGCTATCAAAAAATGATAATAAACCTCGCCAGCAGATTCTACAGAACAGTTTGCAGATTCAGAATACGTCAGTTGGGCAAGAAACCTTTGCAAAGGATTTATGCCATTTTTTTTTTGAACTGCAATATCCCTCTGCACAAGTTAGAACATAAATCGTGTCAAAACTTTTTAAAAACTTATTGCAAGATTAAAGATAAACCAGCTCAAATACCAAGTTCTTCAACTCTTCGGAAAAAATATGTCAGTGCATGTTACAAAGATGTGATGACGAGTATTAAAAATCAGTTAAAAGCCGAATATCTTTGGATTTCCGTCGACGAAACAACGGATACAAAGGGTCGACAAATTGCGAATCTAATTGTTGGAGTTCTTAACGACTCTGGCGATTTTAAAAACTCATACTTAATTAGTGTAAAATGTTTGGAAAAAACAAACTATGCTACAATAGCTAGATTTGTTAACGAATCCCTAACAAATTTTTTTTTACCTGATCAAGTACCATTTGAAAAAATATTATTAATGCTTAGTGATGCCGCCTCATATATGATGAAAGCTGCATCCAATCTTAAAATCTTTTTCCCTAATTTAATTCACTGTACATGTTTGGCGCACGGCCTAAACAGAGTTGCAGAGAAAGTTAGAATTGAATTTCCCAATGTAAACACCTTAATAAATAATGTAAAAAAAGTATTTCTGAAAGCACCACTACGTGTACAGGTATATAGGGAGATGCTTCCCGATATTCCTTTACCACCAGAACCAGTATTAACCAGATGGGGAACTTGGCTTAAAAGTGCTATATTTTTATCTGAACACTACGACGACATCAAAAGCGTTATTTCAAGTTTTGATCCGACTTGTACCGCTATTGATAACTGTCAAAATATTTTTAAAGAAAAGTCTATTAAAAATCAATTGTTGTATATAAAATCGAATTTCGATATCATTGAAAGTTCAATTACAAAATTAGAGGCTCAAAATTTATGTCTTCACAATAGTATGTCTATTGTTGATTCGGTTAAACAGAAAATAACAAATCTGAATGGGGAAATTGGAGTAAAAATTAAAGATAAACTTGATGACGTTTTAAACAAAAATGAGGGTTTCACTTTATTGCGTTCAATAAATAATATAATCAATTTTGGAAACTTCGATGAAAATATTAATATGGATCCGTCTCTAATAGCAAAGTTTAAATATGCCCCAATTACATCTTGTGACGTTGAGAGATCTTTTTCTGCCTATAAACAAATATTAACAGATAGAAGACATAATATTAGTTTAGAAAATATGAATCAATATATGATTATTTATTGTAACAATAAAAATATGTAAATTTGTTTTATTGTACTCTTTTTATAATATTAGTTTAGAAAATATGAATCAATATTGTAACAATAAAAATATGTACATTTATTTTATTGTACTCTTATTTATCTTGTGGTCAAAATAAAATATTTTGCCGTTTTATTTGTCACAAAACCTGAAGTTAAAAAAATATATTAAGAAATAATAATACAATTTGGTTTAAATTCAAACCTATTTATTTATTTTTATTATTTTTTATTTATTTATGTATTTAACGTAAACCATAAAATTATTCATATAAAAATAAGTGCATATATAAATGCATATTTGCATGTTAATTGTGCATATTCAGCTTGTTTTAAAATGCATATTGCATGCATATTTTAGACATTTTTTAGTGCATATTTTCCAGTCTCTAATTATGACCTCTGAGTACGTGTCAAATAAATGAGGGGCTCGGTAGTAAACAATGATAAGGGACAAATTTTGATTTTTCGCGAAATAGTATGTAAAAGATGGCAAGTGACATGGCAAAGCAGACAATTTTACTTAGTTATCCTCCTAATAATAGATCGAGCCAGATTAATTTCTTAAAATTTGGTAAGGGACATGCATAAGCATGAAAATAATGTTATGTGTCCATGATAATGCATGTTGTTCAAATCTAAATGGATTTTTTGCTGTTAACAGTGACAATTCTGAGAGCTACGATGATTGCAACTCAGATAAAGATCCTAAATTTCAAGTATTTAGTGAAGCTTGGTCAAGTTTCTCTAAAGAAGACAATTTCTTTATATTCTTAGAATAAATGTTCGCCAGTAAAAAATGGTAAGGGATGTACAGTACAACCTCGTTTAACCGGACTAACTGGGACCGGAAGCGATCCGGTAAATCGAAAATCCAGATAATCCGGAAATATAATAAGGTTAATAAAACTACATGTGAAATGATAACGTACTATATTTACACCCTATATGATTTACGCCAGCATTAGGTTTTATTTACAAAAAAGTCATTGATCTTTCTTTGTTTTAATTTTGTGTGACGTTTCAATGCGGCACGATAACGTAAACGTTTCACCATCAAAATTATTTTTTTTTATTTTTTCATTTCGGATTGATCCGGATAATCCGGACATCCGGATGAACGAGGTCCGGATTAACGAGGTTGTACTGTACTTAACATTGTTTGCATCCACGTTCACTTTGCATTAAAACTTAACATTTTTTACTTGCAAACATGAAAATAAATTCTCTCCAGAGCTATATTATTTTTATTTAAACGTTTTAGAAAACCTGAAAGATGTAAAATCATTTTGGGAATTGATTCCAGCTGTTTACCACAAATGGTATCTAAATTTAAAATGAATTCCTAGTACGTACCAAATTATGTTAAGTCAACACCACTTAACACGTTACGTTAAACTATTTTAAATATTTTAGGTAAACAATGTTAAGTTGTAGTTCATATTTTCATACTTTTCTCTAATTAATCATTATAAAAAAATATTTGGTTTTCCATATTTTGCCTACGTATTAACAACATATTCAGCTAGTTTTAACATGCTTCATACTCTTATATTTTTTAGTAAAAAATGTAAGAATATTTTTTTCAAAATTCAATATGTACTTCAAAACTCAAAACTTCTTTACTGTCCCTTACCATTTTTTACTGCCGGACCCCTCAAATATGTCAAGTGTTCTTTTAACACTCGTAAAGCGGTGCTTAGATTCTTACGTAAACAACGGTGCGGGGTGCATTTGCACCCCATCTGTATATCCATTTTTTATATGTGAACGTCGGTAAAATTGATTTGAAAGATAATTATGACTTGTTTATTATAGTATGAAACATAATGTTACAAAGTACCCATTTCTTCTTAAAAAAAATTATTCTCGTTCCAAGATAAACACATGAAATTTTTCAAGAGTGACCAACACAAAGTTTTTACACAAAATACAGTTATGTCGGGACTTTCGGTCTTTTTTCTTTGACATAAGTAACACCGACCTTGTCCCGTAGCTCTGTTAGCTCCAAGTGGAACACCATTTTTCTAAAAAATCACGTAAACGTAAAACTTTTTAGATGCTGCAATGGGTGTAATGTGTTTAGAATTGAATTTAATGCGAATAAAAAAATGGACCAAAATAAAAAAATTATTAAAAAAGATAGGTGAGAAAAACGAGGTCTGGGGTGCTGCTGCACCCCGCACCGCCTTACGAGGGTTAATGTATATTTTGATTCGCTATGTATGTTTATTGTATTGTTCATAATGCGCATAAGTCCAATTTTCCAAATTTTTTTTACCTTTTTTTGCGTCTCATAGTCTCTAAGCATATACCCGAACTACTATATTCCCTAAAACGACACTCAATCCTAACTGCAAGACACAAGAGTCTTGCAGGCTTAGTCTTGTTCTTGCTCAAGTCTTGCACGGTCAGTCTTGGTCTTGGTCTTGCTAAAATAAAGCGGTCTTGGTCTTGGTCTTGGTCTTGCGAAAATGCAAGAACAAGACCAAGACTGCAAGACCAAGACCGATTTTGGGCAACACTAATTATATGTATAAAAGTAAATTTATTAATTGTATTTTGCTTGCAGTACTGCATTTTAATAATTTATTTTATTTGCTACATACAATTGTTTATCTTTTAATAAGATAACCTCAGTCTTATTTTTTCTTCTTATAATTTTCTTTGGCAATGGCCCTGACAATTATCCAGCAACCTGGGCCTGGGCTATATGATTGTCAAATATAATTAAAAGTGGGAAAAAAGTTGCCCAGCTATGAAACCAGGTGTCGCTTTTCCGAACTTGCACGGTCCAATACACCTACATATTGTAAACTGTATACTATATACTGGGTCTACCCCAAAATCCCGAGAGCCACAATCCCGACGGCCAAAATCCCGACACGCCAGAATACCGACAGGCCAAAATCTCGACAGGCCAGAATCCCGACAGGTTTGATAAGTTTCTTTTTAACATATAATTACATTTAGTTTTTGTTTTTTGGTTATGGCCATCTGTTTTTTAATTTTTGTTACTAAACCAAATGTAGTGGTCGGAATTTTTACTTATGCGAGAATTGTTGCATGTCGGGATTCTGGCGTGTCGGTGTCTTGGCCGTCGGGATTTTGGCTGTAGGGATTTTGGCTGTCGGGATTTTGAGCGGCACCGATATATACTACACACATTGGCGTACGTTTCACTTTATGTTTTGACTTAATTTGTTTGAAAATGAATCGTGAGGCATGGGAAAAGTTATAGCGGACGAACAATAAGCAACTTATCATGCTTGAATAATAAAAGCCAGAAATGCTTTTTTAAAGCTTCGTAAATTTCTGACTCATCGCAAGTTGGATTTCAACCTCTGATAGAAGATGCTAAAGCACTGAATCTCAACCTGCGGCCCGCGGGCCGCATGCGGCCCTCTGGCGTTTTTCATGCGGCCCGAAGGCTCACTAAAGGGCCCTGCAAACGATCGAATTATTTGTCAAATTTCACGTGTTTGTCAAATTATTTGATGGTATGCCGATGTGTTTAAGGCGTATTTGTGCGTGAGGCAGACAATTTGATGAATCTAATTGTGAAATTATATTGAAATTTTTAAGAACTCTGATATTAAAGAGCTTATGAACTTTTAATAATAAATAATTATTAATGGTGAATTTAAAAGGAATACCCATTTAAAAAATATTCATCCTTTAATTACTGCATTGGAACTACCCATTTAGTAATCACAAGAAAAATCCAATTCGTGATTAACAAAAAATATAAAGTCATTGTAACCTTGAAACAACACCCTGTAGATTAAAATTTTCAAGATTCGTTTGCACATTTGAAAAGAGCACAAAAACTGAGTTTAAAGGTTCGCTTAAATTTTGTGCGCAGAAAATTTAATGACTTTAATTTTGACATTAAATATACTGAAATTTTTAAGAACTCTCAGGGCCGGTTGTTCGAACGCTAATCAAAAATGATCATTATTAAATATTTAATTACTGTCACCAACTGTCAATGTCAACTTTGTTTGGGTTGCTGAAAACATAATTATGGATTACAATTATGAAATTAGTTAATCAATTATGTTAATATTTGTTATGTTAATTGCTTAAATAATCTCATAATTATAATCAATTATGTTTTCAGCAACCCAATCAAAGTTGACATTGACAGTTGGTGAGAGTAATTAAATATTTGATAGCGATCACTGTTGATTAGCTTTCGAACAACCGGCCCTAAGAGTAAAAAGCCGGTTTTTAAACCACTTTGAATAATAAATTATTAAAGTTAATGAATAAATACTCATTTTAAAAATAATCCATATTTATTTACTATATTGGAACGACCCACTTATTTATCATAAGGAAAACCCAGGTTCGGAATAACAAAAAAATAAAAAATAATTATGACCTTGAAACAATACCCTTATATGAAAATTTTAAGGACATTAATTTCGAAATTATATATTTATATCGAAATTTTTGTTATAAGTTCTCAGAGTTCTTAAAAATTTCGACATAATTTCAAAATTAATTGAAGTCATTAAATTGTCTGCGCAAAAAATGAAGGTGAACTATTGAACTTAGTCTTTTGTGCTCTTTTCAAATGTGCAAACGGGTTTTGACAATTTCAATATAGAGGGTGTTGTTTCAAGGTCACAATCACTTTATATTTTTTTGTTAATCTGGACCTGGTTTTTTGTTGTGATTAGTAGTAAGTGGGTCGTTCCAATGTAGTAACTAAATATTGAATTGCTAAAATCAGAATTTATCAATTAAATTCAATAGTTAATTAATAAAAGTGCTTTAAAAACATGGTCTTTAATCTTAAAGTTCTTAAAAATCAATATACTTCATTTCAAAATTAAAGAGATTAAATTTTCTGAAAAAACTTAAGCGAACGTATAAACTCATTAAACTCATTTTTTTGTGCTCTTTTCAAATGTGCAAACGGGTTTTGGAAATTTCAATATACAGGATGTTGTGTCAAGGTCAAAATGAATATAAGTGTAATAATTTTTTAAATCCGGTCCTGGATTTTTCTTCTGATTAGTAGTTGGGTGGTTTGGCTTCTAAATAAGACATATGTGGACCAAATATAGAAAAATATACAACGTGGTTATAAAGTTATGGGTCTAGAAAGAAATGAGCATATTCGATGATAAAACACCCTGTCACTCGGTTATTAAAATCGAAGGGGCAGTAAATGTAGAATATCTAGCATCGTCTGAGTGACCACTATTCACCATTTAAATATTTCAGTTTCCCAATGAAACACCCTGTATACTACTTCATCTATGCGGCCCACAAACTGTGGCAATAGCTAGTATGTGGCCCAGGAGAAAAAAAAAAGTTAAGTATTGCTGTGCTAAAGTGTTACGTTTGGCCTGTGGTCTGTGGTCTTGTAGGAATGGAAGCATGGAAGTTAAAGGCCAGTTCCCTTAACAAACTTGAAGTGTTTGAAATGTGGTACCTGCGTCAAATGCTTAGAATATCATGGACGGACAGAGTCAGAAATGAGGAAGTATTAAGAAGAGAGGGCTTACAGTATAGGAAACTTTTTAATTATGTTAAAAGAGACTGCATATTTAGGTACATATTACGAGGAGAACGATCAGGAGCGTCATTTGAAATTTTGTTTGGGGGGGGGGGGGGGGGCAAGCACTATATATACAATACATTATATATCATGTTATGATGAATATTGATGTATTTTTTGTAAATTTCAGTCATTTTTTAGGGCCAGGGGGGAGCAAATGCCCCCCCTGGACGCCCAAATGACGCCCCTGAGAACGATACACTTTTGAGCAACTGATACTAGAAGGAAAGATCGAGGCTAAGAGGTGTCTGAGGCGCAAAAAGATGTCATGGCTGAGTAATATTCGCCAATATACAAGAATCCCAAAGACCTGGAGTAATATGACTGGGTCAGAAACCCTTTCCAGTTATCCACATTATCAACACTTTCAACAGAGGAAGAAGAACAACTGACATAATTGTCCTGTGATTCCAGCCTAAAACTTCAATACGACAAGGACACACTGTTTGAATTTTGGAGCTCAGTTTCTCATGAATATCATGTCATCAGCACTGCAACATTAAAGGTTTTATTACCATGTGCGACTTCGTACTTGTACGAAACGAAATTTTCTGCAGTGACAGTAATTAAAAACAAGTACAGGTCAAACATAAACTTATAAAAAGAAATGAGAGTGGCAATTTCCAAATTGGAGCCCCGCTTTCATAAGCTGTGCTCAAAAAAGCAAGAACATCCCTCACGTTAACCAGCCAGTTACATAAAAAAATATCCCTTTTTATTTTTGTGCCTATGTTTTGAATTCGTTCTTAATTTCTAATAAAAATATAAATGTTCAAATAGTTCTTTTGTTATAACGATAACCTGTTACTAGGCTAGTACTTACTAAAATTGGTAAATTTTATTGTGGTTGGGTCTCAATACCAAAGTCTCAAGGGCGTCACAGTACGAATAAGTTTGGGAAGCCCTGGTCTAGACGATCCTAGAAGCGACTGAAAGACTCCGTCAAGCGTCATTTATTTGGGCTTTGACTAAGACCTTAAAGTCAGCCTTGAGGATTGACTAGAAAAACCTAGCAGCACCAGAGTTTCGATCACGTAAATTTTACCTTTAAATTACTTAGTCTTTTAAATATTTCCATGTGTATTTTCACTTACATCTCCTAATAATATTTGTGCAACCTGTCAACTATTTATTTTTTAGGCCAAATGTAAAATCAATGGAAATGGAAAACTATTGGGTATTGAATGCTTAAAAGTTAACCTTTCGCTGTTGAATCAAAGAAAATCGAAATGTTCAATATTGCGAATGTTTTTTACAAAAGAATGTTTTTTGTCCCTATAAGAGCATCCAACACATCTGATCTGAAGAACATGCTAATCTTCAGATTTGTAATTCTAGGTTTACGAACAACAGCTTGAACTACAACGAAGACGAACGAACGGAGTGAAAAACGCATTTCGCTATAGCTGTACAAACCGCCTATGCCGTGCCGTTGTCGTCGTCTCGTCGCCATCCCACCATCGCCACCGCCAGTTCTGTGAGTGCGTTCGATGTGGGAGGATTGTTAAATCGCTCCTAGATCTCGTTTTGCCGAAAGCCGACGATAAATTAGTGATTTTCTTGTTTTTCTCAGTTTGTCATTGTATTTAATCGTTAAGTGTCACCTAATCATAACAAAAAACTGATTCAGTGAGAGTGATTTATTTTGTACCTTTGGTGAATGTGCATTTTAGTACCTAGTGTAGTACTCTGGCGTCGTTTTACGTTGTTAACAACGGCTGCTCAGTGTAGTAAAGGCTAATGCATCGCTAAAGGTAAATGATCACAATCAGATTATAGGTTGCGCTACGCTAGCCGAACATAAGTACATTAATGACACTTCTGTTTATATACGGTGTGTACATGTAATTACAGTGCCCTAGATTTTCATACCATCTATTACATTACCAAGTATCCACTATGAACTCCACAAAATAGTTTACATTTGTTCAAATTAATATCGCAAAAGTACCATTCTTTTCGAAAAAATAATTCCTTACTAAACGAGTACCTAAGCCGCAAAGTAATTTACAACAATTTGACTTTATTTAGATCTGATTAATAAAAATATTATGTTGCCCAAACTGTCATTTTAAATCATCGATCATACCAAAGGTAGACAGACACTCAACCCACCCAACATGTTTTTGTTTCTATCTGGTGTGTCAGCGGAAAACGTGATCCAGAGGTCATTCGTCTATTGCTTACTTACAATTTTTATAATATCAACAGATACGATCATTTTCGAGCTTCTTTTGTTTAAAAAACCTTAACTTTCTTTTCAGTACTACCGGTTTGGTGGTAGTACCGACACAATAACACAGCTGGTGCTTTGTTGTTGTTTTGATTTGTGGATAGTCATTTAAAATCATTTGACATGTAAATAAATCGATCGGGAGTGCTCGGTACTAAAATCGACTTCTACAGTGTTGCCGGTTGGAAGAATATTAGTTGATTCTTTTTTTTTTTACAAATGAAGATTAGGTATTGATTGTATTAAAAACATGTAGGTAGGTACTAAACGCTTATACAATATACACTTCGATATTTAGGCAGTTGTAATTGACTATGGATTATGAAATACGGTATATTAATGTGGCTTTGAGCTTTAGATTATGTTAAGAAATCCTTTATTGACGAATAATTAATAGTGGCACTTTTCTCCTCATTTTTGTGGAATTTGGTGGAGATTTGTAAATATTAGAAAACCACGTTGGCTGCAATAGCTGAAAGCTTTCTTGACGAATCGATAGCGCAGATATGAGTTATCCAATAAAATGCTACATTCGCCACACTCAAGCTCGCTGACCATCTCAAAAGTTGTTTATGAAATCAGTGTTTCTATGTGGACAGAAATTGAACAGGATAATAGCTATTTGTATAACAAGGGAGGAAAGTGCTACTTTTCCTCCCGAGAATGAAGTTTAATGCCCGACGCGTAGCGGAGGGCAGTAATCATTCAAGGGAGGAAAAGGCACTTTACTCCAATGTTATACATATGGTTTTTCCACCTTCCTCAAATTAATAACAAGTCATTTTTCATTTTTACTCAATTTATTTATGTAACTAACCAACAAAATTTATTAAAACTAAAACTAACAAGTAGGTACAATATAACTCAACTGGCAAATATATGTCAAATTATTAATGTAAACATTGTTCAATCAAAATAACAATTTACTGTTTTTTACCAATCTGCAAAATACAGGGTGTTTTATAAATAAACGTTAAAATGTATAGATACTTACGTAATAGAAAATAGATATTGTACAGGGCGTCAATAAGTTATGTTTCATGAATGAAATACCATGACGTCACTTTTACTTTTTCTCTCTAGGGAGGAAAAGTACAACTTTGCTCCATACAATCAGGTCCGGAAAAGTATACTTTCGGTAGAGGTAGGTAGAAATAATTATTTTCCATGCTCGGAAAGCACTAAAAAACTGATTATGATAAATTTGTTAAGTGTACATTGAATAATTCCAATATTACTTCAATTAATAGAAGAGAGGAATGATCAACCATGATAATAATTTATCTATAAATTTTTGACGTCTGTGAGCGGAATAGAAATAGATTTTATCCCATGCCATAAAATGTGACTTTTCAGCAACTGACAAGAGTTGGCAAATTGTGACATGTGAAAACTTAAATTAAAATCTCAGAATATGTTATGGTGTGAAAGTTTTGAAAGATGAAATTTGAAATTAAAACTGCTTCATAAATAAAGCAATCTGCTTATTATAAACCACTAGATACTACCTACTATATGTCGGTTTCTAGCATTTTGCGATTTTCAATCTCCACTTCCTCTGGATGTTCCATAGGTCTTCTTCTGTTTCTTTCTCTCACCTTTTGGCTACTCCCTATCTCCAACTTGTTCTCGGTCTACCTCGTTTTCACTTGCCTTCTGGTTGTCATTCTATTATTTCCTTTGGTATTCGTTATTATTTATCCAATCTTTGTATATTAATGTCCGAACCAGATAAGTTCCGTGAGTGTGTTCGAGGTGGCAGGATTGTTAAATCGCTCTTAAATCTCGTTTTGCCGAAAGCCGACGCAAATTGGTGTTTTTACTTGTTTTTCTCAGTTTGTCATTGTATTTAATCGTTCAGTGTGACCTAATCATAACAACAAACTGATTCAGTGAGAGTGATTAATTTTGTACCTTTGGCGAATGTGCATTTTAGTAACTAGTGTAGTACTCTGGTTTCGTTTTACGTTGTTAACAACGGCTGTTCAGTGTAGTAAAGGCTAAAGACCGCGTCTCACCATCAAATAATTTGATCAAACTGGTTTGAGCAAACTGAAAGTGACAGTTAGTGATGTCACATCCGGAGTGTTCATTGTGGATAATAATGAAAAATTTTAATTTTAAATAAAGTACAAACAAATTAGTTGACATTTAATTGTCCACGACCACCAACCAGATGGGCTGACGATCTGAAACGTATTGTCGGCAACTGGATGCAAGCCGCACAAAACAGAGAAAGATGGAAAGAGCTGAGGGAGACCTATGTCCAGCAGTGGACGCGTACGGGTTGATGATGATGATGATGACAAACAAGTTAGACAACTCAATACAAAAAATTTGATAAAACTAGATTGATAGTGAGAGCACAGATTTTTAGAATTTCAAAAAAGAGTGAGACGCGGCCTTAATGGATCCTAAAGGTAAATCATCACAATCAGATTATAGGTTGCGCTACGCTAGCCGAACTTGCCGAACATAGTAGTTTCATTAATGACACTTCTGTTTATACAGTATGTCCCTGTAAGTTGTATCCATATGGAAAACTTATTTATTATTAATTTTACGATAAAAAGTTATTCTTCATAAAAAGCTCTGCATGGTCCAAAACCTAAGATTCAACCATGAGATATAAAATTTTATGAATATTATACGAGGTATGTCAAAAAGTTTGAATTTCACCCAAAAGTAGCTTTATTTTTCACAATATTGAAAATTGCTATTATGAAAAGTTGTTTGGAATTAAAAACTATATTCTAATATGCAATTACATCCTTCTAATTGAAAATTTTTTTCAATTCTGATAAGTCTTTTATTATTAATTTTACGAAAACAAGTGATTCTTAATAAAAAGTTCTGCATGGTCTGAAACCTAAAATACAACCGTCTTATGTCAAATTTTATCAATTTTATACAAGGTATGTCAAAAAATAAGAATTTGGCTCAAGAGTAAAATACCTTTATTTTTTCACAATATCGAAAATTGTTATTATGAAAAGTTATTAAGAATTAAAAACCTTATTTTAGTATGTAATTACATCCTTCTAATTGAAATATTTTGAACTATAAAGATACTTTACTTTTGATCTAAATTTATCTTTTTTGACATACCTCGTATAAAATTGACATAAGATGGTTGTATTTTAGGTTTTTGAGTATTTTAGACCATGCAGAACTTTTTATTAAGAATAACTTTTTTCGTAAAATTAATAATAAACGAGTTATTAGAATTAAAATTACTGAAAATAATGTTAGTTATCCATAACTTTTCAAAAACAAAATTTTTCAATTAGAAGGATGTAATTGGATATTAGAATATAGTTTTTAATTCCAATCAACTTTTCATAATAGCAATTTTCAATATTGTGAAAAATAAAGTTAATTTACTCTTGAGTGAAATTCAAACTTTTTGACATACCTCGTATAATATTCATAAATTTTGATATTTGATGGTCGAATCTTAGGTTTTGGACCATGCAGAGCTTTTTATGAAGAATAACTTTTTTTCGTAAAATTAATAATAAAAAAGTTTTCCATATGGATACAACTTACAGGGACATACTGTATATCGTACATGTTATTACAGTGCCCTAGATTTTAATAGATACCATCTATTACAATACCAAGTATCCACTGTGTACTCCACAAAATAGTTTACAACAATAAACAAAAATGTTTATTAGTCCAGAGAAATAAGATTTTTCTCGTGACACATCCCCCTCCAGGCCGAAACCAAATTTTTTGAGTAGTATGGACATCTATATTAATAACCTATATGTTTCCTGCAGCCGATTTTGATGATATACATAGTTATAAACAAATGAAGATCAAAAAACGCTAAATTTTCGCTTTTTTCGTCTATTACTAAAAAGTAAAGCATTTTAAACAAATTTGAGAGTTAGAAACTGATAAACCATATAAAAAACTTTAATATTGCGTTCGCTGCATATGTCTATCCTTATTTGTTGCTTAGAAAATTGCAAAATAAGTCATAAATTTTGGGATTTTATAAATGTTCATAACTTATGCAAAAATTAAGTTAGAACTTTCTTATTACACGGAATGCTGAGACATCTGGTGATTAAATTATATTCTAAATTTCAAAGCAATTGGTCAAATAGTTTAAAAGTTATTTAATTTGTTTATCCCAAATTAATTTTTTTTGCAACACTATAAGTCAGAAAACGATTAGGTTACAGTAATACTTTGGACAGTTTATGAAAGAAGAAGATTTGTGCTATTAACTTAATTTAAAAAAAATGACAAAAAATAATTTTAAATAGTGTAAAATTATTTTGCAAAAACATGTCGATTTTTTGCTTATAAACAATTAGAATAACTTTTTAACCGTTACCCGTAGAAAAATTCTTTTTCCATATTTAGAAAGACTGAATTTTTATACATATTTAGAAAGAAAAACAATTGTCCTAGGACAATTAGGGACAAAGTTAACCCCCTTCTATTTTTAATTCACAGCAGCTTTGTTTATAACAATTAAGAAATAAAATTAGCCGCATTTGAAAGAAAATACTTCAAAGTTTTAATGTACCAAGTATACAAAAGATTTCCTTTGAAGGAAATCGTCCACAAAGCTTAAAAATATGGCCCTTAAAATCGGCCGGCGTTGAAACTTGGGATAGCGATGAGAGGGGGGAATAAGCTGTTAACTGTATCTCTGGTTCTCGATTATTTATTTCGTTGTTTCTTTTTTTAATCTGTATGTACTTTTTACGTACATTACGAATATGCGGTATTTAAATAAACTAATTGTTATATACACCATCAAATTTGTTTAAACAATTTTTTTTTCAATTTTTTAAATAATATTTGATGTAACTTTTATTGTAAAACGTACATATTAGTTATACAGGGCGTAACAAAAATACAGGTCATAAATTAAATCATATATTCTGGGACCAAAAATAGATCGATTGGACCTAACTTACCTTAATACAAATGTGCACATAAAAAAGTTACAGCCCTTTGAAGTTACAAAATGAAAATCGATTTTTTCCAATACATCGAAAACTATTAGAGATTTTTTATTGAAAATGGACATAAATCATTCTTATGACAGGAACATCTTAAAAAAAAATTATAGTGAAATTTGTGCATCCCATAAAAATTTTATGGGGGTTTTGTTCCCTTAAACCCCCCAAACTTTTGTGTACGTTCCAATTAAATTATTATTGTGGTACCATTAGTTAAACTCACTGTTTTTAAAACTTTTTTGCCTCTTAGTATTTTTTCGATAAGGCAGTTTTTATCAAGTTGCGACTTCTTTTTTAATATATTTACATAAAAATTTTATGGGGGTTTTGTTCCTTTACTTCCCCGAAATGTTTGTGTACGCTCCAATTAAACTATTACTGCGGTACCATTAGTTAAACACAATGTTTCTAAAACTTCTTTGTCTCTTAGTATTTTTTCGATAAGGCACCTTTTATCAAGATATGGCTTCTTTTTAATATGGTTCAAAATATACCTAAACATGAAAATTATAAATAAATTTTCATACGATTACCAAGTCTCCATAATCGTACTTAACCATATACAAATATGTGGTGGATTTGACTAATATTCAAAATATCAATAAAAACTGACTTTTCGAAAAAGTACTGCGGCAAAAAAGTTTTAAAAATATTGTGTTTAACTAATGGTACCACAATAATAATTTAATAATTTAATTGGAACGTACACAAAAGTTTGGGGGGGGGGGGGGTTTAAAGGAACAAAACCCCCATAAAATTATTATGAGGTGTCAAAATTTTACTATAATTTTTTTGTAAGTTGCTCCTGCCATAAAAATACCACATGTCTATTTTCAATAAAAAATCTCTAGAAATTTTCGATATAGTGGACAAAATCCGATTTTCATTTTGGAACTTCAAAGGGCTGTAACTTTTTTATGTGCATATTTATACTAAGGTAAGTTAGGTTCAATCGAACTATTTTTGGTTCCAAAATATGCGATTAAATTTATGACCTGTATTTTTGTTACACCCTGTAATTATTATATACTATTCCTATTCAATTATTCCTAAATCTTAAATTGGCTTATATGTAATATTGAACTGAAAATAAAAAATCTCAAATAAACTAGGTTTTATTTCTTGATAAACATGCTACTAACGAAAAATGAAATGTAACAAAATTAGAGAGAGGATAAAAAGAACAAAATTATTTTCAGAAATTTTCTACAATATTGTAATAATTGTATCTTACAACATTGAAAGTTATAATTTTAAGATTGCAAAAAAATATCTGGTATAAAGAAGATCTGTTGATCGGATCGGTACTAACGGTTCTTAGCTTAATTTCCAACCCCAATCAATTACGTTTATCTCTTGTTTGGTGGTTCTGTAACTTCAGTTTTTCATTCATCTAATAGCATGTTTACCAAAAAAATAAAACTTAGTTTATTTGAGATTTTCTGATTTCCATAGACCAATACTATTTTAAGAAACAATTGAATGGGATAATTTGTTTTTCATACTTTAAATTATTGCTAAGTTTAATAAAAACTATGTATTATTATATTATTCATAAATATTTATGTTTTGTAATTAAAATTACTTCAAATATTATTAAAAAAAATTGAAAAAAAAATTGTTTAAACTAATTCGATGGTGTATATAACAATTAATTTATTTAAATATTGCATACTCGTACTGTACGCAAAAAGTACATACAAATTAAAAAAAGAAACGTCGAAATCCATAGGCGAGAACAAGAGATACAGCTAACAGTTCCTTCCCCCTTCTCATCGATCTCCCAAGTTTCAAGGCCGGCCGATTTTAAGGGTCACATTTTGAAGCTTTGTGGACGATTTGTTTGAAAGTATATATTTTTTATATTTGGTACATTAAAACTCTGAAGTATGTTCTTTCAAATGTGACTGATTTGATTTCGTAATTGTTATAAAGAAAGCTGCTGTGAATTAAAAAGGGGGGGGGGGGGGCAACTTCGTCCCTAATTGTCCTAGGACAATTTTTTCTTTTTTTAAATTTGTATAAAAATTCAGTCTTTCTAAATATGAAAAAATAATTTTTCTACGGGTAATGGTTAAAAAGTTATTCTAATTGTTTATAAGCAAAAAATCGACATGTTCTTGCAAAATAATTTTGCGATACTTAGAATTATTTTTTGTAATTTTTTTTTTAAATAAGGTTTAGTATAAATCTTCTTCTTTCATAAACTATCCAAAGTGTTACTGTAACTTCATAATTTTCTGACTTATAGTATTGCAAAAAAAATGAATTTGGGATAAACAAATTAAATAACTTTTAAACTATTTGACCAATTGTTATGAAATTTAGTGTATGCTTTAAGCCCCAGAAGTCCCAGCATTCCGTATAATAAGAAGGTTCTAAGTTAATTTTTACATAAGTTATAAATATTTATAAAAACTCAAAATTTATGAATTATTTTGCAATTTTCTAAGCAACCAATAAGGATAGACATATTCAGCGGACGCGATATTAAAGTTTTTTATATGATTTATGAGTTTCTTACTTCCAAATTTGTTTAAAATGCTTAGTCTTTTGGCAATAGACGAAAAAAGCGAAAATTTAGCGTTTTTTGATCTTCATTTGTTTATAACTATGTATATCATCAAAATCGGCTGCAGGAAACATATAGGTTATTATAATAGATGTCCACACTACTCAAAAAATTTGGTTTCGGCCTGGAGGGGGTTGTGTCACCAACATGATATTTTTTTTCCTTATTTCTCTGAACTATATCTACTCTATGTCATATTATGTATAAGCGTTGATTGATAAATACGGAGTATTTACAATATATTTACCAGTATATTTATCAGTCAACGGTATAAGTTTTAAGTTTGTGAATACTGTCATTATAGATAGCAGTGCGTGAAGTGTTTAAAGTGTGCGTGAAGTAACAATGTATTTTAAATGGGACTTACTTTTTCGCACTGTTTTTAACACACTTTCATATAATCAAATATCCTTAACTTTCGCGTTGTCATGGTGATGACATACTGAGCAATAAATTACGACAAAAGTTTTGACAGTTTTGTGGTTTGAAAGAAGTTAGAATTTTTAAATGTCAAAGTTCTAAAAATTGTAGAATAGAAATGAATTCAAGTGACGAAGAGTTACAGTTTTTTTATTTGTTTATGGTAGAGTAGATAAAATATTGTATGAAATTGTGCGTGAAGTACCTACTTTTTGCGAACTTACGCGATGTATAACACTCGCCCCGCTGTCGCTCGTGCTCTAAATATCGCGTGCGTTTGCAAAAAGCATACTTCACGAACTGTTTCATAAATAACTATTATACCCCATTCCACGAATATACGACCCTCTTGGATTATCGCGACAACGAATATTTTACTGTGCAAAATATGAAGAATGAAAGTAAATTGCAAATTATATTGTTGTTTATTGGAGTAATTATTAGAGCAAAAAACTTTCGTCCTTCTTATGTTGCACACTAAAATATTCGTTGTCGCGATAATCCAAAACAGTCGTATATTCATGGAATACACCATAAATGGTATTTACTTTTTCGCACTGTTTTTGACACACTTTCATATAATCAAATATCCTTAACTTTCGCGTTGTCATGGTGATGGCGTAATGAGCAGTAAATTACAACAAAAATTTTGACAGTTTTGTGGTTTAAAAGAAATTAGAATTTTTAAATGTCAAAGTTCTAAAAATTGTAGAATAGAAAAGAATTCCAGTGACGAAGAGTTACAGTTTTTTTTATTTGTTTATCGTAGATAAAATATTGTATGAAACTAAACTGTGAGTGAAATACTTTTTGCGAACTTACGCGATGTATAGCACTCGCTCCGTTGTCTCTCGTGCTCTAAACATCGCGTGCGTTCGCAAAAAACATACTTCACGAACTGTTTCATAAATAACTATTGACATTTGTTCAAATGCATATTTATGATTACACAAAAATATGGTACAAAAGTACCATTCCTATTCCTGTCGAAATATTATGTTCTTTGACTTCCAAGATAAGTACTAAGAGCAAAGCGCAAAGTTATTAAAAACAATTTGACTGTATTTAGATCTTAATAATAATAAATATGATGTTGCCCAACCAAACTGTCAATTTAAACCATCGATCATACGAAAGGTAGACAGACACTCAACCCACCGAACATGTTTTTGTTTCAATCTGGTCTGTCAGCGGAAAACGTGATCCAGAGGTCATTCGTCTATTGCTTTCATACAATTTTTTTAATATCAACAGGTACGATCATTTTCGGGCTTCTTTTGTTTAATAAACTTTAACTTTCTTCCCAGTACTACCGGTTTGGTGGTAGTACCGATACAATAACACAGCTGTTACTTAATAATGTTTTGATTTGTGGATAGTCATTTAAAATCACCTGAAATGTAAATAAATCGATCGGTAGTGCTCGGTACTAAAGCGATTCCTCCAGCGTTGCCGGTTTGAAGAATATTTCTTTGTAAAACAGTTTTTTTTTTTTTTTTTTTTTTTTTTTTTTTTCCTGGAAGCCGTCTGTTGTGAACCGGTTGTACTGCAGCCACTTGGCTTATTGTACATCTTCCATTGTTTATGAAACCCATTCCAGAATTCTGGAACCCTGTACCAGCTTGTACAGGTCTAGTGGGTGGGTGCCATATAATTTTGGAGTCATTTCGATGTCTCCGAAAAGTGTTTGCCGCCTCCGATCCAATGCCTCACAGTCATGCAAAATATGGTTGACTGTTTCAGGTTCTCTGTTACAGAGTCTGCAGCTCAAGTCTCCATGAAACAGCCCCATTGTATGCAGGTGACCCTTAACTGGCGCATGTCCAGTGAGGAAACCTGTTATGACTCTGAGCTGATTCCTGCTTGTTTTCAGCAGTAACTCAGCTCTACTAGCACATGTCCGTCCGATATACATCTTGCCATGTGTTTGACCGGGTACACTCTCCCAGTGTGAGTTGTGTTGGCTTCGGATCCAGGCTTTTTTTCGTTCGCGGACGGTGCTTTTTGGCACTCCCACGGCCGGCTCTGGACCCAGGTATTTTGTAGCTGATGCTCTCTTGGCAAGTGCATCAGCTCTTTCATTGCCGTATATGCCCCGATGACCTGGAACCCATACCAGTATAACACTGTTATGTTGTGCCAGTCTATCAAGTTCTTGTCGACATTCCCACACCAGCCTAGAGTTCACCTTAGGGCTTATAAGAGCCCCAATGGCTGCTTGGCTATCTGTGCATATGTTAACCCGCTGCAGTTCGAATGCCCTCAGGTTGTTTTCTCTTGCACACTGCAAGATTGCAAAAATCTCTGTCTGAAATACGGAGGTACATTCTCCCAGTGGAATAGAAATGTTGAAATTTCCACCACTATAGAATATTCCTGAGCCCGAACCGTCTGCAGTTTTAGACCCGTCCGTATACCAGGTGCAACCCTGCAGTCTGGGTCGAGAGTTTCCTCTGTCCCATTCGTCTCGTGGGCAAATGTCCACTTGAAAAGGTACTTCAGGCATATATCTTGATGTCATATGGTCAGAAATCATCATCCATTCGGCATCATTGATTTCATTCGTTATTTTACTATGTCCTGATTTAACTGGTACGTTGCTCAGGTTTTCTCGCAGTCTATAATAGCCCATTCTCGCCTCACCTCTTATTGTTATATGTAAAGGAGGGAGATCCAGTAGTGCCTCCATAGCTGCCGTAGGTGTGCCCCTCATAGCCCCCGTGATCCCGAGACAAGCAAGTCTTTGCACCTTGCTTAATTTGATGATGGCACTTTTTTGCTGCACTTTTGGCCACCATACCACTGATGCATATGTAATTGTGGGTTTTACTACCATGTTATAAGTCCAATATACCATGTCTGGTCTCAAACCCCACATTTTTCCATGAGTACGTCTGGCTACCATTAACGTAGATACCGCTCTCTTCGTTATTCTTTCTATCTGCTGATTCCAAGTAAGTCTTGAGTCTAATATTATCCCGAGATACTTTACTTCACTCACCAGATTTAAATGTATACCATTTAGACTTTGAGGACCCAATTCCTCTGAATTCCTTCTTTTAGTAAATTTCATGATTTTGGACTTTAGAGGACAGAGGACCCAATTCCTCTGAATTCCTTCTTTTAGTAAATTTCATGATTTTGGACTTTAGAGGACTGATGTTAAGCCCTACATTTGAAGTCCATTCTGTAACTACTGTCAGAGCGTGTTGCATTCGATCTCTGACTGTACCATTAAATTTTCCGTGGGCTAAGATGACTAGGTCATCCGCATAGCCCAGGACGTGATGCCTATCGTTGTCGAGTCTAGCTATCAGGCCATCCATGACCAGATTCCACAATAGAGGAGATAAGACTCCCCCCTGTGGGCAGCCTCTGGCTACCTGAGCTGACACTGTATCCCCTAGCAACGTAGCATATATCACACGGTTTCTCAGCATGCAGTCTATCCATCTACAGCTTGTTTCGTCTATTCCTTTTAGACGGATCGCCCTTGTGATCGCTTCGTAAGAGGTGTTGTCAAATGCTCCCTCAATATCGAGAAATGCACCCAACATCACCTCTTGGTTTTCTAGAACGTACTCCACTCTCTGTACAAGATGGTGCAGTGCCGTTTCTGTGGAGACTCCCACTCGATATGCATATTGTCCCCGATGTATCGGACTTTCAACCAATACACCATCCCTGATATGCCTATCGAGCAGTTTTTCTAAGGTCTTCAGTACGAATGACATCAGACTTAATGGCCGCAGAGACTTGGCCCTTTCCTGTCCGATTTTGCCAGGTTTGGGTATAAAAGCCACCCTTATCAGCCTCCATGCTTTTGGTATGTACCTCAGCCCTAAACTAGCCTGCAGTATCTTACACAATTTTTTGAAAAGAAGGTCGTTTCCCTTCTGTAGAAGTATTGGATAAATCCCGTCCGGACCCGGTGATTTATATGGCTCGAATGAGTTTATTGCCCATTTGATTTTGTCCTGGTTTATAACTTCTTTTGCCACATGCCAGTTTTCCCTAGAACCATAATTCATGATATCCAGTCCGGTTTGCCATGTGTCTAGTGGTATCAGTTTTGTCTCAGACTCAGGAAAGTGCACCCTGAAAAGCTCTTTCAGGGTGTCTTCACCATTCTGAGTGTATTCACCTGACTCTTTTTGGAGCGAGGGAATACTTGTGGTTTAAAAGAAATTAGAATTTTTAAATGTCAAAGTTCTAAAAATTGTAGAATAGAAAAGAATTCCAGTGACGAAGAGTTAGTTTTTTTTATTTGTTTATCGTAGATAAAATATTGTATGAAACTAAACTGTGAGTGAAATACTTTTTGCGAACTTACGCGATGTATAGCACTCGCTCCGTTGTCTCTCGTGCTCTAAACATCGCGTGCGTTCGCAAAAAACATACTTCACGAACTGTTTCATAAATAACTATTGACATTTGTTCAAATGCATATTTATGATTACACAAAAATATCGTACAAAAGTACCATTCCTATTCCTGTCGAAATATTATGTTCTTTGACTTCCAAGATAAGTACTAAGAGCAAAGCGCAAAGTTATTAAAAACAATTTGACTGTATTTAGATCTTAATAATAATAAATATGATGTTGCCCAACCAAACTGTCAATTTAAACCATCGATCATACGAAAGGTAGACAGACACTCAACCCACCGAACATGTTTTTGTTTCAATCTGGTCTGTCAGCGGAAAACGTGATCCAGAGGTCATTCGTCTATTGCTTTCATACAATTTTTTTAATATCAACAGGTACGATCATTTTCGGGCTTCTTTTGTTTAATAAACTTTAACTTTCTTCCCAGTACTACCGGTTTGGTGGTAGTACCGATACAATAACACAGCTGTTACTTAATAATGTTTTGATTTGTGGATAGTCATTTAAAATCACCTGAAATGTAAATAAATCGATCGGTAGTGCTCGGTACTAAAGCGATTCCTCCAGCGTTGCCGGTTTGAAGAATATTTCTTTGTAAAACAGTTTAATTCTTTTTTCTTTACGAATGAGGATTGCTTATCGATTGTATTACAAATATGTAAACATTTATTTATACAATATACCCTTCTATATTTAGGCCGTAGTTGAATATGGATTATCAAATATGGCGATAGCAATGACTACGAATTTGACCTTGTTAGAAGTTAGAATAGATTGTGTTAAGAAATCCTTTGTTGAGGAATAGTGGCAATTATTAAAAAAAGTCGAATCCTTTTTTTTAGTTGTTTTTATTAATAATTGGAATACACCATTTTTAATATTCCTTTCAAAAGTAGTAGTCTTTCGATAATGATGTTTTAGTTAGGTTATTAGTGTTCAATATGTTTTTTTTTCCTAATAATATTTTTAAAATATCCCTGAATGCGTCACTTCTTTTCATATTATTTTGCCCTCTCAGGTTTCTATTAATAGGGAGAGGTAGAAATTTTTCTGTTATAGGTATTTCCGAAAAAGAATATGTCAAAATATTCCCGATCTGAGCTAATGGACTATAATAGGTTTTGGCCTTATAATTATTTGTCCATCTTCATTTCTTATCATGTCCCATTTTGATTTTCCGCACATTTTTCTTCATTTTATTTCGATTGCGTTGATGTTTGATTAATTTTTTTTTCTAAATTGTCCAGTCGTCGCTTGCGCATGTTATTATTGACCCTGCTCTCGTATTGTGAATATTTTATTTTCAACATGTTTAAGTACATCTTTGAGTCTTAGCATTGCATTAATTGTGTAGTATAATCGTGTACCTACTTATTTCCACGGGCGCCCATATAAAAATTTTCAGGGGGGGGGGCAGACGTCAAGATTTTACACATTATATTTTGTATACTTTGGATAACCATATATAGTTAACAGCACCCGAAAAGCTAGGGCCACGGACCCCCTATGGGTATGGGCGCCCATGCTTATTTCCTCTATTTGTTATTTCGGAGTTAATTTTACCATCCTCAGTTACAATGCTGCCCAGATAAATAATGTCCCATTACACCACCATTTCAATAAATATATGAGTGCATTGAGGTGGGAGGATTGTAAAATCGCTCCTAGTTTTGCCGAAAGCCGACGATACATTAGTGATTTTTTTGTTTTTCTCAGTTTGTCATTGTAGGTATTTAATCGTTCAGTGTGACCTAATCATAACAAAAAACAGTGAGAGTGATTTATTTTGTACCTTTTGTGAATGTGCATTTTAGTACCTAGTGTAGTACTCTGGCTTCGTTTTACGTTGTTAACAACGGCTGCTCAGTGTAGTAAAGGCTAATGCTTCGCTAAAGGTAAATCATCGCAATCAAATTATAGGTTGCGCTACGTTAGCCGAACATAAATACATTAATGACACTTCTGTTTATATACGGTGTGTACATGTAATTACAGTGCCCTAGATTTCAGTACCATCTATTACAATAGCAAGAAGTATCCACTATGAACTCCACAAAATAGTTTACCGTAGTAAACAAAAATGTTTAAGTCATGTGTTCAAATGCATATTAGTCGAGGAAATGAAGCTGAATAAATGGCAAAACCTCGCAATTTTTTCGTCCGGCATCGATTTGTACAAAAATTTGGTGTTAGGCTCATTTCACCCTCTAGTTCATTTTCTATATTGAGCCGCTGTACGCTTTTGGTTTTTAAGGGTGAAACCTACCCCTAATTGTAAAAAATTATAAAATAACATTTTAAGCTTTAATATTGTCAACATTTGGTTCTTAATATTTACATAATGATTATTTTATGCTTTAAGATATACTATCATAATATTTCAACCCTTAAAACCACCCTTGTTGGAGCTATATATAAAAAATTTACTTATCCTAAAAGAATAATTTTGTCATAAAAATTTGGGATTAGGATCATCTCACCCTGTAGTTCATATTCCATATCATGCTTAAGGGCGTTGATTATTTTTAGGGGTGTAAACTACCCCTTATTGTCAAAAATTATATAAAAACATTGTAAACTTTAATATGGGTAAAATTTGGTTTTGATTGGTTAAATAATGATTGTTTTATACTTTAGGATATAACATCATAATATTTCAACCCTTAAAAACCACCCTTAATAACATTACAGTTTTTATAGTAGATATTTTAATAGATCTATACAGAAAAAAAGTAGAATTAAAGAATTACAAAAACATTTATTTACACAAAAATACGAATTTACAAATATATACAAATACAAATACAAATCGTTTTTTAGTGATCTTCCAGTATACGAACCGGTTCTGTGGTATTATAGATACATTGAAAATTATCCATAAGCGGACTATCCGAATTTTTCGAAAAAGAAAATTCGTTTTATAAACATAGCTCCTTCATTTTTAGCGATAAAAAGTTTTTTCAAAAATGACTTTGTAGGATCTTTGAAGAGTTATAAGACTGTGTAAACTAAATTCCGTAAGATCCCTTAGTTTTTAATTAGGGTGCGTTTAAAGGGCTTGAATAAGGGGGTATTTGCTCGTAAATAGAGGTTTTAAAAACAGCTACATCTCGCTAACTGTTCACTGTAATAAAAACCTATGTACATACAAGGAAATTTTAGTTATTAAAAAAGCTACAATTTAGTAGTATATCATTTTTTTCGTATCTCCAGTTTTTCGGAGATATTTTGAAGTAAAAGGTGAAAAATGGGAAATTCCAAAAAATTTATTTTTCTTTAAACTCCAATTTTTCTAAAATTAGGCCTTTTAAATAGGTCAAACTTCTTGGGTGTATTGATAATACAAATATAAAAGGAATTACAGAAAGGTGAAGACCAATTTTTAATTAGGAGGGTAGTTAGGGGGTTGTTTTCACTGATTTTTTCATAGAGAAAAGCAGGTACCGACCTTTTTTGATCATAAGTCGCTTAATTTTCAGGCTAGAAACTTTTTATTATTATTTTTTGAAAGGCCTAACTGTATACTTGAAAAAATATTGTTTAAGTTTTCCTCGAAAAAATGCAAAGTTTTTCCGTTATTTTACTTTGAATATTTCAAATTATGCATTTGACCAAAAAAGCTAACTTTTAACATGCCGTATCTCGGTCTGTATTGGTCTTGAAGATATTACAGAAAAAGAATTTGGTTTGTGTTACTAAAAGATACAATTTTGATATCTACAGTTTTTTTGATAAAATGCATATTTTTCGAGGTGTTCTCAAAAAACCCTCTAAAAAAATGGATTTTTTCATCTAAAAACTGTTACTTTCAAGCGCGAATAACTCGAAAAATATTAGTTTTACGAAAAAAATGTAAAAAGCAGTTTTTTCTTAGAATTACTTTTTACATCGATTTACATGATTAAAATGTAATTAAAAATTCCCGCCCCCGAGATGGGGTGGCAAACACTCCAAAGGTTTTAGCGTACAGCGGCATGATATAGAAAATGATCCTTGAACTATTCCCTATCTTCTGTGAAAATTTCAAGTAAATCCATGGTGGACGAAAAAATTGCGAGCCAAAATGCTTCATTTCCTCGACTATATATATTTATTATGATAACAAAAGTTTAAAAAAAAACTGTACCATTCCTTTCGAAAAATTTGACTTCCAAGATAAGTACTAACAGGAAAGCGCAAAGTAATTAACAACAATTTGACTGTATTTAGATCTCAGTAATAAATATCATGTTACCCAAACTGTCATTTTAAATCATTGATCCTAAGAAAGGTAGACAGACACTCAACCAACCCAACATGTTTTTGTTTCAATTTGGTGTTTAAACAATTTTTTGATTACGGCACCGCCCAGCACCCTGAGGACCTCTTTTTGAGTAAATTTGTGCAAAAAAATCGAATCGGAATAATTTCGCTAGCGGGGGTGACTATACTCCCCGGTCTATTTGTTTCAATCTGGTCTGTCAGCGGAAAACGTGATCTATAGAGGTCATTCGTCTATCGCTTTCTTACAATTTTTATAATATCAATAACAGGTATGAGTATTTTCCATCTTCTTTTGTTTAAAAAATCTTCACTTTCTTTTTAGTACAACCGGTTTGGAGGTAGTACCGATTACCGATACAATAACACAGCTGTTACTTAATAATGTTTTGATTTGTAGATAGTCATTTAAAATCACTTGAAATGTAAATAAATCGATCGGGAGTGCTCGGTACTAAAGCGACTTCTACAGCGTTGTCGGCTTGAAGAATATTTCTTTGGGAAACAGTTGGATACTTTTTTATTACAAAAATAAAAAGATTGGTTATCGATTTTATTAGAAATATGTAAAATATACACTTCGATTTCGATATTTAGGGTATAGTTGACTATGGATTATCAAATATGAGGATACCAATGACTATTGGTAGATGGGAAAGGAGGTAAGACCCCATTTCAACAGTCCCCGTTTCAGCGGTTCTCGATTCCACCGACCCTTTTCAGCAGTCCCCGGTTCAGCGGTACCCATTTCAGCAGTCCCCGTTTCGGTGGTTCTCGATTCCACCGACCCGTTTCAGCGGCGTTTGGTTCTGCAGCATGCCGTTTGAGAGGCATCGTTCAGGAAAATGAGTAAAAACAGGACCCTCTTGGGGACAGTAGTTTTAACAATAAAAAAATGAACATATAAAATTATTTTTTCTTTTTTTATATGCATTTTTTCATCAGCTTTTCATTGAGCCTACATACAAGCACGGAACATAAAAAATGTCTAAGTTATTCTAATTGTTTATAAGCTAAAAATCAGGTCTTTTTCAAACAGTTTTTTTAATAACAATTTCAATAAAATGTTAAAATTTTTTTAATACGTCTTAAAATTAAAGTCTCAAATAATCGACTGCGATCTGCTAAATATCTCACAGAGTCACTGTAGGGCAAAAACAGTTGTATAAACAATTTCTCTCTGGGATAAACAAATTGAATCTTATAAACTATTTGGTCGATCTGGTTGAAATTTAGCACACTTAAATAACTCATTAATTGACATAATTTAAAGTCATTAAATTTTACGTCATTGTGCAAAAAATAAAGTTATTAATATTTATAATTTACTGCAAAAATGAGGGTTTTTTGCAATTATCTCGGTCAATTGTTTATATATTACAATTTGCTTACCACCAAATTAAAGAACTTTTTAAGATCTACATTTATTTGAAACATTTTTCTCTAAAATGTACAAGAAACGTTTTATAGTCAAAAAACTGTTTTTTTGTTTTTTTCATTCTTTGCAATTATTGTTAAAAAAAAAAGCAAAAACAGCTGTACGTCTTCACGGAATTATCATCAGTTATCCCTCATCTAACGTTTAAAACTTTGAAAACCCTGTAGAACATTTTTACCTGAAATCGATGATTTTTTTTCCCTTTAACTGGGGTATATACCAGATACTTAGATATTACCTGTATATTTTCAAACAAGAATAGGTTAAAATAATATCCTACAATAAAACTAATTACTTATCATTGTCATATTATTATTTTCTTATTGAGACCGCTCTATTGGGGACCGCGTTTATGGGGACCGCTAAATCGGGTACCGCTGAATCGGGGTACCGCTGAATCGGGGTACCGCTGAATCGGGGTACCGCTGAATCGGGGTACCGCTGAAACGGGGACCGCTGTATTGAGACCGCTCAATCGGGGACCGCGCTTATGGGGACCGCTGAATAGGGGTGAAACCGGGAAAGGAATGCGAAGTTATAAGAACCATACAAACGAGAAAAATGGAATATCTAGGCCACATGGGGAAAAGTACTCCCTGCTAGACTCATACTTTTAGGAAAATATCGGGAAAGAGAAATGTGGGACGTAGGAGAATTTCCTGGTACACCGAGAGAAAAAAATTCTTGACATAAAGAAAGTTTATTAATATTTAAGAAAGATCGATTTGGCATATGGCCTAAGAAATATATCTTTGTATGTAAGATATAATTTTCTAAAATATTTCAAATAAATTCTACTATAGCCAAAGAAATATATCTTAAACATGATTTAACTATCACTTTCTGGCAAACTTCAAACCCATTTATCAGAAAGAAATTACACTTGATGTTAATTAATTTTATTAGTCATAAAAATATATTTTCTACACATTACAAAACTATTCTTTCTGAGCAATAATATTTCTTAGTAAGGAATATTAATATTTTACTATTCATAATTAATGTATTTAATGTTAAGAAATATATTTCGCAGAGATAAACGTATATTTAGAGTTAAGTTAATATTTCTTGAAAATAAAGTGATATTACATACGGCGAAATAAATCATTGTGTTAGGTAAAATCATTATTTATTAATAAAACAATATATAAAACTTTATTACATACAAATATTTTCTCCACTCTTAAACCACTAGCTTCTACACAACAATAAAAGGATGTACAGGCAAATCCAACTTCCTCAAATTTTCCTTCTTTTGTTACTAGCACTTTGTATATCAGCAATTCACTAAAACAAAATCGTTATGTAGAAAGAGTAAACTTACTTTAATAAAAATTTTTTTATAAAGATATACTTAGATATTTATTTTGACAAATTTAGGAAATACAAAAAAAAACAAATACACGGCCCCACATAAGAACTATTAATACTAATAATAATCAATCATATTTAGTTCAAACATGGCATTACTTAAACTACACATCTTTGTTTATTTTTTTCTTTCTTGTTAATGAAATATTAATTATTTATCTGTATTATATTAAGTCACACAATAAACATTCTTTAGCTAAAACAAGAGGAAAAATACAACCAATGAAAACATTGAAGCAGACATAATAATATGTAGTTTTCTTAATTTTTATAATCTAAAAGAGACAGCATACCTAATCATTAAGAAATTTTATTACGGGAAAGTATTATTAGTTTACATCTAAGTCATTTAATACATATTAACTAATTCACGGTTTTCGGCAATAACATTTCTTAACCATAAACATATATTTCTTTTAGACTAAGTGATTTCTTTATCACAAATAAATGAACAGAAAACATCCTCAGCGTTGCACCCGCCATGTTTGATATAGCGTTGTATTGTATATTTTTATAGAAGACGATACATTCAAGAAACCTATTATAGTTGATACATAAGTATACACATTTTTAAAAAGGTACTTACATGTATAAAGTTCTACCATTTCTGAAAGGCCCCGCAGTTGGTTAATAACTCCTTTCTTAATATTGTTCTGAAGCTATATATTAATATCATTCTGTCCCAGCTTTAAATTGTGGCATATTTCCCACTTAGAATAATAAGCTCCTTTATTTCAGAGTCGTCCATCATTATACCTAAAAAGCATATAAAGATACTATTATGTTTCTTTTTTAACCATTCTTATACGCAACAATATTATTATTACATCTTAAATTACTCAGTTTACTTTTATTTAATACCTATATATGTACATACCTTCAAAATATCCGTTAATTTTTAAGGAACACCAATAAATCAAAAATCCATCTATATGAACATGAACATATCACGCCATCTTGACAAACACTGACGACTAAATCATAAATAGTTAATCTGCGCAATTCTTTTGTGGAAGAAAATCTCTTTGCAAGTAACATTTCGGCATTAATGACAACGTTTTTATTTTATAACCACAGTTACTACAGAGGGTATTTCTGAAGAATTATGTCTTGTGGTTTAAAATATTTATTTGATTGCAAGAAAATTTCTTGTTCACAAATATAAATATGGATTAACTTAACATTATATTTCTTATACTGCAAAATATTTGTAGTTTTCAATTTAAGAAATAAAAACTTTAGGATAAGAAAATTAAATCTAACCATTAATGCATTTCTTAGTATTGAAGAAATTATCTGTAAGAAATTATTGAGTTGTGTTTAAAAAACTCGTTTCTTTATATGTGAACCGGTATGTTTAAGTTAATAGGATATGTTAACTTTTAAGAAATATTGCTCAAAGAAATCGGTGTTTTAGGAGAAAAGAAATTGTTCTCTCGGTGTAGCGAAATTTAAGGGATTGGTACGGGTGCAGTTCAATACAGTTGTTCAAAGCTGCAGCCAATAAAGTTAGGATTGCTGTGATGGTAGCCAAGACGGTGCAAGAAGAAGAAGGACGACTATTAATTTGGCCTTCAGCTTGAGATCATTTTAAGAAATCCTTTATTATGGAATATTGGAGCTTACGGACAAAAGTTGAATCATTTCAAGTTTTTTCTTAATATTTAGTGGAATGCACTGTTTTTAATATTCCTTTTAGTAGTCGGTTCGACTCTCATAATTTAGATTGTTAGCGTTCAATAAGTTTTTTTCCGAAAAATCTCAAGTAATGTATCCCTAAATGTGTCGTTTCTTTTTATATTGTTTGCCCTTTCAGGTGTCTCATTGGGATTCCAGTTCTTCTTTGACCCATTTTGGCCATCGGCTTTAATTATTATTCAATACTTTTCTCTCTATTCTTCCTAGTTTTTCGATTTGATCTATCCATTTCCTTACAAATCCTACTTAAAAGTTTGATACTTTCATTCGGAATCATATACAAGCTGCCTTTGCTTATATTACTATTTATATTATATTGAAACAAGTTTCATCGAAAATACGGACACGCGCCAACTCGTAACTCTTAATGACAAATTTTTTCAAATCAAAATGTACACCGGCCAATTCGTAACTTTTTTACTACCTGACCCTCCCAACTCGCAACTTTATACAGGTGAATTCGAAACCATTGTTTACTTCTAATACCCCAGGTAGATAGGTTAAAAGGTAAGAAATAAATTTGAACAGTAACGGATTAAGCCAACACGGGGCATATACGCATATAGCATATTATGTAAGCGTATGGTTCTTGGTTTGCTCAAAAACATGTTGTGTATTATATGTACCTATAAAAAAATAACAAAAATTGAAATCTCTTAATAAAATAATTGAAACAAAATGATATGTATAGACCAGGGCGGATCTGTAAAAACACGTCTATTTGCGGATGTGCGAGGTGGCATTCGGATTTTTGCAGATAAAGTTAGGTGACAACTTCAATAATAATAATTGACTTATGCTCCTCCTCAAATATGCCCGGAACATTAATAAAAAAAATAAAATATTTAAAAATTTAGAAAAACATTGATTTTTTCTATTTTTCTTGCTTATAACTTTAAAACGATTTATTTTGGAGCAAAGTCGTAGGGAAATAAAATAAAGATAATTGAATTTTGTATGATATACGACTAGTTAAAAATGTCTTAAATTATTACAATTTCTGTAAAATAGCAATAAATACAAAATAAGGGGGCAAAATAAGCCTCTTCAGTGTTTTTCAACAACTTTGGTTGCACTTAAAACCTTCGTAATTCGCATAGAAAATCCTTATCATATCGCACACCTACTTCAATTGTGCCACAACTGCAACAAATTTAAATTTTGTTTTGGATAAGTACCTGAACTAAAATATTGTTTTGGATAAGTATAAAGTAAGTTACTTCGGTATTTCACTGTAGGGTTTTTGGAGATTTTGAAAATGCAATATGGCCATAACTGGGAGATGTGGCGATAATATACACTGCCACAATACAACCGATGTAATTATTCAATTCGTTCAATACGGCCACAACTGCAAAAATCAATTGATTTTTTCATTATATTGCCACCGTATCTCCTAGGTATCGTTTTATAAATGACTTTCTTCACAATTTTAATAAATTGTAATAAGATTCAGCGAATAACTGTATAATTTGCTACCTAAATTGTAATTTTGAAGCCAGTCATTCTCAAAATAAATTATTTACAGGACATAACTCGTTTGCTACAGAACGTTTTGCTCATTTCTCGAGAATATTGTGTTTTGCATTTGTGGCACTATTAAACTAGGTGTGCGATTTGTACTTAAATCGTCCACCAAATTTCATTAAAATCGACCTGATAGATCTTGCATAATAATTTTGCAATCTAAATTTTTTAAAAAAAGTTTAAATTTTTTAAAGACTTTCTGAAAAAAAGTAGCCTATTTAGAAGTTTGCTAATTTTTTACATATAAAGAGGCACTCTACCTATCCAAAACACTTTACATACTTAATTAAAATCGGATTATCTAAGCGGCCTCAGCACTGTTTCAAAGTTATAAACAATTCTTTGGCATCCACGTTCACTCGTTACGAAATCTGTTACAAGTATTTCAGCCATTTTAACAAAATTTATTTCGACTTTCTCATGTAACTCGTCCAAGAGACAATACCTACATGATGAATAACTTTTACACCACCTTCAAAGAGGGTAATTTATACAAGTACATACCTGGAATACCGGTATTAGATTATCAACATCGTTAGTAATTACTTAGAAAAGAAAGTTACAAATTCACCGGTACGTGGTGGGTTACCGAATAATTACCTACGCGCCAGAGTTACCAGTTGGCCTGTAATTAGGATGGGGGATTAAAATAGTTACGAATTCACCGGGACCCGAAAATACTTTTCTTTTGTTAATAAATCTACCGTTTGATTATCTTTTATGCCAATGTCGACCTTCACCGATTTTTTATTCTAATATCGGCCTTCTGCCTTCACCTATAAAGCTTGATCATTTTCCCATTATTTGTGAAATTAAAAATAATTTTTTTTATTTAACGTAATGAAAATGTGATTGTCTTCGTTTAGTAATTCATGTTTTTAAGAATCGGGGAGTCAATAGAGAACGAAAACATACATTGTTTCGGAAAAATTCAAACAAGCTTATATTTTTCTAAAAATTTTTGTTAGTTTATATACATGCTAAAGTAAAAAGTTCTACTCACAGATTTAGCCGCTAATTGTTTATTCATTGTTTAAACAATAACAATTGTTTTGTATAAATAATTTTAAAAATATCGTTGAATTCATTATTTTACTTTGATAAAATATGTTTCTATTTTGTTTTTGATTATGCTAAATCCGAATATGCCATTACAATTTTAAAATTCAAAAATTTTGAGCTCTTATAGGTACAGTATGTCTGCGTAACTAGGAACCATAAAGTTTTTTATTACCAATTTTACGAAAAATGTTATTCTTCATAAAATGCTCTGCATAGTCTAAAATCTAAAGCTCAACCATCAGTTATAAAATTTTATCAATTTTATACGAGGTATGTGAAAAATATGAATTTCGTTACAGAGTAAAGTACCTGCCTTTATATTTCAGAATATCAAAAATTGTTATTATGAAAAGTTGTTTGTAGGTAATTAAAATTTATGTTTTAATATGCAATTACATCCTTCTAACTGAAAAAAAATTCAAATTTTTCCCAAGTTTACGGATACCCAACATCATTTGATTACACGTATTTACCTATGATAACTATTTTATTATCAATTTAAGGAAAAAAAGTTATTCTTTATAAAAAGATCTGCATAGTCTAACAACTCAGATGCAATTATAAGCTATTAAATTTTATCACTTTTATATGAGGTATGTAAAAAATATTAATTTCGCTTAACAGTTAAGTACCTTTATAGTTCAACAACGTTTAACAACTTTTCTTAATATCAATATTCAAAATTGTGAAATATAAAGGTACTTTAATCTTGAGCGAAATTCATATTTTTTTACATACCTCGTATAAAATTAACAAAATTTGATATCTGCTGGTTGCATCTTAGATTCTATACGATGCAAAGTATTTTATAAAGAATAACTTTTTTTCCACCTACTTCTACCGAAAGTATACTTTTCCGGACCTGATTTTTGGGAGCAAAGTTGTACTTTTCCTCCCTAGGGAGGAAAAGTAAATGTGACGTCATGGTATTTCATTCAGGAAATATAACTTATTGACGCCCTGTACAATACCTATTTTCTATTATGTAAGTAACTATACATTTTAACGTTTATTTATAAAACACCCTGTATTTTGCAGAATGGTAAAAAACAGTAAATTGTTATTTTAATTTAACAATGTTTACATTAATAATTTGACTTATATTTGACAGTTGACACTTATATTGTACCTACCTACTTGTTAGATTTAGTTCTAATAAATTTTGTTGGTTAGTTATAAATATAAATTAAGTAAAAATGAAAAAATGACTTGTTATATGAGGAAGGTGGAAAAACCATATGTATAAGATGGGAGTAAAGTGCCTTTTCCTCCCTTGAATGATTACTGCCCGACGCGTAGCGGAGGAAAAGTAGCACTTTCCTCCCTTGTTATACAAATAGCTATTTCGTAAAACTGATAATAAAAAAGTTATCAATAGGTTTCAAGTTACGCAGACATACCTACTGTATAAGAGCTCAAAATAATTTTTTTATCATTTATTATTTTTTAAGCTTGTTATGAAATGTACCTATTTTAGGTAAGTTGTACAGGAAAAAGTTTTGATTACTTTGTACAAACATTTTTTTAACTGATATTTTTCGGTTTTTTATTACATTTTTTTATCTTTCTCAATATTCTTAAAAATAAGTTGTTTATTTTATGTCTAAAGTAAAATAATGTAGTGCATTTTAAAGATTACATCTTTAAAAAACACTTATAAAATTGTAATATATCCTGTTTAAACATGAGTAACACTCTTTTAAAATCGTAGTAATTCTGTAAAACTACGAAGTTTTCATTAAGACGTCGCGTCGTATCATTTCAACTAAATTTGTGAGATTTTTTTTGAAAGAAACATCATTTAGTAAGATGTTTGAAAAGTAAGTTGTGCAAGTTTGAGAGTTATATACTTACGTAAAATTGTACTAGTTACACATTTTTAAATCATTTTTAAACAAAATTCATGTAAGTCTCACTTTCCGCCTACACCATACTTATGCCCATACATTTTATTTATTTTTATTATAACTATAAGCTAGCTTAAATGTTCTTCTTTCATGTCCAATTAGTAAAATTTTATTTGATCCGTTAAAGAATTATATTAAAATAACTCAACCGTGCGCTTGGCCGAGCGCAATGTTTGTGAGAAGGGTGACTTAAAAATAAATAAAAAATTATACAAGCCACAGATTTAATTTTAGAAAAATCTTTATATAAGATTTTTGTGTGAAATTTTCTGAATTTTTCAATGGTCAGTTTTTTTCTAAGATTTATATTTTCGTAGTTATTTAAAAAAAAACTAATTTTGCAGTTCATTTGTTTAATAAAAAATGAAGCACCCACTTCTGAAGTAGAACTTTTTGATATGTTGTTTATTAAACATATTATTATCTTACTTACAAAAAGTCAAAACCTCTATGGACTCCCCTAGAACTTGTAGAATCAATACTGAATGTAGAGCTTTATAGTCCATTTTAAATTTTAAAGAATCACTTGGATTGACATAAAATTTGGCATACACATAGCTAACAGTGCTTTTGTCCTGGAGGTGAGTTTCACCCCTTCTC
Source organism: Diabrotica virgifera virgifera (assembly GCF_917563875.1). NCBI lineage: Eukaryota > Metazoa > Arthropoda > Insecta > Coleoptera > Chrysomelidae > Diabrotica > Diabrotica virgifera. Next base: position 72,882,553 of record NC_065448.1, read on the forward strand.
GAGGGTAGAGCATGATATAACAACCAATGAGTTTTAATTATCTAGGAATAGAGATATCAAGCTCGAGCAACTCCGGAAATGAAATAAGACTTCACGCTGAAAAAGTTAATAAAGTAGCAGACTGTTATATATGGAGAAACAAACATCTGGATATAGATATGAGAATTAGGGTGAACAATACAACAAGCCCCTGTTATGACGTACACTTCGGAGACAAGGCCTGGCGCAATGAAAACCAAACGAATATGGAAACAACAGATATGAAAATAGTAAGAAGGATAATCGGCAAAACTTTGTTCGATATGGAAATAAGTGAGGGCATTCGAAGACATTGCAAAATAGTTAAGTTAATACATGGGTACAAAAAAGAGGAATAGAATATAATAAACATTGATCGAATGCTACAAAACATAATAATAAGAATATCTCGATAAATCCACAATAGGTCGAAGACGCATTGGACGAAATAGAAAACGCTGGTATGACTGTTTAGAATTTAAGATTGAACAGGTATTTGCCTATTTAAAATCAGAAAATCAGAGCAGAAGAAATCCAGCATTGGCAAGAGAAAAATAGAATGTAGGAATGGATCGAAAATTCAAGCATGTTGAAAAAAATAGTTCTAGATCCCTCTGTGATAGTGTTTATTTCATGATAATGTAGAAAACATAAATCTACATTAAAGTGAATGTGGAAGATGTTCCAAATGCTCAAAGAAGTTTATTCTAACGTTACTCAACATCTTAGGCGTGACCGATATGCCACAAGTGTATTTATTCATCTTCTTAAGTTAGCTAAGTCCAGGGATATAGTGTTGTATACAATATTTTTGACATAAGAAAAATCTATTGGTGTCAGATCAGGACATCGAGCTGGTCATTCCATCGATCCTCGGCTACCTATCCACTGATTTGGAAATATTCGGTTGAGGTAGTGCCGAACATTGATTTGATAATGGAGGTGCGCTCCATCGTGCTGAAAGTAGATCATATTCGCCGCAATTTGTGGGTTTGTTGTATCAGGATATAAGTTTGTCAAAGTTGGTATGACATAATTTTGGAGAAGACTAAATAATTATCGCCATTCAAATTGCCAAAGGGATCTACGATATGATATTAAACAATTCTTGCCCATACATTAACCTTTTCAGGATATTGTGAATATTTTTGTGTCATCCAGTAAAGATTTTCCCTAGACCAATAGCGGCTATTATAACGATAAGTATGCCCTTGATGTGCAGAGGTAGACTCATCAGACAACAAAACATGATGTAAGTAATTGGATCACATTTTCATCTAACATTGCTATCATTTGTTCACAAAAATGAGTTCTTCTATCAAAGTTGTCTTTGCCATGAGTTTTTGAGTTGGTATCGTTTTATAGGGATATATTTTATTTTGTTTTAATGGTTTTTTAATGTATAATGTTTTAATTAAATAAATAATCGAAGAACTGCTAACATCAAACGTGGCTCTTTTTCGACTAGAACTATGTGGGCTTTTCTCAAACTCAAGTATATTATTATGTAATATCTAATTTAGCATCACCACTGGCATCATTGGCAGCTGTTTGTTTTATCTGCCTTTCATGTTCAAGTTCGTGAATTTGCTTTTCTATTTTACTAATAATTTTCCCTTGGGATATAGGCGGCAAATTTGGAAATGTTTCATGAAATAAGCGAGCAACAATCCTTTGTGTTCGTGGGTTGTCGACATAACCCATAATATGTGGAATTATTATTATGTGCATTTCTGTTAAATGAACCGTTGTTCTGATATGCAGTTAACGACTTAATTCAAACGACTGTATCAACAACTACTACTTAGTCCAGAAAGCCACTGCGCATCCGCTAGGAAAAATATTCTAATTCGGATTTTTTGCACAGTCTTACTCAAAAAAGACCCCTTTTAACAAATTTGCATGTTGCCAGGACCAAAAGTTGGTCAACAATTTTTTAAACGTTTTTTTTTGTTTTTTCCTAAAATTATTTTTTTTGCATGGAACAAATTTTTTTTAGGTTTTTTGGATCATTCCAAACAGAAAAGGTCTTTAGTGACTTTTCTCTTAAGTTGATACTTTTTGACATATATGCGATTAAAAATTGAAAAATTGCGAAATCGCCCATTTTTAACTCTCAAAAACTATGTGAAAATCTAAAAAAAGGTAGGTAGATATTCTTTAAACATCGATTGATGAAATCCCGAAGAGTTTTTTGCAATACAGTATCAAAAACCCCTTTGTTTTTTAATTGTCAATCAAGCGTGCGCGACACTATTTTCCACCGTTGCATGTGTATTGTGTATGCAGTAGGGTGCAAATGAAAGGAATAAATTTGCTATTTCGTAAACCGGCGACTTTAAGGAAAAATCCCGAATCAAGTCGATTTTTATTTTTAAGTTATGATATTGTGACATATATGGTATACTAGTGACGTCATCCACCTGGGCGTGATGACGTAATCGATGATTTTTTAAATGAGAATAGGGGTTGTGTGCTAGCTCATTTGAAAGGTTCTTCAATTCTCTATTCAGTAATATAAACATTTACATATTTGTTTATACAGGGTGTCCAAAAAATTTTTATTAAATTAAATTATTTGACAAAAAAGAAGTAGAAGGACACCCTGTATAAATAATTATGTACATGTTTATATTACTGAATAGAGAATTGAAGAACCTTTCAAATGAGCCAGCACACTACCCGTATTCTCATTAAAAAAATCATCGATTACGTCATCACGCCCAGATGGATGACGTCACTAGTATACTATATATGCCACAATATCATAACTTAAAAATAAAAACCGACCTGTTTTGGGATTTTTCCTTAAAGTCACCGGTTTACGAAATAACGAATTGATTCCTTTCATTTGCACCATATTGTATACTAGACAAGGCGGAAACGGCGGGTTCGTTCGGAAAAATATTCCCATGAGATATTTTTGCATAATCACATTCGTGAGACATCCCAGAATAAGGTTCAAGAAGTCGCCCACGTGAAAAGTGGGCCAATTTTTTTTTAACAATTTTTTTTAATCAAATTGCGAAAAATCATTACTTTTGGCCCGGACTAATTTTTTTTAGGTTTTTTGGATCATTTTGGACAAAAAAGGTCTCTTATAATTTTTCTCCAAAGTTGATCTTTTTCGAGTTATAAGCAATCTAAAATTTGAAAAACGCGAAAATGGCCATTTTTAAGACTTAATAACTCGGTTAAAAATTATTATTATGAAAGTCAGAAAGTAACTAAATCAAAGTTTAAAGTCTCCGCTACATGATCCTGAAGAAATCTGTGTCATTAATTTACTACTATGCTGTTATTTTTAATTAATATCAATGAGCGATTAGATCCTATTGACGCGGTTGTAAATGTGAGTGCGAGTAAGATGCACAATTGGACTGCTGGAATGGCTTCTCTCTCGCACTCAGCATTTACATACGTCGCACACGTGCATGGCGCTTATTATTATTACTTAAAAATAACAGCTTAGTAATAAAATAATGACAAAAATTTCTTCAGGATCTTGTAGGGGGGACTTTAAACTTTGATTTAGTCATATATTGACTTTCACAATAATAACTTTTAACTTAGTTATTAAGCCTTGAAAATCGCCATTTTTCGTTTTTTTCAATTTTAAATTGCTTATAAGTCGAAAACGATCAACTTTAGAGAAAAATTATAAGAGATCTTTTTCGTCCAGAATGGTCCAAAAAATTAAAGAAAAAATTGTTCGGGCCAAAAATATTGATTTTTGCAATTTGATTAAAAAAAAATTGTTAAAAAAAATTGGCCCACTTTTCACGTGGGCGACTTCTTGAACCTTATTCTGGGATGTCTGACGAATGTGATTATGCAAAAAAATCTCATGGGAATATTTTTCGCTTCGAACCCGCCGTTTTCGCCTTGTCTATACACATGCAACGGTGGAAAATAGTGTCGCGCATGCTTGATTGTAAATTAAAAAACAAAGGGGTTTTTGATATTGTATTGCAAAAAACTCTTCGGGATGTCAGCAATCGATGTTTAAAGAATATCTACCTACTTTGGCAACATTCAAATTTTCAGTTTTTCACATAGTTTTTGAGGGTTAAAAATGGCTGATTTCGCAATTTTTTAATTTTTAATCGCTTATATGTCAAAAACTATTAACTTTAGAGAAAAGTCACTAAAGACCTTTTCTGTTTGGAATGATCCAAAAAACCTAAAAAAAATTGTTCCATGCAAAAAAAATAATTTTAGGAAAAAAAAAACAAAAGAAACGTTTAAAAAACTTTTGGTCCTGGCAATATGCAAATTTGTTAAAAGGGGTCCTTTTTGAGTAATATTGTGCAAAAAATCCGAATTAGAATATTTTTCCTAGCGGATGCGCAGTGGCTTTCTGGACTAACTGTCAGGTAGACAGAAAAAACTATGCTAACGTCAGGTGTTTTAGAGTAAAATAAACAAACCTATTATCATTCTTTAATATAGTAATAGTTGGTCAACTCAATAAATAAATTTGTTTCATTCTAATTGAGACAGTCACCAGATGTCACCACAATTTCTGTCAGGGTCGCATAGACACAGATCCTATATAGTCTAGTAAAATAAAATTACACTACATGTAAATCAAAATGTAAATTCGTACAGGTTGAAACAAATTTTATATCAAAGTTTAGGTGGGTACAAAAGATATTTTCAAGAAAGTATCCAAATCATACAAGGGGATCATTGTTTAAATAATTAAAAAGGGGTCATTTTTGCAAAAAAAATTACTTTTTTACCTGCTGAGGTCATTCAATTACTAATGAAGGTCTATAGGATTTTTTTCTGCAAAGTTGAAGGGTAAATCTTTCACATAAGACTTACTAAATTAAATTTGACCCCCTATTTATTTAAATAATTATACATAAAACTTTAAAAACAAATTTGCAAAAAAATATTTTTAGCGTTTTAAATAAGCACTATAAAATATTTTATTTTACAGGAGAAGTTGCGCTATGTTATCAGTATTAATCAAAAAAAATTGGTGCAAAAATATTTAATATTTTTTGAGATATTGAATTTGTTTATTAAATATTATTCTATTTTCAATTGCAAAAACGCGGTTGTTGCCAAAGAAATATTCACCTGTGTTAAATCTTATTATTTTTGTTTTTGTGTATATTTTCGATAAATGTATTGATAAATTTAAATTTCAATTAAACTTCCCCCTAAAATGGCATTTGAAAATTATTCAAATTTGTTTATAAATTGTTCTTTTAATAACGTCGCGGGGATTAAATATTTTGAAATGCCGTTTCGATAATTTAGTTCCTGGGAATTTTTCACTAATTAAAAATTTTTTGGTCTTTTTTCCTCTTCTTTTTTTCTTTCTTGGAGTTATATTATTACGGGCTCTTTTAGGGTTAAATTTTATTAAGAATGTCGAATCTCTAAGTTATAGATTCTAGACCTAAAAATATTAAGATTTAACTAAAATCTCTTAAATAAAATGTGGCTACTTACTGAGTTACAGGGTGTTTTATTTAAAAACTAAAAAATTATTCTTACCAAGTACTTTAAAACTATTTGATGTATCCTTATCATACTTGGCAGAAAGTGTGGGTACTATACAGTCTACTAAATTGTGATAAATAAAAGTTTCTAGCTACTACCAGAGGCGTACGACATGGAATAGTTAATGGTTAACCCTTCCCAAATTCTACGCCATTGAGGTAATTACTATTTTAGCGAAATTTTTCGATTCTCCAATACTTTCTCTATAAATAATACTCTTTACTGGTAACGATTATGTCATTAGTTTTCGAGATATTGGACGTTAAAAATGAAACGGCATAGTTATTTTGATTCATCCATTCATTCATTTTAAACTTCCAATATCTCTCAAACTGATGACTTTATCGATACCAATAAACTTATTTACATACAAAGTATTGGAGAATCGAAAAATTTCGCTTAAATAGTAATTAACTCAGTGGCGTAGAATTTGGGAAGGGTTAATCATTCACTATCCCCTGTCGTACGTCTCTGGCACTAGCTAGAAACGTTTATTAATCACAATTTAGTAGGGTGTATAATAGCCACACTTTCTGCCAAGTATGATAAGGATACGTCAAATAGTTTTAAAGTACTTGGTAACAATAATTTTTAAATTTTTAAATAAAACACCCTGTAACTCAGTAAGTAGCCACATTTTATTTAAGATATTTTAGTTAAATCTTAATATTTTTAGGTCTAGAATCTACAACTCAGAGATTCGACATTCTTAATAAAATTTAACCCTAAAAGGGCCCGTAGTAATATAACTCTAAGAAAAAAAAGAAGAAGAAAAAACGACAAAAAAATGTTGTTAGTTAGTAAAAAATTCCCAGGAACCCAATTATCGAAACGGCATTTCAAAATACTTTATCCCCGCGACGTTATTAAAAAAAAATTATAAACAAATTTGAATAATTTTCAAATGCCATTTTATGGGGGAGGTTAATTGAAATTTAAATTTATCAATACATTTATCGAAAATATATATGAAAATAAAAATAATGAGGTCTTAAACAGGTGAACATTTCTTTGGGAACAACCGCGTTTTTGCAATTGAAAACATAGTAATATTTAATAAAAAAATTCAATATCTCAAAAAATATTAAATATTTTTCAACCAATTTTTTTTGCTTAATACTGGTAACATAGCGCAACTTAGTCTTTAAAATAAGATATTTTATAGTGCTTATTTAAAACGCTAAAAATATTTTTTTGCAAATTTGTTTTTAAAGTTTTATATACAATTATTTAAATAAATAGGGGGTCAAATTTAATGTAGTAAGTCTTATGTAAAAGATTTACCCTTCAACTTTGCAGAAAAAAATCCCATAGACCTTCATTAATAAGTGAATTACCTTAGCAGTTAAAAAAGTATTTTTTGTGCAAAAATGACCCCTTTTTAATTATTTAAACAATGATCCCCTTGTATGATTTGGATACTTTCTTGAAAATATCTTTTGTACCCACCTAAACTTTGATATAGAATTTGTTTTAACCTGTACGAATTTACATTTTGACTTTTTTTATTTTATTAGGCTAATATGTCTGTATTACAAACCATCTCGCATACATAGTAAGAAGAATAAGTATATAGACCAGTAAGGATCTGCGAAACAACGTCTATTTTTGGATGTGAGAGGTGGCATTCGGATTTTTGCAGATAAAGTTAGGTGACACCTTCAGTAATAATTATTGACTTATGCTCCTTCTCAAATATGCCTGGAACATTAATAAAAAAATTAAAATATTTAAAAATTTCGAAAAACATCGATTTTTTTCTGCTTTCTTTGCTTATAACTTAACGATTCGTTTTGGAATAAAGTCGTAAAGAAATAAAATAAAGATAATTGAATTTTGTATGATATACGACTGGTAAAAAATGTCTTAAGGTTTAGGTTTAATTACCTTTTCTGCAATATAGCAATAAATACAAAATAAGGGGGCAAAATAAGTCTGTTGTTATTCAATATTTTTAACTACTTTGGTGGCACTAAGAAACTTAGTAATTCGGTTAGGAAATTCGTTGTAACACACTTAAATCGTGTACCAAATTTCATTAAAATCGAACTAATAAATTTTGCATAATAAATTTACAATCTAAATGTTTTTAAAAAAGTTCAAATTTTTTAAAATCTTTCTGAACAAAAAGTAGACCATTTGGAAGTTGGCTAATTTTTTTGCATATAAAGAGGTGCTCTACCTATCTAATACACTTTACAGAATTAAAATCGGATTATTTAAGGGGCCCCAGCAATGTTTTAAATTTATAAACAATTTTTTGGTTTATAAACAAATAGCTTTGTTTAATAATAAAAAAATTAATTTTTAGCAATGCAAATAATTAAAACCGGTATACTTTGACTTAAACTTTCAAGTGCTGTGAGCAGAATTGCTATTTTATTTTTTAATCAAACGTTATTCGCGTTCAAAAATTGCAATTTCTCGATTTATTGAAAGTTCCACCGCGTTTATCTCGAAAACTATGCATCCTACGAAAAAACTTGTAAGAACATTTTTTGCTTAGAATTACCCAAGAAATACAAAAAATGTTTTATTTTGCGAAAAATCGATTTTATGTAATTCCTCAAGTTCTTTGTTTATACCAATCTTATCGACATCCGGATCAACTGTTACCCAAAAAATTCGTGTTCTACGGGTCAAAATACATAAAAAAACTTGGGTAAGTCCATCTAAATAAAGGAGCCCGTAGCACCCCCTCCTGGCTACAGCACTAATTTGTTTATAAGCCAAAAAATTGTTTATAACTTTAAAACATTGCTGAGGCTACTTATGTAATCCGATTTCAATTCTGTAAAGTGCATTAGATAAGTGGAGTATTTCTTTATATGTAAAAAAATTGACAAATCTTTGTATGTTCTAGTTTTTGTTGTGCAAGATTTTAAAAAATTTTAATTTTTTTAAAAAAGTTTAGATTGCAAAATTATTATGCAAAATCTAGTAAGTCAATTTTAATGAAATTTTGTGTACGGTTTTACCACATTACAAAAATTTTCTAGGCGAATTCGGAAGGTTCCAAGTGTAACCTAAGTGATGGAAAATCATTGAATAAGACAGGCTTGTTTTGCCCCCTTATTTTATATGTATTGCTATTTTGAAGCAAGGGTGATAAATCAAGACATTTTTAACCAATCGCATCTGATAGAAAATTTAATTATCTTTGTTTTATTTCTATAGGACTTTGTTCTAAAATGAATAGTTTTTAAGGTATAAGCAAAAAAAGTAGAGAAAAAAACGAAATTTTTTGAAATTTTTAAATATTTTATTTTTTTTTATTAATGTTCGGGGCATATTTAAGAAGGAGCATAAATGAATTATTATTAACGAAGTTATTACCTAACTTTATCCGCAAAAATCTGAATGCCACCTCTCACATCCACCTAAAAACAGATCCTTACTGGTCTAATATGGAAAAATATATTTAGAAATTGAATTAATGATGTCATGCTACTATACATTCTACATATAATAGTGACTATACATATATAATAGTATACCAATTCCAAATCGAATACTTCAACGTAGAATATCCAATAATGAAATTACTTTTTGGGAAAAGCGCATTATAACTTTTTTAAGGTGTTTAAAAAAATTATTTTTTTGTTTGTGGCATCAAAAGTAAGCAAGTTATACGCTCAAAATAAAGTTATTCCCCTTTTTGTTGGTAAAAAAATCGGGAAAATCAGCCCCTAATTAGCATCTCAATGAGATTAATTGTTACCACTTCACAAGTTACTTTAGTTAAGTATTATTTATATGATCTGTAAGTTTTATGATTTTAAGTGCTTATTTTTAAAAAAATTTGGCTAAAGTTTATTTTTTTTGGTTTAATTTTGAAAAAAATCCTTTTTTATTTATTTATTTATTTATTTATCTTAGTTTGTAGGAATTTTAACATAGATAGACGCGAATCCGCTGCAGACACGACCTAAGGGAACTGAACCTAATTGTACCCCAAGGATCAACCTGGTATAATAGACCAGGGCGGATCTGTAAAAATATTAGTACATTTGGACGTTGAGAGGTGACTCAAATTTTTTTGCAGAAATTGCTTGAAAATAAATCAAATAATAATATTTGAGTTATCCTCCCTCTCAAAAAGGTCCGGAACATTGTTTAAATAAACAAAATGTCAAAAAATTAACGAAAAATTCGATTTTTTTCTTGGTTTTTTGATTATAACTTTAAAAGTATTCATTTCCGAGAAAAGTTGTACTGACATAAAAGTTGCGTAATTAAATTTCCTATAATATAGAATTAGTTAAAAATTTAAGAAATACTCATAATTGTTGCAAAATAGCAATAATTTTGAAAAAAACATACAAAAACAAGTATTCGCATTTTACGTTTTTCAACCATTTATGCTACACTTAGGACCTTCATATTTCACCTTGAAAAATTTTATGATACAGTAAAACAATACTGTAAATTTCATTAAGATCGGTTCAATAGATTTTGCAAAATAAATTTTGCAATCCAGCTTTCGTAAAAAAAATTCATTTTTTCAAAATGTTACAGGACTGAAAATAAAGCAGATAGCAAGTTGAAAATTTTTTTGCACATAGAAGTGTACTGTACCATTCATTTGCAATTTTGCAAAATTAAAATCGCTTAACACCACGGCGTCAGGAATTTTTTTAAATAAGCATTAATTATTGGTGCTACGCGCAGGACAGCGGATAGGTTGCTCTGATTGGGCATTTCAATGACCTTTTATAATGATTGATACATTTTAATTTTTATGACATTTTGATATAAATAAATAAATTTGTTTATTGCAAAATAAAAACACATACTCTATCCTTTGAAATAACACTTTTATTAGCAAAAACTTTCTTTGTTCATATATTTTAACTTAAATAATAAAAGTTTATTATTTTTAAACATATTCAATTGTTTAAACAATATTTCACAAACATAACATTAAATCATAACATTAAATCATAACATTAGTTTGATTTTTGTGGAATTAAAATATTAAAATACAACAAAATATAGAGTAAGAAAGTAATATATTAGATAAAGATTAGAAGAAATTTTGGTGGAAATCAACCTGTGTGAATCGAACACAGCTGTCCTGCGCGTAGCACCAAAAATTATTGTTTATTTCAAAAATTTTCTGACGCCGTGGTAATTAATCGATTTTAATTTTGAAAATTGCAAATGAAAGGTAGAGTACATTTCTATAAGCAAAAAAAAATTCAACTTGCTATCTGCTTTACTTTCAGTCCTGTAACATTTTGAAAAAATGAATTTTTTTTGCGAAAGCTGTATTGCAAAATTTATTTTGCAAAATCTATTGAACCGATCTTAATGAAATTTACAGTATTGTTTTACTGTATCATAAAGTTTTTCAGGGAGAAATATGAAGCTCCTAAATGTAGCATAAATGGTTGAAAAACGTAAAATGCGAATACTTGTTTTTGTATGGTTTTTTCGCAATTATTGCTATTTTGCAACTAGGGTTACTATTTTTTAAATTTTTAACCAATTCTATATTGTAGTAAATTGAATTACGCAACTTTTATGTCAGTACAACTTTTCTCGGAAATGAATACTTTTAAAGTTATAATCAAAAAACAAAGAAAAACATCGAATTTTTCTTTCAATTTTTGACATTTTGATTATTTAAACAATGTTCCGGACCTTTTTGAGAGGGAGGATAACTCAAATATTATTATTTGATTTATTTTTAAGCAATTTCTGCAAAAAAATTTGAGTCACCTCTCAACGTCCATCTCAAAACAGATCCGCCCTGGACTATAAGGATATTGCAGGTTAACGTGGGCAGAGCGCGCCGAGCGCACGATCTTGTCCACGCAAAAGCCTGCAAGCTAGAAACGGACCTGCTCATCGTCCCCGAACCAAATATTAAGATCACGACAGGCGGTGGATGGGTCCAAGAGAATGGAAAGAACGTGGCGGTACTCATTAGAAATAGGGATGTGGGAGTGCAGGGCATTGTCAGGGGAGGAAATCATATCCTCATTAAGCTGAGGGATTTCAGCCTCCTGGCATGCTATGTATCTCCGAACATCCCTATGATTAGATACGAAGCTATCGTTGACGGAATAATGAGTGCCGCCATAAATGAAAAAGAGATATTGATCGCCGGGGATATCAACGCGAAATCAAGATTATGGGGTTCCCCTATAAACGACAAAAAGGGGGAACTCTGGAACGAATGGATAGCCCAGGCTGGCCTCCAAGTACTAAATAATGATAAACCAACATTCATAAGGGGGGTCAGCCAATCACACATCGACGTTACTTTCGCAAGCGAAGGGCTATCCAGGAAAGTACAGGGGTGGGATGTCCTCGACGATCAATTATTTACCTACCACCGCTACATACAGTATGAAGTAAAAACAAAAGGGGGAATAAAGCGGCCGATAGGTCATACAGAATCATACTTTAATAAAAACAAGTACCTATCGGAGGTCAGGAAAATAAACGAAGAAGAGATTCCTGACCTTAGCCAACTGAGAAGAGTTCTCCAAAACGCGGCAAGTTTGGCCACCGTGAAGAAGAAAAATAATAAAAAATCCCCCTACTGGTGGACGGATGAGATAGAAGGTCTCCGGGAGAGATGCCTCAGAGCTCGAAGGAATTACACCAGAAGCCGGGGCAACCTCGAGCTCAAAGAAATATACAAAGATTTGAAGAGAACACTGAATAAGAAAATAAAACAAGAGAAAAAAGAAAAGTGGCAGACCCTTATAAAAGCACTAGATGAAGATATATGGGGCGATGCGTATAAGATCACAATGAAGGCGTTGAAGATACTCGCCCCATATAGACTGGATGAAGACCAGCGGATGAAATCAGCTGAACTCCTCTTCCCCACCAATGAAATGCAAAATTTCACCAAGATATTTCCAACGATGGTCGAGGAGTTCACAGAAGAAGAAATAAAAACCGCTGGTCAGGAAATGAAGACAGGGAAAGCTCCCGGCCCTGACGGGCTGCCACCAGAGGCGATAAAGATTATAGCGACAGAGAAACCAGGTTTGATCAGAAGAATATGTAATGATCTACTGCACAGGCAAGAGTTTCCCAGGGACTTAAAGGAAGCGAACTTGGTTATACTCCTAAAGCCTGGGAAACCCCCAGATTCACCAACTTCTTATCGGCCAATATGCCTCCTGGACTGCCTTGGTAAGTTTTATGAGAGACTTATCAAGAAGAGACTGGAAGGCACTCTGGAAGATGAGACAGTTCTGTCAAATCAACAATACGGGTTTAGAAAAGGTAGATCGACTGTCGATGCCGCAACCTGGATAAGGGACGCGGCTAAGACAAGTAAGAAAAGATGGGTAGTCCTTGTTTTGTTGGACATAAAAAATGCTTTCAACTCAGCAAATTGGGGCCTCATAATAGACCGAATCGTCGAATTTGGGGCTCCAGAATACATGTCCAACATAATAAAGGACTACTTATCCGAAAGATCCGTATGCATATCGAAGAAGAAAAAGAAAGAAATGACCGCGGGAGTACCTCAGGGGTCAGTCCTGGGACCCTTACTTTGGAATATATTATACAACGGGGTACTAGAAATTCACAAGAACAGAGGAGTGAGAGCGATTGCATACGCGGACGATCTAGCCTTACTGGTCGAAGATGATATGAACTGGGGTATAAAAGATAGAGTAAATAGAGCAATCAGGACGACCGCGGCGTGGATTGAGAAAAATGATTTAAAATTAGCAGTAGAGAAGACAGAAATAATTATCTTGAGGGGACCAAGAAAAAGAGAAGACATAGTATTCGAATATCAAGGCTCCGAAATAAGACCCCAAAGGACAGTCAGGTACCTAGGAATTACCTTTGACAATAGACTTAGATTCGGGCAACACATACAAGAAGCATGTCGGAAGGCGGAGGGAAGGACCTCAACACTAAATAAGCTAATGCCAAATATCGGGGGGCCCGGATCGCAAAAGAGGACAGTTATGCTTCAATCTATAATATCCATTCTATTATACGGGGCCCCAGTGTGGTATGAGGTCCTCCGGATGAAGAAGTATAAGGACATGCTTCTTAGGGCTCAAAGAAAACCCCTGATCAGGTTGTGCAGTGCCTACAGAACTGTATCTACCATTGCCTTACAGGTGGTGGCTGGTTCTGTACCGGTGCACATCCTGGCCGGGGAAAGGGTCCGGCTGTACAATAGGGGCAACGGAGCAATATGTTCAGGACCACAGGAAAGAGTCAGAAGTCTAGAGATGTGGCAGAGGGAATGGGCAGCCGAAGTCGGAAAGGCGGCCTGGACGAGATCCCTGATTCCGGATGTAGTGAGGTGGTACTGGTGTCGGCATCGGCGCGTCAATTACTATTTCACACAGTTCTTGACGGAGCATGGATCGTTCAGGAAATATACCCACCGTATTGGTAAATCCGAGGACGATCTATGTCCCGAGTGTGGGGTTGTGGATGACGCGCGGCATGTCGTGTTCGTATGCCCCGCATACCACGCGGGGCGAACCAAGCTGCAGCTGGGTCTGGGAGCTCCTCTGGGCGAACCTCGCGAGCTAATCGACAGAGCTATCGACAGCAAGCGAGACTTCGATCTGATCATTGCTTTTGTCACTAAGACAATAAAGCATAAGGAGGAAAAGGAGAGGCGGCTGCAAGCGGGATGACCGTCTCTGATTTATTTATTTATTTTATTTATTTATGTTTCGGCTGTGGTAGGCAGTCAGCGAGGGGAGGACCTTTTACACCCAAACCACGCTGACTGCCTTTTTATTTTTATTTTTATTTTATTTTTATTTTATTTTTTATTTTATTTTAATTTAAATTATTTTTATTTATTTTTATAATTTATCGCGTACTTATTTATTTAATTTTATTTTCCAAGTCTATCGTTATTTTATGTATTAAATGTGGTGCACGCTTAGGACATAATCAGTAGGAGACCATGTGCTTTGTGTATTGTCTCCGTTATGTTATATTCGTGTTTCTTTTGTAAATACTTTGTTCGCTACGTCCTGGTGTAGTTGGCGGGGGAGGACTTTTTACATCCAATCTTGCCAACTGCCCCTTTTTTCCTTTTTTTTTCTTTCTTTTCTTTTTTTTAACTAAAACTAAGTGGATACGAGAGTGTGTATGAATTGATGAGAGTAGGAATGATTGGCGTTACTCGTAATTACCAACTGGTTCTGTTTTGCTAGTTCCATCGTGGTGGGGGGGCATCCCAGTCGTCTCGTCCGCGCATGGGTTGTGCCGGACGGTCGCTTCACCGACCGGTCTGGTGCAATGCTCGTGCGGGTGGGGGGGCTGGGTGGCCGCCCAACCCGTGGAATGCACGCGGAGAGTGCCGGAGGGGAGTTAAGAGTAAGGTCGGCGGGTCAGACATGCACGCTAAGTGCGGTCCCAGACTCGTCGGCTGGAGAAAGAGGGGGTGAGTTTAGTCGGTAGGCGGCCTCGGCACGCGGTGAAGCGTGCCGGACTGAATCCGACACCCCTGGGACACCTTCCCAGACGGTATTTTGAAGATTCTCACCCCCCCCCCCCCAAAAAAAAGTGTTTAAAAAAAATTATTTGTTTGTTTGTGGCATCAAAAGTAAGCAAGTTATACGCTCAAAATAAAGTTATTCCCCTTTTTGTTGGTAAAAAAATCGGGAAAATCAGCCCCTAATTAGCATCTCAATGAAATTAATTGTTACCACTTCACAAGTTACTTTAGTTAAGTATTATTTATATGATCTGTAAGTTTTATGATTTTAAGTGCTTATTTTTAAAAAAATTTGGCTAAAGTTTATTTTTTTTGGTTTAATTTTGAAAAAAATCCTTTTTTTTTTCAAAATAACTTAAAAATTAGTAGTGATACCAAAAAACTCAAAGAGTAATAAAATGCAAATTTAACTTTTCTGAATATTTTGAATTGTTTTGTTTTTCTGTAGGTAAATGGTTTTGATGTTCTTTTCTGACTGATGACAAAATTCATATTGTTGTCGTAAATGTTCTAATTACCCCTATCATGTTGTTACTAATACCTTTCTTTTCTAATAGCTTCCATAATTTTGGCATTGGTACCGTACCAAAAGCCTTTTTAAGGTCTATGTACGCCATATACATCTTTTTTTCCTGTTTTCTATTATTTGGTTGATGGTAAAAATATATGGTCATCTGTTCTGCCTTTTCTAAATCCGCTTTGCGATTCCTCGGGTGTGCTGCCATACAAAAAGTCTATCAATCCAGTAAATGCATATTTGTAACTCATGAAAAATTGTTCTTATTCGTCCAATTTAAAATCGAATAGTTCAACGTGAAATAACCAAAAAATAAAGCACTTTTCGGGAAAAACTCATTAAAACTTTTACACACACTTTCACACTATACCTCGTTCAGCCTAACCGTCAGCAAAAAGCTAAAAACATTTTTCTCGTAGCAATGTGTATATTTGTTTGAAACTAAAACATTTCTACTGCAAATATTTAAATTTATATTATTTTAAATTCTCGAGGGGGACTCTCTGGATCCGCCCTTGCTAATATGTACTTTAAGTTATCTATTTTGAAAAAAGGGCACTTTTCTAAATTAAAAACTTTTTTTACTATAAAATTAATTTTTTTTTAAATAAGAACTTCCAACCGATCGAACTTAGGGGGAGATTTTCACGTTTTTTTAGTAAAAAAAGGGGCCAAATTTATTTTTGAAGCTTAGTTTTGATGCTAGAAGCTTACTATAAAATGCTACAAAAAAATAAAAATAAAGCTGTTTTTTAAACATTAAAAAAAGTTTGAACGAGTTTTTCCCGAAAAATGCTTCGTTTTTAGTTATTTTACATTGAAATATTCGAATTGAAATTGAACAAATATGAGCAATTATTCATGAGATACAACTTTTCTTTTAGTGTCGATAGACTTCATGAACTCTTTTTTTTTTGTTTTTTATAAGCTACATTTTTGCTAAAAATATTTTTTTGATAATTTTTCGATAATGCTTAATTCGATAAAGTAACTACTTATTTTTTACTTATACGATAAAACCGCCTGATTACGTGGTTTTTTGTTGAAAAATAAACATTTTCACCCGGAAGTGACTTGAAAAGTATTGACTTAGGTAAAGAAACTCTGTAGAACAAAAGAACGTATCTATTTTAAACGTACGTTTTTTACTCCCGCAAGTAAAAGCAACCAACGGCACAACTCCAACTTTGAAGTGAAGGATAAGTAAAATCTAATCCAAATTGCCAAGCAAATTCGTCGTGACGCTGATAATTACATTCCAAAACGGTCATTTACTGGGCTATTCATGTACTGTTTATGAGAAATTACATTTTTCATTTTTATTGGTATAGAACAAAATAGAAAGAAAATTAATAAACGACTACATTATTACAACATTACATAGTATTATTCTATGAGATGAACAACTTTCATAGTGCACTATTATCAGCGAATTATCTACAATTTTATTAATACATACAATACATACATACGATACATTGTATCTATCTGATGGGCAACTTCATTTTCACTAATGTATTGAAATTTTGGCCGAGAATATTCTCTTGAGAATATTATCTTCTAACATCACTAGCGACTAGCCACGCGAGAGTGGGGCAAAAGCGACTAAGAACATTGCGCGGTTGCCATGCGCGACTACAGATTTTACTTCCAATTTTTCGGAGAGTGGTTCTACTGTCCCTCTTTATACTGTGGTGCTGTTATTATCTTACTTACTTTGTTTTATTGTTTTCACTACTAAATAGTGGTCACTTCTTATTTCTGGACCCCTTCTAACGTTTGTGTCTATTATAGGTCTGGATCCCGCGAATGAAAAAACAGTTGATTAATAGCAAGTTGAAAATTTGTTAATAGCTTAAGTGTATCTAGTCAGATAAACTTTGATATATGGGAACACTGGAACAGGGGCAGTTTTAATTGTGGAACAGGTTAAAAATTGGGAACGGTCAGACCACGAAAACGGCACATTTATTTTGTCCGACAGAATAGACTTAAACTCTCCGAACAGAGATTAAACTCTCATGCAAAAATCAGACTGCTATTTATCACCTGTCATCATTCCTGTCATTTGACATATTCTACACGTTCCACTCATTAAAACGCCCATTTGGTGATATAATAGCAGTCTGATTTTGCATGAGAGTTTAATCTCGGTTCGGAGAGTTTAAGACTGTTCTGTCGGACAAAATGCATGTGCCGTTTTCGTGGTCTGACCGTTCCAAATTTTTAACTGTTCCACAATTAAAACTTCTCCTATTCCAGTGTTTCCATATATCAAAGTTTGTCCAACTAGACACCCTTAAGCTATTAACTTTTCAGCTTGCTATTAATCAACTTTTTTTTCATACACGGGATCCAGACCTATTACGTTTTTTCTGCTATTTTTTTTTCTATTCGGATTATAGTGGAAGATTCGGATAGGACCTCAATCGGCTACGAATCCTCCCTTTGCCCCTAGACTAAATAGAGCGACCATCCGATATCCGGTAAAACTTATTATTTATATTTCCAACCAACTCGGCAGGGAAGAAAAATCTAAAATATCACATTTCATTTTCGATTTGTAACCGGCAATGAATAAAATCTCAACAGCACCGACGTCAGTTTTGAGAGATCCTGTTTATTGTACTTATATTTTGTATAGCTCTAATCAAATCCAAATTCCGCTGAAAAGCACTCACATTATTTTATATATCTTGGCTGCACCGACGGCTTTGTGAAAATGACAAAAACGGTCAAGATGTTTTTATTGTATAAACTTTTCTAAATCCTTCTTTTGTCTGGACTGAGTGGTTTCTAGATTACCTCTATTCGTTTTGGCATTATTCTAGTTAATAGTTTGTGTAAATCACTCGGCTGGCTTATTTACCGGTAAGCTTTTATTTAGTAGGATGATCCTGAAACTTTCCCTCTTTTCGGAATGGTAAAACTAGAATTAAAAGTAAATAAAACAACAATCTCTTTTGAAATAGTTTGGTTTGGATAGTATTAATCCTGTCATCCAGTGTGTTAAGTAATTTGTTTCGGATTTTTGCGACAAAACCAGATATGATTGAACGTAAGCAAACCTTTATTTGACAATGAATTTAGATGTAAATATTAATAAAGCTAAAGTTGTAAAAACGAGTGATAGAATCGTGTCAGTGAACTCTGTACTTGATAAAAAGTATTAAATTTTGTGTTTATGCTCCTCACTCCTCAAATAGGTGAGATTGAAGGAAAAGCTTTCTATACTGCGTTCCACGGTCACCTTTCAGTACAGACTCTTATGAAGAACAGTGTTGGCAAGAGATATTAATATTTATATTAACCCTCGTAAGGCAGTGCGGGGTGCAGCTGCACCCCAGACATCGTTTTTCTCACCTATCTTTTTTAATAAATTTTTTTGATTTTTGTCCATTTTTTTATTCGTATTAAATTCAATTCTAAACGTATTCCACCCATTAAAGCATTTAAAACTCTTTGCGTTTACGTGCTTTTTTTGAAAAAAATGACTTTTGGGTGCAAATGATGAAAATTTCGTATCCTAAATTGGATGTTTCTGATGTTCCACCTGGAGCTAACAGAGCTACGGGACAAGGTCGGTGTTACTTATGTCAGAGAAAAAAGACCGAAAGTCCCGGCATAACTGATTGTGTATAAAAACTTTGTGTTGCTCATTCTGTGAAAAATTTCATGTGTTTGTCTTGCGACGATAATAAGTTTTTTTTAAAAAGAAATGAGTATTTTTTTGTAAAATTATGTTTCGTACTATAATAAATAAGTCCTAATTATCTTTCAGTAGTAATTGCACAAGAGCTCTAAAATTATTGAATTTTTCCCGAGTGACACTTTGACAGTTTTAATTTCACGAACCGAAGGCGAGTGAAATTATGTCAAAGTGTCACAAGGGCCAAAATTCTATATTAATTTTAGAGATCGAGTGCAATTTGTTGCGATTATTTCATGAATAAAACTGTTCAAAACCAAAATTTTATTGTAATTTATTTATGTAAGTACAAATTAATACTGTTAAACACACAGTTGATATAAAAATATTTTACGGTTGAAAGTCATCATTTTTATAACTTTTAAAACATTAATGTCACTGAATGTATTTTTTCGTAGCAACGAAGGGCATCTGACGTAATGTACTTGACGACAGGATATCATCAAAAATTATCACCTTAATTTGCATTTCTGTAGCTTTCTATTGGTCAGAATCTCGTATGAATGAAATAATCAAATTAATTTCCCCGACGTTCACATATGAAAAATTGGATATACAGATGGGGTGCAAATGCACCCCGCACCGTTGTTTACGTAATAATCTAAGCACCGCCTTACGAGGGTTAAATAAATTTTAAAGTATTTTTATACTTCGTGTAAAGTACACGTGTTAAAATAGTTATTTATGAAACAGTTCGTGAAGTATGCTTTTTGCGAACGCTCGCGATTTTTAGAGCACGGGCGACAACGGAGCGAGTGCTATAAATCGCGTAAGTTCGCAAAAAGTACTTCACGCACAGTTTCATACAATATTTTATCTACGATAAACAAATAAAAAAAGCTGTAACTCTTCGTCACTGGAATTCATTTCTATTCTACAATTTTTAGAACTTTGAGATTTAAAAATTCTAACTTCTTTCAAACCACAAAACTGTCAAAACTTTTGTTGTAATTCATTGCTCATATTGTCATGACAACGTGAAAGTTAAGGATGGTCATCATGACAACGCGAAAGTTAAAAACAGTGCGAAAAAGTAAATCCCATTTAAAATACATTCTTACTTCACTCACACTTTATATCCTTCACGCACTGCTATCTATAATGACAGTTTTCACAATTAAGGCACTCATGTGAATTGCAGAATTCGCTTCGCTCATTCTGCAAACTTTCATATGCATGCCTTAAAATTGTAATTTTTAACACTTGTATTATAAATAACTATTAAATATAATAGGTTTGTTCTAGCAAACAGTCAAACTAGTCAGAAACCGTCAGCAAACAGTTGGTCAGTGAGAGAATATAATACAGTCACCAGCGCTATCCCCTCTACTCGTGCTGGTCCACTATTCGCTGATGGTTTCCAACCGTTTGAAACTGATGCTAGAACAAACCTAATATTAATCACAGGCTAATTATAATTAATATTCAAATGATATATCTTTAATATCGTATAAATATCTTTCATAGTACCTATCTATGAATTATATAAACATAATAAAACCCACAGATTTTCAAATCAAAATTAGACTTCTGGAATATTCTATTTAGACGGTCTGCTTAAAATCGGCAACACTGAGCTGCAAGGTTCCATAATGTTTATATTGGGATATGCTGCCCACACTGCAAAGTGACTGCGGAACGCAGAATAGAATCAATTAAGAGACATACTGAGTTAAATAGTATTAGATGCCACACAAGAAAACAGTTTCAGAACCTTGCAATACTGACTGATGAGATGAGATGAGAAAGTCGTAATAAGAGCTGATTTTAATGCACATGTGGACCAGTCCAAGACAGGATATGGCATTCGATATGACGATGGTTAACACATTCTTTTAAAAGAGAAAAACTCAACTTATTACGTACAAAAATTGAAACATCACCCCAAATAGGATATTTCTTGTCAAGACAATAAGGTATACGTGAATCCTGATCTAGAAATAAGATCGAGAAAAGAACAGGCCAGAAAATCTTTAGAAAAACTAAAAAAAAAACTGTTTTCCTCGAATTCTCGAATAAAACTCGAAATTCGACTACGTTTATCAAAATGCTACGTCTGGTGGACTCTTCTCTATGCAGTTGATACATGGACCCTACAAACATCAACGGTAAATAATAAATTGGAGGCGTTTGAAATATGAATCTACCGGAGAATCCTTAAAATTTCATGGACATTGCATTCCTCAAACGAAGTGCTGCAAATAATAGGCAAGGAAAGAGAACTTTTCAACACAGTGAAAGTTAGAAATACATCATTTCTAGGCCACATACTGAGAAATAATAAGTACCAATATGCTCACCTTATAGTGAAAGGAAATATTGAGGGAAAGGGAGGACCAGGAGGGAAAAGACTATCGTGAAAGAAACTATCTCAGATGCATCCGACAATGGACAGGGCTAAATTTTGAACAGCTAATAAGAACAGATAAAGACAGAAAAGAGTTTGCAATTTTAGTAGCCAATCTCAATTGAGGATAGAGCACTTTCGTTTTTCGCAAGGGTCGTTTTCACGCTACGTCTTATTGTACGTTTTGTGTGTCATACAAAACGTACGTTTTGTCAATAGGCGGATTTAATTTTTTCCATTCGACAAGACGTACGTTTTGCTGTTTTCACGCTACGTCTTATTGTACGTTTTGTGTGATAGGACAAATCCTATACATTTTTCGATTCGACAAGATGTACGTTTTGCTGTTTACACGCCACATTATACACTGGACAAAACGTACGTTTTGTCGTACGTTTTGCATGACACACAAAACGTACAATAAGACGTAACGTGAAAACGACGCTTAATAATAAGAAAAACGTAATAGTTGGTGAGACAGTAAACCAACCAAATTAGTTACTTGTGATGGACGTCAAGGCACAAAGTGAAACTAAAACAAAATATTTGAGAGGACTACATAAAATCAAGTGGAGTATGTTAAAAGATTTGAAAGAAGTTTTGTTCAGGGCACAATTAAGTAGAAAAATCTGTCAGATCATGAAAGGCAAGCCCTAATACAATTTGGAGGAAGGTGTCAGTATCATTAGAAATATTAAAATAGGTATACTTCGTCTAATTTACTTACCGTTGCACGTCATCCGCGTCATAGCCCGTGACGTCACATGATACCAACACGAAATATTTAGGCGGTAGGTGTGTTCTTTTTAGAATCATTTTGCCGAGTACACTAGCATTACAGCCACTAGACATATTTTATTAGGTATGCGTAGAAATATTATTTAAAGATTTCTATTAATGTTAACTTAAAGAAATACACAATAATATTTTTCATTTACTTCGTATAAATTAATTATAAAGCGTTTTTATGAAGCACATTTGTTCGGAACCCACTGTAACTGTAATCGAACGAAGGTGATATTTTGGCATAAATTGGTAACATTTATTTGACAGTTGCGGTGATGACACTTCATATTTGTTTTATTCTTTAATACAAGTATTTGTTTCTTTATATTTACTGTTTTTATTATATACTTTAACGTAAGATTATAACTTAATTCTTGTTTTCTATTTCTAAAGTGTTTATTTATTTACATTGAATATTAATTTGTTTTGCTGTATAATCCACTTCCTCAAAAATTATGTGATGCATTTGATTTAAAATGAATTCAAGAATTTTTTGTAATTGGGCAACAATGTCAACTTAGATCTCTAACGTAAATAATGACGTGCAACGGTAAGTAAATTAGACGGACTGTAGGTACATGGAAAAACGTCAGGAAAGAAGTGTGAGAATAACGAGACCTGGTGGTGGTTAAACGAAGTTCAAGAAAAAATAAAGCAGAAGATAACATTATATACATTGTGGCAAGAAAATAGGCGAGACACATGTTCAAAAATATCTTCTTCTTCTTTTAGCATCACAACCCTGGATGAGTCTTTGCCTGTCTGGCTATACATGACTGGTGTTACCTTAGCCATAAATTTAATCCATAAATTTTTTTTTCATATTTTCACAAAAATTTGGTATAAATTTATCAAAAATGAATAAAACAGATAATATTGACAAGAAAAATGTTATATATGTTATATATGTTTGGAAAAAAAATTTAAACGGGCGATGTATTGACGGTGAGTAGATAATGCCACTCAAATTCAAAAATCCTTTATGGATGGCACGTTAGTCAACTTTTTTTTTCAATTTTTTGTTAAATTCTGGAAGTACATATACTAAAGCATAACATATAAAAAAATCGTGATGATGGTATTTTCCAAAACAAGCGAAAAAAATTCTGAAACTTAGATGTATTGCGGGCTATTCGGTAATACGCCTCAAATTCAAAAATCCTTTATGGATGGATCGTTAGTCAACTTTTTTTCTCAGTTTTTTGTTAAATTCTCAAAGTAAATATAATAAATCATGACATAAAAAAAAACGTGATGGAGGTATTTTCCAAAACAAGAGAAAAAAATTCTGAAACTTACATGTATTGCGCGCTATTCGGTAATACGTCTCAAATTCAAAAATCTTTTATGGATGGTACGTTAGTCAACTTTTTTTTTCAATTTTTTGCTAAATTCTCGAAGTATATATACTAAAGCATAATATATAAAAAAAAACGTGATGGAGGTATTTTCCAAAACAAGAGAAAAAAATTCTGAAACTTGCGATGTATTGCGGGCTATCCGGGAGTACGTCTCAAATTAAAAAATGCTTTGGGGATGGTACGTTAGTTAACATTTTTTTTAATTATTAGTTAAATTCTGGAAGTACATATAATAAAAATTCTGGAAGTACGTGTAATAAAGCATGTGATATGAAATATCGTGATCAAGGTATATTCGAAAGCGAGGGAAACATTTTTAAACGGCGTGTAGGTAATGCGTCTCATTTTCAAAAATTTCTTATGTGTGTGGGCTGTTGTTTGTGTGATCAGGGACTTCGCCAATTAGCCGAATTTGTATTAGATTTGATTTTTTTTATATGTTATGCTTTAGTATATGTACTTCCAGAATTTAACAAAAAATTGAAAAAAAAGTTGACTAACGTGCCATCCATAAAGGATTTTTGAATTTGAGACGTATTACCGAATAGCCCGCAATACATCTAAGTTTCAGAATATTTTTCTCTTGTTTTGGAAAATACCTCCATCACGTTTTTTTTATATGTTATGCTCTATTATATTTACTTTGAGAATTTAACACAAAACTGAGAAAAAAGTTGACTAACGTTCCATCCATAAAGGATTTTTGAATTTAAGACGTATTACCGAATAGCCCGCAATACATCTAAGTTTCAGAATTTTATTCTCTTGTTTTGGAAAATACCTCCATTACGTTTTTTTTATATGGTATGCTTTATTATATTTACTTTGGGAATTTAACAAAAACTGAGAAAAAAAGTTGACTAACGTACCATCCATAAAGGATTTTTGAATTTGAGACGTATTAACGAATAGCGCGCAATACATCTAAGTTTCAGAATTTTTTTCGCTCGTTTTGGAAAATACCTTTATCACGATTTTTTTATATGTTATGCTTTAGTATATGTACTTCCAGAATTTAACAAAAAATTAAAAAAAAAGTTGACTAACGTGACATTCATAAAGGATTTTTGAATTTGAGACGTATGACCGAATAGCCCGCAACACATCTAAGTTTCAGAATTTTTTTCTCTTGTTTTGGAAAATACCTCCATCACGTTTTTTTTATATGTTATGCTTTATTATATTTACTTTGAGAATTTAACAAAAAACTGAGAAAAAAGTTGACTAACGTACCATCCATAAAGGATTTTTGAATTTGAGACGTATTACCGAATAGCCCGCAATACATTTCAGTTTCAGAATTTTTTTCTCTTGTTTTGGAAAATACCTCCATCACGTTTTTTTTTATATGTTATGCTTTATTATATTTACTTTGAGAATTTAACAAAAAACTGAGAAAAAAAGTTGACTAACATACCATCCATAAAGGATTTTTGAATTTGAGACGTATTAACGAATAGCGCGCAATACATCTAAGTTTCAGAATTTTTTTCGCTTGTTTTGGAAAATACCTTCATCACGATTTTTTTATATGTTATGCTTTAGTATATGTAGTTCCAGAATTTAACAAAAAATTGAAAAAAAAGTTGACTAACGTGCCATCCATAAAGGATTCTTGAATTTGAGTGGCATTATCTACTCACCGTCAATACATCGCCCGTTTAGTTTTTTTTCCAAACATATATAACATATATAACATTTTTCTTGTCAATATTATCTGTTTTATTAATTTTTGATAAATTTATACCAAATTTTTGTGAAAATATGAAACAAAAATTTATGGATGAGATTTATGGCTAAGGTAACACCGGTCTATACATGTCCTTCTATTCAGATCTCTCTTGTACTCCCTTCTCCTCCATTGTATTAAATTCATATTTTTCAGGACGGTTTCCACTCCTAGGTATTCCCAGGTCATCCTTTTTTTAGTCTTCCTATCGGCCCATTGTAATATATTTTCTGTCGACTTTGAATCTTCTTATCTCTGGACATGACCCAGTCTTTCAGAAGACAACTGCTCATTGACTGAAAAAGCCTGCTAAGCTTTAATTGTATGAGAATGATGTTATACTTATACAGTGATGAGCGCGCTAATAACCGGCAAAATAGTACAAAAGATGGAAAACGTATATTAAGTTGTGAGATAAAAAAAATGAAACTAGTCGAGTTGGGAAATTTAGCGATATTAACCAATAAATTTACACTATATTGATTGTTTCCCACCTTTACACGTATCAGAGGAGTATGTCAACTAAAACTGCCACTGTGACAGTGGTAGTTGCCAAACTCGTGCGATACGTCTAAAGGTGAAAAAAATCAATATAATGTAAATTTATAGGTTAATGTCGCTAATTTTTCCAGCTCGATTAGTTTAATTTTTTTTATCTCATAACTTAATACGTTTTTCATCGCTCATCACTGTATAATGATAACTTAAGGGGGAGGTTGAGCATGAGGTTAAAATGAACAACCGTTCTCTAGGTACGCCCGCGATCTACTGTTTTTCCAACATTTATAGGTTAAATCCTAAACCTTTTGAGTGCATCTTGATTTAGCAATACCTAGAGACTCGTAACGTGTGTGATATTATAGTCCAGGGTAATAAGGATTTTCTCGGGACACTCAAAGATCCAAGTAGCTGACTACTTTTTTAGTTATGGTAGACCTATAGGAAGAAAACCTACCTGTTTCCTGCCTAGAGTTCGCGTCCGTTTTTTAATTATTAACAATTTAGTGCAAAAATCGCGATTTTTTCGATTTTTTGCATCCCATTTAAAAGCTAAATAGTTGACATAAAATTACAAAATTATTTTTTTTTAGAATTAGAACATTGAAAATGCCGATTTTTGAAAGTTAAAAAGTTAATTTGTTGCTACGCAAACCGCAAAAAAATTGAAAATCGTTATTTGTTAATAACTTTTACTAAAACTATCTTAGAACTTTAGTGTTTCACACAAAGCTGTGTATTGGGGTGCTTACAAACCCTCAAAATTTGAGACCGATCCATTAATTAGTTTAAGAGTTATTCTATTTGTTTATCCCAGAGACCTTTATTTTGCAATAACATAAGACAGAAAATAGTGAAGATAGGACAATTATGAGTATACCAAATGAAAGTAGAAGAGTGATAGTATCAAAATGTATTAAAAAAAGATAAAAAATTAATTAATATAATCAAAACTCCTAATGCCAAATTTTTGAAATTTTGTAGTTTATAAACATTAAGAATAACTTTACAAATATTGTCCGTAGGAACAATCTTTTTATATATTCGAAAAGCTAGTATTTAAACATAAATTTTCAAATAAAACAATTTAGCCTGTGTTCATTAGGGACAAAGTTAGCTGTGTTTTTTTTTAATTGACAGCTAATTTCTTTATAATAATTAATGAATTTCATTGATGCCATTTTAAATAATGGGCTTTGTATTTTTTGTTAACTTTGCATAAACATTGTATCTCCACATCACCCTCTACGATTTTTCAAAATTGTAGTTCAAACGTTTACAAGGGGGAACCTACGAATCCACTGAGTTAAAATACCTAAAAAGCAATTTCAAACTAATACAATTTTCTGTATCTCGGAATCAACTCGATGGATTTTCATCATTCTTTTTTTTTAATTTGTATGGAATTTCTACGTACATGACAAATATGCAATTTGTTTATAAATTTATTAATTAACAATCAGTCTAATTTGTTTAAACAATACTTGAAAAAATATTTTTTACAAAAATCTATTTTTTTAATCATAGTATCATTAATGATCATACAAAAAGTTAAAGTGCACTTTAATAAATAAAATATTTTTATTAGATAATTATTTATTGAAGATAATTTATATATTAAAGTATACCTTTTAAGTTTTTGTATGATTAATAATGATATTCTGATTAAAACCATGGATTTTTGGAAAAAAATTATTTTTTCAAAAATCGTTTAAACAAATTATACTTTTTATTAAGTAATAAATGTCAAAATGCAAATAGACTAATTACATGTTTGTAATGTACAGAAAAATTACATACAAAAAAAAGAAAGATCAAAATATATTCAGCAGATCCCGAGATATAGAAAATAATAGTAGTTTTAAGTTGCCTTTTTTAGTTTTTGAACTCGTGCATTTGTCAGCTCCCAGCACCCCCTTCACTTACCACGACTAGTCACCAACTGAACAACATTTTTAAAAACTCGTGTAAAATACCAACTTTTCGAATATGTAAAATGATTTTTCTACGGACAATATTTTTAAAGTTGTTCGAAATGTTTATAAACTATAAAATTTCAAAAATTTGGCATTAGTAGGTATTTTTGACTATGTGAGATAATTTTGTTATCTTTTTTTAGTACATTTTGATAGTATCACTGTTCTACTTTCATTTGACATACGCAGAATTGCCTTATCTTCATTATTTTCTGTCTTATGTTATTGCAAAATAAAGGTCTCTGGGATAAACAAATAGAATAACTTTAAACTAATTAATGGATCGGTCTCAAATTTTGAGGGTTTGTTAAGTACCCCAATACACAACTTTGGGTGAAACACTAAAATTCTAAGATAGTTTTACTAAGTAAAACTTATTAACAAATAACGATTTTCACTTATTTTGCAGTTTGTGTAGCAACAAATTAACTTTTTAACTTTCAAAAATCGGCATTTTAAAGGTTTTTCAATGTTATAAAAAATTTAATTTTCTAATTTTATGTCAAATATTTAGCTTTAAAGTGGGATGCAAAAAATCGAAAAAGTCGCGATTTTTGCACTAAATTGTTAATAATTAAAAGACGGACGCGAACTCTAGGCAGGAAACAGGTAGGTTTTCATCCTATAGGTCTACAATAACTAAAAAAGTAGTCAGCTACCTGGATCTTTGAGTGTCCCGAACATGGTCTATTTCTAGCTTATTAGCCTGGACTATTATCACATTGTCTAAGCTTGTTTATTTCTATACCATTTATAAACGTGGTTAGCACCACATCTCAAATGCTTCCAACTTTATTATATTATCTACTCTTAGTGTCCAGCTCTCCATTCCATACAACAAAGTCGACAAAACGTAGCATTTTAGGGCTTTTATCCTCAGCTCCAGAGGAAGGTCTCGATTAATAAACATTTATTTCATTTTTATAAATGCTTTTCTTGCAATTTCAATACGTGCCCTGATTTCTCTACCTTGGTATCATTCTTGGTAAGAATGCCTCATTTGTCGTTGAAGTGCATTTTGTATTACTTTATTGATTATTTATCTAATAACAGCTGGGGCAGTACACACCTCTGAGACCACCTCCCCTGTTAATGACATATAGTACATATTTAGATAGTGGGTGGTCAAGTTTTTTAGGACTGCCTGATAATTAAACAATATAGGCTTGGATCCCGCGTACCAAAAACATGTTGATTAGTAGCAAGCTGAAAATTTGTTAATAGCTTAACGGTGTCTAGTCGGACAAACTTTGATGTACGGGAACACTGGAACAGAGAAAATTTTAATTGTGGAACAGTTTAAAAATTTGGAGCGTCAGATTACGAAAACTTCCCATGTATTTTGTCGGACAGAACATCCAATTGATTTGTTACCCTTTCATTAAACTCTCATGCAAAAATCAGTCTGCTATTACTAACCAACATGATTCCTGTCATTTGACATGTTCTTCGTGTTCCACTCATTAAAATGCCCAGTTGGTGATAAACACCGGTCTGATTTTTGTATGAGAGTTTAATGAAATGGTAACAAATCAATTGGAAGTTCTGCCCGACAAAATACATGGAACGTTTTCGTAGTCTGATGTTCCAAATTTTTAAATTGTTCCACAATAAAAACTTCCCCCTGTTCCAGTGTTGCCATACATCAAAGTTTGTCCGACTAGACCTGTTAAGCTATTAACAAATAATTGTCAGCTTAATTAATCAACTTTTTTTGGTACGTTTTGTATTCTACAAAATTGTATGATTTCGTATACGATACAATATCAACTTGCAGTTTCAGAAACATATTCCAGTTACAGAGTTTGGTATGTATAACAACATTTTTGTAATGAGTAAAATTCAATTATCGATACTGTACGGATACGGATATCGAAAGAAAAATATCACTTAATCAATATTTATCTTTTTCTGAGAGTTTCCAATTTTTCTTCGTTATTTACAGTGAATTTACTACAGTAAAACATGGTAATTGGATGCATTGCTATTAGTTCAGACAATATTTTTGTTTAATTCTTCAGTGGGAACTCTTCTGTTGATATAAATTAAAATGAGTCATCTTTAAAGAATGTCACAAGAACCCTCTTTAAAAAGGCAAACAATACTTCATCCAATGTGTGTATTTAACCAATTAGGCAGAATATTAGTAACATGTTAAGTAAGGACGGGATAGTGTAAATTAAAGAAACTATTCAACAGGAAGGGACAGACAGATTGGTTGTTTGTCTAACAATTTGTTTGATTTTTCAATAAAAGAATATAAAAACCATAAAATAGCGTCTTATTTGATTTTTCGGCATCGAACTCGGAATCAGTTTTTATATAAAATATCTTTGCAAAAAAATACGATCGATGTCGATATATTTCATCTTATCCAGACAAATTGTGTATAGGATTTCGGCACACTACCGGGCTATAGTCGATTTAGTTTTTATTCGTCAGCTACAAATTTTCGAATGTATACCGATGAAAATGACGGATTTCCATCACGAATTTCATTAATGAATCAAATGAAAAAAATTCTTGGCATTTAGACATCAAATCTCCGAAAATCTTTCCGGGGCATTAATAATGAAAACAATTTTTCCAATGTAACAAAAATTATACTGAACTGTACTTAGGCATCTCCTGAGATAAAATGTTCAGGAAACAAAATAAATATCGCCTCCGTTCGGAGTTCCGGGTGAGAAATATTAGGCCCAAACCAAACGGGCCACTCTGCAGCGCTACTTTGTGGATCCGCAGATTGGCTGAAACAGGTGATTATCTAGCGCCGGCGACTACGCTGCGAAGTGAATAAAATATGGTGAATAAAATGTAAATAATTTATATACAGTGATGAGCGTACTAATAATGAAAACATATTAAGTTGTGAGATAAAAAGAGATGAACCTAGTGAAGGTGTTTTTTTTTAGTGATAGTAACTTATAGATTGACATTATATTGATTGTTTCCCACCTTTAGACGTATCGAACGAATTTGAGAATTGCCACTGTCACAGTGACAGTTTTAGTTGACATACTCCTCTGATACGTCTAAAGGTGGGAAACAATTAATATAATGTCAATTTATATGTTACTATCGCTAAATTTAACAACTCAACTAGTTTATTTCTTTTTATTTCACATATATAATATGTTTTTCATCTTTTGCGCTATTTTGCCGGTTATTAGCACGCTCATCACTGTATAGAGAAAACATTGCTTATGGGATTTATTCTTTTCGATAGGGCTACCTTCTTTAAAATCGGAAACAAATAATTCAAAGATGACGTCCCACGGTTTTCCTTTTAATGCTCTATAAATATGCCGTCGGGTTCTTGCATCACATATTATATCCGGTCTGTTTTGCACTTGCATTTTAGGTGCTCACCCTATAACCTCTCGTAAAACATCTGCGGCAGCTACAAAAGTGGTGCGTCTGAATTGGGTTTGCCACTAGTGGACGCCACTAGCAGTGACTCTCGGCGACTGTGGCCAGCTACACTCGTCTGGGGTGTGACGGCCACTCTACATAAGAACCCACGGTAAATCATCGGAAGCTGCTTTGTGGATCCACAGAGAAGCGCTGCAGAGGGTCCCGTCTGGTTTGGGCCTTACAGGTCAGAAAAATCAGGATAGGGTCTTTGAATCCTGGAAGTCATATAGATAAAAACTATGGAATTCGTAGATAGGCAAGGAGGAGAGTACAGATTACTTCTTTCCAGAGATAAGGTGGATCTTTCCTTCTGGCAAAGGGTGTCAGAACTAGGCGAAGAATACAAATTGTGGTTGATATATAGGGAAAAACAACATTAGATTGGAGGTGGTATGATTGCTGATAGAGAAATGAAACATAACGTAGTAGAAGTTGTAAAAACGAGTGATAGAATTAATGACCTTAAAATTTGTAATTGATAAAGAAGAAGTGTTGATTGTTGTGTGCGTGTATGCTCCTCAAAACGGTTTGGGTCAGACTGAAAAAAAAGTGTTCTAATATCAATTCGGATAAATACTGAGTGATATAGGATGCAGATATTATGGTGGTGGTTACATTGTTGTCAGATTTTCCGTTTTGCTAAAAATCTAATAAATTTTCTTGTGTCAAATGGAACACCCTGTATATTTTTTGCGTTTTGCAGTCCTTAAGAAATACTGTTTATTTTTCATGTAATGTTCCCCATAACCAAATGCCATATTTTCGTAGTTATTACTACATTTACTTAACAATTTATAATTAAAACATTTACTTAACAGATGTTATTTTAGGCTTTTTGAATCATTCGGAACAAAAAAGGTATTTTGTAATTTTTCTTTAAAATTGATCGTTTTCGAGTTATAAGCAATTTAAAAGTGAGAAGAAAAAACGAAAAATGACGATTTTTTAGGCTCAAAAACACAAGTAAAAAATATAGTTTTTGAAATTACGAAGTGCCTTAATGCAAGATCAAGCCCCATTTCATTAGTTACCGATTAGTATTTTGAGCATCTTTTATTTTAAAAGCTAGTTTTTTAGTTCTTAATGCAGCTCGATCGGCCGTCTTTTCATAAGCGCTTTATTGTCAATTAAGAAACAAACAACTTTTTGAAATAAAAAATGCCAAAAATTCTTACGGCCAGCTGAAAGAAGAAGGTTTGAACTCTAATTTAAACACTCCATATTTTTAAAATTAATATGTTTACTTATATTTTTGAGCATTAAAAATCCTCATTTTTTGTTTTTTTTTTTCAGTTTTACTTTGTTTATAACTCGATAACTATCAGGAAAATTACAAAACACCTTTTTTGTTTCGAATGATTCAAAAAACCTCAAATAATATCTGCTCAGGTCAAAAAGTTGATTTTTATAATAATTGTTTTCATATATAATGTTCCGTTTTTGTGTGTTGACGGAATTAATTATATAAAATAAATATTAATTAAAACGCAAACAACTGTCAATAATATACTTATTTATTTTGGTAAAAAAGGTGTTTTGCTTATATATCTCGTAAGAGTGTCAGACCACTTGCCGGGATGCGAAATCGACCGAGACTGGTGAAAACGACTCCGCTGAACTAAAAAAACATTATTTTGTGGTTTTTAAACTAATTTATGGGCCTAGGGTCTGATAAGGTAATTTCCCATACAAGGGCGTATAAGATCTGGTTTTTTTTAAAAAGCTGAGGACTGATATATTTCCTTTCTTAAAACTAACAGGCCATTCTACGCATGTGAATTTTAAATGGAACGTATTATTTCATTTTGAAAAAGTTATTAAATATAAAAATTAAAATTAGCAAAAATAGTAATTAAAGCGTATCGCTATACACCCCATTTCAGGATCGTTGGGCCAGAACGGTGGGATTTTAACTGAAATCCGATCAACTGAAGCACTGTTATCCTGAAGCACTGGTATTGTCCGTCATTTTTGATGTTCACTGTATTTAAAACCGGCAAGTAAGAGTGTCAGACCACTTGCCGGGATGCGAAATCGACCGAGACTGGTGAAAACGACTCCGCTGAACTAAAAAAAAAACATTAGTTTGTGGTTTTTAAACTAATTTATGGGCCTAGGGTCTGATAAGGTAATTTCTCATACAAGGGCGTATAACATCTGTTTTTTTTTAAAGCTGGGAACTGATATATTTCGTTTCTTAAAACTAACAGGCCATTCTACGCATGTGAATTTTAAATGGAACGTATTATTTCACTTTGAAAAAGTTATTAAAAATAAAAATAAAAATTAGCAAAAATAGTAATTAAAGCGTATCGCTATACATATATTATTTTAATAATAGTTTAATTTTTTTTTTAAATTTTTTTTATTTACATTAACGTGCTCGGCAACTATGGCCACTCGCAGGGGACGATTACAAACAAGATTACAAGAGGTATAATTAAAGAGCATTAACAAGTTATGTCATAAAAAAAAATTTAAAGTTTATGATGCAATGATATTTTTTTTAAACTAAAGAACTCTGTCTAACTGGTTGGTATCACTTAGAATGTCACATATCTGCTGTTTGAGTTTGAGCTGTTGTCTTACTACACTGAACTGATGACATTCGGTAATAATGTGGTTCACGGTAAGTTGGCACTGGCATGTTAGACAGACAGCCGGATATCTGATGACATCAGGAAGCCGTGAGTAAGTTTGGTGTGGCCTACACGGACTCTTCTTATAATTCTAAGGTCTTGTCTAGAGAGTCCTGGGGGCCAGTGTAAAGTGGCTTATATACTGAGGGCTGGATTGCACGTATAGATGCATTTAAGGAGCTCCAGTGGGTTTGCCATAATCTCCATGTGAATCTGTACGCTTCTGTTTTCAAATCTTTACAAATTTGGATGTGGGTTGTTGACGTGGTATCTGTTGAAGCCGTTTTAGCATGCTGATCTGCGAGTTCATTGCCAGGTATACCAATGTGAGACGGAATCCATATAAATGTAATCTTAGTGTTTCCGGTAGAAAGGTGGTGGTAACAATGATGGATATTTTGGACAAGAGGATGATCGGTAAATAATTCATGAATTATTTATTTAATAAATTTAATATAGCGGTAACTCGAAAAAAAAATGGGGCATTTAGGTATAGGGAACGCAAAAAATACACAGGGTGGTCTATTTGAAATTTGAAATAAGAAAGTTGATTAGAATTTCAAAAAAACGTAAGATCTGACAACAATATAAATCCCCATAATATCGGCCGCATCACAAGACCATTACTTACTAACCTATAAAAATCGTTTAATCCGTTTCCGAGATAATTGAGGCGTTTCATATATAAAATTCACCCAGTTTATATATATCGTAATATATTATCGAATTATCTCTATTTTATCAATTTAAATGATTTACCCAAAAATTAATATTTTCCGCTATAGAATCTACACTTTTGCAGGTAACGTAATATCTATGCAAACTGTATCCCTTATCCCTTCGCATATAAATTAGGTGTCAAGAAAATTCATCAAT
The DNA here is from genome assembly GCF_917563875.1 of Diabrotica virgifera virgifera. NCBI lineage: Eukaryota > Metazoa > Arthropoda > Insecta > Coleoptera > Chrysomelidae > Diabrotica > Diabrotica virgifera. The sequence continues at coordinate 72,917,403 of NC_065448.1, forward strand.
TTAAAAACAGAAAATTCATTTCTTAACATACCGTAAAAAATAATATAAGTAGAAGTTATTCACTTCAGACAAATACGATGACACCGAAACAGCCGGGAATATTAATTATTATGTCTGCTTATAAAAGTATATTTTTCAAGTATACCTAATAATTAAAATAATAATGTTATAAACATAATATTTTTAGCATATCTATCGATTAAGTCAAATACTGAGTCTTTTTCGATCAGTTTTGCACATAAAAGTCTTTCTACGGCATATTTAGGTTTGAGTTCTCTCAGGGAGCATTTTAATTCATTTGTTCTTTGATTCTAAATCAGAAGTTCAAGGAAAACCATCTGTATCAACTATTGATTCAGTGGCACTGAGAGTGCAATCTACAGGAATTAAGTGGATTATCAACGTTTTATCCTGGAATCTCAGACTAGAGATTTGTTTTTCTTTCCGGCAAAGAAGTACCTACTAATAAATTCTTAAGAGAATAAGGTCAGCTTATCTCTTCGATCTCTTTCAGGAAGTTCATTTTTTAGAAAATCTTTCGTATACGTTCATCAAGTTCATTTAATACTTCCTATATTACATTTTTTGTCTGTGAAAACTCTGCTTTTTATTAACGGGGTTAATTTATAAATCATGTAGTCTGCTAATTGACAGAAGTGAGACAGGAGATAGGGGTTGAATTTTAAAACAGTTGGCATTTTTTGATATTTTAGTCAATACGCATTATACGTCACAGAACTATATACAGTAGAGCGTCGATTATCCGAAATAATTGGGGGATAGGGTTGTTCGGAAAATCGATTTTTTCGGATAATCGAACTGTATTGATATAGCAATACTATTTACCCATAGGCGCATGAAAACCTTATTTACATACATCTTTACATACTTACATACATACATACATACATACATACATACATACATACATACATACATACATACATACATACATACATACATACATACATACATACATACATACATACATACATACATACATACATACATACATACATACATACATACATACAGTAGATACGATGTGAATTGAACCAGAGGACGTTTTGGGGTCCAGTCAATAATTCTACAGCGAGCATAGAAATAAAGATAAACCATTCATAAATATTTGCAATTGATCATTCCTTGTAGTAGTCCAAGGTCCCTATACCATAGGTTGTATGGTAACTTTGACATTGACAAATGAAATATTGTCATCGTGACGTCACCCAGACGATCAATTTTACGAATTGTTTGTAAACATAATAGGATACGTGGTTTGGAGGCTATATTTTGTTATTAAATATGGTTAGTGTTTTAATTTGTGTTTATATCTTGAGATATAATGTATCTATAGATATCATTAAGTGTTTTTAGTATAATAACTTAAACCCAAAACTCTTTTACAAAATGTGGTTGTATTAAGTACCTACTTACTGGATTTTCTTTCTGCTGTATTGTATAGTAAAGGACATTCTTGTATAGAGACATTACAGTTCTGTAATGTCTCTTGCGGTTCTTCACATCAAGTTTACATCATCTGTGTAGGTTACAATCTGCTTAGTTATTGAACAATATATCTAATTAAGTCTATAGATAATAGATCTATTATATGTAATTGTTTCATATAAAATTATAACCAATATTGCAGCCATCTGAAGATCGTTTGAATAAACAATTATAAACTAAATGAATATATAAAATGGGGAAAATTCCCTTTATTGCACTGAAATTGTATTTTTTTATAATTTATTGTTAATGTAAAACTTCACAGGTACCTATTGAATGGAATCATAATGTTTTAATAGTTTTAGATATTATAATCCAGTACCTAACGTAATCAGATGCTCTTATGTTAAACTTAAGGGAAAAACTACTAATTTTGATACATAAATCTTTAGTTGAATCTCTTTTTCACCATGGTTTACATGTTAGGAGGAATTTATAATAATGTACTACATGCATTATCCCCAATTCAAAATTATTATATACCTACTCAAAATCATTTAAAAAAGTAAATTGTATTCAACCCATTATTAATATACCTAGGATATTTGAATGATTTAGTGATATTTATATGTGAGAATTACTCTGTAATTAAATACAATATTAAAAAAACGGGCCTGTACCGCCATTAAGAAGAACAAAAAAATACACTTTCTTCAAATAAACTTTTTTATCCGATGCCTAGGTTTTGTGTCATTTTGGAACTACTAAAATTTTTTATTTCATTAGTAGTTCCAAAATGACACAAAATCTAGGCATCGGATAAAAAAGTTTATTTGAAGAAAGTGTATTTTTTTTGTTCTTCTTAATGGCGGTACAGGCTCGTTTTTTTTTAATATTGTATTTAATTACAGAGTAATTTCCACATATTATTATATTTTTCAAATTGGGCCTCTGTACCGCCATTCTTTATTATATTACGAATACGTGTGCCAAATATCTCGAAAAAATATTCAAAATTACAGCCGCAATCTTGGAACGCGTTTTAGCTACCTGTTGATCGCTACTGTATCACCTTAAGAAATCGTCAATTTTCTTCTGCCGAAGCAATCCTACACGTTTACGAGTGGCTGTGTTACAGGTATGTGTCTGGCAAAGTATTTCACAATGGATTAAAAAATATGAATTTTGATTTTCGGTGTCAGTTTACGATTTGTGGATCCGTCAGAAGAATTAAACCGGAACATAAAGTTATTTATGTCCGTCTTTTGTTTTTTTATCCGTCTTACCAGCATACCAACTTTGTATTCATTGGATAAATTGGTTGCAGATTCACCTCCCTCTAACCGTTTGTTAATCTCGTGTTTATTTTTCATAGAAAGGGCTTACGTTTAGGCATTTTCAATCGAGTTTTTACACGAAAATTCAGGAGTTCGGATAATCGACGCTCTACTGTAGTTGCAAATAAAGCGCTGAAGACGGAGGATGCGCAGTGAAAGACATGAGAGATAATGAAATAGGAATACCAACAATATCAGTATTTAGACATCATTAAAAAAATGAAACCGAAAAGAACATCTGACTCAGATGAAATTCCCAACGAGCTAAAAAACGCAGGGGAAAAGTTATTCACAAGCATCTATAACCTAATAGAATATAGGTAGCAAAAGAGAGAATTGGAAGGAAGACAGAATTATACGAATATTTAAGAAAAGGAAATTAACGGACTATAACAACTGTAGAGGAATATATCTACAGAGTACAACATATAAAATGACAACAGCTCGCATCAGATAAAAACTCACTTAATTCACAGAGAAAAAATTGGGGACTACCAGCAACGATTCAGAGAAAGCAGATCCACTACAGATGCGATATGCGATCCATTTACTAATTACACAAACTATCGAAAAATACCACAAACACAACATAGAACTCCACCACTCTCTTCGTAGACTTCAGACAAGCCTTTGACACGCCATTTTTTCTTCGTATTGGAAGAAATAAATTATTTCTTGACATTGAAATTGAAGGTCCTAGCTTCCATTCCATAAAGCAAAGTCAAGAAAACGTAGCGCCAACTTCAAATCTCTTGCGCAGAGGACTTTTCTCATTTTGTTAAAATTTGTTCTAGCCTTTTCTATTCTGATTTTGATTTCCTGGAAACTTTCATTTGTAGAGTTGATCATTGTTCCAAGATATGCATATTGGTCTACTCGTTAGACGTTGGTTTCATTTATGAAAAGATTCTCGTTTTTTATGGGAACTTCATTTACCTATGCTCCAACTGTTTCAGCCTCAAGAGCTTTTTTCAGTATCTCTTCCGAGTAAGCATAAAAATTGGCAATAACACGCATCCATGTCTCGTCCCACATCTGATTTGAAGTTCCTCTCTGACAGCTATTCGTTTATATACAGGGTGAGTTTTTAGTGCGGGATCGGTCGATAACTCCATTATGGTATAAAATATCGAAAAAAGGTATTTAAAAAAAATGTAGGCAATGATATTCTCCACGCTTGGAAAATATGTCCATTTCTACAGGGTGATCAGTGACTGCGTGGTATATCAAACATATATTTTTTTAAATGGGACACCCTATATATTTTTTCATATTTATATTCCCCTCATAATTCTTGTTCATATAATATATGGTTTTGCATTACAATACAGAGTATTTAACAAGTTATGACCATTTTTATTTCGAAATCACTATGAGATTAACACCCTTTATATAAAGAAGTAATTCGTAGGCAATAATTTGTTTTATGTAATAAGATAAACAATATACTGTAGTTTTTAAATTAAGTCCAATTCACATCATTGACGAATATTTGTATACAGGGTGAACTACAAAACCAAATTACGATTTTCTCTATTTTTTTAAATGGATCACCCTATATTTTATTTTTCAACATTGTTGTATTTAATATACTCTTTCATTTTTATATAGCATTCTCTATATCTAAACCGATTATTTTCCGAGATATTTTTAGTTTTCTTCAAAGGACATCGCACACATCTTATGGAAAATATAATGTCACTCAAATTCAATAAAATTTATACGAATAGATTCGTTTTAAATTAACGGTAAAATCTTATCATTGCGCCAACTCCATATTTTCAATAATAAGAGCAGAAATTGATATAAATAAATCTGAAATCAAATGGATACGTACATAAGTTAGAGAGAGAAAAAATATTTTATAATACCCAAATTGTCGGTACTCCATAAATCAGCGGATTAGTTTCACTAATCCGCTTAGGCCCAGCGGGGTTTAAGTTTTTTTGAATAGCACCCAGAGCAATAGTGATTGTAACTGACAGTTTTACTGACTCCAAAAATGTGATTTCGATAAACTTTAATTGCAATTTGCGCCGTAATTAATCATAATTAAGAGTTGGCGCAATGATAAGATTTGACCGTTAATTTAAAACGAATCTGTTCGTATAAATTTTATTGAATTTGAGTGACATTATATTTTCCATAAGATGTGTGCGATGTCCTTTCGGGAATACATTCAATTTTTCTAGTAGAAATAAATTAGTATTGAGTGATAATTAAACAAAATTATTTTTATTAGATAAATAACTAACACAAAATATAAACCATAGCAATATGCAGCGAATATACCAATAAATGTGATATTAAGAAATTATCATATTTCCCTAATATACAAGAATCGTAAAATTCCTACAAAAAAAACTTTGTGTTGTATATAATAATATAACAAGATTATTTTTACTCAATAAATAACTTACATGAAACATAAATCAAAACAATATACAACTGATGTAACAGTTTTTAGATTGGTATATCAACAGCATTCTAACCCAAGAATTTTTTAGTAGAACATTCATTTTTATAAGCACATTTAAACTACAAAACAAAATTACGATTTTCTCAATATTTTTTTAATAGATCACCCTATATTTTATTTTTTTTAAATATTGTATTTATGATACTTATTATGATAAACTATTAGTTTCTGAGATATTTTTAGTTTTCTTCATTTGCCGGGAATACGTTCAATTCTTATAAATATAAATAACTTAACAAATAAGTATCATGTAATAATATAACAAATATTTTCATTCAATAAATAACTAACAAAAAAATAATAAACCATGACAAAATTTAATGAATGTACCAATTAATGTGATGTTAAGGATATAAGTCTAAAGTAAATGTTGAAAATGACCACTTTCAACGTCTATGCAATTTTGTAACCGATATTCAAATGACCGAACCACATTTCTAACATTTTTGTAAGTCAATATTATTAAAAGCTTCTTTTATTCTATTTTTCATATCATCAAGCGTTGTTGGATGCTTCTGGTATACAAGGTTTTTTATATAGCCCTACTTGAAAAAAAAAATCAATTTTGGAAGAACTGTAGCACCGTCGTATAAAAACCTCAACCGTCAAAAAATGTGGACCAATCACATAATCTCTAACAATATCACCTTAAACATTTATAGATCACCTAGTTTGAGTGTTAACAAGTAAGAATGAAAATTATATTATTAATAACTGCGTGTCACAATCTGCAATTAGGAATGCGTTACTAAAAACTTCTTGGCTTAGAATGCTGTTGATATAATAATCTAAAAACTATTAAATTAGTTGTATATTGTTTTGATTTATGTTTTGTGTGAGTTATTTATTAAATAAAAATAATCTTGTAATTTTATTATACACAAGATAATATTTTTTTTGTAGGAATTGTATGATTCTTGTATATTACGGAAATATGATAATTCCTTAATATCACATTTATTGATACATTCATTGCATATTGCTATGGGTTATATTTTGTGTTAGTTATTTATTAAATAAAAACAATTTTGTTTAATTATCATTCAATACCAACTTATTTCTACTAGAAAAATGGAATGTATTCCCGAAAGTTGAAACAAACTAAAAATATATCCGAAACTAATAAGTTTAAATATAGGGAATGCTATATAAAAATGAAAGAGTATATTAAATACAATATTTTTGAAAAATAAAATATAGGGTGATCCATTTAAAAAAATTGAGAAAATCGTAATTTGGTTTTGTAGTTCACCCTGTATACAAACATTCGTCAATGATTTCAATTGGACTTAATTTAAAAACTACAGTATATTGTTTATCTTACTACATAAAACAAATTATTGTCTATGAATTACTTCTTTATATACAGGGTGTTAATCTCATAGGGATTTCGAAATAAAAATGGTCATAACATGTTAAATACTCTGTATAGTGATGCAAAACCCTATAGTATATGAACAAGAATTATGAGGGGAATATAAATATGAAAAAATATATAGGGTGTCCCATTTAAAAAATTATATGTTTGATATACCACGCTGTTATTGATCATCCTGTAGAAATGGACATATTTTCCAAGCGTGGAGAATATCATTGCCTACATTTTTTCTAAATAACTTTTTTCGATATTCTATGCCGTAATGGAATTATCGACCGATCCCGCACTAAAAACTCACCCTGTATGTAGAATAAATTAGATATTATTAAAGCGCAGAGACAGAGATGGTTGGGACACAGAGAGAAAAAAAAAATGTGTCTTTACTTGTTCGCACGTAAGAAGTTATACTTCTATTATATGATTTCAATGAAATTAATATACTTTAAATAGTTTATTTATATTTTATTTAATTAATAAACTAATTTTAATATTACCACTTTCAAAATTTATTTATTAAATAACACCAAAAATTAAAAAAAAAGGATAACAATCGTCCGTGTCAGGATTTGAACACGGGACCTTCGCGTTATGTAGTCGAATGCTGTACCAATAATCCATCAGGGTTTTGTTTTTACGGCTTCTGGGACGTAATTACAAACGACGATGACAAATAGATCAAGTGAAATATTAAATATAAAAATGTTTAAAATACTTATTATCTTATTCCCAAGGAAGACAAATCCAAAGACACAAAAATTATAATAAATATATTTACTAAAAACACTAATATATTATTTTCAAACCTTAGTTGCGCTGATACATACATAAATTGGATGATTTAGCAACTAACAACATACTGTCGGTGTGCGCATGCGCCAGGGAATGTAAAAATTCACCCTCGTGCCTAAAGAAGTATAACTTTAAAAAACGAATTACTGGCGAAGAAGACCACCAGATGGAAGCCACAAATTGTAAGACTCAGAGAGAGATGCGAGGTCATGAGAGATATCAAAATAACGAAAATGACAAATTGGAGGGCACTATGCACATACCGAAACAAGTGGAAGACAATTTGAGCGAAAACCAAATCATACAACAAACTTTGACAACACACAAAAGGAATGTGGAGTGATTCACCGCAATAAGCGAATCAGAGAGCTCCAAGTAAGAGCGGCAAACATTCCATCATGAATGAAAAGCCTTGATGATGATGAACGTTTTATCCTGAAATCTCAGACTAAAGATTTGTTTTTATTTTTGACAAAGAAGTACTAACAAATTCTTAAGAGAATAAGGTCAGCTCATCTGTTCGATCTCTTTCATGAAGTTCATTTTTTTTTAAATCTTTCGCATACGTTCGTCAAGTCGATTTAATACTTCGTATATTAAATTTTTGTCTGTGAAAACTCTGCTTTTTATTAACGGGGTTAATTTATAAATCATGTAGTCTGCTAATTGACAGAAGTGAGACAGGGGTTGAATTTTGAAACATCTGGCACGTTTTTGATATTTTAGTCAATACGTCGTATACTACTACTGGATATACTGAAACTCTGGCTAGAGTAAACAGAAACAGCATCGTGAATTAACATTGTAATTGTACAATATACAGTGAACTGACGTACCATAGTCCGTTTCACCTACAACAAATAAATCGCTGAATAGTTATTGGTCAAATAAAATTTATTAGTCATTATATTTTATTGCATTTCAATAACTATTTATACGCCATATTCGGCGAGTAGGTTCTAACGTAGGGATTTTTCTACCAACTGTACTCGTTGGCGCAAGCGCATTGCGTTTATTTACCACTTTAACTCAAAAAGTAAATATTTTATAGAAAAAAATTTTCTTATCAACAATGTAGCATATAAAAAATCGAAAAAAAGGTGTATTAATGGAGTATATAAACCTAGTAACAGCAAAGTTAGCTCCTGAAAAATATGTAGGTACATTTTATTCGTCAAATTCCAAATCAAATATTTCAACGTGAAATAACCAAAAAATTAAGCAATGTTCGGGAAGAACTGAAAGGAATTAAAATTTTTTAAAGTATTTAAAAAACTGTATTTTCATTTTTTATAAAAGTTTCTAGCGTCAAAACTAAACGAGTTAGGCTCAAAAGAAAGTTGGCCTTTTTTTGGTTAAAAAAATAATTAAAAGCTTCCCCTATTTAGCATCCTAAATAAAATTAATCGTTATCGCTTTACCATTTACGTCATATGTATGGGTGTTGCTTATACGATATATATGTGTTTGACCGGTTCGAAATGCTTAATTTGAAAAAATTTGGTTTTATGCTAAAAAATACTTTTTTTTAATCTTGGAAAAATGCTCTTTTTTCAAAATAAATTAAAAAGTATTAGTGATACGAAAATCTCACACAGTAAAAATATGTAGGATTTGCTTTTATAAATATGCTAGTTTCATTTTGTTTTTCTGTAAGACAAAAATTGGTTAATATATTGCTGTTGAAAATTTGCATACACCCGTGATTAGATAGGTACTCGTTCAAGCCCTTTTAACTATAACCCTTCCAAAAATAAGCACGTTAAACCGGTGAAACTTACAGATTATACTTATAAAAAATACATAAGTAAAGTAAATCGTTTGTAAAGCGGTAAGTAACGATTAATTTCATTGGAGGTGCTAAACAAAGGGAGATTTTCACGATTTTTTTTTTATCAAAAAAGGGACCAACTTTACTTTGGGCGTAACTCACTTAGTTTTAATACTAGAAAGTTTTATAAAAATTAAGGATAAAGCTTTTTTAAACACAGAGTCAATTTTTTGCATTCTGTTTGGTCAATATTAAATTCAAAAAAAAGCTGTACAAAAAATAAAAAAATTGACATTGGCCCTTTTCGAACCAAGCCACAGAAATATATTATAATAATAAAAATTTATGTTTATTTATAATAAAAATACCACCCTTTTCGATCACTATATTTACATCGAAGAAAATAGATTACCCTAAGAACCCCCGAGTAACGAGTTTAAACTAATTATATGATAAATTACCATAATACTCCAGAGGAAGACGTTTATAACGTTTATTACACCCTCTGCAGGCACCAGGTACTTTGCAGACTCTCGCCGACCTCATATTCATTTTCAGCGACCCCAAAACCCCCCGAGTTACAAGTTTGGGCCAATTATTTAACAAATTACCATAATACTCCAGACTCCAGAGGAAGACGTTTATTACACCGCTGCAGGCCCCAGGTAGTTTGCACACTCTCGCCGACCTCATATTCGTTTTCAGCAACCCCAAAAACCCCCCGAGTAAGAAAATTGAGTCAATTTTTCCCACTATTTACCGAAATACATTTTTGAAATGCATTTTTCTTAGGCACAAATGCAATTTGAGATTTCTTATTCATAACATTAGTTTACAAAATTTCCTGACATTCTCACGAATCCAACGCACCAATCCGCATTAAAATCCGTCTTACTGCAAAAAAATCGACACTTCAATCCTTCAATGCCTCGACTATAAAAGTATGTATAGTAAATAGTACGTGTACGTGCAGTGCACGTTTTCTGCACTTCTACAAAGTGGGTATTCACAAAATATGTATTTAGATGACAATGTGTGGAAATCGCACCAGACCATCTTCCGCATATTCGATAAAGTGACAAGTAGCTCTAGTGTGTTGTCCGCGTTGAAAGTGTTAATAACAAGATGTCAGTGAAATTTCAGTACCAGGAAAATGGCACACACTGATCGGAAAAATAGTTTCCTTGAAGGGGAAAAAATAAGGTAAATCATAAGTCGCTGCATAACTCTTTTGAATGTTAGACATTTTTACTAACCGATTGACTAATGAATAAGATAGTTGAGTATTTACTCCAGGGAAATAAGCTAGAAATAGACAACGTTCGGGACACTCAAAGATGGACGGGGTCGAGTTCGCTCCCAATGGTAAGAATTTTACCTGAACTAAAAAAGGTAGAGTCCGAATTGGCTCCCCTAGACAAAATTTATTTTACCTAAACATGTCGAAAATGTCACCCAGCGTTGTCACTTCTTTCAAATTTTCTCTTTTTGTTAGAAACCGGTACCTTCCTAGAAATATCTATGGGAAAGGAGGAAGACCTAACCCTTCGGTCCTAACTTAACTTTCGGGTATTAGAGTGTAGAGCGCAAACCGGCCGATTTCAGGTAAGAGCGCAAAACGGTCGAGCGCATACCGGCCGACACCGATAATTTGTGTTAAAATTGCCACATATGTCAATGTTGAACTAAAACAAACTCTAAAAGTATTTGTCTAAAAGTATAATTTTCCTATAAAAAGTCTATATCACTATGTAAATTTCCTAAGCAGTATAAATATTACACGATTTGGCAACAATGTCTAATGTTTCCGCGATTATATGAGAGCCTACCCGCATTCATGCGGGAGCCAGTTCGTACCCTTCTAAAATATACCTGAACGAAGCGGAGCGAACTCGACTTCACCCTCAAAGATCCAGGTAGCTAACTACTTTTTTAATTATTGTAGACCTATAGGAAGAAAACCTACCTGTTTCCTGTCTAGAGCTCGCGTCCGTTTTAATTCTAAAAATCGCGAAATTTCCGATTTTTTGCACCCCATTCAAAAGCTAAATAGTTGACATAAAATTACAAAATTTAATGTTTTAGAACATTGAAAAACCTTCAAAATGCCGATTTTTGAAAGTTAAGAAATTATTAGTTAAGAAGTTATTTGTTAATAACTTTTACTAAAACTACCTTAGAACTTAAGTGTTTAATAGACTGTTGGAGGTACATAATTTAAGACCTTTTTAGGTCGTGCATGTTAATAGTGTACAATACCAAATTAACTGGTAGAAATTAGGGAAGATATATGTTAAACTTTGGACGTAGAAGGCTGGATGATGATAAAATTGACACCTTTAATTTTTCAATTCAAGGGGCAGTTAAAATTAATCATAAATGTTTCTTTGTGTATTAACATGTATAGTATTCTGTGTCATATACTATTACTCTTTTGTAATGTGGATATACAGTAGAGCGCCGATTATCCGAACTAATTGGGGGACATGGTTGTTCGGAAAACCGATTTGTTCGGATAATCGAACTATATTGAGATTGTCATACATATTTATCCACAAGTGAATAAAAACCTTGATAATGACAAAATATACCTTGATAATGACAAATAGCAATTAAACAAAAAAGTGCAGTCTTTGCAACAACATATAGGTCTGGATCCCGCGTATGAAAAAAAAGTTGATTAATAGCAAGCTGAAAATTTGTTAATAGCTTAACGGTGTCTAGTCGGATAAACTTTGATATATGGGAACACTGGAACAGGGGCAGTTTTAATTGTGGAACAGGTTAAAAATTTGGAACGGTCAGACCACGAAAACGGCACATTTATTTTGTCCGACAGAATAGACTTAAACTCTCCGAACAGAGATTAAACTCTCATGCAAAAATCAGACTGCTATTTATCACCTGTCATAATTCCTGTCATTTGACATATTCTACATGTTCCACTCATTAAAACGCCCATTTGGTGATAAATAGCAGTCTGATTTTTGCGTGAGAGTTTAATCTCTGTTCGGAGAGTTTAAATCTGTTCTGTCGGACAAAATACATGTGCCGTTTTCGTGGTCTGGCCGTTCCAAATTTTTAACCTGTTCCACAATTAAAACTTCCCCTGTTCCAGTGTTCCCATATATCTAAGTTTGTCCGACTAGACACCCTTAAGCTATTAACAGATTTTCAGCTTGCTATTAATCAACTTTTTTTTCATACGCGGGATCCAGACCTAATATTATTTTTGGATACACAATTCAAGAAAATTGAAGATATTTTAAGCGTTATTTACTAACGCTTGCTCAGTACTCGAGTGCGGGGCGCGGGAGTCGGGAGTTCGGATAACCGGTCGTTCGGTTGATCGACGTTCGGATAATCGACGCTCTACTGTAATTATCTTTTAGTTGCATCCATTTTTATCATTTTTTTCTATAATTCAATTGTAATATATTTTTTATCTTTGTTTGCTAAAAAATCTCTAGTATTATACGTCATTATTTCATTAAATATGTGTCATTTAAAACAAGAACTGACCATTTCTCAAAAGTGATGTTATAAAATCAATTTCCCGTATGAATAGGGAATATTATATTATTTTTTAAAAGGTATTTTACATACATACGTATACAATGAAAGAGATAATAAAAATCTTTTATAAAAAAAGGGAAACCAGTGGACAGCCTAACACGTCATAAAAATTGCATGGATGGATTTTCTTTGCCTTTATTACTCGGAAGTGCCGTATTTGCTGTCGGATCCTCCTTTACGTTCTGCTTCATAAATTTTCGATGTGTTGGGTTTGAACATAGCATCATTAGGATCTAAAAAATTCTTTTTCCTACGGCTATTTCAAATATGATCATTTTGCATTCCCTAATAAATTTATAAATATCCAAATTTGCATAAAAGCTTGTTAATTATCAGTAGATACGGAACTGTAAGAATTCTAAATTTGGTTAGATAAAATTATTATTTTATTAAGGGAGTACGCGCAAAATCTTGGTCCAATGCTATTTACATGCATTAATTTTTTTCGGATCCTGAGACAATTAATAAGTATTTTTGAAAAATTTAAACGCAAAATGAAATATTACATTATTACCGAGGTCCGAAAGTCCCTGAAAACTTGTATTATGTTTATTTTAATAAGTAACAGGGGTGAAAAACGAGAAAATTTAGTGTGATTTTTAATTTCAAATATTTCATTTAAAAGAACCTTTTTGTTTATTCTAAGGGACTTTCGGCCCTCGGTAATGTAATCCTTCATTCTGCGTTTAAATTTTTCAAATATATTTATTAGTTTTTTCAGTAAATATTCGAAAAAATGCATTTAAATAGCATTGGACCAATATTTTGCGCCTACCCCCTTAAATTGTAAAAAGCGCAGTTGTATAATAAATCGTAACACGTGATAGGTTTATGTGATGTAATCATAACATTATCCGTGCATTTCCATTTAACCTAGTACGGGGCTGGATTTTCTAAGTACAACTAATTCAGCACAGGAACAATTCAGGGATTTTGTCTGTCCGCAAATTTAATGAAGCTACAGATGAAAATAAATACTAGGGGAGTGCATATAGATTTTCACTGCGGAAAAAATCAAACAAGATAGAACTTTTTGTAATTTTATTAAGAAATGTTTAATAAACAACATATCAAAAAGTTCTACTCGAGAAGTGGGTGCTTCATTTTTTATTAAACAAATGAACTACGAAGTTTGATGTTTTTTTTTAAATAACTCCGAAAATATAAATTTTAGAACAAAACGGACTTGACCGTTGAAAAATTCAGAAAATTTTACAAAAAACCTTATATAAAGAATTTTCTAAAATTAAATCTGTATCTTCTATAATTTTTTATTTATAACGCTAAAGTCACCCTTCTCACAAACATTGGCGCACTGTAAACTAGCGTACGGCGAAGTGCACGGTTGAGTTTTTTAATGTAATTCTTTAACTAATGGATCAAATGAAATTTTACAAATTGAATCTAAAAGAAGAATAATTAAGCTATCTTATGGTTATAATAAAAATAAATAAAATGTATAGGCATAAGTAACCTAACTAATACAATTTTTCTTATAAAACCCTCAATTTTGCACAACTTACCTTTCAAGCATCGTACTAAATGATGTTTTATTAAAAAAAAATATCTCAAAAATTTAATTCAAATGATAGTACGTCTTAAAAAATGTAATTTTTGAAATCTTCGTAGTTTTATAGAATTACCACCAATTTAAGACGGTATTACTCAAGTTTGAACAGATCTATTACAGTTTTATAAGTGCTTTTTTAAAGGTTAGGATGTAATATTTAAAATGCACTAAATTATTTTACTTTAAAAATGAAATAGACTATTTCTTTTTGAGAAAATTAAGAAAGATATCAAAAATGTAATACAAAAACCGAAAATTACCAGCTAAAAAAATGTTTATATAAAGTGATCAAAACTTTTTTCTGTAAAACTTACCTAAAATACATTTAATAATAAACTTTGCGTAACTTGGAACCTATTGATAACTTTTTTATTATCAGTTTTACGAAAAAAGTTATTCTTTATAAAATACTCTGCATCGTATATAATCTAAGATGCAATCATCAAATATCAAATTTTATGAATTTTATACGAGGTATGTCAAAAAATATGAATTTCACTCTAGAGTAAAGTATCGTTAAATTTCACAATATCGAAAATTGTTATTAAGAAAAGTTGTTTGGAATTAAAAAAAAAATTGTTTTAGTGTTCAATTACATCCTTCTAATTAAAATATTGTGAATAATAAAGGCTCTTAAGAAAAATTCATATTTTTACATACCTCGTATAAAATTAAAAAAGGTTAATATCTGATGGTTGTATCTTAGATTTTAGACAAGGGAGAATAACTGAGAATAACTTTTTTTCGTAAAAGTGATAATAAAATAGTTATCATATTTGTAATAAAATGATGATGAGTATCCGTAATTTGAGAAAAAAAGGAAAAAAAAATTTCGATTAAAATAATGTAATTTTATATTCAAACATAGTTTTTAATTTCAAACAAGTTTTCATAATTGCATTTTTTGATATTCTGAAATATAAAGGTACTTTACTCTTTAACGAAATTCACATTTTTGACATAACTCGTATAAAATTGATAAAATTTGATATCTGATGGTTGAGTTTTAGATTTTTTACTATCCAGAGAATTTTATGAAGAATAACTTTGTTTCGCAAAATTGATAATAAAAAAGTTTTCCATGTGCTTCCTAGCTACGCAGACATACTGTAAAGAGCTTCTGTATAAGAATAATTTTCAAATTGCAATGCCATATTCGGATTTAGTATAATGAAAAACAAAATAGAAACATATTTGATCAAACTAAAATGATGAATTTATCGATATTTTTAAAATTATTAATACAAAGCGATTATTATTGTTTAAACAATTAAGTAATAAACAATTAGCGGCCAAATCCGCAAGTAGAACTTTTTACTTTAACATGTATATAAACTAACAAAAAAAGTTTTAGAAAAATATAAGCTTGTTTGAATTTTTCCGAATTATTAAATTTAATCTTCTAAATCCCTTATTTTTTAAAAGACACAAGGTTAAAGGGCCCCGGTTACATGGTTCCCGCAGCAAAATTTAGGCTTTAAACGTTTCCCGGTTATTTTTTATAATACAAAAAAAAACAGTATATAAAAAGCTTTACTAAAAAGAAAATTACAATTTCATTTTGTATCATGTCTTACTAGTGTACATTCATTCAAGCAATTCACCTCGCAATTCTAAAGGTTTTCATGGATTTGTTTGAACTTTTGACACTAGCTCAAAAATGATGCAAGTAACAAACCTGACTTTGTTTCAATGTATGCTTTCACCCTGGGGGTGAATGCCACCCTTTCTCGGGGGTGGAAATTTAAGATTTCAAAATGACACCGGGAATCGATAGAGAATTGATTTTATGAAGAAAATGTAGAATACAATTTTTTACTTAACTTAGGAATTTCTGAGTTGTTCGCGATTGAAGATTCCAAAAAACACGTTTTTCAATAGTTTTTCGCGAATAACTCGAATATCACGCATTTTCAGGAAAAAATCATTCTTATTAAAATTGAAGCTTAAGTTGCATTTTCATGATATTTACCTCTGCTAGTTCACGTCGCTAAGTGCTTAAACAGCCCTAATTTGTTTTGTTATAAATATGTGACAATTTTACCATTTTCTGTTAAGAAACACCAATACTTTTATCAGGCAAGTTTATTTTGCCTATTTTAAAATGAAAATTGGTGATCAAGATGGGTCCCTCACAAAGTGTATAAGCAGAGCCTTAAGAGTTTACGGATGTGGACCAAGGGAACATGTGATATCCTTTCATTTGGCATACCTACGGTTTGGAGAAAACGCAAAATCATTCAAATGATTGTTAGTTTTGTACAGGGAAAACGTCAGGATACAAGAAAAACAAATGTATAGTGTATACTCAACTAAACTTATATGGAATCACTATCTATTTGAAATATGCAGCTTTTGAAAGCTATAGGTGTAAGTATTTTAGTTGAAACGATAAGAAGAGTTGCCGTTCCCAAGGACTAAATAGCAGGAGAAAGTTACGGGATCCCGAGTTACCAGACAGCATAAGATTGATCACGTAAATTGGTGTCTTAAAAACCAAAACTGGAACATTGAAAATTGGAAAAGCGTGTCAGTTTCAAACGAAAGTATGACATGTCAAATCAGATGATTAACGAATTCGTGTACTTAGAGCGCGAGGAAGACAAGCAAGAACGGAAACTGCCAGATTTGTTAACAAATATAAAAGAAGAAGGGTCATGTTCTGGGGATAGTGATGAGCAAAACAAGAACAAGACCAAGACCAGGCTAGTCTTGGTCTTGGTCTTGTTCTTGCAAGCTTGGTCTTGGTCTTGGTCTTGCACTAGCCGGTCTTGTTCTTGGTCTTGGTGGTCTTGCTGCAAGAGTCTTGCTGGTCTTGCTTTTTTGGTAGTAATAATTTGAACCAAACAATTTCGAATAAAATGTACATTGAAATAAATAAAGATGTGAAGAATGAAACTATATTTTTTGCTTTAAAATTTTAACAGAATATAGAATGTAGTTTCAAACGGATACCAATTTTAACATTATACATTCACCTAATGACCTAATTATTTCTCTCTATATAAAGAGATTAGAGTATATTTTTATAATGGTAATGTTTATCAGTAGGAAAAACCTGCATTTACAACCCTTGTTGCAATTGCCAGCCTTCGGTTGTGTCACGTTGTGTTTTGCATGCTGTCGATACCTGCCGCCTGCCTTCAGACCACGTCTTGAGTCTGGATTATTGTTTATTGCCCCTGTATTTTATTAAAACGTTAAAGAAAAAGAGCTTCTTAAAGGTGCCACAAATGGTCGGGGACCTTCAATTCACGGATTTTACGAAAAGGGATAAACGGTTTATAGTTGTTAACAGATAAAGATCTGCTCCTTTAACTCGAACACTGTAGTATTTATCCTACGAGGGTCAAATTTAAGAACATAAATTAATTTTTTTTAAGAGAACACAAAAATCAAATATTTTTTACGCTATTTAATCATCATTATTTAATATAATTAACTTTTTTTATAAAGTAACTAAAATATACTTTTTAGTAAATAAGTACGTACATATTTACCATATCTATTTATAGACCTAATACTATAACATAATAACTAAACCTAATGGGGAGTTATAAACGCTTAAAATTGGTTATCTTGCAGTTCTTTAATTTTATTTAAACTACATTGCTCTCGTAACACGAGTTACTCGCACTTTTTATTTTCACATATTTTTGGATTGAATACCCATTATGACATTTAAAAAGTTGAAAATATTCGGATGTGGGTAGTAAAAACTAGAATTTAAAACACACTGAAATGATGCGCATGCATTTCAAGTGCGGCACATACTATTTGTAGTACTGGCCCTTTATGGGGAAAACCTAGATTCTTCCAAATAGTTTTCAACTATGAAATCAGTAAAATTCTTTACGCGTTTGTCATCCGGGATTTTCACAAATAATTCAACTTCCAACTTTCGTTGATTGTAAAAAATTAATCCAAAAAATAATTTTAAAAATTTCCCAGTATCGGAATTTTTGTCATTATATTCAGAAACTGAACCTAAGCTTTGGATTTTGCGATATCAAGCTTGACACATTACAATCGATAACCAGTTATTTTTTATTCAGGCCACAATGCTTCCACAGCATTGTGAATCCCTTTTCAAAATCTATGATGATATTTTTTTGGTATTAATTTTAAATTTAACGATCTAGATTAGACAAAAAAGCGAAAACTACTGGTACATAAAAACCGTTTTTAATGGCATTTTTTTTAAATGGAGTACCCAATCTATGATTAAATTTTTTTGTCTTAATTAAAAGTAATTTCAATTGTCCTTGAACTCTCGCCGTTTGAAAACTTGCCTTCTGGACACTTTGAAGGTTGAGAAAATGCAAACCGTTTGACTTAATCAAAGCGACTTAAAAATATAACCAAAATATTATGTATTTTAAAGATTCGATATTGTTTAAGGTTTCTTACAATGTCAGTATATATTATTGAACTAAAAAAATAAAGTAAAATAATAAAAACCAATTTTTCTCAAAAAAGTGCAAGAGTCTTGCAGGTTGGTCTTGGTCTTGCGTGGTCTTGCAAGATTCGGTCTTGGTCTTGGTCTTGTTCTTGCAAGCTTGGTCTTGGTCTTGGTCTTGCAACCAAAAGGCAGCCTTGGTCTCGGTCTTGGTCTTGCTGCAAGACCAAGACCGCAAGACCAAGACCAGTCTCGCTCATCACTATCTGGGGAGGAATTATGATCCGTAAAAAAATTCTTTAATTTCCATCCAACCAACTTTAATAGCTCGCAGGTATGTTGATTTGGTTCTGTAGTTAGGCTCCGGAGAGGTACAATGAAAGAAAAGTAAATTCAGCTTTAATACACTTAAAATAATAAAAAATAGCAGTTGATTCCATATAAGTTGGTTGTGTGTAAATGAAAGTATTCTAGTTTACCATCCAGTTTTTTATTCAGTGAAATTTCAGTTTTGTAAGGTATAAAAATGGTTACAAAAAAATAAATAATTCATACGAACCCACAATTTTCCCAAAAGTATTAGACCTGGATCCCGCGTACCTATAAAAAGTTGATTAATAGCAAGCTGAAAAATTTGTTAATAGCTTAACGGTGTCTAGTCGGACAAACTTTGATATATGAGAACACTGGAACAGGGGAAGTTTTAATTGTGGAACAGTTTAAAAATTTGGAACGTCAGACTACCAAAACGTTCGATGTATTTTGTTGGACAAAACTTCAAATTGATTTGTGTTTATCACCAACTGGGCATTTTAATGAGAACATGTCAAATGACAGGAATCATCTTGGTTAGTAACAGCAGTTTGATTTTTGCATGAGAGTTTAATCAAAGGGTAACAAATCAATTGGATTCTCTGTCCGACAAAATACATGGGACGTTTTCGTAATGTGGCGTTTCAAATTTTTAACCTGTTCCACCATTAAAACTTTCCCTGTTCCAGTGTTCCCTTATATCAAAGTTTGTCCGTCTAGACACCGTTAAGCTATTAACAAATTTTCAGCTTGCTATTAACCCGGTAGCAGTCGCGCTCACTTCTGTAACGTAAGTAGTCGCGCGTAGAGGAAAAATCTCACAATATAGATTAAATCAAATTTCTATTTTATAATATTTTTATTTACTTGTTATGTTAAAAATATCTATTTATTTCTAACAATTCGAGGGTTTAGTATCAAACAACGTTAACTACAAAAACATAAATTGGCAGAAAATGCGAAAAACTGTTTTGAAACGTAATATCGGCCAACAAATTTGTGATTACGGAGGCAAAATACATTACAATAGAAATCTGTAAATTTATATAGTATTATTATGGTTTCTTTGACATATGGTAAAAATTATTACAGGTTATTGTTATTCTACAGAGAAAAAAATAGAATTTTTTTCTAATAATGACCTGATAACGCTTTTTGATATTACCGATATATATTTTTTGTAACCGCTAACGTCGCACCTGATAATAATAGTTTTACTACAGGGTTAGCACTGGTGGGTGAAAATGTAAAAATGTAATTTCCCTAGATTGTTGAGAAAATTTCACTGATATTTCCCCTTTTTTTCAGGATATCCTTTAACTGAAATTCGCTGATATTTTCAAAATTTTCAGGATATCCAATGCAGCACTAACCCTGTGTTATAAAAAATGTTATAAGTGTATTTAAATAAAAAACTTTATTTTTCTAATAACACACAAAAATATTACACTTATGAAATGTCTAAATCCTTATAGGTACCATCTTTAAACGTCTTCATCTTCTGAAACATTTTCATTATGATCATCACCCCTTCCTTGAAGATTCTAGTAAAAGAAGTGATATTGGTCTTTAATTTTTGCTCACAGAGTTCTACTAAACCTTTTATTTTTATTAAAACTTTTTATTATTAATCGTTAACGGTTTGTCATATTTTCTTATTGGCACAAGTATGTTAATTGAAAATGTTCGAAGTTGCCTTCTCAGTATTTTTAATTTCGTAAAGTTGTCTGATTTAAAATTATATTTGAAATAACTGTGTGCAGTGTCTTCTTTTATAATATGTATATTCTAGCCAAACTATGTTCAACCATTTGACAAAATTTCCTTTAATGTCAGTTTTTTTATTTTTAATCATTTGAATTTGAAGTTCTTTAAAATTCAAAATGTCTTCCTAATCTATTTCAACTACTTCGTATTTTGATTTCTTCAAAGCCATTTTAATCACTGTACATGTACCATCCCGATGGATCATAAATTTCCAAGCCTTTACTCGCGTTTTCGATGTGGGTATGGACCATATCACGTTCCATTTGGGAATATCCGGGCTCAAAAAATAACTGGTCGATTTTTGAAATATTTAGTGTTTCAACAGCAAACAGAAACATTTTGGCCCGAACAACTTTCAGACATAAAAGCGAAGTCTTTCTCAGTAACTTCACTTTTCATTATATTTGTAAGGCAAGAGGCTACCTCAGCAGATCCACGATCCGCTAGTGCTTCGTGTCATACAAAGTTTTGTGCTACGACTGGACATTTTTCTGTTAAACATTGACAAAATCAAAATATTAAATAATTACGACAAATATATACGTAACCGGCAATAAGAAAATAACATAATATGTTTTCTTTTAACTTCGGCAAAACTAAAAAATGTAATGAGTAATCAGATTATTGTAATCATGTAATCATGCAATGAGTAATCAGATGGTAGAATCGAACAATATCGAAAATAAACAAATGTATTTAGCTATCCAGTATCAAAATGACGTTTTTAAAACAAATACGAATTATAATAATAACGCTGTCTACAATTACAGCTTAAAATATTAGTGTCAATAAACGTTAACAGTCGATAACTGTTTTTGATGTAACACGAAATTCACTGTGAAATAACGTTATCACCTCTTAGATGTTTTTGACATGAACAATTTTTTCACAATTTGTAGTTAACGTTTAATGTATTTTGTAATCTGCTGCAGATAGAGATACAGGTTTTTGTTACTAAATAAAGTCAAAAACGGCGAACTCGATTATAGATATATCTGAATTTCACAAAAAATGTAGATAACGTTGTTTAACACTAAACCCTCGAATTTAAAGCTAATTAGTTCTCACCAAAGCCATACATTCCACAAAAAAAAAATAAAAAAATAAAAAAAATTAATAAAAAATTTCTACGCATTACTAGAATCTTCCTCGAGTCACTTACGAGTGGAAAGCAATGTTGAAAATTTTTCATCAGGTTATCACGAAAAAGTGTAAAATGTGAGATTTTTTCTCACGGCGCGACTGCTCCCGGGTTAATCAACTTTTTTTTTTGGCATGCAGAACCAGGGCTATATATGCCCGTGAGAGTGTTAATAGGGATTAAAATCAGAATCGGCTATGGCACAGCTCTTGTTATATTTCCTCAAGACCGGTGAGCATAGCTAAAAGTCTTAAATTTACAACATTTTGAGAGGAAGACTCTATTAAAATAAATATTTTAATTGAGCTGCAAATTTCCGTAAAATGTAATACTCCGTCTAGATTGCGAAAAGATTGTAAGTAGTTCTTAATGTATTCCAAAAATTAATAAGAGAAAAAGATAATCGGAAAATGGGAAACGATTTCTCAAGCAACTTTATTTTGATGCTCTTTAGGTCTAATATTTGGATAGTTCTAAAATAAATTACCAATTTATACGACTAAAATAAATTCTGCTTTCTAAGCAAAAATCGACAAAAGTTGAACACAAAAATTCATTCCTGTCTGAGTTATTCATTCTGGTATATAACAAGATACCGATATATCCATCCAATCCTATATTATCTTGATTAACAGCCAATTAAAGGACAAAATACCAAAAGCGACAGATAAGAGACATTTATCCCTCAGGGAATTTCCAAATTATATTTCTAAGTCTAAACCGAGTTACACAGAATAAAAAGATTAGTATTTGGACAGAAAAAATTACTGGACATAAGGGCATATTAAGATTTTCTTACGAGAAATAACGTATATATGAAATTATACATTTTAAAAAAATAGCAAAGCGTGTGCTTACAACTTGTACAATATTGACAGTTTGGGTAGTATTGATATACCTACAGGGTGTAACAAAAATACAGGTCATAAATTAAGTCACATACTCTGTGACCAAAAATAGTTCGATTGAACCTAACTTTCCTTAGTACAAATGTGCTCATAAAAAAAGTTAAAGCCCTTTTAAGTCACAAAATGAAAATCGATTTTTCCAATATATCGAAAACTATTAGAGATTTTTAAATGAAAATGGACATGTTATAGCAGGAACATCTTAAAATAAAAGTCAAATTTTTGCACCTTATAAAAATGTTATGGGAGTTTGGTTACCAAGGGTAGCCAAAGTCCAAAAATTGAATTTTTTAAGTTTTTTTGGGTTATGATTGAAAATTATTCTCTGAAATGTTCTCTTTCCAACGATATGTAACACATTATCGTAGAAAATATCCATGGTTACAAAATTATTTGTTTTTTGAACATCTGCACTCAACTTACCGTTTACCGGTAGTTTTTTAACATTTGATGTCAAATATCTCTGGATTCTTAGATGATAGAAGGTCCAAATTTTTACAGTAGTTGTAGCTAGATAATATCAAGTCCCGGGTAAAAATTTATTGAAAAATGTACAAAAGCAAGTAAAATAAAAAATTAAATCTAAACTATTTTGGGTTTTTTTGTGTAAGAGTATTTTAAAAAAAATTAAAATAAATGTTTCTTTCACTCTAACTTTACAGAAATCTACGGAGGACTAAACAATGTATGTATCTAGTTTCAAAATAAACAAAAAATGAGGTACCTAAGTGCTTTGGTTACAGAACTATGTGACATAATGTTAACATTGTCGTTAAATGGGACTTGGGGTGCCATTCCCCAAAATATTTGTGTACGTTCCAATTAATTATTATTGTATGTAGTACCATTAGTTAAACACAGTGTTTTTAAAACTTTTTGTTTCTTAGTACTTTTTCGATAAGCCAGTTTTTATCGAGATATTTTGAACATTTGTAAAATCCAACACATATTTTTATTAAGATTATAGAATATTATTTTCAACATTAATATCTCAAGAGAGTGAGAATAAATTGACAATAATCCAATTTTTCGAAAACTTGTTGCCCGGCAATAGACTATTGCCGAATGGAAAGAAGTTTGACAAAAAAATTGGAGCATTATTTTCTTATTTATGTTTACTATCGTGTGATATTCGACATATTATGTTTGAATACTTATGTACTACAAAATTTAAGTCTTTCTATAAAAACAATCAGTGACATTTATCCCAATTAATGTGACACGCATTTTTTACAGTTTAGAAAATATTCAGACGAAGATATCAGTAAAATATTACTTAAAATAATTTATAAATACAGTTTTATTCATGAAATAATCTTACCAAAGCAATTACACTCGAGCGCTTAAAATTGCCGATTTGTGTTGTCCCCGTGACAATTTGACATTAGATGCAGAACTAAATATGTAGTTATTTTTCTACGAGAGTGCAAAAATGTCTACTTTCGCGCACGAATTTGAGTTTAGAAAGTTTTACTTTTCCACACGCGTGTAACTTTTCCGCACGCGTTTTACTTTTCCGCACGCGTGTTAATTTAGATATGTTAATATGGCCTTGAAGTAATTATAATACATGCAATAAACTAATATTTAGATATTATTTACTAATTTATTTCAAATATATCTTATTGTGCTCATGTTTTAATGAAATTAACGCGATTATTTTATTCATAGGAGATTCTGACCAATAGAAAGCTACAGAAATCTAAATTAAATCGATAATTTTTGATAATTTCCTGTCGTCAAGTATATTGCGTCAGATGCACTTCCTTGCTACGAAAAAATACATTCGTTCAGTAAAAATTATAAAAGTGATCACTTTCAACCGTCAAATTAATATTTATAACAGCTGTTTGTTTAATTGTGCTAATTTGTACTTACATAAATTACAATAAAATTTTGGTTTTGAAGTTTTATTCATTAAATAATCGCAACAAATTGCACTCGATCTCTAAAACTAATATAGAATTTTTGCCCTCGTGACACTTTGACATAATTTCTGTCAATTATGACA
Source organism: Diabrotica virgifera virgifera (assembly GCF_917563875.1). Classification (NCBI taxonomy): domain Eukaryota; kingdom Metazoa; phylum Arthropoda; class Insecta; order Coleoptera; family Chrysomelidae; genus Diabrotica; species Diabrotica virgifera. The sequence continues at coordinate 72,942,290 of NC_065448.1, forward strand.
TAATTAAAACTGTCAAAGTGTCACTCGTGAAAAATTCAATAATTTTAGAGCTCTTGTGCAATTACTACTGAGAATTCGATGAAATAAAATAATTGTGACATTATATTCGAAAGTCAAATCAGTAGACAATAACAGTGGTTTTAAATCGTCGTCATGGAAACCAAGATCGTTGTCATGCTAACCAATTATGCTGAAACTTTGGTTTTGACAACCTTGTCAAAGAATTAATTTGTGTATGTATTTTCATATTAATTAAATTAATTGATTAAGGGCCGGTTGTTCGAAAGCCAATCAAAAATGATCATTATCAAATATTTAATTACTGTCACAACTGTCAATGTCAACTTTGATTTTGTTGCTGAAAATATAATTATTGATTACAATTATGAAATTATTTAATCAATTATGTTAATAATTGTTATGTTAATTGATCAACTAATCTCATAATTATAATCAATTATGTTTTCAGCAACCCAACCAAAGTTGACATTGACAGTTGTGACAGTAATTAAATATTTGATAGTGATCATTGTTGATTAGCGTTCGAACAACCGGCCCTAGCATTTGGTCATTTTTTAAAGACTCGTAGAATAAATATTGTTCCTAACGCTTGCAGAAAGTCTCTTTTCCGCACTCGACTGCTTGACGAACTCCCGCTTCGCGTCGTTCGGCAAACTGCAGTCGCGTGCGAAAAAGTATGACTTTCTGCACTTGTTAGGAAAATAACTATTATGAAACAGTTCGTAAAGTATGCTTTTTCCGAACGCACGCGATGTTTAGAGCACGAGCGACAGCGGATCGAGTGCTATACATCGCGTAAGTTCGCAAAAAGTACTTCACGCACAGTTTCATACAATATTTTATCTACGATAAACAAATAAAAAAACTGTAACTCTTCGTCACTGGAATTCATTTCTACTCTACAATTTTTAGAATTTTGAGATTTAAAAATTTTAACTTTTTTTAAAAGTTAAGGATATTTGACTATATGAAAGTGTGTCAAAAACAGTGTGAAAAAGTAAATCCCATTTAAAATACATTGTTACTTTACGCACACTTTAAATCCTTCACGCTATCTATAATGACAGTTTTCACAAATTAAAAACTTATACATAATATGAGATAGAGTAGATAATAGTTATTTTCCTAACTAGTGCGGAAAGTGATACTTTCAAGCACGAGACTGCCGTTGACACGAACGACGCGATAGCGGAGTTCGGGCAAGCAGTCGAGTGCGGGGAAGACACTTTCCGCATGAGTTAGGAACAATATTTTTTCTAGGGCCGTACGTTTGGAAAAAAGCCACAAAAAATAGAGTTTTATCAATTTTTATTTAAAAGTGAAAATACACAAATTAATTCTTTGACAAGGTTGTCAAAACCAAACTTTCAATATAATGGGTTACCACGACGACGATATTGGTTTCCATGACGACGATTCAAAACCATTGTGATTGTCTATTGATCTGACTTTTAAATATTATGTCAAAATAATTTTATTTCATCGAATTTTCGCGCTAATTTCATTAAAACATGAACACAATAAGATAAATTTGAAATAAATTAGTAAATAATATCTAAATATTAGTTTATTGCATGTATTATAATATATTATAATGCCATATTACAAGGTATTTTACTTTCCCGTACGCCGTGCGGAAAAATTTACTTTCACGCACGCCTTGCGGGAAAGTGCAACTTTCGGAAACGAAATGCGTGTGTGAAAGTGGCTCTTTTAGCACGGCCGTAGAAAAGTTGATTATGGTTCATTTTCTTAAACGTGACAGTTGTCAAAACTAGGAAACTAGGAAACTCGATGTTCACATCTTAGTTGCCTGTCAGCTCTTGTAACACAATGACCTAATTTGTTACCTTTGACCCACTTACAACGTGTGGGAGTCATATGTTATCCTAGGGCCATATCCTTAGGGATTATATCCATCCTTTGGAATTTGCTATGTTAGCATTTTGATGTGACTTTTAGTCCATTTTTGAAAGGCTTTGACCTTCGTATTTTTTGGTTGGCTCACCATGTTCTTGCAACACTGATGATGCTCTTTTTAGAGCGAAAACGTTCTGTTCGATGTTTGTAGCCCTATAGGGCTTTTTAAAATAATATACCTTTTACCAAGACCAAAGTTTTTTATTAAATTTTACTTGTAATTAATGGTATACAGCCAGCTACAGGAAATTCTTCCTAGTGGAAGTTTAATCTCTGTTCGGAGAGTTTAAGTCTGTTCTGTCGGACAAAATGAATGTGCCGTTTTCGTGGTCTGACCGTTCCAAATTTTTAACCTGTTCCACAATTAAAACTTCCCCTGTTCCAGTGTTCCCATATATCAAAGTTTGTCCGACTAGACACCCTTAAGCTATTAACAAATTTTCAGCGTGCTATTAATCAACTTTTTTTTCATACGCGGGATCCAGACCTACCGTACATGTAGGTATGAATATCTCTAGTTTTATTCTAAAACCAAAATTTACTGGTATATTTCCAAGTTTTCCTAAAATCGATAATAAGCTACTGAAAAATGGAAAGAATTTGTCAATGAATATACGCTTTCCCTTCCGCTGGATTATAATTGAAGTCCGGATTATAAGCATTTCGCTTTTTGTGTTTATTATTTACGATTTTTTGAAAAAAATGCTTATTTTACAAATGTTTTGATTGTGTTACTTTTTTTTAATAAATTAGTTAAACCCGATAAGCCTTGTTTTCATTGGTGGAGTTAGCGGTCGAGTAATCTTGGCAAGTAGGTACTAACTCTCCCTGTAGTTCTACCAATGAAAACGTAGTTGGCCGAGTAAAGAATAGAGTAGAGTCATCATCATCATCATCATCATCAGTAGCAACTAGACTAGTTCAGCTAAAAAGCATGCTAGTGTACTCGACCTCCAACTCTACTAATGAAAACAAGGCTTACAGCCTTTACGTCTTTGTTTTTCACAAGCAATTACCTTATAATATGTTTCAAATTTTAACAATTTATAATTATTTTTCTCGACTATTCCGATAATTCGGCAACCTTGTATAGTCAGGACAACATAAATCCGTACAGCTGATTCGTGACGTGAATCGGATTTGGTAGAAAAAAGTTCTGTATTCAAATCATCGTAGCGTGTTACAAGTTTAGGGGGCTTGCATGATTTTCCTTCGCGTGACAGTCATACCTTGATTTCTTTAAATAAGTAAGTACATCAAGCGATACCTCATTTCAAACATTTTGAAATACTTTGCGGGTAGGATTTGCAAAATCTGTGTATATTTTAAAAACAAACTAAAGTAATCAGCTATTCGGACAGAAATAAACAGAATTAGAGTAAAATGAATATATGAACAGTTTACACATCAAAAATGTGTAAGGAAAACACAATTTAAAATTTTTATTAAAACAAGATTAATAATTAAAAAAGTTTAACAATTAAACAAGTTTAATAATTAAACGCAACACAATAGTCATGGAGCCGTCAGCATTTAACACATATTCAAATGGTAAGTAAGTGCTGTGAATATGATTGAGGCAGTGTCTCGAAGCGTGATTTCGCGATTGTGGCGTCGATATTAACAATTTAGTAACGTCAGTATCGGTATCTGGTAGGATTAGCTCGTCGAAATGTGCATTTGCACCTTAAGTATGTAAGGCTTTATACACTCAGCGAAAAAGGTACGTAATATCATTAAAAATGTTAATTAAGACAACAAACAAAAAATGTTAAAAAAAAATTGAGCAATACTTAAAATTTGTCCAATTCTTGGTTTTATTGGAACAACAAAGCGATGTTAATCAATTCATTATTTTCGTTAGTTGAGCCAATGTATTACGTTTATTGAATGGATGAACATTCATTATGTATACCCTAATATCACATTATTGATATTACGAACTCTGTTCATTGAGTCAACGAACATTATTCATTGAAACAACAACGTCGTTAATTGACTGACGAAGACGAAGATTATTCGTTGTGTCAATAACAGTGTTATTTCTCCTAACGTATTTCGTTTATGTGTACAATTATTTCCATTTATTCTTACAATTAATTCCGTTCATTCCCACAATAAATACGGTTATTCTTACAAACAATTCTATTCATTCTTACAATCAGCTTCGGTCATTTCTACTATGAACGTATTTTATATTAATAATTACTGAATGCATTAGCCCAATGAATGATCTTGATTAATAATAATTTTTTAAATCCCCCTTTTTTGTCCTAAACCTAAAGGACTTTACACTGTATGATTTCTCATAATATGAAAAATCATATCATGATATCACTTATACAGTGCGCTGGAATAAGTGTTACACTCCCCCGCCCCCTTATTTAACTTAGTTACTTATTTATTTTTAGCACATAAGCAAAACGCTCGGACAGGTCGATTTTTAAAATAATCAAAGTATATTATAGCATCAATGTTTCGAATTTTACACGATACCTCTTCAGGTGACAGGCATAACTTTGATTTTTTTAAATGGGAAAGTACATCATGTTACAGCTCATTTAAAAGCGTTTGAAATAATGATTCCAAAAATGTATAACACTTTAATCCTTTTTGAGAGCGTAGGTGCAAAATTTCGATCGAATTCTTTTTAAACGCATTCATTTTTTTTTGGAATCCTGAGAAAACTAATAAATATGTTTGAAAAATTTAAACGCAGAATAAAAGATTACATTATTACCGAGGGCTGAAAGTCCCTTAGAATAAACAAAAAGTTTCTTTTGAATGGTATATTTGAAATTAAAAATCATACTAAATTTTCTTTTTTTCACTCCTGTGATTTATTAAAATAATCATTATAGAAGTTCTCAGGGACTTCAGACCCTCGATAATACTGTAATATTTTATTCTGCGTTTAAATTTTCAAAAATACTAATTAGTTTTCTCAGGATTCGAAAAAAATTTAAAAATAATTAGATTGGTCGTTCAAAAGTTGACAGAAGTATTCCTTCCAGGTTTTTCCGGTTCCCGGTGAATTCGTAACTATTTTAATCCATCATCCTAATTACAAGCCAATTGGTTACTCTGGCCCTCAGGTAAATTTTCGGTAACCAATCAACTACCGGTGAATTCGTAACTAAATAAAGGTAAAATCTTTTAGACTTGAAATAAACATATTGAAAATCTCTTTGCTTTTAAATTATCAGATGGATTTAAATAATTTATCATTGCTAAACATCTAAATATTGAATTTACAATTACTTGATAAAAACCAAGCTCGTGTAGAGCTATACTTGATGGAAATAATATTTATAACACGTGTTAATGAAACACTATAATATTGTTTTAATTATTTTATTAAGATATTTCAATTTTTGCTATTTTTTATAGGTACATAATATAATACCAATATACTGTTTTTAAGCAAACACAAGAAATATTCGGTTTAGATTTAAGGTATTAGATTTAATCAATGGTTTCGAATTCACCTGAAGAAAGTTTCGAGTTGGCAGGTCAGGTAATAGAAAAGTTACGAATTGGCCGGTGTACATTTTGATTTGAAAATTTTTGTCATTAAAAGTTATGAGTTGGTGCGTATCCGTTTGTCCTTGTCCTTGTCCTATTCAGGACAAGGATTTCCTTGTCATCATTGATAAGCTGTTGTTTTGATGGAAGTTTTCTGTTCATGCTTAAGAAACTACAGATTATTAAACACGTTTGTTAGATTTATATGTTTTATATTGACTAAAAATTTATTGGTTAAAAGTTTGAATTCAATTAGTGCACTTCTTAACTTCTGTTAATTAAGTCATCTATTGCTGACTAATTAGACATTATAACGGTATATTATCACTTTTTAAAATCCAATCGAAATTGAGAAAACGCGAATATATGAGAAAAAAACTTTGTGTTCATTAAACATTTTTGATGTGTTTATATATCAGTTTGACAAATTTCATGAAATATATGTAACTAGTCGCAGTCGACATTAATGACATCAAGTTAACTGAGCTATGGACATTTAATGAAAATGCCGGATAAGAAGTGGCCGGAAAAGACCATCCAACTAAAAGTACCGAGGCAGAAAGTTACTGGAAAACGACTGACAAGACGTCCATGGTTTTTGCATTAAAAAAAACTTTTAAAACTGAGATATAGTATACTTCCGAATTATAAAGTTAACACCCCGTCAATTGATGTTCACGCATAAGTCAAAAAATATTCCTTCCAACCAATAAAATAATCATAGTATATCCTTAAACACACCTACTTACAGAACCATGTTGGCATTTTTACCAATCAGAAGAAACGAAACGAAATTCATCGGATGAAAATTCTTTCTCACGAAAATTGCAATATCGACAATAATGCAGGTGGCTCGTTGACTGCGAATTATGGACAATTTTGAATCTCAGCCCAAAACAGATTAACTCTTACGATAACATTAAGAGATAAACAACTGAATTTCCCATCGCCTTAAAATCTTTCTCCGTAGACTCATTACTCAAATTTTATATAAACATTTGAACGACGATAACTTAACTGAATACCCAGAGTTCCTTTTTTGAAAATATGCCGCCGCTTAACGTTTTCCACAACGAAATGGAGACCTCAGAGATAAAGTATTCTTCTCTTCTTCTTTTTGTATAGACGTGACTCTGTCTGTTTTTTCAATGTACCTCTAGTAAGTTGTCGTTCCATCGTTTTCGTGGTCTTCCCACTGATCGTCTTCCTATTGGAGAACCGTCTCTCACTATCCTGACTACCCTATTTGTTGTCATTCGGCTTATGTGGTCATTCCATTCTATTGTTCTGTTTCTTACCCAGTTATTAATGTTATCCACCTTGCATCTCCGTCGTATATCTGTACTTCTAGCTCTGTCCCATAGAGTCTTACCATCGATTTTTCGAAGGTTTTTCATCTCCGCTGTTTCGAGCCATCTTTTTTTCCTCGAGATAAAATATTATAGCTTAAAAATATTCACATTCACATCCTAATTCAGATATAAACTATGAAAAAATTTACGGTTTTCAAATGTGAACTAATAGACTGACAAATAAAACTTCCATTATGCCGGGTGCGTTCAATAAATACGGTCTTGAAAAAATCGAATATAATTAAAAAAATATTGGGTGAAACGGTCGTATATTTGGCACCGTTTCACAGTAAGAGATTGGCTTCATAATGAGGATATTACAATACTTTTACCGTGGCGAGTACAATCGCCAGATATTAATCCCATCTAGCATGTATAGGATATAATTCAGGGACAGATTGCTCGTCATCTGCACAGTGTCATCTGCACATACCAGACAAGGTCTTCAAGATCTTCTTACACAGGAATGGACTCTGTTGCCTCAAAACGAAATTGATAATTTAATTTTAAACATGCCAAGGCGGTGTCAAGATGTAATGAATGCTGCTGGAAGAAATACAGATTACTAAACATATTTTGTTGTTAGATTTTTATATTTTTTTAAATTTGTTTGATTATTTCATTCATAGGAGATTCTGACCAATAGAAAGCTACAGAAATAGAAATTAAACTGATAATTTTTGATAATATCCCGTCGTCAAGTATGTATATTACGTCAGATGCCCTTCGTTGCTATGAAAAAATACATTCAGTGACATTAATGACAATTACTGTTTTAAAAGTTATAAAAGTGATGACTTTCAACCGTCAAATATTTATAACAACTGGGTATTTAACTGTAGTAATTTGTACTTACATAAATAAATTACAGTAAAATTTTGGTTTTGGACAGTTTTATTCATGAAATAATCGCAGCAAATTGCACTCGATCTCTAAAATTATTATCGAATTGTTTCCCTCGTGCCACTTTGACATAATTTCACTCCCTTTCGGGTCGTGAAATTAAAACTGTCAAAGTGTCACTCGGGAAAAATTCGATAATTTTAGAGCTCTTGTGCAATTACTACTGATTATTTCATTCATAGGAGATTCTGGCCAATAGAAATCTACAGAAATCTAAATTAAACTGATAACTTTTTTGATAATTGCCCGTCGTCAAGCATATTACGTCAGATGCCCTTCGTTGCTACGAAAAAATACATTCAGTGATATTAATGACAAATGTTGTAAAAATTATAAAAGTGATGACTTTCAACCGTCAAATACATATTTATAACAACTGTGTATTTAATTGTACTAATTTGTACTTACATAAATAAATTACAATAAAATTTTGGTTTTGAACAGTTTTATTCATGAAATAATCGCATCAAATTGCACTCGATCTCTAAAATGAATATGAATTTTTGCCCTCGTGACACTTTGACATAATTTCACTCGCCTACGGCTCGTGAAATTAAAACTGTCAAAGTGTCACTCGGGAAAAATTCAATAATTTTAGAGCTCTTGTGCAATTACTAATGATAATTTTGTCCTAGAGAAATCATATTATACTGAAATTGGAATGAATTAATTGCTGATTAATCAGGCATTATAACGATATATCACATCGAAGCGAAATTGATTAATATATGAGAAAAAACTCTGTGTTCCTCAGACATTTTTGATATGTTATCAGTGTTGTCATATTATGTACATATGAAAAAAGAAGAAGAAGAAGATGTATAATGGAAAAATGTGGTGAGCAACTTGGACAGTCCATAGCGCCCAGCTGCAGCTTTTGAACTGAGTAGAGAGCTGTGGAAGAGTTTGCTATGGAACTCTAAGGACCTCGTAGCCTTCTTTATGTATGAATAGAAAACAAAAAGTTGTGACTGGCTAATTGACACCCAAGTCTATGCCATAAAACAAAAAAAAAATCAAAATCAGTGTTGTCAAATTCCTATGAAATATAACTAGTCGACGTAGACATTAATGGCATCAAGTTAACTGATGTATAGGCACTTAATGGAAATGCCGGATGAGAAGTGGCTGGAAAAGACCATCCAACTAAAAGTACCGAGGCAGAAAGTTACTGGAAAACGACTGACAAGACGTCCAGAATGGCAGTTTTTGCATTAAAAAAACTTTTATAACTGAGATATATACTTCCGAATTAAAAAGTTAAGACTCCGTCAATTGATGTTCACGCATAAGTCAAAAAGTTTTTATTAGTATAAGAACTTTTAAAAATGTTTCTGTAAAGAACGGCACTAGAAGAAGAAGATCCGCACTTCCTTGGTGGGAGTATATTTAAACTTTTTAAATATAGAAATATATTATAATATGAATAACAAAAATTGGGTTTTTCAGTGTACTATATAAATTACTTATGATTTATTTTTGGCCGTGCCTCAAACGAATACAGAAAAAAATATCTTAATATTTTGTGTTTAGACAAACATGTGATTATATACTTTAAAGTCTAAAGAAATAATACGGAAAACACTTTTTTGTCGTAATTCTCAAACTACGAATACAGTAATTCGAAAACTATCTTTATCTTTAATCAGACAAGTTCGGGACTTGAAGCATGCTGAATTATTATCACATATTCTGGATTATAGGATTGGTAACTAGTCCAGAAAGCCACTGCGCATCCGCTAGGAAAAATATTCTGATTCGGATTTTTTGCACAATCTTACTCAGAAAGGACTCCTGTTAACAAATTTGCATGTTGCCAGGACCAAAAGGTGGTCAAAAATTTTTTAACGTTTTTTTTTGTTTTTTTCCTAAAATTATTTTTTTTGCATGGAAAAAAGTTTTTTTTTAGGTTTTTTGATCATTCCAAACCGAAAAGGTCTTTAGTGACTTTTCTCTAAAAATGATAGTTTTTGACATATAAGCGATTAAAAATTGAAAAAGTGCGAAATCGGCCATTTTTAACCCTCAAAAACTATGTGAAAAACTGAAAATTTGAATGTTGCCAAGGTAGGTAGATATTCTTTAAACATCGATTGATGAAATCCCGGAGAGTTTTTTGTAATACAATATTCAAAACTCCTTTGTTTTTTAATTGCTAATCAAGCGTGCACGACACTATTTTCCACCGACGCACAGTGGGGCAGGAGAGCTAAAAAGTTGGCATAAAATGAAAGTACCAAATGCAGTATTTTCTGTCGCATTCATTTTAATTAAATAGTACACAATCCTACATATGATTTGGCATCATTTTTTTCCCATTAAATCCCCCTCCACCAGTTGCGACGCGTCGCAAAGAGCACATGGTCCCGTGTTAACAATGCATAGGCCGCGATAACGTGATTCGACTTACGTTTGATCCACTTATTTCAAGTAAAAAGTTAATTTACCAGTAAAATTGGCTACGGATATTTGATCTTCAGGAAAGTGACAATATTATTACAGATGTGATATAATAATTAAGTAAATACAGTCTCTTATAATATGTTGTTTAAAATTACCTGTACAAAATATCAAAATATGCATTTTTCAAAAAGAGCAAGTGATTTGTTAGTGTTCCCAGACTGATCCAACTTTAATTTTGTTTTATTTTGAAATTGCTCCTTTTTTTATAATTGTATTTTTTGTGAGGTTATGTTGACCTAATTAAATTGAATAACACTCTATTCTAATTTTTGGTTATTTGCATAATTCAATTAAAATAATTCAAGAAAGTGTAGTACTATAGATCCAAAACAAATTAAGATGTATTCCACTTTTTGTTGATTAGTAGTGATCCACTGATCACAAGCAAAAGAAACATAAAAAGAAAGAAATTAGAAGACCTGCCAGTGGAAGCACTGCATATTAGTGCATAATATATTATGTTTCAAATCTCCGAATGTGCAAGATGTTGACGTCACATCTGATGATTCTGATGATGATCTGTAGTTTAAGTTTTTCAATATTTTACTTACGAAATTTTATGATATTTTTATAAATATGCGGTAAATGGTTTTAAAGAACAATTTGGTTAAACAATTTTTCAAAAATAATGTTAACACAATTGTTTTGAGATATAAATAATATTAGATAATAAATCTACATAAAAACAAGTAAATTAGACTGTAGATTTATTTTAAATTAAAATGACTAAACTTCAAATATCATTTAAATCAATATCGGTAGTAACTACGGACATGCAGCTTTGAAAATTTTGAGCTAAACACTTTTTGAACAAGCCATCCTTCAAGGAAAAATATTTGTAAAGCGAAGCCTAGCAAGAAGAAAAAGAACATCCTGGTTAAAGAACTTCAGAACCTGCTTTAACACAACAATATGTGCAGCTTTTCCGCGCTGCTGCAGATAAAATTAAGATTGCCATGATGATCGCCAACACTCGGCACGGATAGGCACATTGAGAAGAAGAAGAAAACATTGAAAAAACATCGTTTTTGTTTATGTACACACAAGTTATAATATTTGAAAAAAAAAATTGGCCATAATAATAATATATCGACAATGATTTAATGCCAACTTATGTTGTCTCTTGCCCCACTGTGCGACGCGACGGTATGGTGCAAATAAAAGGAATAAATTCGTTATTTCGTAAATCGGCGACTTTAAGGAAAAATCCCGAAACAGGTCGATTTTTATTTTTAAGTTATGATATTGTGGCATATATGGTATACTAGTGACGTCATCCGTCTGGGCGTGATGACGTAATCGATGATTTTTTAAATGAGAATAGGGGTCGTGTGGTAGCTCATTTAAAAGCTTCTTCAATTCTCTATTCAGTAATGTAAACATTTACATCATTATTTATACAGGGTGTCCTTCTACTTCTTTTTTTGTCAAATAATTTAATTTAATAAAAATTTTTTGGACACCTTGTATAAATAATTATGTAAATGTTTATATTACTGAATAGAGAATTGAAGAACCTTTCAAATGAGCTAGCACACGACCCCTATTTTCATTTAAAAAAATCATCGATTACGTCATCACGTCCAGATGGATGACGTCACTAGTATACCATATATACCACAATATCATAACTTAAAAATAAAAATCGACCTGTTTCGGGATTTTTCCTTAAAGTCGCCGGTTTACAAAACAACGAATTTATTCCTTTCATTTGCACCATACTGTCGGTGGAAAATACTGTCGCGCACGCTTGATTAGCAATTAAAAAACAAAGGAGTTTTGAATATTGTATTGCAAAAAACTCTTCGGGATTTCATCAATAACTGTTTAAAGAATATCTACCTATCTTGGAAACATTCAAATTTTCAGTTTTTCACATAGTTTTTGATGCTTAAAAACGGCCGATTTCGCAATTTTTTAATTTTTAATCGCTTATATGTCAAAAACTATCAGTTTTAGAGAAAAGTCACTAAAGACCTTTTCTGTTTGGAATGATCGAAAAAACCTAAAAAAACTTTTTTCCGTGGAAAAAAAATAATTTTAGGAAAAAACAAAAAAAAACGTTTAAAAAATTTTTGACCACCTTTTGGTCCTGGCAACATGCAAATTTGTTAAAAGGGGTCCTTTTTGAGTAAGATTGTGTAAAAAATCCGAATCAGAATATTTTTCCTAGCGGATGCGCAATGGCTTTCTGGACTAAACGCGAAAAACGCGAAATTTCTTACTTTCTTCTAGCTGAAAATCAAAGGTATGCGGCCGAATCTACTTAATCTAATCGGGCTTTTTGATTTCATTAAGAACTGTTAAACTAATTTTCTTTTTTGTTTTTTTGTCGTGCATTGTAGACTCAAAACCTTCATGTCGCACTGTCACCTATTATACAGTGCGGTGGAATAAGTGTTACCCCCCCCCCCCCTGTTAACTTGTTAATTTTAAGAATATAAGCAAAACGCTCGGACAGGTCGATTTTTAAACTAATTATAGTATATTATAGCATCACCGTTTCGAACTTTACGCGATCCCTCTTCAGGAGACAGGCATAACTTTGAGTTTTTTAAATGGTACAGTACATCATGTGACACCTCATTTAACAGCTTTTGAAATACTGATTACAAAAATTTATAATACTTTAATCCTTTTTGAGAGCGCAGGCGCAAAATTTCGGCCGAACTCTTTTTAAACGCATTTATTTTTTTCAAATCCCGAGAAAACTAATAAGTATTTTTGAAAAATTTAAAAGCAGAATGAAAGATTAGATTATTACCGAGGGCTGACAGTCCCTCAGAATAAACAAAAAGTTTCTTTTGAATGATATATTTGAAATTAAAAATCACACTAAATTTTCTCTTTTACTTACCACTGTGACTTATTAAAATAAACATTATAGGAGTTCTCAGGGACTTTGGACCATCGAGAATACTGTAATATTTCATTCTGCGTTTAAATTTTTCAAAAATACTTATTAGTTTTTTTAGTATTCGAAAAAAAAATGATTGCATTTGCGCCTACGCTCTCGAAAGAGGATTAAATTATTATACATTTTTGAAATAAGTATTTCAAGAGCTTTTAAATGAGGTGTCACATGATGTACTTTCCCATTTAAAAAAATCAAAGTTACGGCTGTCAGCTGAAGAGGGATCGCGTAAAGTTCGAAACGTTGATGCTACAATATACTATGGTTAGTTTAAAAATCGACCTGTCCGAGCGTTTTGCTTATATTCTTAAAATAAACAAGTTAACAGGGGGTTAACACTTATTCCACTGCACTGTATATCAGTGGCGGCTCGTGGCTTTAGGGACAGGGTCGGCAAGGTTTTGTCTCCTCAGATAGGTATGCCATCTAATTAAAAGGCTTAAATTTTATAGAAGATTTTTGGTTTTTGTTTTTTTTTTATTTTTTTTTTATTTTTTTTTGTTTTTTTTTTGTAAACCTGTTTATAAATTAACTCTAGTCTATGTTGTTTCGAAGTAGCAAAATGGGTTATAACGTCATTGTATTTATTATTGTTTTGGAGAGGTTTTAAAAGTTTTTTTCTATTGACATTTGAGACAAGTTTGACATTCTCTCTTGTTTCATGGTGTTTCGACAATACGTTTTGACTTTTTTGAGACAAGAGAAATCCCGTTCATTTGAGGCAGAACTTGCCCCACATTTGAGCACAATAATTTATTAAATTCGGGAACAGTTTGTCGTACCTAATGAATTGCAGTATATAAAATTAAACATATTTTGTAACTTATCCCACCTTCCGAAAATATTTAGATCAGCATATAAAACTGCTAATCCATTTTCTTATTTTATTTGAATAAAGAATGATGGATAATTTTTAATGAACTTGTCTAATAGATATTTTGAAAATTCCTTGTAAATAATAATTGAGTTATCCTTCCGCTCAAAAAGGTCCGGAACATTGTCTAAATAATCAAAATGTCAAAAAATTAAGAAAACTTCGATTTTTTTCTTCGTTTTTTGATTTTAACTTTCAAAGTATTCACTTCTGAGAAAAGTTACACAGCCATAAAAGTTGGGTAACTAAATTTCCTACCATATAGGATTGGTTAAAAATTTTAAAAAGTGTCATCCTTGTTGCAATACAGCAATAATTGCGAAAAAAGAACATAAAAATAAGTATTCGCATTTTACGTTTTTCAACCATTTATGCTAACACTTACGAACTTCATATTTTAACCAGAAAACCTTTATGATATAATAAAACAATACTGTAAATTTCATTAAGATCGATTCAATACATTTTGCAAAATAAATTTTGCAATCCAGCTTTTGCAAAAAAAATTTATTTTTTCAAAATGTTGCAATACTGACAATAAAGCAAATAGCAAGTTGATTTTTTTTTACATATAGAAGACAGTATTCATCTATACGTAAAAATAAATGCAACTTGCTGTCTGCTTTATTTACAGTTCTGCAACATTTTGAAAAAATTAATTTTTTTGCGAAAGCTGGATTGCAAAATGTATCTTGCAAAATCTATTGAACCGATCTTAATGAAATTCACAGTATTTTTTTATTATATGATATAGTTTTTCTGGGTAAAATTATGAAGGTCTTAAGTGTAGCATAAATGGTTGAAAAACGTAAAATGCGAATACTTGTTTTTTATGATTTTTTCGCATTTATTGCTATTTTGCAACAAGGGTGACAATTTTTAAAAATTTTAGCTAATCCTTTATTGTAGAAAATTTAGTTACGCAACTTTTATGTGAGTGCAACTTTTCTCGAAAATGAATACTTTTAAAGTTATAATCAAAAAATGAAGAAAGAAATCGAATGTTTCCTTTATTTTTTGACATTTTGATTATTTAAACAATGTTCCGGACCTTTTTGAGTGGGAGGATAACTCAAATATTATTATATGAGTTATTTTCAAGCAATTTCTGCAAACAAATATGAGTCACCTCTCAACGTCCAAATTAAATCTCAACGTCCAAGTAAAAAGTTTTAAAAAGTTTTACGTGTCTTGCCGTTTGCAGATCACCGCTGCTCTGCTCGGCAGATTGTTTTTCTGCCGTACTTGTCATTCAAATAAATACGGGGAATGTATAATTGGTTGCCTATCGGCTAATATTCCATAGCCTATTATTACAAGCAAATGATCAACTGGGTACGGCTAGCCGAAGCGGGCCATGAATTCACACAATCGCAGTCGGGTGTATGGCTGGCTAGGATCCTTAATTTGAAAAGTCTCTTACGCACAGCGCACAGGGATCACTTAACGTATCAGATCGTTCGAATTATTTTAAAAACAATGAATAAAATTTAGTCTGTATTATCTCACAGATATTTTTTTTATTTCACAGAAACGAATGTCATCAACTCTGATTAACTTATTTATTTAAAAAAATCTATAATGTGTCCATAAATGTGTGGGTCGGCACTGCCGACCCTGCCGACTCTGACCAGCCGCCACTGCTGTATATACATAGACGTACGCTAGAAAACTACAAATATGCACTTGTTAAAGCGTGCCTACAAAGTCTAGAAAGTCATATCTTAAGGCTGTATGACACTATGCATTTTCTTGTATCATTTCTAATATCGTTTCTGATATGTCAAAAAAATGTATAGTGTCATACACAGATACAAGAAACGATATCAGAAACGATACAAGAATTTGTGTCAGGCACAGATTCTTGTACAATAACTACGCCAATTTCTGCGCAAAGAGCAAAAACGTAAATCCTGCTGGTAAAACTTCTAAATCTCATAATGGCGGCTGAAAATGAGATCATATGATTTATGTCTTGATAAATTTATTTGTGTTTTGTATGTATTATTTATAAATATTTTATTGATACTTAATATACCGTTTGGTATGGACTACTGTTCTACTAATAACCATATATTTAGAATAACTTTGGGTTTCATATTGCATAATTTTTTAATAGAGGAAAATACAATAGTTCATATTTGGATCAAACTGAAGATAATTATAATGCAAATATTTTAGCACAAATATCAAAACAAAATAAAAAACACAAATAATCAACAGTCAACGTAAAAATTCTAGTTATTATAACAATAAAATATTTGTTTTTAAAAGTTTATAAATTTTATAAAATCCGTAAAATCAGCTGTAGACGCAGTACTACCATACCAATGTAAGGTGACAGCGTGACAAACAAAATTTCGACCAATCACGTGCCGACTTTCATACAGTTTTCGATACAAGAACTTACATAGTGTCATACAGGGCACAAATGTACATACAAGAAATGATACAAGAAAATGTATACAAGAAACGATATCAGAAACGATATTAGAAATGATACAAGAAAATGCATAGTGTCATACAGCCTTTAGGGCGGTCGTACACGGACTGCTGGGACAGTTTACCACTGAGCGACATGCACGGACTGCTCGAGCGGTCGTCGTCGACATCTAAAGCGGTCGATTTTTGACTACCTGAGTTGTCCCTTGTCGACTTGCAACCGCTTTTGAGCTGTCGACAGCACGATGTTGCATAGACTAGGTAAGGAAAGGAAACTTTTCATTTCAACACAATGAAAGTTGGAGGGACATCATACCTAGGCCACATACTAAGAAATAATAAATACTAATATGCTCAAGTTATAGTGAAAGGAACGATCGAGGGAAAGAGAGGACTAGGAAGGAAAAGAGTATCATGGCTAAGAAACATCCGACAATGGTCAGGGCTTAATTTTGAAACAGCTAATAAGAACAGCTGAAGACAGACAAGAATTTGCAATTGTAGTAGCCAGCCTCCATTGAGGAGAGGGCACTTTAGGAAGAAGAAGAAGAAGTGTATCCTTTATATTGATCTATTTTGATCAAAATGAGTAGTCTCCAAATATAGATAGCATAGTAAAAAGCTTGCGTCGTGAGTTTTAAATATGGTCTTATACTGACAAATATGCAAGTACAGCTTCAACAAACGCTAATACACAATAAAATGTTACAAGAATCTATGATCTCATGCTGCAAGATCAACATTAATCTGACAATTGATTAAAGATGCTGGTATCTAATACCATAAGTAGTATGACCAACTCCAATTCAGTCGAATCCGGGACAATGCTGAAAAAAATACCTAAAATCCGGGACTTTTGAATGAAAATCGGGCCATTTGTTATTTTTTTAAATATAGGACTCTAATATCATCATTTTATTGGTTATTTAACATTTTTATGTTGACAATGATATTTTTGAAGGGCTTAATCAAACGATACGCCCAAACACCTTCCCGAGCTGCTGTCTCTAAATAAATGCTCGATGAAGCTGTTGGCTTGAAAAATCGAGTCAATTTTTTGCTGCTGGACGCAGAGCAGATACCTCTTCGGTGTTTTTCGCTTTTGATGTGACTTAGTATATCCGCTCTACCACTGTGGGCGATCGAAAATTCCGATCCACAAGTATCACACTTCATGTCACTGTTAGAGTTACTTTTTTTTTCAAAAATAGAAATTCTTCTTCCAATATTTTATTGAAAGTGCAATATCGTTTTCTGTTTTTACTTTCTTGGGTTGGTTCCATATTCATATTAACAATAATAATATATTGGAATGAAAAAGTCAGGTCAAAAACAATAATTCCTAGATGGTCACTAATCGATTTTCGGATTTAAACTGATTACTGTATGTATGTACTGACAATAAAATAAATGTTTAGATAAAAAAATCATATTGCAACGCAGCAGATTTGAATTTGGCTCAAAGCATGCAACGGTTTGGAAATTAATCATATTTCGCGAACGAACTCAAGAGGTTTATCTACTTACTAAAGTGGTTGACAAAACCGAAAAGAAAAGATGCATCAGCAATCATTACATCGTTCGATGCGGCATGCGTGCCTATTCATGATTCATTGTGACATGAATTATTATTGTTTTTGAATGGTCTTTTCGGAAGACGATAATTAAAACACACAAATAAAAAAAAATCCAGTTTTCGTTTTCTTTCATAGAACTATTAAAATTTATACCACGATAAAAATTTTTTTTTCGTCTCAACAATTTAATTTGATGTAAATTCTTAGAATAAAAACGAAAATATAGATTTTTACCAAAAAGTTGGAAATTCGGATGGCCCGGAAGCCTTGTCCGGGACGCCGGGACACAACTTCGTAATTCGGGCCATGTCCCGGATTTTTCGGGCTAGTTGGTCACACTTACCATAAGGTATTTTATACACGTATATCTGAAATGAACCAGAAAGAATTGTCGGCAATATGGGTATTCACGAGTATTAACAGATGTACACAAGCAAAGTAGAAAAGACAATAATTGCAGTCGTCATCTTGTAACGTTGTACAAACGAGACAAAGAAAATTTGATCACATCATTAGTACCAATAGGTGAGTTCTGGATCTATCATTTTGATCTAGAGAGCAAAATAACGAGTAAGGAGTTTGCTTCTCGAGATTCAACACCATCGAAAGATTTCAAGATACAACCGTCAGCAGCGGAGAAGATTCAAAACTCCACAATACTAGTATGTCTCACCAAGACTTCTGAGATTATCAAAAGCATTAAGAAAGCAAAATAAAGGTGGAGTACTTAGGACATGTGATGAGGGGTCTCAAATATAGGTTGCTACAAAATATACAAGGGAAACTAGCAGGCAAACAGTCCAGAACGAAGAAAGACTTCATGGTTGAATAACTTGTGAGATTGGTACGGTATTTTGATACAGGCATGCTGTTTAGGATGACAGTGAATAAAATTAAGATAGCTATGATGGTAACCAACGTTCTGAAAGGACATGGTAGATGAAGAAGAACAACCCTGATCAGGTAAGGTCATGCTAACCGTGTTATCGAATTCTACAGGTGTAATTTAAGTAGAGCTGCTGGAAAGTTCCTTTCTTAATTACGTATCTCCATAAAAGTTGCTCAAAAGTATTCTCCTTCATCTGGAATATGTACTTAGATACAAGTCTGCCATTACAACGAATATCCCCATATTGGAAATTACATAGTTGAATATCCCCAATATTTTCCCTCTCTGGCTCTCGGTGATTACGGATTGTTAAACAGGACGCTTGTTTAGTGGCTTACTCCTACTGCTCTGCCGCCCCTCTCCAAAATGGACACGTACTACAAGCTCACCCCCAACTTCTGGCTAGACGATTTTAGTTTGCAGTTCTGACGAAAGTTATGTGGAAAGTGGGTAGAGTGGTCCCATTTGAGATCGTCTCGGATAGTAAAACTGTCTTTCAGGCGGTCCTTAAGTTCAGTATGCTTACTACCAAAGGACATTTCTCTTTGAATTGACAAAGTTTGACAATTTATCATCATCAGCCTCTTTAGATCCACTGCTGTACATAGGCCTCCTCTGTTTATCTCCAAAGTGTTCTACCTTATGCTTTGACAATTATAACTTTTTTATTTGTACTCCGATTTTCAAGATTCTTGCATCAGTTTGTAGGTACATGTATTGACATTGTTTGTTATTATTCAGGTAACATATTTTTTTAATTAGATGACCCTATACGGGGGTGACTGGAAGGGTTGTATCCCAGCTTTAAAAAATTCTGTGGAAAAAATTGAAGGGCTGATTTTGTTTCATAGTCCTTTCGTATTATCTCGGAGGCATCCCTATGATTTTGTTTTTTTAATTATCTGAAAGCTTTTCTTGTAAAAGCTGTACTTGACAATACTGATCATTTGAAATATCAAACGCACTAAAATTAACAACAAAACAAAACAATTCAATAGCGGGTATGTCCACCTCTCGCAGCAGTGACTGATCGTAATCCGTTTTGGCATCGAATGAATAAGATTTGTTATCCTTGCCTGGTGTATAACCTGATATTCCTCTACCAGCGCCAACCTTCTTCTTCTTCAGGTGCCATCTCCGTTACGGAAGTTGGCAATCATCATAGCTATTTTAATTTTTGAGGCAGTACCTCTAAATAGTTGTTTTGAGCTACATCCAAACCATTCTCTCAGGTTCTTCAGCCATGAAATTCGTCTTCTTTCGATGCTTAGTTTGCCATCTATCTTTCCTTGCATTATGAGTCGTAGGATGCCATACTTCTCGCCCCGCATCACATGTCCGAGATACTGTAGCTTTCTTTCTTTAATTGTAAGTTCAACTTCCTTCTCTTTACCTATTCTTCTCAGTATTTCATTGTTCGTAACTCTATCTACCCAGGAAACCCTCATAATTCTTCTATAGGTCCACATTTCAAAGGCGTTAAGTCGTCTCATTGTCTCTACATTTAACGTCCATGATTCCACTCCATAATATAGTACACTGTAGACGTAACATTTCGTTAGGCGTACTTTAAGAACTAATGTTAAAATCTTTGCTACATAGAACCTTTTTCATTTTTATAAAATTAGAACGTGCTTTTTCGATTCTGACTTTTATTTCTGTAGTGTAGTCATAATTTTCTGTTATAAGTGTTCCTAGGTAAGTGTACTTTTTACTCTTTCGATCTGCTGACCCTCTACTATCAAGATTTCGTTAGTATTATGGTTGTTTTTACTAATTTTTATAAACTTCGTCTTTTGGTATTGAGAGAGAGTCCGTACTCCCTACTACACCTTACTATTTTACTCATGAGTCTTTGCAGGTTTTGTAAACTATCGGCTATTATTACTGTATCATCTGCATAGCTGATGTTGTTAACTAAGACTCCATTCACTCTTATGCCGCCTGTTTCATCTTCCAGAGTTTCTCGCATTACCTCTTCAGAATAAGCGTTAAATAATAGAGGTTATAGTATGCAGCCTTGACTGACTCCTCTATTTATTTCCATTTCTTCAGATGTTTCCTTTTCAATTGCTCTATTTCTATTGCTCGCTGGTTGTAATAGAGGTGTGTTATTAGTCTTAAATCTCTTTCATCTAGGTTTTTATTTTTTAGGATTTCCATGAATCGATCATGTTTCACTTTATCAAAAGCTTTATTATAGTCTATAAAACAGACGTAAAGAGGATGGTTAACATCCAAGCATCTCTGTGTCAGCAACTTGAAGGAGAATAATGCTTCTCTTGTACCCATACCATTGCGGAACCCATATTGAGTGTCACTAATATCCAGTTCCAGTTTAGAGTGTAGTTTGGCATGGATAATTTTCAATAGAATTTTCAAGGTATGTGACATTAAGCTTATGGTTCGGTAGTCACTGCATTCTTTGGCATTCACTTTCTTTGGTAAACACACAAATGCTGATGTCAACATTTCTCTAGGGATGATTCCTGTAGTATAGATAGCGTTGAACAGTTCTACTATTATGTCCAGGTTTTTCTCGTTGACCAACTTTATCAGCTCGCTAGGTAATTCATCTGGACCAGCAGATTTATTGGTTTTCATAGAGTTTATTGCCCGGCTAACCTCTGATTTGGTTATCTCTGGGCCTACATCTCCCGTTTGGCTATCTACGGATGTACTAGCTTCTCTCTGGTCATGAAATATTTCCTCGACGTACTTTTTTCATCGTCGTAGTTTTCGTTCTGTCTCCATTATAATATTTCCAATTTTGTCGAGCAATATATTTGAGGTTCTTCATTTCCTATTCCGGCTAGTCCTTTGAATTTTTTATGTAGGTTGAAGTTGTCATATGTGTTTTGCAGTTCTTCTATATCTTTACATTTTTCAGAGAAGTAAGTTTATTTAGCCTCCCTAATTTTTGTTCTTATTTGGTTTTGAAGCTGTTTATAGCGGGTCTTATTAATGGTTTTGTTTTTTCTTCTTTCATTCATCAACTTTAGAATTTCCTCCGTCATCCATTCTTCTTTCTTACATTTGGTTGTAGTAAGTACTTTCTTACTTGGCTCTCTAATATAGAGGTTTTGAAGAATTGCCACTGCTGTTCTACGTTGCAATTATTTCCTGGGTTTCTGTCTAGATTTGTGTTGATTTCGTGTTTCAGATTTTCTTTTGTTTCTTCTGACTTTAGTTTCTGTATATTAAGTTTATTGTTGTTGTAGCTTTTT
This sequence comes from Diabrotica virgifera virgifera, assembly GCF_917563875.1. Lineage (NCBI taxonomy): Eukaryota > Metazoa > Arthropoda > Insecta > Coleoptera > Chrysomelidae > Diabrotica > Diabrotica virgifera. The sequence goes on from NC_065448.1 coordinate 72,964,397, forward strand.
TGCTTCTTTTTTAGTTGAAGTTGAAACCTAGCAATAAGAAGACTGTGATCAGAAGATACGTCTGCTCCTGGATATGCTTTTACTGATCTGTGCTGCATGTGAGCCATTTCAATCTTATCAATCCAACCTTTGTTTAAGATATTTAGTCATGTTTATAAGCGAATCATTGTTTTTATTCACAAAAAATTGTGCAGCTCTTACAAGAAAAGAGATATTCATATAATTCAAAAAACCTTAGGAATGCCTCCGGGATAATACGAAAGGACTATGAAACAAAATCAGCTTTTCATTTGTTCCATAGAATTTTTTAAACTTAGGAGCAAATACAACGCAAATACAACAAAAGCTGTCAATACATGAACCTACAAACTGATGCAAGAATCTTGAAGATCGGAATACAAATCAAAAAGTTATAAATTGTCAAAATTAATAAAAAAAATTTAGTGGCGGAATTTTGTGCAGGGGAGACGAAAAATCTTATATGTTAATATCATTTTTGCAAATAATTATTTTTAATTAACGATTTCTCCATTCCGTATCTGCAGTTCTTTATCGCAGTTTTTTAAATAAACAAATCTCTCGAATTTTTCGTACACACAATTCAATTCCGAATTTTTAGTTCATTCCCAGGATACAAACTGAAACAAACTATTTCCTGAAAGCTTTTCTGGATTCTCTGTATTGACATTAATCTATTGTTTTTTGTAGGTTGACTCATCCCAACATCCCAAATATTTCCGTCCCGATGTTTGTTCCATTTGTGGACTATTCTCTGGCCGTATAATTTTTGGCATTCACCGGCTCGAAGTAAAAATGATGGTCGAAGCTTTGTTTCTGTAAAAGGGACCTACAATCGCGGTGTATGACCATTTGTTAGGTGGCATGCCAGTATGTATTGAAGACTTCAATAATATATTTTGATTTCTGGTCAATTTTTCGTTATATTTTGATCATCATAGATAGTGAAAAATAACATCACCTAGCATAACATTGCCATGTTCTACGAAATCGGAAATAATATACTTAACTAATGATGGGACTTAAGGGGATGGGTACGAACTTTCGGCTTCAATGCTATTTAAATGGGGATTCATTTTTTTCGATTTCTGAGAAAACTAATAAATATTTAAAAAAAATTTAAACGCAGAATGAAAGATTACGTTATTACCGAGGGCCGAAAGTTCCTGAAAACTTCTATAATGTTTATTTTAATAAGTTACAGGGGTGAAAAACTAAGAGAAAATGTAGTGTGATTTTTAATTTCAAATATTTCATTTAAAAGAAACTTTTTATTCATTCTAAGGGACTTTCAGCCCTCGGCAATAAAGTAATCTTTCATTCTGCGTTTAAATTTTTCAAAAATAGTTATTAGTTTTCTCAGGATTCGAAAAAAATTATTACATTTAAAATGCATTGTATAGAATCCATAAAAAATATTAATATGATATACCAATGTGTAACCTGTTTTTATTTTGATGTAGCTAGAAAGATGATAACCGATAATTGATATTGTTGGGTCTGTCAGCCCCCTAATTATAACTAGATGCCAGAGAATTAGCGGTATTCGTTCCATTCGTTGGGATTTCCTAGGAACGTGGCGTCCCACTGCCCAAAGATGTTTTATCCTTTGCAGTTAGCCCAAGGTAGCAAGTAGATACTCTTCTACGACCCCGGTAGAAGACAGATCTGCTTAAGGGACGCAACCCTGCCTTAAGCAAGCCTTGATTTTCTCCGCAGTCTTTTACCAAGGAGAACTCATGTCCTAACCAAACTTTTCCATCAGATTCGTACATATCCATTATCACATCCTAACCCACTAAGGCCCTGGCCCGCACGGTAGTGAAATGGTTAAACACCCCTCCTCTATTCATGTATGGAAAATTCAGTAAATGAACGGCCCTCTGTGTCCGGCGACTCTACTACCTCCGACCAAGGTAGCGGTCGGAAGAAAGACGGAGTAGAGGGTGCTAAGAATCCCCGGGTTAGACTAGGCTAACATAGACGAAAACCCATGCATATTGATTCATATAATGTGAGAACAATGTTATTAGAGTCTAAATTGTTAGAAATGGAGAAAGAGCTAAAACCAATAAAGTGGGACGTAATTAGTCTTAGTGAAGTTAGAAGAAGAGGAGAAGAACAATGTAGTCTTAATTCTGGCCACTTATTCCATTTCAAAGGAGAAGACGATTCATCGAATGGTGAAGTTGGATTCATCGTACACAAACAACATTTACCAAACATATTAAAAATAGAAAGTGTAAGCTCTAGAGTTATCACTCTAATCTTAAAGTTGAATTCAAGGTATAAATTAAAATTGATACAAGTGTATGCACCAACGACAAGCCACTCTGATGAAGAGATTAAAATCTTTTTTGAAGATACTAGAACAGCCATGAAAAGTAAGAAGACGTTGTATACTTTGATAACAGGCGATTTTAATGCTAAGCTTGGAAATAAAGAAGACCAAAGTGAAACCACACTAGGAAATTACACATGGTGAAAGAAATGAAAGAGGGACCATGCTTGTAGATTTTTTACAGCAAAAAAATATTTTTTCTATGAACTCATTCTTTCAAAAAAGCCCCAACGAAAGTGGACGTGGAAAAGTCCAGACGATTTCACAAAGAACGAAATAGATTTTATCATTGCTAATAAGAAAAAAATTTTTAATGTTGAATGGGTTGCATATGCGAGTTCATTTTGAATGAATTAAAAAACAGACGTGTTCGCAATCATTTACGGTTTAACTTCTGGCGACCGGTTTCGGCCTCTACAATATGCAGTGCATCATCGGGTCAACGGTTACAAGTAAACTAAATGATGCCGTTACAAGGAGTGATTTCTAAAGTCTTTAATAACATGATTTCTTGCTTAAATTATGCTAATACGAATTTGATTGAAGATACGGACAATGCTGCATAGGTTAACAAGTATATGGACAAGTTCTTGAGGGTAGAGAGAAAAGTGGCGAAAGACAGCCAACGAATATGTGTTTGATATTTTGCTTGTAAAATGGATTATTATTCAATACTTAGTATTCCACTACATTACCTTTTAAATACAAATCCCTAAAGTCACAAATTGGGTCAGGCCATGGAGTTGGGATGTCTACAGTTGAGATGTTACATTGTAAAATGGCGTACATCCTATCCTCCATGCTATGGCATGCTGTACGAGCCATACAGCCTGTAGTCAACACCCCGAAGTATGAGCGAGAATACAAAGTGAAGCAATACTCATACGCTTATGAAACGCGCCTGGCGGATCGTAAGGGCCTTCACATTTTACACATTTTCAACTAGTCTTGAGTGAAATGTCTTTAATTTTTTCCTATCAGCCTCTCTTGGCTAACTCTTGTTTCTTCCGACCCCGAATGGCTATTAGGTTTTCGAGGGCAGACGGGTCACTATATTTATTTCTACTACATACTCTTCACCGAATGATTGCCGGTATAAGCAATCCCCCACTTATTTACCATATTAAAACGGCTTCGGGCGGATGAGTTGGTAAGTGGTAGGGCACTCTTTTGTCCTAGGGTCAAGAAATTGGCCCTAAAGGCGGATGAACCAATGAAGTGGTCAATGGCATAAGGATACGAAAAGAAACGGAAAACCACTGTATTAAAGGTCTAAAATGGCATTCCTAGACAATCATAATAGCATCTGAGAAAGCCCAAAGACACCTTACTGATCATGGAAGTCGAAAACCAAGATCCGGCAGGAGAGGTACACTTGAAGAATATGAGGCCTCTCAGGTCGTCAGCAAACGAAACCCTCATAATCAGAAGGAAACCAAGAAAACCATTGGTTTAGAAAAAATAGAAAAAGGAAGAACCCTAAGGCTGGCCACATAGAACGTGAAGAGTTTGTATCAACCAGGTAAGCTCGATAACCTAACAGCTGAAATGGATCGCCTTAAGATAAATATATTCGGTATCAGTGATGTTCAATGGCCCGATTCAGGAAAACTAACCACAAACAACGGCATGATGTATTATGTTGGTAACAATGATCCAAGACATCGATATGGAGTTGCCATACTTGTAGACAAAGAGACAAATAAATCTGTCGTTGGTTTTACCCCCTACTCAGAAAGATTGATGATGATTCAGTTACAAACATTCTCTAAAAAGATAAACGTTTTGCAAATATATGCACCTACTGCCGATAAAGATGAGGCCGAGATAGAAAGTTTCTACATGCAATTGAACGAAATCATAAGATCCACAAAAAAGATGACATATTGTTGGTGATGGGAGATTTCAACGCCAAGATTGTAAAAGGAAAAGTGGATGGATGTGTGGGAGAATTTGGCTTGGGAGAAGGAAATGAAAGGGGGGACAGTCTTGTTGAATTCTGCCAAAGCGAGGAGCTGGTAGTAATGAATACATTATTTAAATTACCCAAAAGAAAACTTTATACCTGGATATCACCGGCGGATTCGGAAGATCACATTGTAAGAAACCAGATAGATTAGATTTTAATCAAATACAGATATAAAAACACTGTTAAGTCTGTGAGAACATACCCCGGAGCTGACATAAATTCAGATCATAATCCATTAGTAGGCGTAATGAAGATAAAACTGAAAAAGATCCAAAAACAAACAAATATACCACGATTTGATGTCTCAAATATAAAAGAAGGACCTGTACGTCAGAGGTTAAAACAAGAAATAAATAATAACTTAAAGAAAATCAAACAAGACGTGATAAAAGCAACATATGTTAATGACAAATGGAACATGATACAAGAAACGTTAGTAGAGGCAGGGAAGAAGATATTACCCACAAAAATAATAAAAAAACCAGAGATGGATGACTTCAGAAAAGGCAGGAGTAAGGCAAAATACAAGGAAATACAGAGATTAATAGGAAAGAAAATAAAAGAGGCCAAATCCACCTGGATGGCAAATCAATGTAGTGAAATAGAAGAATATTCTAAAAAGTATGATAACTTTAACATGCACAAGAAAATAAAGGAATTCACAAATACACAGCGAAAAAAGAAAGATGGCCTTCTTAAAGACATAAATGGAAAAATTATTTAAGAAGTCACGGAGAAATTAAAAAATTGGAAGACATACATAACAGATCTGTTTGAGGATAATAGATAAGGACCGGAAGAAATCGACAGCGAAACGGGACCAGAGATCATAATGGAGGAAATCGAACAAGCAATACGAAACGCAAAAAAACGGAAAAACTGTAGGTCCAGCCGAAATACCTGCGGAATTACTGAAATGTCTAGACGATGAAACTCTACCTGTACTACTGGATCTGTTTAATGAAGTATATAAAACCGGAAAAATCCCTCAGGAATGGTTGGTGTCCACCTTTGTAACAATACCAAAAACAATATATGCCAAAGATTGTTCGGACTATAGGACAATAACATTAATAAGCCATACCCTCAAAATATTTCTAAAGGTGATTCATGGAAGATTATACAGAAAGCTAGAATATGATATGGATGATACCCAATTTGGGTTCCGCAAAGGACTTGGAACAAGAGAGGCATTGCTTGCGTTTAATATCCTCTCTCAAAGATGCTTAGATATGAACCTGGATATTTATACCTGTTTCATCGACTTCGAAAAAGCGTTCGACTGGGTCCGACATGAAAAACTAATAGAATTATTGAAAAACAGAGATATAGACAGACGAGATTTACGAATTATCATAAATCTGTATTGGAATCAAAAGGCCAATATAAAGATAGAACAACAAGAATCCGAGAATATTGATATAAAGAGAGGGGTAAGACAGGGTTGTGTTCTGTCGCCGCTACTGTTTAACCTATACAGTGAAGCCATATTTCAGGAAGCGATAGCGGAGCTAAGTGACGGAATCTCTATAAACGGAAGAATAGTAAATAACATAAGAATCGCTGATGACACCGTTATAATGGCAGACACCCTGGAATCGCTACAAGAATTGCTTAAGAGGAAACAGTAGCGATCAACAGGTAGCGAAAACGCGTTCCAAGATTGCGGCTCTAATTTTGAATATTTTTTCGAGATATTTGGCACACGTATTCGTAATATAATAAAGAATGGCGGTACAGAGCCCAATTTGAAAAATATATTAATATGTGGAAATTACTCTGTAATTAAATACAATATTAAAAAACGAGCCTGTACCGGCATTAAGAAGAACAAAAAAATACACTTTCGTCAAATAAACTTTTTTATCCGATGCCTAGATTTTGTGTCATTTTGGAACTACTAAAATTTTTTATTTCATTAGTAGTTCCCAAATGACACAAAATCTAGGCATCGGATAAAAAAGTTTATTTGAAGAAAGTGTATTTTTTTGTTCTTCTTAATGGCGGTACAGGCTCGTTTTTTTAATATTGTTTTTAATTACAGAGTAATTTCCACATATTAATATATTTTTCAAATTGGGCTCTGTACCGCCATTCTTTATTATATTACGAATACGTGTGCCAAATATCTCGAAAAAATATTTAAAATTACAGCCGCAATCTTGGAACGCGTTTTGGCTACCTGTTAATCGCTACTGTATCACCTTAATAGAATTAACGATTATTGCATCCGATACGGACTAAAAATAAACAAGAAAAAAACTAAATTTATTATCGTCTCAAAAACAGAACATGGAAATGAAAGGTTAATGATAGAGCAAACCCAAATAGAAAAAGTAAAGACATACAAATATCTGGGAACCTGGGTCGATGACAAAAATGACCAAAGCAAAGAAATTAAAGTCCATATTGAAACTGCAAGGCAAGCATTTATAAAAATGAAGACACTGCTTACAAAGATCTTCAGTTGCCTCTCAGATTGAGGGCTCTAAGATGCTACATATTTTCTATATTGCTATACGGAATGGAAGCTTGGACATTGAAGAGACAACACATAAGAAGAATAGAAGCGTTCGAAATGTGGTGTTACAGAAGAATATTAAAAATTCAGTGGGTTCAAAGGATTACCAATGTTGAAGTGCTACGACGTTTAAATAACGAGTTAGAAATCACGAAGGGTATAAAAACTAGAAAACTCTAATATTTGGGTCACATTACCAGAGGACAAAAATACGAGTTGCTGAGAATTATTATGCAAGGAAGGATCCAAGGAAGAAGAAGCATAGGAAGAAGACGCATCTCCTGGCTGAGGAACCTTAGAGAATGGTTTAACTGTAGTTCATTACAACTGTTCAGAGCAGCAGCAAACAAAGTGACCATAGCCATTATGATATCCAACCTCCGATAGAAGAGGGAACTTTAAGAAGAAGAAAGTCACAAATATTGTACTCTACGTGAAAACTAAAAGTGCCGAAAACTTATATCATTTCCTTTTCAATACAAATCCCTAATGTCACAAATATTGTATTCTACCTGAAAACTAGAAGTACCGAAAGTAACTAGTATAAAGTACCGGGTATTGATAGTTAAAGTAACAAATCGTTACAAATATTCAAAAGTAACGAAAATTTACATTGCTAATATCAGGCCTAAACTCGAGGAAAACTATAAACCTAATTATTTTATTTAAATCTAACACTCTTATTTATTGGGAATTGGTAAAGTTGAAAATAAAAATTTTTAAACATCTTTATTGTAAATAAAAAACAAGCGGCACATTATCAAATTAAAATCGGACTGTGTATATCGAGATTTAAGTGATGAAAGATGATGATATGATTGTAGTAAATTGAAGTTCGTGTAACCGTCCTTAATTACTGTGTCATTACTCTGTACTCTGTAGTAATTAAACAGGTGACAAAGATATGATCTTGAATTTGTCAAACATCCAACAATTCTCAGGCTTTTCAAATAACATAATTAACTTATAGTAAGTATGAAAACGAAAAGTCTTTTTCTTTTATAGTAAGTACTTTGTCACCTGCCTCTTCAAAATTAATTTCCTCTAAACAAAATAAATTTACCAGATACTAAGAATAACTATATTTATCTTATCAACTAATATAATTTTATTTTAGCTGTATATTCTTAAATATAAATAGCACGATTACTGCACTTAGATTAAAATAGAACAAATCGCATAACGAAGAGATGTCCTGACCCGAAGACATCCCGACCGTGGTTGTTCTTATGTCCGACAATTACCAATCCGACACACCTCTTTCTCTATTTCCATGTATTAGGGGAAAAATTAGAACGAAAACATGCATTGTTTCGGAAAAATTCAAACAAGCTTATATTTTTCTAAAACGTTTTTTGTTAGTTTAGGTATATACATGTTAACGTAAAAAGTTCTACTCGCAGATTTGGCCTCTAATTGTTTATTAATTGTTTAAACAATAACAATTATTTTGTGTAAATAATTTTAAAAATATCGTTGAATTTATCATTTTACTTTGATCACATATGTTTCTATTTTGTTTTTGATTATGCTGAATCCGAATATGGCATTACAATTTAAAAATTCTTATACTTAAGCTCTTATACAGTATATCTGCGTAGCTAGGAACCACACGCAAAACTTATTTATTATCAATTTTACGAAAAAAAGTTATTCTTCATAAAATGCTCTGAATAGTCAAAAATTTAAACTGAACCGTCATATATCAAATTTTATCAATTTTATACGAGTTATGTCAAAAATATAAATTTCGTTAAAGAGTAAAGTACCTTCATATTCCAGAATATAAAAAAATGTTATTATGAAAAGTTGTTTGAAATTAAAAACTATGTGTTAATATAAAAATTACATCATTCGAATCGAAAAAAAAATTTTCAATTTTTTCTCAAATTACGGATACCCATCAACATTTTATTACAGTTATGATAACTAGTTTATTATCAATTTTACGAAAAAAAGTTATTCTTCATAAAATCCTCTACCTGGTCTAAAATCTAAGATACAATTAACATATATCAAACTTTGGCAATTGTATACAAGGTATGTAAAAAATATGAATTTTACTTAAGAGTTAAGTGCCTTTATTATTCACAATATTTTAATTAGAAGGATGTAATTGAACACTAAAACATATTTTTTAATTCCAAACAACTTTTCTTAATAACAGTTTTCGATATTGTGAAATATAAAGGTAATTTACTCCTGAGTGAAATTCATATTATTTGACATACCTCGTATAAAATTAATAAAATTTGACATTTGATGGTTGCATCTTAGATTATATACGATGCAGAGTAGTTTGTAAAGAATAACTTTTTTTCGTAAAACTGATAATAAAAAAGTTATCAATAGGTTTCAAGTTATGCAGACATAGGTACTGTATAAGAGCTTAAAAATTTTTTTTGTTGAACATTTATTATTGGTGAAGCCTATTATTAAATGTATTTTAGATAAGTTTTGTAGAAAAAAGTTTTGAACACTTTGTATAAACATTTTTTTTAACTGGTAATTTTTGATTTTTGTATTACATTTTTGTTGTCTTTCTTAATTTTCTCAAAAAGAAATAGTTTATTTCACATCTAAAGTAAAATAATTCAGTGAGTTTTAAAGACTACGTCCTAAGCTTTAAAAAAGCACCAATTAAATTGTAATAAATCTGTTCAAACATGAGTAATACCGTCTTAAAGTCGTGGTAATTCTGTAAAACTACGAAGTTTTCAAAAATTACATTTTTTGAGACGTCGTATATTTGAACTAAATTTTTGAGATTTTTTTTGAGAGAAACATAATTTAGTAAGATGTCTGAAAGATAAGCTGTGCTAAAATTGAGTTTTATAAGAAAAATTGTATTAGTTACACATTTTTAAATCATTTTTAAACCAAATTCATGTAAGTCTCACTTTCCGCCCACGCCATACCTATGCCCATACATTTTACTTCTTTTTATTACAACCATAAGATAGCAAATTTATTCTTCTTTCATGATCAATTTATAAAATTTCATTTGATCCATTAGTTAAAGAATTACTTTAAAATAACTCAATTGTGCACTTCGCCGTACGCTAGTTTACAGTGCGCCAATATTTGTGAGAAGGGTGACTTTAGAGTTATAAATAAAAAATTATAGAAGCTACAGATGTATTTTTTGAAAAATCTTTATAGAGAATTTTTTTTTGTAAAATTTTCTGAATTTTTCAACTGTCAAGTCACGTTTTTTCTACAATATATATTTTCGGAGTTATTTAAAAAACATCTAATTTCGCAGTTCATTTGTTTAATAAAAAATGAAGCACCCACTTCTGGAGTAGAACTTTCTGATATGTTGTTTATTAAACATTTCTTAAGGAAATTACCCAAAGTTCTATCTTGTTTGATTTTTTTCGAAGTAAAAATCTATGTACACTCCCCTATATAAATAAATAAAATCTATTAATTTTAAAAATGTGTACCTACTAAATTTTATTAGAGAAAGTAGGTGTGTCTAATTAAACACTTTCGACTTTATACCTCTCGATATGAAAAAAAAAACTAATGGGTTTCGACGGGCTAAAGGTCGATGTATACTTTAGAAGAAATTAAAACAACATTACTTACACTATACTAACGGTCTTTATTTATGTCAGTGATTTTTCTTCAAAAATATGCTGTGTTTGGTCAAAAAACTAAAGCAGAAATAATCTACTATATTTCGCAAAATATATCCAAAATAATTACAGAAGAGTTTAAAGTAGAATAAGAAGATGAATTAAATATTGATCTAATCTCTATTTCTGGTCGCCACCAAAGTCTTACTGAACCTTTCAACGTTTAGTGCAATAGTTCAAATGTTAAAATTTCTCAAGATTCGGGACCAATATATAGGGTGGAAGGCACTTATGGAATAAAATTATTTCTGTCCTTGTTTCAAAAAATTATAAAAAATGCTGAAACCCGTCGATTTTTAAATAAAAATGTGCAGTTTTTAAACATAAATTTAAATGTACAGAGTGATCCTTGCAAGTCTAACAGAGTATATAAGCTTTATTTTTAATGGAACACCCTGTATATTCTTATATTTTTGAAAGCTGCTTAACAGCCGGATTTCAACAAACTATATCATGTAGGGTGTATCATGTAGAATAATTCGTGGTGAAATTTTGAAATTAAAGAGTATGGAAACCACTTATGGAATAAAATTGTTTATGTCTTTATTTTAAAAAATTATAAAAAATACTAGGACATGTCAACTTTTAAATTCTAATGGGCGCTTTACAAACATAAATTAAAATATACAGAGTGATTCACGCAAGTACAGCATAGTCCATGATCCTTAGTTTTAATGGATCACCCTATATATTTTTATATTTTTAGAATCTGCTAAACAACCTCATATTAAAAAAGTATATACCTATTATGTAGGGATTATTATAAATATTACAAGGTGAAATTTTAAAATTATGTGTAATTTTCTGCAAGATAATAAATACCTACATAAACTTTTAAAATTAATAATTTATCATGCTTTAAATAATGGTATATATTTTAAATTAGCTAAATAAAGGCATCAATTTTCTAAATTAAGTATTAAATTTATTGGACTTTGTATTTAATGTCTTGAAAAAATTTATAAATAATTTCAAAATTTCACCTTGTATTATTCATAATGGACCCTACATAATACACTTTTTTGATATGAGGTTGTTTAGCAGATTCTACAAATATAAAAATGTACAGGGTAATCTATTAAAACTAAAGATCATGGAGCATGCTGTACTTGTGTGAATCACCCTGTATATTTAAGTTTATGTTTGTAAAGCGCCCTTTTGAATTTAAAAGTTGACAACAATTTTATTCCATCAGTGCGGTTTCCATATTTGTTCATTTCAAAATTTCACCCTGTATTATTCATAATACGCCCTACATGATATAGTTCGTCGAAATCAAGTTGTTAAGGGGCTTTTAAAAATATAAGCATATACAGGCTGTTCCATTAAACATAAAGCATATGGACTCTGCTAGACTTGCAAGGATCACCCTGTATATTTAAATTTATGTTTAAAAAGTGCAGATTTTTATTTAAAATCGACGGGTCTTAGCGTTTTTTATAATTTTTTGATACAAGGACAGAAATAATTTTATTCCCTAAGTGCCTTCCTCACTGTCTATTATATTGTGTTAAGAATAACTAAATAAGTATTATTATAATCGTCCGAATGGTTAAATAAAAAAATGCTTATACAGTAGAATTTCAACACCAAAAATGTTTTTCTATTGTTGAAAGCCCTTTTGTGTTCTGCTATCCGTTTGTCAAAGGTTCTGCCAGTTTGACCAATGTAAGTTTTCGGACAGTCTCCACAAGTTAGTTTGTACACACCACTCTGTAGTTGCTTTCTACTTTGTGGAATACACTATAGTGGATACACTAATTTCAGGGCTTTCTTATGGAGTTTTTGGTTTAAAATTTTGTTAAGTGTTTGTTCGTTATAGCCATTATTTACTGCTATTTTTTTAATGATGTTTAGTTCTATCTCGAAGTTATTTTTTGTCATGGGAATTTCTGTCAGTCAAAATACAGATATAATTCTGAATGACCAACTCGAGACAAACAGCTCCCCACTCCTCAACCTCTTCAGTTAAATACTTTAAATAGGCAAATCATTGTAAACTAAATCACTTGAGAAAGGCACTCTGCCGAAACAGCTGTAGTCACATAGTTATAATAAATTTTGTGGAAGTATGGAAAACAAACGCTTTCAGTGTTTTATTCTTAGATAAAATGAACTACTAGTCGAGCGTTCTAACGACAGTAAATTTTGATTTGGAAAAACAATCAAAAGAGTTTGCGGATTTTGTTCGGATTTTAAATTGTGACTTGCGCAGTGGAATTATTTGTTTGAGGTTTAAAAATTTTAAATGAGAGTACCTAATATGTTTTGACAATGTTACTTATCATTATTTAGGTTTATAACATTAATTTTCAATATTTAGCATAAATCCTGAAAATTTGGATACTTATAAGAAAAATGTATTTCTAATCTAACCTCAAAATTATACATAAAAACAAACAATTTGACGTTGTAGTCTAGTAAAATAAAATTACACTACATGCAAATCAAAATGTAAATTCGTACAGGTTGAAACAAATTTTATATCAAAGTTTAGGTGGGTACAAAAGATATTTTCAAGAAAGTATCCAAATCATACAAGGGATCATTGTTTAAATAATTAAAAAGGGGTCATTTTTGCAAAAAAATTACTTTTTTAACTGCTGAGGTCATTCAATTACCAACGAAGGTTTATATAATTTTTTTCTGCAAAGTTGAAGAGTAAATATTTCTCATAAGACTTACTAATTTAAATTTGACCCCCTATTTATTTAAATAATTATATATAAAACTTTAAAAACAAATTTGCAAAAAATTATTTTTAGCGTTTTAAATAAGTACTATAAAATATCTTATTTTACAGACTAAGTTGCGCTATGTTACCAGTATCAAGCAAAAAAAAATTGGTCGAAAAATATTTAATAGTTTTTGAGATATTGAATTTGTTTATTAAATGTTACTATATTTTCAATTGCAAAAACGCGGTTGTTGCTACAGAAATATTCACCTGCTTAAGATCTCAATATTTTTATTTTTATGTATATTTTCGATAAATGTATTGATAAATTCAAATTTCAGTTAAACTCCCCCCCAAAATGGCATTTGAAAATTATTCAAATTTGTTTATAATTTGTTGTTTTAATAACGTCGCCGGGATTAAGTATTTTGAAATGCCGTTTCGATCATTGGGTTCCTGGGATTTTTTTACCAATTAACAAAATTTTTTTTTCGCTTTTTCTTCTTCTTTTTCTTCTTGGAGTTATATTACTACGGGCCCTCTTAGGGTTAATTTTATTAAGAATGTCGAATCTCTGAGTTGTAGATTCTAGACCTAAAAATATTAAGATTTAACTAAAATCTTTTAAATAAAATGTGGCTACTTACTGAGTTACAGGGTGTTTTATTTAAAAATTTAAAAATTATTGTTACCAAGTACTTTAAAACTATTTGACGTATCCTTATCATACTTGGCAGAAAGTGTGGCTATTATACACCCTATTAAATTGTGATTAATAAACGTTTCTAGCTAGTGCCAGAGACGTACGACAGGGGATAGTGAATGATTGACCCTTCCCAAATTCTACGCCACTGAGTGAATTACTATTGTAACGAAATTTTTCAACCATTAACTGGCCCCTATCGTACGCCTCTGGTGGTAGCTAGAAACTTTTATTTATCACAATTTAGTAGACTGTATAGTACCCACACTGTCTGTAAAGTATGATAAGGATACGTCAAATAGTTTGAAATTACTTGGTGAAAATAATTTTTAAATTTTTAAATAGTAGTCCCTGTAACTCAGTGTAGTTACACCCTGTAACTCAGTAAGTAGCCACATTTTATTTAAGTGATTTTAGACCAATCTTGACATTTTTAGGTCTAGAATCTACAACTTAGAGATTCGACATTCTTAAGGAAACTTAACCCAAAAAGGGCCCGTAGTAATACAATGCCAAGAAAAAAAAAAGAAGAGAAAAAAAAGACAAAAAAAATTGTTAATTAGTGAAAAATTCCTAGGAACCCAATTATCGAAACGGCATTTTAAAATATTTAATCACCGCGACGTTATTAAAACAACAAATTATAAACAAATTTGAATTATTTTCAAATGCAATTTTAGGGGGCAGTTTAATTGAAATTTAAATTTATCAATACATTTTTTGAAAATATACATAAAAATAAAAATAATAAGATTTAATACAGGTGAATATTTCTTTGGCAACAACCGCGTTTTTGCAATTGAAAATATAGTAACATTTAATAAACAAATTCAATATCTCAAAAAATATTGAATATTTTTCGACCAATTTTTTTTTGCTTAATACTGATAACATAGCACAACTTATCCTGTAAAATAAGATATCTTATAGTGCTTATTTAAAACGCTAAAAATAATTTTTTGCAAATTTATTTTTAAAGATTTATGTATAATTATTTAAATAAATAGGGGGTCAAATTTAATTTAGTAAGACTTATGTGAAAGATTTACCATACAACTTTACAGAAAACAATCCTATAGACCTTCATTAGTAACTGAATGACCTCAGCAATTAAAAAAGTAATTTTTTTGCAAAAATGACCCCTTTTTAATTATTTAAACAATGATCCCCTTGTATGATTTGGATACTTTCTTGAAAATATCTTTTGTACCCACCTAAACTTTGATATAAAATTTGTTTCAACCTGTACGAATTTACATTTTGATTTGCATGTAGTGTAATTTTATTTTACTAGACTACAACGTCAAATTGTTTGTTTTTATGTATAATTTTGAGGTTAGATTAGAAATACATTTTTCTTATAAGTATCCAAATTTTCAGGATTTATGCTAAATATTGAAAATTAATGTTATAAACCTAAATAATGATAAGTAACATTGTCAAAACATATTAGGTACTCTCATTTAAAATTTTTAAACCTCAAACAAATAATTCCACTGCGCAAGTCACAATTTAAAATCCGAACAAAATCCGCAAACTCTTTTGATTGTTTTTCCAAATCAAAATTTACTGTCGTTAGAACGCTCGACTAGTAGTTTCAAACTAGTAATTTGTAACTTGGATCTACAGACCGAGCGCGTCTCGTAAATTGCACGGCTTCGCGCAATCGTACTTGAGACACTGTGTCAGGTGAGGTGTTTGAAAATTTGGGTAACTTGATTCTGTGGTGTGAATTTCTAAAACTTTTAAGTGCGGTTTTTGACCGTCGTGAGAAATTATTTATTTAGTGTTGTGTTTATAATTTAAACTTTTGTTTTATTTTCAAAGTGTTCTTTTGTTGTAAGTAGAAAATGAATCGTTGTACTAAGTGTAACATAAACTTTTCGAAATCTTCTAACTTGACGGCACATGTAAAAAGAAAACATCCAGGTAATATCATATTTTATACAGGGTGTTTGGTAAAGAATGGGCCATAGATTAACCGTAGATTTTTGAGCTTAAAATAGGTCGATTTAAGCTAATTTACCTTAGTACTAAAGTTGATAATAACCGAAATACAGTTTGTCGAAATCAAAGTTTTATTTTATTTATTATCTTGCGGTCAAAACCGCGGTATTTATCTTGAACTTTTTTTGAACAAGGTACAATACTTAGGTAATATTATTATTAATATAACAAAGTTTATTAAAATACAATGTTAAAAACTTTAATAATATTAGCAATATTTAAAAACTTTAATATATTATATTATAGTATACATATTATTAGAAACGATTATATTTAAATTTGGTAAATTATAACTCCACTCGACCAGAGCACGACCACACAACTCAAAACACAAGTACGCAAATACGGTTGCGTAGAGCGTGGCACGAAGCCGTGCAATTTACGATACTCGCTCGGTCTGTAGATCCTTGTGTAATTTGTATGCTTGAACGCCATTGAACAAGTGCTAATGCTTCTGATAGTTTCAAACCGTTTGAAACTGATGCTAGAACAAACCTATTATTGTCTATCGTTGCTTTACCAAAAATGACTAGCATTCAATAACTTGTAGATGATACAATACTTTCAGAGAAGAAATTAAAACATTTCTTAGGAAATATGACATTTAAAAACATTATTTTTTTGCTTATGTATGAAATTATATTTTATTGGTATTCGAATAATTTTTCTTTGTTTCAGGTATGCTTATGGATTTGTCATGGAGTACTACTGACAAAAGCTGTATCAATACGAACTTTCCTATTTAATTGGAGAACGGAAGTAAACAATCCGGAAAAGTACTATGTGAATTTTAGCCCTATAGCGGCGGAAACCCCCATAGTTGATAAAAATGTCTGAGCATGGTATAGGAGAAGTGACTAATGGGCTTGTTCTGTCATACAAGTGGTGACTTATTGGTGATAATTTTACCGCCTTTTGTCGCGATATCCCGTGATGTGCTATTTCATCACTTTTTTACGTTTGTTTGAGTGTTGTTTTAGTTTTAGTTTTAAAGAAAATTGGTGCGTATTTAATTTGGATTTCACGAACATTTCTTGCAAACATTATTATATATAGAACAAGAATTATACGAAATTTTAATGAATAGTGACAGTGAGGACAGCCGGTTCCTTTTGAAAGTGAGCATAACAACTGAGTTTCTGAAAATGTTTTCTTCTACGACCAAGAACATGGGAATGACATATCCGATGATCAGAATAATGGTACCGAGTAAATCTATGATGTTAACTATACCGAGTAAAAACCAGAAAACAATCGACGACGATCCAAAAATTGAGCGGAAAACATCTGATCTAATCCCAACGTTGTACGTTTTTGAAACTAAAGAACTAGGACGCAAAACTGAAAATCGTAATGAGGGTTTCCCTTTAGATATTTTCGAAAACATTTTAAATCGATTTTATGCTCCAAATAGTAACCCAAACGAATTATGACAAACCAAGACTTTAAGACCTAGATGAAATATACAGTATGGTGCAAATGTGTGGAATAAAATCGGTATTTCGTAAGCCGGTGATTTTACGCAACATTATCACAATTATTTATACAGGGTGCCCAGAAAAAAATTGTATTTCACAAATAGCATTGATTTTCTCCTAAATTCAATGTTCAATCTGGCACCCACCTGTCTCTTGGCAGTTTAGACATTTACTTTGATTTTGATTTTGTGTTCTTGTCGTACAATTGAAATATTTCATTTAACATCATGACAACAATCCTTAATGAAGCCATCCAGAAATTTGAAGTCATTTATAAGGAAAATGATTATTCACCTTACACTTACACTGACAAAGAGTCAGCCCAAACCCAAACATAGTCAGTGTATCTGATGAAGTTACCGATTTTGACCTAAACTTATTTGAACTTTCCCAATCGTCTCCAAAAACAAATAAAAATGAAAATTCATATAGATAGACAATCGACAAATATGCCCTTCAAGCACGAGCTGACAGTACCGAGGAAACAGTAAAGCGGTGGAAACGACACGAAAATGCCTTTTCAACTGTATCAGAAATGGCTAGAGACTTTGTTGTTACTCCAGCAACATCAGCCTGCATAGAACGCTACTTTTTCGAGAGCTTATTTGGCAGTTACAAAAAAAAAACGAAACCGGTGGCATGACCAGTTATTAGAACACTAATGTGTTTGAACACTAATGTGAATGACACCACCGAAAATCGCTAATTTGTCACAATTTAAGATCACGAAGGATTTTGAAGTGACAAGTTGAAATTAATTGAAAAATATTTAAAATAATGTATTTTTTTTTGTTTTAAATAAATATATTTTGTTATACCTACTTACTATATTTACCATGAATATTTGACCTATTTTAGATAGGTATATCTGTTATAGTCAAAGCCAGAACTTCAGGCACTCCTAGGTTTGACTAGGCAATTCTCAGGTCTGCCTGACGGTCTTAGTCAAAGCCCGAAATAAATTACAGTTTCGGTCTTTGACTAGTCAAACCTAGGAGAGAGTAAGTTGGTCAGGCAAAGGTCAAAATTTAATTTTATGAAATCGGGGTTTGACTGGTCAAACCCCGATCAGCTATTAAAATGTAACTTTTAGATTAGGTTTAATAATTTACTAATTAGGTAAAATAAAAAAAAAATAGTGTTTATTCTCACATGTTGAGGCATTATGGCATTTAGAGTTGCACAATACGTTTGACCTTTTACACTTACATAATTTTGATGAGCCTTTCTTATTGCAGTAGCATTTTGTAAAGCCTTGTCCTGCAAAATTTAGAATTTTTTGTACTAATTTCTCTTTGAGACAGCTTATCATCTAGAACATCTTCGAAATTAAGAAAATTCTCTTTGCATTTTCTTATTTGAGTTCTTGAAAAATATGTGTTTATTGTTCCTCATTATACGTACCAACTCTATATAAAACGTCAATTGTTTTATTTTATATGATATCCAAAATATTTCGAGCATCGCCTTTGACCCTATCAAAGCTGGGGAGAGGTATTGTTACAGTTTTTCCGATCGAAATTGAAGGAATTTTTTTTCACTTAATTGTTTCATAGCATTATCCTGGGCATGAAGACGTTCAATCGCCTTTCCTTAATTTATTTTAATCTTTTCTGTCTGTGCACAACGCATGCATGTACCTTTCCTGTCAAAACCTTCATAGTATGCGTATGCACCAAGTGTGCTGTCAGCGCACAGAACATGTACCACCTAATTACCAATAATTATGCACTTGTTTGACAATTTTCTTCCTCTCCTGGTGACGACGGTCCAGGGGCTTCCTTAGTATTATAGTGATCCTTAGTTTACTTTCCGATCGGAATATCTTCTTTCACAGTTGACGATGGCATTCCAATTCCATCTGTTTTTGCTAAAATAAAATCCATATACTTAGTCAAACTTGGTCAAACCAAATTACGTTTTTCAAGAAATCAAATAAGAGAATGCAAAGAGAATTTTCTTAATTTCGAAAATGTTCCAGATGTTAAGCTGTCTCTATAAAGAGAAATTTATACAAAAGGTTCTTAATTTGGAGGAAAAGGCTTTATAAAATGCTACTGCAATAAGAAATGCTCTTCAAAATTATGTAAGTGTAAAGGGTCAGTCTAACGTATTGTCCAACTCTAATTGCTATAATGCCTCAACATGTGAGAATAAACACTATTTTTTTTTATTTTAAATACGACAATATAAAAATAGTAAACATTAAAATTAAAAAATGAAGTTGTATTAAACCTAATCTTAACAAATTACGACATTTTAATAGCTGATCGGGATTTTACTTGTCAAACTCCGATTTCATAAAATTAAATTTCGACCTTTACCTGACCAATTTAGTCTCTCCTAGGTTTGACTAGTCAAAGGCCGAAATTCTAATTTATTTAGGGCTTTGACTAAGACCGTCAGTCAGACCTGAGGATTCCCTAGTCAAACCTAGGAGTGCCAGAAATTCGGGCTTTGACTATAACATATCTACTAAATAAATGATTTTTTAAACTTACACTTTTTTGACAAACAGTTTAAAGGACCAGGCAACACTCCTTATGGAAAAGTGGTCCCGGTCAAATTTGATGAAAGATTGGTCAATGATACTTCTTGATGTGTAGATTAAAAAAGTCCATGGCACCTGGGTCTGAATAACTACTATTCTCGAGTTATAGCCTTCTGAAGTTATTGGATTCGAGTTCTCGGTTTACGTTAAGTGCACTAATTTACTGTCAAGTGAACGAAAATATTTATTATTAGAACAAGAGAAACTCATGTTCTTCAGACATACTTGCGTGTTGTATATGAATTCGTGGTCAAAAATAGTTGGATCGTATTTTAGTCTTCAGAAAACCTCCGAAAAGTCTTCAGAAAACTAAAGAAGTGCGGTATAAAAGGTGCTGCTAGATCGATATAAGCATTATCATGTTTTCATGAATGCTTCTCAGTTATGGAATACCAGCAAAACTACACTTCCGCCTTATCTTTAGAAAAGGCGGATATGGGGGTAATTCCATTCGTAACATGTTCCAGAATAATTAAAGAAAAAATTGTTGAAACATAAAAAATACATTAGTTGACATGAAACTTGTCCCGGATATCAGATATAAGACAGGTAGAGAACATGGACTTGATTTCAATACAAAAAAAAACAAAGTAAATGGTAGTTTGTAAATGTTAAATAAAAATTACAATTGTCTATGGAAAAATCGGGTTTAAATCATCTTCGACTATTCGTATGTTGACGTATGATTCACATTTTGCTGATTTCGGTTAGATGCATCATACGTCGTGTTAACTAACGACCTACCAGGATACTTAACATTGGGTTGATGTCTTGCAAAGCCTAAAAACCATAACACATTGGTGATATGAGTACAAGTACCTACAGTTCTCGCACCAGATTGACAGGTAGAGTAGTACCCGTTAATCGGTTCTTCTACAGGCTCATCTTCATCATTATCTTCATCAATCGTATAGGAAATGAATACTTGGGGTTTTGTAGTTTGCCGAAACCTAGAAAATATTCGAACTCTTATGAATCCCGGTTTATCCATATTCTTATCAATTTGAAACTCTTCGTCATTTTCTCTTATTATTTTATCTTGTATGTAAGATTGTTCCAGTTTAATTTGATATATCCCAATCGTAAGGTTTTTAGGTAGTCTAAGTCTAAAACAGAAAAGTTAGCAAAATCATGATTACGAAGCCTTCTCCATTGACCATTTCTTCTATATGATTATACCTAAGTATGAATATTATATTTATTATAAAAATAACCCTACAAAATTATTCTCCATAATATTTTGTATTAAAAAGCTCATCATCATTGGCTGTAGAACCCCTGGTGGACCTCGGTCTGTTCGAGAATCAGCTTCCATTCCATTCTATCCTCCGCCTTGGTTTTCCAATTTCGTACTCTTAACACCGTAACTCATCTTCTCTGGTCCTTAAATCGTACTCTGGGCCATGGGTGCCCATACCAATGGGCAGGGGGGCCGTGAACCTCCTGGCTTTTCGGGTGCTTTGAATTATATATGGTGATTAAAAGTATAAAAAATATAATGTGCAACATCTTCACGTTTGCCACCCCCCTAAAAATTTTGTTTTGATGGCTCAATCTCGTTCATTTTCGTTAAATAAAGTTATTTCATTAATTCTGGAACATGTTACCGGTGGAATTACCCCTATCCCCCCTAGATCCGCCACTGTTCAGTAGTTTTCTAAAGATAAAGCCGAACTGCAGTTTTGCTGGTATTGCATAACTGAGAAGCATTCGTGAAAACATGATAATGCTTATATCGATTTAGCAGCACATTTTATACCGCACTTCTTTAGCATTATTTACCACTTTTACACGTCTGTGTTCGTATCACCAAAAGTCCTCGCTGCACGTTCCATAGCATTGTTCATTGTCCCACGATGTTCCATCTCTACATCTCTCTATGTACATACCACACTGTATTCTAGGGTGGTCGAGGTAGAAGAACATTGACGTTTTTCTCCATAATCGTCCCGTTTACCAGTCCTGTGTTCTTCCCTGGTCTAGATCGCCATATGGTAGCTCCTAGCTTCTGAGCTACCTCAGATAATTAAGGGTTGGTTACCCCCTACCATAAGGGTTGATGAAATAACTCGTATCACCGTAGATGCATTTATTTTGTAAGTTAGAGTACTAACGGTAAAGAGCTGGTGGTACGTTAGTTCTCAGTAGCTGTGATGTTTTCCCTTTGGGAGCTCAAATTTTGAAACTTTATTGTTTATTTATGAAGCATAACGTAAACAATTAACGTAAAAAGTGAAATTATGTATAGTTCATATCATTAGCTACAATCCGTAAAAGTTTCAAGTTTCTACATTGTAAAGAACAAGGGAATTTAAGCATTTTCCATTAAAATCGTTTTTTTTATTTAAACAATTAATAAACATAAAAAGTTTTTTATTGACTATTCGTGTATTGTTCCCGCGAATGCATATGTATATCATTCATTTGCATAGAAGAAAAGTCGGTCAAATTAACGTCTAAAGATTTGATGCAAACTATTGAAGTAAAAAAAAGCGTTTAATAAATTGAATTAAATTTTTCTATTCAAGCAAAAAGTGCTTGTGATACCGGAAAATATATAGTGCTGTATAATAATTATGATTTCATGCCGTTATTAAAGAGAGAGGTCAGGGGAAGATGGGAGATGTTATATAAAAATAAGAATCTTTCAGAGCAACAACAATTTCAACAACCCGTATCTCGGAAACGAAGCATTTATGGACACACATTTATATAACAAACTATTATTATTTTGTTATGTAGAATCACCCCCTAATATAAAGTTTGTCGCACTTAATCACTAACATCCTGCATATGTGTGATGTCTCGTTTGGCAGGTATATGTTGTACTAGAAATCTTGTATACGCTGCCTTTATTGTCTGCTCCCGAATGGATGTGGGATAGGAAAAACTTTTTCTTGATCTTGTCAACTGAAGAGCACAATTCCTAGATATTTGAGCTATGATATTATGCTCTATACTCTTCAAAATGTTTTCTTTAATGCTTGAGGTTTCTTATTTTCTGGGCCCTATACCTACTCTATCCTTATCTTCTCTTAGAAGTATTGACACTCGTTGTTCATATTTTGGTATATTTGATGTATTAGTAACACCGTCTTTGACACTGTTTTCTTTTGCTACTCATCTATACATTAGTATTCACCTTGTCTTTTCTTTATTTTTTTGTTTCCTGTTGAGTGCTCATATGTTAAGATATTTGTTTCTTTTTGAGCACTTGTGTTAGATATTCCTTGTATCGAGCGATTTAATGTTCCATTTGGTAATTCTCTCATCCCATTTTTTGATATTTTTCTCTTGTACTTATTTTTGTCGTAATCGTCTTCAAATTATCAGTTCAGTTCCGAGGCGACAGAATGTGTCTTTGACTAATATTCGTTTGTATTATTGGTAGGATGTCAGCCTTGTTAATCCACATTTTATCCGAGCTTGGGACCGGTGGTTGTAATTACAGAATAATAACGGATACATTCCTATATCAAAGATTGCCGCTAAACTAAACACTAACTGAAATAGGCAGAAATACGTTTTCAACAATTTTATTATATGTACTGATAAATAATGGTATTTGCCATGTGAAGTCAATTTATTACACATTACACATTATGTCAACTCTCATTACTAAATAAATATTTGCTTAAAACCTTTGTTTCTCGTTATAAAACTTGAACTGTGAGAAAATTCACATTTAATGTTGTTTGGACGAAGAGCTGCTTCATTATGTATGCAAGAGACACTTCTTGAACGTCCCCGTTTTATATCTCCAATATTCAAAAAATGTGAACGTAAATCGGCATTAAATTTGCTGAAATTTCAGATTGTTCTGAATTGATCGTTTCGGCTTTCAAAGCGGTAACCGCTTTTAGAATATAATTTTTTAAATCAAATATATTTGCCTGCGAAGTAATTAAGAAAAAAGCTAGGGAAGACATAAAGAAGTACATACACATCAAGAAATAACAGAGTTAAATGAAATACTGCAAGAAAAGGACGACAAGCAAGGTAGAAATCTAATTTTAAAAACTAATCAATGAGGAAAAAAAAAGAAATTACAGAAATTAAAAAAATAACAATAATAATAGAAAACAACTACCAAACATTTTATGAGGTCAAACCAAGACAACCACCACATAAAAAAGAAAAAAAAAAGGGCGTGTGTACTTTGTACGCACGTAAGAAGTTATATGTACTTCTATTATTATAATTTCAACGAAATAAATATACACTCACCGGCATATAATTCCGCCACCCAAAATTTTTGATTAAGTTTGTCAATCTATAACTTTCTTATAGCAGATTATCCGATATAAGGTCGATTTGCACCGATCTGTTTAATGGATAAAAATTATTGGATATGTAATTTAGCATGTTAACAATTACAAAAAAAAAACAAGGGTTGCCAGATCTAATCTTGTTCTAACTATAATTAATTAATAATTAAAAAATTACATTTTTTTTAATTTAAAAATAAGTTTTTCGATCCGGGCAAATATTATTTCAGGTTTTTTGGATTCTTCTAAACAAAAAAGGTCTTTTGTAAAAAGTGGTAAGTCCATATTAGCTATTCTTATGGTATTTCCACGATATTACTCCTGATTCGTATAACCATATAATAACGTAATATAATCGTAATTTAAGATACATCATCTAAGTTTTACCTATTTTTATCTACCTAGTTTATTTTAATTACCTTATTGGTATTTTAAGGAATTTTTTTTTACAAATATTATGGTTATTTATAGGACGTAATGATACATTTTTATTTGATATTGATTTTTATTTGATTTTTATATATTTACTAGCATATATTTTTATCTTTACTGACTTTTTATCCATCTATTATTTTACCTAGTGATTTTTATTACATTTTTATTGGTCTACTGATTTTTATGGTGACATATTGATTTATATAATGATTTTTTATTGCAATTTACTATATTTTTACTATTTTTGACATAACATTTTATATACATATATATATTGTTATATTTCTATTTGATCTGAAAATTAAATTTTGATAATTATAAGCAGAATTCAATTTAATATAAAATATTTTCAATTTTCTCAACCACGGGCATATAAATTTAGAACAACCTGTATACAACAAATTGTTATATTTAATTTTAAGAAGTGATTAAACGAAACTCGGGACAATGCGCTTAGAATAAACAAAGTGAATGGCGCGTACCATTATCGTTGTTCGCGGAAGGTTCGATCATTAGCCTATGCTAAATAAAACTCAAGTGAAATCGATAATAGGTCATTATCGTTGTTCGTGGAAGGTTCGATCATTAGCCTATGCTAAATAAGACTCATTTGAAGTAGATAATAGGTCATTAAATTTTGTAAATAGTAGAAAGTAATGTTAGAATGGGAATTAACTATTTTTTTGGAAATCCATTAAGCATATTTAGAAGGATTAAAAATTGGTTTTGAGGAATACTGCGAATGAGAGTTGGTGATGGAAGGTTGATTTGTGAATCTGGAAGGGATATTTAGAAAGTAGGGGAATGAATGAAAAAGATAGATCAGAATGTTTTGAGCTGTCGAGAAGTGAAGTCCAGTAGTAGACGGTAGTGTACGGAGAGTGAGAAAGCCGGTGTAGTTCCGTGAGTGTGGAGTATCTATCGTGGAACGAGAGGTAGGCCAGGTCGAGAGTAAAGAACCTCCTTGAGCCAAGAGTGTCCCGGTAGCTGATTGAAGTTTCGAAAAAGGTAGAAACACGGCATCACGACAGAAGCAGGAACGGAAGCTATACGAGCTAGTTTTCAAAGGAGAACATTACTGGAAGCCAGGACGAGGTTTTGATCGCAGCCAAGGATAACAGGAAACGGGTCTTGTGTGAAGACATTCTCAGTTCACCAGAAAAAGGTCAGTCTCATTTGTTTGGACATGAATGTATGGGTTTTTCGTATTAAATACCACATTTAAAATTGAAGAACAAAATCAATAATATCAGAAAAGCTTCATCAAACTTAAATAGAATTGTTGCTAATAAATCCTAATAGTTAAATGTTAATAAAAACTTTCAATTGGAAACCAAAAGGAAATAAGATTCCCATGTGTAAATGTTATGTTTAAGAATAATAAGATATAGCAAATATTAAGCAGTGATTGCCATTTAAATAAAATAAACAATATTTTGATTATAATTGTAACCCATATGTGTGTATTATTTTACTCTTTTCTTTCCTATCCCGATTAGGAACCATTGAGAAATACTTAGAAGCCACGTAAGTAAGTAATTAATTTTATAAAAAGCCCTGAGATTGAAAACATATTGATATGTGATCTGGTAAACTAATTAGATTATTATAAATGCATTGATTAAATTAAATGACATATAAGAATATTATCTCATATCAATAATCAAGATCACAACAACTGTCGTCCAACGTGGAGGGCATTGAAAAGTATTTCTAGTGGCAAATTTGAAGGATAGAAAGAGTAAAGCCGGTATTTGAAAATTTATATGCCTGTGGTAACAGTGAGATACTTACATTTGATAACATAAAATTTTAGATCTCTTTAGGTACAAATTTTACATAACTGATTTAATATTTTATTTTTACGATATTTACATTTGATATATTTATTGACAATTTATAATATTTGGGTGAGAAAAAGTCGTCTTGGTAACGTACTAGTAAAATTTCATATTTGGCGGGGACAGTACTTCTTGAAAACAAAGGTCTGTGACAAGAAGCCAAAGCAAAGACAACAAAAAACAAAAAGAACATTCAAATCAAGAGAATAATTCAGACCAAGAAGATATTTTAGACACGACAATCATGGCATCAGAACAGCAAGAATTATCAGGAATAGATAAATTATTACAAATGATGCAACTCCAGTCACAAAGAATGGAACAAAAACTGGATGACAATCAAAAAGAAACATCAAAGAAAATGGATGAAACACAACAAAAATTGGATCAAAAAATGGATAAAGTGGATCAAAAAATGGATGAAACACAACAAAAAATGGATGAAACACAACAAAAAATGGATGAAACACAACAAAAATTGGATAAAAAAATGGATGAAACACAACAAAAAATGAAACAAGCAATAGAAGAGAACAACAAGAAAATGGAGGAACGCATAGGAAAGTATGAAAAGGAAGTAAAAGGATGTTTGACAACAATGAAAAACGAGATGAAACAACAAGAAATGAAAATTCAAAATAAAATAAAGGAGTTAACGAATGGCCAGAAAAAGGAAATAGAAAATTTGGAAAACAAGTTTGAAAACGCTATTCAAGCAATCAGAGAAGAAATGGAAAGAAAGAGTGCGGAACTCAAGACTCAACAAAATGTCGGAGAAAGAAGAGAAATGGTTATACATAGCACAGATGACGTGAAGATAAGGTTTGGCGGGGATGTAAGAAGATTACACCCAGTGCCGTTCATAAATAGCCTGAAAAAGAAAATACAGCACATCGGAAATTTCGAAACGGCAAAAGAAACTATCAGAAACCATCTAAAATATGAAGCAAGCCTATGGTTCGATTGCAAAGAAGAAGAATTTGACAGTTGGCAACAATTTGAACAAAAATTTTTGAATTATTTCTGGGGAAAAGTCCAACAGTTGGAAATTAACAAGGAATTGCAAAATGGGAAATACAATGATAGGATGGGTATATCAGAAAGGACATATGCATTACAAATTTACTATAACGCAAAACATTTACAATATAATTACTCATCGGAACAATTAGTCGAACTGATTGCAAGACATTTCGAGGAAACGCTGGAAGACCATATCACATTGCAAAATTACAAAGACATAGATAGTTTATGCCAATTCCTACAAATAAGAGAATCACGTCTAAGAGAAAGAAAATCAAGAAGGTCGCGAGAAGATTACAGAGATAGAAATCAAGATAGGAGGGACTATACAAGACGAGATTTTAATCCCAGAAGGGAAAACGAAAATAGAGACAACGGAAGAGGAAATTATGAACAAAGAAATAGGCAATGGAATGAGGACAGAAATCGAGAATACCAGAATAGAAACACCACACGCTCAAATCAAGAAAACAGAAATAATGGTAGACAAAATGAACAGGGATATCGAGAAAACCGAAACAGATCCGACAGACCAAGAGAAAATAAAAGAGAAGTAAATAATACCCAGACAGATGAATATGACGGAGAGAGACATTATGACGAAAATATAAACAACGATGAGCAACCGGCGTCTTTTCACGACGGCGCTCACTAAAAACCAAAAATCAAACAGGAATCTTTTGTAACCCCAAGGAGTTTATTAAATTGGCAAGAAACAACGAAAAGAAAAATGGAGTTAATTTAAAATTTGTGGATGGATTTATCAACGAGAAACCAATTAAAATTATGATAGACACTGGATCTGAAATAACAATGGTCAACAGAAAACTAATAGAAGAAGTTAACTTAACAAATTTAATTTACAAAATACCTAGGGTAAATTTAGTGGGCGCAAACAAACGGACATTGGCAACTATAAATGAAGGCATACGAGTAATGGTACGACTGGGTAAGAAGATGTATGCACTACAATGTGTAATAATGCCAAACATGTCACATGACATGATAGTAGGAGTTGACGAATTGGCAGAAAAACATGTAGTGATAGATTTTAAAAATAATACGATGAATCTAACAGAAGCAAAAGAAGAAGAACAGGACAAGGAACAGGAGAAACAAAATACGGACGAATCAGGTAAAGAACAAACAGTGGAAATGAATTTGGCAACGAAGCAAGGACAAAGAAGAAAAGGGAGAAAAAGTCAGAAAAAGACAAAAGAAAATGAAACCCAGAGAAGAGTTGAGCCCAGAAGAAGAAAAATTGAGAGTATCAAAAGCAAAAGAAAACTGGGATTCCTCAAAAGAAGAGATGAGCTCAGGAGAAGAAGAAATAAAGCTAACAAATGAAAGCGAAAAAAATATGATCGAAACAGTGGCATTTGAAGAGGAGGCATATGAAAACGAGGATGCAGAATACACGGTAAAAGTATGTGAAAAATCTGAGGAAAAAGACAGAAGATTGATATGGGAAAAAGGGAAAGACAACATAATAGCCGACACTCTAACACAGGATGAGGACACTGAAAATAAGGAAACAATTACTCTACAGGTGGGACAAATTAGAGTAATACAAGAAGAAGGGGTATAAGACGTAGATTAAAGTAAGGAAATATATAGGGAGTTGGTTTTGCCTCGAGAAAATTTATTTAAAAATGCAGATAAATTTTATCGAATACAAGGCGGGGATTTGTTATATTTCTATTTGATCTGAAAATTAAATTTTGATAATTATAAGCAGAATTCAATTTAATATAAAATATTTTCAATTTCCTCAACCACGGGCATATAAATTTAGAACAACCTGTATACAACAAATTGTTATATTTAATTTTAAGAAGTGATTAAACGAAACTCGGGACAGTGCGCTTAGAATAAACAAAGTGAATGGCGCGTACCATTATCGTTGTTCGCGGAAGGTTCGATCATTAGCCTATGCTAAATAAAACTCAAGTGAAATCGATAATAGGTCATTATCGTTGATCGTGGAAGGTTCGATCATTAGCCTATGCTAAATAAGACTCATTTGAAGTAGATAATAGGTCATTAAATTTTGTAAATAGTAGAAAGTAATGTTAGAATGGGAATTAACTATTTTTTTGGAAATCCATTAAGCATATTTAGAAAGATTAAAAATTGGTTTTGAGGAATACTGCGAATGAGAGTTGGTGATGGAAGGTTGATTTGTGAATCTGGAAGGGATATTTAGAAAGTAGGGGAATGAATGAAAAAGATAGATCAGAATGTTTTGAGCTGTCGAGAAGTGAAGTCCAGTAGTAGACGGTAGTGTACGGAGAGTGAGAAAGCCGGTGTAGTTCCGTGAGTGTGGAGTATCTATCGTGGAACGAGAGGTAGGCCAGGTCGAGAGTAAAGAACCTCCTTGAGCCAAGAGTGTCCCGGTAGCTGATTGAAGTTTCGAAAAAGGTAGAAACACGGCATCACGACAGAAGCAGGAACGGAAGCTATACGAGCTAGTTTTCAAAGGAGAACATTACTGGAAGCCAGGACGAGGTTTTGATCGCAGCCAAGGATAGCAGGAAACGGGTCTTGTGTGAAGACATTCTCAGTTCACCAGAAAAAGGTCAGTCTCATTTGTTTGGACATGAATGTATGGGTTTTTCGTATTAAATACCACATTTAAAATTGAAGAACAAAATCAATAATATCAGAAAAGCTTCATCAAACTTAAATAGAATTGTTGCTAATAAATCCTAATAGTTAAATGTTAATAAAAACTTTCAATTGGAAACCAAAAGGAAATAAGATTCCCATGTGTAAATGTTATGTTTAAGAATAATAAGATATAGCAAATATTAAGCAGTGATTGCCATTTAAATAAAATAAACAATATTTTGATTATAATTGTAACCCATATGTGTGTATTATTTTACTCTTTTCTTTCCTATCCCGATTAGGAACCATTGAGAAATACTTAGAAGCCACGTAAGTAAGTAATTAATTTTATAAAAAGCCCTGAGATTGAAAACATATTGATATGTGATCTGGTAAACTAATTAGATTATTATAAATGCATTGATTAAATTAAATGACATATAAGAATATTATCTCATATCAATAATCAAGATCACAACAATATATATATATATATATATATATATATATATATATATATATATATATATATATATATATATATATATATATATTTACTATACCTCGTAAGACTGTCAAATTTATGCGTTCGTTACGAGGACAGGAATAAGGATAGGAAAATTATGAATAAATGAGTAGCAACAAAGTTACTTGGTTACAAAGTTACACACATTTAACGAAGAAAAATTGGGAAGCGCTATCGGACAAACAAAGAGAAGCGTGCAACAAATATTTCGGAAAAATAAGAGACAAGGTTATACGCTCATTTCAAGCTGTAAACTTAAGAACAGTAGTTCCAAGTTCAATACACCAACCAATCGACAAGGAAATAGAGGAAGAACAAAGCGACGAAGAAGTAGAAGAGGAAAAAAGTGACGAGGAGATAGAGAAAAAAATTGACGAGGAAATAAAAGAGGAAAAAAGCGACATAAAGCAAGATATAAAAATATTAAACATGGCTCTGACACTCAACGAATTTTTGAATATTGCAAGCAAGGTATTGCCCAACGAGTTTGATGGAAGCGCAGGGAAACTACAACCATTTTTGGACGCATTAGAGTTACTTGGAATAATAGCAGAAGGACATGAAGAAACAGCGATAACATTAATAAAAACAAGATTGACTAATAAGGCTAGAAACCTGATAACCACAGAGGATACGATCCCACTTATAGCAGCGGCACTGAAGAAGGAATTAAGAGGCGACAATCCGAAAACGATAATGAACAAGTTAGCAAAGAAAAGGCAAGGAAACAAAGATGCAGCAGTGTACGCATCCGAAGTAGAGGAATTAGCGGAACAGTTGAAGGTAGCATACATAGCAGAAGGAATGCCATTGGAACTAGCGAAAAAATACACAACGGAAACAGTTGTAGCAACAATGAAACGGAATGTTAATACGGATATAGCTAAGTTAATACTGGAGGCAGGTAACTTCAAAACACCGCAGGAAGTAGTATCTAAATTTTTATCGATTGATACGACAGAGGAGAACACACAGGGAAGAGTGTTCAATTATAGGACGAATTATGAAAATAGGAGAGGACAACAGCAATACCGAAGAGG
This sequence comes from Diabrotica virgifera virgifera, assembly GCF_917563875.1. NCBI lineage: Eukaryota > Metazoa > Arthropoda > Insecta > Coleoptera > Chrysomelidae > Diabrotica > Diabrotica virgifera. Next base: position 72,996,049 of record NC_065448.1, read on the forward strand.
ATACCATAACAAATACGACAGAGGAAGAAGAAATAACTTCGGACAACGGAACGAAGGAGAAGAAACAGGAAACCAACGGAATTATTCCAACAGAGGATATAGACAATTCAACGACCAAACGTACAGAGGGAACCAGAGAGGAGGACGTAACAGAAACGTAAGGCTACTTGAGTTAGAAGACAGCCAAGAGGAACCAGAAAACCAGCAGTTTGGGTTTTGAATGAACGAAACAAGGAAAGTACACAGTCAGAAGTGGAATATAATATTTACAACTTCGATTTAAACCTAACGAATTTTGTACGAATGAAAACAGGAATCCTAGAAAACACAAATACCTTTATCATAGACACAGGAGCTGATATTTCAATACTGAAATGTTCACAAGATTTTATGAAGGAACATGTGAAACCAAACACAAAAGCGAAAATAAAAGGAGTAACTAAAGGAGAATTACAAACAATGGGAGAAGTTGAAACAACGCTAGAAGTAAAAGGATCTCGATTTGAGCATATCTTTCAGTTAGTGGAACCTAGCTTTCCTATTCCAACCGACGGAATCATTGGGAGAGACTTTATTTCAAACTTTCAATGCATACTAGACTACGCTAACCTTAAAATGCACATTAAAGAGGACAACGATTGTTACATCAGTACAAACATTTTGGATAATATACATAATGACACGATAATAATACCGCCTAGATGTGAAATTTACAGAGTCGTAAAAATTTTTCAAACGCTGAAGAATGACAGGATAGTGGAACAACAGGAAATGCAACCAGGAATATTCATGGCGAGAGCAATCATTTCAAGTAATAATCCGTACATCAAAATTTTGAACACAACCTACGAAACAGTAAAAGTAGAGACAAACGCAATCAAAACATTAGACATTAAATTATTCAACGTATATAGACTGATCAACGACAACAAAGATAGGAAAAAGGAATTACGGGAATCATTGAAGTTAGACATTCCAGAATACATACGCGATAAGTTAGTATCTTTATGTGAAGATTATTCAGATATATTCGCCCTAAGTCATGACATGCTAACATGTAACAACTTCTACGAGCAGAGACTGAGAGTTAAAGACCAAACTCCGGTATACATTAAAAACTATAGGACACCTCATGCACAAACAGAGGAATTAAACCGACAAGTACAAAAACTGAGAGACCAAGGAATAATAGAACCGTCTACATCAGAATACAACAACCCAGTAGTGCTGGTACCGAAAAAGGCGATAAATGGAAATAAAGCATGGAGATTATGCATAGATTTTAGACAACTGAACAAGAAAATAGTCACAGACAAATTTCCTTTACCAAGAATAGACTCGATACTAGATCAACTAGGAAGAGCAAAATGGTTTTCAGTTATAGACTTAATGTCAGGTTTTCACCAGATACCATTAGAAAAATCATCGAGAAAATACACATCGTTTAGCACAGAAAATGGAGCATTTACCTTTTGGATTAAATGTAAGCCCAAATAGCTTTTCAAGGATGATGTCAATAGCATTTTCGGGATTAACACCGGACAAAGCATTTCTTTACATGGATGATCTAATAGGGATAGGAATATCTGAAAAACATCACCTAGACAACCTGAAAAAGACATTCGAGACATGTCGAAAATTCAATTTGAAACTTAACCCAGGAAAATGTCAATTTTTTAGAAGAGATGTAACATATTTAGGACATGATCTTTCTCAGGAAGGAGTATCACCAGACAAAGCGAAATATGCAACGATTGAACAATACCCGACACCTAAGACAGCGGAAGAAACAAAAAGATTCGTAGCATTTTGTAACTATTATAGACGGTTTATTCAAAATTTTGCTGAAATATGCAGACCACTCAACAGATTATCAAGAAAAGGAGTAAAATTTTTTTGGTCAGAAGAATGTGAAAAAGCATTCAATAAGCTTAAATCATCTCTGATGAAGCCACCGATCCTAAAATATCCAGATTTCAATAAACAATTCATCCTAACAACAGACGCATCCAACGAGAGTTGTTCAGCAATTTTAAGTCAGGATTATAACGGAATAGACCTACCAATAGCAGACGCATCAAGAAGTTTCAATAAAGGAGAATGTAATAAACCTATAATCGTTAAGAAATTATTAGCGATTTATTGGGGAATTAATCATTTCAAATGTTATTTATATGGAGCACCAACATTTTTAGTCAAAACGGATCATAAACCACTAACACATTTATTCGCAATGAAAGAACCAACTTCGAAACTTACAAGAAGCAGATTAGATTTAGAGGAATACGATTTCGAAATAGAGTATATAACAGAGAAAAATAACTACGCAGACAGCCTTTCAAGAATAACATTACATCAACTAAAGAACTTATACATAGATAATACCCATATATCGCACCTTGAAAACCATATGGCAATATCTGCAATTTTTTCATGAAATGACCTTTGAATGCAGTGTAATAGGAAAAAAAATCTATTTTTTAATGCTATATAGCAGCATCAGCAAAAAAATTTTAAATTCGGCACCAGAAAGATACGTCCCTATGGCTTTTTTTAAAAATCGATTCTCCTTTTTATAACATCAGGCATTATCTGCAGTTGATGCTCTACGGTTCTAAAATTGGAACAAAAACTCATATCTATATGGCAATATGTGCAAAATGTAACCCACGCTTGTAAAATAAAAGCCAGATGTACTAAGGAAAAATCCTTTGAATGCAACAAAACATAGAGTGCTGCATAGAGATTTCATTGCAATACTGGAAATAAGCGACAAGACAAGACTATAACAAGTTAATATACAACGTCGTACTGCAGATGGGTTTATCCCAAAAGAAAAGCGAGGAACTCATAAGAATGAAAAAGGAATCAAAATTTCTTTGCAAAATAAAACTCTGCAAAGAAAAAGGTTCGGTGTTCGGAAATTACGCTACGATGATGACCATTTTTTACACGGAATTTAATATAGACTTCTTTAAGCCCTAAAATACCTTTGCTTGCTGTGAGAAAGTTACAGAAATGAATTAGATAAATCGAGATTAGAAACAGCCTATAATACTCACCATCTAGAAGTGGAACTCAATAGGAAAGAGAAATAAATGACTTAAAATCTGCAAAATCCAACACTTGCATCACTGCTTGTTTTGATTTACAATCATTACTACCGACGCGTTCAGGCGAAGTCTCTTTATTTTATTACAAAAGGAGATTATCAACATTATTTCATTTCACAATTTTTTACCTGACCAAAAATGCAGGACACTTCTGTCTTTGGTTCGAGCGAGTTGCTAATCGTGATTCAAATGAAATAGCGTCGTTCATGTTACAATTTCTGAGGAACCATGACAGGGAAAAATAATAACATTATACTCAGATAACTCTCTCTCTTCAATTCTGACCCCCCGGAGGGAGTGTAGTGGTCGACGTGATGTCGTGTATTGTCCGTCTCCAAAGATCTCTGTCTTTGGTCATTTCTTTTAACTCATGCATGGGTCTTTTGATTATTCCCGTACTCAGATAGCTACTGTGGGCAAAATAAGAACAAGTACAATATGCAGTACAGAAATTGAACATACACAAATTTTTGATAACGAGTCACTCCCAAAATACGGTAGATAACGTGCATTCTTTGATTGAGAAACCAAAAAGAAGGCTTTAAAAGATGACCAATTTACGTGGCTGCGCAACGGTTCACAGTAGTTCAAACAGCTAAAAAACCAGGTGAACCTTATAAAATTAATTAAAGGTGTACATCGGATATATTGGACTTTAAAAAACGATGTAAGGAAATGGGAAATAATTATAACATTGACGAAGAAGGAAATAAGGTCGTCTGGAATGGCATAAGATGAGCTAGGTGGAGAAGACATTTAAAAATAAGTTTCAGGTTAAGGCAAGCTTTAACGATACAGAGTTCAGAACCATTAATATAAGGCAAAGACAACGAGGGATAATGGCTAATATGGAACTAAGTAAAGCATATTCGCATCCACCAGGAATATGCAATCTCAAAAACAAGATGTAGACTCTCACTATGTAAGGCTAATCTTATTCAAGAGCACTATCATAGGTTTTACGCAGATTTACACGTGACCAATGCAACAATAGAAAAAGAACAGACAGATTATAATATGCAAGACTTTGATTAAGTGTTAACACTAAAAATTTGTAATAAATAAGTACAATCTTAAATAAAAAACTGTTATTTGAAATGCATTTTTACTGCGTCATTTGCGAAAATTGATATATTTTTTAAAACCATATGGCCGTATGTGCTAAAATACCTATTTCCTGGAGGAAATTTTATGTACTTTTTAATTCATATAAAAATATGCAAAATTAAAGACAAATATACCAAATATCAGGTTTGTAGCTTAGGAAATAAAATTAACTTTACAAAAACTTAAAATGCTCATAACTCGATATTATGATTTTTGCAGTTACTGCCCTATGGTTTTCAAGGTGCGATATAAGCTATAACACGAGCACAAGCAAGAGAAAAGAAGAAGGATGCAAGTCAAACGAAGGCAGAAAGTGAACTCGCACTACAGCCAGAAGCCCCCAAACAGACAGTAAGAAAGGTACTAAATAATTTAGAGGCGCATAGACTACCAATTTTGTCTTTTGGAGCAGAACTAATCTCACCAAGACTGAGCATTAGGGTCAAAAACAAAATAAAGTGCAGCAAGAGCATAGCCACAGGATTCAATCATTTTGTTTTAAACCAAATGTTGGCACAGCTTGATAAGCTGGCGGTAGAGAATGCAGTACGTAAAGTAAAAATATACGTAAACGATATTATTTTTAAAGTGTGCACAATTGAGGAATTTATTAAACAAGGAAACGAAATATTGAAGAATGTAGAGATATACATATGTGAAGTACCAGAAACAATAGAAGATGACAAAGAAAAACACAGGTTAATGGAAGAATATCATAATCATCCGATGTTTGGAGGACACGTAGGAAATAACAGACTCATAAAGAAGCTAAAAGCAAGATTTAGATGGAAAAAATTTGGAAAAAGACGTAAGAAAATACGTTAAACAATGTCATAAATGTCAAATTAACAAACCAAAAAGAACACATGTCGAGGAATTCTTGATATCAGACACTTCTTCCAAACCATGGGACATAGTATACATAGATACGATAGGTCCATTCACTAAAAGTAACGAAGGTAATAGATACTGTATAACAATGTTATGTGAGCTTACGAAATACGCGGTCAGTATACCCGTGGGCAATAAAGAAGCAGAGACAATAGCCCGAGGAATTTTTGATCATTTCATACCAACATACGGACTCATGAAGCAAATAAGAACAGACCAAGGCACAGAATATAAAAATGAAGTAATGCAGGAACTAACAAAGCTACTAAAAATAGAGCACAACTTCTCAACGGCATACCATCCACAGTCCATTGGAAGTTGCGAAAAACTACACAGAACATTACACGAGTACGTAAGAGCATTCATAGACGAAGACAGAGAAAATTGGGTTGTGTGTTGCAGGATGTTCACATACTGCTACAATACAACCCCTAACGCGTATCATGGTTACACACCGTTTGAACTGTTATATGGCAGGAAGGTTAACCTACCAGAAGACCTTACACAGGAGATTCAACCATGTTACAATATAGATGCCTACTACAATGAGTTACGCTACAAACTACAAAGCGCACACGAGAGAGCTAGAACCTTCTTACTAAAACACAAAAAAGAGCGACAAGAAAATAACAAGCGCAAAGCAACACCACAACACTTTAAAATAGGAGACCTAGTCCTGGTAAAAAGGGAAGAGAATGGTAAGTCTGATAGTCTTTATGTAGGCCCCTTCACAATAACAGAGGTAAATAATGTTAATTGTAAGATCAAATTGGAAAACAATAAAATCAGGGAAATACATAAGAATAGATTATATGCTTACAATCCGAGAATACAGTGAGTGACAAGTGAAACGGGAACAATGTCGATAACGAACATTTTTATTTTTTTTGTATTTAATTATTATTTATAGGAAATAAAAAATGTATATATTGTATTTATTAAAACGCAGTAAGCAGGTGGTGGTACTATTAGAAAATTTTCTTCCTTTTCCGTAGTCAGAAAATTTTCGGAAGGAAAGGAAGATGTGTTGGGATACACGGCATCTCTTAGTAATCTTCTTATTAAAACAAATCCTTTTAATAATTAAAAATGTCTTTGGCAAAACAACTACTAGTCCAGGGCGCATCTGTTTTGAGATGGACGTTGAGAGGTGACTCAAATTTTTTTGCAGAAATTGCTTGAAAATAAATCAAATAATAATATTTGAGTTATCCTCCCTTTCAAAAAGGTCCGGAACATTGTTTAAATAATCAAAATGTCAAAAATTGAAGGAAAAATTCGATTTTTTTCTTCGTTTTTTGATTATAACTTTAAAAGTATTCATTTTCGAGAAAAGTTGTACTAACATAAAAATTGCGTAATTAAATTTCCTACAATATAGAATTGGTTAAAAATTTAAAAAATAGTCACCCTAGTTGCAAAAAGGAGTCACGGAGGCAGTTGAAAGAATAGCCATGGCTAAATGGGCTTGGGCAGGACATGTTGCCAGACTGATGGATGACAGATGGACCAAAAAGATTCTGGAATGGCGACCAAGGCAGGAGGCATATCGAAGCAGAGGACGACCACCGACTAGATGGACGGATGATATCAAGCGCATCACCACAAATTGGATGCAAGAAGCTCAAGATAGAAATAGGTGGAAATTTTTACGGGAGGCCTACGTTCAGCAGTGGACAAATATAGGCTAGTTGATTATGAGTTGCAAAATAGCAATAATTGCGAAAAAACCATACAAAAACAAGTATTCGCATTTTACGTTTTTCAACCATTTATGCTACACTTAGGACCTTCATATTTCACCCAGAAAAACTTTATGATACAGTAAAACGATACTGTAAATTTCATTAAGATCGGTTTAATAGATTTTGCAAAATAAATTTTGCAATCCAGCTTTCGCAAAAAAAATTCATTTTTTCAAAATGTTACAGGACTGAAAATAAAGCAGATAGCAAGTTGAAATTTTTTTGCTTATAGAACTGTACTGTACCTTTCATTTGCAATTTTCAAAATTAAAATCGATTAATTACCACGGCGTCAGAAAATTTTTGAAATAAACAAAAATTTTTGGTGCTACGCGCAGGACAGCGGTGTTCGGTTCAAACAAATTGATTTCCACCAAAATTTCTTCCAATCTTTATCTAATATATTATTTTCTTACTCTATATTTTGTTGTATTTTAATATTTTAATTCCACAAAAATCAAACTAATTTTATTATTGTTTGTGAAATATTGTTTAAACAATTGCATATGTTTAAAAATAGTAAACTTTTATTATTTAAGTTAAAATATATGAACAAAGAAAGTTTTTTCTAATAAAAGTGTTATTTCAAAGGATAGAGTATGTGTTTTTATTTTGCAATAAACAAATTTATTTATATATATCGAAATGTAATAAAAATTAAAATGTATCAATCATTATCAAAGGTCATTGAAATGCCCAATCAGAACAAACTATCCGCTGTCCTGCGCGTAGCACCAATAATTAATGTTTATTTAAAAAAAATCCTGACGCCGTGGTGTTAATCTATTTAAATTTTGCAAAATTGCAAATGAAAGGTACAGTACACTTTTATACGTAAAAAAATTTTTAACTTGCTATCTGCTTTATTTTCAGTCCTGTAGCATTTTGAAAAAAGGAATTTTTTTTACGAAAGCTGGATTGCAAAATTTATTTTGCAAAATCTATTAAACCGATCTTAATGAAATTTACAGTATTGTTTTAATGTATCATAAAGTTTTTTAGGGTGAAATATGAAGGTCCTAAGTGTAGCATAAATGGTTGAAAAACGTAAAATGCGAATACTTGTTTTTGTATGATTTTTTCACAATTATTGCTATTTTGCAACAAGGGTGACTATTTTTTAAATTTTTAATCAATTCTATATTGTAGGAAATTTAATTACGCAACTTTTATGCCAGTACAACTTTTCTCGGAAATGAATACTTTTAAAGTTATAATCAAAAAACCAAGAAAAAAATCGAATTTTTCCTTAATTTTTTGACATTTTGATTATTTAAACAATGTTCCGGACCTTTTTGAGAGGGAGGATAACTCAAATATTATTATTTGATTCATTTTCAAGCAATTTCTGCAAAAAAATTTGAGCCACCTCTCAACGTCCAAATGTACTAATATTTTTACATATGCGTCCTGGTCTATACGTTTGTTGATAGTAAATACGGTCGACCTACATTAGCACATATCGGTGTAACAGTTTAGGTTTGACCAAGGTCGGTTTGAAATAACAATAGTATTCATTATTTTTATAACCTAGTCGACTCAGCGCTTTTAACCAAAACAATCTTACTTATACCAAAACAATAAACAGGAGAAGACTAATTATTATTTTCTAATTCCATTGCGAAGAGTAAGTAATTAATATTTGAGATCCCAAAGGAAAAACATCACAGCTACTGAGAACTAACGTACCACCAGCTCTTTACCGTTAGTACTCTAACTTACAAAATAAATGCATCTACGGTGATACGAGTTATTTCATCAACCCTTATGGTAGGGGGTAACCAACACTTAATTATCTGAGGTAGCTCAGAAGCTAGGAGCTATCATAGCTCATATATTTGTTTATATTATATAAATCGGCGTTTATTCGTGTCAAATTTCAATACGATACGAAACAAAACTTCAACCACAACTCAAATTCAAAAAATTCGTATTTTTATCGTAGTCTTATAAAAACCACCGGTAGAGACGTTTTGTGCTACAATTAACATTTGAATTCGTTTTGGCGTATTAATTAATTAAACGCTTTTCTTTAGTTCAATCGTTTGGGTCAAATCATTGGACGTTAATTTGACTGTCTTTTCTTCAATGCAAATGACTAAAAATTTGCAGATATAATATGCATTCGCGGGAAAAATACAGGGTCAATAAAAATTTTTTTTGTTTATTGTTTAAATAAAAAACGATTTTAACGGAAAATGCTTAAATACTCTTGTTTTTCACAATGAAGAAACTTGAAGCTTTTACAGATTGTAGCTAATTATATGAACTATACATAATTTCACTTTTTACGTTAATTTTTTACGTTATGCTTCAATAAACATGACGATATATTTTAATGTTTGAAAAGTGTAAGACTAAAAAGTAAAAAATAAAAAAATATGAAAAAAATATTTTTAAGAAACGTTTTTCTTTAGTTACGAGTGACTAAAATTAATTATATTATAAAAGAATCAACTAAAAAGCAAAAAATAAAAAAAATTTAAAAATCTAACACATTCGTTAAAGGAAAGCGTGGTGCGAAAACCGTTTATTCGGTGAAGACGCGCCACGCTTTTCTTTGACGAATGTGTTAGATTTTTTCAATTTATTTTTTATTTTTTGCTTTTTAGTTGATTCTTTTATAATATGTTTAATTTTAGTCACTCGTAACTAAAGAAAAGCGTTTCTTAAAAATATTTTTATTCATATTTTTTTATTTCTAATTTTACTTTATTTTTAAAAATAACCGATAAAATAATATTAATATTGGCAATATAATATTTGTCGCAAAACAGAACTAAAGTTTAAAAATTAGTATTAAAGGTTGAAGATCATTCAGTTCCACTTGTATTCTATCTCCAACACACTTTCCAAGTTTTTAGTGTGTACCTATTCAAGATTTAAATCAGAGAAGCAAACTATTCTGCAACGACCTTTACAAATTGATATTAATTTATTCTTTGTCGAAATCTTACTCCCCAAAATGAGTTTGAGTTTTTCCTCGTCTTTGTTGCATTTTGCTGGTATGTGCTCGTTCATATAACTTTGCGGATTCAGCAGTTTGAGATTCAACCGATAATGGAAGCTTTGTATTGTTAAGAGTACTTTGTAAAAGCCGTGTACTTATTGACATTTAGATGTGAAGAGGTAGTTTGCATAAATTTCTAGCGAAACGCCAGCGCCATGATGAATGAATATTTGGTTTTTATTTAAGGTAGACTAAAAAACTGTACAATTTTTCTATATGCCTATAAAATATGTTTTATAAAAACTAATGCAATTCTTATTGGGAATAAACCATTAGTCCGTTCTTTAACGGTAAAATATTGCAAAACCTCTAAATTTTAAAGAACCGCTTGGATTGACATGAAATTTGACATACACATAGCTAACAAGTCAAGGAAAAAAAGTGATATTGTGCCGATATGTGCTTTTGCCCTGGGGGTTGTTTTCACCCCCTCTTGGGGGTGAAAAAATATTCGTCCAAAGAAAGTCAGGAAATGGATAAACTGGCTAATTTTAAGTAACTTTTCTTCTATACAGTTTTTTCACTAAGTCAATACTTTTCGAGTTATTTGGCAGTGAATATGTTAATTTTTTCAACAAAATAACCACGATTTTAGACGGTTTTTCGCAAATAACTCAAATAGTAAGTATTTTGTCGAAAGAAACATTTTTAGCAAAACTATAGCCTGTAAAAAATTTAAAAAAATGGTGTTTACACCACGTCTCTACACCTAGTAGAAGCAGAGTTATAGCTAATGAAAAATAGGTTCATATTCGTCAAATTCCAAATGGAATACTTTAACGTGAAATAACCAAAAATGAAGCACATTTCGGGGACAACTCATTTCAACTTATTTAAAGTGTTTAAAAAAAGCTTCATTTTTGTTTTATAAAAAAAATTTCTAGCATCAAAATTAAACAAGTTACGCTCAAAATAATGTTAGTCCCTTTTGGTTTTGGTAAACAAATCGAGAAAATCACCCCCTAATTAGCATCTTATATGAACTTAATCGTTACGACTTCACAAGTTTCTTGACTCGTGTATATGTTTTTTATATGATCTGTAAGTTTCATCGGTTCAAAATCTTTACTATTGAAAGGGCTGTAGTTAAAAGGGGTTGAACGAGTCACTGATCACGAATGTATGCAAATTTAGAAATACCAAATCTTAATCAATTTTTGTCTAACAGAAAAACAAAAAAATACATGATATTCAGAAAAGCAAATCCGACTTTTTTTGTTTTTCGAGATTTTTGGTATCTCTAACAATTTTTGAGTTATTTTGAAAAAAAGCATATTTTTCAAAATTTAAATTTTTAAAAATTTTACTTTGAAACCAAATTTTTTCAAAAATAGGCACTTTGAATCGATGAAACTTACAGATCATATAAACACAACATAAGTAAAATAATTTGTGGAGCGGTAACGATTAATTTCATTTAAGTTGCTAATTAGCGGTTGGTCTTCCCGATTTTTTTTTGCAAAAACCAAAGGGACCAACTTTATTTTGAGCGTAACTTGCTTAAATTTAATGCTAGAAACTTTTTATAAAAACAGAAATACAAGTTTTTTAACACTTTAAAAAAGTTATAATGGGTTTTTCGTACTTCCGGGCCTAAAGTGACAACTTCACTCCCTTGTGACAGGTACTAAAGTGTCACATTTAATCCCTCCGGGATTAAATATTGACGAAACTCCCGGAACGATTAAATCACAAACAAACGAATTTAAGGGATATTTTATTGAAAAATATAATTAATTAGAATGGTAATTAACGTTAATATTCAAATTAATATCTTTCCACTTTTTAAAAGCATCGTACTGCTGCTCGTATAGTTTTCTAGATTTCGGTGGTAACAATTCTTCACCTACTTCGGCTGCTCTTTTATCAATATCAGATACACCTTCTTCACTCATGATACCAATAATTATCAATAACAATGTTTCTTTACAATGACACTAGTAATGACAATGTTTCTAAATTATAACTGTCACAACGCAATGTTACTATGGTAACTTATTTTAAAGACAGTTTATTAAATGAGTTGAAGAGAGAAAAAACTGATTGAAATTATTGAAATAATTAATAAAATCATACCGGAAGTACGAAAAGTATCGTATATACCTTGCGACTGAAGTACATTTAATCCTTCAGGTAAATTATGGCCCTCCCTGCGGTCGGGCCATAAACTTTACCTTCAGGATTAAATGTACTACTTCAGTCCCGCGGTATATAATGTACTATTTCCCAAAAAGTGTTTAATTTTTTCGATATTTCACGTCGAAATATTCTATTTGAAATTTGGTGAATATGAATCTATTTTTCATTGGCTATAACTCTAGTCCTACGAGATCCAGAGACCTAGCGCGTACACCATTTTTTTACTTTTTTATAGGCTATATTTTTGCTAAGAACATTTTTTCGGCAAAATACTTACTTTTTGAGTTATTTGCGAAAAACCGTCTAAAAATGTGGTTATTTTGTTGAAAAATGAACATATTCACTCGCAAATATCTCGAAAAGTGTTGACTTGGCGAAAAAGCTCTATAGAACAAAAGATACTTAAAACTAGTTAGTTTACCCATTTCCGGACTAATTTTGGACATATATTTTTTCACCCCCAAGAGGGGGTGAAAGTTACCCCCAGGGCAAAAGCACACATCGGCACAATATAACTTTTTTTCTTTGACATGTAAGCTATGCGTGTGCCAATCATGTCAATCCAAGCGGTTCTTTAAAATTTAGAACAAAAACCGTGAAAGAATGGACTACATTGTTTTACTGTAAAAAAAAGTTTATTTAAAGTTTACATTTCCACTTCAGAGATCTTTCTCAAAATATAAAACACTAAAAAATTAAACAAATTTTGTTTTTGTTACTTGGTAAAACATTCTTCGTCTAATAGATATTTTTGTGCTGCAATCCGTAGCCCGCCAGCATATTTACAGATGCTAGCGTGTGTTGACACCAGGGTGTTTAAATCAGTTAGGGTTTGGAAAAACAGTACATTTACAAATACTAACAGATCTGGACACTAGAGTGTTGAAACCAGCTAGCTTTTTTAGTGGCGATACATGCATAGATGCTAACGACTATTGACACTGATTTTATATACCTACTTCTGTGGAAATAGTATATTACTTTATGAGGCGGAGAAGCATGACTTTTCTTGACGCGCCCGATATTACGTGCCGAACGAAGTGAGGCGCGTAATAGAGGGCAAGTCAAGAAAAGTCGCTTCTTTGCCGAATAAAGTATACTATTTTTTCTTCAAACGTAGCAAAATCTAGAATGCCTCAAACGACATGGGGGCTGGAAATCAAGCACGGTTGCCGAAGGATATATAGAGGATTCAATAAGAAATAAGAACGATAATGCTCAAAAAATTTTAAACCCCTTATGATTCGCCAACATCGGGAATGATTGCTGAAAGTTGTGCTCGACCATCAGTATCATCAACAATTACCAATGCGTATCAAGAGTCGGGAACATTTTTGCACGGTTTCAATTTTGAAAATGCCTCATTAACTAATTGTACTTTTAGTATTACTATAAACAAAAATGATGTTTAATTGTTGTTAATGACATTTGTATTGTTGCTTTGTGACATGTTTCATATTGTTGCCATGACAACATTTTTCCCTCCGCCGTAAAGAAATGGGAAAAAAACTGCTGCCGGCGGAGACATCAAACTTTGACAGGATCAAGTTAGATAAGTAATGTCATCATTATTTGACGTTTGAAGAAAATAGTTATTTTCCTAACAAGTGCAGAAAGTCATTCTTTTCCGCACGCGACTGCAGTTTGCCGAACGACGCGAAGCGGGAGTTCGGCAAGCCGTCGAGTGCGGAAAAGAGACTTTCTGCAAGAGTTAGGAACAATATTTTTTCTAAGAGTCTTTAAAAAATTACCAAATCTTAATCAATTAATTTAATTAATATGAAAATACATACACAAATTAATTCTTTGACAAGGTTGTCAAAACCAAACTTTCAATATAATTAGTTAGCATGACGACGATCTTGGTTTCCATGACGATGATTCAAAACGACTGTTATTGTCTACCGATTCGACTTTCGAATATTATGTCAAAATAATTTTATTTCATCAAATTGTCGCGTTAATTTCATTAAAACAGGAACACAATAAGATATATTTGAAATAAATTAGTAAATAATATCTAAATATTAGTTTATTGCATGTATTATAATTACTTTTTTCTACAACCACTATTCAAAGTGCACTTTTCTGCACGGTTTTATGTTAGCAAACTTGATATTTTCTCACAGTATAAGATATTTGACATTAGTGTACAGAAAAGTGATGTTTCTGTGCCGCAAAGTGACGTTTCTGTGCCGCAAAGTTCTTTTCTGCACAGTTGACTACCTCATTCTGAGTAACGTTATATTCTGTTTACATCCGTGGACTACCGCATTCTGAGTAACGTTATATTCTGTTTACATCCGTGGTTAAACATTAGACAAATATATAACCTATAAGACAATTATTATATTTAACTATAGCATAGAAACTAAATTATGGATGCTACAACTGTTTTATTTTACAATTTTATTCTTATTAAACATTTTATAATTATCAAATAACCAATAAGGATTTAGCAACCTGTGCAAGAGACGTCGAATGAAGTAGGTTTTGTGTAAATCCGTGACTGGATAAATATAATGTCAATAATGTGTAATAATTGTTTAAATTTAAACAAATTAAGGCAGTGCATTAATTTTTTAACTGATTTTTGTGCAATTTATTTAGGTATAAGGAATTTAAATTGATTAGTAGGTATTAATTAAATACAGTTTAAAATTTATCACATAGGTACCTATTATCAGACGGTGCCATAGGTAGCTATTTCGTTATCTGACGGTGTTAGCTCTCATAATTTATTTAAAAATTTTATTATAAATTCCAACCTGTCGCAACTTATCACCAAACCTACTAGATTTAGACTTAATAATCAACCATCAACGGTCGACCTGGTAATTACAAACGAAGAACAATTAATTTCAACGATAGACATATCTTCTCCAATTGGAAAATCCGATCATGCAGTGATAACTTTCCACATTCAGTTTAACTTATCGAAAAGTCTTAACAAAATGTATACAAAGACTATAACAGTTACAGATTTCTTTAAAGTTAATTCCGCTTTACATCAACTTAATTGGAATAACCTTTTTCATAACTTAATCGATCCCTCGTCAATGTGGGGCACTTTTCTTGACACTACTTGACACTGACAGATACAACTGAACGTCAGCTGTTTAGAAATCAATTAAAACCTTGGATCAACCTTGCCGCTACACGCTTAATTCGACATAAACGGAAGCTTTGGCAATCTTATAAACGCACAGGTTCCCTTGATGATTTTCTTGTTCACCGTAGATTTTCCAATAGAGTAAAACAATCTTTGCTAAACCTAAGGAAAGATTTTGAAGAATCTATCATTGCAAGTGATAATAGTAAGAAAATTTACCGGTACATTCGCACATCTTTATCATCTAAAGTCTCCATACCATTGCTTCAAAAAGCCGACGGGTCTTTATGTTCCTCGAGTAAAGAATCCTCTGATGCTTTATCGCTGTTTTTCACTCAGGTTTTTACAGATGAACCTAATGATGCCGTTCCTCAAATAATGTGTCCACGTTTGCATGCAACTCTTAATGACATCTCTTTCACACCGGAGGTAATTAAACAACATTTACTGAAACTACGCAACAATTCATCGCCTGGTTTGGACGGACTAACCTCCTTTTTCCTAAAACAATGCGCAGATTCTGTAGCAATCCCTCTATCCCTTATGATGAATACTTCCTTTAATCAGGGTTATCTCCCTTCATCGTGGAAATTGGCTTCGGTTACTCCTATTTTTAAGAAAGGCAATAAACTTGATTGCAATAATTATCGCCCAATCAGCCTAGTACCTATTGTCAGCAAGATCATGGAAGCCATTATTTCTGAAGCTATGTCTGAGTTTTTCCTTCACGAAAATGTGATTCCTCACCAACAACATGGTTTTATTAAAGGTCGTTCAGCAATCACGAATTTACTCCATTGTGTTAACGATTGGTCGTCATCTTTAAACGATCGGCATCCTGTTGACGTAGTCTACTTAGACTTCTCCAAAGCTTTCGACCGTGTTCCCAAGCGTCGACTACTAGCTAAATTGGATCACTTTGGTATCCGCGGAAAGTTAAACCTTTGGATTCAGAATTTCCTATCTGATAGGTATTTCCGAGTTCGTGTTGGGGAAGCATATTCATCAGATAAACCTGTCAAGAGCGGAGTTCCACAAGGATCGGTACTTGGACCCCTTCTCTTCTGTGTCTATACAAGCGATCTTCCACTCATTATATCTAGTAAGGTTTCCATTTACGCTGATGATACCAAGTTGTACGTTAATCCTATTGTTAACCAACATGTTCTTCAACATGATCTCGATACAATATTGAAGTGGTCCTTGGAATGGTTACTTCCTCTAAACATTGAGAAATGCGTTGTACTACACATTGGCAAGAACAACCCGTCACTACCGTACTTTATAAATGGACATCCCTTAAGCTCGGTAACCTCCCACAACGACCTCGGAGTGATAATTAACAGTGACTTAAATTGGTCGGAGCATATTGTGTCGGTGTGTAAACGTGCAAACTCGAAACTATTTCTGATACGTAAGTGATTTACACGTATTTCTTTAAATTCCATGTGCAGACTTTATTCAATATACGTCAGACCTACTCTTGAGTTTGCAGGACCGGTTTGGAATCCAGATCTCGCTCGTGACAAGGTATTAATCGAAAATGTGCAGCGTAAAGCTACAAGACTCGCATTCGGCCGCGTAAGACTTTGTTATGAAGATAGACTCACCATGGCTCATCTAACGACTTTCGAGCGTCGACGTCTTCGAGGTGATCTAATTTTGTGCTTCCGAATTCTGAAATACAACTTTGGAAACCTAAATACCATGTTTACCATAAACCGAGATGATAGATTAAGAGGCCACCAATACAAATTAAAGAAGGAGCAGGCAATAGCACGGTCCAGAGTAAACTTCTTGCCTAACAGGATATTTAATATTTGGAATAATTTAGATCGAGACACATATCAGCAACTACAGTGAATACGTTTAAAAACAGACTGGATACGACAATATTTCATACATAAAAATTGCACGATGTTAAATTTTCTATGGATATTTTACTAATATCTCTTATTTTATGTAACTGTCAGTAGTTATTTTACATTGTTATTTTTCTTTGTTTTTGGGCATAATAGGAGCTTGCTCCTCTGCCCTTACTTGTTATGTAATAATAATAATAATAATAATAATTACCGCTTGCGCTCGTACCGCAACTTTTTAAACTCGTGAGAAATTAGTACCTTTCTGCACTTGTTGCACAATATACTATTTTCTACAACCACTATTCAAAGTGCACTTTTCTGCACGGTTTTATGTTAGCAAACTTGATATTTTCTCACAGTATAAGATATTTGACATTAGTGTGCAGAAAAGTGACTTTCTGTGCCGCAAAGTGACGTTTCTGTGCCGCAAAGTTCTTTTCTGCACAGTTGACTACCTCATTCTGAGTAACGTTATATTCTGTTTACATCCGTGGACTACCGCATTCTGAGTAACGTTATATTCTGTTTACATCCGTGGTTAAACTTTAGACAAATATATAACCTATAAGACAATTATTATATTTAACTATAGCATAGAAACTAAATTATGGATGCTACAACTGTTTTATTTTACAATTTTATTCTTATTAAACATTTTATAATTATCAAATAACCAATAAGGATTTAGCAACCTGTGCAAGAGACGTCGAATGAAGTAGGTTTTGTGTAAATCCGTGACTGGATAAATATAATGTCAATAATGTGTAATAATTGTTTAAATTTAAACAAATTAAGGCAGTGCATTAATTTTTTAACTGATTTTTGTGCAATTTATTTAGGTATAAGGAATTTAAATTGATTAGTAGGTATTAATTAAATACAGTTTAAAATTTATCACATAGGTACCTATTATAATTAATCGTCGTTTGGAAATTGTGATTTTTATTTTTAGGAAAAACTGTGCTTGTAGAAAAAGTATAGTGTGAAACACGTGCAGAAAGGTAATTTCTCACTCGTTTGAATTGCGGCACTCGCTTGCGCTCGTACCGCAACTTTTCAAACTCGTGAGAAATTAGTACCTTTCTGCACTTGTTGCACAATATACTATAAGGCCATATTAACATATCTAAATTAACACGCGTGCGGAAAAGTAAAAACCGCGTGCGGAAAAGTAACACTCGTGCGGAAAAGTTAAACTTTCTAAACTAAAATGCGTGCGCGAAAGTAGACATTTTTTCACGCTCGTAGAAAAAATATTTAAGTGATTTGGGTAGGTATTAATAAATAATTAAACGTTGTTGGGATATGAACAATATAAATATATTAACACAAAAGAACAACATAATAAATAATATTAGGTTAATGAGCAGATCCATGCTCTTTAGCGTTAGGTTGGTTCTGTGTGATGTTTCTCATCAGGGTTCTACTTCTTTTTTTTCCTTTTGTTGCCTCGGTTTTGGACGGACGTCCATATTGAAAAAAAAAAAAGAATTAGAAACCTGATGAGAAACATCACACAGAACCAACCTGACGCTAAAGGGCTTGGATCCGCTCATTAACCTAATATTTTTTATGTTGTTCTTTTGTGTTAATACAGGGTGATTCATTAAGAATGTCCAATCTCTAAGTTGTAGATTCCAGACCTCAAAATAATTTATATTTAATAAGATTTAACCCAAATCACTTAGATTAAATGTGGTTCGTTACTGAGTTACATGGTGTTTTATTACTATTACTCTTTTTACTCAGTACTTTAACACTATTTAACTATTTTTATTTGGAAATAAGCCACAATTTTACTAAAAAAATTATTTTGTTTAAACACTATTTGACGTATCCTTGCCATACTTGGCAGAAAGTGTAAGTACTGTGTACCCTCTTAAATTATGCTAAACAAACGTTTCTGGCTATAAGTAAATTCGGTGCGCCTACACCGGAAAGAAATGAACGACTTGACTGGTCAGCTGCAGTTTGATTATCTACACATAGTCGAGGAAATGAAGCATTTTGGCTCGCAATTTTTTCGTCCAGCATGGATTTACTTGAAATTTTCACAGAAGGTAGGGAATAGTCCAAGGATCATTTTCTATATCATGCCGCTGTACGCTAAAACCTTGGGGGTGGCTGCCACCCCATCTCGGGGGCGGGAATTTTTTATTACATTTTAACCATGTAAATCGATGTAAAAAGTGATTCTAAGAAAAAAATGTTTTTTACATTTTCTTCGTAAAACTAATATTTTTCGAGTTATTCGCGCTTGAAAGTAACAGTTTTTCGACGAAAAAATCGACTTTTTTAGAGGGTTTTTTGAGAATACCTCGAAAAATATGCATTTAATCAAAAAAACTGTAGATGTCAAAATTGTATCTTATAGTAACACAAATCAAATTCTTTTTCTGAAATGTCTTTAAGACCAATACAAACCGAGATACGGCATGTTAAAAGTTAGCTTTTTTCGTCAAATGCATAATTTGAAATATTCAAAGTAAAATAACGGAAAAACTTTGCATTTTTCGAGAAAAACTTAAATAATATTTTTTGAAGTATACATTTAGGCCTTCCAAAAAATAATAATAAAAAGTGTCTAGCCTGAAAACTAAGCGAATTATGATCAAAAAAAGGTCGGTACCTGCTTTTCTCTATGAAAAAATTAGTGAAAACAACCCCCTAACTACCCTCCTAATTAAAAATTGGTCTTTACCTTTCTGTAATTTCTTTTATATTTGTATTATCAATACACCCAAGAAGTTTGGCTTATTTAAAAGGCCTAATTTTAGGAAAATTGGAGTTAAAAGGAAAATTAATTTTTTGGAATTTCCCATTTTTCACCTTTTACTTCAAAATATCTCCGAAAATACTGGAGATACAAAAGAATGATAAATTACTAAATTGTAGCTTTTTAAATAACTAAAATTCCCCTCTACATAGATTTTCATTACAGTGAACAGTTAGCGAGGTATAGATGTTTAAAACCTCTATTTACGAGCAAACAGCCCCTTATTCGAGCCCTTTAAACCCACCGTAATTAAAAACTAAGGGATCTTACGGAGTTTAGTTTACACAGCCCTATAACTCTTCAAAAATCCTACAAAGTCATTTTCGAAAAAACTTTTTCTCGCCAAAAGTAAAGGAGCTATGTTTATAAAACGAATTTTTTTTTCGAAAAATTCGGATAGTCCGCTTATGGATAATTTTCAATGTATGTATAATAATACCACAGAACCGGTTCGTATACTGGAAGATGACTAGAAAACTATTTGTATTTGTATTTCTACATATTTGTAAATTCGTATTTTTGTGTAAATAAATGTTTTTGTAATTCTTTAATTCTACTTTTTTTTTAGTATAGATCTGTCAAAATATCTACTTATAAAAACTGTAATGTTATTAAGGGTGGTTTTTAAGGGTTGAAATATTATATTATATCCTAAAGTATAAAACAATCATTATTTAACCAATCAAAACCAAATTTAACCCATATTAAAGTTTACAATGTTTTTATATAATTTTTGACAATAGGGGGTAATTTACACCCCTACAAATAATCAACGCGCTTAAGCATGATATAGAATATGAACTAAAGGGGGCGATGATCCTAATCCCAATTTTTTATGTAAATTGATGCAAGCCGAAATTATGATTTTAGGATAAGTAAATTTTTTATATATAGCTCCAACAAGGGTGGTTTTAAGGGTTGAAATATTATGATAATAATATCTTAATATTATGATAATATGTTGACAATATTAAAGTTTAAAATGTTATGTTATAATTTTTTACAATTAGGGGTAGTTTTCACCCTTAAAAAACCCAAAGCATACAACGGCTTAATATAGAAAATGAACTAGAGGGGGTAATGAGCCTAATCCCAAAGTTTTGTACAAATCGATGCTGGACGAAAAAATTGCGAGGTTTTGCCATTTTTTCAGCTTCATTTCCTCGACTAACATGGGCGCAGTCATTTTTTATTTGAAGGTGTTCTTATATAAATCAAATAATTTTAAATTTTAGGTGTTTGTATAGCCTCAAAAGCCAAACCACATAATTTCATGATTCTTTATAATAGTTCATTACCCGTAGCAAATAAATCAATATTCTTCTTCTTCTGGTTCCTATCCGTTTCGGATGTTGGAAATCATATTGGCAATCATAACCTTGCTCACTGCGGCTCGAAACAGTTCCGTCGAGGTTTTCATAAACCATGTTCTCAAATTTCGCAGCCACGGTATTCTCCTTCTACACAGAGAAAACAAAACATCGCAAATGTCTCATTTTGTGTATGTTGTGGCTTTTGAAGATGGCGCTCATTTGTTAAAGACCGTTCTTGCTTTTCCTATGCGGCACTTTATTTTCTGTACATTGCTCCACTGCTCATTATAATAGTTCCCAGGTAGCAATACTGTTTTACGCGCTCTATCTGCGTTCCATTAATGTATATATGAGCCCCGTGTATATTCTCTTTGCTAATAATCATTTGTTTTGTTTTTTAGGTATTAATGTTTAGTCCATACTGTTGACTGTACTCGTTGATTCTGTCCATTAGCCCCTGAAGTCCCTCTAAACTATCTGCTATCACCATGGTGTCGTCGACATGTCTAATATCGTTTACTCTTTCTCCATTTAGAAGGATGCCTTCGTCTACTCCGTATAGAGCCTCGGAAAAATTTCTCTCTGAGTACATATTAAACACCAACAGCAACAGGATACATCCCTGTCTACTCCACGTAGTATTTGTATGTGCTCTGTTTCTTCTCCGTTAATTATCATATATGCGGGCTGATTCCAGTAGAGTTCTGAAATTATTCTGAGGTCTTTGTCATCCAAGTCTGCTTCTTTTAAAATGTTAATCATATTTTGGTGTTAAGTTCTGTCAAGTGCCTTTTCATAGTCGATCAAGCACGCGTATACGTCGCAGTTAACGTCCCTGCATCTTTAAATCAGGACATGTACTTCAAAAACTGCCTCTCTGGTACCCACTACATTAATGAACCCGAACTGTCTGCCCGATATTTGTTTCTCGCACTTCTTATAAATTCTTCCATGGATGACTCTAAGAAACAGTTTCAACATATGGCTCATTAGGCTGATTGTTCATGATTGATTGAAAATCAATATACCTAATATTAATTGTTGCATGTCGAAATGACTATGTTGTGGTAGATCACATATCATATTAGCTACTCTGCGGTCGACCGCATATTGGATGGTAGACATATTGGATGGTAGAAATATCACTTGCGGGTAAATCCTAATTGTTCTTTTAGTCAAGGAAGTCTTCGCATCCGCTCTGGAAAATGTTCTTAGTCAGGTTTTTGCATAATCTTACTCCTAAGTTAATATTACGTATTTGCCAAAAAAGGTGTTTCTAACAAGGGTGTATTGTATATTTATTAAATTTTAATTAAAAAATTACTAACTAAAAATTTAATAATTAAATAGGCATTGGCCCTCTACGCACCCGAGGTCTACGCTTATGTTACTAGTGTACCTAAAATATTACAATCGACCTGCTGATTCACTTATTTCTTTACTAATCCGAAACCGTTGCAAGTTAGTCGAATACACGTGCTACCAAAGGCGTACGACATGGGATAGTAAATGGTTGACCCTTCCCAAATTCTACGCCACTGGCAGAATTGCTATTTTAGCTCAATATTTATACTCTTTAATACATTCTATGTAAATAATATACTTTTCATTCGTAACGATAAAGTGGTTAGTTTTCGAAATATTTGAAGTTAAAAATGAAACGGCACAGCTATTTTGATTAATGTTTTATGCCCCTCCATTTTAACTTCAAATATCTCGCAAACTAATTATTTTAACGTTACGAATGAAGACTATTGTTATACGGAAAGTGTTGGAGAATATAAAAATTATCCTAAAATAGCAATTCCGTCAGTGGCGTAGAATTTGGGAAGTGTCAACAATTAACTTTCCCCTGTCGTACGCCTCTGGTAGTAGCCAGAAACGTTTGTTTACCATAATTTAATAGGGTACACAGTACTTACACTTTCTGCCAAGTATGACAAGGATACGTCAAATAGTGTTAAAGTACTGAATAAAAATAGTTATTAAATTTTTAAATAAAACACCCTGTATTTCAGTAACGAGCCACATTTTATCTCAGTGATTTGGGTTAAATCTTATTATTTTGAGGTCTAGAATCAACAACTCAGAGATTGGACATTCTTAATGAATCACCCTGTATATTTATATTGTTCATATCCTAACAACTTTTAATTATTTATTAATATCTAAATCACTTAAATATTTTTTCACAGAATTAGGTATAAAAAATCAATGTCAATAGTCGTTAGAATCTATGCATGTATCGCCACTAAAAAAGCTAGCTGGTTTCAACACTCTGGTGTCCTAATCTGTTAGTATTTGTAAATGTACTGTTTTTTCAAACCCTAACTGATTTCAATACCCTGGTGTCTACACACGCTAGCATCTGTAAATGTCCTGTTTTTCCAAACCCTAACTGATTTCAACACCCTGGTGTCTACACACGCTAACATCTGTAAATATGTGCCCCGCCACTGTCACAGGTTATTGTCAAATTTTCTTTTCCGAATGATATGTTTTAAAGTGTCATCTTAATGCTCGATCGGATATAAATCTGATATGGGCTATATGGTGCCCAATAATATAATCTTTTAAATTGAATCTCATCTGCATAGGTAAGTATTCACTATTCCAGCGACATGAGGACGTGCGTTGTCGTATCTTATCACGAATCTGTTTTATCCAATATGGCTGGCAAATGGCAAAACATATTCTAAAAAGTGTTCAATTTACATACATTTCAATACATTGTATTATAATCTGTCATTCGCCCAATCACATCCACAAGTTCGGTATGTCCTTTCAAAGCAATATCGCTTCATAGCACTATGCCGCACTACCAAAACTAACGCTCTGTATGAGGTTACAACTGGCATACCGTTCGCCAACTCTTCTGTAAACGAACTTTCATCAATCTTCTTCCATAATATAACGAATGGTATGCCATACCGTTCATACAGAGTTTTGGTGCTGTCAGCCTAGAGCTACGAAAAGGTATTGCTTGGAAAGGACGTACCAAACTTGTGGAGGTGATAGGGCGAATGACAGCTAACATGTGCATACCTCGAAAGCATTTTAGAAAATCTTGTTTTGCCACTTGCCAGTCATATTGGATAGGCCAGATTCGTGCTAATACACGATAACGAGCGTCTTCATGTCGCTAGAATAGTGAATACGTTGATGAGATTTGGTTTAAAAGTTTATATTCCCAAGTTTATATATAACACTTTAAAACATTGCATTTTGTAAAGAAATCCTATTCCTATGACACGGAGAGTTAAGGTATGCAGCACAAAAAATTTCACTTAACATGATAATTTCAAAATATTCATACAACAAATTATCTGGCAAGTTGATATATTTCGTCTTGTTTATATTGAGCGATAGTCCATATCCTTCACTTACTGCGGTCTCTTTATTATGCAGTGTCTGTAGGTCTTTATGTGATTCTTCTAAAAGGACTGAATCATCAGCGTATTTCAGGTTATTTATTACCATGCCATTAATTGTATTGCCTATGTTTTGTTCATTAATTGCCTTGCTTAATGTATTTCGAGTATATATTAAATAATATTGGGGAAAGTATACACCCTTGTCGAACACCTCTTTGAATTTCTATTTCTTCTGATGTTATATCACATATTCTCACTACTGCTCTTTGGCCATAGTATACCTAAGTTTGAAATTATTGAAGTTATACTTCTTTAGGCGCGATTGAGAGTAAAATTTCATAATACTGCGCGCATGCGCACACAGACAGTATGGCGTTTAGTTGCTGAATCTTTCAAGTTATGTATAAATATATAAGTGTAAGAAAAGGTATAAAAAGAATATATTAGTGTTTTTAGTAAATATATTTATTATAATTTTTTTGTCTTTGGATTTGTCTTCCTCAGAAGTAAGATGAGTATTTTTAAAACATTTTATTGTATATTTATTATACTTTACCTTGTCTGTTTGTTACCGTGAATTGTCATTAGGTACGTCCGAACCGATAGACACAGTCCTAGTAGCTTATTTGGTATAGCATTCGGCTAGAGATTGAGAGGTCTTGAGTTCGAATCCGGAGCAATCCTATACTTTTTTTTATCTTTTTGAAAGCGGTAAGTAGGGATGGCGGTTTTTGACAAAACACCGGTTTTCGGTTATACCGGTTTTTTTTTGCTTACGGTTTAACCTGGCGGTTATAACCGGCCGAAAAAAACCGGTTTTTGGAAAAACCGGATATCGGTTTTTTTAATCCAGTAGGTTACAAAGTTACATTTGACATGCACTTTAGTTTGCGATACTCCATTCGACTCGATATCAATATGATCAAAATTAGTACTATCGAAAGAACATCAATATCAATATAAATAAAACACAATTTTTAATAAAACCATTTTATTCTATTAATTAATATATTTATTTATTATCTAAAATACCCACCAATTTTCCTCTCCTCCCAAACTTAAAAAATTCCCCAACCATTTCAACTTATAAAAAATTTCCCAGGCTCTTTGAAATGGGATTTAAAAAAAAAATAATATCAACATAAATATTTTATTTAAAACTAAATTGGATAATGCAATTTATCTTTTATTTTTACTACCATCAAAAAAAAATTATCATGTATTACTTTTAACACGTTTGTATATATTTGTAGAATAGGTACATTTTAACTCATTTAATACTTCCTGTATGCCTGTATCGTTTTGAAAACGTAGCGAAATTCTTGGAGATTCGTATTCGTAATCAGTAATACGATATGCATAGTCAGAGCATTATTTTTGGTAATCAGAAAAAGTCATTCAACCACTTTCAATGTCAAGAGTTAAGAGTTTAGTGTGAAAAATAGATGATGTTTACATCTAATTCAAACAGACACTTCTTATGTAAATATTATGATTAGAGATACCTTTTCAAGGAAATATTATATTAAAAATAACTGCTTCTGGCTGATGTGAGATTGCACTTTCAGTTTGCTTCAGTTTTTATAAAATAAAATAAAATTTGAATTATGGTTTTGTTGGGAATAATTACTTGAGAATAATAATTATGATTGGGGTAAAAAATAATACCCAACCTAATCCTAATCACCGTAAAAACCTAATAACCGGTTTTTACTTTAAAAAGAAAAACCGGTTATAACCGGGACAAAAAATAACCGGTAAAACCGGTTTATGCGAAGTAAAAAACCGGTTTTAGGTTTAAACCGGTAGGTTTTTCCCATCCCTAGCGGTAAGCACAAAATTCGTTTAGTGTTTAAAAAAAATTAAAACAAACTGTTTAAAGTATATTTATTTTTAAGAAATCATATAATAGAAGTATAACTTCTTACGTGCGTACAAAGTACACACACATTCATTATTCTTATATTTCTGAGGTCTAATTTTCTTTTTTCTAATTCTTCAATCAATCAATCAGTTGGTCATGTCTACCCCTATCAATAGACTTATTATAGTCTAGTCTATAAAACATACGTACAGTTCTTGATTCATATCTAGATATCTTTGCGATACGACGTTAAAAAGACTGAAAGACTGGAGGCTAAGTTAGACTTCTATCAGCCTAGAGAACAAGCTGGGTTTAGATCCGGATATAGCACTAACGACCACTTACTGATAATAAAAAACTTGATAGAGAAGTCGGCGGAATACAACAAACCATTGGCACTGATATTCGTGGACTACGAGAAAGCGTTCGATACCATAAACCAGCAGAAAATGTTAAAAGCATTGACAGAATGCCGAATAGACCATCGCTACACTAACATGATAGAACATATCTACCACAATGCAACGGCTAGCGTAAGACTCTCTGATCAACAAACTAATAAATTCTGTATGCAGCGAGAAGTACGGTAAGGAGACACCATCTCACCAAATCTGTTCACAACCCTTTTAGAACACACTTTTAAGA
This sequence comes from Diabrotica virgifera virgifera, assembly GCF_917563875.1. Lineage (NCBI taxonomy): Eukaryota > Metazoa > Arthropoda > Insecta > Coleoptera > Chrysomelidae > Diabrotica > Diabrotica virgifera. The sequence continues at coordinate 73,023,003 of NC_065448.1, forward strand.
AGGCAGATCTGAACGAATATGGTATCAATATAAATGGACAGAAGCTCAGTCATTTGAGATTCGCAGATGACATCGTCCTTATAGCCGATCGTATGGATGATGCAATAATCATGTTGAATAAGTTATATCAGGCTTCCTTAGAGGTCGGACTAAAGGTTAATATCAACAAGACGCAAATAATGACTAATCTGGTGCTAAATCGTAATATTGTTGTTGATGGAATGGGTATTGAGCAGACTGTATCTTATAAGTACTTGGGACATGAAATTCGGCTGGGAAGAGATAACCAGACGTGCGAGCAGACTTACCCATATGCCTGAAAAGGAAAATCTTTGACCAGTGTGTATTGCCTGTACTCACTTCTAGAGCGGAAACATTAACACTTACAAAAAAGGTAGTGAACAAGATTCGCATAACTCAGAGGGCTATGGAGCGCCAGATGTTGGGTGTCTCCCTGAGGGACTGAATCCCAAACGAAGAAATACGTCGTAGAACAAAAACAACGGACGCCGTCGAAAGAATCGCGTCGCTCAAGTGGAATTGGGCAGGACACATCGCAAGATTGTCAGACAACCGATGGACAAAACGTATTGTCGAGTGGAGACCACGAGACGAAGCACTACGGAGCAGAGGACGACCACCAACCAGATGGGCTGACGATCTGAAGCGTATTGTCGGCAACTGGATGCAAGCCGCACAAAACAGAGAAATATGGAAAGAGCTGAGGGAGACCTATGTCCAGCAGTGGACGAGTACAGGTTGATGATGATGATGATGACGTTAAGTGCAAATAATGCCTCCCTTGTTCCTAGGCCTTTACAGAACACAAATTGTGAATTGCTGATGTCCATATCTATGCGATTAAAACATCGCATTTGGAAAAGAAACCCTATCTATGACACTAGGAAGACTATGTGTATGATCTTCGAGCTCAGCTGCAGGATCTATGGCCTTTAGTGAAACACCATATTCAAGATGATAATTTATTTCTGTAAATGACACTAACTTCCCGGGAGACCTAATGACGCTACTTTACTGACCGCTTCGTATGATGGTTGAACTGAGAATCATCTGATGATGAGACTACATATGTTGACTGTTTGAATTGACTCGAAAGAATCTAAAGGCACCTCTTGACTCGTTGTTTTGCCTCGAAGGAATGTATTTAAAAGCACATCTTATCTCAGTGAATTGACTCGAGAGAATGATCCTAATATATACTCTTTCTTTGCGACAAGATGAATTGGGTCGTAGCCCACGCGACCACCGAACAATGGTTTTTATTTAGTCAGCAAAATTAGTGTCCATTGCCAAAAATATTGTTTATGATTTGCAATAATTAAAGTAATTAAATAGCCCGCACATGTTTGCAATATAATAACAATTGCGTTAGTGTGATATACGGAGTGATAAAAAGATTGTTCACTATCAAATATGAAAATTGAATGTTTAAGATTAAACACTAAGGTATGCAGCACAAAAAATTTCACTTCACTTGAGGATTTCAAAATATTTCATATTTCTGTCATGAGCGTATTCTACATTTTAAAGTAGATGACTTTAAAATGATATTGTCAATATTTTTTAGTTCCTGGGACCACTTTAATGGAAGATAGTTAATTCAGAAGATGGAACTAAAATTACTTGTTCTAATGAAAATTCGTTTTTAAAAAAACCAATCGTTCACATGTTTTATTAAAAAATGATTATTCCTTGTCGTTTATAAATAAGGAATTTTCAAGAATACATCGAATGAAACATAAGAACAAAACGATATTCTAATCATTGTAATCCTTGCATGTGGTTGTCTCTTTAAAGACGAATCACATCATTTTTCTGACGGTGTATTCTTAAGTTAAAGTTGATTTCATGTAGTCGAAAGAACTATCTTACATTATCGTCGTCCCAGGAACGCACTCAAAAATATTAATAATACCATTCCAAAGTCACAAAATTGAATTAGGAGATTTTTTACAAAGTAACAAAATAAAATTTGTTTAATTTATTAATCGATTAATTAAGTGGAAACAGAAACGTTAAATAGACATTTTAAATTAAAAAAAAATAGTAAAATACATTAAGGTGCCACAAGAAAATAGCTTCAGAACAAATTTCATACAACAAATTAGTGGTTATTTATGCTTAGTTGTAAGATATGAACGCAAAAAATAATACAGTGTTTATAATACACACTTGATAACGAAGGTTGTTGTTTTTTATATTTAGAAAAATATACCCGCATCAATTGCTAGAAGTTACCAGTGGGGGACATACACGGGCAGTTGTTACATATTTTATACAATAGACTACAATAATAATTCAATATAATTTTATGATTCGGTATTATACAGACTGGTGCTTGCAGTGGAGGTAGATGGATAGTTGATGGAGAGCATTTCTATACATGATCTCCCACAAGTCAACTGGAGAAATTATTAGAGTAAAATGTTTATTGTAAATAAACTGCAGGGCGTTAAAGATTAGATCTCATTATCGAAATTTTTTAATATTTCTGAACCATTAAATAAAACCAAGTATTGTCAGAATATAATTTTTGAGGAGCACAAATAAGATCACTTTGTAAACCAGAATAGTAATAGTGTCGGTATTTCTGCATTACTTCCAAAATACCATCAACAATCAATGGCCCTCAAGTATCATGTTTAGCATCATCTTCATTCATAGCAATTGTTTAAGTACCCTGTCTGAACTCCAAATATAGTTAGGAACCAATTTGTAACAATACACTAACCAATGTATAGGAGTGGAGTCACTAGCTATATCATTGGATACTAATTATTGTTGAGCCTTTGATTAATCTTTGGTTAATCTGTATCTTTCTGATCTTAAATGCAAATCTGAAAAATGAGTTTGGCAGGGCCAAATAAATAGTGCCTAACTATTAGTGCGGAAAGTGATACTTTCACGCACGAGACTGCCGTTAACCCGAACGACGCGATAGCGGAGTTCGGGCAAGCAGTCGAGTGCGGGAAAGACACTTTCCGCATGAGTTTTGAACAATATTTTTTCTAGGGCAATATGTTTGGAAAAAAAGCCACAAAAAATAGAGTTATACCAATTTTTATTTAGAAGTGAAAATACACAAATTAATTCTTTGGCAAGGTTGTCAAAACCCAACTTTCAATATGGCTTACCACGACGACGATATTGGTTTCCATGACGATGATTCAAAACCATTGTAATTTTCTACTGATCTGACTTTTAAATATCATGTCAAAATTATTTTATTTCATCGAATTATCAGTAGTAATTGCACAAGAGCTCTAAAATTATTGAATTTTTCCCAAAGTGAGTGTCACTTTGGCAGTTTTAATTTCACGAGCCGAAGGCGAGTGAAATTATGTCAAAGTGTCACGAGGGCAAAAATTCTATATTAATTTTAGAGTTCGAGTGCAATTTGTTGCGATTATTTCATGAATAAAACTGTTCAAAACCAAAATTTTATTGTAATTTATATATGTAAGTACCAATTAGTGAAATTAAACACACAGTTGTTATAAATATGTATTTGACGGTTGAAAGTCATCGCTTTTATAATTTTTAAAACATTTGTCATTAATGTCAGTGAATGTATTTTTTCGTAGCAACAAAGGGCATCTGACGTAATATGCTTAACGACGGGAGATTATCAAAAATTATCACCTTAATTTGCATGTCTTTAGCTTTCTACTGGTCAGAATCTCCTATGAGTGAAATAATCAGTAGTAATTGCACAAGAGCTCTGAAATTATTGAATTTTTCCCGAGTGACACTTTGACAGTTTTAATTATGTCAAATTATGTCAAAGTGTCACGAGAGCAAAAATTCTATATTAATTTCAGAGGTCGAGTGCAATTTGTTGCGATTATTTCATGAATAAAACTGTTCAAAACCAAAATTTTATTGTAATTTATTTATGTAAGTACCATTAAACACACAGTTTTTATAAATATTTGACGATTGAAAGTCATCACTTTTATAATTTTTAAAACATTAATTGTCATTAATGTCACTGAATGTATTTTTTCGTAGCAGCGAAGGGCATCTGACGTAATATACTTAACGACGGGAGATTATCAAAAATTATCGATTTAATTCAGATTTCTGTAGCTTTCTATTGGTCAGAATCTCCTATGAATGAAATAATCGCGCTAATTTGAAATAAATTAGTAAATAATATCTAAATATTAGTTTATTGCATGTATTATAATATTTAATATATTATAATGCCATATTACAAGGTATTTTACTTTCCCGCGCGCCGTGCGGGAAAGTTTACTTTCGCGCACGCCTCGCGGGAATGTGCAACTTTCGGAAACGAAATGCGTGCGTGAAAGTGGCTCTTTTAGCACGGCCGTAGAAAAAGTTATTAACTAAAGATATTTATTACACCTTAAAACTGAATTTTATTAAAAAAGAAGAAGCAAACCCTGCCTAAAGCTGTACAATATGTGAAAATTAACTTATGACAAAATGTGCCGTTGGCTTACCACCTTTTCAGCCAAACAGCAGGAAATGAAAAACTTGAAATAAGGCCAAAACACTAAAACAAGAAACCATGTCTTAGTGAGAGCATCCATTTTAAACATAAGTTTCATTGCTATGAGGTATAGAAAAACAATTATTTTTAAAAAGAAAAAAGCAGACTAATGCGAGTGAGAATCCGTTAACAGACATCATAACTACTGGCGTTCATACTGATCTAATGCAATATTTTAAGAACAAGATGGCAAACAAATTGGAACAAATCAAACTCTACATTAAGAACAATCAAACAAAGTTATTGCCGTCGAAACATCCTACTAAGAGAAGGGATCAAGTGCTCATGTCCAGATTGCGACTTGGTCATACAAAGATCACCCACTACTTTATATTAAAGACGGAAGTCCCTCTGATGCGTTATGTGTGTAATAGTGAACTAACAGTGCAACATATAATAATATACTGACCTCTCTACGTTCTAGACCGACAACAACAACAGCTACCAAATACATTTAAGATTGTTAAAGTGAAAGTAATTCATCTAAGACTCTCCATTTTTTACGTACTATAGAATTCATTAACCAAATTTAATATAATCTTTGTAATTTGATGTCAATACAGTTCATTGCTAATAACCGTTTGTCGTTGAAGCAAATTATAAATAAAAAAAGCAGACTGTAAAAATTAAATTATATCTATTATTTAATATTACGAGTACATGAAGATCCTACTTACATACCTATACAATTAATAAGTTTGAAAAGAAACGTGCTTTGGAGGTTATGACGAGGGTTCAGAATACAAGTGAACGGAGTCCACTTTATCTAAATTTGAGTTACAGAAGTTTAAAGTTAAAGCATCATAACAAAATTACCTGTTAAAATTTTTAATCGTATATATTCCATTTAAGAAAGTTAAGGAGTATCTATGACATATGCTTTGCTTTTATTGGCCCCAAACAACTTCCACTGGAACACATTTCATGTCATAACCCCAAAAAATACAAAAGTGGACTTGGTTCACTTGTATTCTGAACCAATAGAAAGTATATTATCATCATCATCATCAATGGCGCTACAACTCTTCGTGAGTCTTTGCCGCGTTTACTATTGCCTTCCATGTTTGTCGGTCCTGTGCCACTAATTCCCATTGTCGCACTCCCATTTTCTCTAGATCTTCTTTGACTGCATCTTTCCACCTTTTTCTAGGCCGCCCTACACACCTTCTTCCATCGGGCCTTTAAAGTATATTATCATAAAGTTATAAAAATTATCAATATGTACTTACCCTAAAAGAGATTTAAACGATATAAATTGGTTTATGAACTAAAACACTACCTTAAATAGATGAAAAGTTCATAGCAACATTTCCTGCCGAATTAAGCTCATAGAAATGTATATATGGGTATGCTTAAGCTAGTTAGGGGGTTTGAATGCGGGGGATACACCCAGAAGAAATGAGAATAGAATCTAAATAAATAACAATTGAAAATTAAGAACAGAAATAGTAAAACAAAACAGAAAGTTAACAAATAAATCAAACTAAAAGAAATTGCAATAAAATAATTAGAAATTAAATAACAAACATGTGATGTTTATAACGTTACAGTGTATTAATTCTAGTAATACTTGTACATTGAGACTATGTTTAGAGGAATATTTAGATGTATAGCATAAATATATCATAGCAATATAACATAAATATGTTGGTATGTGGAATTGCCTGGTTTTTCTACAATTTGCCTTATGTTTAAAATTCGTTGTCTATAATAGTACATTTGCTAGGCACTGGAGGTAGGATGTAATATTCGAAACGTTTAGATACAGTGTGTCAATTTGAAAAGTTGCCAGCCCCTATAATTTGGTCGCTATAGAAAATCTAAAAATATGCAAAAAGACGTCAAATTTATTTCTGGGGGGGGGGGACATTTTGTAGACCAGTTTTCAACTAAATTACATCAACCCTATAGCGGGGGCGGACACAACCCCCAAAATCTTTAATGGAAAGGGGGGTTGAGTGATACCTCATTTTGAAAATCATTAAATTACCTTTTCAAAAATACCACATGCCTTATATATCTTTTCAGTACTTTTGGAAAAGTCTTGGACTCAATACTCTAAAAAATTTTGGAGTTCTGAACTCTATACTTAATATATTTACGGTTCTACTTGATTTTTCCGAAAATACTTCAAAAAATACTCTAAATACTTCAACATCGCAAAAAAAATTCAATTTGGAGTTCAATACTCCAAATAAAATTTTGGAGTTCTGAACTCGATATTTAATTATTAAAATGAATTATAAAAAAAATAAAATTACTGAAAAGTAATATATAATGTATGTGGTATTTTTGATAAGGTAATCGAACGACCTTAAAAATGAGGTATCACACAACCCCCCTTTCCATTAAAGATTTTGGGGGTTATGTCCGCCCCCGCTAGAGGGTTAGTGTAATTTAGTTGAAAACTGATCTATAAAATGTCCCCTCACAAATAAATTTGACGTGTTTTTGTATATTTTTAGATTTTCTATAGGGACCAAATTATAGGGGTGGCAACTTTTTAAATTGACACCCTATATAATCTACAGCATCACTTTGCTGGCGTGGGAAATTAGCGCTTTGACTCGATAATTTTCACAAATGTCTCGAATCGTTTTGTGGATCGGGATGTATATTGATTTAAGTCAGTTTTCGGGCCAGGTCCCTTTACTCCAGATAAGGTGACATATTTTATGAAGAATACCAATGCCTGAATCTGCGACCTCCACAAATATTTTGTTTGTTTCAGGTAATTTGTGAGTTTTCAGCTTTCTTCTGGGCATTCAAGTTGCAAATTAGATATATCCCGGAGAATCTCTTTCAATAAATTTCCACTTTGAAATACGCAATAGAAGAAAAGGGTACCCCCGTTAAGATAGGCAAAATGCCCTCACTCTCAGAATTAAATTTTTTTTTATTTTTTTACGTTCTGTGCAATTAAAAAATGAGATAACGCGGATTTTTAGCTCGCCACCCCCCTTACCCCTCACACACAGCCAAAAACGTAGATTTTTAGATTTAATTTTTTTTAGTTGGGTTGCAATTGAGTTATAAATTTCAAAAAATTGACACGTGTAGCTGAGGCCTTTACAAAACATGTCCATTTTTATGGACCCTTAGGTCGAGTGTACATAACCTCAATTTTTTTTTTTAACTTTTTTAAAACCTATACCTTTTTTTTGGAGGGGGCTGCCGGTCCAATTTTTCTTGCATTTTACGTATTTTATCAAAAGCTATCTCTCTGATTTTTTTCAGATTTTTCCGTCAGGTGCGCCATCTTGAAAAATCCGGAAAACTGTTTTTTAGGGGGTTTTTAGGGATTTTCTCCATTTTATAGACTGCAACATAGATCAACTCAAGGTTTTATTAGTAGATTATGTATAATTTGAAATAAATGAGTATTTTAGGATTATCAAAAATTGGGCAAAATACCTTTAAACCCCCCCAAAAACCATGTTTTTTTAAGTTATGTAAGGGTTTTTGCGGGCTTAATGATATTTTTAGAGGTCGATACAGCCTGAATATATTTTTTATTTTTTTACGTTCTATATGATTTTAAAAATTAGGACTGACCGCAATTTTAGCCCACTTCCCCCTCCCCCACAGCCAAAAATGTCAATTTTTCGATTTTATTTTTTTTTTAAGTTGGTTTGCAATTAGATTAAAAATGTTGTTCTGAAGCTATTTCTTTGTGGCATTTTTGTAATTATTTATTCTAAATGGGAAATAAGCCAAAATTTCAGGTAACCTTAAAATATTACAAAAAAAGTACTAAAATGCAAAAAATAAAAAAAATTGAAAAAATCCAACACATTCGTGAAAGGAAAGCGTGTTTTCGCAACACGGTTTTCGCCCCACGCTTTTCTTTAACGAATGTGTTAGATTTTTTTTTATTTTTTGAATTTTAGGTGACTTTTTTTATATTTTAATGTTAGTCTATCGTAACTAAAAAAAAGCGTTTCTTAAAAATTTCTTTTTTATATTTTTTTATTTAAATATATCTCTCGTATCGTTTTTATGTATTTATATATTTTTCCACTTTGTTGCACAGATCGTTTAGATATTCATTTTGATCGTCCATACGTAGCTGCTTTATTTCTTTACTAAACTCTGAGAGTGCTTGAGGTGTTTTGAGTTCTTTAATTTAGGGATTTTTTATTTAAGGCATTCAAGATGTTTTCGGATTTTAATTTTACGCCATGCGTTCTCGGGGATCCTACTTTTATTAGGTTTAGTCTTAGTTCCTCTTTATTTGTTTTTGTGTCAATAAATTTACATGTTTGTAAATAAATGTACAAGTTTGTTTTCTTTATTTGTGTCAAAAAATTTGCACACTAACTGGCACAACTAACCTCCCACCTTGCATTTCTTAAAAAAAAGCTCTTTTTGTTAAAAGCCTTAACAGAATGCCGTATAGAGCATCGCTACATAAACATGATCAAATACATCTATCAAAATGCGACAGCAAGCGTAAAACTGGCAGATAAAAGGACCAACGTATTTTAAATAAAATGAGGACTGTGACAGGGAGATACAATTTCGCCAAAATTGTTTACAACCTTATTAGAGCATATGTTTAAGAGCGCAAATCTGAGTGAAAGAGGAATTAATGTCAACGGAGAAAAACTTAGTCATTTGAGGTTCGCTGACGATATTGTTGTTTTTGCTGACAGCATCGATGATGCAGTATCGCAACTGGAGAAACTATATCTAGCCTCCCTATAAGTTGGATTAAAGATCAACCACGAAAAAACACAAATCATGACAAATCTTGTGTTAATCGAAAAAATGTCAGTAAATGGCATGTATTGTTATGCTCTGCATTTCTCTCTTTTTATGAGATTGATCAGATTGATGAAACAAAACCAAAATTAAATTGAATTTTCTAACAAATTTTATTCTCAAGGCTATTTTAATTTTAATGCATTACCTTAGGTTTGTGGCTTGTAGTATCTCCAGTTGCTTACTTCATCCAGGGACAAAACAAGAAAATTAAACACACTTGATGTCATATAAATGTTATAAATAATTTTTATTTATTCAATATACCATAAATATAAGATTTAAAAATTATACTAAAATTCAATTCTGTTGCAACTTTTTCTCATCTTCTAAATTAAACTTTAATTCTGATATCTCCTTTGTTTTAACAAAAATTTTATTTAAATAATTCGTTAGACTATTCTTACAAAAATACCAAATTTTACTTTTCTCTTTTTGAATTGATTACTTATCTCTTCTTTAAATGTTGGAATGACTAAAGTATGCTATAGAAATGCTAAATACAAAAGTAAACAAATATGGTGTGGATGTAAAACAAACTCTCTCCTTTTCACAAAAAATCTGACTGACCTTTTTGTTCCTTCTTTACTTGTTCTTCCTGGATTGCGCAGTCCTCGATTCTCCCACACTTGCTCCTAGGGTGTAGCGAAAGGTCCTTCTCGTCCAAGCTGCTTCACCAACAAACAAACAATGGGACTCGCTAGAGATCTCTATGCAGTTTTCTCTCTGCTCGATATCTTGTGCAAATTGATATCCACCGGCTACTCGTTCTAGACAGAAACACAGGAGTCTCCTCGCACACAAGGAAAATTAACTTCTCAACTCGGTCAACGATTTTGTTTCACTACGATTCTGCTCGCAAAGGCCAATTTCACCACTTTACACCGACTTCTCACTTTTTAAAAACTGGACTGTACTCTCCAGACATTCATTTCACAGTGACCATTTTTTTCTCTCTTCAAAATCAGACTCCACACTCTCATCCCAACCATCTATATTTCTCCGCCAATCACAAACATCCTCGCTACCCACTGCATCCATATTTTCATTTCTTAAGAACCAATTTATTTTGTATACAACTTTTCCATTTTGTTAAATTCTAGGAGATACCAAATTATTTTCGTTGTTTCAAAATGCTAAAAAATGCCTTATATTCTAAACTCAATAAACCTGTCTACTGCCTATCCTTCTAAGAAACATTTATAAAACGTCATTGTTTATTCCACAGCTAAATCAATTTACTTTCTAATTTTTACCGCATAATTGTATGTCAGTTCATAGAAACATTAACAAATCACTTAACGATTTCACTTTCCGCGAAAACACTGCTTACTAACCAAATTATAATATTTACAACTTTTGGTCATATACAGGGCGATGAAAATCTATGATCTCGTGGTCTCTGATATAAAATTATTTTCTAAATTTTTCGCATAAAAATTATACAACAGTACAGGGCCCCCGTAAGGGTAACTGGCGCCTATGTGCAAAAATGGATTTTGGCGCCTCTTAAGGCATTTTGGATCATGTTTTTCTATTTATTTTTTGAAGGTAGGTCGGTAGGTAGGTAGGTGCTTGAAATAAAGCAAAAACTGAACCTTAGAAGTCATATTTATAGTCCAGTCACTCACGGTAAAATATTGCAAAACCTCCGAATTTTAAAGAATTGCTTGCATTGACATGGAATTTGGCATACACATACCTAACATGTCAAATAAAAAAAGTGATATTGTGTGGATGTGTGCTTTTGCCCTGGATGTGAGTTTCACCCCTTCTCGGGGGTAAAAAAAACATAGAAATGTTCAAAAAAGGAATTGGATAAAATGACTAATTTTAAGTAACTTTTGTTCGATAGGGTTTTTTCAGTAAATTCAGTAAGTATTTTATCGAACAAAATATTGTTAGCAAAAATAAAGCTTATAAAAAAGTGAAAGTGAAACATTTTTTTTGTTTTTTAAATTTATAACTTCAAAAGTAATTAAGTTACGCTAAAAATAATGATGGCCCCTTTTTTGATAAAAAAAATCGTGAAAATCACCCCCTAATTAGCGTCCCAAATGAAATTATTAATCGTTGCCGCTTCACTACAAGTTACTTATGTATTGTTTGTATGATCTGAAGTTTCATCGGTTCAAAGGTATTTGAAAAGACTGTTCTAGTTAAAAGGGTTTGAACGAGTCGTTAATCACAGGTGTATCCAAATTTTAAACAGCCATATCTTAACAAATTTTTGTTTTACAGGAAAACAAAAAATCCAAAATATTCAGAATTGAAAAACCTACATTTTTTACTGCTTGAGATTTTTGGTATCAATAATAATTTTTAAGCTATTTAAAAAAAGCAATTTTTTTCAAGATAAAAAAATTTTGTCCAAAAGATTTCTTTTACCAAAAAAGGGACCAACTTTATTTTGAGCATAACTTACTTACTTTTGATGCTAGAAACTTATTTAAAGAATAAATATAAAGCTTGTTATAAACACTTTTGGTTATTTCACGTTAAAATATTCGATTTGAAATTTGAAGAATAAGAACCTACTTTTCCTTAGCTACAACTGTGCTTCTACTGGGTTTATAGGCTTCATATGCCAGCCATGTTTTAAACTTTTTGTAAGCTATTTTTTTGATAGGAACATGTTTTTCGATAGAATACTTACTTTTTGAGTTATTTTGGAAAAACCGTGTAATAGGGTTTTTGTTAAAAAATGAACATATTCACTCGCAAATAACTCGAAAAGTATTAACTTATTGAAAAAAATTTTTAGAAATAAAGTTCCTTAGAATTACTCAGTTTATCCAATTCCAGGCTTATTTTAAACGTATGCTTTTCACCCCCGAGGAGGGGTGGAACCACCCCTAGTGCAAAAGCACACATCGGCACAATATCACTTTTTTTACTTGTTAGCTATGTGTATTATGTGTATTGTCCTTTTCATGAGCATTTTTCAGTGCGTAATAAATGATAGGAAAAAGGGTAAGTCCGTGATAATACACATTTATGACATTTATTTTAACATGACATTTTAGTTAAATCTGACAGTTGTCACATTTTATTTTCAATTTGGAATAAAAACAAATCAAATGTGTTTCTTGCATTTATAAAATGGTATTTTCTTTGATTTGTATAGTCTTATAAATTATACAGATTATATTTGTAATATTATTATCTAATTAAAAAAAAATATTTTTTTATTATGGCGCCATCTATCGACAACTAGAATAACTAGAATAAATGTTGTAAATGTCTGTCATCCCGGACGTGCCTTTTTTTCTGTCACATACAATTTAATGCGTTAGAAAGAAATCGAAAAACTGTGACGCACTGAAAGATGATCATGAGAAAAAGAATACCTATGCCAATATGTATTTCATATCAATGCAAGCGTTTCTTTAAAATTCACAGCAAAAACCGTGAATAAATGGACTATTATTTGTAAACTAAAATATCAAAATGAAACAAACACAATAAAATCATAACAAAATAAATTAAAATGCCTGACTTCCCACATGGTCTTGCATGTAGGAATCGGCAGTAACTGGATGATATACCTACTAATAAAATTTTGTGTGTATTTATTATACCTTCGTCTTCTTTATCTAATATTTCACGACCATGAAAGTTAATTTCGACCACACCATCTCTTTCCCTTCACTTATTATTGTATTATTTAGGTCCTCTAAGGGTCGATTTCTCATACCTGCGTTAATCTATGGTTCAGTTGAACCGGGTTCACGGGTGATCTCCGGTTCTGTTTGGAATGCATTTCTCATTGCGCGTTCATGTCAGTGCTCGTTCTACAGCTTTCGAGAAATGCCAATAGATGGCAAAAGGCAAAAAACTGTCGCCATTTTGAACTACCTTTTTTATGCTGTTTTTGAATAAAGTTAAATTTAAGTATTTATAGTCAAATAGTCATTTTAATAATTATAAATGAATATTATAAAAACACAAATAATGTTATCGTTTATCGTTAGGCTTAATATAATAAAATAGGATATATTTATATTATGACAGCGTTTCGTGTTAATACAACGCATGCGTACTCCATGAAATCATCTGAACTGAGTTCTGAAATCTTTGAACGGCCGAATTCCACCGTTCAAGCATCGTTCAAGTTTAAACTGCCGTCGGTTGAACGAGAATTGAGAAAGACGATTTTGACTTTAAACTGACGTTTACTAGAAGTTCAGGTTAAACTGGAGTTGAACTCGATATGAGAAATTGGCCCTAATTATTATATGGCCGAAGTATTCTGTTTTTCTCATGTTTTTCTTCTATTTATACGTAATCCTATTTAATTTCTCAACTTTTATGTTAAAATTAATTTTTGTTTTTTTTTTGTTTGTTTTTTTTTCCAAATTTTTTGCAATTTTTTACCCTGGGTTTTGGCGCCCCTAAAGGATGGCGCCCGTGTGCATTGCACAATTTGCACATATGGTAGCGGGGGCCCTGCAACAGTATATAGAAGTACTAACCACCATCAAATCTCGAAAGTTGGAATACTTTGGACACATTATGCGAAATGAATCCAGATATGCCCTCCTACAAGCCATCCTGCCAGGAAAAATATTTGGCAAGCGAGGTCCAGGAAGAAGAAGAACATCCTGGTTAAAGAACCTCAGAACCTGGTTCAACACAACATCTGTGCAGCTAGGAAGACATAATCAAACATGCGAACTAAGCCGCGGCCATAGGACTCACTTGAGTGGCATTCGGCAAGCTGAGCTATGTCCTTAAGTCAGAACTACCTATGTGTATTAAAAGAAAAGTCTTTAATCAGTGCGTTTTGCAATTACTTACAGAAACAATAACGTTAACCAAGAGAATAAGAAATAAAATTGGTGTTACACAAAGAGCCATGGAGCTCTCGATGTTAGGCATTTCTCGTAATGCTCGGATTAAGAACAAGGAAATTAGACGGAGAACAGGAGTGACAGATGCCATAGAAAGAGTTATGATTAAGTGCAACTCGGTGGGGCACGTAGCTAGAATGTCGGATAACAAATAGACACAGCGAATAATAAACTAGAGACCAAGACAAGAAGCATATCGGAGTAGAGGTTGTCCGCCAACAAGATGGTCTGATGACATAAAACGGATCGACAAAAATTTGATGCAAATAGCAGAAAACAGGAATACATGGAGAATACTTAGGGGGACTTATATCTAGCAGTGGATAGATCCGGCTAGAATGATGATTGTATTTCTTTCAGTTTGTAGACATTGTCAATCTTATACCACATTTTATGAAAGAAACTATGAAAACTACCTTTGTGGAAAAGAAAACGATAAAATTGTTGAAAAAAAATCTTTTATCAAGGGATGCTTAGCATAACTCCACTGTTTAAATATTCGAAGGAAATTCAAACAAACATAATTTTGAAAATCTTATAATTAAAATCATATAATCATAATATTATAATTAAAGTTAAAAAAATATAATGGTGTTGGCGCCTCTGGCCCTTAGAACTTTTGGAGTCGGTTCGGCAATCCATTAATAGACCAGGACGCATCTGTAAAAATATTAGTACATTTGGATGTTGAGAGGTGACTCATATTTTTTTGCAGAAATTGCTTAAAAATAACTCATATAATAATATTTGAGTTATCCTCCCACTCAAAAAGGTCCGGAACATTTTTTAAATAATCAAAATGTCAAAAAATTAAGGAAAAATTTGATTTTTTTCTTGGTTGTTTGATTATAACTTTAAAAGCATTCATTTTCAAGAAAAGTTGCAACGACATAAAAGTTGCGTAATTAAATTTTCTACAATATAGCGTTAACTGAACATTTTAAAAATTGTCACCCTTGTTGCAAAATAGCAATAACTTCGAAAAAACCATAAAAAACAAGTATTCGCATTTTACGTTTTTCAACCATTTATGTTACACTTAGGACCTTCATATTTTACCCAGAAAAACTTTATGATATGATAAAACGATACTGTAAATTTCATTAAGATCGGTTTAACAGATTTTGCAAAATAAATT
The DNA here is from genome assembly GCF_917563875.1 of Diabrotica virgifera virgifera. NCBI lineage: Eukaryota > Metazoa > Arthropoda > Insecta > Coleoptera > Chrysomelidae > Diabrotica > Diabrotica virgifera. The sequence goes on from NC_065448.1 coordinate 73,038,298, forward strand.
TTGCAATCCAGCTTTCACAAAAAAAATTCATTTTTTCAAAATGTTGCAGCACTGAAAATAAAGCAAACAGCAAGTTGAATTTTTTTGCGTATAAAAGAATACCTTACCTTTGATTCGCAATTTGCAAAATTAAAATCGGTTAACTACCACGGCGTCAGGATTTTTTTAAATAAACATTAATTTTTGGTGCTACGCGCAGGACAGCGGATACGTTCGCTCTGATTGGGCATTCCAATGACCTTTGATAATGAATGATACATTTTAATTTTTAGTACATTTCGAAAAAAATAAATAAATTTGTTTATTGCAAAATAAAAACACATACTCTGCCCTTTGAAATAACACTTTTTTTGCAAAAACTTTCTTTGCTCATATATTTTACCTTAGAAAATAAAAGTGTATTATTTTTAAACATATGCAATTGTTTAAACAATTTTTCACAAACAATAAACAAATTAGTTTGATTTTTGTGAAATTAAAATATGAACATACAACAGAATATAGAGTAAGAAAATAATATATTAGATAAAGATTGGAAGAAATTTTGGTGGAAATCAACTTGTATGAATCGAACACCGCTGTCCTGCGCGTAGCACCAAAAAGTAATGTTTATTTAATAAAAAAACCCCTGACATCGTGGTAGTTAACCGATTTTAATTTTGTAAGTTGCAAATAAAAGATACAGTATTCTTCTATTTGTAAAAAAATTAACTTGCTATCTGCTTTATTTTCAATCCTGCAACATTTTGAAAAAATGAGTTTTTTTTGCGAAAGCTGGATTGCAAAATTTATTTTGCAAAATCTATTGAACCTATCTTAACTAAATTTGCAGTATTGTTTTATCATATCCCAAAGTTTTTCTGGGTGAAATATGAAGGTCCTTAAGGTAGAACAAATGGTCGAAACACGTAAAATGCGAATATTTGTTTTTTATGTTTTTTTCGAAATTATTGCTATTTTGCAACAAGGGTAACAATTTTAAAAATTTTTAACCAATCTTATATTATAGGAAATTGAATTACGCAACTTTTATTTTAGTGCAACTGTCTCGGAAGTGAGTACTTTTAAAGTTATAATAAAAAAACGAAGAACAAAATCGAATTTTTGTTTCATTTTTTGACATTTTGATCATTTAAACAATGTTCCGGACCTTTTTGAGTGGGAGGATAACTCAATTATTATTATATGGTTTAATTCCAAGTAATTTCTGCAAAAAAATTAGAGTCACCTCTCAACGTCTATCTCAAAACAGATCCGCCCTGGACTATAATGATATCCTGAATATCCGATGGGGGGCTATTGTGTCACTCCTTGGCCACTTGGCTTGAGATCTCCGAAGGATGTAGAATGTAGGGTCTGACATTCTTGCTGTTCCTCGTTTTTTAAAAAGGTCCGAAATGTGTTCAACTGTGTTAAAATCGGGACAGCGTGTAGGCGATGGTAAAACCTGAACTCCGACCTCATTCAGGTACTGATGTGTAAGGACCTTAATGAATTCAGCCCCTACATCCTTCAGAGAACACAAGACGGATGCGGTAGAGGACTGGCACAATATCCAGCTTCGGATATCCAGGATAGCATGACTAGATTGCTTAATCGGCTTCAAGAGGTCCTAAGGGCCACAGGCGGCAACACCCATTGTTAATACTCATATTTTTTAATTAGACTATGATTTTTAAAAATATGTTTGTTTGAATTTCTTTGGAAGATTTTTAAACAATGGATTTTTGCTAAGCATCCCTTGATAAACGATTTTTGTGTAACAATTTTTAAATCCACAAGGAAAAAAGTTTTCCTGTAGCTGACTGTATACCATACATGGCAACTGTCAGTTGCCATCAACCGTTCAAGATATAAGTTAGCTGAACCTCTGGACGTGTCCAACTGATGTGAGGATCAAACGGTGCCCGTTGCTTAATTATGTATTATTTATAACATCCAAGTTATTTAAAACAATTGTTGTCAATGTTTCCATGACTGTATCATTTTAAAGGGTCTTTACCCATACATTTTTAATTTTGGTGGTTTAGCATGTGAACATCCTCTTCAGCACTGATGATGATCTGTATTAAGATCGAAAACGTTCTGAATATGTGATGTAGCACTTTAAGGGAATTTTATTAATTTATATAGGTACGTTTTATACCTAAAGTATTTTAATTAATTTTGTTTTAAAAATTTTATTGGTTTATTTTTCTCAAAGGTAGTTTTTGAACTTATCTTTCATGAAAGGTTTGTTCGTGCAGCGATCAGCAACCGCTGCCAACCATCAGACGCATGCGCGTTAGTAGTCTACCAACGATAACTGTTAACTACGCATCTCTAACTGTTAACTGCGCATGCGTCTGATCGTTGGCAACGGCTGCTGATGCACGAACAAACCTAAAATGTGGTCCAAAATTGACAATTTCTGCACTTGACAGAAATACAAGGTGGGTGGTTAATTGTACCTGCCAGTGAGTGTATTTATGAAAGCCAAATACATGTGTTTCCAAAAATAGACATATCGTCGGCTTACTGCCAAAACCAACTAACTCCACTTTTTGTCGATTCTGAGTTAAGTACGCCTTTGTACTTAATAATTATCAAAGAATGTACTGATGAAACCAGACACTTCAAAGCAGATTTTAAATGTGGGAAACAGAATGGTCTCAAAACAACTAACTCCAATGATGACACTTTTATTCAGCCAAAAACAGACATGTGCACTTGTCTGCACATCTCTGTTTAAATAAAATAGTATTTTATCATTTACAATATTCTAGTACTGCCAAAACAAAACAAGTGCCTGATATGAAGGACAGTGATGTTCAAAGTTAGCTGGAAGTTGACTAAATGTGTACAGCCAAAACCCGACAAGTGCCAAAAAAAAATGTTTTTTGTACTGTTTTTTAACTTTCACTTCATTTTAATAATTTTTTAACAAAATGATTCGTTTATAATGTTATTTACTTTAATATTTTTCAGTCATTAAATCATTTTTAAATTCAAACGATTTTTCATTTCAAATTAAAGTTTAAAACGTCGATTCCTCAAAACTTTAAAAAGTGGAGTTAGTTGGTTTTGGCAGTAAGCCGACGATATATTGATGATGTCATTTTAGTTACTTTACAGGTTAGTTTTTGGTTTAATATTAACAGGGTATTATTACCATATCCATATGCAAATTGCTGCATAAATAAAGTTGTATTACTCATTTATAATGCAAGTAAACTTTCGAGCATGGTGAACTGTGATACATTATTTATAATTTCCATTTCAAGTTACATTGTCATTTAATCCTACAATCATTTAATGTATGCAGCTAAAATATTGTTTAATATGGAAGTATATTATGATGGAAACTTTAGACGTATTATTGATGCAAATTCCCATAGCCGTTATAAATTATTGGTTAAAAATGTTATTATTAAATTTACTTTATGAAGATCTGGGGCTATGCGATATGTTTCATAATAATTCGATATAGGCTATTTATTATGCCAAAAAAAAAATAAAAGAAACTATAACTTATACAACGTTAAAGGGGTTTTATTGTTTCATATATTATTTATGTTGAATGAGTCCCCAAATATGAGAAAACCGTGGAATGCTAACACTGTAAGGGGTGCGTTTTTGAGAAAGGGGTGAATTAGTCCCGGTGCACTAGGGTGTATTAGGATAAATTCTATGCACTTTTCGTTTATGTATATCTACCGAAAAAGTCCTCAAAAATAAATTTCCTGTCGAAGTGTCACTTTGTAAAGTTTAAATGATTTCATTTAAATCATATTAAACAATATTTTAGCTGCATACATTAAATGATTGTAGGATTAAATGACAATGTAATTTGAAATGGAAATTATAAATAATGTATCACAGTTCACCATGCTCGAAATGCTCGAAAGTTTACTTGCATTATAAATGAGCAATACAACTTTATTTATGCAGCAATTTGCATATGGATGTGGTAATAATACCCTGTTAATATTAAACCAAAAAGTAACCTGTACAGTAACCAAAATGAGATCATCAAATATGTCTATTTTTGGAAACACATGCATTTGGCTTTCATAAATACACTCACTGGCAGGTACAATTAACCACCCACCTTGTATTTCTGTCAAGTGCAGAAATTGTCAATTTTGGACCACATTTCAGGTTTGTTCGTGCATCAGCAACCGTTGCCAACGATCAGACGCATGCGCAGTTAACAGTTAGAGATGCGTAGTTAACAGTTATCGTTGGTAGACTACTAACGCGCATGCGTCTGATGTTTGGCAACGGTTGCTGATCGCTGCACGAACAAACCTTTTATGAAAGATACGGTCAAAAGCTACCTTTGAGAAAAATAAACCAATAAAATTTTTAAAACAAAATTAATTAAAATACTTTAGGTATAAAACGTACCTATAGAATTTAATAAAATTCCCTTAAAGTGCTACATGACATATTCAGAACGTTTTCGATCTTAATACAGATCATCATCAGTGCTGAAGAGGATGTTCACATGCTAAGCCACCAAAATTAAAAATGTATGGGTAAAGACCCTTTAAAATGATACAGTCATGGAAACATTGACAACAATTGTTTTAAATAACTTGGATGTTATAAATAATACATAATTAAGCAACGGGCACCGTTTGATCCTCACATCAGTTGGACACGTCCAGAGGTTCAATTGAACCGTATAATAATAATTGAGTTATCCTCCCACTCAAAAAGGTCCGGAACATTGTTTAAATGATCAAAATGTCAAAAAATGAAACAAAAATTCGATTTTGTTCTTCGTTTTTTTATTATAACTTTAAAAGTATTGACTTCCGAGAAAAGTTGTACTAAAATAAAAGTTGCGTAATTCAATTTCCTATAATATAAGATTGGTTAAAAATTTTTAAAATTGTTACCCTTGTTGCAAAATAGCAATAATTTCGAAAAAAACATAAAAAACAAATATTCGCATTTTACGTTTTTCGACCATTTGTTCTCCCCTTAGGACCTTCATATTTCACCCAGAAATACTTTGTGATATGATAAAAAAATACTGTAAATTTAGTTAAGAAATGTTGCAGGATTGAAAATAAAGCAGATAGCAAGTTAATTTTTTTTACAAATAGAAGAATACTGTATATTTTATTTGCAACTTACAAAATTAAAATCCGTTAGCTACCACGACGTCAGGTTTTTTTTTAAATAAACATTAATTTTTGGTGCTACGCGCAGGACAGCGGTGTTCGATTCATACAAGTTGATTTCCACCAAAATTTCTTCCAATCTTTATCTAATATATTATTTTCTTACTCTATATTTTGTTGTATGTTCATATTTTAATTTCACAAAAATCAAACTAATTTGTTTATTGTTTGTAAAAAATTGTTTAAACAATTGCATATGTTTAAAAATAATACACTTTTATTTTCTAAGGTAAAATATATGAGCAAAGAAAGTTTTTGCAAAAAAAGTGTTATTTCAAAGGGCAGAGTATGTGTTTTTATTTTGCAATAAACAAATTTATTTATTTTTTTCGAAATGTACTAAAAATTAAAATGTATCAATCATTATCAAAGGTCATTGGAATGCCCAATCAGAGCGAACGTATCCGCTGTCCTGCGCGTAGCACCAAAAATTAATGTTTATTTAAAAAAATCCTGACGCCGTGGTAGTTAACCGATTTTAACTTTGCAAATTGCGAATCAAAGGTACGGTATTCTTTTATACGCAAAAAAATTCAACTTGCTGTTTGCTTTATTTTCAGTGCTGCAACATTTTGAAAAAATGAATTTTTTTTGTGAAACTGGATTGCAAAATTTATTTTGCAAAATCTGTTAAACCGATCTTAATGAAATTTACAGTATCGTTTTATCATATCATAAAGTTTTTCTGGGTAAAATATGAAGGTCCTAAGTGTAGCATAAATGGTTGAAAAACGTAAAATGCGAATACTTGTTTTTTATGGTTTTTTCGAAGTTATTGCTATTTTGCAACAAGGGTGACAATTTTTAAAATGTTCAGTTAACCCTATATTGTAGAAAATTTAATTACGCAACTTTTATGTCGTTGCAACTTTTCTTGAAAATGAATGCTTTTAAAGTTATAATCAAACAACCAAGAAAAAAATCAAATTTTTCCTTAATTTTTTGACATTTTGATTATTTAAAAAATGTTCCGGACCTTTTTGAGTGGGAGGATAACTCAAATATTATTATATGAGTTATTTTTAAGCAATTTCTGCAAAAAAGTATGAGTCACCTCTCAACATCCAAATGTACTAATATTTTTACAGATGCGTCCTGGTCTATTAATGGATTGCCGAACCGACTCCAAAAGTTCTAAGGGCCAGAGGCGCCAACACCATTATATTTTTTAACTTTAATTATAATTTCCTTCGAATATTTAAACAGTGGAGTTATGCTAAGCATCCCTTGATAAAAGATTTTTTTTCAACAATTTTATCGTTTTCTTTTCCACAAAGGTAGTTTTCATCGTTTCTTTCATAAAATGTGGTATAAGATTGACAATGTCTACAAACTGAAAGAAATACAATCATCATTCTAGCCGGATCTATCCACTGCTAGATATAAGTCCCCCTCAGTATTCTCCATGTATTCCTGTTTTCTGCTGTTTGCATCAAATTTTTGTCGATCAGTTTTATGTCATCAGACCATCTTGTTGGCGGACAACCTCTACTCCGATATGCTTCTTGTCTTGGTCTCCACTGTATTATTCGCTGTGTCTATCTGTTATCCGACATTCTAGCTACGTGCCCCACCGAGTTGCACTTAATCATAACTCTTTCTATGGCATCTGTCACTCCTGTTCTCCGTAGGAGGTCACAAGCAGAGATCCGTCAGTTTTGAACGACAGTTCTAGGCTCCACAACCAGTGATCTCGCGCTAAAGCCTCGGTTTCCTCGAAAGCGGCACCGACAAACTGCGACCGTAACACTGCGATAAATTACTTCAAATTACGGTGAAAAATTCAAGGTTCTTCACTGAGGCAATGTAATGTGCAAACTCAGCAAGCGGTGGCTTCCAACGCATCCTTGGAAACCACCGCTATTATTTTGCGTGGTACAGTTTTTTATGACGTCATTCATCGCAGTTTGTCAGTGCCGCTTTCGAGGAAACCGAGGTTTAAGGCAGGCCAACTCGAGTTGCAAGGTGTACCGTGGTGAGGTAATTTGCGGCTCATAAATGAACGGTGGCAAGCGTAGTGAGCGAGCTCCCGATAAATTTATATATTTGAATAGCGTTAATTTTGTTCTTCTTTTCCAGACGTCTATCCGGAGGAGGACTTCGCTGCGACGAATAGAATGACATACATATATTATTTTTATTTATTTTGTAAATAATTAGACTGAATATATTTATTTTGTTTTAACCTGTGTTTTACTGAGTCTGTCGTCTTAGAAGAACTACCCATCACATCGTTTGTTTCTGAAATAATGAATTTATTCAATACTTTTCCGTCATGCTGTATATGTATTTAACCACATTAAAACTAAAGCGAACGCATTACAAACATCAAATATTTCGAAATTTCAAAGATCCCGAAAGACATCATCTGGAACAATAGGTACACATATGTCGATAGGGAGTAAGGTGAGAATTCACAAGACCTGCTCAGACCTATTCATACGGTTGGATCTGAAACTCGAGCGAAAACATAATAGAACTAAACATTTAATGGGAAGCATTGAACTGAAAATGATAGGAACAATTAAAGGACTGACAATGTGAGATGAATTACAGAGCAGTAGTGTTGTTCGATTTTCTTGCCGTCTACGTCTGTGACATTGAAAACACCTGAGCGTCGGCGTCGGTTGCTGTTAACAATAATTGTTTTAATTATTTTAGAACAATGTTCTAAAATAATTAAAACCAAAACTTGGAAAAAACAACTTACGTCAGTCAATAGGGAGGTTATAGTCAAGTTATACAGGAAATCGAAGGTTTTAAAAGGTATTTGAGGCTAGCTGATAAAAATTGCCTAAAGACAAATAGCTAATTTTGCTTTGCTTTTTTAACAATCATAAAGTGTGAAAAAATATTTTTTTTACCTATAAACCGTTTCTTATACATTTTGGAGAGAAAAAAAATACAGAACCCTCTATGACCAATAACAAGAAACAACGTCCAGATCACTTGTCTCAGAAGTGGATGATCCACAACGTTTTTCTACCAAGTTAAATTTAGTGTTACATCTATAACATGCAATGGTTTCTTTCTCATCACGACCCAAAATCCAGCGAACATACACCACAATAATTGTTACTATTTAATGAAGACATCATTACCTCAAACGAAAGTCTTAGGGTAAGCACAGAACAAGTAAGTCGCGGTGGATGTGTAGGTCGCGGTAGATGCTACTAGTTAAGTCGCGGTCGATGTCGACAGCACATAGCAAGGAGGTCACCTGCGCTGTCAGTCGAGCTAGAACCACTATCAAGTGAAGTAGTTTAATGCAATTTGAATGACAAAAAGGTTGTGTTTTTGCGATGTTGTGTCAATCAAGTGATGATAGTGATGAAATGTCAGCTGTAACCAAATGGTGGATGATAGATAATATATCCAACAGACGGTTTTCAGTGCATCCAATAAATTTGAAAAAAGCCGTTTAGGGGAATATCATCTTTTTCACGAACTGAAAAATGACCCGGGCCGATTTTATTTATATATGAGGATGACGCCTGAGACATTCTCGTACTTATTGGAAACAACTACTCCCTATTTGGATGGATCTATATCTCACCACAACTTTGATTTTTTTAAACAGAAATAAAGCTTTTTTAACACTTTAAAAAAGTTGTAATGTGTTATCCCCAAGAATGCTTCATTATTTGGATATTTCACATTGAATTATTCTATTTGGAATTTTTCGGAAATGAAGCTATTTTTCATTAGCTATAACGCTGCTTTTTCTAGGTATAGAGACCTAGTATATACACCGTTTTTTCAATTTTTTATAGGCTATTTATAGTTTTGCTAAGAATATTTTTTTGACAAAATGCTTACGTTTTGAGTTATTTGCAAAAAACCGTATAAAAACGTGGTTATTTTGTTGAAAAATTAACATATTCACTTGCAAATAACTCGAAAAGTATTGATTTGGTGAAAAAACTCTATAAAACAAAAGTTGTCTAAAATTAGTCAGTTTATCCATTTCGGGACTTATCTTGGACATATATTTTTTCACCCCCGAGATGGGGTGAAACCTATCCCCAGGACAAAAGCACACATCAGCACCATATCACTTTTTTTCTTTGACATGTTAGCTATCCTTATGCCAAATTTAATGTCAATCCAAACGGTTCTTTAAAATTTACAGCAAAAACCGTGAAAGAATGTACTATATTTTCATTTTTATCAATTACCTGTCATTCCAATACAAGTTGAGTTACTATCTCCTTTCACTCCTTCGCAAGAACATGCCGGTTATGATGTCTGTGGGTATTGTCCCACAATACGGAAGTTAGCTGCACAATTGCTATCAGATCCTCCTTCATATTTAACACTTCAAAAACTTACTGAATTTATATACTTTAGAAATTCAAAAATAAACTGAATACGAAAAAAGAATTATATAAAAAGTAGCAACTCAGGTAGCGCAGGTAATGACAACTTGGCCTCGAACGACATGTACCTAAAACAAAGTGATTTTCAAAAGCATCGAAGCATCGATGTAAACCTCCTGGATGGCATCGCGCTAAACCTCCACCGCGACTTACCTGCTCTGTTCGCTTCCATTCATTACAATGTGTTTGTTTTACATGGATGTCGACATCGACCGCGACCGACAGCTACAGCTCCACCGCGACTTACTTGTTCTGTGCTTACCCTTAGGATATCAGACCAATCTTCAGAGTAAATGCATAATTTAATGCTGCACTGTAAAAAGAACTATTTAATTTAACTAACGCATACAATATTTTCCACCTACCTCTACCGAAAGTATACTTTTCCTGACCTGATTGTAGGGAGCAAAGTTGTACTTTTCCTCCCTAGGGAGGAAAAGTAAAAGTGACGTCATGGCATTTCATTCATGAAATATAACTTATTGACGCCCTGTACAATATCTATTTTCTATTACGTAAGTATGTATACATTTTAACGTTTATTTAAAAACACCCTGTATTTTGTAGAGTGGTAAAAAACAGTAAATTGTTATTCTGATTTAACAGTGTTTACATTAATAATTTGACTTATATTTGACAGTTGACAGGTATATTGTACCTACTTGTTAGTTTTAGTTTTAATAAATTTTGTTGGTTAGTTACATAAATAAATTAAGTAAAAATGAAAAATGACCTGTTATTTGAGGAAGGTGGAAAAACCATATGTATAACATGGGACTAAAGTGCCTTTTCCTCCCTTGAATGATTACTGCCCTCATTCTCGGGAGGAAAAGTAGCACTTTCCTCCCTTGTTAAACAAATAGCTATTATATTATCCAAACTACCAGAGGTTTGGAGCTTGCATCTGTCTTTGTCTAACAGAGGACATATTATGTATTAAAACTTTGCAGTTGATGTTCTTAAAACATTAAACAAATTTTACGGAAGTGTATGTTTTTTATTAAATGCTGTAAAGTACATAATATAAATTAATTTAATTTGATTATTGACATTACACATATAATATATTCTATTTGTGTCATTATCGCTGAGTTCACTGCTCTTACTACAAGAATTTAAAATATCTGTTTTATCTAAGACATTATCTTCCATAGTAATAGTATTCGATCAATTGCTACATTTACGACTGCTTTCGTAATAAACAATTATTTTGATGTTTATAATCATTAATATTAGGCTGTTATTCTTGTAGGGGGAAATGTACGTATATTAAATAATATAATATACAGGGTTGGGATAAACTATGGAACCAACTAAATATCTTTGAAACCAAAAAAAGTGATATTAATTTGTTTTTTTGCATGAAATTACAATTACGCTTCTGATGTATTTTTTGTTAAATTGACCCGCTCAAAACACCCTCAATTAATTTAATTTAATGGAATACTCTGTATATTTGTGCAGGTTATAGTCTAAGTAGATAGACAACCTGCTTCCTGGCGCAACCCCTAAATCGCAACCCTTAAATATTAATAAATGCCAAACGGCTTAACGTAGGATGACGTGTGACGTATCGTTGGAAAGGGGATGAAAAAGGGGGTTGAACGCAGTATGTGGCGTGCGCATCGGAATATGCCAAAAGGGCATTACGTCATATCTTCGTTTCTATTGGTCCGATCGTGGCGTAAGAGGGCTCGTCGGAACGGGGAGGGGGTAACGAATAATTTGAGACAAAAACAAAGATGGCGGCAGTGCCAAAAGGGCATTACGTCATATCTTCTTTTCTATTGGTCCGATTTTGACGTAAGAGGGCTCGTCGGAACGAGGAGGGGGTAACGAATAAGTTGAGACAAAAAACAAAGATGGCGGCAGTGCCAAAACGGCATTACAGCATATCTTTGTTGCTATTGGTCCGATTTTGACGTATGGGGTGTCAAATGAAAGCGGCGGCGACACAAGCCAACTGTCAATTCTTCTTCTGTCAACGGTCAATATTAACTGTCAATTCTTCTTCTTTTCCGTATAGTGCCTAACAGAACGTGACATTTGACGTATGACGTGACATTTGACGTATGACGTGACATTCGACGTAGGACGTGATATTCGACGCAGAACGTGAATGACGTGACATTTGACGTAGGATGTGAATGACGTGACGTGAATGACGTGTCGTGAATGACGTGACCTGAATGACGTGAAATTCGACGCAGAACGTGAATGACGTGACGTGAATGATGTGACATTTGACGTAGGACGTGAATGACGTGATGTGAATGACGTGAAATTCGACGCAGAACGTGACATTTGAACGTGAATGAGTGACGTGAAATTCGACGCAGAACGTGAATGACGTGACATTTGACGTAGGACGTGAATGACGTGGCGTGAATGACGTGAAATTCGACGCAGAACGTGACATTTGACGTAGATATGTGACATTCGACGTAGGACGTGAATGACGTGACGTAGATATGTGACATTTGACGTAGGACGTGAATGACGTGAAATTCGACGCAGAACGTGAATGACGTGACATTTGACGTAGGACGTAAATGACGCGACGTGAATGACGTGAAATTCGACGCAGAACGTGACATTTGAACGTGAATGACGTGACATTCGACTTGCTATCCTCTGCTACCGTCTGCTAATGTCTATTACCTTCTGCTCCGCTCTGCTACACTCTGCTGACCCCTTATACCGCTCTGTGATCGTCTGTGCCTTCTGTTAGCGTGTCTCTGATGACGTCTGTACGTCTCAGGTACCGTCTGTGTCTTCTGTTAGCGTGTCTCTGATGACGTCTGTACCCCTCTGTGATCGTCTGTGCCTTCTGTCAGCGTGTCTCTGATGACGTCTGTACCCCTCTGTGGTCGCCTGTGCCTTCTGTTAGCGTGTCTCTGATGACGTCTGTATGTCTCTGGTACCCTCTGGGATCATTACGGTAATTCCAACCTGCCATAACCATATAATGGGAATCTTTGATTGTAACACGTCATGGCACGTACAGCACGTTTTACGAAGAAGAATTACAGAAAACAAAAAATCCCGACATTTACTTGGTTGAAAAAGTACTTAGACGAAAAGGCAATAAGATGTATGTTAAATGGTTAGGATTGGATAGCAAACACAACAGCTGGATTACTAGTTCAGATGTAGTTTAAGGATCTATATTTCGATACGCCGCGTAGACATACATTTTTTAGAAAATGCTGACAATTACACGCAAAGAGTGGGGGATTGAAAAAGTATAAATTCTCTCAGAAACCATCCGTCACATTCAGTTTGAGTTTCTCCAACCGACTTGTGTATTCAGTTGCAACAGCAGTATTATGGCTTCTCAAGATAGCGGATACGAAAGTGAAGAGACAATTATCTACGACGCTGAATTAGATCGAGTACTGGAAAAATATGAAGAAGCTGCCAAAGATGAACCATATTATCTATTGGAAACTACCTATCCAATAGGATGTTTTCACATAAAAATTGGTCTATGTTATGTGTCTATTTGTTTCTCATATGTGTGCATACGTATGTATCAGTTTGTTATTCTGAAATGTCAACAGTTGCTTACTTTTCAAAAAATTTTGGGCTTTCTATTTGCATTTTGTTAGAACCAGACAATGTTCCAACTCTGGCTTTCTTTAATTGTAGCATTTGACTACTTGTAACGCCGACCTGTATTCCCAATACTGACTTACGGATGTAAATCTTGGACCCTGAGAAATTCGGAAAGAAGAAAGAAGACGCCACTGTAATATTCTGTTGGAGACGAATGCTACGAATTCCTTGGACCGACCATAGAACAAACAATTGGATTTTAAGAGAGCTAAAAGTTAGCCAACGGCTCTCCAGTAAAGTCCATCTCCAACAATTAAAATACTTTGGACATGTTATGAGAGCCAACACAGAAAACATGGATAGACTCATTATACAAGGAAAGGTGGAAGGCCGAAGATCAAGAGGAAGGTCCCCAACAAGATGGATCGATCAGATTACAGGAATATGCAAAAGACCTATGCATGAGTTAAAAGAAATGACCAGAGACAGAGATCTTTGGAGACGGACAATACACGACATCACGTCGACCACTACACTCCTTCCGGGGGGTCAGGATTGAAGAGAGAGAACGCCGACCTGAAGATGATCTGAATAGTGTAGAGATCGAAACCGGTCGTCGAAGTATTATTAAATGATTGTGAGTAAGTCTGTGTTTTACTTCATTTAAAATGAACTCACATATGCAACCCATTCAACATTAATAAAATCATTTTTTATGTTAAATTGTGGCTTATTTCCCAATTAGAATAATAAATTATATAAATGCCACAAATAAACAGCTTCAGAACAATATTATCATGTCATTATCACCTAATGAAATATAGATTTGATATTTTCTGATTGGGTCTGAAGAAATATGAGTTTGAAAAGATGGAGAGACTGAGCAATAACAAGGACTACTCCGCTTAGGTTGCAACCCATTCATTATAAGATGACTTTGAAATGTGAGTCTATAGAAGAATTCTACGCGTGGCCTGGAAAGAGCACAGAAAAACCTGTCAATTTTAGAAGAGCGTCATATAAAAGACAGGTTATTAAAAAAAGTAAACCGAGCATACCTAAATTACTTTGGCCACATAGACGGAAGAATGGTGACCATGGAACGGTGCCCCGTCAAAATAGCCCCGTCGAAAAAGGTCCGACAAAATAGCCCCGGCCCCGACATAATATCCCGCGCACAAAATAGCTCCAACAAAATAGCCGCGGAATAATAGCCCGCCGACAAAATAGCCCCGACATAAAAGCCCCCTTCAGAATTCATCATGAAATTAATAATCCCTTAAAAATATATTTTTTCGGAAATGATAATTATTCTCTATTCAGATGTTTATCTTAACTACATTACATAAAAATGGTCTTTTCAGAGAAGTCATACCCTGTGACTTCTGTTAGGAAAAACCAGGAAAAAAAATTCCTGGTTTTTCCTCGTGATTTACTATGGAATCACTAACACTGTTACCATTGCGTGTGGTTTTCTTTTTAAACACGGATCACATGCTATGATTATTTTGTGACGGATATTCTTAAGTTAAAGTTGTTTTCACGTAATCGAATGAACTATCTTTCAATAAAGTCGTCCCAGGAACGCAACTCATAAATATTGGCAATGCCATTTTAAAGTCTTCAACTTTAAAATGTGTAATATATGTCTGAATTGCAGATAGGAATGAGTCCGATTAAATTAAATTTTTAGAAGAATATTTTAACTAAGCTACAACATTTTTGTTTAATTTATTAATATTTTGTATTTTGACAACGACGTCCGAAGTGGAAGTTGAAACGTTAATAAAAAATTTTAAGTTAAATTGTGGCTTATCTCCCAATTAGAATAGTAATTTAATATAAATGGTACTACGTTAAAAGGTAAAACTTTTTATTGGGGGTATTTTCAGCGGGGCTGTTTTAGCAGGGGCTGTCTTGACCGGGGCCATCTATTTTGTGTGCGATCTATTTGGTCGAGGCTGTTTTGTATCCGGGCTATTTTGACGAGGCTTTTTTGACGGGGCTGTTTTGACCGGGCCATTTTGACGGGTCACGCCATGGAACTATAAGTAGCTGAATTAAAATGAAGCCGTCCACTTTGCACAGAATTGCAGCAAATGGAGACAGCAAGCTAATAATATTTAGAGTGTCACCATCATAGACATATTAACAAGTAGACTAAGTAACTGCTGTAAAACGTGGGGTCAACATGATTACCTCGCCGAGGTCGTTTTGTTTATTGTTTTAATAGGAAGTAGGAGAAACCATTACGAACTTGACGTCATTGGTCCTATTTGTGTTGTGTTTTTTCATTATTTACGTGAAAATCAAATTTTATTTTAAATTTTTGGGAGCTATTTATTTAATATATTAGTAAAATGCCTTTTACGGTATAGCCGAGGTCTCAGCATAGATATAATAATACATAGATTAGGCAAGGTACGAAAAATAGCGTAACGCGGAGTAGTTCATCGGTGGTCTATCTATCTCCCTTTATCGGCGCTTAGTTTTCCCTCTCTAGCATATGGTGGCCGCTGCCGCTGTACTCTCTGTCTGTGTCGTTCCATTACTCCCACCTCTTGGTAGATACGCTCTCACTCGTACGACAGACAAAGATAGCTAAACCACCGTACTTGATATTGGCGTTACACCCCGATGCATTGAGCGGTATATACCTACATAGCCTGGTCTATGGTTAATATATCTATGGTTCTCAGTCCAGGTGTTTATATGTCAGGGTGTTTCGTTAAAAATTGCCCATATCATAACTGGAGAAACCTTAGCACAAAATACGAAGATTTAATCCAAAACACTTAAATAAAATATTCATCCTTGCCGAGATACAGAGTGTTTTATTGCAAATATTCTAAAATGATGTTAGCCCATTGTTTTAACACCTTCCAATATTTTTTGTTCAAACTTGACAAACAGTTTACACATCTTAGGATACTCTAACTAGTGTTAAAATATGGTTTTACGATGTTACCAAGGGCGTTCTTTAGGGATATATACTTCATTTTTGCCCCTTTTCCCCCTCACAATCTACGCTACTGTCGTAATGATCATTTCAGCATGTTTTTTTGATGCCTTGTTACGTTTTACATAAATATCCTTTTGTCTCATTGTGATAGTCAGTAGTTTTCAAGATATTTGCGTTTAAAGATAATGAATTCCATAAGAATATGTATTTTAAACTACAGTCAATAAGATTATGTGTTTAAAATACATAATCTTATTGAATCCATTATATTAAAACGCAAATAACTTGAAAACTACTTACTCTATCGCAATGAGGTAAAAGGATGATATTTACGTAAAAAGTAACGAAGAATCAAAAAAACATGCTGAAATGATTATTACGACAGTGGCGTAGATGGTAAGGGGGAAAAGGGGCGAAAATAAAGTATGTATCCCTACAGACAGGGCCGTGCCGTGCTATGATGCGGCGAGGCAGTCGCATCAGGCGGCATCACAAGGGGGCGGCATAATCAGTAAAATCAAAAAAAATTGTCAGATTGTGTCAAAATGCTGTCAGAAACTATAGGAAAAATGAAAAGTTACAGACAATATGGCTAATAACCAAACAAAAATTTAATGAAATTTCAGAAAATCTTGATATATTGTAAGTTCCGAATTTCCAGCTGAAAATGAAATTGCCAGGAGAAAAAAGCGTTTATTTGCTTACGAAAAATCTGTGGACAAGCTCTTAACAGATGAAGCTAAATTTAAAATATAGTTCATCTATATTTTAGACATTGCCGTTAAGTGGGTAGGAGCAAAATTTCCTTGCAATACTTTTTAAATGCATTCATTTTTGTCGAATCCTGAGAAAACTAATTAGTATTTTTGAAAAAGTTTAACTTGAATAAGTTACAGGAGTGAAAAAAAAAAAGAAAAAATTGAGTCTAATTTTTAATTTTAAATATCTTATTCAAAAGAAAACTATTGTTTATTCTAAGGGACTTTCGGCCCTCGGTAATAATGTAATCTTTCAATCTGCGTTTAAATTTTTCAAAAATATTTATTAGTTTTTTCAGGTTTCCAAAAAAAATGAATGCATTGCAAGCAAATTTTGCGCCTATGTCCTTAATTCTTTGATTGATCGATTTTCGATATTAGAAACTCATAATAAAAATTTTAGACATTTTTATATGATATTTTTAACTTGAGGGAAACAGATGATAAAACACTAGAAAAATATTGTAGGTATGAATCTTCATTCAATACTTTCAATAGAAAAAGAATCCGATCTTCTAGAAGAATTGCGTGATATATCCCAAATGATACCATACTCCATGAAACATTTAGAGGTTTTGAACTATTTGTGCCAAAATGATCTAATTTCTTTATAGCCAAATTTAGTTTTATTACTAAGAATTTTATTAACACTCCCTGTCTCTGTAGAGTCCTCACTAGCTGCTACACCTATCTATCCCCACTAGATTCAACCAATCTGATTGACGAGTTTACCAAAATTAAAGTCAGAGGGTAAAATTATAATTTTTGTAAATGTTACTTAAGGTAATGTTAATACATATTTCATTTAATTTAGAGTATGTTTGGTTTTTAAAACAAAAGTTTTTGTTCATTTTGTGTAGTTTCATTTAATAAAATAAAAGTTAAGTTTCAATAATATTTAAGGGGCGGCATTTCGAAGACTTGCATCATATTGAAAATATGTACGGTACGGCTCTGCCTACAGAACGCCTCTGGTAACAGCGGAAAACCGTCTTTTAATACTAGTTAAATTATCCTAACATGTGTAAAGTGTGTGTCAAGTTTGAACAAAAAATATTAAAAGGTGCTTTAGCAATGGGCTAAAATAAT
Source organism: Diabrotica virgifera virgifera (assembly GCF_917563875.1). Classification (NCBI taxonomy): domain Eukaryota; kingdom Metazoa; phylum Arthropoda; class Insecta; order Coleoptera; family Chrysomelidae; genus Diabrotica; species Diabrotica virgifera. The sequence continues at coordinate 73,056,218 of NC_065448.1, forward strand.
TTTAGAACATTTGTAATAAAACACTCTGTATCTAGGTAAGAAAGAATATTTTATTTCAGTGTTTTGGGTTAAATCTTCGCATTTTTTGCTAAAGTTTCTCCAGTTACGATATGGAGAATTCTTAATGAAACACCCTGTATAAGCGAGGAAATGAAGCAATACACCTACTAAATTTTTGCACCTAGATGAATCTCAATGAAAGTTTTTGCAGTCGATTCGTAAGAGCTTTCGGAAACTTGTGAACAAAAATGATGACGAAATGAAAGTTGCATTATTGAAAAAGGAAAATACATTTCCCAAGTCCATTTTGAAGTGATGACAAATTATAAATTTGTAATTCGGAAATAATTGAAGGAAATGAGTTCAATATTATTAGTCGGGAATTTTGGGTTCGCTGGACATAAATATCATAACGGCGATAGTGATGTTGATTCTAGTTTCTTTCGAGTATTGTATAAAGTAATTATTTAAAGTATTCGTTACTTTGATTACTTTTGTTACTTTTGTATTTGAGTACCGGTAATCATATTGAGAATCGCATTTCTCAGTATTTCGTATAAGTATAAGATCGGGTCCCGGTGAATTCGTAACTATTTTAATCCCCCATCCTAATTACAGGCCAACTGGTAATCCTGCCGCGTAGGTAATTTTTCGGTAACCCATCAAGTACCGGTAAATTTGTAACTTTCTTTTCTAAGTAGTTACTAACGATGTTGATAAACTAATACTGGTATTTCAGGTATGTACTTGTATAAATTACCCACTTTGAAGATGGTGTAAAAGTTATTCATCATTTATGTGTATTGTCTCTTGGACGAGTTACATGAGAAAGTCGAAATAATTTTTTTTTAATTAAATTGAGACAAAAGAAGAATGTATATAATTTATTTAATTCGAAATACATTTTACTGTTGTCCTAAAACAGATAAAAAATGTTTTATTTGATAAATAACTATTGTTTTTCACTTAATTCAATATTAGTTGCCACCCACCAGCCTCTTAGCAGTTTTAACATTTAATTTAAGCGAAAAGCAATGTTTATTTTTCAAATTCACATTTTTTTCTGTTTTCTGACTGCAGTAAAATGTATTTTGCATTAAATAGGTTACCTACATTCTTTTTTCTACGGCCGTGCTAAAACAGCCACTTTCACGCACGTATTTCGTTTCCGAAAGTTGCACTTTCCCGCACGGCGTGCGTGAATGTAAATTTTCCCACATGGCGTGCAGGAAAGTAAAATACCTTGTAATATGGCATTGTAATATATTTTAATACATGCAATAAACTAATATTTAGATATTATTTACTAATGTATTACAAATTTATCTTATTTTGTTCATGTTATAATGAAATTAGCGCGATTATTTCATTCATAGGAGATTCTGACCAATAGATAGCTACAGAAATACAAATTAAATTGATAATTTTTGATAATTTCGCGTCGTCAAGTATATTATTTCAGATGCCCTTCGTTGCTATGAAAAAAATACATTCAGTGACATTAATAACAATTAATGTTTTAAAAATTATAAAAATGATGACTTTCAACGGTCAAATACTTATAATAACTGTGTGTTTAATTGCACTACTTTGTACTTATATAAATAAATTACAATAAAATTTTGGTTTTGAACAGTTTTATTCATGAGATAATCGCAACAAATTGCACTCGATCTCTAAAATTAATATAGAATTTTTGTCCTCGTGACACTTCGACATAAATTAAAACTGTCAAAGTATCACTCGGGAAAAATTCAATAATTTTAGAGCTCTTGTGCAATTACTACTGATTATTTCATTCATAGGAGATTCTGACCAATAAAAAGCTACAGAATTCTGAATTAAATCGATAATTTCTGATAATCTCCCGTCGTTAAGTATATTACGTCAGATGCCCTTCGTTGCTACGAAAAAATACATTCAGTGACATTAATGACAATTAATGTTTTAAAAATTATAAAAATGATGACTTTCAATAGTCAAATATTTATAAAAACTGTATGTTTGATGGTACTTACATAAATAAATTACAATAAAATTTTGGTTTTAAACAGTTTTATTCATGAAACAATCGCAACAAATTGCACTCGACCTCTGAAATTAATATAGAATTTCAGAGCTATTGTGCAATTACTACTGATAATTCGATGAAATAAAATTATGTTGACATAATATTTAAAAGTCAGATCAGTAGATAATTACAATGGTTTTGAATCGTCGTCAACCTTGTCAAATAATTAATTTGTGTATTTTAACTTATAAATAAAAATTGATATAACTCTATTTTTGTGGCTTTATTCCAAACGTACGGCCCTAAAAAAATATTGTTCCTAACTCATGTGTAAAATGTCTTACCCGCACTCGACTGCTTGCCCGAACTCCGCTATCGCGCCGTTCGGGTCAACGGCAGTCTCGTGCGTGAAAGTATCACTTTCCGCACTAGTTAGGAAAATAACTATTTCCACCTACCTCTACCGAAGGTAAACTTTTCTGGACCTGATTGTGGGGAGCAAAGTTGTACTTTTCTTCCTCGGGAGGAAAAGTAAAGGTAACGTCATGGTACTTCATTCATGAAATATAACTTATTGACGCCCTGTACAATATCTATTTTCTATTACGTAAGTATACATTTTAACGTTTATTTATAAAACACCCTGTATTTTGCAGAGTGGTAAAAAACAGTAAATTGTTATTTTGATTTAACAATGTTTACATTAATAATTTGACTTATATTTGACAGTTGACAGTTATATTGTACCTACTTGTTAGTACTGTCAACTGTGTACAGTGTTGTGTACTGGTTAGTTACATAAATAAATTAAGTAAAAATGAAAAATGACTTGTTATTAATTTGAGGAAGGTGGAAAAAACATATGTATAACATGGGAGTAAAGTGCCTTTTCCTCCCTTGTTATACAAATAGCTATTTTGTCTTAATTAAATTAATTCAAAAAAATTTTTTCGGGTACCCTGTATAAATAATTATGTTAATGTTTATATCAGTGAATACAAAATTGAATAGCCTTTCGAATGAGCTACACACACGGCCTCTATTCTCATTTAAAAAAATCATCGATTGCGTCATCACGCCCAGATGGATGACGTCACTAGTATGATATGTATACCAAAAAAGTAGAATTTAAAAATAAAAATCGACCTATTTCGGGATTTATCTCCAGAGACGCCCATTCTCCAGAAAATGAATTTATTTCAACTCAAACGTCCTCACTGTATTTGTTTATAAGCCAAAAAATTGTTTATAACTTTAAAACAGTACTCAGGCCGCTTAGATAATCCGATTTTAATTCTGTTAAGTGTATTAGATAGGTAAAGAGCCTCTTTATATGTGAAAAAATTAGCAAACTTCTAAATGGTCTACTTTTTTTTTTCAAAAATTAACTTTTTAAAAAAAATTTAGATTGCAAAATTATTATGCAAAATCTTATCAGGTCGATTTTAATGAAATTTGGTGGACGATTTAAGTATGTTATAAGGATCTTCTATGCGAATTACGAAGGTTCTAAGTGCAACCGAAGTTGTTGAAAAAGACTGAATAAAAAGATGCTTATTTTGCCCCTTATTTTGTATTTATTGCTATTTTACAGAAAGGGTAATAATTTAAGACATTTTTAACTAGTCGTATATTATACAAAATTCAATTATCTTTATTTTATTTCTCTACGACTTTGCTCCAAAATAAATCGTTTTAAAGTTATAAGCAAAGAAAATAGAAAAATCAATGTTTTTCGAAATTTTTAAATATATTAATTTTTTTATTAATGTTCCGGGCATATTTGAGAAGGAGCATAAGTCAATTATTATTATTGAAGTTGTCACCTAACTTTATCTGCAAAAATTCGAATGCCACCTCGCACATCCGCAAATAGACGTTTTTTACAGATCCGTTCTGGTATATACATATATCATATTGTTTCAATTATTTTATTAAGAGAATTTGATTTTTGTTATTATTTTATAGGTACATATAATACACAACATGTTTTAAGAAAACCAAGAACCATTCGCTTACATAATAGGCTATATGCCCCGTGTTGGCTTAATCCGTTACTGTTCAAATTTATTTCTTAACTTTTAACCTATCTACCTGTGGTATTAGAATTAAACAATGGTTTCGAATTCACCTGTATAAAGTTGCGAGTTGGGAGAGTCAGGTAGTAAAAAAGTTACGAATTGGCCGGTGTACATTTTGATTTGAAAAAGTTTGTCATTAAGAGTTACGAGTTGGCGCGTGTCCATAAGATCCGATATAACGACCTTCACCCATTTATTTAATGAATAGAAATTAAATGATATGTAATTGTTGTGTCATTGCTGCTCCACAATATCAGTAATCTCGAGTAATTTGTTTGCATCAATTAAGTGCCAAAACAAACCCTCAAAACTCTAGATGACGTACCTTAGCAGTAACTCTTGGCACCCAGGTGCTTCGGAGGTCGGTTCTGAATGCAAATTCGTGTTTAGTGACCCCAAATACCCCGAAATAAGAAAATCTGGCCCTTAATATACTGATTTTAACATTTTTCTATGCGTTTTATATACTTTAAAATGTAATAATGCATTTCCACCTATTTTTGTATTGTAGACTTTTTTCCAGGCATCATCCTAATCCTAAATACAATGCAAAAAGTTGCAAGTCTCTATGTACCTACTATATTTAAAAATAGATTTATTTCTGTATTTTTAGTGTTAAACGCCCCGGTCTAATAAAAACAATGCCATACCTACATGTAAAATTAAAGTTGATGATCATAGTCTAGAAATATTATCATAATTTTTACATATTTTCCGGTCAATCTAAGCTATTTTTTTCTAGGTCTGATAAGAATAGTGTGTATTTATTATTAAAAACTAATGTGTTGCATTTTTCTTCAAAACAACTAACATCTGTAAAATTCTGTGAATTATCTACCTCGACAAATCGTATAGACATCTGTTTCTGGGTGCATGCTTTGTTAAATGATATACCTCCCTCTGTTTCAGCTATTTCTCAGCGTCCTGTAATTCTGTAAAACTCTTCATAGCTTTAGCCCTTCATAGATAAAATTTTAGTTAACGGTACTGAAACCGAACACTTGTGGAATACCGGTCCGACTCCGATATCAACCGAGTAGATACAATACTCAAAATCCAAAATAGGTACTGGCTCTGATACGATTGGTGCGAAGTAACGAAGTAATCAGAGTATTCAAATTAACGATTTGCCTCTCTGTATAGTAATCGTTACTTTTGGTATTCGTAAGTAACGAGTACTTTGTAACGAATAGTTACTTTTTCAACATCACTAAACGGCGATAGTATCCTAGGCACATGACGTCCATAATGGGCCTCGTCTGGAGTTTTATGGAAATTCGATACAAAATCACTGCAAACTCATTACTCGGGGGATTTTTGGGGACGCTGATCACGAATATCATTACGGCGAGGTTTGGAAAAATTCGATACAAAATCAATGCAAACTCGTTACTCGGAGGTTTTTGGGATCGCTGAATAAGAACGTTATGTCGTCAATGGTGTCCCAGATACTTGGTGTCAACGAGGGGACTCTTCTACAGTAGTTTTATGTAAATTCAAAATCAGTTGGTCCTGCCTATCAGGTGCCTTGGATACTTTTACCGACATGCTATTCGTGTTCAGCGATCTCAAAAACCTCCAAGTAACATCCGATTTTATATCGAAAATCGCTAATAACAATTCTTCATTTGGGTCTAAGAAGACGTACCGTATGCTCTGAAAATTTGAATAAACATTTGCAATTATGTCTCAACAATTTATATGATATACATGATATTTAAATATGTTACACAATTACTAGAGAAAAAATAAAAAATATAATTTAAAAAAAACTGTTACCGAATTGCATTGTCCCAGAGAACGGCAGTTCTCGCCAGTGGCGCACAACCTCCCTACATGAGACACTATATATGTATACACGAAATTTTCTATTTTCTAAATCTGACTGAATTGAAAATGGGCCAAATCCTATCTTAAACTTTATGAAAAGACTCGCCCATCCATATGTCGACCGTCCATTTTGGTCCAAGGGTGTGGATTTTACGGCCCTCTCCAATTACGGTATGTTTTTCGTTCTGATCCCCAAAGCTCCCAAAAAGTACAAAAATTTAAGTTAGACCTCAGCGGCTTCTGATAGTACTTACTGATTATTACATTTCCAATGAATGTCTAATTTTGAAAATCGGTTATACCAGCGTTTCCCAACCGGTGGGTCGCGACCCACTAGTGGGTCGCGGGCGGATTTCAGGTGGGTCGCGGCGAGGCTCTTACAGTAGCTGAATATCAGTACATTTATATCATCATAGGTGACGGATGGGTCACGAATATGAAAAAACATCAGAAGGTGGGTCGCCAGACAGAAAAGGTTGGGAACCCCTGGGTTATACCATTCAAAAGTTACCGAGCTCAGAAATTTAACTCAATTTCTATTTAAAAAGGGGAAAATGTTTGTATGTATGCATGTTTGTAGGTGTGTCGAAAAGTTACACCGATCTGAATTTTTTTTCTGTGTTTCAAGAGGGGGTCGGGGCCGATTCAGAACCGGTGTAGTTTGTGACTTTTGACCACCCATAAGCCAGCTATAGGACTTGGTAGGTACAAAACGGCATATTTTTTGGGGTTATGTATCTTATGTATGTTCAAAGAGAGACAGGAAAACCGCAATTACTCAGTATAGCCGAAAAACTGAAAAATTTTACTTTGAAAATTTTTGTTTTTGGACAATTATTCAAAATTTCAACCTCCCAATAACTGAGCTTTTGTAGGATGACTTTAGACGTGTCTAACGGTGTATGCCGACCCTATAGGAAGCTTAACGTGTAATCGAGAAACACTCAAGTTCATTCAAGTTCATACATTTAATTTATGATATTTCTCATACAAAAATAAAAAACCTCTAAACCCCGTAAAAATGAGTGGCGCACACCCTATACCCTATTCCAGCTAGAAAAAAGCTGATATGAATATTGAGTGGCGCAAAACTGTATTTGCATCTTGACGGAAAATAAAATTATAGCATTATTTAAGAAATTTTCAGTAGTAATTGCACAAGAGCTCTGAAATTATTGAATTTTTCCCGAGTGACACTTTGACAGTTTTAATTTCACGAGCCGAAGGCGAGTGAAATTATGTCAAAGTGTCACGAGAGCAAAAATTCTATATTAATTTCAGAGGTGGAGTGCAATTTGTTGCGATTATTTCATGAATAAAACTGTTCAAAACCAAAATTTTATTGTAATTTATTTATGTAAGTACCATTAAACACACAGTTTTTATAAATATTTGACGATTGAAAGTCATCACTTTTATAATTTTTAAAACATTAATTGTCATTAATGTCACTGAATGTATTTTTTCGTACCAACGAAGAGCATCTGACGTAATATAGTTAACGACGGGAGATTATCAAAAATTATCGATTTAATTCAGATTTCTGTAGCTTTCTATTGGTCAGAATCTCCTATGAAGGAAATAATCAATAATATTTGCTAAATTTGATGTAAAACGCGCCACAAGTGGCGAAAATACATTTTTGCGCCACGTAATATTCATATCAGCTGTTTTGTATACTCTGTACGTTAAACTCAGACACACTGGCTAGTGATTTTAGTTGGTAATTTTTTTGTTTTTGGCCAATTTTGCCAAAATTGACAAAATTACTAAGAATTTAGTAATTATTAACTATTTAGTAATTATTTTTTTAAAAATTTTACCAAATTGTGAAAATTACTTACCAAAATCACTAGCCAGTTGTGTCTGAGTTTAGCGAACCGACTATAGCTGGAATATTGTGTGCGCCGCTCATTTTTACGGCATTTAGCTGTTTGTTATAGATACTTAAAAGCTTCCAAACTTTCATATTGCTTGTATTAAATTTTTAGGCAATATAACGAGTTTTGGTATTTACAACAATAAAATAAATCAAAATACCCAAGAAAATACTCGGTTCATCGCTTTGAAATCTCCAATAACGAAGAGTCACTTATTGTTAATATAATAATTATTTGTAGTGCCTCAGTTGTATCGCGCCACACCCAAGCTCGTGGGCGTAGGCCCGAGAAGCCGATGTTGATATTAAAATACCTATCTATTTAATTAACTTATATTTCTAAACCTACTTTGTTTAATATGCCATAACCAACTTAAAACTTTCTAGTGATGTTTACTTCTCTTTGATAAGTAACCTACGACCTAATTTTGTCGACGTCTAATGAAAACTGATTAAATATGTATTATTCGAGTATGTATTATTCATACCTGTATTCTGTTCATATAATATTTCGAACAATTTCCTTAAAATCCCATGTCATGTTTTTATAGATAATTTTATTGGTTTTGAGATGGGTTCACATAAAATTGCATTTTGTATTTAATAGTGAATAGAACTGTATGTGATTATGTATTAGTGATGTATGTAATTATGTATGTGATTATGTGAGTGTGTGATTATGTGAGTATGTGATTATGTATAGTGATTATGTATTATTCATATGTGAGTATGCGATTATGTGAGTATGTGATTATGTATTATTCACACCTGTATTCTGTTCATATAATACTTCGAACAATTTCCTTAAAATCCCATGTCATGTTTTTATAGATAATTTTATTGGTTTTGAGATGGGTTCACATAAAATTGCATTTTGTATTTAATAGTGAATAGGAAGCTTTCTTGTACGTATAAAGGTATGTATAGATATGCGCGCCGTGTGTACGCCGTGCGTTCTTGGTGCCGAGAGAAATTGGATCGTGTGCGCACTGTTTATGTGCCACTTGAAAACACGTACTAACGCGTACTAATCTAACGAATCCGCCACGAACGCGTACCGCACATACGGCGCGAAGTTTTCGGCGCGCATATCTATACGTACCTTAAAAGGATATATCCAAATTATTAAATAGAACTCATAATCAGTGTTATATTCATTCCATGCGATTTCGCTTACTGTGCTCTGGATGTGTTCGTAGATTTCTCTTGTATTTATATCTGTTGTTCTCGGGTGCATAATTGCTGTCACATGTAACTGACTGAAGTCCTGAAGTATAGTTTATAAAAAGTAATACTAATAGTTAGTAAAAAAAGGATAACAAGTGGGAGAAAAACAACTTAAAATAATCTGCTATGCGGACGATGCCATACTAATTTCTCAAAGTGAAGATGATTTACAGTCAGAAAATTTAACATGTTAATTTCCCCAAAAAAGACAAAATGCATGGTTATAACAGGAAATCCAATAAGATGCAAATTAAAGCTAAAGGATAAGATAATAGAACAAGTGATGGAGTTTAAATATCTAGGTATCACACATCTAGCTACGGAAAGCTCGAAACAAAAGTGAAAGATCAAGTGCTAGTACGTTCTTTAAAGGTAAAATTTTGCAATACCTCTAAATTTTAAAGAACCGCTTGGATTGACATGAAATTTGACATACACATAGCTAACAAGGCAAAGAAAAAAAGTGATATTGTGTCGATGTGTGCTTTTGCCCTAGGGGTGAGTTTCACCCCCTCTTGGGGGTGAAAAATATATGGTCGAAATAAGTCCGGAAATGGATAAAATGACTAATTCTAAGCAACTTTTGTTTTATAAAGTTTTTTCACCAAGTTAATACTTTTCGAGTTATTTGCGAGTGAATATGTTAATTTTTCTACAAAATTACCACGTTTTCGGACGGTTTTTCGCAAATAACTCAAAACCTAAGTATTTGGCCCCAAAAAAAATTCTTATCAAAAATATAGCACGTAAAAAAGTGAAAAACATGGTGTATACATTAGGTCAGGGTCTAGGACATTTCGCCGTCGCCGTTTCGCCGTTGCCATTTCGCCGTCGCCGTTTCGCCGTCGAGCCATTTCGCCGTCGCCGTTTCGCCGTCGAGCCATTTCGCCGTCGCCATTTTGTTGTTAGCATTCGTACTTATAATTTCGGGATGATCATTACTTGTATATAAGTTTTGAATGGTTTTCGAACGATTATATACTATCACTTTTGCATAATGAAGTTTTTTATTTTTGATGCAGTAAAAACAATTGAAATTGAAATCTGTAAATATTTTATTTTTCAGACGAAAACAATGTATAGTTGAATACGAAAATATAACTTGGTTTTACTAGCAACATCAGCATTTTATTTACACTGACATTTAGTATAAAAAAAAAGTTAGTACGTTATCAAGTTCTTGCGACATTTAGTATAAAAAAAGTTAGTATATTATCACGTTCTTGTAAACTTAACCAATGCCGGTATGGCGACGGCGAAACGGCCGACGGCGAAGTGGCTCGACGGCGAAACGGCCGACGGCGAAGTGGCTCGACGGCGAAATGGCGACGGCGAAACGGCGACGGCGAAACGTCCCAGTCCGTTAGGTCACTATACCTAGTAGGAACAGAGTTATAGCTAATGAAAAATAGGTTCATATTCCTCAAATTCCAAATCGAATATTTTAACGTGTCATAACCATAAAACATAGCACTTGTTTGGGGAAAAATCATTTTAACTTTTTGAAAGTATTTAAAAAATGCTTATTTTTGTTTTGTAAAAAAAATTTTTAGCATCAAAAGTAAACAAGTTACGCTCAAAATAAAGTTGGTCCCTTTTTTTGGTAAGAAATCGGGAAAATCACCCCCTAATTAGCATTTGAAATGAACTTAATTGTAACCACTTCACAAGTTTTTTACTCGCGTATGTATTGATCATGTGATCTGTAAGTTTCGTCGGTTCAAAGTCCTAATTTTTGAAAGAGCTGTAGTTAAAAGAGCTTTAACGATTTACTTATCACGAGTGTATGCAAATTTAGAAACACCGAGTCTCCAATCTTTGTCTTACAGAAAAACAAAAAAATACAAAATATTCAGAAAAGTAAAACCGACTTTTTTTATTGTATAAGCTTTTTGGTATCTCTAACAATTTTTAAGTTATTTTGAAAAAAAAAGCATTTTTTCAAAATTAAAATTTTTGAGAATTTTACTTTAAAATCTAATTTTTTCAAAAATAAGCAATTTGAATCGATGAAACTTACCGATCATATAAACACAAAATAAGTAAAGTAAGTTGTGAAGCGGTAACGATTAATTTCATTTAAGTTGCTAATTGGGGGGTGATCTTCCTGATTTTTTTTGCCAAAACAAAAGGGACCAACTTTATTTTGAGCGTAACTTGCTTACATTTGATACTAGAAATTTTTTTTATAAAAACAGAAATAAAGCGTTTTATAAACACTTTAAAAAAGTTGTAATGTGTTTTCCTTAAGAGTGCTTTATTATTTGGATATTTCACATTGAATTATTCTATTTGGCATTTTTCGAATATGAACCTATTTTTCATTAGCTATAACTCTGCTTTTGCTAGGTATAGAGACCTAGTATAAACACCGCTTTTTTTCACTTTTTTATGGGCTATAGTTTTGCTAGGAATATTTTTTTCGACAAAATGCTTACGTTTTGAGTTGTGCGAAAAACCGTCTAAAAACGTGGTTATTTTGTTGAAAAATAAACATATTCACTTGCAACTAACTCAAAAAGTATTGATTTGGTGAAAAAACTCTATAGAACGAAAGTTGCTTAAAATTAGTCAGTTTATCCATTTCGGGACTTATCTTGGACATATATTTTTTCACCCCCGAGATGGGGTGAAAGTCACCCCCAGGGTAAAAGCACACATCTGTACCATATCACTTTTTTCCTTTGACATGTTAGCTATGCGTATGCCAAATTTCATGTCAATCCAAGCGGTTCTTTTAAATTTACAGCAAAAACCGTGAATACTATGAATAGAGCAAGCAGAGCGGCAGATTGCCTAAATGACACAATATGGAGAAATAAAAATATCGGAAAAGAAATGAAATGAAAAAGAACTGAAAGCCAAACACCACCTGGCACAGAGGGGACTAAAAGATAGTTCGAAACAGCGGAGATGAAAACCCTTAGAAAAATGGGACGTAAGGGATGGTAAGACACTATGGGACAGAGCTAGAAGTACAGACATACGACGGAGATGCAAGGTGGAGAACATTTGGGCTATAACTCACCGGGACGCCATAGCCACGTTGCCAGCGACGCGCGACGTTTTCAATTAACTCTTAATGGCAGCAGTGTTCCCAGACGATTTTTCTGATTTTCTGATTATCAGTAAAATCAGTAGATTTCAGTAGAATCATTCGTTTCAAAAAATCGGTAGAATTCTGTAGATTCAGTCGGTAGAGTAATTTACATTTATACATAGGCAACTAGATGTTTAAAAAAATCAGTAGAATTCAGTAGAAGGGGTCCAGATATCTACTCAAAAAATCGGTATAATTCGGTAGATTCAGTCGATAGAGTATTTTCGTGGAGTCGTTTATACATAGGCAACTAGATGTCTGGGGGATGGGCGAGATGGGGGGAAATGCAACTCTATAAAATCTGAAAGGCCGGCTGCAGCAACGCTAGATGGCGGCTAAAGCATAAAAAAATACGATGATTTATGTCTTCTTCTTCTTCTTCTTCTTCTCCGCGAGACTAGGATTACTCCTGTTTGTCTGCCTCTTATTCTGTTTCAGTTGTTGACTGTACATTGTCTTTCCACCTTTTCGGCGACCTTCCAACGGGTCTTCTGCTATACGGCTTGTTGTTTTTACAGATGTTCGCTAATCTGATGATTTATGCCAATTTTTATATTTCAGGTAACTTGATTATTTTTTCAGCATCTCAGTAGATTTAAGGATGCAATCAGTAGATCAGTAGACGAGGTTCGAGATCAGTAGATATGTTACAGTTCAAGTTGACATTAATTTCTAGAATCAGTTGTTTGTGTGAATCAACTCTTACTAAATGACATTGGGAAGAGTTGACTTTTCTAGTTGGAGTCTACTTTTACGTAAATGTTGAATAAAAATCTTCATTTTATATTTTATAATCAACTTTTACTAAAACCAGCCGTTTGAGTTGACTCGAACTAGGAATAGTCAACTCCAACTAGATAATGAAGTTGAACTATAACAGATATACTGATTTTTCAGTAGATCTGGGAACACTGAATGGTCGGTAGCTCACTTGGCTACCACGCCAATTGGGTTCGAATTGGATACGTCGCCACTGTCTACCGCTCCTTCTGTGGAGACTGGCTACCCTGGCTACTTGGCGGCGATACCAGCAATATAAATTATTAGAGTCTATATACCGTCGCGGTCGCTCATTCAGTCGCCAACTTGCCAACCACTTACCACTTGAAATCTCGGAAGCAAAATGAGTTTTGATAGGGAAAGATTTATTCATAAAATGATGCCAATGACATTCTCACGTAATTGCAAATTTTTCAGAATATTTCAATAAATCTTCATATCATTTGACAAAAACACAACTTTCGCTTCGATATGATAAAAGGATGTACCCATATTTTTACCTTCTACTTTATTTTTGCAATGTAGATAAAAATAATATAACAGTGAGATTTCTTCCACGTCCTGTGTCTATGTAGCGGCTGTAGGTTGTCGCGACGTTCTTGGCGACTCATGGCGACCCACGGTTACCAGTAGTAGCCGTGGCGACGTCCTTGGCTACGTCGCCATGGTGTCCCGGTGAGGTACGGCCTTTAATAACACACATACACATTCCAATGGCCATTAGTTGTCGAGGGGTTAGGCTCAAAAAAAATCTTTGACTTTTCAAGTTTTAGCAAACAAAATTATTATTAAAAATGGTTTTCACGGATGAACAAAAGCGATCTATGCTCGAAATGAATTTTATAAATGGCCAAAAATTAACGGAGAATGGGTTGCCAACCGAGATGCTTTTGAAGATATTGTTGAAGAATTTTCCACTGTTGCGGTTCATTATGACGTCCTTTGTATAACTATTCGTCGCATTGTAGATGTTTATAGCTAAACTGCAAGCGTAACTCACAAGCCAGGGGCAGGTAGGCCTAAAGTGAAGAAAACATCGAACTGGTCAGTAGTTATTGTAGATCAGCCACATAGACATACATCAATTCCGGATTTACATCAACAGGTAGATCTTTCATATGAACTTGCCAGCGTATTCTTAAGCAAGATTTACATTTTCATCCGTATCGTTTACAAGCCTTCCATGAACACACCCTAAACGACTATCCCCAAACTCTAGCCTTCTGTAAATTATTTCTGAACAATCTCAATAATAATGCTGATGTATAGTACAGATAACCCGCATTATTTTATTGAAACGCCTTTATATTCACAGACATTTGGAGTTTGAGCTGCTAAAAGCAAGTGACATATTGTAGGACCCATAGGTTTCGAAAAGATTATATGCTGAAATTCTATGAAAGCATGCCAAAAGATATAGTCAAGCAATTTTAACTTCATAAATCAATTGATGGATGATGAATTAATAGAACGGTATTTTCAATAAGACGGCACTCGAATTCATACAATGCAATGCTGCAATATTTGAATTTTATTATGGACTTTTTCGACAATAGGGTCATCAGTTTAAATACGCCTATTATATCCCTCCTCGATCATGTCATTTGACTCCCTGTGATTTCTTTCTGTGGCCATAGTTAAAAAACTCAATTTTTAAAATTCCTGTACCGGATTTGGAAGATCTTAGATAAAGAATAGAGAATCATTTTGAAGAATTCAATGATACTCTGTGGGTCTTAAACAATTTTATTAACTCAATGAAAAGAAGAGTTACGTTATGTAGATATGGTGGTGAATATGTTACCGGCCAAACACGATTTCAGGACAAACTAGTGTGGCCTAGGCCAAACTACTTTGTCCTGAAGGCGATAGGATAAACTAGTTTGGCCTAGGCCAAACTAGTTTGTTCTAAGCCCCGTAGGATAAACTAGTTGGGCCTAGGCCAAACTATTTGATTCTGATATAAATACGCAAACTCCAGGATAAACTATATATTCCAGCATAAATAAACATTATTATACAGGGTGTTTCATTAATAATTGTCCATATAGTAACTGGAGAAACCTTAGCACAAAATACGAAGGTTTAACCTAAAATACTTAAATAAAATGTGGTTGCTTACTGAGTTACAGGGTGTTTTATCTAAAAATTTAAAAACTATTTTTGCTCAGCATTTTAAAACTATTCTACGTATCCTTTTCATACTTGGCAGGTAGTATAAGTACTATACAAACTACTAAATTATGTTAAACAAATGTTTCTGGCTATTACCAGAGGCGTACGACGGGGGAAAGTGAATGGTTGACACTTTCCAAATACTACGCCATTGGCGAAATTGCTATTTTAGTTCAATTTTTGGATTCTCCAATACTTGCTATGAAAATAATATACTCTTCATTCGTAACGATAAAGTCGTTAGTTTTCGATATTTTTGAAGTTAAAAATGAAACGACACGGTTATTTTGATTAATGTATTGTGTCGCTTCATTTTTAATTTCAAATGTCTCGAAAACTATTCATTTTATCGTTACGAATGAAGAGTATATTATTTACATAAATAGTATTGCAAAATCAAAAAATTACACTAACATGGCAATTTCTTCAGTGGCGTAGAATTTGGGAAGAGTCAACCAGCCACTATCCCCTGTCGTACGCCTCTGGTAGTAGCTAGAAATGTTTATTTATCTTAATTTAGTAGGGTGTACAGTAGCTACACTTTCTGCCAAGTATGATAAGCATACGCCAAACAGTTTTAAAGTACTGGGTACAAATAATTTTTAAATTTTAATCATATGAATCATTTCATAAATTAATCAAAATAACTGTGCCGTTTCATATTTAACTTCAAATATCTCGAAAACTAATGACTTTATCGTTACCAACAAAGAGTATATTATTTACGTAGAAAGTATTGGATAATCTAAAAATGGCACTAAAATAGAAATTCCTCCAGTGGCGTAGAATTTGAGAAGGGTCAACCATTTACTATCCCCTGTCGTACGCCTCTGGTAGTAGCTAGAAACGTTTGTGTATCATAATTTAGTAGGGTGTACAGTAGTCGAACTTTCTGCCAAGCATGAAAATCATACGTCGAATAGTTTTAAAATGCTGAGCAAAAATAGTTTTTAAATTTTTAGATAAAACACCCTGTAACTCAGTAAGGAACCACATTTTATTTAAGTGTTTTAGGTTAAATCTTCGTATTTTGTGCTAAGGTTTCTCCAGTTACTATATGGACGATTATTAATGAAACACCCTGTATACCTACAAAGCCAACATCAGTAGATAAACTGAATAAACACTCTGTATTTTCGGCTGCAATGCTATTTAAATGGGGATTAATTTTTTTCGAATCCTGAGAAAACTAGTAAGTATTTTTGAAAAATTTAAACGCAGAATGAAAGATTACGTTCTTACCGAGGGCTGAAAGTCCCTGAAAACTTCTATAATGTTTATTTTAATAAGTTACATAGGTGAAAATCTAAGCGAAAATGTAGTGTGATTTTTAATTTCAAATATCTCATTCAAAAGAAACTTTTTATTTATTCTAAGGGACTTTCGGTCCTCGATAATAATTTAGTCTTTCATTCTGCGTTTAAATTTTTTAAAAATATTTATTAGTTTTTTCAAGATTCGAAAAAAATGGACACTATGTTCGTGGTGATATTTTCCAAATCGAACATTCGCTATTTTTGTCATACAACGCACTGAGTCAAAAAGAATATGATGACAAGACACTGACAGTTTTAAATATTTGACATGGCATCGGGAATATTTTGAGTTGTTGATTAAATAATATTGATATATAGTGTATTTGATAAATAATTGATTTAAGACGTGAACTTAATAAAAAGTTATTTATTGTGTATTATTTGTGGAAGATCCAAGCAGAGAATACATCAGGATAATATATTCTGTGATCCAAGTATTTTGTTGTTAAAGATGTTCAAAATTGTAAGCGTTCCACAGTAACAATATATTATTAAAAAATCACTTAAACACTTTTCCTCTTTTCTCGATTGAGTATTAGTTTTTGTTGTACATATAAATTATTACAATCACTGAATACACAGTTAGTAAAAAAATTATCACATTTATTAACTGAATTAATAATTTGAAATTATAAAAATAACAGTTATCCAAGAACATTCAAAAGCCATCTCTTTAAATTAATGATGACATTTTCAAGTAAAATGACATTTTATTAGTGTTTACATATCCATACCAGTGCGAATTTTACTACACGTAATTTGCCGTGTAAAGACACAAAAAGTAGGGATACCCGTAAAATATTTGCGAATTATGTACCGATGGCCTTAATAAAAAGTTATTTATTGTCTATTATTTTTATGGAAGATCCAAGCGGATAATACATCAGGATATATTCTGTGATCCAAGTATTTTGTTGTTAAGATGTTCAAAATTGTAAGCGTTCCATAGTAACAATATATTATTGAACAATCAATTTAGCAGTTTTCCTCTTTTATCGATTGAGTTTTAATTTTTGTTGTACGTATAAATTATTACAATCTCTGAATACATACATAGTATAGTTAGTGAAAAAATTATCACATTTATTAACTGAACTAATAATTTGCAATTATACAAATAACAGTTATCCAATAACATTCAAAAGCCATCTCTTTAAAGTAAATAATGACATTGTCAAGTAGAATGACACTGTAGTAATGTTTACATATCCATACGAGTGTAAATTTTACTACACGTAATTGGCCGTGTAAAGACAGAAAAAGTAGGGATAGACCTAAAATATTTGCGAATTATGTACCTGTGGCCTTAAAACGATAAATTAGTCGTTCAAAATAATGGATAATTGATTTATTTATTTCTTTTTCCATTAAACAATCATATTACCTATAAGAAATATTATGTGTTTTTCTATAAAATCAATAATTAGGTATACATACCTCACTTATAAAAATTATTATTTATTTTTCCATGCAGTGCTTTCGTGACACTTAAAATTGCGTAGCATCATTGACTTGTTTTACTTGCATCTGTTTGTGGAACAGTTTTTGTTGTTAGGAGTATTTTAAACTAAGAGAAGATATTGATGATAATGTTAAAGAAGCTATTAACGAAGAAAGTTTCTTTATCTGGAAATGACATTCAAAAAGCTAGAAAAAGTTCAGCTGACAATAGTGTGAAACAGGCAGGAAAATGAAAAAAAATTTTGATAAGTTTCATTTACCAACCAACAGTGGAGATAATTTGACTATACCAATTCCAGATGTTGACAAAGGAGAGGTGATCTCAGAAACATTGGAGATATTCTTAAGATCCATGACGAAGATTTTTACAAAGTTAGCATCAAACATAGTCATTAAATTAGAATCCCAAGTGCCGCCAACGTACTCCATGTAAAAATAAATAATAGTTTTTTTTAGGTATAATTATTGCTTTTATAAAAAACACTTATTATTTCTTATAATATGATTATTTGTAATACCAATTATCCATTATTTTGAACGACTAATCATTATAGTTTTAATAAAAATACATTTTTTGATAAAATACATATATTTTTGCAGTTACAGAATATTTTATTTAGTTTATCTATTTGTTTTGGCTTTGAAGAGCACTATAATGTTTATTTGGCCTAGGCCAAACTAGTTTATACTATCGCGGTCAGGACAAACTAGTTTGGCCTAGGCCAAACCAGTTTGTCCTGAAATCGGGTTTGACCGGTAACAGGACAAACTAGTTTGGCCTAGGCCAAACCAGTTTGTCCTAGGCCAAACCAGTTTGTCCTGAAATCGAGTTTGACCGGTAACAGATATATTATATATAGTGTGATCAACTAGCCCGAAAAATCCCGGACATGGCCCGAATTACGAAGTCGTGTCCCGGCGTCCCGGGCAAGGCTTCCAGGCCATCCGAATTTTCAACGTTTTGGTAAAATTCTGTTGTGAAATTTTGAATACGTTATTCTTGTAAGAATTCACATCAAATTAAATTGGTTGGACGAAAGAAAGTCGACGATTTCTAGAGTGTAATACGTAATACTAATATATATCACATCCAAAACGCTTGCATTTTATATCGTGGTATTACAGTTCTACAAAAACGCAAACCCTGGACTTTTTCCCGTTTCTGTATTTTAATTATCTTCTTCTGAAAGACGACTCAAAAACATGAATATCAAATGATACCTAATTATATTTTGATATTAACCTAAGGTTCTATTTACATGGAAATCCAACATCAGTTATATTTTCTAATTTTTCCCTTTTTGAGAACGATTTCCAGATTGGAAGCCAAACCATCAAAAACTAACAAAAATGTAATTATCATTACGACCCATCCCATCAAAAAAATGTTTGTCAACATAAAAATGTTAAATAATCAATAAAATGATATTTAAGTTCTATATTAAAAAAAATGGCCCGATTTTCATTGAAAAGTCCCGGATTTTAGGTTTTTTTCAGCCTTGTCCCGAATTGGACTGACTTGGAGTTGGTCACACTAATTATATAGCATCAGCATCTTCTTTAATTTTATTTATTATTGTTACTTATAGGTTTGTTAATTGTTTTGATTTTTTATTAAAGGTCTGTGTTAAAGGTTTTGGCTGATTTTTTATTTTTTACAATGTTAATCAAAATTAATTTATAAACCAATGAAACAAATTCAGAATAAAATACCTCCAACAACAAGGGATGAGATGAAAAATAGAATACAAAGTGTATTTCGATGTGTTAATTTACAAATGCTCCGTAGTATAAGTAGCTCATGCAATGATCGTTCTTATACATAAATGTGTTAGGAGATAATTTTGAACACCTTATGTAATTAAATATTAAAAATATTTTATTAAAAGTAGCTTCTAATTTTTTCAAACATGTTTTTTTGAAAAATGTATTACTGATAAATTATGTTTCGTTATTTATTTGTTACATTGTTACCTTTACATACAAAAGTAGTGTTTAATTGTCTTAACAAAATATTGTATTTTGTGTTTGTGTGTTTTTTTGTAAAATTTATTACTAATTTTCTTTGTTTATTTGTTGCATTTACATAAAAAGATAGTTTTTAATTGTTTCAAAAATGTTGCATCTAGTGGTTGTGTTTTTGTTTGTAAAATGTATTACTAGGTAATAAATTATTTTTATTTCTTTATTTTCTACAGTGTTACATTGATTACCGGATTGATAATCGGTAATCTTCAATTGTCAATTCAGTCATGGCTTACTTAAAATTTAGATAAATTTAAACACCTAAAATAATTTGCTCTGAAAAATGAAAATATCTCGAAAACTAATAAATTTGGGCATAGGGAATGTTATATAAAAATTAAAGTACGTTAATGTTACTTTCCAATAATGATATAAAATACAGGGTGTTCCATTTAACATTACTGAGGAAACAATGTACTTGCGTTTTGACTCAACCTGTATTTGATATAGAGAAAATTAGCAATATCAATCATTCTTAAAAATTTTGACAATAAATAAAAAAATATGGCATTAATAAACCATTGCTGTTGTGCTTATTTTTATTTATACAGGGAGTTGAACTTGTTACGATTTTCATACAAAATTGGTTATAACTTTGTAATTACCCTGTATAACATTACAAACCTTTATATTTTTGTGATGGAGAAGTTAACAGGATTTCGAATATAAAATAAAATATAGGGTGTTCCATTTAAAAAAACATAAGTTAGGTCTGCCACTGTGATATCGAACACCCTGTAACATTCTAACTAATTTTGTAATGTGAAGCTCAAAGTGGCTAAAATTTTTGTTATTAACTTTTATTGCTATCTATTACTATAGCGGAGCTATTGAGCTTTACCCTACTAATCAATCACCCTGTAAAATAAAGTAAGTAACCTGGTAAAATTAGGTACTGGATCCAATTGACGAGTTTTCCAAACAAAAAATTAAAGGTCAACTGTCACTTCATAATATTTCGCAACGTGTTGTTATCATAGTAATGAAATCAAAGCACGCTGTATTATTAGAAAGCGATTGTAAAGATAAAAAATAACGATCGGAAAAAGCTTTTGTCGGTCCCTAACGTCCATTTTCCGGTCTTGATCGGTAAAACCTTATTTTCTGGACAAAAAAATGGTTCAAAAAGTAAGTAGGTATATATTTTTGGGTCGGTTTAAAAAATACATTAAAAATTAGCATTAAAAATGGCCTCGGCACATGTATTATAATATAAAAGTGGTTTCAGTTAATTTTCTTGAAACTTTCGAAAGCTATACATAGCTTTATCATTGCTCCAAGACTCAGAAATCAATGGTTTATGGAGTATCATATTCCTACAACTGTTTATAAACTTAATTAATGCAGATATATTGGAATTACGTATATAATTTTGGGGTTGGGTAGGTATATTAACGATTATGCACGTGTATCACTATCAGCCTTTAGGCTAGCTAGTTAGTGTTAGTTTTCACAGTATTTAATAATGCAGTACCGTTCTAGTTTACTTTTAAAAATGTCACCTATATCTACTGCAAAAAATAATTAAAATCAGTCCAGTTTTTTAAATTCTGGTGATTTGGGTGGCCACGCTACTGGTCCATTGAAAAATGAAAATATCTCGAAAACTAATAAATTTAGACATAGGGAATGTTATCTAAAAATTAAAGTACGGTAATGGTACTTTTCAATAGTGATATAAAATACAGGGTGTTCCATTTAAAATTACTGATAAAATAATGTACTTGCGTTTTGACTCACCCTGTATTTGATATAAAGAAAATTAGCAATATCGACCATTCCTGAAAATTTTGACAATACGTTAAAAAATATGGCATTAATAAACCATTGTTGTTTTGTTTATTTTTATTTATACAGGGAGTTGAACTTGTTACGATTTTCATATAAAATTGGTTATAACTTTGTAAATACCCTGTATAATATACTAAACCTTTATATTTTTGTGATGGAGAAGTTAAGAGGATTTCGAATTTAAAATAAAATATAGGGTGTTCCATTAAAAAAAAAAACATAAGTTTGGTCTGCCACTGTGTTATCGAACACCCTGTAACATTCTAACTAATTTTGTAATGTGAAGCTCAAAGTGGCTAAAATTTTTGTTATTAACTTTTATTGCTATCTATTACTATAGCAGAGCTATTGAGCTTTACCCTACTAATCAATCACCCTGTATAATCTAAAATAAAGAATTAAGTTTATATCAACATGTCGGTTCTAAAAAGATACATTGTCCGTCACGCGACCGAAAATTATAGGCCTGGCTCCCGCGTACCAAAAAAAGTTAATTAATAGCAAGCTGAAAATTTGTTAATAGCTTAACGGTGTCTAGTCGGACAAACTTTGATGTACGGGAACACTGGAACAGAGGAAGTTTTAATTGTGGAACAGTTTAAAAATTTGGAATGTCAGATTACGAAAACGTCCCATGTATTTTGTCGGATATAACATCCAATTGATTTGTTACCCTTTCATTAATCTCTCATGCAAAAATCGGACTGCTATTACTAACCAACATGATTCCTGTCATTTGACATGTTCTTCGTGTTCCACTCATTAAAATTCCCAGTTGGTGATAAACACCAGTCTGGTTTTTGCATGAGAGCTTAATGAAATGGTAACAAATCAATTGGTTGTTCTGTCCGACGAAATACATGGAACGTTTTCGTAGTCTGACGTTCCACGAAATTTGAAACTTGTTCCACAATTAAAACTTCCCCTGTTCCAGTGTTCCCATACATCAAAGGTTGTCCGACTAGACACCGTTAAGCTATTTACAAATTTTCAGCTTGCTAATAATCAACTTTTTTTGGTAGACGGGATCCAGGTCTATTAGTGTTTTTCATGTCTCTTCAGGCTTCTAGGACTTGCTCTGGAATACGGAGCTCTGAAATTCCTACCTCGATGGGATTATTATTCATTTCAATCATTTAACTGGAAAACATTTTTTTTTGTTTTGTTTTCTGGCTTTGTTTAGAACCTGTAGCCACGTAATTACATATAAAATTGGTATTCATTCATACAAAATTGTACAGTATACACTTATAAATAAAGTAAAAATAAACTGAAAATTAGTACTAGATAACGAACGATCCACAATTATTTTTAGTCCAGAAAGCCACTGCGCATCCGCTAGGAAAAATATTCTAATTCGGATTTTTTGCACAATCTTACTCAAAAAGGACTCCTTTTAACAAATTTGCATGTTGCCAGGACCAAAAGGTGGTCAAAAATTTTTTAAACGTTTTTTTTTGTTTTTTTCCTAAAATAATTTTTTTTGCATGGAAAAAAGTTTTTTTAGGTTTTTTGGATCATTCCAAACAGAAAAGGTCTTTGGTGACTTTTCTCTAAAAATGATAGTTTTTGACATATGAGGGGTGTAAAATCAAAGGCGGCAATCTCCACTTTTTCATGTTTTGGGTTAGGGACGCCATTTGTTGCGTTTTTTTATTATCTGTTAGATAAAACTATTTGTAAAAACCAAAAGCGGTCTTAACTGTTTACAAATCGCAGTGAAAATTCATGTTAGGATCAAAAGCAGTAATATCCATAGCTGAGTGCGTACCAAACACGGCAATCTCCGCTGCGGGCCAATAAGAACCACGTTGCGCTCGCACGTGATCAACTGTTAATGTCGTGAACTCTGTCAAAACCTGTGAATATGTACCCGAACTTCCGGATATTTTTTTTACGTGATATGCATTTAAATTGCTTTTACATTATTGTTGAATATCAAAATATATTTTTCTTCACTAAGTAACCGACACAATGATGTTTAATTAGTTTCAAAACTGGTAATATCCTTATAGATCATTTTCATATCAGTCAATCTGCTAGCGTTGCAAACAAAAGCGGCAATCTCCAAACAAAAATATTTAAAAAAAGGAAAATAACTAATTTCTTAAGCTCCTCCTTCTGGACATCCGATCACAAACCAAATTTTATATGATTCCTATTAGTTTTATTGCGTTAATTTAATTTTGCTGCTTTCTACAGTTTTTCGCGGTTTCCCAAAATTATGGAAATGGGAGATTGCCGACTTTGATTTTACACCCCTCATATAAGCGATTAAAAATTGAAAAATTGCGAAGTCGGCCATTTTTAACAGTCAAAAACTATATGAAAAACTGAAAATTTGAATGTTGCCAAGATAGGCACATATTCTTTAAACATCGATTGATGAAATCCCGAAGAGTTTTTTGCAATACAATATTCAAAATTCCTTTGTTTTTTAATTGCTAATCAAGCGTGCGCGACACTATTTTCCACCGACAGTATGGTGCAAATGAAACGAATAAATTCGTTATTTCGTAAACCGGCGACTTTAAGGAAAAATCCCGAAACAGGTCGATTTTTATTTTTAAGTTATGATATTGTGGCATATATGGTATACTAGTGACGTCATCCATCTGGACATGATGACGTAATCGATGATTTTTTTAAATGAGAATAGTGGTCATGTGCTAGCTCATTTGAAAGGTTCTTCAATTCTCTATTCAGTAATATAAACATTTACATAATTATTTATACAGGGTGTCCAAAAAAATTTTATTGAATTAAATTATTTGACAAAAAAAGAAGTAGAAGGACACCCTGCATAAATAATTATGTAAATGTTTTCATTACTGAATAGATAATTGAAGAACCTTTCAAATGAGCTACCACACGACCCCTATTCTCATTTAAAAAAATCATCGATTACGTCATCACGCCCATACGGATGACGTCACTAGTATACCATATATGCCACAATATCATAACTTAAGAATAAAAATCGACCTGTTTCGGGATTTTTCCTTAAAGTCGCCGGTTTACGAAATAACGAATTTATTCCTTTCATTTGCACCATACTGTCGGTGGAAAATAGTGTCGCGCACGCTTGATTAGCAATTAAAAAACAAAGGAGTTTTGAATATTGTATTGCAAAAAACTTTTCGGGATTTCATCAATCGATGTTTAAAGAATATCTACCTATCTTGGCAACATTCAAATTTTCAGTTTTTCACATAGTTTTTGAGGGTTAAAAATGGCCGATTTCGCAATTTTTCAATTTTTAATCGCTTATATGTCAAAAGCTATCATTTTTAGAGAAAAGTCACTAAAGATCTTTTCTGTTTGGAATGATCCAAAAAACTAAAAAAAAGTTTTTTCCGTGCAAAAAAAATAATTTTAGGAAAAAAACAAAAAAAAAACGTTTAAAAAATTTTTGACCACCTTTTGGTCCTGGCAACATGCAAATCTGTTAAAAGGAGTCCTTTTTGAGTAATATTGTGCAAAAAATCCGAATTAGAATATTTTTCCTAGCGGATGCGCAGTGGCTTTCTGGACTATTTCCCCAAAGCTATCCGAGCAAGAAAATTACGTATGGGCCATTCCACGAACATACGCCTGTTTTGGATTACTTCGACAACGAATATTTTACTGTGCAACATAAGAAGTACGAAAGTAAATGGCGCTAATAATTATTCCAATAAACAACAATGTAATTTGCAATTTACTTTCGTTATTCTTATTTTGCACAGTAAAATATTCGTTGTCGAAGTAATCCAAAACAGGCGTATGTTCGTGGAATAGGGTATATGGTATATGTCCGAATTGCAAAGAAAGAAATGTCACGGATGAACTAGGGCCATCTACCGAAAAACAAAGTAAGTTATCAATCGAAGTAGCACAGAAAACGACAATAAATATCGTCTTCATACCACCAGATTAACAGGTGGAATACTTTCTTTGGTTACACCTCCTGAGATTTTGAAAATTTATAAATCATACAGGATACCTAGGAAATTAAGATGAGAGAATTTTAAATAATTCACAACTCATCTGCTCAGCGTGGTAAAAGCTCCAACAAGAAAGATTCCTTAATACTCAAACAAAAGAGTAAATGAATTAAAAATGTATAAACATTCTCAATTTATTTGCAACACGAAAATGCAGCAGCTGCATAATCATCATCATCCAGCCTCAAAAGTCCACTGCTGAACATAGGCCTCCTCCCCTCGTTTCCAACCCCATCTATCCTGCGCCGCCCTCATCCAGTTTTTATTTACCTTTCTTAAGTCGTCAGTCCATCTTGTAGGCGGTCGACCGACGCTTCTCTTGTCTTCTCTTGGCCTCCATTCCAATAACCTCTTCGTCCATCGCCCATCTGTCATTCTGGCTACGTGTCCTGCCCATCTCCACTTCAACGTGGCTATCCTCTCGATGACGTCAGTCACCTTTGTTCTTCTCCTAATTTCTTCGTTTCTGATTTTGTCTCGCAGAGTTATTCCTAGCATTGACCGCTCCATTCTTCTCTGCGTGACTCTTAGTTTGGTAGCCGAGGCTTTAGTTAAGGTAAGTGTTTCTGATCCGTACGTCAAGACTGGGAGGACGCACTGATCGAATACCTTTCTCTTTAGACATGTGGGTAACTCACTTTTAAAAGTTTCTCTCAGTTTTCCAAATGCTGCCCACCCAAGACCGATTCTTCTCTTCAGCTGCATAATAGTATGGTCAAATCTGAGAGTATAGGAAGAGTCTATACCGGTTTCGGGCGTTGTTTCCCCCTCATCGGTAGTCCTATATCCTCCTCTCTCAGATTCTTCCACGTACCACACTTTGGGCCTTTCCCAAAAAAAATTTCTTCTTTGACGGTTTGGACTTTGAGATCCCTATGTATATTATTGTTGGAAATGTACCAAGGAGCTTGGCACAGTTGCCTTAGAACTTTTGATTGAAAGCGCAGTATCTTGAGTAGGTTTGTTTCACTGGCAGTTCCCCAGATTTGGATGCCATACGTCCAGATGGGTTTCAGTACACATTTGTAGATCAGCAGTTTATTGTCTAGACTTACGCGTGATTTTTGATTCATGAACCAGTACATATTTCTATAAGCGAGTCCCAGTTGCAGTCGTTTGTTCCAAATATGCTTATGCCATGTTAGGCGGCTCTCTAGGTAAATCCCCAAGTATTTGACGTCACTTTTTGTTGACAGTGGTGTGTTGTTAAAGGTTACAGCTGAATTGATGCCCTTCCTTAGTGTAAACGTAATGTGTGTTGACTTGGAGCTATTTGACTCTCCACAGTTTAAACCATAATTTCAAGTCTATTTAAGTGAAAAACGACGAAACTCCAGCGACTCCATTTTCAAACAAATAAATATTTAAAAATAAAATCTTTGGATTTCTTAATTCGGAAAACATATTCTCCCTTATACCTATTCTCATCCTTCTAAAATTTGCAAGGAATAAAGGGTGATGAACGCAGAGACATGGGGATGGGGAGTCTATATAGTTGCACTCCACAACACATCAACTCATCGAGGCAAAGATCAACAAATCTGTCTCCTAGTACTCAATACGTGAGTGAAACGCAGGGAGATAAAGGCATTTAATATTTAATTTCGATTCAGAGACCATTACCATCTCGCTATGGACCATTTCGAATTTTTGTTCTCCTCGGGAGAGCTTGTAATGATGCTCTGAATCGAGCCAGTCTAATTTAGATTCAGAGCATCATTACAAGCTCTTCTGAGGAGAACAAAAGTTCGAAATGGTCCATAGAGAGATGGTAGTGGTCTCTGAATCGAAATTAAATATTAAATGCATTTATCTATTTAAGAGGATCGGAACATATTTTCGGCTGCAATGCTATTCAAATGGGGATTCATTTTTTTCAAATCCTGAGAAAACTAATAAGTATTTTGGAAAAATTTAAACGCAGAATGAAAGATTACGTTATTAGCGAGGGCCGAAAGTCCCTGAGAACTTCTACAATGTTTATTTTAATAAGTTACAGGGGTGAAAAAACTAAGAGAAAATTTAGTGTGATTTTTAAATTCAAATATCTCATTCAAAATAAACTTTTTATTTATTCTAAGGGACTTTCGGCCCTCGGTAATAATTTAGTCTTTCATTCTGCGTTTAAATTTTTCAAAAATATTTATTGGTTTTTTCAGGATTTGAAAAAAATTAACACAATGCCGTGGTAATATTTTCCAAATCTGTCTTTGTCTTACAAAGCACTCAACCGAATATAATATTGTCAGCATATATTGTCAGTCAGACACTGACAATCAGTGACAATTTTAAATATTTGACATTGCATCGGGAATATTTTGAGAAATTGATTAAATATTATTGATATATAGTGTATTTGATAAATAATTGATTTAAGACGTGAACTTAATAAAAAATTATTTATTGTGTATTATTTGTGAAAGATCCAAGCAGAGAATACATCAGATATATCCTGTGATCCAAGTATTTTGTTGTTAGAGATGTTCAAAATTGTAAGCGTTCCAAAATAACAACATATTATTAAAAAATCACTTTAACACTTTTCCTCTTTTCTCGATTGATTATTAGTTTTTGTTGTACAAATAAATTATTACAATCACTGAAAACATAGTTAGTGAAAAAATTATCACATTTATTAACTGAATTAATAATTTGCAATTATAAAAATAACAGTTATCCAAGAACATTCAAAAGCCATCTCTTTAAATTAATTATGACATTTTCAAGTAGAATGACATTCTAGTAATGTTTACATATCCACACCAGTGTGAATTTTACTACACGTAATTTGCCGTGTAAAGACAGAAAAAGTAGGGATACACGTAAAATATTTGCGAATTATGTACCCATAGCCTTAAGTGACTTGGTAGTATCTGAGAAACTAGGGTCGGATTTTCGTGGCAGGCTATTAGGAGGGTGTCATCAGCATATGTTGCAATTGTTGTACGATCTGAAGTTGGTATATCTGCTGTAAACAGGAGGTTAAGTGTGGGTCCAAGGACACTTCCTTGGGTTACGCCAGAGTGGATGGGATGTAGAGTAGTGAGGGCCTCCCCTAGTTTTATGTGGTACGATCTGCCGGTGAGGTATGTTTGTAGGAACATGCAGATCGGATGAGGCATTTGTCTTTTTCAAGTTTTGATATTAGAAAGAAATTGGTGAAGACAATATTATTTATACAGGGTCACATAAAACTTTCAGAAAAGTAATAAAGGATATGGGATTTAATTTAACTTATAGCCATTCCTCTCATACCTATGACAAAAACTAGGGAGACAATACCACCAAAAGTTTACACAACTAGTGTCCAAAGATCAGAGTGTGATTATTATTCACGCAGGCGGCGAAATGGGTTCCATAAAAACGCACGTTTAATATTTAAATCTGGTACTGGGGACTACCAAAGTCGGGAGATTATCCCAGAATTGTGAACTAAAATAATTATACAAGATGGATTCATATATATGTTACCGGTCAAACCCGATTCCAGGATAAACTAGTTTGGCCTAGGCCAAACTAGTTTGTCCTGAACGCGATAGGATAAACCGGTTTGGCCTAGGCCAAACTAGTTTGTTCTAGGCCAAACTAGTTTGTCCTAAATGCGATAGGATAAACTAGTTTAGCCTAAGCCACCCTAATTTATCCTGATATTAATATGGGCACTGCAGGAGAAACTAGTGCGGCCTAGTATAAACATTATAGTATACCTACAAAGCATAAATAAATAGATATTTAAACTTCTCATTTGTTTCGGCCACTTGTCATGTCGTATAATATTAATATATCTACATAGTAATATATAGATATAAATTAATGCTCTAGAATATCGTTAAGGGTTGCAGCTACGATAGATTCAATTGGATTCAGACTAGATTTTATCAAATGCAGCTGTAACAAAACACTCCAGCCGCACTTACAACTATTTCTCAAACATATGCAAGTGCAAGTAGGCAATGATACTCCACAATTCTAAGTGTCACCAAAGCACTCCGCGGAAAAATAAATCACAATTTTTATAATTGAGGTATATTTATTGCGTTTATAAAAAAACACTGATTACTGTTTATAATAATATGATTCAGTGGCGGCTCGTCAGAGGAGGCAAGGGAGGCTTAGCCTCCCCATAAATTTTTTACACACGCTACACTGTTTTGTTTATCATGAATCGCGAAAACAACAAGTACTCTCACTATTATACAACGTGTAAATTCCATATTATCACTAAATATCCATACGCACGGAGCATTAGCATTAGAACGCATGATTGCGTCTCAGTTTTTTTATGTATTATTGTAGGCAGGACCCTGGGTTATCCCGAGATGCATGAACGGAGCCGAGAAGTGGAACAGCCTCCGTAGCTGATGCACCGCGCAGCGCAGCAGGTATTTAAGGAGACGCGGTCTCCTAACAGTGGCATCTACGGTGCCATCACACGCTGCCCGGAGATATACCAAGGGAGGCTAAGTAGTTTCTCGGCTCCGTTGCGTGGTTACGTGCTCGGGACAACGAGTTTTAGGGTCCTGACTAAAAATAATGAAAAAGCTAAAAGTGCGAATTTTGTTATGACATTTGGTATGTGGGGATAGACTAATATTTGGAAAAACTTGTTCAAATAACTTTTTCCGATATCTGTAACGCAAAGCAAAATATCGGTAATTTATCGTGTTTTTGAATTCGCAGTAGGCCGCGTTTAGAATTAAAAAAATTCTGTTGAGTATCTTAAAAAGTGTGAAGCTTCATCCTGTATGGACTGCAAAACTTCAAATCTGTATTTATTTTGATATGCATATCTACTTACAAAGATGGAATTGTTATAGTATATTAAGTATGGAGAACGGTATAGTAAGGGTTTTATACCGATCGAAGACAATTGTTTGGTGGAGGAGCGGAGCGACGATTCCAATTATTGTCTGAGATCGGTTACCCTTAACGTTCGACATGCTTATAACGTTTTTTGCACGAATGATACCATTATAAATTATAAAATTAAACATTTCGTCATATTGACTAGTTTCATTCATTTTATCAAGACAGATACTTTGGTTGTTAGGTAGTAACTAGGGTGCATAACAACAATGGAGAATTGAGTTTTTATTTAGTTGTCAATAATTTTAAGTACAATTTTGATTATTATAAATTAAAATATGAGCGAAAGTGAATTTGAAGAAATTGAACGGGCTTGGGAAGAAGGGTGTTCCGCAATTATTCCCGAAAAATCCAAAATCCGTTATCAAAATACCTACCAGTTTTAAAAAATGGTGCGAAGGCAAGAATTTAAGAATCGAAGAAAATACTGTATTGGCATATTTCGTTCAAAGACATATGCAGTTGAAAGCTCCTGGAAGCCTCTGGGCAGAATATTCAATGATTAAATCCACCGTTTTTCTTTATGATGGCATTGATATTTCCAAGTTTTCAACTTTGATCGCGTATTTGAAGAGAAAAAATGTTGGCTATAGGCCTAAGAAAGCGAGCATTTTTACACGGGAGCAATTTGAAAAATTTCTGATGGAAGCACCGGATGAAGAATTTCTAGTTCACAAGGTAATATAAGCTAGTTTAGGTAAAAGAAATACTCTAATGAAGATTTTCTCATAATTTATAGGTCGCAATGATATTGGGAATATCTGGTGCCTGTAGGAGAGAAGAATTATATAATATTACTATAAATGACATCCAACAAACCGATGGTTTAATAATTGTAAAAGTACCCAATACAAAAACGAACATCCAGCGTACTTTTACAGTCGTTAATAAACCAGACGATAAAATTCCATATTTAGAAATTCTTCAAAATAAATTAAAATTAAGAGATTTTTTAACTCGACGGTAAGTGAATTACTTACCGTCGAGTTGGAGTACTTACCGTCGAGTTGGATTACTTACCGTCGAGTTGCTAGTAAATGTCACCTACTGACGTAAAATCTGTCACGGTAAACAGTCAAAAATGATCAATCGTGCAAAAACAAATAAACGACACAAACTTTGGTATTAAACTTTTACAATTAGACTAACTATTTTTAAAATATGATCTCATGAAATTGTGAATTATGATGATATTATAAAATGTAAATAAAAATGGGACCCTAAATTACATTTCTTGGCGCATTTTTTTGCTAGTGCAAATTTGTCTAGATATTTTACAGTTAGGTATAGCCTCCCCTATTGTAAAAATCACGAGCCGCCACTGATATGATTGTATTACTAATTGTTTATTAGTATTAATGGTAGGGGATCCCAAGCAGGGATTTTTGCAGTTACTCGAGCGCGTCAGATTATTACATGGGGAGAAACCTTGTATCCTGAAAATGTACCTCTACCATATATTGGCTCTTAATGCAGGGGAGTTCGTTAAGGCGGCGCCGAAAAAAAATCTATCCTTAGAAAAACTCAAAATCGTCAGATTAAGATAAGGTAAGTTAAGTACATGCAAAACAGTGTATATTTCAAAAATCTGACGATTGGAAATGGGTGAGTCCCAAAGTTTCACAAGAAAAAAAGAGAATATTTCGCGAAATGAATGACAGATCGAAAAACCAAAAAACATGTACTCAAAACGTGTCAAATGTGTTTTTTCAAAAATCTATCGAATGATACCAAACACGACTTCCCACGGAGAGGGGTGGGGGGTAAATTTAATATTTTAAATACGAATCCGGCGATATTTCGCGAAATGAACATCAGATCGAAATAGTGAAAGATACACTTATTCAATATTTTTGAAAAATATATCGAATGGCACCAAATACGACCTCCCACGGAGGTGGGGTGGGGAGTTACTTTAAAATCTTAAATGGGAGCCCCCATCTTTTATTGCAGATTTGGATTCCTTTACCTAAAAATAAGTAACTTTTTTTCGAGACATTTTTTCGAATTATGGATAAATGGCGCTATAATCTAAAAAAACAATTGTTGGAAATGGAAAATTAAATTAAAAATGGACAAGTCTCCACTAAAATGAAAAACTTTACTTAACTTTTTTTGGTTTTAGGACCTACTCTTCTCAACCCAATAGGTCCCCGAGTGCTCGAGTGACTGCACATTTAACATACTTTGCTCCCCTACCATAACGACGAATCATTATCGTTTTAATAAAAAATATTTTTTTCCATTTACAGAGTATTTTATTTAGTTTATCTGTTTATTTTGACTTTGCAGGTATATAATAATGTTTCTACTAGGCCGTGCTAGTTTGTCCTGTGTAAATATTAGGATAAACTAGTTTGGCCTAGGCTAAACTAGTTCATCCTATCGCGTTTAGGACAAACTAGTTTGGCTTATGCCAAACTAGTTGACTTCATTTTACCATCAAGAAAATGAAAGACATGGTTATAAGCAAAAATAGAAAACACTGGAACACTTAGTAGTTAATCAACAACCTATATCACAAATCACAAACTTTTGCTATTTGCGTGCAAATTTAAACGAACAGTAGGAAGACTTGACTCAAATTACAATAAGCGTAAATAAAGTAAGATCAGTTTTTATCAAAATGAAAATAATCTGTAGCGGGCATTTAACAGCCGATTATGTTAAATGAAACCAAGCGCGTCGCAAATTCCTAAGCAGAATGCAATAGAATGCAAGTAAATATCACGGTCAATAACATATCGAGAATATGTCATATATGTTTTAAAATAACGTACATATAAAATCAGAGTTTTGTGTTAATATTGAGAGTAAACTAAATGTAAGACCAAATATTTACTCTGTCGTGATAATATCATGAGGTTTTTTCCTGGTATTTTCCTCATGATTTACTACGGGATCACTACCACGAGAATTCTACTGTCATCATTGCATGGTGTTGTCTTTTTAAAGATAAATCACATGTTATGATTTTTCTGACGGGTATTCAAGTTACAGTTGGTTTCTGGTACTATTATTTTTTAGACTTTTATTGCTTCAGACTTGTAATTTTTTAAATATTTAAAATTCAACTAAAATAGAATTGTTCAATAAAATAGCATTTGAGTGAACCTTGTACACATATCGTGCCATTTTGTTAGTGCGTATCCTCTATCTATCTGAGACACAAGAAACATAAAGAAATTAATTTGCTATTATAAGACTTCAATTTTCATTATTCAAAGCAATCAAAAGTGACACAGGAAGTGGTTTTAATTTTCAATTCTTAGGTTACGGAGGTTACCTTGGTTAATGTAGGTTTTCTTGCTATAATTAACTTGATAATATCGAAAACGCAGAGCCGGACTATGAGAAACATAAGATGGAGAATACTATGACGGAGTTCTTTATCAGGTTCTGTGTGGGCGCATAATAAGAAAAAAGTGTCTGGTTTTGGTACAGGTGTGAGAGATAATGATAAATTTTACGTGAACTTAGGATTATTTCAAGGTTCAGTACTCAGTCCTTATTTAAGCCGTTCCATTATAAAACACCTTGTCCATGTTAAATAATATTTCGCAATTCGTGAAAAACGTTTTACTAAAACTACGGAAAATATATATTGCAGTAGTGGAAAATATTACAACATTGATGAAAGTCAGCCCTCATTTAAATCCTGTTTAATCCATTTTAACTCAATAAATAAAGATGGAAAAGAGAAGTTTCGGCATGACTGCTTGGATAAGACAATTTATGGAATGATAATATGCATCAATTATATAGAGATGGAAAGAGCTGAGGGAGACCTATGTCCAGCAGTCGACGCGTACGAGTTGATGATGGTGATGATGAACATGCATCAATTAATATTTTCAATGAAGTAAAAGACAGACGTACTCTCAATCATTTATTGTAACTTCCGACGACCGGTTTCGTTCTCTAAACTATACAGAGCATCTTCAGGTCAACGGTTACAAGTCACTAAATGCTACAAATAAAAAACCAGAGTTAGAACAATGTCTGGTTGTAAAAGATGCTAAAGATCCATAAGATCAAGCCAATGTTGAACAACATACATAAAAGTAGTGAAAATAGCAGACAAATACATATGCATGTAAAAACGGGGGCGGTAACAAACGTCCCCAAGCTTACAAACACATGCAGATGTACATCGTCTATAATCATGCAATCATAACGTGTCGTACTTACATTCGGATACAAGGAGCTACTACCTCAGTATTTATTAACATGATGTTTTTGCTTAAGTTTTGCTAACGGGATATGGTGGAATAGACGGAGAATGTTACAAAGGTAAACAAGTTTATGGGATTAGGGAATTCTTGAGGGTGAAGAGATAGTTGTTGAGAGACAACCAACAAATCTGTGCCTGTTATTGTGTTTGTGAAGTAAACTTTAGCGAATGTCATATATACAATTTTTTTAAAAATTTGATGGTTTTAATGGTTTTTAAGACCCATTTTTTTAACATATCAAACATTTTAATATATTTTATTTTTATAAATTTTAAAACCATAGTTTTATAAGAAGAAAATATGGTTTACTAGATTCTAAATTCTTTGCAAATATTTTCCTCAAGGTCCACTTCGCAAAACTCATTCATTCAAAACCCATTCAAGGACTAAGCACCGAGCCTTGGTGCAATCCTACTTTTACCTGAAATTTATCAGTCTCTCCCACACCTGTCCTAACACTAGTCGTTAGTCCCTCATACATATCTCTCACAATCTTTACATATTCGCCAGGGACTCCTTTCTTATTGAGTGCCCACCACAGAATCTCTCGAGGAACTTTATCATATGCTTTCTCAAGATCAATGAATACCATATGAGCGTTGGTCTCTTTATTCCTGTATTTTTCCATCAGTTGCCTTACAATGAATTGACAGTTGTCAATTCCTGTTTATTGCGTAATTAACTTCTAAAATACTGTGTAGGTACCGATGATACCAAGGCGACAGAACTGTACCTATGTGCTGAGCCACTACAGGGTAGTTAGTTGCTTCGTTATAAAAAATATCAGAAGGTGGGTCGCCAGTCATAAAAGGTTGGGAACCACTGCTCTATATCAATAAATGTGGTAAATAGATTCTCTTTTACACCTACTAGTCCCATCTGATTTCCTTATTGTGAATTTTATATTTTTTATTAAGATAAGAACTTAATTACCTACATCTCTAATAAAGCTGGTCGAAGCCACTTAACAAAAGAGACCAACGTTTTCTTGTGACAAAGTATAGTTAGTCCATGTCTGTGAGGCTGCTCTAGCATAAAAAAATTTCGGATTCCGTTTCTTTGCGGATTCCTGTTCAAAAATTTCCCCTTTAAAAAAATCAGAAGGGTGCCGAGCGAAATTTTTGGTCACAAGTTGTTTAAACAATTTTTTTAAACCAATTCAAATGCTACTTTTGTTGCCTCGGAAATATTTTTTTATATTTTTGGGCCATTTTTACCAAAAAAAGTCTTAACTATTTAGAATGGGAAATAAGCCACAATATTATTAAAAAATGATTTTTATTAACGTTTCGACGCCCAAATCGGGTGCCGTTGAACCTGATTTGGGCGTCGAAACGTTAATAAAAATCATTTTTTAATAATATTGTGGCTTATTTCCCATTCTAAATAGTTAAAATTGTAAAAAAGTCTTGTCTAATTTTTCTCAAAAGTTAGTACTTTTCGAGTTATAAGCGATTTAAGTTTTTGGTGGGAATTTTTCGCATAAGTGCGTATAATATAATCAGTGGGACAGTTTAAACTTCAATTTAGACAGTTGGCAACCCCAAAAATAATAATTTATGAGTTTTCAACTGTTGAAAATACGTATTTGTGTATTTTTTAGATTTTAAATCGCTTAAACTCGAAAACTGTCAACATTTTCATAAAAATGACAAGAGTCCTTTTTTCTTTAAAGTGGCCCAGAAAACCTTTAAAAATATATTCTGTTACAAAAAAAAGTGATTACAGTAAGGTCTCGTTTTATGCGGTGGATACGTTCTTCAGAAAAGCGCATATAAAAAAATCTCATAAAAAAAGACTTTACTTGCATTGAAAAAGTAGGGATACGTTCCGCAGTTTTCTAAAATCACATAGAATGGTGGACGTTTGTCCACCAAAAATTGTGTCTGATGTTTTTTTTCTCCATTGGGCCAAATAAAATATTAAAAGAAGAAATTAAAAACGCAGACTAACGATATTGAGATTGTAAAAACCTCTTCTTATGGAACATAAAACTTTACGATACTTAATTAAATGTTTTAATCCAGAAATCAAAAATTGCTGTTTATTATACTGCTACTTGAAATCAGCAACATTTAAACTCTTAAAGACTTAAACATTTAAATTTAATTTCAAACAATTACAGGCTATACCTTTCAACTTTAAATGCGAAACTCAGATTGATGTAATAGCTACATACCACATCATGTAACAAGGGGAATACCTGAATTGCAAATCCTCAGATTACTGACATCTGGATGGGAATAATTAATTATACTAGTTGTTAATAATATAAATTTTTCTATGAAATACAAACCGCACAACTTCAAAATCGCATTAAAGAAATCCGCATAAAAAGAGACCATATTGTATTTGAATTTGTTTAAAAAAAATGTTTAAACAAGTTCTGCCCAAAAATTTCACGACACCCTTCTGATTTGTTTAAAGCAGACATTTTTGAACAGAAATCCGCAAAGAAACCGAATGAGAAATTTTTTCATAAGGTAGTGGCCTCATACCATGGACCAAGTCTACTCTTATATAAATATCCTACATAAGGAATTGCGAATTGAATCTGTTAACTCGCTACGCGTAAACGCAACATGTTCCGAGCGGTCTTCGGATAATTCGCGGTTAACACCCGTTCATTAAATACCTCTCACTGAAATCTCATTGTTCGTATTACTGCGTAGAATCTAATGCCCGTCCATTAGCCCGCTAAAACATAAAGATCGCAAAGAAACAAATAAATAAGCCTTCTATAACAATTTTTTTTTCGCATGCGTCAACTAAAATAAAATGACGTTTACCAATCGTCATTTTAGGTTTTCAAACCTTTTTTTATAACATCTCAAGAACCAGTAGATCGATTTTTGGCTAATTTTGATTTTGAACTACTTTTAGAAGCCCAAGTAAGGTTTGAAAAGGTTAGAAAATATGGTTAAGTTGGAAGAAGAATAGTAAAACAACAATTTCCGATCCTAGGTACTTAAAACTATTGCTTTTTACAATCATTTCACCATCCAAAGATACCATTTTATTTGTAGTAGCTCCATCTTTAAATGAACATTCCAAATACTCTGTTTTTGTCCTACTAAGTTTTAAACCTTTTTCCTCCAGAGCTTGTCTCCACTGTTCCAGTTTTTGTTCTAAGTCTCTTTCACTATTTCCTACTAACACGACATCATCAGCATACATTAAGCACCATGGAATGTTACCCTGTATTTTCGCTGTTATTTGGTCCAAAACTAATGAGAATAAATACGGACTAAGCACAGAACCTTGATGCAATCCTACTTTCACATGAAATTTATCAGTCTCTCCCACACCTGTTCTAACACTAGTCGTTACTCCCTCATACATATCCCTCACAATCTTTACATATTCACCAGGGACTCCTTTCTTATTGAGTGCCCACCAAAGAATCTCTCGAGGAACTCTATCATATGCTTTCTCAAGATCAATGAATATCATATGAGCGTTTGTTTCTTTACTCCTGTATTTTTCCATCAACTGTCTTATAATGAAAATTGCATCTGTTGTTGATCTACCCTGCATAAAGCCAAATTGATTCTCGGATATTTCGGTCTCTTCACGTATCCGTCTATCAATTACTCTTTCCCATATTTTCATGGTGTGGCTAAGCAGTTTTATAGCCCTGTAGTTTGTACATTGTTGTATATCTCCCTTGTTTTTGTAAACAGGTACCAGTATACTGCTTCTCCATTCGTCTGGCATTTGTCCAACTTCCATAATTCTATTAAATATACCTGCTAGCCACCTTGTTCCTGTCTCTCCCAATGCTCTCCATACTTCCCCAGGAATATCATCTGGTCCTACCGCTTTTCCTTTCTTTATTTTTTGAAGCGCTTGAGCCACTTCCTCGTTGGTTATTTTGGTGACCATTGCTGCTACTGTCTCCGTTGACTCTACAGGCTGTCTGTCAAATTCTTCATTTAATAAGCTGTCAAAGTACTTTCTCCATCTCTTTTTGACATCCCTTTCGTGAACTAGTATTTTATTATTTTCATCTCGGATACATCTAATCTGATTAAAATCTTTTGCTTTCTTTGCTCTCCGTTTGGCTATTTTATATATCTTCGTTTCGCCTTCCCTGGTATCAAGTTGATCGTATAGGTTTGAATACGCTTCTGCTTTAGCTTTTGCTACTGCTACTTTCGCTTCCTTTTTGGCGACCATATAGTTTTGAAGATCTATGTCCGATCTGGTTTCTTGCTACTTTTTATATAATTTTCTCTTCTCTTTTATTTTTCCTTGTACTTCATTTGACCACCACCAAGTCTCTTTATCTTCAAACTTCTTTCCTGACGTTTTCCCAAGTATTTCAATAGCCGTCTCTCTAATAATATTGGCCATTTTTCTCCAAATTGTGTTAGGGCTTCCTTTCATGTTCCAACATATTTTTTCTACTATTCTTTCCCTGAATAGACCTTCCTTCTCATCTTTTAGCATCCACCACTTGATTTTTTGTGGTCCTCTCCGATATTTTTGTTTAGTTTCGCTTTTTACTTCGATGTCCAGAACAAGCAGCTTATGTTGTTGGCTTACTGTCTCACTAACTATTACCTTGCAGTCCTTGCATTCACGTATGTCTTCTTTCCTTATCATGAAGTAGTCTATTTGGGATTGATGTTGTCCACTTTTGTAGGTAATAAGTTGAGTTTCTCTCTTTTTAAAGAATGTGTTAACAATCGCCATATCCAATGCTGTTGCTAATTCTAGCATGTCATCTCCAGCTTCATTTCTAGTTCCAAAGCCTAATCCCCCATGTATTGTTTCATATCCTGTCTTGGCTTGGCCCACATGTGCATTGAAATCACCTCCTATTATAACTTTCTCCTCCGCTGGAATATCACTCAGTATGTCTCCCAATTGATCATAGAAAGCTCTTCTTTCATTCTCACCCAGACCTGTTTGAGGAGTATACACACACACAACATTCAATACCTCTTTATCAATTACAAATTTCACTGACATCATTCTATCACTCGTTCTTACAACTTCTACTACGTTATCTTTCATTTCACTATCAGCAATTATACCAACTCCATTTCTACTGTTACTACTACTCCCTACATACCACAATTTATATCCATCACCTAGTTCTTTCGCCCTTTGTCCTTTCCACCTAGTTTCTTGAATACAAGCAATTTGAACTCTTCTTCGTTTGAGCGCATCCACTAACTCCAGACTCTTACCTGTAAGACTACCAAGATTCCAAGACCCTATCCTGATTTTTCTAACCTGCAATGGTGTTCCCCCTGAGATAGTCCTCACCCGGAGATCCGAATGGAGGCTCATTTTACTTCCGGAACATTTTACCTCAGGAGATGCCATCATTTCAGTATAAGTTTTTATTTCGTTTGGAGAAGGTCTTTTCATTATTATGGCCTGAAAAGATTTTTGGATATTTGATGCCTGAATGCCTTTTCTATCAGCACCATACCCTGCCCTATCCTACACGTTTAGCCAATACACCACCAATGCAACCAAAGTGCAGTATTACCCCACACCCGCCTGCATTTTTCTGTATAGGCCAGGATCCCTACTGTAAGGACTGCCCTATAAGCCAATGTATTGTTGCCCGTATCCCGCCACTAGGAGGCACGTACTTCATTCGGGATATCCTCCCACTCAAAAAGGTCCGGAACATTGTTTAAGGAATCAAAATGTCAAAAATGAAGGAAAAATTCGATTTTTTTCTTGTTTTTTTTTATTATAACTTTAAAAGTATTCATTTTCGAGAAAAGCTGCACTGACATAAAAGTTGCGTAATTAAATTTCCTGCAATATGGGATTAACGGAAAATTTTAAAAATTGTCATCCTCTTTACAAAATAGCAATAATTTCGAAAAAACATAAAAAAACATGTATTTGCATTTTACGTTTTTCAACCATTTATGCTACACTTAGGACAATCCTATTTCACCCAGAAAAACTTTATGATATGATAAAACAATACTGCAAATTTCATTAAGATCGGTTTAATAGATTTTGCAAAATAAATTTTGCAATCCAGCTTTCGCAAAAAAAATCATTTTTTCAAAATGTTGCAGAACTGACAATAAAGCAGACAGCAAGTTGATATAAAAGTTTTTTGCATATAAAAGAATACTGTACCTTTCATTTGCAATTTGCAAAATTAAAATCGGTTAACTACCGCAGCGTCAGGAATTTTTTAAAATAAACATTCATTTTTGGTGCTACGCGCAGGACAACGGATACGTTTGCTCTGATTGAGCATTCCAATGACCTTTGATAATGATTGATAAATTTGAATTTTTAGTACATTTCGAAATAAATAAATAAATTTGTTTATTGCAAAATAAAAACACATACTCTGTCCTTTGAAATAACACTTTTTTAGCAAAAGCTTTCTTTGTTCATATATTTTAACTTAGAAAATAAAAGTGTATTATTTTTAAACATATGCAATTGTTTAAACAATTTTTCACAAACAATAATCCAATTAGTTTGATTTTTGTGGAATTAAAATATGAACGTAATACAAAATATAGAGTAAGAAAATAATATATTAGATAAAGATTGGAAGAAATTTTGGTGGAAATCAACTTGTGTGAATCGAACACCGCTGTACTGCGCGTAGTACCAAAAATTATTATTTATTTAAAAAAATTCCTGACGCCGTGGTAGTTAACAGATTTTAATATTGCAAATTGCAAATGAAAGGAACAGTATTCTTCTATTTGTAAAAAGAAAACCTAACTTGCTATCTGCTTTATTTTCAATCCTGCAACATTTTGAAATACATAATGAATTTTTGTTTGCCAAAGCTGGATTGCAAAATTTATTTTGCAAAATATTTTAAACCGATCTTAATTAAATTTACAGTATTGTTTTATCATATCATAACGTTTTTCTGGGTGAAATATGAAGGTCCTAAGTCTAGCAGAAATGGTTGAAAAACGTAAAATGCTAATAGTTGTTTTTTATGTTTTTTTTCGCAATTATTGTTATTCTGCAACAAGGGCAACAATTTAACAAAATTTTAACCAACCTTATATTGTAGGAAATTTAATTACTCAACAATATTTACGTAGATATTTTAGTGCAACTTTTCTCGGAAGTGAATATTTTTAAAGTTATAATCAAAAGACTAAGAAAAAAATCGAATTTTTCCTTCATGTCTTGACATTTTGATTGTTTAAACAATGATCCGGACCTTTTTGAGTGGGACGATAATTATTATTATTATTATTATTATGCTAGTTTCATTTTGTTTTTCTGTAAGACAAAATTTATTAAGATATGGCTGTTCAAAATTTGCATACACTAGTGATTAGTGACTTGTCCAAGCCATTTCAAATATAACTCTTTCAAAAGTAAGCACTTTAAACCGGTGAAACTTATAGATCATATAAAAAATACATAGTAAAGTAAATTGTTTATAAAGCGGTAACGATTAATTTCATTTAGAGTGTTACACAGGGGGAGATCTTCACGATATTTTTTTACCAAAAAAGGGGGGCCAACTTTATTTTGAGCTAGTTTTATTGCTTTTATAAAAAATAAAAATAATTTTTTAAACACTTTAAAAAAGTTTAATGGGGTTTTCCCGAAAAGTGCTTCATAGTTTGGTTATTTCACGTTGATTAGATTTAGAATTTTATGAATAAAAACATATTTTTCATGAGCTAAACTTTTGCTTTTGCTGGGTGTCTAGACTTCACGAATACACAACTTTTTCGTTTTTTTCTATGCTACATTTTTGCTAAGAATATTTTTTCTGCAAAATACTTAGTTTTTGAGTTCTTTGCGAAAAATAAACATTTTCAATCCCAAATAGCTCGAAAAGTATTTACTTAGTGAAAAAACTCTATAGAAGAAAGTTGCTAGAATTAGTCCATTTATCCATTATAGAAGCGCGTTTTTTCACCCCCGAGGTGGGGTGACTGTCGAGCCCCAAGTAAAAGAAACTACGGCACAATTTCAACTTTGAAGTGGAGGGTCAGTAGAACCTAAATCCAAATTTTCAATTTATTCAGAGTTGGCCCTGAAAATTCCCGTTCATTCACTGAACTAAATATAATGATAATCAAAATGAAGTAACAACGAGTAGGTATTTAAAAATTAAACAGAATTGTGAAAACTACTGGGATTATTATACTACAAACGTTTATTTTTTTAAATTTCAAAGAATTTAAATGTGTTATTAACAATTCAGTGATAAGCACACATAAAATTGCATTATTCCACAGTAATAATGGGCTATAAGAAGTAGTCGCTTCTGTCAGCGACTCCAAAGACCCCCCAAGTAGTAATATTGAATTCATTTCCGTCCAGTATTTTTGAATTAAAAATGTATCATTTTCCATCACTTCGAAATGTACTTTGAAAGATGCAATTTCCTTGTATAATAATGCAATTTTCATTTTGACATCATCATTTTAGTTCACAACATTTTCTAAAACCTTTCATTGAGATCCATCCAACTGTAACAAATTGGTAGGATTATTTATTGCTTCATTGGCTCGCCTATAGTGACCTTTCAACAATAGAAAATTACAGCTTTTATTTTCTTATTTATTGTTATTGTTATGATGTTTTGATCATGTTATTAAATGGTTTCAACGAATATATATCACAAGTGGTCGATTTCTCCTTTCTATATATTTAAGAATACAATGCTGATGTAATAATAAATACACTCCACAGCTTATTTATCTATTAACGTAGATAATACCAAAGATTGAATCGTCCCAAAAAATTTTCGGAAAAAAGTATAGTCCTGTCGCCAGGGGGGGTACAAGGGCCTCCTTAATTCAGATGGACTTACCCAAGTTTTTTTTATGTATTTTGACCCGTAGAACACGAATTTTTTGGGTAACAGTTGATCCGGATGTCGATAAGTTTGTTATAAACAAAGAACTTGAACTTGTTTGTTATAAACAAAACAAAACATTTTTTTGTATTTTTTGGATTATTCTCAGCAAAAAATGGTTTTACAAGTTTTTTCGTAGGATGCATAGTTTTAGAGATAAACGCGGTTGAACTTTCAAAAAATCGAAAAAGTGCAATTTTTGAACCCGAATAACTTTTGATTAAAAAATAAAATAGCAATTCTGCTTACTGCATTTGAAAGTTCAAGTCAAATTCTATCGGTTTTGATTATTTGCATTGCTAAAAATTAAGTTTTTATTTGTTAAACAAAGCCATAAACACGTAGTGTTTCCCGTGCCCAATGCATGCGTTTTAATGTACGTAATCTACGTAGAAATGGTCTGTATGCGCGCCTACTCGTTCGATTTCAAATGGGAAATGCATTGAAAACATCATTCAATCACT
This sequence comes from Diabrotica virgifera virgifera, assembly GCF_917563875.1. NCBI lineage: Eukaryota > Metazoa > Arthropoda > Insecta > Coleoptera > Chrysomelidae > Diabrotica > Diabrotica virgifera. The sequence continues at coordinate 73,100,287 of NC_065448.1, forward strand.
ATGTGTTTATAGCTTTTTTTAACAATAAAAAAATTAATTTTTAGCAATGAAAGTAATCAAAACTGATAGAATTTGATTTGAACTTTCAAATGCGGTAAGCAGAATTGCTATTTTATTTTTCAGTCAAAAGTTATTCGGGTTCAAGAATTGCAATTTTTCGATTTTTTTAAAGTTCAACCGCGTTTACATCGAAAACTCTGCATCCTACGAAAAAACTTGTAAAAACATTTTTTGCTTAGAATGACCCAAAAAATATAAAAAAATGTTTTGTTTTGCGAAAAATCGCTGTTATGTGATTCCTCAAGTTCTTTGTTTATAACAATCTTATCGACTTCCGGATCGACTGTTACCCAAAAAATTCGTGTTCTACGGGTCAAAATACATAAAAAATACTTGGGGTAAGTCCATCTGAATTAAGGAGGCCGTTGTACCCCCACTGGCGACAGGACTAGTATGAATATTAGAAAAATAATCTTAAATACTGAACGCTCTGATCCCTCTGTATACGAACACAATAGAGAACATAAAATTTTTAAGTTAAAAAAAAATGCTATATCGCAACCGAACATAATTTAAAATATATACAGTATGTCCCTGTAAGTTGTATCATATGGAAAACTTTTTTATTAATTTTACGAAAAAAGTTATTTCTTATAAAAAGTTCTGCATGGTCCAAAACCCAAGATTCAACCATCAGATATCAAATTTTATTAATGTTATACGAGGTATGTCAAAAAGTTTGAATTCCACTCAAGAGTAAAGTACATAGCTTTATTTTTCACAATATTGAAAATTGCTATTATGAAAAGTTGTTTGGAACTAAAAACTATATTCTAATATGCAATAACATCCTTCTAATTGAAAAAAATTTTTTTTTGGAAAATTATGGATAACATTATTTTAACTCTTTTATTATTAATTTTACGAGAAAAAGTGATTCTTAATAAAAATTTCTGGATGGTCTAAAACCTAAAATACAACCATCTTATGTCAAATTTTATCAATTTTATACGAGGTATGTCAAGAAAGATAAATTGAGATCAAAAGTAAAGTAGGTACCTTTATAGTTCAGGATATTTCAATTAGAAGGATGTACCTAATTACATGCTGAAACGTAGTTTTTAATTCTAAATAACTTTTTTAATAACAATTTTCGATATTGTGAAAAATATACCTATTTTACTCCTGAGCGAAATTCATATTTTTTGACATACCTCGTATAAAATTGATAAATTTTGACAAGATGGTTGTATTTTAGGTTTTAGACCATGCCGAACTTTTTATTAAGAATCACTTTTTTTCGTAAAATTAATAATAAAACGATTTTCGGAAAATAATTTAAAAAAATGTTTTCAATTAGAAAGATGTAATTTCATACTAGAATATAGTTTTTAATTCCAAACAACTTTTCATCATAGCAAAGTTTAAATATTGTGAAAAATAAAGCTGCTTTTCTCTTGAGTGAAATTCAAACTTTTTGACATACCTCGTATAATATTCAAAAAATTTGATAATTGATGGTTAAATCTTAGGTTTTGGACCATGCAGAGGTTTTTATGAAGAATAACTTTTTTTCGTAAAATTAATAATAAAAAAGTGTTCCATAGGATACAACTTACAGGGACATACTGTATATCTAAGCAAAAATTTGTTTTTGTCTTTCTTTTGACCCTCTAAAGACGATTAAAATCGCAGTTTGGTTATTGGCTTATTGGTCGTGACGTCATATCATTATAATGTTTGAGCTCCGCGCCACTTTTGATATTATTTTACTTGTTGTATTAATTTTATAGTGTATCTCAGTTTTATAAATCTTTGGATAGTTGCTCTGAACTATATATTTCCTAATATTTGAGTGTTTTTACATTATAAAACAAAATAAAACCAAATTCATGGCGACTAACACAAATACAAGAGCTGGGAATGTTGATGCATTTGTCAATGTTGAATTGTCAACGACCAAAACTTCTAAAAACGAAGGTCAAAGAGTTCGAAGTTCGAAGCGGATCATAATTACTACAAACAGGTGTTATCATGGTCTATCAAAGTATAATCGAACGAAATCGTCTGCAGTGGGCAGGACATGTAGCCCGAGCCTCGGAATCGAACATGATAAAAAAAGATTCTAAGGCAGCGTTTAGACACCGCGATAAATCCGAGCAATTTATCGATATGGATCGAGTTGTTTCAATTTATCATTGTGTGTAAACGGTATATCGCAGCGATTTATCGGAATTGGAGTTGGTATCGGATTGCATCAATTTATTGTAACGATCGAGTTGTTTCAGTTTATAATCAATCGCGACAATTTGTTGCAGTGTCTAAACAGCTTTAAAACAATAAATAAATTGTAGCAATTTATCGTCACAATAAATTGTTCGTATTTATCGAGGCGTCTAAACGCCACTTACAGTGCAACCGGTAGCCCAAGTATGATAGCACCGTACGGGTTTATTAAGTCTTTTAAGGATGCCTTAAAACGGTATAATAAAACTAAAATTAAAACCATTTGGTTTTTAAGTAAACCTTTGCAAAGGTTGCAATAAAACCGCTTTGAGCATAAAATGGCCCACTCTGAAAGAGGTCAATAAAACCAAAAATAAAAACCTTCTTAACTTTGTTTTCTTAAGCAACTGGTTTTAAAACTGCTGTGAAGGTGCTTTTAAAACCATGTTATTGTGACACTTTTAAAGACAATTTACCATATTAAAGGATTCTTTAAACCTATATACTCCATATAGGCCAACAAATTTTTACATGTGTTATGATAGGTAGATACGTATTTGTAACCATAAAATAATAAAAAGTACTTTATTATTTCGGACTGTCAAGGTAGAAAAACACTTGTGCACCCAACTTTATTGATAATGTTACCAAAAATAGGTCTAAATAACTCACGCGCCCTAAAATTTCTGTCTTTTGGCCATTAAAAAATAAAAATAATAAAAAAATTTAAATCCGAAAAATATTAATTTGAAAGAAGAATAATTTTATTTACAATTTTAATGTTTTAATGTTAAAATAAATCGAATTTATGTCTTAAAGTCGCTTATTTATAACTTTTGTGTAAGCCGTATATTGTAATCTATCATGGCTTTCAGCATCTTCAGAAAGCAATATGGCTGAAATCCAAACAAAACTATTTAGTCTATCTACAGAGAATTGTTAAGATCAAATGGTTTTATTTTATACCTTTCTAAGAGCATATATCCTACATAAAAGCAAGGTTGCCTTGGAATTAAAACCGTATAGTTTTAATGCTGCTGTCAATAAGATCACTCGGTTTTAATGTGGCTCTAACCTAAAATCGTGGCATCGTAGTGCTGTGTGTGAGTTGTATTTTTCTTTTAAAATGACCACTTCGTTTATATTTTAAGTACTTATGACATGTCTTCCATACTCACTGTACTTCCACTTTTTACAACACACTACACCACTATTTCGCTCTAAAACAAATGGCCGACCATTTTGGACATGAAAGATGAGGGGATGAGTTTAGTTTTATTGTTTCTAACAAGAAGCATAGTTTAGTCTTTGCGATAACCAAATTGATTCAGTTAAGAGCGTTTGGTTTTAATATAGCCTACTAATTGCTTTTAAGAAAGCAACTTTAAAGAAAACTGAAAAAATAGTTTTAAGGCATATGCTTTACTAGCATAATAGTGTTGAGATCAACTAGTTTTAATAACAGGTTTTATTAGTCATATTAGGAGAATCTTTAAAACTGCAATAAAACTAAAAGGTCACAAACTAGAATCTAATAAAACCAAACAGTCCGGAAGTTCTTCATAAAACTGATTAGTTTTAAAGTAAACTGAGAATAAACCATTTTAAAACTACAATAAGACAAATTATCTATTAAGATTAATTAGTCTTATTTGATACTCTTATAAGATATTTTAAAAGTAGTGACAAATGCTTATCAATTTTAAAGTTCTGCAGTACATCTACAAGGTAACTTTAAAACCATTATCTTCTTATTTACCACAATAAATCCTTTATAAACCCTAAATAAAACTAAAATGTTTTATTGTGCTACTTGAGAGGAATGAGACGGCGGGGTAGACCTAAGGCGAGATCGATAGACGGGGTAACACAGAATGCTGAGAAGATCGGTGTAGCCATCTGGAAAATCCAAGCAAGATCAGAATGGCGCAGACAGTTTGAAGCCCTTTAAGGGCTGTAGCAGCAGAAGGTTGGTGATGATGATTTTCTTATTTATTGTTATTGTTACGATGTATTGATCATATTTTTAATGTTTGAACGAATTTATATCTCAATTAGTGGATTTCCCAACGTATCCACTATGTTGGTGCTCCGCGCTCCTGCAAATGCTCCACATAGTGGACGTAAGCGCTCCCCCTTGGTGCAACATGCGCGCTCCGCCTCGGTGATCCAATCGGTGGCGGTTTATATATAGAGGAGCGCATGCCGTATCAATTGGAGCAGTTGCAGGGAGCACGGAGCAACATAATGGATACGTTCCTTAAGAATACTATGTTGACTTAATAATAAATATAACTCACAGCTAATTACCAGAGAACGGTAGTTCTCGCCAGTGGCGCACACCCACACCCCCTTCACGCGGCACTATATATATACACGAAATTTTCGATTTTCTAAATCTGACGGAATTGAAAATTGTGCTAACTCCCATCTTAAAGTTCAGGAAAAGACTGACCCATTCATATGTCAACCATCCATTTTGGTCCAAGGGTATGGATTTTGCGGCCCTTAATATTTAGGGCCTGTTTTTCGTTCTCGTCCTCAGCACTCCCAAAAACTTCGAAAATTTAAGTCCCACCTTTGCGGCTTATAATAGTACTGATTATTACCTTTCCAATGTCTAATTTTGAAAATCGGTTATACCATTCAAAAGTTATCGAGCTCAGAAATGTGACTCAATTTCTATTTAAAAAAGGGAAAATGTTTGTGGATATGTATGTATGTGACTGGAAAATTTAAACCGATCTTATTTTTTTTTTCTGTGTTTGAAGAGGGTGACAGGGCCGATTCAGAACCGGTGTAGTTTGTGACTTTTGACCACCCATAAGCCAGCTATAGGACTTGGTAGGTACAAAACGGCATATTTTTTGGGGTATATATCTTCGGTTTAAGAAGAGACAGAATAACCACAAATACACCAAATCAATGGTGTTGAGTTAAGCTTTCAAATGGTGTTTAAGCCGCCAGGATCAGACATACACACGGCTCAGTATCGCCGAAAAACTGAAAAACTAAACTGGGAAAGTTTTGGTCTTTCGACAATTACTTAAAATTTCAACCTACGAATTGCGCCAATAACTGAGCGTTTGTATAAGGACTCTAGACGAATCTGACGGAGTATACCTCACATCCGGGAAAATTCGAATTTTTAAGTTATAGGCTTCATAAGTATGATCAAATCTATTTCCTATGGGAAAAACTGTTTTTCAAGCTCAATAATTCCTGTAATAGCTTCAGTTATCATACTTGACTGACTATGCATCAGATACTACTTGGCAATACGTTTTAAACTCTTGTTTAGTGATCAAAATCGGTTAAGCCGTTTAGAAGTTATTCAGCTATAAAAGTATAATAAAATTAACGATTATTCCCGAAATAGTTTATGTAGTTGTAGTGGTTACGACGCTAAATTTGATCTGGCAACGGGCAATCCGAGTTCATTAACCGGCCATCCCAATATTTTTTTTTCAATATATTTCGAATAAAAAAAAATCTAGTGTACATTCGATGGACACTAGATCATTTGGGAGATAATGCGACAAAGACGATCATTTATAAAGCTTAACGTGTAATCGAGAAAAATTGCATTCAACTTCATACATTTAATTTATAAAAAAACTTTGAAAAACTCCTGATACAAGAATAGAAAACCGCTAAACGCCGTAAAAATGAGTGGCGCATACAATATTCCAGCTACAAAAGATCTGATATAAATATCACGTGGCGCGAAAATATATTTTCATTTTGATGCAAAATAAAATTTTAGTTTTATTTTAAACGATTTTTCCATAATATTTGCTAAATTTGAAGCAAACGCGCCACAAAAGAGTTTCAAAATTCAAACTGTATCAAAGTTACTCTTTTGTGGCGCGTTTACTTCAAATTTAGCAAATATTATGGAAAAATCGTTTAAAATAAAACTAAAATTTTATTTTGCATCAAAATGAAAATACATTTTCGCGCCACGTAATATTCATATCGGATCTTTTGTAGCTGGAATATTGTATGCGCCACTATTTTTACGGCGTTTAGCGGTTTTTTATTCTTGTTTATCCACTGACATAGAGAATACCGAATATTGAATCGTCCAAAAAATGTTTTTGGAATGTTGGGAGAAAAAATGTTTGAATATTAGGAAAATAGTCTTAACGCACTGATCCCTCTGCATACGAACACATTCATACAATTCCAAAATGCGATTAAATTCTGTGGTTCGTTCGGACTGGAATTGCAGTTTTTCTAACTTTTCCAAATAACTTGAAACAACGCAATTGCTGCTAATAGCGCTTGATAAACGACTGGTCAAAGTTCGGTGTTATTTTTCGGAGCTTTTAATAGCGCTCCATTATTTTTATGCATAACTCTTTCACCTGCATTTCTATTGAAATGCGAAATTTCTTTTTGACTAATTCATCTTTATGCATGAGGTAGATATTACCATAAATTACCATAACTGTCAGGTATCCGGGCGACTCTTTGATACTCAACATTTATATTTTATAGAAAATGAATTTTTCATACAAAATCGCGATGATGTAAAACTAATATTATTTTTGTTATCACAGTAATAACCATATAATATTTTATTATAAATGGCGATATAACTGTTCACGGCAATGCAAATAAAACAAAACTTTATTATATTATATTATATTAAACTCTATTAAGTGAAAAAACTGTCGTTTTCAGTGCCTAATTAACCATTAGGCGGACTAGGCGGCCGCCTAGGGCCCGGGACTCGATGGGGCCCGCATCCCACACAACTGCATTAATTAATATTGAATTATTTAAGCAGTAATTAAAAAAAATAAAATGTTAAAAAAATCAAATAGGGCTAACTGAGACAAAGAAAAACGAGATTGGTTAATTTATTATTTCCAATCAAACTCAGTTTTTTGCTTTGTCTTTGGCAAATATCAGGAAAATACAACAGACTTCAAGACAAATTAAGAAGTTATCTTCAAAACCATTTTTATATTCCAAGTTCTAATCATTCAATCAATTTGGTAATCAATTTTGCCAGCAAATTTTGCGTAGAAGCTGCCAGCTGGTAATTATTTTGGTATGGTACGTTTTTTTTTTAATTTCTACCCACCGATGGGCCATATACTCCATTCACTCACGGTAAAATATTGCAAAACCTCCGGATTTTAAAGAACCCATGGATTTGAAATAAGAGCTTGGATTGACATGAAATTTGGTATAAGCATAGCTAATATGTCAAAGAAAAAAGTGATATTGTGCCAATGTGTATTTTTGCTCTACGGTTGAATCATCCCTTCTCGGGGGTGAAAAAATATACCGTCAATATACGTCCGGAAGTGGATAAACTGACTGATTCTAAGCAACTGTCAATACATTTCGAGTTATTTGCAAGTGAATATCTTCATTTTTCAACAAAAAATAACACGTTTTTAGACGGTTTTTGGCAAATAATTCAAAAAATAAATATTTTATCGAAAAAATATTCTTAGCAAAAATATAGCTTTTAAAAAATTGAAAAAATGGTATATGTGTGCAGACTGTAGACCAGTAGAAGCGGAGATGCAGCTAATGAAAAGTAGGTTCTAATTCGTCAAATTCCAAATCGAATATTTCAACGTGAAATAATCAAAAATTGAAGCACTTTTCCTGGAAAACTCATCATAACTTGTTTAAATGTTTAAAAAAGCATTACTCTTGTTTTAAAAAAAATTCTAACATAAAAAGTAAGCAAGATACGCTCAGAATAAAGTTGATCCCATTTTTTTGGATAAAAAAACTGGTGAAAATAATCCCCTAATTTGCATCTCAAATGAAATTAATCCTTACCGCTTCACAAGCTACTTTACTTATGTATTGTTTATATGCTCTGTAAGTTTTATCGGTATAAAGTGCTTATTTATAAAAGGACTGCAGTAGAAAGTGCTTGAACAAGTCACCAATCACGAGTGTATGCAATTTTTTTTATTTGGCTTAATGCCTGGACGACTAATGGCCATTAGAATGGTACAGTGGATTTTTCCAATCAGGTACCTATGTGTAGGTGTTGTTATTTAGCAAAGTCGTCATTGTTTTTGCAAAGAGACGCTAATTGTATCCGAACATCTGCGGTCCCTCCGGTGAGTACCGATCCCACAAGGATAGAAACTATTTTCATTTATTAATTCTTAATAAATGAAAAATTCTCTACCCAGGGTATGCAAATTTTGAAGTCATATATCTTAACCAATTTTTATCTTCCAGAAAAGCAAAAAATCTGAAATATTCAGAAAAGCAAAACCTACATTTTTTTACTCTTTAAGATTTTTGGTACCACTAATAATTTTTAAGTTATTTTAAAAATAAAAAGGCATTTTTTTTCAAAATTTCAAAAAATTTGTTTTACTTTAAATCCCAATGTTTTGAAATATAAGCACTGTGAACCGGTGAAGCTTTTTATAAATTTTCAACATATTTTTGCCAAAAAAAGGAATCAACGTTATTTTAACCTTTACTTGCTTAATTTTGATACTTGAAACTTGTTAAAAAAAAACAAAAGTAAAACTGTTTTAACACTTTAAAAAAGTTCTGATGATTTTTCACCGAAAAATGCTTCATTTTTTGGTTATTTATGTTGAAATATTTGATTTGGAATTTGTCGAATAAGAATTTACTTTTCATTAGCTCCAGTTCTGCTTACACTGGGTCTACATACTTCATACATACTACATTTAGGGATGGCGGTTTTTGACAAAACACCGGTTTTCGGTTGTACCGGTTTTTTTGCTTACGGTTTAACCTGGCGGTTATAACCGGTCAAAAAACCGGTTTTTTTTAAACCGGTTTTCGATTTTTTTAAATCCAATAGGTTACAATGTTACATTTACAATGCACTTAGTTTGCGATACTCCACTCGACTCGATACTCGATATAAATGTGATCAAAATTAGTACTATCGAAAGAACATCAATATTAATATAAATAACACAATTTTTAATAAAACCATTTTATTCTATTAATTAATATATTTATTTATTATTTTATTATTATTATATATTTATTGATTATTACTAAATATAATATAGCGTAAGATTAATATATACATATTGCAATAATATACAATTTAACCCAACCATTTCAACTTATAAAAAATTACCCAGACTCTTTTAAATGGGATTTAAAAATAATAATATCAACATAAATATTTTACTTAAAAATAAATTGGATAAAGCAATTTATCTTTTATTTTTACTACCATCAAAAAAAATTATCATCTATATCTTTTAACACGTTTGTATATTTGTAAATAATAGGTACATTTTAACTCATTTAATACTTCCTGTATGGGTGTATCGTTTTGAAAACGTAGGGAAATTCTTGGAGATTCGTATTCTTAATCGGTAATTCAATATTCATAGTCAGAACATTATTTTGGTAATCAGAAAAAGTCATTCACTCACTTTCAATGTCAAGAGTCAAGTGTGAAAAATAGATGATGCTTGCGTCTAGTTCGACCAGATCACTTCTTATGTAAATATGATTACAAATACCTTTTCAACGAAGTATTATAATAAAACTTGATTGTTTCTGGCTGATGTGAGTTTGCACTTTCAGTTTGCTTCTGTATTTATAAAATAAAATTTGAATTATGGTTTTAGTTTGGAATAATTATGATTGGAATCCAAAATAATACCTAACCTAATCCTAATCACCGTAAAAACCTAATAACCGGTTTTTACTTTAAAAAGAAAAAAACGGTTATAACCGGGACAAAAAACAACCGGTAAAACCGGTTTTTGCGAAGTAAAAAAACCGGTTTTAGCTTTAAACCGGTAGGTTTTCCCATCCCTATACTATATACACCGATTTTTTTTTATTATTTTGTATACGCTATATTTTTTTAAGAATATTTTTTCGATAAAATACTTAATTTTGGAGTTATTTGCGAAAAACCGTCTAAAAACGTGTTTTTTTTTGTTGAAAAATGAACATATTCACTGGCAAATAATTCAAAAAGTATTGATTTAGTGAAAAAACTCGATAGAAGAAAAGTTACTTAGAATTAATCAGTTTATCCATTTCCGCACTTATTTTGAATGTATGTTTTTTCACCCCCGAAGGAATGGCACTCATACTTAGGGCAAAATCACATATCGACACAATATCCCTTTTTTTCTTTGGCATATTAGCTATGGACTATTAATGAGAAGTTGTTGCGAAATGTAAAAAAAGAAAAATGATCTTTTTTACATTGTCGTAATTTATTTTTGGAATAACTACTTCCCAAAACAACATAAATATGTATCTCTAAATTTGTTTTAAGTGAATGGTCGCTATAAAGGGGCCTACTTCTTATGGCCGCCTAGGGCCCCATGATGCCTTAAACCGTCACTGGTCGTTTTATTACACTTCTGCAATTAAATATTTATTGCACTCTTACAACATTCTACTAGAGTTATAAAACTGAGTATAAAAAAGTACAAATAAAATGGAAATCATCATCATCAAGCCCTTTCATTCCAGATGGTCTGCTTGCAGTTCTTACTTAGAACTCTCTTATTCTTGTGCATTGTCAAAGTTTGTTGTATGACTTCGATCTTCGGTATAATTTTCTTCCACTCATTTCGATTTGTGTATTGTTGCCATCAGTTTCTCACTTTCAGAATCTTCATGTCTCCCATTACCTGATCCTCCCATCTCTCTTTTTCGTCCCCTTGGTCTTTCACTTTCTGTCTTAATAACTAGGTCGTTTTTCCTTCTCTCTATGTGTCCCAACCATCTCAGTCTCTCCGCTATATATGTAAATCTAATTATATATTCTCCATTCATCATGTCTCATATTTCTTGGTTCATTCTTCTTATTTCTCCTTTTCCATTCTTATCGGGCCCATAATTTTTAGGAGGATGCGTCTGTAACTTCTGGTCTGCTTCTAACTCTGTATATTTTAAGTTTTGTATTTCTGGATAACTTCTTGTCCTTCATTAGCCTATGGTATCTCCAGTATGTTTTGTTGCATGTTAGTATTCGCCTTGTTACTTCTTCACTCCTCTAAGTTTTGCCATTCACAATAATTACCCAAGTAGCACAATAAAAACATTTTAGTTTTATTTAAGGTTTATAAAGGTTTTATTGTGGTAAATAAGAAGATAATGCTTTTAAAGTTACCTTGTAGATATACTGCCAGAACTTTAAAACTGTTAAGCATTTGTCACTAGTTTTAAAGTATCTAATATGAGTATCAAATAAGACTAATTAATCTAAATAGATAATTTGTCTTATTGTAGTTTTAAAATGGTTTATTCTCAGTTCACTTTAAAACTAATCAGTTTTATAAAAAACTTCCGGACCGTTTTGGTTTTATTAGATTGTAGTTTGTTACCTTTTAGTTTTATTGCAGTTTTAAAGACTCTCCTAATATGACTAATAAAACCTATTATTAAAATTACTTGATCTCAAGACTATTAGATCAGTAAAATATATGCCTTAAAACTATTTTTTTAGTTGCTTTCTTAAAAGCAATTAGTAGGCTATATTAAAACCAAACGCTCTTAACTGAATCAATTTGGTTATCGTAAATACTAAACTATGCTTCTTGTTATAAACAATAAAACTAGACTCATCCCCTTTTCTTTCATGTCCAAAATGGTCGGCAATTTGTTTTAGAGCGAAACAGTGGTGTAGTGTGTTGTAAAAAGTGGAAGTACAGTTAATATGGAAGAAATAAGTCGCAAGTACTTAAAATATCAACGAACTGGTCATTTTAAAAGAAAAATACAACACACACAGCCCTATGACGCCTCAATTTTAGGTTAGATTCACATTAAAACTGAGTGGCATTATTGACAGCAGCATTAAAACTAAATAGTTTTAATTCCAAAGCAACCTTGCTTTTATGTAGGATATATGCTCTTGGAAAGGTATAAATAAAACCATTTGCTCTTAACAATTCTCTGTCGATAGACCAAATAGCTGTATTTGGATTTCGGCCATATTGCTTTCTGGAGATGCTGAAAGCCGTGATAGATTACAATATAAGGCTTACATAAAAATTATAAATCAGCGTCTTAAAGACATAAATTCGATTAATTTTAACATTAAAACATTAAAATTGTAGATAATTTTTTTTTCAAATTAATATTTTTTGGATTTAAATTTTTTAATTATTTTTATTTTTTATTCGCCGAAAGTCAGAAATTTTAGGGCGCGTGAGTTATTTAGACCTATTTTTGTTAACATTATTAATAAAGTTGGGTGCGCAAGTGTTTTTCTACATTGACAGTCCGAAATAACCAAGTACTTTTTATTATTTTATGGTTACAAATACGTATCTACCTATCATAACACATGGAAAAATTTGTTGGCCTATATGGAGTATATGGGTTTAAAGAATCATTTAATATGGTAAATTGTCTTTAAAAGTCTCCATTTAAGAAACCTTTTTAAGTTTGCTATAAAACTGCCTGCTATAAAAAAACTGTTATAAAAGTGTCTTTTAACATGGTTTTAAAAGCACCTTCACAGCAGCTTTAAAGCCAGTTGCTTAAGAAAACAAAGTTTTATGAAAGTTTTTATTTTTGGTTTTATTGACGTCTTTCAGAGTGGGCCCTTTTATGCTGAAAGCGGTTTTATTGCAACCCTAAGGTTTACTTAAAAACCAAATGGTTTTAATTTTAGTTTTATTCTGTAGTTTTAAAGCATCCTTAAAAGACTTAATAAACCCGTTCGGTGCTACTTGGGTACTTTCACATATTTAAATTATTGAACCCTTTCAAAAGCGTATTTTTCGATTTTGATTTCTCTCGTATTGCTATCTTTTCTTCTAGGGCAGATTTTTTTCTTTCGTTATTTTGTAGACATCTTTTCCGTGCTTTATTTGCTAGCTTTTTTTTAATATTTCCTTGTCTCTTCCATCTTATTTTAGGTCGAGATCCACCTATGATTATTTTTATTAATCCGATTAGCTTTGCCGTTATATCTTAATTGCCATTCATTTTAATAAATAATTTATTTCTTCCAATACACTCAAAGGCTTGTCTGAAGTCTACGAAGAAGGTGTGGAATTCTATGTGCTTGTGTAATTAGCTGGGTCGCACCTGTAGTGGATCTACCCTTCCTGAATCGTTGCTGTTGTCTCCATTTTTGTTCTTTGTGAATTGAGTGATTTTTTGTCTGATGAAGGCTGAATTTTGTGTGTTGTACTCAGTAGAGATATTTCTCTAGCTGTTACTTCTTCTTTCTTAAATGTTGGGATAGTTCTGCACAAACGGCAATTTAACCCTAGAACAGTACAGTTCGTTCACCTAACGTCGACTGCACAGTGGGGTCTTGAAAACCCTAATTGTCTTTTTTAGTAATAAATGTTACTTATATATTTTTTCTTCGGTATGTTTTACAAAACAATAAACAACAATATCTTATTTTCAAAGCATGTTTATTTCAAAAGAAACATTTCTTATTAGATCTGATAAAAGCCAAAAAACATAATCCAGTGCTGTTATTACACTTTTTTAAAAATATGGAGATATGACCAAAAAAATTAAACAAAATTCTAGTAAAATAAAACTTGTCTCTTAAAAACCCTTTAAACTAAAATAAAACATAAATGTTGTTACAAGATAACTATTTCTTAAGCTTAACCAGGCACTTCAACTTTGGTTCTGACACACATAACATAATTGAGCTCGATGTTCTAAACAATTTTTCCCAGTATACTGGCGATATTTCGTTGCGAGGTATTGGGTTCTTCTCCATTATCGTCGTCACTTTGTTCGTTATCAGTGTCAGACTGATGTTCAGGAACATAATCATCGTCTTCATCTGATAAGTCTCCAAAATCATCTTCGATGGTCTCAAGTTCATCTTCATTCGCCCACAGGTTTTCAGCATCCCACTCTAATTATTTTGTTGGTAGTGGACGCTAATATTTTCTCTTAGAATCTGATATCAAAATCAAAATCAAATAACAAAAAATCACTTAAAATTTTAACACTCTTTAACTGCATACTGGGGTCCGAAGTACCCACAGCTCCACTAAAAGCGTCACAGCAAACTATACAACAAACTCACGCGGCGCAGCGATTGTCTCAACGTTAACTGAATTTATCGGCTGTTAACTGAATTTATGTGCAAGGGATCGCCAAAAGACGCAGACATGTGTGAGTTACATTGAACGATTCATGCGCCTGGATTTTTCAGACCCCAGTGTGCTGTTCCAGGGTTAAAATTGTTCCATTTAAATTAAATTGTTTTGAAACTATTTTCTTGTGGTATTTTAATAATATTGTTATTGGGAATGAACCGCAATTTTATGGAAATATGGACGCAAATATTTTTAAGACTGGTTTGAAGAACATTGTTAAAAAACTAGAGCGACCATCCATAATGGTGCTGGATGATGAATCAGATAACTGAAAAGCAGAAGAGAAATTTCCTTACAATTAGACAAGGCGAAAACGGCGGGTTCTTTGGAGAAAATGTTCTCATGGGATTTTTTGCCTAATCACATTCGTGAGTCATTCCAGAATAAGATTCAAGAAGTCGCCCACGCAAAAAATGGTTCAAATTTTAAAAAAAAAATTTTTTTAATCAAATTGCAAAGTCAATATTTTCGGCCTTGACAAATTTTTTTTAGGTTTTTTGGACCATTCTGGATAAAAAAGTCTATTATAATTTTTCTCTAAAGTTGATCGTTTTCGATGTAAAAGCATTTTAAAATTGAAAAAAACCAAAAATTACAATGTTCAAGGCTTAATAACTCGGTTAAAAGTTACTACTATGAAAGTCAGAAAATGACTAAATCAAAGTTTAAAAACCCCCCTACAAGATCCTGAAGAATTTTTTGTCATTATTTGATTACTAAGCTGTTATTTTTAAGTAAAAATAATGAGCGTCATGCACGTATTATAGCGGCTTCCCACGATCGGCAATATTGCGGACGGACACGGACCCGCTCGCACCACGCACCGTGGGAAGCGTATCGTCCGTGGTAGCGAAGACGCGTCTGTGCTGGTCCGTAGTAGTCCGTAGTAACTACGGCTTCTCAAGATCGACAATATCGCCGACAGACGCGGACCAGCTCGCACTACGCACCATGGGAAGTGGTCGTCTGTGATAGCCCAGACACGTCTGTGGTGATCCGTCGAAAGTCGGTACAGATCAAAGGTGCGTTAATGGCCCGTGTGGACGCTGTCAAGATTTTTTAACACGTTAAACGCCAGTTTTTTTATAAATTGATAATTTAACACATTTTGATAAAAATAATATACATAATAATATGTATAATTATTGATTTGAATCATAATATAATACATTTCTTCTTAGTAGCTACTAATAAAAATTTAATAACTCTTTTCATGAATATTATTGCATTAATAATTCTGATTTATGAGTAACAACCAAACATTCGAAACAATAAAAAATTTTACAAGCACTAGATTTGTAGTGAGTTTGTGAAGATTTAGCTTGGGTATATTATTATTATGAATATCATTAGCTTTGAATAAAGATTTTCATGTAATATCCATACTACACATTTCACACCATAATATGCTATTAACGAAAACATTGAAAGTGATAGAAACGTGAGAAACGCAATGTAATCAATAGCCAAACTACAAATTAAATGAGTCACATAGGTACATAAAATCCGAAATTCATGACACCGTCAGTTTTCGCTATCCAGCATTTCATTGGTATTTTTTCGCGTCACTGTTTTAACGGACGACAAGGCATTGATTGGCATTGGCAAGTTAAAGAAATTGTTCATTTGCTGACACCAGCAGTTGTATTTAGTGTTGCTAAAGTGTGTTGAGTTATTAGAATTTTTTTTGCTAAAAAAATGGAATGGACCAACGAATTAATTTTTGATTTTTTAAATCTGTACCAAAATGAACCCACTTTGTGGAATTCGACGGCACCAGACCATAAAAATAGGAACGATACATACGATGCATGGAGCCGCATCAAAAGCCAATTAAAGGATGGCACTGTTTCGATAAAAGATTTAAAAAAGAAGAGGGACAATTTAATGTCGACCTTCTTCTTAAAGTTCCATTTCCTAGCGGAGGTTGGATATCATAATGGCTATGGTCACTTTGTTGGCTGCTGCTCTGAACAGTTGTAATGAACTACAGTTAAACCATTCTCTAAGGTTCCTCAGCCAGGAGATGCGTCTTTTTCCTATTCTTCTTCTTCCTTGGATCCTTCCTTGCATAATAACTCTCAGCAGCTCATATTTCTCTCCTCTGGTAATGTGACCCAAATATTCTAGTTTTCCTGTTTTTATACTGTTCATAATTTCTAACTCCTTATTTAAACGTCGTAGCACTTCAACATTGGTAATCCTTTGATCCCACTGAATTTTCAACATTCTTCTGTAACACCACATTTCGAACGCTTCTATTTTCCTTATGTGTTGCCTTTTCAATGTCCAAGCTTCCATTCCGTATAGTAATATAGAAAATATGTAGCATCTTAGAGCCCTCAATCTGAGAGGCAACCGAAGGTCTTTGTTTGAAAGCAGTGTCTTCATTTTAATAAATGCTTGCCTTGCAGTTTCAATTCGGACTTTAATTTCTTTGCTTTGGTCATTTTTGTCATCAACCCAGGTTCCCAGATATTTGAATGTCTTTACTTTTTCTATTTGGGTTTGCTCTAGTATTAACCTTTCATTTCAATGTTGTGTTTTTGAGACAATCATAAATTTAGTTTTTTTCTTGTTTATTTTGAGTCCATATCGAATGCAATAATCGTTAATTCTATTTAACAATTCTTGTAGCGACTCCAGGGTGTCTGCCATTATAACGGTGTCATCAGCGAATCTTATGTTATTTACTATTCTTCCGTTTATAGAGATTCCATCACTTAGTTCCGCTATCACTTCCTGAAATATGGCCCCTCTATGGACCTCTATGGAGCATAGAGGTCAACTAATGTGGACCTTCTATGGACCTCTATGGACCCCCAATGTCTTACCCCTCTATGGACCTCTAATGTCGACCTATAGAAGGCAAAAACCAAAAGTTAAACAATCAATGGGAACTGGTAGTGGGGCTGATGACGTTTACAAGCCTGAGTGGCCTTTTTATGACATCATGGCAAATTTTTTGGATGATGTCTACAGTAGTAAGTAAGATTAAGTAATTTTATTTGCAATTTATATAAGACTAATATTAAAAGTGACATTCGCCAGTTGAACCTAGCTTCAGCCCGCGAGTAATGACCCGTGAGTGACTTCAGCCCGTGAGTAATGAACTATTACTCACGGGTAAAGTAATGGGTGTTATTATCTATATTACAAACTGTTTTTTCTTAATTTTATATGATGTATAATCAAAAGATACATGCAACCCTAAATAACCCTTTTTTCTAATAAACAATAGTTTTTTGTGCTGTTTGCGCAAATAATTATTACTTAGGTTGGTCGTATTCACTCAGAAACGTTCCCGGGTTCATGTACAACAACTTTGCTTGAGGTCATCCTATTATGATCAAATGCATAGTTTACGATTCTATAAAGGACATACAAACTTTTTTATATTGTGTCGTATAAACATCAAAAACATGGTATGTATTATAAAAATAATTATTTTTCAAATCAAAATGTCAATTTTAAAAACAAAAAAAACTTCCAACGTGGGGAATGGAACCCGGCTTGCCTGGGTGAAAGCCAGGAACTAGGTGTTTTAGGCCATGATGGATGTAAATAAGCCACGGAGATAAATATTTGATATATAGTTGTAGGGTTTTTCCATCTAGTTTCATATTTTATCTTGTTTTGCCTAAAAGCCCCGATTTTGGGCTGGCTGACACATCATTTTTTAACGGAACACCTAACTCAATAAAGAAAAACACCCATGCTAAAATGCTCCGGTCAAATTTTACACTACCTCCCTGACTATTATAAAGCATATCCAAAGTTGGTCCAAAATTTGTTTTTGAGCAACGATTTTTTTACAAGTTAATAATTTAACACATTTTGTTAAAAATAAAATACATTATGTGTGTAATTATTGATTTACATGGAATGTGCATACTACACATTTCACACCATGTTCTAAACGAAAACATTGAAAGAGATAAGAAACTTGACAAACGCAATGTAATCAATGCCAAAATTAAATGAGTCACATATATAATCTCAATCAAAAGCACAGACTGTCGCGGACCATGGGAAGACCTCTGTCCGCGGTGCGTTAGAATCCGAGGTGGTCGGCTGTTCGTGATGATCCGTAGAATCGCAGACCATGGGAAGACCTCTGTCTGCGGTGCGTGGTGGTCCGTGCTCGTCGGCTGTGCGTGAAGATCCGTACAATCGCAGACCAGTGGGAAGCCGCTATTATGCGGCCGTTCATGATGAGTGCGAAAGAGATGCCATTCAGGCAGTCCAATGGCGAATCTCACTCGCACTCACATTTACAGCCGCGTCAATACGTTCTTACCGCTCATTATTAACAATTAAAAATAACAGCTTAGTAATAAATTATTGACACAAGTTTCTTCAGGATCATAAATTTTATTCAGTCACTTTCTGACTTTCATAATAATAATTTTTAACCGAGTTATTAAGTCTTAAAAATGGCCATTTTCGCGTTTTTCAAATTTCAAATTGCTTATAACTCGAACACGATCAACTTTAGAGAAAAATTACAAGAGGCCTTTTCTGTCCGGAATGATCCGAAAAATCTAAAAAGAAATTGTCCGGGCCGAAATAGTTATTTATGAAACAGTTCGTGAAGTATGCTTTTTGCGAACGCACGCGATTTTTAGCGCACGAGCGATAACGGAGCGAGTACTATACATCGCGTAATTTCGCAAAAAGTACTTCACGCACAGTTTCATACAATATTTTATCTACGATAAACAAATAAAAAAAACTGTAACTCTTCGTCACTGGAATTCATATTTTTAAAAAATAAAAATTTTAATTTAAAAAAATTAAAATTCATAAAAAAATTTTATAATTGTCAAAATCAAACTTTTCAAAATCGTTTAAAATAATTATATTTTTTCTATTTATATCTTATTTATACATATTTTTATACATTCAAAGGGGGTGTAATGCTAGGTCGCGTCCGCAGGTAATACTGCACGTGCACCCTGGGTAAACTAAAGAGCTAGCACAAGAGGCGCCAGACAATCTTTCCTAAAGATCTCCTGGCAGATATCACAGTTATTTTAGAATAATTATTAAAGATGACACAGTTATTGAATGGAGTTTCCAAAGAAGAATTTACAAAAGAAATTGGACCCAATGTAAGAGTTTGCCAATTAAATATAGAAGGTATAAGTAGAGCAAAATGTCAAATTCTAAACAAACTATTAAAAGATAACGATATTGATCTGGTCGCATTACAAGAAACGCATACAGAAAACGAATTTCAATTGATTTCAAGAGAAAAAATCCCCGGCTATGATCTACTGGGTGCTACCTACGACAGAGCCTACGGTATAGCAACTTACGTACGTACAGACATAGAAAATGCAGCCTTGATTTCTACTTCTACCAAGAACAACATCCACGAGGTAACTGTGAAAATCGGCAATATCTATTTATCAACTAAATTTTCGTTTATAAAAATTAATTATTATTATTTTTTAATGTATTGTGATCTTTATTTTTATACAAAAACTGTGATAGAGCCATACGCTAAATAAAAAAAAATAACTGGAATTCATTTTTATTCTACAATTTTTAGAACTTTGACATTTAAAAATCCTAACTACTTTCAAACCACAAAACTGTAAACATTTTTGTTGTAATTCATTGCTCATATTGTCATCACCATGACAACGCGAATGTTAAGGATATTTGATTATATGAAAGTGTGACAAAAAACCCATTGAAAGTGTGCGAAAAAGTAAATCCCATTTAAAATACATTGTTACTTCACCCACACTTTAAAACCTTCACGCACTGCTATCTATAATGACAGTTTTCACAAACTAAAAACTTATACATAATATGACAAGAGTAGATAAATATTGATTTTTGCAATTTGATTAAAAAAATTGTTAAAAAAAATTTGGACCACTTTTCGCGTGGGCGACTTCTTGAACCTTATTGTGGGGTGTCTCACGAATGTGGTTATGCAAAATAATTTTATGGGAATATTTTTTCCAACAAACTCGCCGTTTTCGTCTTGTCTAAATGCATTTGAGGTGATTTGGCGTATAGCAAAAAATACTACGACAGATAACACAGAGAACAATGGCATAATTGTATTATACGGAACTTCAAATCGTGCAGTCCTTTCGAACTGAGCAAGTTTTGGATGAAGTGCTTCTTCTTATGGTGCCTTATCCTTAAGGACGTTGGCCATTACATTTGCCCATTTAATCCTATTTGCAGCCGCCCTGAATATTTCTATGGAGGTCATATCCGTCCATTGTCGTAGGTTTTTAAGCCAAGAGTTGCGTCTTCTTCCTGGTCCCCATTTGCTATTGATTTTGCCTTCGATTATAAGTTCATACTTTTGATTTCTTACGATGTGACCAAAATATTGTATTTTCCGTTCTTTTATTATAAGCATAAGCTCTCTTTCCTTTTTCATCCTCCGCAAGACCTCCGCATTTGTCGTATGGCTCATGTAGAATATTCTGAGCATTTTACTGATATGATGAGGTGCTACCTATGATTATTCGCATAGATAGATAATTCAGATGCCATTAATGCAACTGCCATTCATATCCACAAAAAAAAATATACCAAATTTCTACAACTATTTACTCGCGAGCCGGCTGGATGTACAAGTCGATTAGGGATAAACGATCATTTGCAAACTATTAAGACTTTATTAGAGAGATCAGTAGAATATAGTAGACCATTCGTACTAACGTTTGTCGATTTACAATCAGACTTCGACATCATTGAGCTTCCCGCATTACTAGACTCATTATGTCAAAGCTAGGTGGACTTCAGATATGCCAGGCTGATATACAGGGTGTCCAGAAACTCTACCGACAAACGAAGACAGGAGATTCCTCAGATAATTTTAAGACAATTTAAACCAATTCACCTAGTCCGAAAATGCTTCTTAAGGGAGTTAGAGCTCTTTGAAGATGGCGTCATGAAATTAGTTTTTCTTAAATACCTCCAGAACGCTTCTATTTAGAAAAACGAAAATTGGTATGAATATTTACTTTTCAGAGATGAATCGATTCCATCTATTGCAAATTTCTAGTACCGGTCATAGGCGTCCGTTTTGGGTAGAGCAACGGGTGTTTTATCGCATAACTTTTTTGTCCTTAACTTTTATGCATTTTTGACACCGGATTATTAAATTGTGAGGTATTCTAGTACTAAAAGGTACTCTTGCTTTAAGTCGGTAGGACACCCCGTTTTCTAGAAAAATCGATTTGAAAGTTTTCGTTTTTGGAATTTGAAAAAAAAAATTGAAAGAACTTTTCAACAAAAAACGAAGTATTTTAACAACATAAAGTAAGAGTAACTTTTAGTACTTGAATACCTCATAATTCAATAATCTAGTGTCAAAAATGCTCAAAAATTCAAGACAAGTAAGTTATGCTATAAAATAGCTGTTGACCTACCCAAAACGGACGCCTATGACCAGTACTAGAAATTCGCAATTAATGAAATCGATTTATCTCTGGAATATAAATAAATGTACCAGTTTTCGTCTTTCTAAACAGTTTTTTTTTGAAATTTTTTTTTTAATTCAAAAAGCGAAAAATTTTCAAATCGATTTTTCTAGAAAACGGTGTGTTATACCGATTTAAAACAAGAGTACCTTTTAGCACCAGAATACTTCACAATTTAATAATCCAGTGTCAGAAATACATAAAAGTTAAAGATAAAAAAGTTATGCGATAAAATAACCGTTGCCCTACCCAAAACGGACGCCTATGATCGGTACTAGAAATTTGCAATGGATGGATTAGATTTATATTTTGAAAATAAATACGCGTACTAATTTTTGTTTTTCTAAATAGAAGCGTTCTGGAGGTATTTAAGAAAAACTAATGACAAGACGCCATCTTCAAAGAGCTCTAGCTCCCTTAGGAAGCATTTTCGGACTAAGTGAATTGGGTTAAATTATCTTAAAATTATCTGAAGAATCTCCTGTCTTCGTTTGTCGGTAGAGTTTCTGGACACCCTGTATATACATATAAATGCGACTGAAAACATAAAACTCTACGAATACACAGATAGGAAACAGATACCAAGAGGAGTTGGACAAGGAAGATACCATATCTTCTAAACTTTTTACAGCATTGTTATAATACGCTTATGAAAATCTACAGTGGGATAGGGTTAGTGCGAATGTTGATGGCGAATATTTGAATCACATACGCTTTGCTGATGATATTGTCTTAAACACTGAAAAGCTAGATGATGCTCAAAAAGTGATAGCAGAGTTGACAAGCAGTCACTAACGTTGGCCTGCATATTAGTTCTCAAAAAACAGAATTATTGATCAACCTGATCGCGAGTAATAATTTAGTGATATACGGATGAGAAATAAAACCAGTCCGTGAATAAAAATACTTGGGCCAATAGATAAGAATTGGTAAGGTTAATCAAACATGCAATCGCCATAATCTAAATGGAGATGGACAGGCATAGCCCGAATGACTGACAATCTAGGACTAGAAGACTATTAATATGGAGACAATACAGAGGACTAATATAGAGGATATCTAGCAACTAGATAAACAGCGCTAAGACTTGAATATGTGGAAGAAGTTGGATTAGGCCCATGTTCAGCAGTGTACAATAATGGCTGACTGATGATACAGTAACATTTAGTACTCGTCTCTGTTATGTTCATGTGTAATGCGAATACGATCTATCCCGTATTCGTGTCATCATGCAATATTTCTTGTTTAGTGAAAATTTTTGAGGATTATTTTTTTTTATTTTTCATACACTTGAAACTGTGTACAGTTTTTGAACTGTTATAAATTTCATAACTAGGGGAGTGCAATTAGAACGAAAAGATACAATGTTTCGGAAAAAAACAAACAAGCTTATATTTTTCTAAAACTTTTTTTGTCAGTTTATAAATAT
This sequence comes from Diabrotica virgifera virgifera, assembly GCF_917563875.1. Classification (NCBI taxonomy): domain Eukaryota; kingdom Metazoa; phylum Arthropoda; class Insecta; order Coleoptera; family Chrysomelidae; genus Diabrotica; species Diabrotica virgifera. The sequence goes on from NC_065448.1 coordinate 73,123,503, forward strand.
GTTAAAGTAAAAAGTTCTACTCACAAATTTCGCCGCTAATTGTTTATTAATTGTTTAAACAATAACAATTTTTTTATATAAATAATGTTAAGAATATGGGTGAATTCAACATTTTATTTTGATAAAAAATGTTTTTACTTAAGTTTTGATTATGCTGAACCCGAATCTGACATTACAATTTGCAAATTCACGATGGCGGATTCAAAATGGCTGATTTTTTCCTAAAAATCCTTAAAAAGTAGTTGTAAAATCCAAATTTTTTTTATAAAACGTGTTTTGTTTACATATATGTGGATATTTTTGAGAGGTTGCTGAACCTGAATCAAATTTTGATAATTTAAATTATAAAATGGCCGATCCAAAATGGCGAATAACTTAAAACATAGTTGTAAAATCATAATTTCTTTACAAAATATATTTATTTCTACATATATTTATTTTTGAGAGCTTTGATAAACCTAACTTAAATGTTAACATTATAAACTGTAAAATGGCGGATCCAAAATGCGGATTTTCTAAAAAGAACATAAAAAAGAACATTTTTCTAAAGCATTTATTGTCTTTATTTTTAAGAGGTTGTTGAATCTGAATTAAAGATTAAAAATTTAAATTTCAAAATGGCGGATCCAAAATGGCGGATATTTAAATGAAAAACAAGTAGAATCCAATCAAACAAATATGGAATTTCATTCTTAAAAAAAAAGATAAACAAATAATTTTCACAATAATATTAAAAATTAAAATGCATTAGAAAGAATATTAAAAAAAATTAATTTTTGATTAGAAGGATATAATTACATATTGGAACATAGTTTTTAATTCCAAACAACTTTTCTTTATAAAATTTTTCGATATTGTGAAACATAAAGATACTTTACTCTTGAGTGAAATTCATATTTTTTGACATACCTCGTACAAAAGTAACGAAATTTGATATTTGATGGTTGCATCTTATGTTGTATATGATGTAGAGTATTTTATAAAGAATAACTTTTTTTCGTAAAACTGATATTAAAAAAGTTATCAATAGGTTCCAAGTTACGCAGACATACTGTATAAGAGCTAAAAAAAAATTTTTTTGTTGAACATTTATTATTGTTGAAGCTTATTATTAAATGTATTTTAGGTACGTTTTACAGAAAAAAGTTTTGATCACTCTGTATATACATTTTTTCAGCTGGTCATTTTCGGTTTTTGTATTACATTTTTGTTATCTTTCTTACTTTTCTCAAAAAGAAATTGTGTATTTCATGTTTAAACTAAAATAATTCAGTCTTTTTTAAACATTACATCCCAAGCTTTAAAAAAATATCAAAAAAATTGTATTAGGTTTATTCAAACTTGAGTAATACCGTCTTAAAATGGTGGAAATTCTGTAAAACTACGAAGTTTTCAAAAATTACATTTTTTGAGACATCGTATTATTTGAATTAAATTTTTGAGATTTTTTTTTGAATAAAATATCGTTTGGTAAGATTATTGAGAGGTAAGTTGTGCAAATTTGAGAGTTTTATAATTAAAATTGTATTAGTTACACATTTTTAAATCATTTTTAATAAAAATTCATGTAAGGCTCATTTTCCGCCCACACCGTACTCATGTCCATACATTTTATTTCTTTTTATTGCAACCATAAGATAGCTTATTTCATCTTCTTTCATGTCCAATTTGTAAAATTTCTTTTGATCCATTAGTTAAATAATTACATTACAAAAACTCAACCGTGCACTTCTTCCAACGCTAGTTTACCTTGCGCCAATGTGTGTGAGAAGGGTGACTTTAGCGTTATAAATAAAAAATTACAGAAGCTAGAGATTTAATTTTAGAAAAATCTTTATATAAGGTTTTTTTTTGTAAAATTTTCTGAATTTTTCAATGGGCAAGTCAGTTTTTTTCTAAAAGTTATATTTTCGGAGTTATTTAAAAAAATATCTAACTTCGCTGTTCATTTGTTTAATAAAAAATGAAGCACCCACTTCTCGAGTAGAACTTTTTGATATATTGTTTATTAAACGTTTCTTAATGAAATTACAAAAAGTTTTATCTTGTTTGATTTTTTCCGAAGTGAAAATCTAAATGCACTCCCCTAAACTTCTTTAAAACTTCGCTATAATATAATATTTTAACAGTGTCCGCAAAACTGCAACATTTAATGCAGTAACGTTATAAAAAATATGCATTCGTACAGTACCTATATTTAATCAAATAAAGTGTACACACTGTATTTGATTAAATATCAAATAACAACTGTAACATACAACAGCTTTTTTAACAACTGTAAATAATATTCTTGATCATTTTTTTCTTTTCCCATTATTTTGTCAATTGTAGTTATTCAATACTCATTTTCAGCAACACTTTTATTAAAGAAGCCGGTATTACTGTAATATATAGCAATTTTGTTGAATTATTGATACTTTCATTACTTTTTTTATCAAAAAATAAAAAAATATGGGTATTGTTGTTGCCCACGCGTTTTTTTTTCTGTATAAGAATTCTGTTTCTGGGGTATTTTGTTCCACTTTTATATCAAATCATTGGAATTATATTTGGAATTCCGTTTCTTTTTCTACGGACATTTTCTTGACAATATTCTGAAACTATTTTATCGTATTTAACACATTAGTTACAACTGCATATTATGTTTAAAAGAGATTATTCGTCCGGTGATTGTTTTTATTTATTTATTTATTTACCTAAACTAGGAATTTCCAAAGTATATTTTTTGCAAATTTTGATGTTATTATTATTGTTTTGAATATTTAAAGTGTGACATCATTTTGATCACACGCCGCGCCGTCTCAAGAACAGTTTGGTTATCAACGGTCGGCGTGGCATCAATGCGATGCCACAAAAATTCCTAATGTGAATTAGTACTACGCAAGCGCGTATCTCTTTTGTCTAGAGCAGAGGTACTCAATCTGTGGTACATGTACCACTGGTGGTACATATCATTATTGGCGGTGGTACACAAAACACAGAAAAAATTAAAATAGTAGTACTTAGTAAGTATTGATAATACAATTTAAAAATATAAGTGGTACCAAAAATAATAAAAATAACTGTAGGTGGTACATCACTCAAAAAGGTTGAGTACCGTTGGTCTAGAGACATGAAAAACACAAACACAACATCAGTTACTTAGTGGTTGTGTTCGCGTTGTGTTGTAAATATAAAGCCTGTTTGCGAACTGCTTGCATACAGTTCGTTGAAAATATATTTACAGCAAACTCATCAGGCTTGTTCCAACTCGACACAAAACCGTTCTTGAACCGCCACGCTCATGCGCAATAACGAACAATTATGCGCAGTAACACATTTTTCGTTACTGCGCGGTTCACGAACCGTTCAAGAACGGTTTTGCGTCGAGTTGGAACAAGCCTATCGTAAACTCATCACGATCCATGGAAAGCGACGAACCAACTTGTGCGAAATTTATAGTCCTGTCGCCAGGAAGGGTACAACGGCCTCCTTAATTCAGATGGACTTACCCAAGTTTTTTTATGTATTTTGATCCGTAGAATACGAATTTTTTGGGTAACAGTTGATCCGGATGTCGATAAGTTTGTTATAAACAAAGAACTTGAGGAATTACATAACAGCAATTTTTCGCAAAACATTTTTTTGTATTTTTTGGGTGATTTTCAGCAAAAAATGGTCTTACAAGTTTTTTCGTATGATGCATAGTTTTAGAGATAAACGCGGTTGAACTTTCAAAAAATCGAAAAAGTGCAATTTTTGAACCCGAATAACTTTTGATTAAAAAATAAAATAGCAATTCTGCTTACTGTATTTGAAAGATCAAGTCAAATTCTATCGGTTTTGATTATTTGCATTGCTAAAAATTAACTTTTTATTTGTTAAACAAAGCCATAAATACATAGTGTTTCCCGTGCAAAATGCATGCGTTTTAATGTACGTAATCTACGTAGAAATTGTCTGTATGCCGCCTACTCGTTCGATTTCAAATGGGAAATGCATTGAAAACATCATTCAATCACTATGTGTTTTTAGCTTTGTTTAACAATAAAAAAATTAATTTTTAGCAATGACAGTAATCAAAACCGATAGAATTTGACTTGAACTTTCAAATGCGGTAAGCAGAATTGCTATTTTATTTTTCAATCAAAAGTTATTCGGGTTCAAAAATTGCAATTTTTCGATTTTTTAAAAGTTCAACCGCGTTTATGTCGATAACTATGCATCCAAACAAAAAATACAAAACAATGGTTTGTTTTGCGAAAAATCGCTGTTATGTGATTCCTCAAGTTCTTTGTTTATAACAATCTTATCGACATCCGGATCGACTGTTACCCAAAAAATTCGGTTTCTGCGGGACCAAATACATAAAAAAAACTTTGGTAAGTCCATGTGAATAAGGTACTAGTACACTTTAGAAAATCAAAAATAAACATATTTTCAAGATTTCTTCTCTCAGAACCTTTATTAAAAATGAACAAAAAACTTTTTACATATTAATATATAACTCTTAGAGAATACAAAAAATATATCTTTTTCATTTATGCACGTACACTAATATTGTAGAGGGCGCCAAAGTCGAGGCCTCGAAAAAAAGTAGCTCCGATGGCGGACAGTTAATCCCAGGATTGGGATCTCTGAAACAAAAAAATCGTACGGCATTTGAAAAAGGAAGGTTTCTTACGTGACAGTTTACCACCGTTAGTAAAAAATTCCGCGAAAAAAGATTTTACGTAAATTTGAAAAATATTTGTGAAAAAATCGCCCGTTTTTCTTCAGTTTTTCATGGTTAAAAAATATTTGTTTTTTATTTTTTGGTCAAATTGTGGTAAATTGTCACGTAAGACACCTTCCTTTTTAAAATACAGTATGATTTTTTTTTGTTTCAGATATCTCAATCCTGAGATTAACTGTCCGCCATCATTTTTCGAGGTCTCAAATTTGCGCCCTCTAAAATATTAGTGTACGTGCATAAATGAAAAACAATATATTTTTTTGTACTCTCTAAGAGTTAGATATCCATATGTAAAAAGTTTTATGTTCATTTTTAATAAAGGTTCTGAGAAAAAAATTCTTGAAAAAAATTATTATTTTTGATCATCTAAAGTGTACTACTTACTACCTTAAGGAGGCCGTTGTATCCCCACTGGCGACAGGACTATTATGTAAATGATTCATTTAATTTGTAATTTAATCTCCAAAGTCACGTTTTAAATGTAAATAAAGGAACTATTTGTTGATCAACTATAAAATAAAAATGGACTACATTGTGTTTCTCACGTTTCTTATCTCTTGGAACACGTCATTCACTCAATCTCGCTTTGTGTTCGTCCCAAAAACCGACATACCGTGGTTCGTGACGAGTGATGAATGAACAGCTCGTAAGCGGTTCGTCCTGCCGTACAAATTATACGAATATACAGTCAATCCCGCTTATTAGAATACCTCTTAAAGGAATATCCCGGTTTAAGGAATATAAATTTGAGGTCGCAAAATGTTTCTACTAGCGACCAATGATCGGTTATTAGAATATTCCGGTTATAGGAATACTTTGGATTGGCACGAAGGCTATTCCAATAAGCGGGTTCGACTGTATCATTCGCATACAGTTCGGATCGCATATGGGTACTCAGCTCAGCTTCACATCATTTAAATCAAAAGAGGTGACTACGAACGAAATGAAGGGACTTTTGCAGTTATGGGACCAACTGATGTCGAATGTCCTTTTATATGGAGTTAAAGCCTGGACAATTACGGAAGAAACTGAAAAAATACTGGCCAGGTTTTGAGATGTGGTTTGATCGAAGAATGTGGAAAATATCATGGACACAACACGGAAACATTAAGAAAGATGAAAAAAGAAAAATAAATACTTAACACTATGAAGGAAAGAACAATGAGCTACTTTGATCACATACTAAGAAATGAAAAACATTAGTTGATGCGATTAGTTATACAAGGAAAAGTGGAAGAAAAAAGAGAACCGGGAAGACGACGCATATCCTGATTGAAAAAGTTAAAGTAGTGGAGTCTAATAAAAACAACAATAGAACTCTTCAGAATCGCTGCAGACAGAGTTATAAATGGACCACAGGGCCCCCGCTAGCATATGTGCATAGTGTGAAATGCACACGGGCGCCATTCAGGGGCGCAAAACCCGGGGTCAAAAATTGCAAAAAAAATTAAAAAAACAAAAACACAAAAATTAATTTAAAATTAAAAGTTGAGAAATTAAATAGGATTGAGTCATCAAGTTACTGCCGATTCCAATTTGCGAGAACATGTCGGAGGTCAGGCATTTTAATTTATTTTGTTATGATTTTATTTGATTTGTTTCATTTTGATATTTTAGTCTACAAATAATAGTCCATTTATTCACGGATTTTGCTGTGAGTTTTAAAGAACCGCTTATATTGACATGAAATTTTTCATACACATAGGTAATAAGAAAAGAAGTGATATTGTGCCGACGTGTGCTTTTGCCCTGGGGGTAAAACAGGTATTCTCAGGGGAATACGCCTGAGAATACCTGGGGTATTCTCAAGGGTGAAAAAACATACGTTCAAAATAAGTCTGGAATTGGATAAACAGTTTATCCAATTTCGGACGTATTAGCTACTGAATAATTTTAAGCAACTTTTGTTGTATAGAGATTTTCACTTAATCAATACTTCTCTAGTTATTTGCGCTGGAATATGTTCATTTTTCAACAAAAAACCCCGTTTTTAGACGGTTTTTCGCCAATATCTCAAAGACTAATTATTTTATCGAAAAAATACTCGTAGCAAAAGTATAGCTTACAAAAAAGTGAAAAAAAAATAATTTATATGTGAAGTCTGCAAACTCAGTAGAAGCAGAGTTGTGGCTAATGAAAAGTAGGTTCTTATTCGTCAAATTCCAAATCGAATATTTTAACGTGAAATAACCAAAAAATTAAGCACTTCTCGAGGAAAACTCATTACAACTTTTTTAAAGTGTAAAAAGCTTTATTTTTGATTTTTAAAAAAGTTTCTAGCGACAAGAACAAGCAACAAGCAACCTTTTTTGTGGCAAAAACAATAATAAAAATCATCTCCTAATTAGCATTCCAAATGAAATTATTCGTTACTACTTTACAATTTACTTTATATACTATTGTATTGTTTATATAATCTGTAAATTTCATCGGTTTAAAGTGCTCATTTTTGAAAAAATTTGGTTTAAAATAAACTTTTTTTAATCTTGAGAAATTGCTTTTTTCAGAATAACTTAAAAATTATTAGTGATACCAAAAATCTCAAGCAGTAAAAAAATGTAGATTTTGCTTTCTTGAATATTTTGGATTTTTTGTTTTCCTGTAAGACAAAAATTGGTTAAGATATGGCTGTTCAAAGTATACATACACTCGTGTTTAGTGACATGTTCAAGCTCTTTTAACTACAGCCTTTTCCAAAATAAGCACTTTGAACCGATGAAACTTCAGATTATATAAACAATACATAAGTAAAGTAACTTGTGGTGAAGCGGTAACGATTAATTTCATTTGGGATGCAAATTAGCGGGTGATTTTCATGATGTTTTTTTACCAAAAAAAAAGGGACCAACATTACTTATTTGGGCGTAACTTACTTATTTTTGATGTTTAAAAAAACTTAAAAAAAACGAAAATTTTTAACACTTTAAAGAAGTTATAATGTGTTTTCCATGATAAGTGCTTGATCTTTTAGTTATTTCACGTTGAAATATTCGAATTGGAATTTGACGAATAAGAACCTCCTTTTTATTAGCTACAATACTAATAACTTGAAAAGTATTGACTTAATGAAAAAACGTTATAGAACAAAAGTTGTTTAAAATTAGGTAGTCATTTTATCCAATTCCGGACTTTTTTGAACGCACGTTTTTTTTACCCCCGAGAAGGAGTGAAACTCACATTCAAGGTAAAAACACACATCGCCACAATATCACTTTTTTCTTTGACATGTTAGTTATGTGTATGCCAAATGTCATGTCAATCTAAGCGGTTCTTTAAAATCGGAGGTTTTACATTATGTGACCTTGACTGAATGGACTATAAATATGACTTCTAAAGTTCAGTTCTTTGGTTTATTTCAAGCACCTACCTACCTTCAAAAAGTTAATAAAAAAAAATGATCCAAAATGCCTTAAGGGGCGCCAAAACTCTTTTTTGCACACAGGCGCCAGTAACCCTTACGGGGGCCCTGATGGGCCATGATGATCGCCAATGGCCTTAAAGCATGGGGCACATGAATAAGAGGATAGAAATAGTTGCAAGGCGTTCTGTTATAGATAGAACAGATTATTTCGAACGAATCTAAAAAATATTTTTATTATCGCTGGTTGTTAAACTCTATCAACAGATGTTAAAATAACTAAACTACTTACAAATTTGTTTCAATGTAGTTTTGGACGTGACAAATAATTTGTGATTAACCTTAACAAAACATAGGCGTTACGTTTAGTTTTTAAGAGGTGTAACATTTTAATAAATCGACAGTTTGTCAAGATAATCCAGATGATAGAAAAAGAAAAATCATGGATGCCCAAATGCTTCAGCGAAATTCTTCTCTAACGATGTACACATGGTCCATTCACTATTTAAAGTTTATAGTGTGTGGGACTGGAAGACAAAGGTTGACAAATGATATCTATATCCTTAAAAGATGACCCAATTTGAATAAAACTCGACCCGTTGCAGCATTTTCACTCAGGAAATTTTCAACATTTTTCAGCCAATCCAATGAATATTGCAAAATATCAGGGCAGACTGTTGAATAGCCAACTCTGTATATAAATACTACTACATTACAGTAAAACTGCAGTGAAACGATATACATTTTATTTTACGAATATTTTGCCTTCTGGAAGAACTCATATAAGTTTTGTTATTTCGGTTTTTACTAGCAAAAGTATAATAAAATATCCAATTTGACAGTAGATGGTAGATGGAAGGTAATTTAGGTTACATCGGGGAGATCAAATGCTTTTTGTTTATTTTGGAAATTGTATTTTGTAGTAAGAAAGTAATCTGGTTAAATTAAATCAGTGATAAGTTATCTAGTAAAATAGACGTAAAAGTAGGTGAATACATTTTCGTTACTATATATTGAGTGTTTAAACAGATTTACAACTTTACAATCATTACATATTCGCCCCGTGCGTGACCATGGTGGGGATGCACGAAACTATTTTGGCGAATTTTTGCAATGTTGGTGTCATTATGTTCGTTCCCGAACCCTGTCCAGGCGCGGATCTAGGAATTCATAATAAGGGGGGGCAGACTTACCTCAAATACAGTGATGCCACAGCTACCGATTTTTCGATAGATGTACCGAATACCTGTCAAATCTACCGATCTACCTAATTCTCCTTTTTTTTTCTACCAAAAATCAAAAATTCTTAATTTTCAAATTAATCTGCCGATTTTTTTTCTTTAATCAAAATTATTAGAAATTTTTTTCCAATTCCAAACTAAAAATGGTATTTATATTAAAATCTTAAAACAGAAGAAATTTATTTTGCACCTTTTTAACGGGTCTAGGACGTTTCATCGCCGCCAGTTCATCGCCGCCGTTTCGATGCCGCCAGTTCATCGCCGCCGTTTCGATGCCGCCAGTTCATCGCCGGCCGATTCATCGCCAGTCAGTTAATCGCTTTCTGATATATTTCCGAATCTTCGACAGTTACATTTATTATTTATTTTTAGTATTAATTAGGAATTCAAGGAAATACGACATATGACCATTCCCGTTGCCATACTTAATCTTTTAATAGACTTTTAAACTTTTATAATATAAAATATATTATAATGATAATCTTTTAAATTTCACGGTCAACATTTCCAACCAAGAGAGACTGTTTCTTAAATTCGAAAAGAACCCAAAATTTTTGTACAAAAGTTTAGGGGAAGTAGAACAGTAAATATAATAATATTTTTTATATTTTTAATTGTCATAAGTTTTGAACTGAATTTAACATCGTGTCGTGTCATCTCCCTTAATACAAAATCAACTGACTAAGGCAGGCCGCACATCAAAGAAACATGAAACGTAAATTACGTTTCATGGAAATAAACCACTGCTAAACAAATATATGTCCGGCCATTTATGAAACTCTCCGAAAATAAAAATGTGTCATGAGCATGAATCACACTCGTTTCATTGGTAGGCGGACTTTGAGAATTGTTTAGCAGTATTTTCTTTTCATGAAACATGTTTTTCGTTTCATGTTTCATGTTTTTCGTTTCATGTTTCTTTGGTGTGCGGCTTGGCTAACTGGCGATGAAACGGCCGGCGATGAAACGGACGGCGATGAAATGGACTGGCGATGAACCGGCGGCATCGAAACGGCGGCGATGAACCGGCGGCGATGAAACGTCCCATTCCGTTTTTAACTTACAGTATTTCGACATCACTAAAGAACATTAAAAATTTTTCTCGTTCTCGATTGCATCAATATCCGACATTGTTTTGTTTTTAAGCGATTATAAAGTGTAAAAAATCATATTTTTGCCTATAAAACATTCCTTGTAGATTTTAGAGAAAAATGTTTCAAATAAATATTCTAGTTCTCTGTCTATCTTAATAGTTTCTAATTTGAAATATATAAACAATTGGAGGTACAGTGGAACCTCGTTAACTCGGATTAATCGGGACCGCGGCCGATCCGGGTTATCGAAAATCCGGGTTAGCCGGAGAAAATGGTAAAAATTAATAAAATACGGTTTACTTACAGATAGTTTGGGTATTCCATGACATTTTTTCCATCTATCCAGCCAACCTTGACTCGCAGTGAAATTTGGTTCACAGTCAGGCAACATTTTATTCAGCTTGAGTGCTGATTCTTGAATAATTGGTCCAGACACTGGTAAACCACGTTCGCGTTCCGCACAAAACCACACATACAAAGCGTCGTCGAGAGTCTCATTTTTAGCTTTATTAGCTTTGCACCGATTGTCCAAACTGTCTTTTGTTATCATTTTGAAACAAAATTCTTCGATTTTAGTTCTATTTTTCTTCCAATCCGATACTGTAGATGTACCGACACCAGTATGATGCTGCAATTGTTTTTAAAGATTCGTCTTTATCAGTTCTACCTAATGCTTCTAGTTTCTTTTCCATTGTCACTATAGTAAATCTGAATAGATTTACGAACGATTACAAAACGGAAGCGAACAATACGACTGTACTTACACACAATACGGTCTCAATCGCAACGATGTTATGTTATTTAATAACAGTGAAGACTTAAGCAAGAAACCCATTATGAACGCCCGGTACGGCACAGCGCGGCACGGCACAGCACAGGCCGGCACGTCCAAAAACCCATTTGTAACGGCCGGCACGGCACGGCACCGGAAAAATGATCATATATTTTAAAAACGATCGTAAAATAAAAGTTTTTAAAAGACATAAACTACACAATTTTAATGAATATGCATCATGTTAAAAAAACGAATTCATGGTTAAAAAATAATGTACCTACCTGTCCATTGATCAAAATTTTCGGATATTTTTACCCATGTATTGTCCTTTTTCTTACTATCATGATAACTTGAGTCCGATGCATCATACAAAAATGGGTATTCTCTGACACTCTCAATGAAAAGTTCTTCCATATTATTTTATTTCAAAAGAAACAACGCGCTTTCAATTAAAAAATCAACAATATATCTGCTTACTACCAACAATTATGACGCACTGGCCGTTCAGGCCGTTCGACTTCAACGGGTTTTATTCTCCTCGGAGAATTTTGGCCGTTCCGTTTGCGTGCTGGCCTGTGCCGGGCCGAGCCGGCCGCTCATAATGGGTTACGTTGCATTTAAAACTATACAAATGAATTTGGACTGTCCTGTGCCGGGCCGGGCTGTGCCGTGCCGGCCGTTCATAATGGGTTTCTTGCTTAAGACCATTGTTTAAAAAAGAATTTCTAAAATAGTATTTCAGTCTTGTTTAAACAATGCTAAGACAGTTTGAAATAAATAAAAGATACTACAGGTGCCTGTTGTTTCCGATAACACGACAGTGAACGTCGTGTGCCATGAGTCATTTTTTACTATCATATATGTAGTTCAAATTACACAACTACCCATTATCTCTCAAATATTATATTACATACATTTTTATTGTTGAAATGTTTGTCTGATAAAAATCGGTCCGCGTTAGCCGGACTTCCGGGTTATCGGGGGCCGACTTATCGGGGTTCCACTGTAATTGCAAAAAACCCTTATTTTTGCAGTAATTTATAAATGTTAATAACTTATAACTATTATTTATTATAACAAATTTTTTTAACTTGTTTAAACAATTATACAGCTTTCAAATAAGAGTATTTGTATTTTGAACGTTAATAGGTACACGTGTGGTAAGTTTTTTTTTAAAAATCTACAACAGGAAAAAATATGCAGTTTTATTTTATTATAAATAAATTAATTCCTTATAACAAAACTAAAGCATCCTTGATATTTAGTATTGCGTTATTTAGACGGCTCTACTCTAGTTACTTTGGATTAAAAAAATGAAGAAAATTGCTCTATAATACCTAGAAAGCCGAGAATAGTTATTTTTCTAACTAGTGCGGAAAGACACTTTCCGCATTAGTTAGGAACAATATTTTTTCTAGGGCCGTACGTTTCGAAAAAAGCCACAAAAAATAGAGTGAATTCAATTTTTATTTAGGAGTGAAAATACACAAATTAATTCTTTGACAAGGTTGTCAAAACCAAACTTTCAATATAATGGGTTACCACGACGACGATATTGGTTTTCATGACGACAATTCAAAACCATTGTAATTGTCTACTGATTTGACTTTTAAATAGTATGTCAAAATAATTTTATTTCATCGAATTATTGCGTTAATTTCATTAAAACATTAACACAATAAGATAAATTTGAAATAAATTAGTAAATAATATCTAAATATTAGTTTATTGCATGTATTATAATATATTATAATGCCATATTACAAGGTATTTTACTTTCCCGTACGCCGTGCGGGAAAATTTACTTTCACGCACGCCGTGCGGGAAAGTGCAACTTTCGGAAACGAAATGCGTTCGTGAATGTGGCTCTTTTAGCACGACCGTAGAAAAAATACATTTTTAAGGTATACCGATTTTTAACTTTAAATGATTTTTTTTCTAGAACCGTGTTAAAAATGCAATTTTTAGCACTCCATAGGAGCGTTAAAAATGCTACTTTAAGGCACTAGCGCTTTAAAAATTTTAAGGCACTGCAGTTAAGGCTATGGGTACATAATTCGCAAATATTTTACGTGTATCCCTACTTTTTCTGTCTTTACACGGCAAATTACGCGTAGTAAAATTCACACTGGTATGGATATGTAAACATTACTAGAATGTCATTCTACTTGAAAATGTCATCATTAATTTAAAGAGATGGGTTTTGAATGTTCTTGGATAACTGTTATTTTTATAATTGGAAATTATTAATTCAGTTAATAAATGTGATAATATTTTCACTAACTATGTATTCAGTGATTGTAATAATTTATTTGTACAACAAAGACTAATACTCAATCGAGAAAAGAGGAAAAGTGTTGAAAGTGATTTTTTAATAATATATTGTTATGGAACGCTTACAATTTTGAACATCTTTAACAACAAAATACTTGGATCACAGAATATATTATCCTGATGTATTCTCTGCTTGGATCTTCCACAAATTATACACAATAAATAACTTTTTATTAAGTTCACGTCTTAAATCAATTATTTATCAAATACACTATATTTCAATAATATTTAATCAATAACTCAACATAAGTAGAAGAGAAGACACCTCAGCGCACTTTGACCTTTGAACTCTCGCGATACAGCATCGCGCGTGACTGTCGATGCAGCAGACCCGTGACTCCGACGTGTAGGGGTGACGTCATTGGGGTAACTTGTCGGGACTTGTCGGGTGACGTCAGTGGGGTGACTTGACCGGACTTGTCGGGTGACGTCAGTGGGGTGACTTGACGGGTCATGTCGGGTGACGTCAGTGGGCCACAGCCCGATTAAATATTTTATTTATTTGTAATTATTTGTTAGTCCTTATAATAGTCTAAAGTATGTCGATAACCTTTAATATTAAATATAAAATTTTCCTTATGGGGGACACGAACCAAGTACTAGGGCATCCGTTACTAGATACACATTCCGCTAACCCACGCAAACGCTTGCTAGACACGGGTAATATAAGGTATAAATAAAAAACAAATACGTAAGTAAAAATTGTAAAGAAAATTACTACATACTTAAATGTATTAAAAAATAATTAATATATTCCTAAATTTTAGAAGAAACAATCGTAAATAGGTACATTTATACAAAACACAAAAGCATGTAGGTACCTACACATAGGTATTACTGTATATGAAGAAGCTGCTATAACAGGACAAAGGGATATTAATCTTCTAAGCAGCTCAATGTACATGCGAGATATCGCTTGAAAACCTATTGCGAATAGATCAAAAATCAAACACATCATACCGCAGGTCATCCTCGCATTATGACCAAACCGCCGAAAGTGTCTAAGTATAGGTACCTACACGGCTCTCGTCTCTCACACACATAAACACAGATGGCCTACAATATTCCTATGTAATTATGGGTATTAACCAGCGATTCTTACAGTATGACCAAACCAACAAACATCCTCTATAATATTAAAAGTCAATATACAATATTCTTTTTTGTGATTTAATCAATGAGCATGAAACAGTCTTACAGTATAACCAAACAATAAAAACGTATCTTACTCGATAAAGATATCGGCTGAACGATCACTGCTCAACATGGATCTTATATGACGATCACTACTATACATAGGTCTCCATTGACCGCGCACAGCTATTATTCTGTATATGCCTATCATATGTATGAAAATTACTAAATCGAGAGGGTATTGTGAGCTGCATACTTTATTTTATCTACGACAATTCAGGTAATACTCTCCAATGAACGTACATTACCATACACCGCCATTATTCTGTATATGCCTATCACTTGTATGAAAATTACTGAAGTATTGTGATTTGCGCACTATATTTTATCTACGGCAAGTGGGTAATATTATGTTTTTACAGGTTGATATTGAACATCTTGGATAAGAAAGATATGTTGGTCATAGGCGGTTCTTCGATAGCCATCAGGCAACAATTTCCCCTGATCATGTTTATAATGTATATATTGACACAATGAACAAGAATTGACAGGCCGTTAAGAAGAGGTAATTGACGTGACAAACAAAAAGAAGAAGTGACAATAGCTCAACACAATGAAGAATAATTGACAAATCGTAATTAAGAAGTTGACGTTACAAACGAAAAGAAGAAGAATTGACAGCAACATAACAAATGAAAAGGAAAAGAAGAATTGACAACAGCATGACAAACGAAAAGAAGAAGAAGTGACAATAGTTCAAGAGAATGAAGAATAATTGACAAATCAAAAAGAAGAATTGACAACAGCATAAACGAAAAGAAGACGAAGAATTGACAAACGAAAAAAAGAAGAAGACTCGACACAATGAAGAAGTGACAGATCGTAAAGAGGAAGTTGACGTGACAAATTTTAAAAAAGAAGAAGAATTGTCACAATGAACAAGAATTGACAGACCACTAAGAAGAGGAAATTGACGTGACAAACGAAAAGAAGAAGTGACAATAGCTCAACACCATGAAGAAGAATTGACAAACCGTAAAGAAGGAGTTGACGTTACAAACGAAAAGAAGAAAAATTGACAGCAGCATGACAAACGAAAAGAAGAAGTGACAATGGCTCAACACAATGAAGAAGTGGCAAACCTGAAAGAAGAAGAAGAATTGACAAACAACACAAACGAAAAGAAGAAGAAGAATTGACAGCAACATGACAAACAAAAAGAAGAAGAAATGACATTGGCTCAACAAAATGACGAATAATTGAAAAATCGAAAAGAAGAAGAATTGACAATAACATGACAAACGAAAAGAAGAAGAAGAATTGACAATAACATGACAAACAACAAGAAGAAGAAGAAGTAGACGTGACAAACTAAAAGAAGAGGAAGAATTGACAACAACATGACAAACTGAAAAGAAGAAGAATTTACAGATGACTTGACACAAAGAAGAAGAAGAAATTAAATACTAGTTCATTATTCATAAAATTCACATCTAATACTAGTATTAAATAGAATTTCATTAGTCACACAAAACGAATGTGCCAGCGGAAACAGTATCATATTACACCTGTAACATAATATCGCAATAGTAAGAATGTAGGGCAATGACCGCAAAAAAGCAACGATTATATTTTTGCAACATCGTCAGAAACACCTTGCAAATTTCAATAACGGAAATTAAAACTGCAACTTATAGAAATAATATTCACATGTCTAATATTGCATTTTAATGAGTCGTGTAAAATTAGCAAGAATGTATGGCAATGACCGCAAAAAAAAAAGCATCAATAATATTTTTTAATATGATTTCATTATTATGACACAGCACGTTCCACAATACGCGTTAATAACGGAAATTAAAACCACAAATTCTAGAAATAATATACACATGCCGTTTCAAAGAATCCTTCAAGTATATGTAAATTATAATGTATCATCAAATTAACCTACTATATAAATAGAAATCGGAGGATAGTCAGTTCATAGAGTTTCTGACAAGCGTAAAGTAATAATTGTGTATAACCAATTGTGTCCGAGCTATAGTTAGCATCTGAACGTTTCGCTAGGAAGTTCGCAGTGTAGTGATAAATATTGAATCAAGGTAAGCGATTTTTGTTGTTCATTTGTTAAACATTTTTTTTATGCGTATTTATTGTGTACTTGTGTTTCATGTTTTAAATATTTTTTAAATAAGTTATTGTGTTAGTATTATGTACTTTTGTGGTTGTTTTATGTATTTTTAACATAATTACGTGCAAAAAAATTCACGTCTACTGTGCTTTAATAATTTTGACTTCTATTTCTCTCTCCTCATTTTTTTTGTGTAGGCCTTCTATGTACTTGTGTTTCTTTTATCTATGTAGTTTTAAAATAATTACGTCCAAAGAATTTCCCGTCTGCTCTGCTTTAATAATAGTGGATTACTGTTTTCTATTTCTCTCTGTTTATATGTGTGAATAGCAAGTTTTCTACCAATTGACAATCTTAATGCTGCATTGGGTTAGTATATAGAAACATTATGCGTTTTTTTTTTATTTTTTATACTAGTATATTGTAATAATTAAAGCTATTAATACAAGTTAATAATTAAAAACTATACGTTCTAGCCGATTTATTTTAACATTTTCATCCATACATCTAAAGGCATAACGGTTAAACGATGGTGTCTCATATTCTATGTCTGTGCGCTGTTTAAATTGTAGAGCAGATGGCTCATCACTGTTATGAGGTTTTTCTTATTTTTTTTGTGTATTTTCAAAGCGATCTCGATGATGTGGTTGCTCATTTTTAAACAAAGGTTTGATAATTTTATTAAATTTATCATGGGATGCTTTATGTCTCAAATATCCTCGATAATCTCTATGAACACCTGTGACTTCTAATATTTTTTATAGTTGAGGCTGTTAAAGCCAGTTAGGATAGGTGATGTCATCGCTACTTTTAAAGGTAGTGACGTGTTTAACCGATGAATTGGTATGTAGATAATAAAAGGTACACTAAATAAATTCAATATTTTATTTGTTAAAAATTAATATGTATAAAACACAGAACTTTAGTATATTTATTCTTGAAGGTCGGATGTCTTTTCTGTTGAGATGAACTTAAATTATAAAATTTCTTGGTTGTTCTAAAATTTGTTGTTTTCTTAAAGTATGTGTCTGTAATTAGTCAATAATATCTAGGTACCTCAGTTCTTCTATAATTTCAGCTGCTTCTTTTCGGGTTAAAGCGTCGGCTTTTGAAAGAATTTCAAGGCCTTTCACAAGCATGTTCGGGCCACAATGTTCGCTATACAGAAACCATATCTCTTCCAGTTCGTCAAGTATCTGCTTCTTTGCTATATCACGTTCCCCTATTGCAGCAGTTCTTGTGGGAACATCAACACGGTTTTTCTTTGAACCTTGCATCTGCATGTCTTTTGTATCTTGACCCTTCTGTATCTCTGTACGTCTCTGTGGTCGTCTGTGCCTTTTGTTGCCGTGTCTCTGATGGCGTCTGTACGTCTCTGCTATCCTCTGTTACCCTCTGTTAGCGTGTCTCTGATGACGTCTGTACGTCTCTGCTACCCTCTGTTACCCTCTGCTACCCTCTGCTACCCTCTGTTAACGTGTATCTGATGACGTCTCTGGTACGTCTCTGCTATCCTCTGTTACCCTCTGTTAGCGTGTCTTTGATGACGTCTGTACGTCTCTGCTACCCTCTGTTACCCTCTGCTACCCTCTGTTAGCCTCTGCTACCCTCTGTTAGCGTGTCGCTAATGACGTCTGTGCCTTCTGTTAGCGTGTCTCTGCTGACGTCTGTATTTCTCTGTGGTCGTCTGTGCCTTCCGTTAACGTGTCTCTGATGACGTCTGTACGTCTCAGGTACCGGCTGTGTCTTCTGTTAGCGTGTCTCTGATGACGTCTGTACGTCTCAGGTACCCCTCTGTACTTCGGAGGTACTGCTGTTAGTAAAAGTGGTGGGGAGTAATGAAGAATTTTAGGTGTTCACATCTAAAAATTGGTATTTATACTTATTGTACAGTGTATATAGTACTTACTGTGTCAGTAATATGTTGGTAGTATTGACACTTCCTTGTATCTCTTGTAGCATAAATAGGGAAAAATGGAACCAAATTCAATAAATGTCTTACATGCAGCACTTTACATTGGTTCTTATGGAAGAACAAGAACAAGTCCACACATTTCAGACACGACATCTAATTCCACATTAATTTGATACCTCACACGTTAAAATAGGTCCACTAGCAACGAAGATATGATAGAGTGCTCTTTTGGTAATGTTGTCATGTTTATTTTTGTCTCATCATAATCGTTATCCCCTCCCCTTTCCAATGAGACAAAAATAAACATGACAACATTACCAAAAGAGCACTCTATCATATCTTCGTTGCTAGTGGACCTATTTTAACGTGTGAGGTATCAAATTAATGTGGAATTAGATGTCGTGTCTGAAATGTGTGGACTTGTTCTTGTTCTTCCATAAGAACCAATGTAAAGTGCTGCATGTAAGACATTTATTGAATTTGGTTCCATTTTTCCCTATTTATGCTACAAGAGATACAAGGAAGTGTCAATACTACCAACATATTACTGACACAGTAAGTACTATATACACTGTACAATAAGTATAAATACCAATTTTTAGATGTGAACACCTAAAATTCTTCATTACTCCCCACCACTTTTACTAACAGCAGTACCTCCCAAGTACAGAGGGGTACCTGAGACGTACAGACGTCATCAGAGACACGCTAACAGAAGACACAGCCGGTACCTGAGACGTACAGACGTCATCAGAGACACATTAACGGAAGGCACAGACGACCACAGAGACATACAGACGTCAGCAGAGACACGCTAACAGAAGGCACAGACGTCATCAGCGACACGCTAACGCAGGGTAGCAGAGGCTAACAGAGGGTAACAGAGGGTAGCAGAGACGTACAGACGTCATCAGAGACACGCTAACAGAGGGTAACAGAGGATAGCAGAGACGTACCAGAGACGTCATCAGATACACGCTAACAGAGGGTAGCAGAGGGTAACAGAGGGTAACAGAGGGTAGCAGAGACGTACAGACGTCATCAGAGACACGCTAACAGAGGGTAACAGAGGATAGCAGAGACGTACAGACGCCATCAGAGACACGGCAACAAAAGGCACAGACGACCACAGAGACGTACAGAGATACAGAAGGGTCAAGATACAAAAGACATGCAGATGCAAGGTTCAAAGAAAAACCGTGTTGATGTTCCCACAAGAACTGCTGCAATAGGGGAACGTGATATAGCAAAGAAGCAGATACTTGACAAACTGGAAGAGATATGGTTTCTGTATAGCGAACATTGTGGCCCGAACATGCTTGTGAAAGGCCTTGAAATTCTTTCAAAAGCCGACGCTTTAACCAGAAAAGAAGCAGCTGAAATTATAGAAGAACTGAGGTACCTAGATATTATTGACTAATTACAGACACACACTTTAAGAAAACAAGAAATTTTAGAACAACCAAGAAATTTTATAATTTAAGTTCATCTCAACAGAAAAGACATCCGACCTTCAAGAATAAATATACTAAAGTTCTGTGTTTTATACATATTAATTTTTAACAAATAAAATATTGAATTTATTTAGTGTACCTTTTATTATCTACATACCAATTCATCGGTTAAACACGTCACTACCTTTAAAAGTAGCGATGACATCACCTATCCTAACTGGCTTTAACAGCCTCAACTATAAAAAATATTAGAAGTCACAGGTGTTCATAGAGATTATCGAGGATATTTGAGGCATAAAGCATCCCATGATAAATTTAATAAAATTATCAAACCTTTGTTTAATAATGAGCAACCACATCATCGAGACCGCTTTGAAAATACACAAAAAAATAAGAAGAACCTCGTAATAGTGATGAGCCATCTGCTCTACAATTTAAACAGCGCACAGATATAGAATATGAGACACCATCGTTTAACCGTTATGCCTTTAGATGTATGGATGAAAATGTTAAAATAAATCGGCTAGAACGTATAGTTTTTAATTATTAACTTGTATTAATAGCTTTAATTATTACAATATACTAGTATGAAAAATAAAAAAAAACGCATAATGTTTCTATATACTAACCCAATGCAGCATTAAGATTGTCAATTGGTAGAAAACTTGCTATTCACACATATAAACAGAGAGAAATAGAAAACAGTAATCCACTATTATTAAAGCAGAGCAGACGGGAAACTCTTTTGACGTAATTATTTTAAAACTACATAGATAAAAGAAACACAAGTACATAGAAGGCCTACACAAAAAAATGAGGAGAGAGAAATAGAAGTCAAAATTATTAAAGCACAGTAGACGTGAATTTTTTTTCACGTAATTATGTTAAAAATACATAAAACAACCACAAAAGTACATAATACTAACACAATAACTTATTTAAAAAATATTTAAAACATGAAACACAAGTACACAATAAATACACATAAAAAAAATGTTTAACAAATGAACAACAAAAATCGCTTACCTTGATTCAGTATTTATCACTACACTGCGAACTTACTAGCGAAACGTTCAGATGCTAACTATAGCTCGGACATAATTGGTTATACACAATTATTACTTTACGCTTGTCAGAAACTCTATGAACTGACTATCCTCCGATTTCTATTTATATAGTAGGTTAATTTGATGATACATTATAATTTACATATACTTGAAGGATTCTTTGAAATGGCATATGTATATTATTTCTAGAATTTGTGGTTTTAATTTCCGTTATTAACGCGTATTGTGGAACGTGCTGTGTCATAATAATGAAATCATATACTAAAAAATATTATTGATGCTTTTTTTTTGCGGTCATTGCCATACATTCTTGCTAATTTTACACGACTCATTAAAATGCAATATTAGACATGTGAATATTATTTCTATAAGTTGCAGTTTTAATTTCCGTTATTGAAATTTGCAAGGTGTTTCTGACGATGTTGCAAAAATATAATCGTTGCTTTTTTGCGGTCATTGCCCTACATTCTTACTATTGCGATATTATGTTACAGTTGTAATATGATACTGTTTCCGCTGGCACATGCGTTTTGTGTGACTAATGAAATTCTATTTAATACTACTATTAGATGTGAATTTTATGAATAATGAACTAGTATTTAATTTCTTCTTCTTCTTTGTGTCAAGCCATCTGTAAATTCTTCTTCTTTTCAGTTTGTCATGTTGTTGTCAATTCTTCCTCTTCTTTTAGTTTGTCACGTCTACTTCTTCTTCTTCTTTTCGTTTATCATGTTATTGTCAATTCTTCTTCTTCTTTTCGTTTGTCAATTCTTCTTCTTCTTTTCGTTTGTCATGTTATTGTCAATTCTTCTTCTTTTCGATTTTTCAATTATTCGTCATTTTGTTGAGCCAATGTCATTTCTTCTTCTTTTTGTTTGTCATGTTGCTGTTAATTCTTCTTCTTCTTTTCGTTTGTGTTGTTTGTCAATTCTTCTTCTTTCCGGTTTGCCACTTCTTCATTGTGTTGAGCCATTGTCACTTCTTCTTCTTTTCGTTTGTCATGCTGCTGTCAATTCTTCTTCTTTTCGTTTGTAACGTCAACTCCTTTACGGTTTGTCAATTCTGACTGACAATATATTATGCTGACAATATTATATTCGGCTGAGTGCGTTGTAAGACAAAGATAGATTTGGAAAATATTACCACGGCATTGTGTTTATTTTTTTCGAATCCTGAAAAAACCAATAAATATTTTTGAAAAATTTAAACGCAGAATGAAAGACTAAATTATTACCGAGGGCCGAAAGTCCCTTAGAATAAATAAAAAAATTATTTTGAATGATATATTTGAAATTAAAAATCACACTAAATTTTCTCTTAGTTTTTCACTCCTGTAACTTATTAAAATAAACATTATAGAAGTTCTCAGGGACTTTCGGCCCTCGCTAATAACGTGGTCTTTCATTCTGCGTTTAAATTTTTCAAAAATACTTATTAGTTTTCTCAGGATTCGAAAAAAATGAATCCCCATTTGAATAGCATTGCAGCCGAAAATACGTACCAATCCTCTTAAAAGTGAATTGTCAAATTGTGAAACTTCAAAATATTTATAATTCATTTATTAACATTAATATTAATAGTACAACTTGCGCAATTTGAAAAAGGTGGTTTAAAAGGTTTTTTAAAATTTAATTTAAACTGTATTGCATTTTTGACACTTTTTTAGAAAAAACAAGTTGATGTAACGGTATAATATTTTCGCTAAGAATTTTTAGACATTCCCCTCGAGTGTACACAACCAGTTCTACCTTTTGCGGGTCATAGGTTTCATGGTTTCAGCAATTAACAAAAATATTGTATTTTATAAATTTATAACGTTTGTAGAAAAAATATTGTATGATATACGTGTTAAAAAGTACATTTTTAAGGCACTCATGTGAATTGCAGAATTCGCTTCGCTCATTCTGCAAACTTTCGCATGCGTGCCTTAAAATTGTACTTTAAACACTTATATCATAAATAACTATTATGATGAATGGTGATTATTGATCATTATGATGATAAATGTAGTTTATTTTTGAATACTCGTACCTAAAGTGTAATTTTTTGCAATGTGATAGCAAGAGAAAAAAAAATGAAATCTACCGAAATTTGACGATTTCTACCGAAAACATAGGAGCGAAATTTTGTCGTGGCAACACTGCACAAATATTATATTTTCCAGATTTAGCCATACGACTCACACTTACTCTAAGGATAAAATACACTATATAATCGCAGATACCTACGGTATCAAAAGGATTGATAGACAATTCACGACTATTAATCTCACTTGTCGTTCTTTACCATAAAGATTAACCTTTCTATCATCAATGGGTGGGTACGCATGGATTGTTTAGTAAAATACAAATTTTTATATCTTTATTATATCGCAAATTTCAAACGTGACTTTTCATGAGATAAGGTTTATACCCAGTGTAATGAGACTTCAGAAAAATATTTCCGTTGTTTATGGTTCCACCGGTAACCAAACAAATGCGCCTGCAGATTATTATTTTTCAGAGAAGGGTGTTTTATTAGATTTTATGGTTTCTTTCAATTCTTTGGAAGCGGTTGTCGTGTAATTTAGTGTTGTACTGATGGCTTAAAGTTTGGAATTATCCCCTTCCCCCTGTATCCGCGCTTGACCCTGTCGGTGACTTTTAATCCACGACAGCGCATGGGCACTTCAATTCCATATTATATTTATTTAATGGTTTATCGTTTATTGATAAATATACCAGTACGTTAGTAATTAATAATTAATAATTAATTAATAGTAAATGTACCCTTTATATTTATCTATCAACGGTATTATTTATACTATTTTAAAGTGCGTATGCTCCACTTGTCGTTGACTAGTTCCTGACTATCTCCGCGAACACACTTAATGTTTGTATAACAAATTTGATCAAAAATGGTAAATAAGTATTACATATTAACGTCAAATATGTCATATGTGTGTGTATCATATGCTTACGTCAAATTGTGGTCGCTAAAAAAGATCAAGCATTGAGTGCTACTATATTATGCGGTCTATCGTCGCGTTTATAAACGCATAAATAACAAGAATTATTATTTTAATTTTACAAATAATTCTTTATTTACTATTTTAGTTAGGAATAAGCTAATTTTGTGGTTTATTCCCAAATTAAAATAATAAAATGATATGAAATTTGTAAAATTAAAATAATAATTTTTCTTATTTATGCGTTTCATTCACTTTGTAAAGATTTTCATTATTGTGTGCAAACCCATACAGTGCCAGCAAAAAAATCTTTACAAAATGAATAAAACGCATAAAGCAGTAGAATTAATGTTTTAATTTTACAAACTAATACTTTGTCATATCAATAATTTACTATTTTAGTTGGATATAAGCCACAAAATTGTCATTTTTTGCACACTATAATAGATAGGGACAGGTAGACCGTATACTATGGTAGCACCACGCATTGTAGTAAGGATACAAATTTTAAACTATTTTTTTATTCCAGGTACGTATTCGACAACAAACGGATAAACGGTTGGTAAGTTTCTGCTGTTTTGCAAATAAATTGCGTGAAGTACATTTAGGCAGTTTCATCAATGTTATTTTTCTCTAAGTGCCAGCGCCCACGTCTTAAAAATTTTAAAACTACTCACGGTATGAAACCGATTGAGCCCGCAACTTTTGTGATCTCGGCAGCATAAACGCACGAAGAATTCACGAGGTGATCCGATTGAAACTGGTTGTTTCACATTCTGAACAAAATTGAATTTCCCACTTTTTACCACATCATCTGCAAACTTTTATCATGTTAACGGCCTTAACAGAGTGTCGTATAAACATGATCAAATATATCTATGAAAATGCGACAGCAAACGTGAAACTGGCAAATAAAAAGACCAACGCATTTAAATTAGTTAGTTATTTGAGGTTCGCTGACGACATTGTTTGTTTTTGCTGACAGCATCGATGATGAAAAAAATCGATCTAAATCGCCTTGAGGCTTTCGAAATGTGGTGCTATAGAAGAATTTTAAAAGTTTCCTGGGTGGAGAAGATTCGAAACTCCACAATACTAGAACGTCTCAGCAAGACTACTGAGATCATAAATAGCATCAAGCAGAGAAAGCTGGAGTACTTCGGACATGTAATGAGAGGTCCCAAATATAGGTTGCTACAAAATATTATGCAAGGAAAAATAGCAGGCAAACGCGGTCCAGGACGAAGAAGAACCTCATGGTTGAAGAACTTGCGAGATTGGTATGGTGTTGATACAAGCATGCTATTTAGGGTGGCAGTGAATAAAATTAGGATAGCTATGATGGTAACCAACGTTCTGAAAGGACATTGTGTTATTATAATATCACCCTGTACAAAATATGTTTAAAACTCATTCAAAGTCATTAATCCATGTAGTATCTGTTCTTGTATCAATAACCGCAAGTAACATTGAATTGTCATGTTTTGTTATTATTTAAATGTGTATATAAACATTAACTCGGTGGAGAAAGATTATTGTACTTTTGTTAGTAGTATTGTTACTATTGTTAGTAATTATTGTTGTAGTAGGTCGTTACTGTTAAATGTAAACATATTGTTATGGTTAGTCGTTGATGGAGGTGATTGTAAATATAGTGTATTTGAACCAAACAATAGAGTTTTAATTAATTCGGACCAGAAGGCATAACATCACACTATTTAATACATGGCTGATCCTGCAGACTAGAGGAGGTCTTCTGAAAGGAGCAGGGATGGCGGCACCAGCTTGGAAACGGAGACGGCGAAGATGGACCAGGACGAAGATGCAGAGAACCCAGGGAACAAAGACAAAGTGATAAAATGTAAGTAAGAATGTCTATCTTTATTAAAAATGCTTCCCTCGTTTTTATATTATTATTGAACATTAAATATTTATCTTTTCTGATTTTTGAATAATTTATGAAGTATCGATTTTTTTTTTAAGAATATCTATAAATTTTGAAATATGAAGTGATTTTTGAATTGAATATTTTTATAGAAGTTTATTATATATGCTATTATTGAATTTTTATTGAATTTTGAATTTTTATTGAATTTATTTGAAAAATCTCTATCCGATTTCGATTTTTAGTCCGGTTATTTTTGAATATTTTATGGAATCTCGAATTTTTTTTTTCAAAAATTTCTATCGAATTTTGAGATATGAACTGATTTTGAATATTTTTATCTAACTTTTGCATATGCTATTTTTGAATTTTTACTGAATTTTTGTCGAATATGTATACTATTATTGAATTTTTATTAGCCAGTTGTTTTTGTTATTGATCTTTTAGATACATTTTTATCGATTTTGTGTTAAATTTTGTATGATATGAACCTGAATTAATATTTTTGAGTGATAAATGATATTTTTTTAATGAATAATGATTAGTGATGACATACAACAAACATTGCTATAAGCAAGAGATATATTTTTAACGAACCGACCTGATGAGTCGAGATAAGGAATTTGAAGAAGAACTATATAGATTAGAAGAAGAACTAACAATATTATAAGCTAAATATTATGAGGCAACTAGAGACAATAAGAAACCCACTGCTCTTGTCAAATTAGGAAGGTACTAATGATTTATAGAAGCTTGAAAGCTTATTAGAGACCCACTCTGTGTTTTGAGAGTACCTATTTTATTCATGATTATTCGTGAATAAACAACGGCCTCGAAGCAAGGGATTGAGGTTGTGATATTTTTAGAAGAATTTGAACCGCATAAAATACCTATTTCGTGTTTTGAGTTAACTATACCACCTTAATGGTGCGTACAGATCAGGGCGAAAATTCGGGTTAATATTGGCGGAGAACTAAGACATCCGAGTGAAACCTCTTTTATTAAGGTAAAACGAAGGTATCGGAGCTAGTATATGAAGTGATGATTATGATGTTATATGAAATGATATATGAGATAAATGATATATGATTGTTATATGAAAGATGTATATGAAGATGAATTATGTACACTGTAGAAGTGTTATTATGTGGAGAAAAATGAAGAAATATAGTTATAGTACCAGACAAGAAGAAGAGAGAGAGAAAAAAAAATAATTTTATTAAAATATGTGGGAAAAATGGAAGAAGGAAAATAAAATTTGTCAGAAATGTCAAAATAAAGCAGAATTAAGAATAATATCAAATAAGTAGCTAATCATTGAATTATGTCTAAGAATTAAAGTTGTAAATTTTTTTTTCTCTAAAGTAACGTAAATTATAAATAACTTATTTTTAAATGTATATAATGAATTCAGGTTAAATTTTTCGCGGAAAATGGAAGTTTTTGAATTAAGGATAGACAATATCTTACAATAGTGTTAGTAGATAGTAAGCAAAGGGACACAAAAAGTGAAGTTCTTAGAGAGATTAAATCTTTATTATAGGTACAAGAGAGTTATTAGAAGTTTTTTAGAGACATATTAGAAGTTTTTTAGAGAGATTACATTTTTATTATAGGTACAATATTTTAAAGTTAGTAAGGCGTATATAAATAAATCAAAATAAGACTGAAATAATAAGATGAAATAGTAAAGTAACGTTAAATTCTTTTTTTATATACCATTTAATAGAAGTTTAGGTAATATTAGCTTAGCTTAGGACTTTTAGGTAGATACGAGATTTTTAGTTAGGTATTCCCCCGCTTATATGAGATGCCTATAGGCACTAAAAGACTATTTAAAAGTTAGGATCAATTTCATTCACTGTGGACACTGTTTTGATGAAGTGAATTAGTGAACGAAAAAAAAAGGACGAAAAGACACGACGTGAAAGTACGTGAACTAGTAATAGGTTATAAAATACCGGTTTAGTGTAGGGAAAAATCGATTGATCTGAAATATGTTACAGTTATTTAGCATAGTTAGGAAATTTAATTTTTCAAAATAGTATTAGGTAACCATAAACATTTTTGTAAAAGGGAAAGAGGAGCATCACATTTTAAAAATATGTAATTTTAACAAAACGGGGAGGTGTGGTATTATAATATCACCCTGTACAAAATATGTTTAAAACTCATTCAAAGTCATTAATCCATGTAGTATCTGTTCTTGTATCAATAACCGCAAGTAACATTGAATTGTCATGTTTTGTTATTATTTAAATGTGTATATAAACATTAACTCGGTGGAGAAAGATTATTGTACTCAGTTAGTAATTATTGTTGTAGTAGGTCGTTACTGTTAAATGTAAACATATTGTTATGGTTAGTCGTTGATGGAGGTGATTGTAAATATAGTGTATTTGAACCAAACAATAGAGTTTTAATTAATTGGGACCAGAAGGCATAACATCACACTATTTAATACATGAAGAAGAAGATCGATGATGCAGTATCGCAGCTGGAGAAACTGTACCTACCTAGCCTTCCTACAAGTTTGATTAAAAATCAACCAACCAAAAACACAAATCACGACAAATCTTGAGTTAAGCGAAAATATTTCA
This sequence comes from Diabrotica virgifera virgifera, assembly GCF_917563875.1. Lineage (NCBI taxonomy): Eukaryota > Metazoa > Arthropoda > Insecta > Coleoptera > Chrysomelidae > Diabrotica > Diabrotica virgifera. The sequence continues at coordinate 73,152,152 of NC_065448.1, forward strand.
GTAAACGGCATGCATATTGAAGAAACCACCTCTTATAAGTACTTAGGACATGAGATACGCATAGGAAGAGATAATCAAACGTGCGAACTAAGCCGCCGCATAAGACTCACTTGGGTGGCATTCGGCAAGCTGAATGTCCTTAAGTCAGAACTTCCTATGTGTCTCAAAAGAAAAGTCTTTGATCAGTGAGTTTTGCCAGTACTTACATATTGTGCAGAAACTTTAACAGTAACCAAGAAAGTAAGAAATAAAATTTGTGTTACCCAAAGAGCCATGGAACGCTCCACATAGTTTAATAGTATATTATGCAACAAGCATTTAATGATGGTCATTATGAAGCGAGTATGAGGGTTACGAAACGAGCCGTATGTGGCGAATTTCGTATAGAGTACGAGCTTCATAATGATAATTAAATGTAAGTTGTATACACTATTTTTTCTATGATCCATTCACAACAAAAAATATATTCACATTTATTAATTTTGTAACACAAATAAATTCAGTAGTTTGTCAGTTTGACGGTTTGTTTACATATTGAGAACTGTCAAAGCGTATGTATTTGACTCGCCATTGGTCACTGCGCGTGTACCACCTTTATCGCGAATGCCATATCGCGATTCTATTGGTTAAAAATCTGTATGTTAATGAAAATCTGTATCATAATGAAGTTGATTATGATACAGGTAGTGACATCATAGTTGATATATTATAGTATGAGAATAGAAAAAAGTTATTTAATTTCTTTATCCCAAATTAATTTTTTTTGCAACACTATAAGTCAGAAAATGATGAGTTACATGATGAAGTTACAGTAATACTTTGAATAGTTTATGAAAGAAGAACATTTATACTATTAACTTAAAAAAAATGACAAAAAGTAATTTTAAACAGTTTAAACAATTTTTTAAGAACAATTGTCCTAGGACAATTAGGGACGAAGTTAGCCCCCCCTTTTTTTAATTCACATGTTCTTGCAAAATAATTTTGCAATATTTAGAATTATTTCTTGCCATTTGTTTTAAATTACATTAATAGTGTAAATCTTCTTCTTTCATAAACTATATGTATTACTGTATAAAATGTATAAAAGTATTACTGTAACTTCATCATTTTCTGACTTATAGATTCGTTTCAAATTAACGGCCAATTCTTATCATTGCGCCAACTCTGTATTTTAAATAATAAGAGCAGGAATTGATATAAATAAATCTGAAATCAAATGAGTACGTACATCAGTTAGAGAGAGAAAAAATATTTTAAAATACCCAAATTATCGGTACTCCATAAATCAGCGGATTAGTTTCACTAATCCGCTTCACTAATCCGCTTAGGCCCAGCGGGGCTTAAGCTGTTTTGAATGGCACCCAGAGCAATAGTGATTGTAACTGACACATTGATGAACTCCAAAAATGTGATTTCGATAAAGTTTAATTGCAATTTGCGCCGTAATTAATCATAATTAAGAGTTGGCGCAATGATAAGAATTGACCGTTTATTTAAAACGAATCTATTCATATAAATTTTATTGAATTTGAGTGACATTATATTTTCCGTAAGATGTGTGCGGTGTCCTTTGAGAAAAACAAATTAAATAATTTTTAAACTATTTGACCAATTGCTTTTAAATTTAGGGTATGATTTAAGCACAAGAAGTCTCAGCATTGCCTGTAATAAGAAGGTTCTAAGTTAATTTTTACATAAATTATGAATATTTATAAAAACTAAAAATTTATGATTTATTTTGCAATTTTCTAAGCAACCAATAAGGATAGACATATTCAGCGAACGCCATATTGAATTTTTTTACGATTTATGAATTTCTTACTCTCAAATTTGTTTAAAATACTTAACTTTTTGGTAATAGATGAAAACAGCCAAAATTGCCGATTTTTGATCTTCATTTGTTTATAACTATGTATATCATCAAAATCGGCAGCAGGAAATATATTATAGGTTATTATTATAGATGTTCATACCACTCAAAAAATTTAGTTTTGGCCTGGAGGGGGTTGCGTCACTAACAGGATATTTTTTTCCTTATTTCTCTGAACTAACATACTTAGCAGCGCTGCTGTCTCACCTCCTTTGTTTTTGGGATGGTAAACTGATCGCAATGGCAGTTGTTGTCATGAGCAGGTATATTCTACTGTTTAGTAGAATAACGAAGAAGAAAAATGGCACTTTAAGAACCGTATATATTGTTTTTATTCTACTTATTTTATCTATGTAGTTATTTAAAAATTATACTTATATTTATTTTAAATTACTAATGTAACAAAACTTTTATTGGGCGAGCTCAAATTGATAAATTATCTTAGGGTTTTACGCCATCCAATCACAGAAATGCAAAACCAATACACAGAGGAAGCTCATGGATAAATAAAATTCAAAAGTACATTATAACCGTATATTAAAAAAATTGTTTATACCAAAGAACTAAACACAAATTTTAATGATAGAATAAAATGTAAAACAAACAATCTATGAAACGATTATGTACTTAAATGTAAAAAAGGTATTAAAAATACCGCAAATTATTTTAAAATAGAAAGTTACCCAGTATAGATACAATAATGAATTATAACTGGTAAAAATATTAATTTAAAAAAATTGTTTATGTAAAAGTTTATGTCAAATTACACTGGAGTCTTTATGTAGACGTCGATGAAGACAAAAAAAAAACGCAATTCTCGCAAAGGAGAATATTGATAGAGAGAAATATAAATCTGTATACCTTGGCACAACTGCTACCACTTCTCACTGGATTTAATTTTAACTTAAAAAAATGACTTTGTACTTTTTGTTTACAGATGCCCATAAGGCTTTGATTAACGAAGACCGACACTTTTTACTTTTTTTTTACAACACAAACTGCTCCTTTCAGCTATCCGGAATCCCTTCCTTTTTCTCTCTTTGCCAAAAACTGTTTCGCTCAACATCCTCTTCCATCAATCACATACCTTCATTTCTATTGGTCAAAACAAATATCCCTCCATATTTCAAAATCTATAAATTTTTAGTCGTCAGTACTTTTAACATTTTCTATGAAATCGAAATTCCCGACTTTTTCCAAATATTTCCTGTACCTCCGATAACAAAAACGTCTTTCGTATACTCGCTTCCACCCGCAAATTGTTTTTAGAAGCACTTTCTATAAAATTTACCCTCACTGATAAGATTATAAATATTTGTACAAAAATCATAGATTTATTTTACCCTTGTTAAAAGAGAAACTTGGTAAATACTGAGTAATTCCAATCTATACCTATTTTAACATGTTGAATGCAAAAATCAATATTTCACAAATGAACTACTTTAACGTATTACAAAACGACAAAATTGTTGCATACAAATTAATATACAATTAGATAGTTAGATTTTCTTCTTCTTCTTTTCTGCCTTTATTTTTTTACAACAATATATTGTTATGCTCTGTATTTCTCTCTTTTATGAGATTGATGAGCAAATTCTTAATTTAATTAATTACTCGATTATTTTAATTACTGCTTATGTAAAACAACCAAATTTAAAATAAATTTTCTAAAAAACTTTATTCTCAGGGCTATTTTATTTTTGATGCTTTACCTTTGGTTTGTGGCTTCTGGTATCTCTAGTTGTTTACTCCATCCAGGAAAAAAACAGGGAAATTAAACACACTCAATGTCATATAAATGTTAAAAAGCATTATTTATTTATCCAATATACCATAAACAAGATTTTAAAATATGCTAAAAATTTAGATTTGTTGCAACTATTTCTCCTCTAATAAATTAAGCTTTAATTCTGATATCTCCTCTGTTTTAACAAAAAAAAATTATTTAAATAATTCGTTATTTATTCTTACAAATTTTAATAAAATTTACTTTTTTCCTTTTGAATTGATTACTTATTTCTTCTTTAAAATTTGGAATGACTAATTATGTTATAGAATTGTTCAATACAAAAATTAAGCAAATATGGTGTGGATATAAACAAACTCTCTCCGTTTCACAAATGATTTGACTAACCTTTTTGTTTCTTCTCTACTTCTTTTCCCGGATTGCGTCGTCCTCGATTCTCCCACACGTACTCATAGGATGTTGCGAAAGGTCCCTCTCGTCAAACTGCTTCACAAACAAACAAACAGGACTCGCTCGAATTCTCGACTCAGTTTTCTCTCTGCTCGATATCCTGTGCAAATAGATACCAATCGGCTGCTCGTTCTAGACAGAAACAGGAATGTTCCTCGGACACAGGAAAATTAACTTCTCAAACCGGCCGACGATTTAGTTTCAACTTGATTCTGCTCGCAAAGGCCAATTTCACCACTTTACACTGACTTCTCACTTTTCAAAAACTGGACTGCTGTTTCCAGATATTCATTACAGAGTGCCTATGTTTTCTCTCCTTAAAATCAGACTTAACACTCTCATCCCTTCCATCCATTATTTTCCACCAATCACAAAACATCCTTTCTATCCAATAAACCCATATTATCATTTCTTAAGAATCGATTTAAGTTGTATGCAACTTTCCAATTTGTTAAATTCTGGGAGACACCAAATTACTTTTCGTTGTTTCAATATGCTAAACAAAAAACCTTACATTCTAAACTCAATAAAGCGAAATAAACAGTATTGTGTAATCTTGACCGCACCATTGCTTAAGTCCGTTCAAAAACCCATTAATAAAAACCACCTTCTTAACGATTTCACTTTTCCGCGAAAACACTGACAACTAAATTATCCTATTACAATTTGTGGTCATATACAGGGCGATGAAAATCTATAATTTCGTGGTCTCTGATATAAATTTATTTACTAAATTTTTCCCAAAAAAAAATATACAACAATATACACTACTTAGTTCACTAAGATAGTGGAAACAGATTTCGGTCAACTTGTGGAGAACTAAAGAAAGGATACTAGCTATGTACTTCATCCTTTAGGGAAGACTTTTCGTATGGATCCATACACGTCATCAGTTCATCATCATTATCAGTACATCGTTGTTTATCTGTGGGTGTTTATTTGGATATGTCTTATGCACATCTCCTTGGTCCTATATACCCATAGGACGTTCTGTATCGCTCATTTAAATTTGTCCTATTGAAATTATAAGATCCTAAGGGTCAAAAGATGGAGGGAAGTTACTGGAAATCGTCAGGAGTGGCGACTTCTCTGCGAGCAGGCCAAGATCCACAGGGGATTGTCGAGGCAATTATCATGATAATGATGTATTAAAAGTGAGAACTTCGCCTAGTCTTCCCTGCGTTGTTCTAATTCTACTGAGCTTGGACTCAAAGGTACACCACACACCACGTGATTTTTTTAAAGCGCGTAGAGCGAGTATAGATGAAGTGAATGTTAATTTACTTAAAAATAAAAATGTATACCATTTTTATTAAGTTGCAATGCGAAGCCAAAACTGTCTTAATTTTTACTTAGATCAGAGAGTGCAGCCAGCACTCTTATCGACGATTTCACCTCTTGCTAGAGGTTCATCAGAGACTGCATAGGCTGCTTTCTCTGGCCCAGGTAAAAATTTTCGACACAATAATCCCCCCATTGCAACTGACGAGAAGGTAGTAGGTGCGTAGCGGCATCTGCTAAGTAAAAGACTAAGTTTTTCAACCTAATAAAAATATTTGTAAATTAAATATTTTTAAAAGATTTTTAATTGAAAAACTTATTGGCCCATTTTCCTGGTGACCTAGCAGCCCATTTTCCTGGTGACCTAGCAGCCTAGTGAAAGCAGCTTATGCAGTCTCTGATGAACCTCTAACAAGAGGTGAAATCGTCGATAAGAGTGCTGGCTGCACTCTCTGATCTAAGTAAAAATTAAGACAGTTTTGGCTTCGCATTGCAACTGAATAAAAATGGTATACATTTTTATTTTTATATTAGTATTACTCCTATAGAGTAACTAGGTCCATTTTCCGTTGGAACTTTACCACGCTGCAGACGGGGGTTGTGAATTGCATAGTGTAGAATTCCTTCCCTTTTGTCTTCACTGCAGCATCCATTTGGCTTGCATATTGTAGAAGCCTTGGAGGTGTCACCAGGAAAATGGGCCAATAAGTTTTTCAATTAAAAATCTTTTAAAAATATTTATTTTACAAATATTTTTATTAGGTTGAAAAACTTAGTCCGTTAATTTACTTCTTCATCATGAATTGGAAGATGAAATCTAATTCTCATTATACCACAAAAATTCACCTCAGATACTGATTTAGATTTTGACTCGCAGCCTGGACTATCGAAAAAAATAAAAAAATAATAACTAGGATAGATCTTTTTCAACATATAATAAAAAATAATATCATTTTGTCTAAAAATTGTCCGTGGATTAGGCCTATTGGAGATACCACACAAAAAACGCGCCTTCAGACTCTACCTCATAGGTGGCCGGGAAAAGGGTCAAAAATAGCTTAATAATAGCATAGGAATGTTAAAATCATAATAAATAATTATATTGATAGAAAAGTAAGCCCAAAGTTTTGTTTTTATTATATCCCTATGAAAATTCGAGAATCTGGTCAAGTTTGGAGCGCTGTAAAACCTAGATAAATAAATAAAATCAAACAACTTAATAGTGAAAATTGTTCGTTGAAGAATCCTCTATAAAATCGCTTTAATGTTATTTTATTGTAAATTGAACGGAAAAAAGTTATAACCTCCAAAAAGAAAACTGCTTGCAAAATTTTCTCTTATTTTTGTTTATAACTTTTTTGTTGGTCACTTGACGATAAAAAGTAATAGACATAAAATTGTAGAAAAATTAATTTGCTACATTTTATGTATATGTAATTAAATTTTCTGTATGGTTGCTAGTTTAGGAGATACAGCGCGAAAGCCCTTTGCACCCCTTTTTCCAAGATAGCGGCTGGGGACAAGGGCGGCGACCCCAAAAACTTGAACTTAAGCTTCTACTGAACCCCCCTACACATAAAAAAATAAAATTGACTCCTCTAAGAAATGCAACCCTTGATGTAACATTTCAATGGACTATTAGCAAATGACCTAAGGACACTGGCGATGATTACGTTCCATTTTACTCTGTATGTAGCGTTTCTAAAGAGTTTTTCCACTGCTTTAAAATTTTCAACCAAGACGTGCGTGATCTCCCGGTCCTCTTTTTCCTTCCACCTTCCTTTGCATAACCAATCGCGTCAACTCATATTTTTCATTTGTTAATATATGACCAAACCTCATTTTTCTTTCTTTAAATGGTGTTGAGTAGTATTTCTTTTTTACTTTGTCATCTTTCTTAATGTCTTCATGTTTGTTACGTGTTGTGCCCATGATATTTTCCATACTCTTCGATAACACCACAACTCAAAGCTGGAAGATCTTTTCAGTTGCGTAATTGCTCATGCTTCAACTCCATATAAAAGAACATAGATTACGTAGCATATTTTTTTTATTAAGCGCAACAGGCCTTGTAGGCCTAGGGCTAAAATGTTTACATTTCTGATTACATAAATAATATAATAAATAACTTAATATAACTTACATAACTTATAAATTTTATTTAATTACACTTCAGTCTTTTTATACACTCCTTCACCACCTCCCTCCATTTCCTTCTGTCCAATGCTAGTTCTTTCAATCTCTCAATGTTACTTTTCTTCAAGTCTTCATACATACTGTCCTTCCATCTTTTCCTTGGCCTGCCTTTCCTCCTCTTTTGTATTGGTCTTCGTGAGAATACCATTTTTGGCATTCGTTTACTTCCCATTCTCTCGATGTGCCCCAAGTATCGTATCCTCTGTGACGTAGCATCTTAATACTATGAATAGTTCTAATATCTATTCTAAGTTTTACATTTCATAAGACTTCTTTCGTCTTATTTAAAGCGCTTCTGGCCATTTCAATGGGTCGTTTTATTTCTAGGCTGCGGTAACATTTCTCATTTAGCTCACATCCCAAGTAATTGTATCTGGGTACTTCCTTTAAAGCTTTTCCTTTAACGAAGATTGTTTCGTCTTCAATTTTGTTCTTACTGATAATCATGATTTTTTTTTGTGTGTTCAGGGCTATTTCTTACCTCTCGCAGTACTGCGTCACAGTATAAAGAGGGACAGTAAAACCTCTTCCATGTCGGCACTTTGATCTCAAGAAGTAATACCGGCAGTACGCAATTGGTAATTCACCAGTTGTGGATGCGGGTTTTCCCTGTTAAAACCCGTACGTTTCTATGCGACTAGCAATGCGAGAGTGGGGCAAAAGCGACTGGGAACATTGCGCGGTCGCCATGCGCGACTAAAGATTTTACTTCCAATTTTTCGGAGAGTGGTTCCTCTTTATCCCTCTTTATACTGTGACTGCGTAGTGCGATCAACCAAAATTTGCAACCCTTTTCTGCTACCGGCGGATAGTATTGTATCAATATTATTATCACAAGAGAGTGAGAATAAATTGACAATAATGCGACAATATTTCGAAAACTTGTTGCCTGGCAATAGACACGAGAGCCCGCAGGGCTCGAATGTCAACTGCCGAATGAAAACAAGTTTGAGAATCAAATTGGGGCATTATTTTCTTATTTATTCTTACTATCGTGTGATATTCGGCAGATTATTTTTTAATACTTACATACAATATTCAATTCAAAAGTCATTAAAAAGTAATCGTCTAAATATCTGAGATTATTCACTAGTGTTCCGTTATTTATTGATATGCCTTCATAGATGTCTCCTAGTGCCTTTTGCGTTATTATTACCCTTAAATACATAATTTCTATATTTAAATAACAGGAAAATTCCAATGAAGTTGAAGGGAGAATTCTATACAACCATAAGACCGGCTATGATGTACGTAACTGAATGTTGGGCAATGAAAAAGAAAGAGTAACAACGAATGCATGTGGCGGAAATGAGAATGCTTAGATGGATTCTATTGGAGTGGAGTGACAAAAAAGCATAAAATCAAAAATCAGTATATCAGGGGAAGTCTAGGTGTGGCACCAATTGATGCCAAAATGAGAGAGCATAGGTTGAGATGGTTTGGTCATGTTCAACGTCGAGACGCTAATCACCACGCTAAAGTGCAGATTCCTGGAAGGACTAGGAGAGGAAGACCAAAGAAGACGTGGGGGGGGACGATTAGGCAGGACATGTTGGTAAAAGGGATTAATATTGATATGACCCAAGATAGAATTGAATGGAGAAATGCAATTAGGGAAGTCGACCCCGCATAGGGATAAGGCAAAGAGAATGATGATGACATAATTTCTATATATTTTAAACTTTTAATTTCTGAACGGGTAAAAGTTTTTTTTATTTTTTTTTTTTAGGAAGTTTACTCAAATATAAAAAGATTACTGCCTAAAACCAATTTCCGGTGATAACGTTCTAACCCCTCTGTATTAATTATCTCATAAATAATGGGTTCTAGGTCTATAGGGAAGCGAATTCTGGCCACAAAGAAGTATTTTAAAAAATGAACAACTTCATTTGCAAGCCGCGGTCAGAAATTATCCGGGGTTTGCCGTGATCCTCAGGTAATTCGTTAAAAGGCGATGTATCATCAATTCATTAAAATTTTATCTTTTGAAAGTATGGTTCTTAATTTTTTGTTTTTCTCGTTTACTTCAATCCGTTAGTTAAATTGAGTTGAAAATATGATTTTTTGTTTAATTAAATACGGTCATGAAGACCAAAATTAATTTTGAAAGAAAGGAATGGCGGTCATGCAAGAACATTATTCTTTTGTTAAATTTAAATTCTTTTGTATAGCTTGTAATAAGTGGAAAATCTCCATATCTAATTGGTAGCAATGTATAATTAAATTCTTTTAACTTAAATTTTTTAATGGCTGACAAAAAAGTAATTGTAGTTATAAAAATTATAAACATTGAATTTCTTCCATAATGAACTTCATTCTACACATGAGATTGAAAATAATAAAATTACATTTATGGGCATATTACAATAAAATTTTAATAACCATTGGAATTTTTTAATTAAAAAACTACAGTCGTATAGCTGTACTTTTACTTTATAATACGTTCGAATTCGAAATACTCTCTATTTGGATGACACAATTTTTATTCGGACTTTTTAACGTGTCAAAATGAAGGTGTTTATATCGTGTCGAATTTTCGATTATTTTATTAAATTGTATAAAATGACCCTGCATATCACTTTAATTCGTGTAAAATTACTAAATCATTTTTGGTCTTGCTAATAAAATACTTGTTATAATCCCTTTAAAGAACTTGCCGCATAGGTTCTTCTGTTCTTCCTGCAATAATACTCACCTATCTGTATTGAGTAACTTGTCGTTAATTCAGGTAAAGATTTATATCTCTTTACGATGTGTTTGCAAATATAGAAACTAATCGGTTTAAAGGATTTGCAAAAAATACAGAGAAAGAAGGTTGTACAGAAATATAAGTTCCTGTTTCTGCTAGACAAAAACTTGTTATGTAAATATGTATGTAATTGAAAAAGATCCTCTGAACTTTGAAATTGATCTTTTCATTTAAATTTTATTTTGCGGTAAGACGTAAATGAAGTTAGATTTGTGTTTTCGAGACCCCTGTAGGATAGGACTATTATTTATTATACCGTTCGTATTTCTCCACATTTGTAGGTATCTTTTGTTTCTTCGCCACTTTGACGTATTTTCTCTATCTATTTGGGTCCCAGTCTATCCCAGATAATCTCAGGATATCTCAGTTAGTCTCAAGCTCACTCTGATTGAGGAAATCCAAAGGTAGTCCAAACGTAGCCTTAAGTGAGTTCCAAAGGTAGCCCACATGTATCTCAGAGGATCTATTTCTGACTGAATTGTTGATCAGGTTATTTAAACAAAAGATTCTGTCTTAAAAATTAAAGACATGCTGGCTAGACTACACATTTAGAAAATTAATATTTTTATTTCTTGCAGTCCCATTTCATACATTTACCTTCTGCAGGTATTCCGCATGATACTTTCTGCAGGCATTTCCCAAATCTGTAAACGGATTTGGGAGTTTCTTTTGCCCAGTATCCAGTGATTTAATCAGCCGTCTGGAAAAGGCACGTACAGTGTTTTACAAAATGCAAAACGTTATATGCAACCACAAGCTGGGTATCTCATTGAGAACTAGAATACATACAGTTGAGTCCGCGAATCTTTACCCGTGCGTCATCATTTAAAGCATGCGAAATAAGTCGATGATAAGTCGGAAATTGAAATTTACTAATCGCAACAGCAAGTCACTTACTGTCAGTTGCTGTTGCGTTTAGTAACTTTCAATTTCCGACTTATCATCGACTTATTTCGTATGCTTTAAATGATGACGGACAAGATAACCAACGAGACCGTATTACGAGGAGTGGGCAAAGAAAGAGAGGTGATGTATACCATTAAAGGGAGAAAGTTAGAATTATCCCGGACACATAATGAGAAACGGCACTAAATACAGATTACTGAAGGTAATCCTTCAAGGTAAGGTATTCGGAAAGCGAGGAATTTGGTGAAGAATATCATGGTTAAAGTACCTGAGGAAATGGTTCTCCACAACAACAACTAACCTATTTAAAGCAGCAGTTAATAAAATAATTATAGCCAGAATGATTGCCAATATTCGAAACGAATAGGCACTAAAAGAAGAAGAAATGATGACTCACGATTAAAGATTCCCGGACTCAACTGTAAGTGATATCTTTTCTCCACCTTGCTCTGTGGTGTTGAAGCCTGGACAATGAAGAAGCAACACAAAAAAATCCAAGCATTCGAACTCTGGTGTTAAAATAAAACGCTCAGAATATCCTACATGAGCCATACGACAAATGCAGATGTCTTGCGGAGGATGAACAAGGAAAGAAAACTTATGCTTATGAATTACTCCAACTTATAATCGAAGGCAAACTCAATAGCAAAAGGGGACCAGGAAGAAGACGCAATTCTTGGCTTAAAGACCTACGACATTGAACGAATATGATCTCCATAGAACTATTCAGGGCGGCTGTAAATAAGATTAAATGGGTTAAGTGCAATGGCCAACGTCCTAAGGATAAGGCATCGTAAAAAGAAGAAGAGCTTAATCAGAATAAAAGAATCTTTTGTAACAATGCTTTTATTTTGTAACTAACTTGAAAATAAAACTGCCTGGAATTTGGTTACATTCTTCATCTCTCATAGGCCTGGAGCCCGCGTACCAAAAAAGAGTTGATTAATAGCAAGCTGAAAATTTGTTAATAGCTTAACGGTGGGTAGTCGGACAAACTTTGATGGAACAGGTGAAGTTTTAATTGTGGAACAAGTTAAAAATTTGGAACGTCAGACTACGAAAACGTCCCATATATTTTGTCGGACAGAACTTCCAATTGATTTGTTACCCTTTCATTAAACTCCCATGCACAAATCAGACTGGTATTTATCACCAACTGGGCATTTTAATAAGTTCGGCACGTAGAACATGTCAAATGACAGGAATGATGTTGGTGATAAATAGCAGTCTGATGTTTGCATGAGAGTTTAATGAAAGGGTAACAGATCAATTGGAAGTTCTGTCCGACAAAATACATAGGGCGTTTTCGTAATCTGACGTTTCAAATTTTTAACCTGTTCCACAATTAAAACTTCCCCTATGCCAGTGTTCCCGTGCATTAAAGTTTGTCCGACTAGACACCGTTAAGCTGTTAACAAATTTTCAGCTTGCTATTAATCAACTTTTTTGGTACGCGGGATTCAGGCCTATTAACCCTATTAAGCTTTCTGCTCGGTTCTAATCTCTCCCTTGCTTAAGTTTTCAGTTTACCAGTTCGCAGCACCGATCTTCTGAGCAACCTGTGTCTATCCTTCGTCTATCGACCTCACCTTTGGTATACCCCACTTTTTATTCCTAACTGTTGAGCTGTTAGAATCTGTTTTATTATGCGCTGTCAGAATCTTTTTTCGAGATTTCGAGCATCCAAGTTTCTCGAAATATCCCCTACTGTTGACTGGAGTATAGGTGTGGATTATTCTGGAAACAAATTAGACAGTTCAATCTGATACCGAAAATCTGATACCGAAACCTATCATCATAACCAATCCAGTATTTCAATAATTTGCTTTACAGTCAATTTTAAATTAACATAAAGCGATAAATGAAATTATTCAGCAATCAATAGTATTAATTGTACTAATTAACTCACACCGAACTTCAAACATGACATTGACATAAAAAATTAACCAGCTGTGCTACGTATCTTTGAAAGTGGATAATGAGAATTATTCAAAGGTAATACCACGAGTCCTCTAAATTTTATCGATAATTTTTTTTGTTTTCACGAAAACTTCTTTATTTGGTAAAATTACGATAACAAACCGAATGATAAAATCAAGAGTCCGAAGGACTTCATTTCGGTTTGTTTGAGTGATTTTACCCTAAATAAAGAAGTTTAAGTATGAAAACAAAAAAATTTATCAAGCAAAATTTAGAGGACGAGTGGTATTTGAAAAGATTATTTTGTGAACCAATATACATATTATTAGTAAATAATGTGTATTTTAAAAGTAACTATTGTTCCAAAATATTACGTTGTAAATATTCGAATCCTTTTATGTGATAACACTGGTTTGTTGAAATCGGCAACAAAATAGAAGAATTAGTTCTGTGTTCTGTGTACGGTTTACATCGGTTCTGTTTGACGTTTATGAAAAGTTTAGAAATACTTATTTTGAAAATAAAATCTGTAGAAAATCTGAGTATATAGTCCTGTCGCCAGGGGGGGTACAACGGCCTCCTTAATTCAGATGGACTTACCCAAGTTTTTTTTATATATTTTGACCCGCAGAATACGAATTTTTTGGGTAACAGTTGATCCGGATGTCGATAAGATTGTTATAGACAAAGAACTTGAGGAATTACATAACAGCGATTTCTCGCAAAACAAAACATCTTTTTGTATTTTTTGGGTCATTTTAAGCAAAAAATATTCCTACAAGTTTTTTCGTAGAATGCATAGTTTACGAGATAACCGCGGTTGAACTTTCAAAAAATCGAAAAATTGTAATTTTTGAACCCGAATAACTTTTGATTAAAAAATAAAGTAGCAATTCTGCTTACCGCATTTGAAAGTTTAAGTCAAATTATATCGGTTTTGATTATTTTCATTGCTAGAAATTTATTATTTTATTGTTAAACAAAGCTACACACACCTAGTATGTGAGTGATGTTTTCAATGATTTCTCATTTAAAATCGAACGAGTAGGTAGAGTAGCTACGAGTGCAAGCGAGGCAATTTCTACGTAGCATACGTTAAAACGCATGTATTAGGCACGGGAAACACTATGTGTTTATAGATTATTTTAACAATAAAAAAATTAATTTTTAGCAATGAAAATAATCAAAACCGATATAATTTGACTTAAACTTTCAAATGCGGTAAGCAGAATTGCTACTTTATTTTTTAATCAAAAGTTATTTGGGTTCAAAAATTGCAATTTTTCGATTTTTTGAAAGTTCAACCGCGGTTATCTCGAAAACTATGCATTCTACGAAAAAACTTGTAGAAATATTTTTTGCTTAAAATGACCCAAAAAATACAAAAAGATGTTTTGTTCTGCGAGAAATCGCTGTTATGTAATTCCTCAAGTTCTTTGTCTATAACAATCTTATCGACATCCGGATCAACTGTTACCCAAAAAATTCGTATTCTACGGGTCAAAATATATAAAAAAAACTTGGGTAAGTCCATCTGAATTAAGGAGGCCGTTGGACCCCCCCTGGCGACAGGACTAATATCGTGGTTAGTGTTTTTAAAATATCTATGTACCAGGGCTGTTCATAAATTAAGTTACTAAACACAGGTATGTACGTATTATGTGAAATTTAGGGTACCTTAAGTTTTATCAGCAAAGAGACTGTTCTATCAAGGAAGAGGCTGTTTTATCAGTATTACACTCAATGATTGGCTAGATCGACGCGTGGTGATTGGCTGAAAAAGCAAAAACGTCAGAATTTGACAGGTGAAAAAAATAATCAAAATAATATTCTATTAAATAAAATTAAATTGAACGGAATTTTAAAAACAAAATTCAAGGCTGTATCATAAAAACAAAAATTTAAAATATTTCAATAGAAAAAGACTGTTTGACTTGTACACACTTCTATATAAATCAAAACGGGAACTTGTGTATGTTTTCAACGACTGATAGTGTGTAAATAAATTTATTAAAGTCAGCTAAGTACTTTCAGCATTTTTAATGCCATCATCAGAGCTATCGTCTTATGGTTGTAAATACCTCAAATTAATGAAGAGAAAACTTCGAACAAACACATTCTACTATTAAAAATTAAACCAGGGATCTAACCACTGGTCAGGATAAAAACCCTTGAATATATAAAATATTACATTTTTTAAAAAAACTTATTAAATGTGATATTTTATATATTCAAGGGTTTTTACCCTGACCAGTGGTTAGATCCGTGGTTTAATTTTTAATAGTAGAATTTGTTTGTTGACTGAAGGTTGACTGAAGGAAATGAACTGTGCAAATTGTATACAAACTTACTTATTTTGATGATCGATTGCTGGGAACATTTTAACAGAAATGTACTCCTCCTATTTTTGGTCAATATTTAGACTAGACCATCATTTTCCACGGCATTAGACTGGGAAGAGAGGCAGCATCGAATGGCCAACTCCGTCACCAGATTTGTTCCTCCTTAATTTTTATTGTGGACAAACCTTTATCATTGTATTGACGCCGCTGGTCATAAGTTGTACCATTTGGTCAACTAAGAAATAAGTAACCATCTAAAAATATTATTTTTTTTCTATTCAATCAAATAAATTACTGGACCGAATCTAAAAATTTAAAGACCAATGCATAGTGGATTGCAAGGGCTTATAAATGATAATATCTTATTTACTCCCATTGTATTAAAATTCGTTGGGATGATTGTTACCCTGGCTAGGGATGAAGAATCGAAAATACCGGAAAAATGTGTCTCTTTTAATAAAAAAAATTGACCTGTCGCTGGGATTTTCAAATTCTGTCGCAGTTCCTGATAATGTCTTTGCTTCGTTTTCGTCTGACCTGTATATTTTGATTTTGGGAATGACCATGTTTTTGGTAATGAATGTAATTTGAAATAAAAAGGAACGTGATTTTCCCAAAGTGTACCCAAATTACACTGGCATTAAAGTTGTATTAACAATAAGCGCAAATTGTATTCTTACGAAAATAGCACCCACATTATGAATTCCCAACTCAGCAAAAGAAATTACGCTCCCGTGGTAACTAAAATGGCATCCAAAGCAGTGGCGGTGCCTAGAGTAAAGTATTGTGGGTTCACACATTTAAGATATAAAAATAGATAACACCGTAGGCCTCCGCAGGCAAAAATTTTTTGAGTGTCGTCAAATTGTAAAAAATCAAAGTTAGAATTATATGTTGTTCTGAAGCTATTTTCTTGTGGCATTTTTATAATCAAGTATATTTAAATGGGAAATAAGCCACAATTTTACCTAAAAATGATTTTATTAACGTTTCGACGCCCAAGTCGGGTGTCGTTGTCAAAATACAAAATAATACTAAATAAATAAAAATGTTGTTGCTTAGTAAAAAATTCTTCTAATAATTTATTTAATCTGACTCATTTATATCGGCAATTCAGACACGTATTATACATTTTAAAGTAGACGACTTTAAAATGATATTGCCAATATTGATGAGTTGCGTTCCTGGGACGACTTTACTAAAAGATAGTTCATTCGATTACATGAAATCAATCCCAACTCAAGAATATCCGCCACAAAAAATCATAGCATGTAATCTGTCTTTAAAAAGACAACCAAATGCAACGGTGGCACTGAAATTCTCGCGTTAGAGATTTCATAGTAAATCACGAGGGAAAACCAGGAAAAAACTCGTGATACTATCCCGACATCGTAAGTATTTGGGTTTACATTTAGTTTACTCTCAAAACTAATACCAAATTCTGACTTGATATTTTAAATTTTAAATAATACTAAAATACTAAATATGTACTAACTCGATATGTTACTGATTTACTAATTGTGGTATTTTCTTTCTATTGACTTCCTCCTTTAATATGGGTAACCACATCCTACTGCATTCTACCGAGGAATTTGCGACACAATTGGTTTCATTTAGCATAATTAGAGCCGCTTCTTTGATTTTTCTCTTTTTACTATCTGCTTCTTTTAGGACTATACTTGAATCTCTCCACTGAACTCTATGTTCATTATCCCATGCGTGTTGACATATTTGAGATCTATCAAATTCTCTATTTTTTATATAAGACTGATGTTCATTTACTCTAACGTCTATTGGTCTTGACGTTTCACCTATATAAAACTGTTCGCATTCACAAGGTATTTTATAAATACAATTCTTTGTTCTTTCTTGTTCACTGTTAGGTTTAATTTTAGATAGAATAGATCTCAAAGTGTTTGTTGTTTTGAATGTTGTTGATATGTTGAATTTATTTCCTATTGTTTTAAGTTTCTCGGATAGTCCTTTTACATATGGTATTGATATTTTCCTCGTATTATTTCTTGTGAATGTTGTAGGATCCCGTTCTAAGTTGTTCTGTTCCATTCGATCCAATCTTGACAATTCCTTATTTATAAACGATATGGGATAATCATTTTTTAATAAAACAGATGTTAACAATTGTTTTTCTTCTAAAAATGAATTTTCGTTAGAACAAGTAATTTTGGCTCTATAATATAAGGATTTAATGATTCCCTTTTTAACGTTGATGTTATGATTTGATTTGTAATTTAGATATCTGTTGGTGTGTGTTGGTTTTCTATACACTTGAGTCTCATATCCAGTATCCTTCTTTGAGACCAAAACATCGAGGAAAGGTAGGGTGTTATTGTATTCCTTTTCCATTGTAAACTTTATTGTCTCTTCTTGATCGTTTATAATACTCAGGAACGTATCCAACAATTCCGATCTATGAGGCCATATGGAAAACACATCATCTACATATCTCCACCATACTGTGGGTTTTAAATTTTGTTTAGAAATGATATTAGTTTCGAAATCCTCCATAAATATATTAGCCAATAATGGAGATAAAGAAGAGCCCATTGCGAGACCAAAATTTTGTTTATAGAATTCATTATTTAGTTGAAAATAGGTATTATTAGTACATAATGTCAATAACTCCATTATAGCTGATACATTTAGTCTTGTCCTAGTTCTCTTCTTCTTAACTCAGGCGAGACTCGTTAGTCTCTGGCACTTGGTCATAAGACCTTTGTACCAAACCCTGTTCTTCTCCTTAAACTTTAATAAGTCTCAACGAAGGCCAACAGTTTTCTCATTGGTAGTTTTAAGATCTCTTCTGGTTCAAACCTCATGTGACCAGTGAAGTTCTGCCTTACATCATCTAGCACACTGCAATAGCATAGTATGTGTATGGCAGTTTCTTCTTCCACTTCGCACTTTCTGCACCATGGTTCATTCACCTTACCTAGTTTGTATAGGTGATTTCTTAAACGACAATGTCCAGTCACCATTTCAGTGACCGTTTTGATCTCTCGTTTATTGAGGTTCATCAAACTGTTCGAGAGTTTTTTATCAATATTCTTGATTATTTTTTTAGTCTGGATTTGCCCTTGAGTGGTTCTCCATTTATTTTGATGATTCTTTATCAGCCATTTCTGAACCTCGTTTTTCATAGCATCTTTAGTAATGCCACAGAAAGGTTCTGGGCCTTCAAAAGTTTTTCTCGAGCCTTGTTTCGCTAACATATCTGCTCGTTCGTTCCCATGCACCCCTTCATGACCCGGCACCCATATTAAAGACACTTTGTTGTCTTTTGCCAGGTTATTGAGGAGATCTTTGCAGTTTCTCACCAGTTTTGATTTGGTGAGAGGGTTCTTTACAGCCAGAATAGCCGATTGGCTATCTGTGTAAATGTTGATTCTCTTAGCTTTAGGGTCCTCATCAATTATTTCATCAATGCAGGCCACCAAAGCAAAAACTTCAGCCTGGAACACCGTTGTATGTTGACCTAGGCTGTAAGATTTATTATAGTTACATGTTTGCCCAAAGACTCCTGATCCAGTACCATGGGCAGTTTTAGATCCATCAGTGAACCATATTAAGTCTCCATTAATGTTTGGGACTTTTTGTTCTCTAGATGGTATAATTGTGTTAATCTTCTCGGTGAAGATTAGTTCTGGTGTCATCATATCTAAGTTCATCATAAAGATGTATTCCTCAAGTATAGTCCCAGTAATGTTTGTGTGGCTATTCAATACATAATTTGGCCTCCAAGTATTGTTTGCTTTGAGCCTCAGGATTGTCATAAAGGCTACCGCCGAAATATACAATTCCAGCGGAGGGAGACCTGTGATAGCCTCTAATGAAGCCGTTCCTGTACTATTCAAGGCTCCTGTTATATTTAGAAGCGCTTGTCTTTGTAGGGTGGTGAGAGTGGTCACACAAGATTGCAAAGCCGTCTTTCTCCACCAGAGTACTGACCCATAAGTAACTGTCGGTCGTATCACTGATGTGTACAACCAACATATCACCTTTGGTTTCAATCCCCAGGTTTTACCTACAACTCGTCTGCAGTTCCAGAAGAGTCGCTTAGCCCTATTGGTTATATTGGTAATATGAGTATTCCAATTGAGTTTCGAATCCAGGGTTACCCCTAGATACTTAACCTCATTGGTTCTTTCCAGTACCTCTCCAAATAATTTCAGTTCACTCAGTCCAGTAAGCTTCCTCTTATTTGTAAAGGCTACCAGTTTAGTTTTAGAAGGGTTCACGGAGAGGTTCTCTTTCAGACACCAGTTCTCTATGTAGTAAAGGGCATATCGCATCTGATACGCAACAGTGCTGGGAAATTTTCCCCTAGTTACTATCACGATATCATCTGCGAAACCCTGGACCCAGATTCCTTGGGCGCTTAGCCCATGAATCAGATCATCGAGAACTATGTTCCATAATGACGGTGACAATACACCGCCTTGAGGGCATCCCTTAGTTGCCCTCAGATTTATGGTATCTTCATGCGTATCTGTGGATATTATTCTGCTCTGAAGCATCTGAATAATCCACTTGCATGTTGTGTTGTTGATTTTCTTCCTCACCAGTGCGCTTTGTATAGACTCGATTGAGGTATTATCAAATGCACCTTCTATATCTAAAAATGCAGCAAGGGCGACTTCTTTCTGATGCAGACTCCTTTCGAGTTCCGACACTAGATTGTGCAGGGCGGCTTCACCTGATTTCCCTGCCTGATACGCCCATTGCCGTTGGTGCAGTGGATTTTCATTTAAATTGTTTTTCTTGATGTGTTCGTTCAAGATTTTTTCCATGGTTTTTAACATGAATGAGGTCAGACTTATAGGCCTGTAGGATTTTGCTAAGGTGTAATCTGTTTTTCCTGGTTTGGGAATAAACGCCACCCTTGCCCTTCTCCAAGCTTTGGGAATGTATCCCAGAGCATGGCTAGCTCTAAATATTGTGATCAGGGGACCCATGATTATTTCCAGACCCTCCTGGAGAAGCTTAGGAAATATACCATCCGGTCCCGCAGTTTTATAAGGTTCAAAAGTTTCAATAGCCCATCTGACCTTGTGAGAACCAAAGATCTCGTCAGAGGTCAGCCAGTCCCTTTTGGTTGGGCTATTGTTTGCTTGATGATTGTTATTAGCAGTCAATTGCGTCGACCCTGGAAAGTGAACACTTAAAAGATGCTCTACAGCCTCCTTCTCTGTGTCCGTATACTTCCCATTGGGCAATTTCATTGACTTGGGTTTGTTAATGTTATCTCTTTTGAGGATTCTGTTAACCCTGGCGCTTTCAGGTACACTTTCAATGTTTTCACAGAATTCTCTCCAGGATCTTTCCTTAGCGGATTGGATTTTCTTATTATAGGTTTTCAGTTTAGCCTTATATGCTTCCCAATCACCTGATTTCTTCGCCCTATTGAAGAGCCGTCTTGTTTCTCTTTTGAGATCAGACAGCTCCTTATTTCACCAAGTTACTTGCCTGGGAGGGCGACTTTCTTTTAACGGGCAGTTTTCCTCATATGAGACGACTATTGCATGCTGCAACCAGTCTACTGCCATCTCAACCTCAGCATTGTTTTTTGGCCTTTTAGGATAATTCCGTACCCTTGTTCCAAGATCCCTCTTAAAGGATTCCCAATCGGTCACCTTAGGGTCTCTATAGAACCTTGGTTCCGGTTTGACCGAGTTTATCTCAAAGCATATGTATGCATGATCCGATAAGGATAACGCATCCAACACATGCCAGTCAGATATTATGTTCCCAATCCCCATAGAGCATAGGCTTAAGTCGATTAGTGATTCTGCTCTTGATGTCCTGAAGGTGGGCTTATTACCCCTGTTCAGAAGATCAAGTTCAGTAGTGCAAAGGTACTCAAAAAGTAACTTACCTCTATTGTTTGTATCTCTGCTTCCCCAAATGATGTGGTGGGCGTTGGAGTCGACTCCAATGAAAAGTTCTGTATGCTTATCATTGGTGTATTCTAGAAGGTTCTCTATGTTAGTCCCTGGAAGTTGTTCTTTACTGTCAATAGGAAGGTAAAGAGACGCAACAATCAACTCTGTAACCAACCCATTGCAATTCAGTTTAATTCTGGCAGCTGTCATGTCTCCCGTACAGAGCTCCATAACTGGTACCAGGTTAAGGTCAGATCTACAAAATATACAAGTTCTGATTTTATTGTCAGGTACTCCCAAAATTAGTTCCCATCCCTTAACATTTAATCCCCGTATCTTACCTTCATTTATCCACGGTTCTTGAATAAGCACCATATCAATGTTTTTCTCAGCTACTTCCTGGCACAAAAGTGCCGAAGCTGTTTTTTTTGTGCTGCAAATTGATCTGTATAATCTTAATGTTGCAGTTTATTCATTTTTGGGGTCTCTAACAGGCCCTCTTGTAATTTCTTCCACCTGCATAGATTCCCCTTCGGCCTCCTGCAGTTCGGAAGTAATCGTTGCAGGTTTTGGTTCCCCAATGTTCCCAGCCTGTCTTGCTTTACCCTCTTCCAACGGTATAATACTTGCTCGCTGTAGAAGGTAATAAGGCTTCCATTGAAGCCTTTCGAGCTGTGCCTCTGACTCCTTATCAATTCGGAGACTCACATGCAGTCCTCCGTCAGTTGCTGGTTTGGAACTCAGAATTGACCAACGACTGGTCCTTAGTTCAGGATTTTGTTTTTCAATTCGTGCCAGTGGCACTTTCAGATCCTCATTTTTAGTCTCTGGAAGGTACATCAGTACACGCTTCGATTTTGGGAGTTCCTCAGCCTTAACGACCTTCCACTCCGTATTTTCTTCCAAGAAATCCTTTGTGATCTTAAAGGACTCCTCGTCAGCACATATCAACCCATAGTATCCATCCATGAGCCGATTACCTTCGTAACGAGGTGCACAAGGAACCTCATCGATAAGTTTAATTAGGGCCTCTTTTATTGCCCCAACGTCTTTTTCCGTTACAGATATGTCTGGGTATTCTTTGGGAATTATTGCCGTCTTTATTCCCGTAAGAGCTGCTTTGTAGTTGCTGCTGAGCTTTTTGAAAGAGGCAGCAGCAGTTCTGCTCTTTTTTGTTAATTTCTCCTCAGGAGTGCTTCTATCAGACACAGTCCGCTTGACAGCTTGTGTGATTTCTATCACACATGTTTATCACATATTTCTATGAAATTGTAACCTTTCCCGGATCATTGACACACTGGCTCTATGTAAAATATTTTGGAGTCTTCTGCTTGAGTATGCTGGCCGTAACCTCAAGCCTTTTGGTATTAAATTGTTGTCTCTACATCGTCTTAAAAATTTAATTGAATTTTGACAGTGTGCCAATTTCTCGTACAAAGTTTCCAATCTCCTAAAATTTTGACAACCGCTAGGCCCATACCGGTTTCTTACTGTTGTTCTGAAGCTATTTTCTTGTGGCATTTTTATAATCAAGTATATTTAAATGGGAAATAAGCCACAATTTTACCTAAAAATGATTTTATTAACGTTTCGACGCCCAAGTCGGGTGTCGTTGTCAAAATACAAAATAATACTAAATAAATAAAAATGTTGTTGCTTAGTAAAAAATTCTTCTAATAATTTATTTAATCTGACTCATTTATATCGGCAATTCAGACACGTATTATACATTTTAAAGTAGACGACTTTAAAATGATATTGCCAATATTGATGAGTTGCGTTCCTGGGACGACTTTACTAAAAGATAGTTTATTCGATTACATGAAATCAATCCCAACTCAAGAATATCCAAATTAACGAAGGATCCAACGAAGACACTGGAAAACAAAATCTATAGAACTTTATTCAAATTTAAAAATGACCTAACGTACTATCAAAGAAAATTAATGACACCTCATTACAGTAAGACACCACATTTTTATGGAGTACCGAAAATTCACAAAGCAAATATTCCACTTAGACCTATTTGTAGTACCATCAGTTCTCCTTGTAGTGAACTATCAAAATTTTTATTAAATATTATAAAACCATTTGCAAATAATAATGACACATTTATAAAAAATACACAACATTTTTTAAACAAATTATCAAATATTGAATTTAATCTAAATAATATTTTAGTAAGTTTTGACATAAACAGTTTATTTACAAATGTGCCATTAGATAAAACTTTAAACTTAATCAAAACGAAATTAGAAAATGATAATACATTAACAACTAGGACAAGACTAAATGTATCAGCTATAATGGAGTTATTGACATTATGTACTAATAATACCTATTTTCAACTAAATAATGAATTCTATAAACAAAATTTTGGTCTCGCAATGGGCTCTTCTTTATCTCCATTATTGGCTAATATATTTATGGAGGATTTCGAAACTAATATCATTTCTAAACAAAATTTAAAACCCACAGTATGGTGGAGATATGTAGATGATGTTTTTTCCATATGGCCTCATAGATCGGAATTGTTGGATACGTTCCTGAGTATTATAAACGATCAAGAAGAGACAATAAAGTTTACAATGGAAAAGGAATACAATAACACCCTACTTTTCCTCGATGTTTTGGTCTCAAAGAAGGATACTGGATATGAGACTCAAGTGTATAGAAAACCAACACACACCAACAGATATCTAAATTACAAATCAAATCATAACATCAACGTTAAAAAGGGAATCATTAAATCCTTATATGATAGAGCCAAAATTACTTGTTCTAACGAAAATTCATTTTTAGAAGAAAAACAATTGTTAACATCTGTTTTATTAAAAAATGATTATCCCATATCGTTTATAAATAAGGAATTGTCAAGATTGGATCGAATGGAACAGAACAACTTAGAACGGGATCCTACAACATTCACAAGAAATAATACGAGGAAAATATCAATACCATATGTAAAAGGACTATCCGAGAAACTTAAAACAATAGGAAATAAATTCAACATATCAACAACATTCAAAACAACAAACACTTTGAGATCTATTCTATCTAAAACTAAACCTAACAGTGAACAAGAAAGAACAAAGAATTGTATTTATAAAATACCTTGTGAATGCGAACAGTTTTATATAGGTGAAACGTCAAGACCAATAGACGTTAGAGTAAATGAACATCAGTCTTATATAAAAAATAGAGAATTTGATAGATCTCAAATATGTCAACACGCATGGGATAATGAACATAGAGTTCAGTGGAGAGATTCAAGTATAGTCCTAAAAGAAGCAGATAGTAAAAAGAGAAAAATCAAAGAAGCGGCTCTAATTATGCTAAATGAAACCAATTGTGTCGCAAATTCCTCGGTAGAATGCAGTAGGATGTGGTTACCCATATTAAAGGAGGAAGTCAATAGAAAGAAAATACCACAATTAGTAAATCAGTAACATATCGAGTTAGTACATATTTAGTATTTTAGTATTATTTAAAATTTAAAATATCAAGTCAGAATTTGGTATTAGTTTTGAGAGTAAACTAAATGTAAACCCAAATACTTACGATGTCGGGATAGTATCACGAGGTTTTTCCTGGTTTTCCCTCGTGATTTACTATGAAATCTCTAACGCGAGAATTTCAGTGCCACCGTTGCATTTGGTTGTCTTTTTAAAGACAGATTACATGCTATGATTTTTTGTGGCGGATATTCTTGAGTTGGGATTGATTTCATGTAATCGAATGAACTATCTTTTAGTAAAGTCGTCCCAGGAACGCAACTCGTCAATATTGGCAATATCATTTTAAAGTCGTCTACTTTAAAATGTATAATACGTGTCTGAATTGCCGATATAAATGAGTCAGATTAAATAAATTATTAGAAGAATTTTTTACTAAGCAACAACATTTTTATTTATTTAGTATTATTTTGTATTTTGACAACGACACCCGACTTGGACGTCGAAACGTTAATAAAATCATTTTTAGGTAAAATTGTGGCTTATTTCCCATTTAAATATACTTGGTTAGAATTATAATTTAGTTTTTAAAAGTTATTTAGTTCTTCATTAACCGATTCATTAAAATTTGGAATTTCTTTAATCATCTTAAAACGTTTTTATATACTTTGCTTCGTCTTTGTGACTGTGTCACTATGTCCGCAAATTTTGTCACTATTTTAAACAAAGCTGTTTTAAGCAAATCACTATTTTAAACATAGTTTTAGGCTACCCAGGCACATGAAATTTTCAGAGTAGCTCAAAACTAGCTAATAATGCGATGTTTAGCTGTTATTATATGAATAAATCGTTTTTTTATATCAGACTCATGTGTACGCATTTTGTATCAGACTTAAAAATGTGACTCATGCAATGACATTTGGATTCCATTTTAAAGTACGTCAACAAATCCATAATTACAAAATTGATGGTGGTTCAGTGGTAGAGCATTATACTGCAGATCGAGAGGTCCCGGTCCCGAGTTTGAAACCCGGTTGTTGCGTTAATTATTGTATTATAAATTTTATATACAGTCGGAAAAATGAAAGAATACCCATGAACGATCACATCAACCACTTATTTTGTATTTGCTGCGTTTTTCTTTAAATAACAAACGTGTATAGGGCTTTTTATCGATTGTCATTTGTTTCGAGCTTCTGTCATGTGTCACATAATATTAATATATCTACGTCATACGTCTTTGGTTTGTATTATTGTATATACCAATAACGTATGTCGTAGATATATTAATATTATGTGACACATGACAGAAGCTCGAAACAAATGACTGTAAATGAAAAGCCCTATACAAAATAAGTGATTGATGTGACCGTTCATGGGTATTCTTTCATTTTTCCGACTGTATACCATTTTAAATATTTTCTTTGATTTATATGAGTTTAAATCCGCTAGAGAAAATATGCCTCTAAAAAAGTCGATTACAAAATTCTTTTATGACATAGAGATTGAAACAACAAAATAGATAATTTGATAATTTTATATTAGGTCCTATAAATAAGGAAAACGTTTTATTATAAAAAGTTATTTTTTATAAAAGTATAATTATTTTTTTAATTGTCAACAATGCGAGTGCAGTTAGTCGATTCTGACCCATAGTAAGGAAAATTTTGATACGTTTCAGTGCAGAGAAACATCGTTCTGCTTTTGATGTTGTCATTGGCATCGGAAGAAGTGCTTGAAGAATTAAAATTATTTTAGAAAAATCTTGCAAATTATTGTCAGTCAAAGGCTTAAGTAAGTAGTAAGTAGACTGCCCCGAACAGGGGCATTCTTTAAAATCGGATATTCTATAAATAATTTACAATTTAGTTTCCAATTTTGACAGCCGGCGCGGCGTAGCGCTGGCGGTAGTATGGTTGCCTCGCATGCTGGTAGGCCGGGGTTCAAATCGCAGCGTCGGCTAGAACAACTAGACATTTTTAAAATGTCTATAGGCCCCAGGTCGACTCAGCCTGAATAAAATGAGTACCTTGGGTAAAACCAGGGGTAATAATAGGCAATTGAAGCGTAGCACGGACTCTGTTACCTTCCTTGTATACCGTAGGCCCTAGATATATAGCAGACCACCCTGCTAAAATCCCAAAGCCGCGTCAGCGGTATAAAACGGGAGACTATTATTATTATTTACAATTTAGTCTTTAATTTGTTTTTGTTTAAAAATGGATAATTGCAAATTGCTGATTTTAATACCAATGTAGGAAAATTCGAGATGTTTGTTTAAAAATTTTTCACTGATTATTTTATTCATAGAGATTCTGGATAATAAAAACCTACAAGAATAAAAATTACAGCGGGAATTTTTTTCGATAACTTCCTATCGCCATGATGTGTTACGTCAGATGCCCTTCGTAACTAAGCAAAAATGAATATTCAGTGAGATTCATGATATAATTAATTAACTTGTCAAAGGAAACATTAGCAAATATTCAGGCGAAGATATGAATAAAATATTAGTTAAAATGATTTAATAGTACAGTTTTATTCATGAAATAATCTTAACGAATTGCATTCGAGCTCTTAAAGACTACCGATTTGTTTTGCTCTCATGGCACTTTGACATAATTTTACTCCCCTTCGGGTCGTGAAATTAAAACTGTCAAAGTGTCACTCGGGATACAAATCGATAATTTTAGAGCTCCCGTGTAATTACTACTGAAAATAATTTTGCTGTTTCCAATTGAAAAAACTCAAGAGAATGTACCGATTACCGCACCATTAGCTTGATGTCCCATGTGCTGAAGTTGCTACTGAAAGTCATCCATAACCGAATATAGTATAAGCTGGGCATAGACATTAATGATACACAATTTGGGTTTCGCAAAAGCCTAGGAACGCGTAAAGCTGTTTTCTCACTTAATATCCTAATACAAAGGTGCCTATTCTGCGTTCCGCAGTCACTTTGCAGTGTGAGCAGCATATCCCAATATAAAACTTATGGAACCTTGCAGCTCAGTGTTTGCCGGTTTTAAGCAGACGAACTTAAAGTCCATCTAAATACAATATTCCAGAAGTCCAAAACATCTTGATTTGAAAATCTGTGGGTTTTATTATTTTTAAATAATTCATAGATAGGTACTATCAAAGATATTTATACGATATTCATACCTATTCTGTAACTCATTTCGATGATAGAAGTCAGTAAAATCGAATAGAAGTGACCAAGTCGAATAGAAATAGTCCAAATCCGTATTCCATAACTACTTCGGAATCTCTACAATCGTAATGTGAATAGAAATCACTTCGACAGCATTTACCCTGTCGAGATGAGATTTCGATTATCGGAATTGTGGTTGACGCAAGCGCATTTTGTTTTGTTTTGACGTTTATATTTTATATATAAAAATAATTAATTACATACTACTTATTTATAATTATTTATAGTATTTGTACCTTTTTTTAGCTGCTTAATTTTTAGTCTGTGGTGTTATTTGTTTAGAGAACTATATATATTTCATTTAGACATGTTGTACGAGTATGAATAATTGGACCTAACCTTATTTATTTGCTACTTGGCGTCTGAATGTTTCCCATTCACATTGTTGCCATATTTTGTTCGTATATTTCTTGTACAATTGCAATCAATGGTATAATGCACAAGAATAGCTTGATAAATAAATATTATACCAGTATACTTGTATATTTATCAGTCAACGCTCATAGCCTGAACAAATTATAGAAAAGATGCCATTTTTGGGAAAAGTTGTTTAGCAGTTATTTCAACTGAAATCGAATTTTAAAGATTGCATATTATTAGTAATATCAATTTTAAATAATTTATTAATAATAATGAATTAATAACATCAATTTAAATATCTTTGATTTAAAAGCATTTATACTTCTTATCTTCACTTATCTTTTTTATTTATCAGTTTATCTTCTTTTTTATATCAATTTTAATTAACTTTAATTTAAAACCATTTATCCTCTTTTAAGCTTTTTGCATCCAGTATTTACACGAATATTTTATTTACTTCTCAAAACTTTGAGGATAGTATGAAGAAAGTATGAAAACATTGAGGAAATGGCAACGGTGTCATATCTCAAGTAACAAAATAGGTCACAGAACACAATTTCGCTGGTTACTGCGCGGCTGCCACCTCCTCAGAACCGCGTGAAATAGAAGTCAGAGATTCCGATTACGATATGAGTTACAGAATACCGATCCAAACACAAAAATGACGCGATAGATATCAAACATTCCGATTTTGGGTAATTACGATTCGACTTGGTCATTCCGATTTGTTAAAAGTTACAGAATAGGGCTGATTAAAGATATACCATTTGCATATTAATTATAATTAGCCTGTGATTAATATTATATTTAATAGTTATTTATGATATAAGTGTTAAAAGTACAATTTTAAGGCACGCATATGAAAGTTTCGCTTCGCTCATTCTGCAATTCACATGAGTGCCTTAAAAATGTACTTTTTAACACGTGTACTTTGTACGCACGTAAGAAGTTATACTTCTATTATATGATTTTAACTAAATAAATATACTTTCAACAGGTTATTTGTATTTAAAGATTAAACTAATTTTTACTTACTACTTTCCAAAAATTTTTATTAAAATAATACTAAAAATAAAAAAAAATGTTAGATAACACACGGATTCGAACCAGGGACCTCTCGATCTCCGGTCGAACGCGCTACCACCGAGCTAAACTCCCTTTGCTTTGACAGCTTACAACATTTCTCATACATACTGACAAATTTAATAGACCAAGTTTTTTTTTTTTTTTTTTTTATTTAAATTTATTTTGCAATCTGTTGAGTGTCAACAATAAACAAAAGTAATTACATTGACTAAGGACAAGAAAGATTTTACCCACTGGCAAAATCAAAGTACAATTTTTATAAAGTTCTGTACAAAATAATTACATTTCATAACTACTAACTCATTAGTTTAAAAGTTTACTCTAAATGGTAAGTCCAATGGTTTGAACCTCTTTAACCTACGCTGTTCTTGGGAATTGTCTAGGAGGTTAAGTGCAAACTGGTTTTCATGATCCTCCAACTTGGCAATGTAAGCAGCGCTACGTTTTGTGATGACTTCTTGTACCGTATCAGTTTTAAGGTCTCGATGAATAATTCTATTGTTGATGTACCAAGGTGCATTAGTGATGGTTCTGAGGGTTTTTGATTGGAAGCGTTGGATGATTTCGATGTTGGAGTGACTGGCTGTTCCCCATAGTTCCAACCCATATGTCCAGATTGGCATAAGTATTGCCTTATAGAGCAGCAATTTATTATCCAGAGATAGTCTTGATGAACGGCCCATTAACCAATACATATTTCTGAATTGGAGACCTAGTTGCTTTCTCTTGGTCCAGATATGTTTCCTCCATGTGAGACTTCTGTCCAAATGAATACCAAGATATTTTACCTCGTTGGCTGATGGTAATTGGTGATTGTTTAAAGTTACAGGGGGACAAGTTCCTCTTCGTGTTGTAAATGTAACTTGAATAGATTTTCCTTCATTCACTTTAATTTTCCATTCCAAAAACCAAATTTGTACTCTGTCTAGATACGCTTGAAGGATATGCGAGGCATAAATAGGGTCTGTGTGTGAGGCTAGGATTGCAGTATCTTCGGCAAATGTTCCTAGCATCATTTCTTCTGTAAGTGGTCTCTCCTCTAGTGGTTCCTGAAGAGGCGGAGGTATATCTGCGGTAAACAAGAGATACAAGGTAGGTCCCAGCACGCTACCCTGTGGTACGCCAGCTTTGATAGAATAGAGTTTGGAAATTGCATCTTGGTATTTAATAAAGTAACACCTACCTGACAAATATGACTCAAGAAGAATGTAAAAGCTGTGCGGTAATGTCTTTTTTAGCTTGTATAGGAGGCCTTCATGCCATACCTTGTCAAATGCCTGCCTAACGTCAAGAAATGCCGCTGAACAGTACCTTTTGGCCTCAAAATCAGCATTTATATGTTTTACCACTCTGTGAACTTGTTGGATTGTTGAGTGATGGGATCGAAATCCAAACTGGTGGTCTGGAATTAGATTTTTGATCCAGGGTTCGAGTTTTTTTACTAATAGTTTTTCGAAAACTTTAGACGTGATTGGCAAGAGGCTGATTGGCCTGTACGATGTAGTTTCTTCTTGAGGTTTCCCCGGTTTTAGAATGGTTATTATCTGAGACACTTTCCATTGATCAGGAAAGTAACCTAAGTTTAATATGGCATTGAATATAAACGTTATAAGTTTTATGCATTTGATAGGTAATTCTTTCAATACTTTTCCACTGATCAAATCGTACCCTGGAGATTTTTTATCGTTTAAATTATTAATAGCCAAGATGACTTCGGACGACTTAAATTTCGGAATAGGCAAACTCATTTGATATGGACTTTGAAGAAATGAGAATACGTCTACTTCCACAGGTGAATTCACTTGATTGGGAGTAATAGACCAAGTGAGGTATAAAAATACTTTAAAATTTATTTAATATAAATATTAATATCTCTTGGCAACACTGTTCTTCAGAAGAGTCTGTATTGAAAGGTGACCGTGGAACGCAGATTAGACGTCAATCAAGACATAATATGTGTGTTTTATTAACTATAAAAAAACCTTCGATAAAGTACGACATGAACAATTAATGATTGTCCTGAAATCAAAGAAGATAGATCTTCGACCGGAGGGGGCCTACTTCAATAGCCATAATCTCTATCTTGGTATTAAAGTAAGAATCTGGCTAGATCGGAGAATACTTAGAATCCCGTGGACTCATCTAGTGACAAATGCGAAGGTCCTCAGAAGAACGACAAAGACCTAGAGGTACTGACCACCGTCAAATTTCAAAAGTTACAATACTTAGGACACATGATTCGAAATTAATCCACATGTGCCGTGCCCCCCTACAAGCTATCCTGCAAGGGAAAATATGTGAAAAGCGAAGTACAGGAAAAAGAAGAACATCCTTGTTAAAGAACCTCAGAACCTGGTTCAACACAACATCTGTTTAGTGCCATTCGAGAGGTTTCTGAAAAATTGTAAAAACGTTTGTTTTAGTTGTTTTTCTTTGGAACTGTATTTCTCGAGATATTAGATCTTTTCTAAAATTTTTCTAGGGTATCAGAATAAATCGTATTTTTCGATTATACCGCCATCTATCAGCAATCATATCTAATTGACCTCAGCATCATATCTAATTTATATTATAAGCAGCGAGCAAAAGTACTTGTTAACGAACAGCTGTAAAAGGAAATTGAAATTAGACGTGGGATGAGACAGGGATGCGTATTGTCGCCAGTTCTTTTTAATGCATACTCTAAAGAGATCCTAAACCCCACCCATTGAGGGGTGAGATTCCACCCTCTTGAGGGTGAAACAGCTAGAATAAAGGTAAATGGAGTTCCCAAACATTAAATATGCGAGTGACACTGTCATCTTAACCGAAAATATTGCGGATCTTCAGAGACCAGTGAACAGAATAGCGGTGTATAGACAAGGGAATACGGTGTATAGAACACGGTCTAAAAATGAACATCAAGAAGATAAAATTTATGAGAATATCTAGAACGCAAAGAAGTAACGAGAATCTCCTCATAAACAGAGCCCATGTCGAACGGGTAGACCAATATGTATATCTGTTTTTTTATTGGAAAATTTACCGCATCCACCAAGAGATGATTAGCAAGAATACAGTGTAGGAGTACAGTTCCAATAACTTACAGTCTATAATATAATCCTATGAGTTTTAAATAATTAGTGATAGTATTATCTATAATTACAGTATGTATCTAAAATTAAGAATTTAGTGTAGGTATAAAATTCCAGTATTTTAGATTCTATAATATAGCCCTATACATTTTAAATAGTTTGCGATATTGTCATAGTAACCATCTGTGCCTAAAAGTGTGTTGATGTTGTTAGGAATATTGAATCTAATTCGTTCATTTGCAAAAACTGGACAGTTAATTAAAAGTGAAGTCGACTAGGTCGACCTAGTTTTTTCGAGCAGGGAAGCATGGTGCCCTTTAAGCATCTACTTAATTTAATCTTGTAACATCGACTGGTAGTCACCATATTTTTACAAAATTTAAAATGTAAACCATGTATTATGAAGTTACCACTTTAAATAGTGTGCTAGTTACAATTACTTAGCAGAATGCACTGAAGTTGTTCTGAATTAGAACGAAAACATTTTGCACGACATTTTATGAAGTTTTAATAAACAATTTTTATACCAGTATACAACTAGGTCGACATAGTTTTTTTGAGCAGGGAAGCATGGTGCGCTTTAAGCATGTACTTAATTTAATCTTGTAACATCGACTGGTAGTCACCATATTTTTACAAAATTTAAAATGTAAACCATGTATTATGAAGTTACCACTTTAAATAGTGTGCTAGTTACAGTTACTTAGCAGAATGCACTGAAGATGTTCTGAATTAGAACGAAAACGTTTTGCACGACATTTAATGAAGTTTTAATAAACCATTTTTATACCAGTATACAACTTGAAGTTTTTACTTCTGTATGAATTTTTTTATATTTTTAAACGCTTTTATTTAGTTCAATAGTTTGCGTCAAATCTTTAGACGTTAATTTGACTGCTTTTTTTTCAATGCAAATGAATGAAAATTGGCAGACATATGCATTCGCGGGAACAATACACGAATAGTCAATAAAAAGATGTTTTCATGTTTATTAATTGTTTAAATAAAAAAAAACGATTTTAATGGAAAACGCTTAAATTATCTTGTTTTTTACAATGTAAAAACTTGAAACTTTTACGGATTGTATAGCTAATGATGTGAACAATACATAATTTCACTTTTTACGTTAATTGTTTACGTTATGCTTCATTAATAAACAATAAAGTTTCAAATTTTTTCCGATTCCGACTACTTTTCATGTTAGTACATCATATGTTTTATACATATTTTAATAAACATGACGATATATTTTAATGTTTGAAAAGTGTAAGACTAAAAAGTAAAAAATAAAAAATATGAAAAAAACATTTTAAGAAACGCTTTTCTTTAGTTACGAGTGACTAAAATTAAAAATATAATAAAAAAATCAACTAGAAAGCAAAAAATAAAAAAAAAATTTAAAAATCTAACACATTCGTTAAAGAAAAGCGTGGGGCGAAAACCGTTTATTCGATGAACACGCGCCACGCTTTTCTTTGACGGATGTGTTAGATTTTTTCATTTTTTTTTTATTTTTTTGCTTTTTAGTAGATTTTTTTATTATATTTTTAATTTTAGTCACTCGTAACTAAAGAAAAGCGATTCTTAAAAATTTTTCTTTCATATTTTTTTATTTTTTTTTTTATAATTCAGTGCCAATATGTTGGAAATTTCTGTTGGTGATGTAATGATTTGGTTATTTACTTTCAGGTTGGATATTGTGGGTGATTGGTAGAAACCGAAAATTTTTCTTATTTTTTTCCAACCTTCACTTATTGGCGTAGAACTGTTTATATTGGAAACATATTTCATCCAACTGGCTTTTTTGGCCTGTTTAATTAATAGTTGAGTTTTGGACTTAAGTCTTTTGTACTCAATTTTGTTCTCTATATTTTTATGTTTTTTGTACCTATTGAAAGCTTTTTTACTTGCCCGAATTGCTTCACTGCAGTCACGATTCCACCATGGTACGGGTAAATGCTTTTTTGGCGCTTTAGTTTTACCTATAAACTGTTCTGCACTTTGTATAATGATATTATTGAAGTCATCTAGAGTATCATTGACGTTACTTTTTACAATAAAGTTCTCCATAGCTTTATCGATGTAGTTTTTAAATTCTGTCCAGTTTGCCAACTCCGTTTTCCATTTGGGTAGAAACTCACAAGGCGATTGTTGCCTAGAGAGATTTCTTATAAGAATGAGATGATGGTCGCTACTGTATGTATATGAAAGACTTCCCATAAGAGCTGGGGTGACAACGCTGGGTCACAAAGACATATGTCAATTGCAGATGAATCTCCAGTCTGAATATTAAAACGTGTAGGAGGCCCATCATTGAGCAAGTTAAGCTGTAAGTCAGACATTAACTTTTCCAGTAATTTACCTCTGGTATCAGTACGGACAGACCCCTAAATGCTATTGTGAGCATTGAAGTCACCAAGTATTATAATACGAGGAGTTGGAATTTTTTCGATAAGGTTATTTATATCGTCAAAATTAATATTGCACTTGATGATAGGTAAATGTTACAAATGTGGAGTGTCGAGGGTGCTGAAAGTTTTATTACTACTGCTTCGAGGTTGGTTTTTACAGGAAATAGGCTTGCTACGTATGATTTTTTTACCAAAGGGGCAACCCCACCAGAAGAATAATTACTATTACTTTTTCTGTCATTTCTAAAACAGTTAAACTGCTTAGAATTGTAACTTGTGTTTGGACTAAGGTTAGTTTCTTGTAGGCAAATTATTTCTGAACAGTATTCAATAGTCCATCAATATTCCACTGTAATATAGAGTTGAAAATTAGGCATCGGAGGAAGATAATTCACTGTCAGGGATATCTTTACCTAGATAGTGATTCAATTTATTTTTAAGTCGGGTGAAGCGATGTTTCGTAATTTTGTCTGATAGGTAAGGGTAAGATATGGTTAATAGGTTTATTATACCAGGGAAATCGGTTGTGTATTCGTTGATAATTTCTATAGGTGAATTGTTACCTTGGGTATTTTCAATTAGCATCATTAGCTGATCATAATTTAATAGAAGTGTTGTGGAATTTTTATTTATGAAAAATTTAAGTGCGTCAGGAGTAGGTGCTGTACGTTTAGGTTTTTTGGGCTTTTGGATGTTGGTTTGATGTGGTGTTTGAGGGAGAGCAAACGTTGGATTATTAGTATTCAGATTTTCGATAGGATGAGATAACGTTTCATCAATACTTCTTTTCACAGATGTACTGGATGATTCTCCTATGACTCCCAGTGAAGCTTGTTGATCCATTATTTCAGAGGTTTTTCACATGGATTTTTAGTAAGAATGTTCTCTTCAGTGGGAATTATTTCGCTCGCTTCAGAAGTTGGCTGTAGGGTTTGAGGAGTAGGAGAAATTGAAGAGGGTTTTTGAATATTTATGTTGTTTGGATCACCGTCTTCAGCTTGATGTGATTGGGAATCATCGGTGGCGAAGTGGGAGATTAGCGTTGAAGTAGGATTCTGTAAAGTTGAATTTTGGGCTTAAGTGGGAGGTATTGTTTTATTGGTGTTTGGGCATTTGCTTGATATATGGCCTGTTTGCTTACATGTATAGCATGTAAGATTATCTTGAGATATGAAAATTCTGTAGGTGACGCTTTCGTAATTTATTTAAATAGCATCTGAAATCATGATACTATGTGGGCTGACAAATACTTGTCTTCTGAAGCGTTTTATGTGGTTGTATTCAGGTAAAGAAGCATCGATTCTTAAAAAGGTTATGGGGGAGACGATATTTAGGCCCATTTCTTTCAATTCTCGGATGAGAACAACGTGGGGGATTGTCGGGCAGACACTGGATAATACTAATCTTTCTGCTGGGGTTATAAGTCGTCTAGCTCGTACGGTTTCTCCTTGTACTAGTATAGAACCATATTTCTCCATAAAGTTATCTATGGTGAGTTTGCTACTTAGGTACATACGTATTCTGTTATTGGATAAACGAGAAGAAAATAAAATATTTTTTGGATTCATTAAGGTGCCTAACGGAATCAAGTAATCTTGAATGGGGGCATTATTTACAGCACTAAATATTATTCCCTGTTCTTTCGTTGGAAAAAAAATCTGCTGAGAAGCAGCTGAGCTGTAAGATTTACTCATTGGAGAGACGTTCTATATAGTAACATCGGCAAACATATCCATTATTTATATTTACGCAGTCACATAAAAGTAATACCTCTCTGTGCCAGCAAAAAACAATACTGATTGTTGTTTATTATTGATAAATTTTGGTTGTTTACGGTAAATAAAACCATATGAAAAACGAATAAAAGCAGTTCAGGATGCGACTTTAGGTTTGACTAATATTATAATATTAAAACTTAGAGTCTTAAATGCTGTTGGTTCACTTTGATTGTAATTAACACTTTCGATATTCGTAATTAAACACAAAATATCAAGAGCCGAGACAAACAACTGTTTCTACTTATTTATCAGGGTCGACAATATGTATATCTTGAAATAATGATTAACTCCACAAATGATTACTTTCAGAAAATTAAAATTAGAATAGAAAGGGCCAAAGCTAATTTTAACGAATTGAGAAAAGTGCTCTACACAAGAGAACTAAAGTTAGAGCTGAGAGTAAGGTTGTCTAGGTACTGCGTTTTCTCGACTTTGTTTTACGGAACGGAAGCTTGAACCTTGCATGCCGCATTAACATAAGAAACTGGAATCATTCGAGTTATGGGTGCATAGAAGAATTCTGAAAATATCATGGACAGAACACGTTCCAAACAAAGAGGTTCTGAGAAAGATGAATAAAGAAATGTAAGTCTTAAATACAATCAAAACCAGAAAATTGGAATATCTTGGACATATTACACGTGGAGAGAGATACAAACTGCTCCAACTCACTATGCAGAGAAAGATCCAAGGCAAAAGAAGAATATGGAGACATAGAATATCATGGCTGCGCTACCTCAGAGAATGTTGCGGATATACATCAAATGAACTTTTCAGGGCAGCCGTCTCTAAAGCCCGAATAGCTATGATAATGGCCGATCTCCGTCGCGGAGATGGTACTTGAAGAAGCAGAAGATAAACTGCTCGGATCTGATAGATAAAGGAATAGATCAAAATATTGTTTATAGGATGATAAATTTTACATACAAGTTGTCCCAAAAGTAGCGGAACGGTCGAATATTTCGCGAACTAAACATCGGATCGAAAAACTGAGAAATACGTGTTCAATCATTTTCTAAAATATATCCAATGACACCAAACACCAACCCCCACTACACCCCCTGGAGGTGGGGTAAGGGTAACTTTAGAATCTCAAATGGAAATCCTTAGTTTTTCTTGCAGATTTGGATTCGTTACGTAACAGTAAGCAACTTTTATTCAAGACATTTTTTCGAACTGTGGATAGATGGCGCTATAATTGGGAAAAACGATTTATCCTGATGCCACAGGTAAATTATAGAAACGGTCTAATATCTCGAGAAATACACTTCCAAATGAGAAACCAAAAAAAAAGGTTTTTAATACTTTTCGAAAACCAATCGAATAACATCAAACATGACCCTCCAACCCACCCCCTGGAGGTAGGGTGAGGGTAACTTTAAAATCTTAAATAGCAACCCCCCCTTTTTATTACAGATTCGGATTCGTCATGAAAAATTAAGCAACATTTATTGAAAACATTTTTCAGAATTGTTGATAGATGGCGCTTTAATTGGAAAAATACGATTTATTAGCGCCATCCATCAACAATTTTAAAATATGTTTCGAATAAATGTTGCTTAATTTTTTATGAGGAATTCGAATCTGCAATAAAAAATGGGTGTTGCTATTTAAGATTTTAAAGTTACCCCCCACCCCACCTCCGGGGGGTGGGGTGGAGGATCATGTTTGGTGTTAACCGATAGGTTTTCGAAAAATATTAAAAACCTGTTTTTTGGTTTCTCATTTGGAAGTGTATTTCTCGAGATATTAGACCGTTTCTATAATTTACCTATGGTATCAGGATAAATCGTTTTTCCCAGTTATAGCGCCATCTATCCACAGTTCGAAAAAATGTCTGAATAAAAGTTGCTTACTTTTACGTAACGAATCCAAATCTGCAAGAAAAACTGGGGGTTTCCATTAGAGATTTTAAAGTTACCCCCTACCCCACCTCCAGGGGGTGTAGTGGGGGTTGGCGTTTGGTGTCATTGGATGGATTTTTTAAAATTACTGAATACGTATTTTTCAGTTTTTCGATCCGATGTTTATTTCGCGAAATATTCGACCGTTCCTCTACTTTTGGGACACCCTATATAAATGTTTGTATGAAAATAGTTGTGAAAGTGTACGTGTACATATGCATTTATGAAGGAACCGCCACTGGTTCAAAGCTTTATGAAGCTCCCCTAACGCAATGAGGGAAATATTATGCTTCTCCGCGTACGATATAACACTTCTCGTGTGTACCTAACTTCTTGGGTAGTTATATTTTGACAGTTATTGGCAATAGCTTGGAGGACCATTTTCTTTGATGTTTTGGAAATGCCTTTGATGTATT
Organism: Diabrotica virgifera virgifera; assembly: GCF_917563875.1. Taxonomy (NCBI): domain Eukaryota; kingdom Metazoa; phylum Arthropoda; class Insecta; order Coleoptera; family Chrysomelidae; genus Diabrotica; species Diabrotica virgifera. The sequence goes on from NC_065448.1 coordinate 73,191,214, forward strand.
GATCTTTACTTACAATTTATTTTGAATATCAAGAAGGATTCAGAAAAGAATTCAAAAATTGCAACAAAGCAAATAACAGCAAAACACTGAACAGTTTTGTTCTCAATGCTTCCACAAAATTTATTACAAATTAATGTAGCCTAATAAAATAAAAAAAGTCAAAATGTAAATTCGTACAGGTTAAAACAAATTTTATATCAAAGTTTTGGTGGGTACAAAAGATATTTTCAAGAATTGTTTAAATAATTAAAAAGAGGTCATTTTTGCAAAAAAAAATACTTTTTTAACTGCTGAGGTAATTCACTTTTAATGAAGGTCTATGGGATTTTTTTCTGCAAAGTTGAAGGACAAATCTTTCACATAAGACTTACTAAATTAAATTTGACCCCCTATTTATTTAAATAATTGTATATAAAACTTTAAAAACAAATTTGCAAAAAATTATTTTTAGCGTTTTAAATAAGCACTATAAAATATCTTCTTTTACAGACTAAGTTGCGCTATGTTACCAGTATTAAGCAAAAAAAAATTGGTCACAAAATATGTAATATTTTTTGAGATATTGAATTTGTTTATTAAATGTTACTATATTTTCAAATGCAAAAACGGGGTTGTTACCTGCTATACAGATATAAATATTCACCTGCTTAAGATCTCATTATTTTTATTTTTATGTATGTTTTCGATAAACGTATTAATAAATTCAAATTTCAATTAATCTCCCCCCTAAAATGGCATTTGAAAAATTATTCAAATTTGTTTATAATTTGTTTTTTTTTAATTTTATAACAATTTTATAAATTGTGTTCCTGGGAATTTTTTACTAATTAACAAAATTTTTTTTGTCGTTTTTTCTTCTTTTTTTTTTCTTGGAGCTATATTACTACGGGCCCTTTTAGGGTTAAATTTTATTAAGAATGTCGAATCTCTGAGTTATAGATTCTAGACATAAAAATATTAAGATTTAACTAAAATCTTTTAAATAAAATGGTCTACTTACTGAGTTACAGGGTGTTTTATTTAAAAATTTAAAAATTATTGTTACCAAGTACTTTAAAACTATTTGACATATCCTTATCATACTTGGCAGAAAGTGTGGCTATTATACACCCTACTAAATTATGATTAATAAACGTTTCTAGCTAGTGCCAGAGGCGTACGATAGGGGATAGTGAATGATTGACCCTTCCCAAATTCTACGCCACTGAGGGAATTACTAATTTAACGAAATTTTTCGATTTTCCAATACTTTGTATGCAAATAACTTTATTGGTATCGATAAAGTCATCAGTTTGAGAGATATTGGAAGTTTAAAATGAATGAATAAATGAATCAAAATAACTATGCCGTTTCATTTTTAACGTCCAATATCTCGAAAACTAATGAGTTAATCGTTACCAGTAAAGAATATAGTATTAACATAGAAAGTATTGGAGAATCGAAAAATTTCGCTAAAATAGTAATTCCCTCAGTGGCGTAGAATTTGGGAAGGGTCAACCATTAACTATCCCCTGTCGTACGCCTCTGGTAGTAGCTAGAAACTTTCATTTATCACAGTTTAGTAGACTGTATAGTACCCACACTTTCTGCCAAGTATGATAAGGATACGTCAAATAGTTTGAAAGTACCTGGTAAAAATAGTTTTTAAATTTTTCAAATAAAACACCCTGTAACTCAATAAGCAGCCACATTTTTTTTAAGTGATTTTAGACCAATCTTAATATTTTTAGGTCTAGAATCTACAACTTAGAGATTCGACATTCTTAATGAAACTTAACCCTAAAAGGGCCCGTAGCAATATAATTCCAAGAAAAAAAAAAGAAGAGGAAAAAAAGAAAAAAAATTTGTTAATTAGTGAAAATTCCTAGGAACGCAATTATTGAAACGGCATTTCATAATATTTAATTCCCGCGACGTTATTAAAAAAACAAATTATAAACAAATTTGAATAATTTTGAAATGCTATTTTAGGGGGAAGTTTAATTGAAATTTGAATGTATCAATACATTTATCGAAAATATACATAAAAATAAAAATAATAAGATTTAACACAAGAGAATATTTCTTTGGCAACAACCACGTTTCTGCAATTGAAAATAGAGTAACATTTAATAAACAAATTCAATATCTCAAAAAATATTAAATATTTTTGGACCAATTTCTTTTTGTTAATACTGATAACATAGCGCAACTTCTTCTGTAAAATAAGATATTTTATAGTGCTTATTTAAATCGCTAAAAATAATTTTTTGCAAATTTGTTTTTAAAGTTTTATGTATAATTATTTAAATAAATAGGGGGTCAAATTTAATTTAGTAAGTCTTATGTGAAAGATTTACTCTTAGACTTTGCAGAGAACAATCATATAGACCTTCATTAGAAATTGAATGACCTCAACAGTTAAAAAAGTAATTTTTTTTGCAAAAATTACGCCTTTTTAATTATTTAAACAATGATCCCCTTGTATGATTCGGATACTTTCTTGAAAATATCTTTTGTACCCACCTAAACTTTGATATAAAATTTGTTTCAACCTGTACGAATTTACATTTTGATTTACATGTAGTGTAATTTTATTTTACTAGACTAATGTCACTACAACTGTTTTTCTCAATTGATGCATTTTACTGTGTGTCTTCACTTTGTCGTTTTTAACTGAATTTATTTTGGAGAGGGAGCTGTTTTTCTCCAGTTGGTCATTCACCGTTATATGTGTTTTTTAAATTTATTAATTTCCATAGGTTCTAATAAAGAAAGCTTAAGGTCTTTATTTCCAAGAAGAAATTATGGATGACAGATCAGATCCTGAAACTAATGGACGAAAGAAGAAATGCTAAAAATGACCCCGACATATATAAAACAATCAATATATCAATAAGAAGGCAAATTAGAGAAGCGAAAGAAAAAGAAGCAATGGAGAGATGCCAAGAAATTGAGACTCTACAGTCAAAGTGCGATAGTCACAATGTACATAGGAAAGTTAAAGAACTCACAGGTGGACTAAGACAGAGACAGAGAGAAAATCTAACTGATTCTGACGGAAACATCATCTTTGACAAACAGAGTAAAATTAGAACGTGGAAAGAATATCTAGAAAAACTATTTGAAGACCAAAGAGATAACACCTTTGAGTTAGAAGAAGAGGTAAATGATGGACCAAGAATATTACAGCAGGAAGTTTATTCTGCCATAACACGGCTTAAGTATGGCAAAGTAGCAGGTCCCGATAATATACAAGCAGAACTACTTAAACTGATGGACAACGAATCAATAGAAATAATCACAAAGATATTCAACAACATAAATATACATCTCTGGAGAAATACCAACAGAATGGCTCAAGTCTGAGTTTATTGCACTTCCAAAAAAACCAGGAGCCAAAAAATGCGAAGATCACCGTACGATAAGCCTGATGAGTCATCTCCTAAAATTGTTCCTAGAGGTAATCCATACGAGAATTTACAAGCTTTGTGAAAGTCAAATTTCGCCCAACCAGTTCGGGTTCCTAAATGCTGTTGGTACGAGAGAGGCTTTGTTTTCAATACAAGTCTTATTCCAGAGATGTAGAGACGTCAATTGCGACGTATACGTACGTCTGGTTGATTACGAGAAGGCGTTTGATCGAGTACAACACGCCAAGATGATGCAAATACTGAAACAGTCTAAAAAACCTCCGTTTAAATATTTGAAATTTACCCAGTAATACTTTCGCTACGCCCTGTATATCGATCTTCCGCATAGGCAGAGTATGGCGTTATTCAATTCTCACGGGATTTGGATGTTTATTTCGGTTCTTGCGATTCTTTGAAATTTGGTGTACAAAGGTGCCCCAAATTGTTTATATCCTACACAATTGTAAACGGAATATTTTTCAAAGAGGTTCCACGTTAAGTAAAGACTCAGAGTATAAAGGTTTTTATGGCATTTGTAGACTAGAGTCTTAGGTTTATGACTTTCTCAGACACAAATTTATTGAGGGTTGTATTAGAGCAGGAAGGATTAGTCGATTGCTTTTAGTAAAGCTCTTAAATATTGGTTCTAAAAACTAACTGTAATTGTATGAGTGAGTCATCGCATTTCGTGTAAACTCAAGAGATTTTGTTATTGCGAAGTTTAAGTAATTGTAATTGGTTGAAAGTAAAACCATCATGGCGTTCGAGGGCTGTCTTGAGAGTTTTTCTGACCATTTGATTGGTAAAAAAATATCTGGTATGATTCCTATTGGTCTAAGTAGGAAGTCACTTTTTTTTTGGGAGAGGAACCCAAGTTTTAGAAGGATCGAGTTAGCGGTCCTAGTAATCAGTTCCACCAGGGCCACCATCGAGTTGAGTTTAGTTTTGGTTCCTTTAGGGCCATCGTCATGGAGAAGAGTTCTCCCAGGGCCATCATCGAGTTAAGTTTAGTTTTGGTTCCTTTAGGGCCATCGTCATGGAGAAGAGTTCCACCAGAGCCACCATCGAGTTGAGTTTAGTTTTGGTTCCTTTAGGGCCATCGTCATGGAGAAGAGTTCTCCCAGGGCCATCATCGAGTTAAGTTGAGTTTTGGTTCCCTTAGGGCCATCGTCATAGGAGTTGAGTTACATTGAGTGTTCGGAATGTAGTTTTCCAGTTTCCCAGCCGGCTAGGTTAATTCCAGCCCGGCGATGGTGATGGTGTATCGTGAACCCCGGCGATTTTCCCGCTGTTTCTAAGCAAATCGTCGTTATCATTTTATACTAATGTTGGTATCCACTAATTTCTTTTAAGCAGTCAGAACCAGAAGTAGGAGAGAAGAGTTTCAATTTTCTCATTACTATGTTTAACAGTGCAGTTAAAACATGTAGTATGCTCACATACTTTATTTTGGTCAAAGTTAATGAACTTTCAATAATCATGTTCGAGTCTAACTAAATAATTTTATTCGAGTAAAAGTAAAATTTGATCCAGTTTAACGAACTTTTAAACTATTTATCTTCAAGTGAAAGCTGAATTTTTCTATAATAATGTTTGTTTATAAACAATGTACTGTTTGCTGTTTGCTGTAACTAACGGCAGTGAAGTGTTTCGCGAGTGCAATAGCGCCTTGGACTTTCGAATCAAGCTACGAGGAAGAAGCCAGGACACTAATTGTTAAGGTATAATTTTTATATTTGTAAAACTGTTTCGTCTCATCTTTGATTAATTGGTAATCTGGTCTCTAATTATAACAGAGAGATCAGAGATTAATTTTTTTTGTTTTTAATAAATAATGTTTGATTTTCAACATATAATTTATTTTCTTCCCTTGTCTCTTGAATCGTAAGAACATTAAAAATTGACTGAGTATAGAATTCTGAATAAATAAGGTAGGTTACGTTATAATATTCTGTATATTATGTATATTTTTTTTTATTTGACTATTTTCTGTTTTATTTTGATTTAATACCTTTTTTCTTTTAATATTTGTTTTTTTGTATAAATTCTGGTTCCTTAGGTAACCAGTGGCGCCCAATATTTTATTTTCTTCTTTATTTTTTATTTCACACCCTTATTTCGATTTTTCTATCTTTTTAATTTTTCTAAGCTAATGAGAGTATATATCATAACATCTATTAAAGAATCCACTCTCTAAAATCTCTTGATGACTTGAGCAACCGAGGTACTTAATAAATTTTTGTAGCACGAATTTTGTCCAATCTTAGTATATCGTCATGTTTATCCAATTAGTCGCGTTACATTAAAATGGCTTCCATTCGTGGGGCTGTTTCATAAAATTAATCGTGCTTCAATACTAAGAGAAGCAGGAATTAACAACCAAGATCTGAAAATAATTAGAAACCTTTACTGGAATCAGACTGCAAACCTCAGAGTTGACGGTGAACACACCGAATATGTGAAAATCATGCGTGGAGTGAAGCAGGGCTGCAGTTTGTCCCCCCCCCTAATTTTCAATCTTTACTCTAAAAGAATATTTATCGAAGCTTTGCACGAAACTGAAAAAGGTATTCTACTAAACGGGTACCGGCTAAATAACATCAGGTATGCAGACAACACCATAGTATGCGGACAACCTAGAAGACCTACAAGTCCTCATGAACAAAATCACGTATTATAGTCAACAGTATGGACTCAATATAAACGTAAAGAAAACAAAGCTTATGATCGTCAGCAGGAAAAAGATAACAGAAGGTCAACTCTATATCAACCAAACCCCTGTAGAAAGAGTGAGGCACTACAACTACCTCGGCACCATAATAAATGAAGAATGGACCAACAACGAAGAGATAAGAGCGAGCATCGGAAAAGCTAGATCAAACTTCAACCGCATGGGCGTGGTTTTCAAGAGCCACAACCTTTCTCTTGGTATAAAAGTAAGAATGTTGAGATGTTACGTCTTCTCTGTCCTTTTTTATGGTGTTGAATCATGGACCTTGAACGAGAATATGTGCCGAAAGTTGGAAGCATTTGAGATGTGGCTATATCGGAGAATTCTTAAAATCCCATGGACTGATCGGGTCACAAATGAGGAGGTGCCTAGAAGAATGGGGAAGAACCGAGAGGTAATGATCACCATCAAATCTCGAAAGTTTGAATACTTTGGACACATTATGCGAGATGAATCCAGATATGCCCTACTACAAGCCATCCTGCAAGGAAAAATATTTGGAAAGAGAGGTCAGGAAGAAGAAGAACGTCCTGGTTAAAGAACCTCAGAACCTGGTTCAACACAACATCTGTGCAGCTTTTCCGCGTTGCTGCAGATAAGGTGAAGATTGCCATGATAATCGCCAACATTCGTCTCGGATAGCCACATCAAGAAGAAGAAGAAGGCCTTGATATTAAATATGGAGAATTTGAAACTGGTCATGAAAATAATGAATATGATCTAGAACTTAAAGTGTGTACATATAATCTGTTTGTCTATTATTGAAAGCCCTTTTGTGTTCTGGTATGCGTTTGTTAAAGGTTCTGCCAGTTTGACCCGTGTAAGTTTTTGGACAGTTACCACATAGAAGTTTGTATACCGCACTGTGTAATTGATTTTTCGTTTGGCTTAAAATTTTGTTTATTGTTTGTTTGTTGTATCCACTGTTTACTGATATTTGCTTAATGATATTCAATAACAATAATAATGGAAGAAGAAGTGCAATGGAATGGGACTACCGATAGGAGATGCGATACTCTATACGCTGCACTATGCAGATGACCAAATTGTAATTGCACAGGACAAGGAAGATCTTGAGTATATGGTAAGGAAACTAAAAGAGAAATATAAAAAATGGGGCCTGCAGGTGAATACCAAAAAACACAATATCTATGCGTAGGACGGGAAGAAACGGATAACCTGAACCTGGAACAGAAGACAATTACAAGCTGCAATGAATACATATATCTGGGAATAAAACTAACTAGTACAGGACGAAACGAAGAAAATATTAAGGAAAGGATAGTAAAGGGAAAACAGGTGATAGGAGCCCTGAATTAGGTACTGTGGCAAAAAATATAAGAACAGAAAATAAAAAAAGAATTTACAACACAATATTAAAACCAGTGTTAACCTATGGAGCTGAAGTCTGGCAATTAACCATCAAGTACAAAGATAAATTACTAGCCACTGAGATGGATTTTTGGAGAAGGTCAGCAAGAAGATCTAGATTAAAACACATAAGAAACGACGACATTAGACAACAAATGGAAATAGAAAGAACAATTATAGATGACATCGAAAGACAACAGCTAGTTTGGTACGGACACATAAGACGAATGGACGAAAGGAGAATCCCCAAAAAAGTGTTAGAATTGACCCCCACAGAAAAATTAAAACGAGGAAGACCAGCAACTACATGGATAAAGGGCATCTCCAAGGCGATGTTTGAAAGAAATCTAAGAGAGGAAGACTGCCACAATAGAAAGGAGTGGCGATTAGGAACGAAAAGGCGTAGAACGCTATAAAACCGATATAATATACAGTGCTAGTTAAAAGTCCGTACCCCCCTCGTATATTTTGAAAGGTTATACCTATAATAGTGAAATTTGGAGGGAGGAAATAAACGGACGTAAGCTTCTTAACTAGTCATGACAGGTGACGTAATTATGACAGATGACTTTACAGCGCCACTGTGACAGAAAATTTTAAATGGGACCTTATGGCAAGTGATACCTCGTTTGAAAGGTATTGAAAATACCTATTCAGTTACAGTCCGTCTAATTTACTTACCGTTGCACGTCATTATCTACGCCAGAGATCTAAGTTGACATAGTTGCCAAAGTATAAAAAAATCCCTGAATCCATTTTAAATCAAATAGATCACATAATTATTGTAAACGTGGATTATACAACAAAACAAATTAATATTCAATGTAAATAAGTAAAAACTTAAGAAATAGAGAAAAAGAATTAAGTTATAATCTTTTAAGATTTGCAGTGCAAGCGTTTTTGCACTGCATTGTTAAATTAAAAAACGGCTCCGAACTCTTGACATGAAGTCGGTAGGTTTCTTTGTATGTCTACAATAACAACTAAAAAAGTTGTCAGATACCTCGAATTATTCCAAGTCGTGATAAAGTTGGGTGAAATTTATATTTTTATAGTAGAGGATCTTTTTATAGTAAAGTAAATAATAAAAACAGTAAATATAATAAAACAGATATTTATAATAAAGAATATAAACAAATATGAAGTGCCATCACTGCAACTGTCAAATAAATGTTACCAATTTATTATAAAATGTCACCTTCGTTCGATTACATTTACAGTGTGTTTCGAACAAATGTGCTTCATAAAAACGCTTTATAATCCATTTATACAAATTAAATGAAACATATTATTGTGCGTTTCTTTAGGTTAACTTTAATAGAAATCTTCAAATATTATTTCTACGCGTATATAATAAAATATGTCTAGTGGCTGTAATTCCAGTGTACTCGGCAAAGTTATTCTAAAAAAGAACACACCTACCGCCTAAATATTTCGTGTTGGTATTATGGGACGTCACGGGCTATGACGCGGATGACGTGCAACGGTTAGTAAATTAGACGAAGTATATACTAATTTTGTTTGAGTTTAAGCTAATTTTGACGAATAAATGAAATAAATATAAAATTGTAGTTTCGCATTTAATTAATAAAAATTCAAAATTCCGCATATGATTACTTGTAAAAAAGGTAGACGTTGACGTAAAAACTACCAGAGAATTGAAAAACGTCATCTTTTTTGATAAACAAACCATAGGTTAAACCATTTTATTAATTAAATGCGAAACTACAATCCTATATTTATTTAATTTATTCACCAAAATCAAAATCAACTAAAACCCAACAAAATTAGTAGGACTGAATAGGTATTTTGAATACCTTTCAAACGAGGTATCACTTGCCATAAGGTCCCATTTAAAATTATCGGTCACAGTGGCTCTGTAACGTCATCTGTCACTATTACGTCACCTGTCATGACTAGTTAAGAAGCTTACGTCCGTTTATTTCCTTCCTCCAAATTTTACTATTATAGGTATAACCGTTCAAAAGATACGATGGGGAGTACGGACTTTTGACTGGCACTGTATATAATATTTAATAACCAATAAATAACGTTTTAAACCAAAAACTGCATAAGGAAGCCCTGAAATTAGTCTCCCCACAACCAGAGAAAATAACCAGTACTTTCTTTTCTACTTGATTACATATTATACAGGCAAAACACCAACAAAAATAGCCAAACACATAAAAAAAGAAAGGAATAACACCAGCTTTCAGAACAAACAAGAACTTAAGGTGGTATGACACAATGTTAAAATTTGTATAATTTTTAGGTACAGTTACCGTAACTATTTCATATACAATTTTCAACTTGTGGGTATGTACGTGAACAGTAAGCTTTGTAGTTTAATAGTACCTAGTTAAAATTTCCAAATAAAGCAGTAATCTTTTATAACTGTAGGCATTAAGGGAACCCATGTCATAACTTACTTGGTATCCTGTCCTAAAAATTGGATTTATGTAATGATTTTTGAACTTCGGTACAAAATAACTAGGCAATAAGCTTTATTTTAAGCAAAGTTGATTATTCATAATGCCATAATTTTTAAATTAACTGTACCTAAAGATAAAAATTATACTTAAAAGCTGCAATCTAATGATTTTGTTGATATAACCGTAACAACTTGGGATTGTTATAGTGATAAATTAGTTCGGCTATCACTTAATAGATGAGACACTGAGTTCACGTGTCATTTAGTAGATGGCAGCAGTGATGTATTAAATGGCGACAGATGCGCGTTTGCCGGATGTTAAAAAAATCTGCAAAACATTGAAAACTAGTTTTGTAACCATGGAAATACGAATCACGTGGTTTTGTTTAGAAAAGTGGCCCCTCCCCCTACCAGTAAACATTTTGGACTTTGTTTGAGTTTCAGTCATGATTGTAACCCCTCCATGGCTCAGTGGTGAGAACGCCTACTTTTGGACCTGAAGGTCGTGAGTTCGAATCTCACCTTGGTGGAGAATTTTTCATTTATTAAAAATTAATAAATGAAAATAGTTTCTCTCCTTGTGGGATCGGTACTCACCGGAGGGACCTTAGACGTTCGGATACAATTAGCGTTTCTTTGCAAAAACAATGACGTCGACTTTGCTAAGTAATAAGACATTTACTCAACACACACACTACACTACAGGGAAAATAAGAATAATCCCGAACAATATAAAGAACTGGATAGAACTGTCAGCAGAAAGATAAAAGAATCCAAAGAGAAATGGTTACAAGAAAAATTTCAAGAGATAGAAGAGCTAGAACGAAGACACGATAGTTTTAACATGCATAAAAAAATTAAGGAGTTTTCTTATACTTACAAGAAAAAACAGTTTGGTAAGTTAATAGACGAGAACAACAAACTTATTGTAGATAAAGAAGAACAGTTACAGACTTGGGCAATTTACATAAAATATTTGTTTACGGATTATCGTCATATTTCTACGAACTCTCTTGATCTGAATGGACCAAAAGTATTGAAAAGTGAGGTGATAAAAGCTATAGATCAAACGAAAGATGGGAAAGCAACAGGATGCGATGAAATACCAGTCGAATTTTTAAAAGTTTTTAACGAGAACAACATGAATGTAGTATTGAAACTGTTCAATAAGATATACGATACTGGTCAAATTCCATCGGACTGGCTGAAATCTACATTTGTGCCCCTTCCCAAGAAATCCAATTCTAAGACGTGTAGCGAATATCGCCTTATAAGTTTAGTGAGTCATACCCTTAAAGTATTCTTGCGTATTATCCATTCCAGAATACGAGCAAAATTAGAACACAGCATAAGTAAAACACAGTTCGGTTTTAGATGCGGTTTTGGAACTCGAGAGCCCCTATTTGCAATACAAGTCTTGATTCAAAAATGCCTGGATCAACAGAAAGATGTTTACGCCTGTTTTATCGACTATGAGAAAGCATTTGATACTATCAAACATGACAAACTCATAGAACTATTACATCTTTCAGGACTTGACACTAAGGACATCCAGATTATAAAAAATCTATATTGGAATCAAACAGCCCACATAAAGAATGGACATATGGTGAGTGAAAACATAACCATTTCTAGAGGGGTTAGACAGGGCTGTATTCTTTCGCCACTGCTTTTCAACGTGTACACGGAACAAATATTTCTAGAGGCACTAGAAGAGTACAATGAGGGCATCAAGATTAATGGCGTACCAATAAGTAATTTTCGATATGCAGATGATACTGTTATACTAGCCGATAACATCGAAGATTTACAGATGATGCTAAATAGAGTAAATACAACTGGCAACCAATTTGGACTGAAGATCAATAGAAAGAAAACTAAATTTATGGTGATCAGTAAAAAGAACATTCAACATATCGACCTGAATATTGAAGCCGAACGTATTGAAAGAGTACACCGATTTAAATATCTGGGATATACAGTAAATGATAAGTGGGACCCAGACGTAGAGATTAGGATCCGAATTGAAATAGCAAGATCCAAATTCATAAAAATGAGAAGCTCTTAAGCAACCGCAACCTAAGCGTTAACCTCCGATGGCGCGCCACAAAATGCTATGTACTCTCTACGCTACTTTACGGAGTAGAAGGGTGGACGTTAACAGCAGCAACTATAAAGAAGTTAGCGGCTCTAGAAATGTGGCTGTATCGACGCATACTGAGAATTCCTTGGACAGACAGAGTGACCAACACAGAGGTATTGAGACGAATGGGTAAAGAGTTGGAATTGTTAACAACTGTTAAAAGGAGGAAAGCGTCATACTTGGGCCATGTGTTCCGTAATGATAAGTACAGTCTGCTACAGCTTATCGTCGAAGGCAAGATTGAAGGTAGAAGAGGTTTGGGCAGGAAGAAGAAATCCTGGCTGAGAAACTTGAGAGAATGGTTTCAAATACCAGAAGCTGCGAACATAATACATGCGGCACAAAACAGAGAAACCTATCGTTTGATGGTCGCCAACCTTCGGTAGAAGACGGCACATAAAGAAGAAGACACACTACACATTACACTCATATGTATACCTTGGAACAGTCGTCAACTCGAAATGGGATCAAACAACCGAAATACGATCTAGAATTGAAAAGGCCAAAGCAACATTTAACAACATGAGAAATATATCATCAAATTCGGCATAATTATCCCACTAAAAATACGGCTGCTAAAATGATATATTTCCGGTCTTGCTGTACTGAGCAGAGGCCTGGACAATAACGGAAACATTAATGAAAAAGCTAGAGGAATTCGAAATCTGGGTGTACCGACCTATCCTCAAAATATCCTGAACGACTCACACTGCCAACGTAGAGGTATTGCGCCGAGAGGAAAACAAAAATAAGAAATTTCTTTCACAATTAAGAAACGGAAACCTGAATACCTCGATTATATTATGAGACATGATATGGTATACTGCAACTAACAATACAGAGTAAAATAGAGAGCAAACGTGGACCCAGAAAAAGAAGACACTCATGGCTTCAGAACTTACGCCAATGGTTTGGACTAATGTCCCATTGTCCGCAACGGACGAGGCACATGAAGAAGAAGAAGAATAATTCAAAAAGATATATTCTTCTTCTCACAGTGCTTATCCGTTCCGGATGTTGGCGATCAGCATGGCTATCCTAACTTTGCTTGCTACTATTCGGAATAGCCTGTTTGTCGATGTATTGAACCAGTTTCTCAGATTATGAAGCCAAGATATTCTTCTTCTCCCTGGTCCTCTCTTCCCAAACACCTTGCCCTGAAGAATTAGTAGCGGCAATCTCTGTTCATTCCTCATAACATGGCCAAGATATTCTACTTTGCGCTCTTTGATAATAATGTGTGTTAATAATCTCGCATTCATTGCTTATTGCCCATTCTACGTAGGACCGCAATCTTAGTCACACGACCCATCCACGAAATTCTTAAAATGCGACTGTAATACCACATCTCGAATGCCTTGAGTTTTCTTAAAGAAGCTTCGGAAAGAGTCCAGGCTTTTACTGCGTATAATAATCTAGAAAATACATAGGATCTGATAATAGAAATTTTGCAACCAAGTGGTAAATCGTGACTTCTGAAACGAGACTTCATCATTATGAACGCTGATCTCGCTTTTCCTATGCGTTGTTTTATTTCACTAGAGTGATCCCATTGACTGTTTATGTTGGTACCAAGGTATGTGTAGCTGTCCACTCTGTCTCTTGGTTGTTGGTTAACCAAAAGCCGTGTATGTAATATATTTCGGTCTTACTGACTACCATTACTTTCTTTTTTTCGTATTGAAATTAAATCCATGTTTACTACTTATATCTTATATGCGCGACATTATTCTTTGTAAATCATCTAGGCTATCTGCAAAAACTACTGCGTTGTCGGCATATCTAATGTTGTTTAGATCTATCATCTAATCCCGTTTCCTCCAAGATGGTTATAAGTATGAGCTTATCATGTTGTACTCTATCAAATGCCTTTTTGTACTCGATAAAACAAATATATAGGTACGTTGTAACGGCAAGGCATTGCGGAATCCAATCTTTGTCCATTATACTTGTTCTTCGCATTTTTTATATATTCTGCTGTGTATCACTTTTAAAAATGTTTTAAGTAAGTGAGTGGCTCATTCGGCTAATTATTATTCTGTCCTCGCATGTTGAAATGAGAAATGAAATGAAAATGGGAAATGTTCCGAAGAAAAAACTTTGCCTGTTAACATTCAATATGAAAAAAGATATTGTAGTGACGCTGTGTTTCAATTGACTTAGGTATTTTACATTTATTAAAAATACTATTTTTATAAATAATAACTCGATCTTCATTCTGAGAATTAGCGTATAGTATGGTATAGTTAGACCCAAACCCAGACATCAAAAGTAAAAGTTATCCTCCAACACCAAATTGTTCTATATGGTCCACATAATGTTCAGAAAAAAGTCACACCATTTTGAGCGTCGGGTTTGGGGGGGGGGGGGGGGGAGGGGGAAGAAATCTGCAAATTCGTAGTTTTTTACGTTTTTCGTCAATATTTCTAAAATTAAGCGGTTTAGCATGAACAACCCTCTACACAAAATTGTTCTACATTAAATGTGAAATAAGAAAGGCCCTATGCATAACCCTTCTAAAATGAACGGTTCCAAAGTTACGGAGGTAGTATAGTATAATTGGTCCAAAAAAGGCCTAACCCAGACATCCAAAGTAAAAGTTTTCCTTCAACATCAAATTGTTCTATATGGTCCACATATTGTTCAGTAAAAAGTTACACCATTTTGAGCGTCCGGTTTGGGGGGGAGATGGGGGAGAAGTCGGTAAATTAGTAGTTTTTTTACGTTTTTCGTCAATATTTCTAAAACTATGCTTTAGCTTAAGGAATGTTCTATAGAAAAATGTTCTACATAAAATTTAAAACAAAAAAGGTTCGATACATAATTGTTATAAAATCAACGGTTCCAGAGTTACAGAGGGTGAAAAGTGGAGGTTTTCGATACTTTTTATATTTACCGATTTCTTCCCCCCTCCCCCCCCCCCCCAAATCCGACGCTCAAAATGGTGTGACTTTTTTCTGAAAATTATGTGGACCATATAGAACAATTTGGTGTTGGAGGATAACTTTCACTTTGGATGTCTCGGTTTTTGGTATAGTTATATCATAAATATTGCCCAAAGAATATAAAAAGTATCGGCAACCTCGACTTTTCACCCTCCGTAACTCTGGAACCGTTGATTTTATAACAATTATGTATAGAACATTTTTTGTTTTAAATTTCATGTAGAAAATTTTTTTATATAACACTGTTTACGCTAAAGCATAGTTTTAGAAATATTGACGAAAAACGTAAAAAAAACTACTAATTTACCGGCTTCTCTCCCAGCTCCCTCCCAGCTCACTCCCAAACCGGACGCTCAAAATGGTGTAACTTTTTACTGAACAATATGTGGACCATATAGAACATTTTGGTGTTGGAGGAAAACTTTTACTTTGGATGTTTGGGTTAGGCCTTTTTTTGGACCAGTTATACTATACTACCTCCGTAACTTTGGAACCATTCATTTTAGAAAGATTATGCATAGGGCCTTTTTTATTTCAAATTTAATGTAGAACAATTTTGTATACAAGGTTGTTCATGCTAAACCGCATAGTTTTAGAAATATTGGCGAAAAACTTAAAAAAAACTACGAATTTACCGATTTCTCCCCCCTCTCCCCCCCCCCAAACCCGACGCTCAAAATGGTGTGACTTTTTTCTGGACATTGTGTGGACCATATAGAACAATTTGGTGTTGAAGGATAACTTTCACTTTGGATGTCTGGGTTATGCCATCTTTTGGATCAACTATACTATACTAGTAATCCTTTTTTGGTCATTTAGATAGGCACTTACTTATATTTCAAATAATTGCAAATTTCTTTAGTTTTAAATAAATATTTTTGAGCAGGTAAAGAACTACGAATTGCCGTCTGTAAATAGAATATTAAATAATGAACTATTTCCAAATGAATGAACGTTTAGTATCTATTAATGCGAAATTTTATTATCCTTTTATTTATTACCCTTGGCAGGTAAAGAAAGGATTACGAACTGTCGTCTGTAAATACAAAGTACGATTGAGAGCGAGCTGTGCCGAGCGTAAGTTGCAATACGTGCCATCAATGCTGTGTCGTTCACGTTCAGAGAACTAAATTTAATAATAAAATAAATGTACTTGCTGCCATCTATTCAAAGAATTGTTAAACGTTAGTTTACATAATCGCCACCTATTTTGACTGGGGCGTGCTGATACCCCCTTAATCACATACATTAAGAACAGCAACAGCAAAAAAACAATTACAGAGTGGGATATACAAACTTATCTACATGTGGTGACTCCAAAACCTTACATCGGACAAACTTTACGTACGCACTTCACCTTCTTGATCATAATCACCCTTTAAGTTACCAGTTTCAAATTATCCATATTTAAAATAAAGGCTTTAAGCTTTAAAAAATCAAAAATGAATAACCATTTTCAATTTCGTTGCAAAACGAAAACACAGCCGAACCATATTCTAGTCCAATCAGAGAGTGCTGCAAGCACCCATACCGGTTTCGAAACTTATTAGTCTCTCATCAGGAGGCACATATGCTGCTCTCCCTGATCCAACCAAAACAAACCCCAGCATGCAGTCCCGGATTGCAACGAACGAAATGGCATAGATGCCCTAGCGGCAACTGCTTGCAAAAATACTAAGTTTTCACTCTAATGGCATATAAAACAACATAATGCTATTCTACACCCCACCAGAATGAAAACAATGGGAACCTTCTCTGGTTACACCTCCGAGGCTTCTACAATTTGCAAGCCATACAGATGCTGAGACTAAGGAAGATGAGGGAATTCTACAATTTACAATTCACGTCCCATCTGCTCAGCGCGGTAAAGTTCCAACGAGAATGTTTCCCTTCATACTCCACACAGAGTAAATGTAAATCATTCTAGTTGGAACTTTACCGCGCTGAGCAGATGGGACTTGAATTGTAAATTGTAGAATTCCCTCATCTTCCTTAGTCTCAGCATCCGTATGGCTTGCAAATTGTAGAAGCCTCGGAGGTGTAACCAGAGAAGGTTCCCATTGTTTTCATTCTGGTGGGGTGTAGAATAGCATTATGTTGTTTTATATGCCATTAGAGTGAAAACTTAGTCTTTTTGCAAGCAGTTGCCGCTAGGGCATCTTTGCCATTTCGTTCCTTCCAATCTGGGACTGCATGTTGGGGTTTGTTTTGGTTGGATCAGGGAGAGCAGCATATGTGCCTCCTGATGAAAGACTAATAAGTTTCGAAACCGGTAGGGGTGCTTGCAGCACTCTCTGATTGACTAGGATATGGTTCGGCTGTGTTTTCGTTTTGCAACGAAATTGAAAATGGTTATTCATTTTGATTTACATTTACTCTGTGTGGAGTATGAAGGGAACCATTCTTGTTGGAACTTTACCGCGCTGAGCAGATGGGACTTGAATTGTAAATTGTACAATTCCCTCATCTTCCTTACTCTCAGCATCCGTATGGCTTGCAAATTGTAGAAGCCTCGGAGGTGTAACCAGAGAAGGTTCCCATTGTTTTCATTCTGGTGGGGTGTAGAATAGCATTATGTTGTTTTATATGCCATTAGAGTGAAAACTTAGTCTTTTTGCAAGCAGTTGCCGCTAGGGCATCTTAGCCATTTCGTTCCTTGCAATCTGGGACTGCATGCTGGGGTTTGTTTTGGTTGGATCAGGGAGAGCAGCATATGTGCCCCCTGATGAGAGACTAATAAGTTTCGAAACCGGTAGGGGTGCTTGCAGCACTCTCTGATTGACAAGGATATGGTTCGGCTGTGTTTTCGTTTTGCAACGAAATTGAAAATGGTTATTCATTTTGATTTACATTTACTCTGTGTGGAGTATGAAGGGAACCATTCTCGTTGGAACTTTACCGCGCTGAGCAGATGGGACTTGAATTGTAAATTGTAGAATTCCCTCATCTTCCTTAGTCTCAGCATCCGTATGGCTTGCAAATTGTAGAAGCCTCGGAGGTGTAACCAGAGAAGGTCCCATTGTTTTCATTCTGGTGGGGTGTAGAATAGCATTATGTTGTTTTATATGCCATTAGAGTGAAAACTTAGTCTTTTTGCAAGCAGTTGCCGCTAGGGCATCTATGCCATTTCGTTCCTTGCAATCTGGGACTGCATGCTGGGGTTTGTTTTGGTTGGATCAGGGAGAGCAGCATATGTGCCTCCTGATGAGAGACTAATAAGTTTCGAAACCGGTAGGGGTGCTTGCAGCACTCTCTGATTGGACTAGGATATGGTTCGGCTGTGTTTTCGTTTTGCAACGAGATTGAAAATGGTTATTCATTTTGATTTACATTTACTCTGTGTGGAGTATGAAGGGAACCATTCTCATTGGAACTTTACCGCGCTGAGCAGATGGGACGTGAATTGTAAATTGTAGAATTCCCTCATCTTCCTTAGTTTCAGCATCCGTATGGCTTGCAAATTGTAGAAGCCTCGGAGGTGTAACCAGAGAAGGTTCCCATTGTTTTCATTCTGGTGGGGTGTAGAATAGCATTATGTTGTTTTATATGCCATTAGAGTGAAACCTTAGTCTTTTTGCAAGCAGTTGCCGCTAGGGCATCTATGCCATTTGGTTCCTTGCAATCTGGGACTGCATGCTGGGGTTTGTTTTGGTTGGATCAGGGAGAGCAGCATATGTGCCTCCTGATGAGAGACTAATAAGTTTCGAAACCGGTAGGGGTGCTTGCAGCACTCTCTGATTGGACTAGGATATGGTTCGGCTGTGTTTTCGTTTTGCAATGAAATTGAAAATGGTTATTCATTTTGATTTACATTTACTCTGTGTGGAGTATGAAGGGAACCATTCTCGTTGGAACTTTACCGCGCTGAGCAGATGGGACGTGAATTGTAAATTGTAGAATTCCCTCATCTTCCTTAGTCTCAGCATCCGTATGGCTTGCAAATTGTAGAAGCCTCGGAGGTGTAACCAGAGAAGGTTCCCATTGTTTTCATTCTGGTGGGGTGTAGAATAGCATTATGTTGTTTTATATGCCATTAGAGTGAAAACTTAGTCTTTTTGCAAGCAGTTGCCGCTAGGGCATCTATGCCATTTCGCTCGTTGCAATCCGGGACTGCATGCTGGGGTTTGCTTTGGTTGGATCAGAGAGAGCAGCATATGTGCCTCCTGATGAGAGACTAATAAGTTTCGAAACCGGTAGGGGTGCTTGCAGCACTCTCTGATTGGACTAGGATATGGTTCGGCTGTGTTTTCGTTTTGCAACGTAATTGAAAATGGTTATTCATTTTGATTTACATTTACTCTGTGTGGAGTATGAAGGGAACCATTCTCGTTGGAACTTTACCGCGCTGAGCAGATGGGACGTGAATTGTAAATTGTAGAATTCCCTCATCTGCCTTAGTCCCAGCATCCGTATGGCTTGCAAATTGTAGAAGTCTCGGAGGTGTAACCAGAGAAGGTTCCCATTGTTTTCATTCTGGTGGGGTGTAGAATAGCAGTATGTTGTTTTATATGCTATTAGAGTGAAACCTTAGTCTTTTTGCAAGCAGTTGCCGCTAGGGCATCTATGCCATTTCGTTCGTTGCAATCCGGGACTGCATACTGGGGTTTGTTTTGGTTGGATCAGGGAGAGCAGCATATGTGCCTCCTGATGAGAGACTAATAAGTTTCGAAACCGGTAGGGGTGCTTGCAGCACTCTCTGATTGGACTTGGATATGGTTCGGCTGTGTTTTCGTTTTGCAACGAAATTGAAAATGGTTATTCATTTTTGATTTACATTTACTCTGTGTGGAGTATGAAGGGAACCATTCTCGTTGGAACTTTACCGCGCTGAGCAGATGGGACGTGAATTGTAAATTGTAGAATTCCCTCATCTTCCTTAGTCTCAGCATCCGTATGGCTTGCAAATTGTAGAAGCCTCGGAGGTGTAACCAGAGAAGGTTACCATTGTTTTCATTCTGGTGGGGTGTAGAATAGCATTATGTTGTTTTATATGCCATTAGAGTGAAAACTTAGTCTTTTTGCTTTAAGCTTTCTTTATTATAATCTATGGAAATTAATAACATACAAAATACAGATATAATTCTGAATGACCAACCTGAGACAATACAAACATCTCCTCCTTTATCAACTTATTCAGTTAAAGACTATTAGTCCATGTGGTGAGACCGCTCCCGTCTGAAAAACATTTCTAATTCGGTAAAGGAAATTGAATTCCAAAATTTTAAGATATTTTATGTATACTAAAGCAAAATGTTTTTTAAAGCAGACATCGGCAAGAATAAATATATTGATACGTAGCAGCAAACTTAAATTTATTTCTTTAGTGCATGAGTTTCTGTAGTTAACGGAGTCAGAAAATGTACAAGCTTTCCGTGTCCCCGTCATTTCTATAGATTGGTTGTCGACCTCAGAACTCATTTCAAATAATATATTATTTAAAGTCATAACTGTAAATATATTTTCCTGATCTATCAGTTGAAATAAATAACTCTTTGGAAATTGGATATTTGTTTGGTATCTCGTTTGAATTGTCGTATTCTCTGTCATTATTATTTCTTCGTAGAACCGAAGTTTTTGTTTTTTTATTGCATGATTTTCTTGTCAGTGAGAAACACGTAACATTTATAAGTAACATTTATTTCGTCTTCATTTGTTCACGTATGTTAGTCTTTTCATTTTTGCGTTCCGTGTGAGAGTTTTCAGGGCTTGTTTTCAACTGTTTTTTACTTTTAAAGCCGGGCTCAAACGAATCGTGTTCTTGGCGAATAATTGTTCCTTGCGTATACTTACCGTGCTGTGTGAGTGGCTTACTACTTAGCACAATTATTTGTCACTCGTTGGTTTTCCATTTTTTGTTGTCGGTAAAAAGGGCCCAAGTCAAAGGGATCACGATACACTTGCCAAGTCCATTCTTGTTTATACTTGCATAGGCGCTTAAATGAAATGCACAATTTATTGGAATTTATTGTGACTATTCATTTCTTGTTTGTGACTATTCATTTAGTATTGAAAGACCTCAAGGTTTTTAAGCCAAATATTCGCTCGCGTATTTGAAAATTGTACCTACATGTCGGGTGAGCGCCCTGCTTGACATCGCAATCGCAAAGCTCGTATAGTTGCCAACTAGGAAAATAATTTTATAATATTTGCGAAGTACACGAGTAGGGCAGTCAATGATGGTATTTGGCTCCAAATTCCATCCTACTAGGATGGCTGGCTTCCATCCTTTTTCACCCCCGAAAAGGGGTGGTTCCCACCCCTTCTCGGGGGTGAAAAATATTTTGGATAAAATAGCCACGGAAGAGGCTAGAGAACCTAATTTTAAGCAAAAACTGTTCTATAATTATTTTTTTGAAAACTTAATACTTTTTGAGTTATTCGTGGTTGAAAATTGGCCATTTTCATTGAAAAATGACACCTATTCGGACGGATTTTTGCGAATACCTTAAAAACTACGCATCTAACAAAAAAACTATATAAACTATTTCTGTAGGTTATAAGAAAACCAAGAGATTCGTTCCTTCATAAATCTTCTTGTTAAAATACAAAGAGGGATATGGTAGGTAAGAAGAGTTTTTTTGCTGCATGCTCAAATCGGTGTATTCAACTTGAAATAACAGAGAAACTGTTGATTTTAGGTGTATAATGATGCTAATAACTTTTGTATTGCTTGAAAAGACCTTTAAATTGAGCAATACTAAATGTCGATTACATTCAAACTAAGAGATATTCTGTAAAAAAGTTGATGACTAATTTATTTTAAGAAGAAATGAGAAGCATATTTAACCCCTCATACATCAGAATTTACGGCGGGTGTAATTTCCTCACCAAAATAATCTTTTACCTGCGTTTGGAAGGGTATGCCATAATCCCACAGGTATTTTCCTCACCAAAATCGAAGTGATTATTTCAGGTAGATTTTACAAAAAGGCATTCAAGGGAATTATTTATCTACCTGCTCTAAGATTACAGTAGGTACCTATAATAATTAATGAGTTAATAATAATGGTATTTTATTTTTAGTCACAATTGCAATTTTGGCATATTTAATATGCAATGGTATATTTAATAGAAAGTAATCGCGATAAACCTTTACTGCTATTTGAAAATTTTATTTTTTATTAAGTGAAAGTTTTATAAAGTGAAAGTTTTAAAAAGTGAAGAAGTGTACTGGAGGTGTAATAAAACAATTTGTAGTGCGAAATTGTTTACTATTGGTGCAAATTTTACAATTTCTAGAAGTAGCCTACAACATAATCATGTACCAGATCGTCAGTAGATAGATCGGAAAATTGTTTCTAACTCTTGTAAACGTTAAGCCGAAGAGAATATTACTGAAAAACCAGCAAAAATTATACGCCAAGAGCTTGCAGCTAATTTGCCTGAAACAATTCTACGATTGATATAAGAAAGAATATACGTTAATAATAAATATACGTTAAATATATACGTTAAATATTCGTTATAAGTTACATAAGACAAAATATATAATTATCGACAAAAAATGATGCCTGGTCGACTTCCTTCCAATATTGATAAGGTTCAATAAGGGGAAAAATATTCTCTCTATAAACTGTGTCAAAAGTAAGATAATAGTGAAACAAATGTAAGACTTTTAGCCACATTGAATTTTATATATTATATAGATGACACATTTTTTTCTGTACCAGATATTATTTGCAATTATTCACTTTTCACGGGCTAATTAATGGGCATTGTATTTCTTTATTATACTGTTTACTGCCAAACAAAAAAAAAACATAAACTTACAAAAATCTTTTTTATTTGTTAAAATCAGAAATTCTTAAAGCTCTCAAAATTAAGTTTAATCCTAGTAAAATTTTTATAGATTTTGAAAAAACTATACATAATGAAATCATTCAAATATGTCCGAACACTGAAATACATGGTTGTAGATTTCACCTACTGCAAGCTTCTAGTATGTGGTATAGAAAAATTCTGTCTCTTGATTTAACATCAGAATCAGAATATACGAATGATTGTGAAGTAGGCAAGTGGCTCAAACATACTTTTGGCCTTACATATATAAAACCAGAAGACGTATCAGATTGTCTAGTGTTTGATTTAATGTTATGCAAACCAGAAAATGAAATTTTAGATAGATATGTTGATTATTTAGTTGAAACATATATAGACGAAAATGCCATATTCTCCCCATATTTATGGGCAAAGGCAAATTCTTCTGTTATTCGTACCACGAATGCTTGCGAATCTTTTCATTCGCATTTTAATTCATCTTTTTATAATATGCATCCATCCATATACATTTTCTTAGAAAAAATTAAAGAATTTCAGGTAGATACGTATGTTAAAATTCAAAGTTTGCATATTGCAAAACCAATCAAAGATAAAAAAGTTAAACTAAAATTGAAAAATGTAGAAAATTTATTAATAAGATATCAGTCAAATCTAATGACTAGACTGGATTTTGTAAAGTGTGTCTCTTATTATAGTAAATATTAAATAATAATTTATAGGGGAGTAAATATACAATATGTCCCTGTAGGTTGGAATCATATAAAACTTTTTTATTATTAATTTTACAAAAAAAAGTTATTTTTCATAAAAAGTTCTACATGGTCTAAAACCTAAGATTCAACCATCAGATATTTTCTTAATAACAATTTTGGATATTTTCAAATACTAAGGTACTTTACCTTTGAGCGAAATGCATATTTTCAAATACAAAGGTAGAATATATTTGATATTTGATGCATTTTAGATTCTATATTCTATACGATGCAGAGCATTTTATGAAGAATAACTTTTTTTCGTAAAATTTATAATAAAGAAGTTTTCCATAGGTTCCAAGTTGCGCAGACATACTGTATAAGAGCGCAAAAACATTTTTTTTTAACATTTAATATTGTTTAAGCTTGTTAAATGTATTTTAGGTAAGTAAGTTGTACAGAAAAAATTTTGATGACTTTGTGTAAACATTTTTTTAACTGATAATTTTCGGATTTTGTATTACATTTTTTACCTTTCTTAATTTTCTCAAAAAGAAGTTGTTTATTACATTTTTGAAGTAAAATAATTTAGTGCACTTTAAAGACTATATCTTAAGCTTTAAAAAACACCTATAAAATTGTAATATATCCGTTTAAACTTGAGTACGGAGCACACTAGTTAGCTCGCGAGTTCAAAAATCCCTTTTAATATAATAAAGTATAAAAATAATAGTTTTCGATCCGAAAACTGTATACATACTGGTTCGCTTCAATGGTTAAGCAGGCTTTCACAGGCAATGGTTGTACGCTCAAGTAATGAACTGTTTTCCTTGTTCACTAAGTAATCAGCAAATCTAACTAAAGTCTATAGCAAAACATTCACGTACGTCTAATGGATCTAGGAAAATCCAACTTTTTGAATTTTTCTACACCATGATTGTCCGAGATGAAATCTACATCATTTTATTTTCGCAGAGAGAAACACTTCACTTACGGCTGCATGGATCTCTTTTTCGAAATCGGAATACACAATCTTAGGATTAAAAAGGTTTAATTTTTGACACAATTTAAGGCAATCACATATGAATTTGCTAACTTATTTGAAAGCAAAAGAATAACGGCACAAAGTGTCCATTATTAAGTCCATGAATAATTGTAAATAGTTAAGTAAAAAATTTGGTGCAGTATTTAAAAGTTCCATCAACCTAAATAATTGCTTCTAATTTACTTAAAAACGTTAAATTGATTTTTTTTTGAGTAAAACATCGTTTAGTAAGATATTTAATAAGTAAGTTGTTTAGTAAGATTTTAGAGTCCTATAGGCAAAATTGTATTAGTTACACATTTTTAAACCATTTTTGATTATAATTCATGTACGTCTCACTTTCCGCCCACACCGTACGTTTGCCCATATTTTTCTGTTTATTTCAACTTAAGAGCTTTAATTATCTTCTTTCGTTTCCGATTTGTAAAATTTAATTTGATCAATTAGTTAAGAAATTATAATAAATTAAAAAAAAAAACCAATAGAATCCTTTATAAAAGGTATTTTGTAAGCACACATCATCAGTGCTTATCTAAAATGATTGGTCAACCAATCGAAAACTAGTTCTGTGATATAGCCCTTTTTAGGGATTTTTAAATATATACCTTTTATAAAGGATTTTATTCATTTTTTGTATTATATGGTATACAGCCTACAGGAAAGCTTTTTCCTTGTGGATTTTTATAATAAATTAATTCAAACGCGCGCAGCGTTGAACGCTTCTATAAAGTGCGCCAATGTTTGTGAGAAGGGTGACTTGAGCGTTCTAAATAAAAAATTATAGAAGCTGTAGATTTAATATTAGACAAATCTTTGTATTCGGTTCTTTACGTAGAATTTTTAAGTCAGTTTTTTTCTAAAATTTATAATTTTCGTCGGCATTTAAAAAAACAATTAAATTCGCAGTTCATTTGTTTAATAAAAAGTGAAGCACCCACTTTTGGAGTACCTACTACTTTTTGATATGTTGTTTATTTAACATTTCTTAATGAAATTATAAAAAGTTCTATCTTATTTGATTTTTTCCATAAGCAAAAACTCAATTGACTCCTCTATTATACGTTTTGCCTATTATATTATAAACTATTATTATAATGTAAGGAAATTAACGACTTTATATTCGGATTTCGGATGCTTTCATAATAAATATTCTTAAATTACATCTACCTTTGTATTTTATTACCTGAGTGAGTTGGTGAGGAAAATACCTGTCGGATTATATGTTTTTAATGGTTGGTGAGGAATTTACCTCCGCCCAGAATTTAAATACATCGTTTTCCTTCTGCAATACTTTTTATTATAGTGTTATTTCTATGTTCAAAAAGTTGGACTGGATTAAAATGAATGGTTTTTGAAAAAAATAAGATAAAATGATAGAACGCATTTTTAAATTATCTTAAACATCTTCCTTTTCCTCCATGTAACTCGAAAAAGAAGAGATACGAAAAAAATATACCACACAAAAATATAGGGCCTTTGCAGATAAAAATTTTCTTTTTATTTTTCATTACTGTATCTCTTATTATTTTCAAGTTACATGGAGAAAAAGGAAGATCTTTAAGAAAATATAAAAATGATCTCTATAATTTGATCTTTTTTTTTTTCAAAAACCATTTATTTTAAACCCGTGCAACTTTTTGAACACAGAAATAACACTATAATAAAAGGTATTGTAGAAGGAAAACGATGCATTTACATTTTGGTGGATGGGGGTCAAAATTACTTCTCATTTTTTCTTAAAATACATTAGTTATCAATTTTGTTTTCAGCCTATCTCGCTTAGTTTTAATGTAATGGACCTTTAATATAGCTCATTTTAAAGGTCGTTTCAAGCACTACAAAAGGTATTAGTAGAATTATACACCTAAAATCGACCGCTTCTCAGTTATTTAAAGTTGAATACACCAATTTGAGAATGTACCAAAAAACAAACTATTTCCACCTACCATATCTCTTTTTGTATTATAACTAGAAGATTTATGAAGGCAAGTATCTCTTTGTTTTTTTATAACCTACAAAAACGTTTAATATAGTTTTTTAGTTAGATGCATAGTTTTTAAGGTATTAGCAAAAAACCGTTAGAAAAGGTATTATGTTTCAATGAAAATGGCCAATTTTCAACCACGAATATCTCGAAAAGTATTGAGTTTTCAAAAAAAAAATATAGAACAGTTTTTGCCTAGAATTAGGTTCTCTAGCGAATTCTGTGGTAATTTTAACCAAAAAATTTTCCACCCCTAAGAAGGGGTGGGAACCACCCCCAAGATAAAAGCACACATCGGCATAGGGTAGACTTTGAATAAGGAGATAAGTAGAGGTTAGGCCCAAAATTTCATTAAAATCCATGCAGTAGGATATAATTCGGAGGTAATATCCTATTCTTGCTCCCATTGACTGGCGAAGCCTGCTTTTAGCAATAGCCCGATCAAGGAACACAAAACTTTACAAAAACCTCAAAAAAATTAAAGGAAGGATGAAAATTTGGGAATAGGTAGTTAAAATTGTCTATTATTATATAAGAAAAAGTTTACAATTCTAAACCGTCTCCATTTTACAAAAATAGGGAAATAAGGGTTGGTTTTTCATTAAAAGTGCTGTATTTTAAAAATAGTGAAATATTAAAAAAAATGTAACAGTGAAAAATAAAATAGTCATCAGAGTAATTTAACCTTAAAGACTGGTCTGAAATTTTTTTTTAGATCTCGATTATTTTATGAGATATAGCCCATTTTTAATAAGGGTTGAAAAGCAGAAATTTTTAAAACGGTCTTATTCGGTTAGTTTTGTATCAGTTAATCTGAAAATTGGTGAACACACTCTTTACAGATCTATTAAGGGCTTGAGGTTAGGAAGATTTTCCAAAAAGTTTAAAAAAAAATTTACGGCCAGTGGAAAAATTTTGGAAATTTTTTGTTGAATTTTTGTAAAAAGGACTGAAAACTTTGGTTTTTCTTGTAAGTATGTACTTACCTGAACGAATTACATGCGCGTGCACGTATCCTATATTATTTTCTTTTTGAATTAAGTTAATAATTTGAAAAACTATAATTTTAAAGTACATACTTGCATTTTTAAGTTAATTATTTCAATATAAACATATAAAATGAAAATATATCAAAATTTCTCAAAAAATATTTCTTTTACTAAATATTTATTAGGTTTTCTAAAGTTCATTTAAAAATTAAATTAACTTAATTAAAAATAAATGTACTCTATTAAGAGGCTACATCAGCGCGTCAATATATTTTCTCGACAGTTCTCCGAACTTTCAACAGTGCGGCAACAGTGTGTCGGCAGTACTACAGTGTCAGTGACACTATACACTATACTATCAGAAACAAAGGCACAGTAATGTGATAACAATAATTATTATACTCATAGGCGCGCTAAATGTTGCCATGTCAGTCAAGTTCGATTTCTTGTTATAGATAATCGTTTTTTAGTAATTCCATTGTGACACAAAATCTAGACATGGGATAAAAAAGTTTATTTGAAGAAACTGTATTTTTTTGTTCTTATTAAAGCGGCACAGACTCGTTTTTTATATTTAATTTAATTTTAGAGTAATTTCTACATACTAACATGTTTCTTAAATTGGGCTCTGTACCACAATTCTTTACTATATTGCGAATATGTGCAGAGAACAATTGTGGTTATTGTTCTCTGATATGTGTGCCAGATAGGTCGACAGAATATTCAAAATTAAAGTTGCAATCTTGGAACGCGTTTTTCGCGAGCTGATGTTGCCTCCTAAGTTATAAATGATCAAATGAGTATGAAATACTAAAATGATAAAAGGTGCAATGAAAAATCGTTTATTGTATATCGAACTGGATCGTCACTGTTTACATTTAATTAATTAATCTAAATTATTCAAAGTTCATTTTCATCTTCGTCTGATGTAAAATTTGTGTCTCAATCAACTGTAAAATCATAATTTTGGGTCTCTTGGCAGCTACCATCTAAACTATTATCATCTTAATCATCAAAAACTATAATGTCTTCCTTTTTATGATTTGTACACTAGAGAGAGTGTCATTCAGAGCGAAGTGACGACACCATCTTTTTTATTTGGATTAGTGCTGTTTCACTCTTACGCATAGTAAAGCTGCTACAGTTTTCCTCCTCTTCCGTGCCTATATTCACACTGAATGTCATCATAGATTTTCAATACAATGTGTTAGAAAGAGATGCAGCAAACCAGTCCATGAGATCTTATCGTCAGGAAGCGCGGAAAGTAGGCTCCCTCTATGTTAATATATACTTCTATGTTTGTACAATTACCAGTTTGACAACTTTCGCATGCAGCATGAAAACGTTTCTCCTTTTTTAATACATATTTTTGTCTACATTCTAATTTCATCACAGTCCAAAAGCATTTTGTGTCTATCATCTTTTGACAATTACAATTATTTCGTTATCACATTCTAAATGTTTTTCACAAATAAAACAAGAATTATTATTATTTGTTTCACTGTTCGCACTCATTGTAAATATTTACACAATTATTTTATAACAAACAGATCACTTTTATTGATAATAAGTTATAAATTCAAAAACTTTGACAGCCGAAAACAATAACAAAACATTGCAGCGTGAACATTGCTCCAATTTTTTAGGTTATGTTCGTCTACAGTCTACTGTGTTTAGGAAGCGCGCCGTTTTCTCTTTTAAGCAACTTTTTCACCTGTGTTTACGTGCCCCATATATTTTTACCTTTGCAATAGGCCTGTTGTATATAAATGTAATATGTTGTTCGAGCCTTTTTTAATATATTCCCATATTTTCATTTAAACAAAGGCTTTCAGAAAAGAATGGCATCGATTTTATTAAAACATGACATTTTTTTGTAGTTGTTTTTAATAAGTAAGCCTTATTTAAAAAGTATTCTATGCATAAGAAAAATAGATACCGCTTTCGAAAGAGTACGTTTTCAAGTACCTACAAGCATATGTTTAAAGTTTTTTTATGAATTTTCAACAAAGATATTATTGATTGAAATCTTGAAAATTGACTTAAAATAAAAATCAAAAATATACATATTTTTAT
This sequence comes from Diabrotica virgifera virgifera, assembly GCF_917563875.1. Taxonomy (NCBI): domain Eukaryota; kingdom Metazoa; phylum Arthropoda; class Insecta; order Coleoptera; family Chrysomelidae; genus Diabrotica; species Diabrotica virgifera. The sequence continues at coordinate 73,220,792 of NC_065448.1, forward strand.
TTATTACGCCATACAAATTTTTATCCTTTAAAGTAACGTTGTGCAATTTTAAATCCAAATGTTAATTAGCCATCTTAAAACGTAAATCTAAAAGGAATTTTAATTTAAATGATTATGTAAATTTTTGTGACAAAAAATATGTGTTGCTCTCAAAACTTGTATTAGTATATTTTAAAACATATTTTTCTAAATCAAATAATTTGTAATTCACAATAAAAATATATTCACGTTAAAATTGATATTTTTCTAAAGGTATTGTGTTTTTTTCGTACATTTTAATGTTTGATAAATGCCCCAAATTATCGATTTAAAAGTTAGTTAATTTTAAAATGTGAAATTTTTGTTGCGCGCGCAATTCAAATAAGCGCCCCTGTTAAGTACTTTAAAAAGGACTATAGGTTAGAAACGAATCAAGAAGCAAACAAAGTTTTTAGTCAAAATGTTAGGATAAAAGTACCTTGATGATTTTTAAATAAAATTTTTTGTTATTATTGCCTTATTTTCCGAAATACAGCACTTTTAATGAAAAACCAACCCTTATTTCCCTATTCTTGTAAAATGGAGAGGGTGTAGAATTGTAAACTTTTTTTTATAAAATAATAGACAATTTCAACTACCTGTTCCCAAATTTTCATCCTTCCTTTATTTTTTTGAGGTCAGATTGTTCTTTGATCGGGCTATAACACCAAATCGTCTGCATATATTGATACGTTTTTTTTTGTTTTATTTTCTTTGTCCAGTTTTGTCTTTTTTTAATGATCTGTCCAGTAGAGTATAAAAAGGGTAGCAAGCTATCGGTTTGTCGTACCGAACATATCGAAAATTTTTACGATATAATAAAATACCGAAAAAAATATATGATAATATAAGATAAAAAATCTAAAAAGCTTAACTAGTTCTTCCAACAATATCACCAAACAATGTTTTTATATTTCCTGTATATTTCCTACCAGAATTTCGCTATTGCTATACCGATATTTGGTAAATTGCGTTCAGCTACACAGTAAATAGTTCAGCTTGTAAAGGTAAATGGAACGTTCATAGGTAATAATAAATTTGTTTGGGGATTATGGGATTTTGTAATTTGGGAGATTTTGTTTGCTTGTAAATTGTAAACCGTTAGTTTCATTTTTAACCTTTTTTTCCAATTAAACCCAAGACTGTGTTGGAAAAGCTTTGATTTATATCGTGTGATTTAACAAGCTCAAACAAAATTCTGTATTAGTATTGGTAAATGGAACTCTGAAAATAATTTAGTGAAACAAATTAGTAAAACATATACAGCGTGTCCAATTAAGTCGGCATCATATGGGAAACTTTTTTATTCTTAGTTTTATGAAAAAAACTTATTCTTTATAAAAAGTTGTGCATGGTCTAAAACTTAAAATACAACCATCACTGATCAAATTTTTTAAGCCGTATACGAGGTATGTCAAAAAATATGAATTTTACTCAAGAGTAAAGTAGCTTTATTTTTCAAAATATTGAAAATTGGTATAATGAAAAGTTGTTTGGAATTAAGAACTATATTTTAATGTGCAATTTCATCCTTCTAATTGAAAAAAAAATTGATTTTTATGAATAACTAACATTATTTTCAGTTATTTAAATTATGATAACTCTTTTATTATTACTTGTACGAAAAAAATATATACTTTGTAAACAGTTCTGCATCGTCAAAAGCTTTGAATACAACCATCTAATATCAAATTTGATCAATTTTATACGAGGTAGGTCAAATGAGATGAATTTCGATCAAGAATAAAGTACCTTTATAGTTCAGAATATTTCAATAAGGAGGATGTAATTACATATTGAAACATGATTTTTAGTTCTATACAACTTTACATAATCACAATTTTCAATATTGTGAAAAATAACGGTATTTTATTTAAGTACTCTTAAGCGAATTCATATTTTAACATTTTTAATTGACAAAATTTGATATAACATGGTTGTAATTTAGGTTTTAAACCATGCAGAACATTTTATTCAGAATAACTGTTTTTCGTAAAATTAATAATAAAAGAGTTATCATAATTATTGAAATAACTGAAAATAATGTTGGTTATCCATAATTAAAAAACAAATTCAATTTTTTTTTCAATTAGAAGGATGAAATTGCATATTAAAATATAGTTCTTAATTCCAAACAACTTTTCATTATAACAATTTTCAATATTGTGAAAAATAAAGCTACTTTACTCTTGAGTAAAATTCATATTTTTTGACATACCTCGTACACGGCTTCAAAAATAGATAACTGATGGTTGTATTTTAAGTTTTAGACCATGCACAACTTTTTATAAAGAATAACTTTTTTTCATAAAACTAAGAATAAAAAAGTTTCCCGTATGATGCCGACTTAATTGGACACGCTGTATAAACAATGCTTTTCATAAACAAAGATATTTTTTTTTGTTTTATCAATTAAAGGACTAAAGTTATTTGATATAAATAATGTATAAAAAAATATGAAAAAAAAATTTAAGAAACGCTTCTCTTATAAAAAAATCAACTAAAAAGCAAACAATAAAAAAATCAAACTCGAAGGTTTATTCAAAAAACGTTAGTTAAAAAAATGAAAAAATCTAACACATTCGTTAAAATAAAGCGTGGAGCGCTATCCTCAAACCGTTTATTCGATGAAGACGGGCCTCAAGCTTTTCTTTAACGGATGTGTTAGATTTTTTAATTTTTTTAACTAATGTTTTTTTCGAATAATCCTTCGAGTTTGATATTTTTTATTTTTTGCTTTTTAGTTGATCTTTTTATATTTTAAATTTTAGTCACTCATAACTGAAGAAAGGGGTTTCTTAAAATTTTTTTTTCATATTTTTATTTTTTACTTTTTAGTCTTACACTTTTCAAACAATAAACGATATGGTCATGTTTAAAAAAAGGATGTAAGTATATGACAGATACATTGTTTGCATTTATTTCAACTTTTGATACATACATTGTACATTTTCTGTAATTTCTTCATACATTTCTTCTAATGCTTTACTATTGCACGTTGTAGACCCTGTTAATTTCTCGCAATACAGTTCTTCGATGCGCAAGCCGTCTAAAGGTACGTATCCATGCAAGGGTAACCCTCGCTCGGTATAGCAGCTCCACATAGTGGATAGGTCGGTGATCGCCGCTCGGCTCGGACCTCACCTTCTTCGATTCGACCGGTTTGCGGTTTATATGTAGGGGAGCGCATGCTGTCTCCATTTGAGCAGTTACACCGAGCGGGGTTCACCATTGTATGAATACGTACCTTAATGATCGCAATCGGCTCAATGCAACGTAAGATTTGCAGGCTCAATGCAGGCTTTTAAGCCTTTCCTTACGAAAACACTTTCGGGCCCAAGTTTTATGGACAGTCGACGACAATACTAAGGGCAGCCTTCGTCTCTTTGCGGTGCCATAACTTTCTTTCGCTGAAAACTGGATAAAAATCAGACAGAAATTGGATAAATTTGAAACTTTATTGTTTATGTATGAAGCATACCGTAAACAATTAACGTAAAAAGTGAAATTATGTATAGTTCATATAATTAGCTACAATCTGTAAAAGTTTCAAGTTTCTACATTGTAAAAACAAGAGAATTTAAGCATTTTCCATTAAAATCTTTTTTTTATTTAAACAATTCATAAACACAAAAAATTTTTTTTGATTGACTATTCGTGTATTTTTCCCACGAGTGCATATGTCTGCAAAATTTCATTCATTTGCATTGAATAAAAGGCAGTCAAATTAAGGTCTAAAGATTTGACGCAAACGATTGAAGTAAATAAAAGCGTTTAATAATAGTAGTAATAGATCTACTTTATATTAAGTAACACCTACTAAGAATGAAGCTAGTGATGGACCATAGTTGGTTACTGAAGTTCAGCTGTATACTTATTTCTATCTGCAGTAAACATAAGATAATCATAGTCACCATCACACATCCTGTAACGTCCATTGCACTGATAGATTCTGTCTGCAGCTGCCAAATACGGCATGTCTAAAGCTATATCAGATACTCCTTCCAATAAAAGGGACATTGCGGATATTGCAAAAAGAGACAACAAGACATTTCTGTAAGTTTTGAAAAAATGAGTTGTGGTTGTGCATGCAACATATTGTAGTGTGTTGCACCGATTTTTCACACAAAATTACGCAGAATCATATTGTGTAATTGTGTACTACTGTATTTTCTGCACTAATTTTTATTTTGTTTACATTTTGCTTTTCTTAATTTTATCAAATATGTTTTTCTCATCCCTAAAAAAAACTGTTAAATTTTTTTTATGATCTATTTTTATAATTTTTTCAAATAAAAGTGTAAAATTATGTAGTAAGGTTTTCGTAGTTATTCTATATAGTCTGGGCTGATTATCGGAGAATAGGCCATTTTTAGGAAAAGTTATTTACCAGCAATTTTATTGCTGGAATCGAATTATAAGATCCTATATATTAATAATATAGGTATGCAAAGTCCTCAGATAGTGTGCTACTTTTTTTATAAACAAAATGGCGCCCGAAAATCGTGTTTTTTTCAATTATTGCTCTAGAACTCCGAAGATTTTAAATTTACAACAAAAACACTCAAATAAAAATTCACCGTGATTAAATTCTGCATAGACACGTGTTTTTCCCGATCTGCTCCAACGAAAATTTTACTCGGAAAATGCGGGTTTTCCCAACAAAATCTTTAATTTTCAAATAAAGTTTTAGGTAAGTAATTATTTACCAATAATTAAATAATTTGGTGACTTAAAAGCCTTCTTGGTTTAGATTATAGTTCCAGAAGCTGGTGAAAATTAAACGAATATTTTAGCAACAATTCAATTGTTAATTAATAATTTACGGTCGCAATAATAACCAAAATAATTATGATGCACTGATCAAACTTTGAAATCTTATAAAGATGAGATGCCTATTTAACATTTTGTCGACAAAATACAAATTTTTAATTTTTTTGCATAATCTTTAAATGTTAAAAAAAAATAGTTATAAACAAATTAACGTTTCTCAGAAAGTTTTTATTATATTATAATTTTAAAAAATAGCTAAAAATGCGCATTTCAAATATCTTGAAAATAAATGCTTTAAAACTTTTTTGCAACCATTTGCAAAAAAGTTATGAAACAGCAAAGTAAACATACGATTACTACGGTGTTAATAATTTTTTTAAATTCTTTCAAAGCGTAGAAGTGAATTTAAAGTACAAGCTAATTATTTATAAAACAATATCGATTATCAGCTTAATGGTTATATTTTAATTAAAGATTATAAATATATTTTTTTGTAATTTACACGCGCGAAAGTAGAATAATACAGTACCGTAGCTACCCGCCCACATACACAACTCGCGCGAGTTTAAGCGTGTCAGTCGCTTCGAGTGAACATTTTATCTCCGGCTCTGTATCAAGCCTAGTTTCGTGCTAAAAATTACAAAAAAAGTATTTTTAATCTTTGATTAAAATATAACCATTGCACTAATTTTTGACATTATTTGTGAGTAATTAGATTGTACCATATACTCACTTTTAAGCTTTGAAACAATTAGAACAAATTATAAACAATGGAGATATCGTATATTTATTTTGCTGTTTCCTAACTTTTTTGCAAATGGTTGGAAAATTTTTTTAAAGCATTCATTTTCAAGACCTATGAAATACGCATTTTAAGTATTTTTTAAAATTAGAATATAATAAACAATTTCTAAGAAATGTTAATTTGTTTATAACAATTTTTTTAAGCGCTTAAAGATTATGCAAAAAAATGAAAAATTCATATTTTTTCGACAAAATATTAAATAGGCATCACACCTTTATAATCTTTCTAAGTTTGATCAATGTCTCATGATTATTTTGGTTGTTATTGCGACTGTAAATTGTTAATTAACAATTGAATTGTTGCTAAAATATTCGTTTCATTTTAACCGGCTTCTGAATTTATAATCTATACCACGAAAGCTTTTATTTCACCAAGCTATATAATTATTGATAAATAATTAATGGCCCAAAAAATTTATTTGCAAATTCGAGATTTTGTTGGGAAAACCCACATTTTCCGAGGAAAATTTTCGTCGGAGCAAATCGGGAAAACATGCCTCTATGTAGAATTAAATTGGGGTGAATTTTTGTTTGAGTATTTTTGGTGTAAAGTTAAAACCTTCGGAGTTATAGAGCAATAATTGAAAAAAATACGATTTGTCGGCGCCATTTTGTTTATAAAAAAAGTAGCACACTATCTGTGGACTTTGCATACCTATATTAATAATATATAAGATCTTATAATTCGATTAAAGCAATAAAATTGCTGGTAAATAACCTTTCTTTGTACTTTACTAATTAGACCAACGTATTATAACTATTTTTTTTTCAAAATTTAAAGATTATGCAGAAAAAAGAAAAATTTATATTTTGTCGATAAAATATTAAACAAGCATCTCATCTTTATAATCTTTATAAGTTTGATCAATGTATCATGATTATTTTGGTTATTATTGCGACCATAAATTGTTAATTAACAATTGGATTGTTGCTAAAGTATTCGTTTAATTTTCACCGGCTTCTGGAATTACAATCTATACCAAGAAATCTTTGATGTCACTAAGTTATTTAATTATTAATTAATAATTACTTACCTAAAACTTTATTTGAAAATTATAGTTTTTGTTAGGAAAACCCGCATTTTCCGAACAAAATTTTCGTCGGAGCAAATCGTGAAAAACACATCTCTATGCAGAATTTAATTGCGGTGAATTTTTATTTGGGTGTTTTTGTTGTAAAGTTAAAATCTTCGGAGTTATAGAGCAATAATTGAAAAAAATACGATTTGTCGGCGCCATTTTGTTTATAAAAAAAGTAGGACACTATCTGCGGACTTTGCATACCTATATTATTAATATATAGGATCTTATAATTCGATTCCAGCAATAAAATTGCTGGTAAATAACTTTTCCATGAATTTTGCTAATTAGCCCAGAGTAATATTATTTAATACGACTAGCCACAAAATGTATTTCTCTCAATAATTAGGTATTGTTAATTAAATTTTTTTTGTAATATCTCAATAATTAGACCGGACCCTGGAAGTATTTGAGTATGCAAAACCTAAGGACCGGCAACTATGTTCGGATTCTTTTTCCTGAGACCTTGAACAATGAAAAACTGAATCTTGCCGGAAGGTGCGATGGCGCCTTGTTATCCCCTCCCTGGACCCATGTTAAGGGCAGATAAAACGCGATTTTTCGAAACACAAAACATTTTTGTATATTTTTTGGGTCATTCTAAGCAAAAAATGATCTTACAAGTTTTTTTGTAGAACTCATAGTTTTCAAGATGCGTTTATCTTTCATAACTTTCAAACTTGAACTTTCAAAAATCGAAAAATTGCAATTGTTGACCCGGAATAACTTTTGATTAAAAAAATAAAATAGCAATTCTGCATGCAGCATTTGAAAGTTTAAGTCAAATTATACCGATTTTGATTATTTGCATTGCCAAAAATTATTTTTTTTATTGTTAAACAAACCTATAAACACATCGTGCTTGAGTGATATTTTCAATGCATCTCTCATTTAAAATTGAACGAGTAGGTAGGTAGGTATTACAAGTGCAAGCAATTTCTACCATAACGGGCATGCGACAAAACGGTCAAACACTATTTATTTATAGCTTTGTTTAACAATAAAAAAGATTAATTTTTAGCACTGCAAATTATCAAAACCGGTATAATTTGACTTCAACTCTCAAATGCAGCAAGTAGAATTGCTAATTTATTTTTTAATCAAAAGTTATTCGGGTTCAAAAATTGCAATTTTTCGATTTTCTTAAAGTTCAACCTGCATCCTACGGAAAAACTTGTCAGAACATTTTTTACTTAAGCGCTGGTTTCCTCGAAAGCGCTGCCGACAAACTGCGACCATATCACTGCGATGAATGACGTCATAAAAAACTGTACCATGCAAAATAATAGCGGTGGTTTCCAAGGATGCGTTGGAAGCCACCGCTTGCTGAGTTTGCACATTCCATTGCCGCAGTGAAGAACCTTGAATTTTTCACCGTAATCTGACGTAATTCATCGCAGTGCTACGGTCGCAGTTTGTCGATGCCGCTTTCGAGGAAACCAGCGCTTTAAAATGACCCAAAAAATACAAAAAATGTTCTGTTTTGGGAAAAATTGCTTTCTATCTGCCCTTAACATGGGGACAGGGAGGGGATAACATGGCACCATCGCACCTTCCGGCAAGATTCAGTTTTTCATTGTTCAAGGTCTCAGGTAACAGAATCCGAACTAGGTGCCGGTTCTCAGGTTTTGCGTACTCATCGTGTAGCGTAGTGTTAAGATGCCACAATAAAATAATAACTTTAGATCAATATTTGAAAACTAATTTAGGAAACTAACAGAGAACTTTGTGATTTTTTATTTATTACATCTCGAATAAATTGCTTATGCCAGGATAAACATTTACATAAATTTTAACTAAATAATAATGTAAATACCACTTATATGTAAACAGAGTTGATATAGGTCGACAGAGTCAAACTTAATTAAATTTCCAATTAAAAGTTTGTTACTAGTTATGAACATAAATAGAGTATCAATTTTTCATTAAATCATTTTTACTTGTTAAATACTATGTACACGGAAAAGTTAATTTAAATACTCAATGCTTTATAAAAGTAGCATAGATTGATGTGATCTAGTGATGAAAAAGTAATAAGAATAAAGTTTTTTAGTTTTTTGAATATACAAAATAGCCCGAAAGAAACAGTACTGAAACTGAAACATAAGTTTCTCTTTCTGCACGCTGTCATACCCAAATTACCTGCCAAGTAGTCCAGGAACCGAAGCTTTTCACCTCGCAATTTTTACAGAATAGATCGATTTGTTTGAAATTTTGAGAATAAGTAGTGGATAGTCCAAGAATTAAAATCTATATGATGCCGAAAGGCGCTTTTACTATGGGGGTGGTTGCCGCCCTATCTCGGGGGCGGAAATTTTTTATTATATTTTGACGGCAAAAGTTGATAAAAACATTCATTCTAAGCAAAAAATGGTCCATATATTTTTTTGATAAAATTAATAGTTTTCGATTTATTCGCTATCGAAAGTCTTAGTTTTATATAACGGTGATGGAACTAAAAGAAGAAAGAACATTCAGTAAAAATGGTAAATTGTACTAAAAGCGGTGTATCAGGACCAATCCTTTTTGTATGTAGTTTATGTATCACAATGTTTTATTTTATCTTCCCTAGTTATCATAAAAATATTGAAAACATCTACCAAAACAACAAAATGGAAGTCAGAATAGACGGGACACTTGCAGAACCTGTGCTATAGTCAGAGGAATAAGACTTATTGAACCCTATGCTCTTCAAGTTAGTCATGGATGAAATCATCAAAAGCGCCAACAAAGGACGAGGATACAGCATGGGAAACAAAGAAGTAAAAATACTCTGTTACGGATACGACGCAATACTGATAGTTCAAGATGAATATAGTCTGCAAAAATTAGTCCAGAGTTTTAACAAAAGAGCAAAATAATTCACTATGACAATTTCAACTCAAAAAACAAAAACAATAGTAATCAGTAAAGAACCAATCAGATGTAAAATAGAAATTGATGGCATCAGTATTGGACAAGTCTTCTTCTTCGGGTGCCGTGTCCGTATTCAGACGTTGGCCGATATCATGTTTACAAGTTCCTGAAACCTCTCTCTATCAGCTGCTGCGCGAAATAATTCTTCTACCGTGGAACCACACCATTGTCTAATATTACGCAACCATGAAAGTTTCTTTCAAACAATCCGTCTCTTTCCCTTCCACTTTTCCTTGTATTATAAGGCGAAGTAGATGGTATTTAGGCCCTCTAATTACATGGACGAAGTATTCTCCTTTTTTTTCCCTCTTTATGATGTTTATGAGCAGACGTTCTGAATTCATCATTTGGAGATAGTCCAGAAAGCCACTAAGCATCCGTTAGGAAAAATATTCTGATTCGGATTTTTTGCAAAATCTTACTCAAAAAGGACCCCTTTTAACAAATTTGCATGTTTCCAGGTCCAAAAATGAGTCAAAAATTTTTTAAACGTCTTTTTTCGTTTTTAATCCTAATTATTTTTTTTGCATCTAACACAGTTTTTTTTACGTTTTTTGGATCATTCCAAACAGAAAAGGTCTTTAGTGACTTTTCTCTAAAGTTGATAGTTTTTGACATATAAGCGATTAAAAATTTAAAATTGGGTAATCTGCCGTTTTTAACCTTCAAAAACTATGTGAAAAACTGAAAATGTCAATGTGGCCAAGGTAGGTAGATATTCTTTAAACATCGATTGATGAAATCCCGAAGAGTTTTTTGCAATACAATATCGAAAACCCCTTTGTTTTTTAATTGCTAATCTAGCGTGCGCGACACTATTGTGATATTATTTATAATATGCCTCTCACAACCTGGCCTATTTCTGACGGAAGATTCTACTCGTTGCGAGAGAATACGAGTCCTTACCACGGCATTCGAGACGAGCGCTACCGAAGTATATAAGAAGGAAATTCCGTCAGCAGGCCAGTCAGTTATCGACGCGTAATAATATTATTGTATTCGAATCGAGTTGTGCGCCGTGTATTTTGAAATGTATTAGTTATCGGAATTATTATGTTTAGTTAGTAAAATCATAAATTTTGAGTTTGTAAATAAATTAGATGTGTTAGTTTGAGTTATTTGTAACTATTTAAATAGTTACATAGTTTAAATAGTTAATAATAATAAATTAAATAAGTGATGTAAAATAAAATAATATAAAGTAAGTCTACCTTTATTTAAATTAAATTTAGTGCCTAAAAACATAAATAAAAAAGTAGTAAAGTCAGTTGCATAACAATATTTTCAACCGTTGCATGTATGTAATATGCGTAAATACATATATGTGCGGAAAAATATTCTGACTCAATTTTTGTTCACCATCTTGCTTGAAAACTTGCTTGAAAAGGTTTCCTTTTAACAAATTTGCATGTTGCCAGGATCAAAAAGCAGTCAAAAATTTTTTTAAACGTTGTTCTTTGTTTTTTCCTAAAACTAATTTTTTTCAATCGGACAAATTTTTTTAGGTGTCTTGGACCATTCCAAATAGAAAAGATCTCAAGTGACTTTTCTCTAAATGTGATAGTTTTCGAGATATAAGCGATTGAAAATTGAAAAATTTCAAAATTCAGCCATTTTTAACCCTCAAAAACTATGTGAAAAACCGAAAATTTCAATGTTACCAAAGTACGCAGATAGTCTATGAGTATCGATTGATGAAATCCCGAAGAGCTATTTGCAATACAATATCGAAAACGCCTTGGTTTTTTAATTGCTAAACAAGCTATTTTCAACCGTTCGCGTTCGTTGCATGTAGATGTAATCGGAAAACATTTGAAGTTAAAAAAAAATTGTTTAAAAATTTTTTTGACCCATTTTTGACTTTTTGGTTCTAATTTATTTAGCATTGTGGTTGTAATTGAACAAGTATATAATGGAAATAAAATACCTTGGAATTACACTGTCCAGCTACGGAGACATGGACAAAGAAGTGACATATCAAGTACAAAAAGCAAATAGACTGGTAGGATGCCTTACTAACACTATAAATATGTCCAAACCGAAATATTTACACTAAGATAAAATTAAGAAATTATACATCCAGTGTAAAACCAATAATGACATATGCATCCGAAACAAAAAACCTGATACAGTCACAACATAAAGACTACTAGAAACGGAAGAAATGAGAGTAATACCAAGAAGAATTACAGGCAATACGCTGATAGATCGAAAGATGAGTGAAGACATTAGGATAGAATATAACGTACAGTCTATAAACGAATGGATACCAAATAGAAAAAAGATTGGAATAACCACAAAAGCAGAATGGGGGAGACACGTTTGGGCAAAATAGCAAGAGAAAAATCACCAGTCGGTAGAAGAAGATCGGCAGATCGTGCAAAACCAGTGTAGTGAACAGGTAGGCCAATATGTGTGCTGGAACTCTGTAGTCAAGAGATGCTCCGCTCGTAATTGAACAGGAGACGTCCGCCAAGGGAGCTTTCTCCGAAACAGGGCGAAGATAGAATGTTTTGATTTTATTATTGTAAGTTTAAACTGGATATTATTTTATATATATTTTTATATATACAGACATGTGCATACGCGGGAACAATACACGAATAGTCAATAAAAAACATGGTTTTATGTTTGAAAAATTATTATTAAAATTAATAAATTAATTTTGAAAAATTAATGAAATATGCTTAAATTCTCTTGTTTTTTGTAAGAACTTTTACGGATTGTAGCTAATGATATGAACTATACATAATTTCAGTTTTTACGTTAATTTCATTGTTTAATGTTTACGTTATGCTTCATAAATAAGCAATAAAGTTGCAAATTTTGAACGCTCATATATTTGTTTATATCAAAATCGGCGCTTATTTGTGTCAAATTTTAATACGATACGAAATAAAACTTCAACCAAAACTCATTCAATTTCAAAAAATTCGTGTTTTTGTCGTACTCTTAGAAAAACCACCGGTAGAGACGTTTTGTGCTACAGTTAACATTAGAATTCGTTTTGGCCTATTAATCAAACGCTTTTCTTTAGCTCAATCGTTTATGTCTTACGTTGTTTGTATCTTTAGACGTTAATTTGACTACCTTTTCTTCAATGCAAATGACTGAAAATTTGCAGACATGTGCATTCGCGGGAACAACACACGAATAGTCAATAAAAAAAATTTATGTTTATTAATAATTGTTTAAATAAAAAACGATTTTAACGAAAAATACTTAAATTATCTTGTTTTTTACAATGAAGAAACTTGAAACTTTTACAGATTGTAGCTAATTATATGAACTATACATAATTTCACTTTTTACGTTAATTGTTTACGTTAAGCTTCATAAATTAACAATAAAGTTTCAAATTTTTTGCCGATTCCGACTACTTTTCATGTTTGTAGGTACATTATACGTTTTATACATAATATTTTAATAAACATTACGATATATTTTAATGTTTGAAAAGTGTAAGACTAAAAAGTAAAAAATATAAAAATATGAAAAAAAAACATTTTTAAGAAAAGGTTTTCTTTAGTTACGAGTGACTAAAATTAAAACTATTATAAAAAAAGTCAACTAAAAAGCAAAAAATTAAAAAAATCTAACACATTCGTTAAAGAAAAGCGTGAGGCGAAAACCGTTTATTCGATGGAGACGCGCTACGCTTTTCTTTGACGAATATGTTAGATTTTTTCATTTTTTTTTATTTTTTGCTTTTTAGTTGACTTTTTTTATATTTTTAATTTTATTCACTCGTAACTAAAGAAAAGCGTTTCTTTAATTTTTTTTTTTCATTTTTTTTAACTTGTGTTTTACCGGGTCTGTTGTCCTGAAAGAACTACCCGTGACAATTTAAACACAGTTTAAAATTTCCACTAACAAAGAGAAATTTTTGAAAATTATCATTAAATTTATTGACTTTCGCTGATATACTTCTGGTTATATTTTATTTGGGCTTTACATAAATAAAGTATAAATCTGGGTTATTTAATTTCAAATAACTGGCAACGTAACTCTATTTATTTTATAGAAATTTATATTATTCTGAACATCCTATCTTTTTAGCATTAAAATCGCTTTTGTTCAGCTACAGCGGCCTTCTCAGCGAAATGAAACTATATTTAAAATTATAGCGGAAAATTTATCTTCTTTTGTGCTTACTTTTTAAAATGAATGACTATTATGAATTTCATCGACCACGAATTTCTTTGTGGTTTTTTCTAAGCTCCTTATATTTTGTTTCTTATATTTTTATGCTCTTTCGAACAGTCAACTGAGTCAACTGTATTTTAATGAATATTAGGTTTAAACGCCATTATAATTTTATTTCAACTAGAGTTAAAACTAAAGCTGGAAATATATATTTATATAGGGTATTTTTATACAGGGTAAACTTTTCATTAACAACAAGCTATTGTTAGTTTGATGAATTAATGTGAAAATCACATGAAAAAATAATGCCGGTTTGCTCCATAAACATATGTCCGCAAATGCTTCTTTTGCGAGATACGGGGTCTTGAAATTTTTATTTCAAACTGCCAATTTATTTATTGCTCCAAAACCAGTTGAGGTATGAAAATAAAATTGGATGTGTTTTAGGAGGTAGCTATTGTGCATTTTTTGACATACAATTAAGAATTTTGTATTCATCATTGGCGCGCATACGGGTAATAGTCTGAATTTTTTTAAAAGAAAAAAATAGTACGCCACTGGGATATTTCAAATTAAAAATTATTTTTAAATTCCGCGTTTAATTTTTCATGAAAACTTTTCCTGCCTTTTTTAATATAATGCACCGTTTCTATACAGAAAAATAAAACATCTTGGCGGGTATTTTTTATTTCTTAATACATCATCAAGAACTATCCAATATAATAATACTAAACTACAACAATAACCGAAAATATTACTAATAAGATTTCAACTAGGTGCAAAGCTGCAAAAAATGTTTAAAATGATCTCCTTTACAGCTAACAGAAGAATTTTATATTCATCATTGGCGCGCGTACGGGTAATGGTCTGAATTTTCTGAAGAAAAAAATAGTACGCCATTGAGATATGTCAAACTAAAAATCATTTTTGAATTCCTCATTCAATTTACGACAAAAAATCTTTCTTACCTTTTTTTCATACGAGGCGCCGTTTTTATACAAAAAATAAAACATCTTAACACTTACAAAGTATTTGAGGTAGTTTCCATAGTTATGCATAGAAACTTAGTTCAAATACTTTGTAAACGTTAAGATGTTTTATTTTTTTTACATAAAAACGGCGCCGCAAATTAAAAAAGGCAAGAAAGATTTTTTGTCGTAAATTGGACCAAAAATTCAAAAATGATTTTTAATTTGACATATATCAGTGGCGTACTATTTTTCTCTTAAAAAAATTGAGACCATTACTTGTATGCGCGCCAATGATGAATATAAAATTCTTCTATAACCTCTAAATGAGGTCTTTTTTAACATTTGTTTTAGCTCTGCACCTAGTTAAAATCTTATTAGTAATATTTTTTGTTATTGTTTCAGTTTAGTATTATTATTGGATATTTCTTGATAATGTATTCAAAAAATGAAAAATACGCGTCAAGATGTTTTATTTTTCTGCATAAAAACGGTGCACCATATGCAAAAAAGGCAAGAAAGGTTTTTAGTCATAAATTAAACGTGAAAATTAAAAATAGTTTTTAATTCGAAATATCTCAGTGGCGTACTATTTTTTTCTTTAAAAAAATTCAGACCATTACCCGTAGGCGCGCCAATGATTAATACAAAATACTTGATTGTATGTCAAAAAATGCGCAATAACTACCTCCTAAAACTCACCAAATTTCATTTTCATAGCTCAACTGGTCTTAGAGCAATAAATAAATTGGCAGTTTGAAATAAAAATTTCAACACCCCGTATCTCGTAAGCTAAGCATTTGCGGACATATGTTTATAAAGCAAACCGGCATTAGTTTTGCATGTAGAATTAGCCTTTAAAATTTTTCATACTTATTTACTAACACCCTGTATATTTACTCAAATAAGTACAAACTATTTGGCATTAAGAAGTTTCATTTATTTAAGACCTTCCCGACTAGACAAAATACCAAGATATATAATATAACAATATATCTTTGAACTCGTATTGAAATGAGGATTCCAATAATAGTCCCATATACAGAGTGTCGCATTAAAAAAACCGAAGTGACTAATTATATCATAAAAATGGTAAATCTGGCCACATTGCAAGCATCAAATTTGAAATCGTTATAGAGTAGCATTGGCATATTCAGTTTTTTGTACGTACAATTTGAACCATCCATTTAATTAGTAGAGTTTTGGTCCACTCTGTATATACATAAAATGTAACAATAACTTGCATTAAATTTTAAATTCGAACAAAATGATATAAAAATCACAACAGAACATAATTTAAAATATATATCAAAGAAAAACATTGTTTTTTTGTCTTTCTTTTGGCTCCTAAAGACGATTAAAATCGAAAGAAAATTAAAATTATAGCAGCATTAAAAACAGACATTAAAAATACATACATACTTACATTAAAATATTCTTCACATAAATAAAAACATTGAGAATGAACTGGCAAGACTTTAATTGCTTTAATGTTCTTTCCGCATCTAAGTGACGACTTTTCCTTATCGACTGGTAATCTAAGAAATATTTTATTGCGGGTTTTAATGGTTTTACTTTAACACAAAATTGTAATAAACAACACTTAATAGTATTTACTTTTATTTTCCATAGTCAACACACATAATCACCATTCAATACTATTTATCTCTTATACAAAAACTGTATTAAACTTCAAAGTACACAAAGTGGTATATACAGGGTAGCGAGAAAGTACGGAAACACGGCAATTTTTCGGAAACCGCTAGAACGGTTTTTATAGATTTCGGTGGGTAAGGGTCTTCTTATGCGGCCGATATTATAGTGGTAATTACATTGTTGTCAAATCTTCCATTTTTGTGAAAATCTAATGAACGTTCTTATTTTAAATGAAACACCCTATATATTTTTTAAGTTTTGACGTCCATCAGAAATACTGATTATTTTTAATGTTATATTCCCTATACCTAAATTCCATAATTTCGGAGTTATTGCTACATTTATTAAAAAAAATGTTTAAACAAATTATAAAAATAAATTTTTTCGGCCCGCGTAGACATTATTTTAGGTTCTTTGGATGATTCGGAACAAAAAAAAGTATTTGTAATTTTTCCCTAAAATTAATCGTTTCCGAGTTATAAACAATTTAAAACTGAAAAAAATCAAAAAATGACGATTTTCTAGGTTCAAAAACACAAGTAAAAAATATTATTTTTTGGAAACTTTTGAAAAAATAGCACGAAGTGTCTAAATTCAATTTTAAACCTTATTTTATCATTTGCCGATAAGTAATTTGGGCTTATTTCATTTAAAACACTGTTTTTAGTTGTTAATGCAGCCCGATCGCCCGTCCTCTTATATGCGCTTCATTAACTATTAAAAAAAAACAATTTAGAATAAAACGTGCCAAAAAATCTTATAGGATGCTGACAGAAGAAGGTTTGGGCTTCAATGTAGGTACTTCGTTACTTCAAAAATTATTTTTTTTACTTGTGTTTTTGAACCTTAATAATCGTCATTTTTAGATTTTTTTTTTCAGTTTTAAATTGTTTATAACTCGGAAACCATTAACTTTAAAGAAAAATTAATAAAGACCTTTTTTGTTCCCAATGATCCAAACCCAAACAATCCAAGATAATAATAGGTTTGCTCTAGCATCAGTTTTAAACGGTTTGAAACCATCAGCGAATAGTCGACCAGCGCGAGTAAAGGGGATAGCACTGGTGACTGTATTATGTTCTCTCACTGACCAACCCAACTGTTTGCTGGCGGTTTCTGACTAGTTTTGACTGTTTGCTAGAACAAACCTATTGTCTATCCGGGTCAAAAAAATTAATTATTATAATTTGTTAATTTTTTTTTAATAAATGTAGCAATAACTCCGAAATTATGGCATTTAGGTATAGGGAATATAACATGAAAAATAATCAGTGTTTCTTAATGACTTCAAAACGCAAAAAATATACAGGATGTTCCATTTGAAATAAGAAAGTTCATTATATTTCAGAAAAACGGAAGATTTGACAACAATGTAATTACCATCATAATATCGGCCGCATTAAAAGACTTTTACCCACCAAAATCTATAAAAATCGTTTTAGCGGTTTCCGAGAAGTTACCGTGTTTCCATACTTTTTCGCTACCCTGTATATAATTTTATATTAGACATGAGAAATGTCATTATAAATATAATGATATAAAGTCACAAGGGTTCGCTCATGAACATGATGATGGACAACATCAATCCCAAATAGACTACTGCATGATAAGGAAAGAAGACATACGTGAATGCAAGGACTGCAAGGTAATAGTTAGTGAGACAGTAAGCCAACAACATAAGCTGCTTGTTCTGGACATCGAAGTAAAAAGCGAAACTAAACAAAAATATCGGAGAGGACCACAAAAAATCAAGTGGTGGCTGCTAAAAGATGAGAAAGAAGGTCTATTCAGGAGAAGAATAGTAGAAAAAATATGTTGGAACATGAAAGGAAGCCCTAATACAATTTGGAGAAAAATGGCCAGTAGTATTAGAGATACTGCTATTGAAATACTTGGGAAGTCGTCAGGAAAAAAATTTGAGAATAAAGAGACTTGGTGGTGGTCAAACGAAGTTCAAGGAAAAACAAAAGAGAAGAGAAAATTATATAAAAAGTGGCAAGAAACCAGATCCAAAACAGATCTTCAAAACTATATTTTGGCGAAAGAGGAAGCGAAAGTAGCAGTAGCAAAAGCCAAAGCAGAAGCGTATTCAAACCTATACGATCAACTTGATACCAGGGAAGGCGAAACGAAGATATATAAAATAGCCAAACAGAGAGCAAAGAAAGCAAAAGATTTTAATCAGATTAGATGTATCCGAGATGAAAATAATAAAATACTGGTTCACGAAAGGGATGTCAAAAAGATATGGAGAAAGTACTTTGACAGCTTATTAAATGAAGAATTTCACAGACAGCCTGTAGAGTCAACGGAGACAGTAGCGGCAATGGTCACCAAAATAACAAACGTGGAAGTGGCTCAAGCGCTTCAAAAAATAAAGAAAGGAAAAGCGGTAGGACCAGATGATATTCCTGGGGAAGTATGGAGAGCATTGGGAGAGACAGGAACAAACTGGCTAGCAGGTCTATTTAATAGAATTATGGAAGTTGAACAAATGCCAGACGAATGGAGAAGCAGTATACTGGTACCCAGGCGCGGATACAGAGGGGGGTCAACGGGTCCATGGACCCCCCTATTGTATTTAGTCTATAAGTATTTTTTTATTATCTATTATTTTTTTCTATCAACCAGAGCTCAATTCTTTTGATACCGTAGGTATCTGAGATTACTGAATTTTATCCTTAGAGTAAGCGTAAGTCGTATGGCTAAATCAGGGCAATAAAATATTTGCGGTACGTCTGACCCCCCTATTAAGAATTTCTAGATCCGCACCTGCTGGTACCTGTTTACAAAAACAAGGGAGATATACAACAATGTACAAACTACAGGGCTATAAAACTGCTTAGCCACACCATGAAAATATGGGAAAGAGTAATTGATAGACGGATTTGAAGAGATCGAAATATCCGAGAATCAATTTGGCTTTATGCAGGGCAGATCAACAACAGATGCAATTTTCATTATAAAGCAGTTGATGGAAAAATACAGGAGTAAAGAAACAAATGCTCATATGGTATTCATTGACCTTGAGAAAGCATATGATAGAGTTCCTCGAGAGATTCTGTGGTGGGCACTCAATAAGAAAGGAGTCCCTGGTGAATATGTAAAGATTGTCAGGGATATGTATGAGGGAGTAATTACTAGTGTTAGGACAGGTGTGGGAGAGACTGATAAATTTCGTGTGAAAGTAGGATTGCACCAAGGCTCTGTGCTTAGTCCGTATTTATTCTCTTTAGTTTTGGACCAGATAACTGCGAAACTACAGGGTAACATTCCATGATGCTTAATGTATGCTGATGTCGTGTTAGTAGGAAATAGTGAAAGAGACTTAGAAGAAAAACTGGAACAGTGGAGGCAAGCTCTAGAGGAAAAAGGTTTAAAACTTAGTAGGGCAAAAACAGAGTATTTGGAATGTTCATTTAAAGATGGAGTTACTACAAATAATATGGTATCTTTGGATGGTGAACTGATTGTAAAAAGCAATAGTTTTAATTACCTGGGATAGGAATTACAGAGTAATGAAGAAATAGATGGAGATGCATGCAGTAGAATTTGGGCTGGATGGATGAAGTGGAAAGAAGCGAGTGGTGTGTTGTGTGACAGAAAAATTCCAATGAAGCTGAAGGGAAAATTCTATAAAACAGCCATAAGACCGGCTATGTACGTAACTGAATGTTGGGCAGTGAAAAAGAAAGAGGAACAACGAATGCATGTGGCGGAAATGAGAATGCTTAGATGGATGAGTGGAGTGACAAAGAAGGATAAAATTAGAAATGAGTATATTAGGGGAAGTCTAGGTGTGGCACCAATTGATGCCAAAATGAGAGAGCATAGGTTAAGATGGTTTGGTCATGTTCAAAGTCGAGACGTTAATCACCCAATACGAAGAATAGCTGAAGTGCAGATTCCTGGAAGGAGTAGAAGAGGAACACCAAAGAAGACCTGGGGGGAGACGATAAGGCAGGACATGTTGGTAAAGGGGATTGACATTGATATGATCCAAGATAGAATTGTGTGGAGAAATGCAATTAGGGAAGCCGACCCCGCATAGGGATGAGGCAAAGAGAATGATGATGAAGGGTTCGCTCGCTTTTTCGATCGTTTGAAATGATTTACATAAACAGTAAATGTAGGAAATATTCTTTAAAAACCCTTTAGTTTCTACTTTTACCGGTAATTGTATACATTTCCCAGAGGATCTTGGTAAAAGTAAGAAATTCAAATTATAACGATCGACAGGCAACGGAATGCCACAATACATAACTGTAGAAATCATAACGATCTACATATTTGGATCTGTGTGAAACTTGCCAGAAAAATCTAAAGCTCTCACAAAAAGGTTTAGTAGTGAAAACTATACTATCAAAAAGAAATGAATAGTAGATGTCAAATAGATTTAATAGATATGCAAGTCCAAGCAGATAATTAATTCAAGTTCAATTTTGTCTACCAAGATCACAAAATTTGTACAATTACGGCCGTTCAAAACTAATCGTGCAGGAAAAGTTGCATTAGTTCTTCTTGAGATATTTTGTGCTTTTGGAGCTCGTAGCATTCGTTAAAGCGACAATGGACGAGAATTCTCCAACATAATTATAGAAGAACTGTGCTCTATGTGGAAAGATTTGAAGATAATGCACGGTAAGCTAAGATACAGTCAGTCAGAAGGATCTGTTGCGAATAAAGACATTGAAAATATACTAAATTCATAGTTAAAAAGCAATCAGACAAACAAGTTGTCAGAGGGTCTTCGATCTGTACAATTCGCCAAGAACGGAGCTTACCTTTCTGGCATCAAGTGCAGTCAGTATGAAGCTATGTTTGGAGTTCCTGCCCAAATTGGCTTCAAAACTTCATCACTGCCAGAAGATGCTTTAAAAGATATTTCGACTGAAGAAGCTTTAGAAGTAAAACAACAAGTAGAAGAAACCCAGTCAGGTCCTGATTCTGAAGAACGTGAAGAAGCAGAAGTGAATGAACCAAATGAGCTTCTAATATAACAAGAACCAGAAAAACCTGAGCAACCATCAGTAAATGAATCTAATGCGATTCTAGAAGAACTATTTTCTAATCAAATTTCAGAGAAGCGAGCTTCTGTAGCAAAAACGGACACGGACAAAGGAAGGTCTTGAAAAGCACACGAAGAAATTGCTGTAAGCATCAAAAACGTTCAGCTGTTTTTATGAGTGTTCAAAATGAATATTTATACGAATTGGGTACTAAAAAAGGGCGACTGCCCTTTTGTAAAAAACTTAAAAAAGTTGTATAGCAGAAATCAATTTACTATCTGCAAAGAATCGTTCATTTCTTTAGACATGGTTTCAAAATTAAACATTTCATTGCGCTAGTATGTTAGAAAAACGTCTTTGTCGGGTGGGCATGAATCTCAGCGATGTGCTTGCAAAGGTAAATGTAAAACAGATGTGTAAATGTAAAAAAATGGAAAGTTTTGTAATTCCTAGTTCCATAAGAGTTTGTCATGTCACAACAAATAGTAAAAGTACCTAAGTAAAGTAGTAGTATTAAGGAAAAAAACTCAAATCAGATTAAACAAAATGTCTCATGTTTTTAATTCAGTTCAATAAAAATCACACTTTTTGAATAGCTGTTGGAATTTATTATTTTTATTTCATCATTTTACTTACTTTTACCGCTGGTCCTTGGTAATTGTATACAATTACCGGTAAAAGTAGATAATTGAAAATAATCTGGTAATTGTATACAATTACCGGTAATTGTATACAATTACCAATTATTATCGACGCTTACCGTAACATATACATACATTGAAATTTATGATTCGGGAGTACTCCTAGTAGCATTTAACGTGTCTTCGTTTGTTTATTTCTACTGCATCTTGATTGTAAATTTAGTATAGAAACTTTTAAGTATTTATACTCTGTTCCCACTCCGTTCCAATTTGAACATATGTTTTTCTTTATTACAAATCATTATTTTCTATTTTCCGCAAATTCTAACCAATGTTTTAAATTTGATTTTATATCCAACGAAAGAACAAATTGCATATAATTTGGATCCCTTTCGGAAACCAATCCATTTAGAGAGTTCGTATCATCGGTGTTCGTTAAAACTTTTGTTTGGAACTTATGAGAATGAGGTAAATGTAGTTGCCTAATTCAGTTCGATTGTTCTCTTTGTTTATTCGAACCACTTGTAAATATTGTCATATATCTGTCCTTGTCATGTATGCCGTCAAAGGGGCATGATTAGAAGCATAATTGATTATCCCGTGGAGGTTCTTTTAGTTAATGCTTAGTAGTTTTTCATTTATTAACAAAATGACAGTGTTTTAGTTAAAATACTACTTGTACCCCAGCCAAGAAAAAAAAGCTGAAAAAGTCTTATACCAGGTATGTGAAGGTTCTGAATGTTATATGACAGGTAGCTGATGAAAAAACCGTGAAGACGTACAACTAATTTGAGCAGATTTTATCAGAATGGTGGCAGTTAGTTTTCTTCTTCTTTAAGTGCCATCTTCGTTCCGAAGGTTGGCGATCATCAGGGCTATACGTATTTTCGAAACTGCTGACCGAAACAAATCGTTGTTGCTACAGCTATACCATTCCCTTAGATTCTTTAGCCAGCAGTTTCGTTTTCTTCCTATGGACCTTTTCCCTGCTATCTTCCCCTGCATAATTATTCGAAGCAGTTCATATCTTTCGCCTCTTGTAATGTGTCCCAAGTATTGCAGTTTTCGTTTTTTGATCGTAAATATGACTTCCTTTTCTTCATTCATTCTTCTCAAGACCTCGACGTTTGTGACTCTCTCCGTCCATGATATTCTCAAGATCCTGCGATACATCCACAGTTCAAATGCCTCTAATTTTTTGGTATCAATCTTTTTCAGCGTCCATGACTCCATTCCGTAGAACAGCACAGAAAGTACGTAACATCTCATCAGGCGAAGTTTCATTTCAAGGCTCAAATCTCTTCCACAGAACACTCTCTTCATTTTAGTGAATATGGATCTGGCTTTTTCTATTCTTATTTTGATTTCTGCTGGGCTATTGTTGTCTTCATTTATTAAAGTGCCTAAATATTTTTATTTGCTAACTCGATCGATAATTTCATTGTGTAAATATAAATTTTGGACATTTCGTGTTGATTTCGATATTACCATAAATTTAGTTTTCTTTATGTTCAAAGATAGTCCATATTCTTCGCTGCAGTCTGCTATCTTATTCACCAATGTATGTAGCTCTTCAAGTGTTACTGTGATCAGAACGGTGTCGTCGGCAAATCTCAGATTGTTTAATCTAACACCATTTATTTTAATACCTATGGATTGCTCAGAGAGTGTTCGATTCATTACGTCTTCGAAATAGAGATTAAACAGGGTTGGTGACAGTGTACACCCTTGTCTCACACCTCGCTTTATTTCAATTTCTTCAGTGGTATTATTCTCTACTCTCACTACTGCTTTCTAATTGTAGTACATATTTGCTATTAGTCGGATGTCTCGTTTATCTAAATTCTTTTCTGCCAGGAGTCTGATTAAATGATCATGCCGCACTTTATCAAAGGCCTTGTTATAATCTATGAAACATATGAATACATCTTGATTTATGTGAAGACATCTTTGAGACATAACGTTCAGTGCAAACAACGCCTCTCTTGTTCCGAGTCCATGTCGGAATCCAAACTGGGTAACATTGATGTCCATTTCCAGTTTTCTGTGTACTCTCTAGTGTGTATAATTTTCAGGAATATTTTCAGTACATGGCTCATCAAACTGATTGTACGGTAATCACTACATTGTTTGGCATTCATCTTTTTTGGTATAATTTTTCCTGATATATAAATGCTATTGAAAAGTTCAACTAAAATGTTAATCGAGTCTTCTTCTATCAGTTTAAGGATTTCCGTTGGTATTTCTTCTGGACCTGGGGCTTTACCGTTTTTCATTCTTTTTAGTGCGTACATTTCCTCTTCCGTTATTTCTGGACCTTCGTCTCCTTGTATGTTACTTAGTTCAGATTGTTGTCTATAATCTGCAAAGAGTTCTTCAACATAGTTTTTCCATGTCTTCAACTGTTCTTCTAGTTCTGTTATTATGTTTCCGTTGACATTATACAGGATATTTGGCTGTTTACGTTTTTGTGTACCTGCAAGTTCTTTCACTTTTTTATGTACTATTGTGTTTCAATTTATTAATCAAAGATAGAATAAAAATTTTAATTTTTTTTAATATAATGCGGGCACATAAATTTGATGCACCCTATATATTGATTTGTAACTATTTATTATAAGTAGTTTTTAAGAAGTGATTTATCGTTAGTAACTTTTTCCCTGAAAAATAAAACACATTAGGAAAGAAAGTGATATGAATAGACAATAATTGTTCAGGGTATTTGGAGATTATAACGGTGTTTTGTTATGTACGAGGCCAAAAGCCACAGTAATTAGTTCTTAGAAAATTACGGTAAAGAAAGTTTGTAATTTTAAATATGTTTGTTTAATGATAGGAATATTTAGATAATTTCCGAAAAGTCATAAGTTTTGAGTAGAAGTATTGTTTGATAGACTGACTGGATTTTTCGAATAAAAAAAAGAGTGGGGAAGAAGAAATGTCTCTGATTGGTTTGGGAATTTGGAATGGGGAAAGTTTTGTTTGAATGTTGAGATAGTTTTGGAAAGAGGAATTCATTAAGTATTTGGCATCGCTGAAGAGCAGTAAACGTTTTCGTGGATAGTTAGAAAGCAAGTACCAGTGGTTGTTTGATAGTGGAGGATAGAGCTAAAAAGTGGAACGAGAGACAGATCAAATTGAGACGAAATACCTCTTTGATTCTGTATTATTGTGAGAAGGAGAGGAGAGAATTTTTGGAGCTGTTTGAATCGAGTGCTGGTTAAAAGAGGCCGGGCTCGTTGTTTTTGTTGGAGAATTGGTGCTGGTGTGCTGCTAGATTGAAACTTGAGAACGGAGAGGGCTTTGATGGGTAGCCTAACATAGTCAACAAGGGAGAGCTGTTTTGGGTCAAGAGAAGACGTCAGAGTGAGTGAAGCAAAAGGTCAGTTAATTTATGTGAAAGATATTTTTATGTTCGGAAACTAAAAGTTTGAGTAAAAGCATATGAATTAAGATTCCAATATTTCAAAAAAATAGGAAGTATAAGTAATTTTGCGAATACCTAAATTTGTTTGTTTAGCTTGTTTTATCAAAGTCGTCGGGAACAAACCGATTAATTGTTATTTGAACTAGAATAAATTTAAGTGGTAAAAATTCCATTCGGACAGCTGTGTCCACAGGTTTTAATTTGATCAATTTTTAGAGTATTGATTTTGATAATAAAAGACAATTCTGAATGCTTATTTTATATTTCTATTTAATCCCTTTTCCTAATATTTTTTCCCGATTAGAACCAACTAAGAGATACTGAAACCACGAGAGAAGATAAGTACAACATAAGATAATTTACATATTTTTTTTGTATTATAAAAAGCACCCTGAGATTTTTTCTTAATTTTTTTGTATGATTTGTGACAATTGGATAATTGACTAAGAAATAAATAATTGGAGTAATCAAATAAAGACTAATTGATATAAAAGTAATAAAAAGTAGATCATAACAGTACATAAAAAAATATCATGTTTTGCCTGCAATTGCTTTATTTCTTCACATTTTCTTTTATAAAAATCTTCCTTTGCTATTCTGATTTCTTTTTTGATTTCTTTCTGTATTTGTTTATACCTTGGTTCGTTTTTTCCTTTCATTATTCTCCGATTATCCATGAGAAGAAGGATTTTATCAGTCATCCATATTTGCTTTATTTTTGGTTTTTCTTTAGTCAGATTTTTCTTCGCAGGACTTGTTTTGCAAGAGAGTTTACAAATGGTAACAAATCAATTACATGTTCTGTCCGACAAAATACATGGCACGTTTTCGTAGTCTGACGTTATAAATTTTTAACCTGTTCCACAATTAAAATTGCCCCTCTTTCAGTATTCTCATACATCAAAGTTTGTCCGGCTAGACACCGTTAAGTTATTAACAAATTATCAGCTTGCTATTATTCAACTTTTTTTTGGTACGCGGGATCCAGGTCTAGATTCTATTGGTTAACAATCTGTATCATAATGAAGTTCATTATGATACAGGTAGTGAAATCCTAATTGATATATATTATAGTATGAGAATAGAAAAAATGTTTTTATATACCTTAAAAATGAAACCTCAAAGACTCGATTGCATATTACAGAATACCTTTATAATAGAGTTACTGTTTGGGCAAGTAAAGTAGTTTAAATAAAGGCTCTCCAGGATAAATAACTTGAATAAATTATAAACTAGTTGGTCAATCTGTTTAAAATTTAGCACACTTTAATAACTTACTAGCTGCCACAATTTTCAGTAATTACATGTCAGTATGCAAAAAAGAATGGTATCAACATCTATATATTACTGCATAAATAAGGGTGTTTTGCAATTATCGCCGTCAATTTTTTATGTACTTTAATTGGAGTCTCTCTCAAGTTTTTAGGGTCTACAACTTTTATTTGAATTATTTCTCCCCAAAATGTACAGGGTTATTCACTATGTTTTGACCCCCCCCCCCTGTAAACTGCTTTATTTATAGAATTAGAAAAAAACGTAAAATACAAAAGTTATTCAATTTTTAAATTATGATTTTTTGGCATATATATCGTACTAGTGACGTCATCCAACTGGGCGTGATGACGTAATGGACTATTTTTTAAATGGGAATAGGGGTGCGTGCTAGCTCATTTGAAAGGTTATTTAATTCCCTATTCAGTAATATAAACATTAACATTATTAATTATACAGGGTGTCAAAAAAAATTTTTTTAAATTAAATTAATTGACACAAAAAGAAGAATGTATGTAATTTATTTAATTCAAAATACATTCTACTGGTGTCAGAAAACAGAAATAAATGTTTATTAAACAATAAACATTACTTCTCACTTAAATTCAATGTTCAAGCTGCCTCCCATCTGCCTCTTGGCAGTTTGAACATTGAATTTAAGCAAAAATCAATGTTTAATAATAATAAACTTTTATTTCTGTTTTCTAACAGCAGTAAAATGTATTTTAAATTAAATAAATTACATACATTCTTCTTTTTGTGTCAATTAAATTAATCCAAAAAAAAATTTTTTCGACACCCTGTATAATCAATCACGTTAATGTTTATATTACTGAATAGGGAATTGAATAACCTTTCAAATGAGCTAGCACTCGACCCCTATTCTCATTTAAAAAAATAGTCGATTACGTCATCACGCCCAAAGGGATGACGTCACTAGTACGATATATATGTCAAAAAATCATAATTTAAAAATCGAATAACTTTTGTATTTTACATTTTTTTCTAATTCTGTAAATAAAGCAGTTTACAGGGGGGTCAAAATATAGTGAATAAATAACCCTGTACATATACCAACGTTTTAGAGGCAAAAAACATTTTTTTCTACGAGCGTGCAAAAATGTCTACTTTCGCGCACGCATTTTAGTTTAGAAAGTTTCACTTTTCCGCACGCGTGTTACTTTTCCGCACGCGTGTTACTTTTCCGCACGCGGTTTTTACTTTTCCGCACGCGTGTTAATACATGCAATAAACTAATATTTAGATATTATTTACTAATTTATTTCAAATATATCTTATTGTGTTCCTGTTTTAATGAAATTAACGCGACAATTCGATGAAATAAAATTATTTTGACACAATATTCGAAAGTCAAATCGGTAGACAATAACAGTCGATTTGAACCATCGTCATGGAAACCAAGATCGTAGTCATGCTAACTAATTATATTGAAAGTTTGGTTTTGACAACCTTGTCAAAGAATTAATTTGTGTATGTATTTTCATATTAATTAAATTAATTGATTAAGATTTGGTAATTTTTTAAAGACTCAGAAAAAATATTGTTCCTAACTCTTGCAGAAAGTCTCTTTTCCGCACTCGACTGCTTGCCGAACCCCCGCTTCGCCTCGTTCGGCAAACTGCAGTCGCGTGCGGAAAAGAATGACTTTCTGCACTTGTTAGCAAAATAACTATTGTTCACTTTTTAAGATTGTCAAAAAAATCAAAGCAGAATCAGCTTCACGTCTTCAATTTTTCATCAGTTACCCCTCATAGGTGTTACCCCTCATAGTTACCAAGTCCCCTGGTGAAAACTGTGTGGTTGCCGATGCAATTAAGCTTGGTGGTAACTATTTACTTAAGAAAATAAGAGATCTGTCTTTTTAACAGCCCTATACATACCAGACAAATAGTATATCACCTTAGTGATAACTAATTTACAAAAAAAGGGATAAAGCTGATTTTTAAAACTAGACTGGAAAACAAATTGGACTTTTACCAATCAATAGAATAAGGCGGTTTTCGTAGTTGATTCGGAACAAATGACTATCTTCAAAGTGTTAAGACGGTAATTGAAAAATCGATTGAGTACAATAGGCCACTTGTCCTTGCCTTTGTGGACTTCCATAAGGCCTTTGATATCGTTGAGCTAGCCGCAGTCTTGAGTGCTTTACATGTATGCAGTATAGATTATCGATATATTAAACTAATATACAACATCTATAAAGACGCCACAATGGTAGTGAACAATGTTAGTGACGCTGCACGAGAATACCGATCCCATACGAATTGGCAGCGGAGTGCGGCAGGGCGATACTATGTCACCTAAGCTGTTTATCACCGTTTTGGAATACGCCTTTCAATAGCTTCATTGGAGGAAGGAAGGTTTAAATATAGATGGACAAAATCTAACAAACTTGCGTTTCGTAGACTATCTGGTTTTACAGGCAGAAAATTTAAAGGATATTCGAATAATGTTGCAAGACCTTCAAGAAATGTGCTCTCAGGTTGCTGAGAGTTTGCGGAAAAGTAGGTACACATACCTTGGTCACGAAATACGAATCACGAGAGACAATCAAATATGCGAATTGAAACGAAGAATTATCCTCTTCTGGGCTGTATATGGTAAACTCAGAGACGTATTCAAAATGTCATTGGTGTGTCATTGCGGAACCATATAACAAACGAAGAACTACGATTGAGGACAGGAGTCACAGATGTTGTATGTCAGGTGGCTAAACTTAAATGGAACTGGGCTGGTCATGTAGCCCATCTGGCAGATGGGAGATGGACAAAGAGGTTGCGTTAGTGGAGATCAATAGCCGATAAAAGAAGTAGATATAAAAGATATAAAAAGAGTGACCACAAATTGGATTCAAAGCGCCCAGGACAGAAGACAGTGGACGGAAATAGGGGAGGCCTATATCCAGCAGTGGATGCAAAGGACTGATTGATGCTGACCCCTCATATACCTTTTAGAACCTTCAGATATCTGTGTAGATCAGACATGGGCAAAGTACTGCCCTTGGGCCAAGTCCGGCCCTTTGTGCAATTCACTGAACTTTATAAGTAACCCATAAAATTTACGCAACATAAAACCGAATTTTAGATGTTTTAAATTTTAAATGTTGTTGCGTCTTCGACCTCCAGAAAACTTTAGTCTGCAGACAACCAGAATTGCAGCTACAACTTAAAATGTAACACGGAATTAAAGCATCTATTTCTCGATGTTTCTAAAGCTGAGTTCTACAAGTACTCCGGTCAACTTACGCATCCGAGGCTACAAAAATGACCATCAAGCTGAAAATTGGCCGGATTGTTCAAAATACCATCATAAATGAAATCTAAAAAGTCCTCATAAATCCGACCCCTGCTAAAAATTTTACGCGGGGTCAAAGGTCACCAAATATGGTTTTTAGCGATTTTCAGCGAAACGGTAAGTTTTATCGTAAAATTAGTTCTAACAAAAAAGGTAGACTAGATAATTATCTATAGAAAATGCCTTATTACTTTTTTTCCTGAGAGGCACCGTTTTTGAGATATAACGATTCAAAAGTGGTAATCGTCGTAATATGCGCACACGTTTCCACACCGCCTTTGAGGTAGTGTTAGCGCGTTTTTTTAACGTAGTTTCCCCAGTAGGCCTATTCCACGGATCTGTTATGAATCGTTTAGTTTAAAGCTATTTAATAATTGACATTGGCAAGGGTTAAAAATGATAAAAGTTATATAAAGCGGTATAAATTAAAAAGAAAGGAAAATTTATCAAACTGGTTCATAATTTTCTAATACTTCTGCTTCCCTTGTTCTTCTTCTCATTGTTCTTCTTCCTCTTCTTCATCTTCTAGTTCTTCTTCTTCTTCTTGTTCTTCTTCTTCTTCGTCTTGTTCATCCTGGGTGCAAGTAAATTGTCATAATAATGACACATCGTATGGCTCCTCGATAGAATCAAATGAATCCTCAATTGTTGGTGATTCAACATTGGAGCACGACCAGTTTTGACCATTAGTACATGCTACCGAACAAAACAGTCCAACTTTTTTGCAACCACATTTAGCGCTACATCCCTTTTTACAGTTGCAAAAAATTGTGTTCAGGAGTTTTTCCGGCGCAGAGGGGAGTAAAGTTTGAATTGGTTCCAATGAACTGTCGACTAATTTCCATCCCCAGTCTTTTGGATCTAGCTGATAACCAAGCCACACTTGAACTTGGTAATATACCCGAAAAAGATGTTGATGAGCAGCCGCTGAGGTTGGAGGAAGACAAGATAACTTCGCTTGTTTTTTGTTTCGAGTACTTTTAAAAAAACATGCATATCGAAGCTTATCTAAGCACGTAGTTTTCTTAGGCGCTCCATACATAGAGAGAAGAAAGCTAATTCCATTGGAAATAACTTCTTGTGGAGTGGAATTAGTTTTTTTAAACCTCAGCACATTCAAGTAAATCTTGTTTTTCAAACATTTTAAAAACAATTGTTTTACCCCTCCTGAAAAATGCAGATGTCGTATCACAGCCAGTTATTGCGTGTAAAAATAATATATGATTTTGACATTTTGCAAAAGTAGATAAACTTTTCGATGAATATATTTCCGATTGGTGTTGAGCTTTTCCAGGTTTAAAAAAAAAGATTGTTTTTTCGATTGGAGTTCTACCAGTGAGTAATACGAGCAAGTCTACATCTTCACCTACAACAATAGTTGTATTTGTTAAATTGAATTGCTCTATGGCTGTTTCAATTATCATTACGTCAGCATCATTTTACCGATATTATTTTCAGAAATAAACTTATCTTTCAGCATTGAAGTGAACCGAGATTTGTTGTGAGTATTTGCAAGAAATTTCTGTTGATTGGTAGATACTGTCATAGATTAATCAAATAAAATATTAGAAGATGAAGATGTTGCTTAAGTTCAAACCCTTCTGAGAAAAGAATAGGTAGGGTGATTAGATTAGCCGACGAACGTGTTTATTCCACCAAAACCCATCTTTACAAATTGAACTAAGGCGCATAAATAAAAAGAATTATTATAAGTTAAAACTTTGTCATATCAATTTACTATTTCTGTTGGGATTAAGCCGTAAAATTCGAATAATTCTTATTATTTTTGCTTTACATTCACTTTGTAAAGATTTTTTTGTTGGCACTGTAATATAATACAGCTTATACATTGCATCCCTCGGTAGACCACAAGCTGTATAGTAGAAACATTATCATATTTATAATATCTTATATTATTATGTGTAATATAAGTTAAGCTGACCGAAATATTATGTTTACTTCAGTATTACAGCTTCAGTGATGTATATACCTGGTATACATGACGATTAGAAGTCTTTCAACTCTTTGAATCGTTGTATCGCAAAAACAGTGGCTCTTAGGAAAAAAACTATCAAGACATTTTTTTATAGATAATTATCTACCCTACATTTTTTGTTAGAACTAATTTTACGATAAAACTTACCGTTTCGCTGAAAATCGCTAAAAAGCATATTTGGTGACCTTTGACCCGGCGTAAAATTTTTAGCAGGGGTCGGATTTATGAGGACTTTTTAGATTTCATTTATGATGGTATTTTGAACAATCCTGCCAATTTTCAGCTTGATGGTAATTATTGTAGCCTCACTCCTATTTTTGAGTCTAACTAGACCGGTCTAAAGTCCCTGTCAAAATCAGATTTCCCAAACCTGAAATCTCACGATCCGAAGATAGTTGTAATGTTTGCATCTTCCTATATCTGGGAATAGGTGATTTCCACTTTAAAGCTTCGCAAAAACAGCATTAAAAACCGATTGGCTGAACAGTACTTAGACTATGGCCAGACAAGAGACAATTTACGGCGCTGTAAGAGCAGTAAAATGAAGCGCGAAAAATGGATCCTATCCTATGTTACTATGTTGCTGCGCGATATTTTACCGCTCAGTCTGGCCATCCTCCACACTCACCGTGGGAGCAATTTTCGCGCTTCATTTTACTGCTCTTACAGGGCCGTAAATTGTCGCTTGTCTGACCGTAGCCTTAGCTTCACTCCTGCGAATCAGCTTATCCCAGATTATACAAACTTTTAGAAGCTCAGTCTCAATTTTATGTCACATACACCTTCATACTCTTCCAAGGAATAATCTATTTATGTAACGTTTTCTATGCTTTTTACCATTTGTGTTGTAAAATTAAAATGTAAAGTTTATCACTAATAAAATCTTGTTTTCTTAATTTTTTTCGGCCCGCCTTGAGAATGTTTTTATTTTATGTGACCCTCCGCTTAGTTGACCCATGCAGGCGCGGATACGGGGGGGTCAACGGGTCCATGGACCCCCCTATTGTATTTTGTCTATAAGTATTTTTTTATTATTTATTATTTTTTTCTGTTAACTCTAAACTTTAAGCCATCAGTACAACACTAAATTACATGACAACCTCTTCCAAAAAATTGAAAGAAGCCATAAAATATAATAAAACACCTTTCTCTGAAAAATAATCTGCAGGCGCATTTGTTTGGGTACCGGTGGAACCATAAACAACGGAAATATTTTCCTCAATTCAAAGAATAACAAAAATGATATTTTAAAATGCAAATACATTACACTGGGTATAAACCTTATCTCATAAAAAGTCACGTTTCAAATTTGCGATACAATAAAGATATAAAAATTTGTATTTTACTAGATAATCCATGCGTACCTACCCATTGATGGTAGAAAGGTTAAACTTTATGGTAAAGAACGACCAGTGAGATTAATAGTCGTGAATTGTCTATCAATCCTTTTGATACCGTAGGTGTCTGGGATTATATAGTGTATTTTATCCTTAGAGTAAGTGTGAGTCGTATGGCTAAATCTGGAAAATATAATATTTGAGCAATGTTGCCACAGGTCTTGGACAACATTTCGGGAGACTGCTCCTATTCTTTCGGTAGAAATCGTTAAATTTCGGTAAATTTCATTTTTTGATTTTTTTGCTATCACGTTGAAAAAAAATGATACTTTAGGTACGAGTATTCAAAAATAAACTACATTCATCATCATATTATGATCAATAATCACCATTTATCATGAAAATCATTCAAAGTTCAAAATCGGTATACCTTTAAAAAATGTATTTTCTCGGCTTTCTAGGTATTATAGAGCAATTTTCTTCATTTTTTTTAATCCAAAGTAACTCGAGTAGAGCCGTCTAACTAACGCAATACTAAATATCAAGGATGCTTTAGTTTTGTCACAAGAAATTAATGTATTTATAATAAAATAATAATAAAATATTTTCCTGTTGTAGACTTTTTAAAAAAACTTACCACACGTGTACCTATTAACGTTCAAAATACAAATATTCTTATTTGAAAGCTATATAATTGTTTAAACAAGTTAAAAAATTTTGTTATAATAAATAATAGTTATAAGTTATTAACATTTATAAATTACTGCAAAAATAATGGTTTTTTGCAATTATCTCCAATTGTTTATGTATTTCAAATTAGAAACTATTAAGATCTAGAATATTTATTTGAATCATTTTTCTCTAAAATCTACAAGGAATGTTTTATAGGCAAAAACATGATTTTTTACACTTTATATTCGTTTAAAAACAAAACAATGTCGGATACTGAAGCAATTGAGAACGAGAAAATGTTTTAATGTTCTTTAGTTATGTCGAAATACTGTAAGTTAAAAAGGTGCAAAATAAATTTATCCTGTTTTAAGATTTTAATATAAATACATACTATTTTTAGTTTGGACTTATTTTCTATATCAAAATAAGCCACAATCTTTCAGTTTTCACTACTCAGATTCAGGTAGATACATTTTACTCCCAAAATCATAATATAAAAGGAAAAAAGGACTGGTCATAAAATTGATATCGGTAAAGCCGTATCTGCTGGTTCGCACATTGTGTCACAAGCTAATAGTAAAAGCAATTCAAGAATTCTTGAAAATTGCCTAAACTCTGTTGCCAAATCTATCCGCTAAAAAAAGATTTACTAATAATTTTGATTTTTCGTTAGAAAAAAAATCGGCAGATTAATTTGAAAATTAAGAATTTTGATTTTTCGGTAGAAAAAAAGGAGAGTTAGGTAGATCGGTAGATTTGACAGGTATTCGGTAGTTCTAGCGAAAAATCGGTAGCTGTGACATCACTGTATTTGAAGTAAGTCTGACCCCCCCTATTATGAATTTCTAGATCCGCGCCTGGACCCATGTCTGGTATAGATTTTTATTTGAAATCAACGATTTTTCACAGATAGACTGGTGTGTTGTGCCTGTTAAATGTCTTATTCAGCTAGAATCCATAAATTATTTAAACGTTAAACTTAAAAATATAAAATTTAGTTTTAAGTTTGAAATTTCTGAAAAATCGAAAAAAAGATTATGTACATCCGAACATCGAAAGAAGTGAATTTTCTCAGTTTTATGTAGTTGGCCTATTTAAACCTGTAAAATTATCTCGAATATTCTACAAAAACGAAATAAACGTTTCTGAAAGCTCGAATAACTGAACAATTATGTCTCGTATATCTCTGTTATATTTTACCTGCAACTGAAACTTTTGCGCTTTTATGTGAATTTAATTCATTTCCAACCTTATTTTTACCGGCTGTAATATTAGCGTTGCTAGCTCTAATTAACGGTTTTATATTCAGTATTACAGGTGTCATTTTACGGTTATCTGTTTTTTTGTACGTTCGCAATATTTCTTTTCAATAAAATGCTTAAAAGCGTTTTTCAGTCGGTAGTATTATAACATTGTTTTAGTTTGTTAATGTGAATTATATGTTTCCTCTACATTGAGATTTGCGTCGGCAGCTATTATCACAAAAATATCTTTTAAAACTAAAATCCTTAGAGTCAAACATGATCAACAAATTAAGTGATATTGCAAAAGAAGATTTAACAAACCGCTTTTGGAAAATAAAGAATTCTCCTCCACTGGCAGAAGCTTTCGTTGAAACCAATGCTGATCACATTTCTTTTGGTAAAAATAAAACATTGTTTATGTATACCATACCCTATAGATCACTAATAAAACCACACATACCCATATAATACCCAATTATACAGAATACCATCATATAAATCACACCCTTCTAAAATCCATATTAGGTGGATTAGTCAATAAGCCATTTATATATACAGATGGATCAAAAACAAAACACGGAGTTGGTTGTGGAGTTTTTATCCAAAATACAAAACAATCATTTATGTTTAAATTACCATCAATATGTAGCATATATACTGCTGAACTTATAGCCATTTGGAAGGGCATTACTTGGTTAACATCAAATAATTTACGAGATGGAGTAATGCTAACTGATTCTAAGTCTGCATTGGAGTCAATAAAAAGCATAAAATTTGAAAGAATGAAATGTCCTATATTATGCAATTTAAAAAATTTGATAGCAGATTTAAATATAACATTTGTATGGGTCAAAGGTAATACAGGTATACTAGGTAATGAAAAAGCTGATAGTTTGGCTAAGAAAGCAGTACTTAACGGAGTTCTTTGTAATATTTATACATTACCAGACGTCTTTCATTTGATAAAAAATAAAATAAGATTAAAATGGGAACGACAGTGGGAAAATACTGTAGAAAACTCACAAAATACCTACTTTAAAATACATCCTACCCTACCATCCCCACCTCTATATATTTTCAACTACCCTACTTCAAAATTCTTTTCGGCAAGTGTTTTTCGACTTAAAACAAATCATGGGCGATTTCCATCGCACCTTGCTAAGCTGGGCATTATACAGTCCTCGGCCTGTAGTTGTGATCAGAACTCTTACGGAGATCTAAATCATATATTTTTCGGTTGCAAAAAACATTTAAAAAAATCCAATGATTTAATTCGTACACTTATTGAAATGAAATATTTTCTTCCATTAAATCTCACACACATTTTGTTAGCTGCCAATAAAAACACCTTGGAACTTTTAGTAAATTTTATTAAAGAAAATAAAATACAAATTTAAAACGGCATAACCCACATCTCTGTAGTTATACTATAAGAAAATTCCTTTTACAACTTTCTGTGGCAAATGGACTTGATTCCATGCCATTATCTTTCCACACCTCTACATTGAGAAGAACGTAACGTATCATTAACTAATTGCGTTTACACGTTTTCTATAGGTCCCCGCGGTACCCAATTTTACAGTTGTTTTGGCAGTCTATCTTCTGTCATCCTCTATACATGGCCGTATCATATAAGTTGTTTTGTCGTATGTTATTTAGGCAATAATAAATTGATTTTTAAATACAGCACCTAGAAACCTGCAAATGTTTGAATTGTTTTCAAGATGATGTCAGAAAAAAGTCCACGATAGAAAAATCTGTGGAAATGCATAAAAGGCATCCAAAAGTGCATAATCATGGGGAAATTATCAGTTATGGGCGATTATTATCAGCACATATTAAAGTCAATATTGCAACCACATTTTTTTTAATGTATGGTAGAATTATTTTATTTTTAAATTAAATATACATACTCAGTACAATTCATAGATTACTCAAGAAAAACTTCAAGGAAAAATACTGAAAAATAAGCCAACGGTGGCAAATTTTTAAAAGACACCTCAAAATATAATGAATTTTGCGGTGGACATCAGAACACATCATTGGATCATGGTAAACAAAAAATTCAAAAAGATTTTATTAGCTTATGAAATTCTCAAGGTAATGCTGTCGAGTTTTTTTTTAATTTTATCTAAGTTTGAATTTTTGATATCACTCAGAAGTCAAAACAACTAATCTTTTTGCGAAAAAGGGTGAAAATTAACATATTTATTATTGTTAAACAAAAAATAAGCATACAACAAAAAATATCTTGACAGCGTTACCTCAAGGAATGTCTAAAGAAAATATATACAAAATTCCAGGTGGGTCGGTCAAGTAGTTTTTGAGTTACAATGTCTAAAGCCTTTGAAAAAAGCAGTTTTGAGGCAAACGCGTTTAAAGTATTGTCAAACTTTATTTTAAATTTCTTTTTTGTCTTTCAAATCTTAAAATGATGCACACCGAAATATCTTTTTGAATAACGGAGTAATTTACTAAAGAAATGGAGAACAGCTGTTGACCGTTGTTCATTACGTTCAATCAAGTCGAAGGTAGGGCTATTCAACACTACATCCCTACATTCGACTCGCTTTGCAACAATTTCGTGCCAGCGCGCTTGAACGTAGTGAACAAAGGTCAACACCTGTTCTCATTTTCTTCAGTAAATGACCTCGCGATTTAAAAAGATATTTCGGTGTGCATCATTTTACGATTTGAAAGACAAAAAAGAAATTAAATAACCAATAATTTAAACGCGTTCTCCTCAAAACTGCTTTTTTCAAAGGCTGTAGACATTGTAACTCAAAAACTACTTGACCGACCCACCTGGAATTTTGTATATATTTTCTTTAGACATTCCTCAAGGTAATGCTGTCGAGATATTTTTTGTTGTATTCTTATTTTTTGTTTAACAATAATAAATATGTTGATTTTCACCTTTTTTGCAAAAAAAATCGTTGTTTTTTACTTCTGAGTGATATCAAAAAGTCAAAATTAAATAAAATTAAAAAAACTCGAGAGCATTACCTCGAAAAACTCATAAGCTAATAAAATCTTCTTGATTTTTTTGTTTACCATCATTCAATGATGCGTTCTGATGTCCACCGCAAAATTCATTATATTTTGAAGTGTCTTTTAAAAATTTGCCACCTTTGGCTTATTTTTCAGTATTTTTCTTGAATTTTTTCTTGAGTAATCTATGAATTGTATTGAAGAATGCCTATTTAATTTAAAAATAAAATAGTTCTACCATACTTTCAAAAAAAAATGTGCTTGAAATATTGATTTCAACCCCTACAGCCCCCCTTAATGATAGCTAGGACACGATTTTGATAGGCAAACCATGCTGGTCGTGTTTGTCTATGTATGAAATTTAATAAAACAATGTTTCATCCGGTAAGCAGATGGGTACATTTCGACCTCCTATTCGGATCCCGTACTATAATAGATTCGCTATTACTAAAATGAGGAAACTTGCATGCAAAGCTGATAAATAACAATTACCTCATCGCCTCAACAAAGAAAACAAAAAAAGTCTTACATGTTCACAAAAGACTATTCTACTTTAAATTTGCGTGTTCCGAAGAATATAGCGATGGTAAAAAGTATGAAAAAGTAATCAATAAACTCAAGTGTACTTCAACAAACAAAATAAAAACAAAAAACATAGGATTTAATAACAAAATGAAGAAAAATTAATGCAAGAACTACTTTTGCATTGATATATATAAAAAAATATATTTCCTTTTATAAGACAAAAATCCAGTAAAAAAACTGTCATCATTAGTGGACAGCCATCAATAGTGAATAAAATAATATAATTATCAATAGTAATAAAATTTAAATTGTCGATTTAACGTTTTATTCTATGTTAAGAGGGCAAATGTACCTGTACAGGTAAACACAAAATCAGGGTGATTGATTAGTGTGAAAAAGCTTAGTAGATCCGCTAAAGTAATAGATAGCAATAAAAGTTAATAACAAAAATTGTAGCTAACTTTTAGCTTCACATTACAAAATTAGTTAGAATGTTACAGGGTGTTCGATAACATAGTGGCAGACCAAACTTTTGTTTTTTTAAATAGAACACCCCATATTTTATTTTATATTCGAAATCTTCTTAACTTCCCCATCACAAAAATATAAAGGTTTGTTATGTTATACAGGGTATTTACAAAGTTATAACCAATGTTCTATGAAAATCGTAATAAGTTCAGCTCCCTGTATAAATAATAATAAGCACAACAGCAATGGTTTATTGGTGCCATATTTTTTTGTTGATTGTCAAAATTTATAAAAATCGTTGATATTGCTAATTTTCTTTATATCGAATACAGGGTGAGCCAAAACGCAAGTACATTATTTTCACAGTAATTTTAAATAGAACACCCTAATTAATAAAAACTGACAAATTTAGGCATAGGGAATATTATACAAAAATTTAAAGTACGGTAATGCTATTTTTCGATAGTAATATAAAATACAGGGTGTTCCATTTAAAATTTCTGAGAAAAGAATGTACTTGCGTTTTGACTCACCCTGTATTTGATATAAGGAAAATTAGCAATATCAACAATTCTTAAAAATTTTCACAATCAACAAAAAATATGGCACCAATAAACCATCGCTGTTGTGCTTTTTTTATTTATACAGGGAGCTGAGCTTGTTACGATTTTCATAAAAAATTGGTTATAACTTTGTAAAAGCCCCACACAACATAACAAACCTTTATATTTTTGTGATGGGGAAGTTAAGAGGATTTCGAATATAAAATAAAATATAGGGTGTTCCATTTAAAAAAATATAAGTTTGGTCTTCCACTATGTTATCGAACACCCTGTAACAATCTAACTAATTTCGTAATGTGAAGCTGAAAGTTGGCCACAATTTTTAATATTAACTTTTATTGCTATCTATTACTATAGCGGATCTACTGAGCTTTATCACACTCATCAATCACCCTGTATATTGAACTTAAATTATTTTAGGACGAAAAATTTTTTTGTCATTACTTTTTAAACCACAGAAATGTCTGGCAATTACAGTTCATATTTCTAATAATGTTTGAAAAGAAATGACAAAAAAATTTTTCGTCTTACAATAATTTTAAATTCGATATGTTTACCTGTACAAGTGTGCTGCGCAGTAATGAACGCAACCTGTATCAGTAGCCAGATGGCCGGGATGGTGTTCGAGGAAGCATAGGGAACAATATATGAAAGAATCAGCCGTCTTAAAATGATTTTGTTCCGACGTTGCTAGCTCTTTGTCCATATATTGTTACAACCTTGTAACATATCGATCTTAACATAATTTATCGCATTTTCTACTACTTTATACACGTCTTCGGACATCTGCCCTTTGCACGTTCTAATTAACTCGAATATGAGAAAAGTCATTAAATCAGTACTCCGTTGGTGTTGTCCGTATTTCCTTTGACTGTCACAAAACTTTTTGACTTGAAAATCTTTGCTTTATGAAAACAAATTTATAATATCGACCCCAAATGTACTTCTTATTTTTACTATATGTGGCTTAATACCGCTCGCACTAGAAACATAATCCCCGTTCGATATTATTGGATTTAATGTTTCTCGAAACTCTAAAAGCCGACCGAACTAAAAGATTTCTTTGCTTATAATTTAAATTAGACACGCACAAAAGTTAATTGATTTTACCCTTCGTTGTAAAAGTCTAAAGAAGCCGATTTCTTATGCTTCTCAGTTCGTCAGTTAGTAATCAACCAGTCACAGTTAGTCGGTTGCGTTTAATACAGCTCAGTGTATTTTATTTCTCACTGTACATTAGGGTGGATCGATTATCGCAATATTTTTAAAAAATTTACACATTGATTTGGAATACCCACCAAAAGTTTTCTTTAGTAACGACAATAAAAAAGTGTTATTACAACTTTTTGATAAAATTACATCTTCTGCCCTCTACCGGCATTTGAAAAACGAAAAAAAATGTTGGAGTAATAATTACAAAATAAAAAAAAAATGACAAATTGAATTGGAATACCCACATAAATTTACCTTTAGTAACGACAATAAGAAAGTATTATTACGACTTTTGGATAACATTTCATCTTCTGTCCTCTAAAGGCTTCTAAAAAACGAAAAAAAAACAATTTATTGACATTATTAACAGAAGCCCGGTCCTGGCGTCCCTAGTTTGTTTAGTATATTGGTCCCATCTTTGGGGTGCGGGTGCTGCGACTTTGGACTTTCAAGAAACAAACTGAGAAGAGCAAGAGATCAATGAAGAAAAGGTTTTATGCAAAATTCCCCCGAAACTTTGAAAGCCGTATATTTTGACGAAAGGAAAGAAAATATTGAAGGCAAGCCCCACAGAAGAACCGCACTCGAAGAGCACGTTTCATTAGTTCAAGAGCCAGGCTCCACATTTTTAGGTCACGCAGTACCTCTTTCTGGATCGGCTCTAAGCATTTGTCAAAGTATTGTGAACTTTTTAGAGAGTTATAGGTATAATCTAGAAGAACTAGTGGTAGAAGGATATGACTGAACTGTGGTAAATACCGGAAGAAAAAATGGTATAATTTCTCAACTAGAGTTAAAGTTAGGCCGCCCTTTACAAAGATTTATTTGTCAGCTTCACGCTAATGCATTGCCTTTACAGCATCTTTTCCAAAAGCTTGACGGTCAAACTCAAAGTCCAAGAGCTTTTGTAGGAACTGTAGGAAATCAAATAGTTAAATAGTGCATTGCGAAAATATGCCGGTTGTAAACTGTGACATTATTGACTGTGAGTTACCAGAAGTAGATTTAATTGACTTTAGTGCCGATCAGAAATATTTGTTTCTTTGTGTCGCAATTTCTACAGGGGAACGTTGTGTGGATTTATTAAACCAAAGCCCTGGAAAGTTAAGTAATTCCCGATGCCTAACATTGGCGAATCGCATTATACGTCTTTATGTTAGCACTGAAAATCCAACATCACAATTAGAGGAACTGACCAAATTTATTGTCACGGTTTATACTCTTGTATGGGTTCAGATCAAATGCAATTCATCATGTGTGAATGGTGCGAAGTGCAAAGCATGTTTTACAAACAATTAAGCGTAGTCGATACTTAGAGCAAAATTTGAAAACTTTTATAGACCCTGCAATTCAAAGAAATGCTTATTTTGTGCATCCGGAAAATCTTCTGCTATGCATGCTGCATGACACTCGCCCGCATATAAAAGAGCGACTTCGTCGTATTCTCAATGCAAAAAACTAAGGCCAATAATGATTCATCTAACATCCGACCTTTTACTATTCCACAAATTAATTTTAAAGCAGATGGTATTGATCTTATTAATTGACAAAACAATAAAATAACTTGCCCTCCATTGCTTCAAGGTTAGAAAGTAGAGGATTTGAAAAATATTATTTCCGGATCTCCTGGGAAAATCATTGACATCGCTACATTTCCCTGCCACACCCAATCTGTAGAGATAATCGTGAAGCTCGTAACTGAAGCATCTTCATCGGTTCTTGGATCACAAAAAAGAGACAATTTTATCAAAGCAAAAATTGATTCGCGCAAAGATATGCCAAAATTTGAGTCCAAAAAAGACTACAAACAATAGATAATCAAAATTAAGGGGGATGGTAGGGAGTGGGTAGAAGAATAAATATGACATATTTAAAAAATATTTCAATTGGATATCATTTTTATAATAATAACATGTACTTATTACTTAACTTTTCATTTAAAATCGTAAGTTCGTATTTTTTATTTTTTTATTTTTCAACCTCCGGTAGACGGCAGAAAATGAATTTTTTTTTGAAAAATCGCGAATAAAGATTAGGTTTGTAATACAACTTGGCAACTTTTGCCCACTATTCCAAAACAGTTTTCGAAACTTGAATTGAATGCAAAAAGTTTCATTGAGACGCATCCAACTGCAAAAATTTGGTAGGTTTATTGCTTCCTTGCCTATAAGTAGAGAAATGA
The DNA here is from genome assembly GCF_917563875.1 of Diabrotica virgifera virgifera. NCBI lineage: Eukaryota > Metazoa > Arthropoda > Insecta > Coleoptera > Chrysomelidae > Diabrotica > Diabrotica virgifera. The sequence continues at coordinate 73,264,009 of NC_065448.1, forward strand.
TTATCTTATACTTGATAAGTAGGGGAGTGCATATAGATTTTCACTTCGGAAAAAATCAAACAAGCTAGAACTTTTTGTAATTTCATTAAGAAATGTTTAATAAACAACATATCAAAAAGTTCTACTCGAGAAGTGGGTGCTTCATTTTTTATTAAACAAATGAACTACGAAATTAGATGTTTTTTTTAAATAACTCCGAAAATATAAATTAAAAAAAAAACTGACTTGACCATTGACAAATTCAGAAAATTTTACAAAAAAAACCTTATATACCCTATTCCACGAACATACGCCTGTTTTGGATTACTTCGACAACGAATATTTTACTGTGCAAAATAAGAAGAACGAAAGTAAATTGCAAATTACATTGTTGTTTATTGGAATAATTATTAGCGCCATTTACTTTTGTACTTCTTACGTTGCACAGTAAAAATATTCGTTGTCGAAGTAATCCAAAACAGGTGTATGTAACAGGTGACCCATATAAAGAATTTTCTAAAATTAAATCTGTATCTTCTATAATGTTTTATTTATAACGCTAAAGTCACCCTTCTCACAAACATTGGCGCACTGTAAACTAGCGTACGGCGAAGTGTATGGTTGAGTTATTTTAATGTAATTCTTTAACTAATGGAGCAAATGAAATTTTACAAATTGAACGTGAAAGAAGAATAATTAAGCTATCTTATGGTTATAATAGAAAGAAACAAAATCTATGGTCATAAGTACGGTGTGGGCGGAAAGTGAGCCTTACATGAATTTTGTTTAAAAATTATTTAAAAATGTGTAACTAATTCAATTTTTCCTATTAAACTCTCAATTTTGCACAACTTACCTTTCAAGCGTCTTACTAAATGATGTTTATTCAAAAAAAATCTCAAAAATTTAATTCAAATGATATGACGCCTCAAAAAATGTAATTTTTGCAATCTTCGTAGTTTTATAGAATTACCACCACTTTAAGGCGGTATTACTGAAGTTTGAACAGATCTATTACAGTTTTATAAGTACTTTTTTAAAGCTTAGAATGTAATATTTAAAAAGCACTAAATTATTTTACTTTAGAAATGAAATAAACTATCTCTTTTTGAGAGAATTAAGAAAGATAACAAAAATGTAATGTATGGTAATGTATGTAATGTATGATAACAAAAATGTAATACAAAAACCGAAAATTACCAGCTAAAAAAATGTTTATACAAAGTGATCAAAACTTTTTTCGGTAAAACTTACCTAAAATACATTTAATAATAAGCTTCAAGAATAATAAACGTTCAGTAAAAAAAATTTTTTTACGCTCTTATACTTACATACTCTTAGTATGTCGGCTTAACTTGGAACCCATTGATAACTTTTTTATTACCAGTTTTACGGAAAAAAGTTATTCTTTATAAAATACTCTGAATCGTATATAATCTAAGATGCAATCATCAAATATCAGATTTAATTAATTTTATACGAGGTATGTCAAAAAATATGAATTTCACTAAAGAGTAAAGTACATTTCACAATATCGAATTGTGTTATTAAGAAAAGTTGTTTGGAATTAAAAAATTAGTTTTAGTGTTCTAAAATATGATAAAAAAATGTGATTACATCCTTCTAATTTAAATATTGTGAATAATAAAGGCACTTTCTTAATAAAAATTCATATTTTTTACATACCTCGTATAAAATTAAAAAAGTGTGATATCTCATAGTTGTATCTTATACTTTAGACCAGGGAGAGCATTTTATGAAGAATAACTTTTTTCCGTAAAAGTGATAATAAAATAGTTATCATAATTATAATAAAATGATGATGAGTATCCATAATTTGAGAAAAAATTATTTTTTTTTTCAATTAGAATAATGTAATTTTGTATATTTAAACATAGTTTTTAATTTCAAACAACTTTTCATAATAGTATTTTTTTATATTCTGGAATATAAAAGTACTTTACTCTTTAACGTAATTCATATTTTTGACATAACTCGTATAAAATCGATAAAATTTGATATCTGATGGTTAAGTTTTAGATTTTTGACTATCCAGAGCATTTTATGAAAAAAAAAAACCTTTTTTCCATGTTTTCCATGTGGTTCCTATCTACGCATACATACTGTATAAGAGCTTCTGTATAAGATCTTTCAAATTGCAAAACCATATTCGGATTCAGCATAATCAAAAACAAAATAGAAACATATTTGATCAAGACAAAGTAAAATGATAAATTTAACGATATTTTTAAAATTATTTATACAAAACAATTATTGTTATTGTTTAAACAATTAGCGGCCAAATCTGCGAGTAGAAATTTTTACTTTAACAAATAAAACTTTTTAGTTTAACAAATAAAACTTTTACTTTAACAAACAAAGTATTGTATAAACTAACAAAAAAATTTTAGAAAAATATAAGCTTGTTTGAATGTTTCCGCAACAATGCATGCATGTTTTCGTTCTAATTGCACTCCCTAAAGGCCTAAAGTATGTTTATTTTAGCTTACAATCCCATGTAAATGATAAATATCAATAAAACGATTATTTTTTTTGCTTTCACATTGTTATTTTCAATTCTCAATTGCGTTCGACTGTGCAAAATTATAGCAACATAAACTACATCGCCGCTCGAATTATCTCGAGTATGCACAGGTTGTTCAGTTTAGCGCTCTCTAATTAACTCGAGTGTGCACGTTAAGGGGTTAGCCTTATCGTAAAAATATTAAGAGCCAAAAAAGCTTAAAAACATTGTGTTTAACTAATGGTGCCACAACAATAATTTAATTGGAACGTACTTACACAAATATTTGGGGAGGCTTAAAGGAACAAAACCCCATGAAATTTTTATGGGATACAAACATTTCACTGCTATTTTTTTAAGATGTTCCTGCCATAAGAATGCCATATGTCCGTTTTCAATATAAAAATTCCTAATAGTTTTCGATAATTGGTAAAAGTTACCTTTGTAACTTCAAAGGGCTGTAACTTTTTTAGTGCAAGTTTGTACTGTCGAGCTATTTTTGGTCCCAAAATATGTGATTTAATTTATGACTTGCCCTTTTGTTACACCCTGTATATTATATGGAAGTTAATGTTTCAATCCTTCCCACTAAAATACCTGAAGTATTTTCTTCCGGCTAAAATACCTGAGGTAGAAAGATGGTTAAATGAGTCGGATATTTTGAAAATGACTTACTCAAAAGTGTCAAACACCATATATTATACCTGTGTTTATAATTCTAGACACCGCCTCCGTAACTTGCGGCCGATTGTAGTAAACATTTTCTATGTTCACCAAGCTTACAATCTCCGTTCCTTGTTTTCATAGTCTTTCACCGACTAAATTAATTCTCGACGCTTAAGAAAATCTATGGAACAGCTTGAGATTTATTTGATATTGCCTCTGGATGAAATCACGTTACTTTTCTCATGAGTATAAGCTAAGCATAAAACAAAAGAGGGTTTAACACAGTAAACGGATATGAACATTAAATTGAGATACATACTGGAAGATAAACATCCAAATTCATACAGTGCGGTGGAATAAGTGTTGCCCCCCCCCCCCGTTAACTTGTTTATTTTAAAAATATAAGCAAAACGCTCGGACAGGTCGATTTTTAAACTAATCATAGTATATCATAGCATCAACGTTTCGAACTTTACGCGATCCCTCTTCAGGTGACAGGCATAACTTTGATTTTTTTAAATGGTAAAGTACATCATGTGACACCTCATTTAACAGCTTTTAAAATACTGATTTCAAAAATGTATAATACTTTAATCCTTTTTGAGATCGCAATCCCCAAAATTTCGATCGAACTCGTTTTAAACGCATTTATTTTTTTCGGATTCTGAGAAAACTAATAAGTATTTTTGGAAAATTTTAACGCAGAATGAAAGATTAGATTATTACCGAGGGCTGACAGTTCCTTAAAATAAACAAGAAGTTTCATTTGAATGCTATATTTGAAATTAAAAATCACACTAAATTTTATCTTTTTTCCGCCACTGTGACTTATTAAAATAAACATTATAGGAGTTCTCAGCGACTTCGGACCATCTAGAATACTGTAATATTTCATTCTGCGTTTAAATTTTTCAAAAATATTTATTAGTTTTTTCAGGATTCGAAAAAGATGATTGCAATTAAAAAGAATTCGACCGAAATTTTGCGCCTACGCTCTCAAACAGGATTAAAGTATTATATATTTTTGAACTCAGTATTTTAAGAGCTTTTAAATGAGGTGTCACATGATGTACTTTCCTATTTAAAAAAATCAAAGTTATGGCTATCACCTGAAGAGGGATGGCGTAAAGTTCGAAACGTTGATGCTATAATATACTATGGTTAGTTTAAAAATCGACCTGTCCGAGCGTTTTGCTTATATTCTTAAAATAAACAAGTTAACAGGGGGGGGGGCAACACTTATTCCACCGCACTGTATAAATGATAGTAGAAAAAAAATAAAGAATAAAGTCCATAAGGAAAAAATTTCCAGTAGCTGGCTGTATACCATTAATTACAAAAATTACAGAAAATATCTTCTGTGTAAAAGGTATATTTATTTGAAAACCCCAATAAAGGGCTACATTAAAAAACAGAACGGTTTCGCTCTAAAGAGAGCATCATCAGTGTTCTTTGCAAGCTCTACATTATGGTGGCTTAGCATGTAGAGCTTGCAAAGAACACTGATGATGCTCTCTTTAGAGCGAAAACGTTCTGTTTTTTAATGTAGCCCTTTATTGGGGGTTTCAAATAAATATATCTTTTACACAGAAGATTTTTGAAGTTATACTTCTTTAGGCGCGATAGGGAGTGAATTTTTATTATTCTATAATATAAAAATGGAATGTCAGTTCAAGTATAAGTTTTTGTAGATACTGTCCTGTAATTACGTTTGTAGAAAAAATATTGTATGAGATGCGTGTTATACGTTTTTAAGGCACTCATGTGAATTGCAGAACTCGCTATCGCTCATTCTCCAAACTTTCACATGCGTGCCTTAAACGTATACTTTTAACACTATATCATAAATAACTATTATGTATTATAACAAAAAATTTTAATTTGTTTAAATAAAGATTGTTTAAATAATCATACAGCTTTCAAATAAGAATATTTGTGTTTTTACCGTTAAAAGGTACACTTGTAGTAAGTTTATCTAAAAAAGTCTACAACTGGAAAAATATATAGTTTACTTTTCTTATAAATAAATTAATCTATTATTACAAAACAAAAGCAAGTTTGACCTTTAATAATGCGTTAGTTAGATGGCTCTACTCGAGTTACTTGGGAACAAAAAAAAGAATGAAGAAAATTGCTCCATGGGAAGCCGAGAAAATGCATTTTTTTAACGTATACCGATTTTGAATTTTGAGATTACATTTTCTCCAACTTAATTTTTTATTGGAATTTTGGTATTTTTGGCAATTTTCATTCGTAATATCGATAGTTTTTATTGTAATAATATATGTTATGAGTATTTTAAAGATATATAAATTCTTGTGGAGAAAGACGACAAAAATAAAAAGGTGACGGTTCGAAAATGATAATACTGTTGTTTATATCTTTGCCGTAAATGCCGGTCAACTTTGATCAGTTGTGTCCCAGAAACCACTTATCACAATTAAACGTTTTTTCTTTTAAAATAAGTGTCCTGTCACATTGTTTCCAATACCGTTTTCATGATTTAACTTAATTTAATATTTCCCGAGACATTCTATTTGTTTATAAGCTAAAAAATTGTTTATAATTTTAAAATATTCCTGAGGCCGCTTAAATAGTCCAATTTTAATTCTGTAAAGGACATTAGATTGGTACAGTGTCTTTTTATACAAAAATCATAGCTATTCTTATGTACCATAATTATTGTGGTTATTAATGCGACCGTAAATTTTTAATTAGCAATTCAATTGTTGCTAAACTATTCATTCAATTTCCATCGGCTTCTGGAATTATAATCTATACGTAAAGAGCTTTTATATTACCAAAATATTTAATTATTGATAAATAATTACTTATCTAAAATTTTAGTTGAAAATTAAAGATTTTGTTGGAAAAACCCGCATATTCCGGGGAAAATTTTCGTCGAAGTAAATCGGAAAAAACACGTCTCTATGCAGAATTTAATTACGGTGAATTTTTATTTGGGTGTTTTTGGTGTAAAGTTAAAATCTTTGGAGTTATAGAGCAAAAATTGAAAAAAAAACACGATTGTCAGGCGTCATTTTGTTTATAAAAAAAGTAGCACACTATCTGCGGACTTGGCATACCTATATTATTAATATATGCAATCATAAGATTCGATTCCAGCAATAAAATTGCTGGTAAATAACTTTTCCTTGTATTTTGCTAATTAGCCCAGAGTAAATATTATTTTGTCGCATAAATTCAACTAACTTTTACTAGCGTACGTTTTATTTAACCTGTGATATTTTTACTTATGTTTGAAAAAAAATATAAATTTTATAATTTTGTATCGGTATACAAAATGTCTTGAAAAAAATTTGCAAAAACATAAACTCTATAGTTATTCTCTAAATATCTCTTCTTCTTCTTCAGCCTTAAATAACCCAACTTTGTACATAGGCCTCCCCCAGTTCAATCCAGTGTTTTCTATTTTGCGCCACTTGTTTCCAGTTGTGTCCTCCAACCTTCTTAATGTCATCAGCCCATCTCATTTGTGGCCTTCCTCTGCTTCTCCTTCCTAACCATGGTCTCCATTGTTGTATTTCGTGATTCCATCTTTTATCCTTCAGTCGAGCATTGTGTCCTGCGAATCTCCATTTTAATTAGGCAGCATGTTCTCCTGCGTCTTTTACGTTGGTTTTTGGTCTAAATATCTACAAAACAAAAAAATGCAACAAAAGATAGCATGTACTAGTTTCTAACAAATAAAATACAAATATACAGGGTGTTTCATTAAATAAAATAAGAAAATTTTGTATTTGAAAATAGTGATCATACTGTATATTGTACAAGAATAAAAAACCGCTAAACGCCGTAAAAATGAGTGGCGCATACAATATTCCAGCTACAAAAGATCTGATATGAATATTACGTGGCGCGAAAATGTATTTTCGTTTTGATGCAAAACAAAATTCTAGTTTTATTTTAAAAGATTTTTCCATAATATTTGCTCAATTTGAAGTAAAACGCGCCACAAAAGAGTAAATTTGATACATTTTGAATTTTGAAACTCTTTTGTGGCGCGTTTACTTCAAATTTAGCAAATATTGTGGAAAAATCTTTTAAAATAAAACTAGAATTTTGTCTTGCATCAAAATAAAAATACATTTTCGCGCCACTTAATATTCATATCAGATCTTTTGTAGCTGGAATATTATATGCGCCACTCATTTTTACGGCGTTTAGCAGTTTTTTATTCCTGTATCAGGAGTTTTTCAAAGTTATTTATAAATTAAATGTATGAAGCTGAAGCAATGTTTCTCGATTACACGTTAAGCTTTATAAATGGTTGCTTTGTCGCATTATCTCCCAAATGATCTAGTGTCCATCGAATGTACACTCGATTTTTTTTTCTATTCGAATTAGATTAAAAAAAATATTGGGATGGCCGGTAAATGAACTCAGATTGCCCGTTGCCAGATCAAATTTAGCGTCGTAACCACTACAACTACATAAACCATTTCGGGAATATTCGTTAATTGGCATATACTTTTGTAGTTTAATAACTTCTAAACGGCTTAACCGATTTTGATCACTAAACATGAGTTTGAAACGTATTGACAAGTAGTATCTGATGCATCTAAGGTCAAGTATGATAACTGAAGCTATTGCAGGAATTATTGAGCTCGAAAACCCGTTTTTTCCCATAGGAAATAGATTTGATCATACTTATGAAGCCTATAACTCAAAAATTCGAATTTTCCCGGATATGAGGTATATAGGGTGAGGCAGATAACTGGCCTATTAGAAATATCTCGAGAACTAAAGGCAACAGAATAATGAAAATTGTAATAAAGGGGTTTTGAAGGATGATCTATTAAATGTCTTTGCAACTTCCGGTTAACCGGAAGTTGCTTATAAGTTCGTTTTTTTAAATGGGGCACCCTATACATTTTTACATTTTTGGATTCTCCCCAATATCTTCTTTCTTAAAATATGAGTCTTTGTAATATTATACAAGGTATTTTACGAGATATTTACGTTTTTTTATTAATTTCGTAGCAATATTCACACTCTGTAGAATTGTAATAGTTTGACATTAAAAACTCTGCTTACGTTCAAATGATTTTTAATATACTCTACTATTGTTGAGAATCATTAGTATAGCTAATTTTGAAATTTTAGTATACAGGATTGGTCGAAACTCGGAACACCCTGTATTTTAGTATTGTAATGAAATTATATGTCATGGTACTTTTTATTTTATAAGTATTCCCTATACCTAACTGCTTTAATTTGTGAGTTATTGGTGATTCAAGCTAAACATTAATTGCAACAAAAAATACGTAAAATTTTATTAGGTTGGCTGTGAAAATATTCAGTCACAAATAATTTTTCAGTAATAAATACATATTAATCTAGACTGATCCTTAAAATTACCAATAATGGTTTAGCTATCAAAATACCTACGTAATTAAGATTGTTGGTACGATTAACAATTAAGCACAAATTAAAGCAGTTAGGTATAGGGAATGCTTAAGAAATAAAAAAAGTACCATAAAATATGATTTCATTACAATACTAAAATACAGGGTATTCCATTTAAGAAAACTCAGAAAATACTCATTCCGAGTTTCGACCAACCCTGTATACTAAAATTAAAAATGTAGCTATACTAATGATTCTTAACAATAGTAGACTATATTAAAAATCATTTGAACGTAAGTAGAGTTTTAGATGTCAAACTACTACAATTCTACAGGGTGTGAATGTTGCTACGGAATTAATTTAAGAAACGTAATTACCTTTTAATACACCCTGTATAACATTACAAAACCTCATATTTTAAGAAAAAATACATCGAAGGGAATCCAATAATGTAAAAATATACAGGGTGTCCCATTTAAAAAACGAAGTTATAAGCAACTTCCGGTATAATTTAAAGCTTCTACAATTTGCAAGCCATAACGGATGCTGAGACTAAGGAAGATGAGGGAATTTTACAATTTATAATTCACGTCCCATCTGCTCAGGGTGGTAAAGTTCCAACGAGAATGGTTTCCAACTAGAATAGTTTTTTTTGAGAATATTGTATCGATATCGTATCGAAATCGATATCAATACGATATTTTTATAAGAAAGTTTTGCCGATATCGATACACGATACGATACTTCATTGGCATAACCAATACAATACTCAATACTTAAAGAGTATCGATATTGTATCGTATCGTGAAGCTCTATTGTCAAGTAATAATGTTAAATCAATAAAAATTTAAAAATGAATAATTTTCTATATATAAAATACCCATAGTATATACTTTTCAGTCCTCTTTTTCCAAAGATCCTTTTTGACATCAGTGTATCAAAAATATCTAAAATCAATCCTGACTTCTCCGGCACAAAAACGGCTGTTTGGTTGTGTAATGAACAGTTATCCATCTATCCGTTGGATTTCCTTTAATTCCCAATAATATCGGTTTTTGGTTAATCCTCACTTGATCACTTCATTACAAATTCCACCCTTCCGGCCTAAACAAAGACCCTTATTTAATATTTAATTGTGATTATTTGTATTCCGTCAATATTTCTCAAAGTAAAACACTTATAAATACTATTGTTGTTATGCTACCTGGATTGAGCATTCTAATTTTATGATGTTTAAGTGTGAAAGTTTCTAGGGGTGTAGATATACCATAGTAGTTAAAAAACTCCACAATGAAGTAAAAACTTCTAGCGTAATTAGCATGTGTTTCATTAAAGATTTAATTAAAAATCCAAATAGACTACAATTATTCAAATTGTCCAGAACGAACCTTTTGGGGTCTTATCAGACCATCTTCAGTGAACTTTATAGTAGGTAAAGATTGGTAAATAAACTCATCATCAAGAGTGGATGTGTTTAAATAACATATTAGGCATGGTTTAGACTCTGCGATAAATGCAAGTAATTTACCGTAACGATAAATCGCTACGATTTATTTATTATTGTAACAACGTATTTGTCGTCGTACACACGACGACAAATTATAACAACTCGATCGTTACGATAAATTCATCGCATTTATATTTTGTTGATGATTAAATTGTTAACTTTCAGGAAACACCTCAGGAGAGGTAAATCGTTACTTTGATTACTCTGATTACTTCTTTACTTTGTACCCATCGTATCAGAGCGAGTACCTATTCTGATTTTGAGTATTGTATCTACAGTTAACTAAAATTGTATCTATGAAGGGCGAATGCTATGAAGAGTTTTACAGAATTACAGGGCGTTGAGAAGTAGCTGAACCAGAGGGAGGTATATCATTTAGCAAAGCATGCACCCAGACACAGATGTATTTGTCGAGGTAGATAATTCACAGAATTTCACATATGTTAGTTCTTTTGAAAATAAAAATGCAACACATTAGATTTTAATAATAAATACACACTACTCTTATCAGGCCTAGAAAAAAAATAGCTTTAATTGACCGGAAAATATGTAGAAATGATAATATTAATAGACTATGATCAACTTTAATTTTACATGTAGGTATGGCCAGGCCCGGCCCTAGGGATTTTGCCGCCCTGGGCAAGATCGGAGAACGCCGCCCCCCGTCCTTGGTTTACCCAAAATCTCAAAAATTTCACCATGGCTCTTAATTTGCTGAAATCTATCACTTAATACATTAACGGTTGTGTCTATAATTTTTAAATAGACGTCAACTTTATATCGTGTCTCTGGATCTAGGTCCATACTTTCATCTTCAGCCTCAGGGCAAAATAGTTTTTTCACTTTCCTCTTTTTTGCTATCACTGTGCCTCCGATTTTTGGGTTATCAATTTCTTCTGGTAGCTTCTGAGAGACTTAAAATAGATTTCCGTTTTTTTCTAATAAACCGACAGCTTGATACACTCCCATGTCAGTACTCTGCAGTGATTTGTTGACTACGTTGATGTGAAGTAAAATGCCCTGCTATATTACCACAGAGTAAAGAAAAGTAAAATCACGGATTTGATTTGCCAAACAGCTTGCCCCATGAGCAACAATTTCATCGTTGTTTTTATTAACAGTGATCTCTACAAGAGCATCGTATATTTCTTCAATTTGGTATCTGATGGGAGTAATTGCATCATTTCTACTTTCTCATCTAGTTTCGGACAAAGGTTTTAATGTTAGGCTAGAAATATGATTTTTCAGTATAGCCCAACGATGAATAGATGCTGAGACAAAGATATAAATTTTTGTCACTAAGGAAAAGAAAGAAACTGTGAGGCTTTAGCAGCATCGTTCACGACTAAGTTGAGTAAATGGCTAAAACATGGGACAAAAAATGCTCTAGGATTTATTTTCAAAACTCTGTTTTGAACTCCCAAATTCTTCATTTTCATGTTTACCCCATTATCATATTCTTGTCCTCTCATATCTTCCAAATGTATTTCCAGCTCACTCAGTTTTTGCAAAATAACTTCTGTAAGTCCCAAGCCAGTGGTTTCTAGTACAGGCAAAAAGTTTAAAATTTTGTTTTTGATTTGGTCATGTAGGAGTTAGATAATTTCGTTTCGAATACGTTTTCCCAAGTAGTGATGCTGTTTGTTACTACCATTCGTTGTTCTCCTAATGTGTTCTTATAATCAAATTTTCCAAAGAGCTCAACATTACCATTGTTGTGATGAAACAGTTTATCAGAATCGTCCCTCAATGGAAGACGCTGTTGTGCTAAGAACTGTATTATTGATATAATTCTGAATGTCCAATGACAAGTTTGTGAATTTAAAACGTTTCGTCTTTCTTCGTCTATGGTTTTAACCGATTCTTGTCTAATTGCTAGTTATACCAACTGTCGCTGTGGTTGCGGTAGTAGCTCTATGTTGGCTAGATTGAGCAATATTGTAAGCATCAGTGTGTAACGGTTTTAAAGAGTTACCTATGGAAATTTTAAGCCTTTTTGTTTCAATCTGCTCTCATTTTCCTGTATTGACTGCCATAAAGACGTTTCCTACTATCCTTTATTGCACTTACCCAATTATTCTTAATAACACTAAACAATGAATGGTATCCTGGCACACACCGATACGGAAACTACGCTGTACAACAATTATTGAAGCGTTTATTTGAAAAACAATCTTGTCCAAAAATTAAAATTTTGGAAATCAAGAAAAACTTACCAGACATCAGTTGTTTTTATACAACTATCCAAATGTTCTATGTAGTTTACTTCGGACATCTGAGATTTTTACACAATTGAATGTGTCAGAAACTACTATTCTATGAGAAGAATACATAAAGTCGAATTTGCGAAAAATGGACATGTGTTGTTTTTCAAATAAACGTTTCAATAGGGCTTTTAATTCACAGTCATTTGTTTCAAGCTTCTGTCGTATGTCGTATAATCCGTGTATATTAATATTATACAAAGATTTTACAACATATGACAGAAGCTCGAAACAAATGACAATCGATGAAAAGCCCTATTGATCTAAATTGATTTAAATACTAAACACAGTAAAATACCTACAAGCCTATACAATTAAACGAAATACAAACACACAATAAAATTGTGAACGGCACACCTATGATATATGGAAATTTGGTAACAGGCTACAAAAAGAGCGAGTCAACAAATATCAGTTATCAGTCGGTGTTACTGCACCTGAACCTCTGTTTGAATCATAAAAACAATCCTGGTAGGGGGGTGTGGTGAGATGAGGGGTAGTTCTGCTCCCACTATTCTTATGCGATGAAGAAGAAGGCGGTGTTGTCCATTTCCCGTCGAATGAACCTTGCAATTGTTATTGTTTCACTTATTTAATTCTCGTTTTTACAGTTGCATTTTTGCCGCTTTTGTTCAAAATATTGATTTTTTATAATATTGCAAACATAATTTATTATTTCTTCAATTTCAAAAATCGGCTGTCCTCTAAAATTTGCCGCCCCTAAATTTGCCGCCCTGGGCAGCCGCCCAGTTCGCCCACCCCTGGGGCCGGGCCTGGGTATGGCATTGTTTTTATTAGACCAGGGCATTTAACACTAAAAACACAGAAATAAATCAATTTTTAAATATAGTAGGTACACCTACACAGAGACCTGCAACTTTTTGCATTGTATTTGGGATTAAGATGACGTCTGGAAAAAAGTCTACAATAAAAAATTAGGTGGAAATGCATTATGACATTTTAAAGTGTATAAAACGCATCGAAAAATGCATAAACATGATAAAATCAGTATATTAATGGCCAGATTTTCTTATTTCGGGGTGTTTGGGGTCACTGAACACGAATTTGCAATCAGAATCGACCTCCGAAGCACCTGGGTGCCCAGGGTTACTGCTAAGGTACGTCAGAGTTTCGAGGGTTTGTTTTTGGCACTTAATTGATGCAAACAGATTACTTGAGATTACAGATATTGTGGAGCAGCAATGACAGAACAATTACATATCATTTAATGTCTATCCATTAAATAGATCGGTGAAGGTCGTTATATCGGATATTATACTTATACGAAATACTGAGATACATACTCGAAATACTCGATATGATTACCGGTACTTAAATACAAGAGTAATCATAGTAATCAAAGTATCCTACTAATACTAATACAAAATATGTACTGAGAAATGCGATTCTCGATATGATTACCGGTACTCAAATACAAAAGTAACAAAAGTAATCAAAGTAACGAATACTTTAAATGATTACTTTATACAAAAGTCAGGATTTGTAACGAATACTCGAAAGTAACTATAATCAACATCACTACCAGCCAACTCAAGTTGGACTCACTTCTGGTGTTGATGGTTGATTATCGTCATCTGTAGTAAATATGGACTGAAAGTAGTCTGCTCATGTTTCCTGAATCTGTCTTGTTTCATTAGTTCGCTCCCCTCTCTTCTTTGTCCTCTGATCATTCTGCATATTTCTTTTTGTGTTTTGTAGAAGTCGTGTTCCATCTCCTTTCAGAAGCTCTCCCAGCGTTTTCTTTTTATTCGTCTGACTAAAGTATTACATCGTTTCATTTCTCATTTGTTTTATTTTCATTTTAGACAAGCCGAAAACGGCGGGTTCGTTAGAAAAAATATCCCCATAAGATTTTTTTGCATAATTACATTCGTGAGACATCCCAGAATAAGGTTTAAGAAGTCGCCCACGTGAAAAGTGGTCCCAATTTTTTTTAACAATTTTTTTTAATCAAATTGCAAAAATAAGCCATTTTCAATGCCTAATAAATTGGTTAAAAGTTATTATTATGAAAGTCATAAATTGACTAAATCAAAGTTTAAAGCCCCTACAAGGTCCTGAAGAAATTTGTCATTATATTATTACTAAGCTGTTATTTTTAAGTAATAATAATGAGCGCCTGCACGTATTAGGCGGCCGTTTATGATGAGTGCAAGTGAGATGCCATTCTGGCAGTCCAATGGGGAATCTTACTCGCACTCACATTTACAGCCGCGTCAATACGATCTTACGGCTTATTGTTAATAATTAAAAATAACAGGTTAGTAATAAAGTAATAACACAAATTTCTTTAGGATCATGTAGGGGGGGGGGGGCGCTTTAAACTTTGATTTAGTCACTTTCTGACTTTCTTAATAATAATTTTTAACCGAGTTATTAAGTCTTAAAAATGGCCATTTTCGCGTTTTTCAGATTTTAAATTGCTTATAACTCGAAAACCATCAACTTTATGAATTTAGTGAACAAATTACAACAGACCTTTTTTGTCCAGAATGGTCTAAAAAACCAAAAAAAATTGTCCGGATCAAAAATCATAATTTTTGCAATTTGATTAAAAAAAGTTGTTAAAAAAAATTGGACCACTTTTTTCGTAGGCGACTTCTTGAACCTTATTCTGGGGTGTATTACAAATGTGATTATGCAAAAAAATCTCATGTGAATATTTTTTCCAACGAAGCCGCCGTTTTCGCCTTGTCTATTTGGCATTCGTTTATAATGGTTATAGGCCTGTTTTTAATAAGAGAAAGGCTTGTCTCTTTTCTTTATATTTTTTATTTAAGTCTTCTCTAAATTATGGGGTTTTGTTTCTGGTATGTTAGTGTTCGTTAGTGTTCTCTCTCTAATTGCCTCTATTCCTGCGTTCATTATGTTATTTTTGAGTTTTTCCCAGATTTCCTCAAAATTATCGTTTTGGAATATTCCGTTCTAAGCAATCTTCTTTGATATTATTTTTTTGTATAAGTATTATTCGTGATTATATAATAGGCTATGGTCGCTTCCTACATCGGGCATAGGTAAATTGAGTCTCATATACCTGAATTAAGAGGGGTCAAAATATTTAGATGGTCGAATTGAGTCCCGGGCATCGTAATCCTTCTAATTACCTTTTAATAGCTTTCTAATTTGTAAGTACTTTCTAATTTGTACTTAAGCATATTTAGAAATATTGTTATTACCTGGAATAACAATAGAGGAATGAAAGGATTTTATTGGTTATGCATTTATGGTAATCAAATATAAAAAAGCAATATCCTACAAAATATTTAGTATGGTGCAATCTATCTGTATACGATACGGTGTTAAGTTGATTGCCAAAATGAGTTCAGTGAAAATTGTTCTTAGTGAAAAAGGAAAACAATTGATTGTGTTAAATGGCTTCAAATATCGTTTTCATAAATCTTTAAAGAATAACGACAAGCGTTGGATGTGTTGTGCGCAGACGAGAGAAAAATGTAAAGCATTTTTAAAAACCCAAGGTGACAACGTAGTGACGGAAATTCGGCATGAACACAACCATAGCGAATTAAACGAAGATGCACTTAACCGTCAAATGTTAAGTAACTCCTTAAAACGAAAGACCGTAGAAGACATCGGTGAAAGACCTATGAAAATTTTGCAAAAGGAATTACGAAATGGAGATATTAGTACCTTGACTACCAAAGATGTGGCATTGGTTCGAAAAAATATGTATAACGCCCGACGATCTCTTCTGCCTAAATTACCAAAAAGTATGGAGGAAACTCATGATATTATTAAAAACATTTCCAGTGAAAACCAACAAAAACGAGGATTTTCTAATGGTGAGCGACATAGAAAACCAAATTATTATGTTTTCCTGTAGCAGCAATTTAGAATTTTTAGCAGATTTGGACACCATTTATATAGATGGAACTTTTGAGTATTGCCCAAAGTTTTTTAAGCAAATGTTCTCCATCCATGGTCTCAAAGAAGATCATTATATACCTTTGGTTTTCTTCTTATTGCCAAATAAACAAAAACATACATATACACTGGCACTTAAATACCTAACAGAACAAGTTGAGAAATGCAATAAAAAACTCGCTTTAAGAACGGTATTTGCAGATTTTGAAGAAGCAATTCAGCAAATTGTCACTGAAGTTTGGACTAATGTTTCATTGAAGGGCTGCCGATTCCATTTAGGACAATCCTGGTAAGTAGTCATATTTGAATCCTTTTTTGAATGATGATGATGTGTATGTGTGCTTTTTGTTTTTTGGTTTTTTTTGTACTGATTTCCCATATGCCACGCTGTTGTAATTTTCCTGGTCCTGATAAGTAGTCATATTTGACATATTTGAATCTTTTTTTTTTTGAGGATGATGATGATGATGATGATGATGTGTATGTAAACTTTTTGTTTTTTTGTGTTTTTTACTGATTTCTCATATGCCACGTTGTTGTAATTTTCCTGGTCCTGCTAAGTAGTCATATTTAACATACGAGTATTTGAATTGTATTTTTGATGATGATGATGTGTATATATGCTTTTTGTTTTCCGGTGTTTTTACTTATTTTCCATATGTCATACTGTTGTAATTCTAATGACTATTTTTTCTTTTTTCAGGTGGCGCAAAATTCAGGCACTAGGTTTAACATCCTTATACAAAGACAAATAGAGTGATGTAGGAAAATATTTAACATACTGCTTTGGAATGCCATTTCTCAACCCAGAAGATGTAGGAGATTGTTTTGTTGAAGCTTTATCATCAATACAGCCACAAAATCATAGAATAGTAGAATTTGCTGACTATCTAGAAACAAATTTTAAAATTAAATAATAGATTAACATCAAAATTTGATTACCTCAAAAGTGTAGGTGAAAAATTTAGAATAGTTAAATAAATGAATTAGCATGTAATTCTAGCTTATATTGCTTTTTGTAAATATTGTAGGTATACATTTTTGTAATTTATTTATTTATTTATTTTATATAAAACTTACAAACACCACCTAGGTAGTAATTACATGTAAGAGTGCTCATTACTTGGTATAACAATATACACACAAAAAGTACAAAAAAATACAATATACACACAAGTACAAAATAAAAGTACATAAAGTAAACACATTAAAAAAAAAGACACAAGTTAATAACATTTTAAAATTGAGCCCATTACTTATATATTGATGATAACATTTTTTAATATCCCTTACACTGCAGTTAAAGAGGTCTATATCACAGATCTTTATTAATGCATTACACTGATATTGCATATAGTTTATTATTTCACAAGGATTATATGGACTACAAGAAAATAGGTCATTACTGTTTACTCTTAGGTTGACCTTTGGCACATGAAACCTAATAAAAATGATCAAACCACATGTCTTATATTTAACATTGTTAATAATATTATGTATAAACACAACACAATGCATATTTCTTCTTTGCTCTAATGACTGCAAGCCAAATATTTGAAGCAACTCTTTTGATGGCGTAAGGTGACTCTACACATTGTATTTCTTAAGGTATAAATACCTTAGAAATCTTTTTTGTACCTTTTCTATATGATTAATATGAAATTTGGCTTCAGGAGCCCATACCACTGATGCATATTCCAAGTTTGGTCTGACTAAAGCGTTATATAGTCTAATGGTTGTGTTTATACTAAAGTGTTTGGAATTTCTTATTACAAATCCCAATATTTTGTAGGCCTTATTAACAATATGTATATAGTGTTCGTTAAATTTCATGTTAGCCTGTAGGTATATTCCCAAATCTTTACATTTGGTTTTCCTAGATACTACACAGTTGTCAATTCTATAATTATTTTGAATGTAGTCGATTTTGCGAGTAAAAGATATGACTCCACATTTCTTAATATTCAAGATCATATTGTTGTCCCTAAACCATTCTATAACTGAAGTCAGGTCCTCCTGTAGTAACTGACAGTCATTTGGATTATGTATAGTCTTAAAAAGCTTAAAATCGTCAGCATAGATCAAACTATGTAATAAAATTATATGCTCTAAAATAAATTATTGTTTTCTAATTCCTAGAAATCATCCCGATTTAGCCATACGGCTCACACTCCCTCTAAGGGGAAAATTGACTCATCCCAGATACCTACGGTATCAAAAGGATTGAGCTCTGGTGGGACTATTTCCGTGTTATCGAGCCCTAGGTGACTTGGAATGCAGGTGTATCTCCCAGAAATTTTCGTACGCATCTGGCCGTCGCGAGTAGTACAGCTTTCTGCATGGTCTTATAAAGATGTTCATTCAGACCCAGCTTTTTGATGCTTTCGAGGAGGGTCTTCGGAATGACTTCAGTAGTAGAAATAATAATCGGTATCGTCTGGGTACTTTCCATTCTCCATTGCCTTCGTATTTGAATTTCTAGATCTCTGTATTTGGCGATTTTTTCAGTAAATTTACTACGTAGATTATTGTTGTTAGGTATCGCCACATCAATTAGTGTTGTTTGTCTTGTTAGTTTATTAACTAGTACGAGATCTGGTCTATTATGTGCCACTGTTTGGTGTGTGAGCACAGTGCGGTCCCAGTATAGCTTGTAGTTGCCATCCTCAAGCATACTCTCAGGGACGTATTGATAATACGGGAGGTGGTCTGTTTGGAGAAGTCCCAGCTTGATAGCTATCTCTTGATGAAGGATTTTTCCCACTGCATCATGCCGTTCCTTGTATTCAGTTGCAGCAAATGCCTGGCAGCCCCCTGTAAGATGTTGGATGGTTTCTTGGGCTTGACATCCATATCGGCATCTGTCGTTTTGAACCTGAGGGTCTTTGATGATATATTTCAGGTAATTTCTGGTTGGTATAACCTGATCTTGAATGGCCAGTAATGAACCCTCCGTTTCAGGGAACATCTTTCCTGATGTCAACCAGTAGTTCGACGCTATATTGTCGACATAATCTTGGCTGACCTCATTGGGATGTCGCCCGTGCAGAGATTTACCCATCCAGGCGCGCACTTTTTCGTCCTTAGTAAGGTGGTTTATGCGTATTTCTGGTTCCCTCAGTTTGATCGGTGTTGTGTCATCTACTGCGCAGATAGCGCGATGTAGAGTAGATGTCTCAGTCTGCATCTGAAAATAAGTTCTTAAATTAGCAATTTGTTTATCTAATTGCTCACCTATATCCATAAGTCCTCTTCCTCCTAGATTCCGTGGTAATGTTGTTCTTTCTACTGCACTTTTAGGATGGTGTTTTTGTGCCTTTGTGAGGTGTGTTCGTACTTTTCGCTGTAGAGCTTCTATATCTGTTTTTGTCCACTTAACAATACCAAATGAGTAGCTAAGCGCGGAACATGCGTAGGTGTTTAGTGCCTTAAACAAATGTCTACTGTTAAGGTGTGAGCGAAGCAGCTGTTTTACCCTTCGTATAAACTCAGTAGTTATCTCTGTTTTCATTTGTTTATGGTCAATTTTCCGCGCTTGCTTTACTCCAAGATATTTATACATATCGCTTTCACCCATGGCCTCGATGTTCTGGCCATTTTGCATATCGAATCCTCCGGGCTGTACTTTTCCTCTGACTATATTTAAAATACGGCACTTGTCTAGTCCGAAGTGCATACTAATATCATTAGAAAAAGTTTCTACAGTTTTTAGCATCTCGTCGATTTGGTTTCGAGTGGAAGCCATTAATTTCAAATCATCCATGTACAATAAATGATTGAGCTTCGCCACCACATTGTTGTTATTTTTGATGCTAAAACCTGCATCTGTGGAGTTCAATAGCTGAGATAGTGGGTTCATAGCTAGACAGAACCACAGAGGACTCAACGAATCTCCTTGAAACAGGCCCCGGCTGATTGCGATATTTTCAGTTTCGATGTTACTTTCACCAGGTATTTGAAGATGAATTCTAGTTTTCCGCTCTGTCATTATATGTTGTAAAAAGGTCACTATATTATCATCGACTTTATATATTCTTAATATATCTATAAGCCATTCATGCGGTACTGAATCAAAGGCCTTCTTGTAATCTATAAAAGCAGTAAATAGGTTCCTCTTTTTGGAATATGCTTGATTAGAAATGACTGAGTCGATGATAAGTTGTTCTTTGCAACCCATGGAACCCTTAGCGCATCCTTTCTGTTGAGGCTCTATGATATTGTTCAAAGCACAGTGTTGGTAGATACGCCGGGCTACACAGGATGTGACCAATTTATACAAAGTTGGAAGACAAGTAATTGGGCGGTATTTTGCTGGATCTTGGGTGTTATTTTGATCCTTCGGTATTAAATAAGTGGTTCCCTGAGTTAGGAATGATGGTATATCCTGTGGATTAGAAATAACATGATTAATTAGTGTTGATAAGCATTCATGAACACTCCAAAACTTCTTGAGCCAAAAGTTTTGAACTCCGTCTGGTCCAGGAGATTTCCAGTTATGAAGCTCGTTGATGATATTTGAGACTTCTTCAGTAGTGAAGGGTTCGTAAAGGGTAGTAACGTAGTGTTGGCAGTTCTGTGCCGTATCTTCTATCCATCCAGCATTGTTGTTAAGAGCAGCTGGTGTGGAAAGTTGATTTCCCCAAAACTCATGAATTTCTTCTTGGCTTGGATAAGACTTATCGAGATTTTCTACGGTGGAATTGAGTTTTCGATAGAACGCCTTCTCAGCAGTCTCAAAAAGGGCATTGTCGGATTTTCGGTTGTTACTCACTTTGTACCTTCTTAGTCGTCCTGAATAAACTGAGAGTCTTTGTTTTAATGTATCCAGGCACTGTTGAGCTGTGTTGTTTTCTGGATCGTATCTTGAGTGTCTTGCAGTATTCCGTATTATTTCTTCAGCTCTCCTGATGACTCTTGTACTTCTTACACCTCGTATATATTCTGTGACTTGACCAATATCCCTACGCAGCAATTCAATCTTTCCGAGCAGTCTTTTTTCCCAGGGTGCAATTCTGCTACCAGTCCTTCCGTTATTAGTACCCTGTCGTGTTCTGATCTTAATGCCCACTACATTAGCAATTGCCGTTGCTGCACAGTAGATTAGCATGTGCAGATACTCTAATGTGTGGGCTTCTACGACATAATTGGGTAGGACTTCAGTGTTCACAATTTGTAACAGCACAGCTAGTCTCTTACAAGAGTTTATTCGTGGTAGCGGTGGTCTGCTAAGTGGGTTTGTTCCATTAAACTCTTGTACAGCACGTGCCATTTCGCTTACTAGGTTATCATGTAGCTCGTTGTTTTCCTGCTCTGTATTGTCAGGTTGAGTTTCTTGTATGGCAAGCTCAGGAATCTGCTCATGCACTTCATTGGGGACTTGATCTTCAATTACAACATCGTTATGAATCTCCCGTTCGACTTCGCTTCTGATGATATTGCGTCTAGTCTCTGGGATAAGGTTGTTTCTTATAATTACCCGGTATTAGTCTGATACTCGTTGCTCCGATACTTGAATATCTGGGTACGTCCTGCAAAATTCGGCATACAGCTGTTGACGGTAGCCGATTGTTTCTTGACCGAGGTTTGTCACCTTATAGTAGAAGCGCAAAATGTTCTCATTGATGGACACAGTCCATTTCATGCGCTGCCTCGGTCGTCCCGCTTGAGTGAGCGCCGGCTGATGATCCAGCGCAGCACCTTCGGCGGGTGGGGCTCTTGTTGTTGTTTGGCTCGATTGTGGTTGTGGTTGGGCTGTAGCTGATTGTATGACAGGGGCCCGCCTCCTCATCACCCTGCCACCGACGTCCCGCATGCTGTCACGTCCAGCGCCGGCTCTAGACGTGCCCTGGCGATCCCCAGGCAGCGATCCTAAACATAAATTATTATTCTCCATTCTCATGGGTGTGCATTTTAGACCTACTGCCAGGTGTCAGTTTTTGTTCCACGGCAAGTATCCCTGCTACTCTCTGGGTACTGGCGCTACGAATACCCAGAAAGCATCCCCCATTCGCAGGGGGCCGCGCCTGATAGAAGAACTGACAAAAAAACTCCCACAGGCTAGAAATCATTATTATTATTATTATTATTACATAACAAGTAAGGGCAGAGGAGCAAGCTCCTATTATGCCCAAAAACAAAGAAAAATAACAATGTAAAATAACTACTGACAGTTACATAAAATAAGAGATATTAGTAAAATATCCATAGAAAATTTAACATCGTGCAATTTTTATGTATGAAATATTGTCGTATCCAGTCTGTTTTTAAACGTATTCACTGTAGTTGCTGATATGGTGTCTCGATCTAAATTATTCCAAATATTAAATATCCTGTTAGGCAAGAAGTTTACTCTGGACCGTGCTATTGCCTGCTCCTTCTTTAATTTGTATTGGTGGTCTCTTAATCTATCATCTCGGTTTATGGTAAACATGATATTTAGGTTTCCAAAGTTGTATTTCAGAATTCGGAAGCACAAAATTAGATCACCTCGAAGACGTCGACGCTCGAAAGTCGTTAGATGAGCCATGGTGAGTCTATCTTCATAACAAGGTCTTACGCGGCCGAATGCGAGTCTTGTAGCTTTACGCTGCACATTTTCGATTAATACCTTGTCACGAGCGAGATCTGGATTCCAAACCGGTCCTGCAAACTCAAGAGTAGGTCTGACGTATATTGAATAAAGTCTGCACATGGAATTTAAAGAAATACGTGTAAAACACTTACGTATCAGAAATAGTTTCGAGTTTGCACGTTTACACACCGACACAATATGCTCCGACCAATTTAAGTCACTGTTAATTATCACTCCGAGGTCGTTGTGGGAGGTTACCGAGCTTAAGGGATGTCCATTTATAAAGTAAGGTAGTGACGGGTTGTTCTTGCCAATGTGTAGTACAACGCATTTCTCAATGTTTAGAGGAAGTAACCATTCCAAGGACCACTTCAATATTGTATCGAGATCATGTTGAAGAACATGTTGGTTAACAATAGGATTAACGTACAACTTGGTATCATCAGCGTAAATGGAAACCTTACTAGATATAATGAGTGGAAGATCGCTTGTATAGACACAGAAGAGAAGTGGTCCAAGTACCGATCCTTGTGGAACTCCGCTCTTGACAGGTTTATCTGATGAATATGCTTCCCCAACACGAACTCGGAAATACCTATCAGATAGGAAATTCTGAATCCAAAGGTTTAACTTTCCGCGGATACCAAAGTGATCCAATTTAGCTAGTAGTCGACGCTTGGGAACACGGTCGAAAGCTTTGGAGAAGTCTAAGTAGACTACGTCAACAGGATGCCGATCGTTTAAAGATGACGACCAATCGTAAACACAATGGAGTAAATTCGTGATTGCTGAACGACCTTTAATAAAACCATGTTGTTGGTGAGGAATCACATTTTCGTGAAGGAGAAGCTCAGACATGGCTTCAGAAATAATGGCTTCCATGATCTTGCTGACAATAGGTACTAGGCTGATTGGGCGATAATTATTGCAATCAAGTTTATTGCCTTTCTTAAAAATAGGAGTAACCGAAGCCAATTTCCACGATGAAGGGAGATAACCCTGATTAAAGGAAGTATTCATCATAAGGCATAGAGGGATTGCTACAGAATCTGCGCATTGTTTTAGGAAAAAGGAGGTTAGTCCGTCCAAACCAGGCGATGAATTGTTGCGTAGTTTCCGTAAATGTTGTTTAATTACCTCCGGTGTGAAAGAGATGTCATTAAGAGTTGCATGCAAACGTGGACACATTATTTGAGGAACGGCATCATTAGGTTCATCTGTAAAAACCTGAGTGAAAAACAGCGATAAAGCATCAGAGGATTCTTTATTCGAAGAACATAAAGACCCGTCGGCTTTATGAAGCAATGGTATGGAGACTTTAGACGATAAAGATGTGCGAATGTACCGGAAAATTTTCTTACTATTATCACTTGCAATGATAGATTCTTCAAAATCTTTCCTTAGGTTTAGCAAAGATTGTTTTACTCTATTGGAAAATCTACGGTGAACAAGAAAATCATCAAGGGAACCTGTGCATTTATAAGATTGCCAAAGCTTCCGTTTATGTCGAATTAAGCGTGTAGCGGCAAGGTTGATCCAAGGTTTTAATTGATTTCTAAACAGCTGACGTTCAGTTGTATGAACTGAAATAGTTCTAGTTGTAGTGTCAAGAAAAGTGTCCCACATTGACGAGGGATCGATTAAGTTATGAAAAAGGTTATTCCAATTAAGTTGATGTAAAGCGGAATTAACTTTAAAGAAATCTGTAACTGTTATAGTCTTTGTATACATTTTGTTAAGACTTTTCGATAAGTTAAACTGAATGTGGAAAGTTATCACTGCATGATCGGATTTTCCAATTGGAGAAGATATGTCTATCGTTGAAATTAATTGTTCTTCGTTTGTAATTACCAGGTCGACCGTTGATGGTTGATTATTAAGTCTAAATCTAGTAGGTTTGGTGATAAGTTGCGACAGGTTGGAATTTATAATAAAATTTTTAAATAAATTATGAGAGTTAACACCGTCAGTTAACGAAATAGCTGGCCATGAGATATCGGGAAAGTTAAAGTCACCTACGATAACAAGATTGTCAAAAAGTGATATTTCCTCAAGTAATTCAATAAAAAGATTATCAGTTCCTGGTTGGGTATCAGGGGGACGATACAAGCAAATTAGATTCATGGTAAATGAATTTCTGGTGATAGTCAGGTAAACCGGGAGATATTAACAGAAGTTCAACCACGATTTTCTAAGTCCTGCCCTTTGCAATACTGGAAGGTTAGAGAAGGTACTTACAATTTGTGAAAAAATCCACGGGTTTCCTGTGACATTTTTCTGTGAAAATTAGATTTTCCATGAAAAAAAAAATTGGGAGTTGCGATGAATTTTTAAGTCCTGCCATATCCATAGAATAACAGGATACTATCTATTTTATGAAGAAAATTTTTTGGGCAGGACGGTCGCAAAAGTACTTAGGGAGTATACATATATACAAATATGTAATGAAAATAATGAAATTTTCATGATTTTCTAAGTCCTGCCAACTTAATAAATTAATTATATTTATTTCAAAATGACCAAAAAAAATATTGGCATGACGTCACCTAATGTTTAACTGCACTTGTTTCTTGGAAAATTTTGTATAAAATTTTCACTTTCGTTCCGTGATTTTCTAAGTCATAAAATAAATTTTGTTACAAAATAAATAATTTCAGTATACATTATGCAAAATGGCAGGATGTTTAGTTACACCTTTTTTACTATATATAGTTAAAAAATTTGTAAGAAAATTGGTGGAAAATTACACGATTTTCAAAGTCATGCCATTTCGCACATATCTCAAGAAGGTTAATATAAATCTATTTTCAAAGAGGCAGGATGGTTGTATAGTTATTTCGTATAAAAAAATTAAATTATCTGTCTGTAAAATTATTTCAGGGTGTTATACAAACATATTCATATCACCACATTTTTCCTGAGTCATACCATGCCGAGTATGCTTAAAAAACACTAATCTAAAACCGTTTACAACTTTACAAATGTCATCAGACCATCTGGTTGGCGGACGACCTCTACTTCGATATGCTTCGTCTAGAAGAAGCATATCGAAGTCTTGTAATTAGTTTCTTTAAAATAGCTGCAGAACGCTTTTATTTGGAAAAACGAAAACTGGTACACTTATTTATCTTCCAGAGGTCAATTGTCAAATGTCAATTATCAATTGTCAATTTTTAGTACCGGTCATAGGGGTCCGTTTGGGTACGGAAACGGATATATTATCGAATAACTTTTCTGTCTAACTTTTAAGCATCTCTGACACTGGATTATTGAATTCTGGGATAGTTTTGTACTAAAAGGTACTTTTGCTTTAACTCAGAAGAATACGCAGTGCAGTGTTCTAGAAAAATCGATGTGAAAAATTTTTCGTTTTTTGGTTTTTTGAGTTTAAAAGAATTTAGAAAAATTCTATTTAGAAAAACGAAAACTGCTACGTTTATTTCTCTTCCAGAGATGAATCGATTTTATCAATTGTGAATTTCTAGTACTGGTCATAGGCCTCCGTCTATTTAAAAGTACGCCCACCAATAAAACGAGTGTGATTCATGTGCCTGAAACTTTTTTATCTTCGAGAGGCCCCACACCAAAGAAACATAAAACATGAAACGTAAAACACGTTTCATGAAAATAAAACACAGCTAAACAAATTGAAGTCCGCACACACAAGAAGCGAGTGTGATTCATGCACATAAAACATTTTTATCTTGGTGAAATCTGTTTCAGGAAAGAGATCGTGTTGTATTTTTCGGTTTCAGTTTCATTGTTTTGGACAGTTAATTACGTGCATAATATTAATTCCAACCAAGAATTTAATATTGCATTGGTTTCTGTTGTAAAGTAGAAAGAAGAGTTGTACAATTATTATAACCTGGAGAGGTACTCGAATAGGTAATGATAAGAAAATATCAGTTTTCTTTAAACCAGGACCCACAATAAAACAATGTAGATGTTTGAATACTCAGTCTATAAAATTATTTAAATTTGGGAAGATGATTACTTAGTTCGTTTTCAACCAAATGCGTACTATGATTATGATGTTGGGCAGTAATAAAAAGTTGCCGCAAGAGTAACAACCTCGTTATCATTACTTTCCATTGTTGGCTATACAAATTTTCATTTTGTTTCTTTGATTAGTATATAATATGAAACGGTTTCGTCCTTCACAATTCATTTTGTTTCATGTTTTACGTTTTATGTTTTACTTCACGTTTTTTTGATCTGCGGCCTCCCTTAGAAAGTAATAAAGGTTTGCCATGACAGCAACGACCTCGTCATAACTTTCCATTGTCGACTATACAAATTTTATTTTTGTTTCTTCGATTAGTATATCACATGAAATCAAATGTTTTTTCACAATTTATTTGTTTCTTATTTCAAGTTTCATGTTTCACGTCTCATCTTTCACGTTTTATGTTATTTTAATCTGCCTTAGGAAGCATTTTCAGATTACTTGAATTGTGTTAAATTGCCTTAAAATTATTAAATTTATTAATTGCCTTTATTGCAATTATTAATTGCCTTAAAATCAATTTGTTGTTATTAATTTATTTTGTTGCATATCAATTTTATCCTGCCTTCTTACTTGTTCGAACACAAAATACACACGCATGTAACAGGCGCTGAGTTGCCGCACTCAACTCGTTTTCCTGATATTGTAGGATTGTAGATATTATCCTGATATTGTTTCCTATATTTGATAGCAAAATTTACTAACACTAACAACACCAGAATAAATCGATTTTGAAATACAGCATCTATCTACTTGCAACTTTTTGCATTGTGTTCAGGATAACATCAGGAAAAGGTGTATAATATAAAAATGGGTGGAAGTTGCATTTTAGTGCAAAACATGCATCCAAAAGTGCATAAACCTGTCAAAATCGGTGTATGAAGGGCAAAGTTTTGTTATTTGGGAGGTTTATGGAGTTACGAATACGCAAGCAGAACCGACCTCGGAATCACCTAGTGCCCAGAGTTGCTGCTAAGGCACGCCATCTTGAGTTTCGTGGGATATCGGCAATAAATTAAAAAAAAAAAACAGAATATTCGATGGTTTTTGGGATGGCCTAACACAAATATGACATTACAACCGACCCTCGGAGCACCTGGTGCCCAGGGTGACTGATCTTGAATTTAAGAGAGTTTTTGGAGGTCGATTCTGGTGGCGTATTCATGTTCAGCAACCACAAAACTCTTCGAGAAATCTACTTGCATCACTTTAGTGTCTGAATGCCTCGAAATTTAAGAATACAGTCACCCCGAGCACTAGGTAAAGATCTGTTCTAATGTGACATTCTTGTTCAGAAACCCCAAAAACCACCTGAGTAATCTGTCTGTATCAATTTACTGCCGAAATTAATATATAAATATGGTATAGAAAATGCTTAGCAAATAAAAAGGTACCATAAAATATCATTTTATTATAATACTAAAATACAGGGTGTCCCATTTAAGAAAACTCAAAAAATACTCATTCCGAGTTTCAAGTTTCAACCAACCCCGTATACTAAAATTAAACATTTTGGTATACTATTAATAACTGACAATAGTAGACTATATTAAAAATCGTTTAAACATAAATTAATAGAAGTTTGGATATCAAATCACTAACAACATGTATAGGGTGTGAATGTTCCTACAAAATTAAAAAAAAAACGGAATTATATTTTAAACTACCTCGTATAATATTTCAAAACACTATATTTTATTAAAGAGAACATCGAGTAGAATCCAAAAATGTAAAAATATACAGGGTATTCCATTTAAAAAAAAACATAAATTTTTGTCACCCTGTGAAAACGGGTAGCCCTGTATATTAGAAAATACTGTTAAATTATAGTCCTATCTGTGGCACATATTTTACCTAAATAACTTTTTTCGTATATCTTACGACAAACGAGTAATTGGACTAGCCCACACTAATGCCCCACCCTGTATACAAAATAACCATAAAACCATCCTGCCTCTTTGTATATAGACTTATATTAAGATTCTTGAAACATGTGCAAAATGGCATGACTTAGAAAATCGTTGACTTTTTCACGAATTTTCTTACAAATCTAGGATTCCTGCCGTCTTACAAGAACCGTTTAACCTTCCTGCCGAGTACCGAAAAGGTATTGATTGTATTTGAGTATTATAACTTTTTAAAGGCAGGACTTTAAAGAAAATCACGGAATCAGGGTGAGAATTTTCCGCAGAATTTTCCAAGGGACAAGTATACTTAAACATTAGGAGACGTCATGCCAATATTTTTTTGATCATTTTGAAATAAATATGTTTAGTTTATTAAGTTGGCAGGACTTAGAAAATCATGAAAATTTCATTATTTTCATTACATATTTGTATATATGTATACTCCCTAAGTACTTTTGCGACCGTCCTGCCCAAAAAATTTTCTTCATAAAATCGATAGTATCCTGTCTATCTACGGATATGGCAGGACTTAGAAATTCATCGCAAAACACTATTTTTATTTTTTGGGAAAATCTAATTTTTACAGGAAAATGTCGCAGGAAATTTGTGGATGTTTCCACAGATTGTAATTACATCGTCTACCCTTCCAGTATTGCAAAAGGCAGGACTTAGAAAATCGTGGCTGAACTTCTGTATAATATCTCCCAGTCTAAGGTGAAGAATATCTAATCCGGCAGTCTGAATATCTTTAGCACAAATAGAAAAGTTATTAGTAATTAACTCCGAAAGATAAATACAGACCCCACCTCCTACGCGATTTTGTCGGTCTTTACGATAAATAGTGTAACTAGGTATGGCAATTAAAGAGTCAGGAATATTATTATTCAACCGACTTTCAGCTATACAGATAATATGAGGTGTTATTAATTGAATATTACATACAAATTCAGTAAATTTAGCATTAAGTGAAGCAATGTTTGTATAAAGAAGTAGTCAATCGTTGAACATAGAGGAGTTTGGGTCAATGGCGAAATGTAGTAATTTTAGGAATGCCTTGGATGTACTTAATTGTCAAGTCCCGTTCACCATTGTTTTTTCTAGTTTCCAGTTCGCTGCGAAGGTCTTTCAGACGTTGTTTTTGAATTGGAGTTTTGTCGTCAATTATGGAGAAGGATTCAGTGTCTTTATCTTCTAGAAGCTTGGATTTGTTGCGTAGAATTTGTTTAATAGTCGGAAGACATAACCACTTTTAACATACGAGGGAAACGTTGATTTGGTTTGCCAACCCTGTAAAAACTCAGCGGAGTTTCTTGACACCCAACAGAACTCAATACCGATGTAATAACATTATTGTCATGATCTTTTTTAGCCTGAGATGTAGAACCCACTTCGGGGACGCCTCTGATTAACACATTTTTGGCTCTTGTAATACGATCAACAGCCTCGTTAGCTATATTATCCGCAAATTCTACTGATTTAAGAGAGTCAATCTGCTTCAATTTTTCATTTAATTCGGCCAGTTTATTATCAAATGCATCCATTTTACTGTTAATATCTAATTTGAGATCAGATAAAAGATCCTTAATTTGAGAAATGTTAGCAACGTTTGTGTTACAAGAGTTGCACAGAATACAAATACCACGAACTTTCTGTCTGGTTACCCGATCGTCAAGTGAAACCTCTGTGCAGCCCATGTGAATTTGTCGTTTACATCCATCGCACTGAAGTTTTCGATCGTTGGCAGGTATCGGTTTTAAACAATTCCCACAATTAGGTGACGTAGGCATTGTAAAGTTTTTACTGTGAATATGCTGATAAGGTTTACGAATATGATAAAATGTACTCACAAAAACTGTTCCAAAAGGCACTTTAGATTGCAAATTTTACACTGACTAATTAGCACTTTTTGTAGAGTTTATTGCACTTAATACGATAGTTTATGTCTAATGAATTAATAATTAGTATGTTATACAAAATCAAACGATTTGTTCGGAGCTACGAAATACGTGGCGATTGACTTGCCAGTAGCCAAAACGAGATACGACATACATTACGTACACCGACTAAGCCCCAGGTAGACACGGGACTCAATTTACCCATCTTCGGGACTCAACTCGGCTATTAGAAATACGGATTATAAATTCTGGGACTCAACTAGGTTACTCCGCGTACATCTGCTGAGTGGCATGAGTCATCCATGAGTTGAGGCATCTTAATTCGATTATTTTGTATGGACGTATTTCTTTGTTACTTATAACATAATCTGTCATAGGTCTTTGTCCACAGGTGACATTAAATATATTATATTAATTTATGTTGGTTTTTGTGCTCAAAACATTTTTTGTTCGTTTAGAAATTTATTATCAGTTCTCCTTTTTCGTTTTTAACATTCTCGTTATGTTTTTGTCTAATTCCGGGTATTAATTGGTTCCAGAGTTACCTCTAACTTGGTCTACCACTTGTTCTAATTTGTCATAAAATGTTTCCTTTGTTATTCGAAACTTATTATTTTCTGGGTTGTATACTCTGATGATGTTCAGGTGTTCCTTATCAACTCTTATCTTTGTTTTTACAATCTTTTCTGATACAGATTGGTACTCTTTTTCTGATTTTTGTATCTTTGGTGTATTAGTAAGGATATACCTTCTTTGGTCCTATTTTTTTACTATTCCACTGTCCTATTTTTCACTAGTCCTTTTCCTTACTTTATTTGTCCTGTAGAGCGCAAGGTCTACTATTTGCTTGTCTTTCAGCATTTGAGTTATTTCTTTGTCTCGTGTGTTAAGGGATCTAAAGTTTCATGTAGTCTGGGTTTTGAAGATTTTGCTTTTGTGCTTAGTTATTGGCGTGGTCGTCTTATTGCTCTTATAGCATTACTTCTTCTTAACGTGCCCTATCAAGTCCCCTTGACGTTGGCAATTAACATGGCGAAACTGTCTCTGTCTCGAGCTATTTTAAATAGTTGTTCTGCTTTCTTTATTCCTGTCCACTCCCTGATATTCTTCAACCAAAAGGCCTGCTTTCTACCAATTCCTCTGCGTCCTTCGATTTTACCCATCATAAGTGGAAGAATATTATACCGGTCTCCCCTTACTACGTGTCCAAAATAGGCCATCTTTCTATATTTGATGTTAACAAGCAGCTCGAGGGCAGCATTTGCTCTCTTAAGGACTGCCACATGTGTCAGCATAGCCGTCCATGTTATTTTCAGTGTACGTCTGTGCAGCCACATTTCAAAGGTCTCCAAACGATTAATGGTGGATATTTTTAATGTCCATGCTTCGACACCATACAAGAGGACTGACCAAATGTAACATTTAATCATGCGCTTTCGAAGTTGAAGTTGCAAGTTATCATTACAGAAGAATGACCTTATTTTTAAAAATGTGGTGCGGGCTATCTCTGTTCTACATTTTATCTCGTTATCTGGATCTAGTTGTTCCGTAATATGGCAACCAAGATATTTAAAACTGGGTACTCTTTGAATTATATGACCATTAACATATAACCGTGAGTCTTGATGGGCCAAACGGCTAAATACCATGTATTTTGTTTTTGAACAGTTTATGTTTAGGCCAAACTCTCTTCCCACTGTGTCAATGGCATTTAAAAGGTGTTGTAATCCATTCATATATCACTTAAAATAACTGTATAGTCTGCACATCTGATTGTATTTATCAGAATTCCATTAACTTTTACACCCCATTCCAAATTATGCAGCGCTTCCTTAATAATATTCTATCTGAATATAAATTGAATAACAGTGGGGACAGTATACAGCCCTGTCTGACACCTCTTTGTACTTTGCATATTTCTGTTGATTTTCCATTTATGCAAGATGTCGCTGTTTGACGCCAGTATAATTTTTCTATGATTCGTACATCTTGACTATCAACTCCTTTTTCCTTTAATATTTTAATTAATTTGTGATGTACTCGATTTCTGCAATAAAACATTTAGAGCAAAGACTGCGTCCCGGGTTCCCAGTCCATTTCTGAAGCCAAATTGTGTTTCATCCTGGTCTTCTTCACATTTATCTCTGATTCTACTGTGGATGATACGTAGAAAGATTTTCAAAGTGTGGCTCATAAGGCTTATCATTCTATAATTGCTACAGTTTTTCGGACGTTGTTTTTTTGGTAGGGTTATGAATTTGGACTTTAACCAATCTTCAGGGATATCACCAGTCGCATAAACATCATTGAAAAGTTTGACCAGTATTCCAATGTTTTCTTCATTTATGAGCTTTAACATTTCTCTAGGTATGTTGTCAGGACCAATGGCTTTTTTGTTTTTTTCGAATTTTATAGCATGCAGTTTTTCTGATTTTAGTATTTCTGGTCCTTCATCTTCATCTAAAGTCTTCAGTTCTTCGGTTCTATCATCATTATAATACAGTTCATTTAAATAATTATACCAGGTAGTTTGAATTTCGTGTTCGTCTGTTATCATTTTTCCCGACGAATCGGTTATAGTATTGGAGTTTTCTTATCATAAAGACCAGCTACTTCTCTAACTTTTTTAAACATATATCATTATTGATATATGCAAATTATTATACAAGTTAATAGTAATGATATATTAAAAATATATCATTACTATTATCATTAATTCCTCTAGTCCTTTTTCCTCTCGGGTCATCCAGAAACACTTTGTTGGTTGGGACCAGTCCATCTTATTCGCCATTTAGTTATTTCAGTCACCAAGTCTGGTTTTCCAAAAAGTTTCTCCGTAACATCTAGACTTAACCGTCTTTAGATGGTAGCAATCCCCTATTATTAGTCCCCTATTATTCAACCTGATCATGGATGAAATAATAAAAAAAGTAAGAACTAAAAAAGAATACCAAATGGGATAAAAACAACATAAAACAATCTGCTATGTAGATGATGCAGTACTAATTTCTCAAACTGAAGATGATTTACAACGTATGCTGCATCAATTTAATATAACCACCAGAAAATTTAACACGTTAGTTTTCCCAAAAAAAGACAAATTACATGGTTATAACAGAAAATCTACTAAGAAGCAGGTGATGGAGTTTAAATATCTAGGCATCACACTATCTAGCTACGAAGAGCTCGAAACAGAAGTGGCAGATCAAGTGAATAGAGCAAACAGAGCCGCAGGTTGCCTGATTTAAACAATATGGAGAAATAAAAATATCAGGAAAGGTAGGAAAGACACACGGTTCTTGGACATTACTAAGGTTGCCCAGATCGACTAACCAATGAACATTAAGGGTGCGATTACGTCACGAGTGTACTGTCATTTGAATCGTAATATGATTTTTTTCGAATCCTGAGAAAACTAATAAGTATTTTAGAAAAATTTAAATGCAGAATGCAAGATTACGTTATTATCGAGGACCGAAAGTCCCTTAGAGTAAATAAAAAGTTTCTTTTGAATGATATATTTGCAATTCAAAATCACACTTCTCTTTTATTTTCAGCCCTTCATATTGAGAATTTTGACGTGCGTCAAAATTTTGCATTTTGCTCCTTCCCCTTAATCGGCATTTATATGTCTTTGATGTATTGAAAATAGTCATGATAGTTAAGAAATAAAGATGTTTAGTGGATTATAATAATACCTAATTATGGAAAACTGTTGATAATTTATCCATGCAATATTTACGGATATCTAGGACTTCAATCTCCATTCTACACTGAAAATTTGTCGATTAATTTCCATTAATACTGGATTAACTATGGTCAGCTAGGATTATGTGAATTAGAAGTACTTATATAATTTATTGTAAGAATTTAAATAATAGGTACCTACCTAATAAATTTGGCCACACTACTAGTAGTGATGTTGATTATAGTTACTTTCTAGTATCCGTTACAAATCCTTACTTTTGTATAAAGTAATCATTTAGAGTATTCGTTACTTTGATTACTTTGATTCCTTTTGTTACTTTTGTATTTGAGTATCGCTAATGGCGGTAATCATATCGAGAATCGCATTTCTCTGTACATATTTTGTATTAAAGTGTTGTCCTATGCATAATACTATGTCTACAATGCATAACAATGCATTTACACCCATTGTCCTATTGTAGACTTTTTTCCAGACGTCATCCTAATCCTAAATACAATGCAAAAAGTTGCAAGTCTCTATGTACCTATATATTTAAAAATATATTTATTTATTCCTGTGTTTTTAGTGTTAAATGTCCTGGTCTAATAAAAACAATGCCATACCTACATGTAAAATTAAAGTTGATGATCATAGTCTAAAAATATTATCATTTCTACATTTTTTTCCGGTCAATCTAAGCTATTTTTTTTAGGCCTGATATGAATAGTGTGTATTTATTATTAAAATCTACATAATGTGTTGCATTTTTATTTTCAAAGGAACGAACATCTGTGAAATCCTGTGAATTATCTTCCTCAACAAATCGTATAGACATCTGTTTCTGGGTGCATGCTTGTTAAATGATGTACCTCTCTCTGTTTCAGCTACTTCTCAGCACCCTGTAAAAATCCTGTAAAACTCTTCATAGCCTTCGCCCTTCATAGATAAAATTTTAGTTAACTGTACTGATACCGAACACTCGTGAAATACCGGTCCGATTCCGATATCAACCGAATGTAGATACAATACTCAAATAGGTACTCGCTCTGATACGATTGGTACGAAGTAATCAGAGTAATCAAAGTAATCAAAGTAACGACTTGCCTTTCTGTATAGTAATCGTTACTTTCGGTATTCGTAAGTAACGAGTACTTTGTAACGAATATATACTTTTTCAACATCACTAACTACTAGGCTATTGATTATGTACTATAGAAAGGAACTACAACGTTAACGGGGTTTTATTATTTCATATGGTCAATGAATCTCTATATATGAAAAAACCGAAGAGTGCTACCATTTAAAGGGGTGCGTTTTTGAGAAATGGGTGAATTAGTCCCTGGGCACAGGTTACATTAGGGAGAGTTCTATGAACTTTTGGTACAAACACGTCGACATAAAAATTGTTCCTGGTTAAATTTCCTATCTAAATATAACTTTTTAAAGTCAAGGATACCTTTTTTTACAAAAATATATTGAAAAGAAAAAGCACAAAGAAACCCAAAAGAAAGAAATTTTGTTTTTTGTCCCATAACTTTTGTCCACGGAGATATAGGTATAGACATTGCTTCACAGAAAAAAAACTTACATATTTTCGCTTTAAAATGGTGTTTAGTAGAGGCCATTAGGATATACAGTTTTCGAAATACGATTTTTCAAAGTTTGTGACTCACAGCAATTTTGGGCAATTTTCCTTGTTATTTCGCAAATATTGTTCTGTAACTTTTTTCTACGAAACTTTAGGCATATGCAATGCTACATGTAAGAGGAATAGAAATCAATTACCTTTAAAATGTTCTACTGTATAATGTTGTACGACTTGTTTTAAAGAGGTTATCTTTTTCAAGATTTTATACTTTTAGCGAGTTTTTATATTTTTTACGATTATTTTTTAAATTTCCCATTATAACTTTTTTTTTACATTTAGGTATATATTATAATAAAAAAGAAAGCTTATTCTGTTTACTTTAAAATGGTGTATTATAAAAAATTCTAGAAATATTTTTGAATAAGATATGGTTTTTCAAAATGTAATAAGTACTTGCATCGATTTTTGATTTTAGGATTATTTTTTAAATTTCTCATTACAACTTTTTTATGTGATTGTGTGTTATGATTGAATCTTATTTTTTATAGGTACCTTTGGATCCACTTGACTCGGCCGGGCAAACTTCAAAGTATGGATTAATTCCAATATTTACTGTCAAAGCTCCTGCACCACAAGCTTTGCTTGAAAAAATAGCATGTAAATGTACCAAAGGATGTACAAAAAACTGCGGTTGTAGGAAGAGAGGAATTAGTTGTTCAATATTCTGCAAAGGGTGCATGTGCATGGGTACTAATTGTGTGAACTGTAAGATAACTGAGGTGTCAGAGGAAGATATTGAAGCTAATGCTAACGAAGAGATGGAATTTGGTTTTGAAAATTTTTTAAATGTCAACGTTTAAATAATTTTAACTAAAGTGATGTTTTCTAATACTAATGTTTATGTAATTTTTGTAAAAGAAATAATTTTAAATAATACAGGTAAAAAAATATCAAAGAATCACTCGGTTTCCATTATTTAAATATAGATGATACACCATTTAAAAAAAAAGAAAATAAGCCCTCTTTATTGAGCAATATATAGTATATTCACTTACAAGAAAAAAAAAATTATAATGAGAAATTTAAAAAATAATCCTAAAATCAAAAATCGTTGCAAGTACTTATTACATTTTGAAAAATAATATCTTATTCAAAAATAATCCTAGAATGTTTTGTAATACACCATTTTAAAGTAAACAAAATAAGCTTTTTTTATTATAAAATATAATATATACCTAAATGTAGAAGAAAAAAGTTATAATGAGAAATTTCAAAAATAATCGTAAAAAATGTAAAAAATAATATTTTTTTATATTAGTTATTATATAATATATAATATAATATTATATTATATACTATATATAATATAATATTATATAATATATTATATAATAATATTATTTTATTTTTATATTATATTACAAAAAATCGTTAAAAGTATAAAACCTTGAAAAACCATAATCTCTTTCGAAAAGAAAAAGTCGTACAACGTTATACAGTAGACCATTTTAAAGGTAATTCATTTCTGTTCCTA
Source organism: Diabrotica virgifera virgifera (assembly GCF_917563875.1). Classification (NCBI taxonomy): domain Eukaryota; kingdom Metazoa; phylum Arthropoda; class Insecta; order Coleoptera; family Chrysomelidae; genus Diabrotica; species Diabrotica virgifera. The sequence goes on from NC_065448.1 coordinate 73,301,414, forward strand.
TTACGTGTACCATTGCATATACCTAAAGTTACGTAGAAAAAAGTTACAGAACAATATTTGCGAAATAACAAGGAAAATTGCCCAAAATTGCTGTGAGTGGCGAACTTTGAAAAATCATATTTCATAAACTATAGATCCTAATGACCTCTACTAAACAACGTTTTAAAGAAGAAATATGTAGATTTTTTTTCTGTAAAGCAATGTCTATACCTATATCCTCGTGGACAAAAGTTATGGGACAAAAAACAAAATTTCTTTCTTTTGGGTTTCTTTGTGCTTTTTCTTTTGAATATATTTTTGTAAAAAAAAGTATCATTGTCTTTAAAAAGTTATATGTAGATAGGAAATTTAACCAGGAACAATTTTTATGTAGACCTGTTTGTACCAAAAGTTCATAGAACTCACCCTAATGTAACCTGTGCCCAGGGACTAATTCACCCATTTCTCAAAAACGCACCCCTTTAAATGGTAGCACTCCGCGGTTTTTTCATATATAGATGTCCATTGACCATATGAAATAATAAAACCCCGTTAACGTTGTAGTTCCTTTTAGCTATCTTATTTTGAATATAATCAATAGCCTATACAGCCTGTACCTGGCATTCTAAAATATCATCGACATTATTATACATAATGAAATTTTAACGTTTTCTACCTTATAAATATATTAGCTCGATCAAAGAACAATCTGACCCCAAAAAAAAAATAAAGGAAGGATGAAAGTTTGGGAATAGGTAGTTGAGATTGTCTATTATTATATAAGAAAAAGTTTACAATTCTACATTCCCTTCATTTTACAAAAATGGAGGGGAATACCCCCCTCTCGAAGATGAAAAAAATACATTCAAAATACGACCGGAATTGGATAAAATGACTAATTCTAAACAACTTTTCTTCTGTAGAGTTTTTTCACTAAGTCAATACTTTTCGAGTTATTTGTAACAAAATAAAACATGTTTTGGACGGTTTTTCGTAGATAACTCAAAAATTAAGTATTTTAGTGAAAAACATAGTCTTAACAAAAATATAGCCCATCAAAAATTGAAAAAATGGTGTATACATGAGGTCTGTAGACCCAGTAGAAGTAGAGTTGCAGCTAATGAAAAGTAGGTTCTTCTTCGTCAAATTCCAAATCGAATATTTCAATGTGAAATAACCCAAAAACGGAGCCCTTTGAGGGGAAAATTCATTTTTTAACTTTTTTAAAGTGTTTAAAAAAGGTTTATTTTTGTTTAAAAAAAACTTGTGATATTAAAAGTAAGTGAATTACGCTCCAAATATTGTTGGTCCCTTTTATTTTTTGGTAAAAAAATCGCGAAAATCACCCCCTAATTAGCATCACATATACGTTTTAACATTACCACTTCACAAGTTACTTTGTCTATGTATTATTTATATGATCTGTAAGTTTCATCGGTTCAAAATGCTTCGTTTTGAAAAAGCTGTAGTTAAAATGGCTTGAACGAGTAACTAATCCCGAGTTTAGGCAAATTTTGAACAGCCATAGCATAATCAATTTTTGTCTAACAAGAAAACAAAAAATCAAAAATATTCAGAAAAGCAAAACGTACATTTTGTTACTGTTTAAGATTTTTGGTATTGCTAATAATTTTTAAGTTTATTCCATGAACAATTCCATTTTTTTTCAAAATTAAAAAAAATGTTTTATTTTAAACCCAATTTTTTTAAAAACTGAGCACTTTGAACCAATGAAACTTATAGATAATATAAACAGTACATAAGAAAAGTAACTTGTAAAGCGGTAACGATTAATTTTATTTGAGAAGCTAATTAAGGGGTGATTTTCGCCATTATTTACCAAAAAATAAAAGGGACCAACAATATTTTGAGCGTAACTCACTTACTTTTAATGTTAGAAGTTTTTTTAAAAAACAAAAGTAAACCTTTTTTTAAACACTTTAAAATAGTTGTAATGAATTTTCCCCAAAAAGTGCTCTGTTTTTTGGTTATTTCACATTGAAATATTCGATTTGGAATTTCACGAAGAAGAACCTACATTTCATTAGCTGCATCTCTGCTTCTACTGGGTCGGCAGACCTCAGGCATACACCATTTTTTTCAATTTTTTATAAGCTATATTTTTACTAAGAATATTTTTTTCGCTAAAATACTTACTTTTTGAGTTATCTCCGAAAAACTGTCCAAAAACATTTTTTTTTGGTTAAAAATGAACACATTCACTCGCAAATAACTCGAAAAGTATTGACTTAGTAAAAAAACTCTATAGAACAAAAGTTACTTAGAATTATCCAATTCCATTGGTTCAGAAGTAATTTTATCCAATTCCGGACTTATTTTGAACGTATATTTTTTCAGCCCCAAGAAAAAATTTTTCACCCCGTATTTTCCAATTTTTGTAAAATGGAGGGGATGTAGAATTTTAAACTTTTTCTTATATAATAATAGACAATTTTAACTACCTATTGCCAAATTTTTATCCTTCCTTTATTTTTTTGGAGGTTTTCGTAAAATTTTGCGTTCCCTGATCAGGCTATATATTCTTATTTAAACTCCTACAATAGGTACGATGTACAACTTTCATGAATAATTCAACATAAGTTTTTATGGGAAATAACACCAAAATTACAAATACAAAAGTATAAAGTAAACTAGGATATACCGGGTGGTGAATTGGAAAACTTCTGAACTGATGAATTCCTGCCTCCTGCCTCCCTAATTATTTTACATAAAAAGACATTAGAAAATATTTCTAGAGGATTGAAATCTGTATTGAAAAGAACTGTTAAAATTGTTCTACGAATTAAACATATTCAAAAATTATTTTCAGATTTTTGAACTGTCAATATTTTTATTTTATCATTAAAAGCAATACAGTAGTTGATAAGATACCCTCAGCTGCGGAGAAAGTATTAATAATAAAGATTTTTTCAGTCAATGGTATGAGCACTGTCAGTTAAATAGTAACGTGTGGCCTAACTTTTACACACATACCTACTGTGGCAAATGTATTATATTTTTCAAAATTTTTGCAATGCGTTTAAATCGTAGAACAATTTTAACTTTTGTTTTAATACAGATTTCAATTCTCTACAAATATTCTCTCATGACATTTGATGTAAAATAATTAGAAAAGCAGGAATTCAACAGTTTAGAATTTTACATTGAGTTTCCTATGTAATGGCCCGTTTTACGATTCACCACCCGGTATAAGATAAAATGTGTATTATTTGTCTTATTATTTAATAATAACACAAATACTACACATATATACACAATAACATACATTCAATGATCGAAAATCATTTAAAAATATGGGATTCTGTACTCTTGTGACGTAAAGTCAAAAATTGAAGTCTCCCCACCACCGTCGATCTGGGAAACGGTAATATGTCTAAGAACCGTGGGAAAGACAGAATTTACAAAACAGTCATTATGGTAGGGGAGCAAAGTATGCTAAATGTGCAGTCACTGGAGCGTTATGGGGACCTATTGGGTTGTGAAGAGTAGGTCTTAAAACCAAAAAAAGTTAAGTAAAGTTTTCCATTTTAGCGGGCGCTTGCCATTTTTTAATTTAATTTTCCATTTCCAACAATCGTTTTTTCCGATTATAACGCCATCTATCCATAATTCGAAAAAATGTTTCGAATAAAAGTTACTTATTTTTACGTAAGGTATCCAAATCTACAATAAAAATTGGGGTTCCTATTTAAGATTTTAAAGTTACCCCCCTCCCCACCTCCGTGGGGGATCGTGTTTGATGCCATTAGATAGATTTTTTAAAAATATTGAATAAGTGTATTTTACAGTTTTTCGATCTGATGTTCATTTCGCGAAATATCGGGGGATTCCTATTTAAAATAATAAATTTACCCCCCACCCCTCTCCCTGGGAAGTCGTGTTTGGTATCATTCGATAGATTTTAAAAAAATATTGAGTACGTATTTTTTAGTTTTTCGATCTGTCATTCATTTCGCGAAATATTCGCTTTTTTCTTGTGAAATTTTGGGACTCACCCATTTCCTTACGCCCGGCTCAAATCGTCAGATTTTTGAAATATACACTCTTTTGCATGTACTTAACTTACCTTATCTTAATCTGACAATTTCGAGCTTTTTTAAGGATAGATTTTTTTTTCGGGCCCCCCTTAACGAACTCCCCTGTGTTAAGAGCCAATATATGGTAGAGGTACATCTGCAGGGTACCAGGTTTCTCACCATATGATAATCTGACGCGCTCGAGTAACTGCAAGAATCCCCGCTTGGGCTCCCCTACCATTAGACCAATAATAACATACGCGGCAGAAACACGACCTGACACAAACAGGACAAAAATAATGATAGCAGACGTCAAAACGATGTCTGATGTCCCTCGAGAGATCGATGGTAAGACACTATGGGACATAGCTAAAAGTACAGATATACGGACGGAGGTGCAAGGTTGAGAACATTAATAACTGGGTAAGAAACAGAAGAGTATAATGGAACAACTACATAAACCGAATGACAGGACAGAACAAATACAGTAGTAAGGATGGCGGGAGGCGGCTCCCCAATAGGAAGACGATCAGTGGGAAGACCATGAAAACGATAGAACGACAACTTACTAAAGGCACATTGAAATAAAAGACAGAGTCATGGCTACACAAAAAGAAGAAGAAGAAGACCAAGTGAGAAATAAATTAGACCATCTGAGAAAGTTTCGTTTCATTCAAATTTGAACAAAATATCGTACTAGTGCTAGAAAACTTTCCGATTATGTATTTTAAAGCACTATAATATTTACGAATGTTATACAGTATAATCCTACTCCCTGGATACTTCATGTTATCTCGTTCACATCCATATACCTACCTAAATATTTAAAAACGACGCATGATTCAACCACACGCTGTCAATGCACTTTTCCATGAATGAATTTTCGTTTCTAAGAGCAAATTTTCATGCATTTAGTTTTTCTTTTTAAAGCTTTCTTCATGCATTACCGTTCTTTGTTTCTGTTGTTTTGCTGGCAAGCTACACAATGCACAATTGCTAACAAAACTCCCACATGAATTCAAAACGTATTCAAACGTTTCAATTGACAATTATTTGCTTCTAGTAAATATTTAAAATGTTAATTTGAAACATTTATGTGTGAAATTATTATATACATATATAACTTCATAAAAAAAGTTGTATATAGCTTGAGGTAATATAAACATTTTATTAGAATGAGTAGTTGGTTATAATATTTACGTACTATTATTTAGTTGAAAACTTTTGTTGTATACATACTGTGAAATAAGGTATTAAAACATTCACCTCAATTTTAGGTGTGCTAACACTTCTCAAATGATCCGTTTTTTCATTTGAAGTAATCTTTTTCAAGCTATTTTTTTAAGTTATCCCTCTATCTAAACTTATACCGTGAGGACGTTTAGTTTGGAATAAATTAATGTTCTAGTCTAGGGAATTGGTGATTTTGGAGATAAATCCCGAAACCGGTCGAGTTGTATTTTATAATTACGACTTTTTGGTATATAAATCATACTAATCACGTCATTCAGCTGAGTGTGATGATGTAGTTGATGATTTTTTAAATAAAAATAGTGGTCGTGTGATAGCTCATTTGATAGGTTTTTCAATTTTCTATTCAGTAATATGAACATCAACATAATTATTTACACAGGGTATTGAGGCAATGATACTCCGCAGTTCTAAGTGTCAACAAAATACTCCATAGAAAAATAAATAAATTTTACAATTGAGGTATAACTATTGCTTTTATAAAAAACACTGATGATTGTTTGTATTATCAATTGTCCATTAGTTTTCATGTCAAATCATTATCGTTTTAATAAAAATGATTATTTTCCATTTACTTACAGAGTATTTTATTCAGTTTATCTATTCATTTTGGCTTTGTAGGTATACTAAAATGTTTATACTAGGCCGTGCTAGTAGTGGGTCCTGCAGTGTCCGTATTAGAATAAATTAGTTTGGCCTAGGCCAAACTAGTTTATCCTATTGCGTTTAAGACAAACTAGTTTGGCCTAGGCCAATCTACTTACAATCTAGGCTTATAATCAGGTTATTGATATAATCTATCTATGATGGGTCTCCTATCATCCACTGGTCAGATTACTGTTCTTGTACATAAACATTCTTATTCATAACCTTCTTTAGTTCTATCCAGTGGCGGTTTCTCTATAAGTGCACATGTGCACGTGAACCCTCAAAATTATTTTTACACAAACATTCATATGTAAAATTTATCACTTTATAAATACCATTTTAATCTAACTATACAGTAAATTAAATCACAAACCACAGATCCGAGGAGTTTAAAAGTAATAGGTAATATTTAATTATTTTTATTCTATTTCGACAAGGAAATTTCACGCATGCGAGGCCTTATAGCGGCTTCCCACGATCGGCAATATTGCGGACGGACCCGGACCAGCTCGCACCACGCACCGTGGGAAGCGTATCGTCCGTGGTAGCAAAGCCTCGTCTGTGCTGGTCCGTAGTAACAACAGCTTCCCAGGATCGGCAATTTCGCCGACGGACACAGATTAGCTCGCACCATGCACCGTGGGAAGTTGTCGTCCGTGGTAGCACAGACACGTCTGTAGTGATCCGTTGAAAGTCGGTAAAGATCAAAGGTGCGTTATGGGCCCGTGCGGACGCTGTTATGATTTTTTAACACGGTAAACGCCAGTTGTTTACTTTCACTTGGGGCTAGATGAATTCAAAAGAATTCAGCGTTTGTATTTAATTGAATGGGGACTTATAGCCGGGGGACTTATATAGGTAGTGTCAAATTTGAGCTGAGCATTTTAGCATGGCTGTTTTTTCTTTATTTAGTTAGGTGTTCCAAAACTTATTAACAAATGATGTGTCAACTGGCCCAAAACCGGGGCTTTTAGTCAAAAAAGATAAAATATGAAACTAGATGGAAAAAGCCTACAACTTATATGAGGCGTTGCGGATAGTAAGGGCGAATTCAACAAAAGCAAGTTTCGAGGAATTTGGGTTTAAAAATGCAGGTAGTAAGGGCGAACTCAACAAAAACAAGTTTTGAAGATTTATTTTTCTGGCGAAACAAGGTCGAACTCAACAATTCGACAGTTCTATAATGTAGGAAATTTAATTTAAAATGATCATAAAAAAAATGTTTGATCCAATGTTGAATTCGCCCTTACTATCGGCAACGGCTCATATGTCAAATATTTTTCTCCGTGACTTACATCCATCATGGCCTAAAATACCTAGCTCCTGGCTTTCACCCAGGTGAGAAGTTGGAAGTTTTTTTTGTTTTTAAAATTGACATTTTGATTCGAAAAATAATTGGTTGGTTCTTACGTGAGTGGTCGCGCGTGAGATTTTGTCTCACAAAGGTATCCAACTTTTGCCTTTTTTACGAAATATAGGTAATTTTCAAAATAGATTTTAAACTTAATAAAGTTATTATTTGCTTTACACAATGTGACTGTTGATGCGCTGTTATATTTGAACCTAATCTAAAAATGTAGAAATAATATTAATTTTAATTTTTCAATATAAATTTCAAATTTCTACTAGTACCTTTATTTTATTGTTCCGCGACAGGGTGTGTTCTAAAATTATCTTTGCACGATTCATATTGCAAATACAAAATAAAATAATGCTATAAAATAATGCTGAATAATATTATACACGGTGGTCGCGAGATGAGAGAATATCTCACGTTAAGCGCACCGACCTAACAATTGGGCCATACTAAGTCAAGTGAACTACCATCTGAGCAGATGAGTCTATTCGATTGTAGAGGAAGAATAATTCGGAGACTAGAAGGAACTACCACATGTGTGATTTACCAGGGAAGAAGTTGTGGGCAATATTCTGAAACCGTGAGCGACCATCTCATATAGCGACCAATGCCGGGTAAAGCAAAGTTGTTGTACATGACTGAAGGTTGCTGAGTTGGTACGACTAATCTAAGTGAATAGAGGGTTGCCTCCCCCCCACTACATTCTTTTTAATTTTTTTGGACAAACTGTTTTTTCTTAATTTTATATGATGTAGAACCAAAAGATACATACAACCCTAAACAACCCTTTTTTCAAATAAACAATAGTTTTTTGTGCTGTCTGCGCAAATAATGATTACTTAGGTTGGTCGTATTAACTCAGAAACCTTCCCGGGTTCATGTACAACAACTTTGCTTGAGGTCATCATAGTTTATGATTCTATAAAGGACATACAGACTTTTTTATATTGTGTCGTATAAATATTACAAACATGGTATTATAAAAATAATTATTTTTCAAATTAAAATGTCAATTTTAAAAACAAAAAAAAACTTCCAACGTAGGGAATGGAACCCGACTCACCTGGGTGAAAGCCAGGAGCTAGGTATTTTAGGCCATGATGGATGTAAGCCACGGAGATAAATATTTGACATATAGTTGTACGGTTTTTCCATCTAGTTTCATATTTTATCTTGTTTTGCGTAAAAGCCCCGGTTTTGGGCCGGCTGACACACTGTTTTTTAATGGAACACTCAATAAAAAAACACCCATGCTAAAATGCTCCGGTTAAATTTTACAATACCTCCCTGACTATAATAAAGCATATCCAAAGTTGGTCCAAAATTTGTTTTTGACTAACGATTTTTTTTAAAAGTTGATAATTTAACACATTTTGTTAAAAATAAAATAAATTATGTGTGTAATTATTGATTTACATGGAATGTGCATAAGCATACTACACATTTCACACCATATTCTAAACGAAAACACTGAAAGAGATAAGAAACATGACAAACGCAATGTAATCAACACCCAAATTAAATGAGTCACATATATGTAATATCCTTTTTTGATGAAACCGTCAGTCCTTTTGCTACTTATAGCGGCTTCCCACTGGTCTGCGATTTTACGGATCATCACGCACAGCCGACGAGCACGGACCACCACGCACCGCAGACAGAGGTCTTCCCATGGTCTGCGATTCTACGGATCATCACGAATAGCCGACCACCGCGGATTCCAACGCACCGCGGACAGAGGTCTTCCCATGGTCCGCGACAGTCTGTGCTTTTGATTGAGATTATATATGTGACTCATTTAATTTTGGCATTGATTACATTGCGTTTGTCAAGTTTCTTATCTCTTTCAATGTTTTCGTTTTGAATATTGAAATGTGTAGTATGCACATTCCATGTAAATCAATAATTACACACATAATGTATTTTATTTTTAACAAAATGTGTTAAATTATTAACTAAAAAAATCGTTGCTCAAAAAAAATTTTGGACCAACTTTGGATATGCTTTATAATAGTCAGGGAGGTAGTGTAAAATTTGACCGGAGCATTTTAGCATGGGTGTTTTTCTTTATTGAGTTAGGTGTTCCGTTAAAAAATGATGTGTCAGCCAGCCCAAAATCGGGGCTTTTAGGCAAAACAAGATAAAATATGAAACTAGATGGAAAAACCCTACAACTATATGTCAAATATTTATCTCCGTGGCTTATTTACATCCATCATGGCCTAAAATACCTAGCTCCTGGCTTTCACCCAGGCAAGCCGGGTTCCATTCCCCAAGTTGGAAGTTTTTTTTTGTTTTTAAAATAATTGACATTTTGATTTGAAAAATAATTATTTTTATAATACCATGTTTTTGATGTTTATACGACACAATATAAAAAAGTTTGTATGTCCTTTATAGAATCGTAAACTATGCATTTGATCATAATAGGATGACCTCAAGCAAAGTTGTTGTACATGAACCCGGGAAGGTTTCTGAGTGAATACGACCAACCTAAGTAATAATTATTTGCGCAAACAGCACAAAAAACTATTGTTTATTAGAAAAAAGGGTTGTTTAGGGTTGCATGTATCTTTTGATTATACATCATATAAAATTAAGAAAAAACAGTTTTTCCAAAAAAATAAAAAAGAGTGTAGTGTGCGGGGGAGGGGGGGGGCAACCTCCTATACACTTAGATTAGTCGTACCAACTCTACACATGCTCTAGTTCCTTCTTGTCTCCGAATTATCCTTCCTCTACAATCGAATAGACCGTGTATAATGTTATTCAGCATTATTCTTAGCATTATTTTATATTGTAGCATTATTTTATTTTGTATTTGCAATATGAATCGTGCAAAGATAATTTTAGAACTTACCCTGTTGCATAACAATAAAATAAAGGTAGGTACTAGTACAAATTTGGAATTTATATTGAAATATTAAAATTAATATTATTTCTACATTTTTAGATTAGGTTAAACTGTAACAGCGCATCAACAGTCACATTGTGTAAAGCTAATAATAACTTTATTAAGTTTAAAATCTATTTTGAAAATTATATTTCGTAAAAAAAGGCGAAAGTTGGGTACCTTTGTGAGACAAAATCTCACGCGCGACCACTCACGTAAGAACCAACCTAGCGACTAATGCCGGGTTAAGGTCAACATAATAATGATCAAATGCATAGTTTACAATTGGTGTTTTTGGAAAGTGGCCGGTAACACAGGTTTTACTGTATATGCAAATTTAAGGAACAATAAGAGAAATAAACTTAATAATATTGTTAAAAGTTTGTATGTATTTAAATATTTGTTTCTGTTTAAAGACTTTTAATATAGGTACTCTGAAACACGAAATATAAAATGTGTTAAACATGTTTATCCCCGTACTGATTCGTTAAATTGATAAAGATAATTTCAATTATAACTGTGATAATTGATAATAGTTAGTTTCCAATAAACAGAATAATTCAATTTGGACGTTACAAATTGTCCGTTACGAATTTGTCTAGTTACGAACTGTCGCCGTTACCGAGTGTCGCCGTTACGAACTGTCGCTGTTACGAATTGTCCGTTACCAACTGTCAGGTTATGAACTGTCGCGTTACGAGGTGTCAGGTCACGACTGGTGGATATCAGAATACAATAAAAGTCGTTCAAAGTAAGTATATATAAATAAAATTTATATTTTCTTTTCTTTGACTTATTTATTTTCTGTTTTGACACCCCAAGTTCGCATCACGGGAAAAAACTAACAAATGAACATCAGACAGAGGGACATCAGACAGAGGGACCATCTGTCCCTCTATGGACAGATGGTCCATAGAGGGGCCACATTTCAGGAAGCGATAGCGGAACTAAGTGATGGAATCTCTATAAACGGAAGAATAGTAAATAACATAAGATTCGCTGATGACACCGTTATAATGGCAGACACCCTGGAGTCGCTACAAGAATTGTTAAATAGAATTAACGATTATTGCATTCGATATGGACTCAAAATAAACAAGAAAAAAACTAAATTTATGATTGTCTCAAAAACACAACGTGGAAATGGAAAGGTTAATACTAGAGCAAACCCAAATAGAAAAAGTAAAGACATACAAATATCTGGGAACCTGGGTTGATGACAAAAATGACCAAAGCAAAGAAATTAAAGTCCGAATTGAAACTGCAAGGCAAGCATTTATAAAAATGAAGACACTGCTTTCAAACAAAGACCTTCAGTTGCCTCTCAGATTGAGGGCTCTAAGATGCTACATATTTTCTATATTATTATACGGAATGGAAGTTTGGACATTGAAAAGGCAACACATAAGGAAAATAGAAGCGTTCGAAATGTGGTGTTACAGAAGAATGTTGAAAATTCAGTGGGATCAAAGGATTACCAATGTTGAAGTGCTACGACGTTTAAATAAGGAGTTAGAAATTATGAACAGTATAAAAACAAGAAAACTAGAATATTTGGGTCACATTACCAGAGGAGAGAAATATGAGCTGCTGAGAGTTATTATGCAAGGAAGGATCCAAGGAAGAAGAAGCATAGGAAAAAGACGCATCTCCTGGCTGAGGAACCTTAGAGAATGGTTTAACTGTAGTTCATTACAACTGTTCAGAGCAGCAGCCAACAAAGTGACCATAGCCATTTTGATATCCAACCTCTGCTAGTAGATGGAACTTTAAGAAGAAGGTCGACATTAAATTGTCCCTCTTCATTTTTAAATCTTTTATTGAAACAGTGCCATCCTTTAATTGGCGTTTGATGCGGGTCCATGCATCGTATGTATCGTTCCTATTTTTATGGTCTGGTGCCGTCGAATTCCACAAAGTGGGTTCATTTTGGTACAGATTTAAAAAATCAAAAATTAATTCGTTGGTCCATTCCATTTTTTAGCAAAAAAAAATTCTAATAACAACTCAACACACTTTAGCAACACTAAATACAACTGCTGGTGTCAGAAAATGAACAATTTCTTTAACTTGCCAAGCAATGCCTTGTCGTCCATTAAAACAGTGACGCGAAAAAATATCAGTGAACTGCTGGATAGCGAAAACTGACGGTGTCATGAATTTCGGATTTTATGTATGTGACTCATTTAATTTGTAATTTGGCTATTGATTACATTGCGTTTCTTACGTTTCTTATCACTTTCAATGTTTTCGTTAATAGCATATTATGGTGTGAAATGTGTAGTATGGACATTCCATGACAATCTTTATTCAAAGCTAATGATATTCATAATAATAATATACCCAAGCTAAATCTTCACAAACTCGCTACAAATGTAGTGCTTGTAAAATTTTTTATTGTTTCGAAGGTTGTTACTCATAAATCAGAATTATTAATGCAATAATATTCATAAAAAGAGTTATTAAATTTTTATTAGTAGCTACTAAGAAGAAATGTATTATATTATGATTCAAATCAATAATTATACATATTATGTATGCTATTTTTATCAAAATTTGTTAAATTATCAATTTATAAAAAAACTGGCGTTTAACGTGTTAAAAAATCTTGACAGCGTCCACACGGGCCATTAACGCACCTTTGATCTGTACCGACTTTCGACGGATCACCACAGACGTGTCTGTGCTATCACAGACGACCACTTCCCATGGTGCGTAGTGCGAGCTGGTCTGCGTCTGTCGGCGATATTGCCGATCTTGAGAAGCCGTAGTTACTACGGACTAGTACGGACCAGCACAGACGCGTCTTTGCTACCACGGACGATACGCTTCCCACGGTGCGTGGTGCGAGCGGGTCCGTGTCCGTCCGCAATATTGCCGATCGTGGGAAGCCGCTATTAGCGAGGAATAAAGTTACATAGCTCAATCTCAATCAAAAACACAGACTGTCGCGGATCGCGTACCATGGGAAGACCTCTGTCCGCTGTGCGTTGGTGTCCGTGGTCGTCAGCTGTGCGTACTGATCCGTAGAATCGCAGACCGTGGGAAGCAGTTATTAGATAGAACCTCTCGTTCACCGCTCTTACAGTGGCTCCTATCCCAATGACTTATCATAGGGCAAATACAACTCACCACACACCCCGCTTCCCGCTCTAGCCCACAAGTTTAGATGGCCACAAGTGCACAAGTTGACTATAATCAGTGTGATCATATGGTGTTTTTAACGTGTACTTCGTTTAATATATATACATTTAAATTTTGCCTTTGTGAAGTTCGAATTTCGGAACATTTTCGGCTGAAAAGACAATCTAAATTAAGACTGTACATGTCAATTATTCGCCCAGTTGTTACATATGGGAGTGAAACATGGACTCTACATCAGCGAGAAATAAATAAATTGCTGATATTTGAAAGGAAAGTCCTCAGAATGATATTTGGTCCTCAAAGAGATGAATTGACAGGAGAGTGGAGAAGGCGCCGCAATGCTGAATTGGTGACTCTATATGGTACTGAAAACATCGTCAGACATATAAAAGCTAATCGGATAAGATGGGCAGGTCATGTAGTAAGATCAGAGGAAGACAGAGTGCTAAAGACAGTGTTCTTCGAGAGACCAGACGGTAGAAGATCAGTGGGCTGTCCCAGAAAAAGATGGAAGGATGATGTTGAAACCGATCTATCTAGGATTGGGGTACAACAATGGCAAATCGAAGCGCAAGATCGCAGACGATGGAGGGCCATAGTGGATGCGGCGAAGACTCACCCCGAGTTGTAAAGCCAGTCAAGAAGAAGAAGAAGAATTTCGGAACAATATTAAGAATGGAAGGATTTGTGGATCTGAATGTTAGCGTGGAATATTTAACATCAATTAAATTTTTTTCATTATATTTAGAAGAAAAATTAAAAATATCTAAAACTTCTTAAGTACGAATGTACCAAAGTGCAAAGGTCGGGATTATAAATTATCATTTAACATGGAGATTTGTGAAAAAACTTACTGATTGTGTAGGTACTACTGTCAATACTTTTTACCGCTTTCCGTGGTTCTTATATATTTGGAGAAGAGGAATCATAAAGAACAAAATAGGAGATCAGATTTTAACTATCCGGGGAAGTCCACTTAAATAAAGTTTTGATTGAAAATAATTTACAAGATGATTTTTCTGAAATAATTTGAATTCTTCAATTACTTGTTACGATGCCAGTGAGACAACTGCAGAAACAGAACGATGTTTCTCTGTATTGAAACGTATCAAAACCAAAACTTTCCTGAGAATGGTTATGGGCTAGGATCGACTAACAGCACTCACAATGTTTTCAATAAAAAAAAATGATTCAAGAAATTTCAATTTTTACTGAATTGGTTATTGAAGAATTTATCTAAACAAATAACAGGCGACTTGACTTTTGTTACAAAACTTGCTTGTAACATTTAAACACTAAATTATAATTTTAAGTCAATAAAATACATTATTTATTGTAATTTTTTAAAAAGGTTCTTTGATTTTTACAATTTGACGACACTCAAAAAATTTTACCTAGGGAAATAGAGGGCCTCAAGGGCTTTTTATATCTTAATATTATGTGTGCACCCCCAATACTTTACACCAGGCGCCGCCACTGGTTCTATCTCTAAAAACTGCATACAATTAGCTAATAGTGTTAGACTATTCAAGACATTATTTATTATGTGAAATAAAGAATCCAATTTATCTTAGCGTCTTTTTTTTTCAATACACTTACCACCGAAGGTCCGCTATTATCACTGTTAAACCAATCTTTTAAACTGTTTGTTAAACCAAACTTTCCCAAATCACTAAAATTTCCCTTAGGGATTTTCATCCATTACCGTCCGCATCGATGTAAAACACTTGTATTAAAAAAAAAACACCTTCTCCTCCTTTTTTTCTTTCATTTCAGTAGGTATATCCTTTACGTGCTCTATTCATTATGTGGAGTAATACATTACTGGTCACTCTATCGACTCAAAAGATATCAAACAGGTGCTCAAAAGAGCCACATTTCGAAAGCTTTCAATCGTCTCATCGTTATTGCTTTTGGAAATATCGACTCCATTATACCGGGGTGGAAGGCATATATAACATTCTTTAACAATCGTTCCTCTAAACGGAGCGTCTTAATTTAAAGACTAATGAACGAATGATAGGAATTTGGAGAAACTATTGATCATACGTCAAAGGAAAATCCAACAATGATTTATATTATATTATTATGAGGAAAAATTGTAAAGGAGCTATTAGAAATTTTAGTTTCTATTCCGCTAGAATGGATAATAAATTTTAACAAAAAGTAGAAAGCATCTTCGAGAATATTGATTGATTAATACACCAGAAACTCGTTTACGATATCAAGAAATATGGGAAGACTTAGTAAATCTGTTGAATTATAAGGAATAGTAATAGAAACCATAAATTATATCGATTACTTTTTAATGATTTTCCAATACATTTCCAATCGTGTAGTACGATTTTTCATCACGTGTTTAATTCTGTCCAATCAGATTATTAATATACTAGAAATAATCTACTTACCTACATTATTATACTAAGAATAAATTTTTTGTAAAATTATTTTGTTTCTGTTTAATTACAATGAGTTTCCTAGCCTTGACAATTGTCACATTTAACCTTTAACTACCCGCGCATCAAGTTATAACATAACTACACGCGTTGCGTACTGTGTACGCCACAAGAAAATACACTTAAAAACAGCGGATTTGTTTACTTTTTTTTGAAAAAATACACTTAGTTGTTTGTTATAAACCTTATTCGGCATCATACTCTGGGCTAATTAGCAAAATTCATGGAAAAGTTATTTACCAGCAATTTTATTGCTGGAATCGAATAATAAGATCCTATATATTAATAATATAGGTATGCAAAGTCCGCAGATAGTGTGCTACTCTTTTTATAAACAAAATGGCGCCGACAAATCGTATTTTTTTCAATTATTGCTCTATAAGTTCGATGATTTTAACTTTACAACCAAAACAGCTTAATAAAAATTCACCGCAATTAAATTCTGCATAGAAATATGTTTTTCACGATTTGCTCCCACGAAAATTTTCCTCGGAAAATGCGGGTTTTCCTAACAAAAACTCTAATTTTCAAATAAAGTTTTAGGTAAGTAATTATTAATAAATAATTAAATAACTTAGTGACATCAAAGCTTTTTTGGTATAGATTGTAACTCCAGAAGCCGGTGAAAATTAAACGAATATTTTAGCAACAATTCAATTGTTAATTAACAAATTAAGATCGCAATAATAAACAAAATAATCATGATACATTGATCAAACTTATAAAGATTATAAAGATGAGATGCTTATTTAATATTTTATCGACAAAATGTAAATATTTCTTTTTTTTGCATAATCTTTAAATTTTGAAAAAAAAATAGTTATAATACGCTGGTCTAATTAGTAAAGTACAAAGAAAGGTTATTTACCAGCAATGTTATTGCTGGAATCGAATTATAAGATCCTATATATTATTAATAATGGTATGCAAAGTCCGCATATAGTGTGCTACTTTTTTTATAAACAAAATAGCGCCGACAAATCTTATTTTTTTCAATTATTGCTCTATAACTCCGAAGATTTTAACTTTACACCAAAAACACTCAAATAAAAATTCACCCCAATTTAATTCTGCATAGAGACATGTTTTTCCCGATTTGCTTCGACGAAAATTTTCCTCGGAAAATGTGGGTTTTCCCAACAAAATCTCGAATTTTCAAATAAATTTTTTGGGCCAGTAATTATTTATCAATAATTATATAGCTTGGTGAAATAAAAGCTTTCTTGTTATAGATTATAAATTCAGAAGCCGGTGAAAATGAAACGAATATTTTAGCAACAATTCAATTGTTAATTAACAATTTACAGTCGCAATAACAACCAAAATAATCATGAGACATTAATCAAACTTAGAAAGATTATAAAGGTGTGATGCCTATTTAATATTTTGTCGACAAAATATAAATTTTTCATTTTTTTGCATAATCTTTAAATGTTTAAAAAAAATTGTTATAAAGAAATTAACATTTCTCAGAAATTGTTCATTATATTCTAATTTAAAAAAATACTTAAAATGCGTATTTCATAGGTCTTGAAAATGAATGCTTTAAAAAATTTTTCCAACCATTTGCAAAAAAGTTATGAAACAGCAAAGTAAATATACGAAATCTCCGTTGTTTATAATTAGTTTTAATTGTTTCAAAGCTTAAAAGTGAGTTTATGGTACAACCTAATTACTCACAAAGAATGTCAACAATTACTGCAATGGTTATATTTTAATCAAAGATTAAAAACACTTTTTATTGTAATTTTTAGCGCAAACGTAGGCCTGATACAGAGTCGGAGCTAAAATGTTCACTCGAAGCGACTGACACGCAGCATGCATTATTTATTAAAAGTGTACATCACGCGGCCGGTCGTCGTTCCGAGTGAAAATGTTAGCTACAGTACTGTGTTACTCTACTTTCGTGCGTGTAAATTACAAAAAAATATATTTATAATCTTTAATTAAAATATAACTATTAAACTGATAATCGATATTTTTTTGTAAATAATTAGCTTGTACTTTAAACTCACTTCTACGCTTTGAAAGAATTAAAAAAAAGTATAAACACAGTAGTAATCGTATGATTACTTTGCTGTTTCATAACTTTTTTACAAATGGTTGCAAAAAAGTTTTAAAGCATTCATTTTTAAGATATTTAAAATGCCCATTTTAGCTATTTTTTAAAATTATAATATAATAAAAACTTTCTGAGAAACGTTAATTTGTTTATAACTATTTTTTTTAAACATTTAAAGATTATGCAAAAAAATAAAAAATTCATATTTTGTCGACAAAATATTAAATAGGCATCTCATCTTTATAAGATTTCAAAGCTTGATCAGTGTATCTTATTTTGGTTATTATTGCGACCGTAAATTATTAATTTACAATTGAATTGTTGCTAAAATATTCGTTTAATTTTCATTACCTTCTGGAACTATAATCTAAACCAAAAAGGCTTTTAAGTCACCAAATTATTTAATTATTGGTAGATAATTACTTATCTAAAACTTTATTTGAAAATTAAAGATTTTGTTGGGAAAACCCGCATTTTCCGAGAAAAATTTTCGTCGAAGCGATCGGAAAAAACGCGTCTCTATGCAGAATTTAATCACGGTGAATTTTTATTTGAGTGTTTTTGTTGTAAAATTAAAATCTTCGGAGTTATAGAGCAATAATTGAAAAAAACACGATTTTCGTGCGCCATTTTGTTTATAAAAAAAGTAGCACACTATCTGAGGACTTTGCATACATATATTATTAATATATAGGATCTTATAATTCGATTCCAGCAATAAAATTGCTGGTAAATAACTTTTCCCAAAAATGGCCTATTCTCCGATAATCAGCCCAGACTATCAGTGAATACTTGGAGTTCCCTTTCAGTAAGCCAATTGGGATTTATAACTGGAATCATGGAATAACTGGATTCCATGATAAATAAAATTACTAATAAAAAATTTTTTTAAATGTGATTTTTTACAGGAGAAAAAGTATTGTTTACAAAGAAAAATATATTTTTTGCCATAATGACTAAAAAACAATTAAAATATGTACTTATATTACGACTTATAGTAATATAATCCTGGGGTATATTGTCCCTAGACCATAAAAACTGATAGACACGCCTTGTACCGAACCGTTGAAGCAAAGACCTTCCGCGAAAGTGACGTCACAATACGGCAAGAACTCGTTTGGATTCTTAGCAAAGCACTAATAAAATTACCCAATTTTAGATTAATTATAGTATAACTTTTGTAATATATAAGTAGTTTTGTAGTATAACTTAATATTTTGTAAAAAATATGGAAGAAAAATCATTTAGCAAAGTAATTAATAAATATTTTTGACTTAAAATAATTTTGTAAAAATAAATGGTTTATTTGGAATTATATCGTTGGTATATCTCTTCTTGTTTGATAATCAAAAATAAATTTAAAGGAGAGTAATTTTCTTTTGGGTGTTAGTTTCACGTTAGGTGAAAAAATATGTAGGAAATCTATTAAATAAT
Organism: Diabrotica virgifera virgifera; assembly: GCF_917563875.1. Classification (NCBI taxonomy): domain Eukaryota; kingdom Metazoa; phylum Arthropoda; class Insecta; order Coleoptera; family Chrysomelidae; genus Diabrotica; species Diabrotica virgifera. The sequence continues at coordinate 73,320,675 of NC_065448.1, forward strand.
GACCACAAAACAAAATAGCTTTTGTTAACTTACTTCTAACTCTTATTACATTATTTAGTTTTTCACCTTCGTGGTACAATCTGATGTATCAATAATGCGAACAAATTATCTTTATTCGATTAAACAAGTGGTTTGTTTTAAAATCATGATCAGACATGTTCTTTGTATTCGCTAAACACAGAACCATGCACGTTTAAGATCAATTTTGTCAATAATTTAGAATCGTTCAATTTTTTCAATTGTACCTACATAATTCTAATTTTGCTTTCAGCAATTTTGCAAATATGAATGACGTCTTTAGAAGGTTGAATTAAAAAAAATTTTGATATGCTATAATTTTTGTGTCCTATGAATGGACATTGTAAATTATCACATTCAATTGCACACAAACATATGTCACAATAATGTAATGTTTTCTTAACTTTCTTAACTACAAACCCAGCGATATAGTCAACAACATCACAAACATAAGATGACTCTTTTTGAAAAACTTAAATTATTTACAGTATAATCATGGTTACTAGTTATTATTTCCCTATTATTTTCATCAGTTCTAGAGTTGTCAATGAGTTGATGATCAACAGCTTTCATTTTCACAGTATTTGTTGTGCTCATTGCTAAAATTGTGGAAGGTGCCTGTTCTATACAATTAGCCTGGGTAGATCCTGTAACACTTGTGTGCATTAAGAGTCTTTTATATGCATCTTCAAATTTTTTTTTGCCGTTGGGTTGTTGTTGTAACCTCCATGACTCCTATAATAGAACTAAAGAAAACTTCTAAGTGATACTGAGAAAGTTTATAGGCCGAAAGATACTTCAGACCTCCATCCATATGATCCTTCACGTAATTTTTCCAAATTCGCATTCGCATCATACCAATAAAACCCGTTTATTTTTGGCTTAGATGCAGTGGTTCACCATTGTTGGAATATTTGAGTGAATTAAGATACTTTATAAATTCTTCAATTTTTTGAAAAATCGCTTGTTTATTATACTGCTGTAAACTGGATTTTAGGTGTTTTCCCCTTTTTTTGTCGCTGCGTACAATTAAATGCTCTGCAAGATAACACCATAACTAAAAAATTAGTGTATTGGAAACATTTTAAATTGGAACACTTTAAAAAGTTTACAACGCCTATAAACACTTCTAATCTCTAACGTTTTCTGCCGTAAACTGACGTCACGCACAGCTGTGTGAATCGTATTATGTTGGCTTCACTCTTCGAGACCAGAGAATATCATTACACGGCGTGTCTATCAGTTTTTATGGTCTAAGATATTGTCCACCACCGGAAACAACAAATAATAAAATGTAAATTACGATCTTTCCAGAACGCCGATTATAACGAAACTAAAACCAAATTGTAAAGCACATTCCAGTGATAGGTTAGAAAAATAAGCAAGGTCAAAAATTAAATTTTTAAATATATTTCCAGTAGAATTCTTATATCTGGCGTACAAAGTACGCCAGCGCGTGTAGTTAAAGGTTAAGAAAGTGAACCTAAATAAACTTTTAATTTTGCATGCAATGTCAAATTGTCAGAAGAGCAATACAAATCGACAATTTTAAGCGCTCTAGTGTAATTCGGTAAGATTATTTCATGAATAAAATTGCATCTACAAATAATTTTAACTACTGTTTTATTGATATCTTCGTCTGAATATTTGCAAGTCTGTTTATTTACAAAGACTTGAATTTTGTATGTGGGTAATAAAAATAGTTATTTATGAAACAGTTCGTGAAGTATGCTTTTTGCGAACGCACGCGATTTTTAGAGCACGAGTGACAACGGAGCGAGTAAATTCGCAAAAGGTACTTCACGCACAGTTTCATACAATATTTTATCTACCATAAACAAATAATAAAACTGTAACTCTTCGTCACTGGAATTCATTTCTATTCTACAATTTTTAGAACTTTGACATTTAAAAATCCTAACTACTTTCAAACCACAAAACTGTCAAAAATTTTGTTGTAAGTCATTGCTCATATTGTCATCAGTCATCACCATGACAACGGGAAACTTAAGGATATTTGATTATATGAAAGTGTGCCAAAAAACCCATTGAAAGTGTGCGAAAAAGTAAATCCCATTTAAAATACATTGTTACTTCACGCACACTTTAAACCCTTCACGCACTGCTATCTATAATGACAGTTTTCACAAACTAAAAACTTATACATAATATGATATAGAGTAGATAAAATTGTTTAAAGAATTTCTGCCCAAAAATTCCGCCCGGAACCTTTCATATTTGTTTAGAGGGGACATTTTTGAATAGGAATCCACAAAGAAACCGAATCAGAAATTTTTCCAGGCGGGAGCGGTCTCACCACATGGACTACTGAGGAAGTTTTAAATTCCACAAATATATAAAACACAAAATTAATACAAAAACAGACAAAAAATGGGTTGATTCAAAGGTGCAGTACACTGGGTGTAAATAAAAAAAGGATAGATAAGTTACAGGAAGAAGATATAGAAACGATAGAGGAGAACGCAAACGCAGAGAAAAACGCAAAATACAATTGGGTTATCGATCAAACCCAAATCAATGATTATTCAAAAGTGAACTCAATTACTACTGAAAACTTCAAAATAAAGGGTAAGGACTACAATCTGCCAAACCAGAAAAAGTTTTTTGGTTATACAGGGTGAGTCATGAGGAACTGTACATACTCCTACCTCGTATAGAGGCCCCTATGGGGAATAACAAATGACCATTAAAAAGTGTCTGCTCCCATTGTTTAATAATATTAGGGCTAGTTTCGCATTTTGACAGAAATTTGTATTCGTCATAATTTTTGAACGGTCAGATCGATGTGTCTCTTATTTTGGTCAATCGTTACACTATTGCCACCTAATCAACTGATTTATTCAAACTAGAAAAAAATCAGGTCCGGCTTTAAAAAAATTAGTTCGGTTGGGTCTTAGAAAAAATTTCACCCTGTATAAGCTTTTTGAAAACTCTAATATGAATTTTACAAATTAGACAAATAGGCAATTAAAATAACATATTTATTTTTTTCCGCACACGATTGCTTAATTTTTTATAAAAAAATCAAATTTGATTATGAATTAAAAGTTTGGTAAAGTGAACCATAGATTTAACAAAATTAACTTTTATTACCAAAATTAATTTTTTTTTTAACAAATATTTAATTTATGTTATCACTAATCAACTGATTTATTCAAATAAGAAAAAATCAGGCCCGGATTTAAAAAATAAGTTCGTTTTGGTCTTAGAAAAAATTTCAACCTGTATACGCTTTTTGAAAACTCTAATATGATTTTTACAAATTAGACAAATAGGCAATTAAAATGGCATATTTATTTTTCCCCACACGATTACTTAATTTTTTATAAAATAAAAAATCAAATTTGACTATGAATAATTAAAAGTTTGGTAAAGTGAACCATAGATTTAAAAAAAAATAACTTTTATTACAAAAATGAATTTTTTTTTGAACAAATATTTAATTTATGTTATCACCCAATCAACTGATTTATTCAAACTAGAAAAAAATCAGGCCCGGATTTAAAAAATTAGTTTGTTTGGGTCTTAGAAAAAATTTCACCTTGTATACGTTTTTTGAAAACTCTAATATGAATTTTACAAATAAGACAAATAGGCAATTAAAATGGCTTATTTATTTTTTCCCCACACGATTACTTATTTTTTTATTAAAAAATCAAATTTGACTATGCATAAAAAGTTTGGCAAAGTTTTTGCATAGATTTAAAAAAAAATAACTTTTTTTACAAAAATTAATTTACAAAAACAACGTTTTTCTTAAAATTAAAAGTTTTACCATTTTTTTTTTTCTATAACACGTCTAGATCTAAAACTTCCCATAACACTTCTTTTGGACTCTATAGTTTAACATAGACGTGATCAAATTGATAAATTTTAAATCTTTCCACCTAATTTTTGCGATTTACAAGTTTGCAACTTTTACAAAAAGAAGACTGAAAGTCTACAACAATTTTCATAGTCTTCACAATGGTAAGAGGTATGTGCTGTAAAAATTTCAGAAAAAAAATATTAAAATGGAACAGAGTTGTAGCGAGTTAAACCGTGAGTTCATTTTTTTTTTCATTTTTAGGTTAAAATTCCGATTTTGACAAATTTGATTTTTTAATAAAAAATTAAGTAATCGTGTGGGGAAAAAAATAAATATGCAATTTTAATTGCCTATTTGTCTTATTTGTAAAATTCATATTAGAGTTTTTAAAAAGCGGATACAGGGTGAAAGTTTTTCTAAGACCCAAACGAACTAATTTTTTTAAAGCCGAACCTGATTTTTTTCTAGTTTGAATAAATTAGTTGATTAGGTGGTAATAGTGTAACGATTGGCCACAATAAGAGACACATCGATCTGACCGTTCAAAAATTATGACGAATACAAATTTCTGTCAAAATTCGAAACTCGCCCTGTATATTATTAAACAAGGGGAGCAGACACTTTTTAATGGTCACTTGTTATTCCCCATAGGAGCCTCTATACGAGGTAGGAGTATGTACAGTTCCTCATGACTCACCCTGTATTATAATATTACTTACTACAAATGACGCATAAGACGGCCTGTGAAGAATCAGGAGAAACGACGAAATTAATGAATTAAATTATGAGTACGATATTGTAAGGTTTGTGGAGAAGTCAAAAACTGTCATGGGACACGTTCAGAGACAAGAAGATTAAAAAAAATGTAGAAAATATTACAATGGAAGCCGATAAGAAGACGAAAAAAGGAAGGCCCAGAACAAGATGGTTGGATGATGTGGAAGACGACCTGAAAACCATGAATGTAATGTAATGGGGAAGAAGGGCACAAGAGAGGTCTTAATGGAAGGATATAGCCAGACATTCAAAGAAGAAGTAATAAATAGTGAACATTATCTAAGTTAGACATTTTTATAGGTTATATTTTAGCCACACAAAATGCGTTAAGATATTAGCTAAAAAAGTCTAAAAAGTTGGTCAGGTAGCCAAGCGGACGTTGGTGGTATATTGGATCGACTTATGGATGAACAATACGTCAAGATATGGGAACTTGCGGCACGGTGTTACTTACTCTATAAATCATTACTGGACGAGAGTTTACGCTTCATGAAATTATTCTATCTCTCTCTTTCTATAGCCCTTCATTTGACCAAGATGAACGTAGGCATCCCCCTTATTTTTCCACTTTTCTCGGTTTAGTGCTAATCTTGTCCATCTGCTCCCTGCGTAAATTAAAATTATTGTAACGTATTAATTGTAACGTCAGCGAGCAATGAGACAATCATGGCGTCTATGTAGATAAATATATAGATCTACATAGGTCCAAGTGTTAATATATTCTCTTAGTAGATATGTTACGGTAAGAGTAGATAATTGGTAATTGTATACAATTACCGGTACAATTACCAGAGCCGACGGTAAATGTAGGAAATTATTTTCAATTATTTACTTTTACCGGTAATTGTATACAATTACCAAAGACCAGCGGTAAAAGTAAGTAAAATGATGAAATAAAAACAATAAATTCCTATTTAAGAAGTGTAGTTTTTATTGAACTGAATTAAAAACAGGAGACATTTTGTTTAACCAGAATTGAGCTTTTTGCCTGAACTAAATACTACTACGTTACTCACTTACTATTTGTATTATTGTGACATAGCAAACTCTCATGGACCTTGCAATTCCATAACTTTCCATTTTTTTTGCATCTATACTTATCTGTTTTACATATTTTTTGCAATACTCGCGCAATGAAATGTTTAGTTTTGGAACCATGTCTAGAGAAATTTTGTCAGTCTCGCCTCATATGTCAACATATTCTCGCCTCTCTGAAATTTATTAGAAAATAGTTCTTCTAGTTTCGCATTAGATTCATTCAATGGTGGTTGCTCAGGTTTTTCTGGTTCTTGTTCTATTAGAAGCTCATTTGGTTCATCCACTTCTGCTTCTTCACATTCTTTAGAATCAGGGTCTGACTGGGTTTCTTCTACTTGTTCTTCTACTTCTAAATCTTCTTTAGTCGAAATATTTTCTAGAGAATCTTCTGGCAGTGATGAAGTTTTGAAACCAATTTTGGCAGGAACCCCAAACATAGCTTCATACGGACTGCACTTGATGCCAGAAGGGTAAGCTCGGTTCTTGGCGAATTGTACAGTCGAAGACCCTCTGACAGCTTGTTTGTTTGGTTGCTTTCCAACCAGGAACTTAGTATATTTTAGCACCGACTGTGTCTTGGATTACCGTGCACCATCATCAAATCTTTCCACATGGGACACAGTTCTTCTATATTTATGTTGGATAATTCTCGTCAATTTCCGCTTTGAAGAATGCTAGGAGCTCCAAAGGCAGAAAATGTGTCAAGAAGAACTAATGCAACGTCTTCTTCACGTTTAGTTTTCAATGGCCGTAATTGTACAAATTTTGTTAAGCGATCTTGGTAGGAAACTTGAATTTCTTACTTTTACCAAGTTATTCTGGGAAATCTATACAATTATCGATAAAAGTAGGAAATTCAAGTGTTTTAAAGAATATTTCCTACATTTACCGTTCATTCTGGTAATTGTATACAATTACCGGTAATTTTTTACAATTACCAGCTTATCTACTTTTACCGTAACAGATACATCCCATCCTAAACGACAATGAAATTGGAGCACACTCTAATCTTTCTCAACTGGAAAACTTAAAATATAAAAAAATATTACCTCCCATAGTGTCAAAGAAGCAAATTTAATCATATTTTTTAATGTTCTAAACATCTCCAACAAACTGAAAACTTTTTTATTTTTACTACTATAACTATTTACCATTTTACTTTATTTTACTATATGCCCACTACAACTATTTATTTTTCAAAAGTACACGTTCTTTTTTAACTATAGTCTTATTTCAGAGGCATCTCTGTTTAATACATCTTCTTGAATGATAGCCATCCGTTCCTAATTCACGTCATTTAGTTACAAATTCGTCCTTGACCAAATTTAGTTTCTGAGATGTTTTACTACTTGCTCTAATTCTCTCTTGAGAGATAGATATCGTTTCCTAATTCTGGTCGACCCATTACACTTAGGTACGCATTTTACGACAGTTCTATCTGTTCTTTCGACAATATTACGTTATCCTGTGATCGACCTCTTGCCCTTTGGTCGTTTTCCCCTTTTATGCTAATGAATGGAGGGGTTATGATAATATTTATACTTAACATTTTTTTTCATGAAATTATTTTTTTTTATGTTAAAATCAGTTGTTCTAAATGTTAAGAATAAAATACTGAAAAGTTTTGTTTCTACTTTTTCACAAAATGTATTACAATTCATTTTCGCTATAGCTATTTCGCTGTATTTTTTTAAACTTAAATTTAAACATCGGTCAAACTGGTACAAACTTTAACAAACGTCGAACGTAACACAAAAAGGATTTCAATAATAGAAAAACATATTCTACGTAATCCACAAGGAAACGAAAAAGTTTTTCCTGTAGTTGGCTGTATACCATCAATCACAAAAATTGGAAAAATTCTTTGTAGAAGGTATAAAATTTTATTAAAATCCCTTTAAAGGGCTACATCACAACAAAACGTTTTCGATTTTATAAAAAAATCATCATCAGTATTAGATGTAAAAATAAGTATAACCGATTTAATGAATGTAAAGTTGATATTTAAATGTTGACTAAGGTTAGAGCAACCAAAGAAAAATATTCGGGTAAAAACCCTTTAAATATAACATGGATGCATTAAAATTGCATACTTTAATAAAATGCCTTATGATGGTCACATGGCAACTAGGATAATGCCCTAAGGTAATGTATTGAATTTCCCAACACGTGGGATGCAAATTGAGTTGTTTACATTCCAATGGCTTAATGGCAACTAAATGCAAAATGAGTGATGTTTCTGAAAGGTGTCAAAAATCAAACGGACAACGTAACGTAGAAGTTACGCTGTATCACTACAGCCAACTAATTGTGATAAAAGATTTTTTTTTAATTTTCAATAGTAATAACAAACATCAACAAAGTTGTGGCTATAATTACATTTAATACCTTGATTATGTAAGATGTAGGTAGAGTATAAAATGATTTTTATAATGCAAATATAGAATTAGCCAGAATGTATGCAGTCATCTATACATAATTCAAATGAAGTTGAATTAATTAGCGAATAATGGATCCATTTATGTTAAAGAACATCTGGGACCAATTAATTAAGTGGAAAATATTTTTTCCACCTACCTCTACCGAAAGTATACTTTTCCGGACCTGATTGTAGGGAGCAAAGTTGTACTTTTCCTCCCCAGGGAGGAAAATATTTTTCCTTCCTAGGGAGGAAAAGTAAAAGTGACGTCATGGTATTTCATTATGAAATATAACTTATTGACGCCCTGTACAATATCTATTTTCTATTACTTAAGTATCTATACATTTTAACGTTTATTTATAAAACACCCAGTATTTTGCAGAATGGTAAAAAACAGTAAATTGTTATTTTGATTTAACAATGTTTACATTAATAATTTGACTTATATTTGACAGTTGACAGTTATATTGTACCTAGTTGCTAGTTTTAGGTTTAATAAATTTTGTTGGTTAGTTACATAAATAAATTAAGTTAAAATGAAAAATGACTTGTTATTAATTTGACGAAGGTGGAAAAACCATATGTATAACATGGGAGTAAAGTGCCTTTTCCTCCCTTGAATGATTACTGCCCTCCGCTACGTAAACTTCATTCTCGGGAGGAAAAGTAGCACTTTCCTCCCTTGTTATACAAATAGCTATTGCTAAGATGTTTTATTTATATGAATAGGTTGATCAATGTGGTTCCTATTCAAATATTGAATATTCTACGTATGTACTTTCTAGTCTACATCATAGTATTTCTTTTAACGGCCAATTTAAAATTCTCCACATTCAACATAAAGGCCTTAAGCTATCTTTATTATAATGTATGGAACTTAATAATCTTAATAAATTATGAATTACATATATAATTCTAAATGACCAACGTAAGACAAACAGTTCTTTCCTCCTCAACTTATTCAGTTAACGATTATAAAGTTTAGACGCATCGTAAAAATACATCACTTGAAGGAACTCTGTCGAGACAGCTGTAGTGAAGATAAATTATTATAAATTTTGTGAAACTATTGAAAACAAAACTTTTAATTGTTTTATTCTTAGATAAAATGAACTTCCATCAAGTAACGGTCGTATCATCACTTATTTAGCAATATATACTGAAACGGTTCAAAAGAACGCAATTATTTTGCCTTATGCAGAAACCAAAAATTGTAAATGTATCGTAACATATTTTTGTCACATCTTGTAGACATAAAAATATCGCTTCGTATGCCAAGCGAATGTAAGGAATTTATTTCTGTCAAAAACACGTGAGAATTTGAAGTTTATCCGTCTTATTAAAGAAAGGCGTTATTATATTTTACGGTCATAGGTATCTATATTCGATTTCCTGTGTTCAGTTTGTGATGTAAAAAAGAGTTAAAATCTAGCTAATGATCGTTTTGGCTCGACGAACCCTGGGAGTTAGATACACATACGTGCTAATATCAGTATTAGAAAGCGCAGGTGTAGGATTGTGCACTCAGCAATATCTTTCCTGAGAACTGTAGAACGAAGTGAGTTTTGCTGACTTTGCAAACTAATTTTGGATGGTTCCCTACTAAGTAGTTTGGTCTTAAAATATATTTTGTTTTTCCCTATTGGTCTATAGTAAATGTAGGAAGCTTGGTTATTTTTTTATTAGTCATTGATAAAAGAAGGAAGGATTAAACTTTTTTTTATTGGTTGATTGGATTAGTAGGGTAGAATGAGAGAAATGGAGTGGGTTTTTGGAAGTAAGCGTTTTGGTAGGAGGAGAGAGATTCAAGTTGTGAGATTGGGGAATTCAAGTTGCTTTCAAGTAAAGAGGTTGGTTGAAGCCTCGGCAGAAGCCGCTTTGGTGGTGAGTTTTAAATTTTCTTCTGTCTTAATTAAGTTTTTTTTAAGTTCCTGAAAATGTAGAGTATTAGAAGCAGTACCTATGTAGTGTTAGAAACTGCTCTCCTTTCGTGACTTTCTAGTCACAAGCCAAATGCCGCTGTTAGGCAAAGAGCCAGTTTATTTTAGTGTATACTACACTACCTAAGTTTCTTTTTGTAAGCAGTTATGGATTAAGTGCTAAAGATAATTATAAATACCTCAAAAGTTATTTAAAAGTCAATATGAGCAGAATCATTTAGGAGTTTATTTAGTTTTGCTGAAACTTTTCATGGAAGCAACCTCTTTGTACTTTTTATGAAAATTCAGTGAAAAGTAGGGCTTTGGACATTAATAACGTGAAGAGAAAGGACAGGACTATATAACAAAGTATTGTTTGTAAACTTTTTTATCCAGTTTTTTTAAACAGGATCTTTAATATTGTATATCTACAAAAGATCCATCATTTTCTTTTTATTTTAGTTTAAATAAAAATTTGATTCATTTTGTAATAATGCTTTTGACTATTAATTATTGTCTGATCCCTTTTCTCTTGTTCCTAAATGATATTCAACTGAGAACACTATGGAAAGTCATGATATATTTATATTTATGTAAACGTGTTTGTATCTTATGATAACTAAGTTTTTTTTTTGAAGTTTTATGTAAGCTTCGTCTTCTATTTTCTTTTAATTATGGCGGCCCCCTTCCACGAGTAATTGAGTTTCTACTATATTTAAAATCTATTAAGAATCCAGCCCCTATATCTCTGAAAGCTACCGAGGTACTCCGTAAAGTTACGTAGCACCAAGTATATTTTTATGTTTGTTTAATTTGTCGAGTTACATATTATTTTATTTTTTTGCCTTTGTTATCCTTTGCCCCGCTACAATACATGAGCTTTTATTAGCTTTTAATCTGTAAGTGAGATTATCATGAGAGTAATCAATTTGCCACACATTTGTTTATTGAATAAATTTTGCATATCGACACCTTTTTTTAACATAAATTCGACAAGCAGGTCGCAAAGTTCCTTTTATTTTTAACAAAGTCAATTATCATTTGCAACATCTTTCTGGCTTTCTCCTCTTTGGAGGATAGGTTCTGTAATTATGTTTGGATCTCTCCTTTCATGTTCTCCGTATGTGAAGTAGTGTCTGCATCAGTTGCAGAGAAAGTGACTATGGATACGAATTCATTGTCGAAAGTTATTTGGGAAAAACATTTTACTTTTTACTATAGCCTGTTTTTAAACCAATGGCGGCAAACTAAAAAGACAGATTCACACCCAAGAATATCACTAAAGAAATCAAAAAATACGTCTTCTTTTTCATTGATCATGTCTGCCTTCGATGGTTGTCCATAAATATTAAATAATACTAATACAGTATGCGGCAAAATAAACAGTACTGAAATTAATACTGAAATTTTTATGATTATTTACATATTATGTCTACATAATGTAGACTTGCAAACATTATTCACGGTGACATTAACGAAAAAAACAGATGTTAAAGATGCCCTCTGGCACGAAAAAATCATTAATTCAAGTCCGCAATTCCGGAATGTCAGACGGTGGATCGGTCTGCATCCTTCAGCATTCTTCATATGTACGCATCCGGTGGCGCCCAAAATCCCGACAGCCGAAATACCGACGGCCAAAACACCGACACGCCAGAATCATGACACGCCAGAATCCCGACAGGCCAAAATCCCGACATGCAAAAGTCCTCGCATAAGTAAAAATTCCGACCACTACATTTTGAATATTTATTGTTTCCTTTTCAAATGCAATATAAAATCATATTATAGAGTATTGAAATTGAAAAAATATTACTTACTAATAAGTACGGGTACTAGTTAATTTGTATTTTAAAAGAACAAATTATTTAAACACTTCATTTTATAATATAAAAGCTATACTTACTGAAATGGAAGGTTGTAAGTGACATGATAATATCTATTATATGAAAGTAAACTTGAATTCAGGATTTGATTATACAAAAAAAATAATTTAATTCATACACCCATGATAGAAATTTTATTTAGAAAATTAGTTCATATTAAATGGTAAATATCTGCTTTTGTTTAGTAACAAAAAATAAAAAAATAGATGACCATAAACAAAAAACAAGAAATAAATGTAATTACATGTTAAAAAGAAACTTATCAAACCTGTCGGGATTTTGGCCTGTCGGGATTCTGGCGTGTCGGGATTTTGGCCGTCGGGATTTTGGCCGTCGGGATTGTGGCTGTCGGGATTTTGGCTGTCGGGATTTTGGCGTTAGATCTCGTAATCTGTCAAAATCTGGTCAAAATGATCGCGCAGTATTCGAAGAGTCTCCCTGGCCCTGTGACAGGTTGCCCTGGCCCTGCGACAGGTTGCCCTGTCCCGTCCCGCTGTAACCACAACTGTGTTTTTAATAAAAGCAGAATATAAATCTAAAAATTAAAGCAATACCGCAGAAAACACAAAAAATCGCCTATTAGCCGAACTAACCTATGAAATGCCAATAGTGTCAAAATTTCATAAATATCAATAGTGTCAAAATTTCATAACCGTGGAGTAAACTTGACTGAGGTTGGACCAATTACAAACAAGCATTGCGGCGTGGTAAATTTGAATTACTCCCTCTAGGTTAAAAACGTGATAATCTCAATTTTGATTCTCAATAAATGTGATAGGTTGGTATTGTAAATTATAAACCATCTTACGTCAACCTGCGGTATCTGCGTGGTAAAGCAGATTTACTTGAAATCGTTTATGCTTTGCCTACACAGGTTCTAATTCAGTCTTCTTCTTCTTCTTTTTAAGATGCCGTCTTCTTTCGAAGATTGGGGACTGTCGTAGTTATTTGTATTTTGTGAACTGCTGCTTTGAAGATGACATTATATGAGCAGTTAAACCACTCCCTAAGACTTCAGGTTCACGACATCCGTTTTCTTTCTCAGCTACTATTTTTCGTTGAATAAGTAATTGTAGTAGGTTTATCTTGTACCTCGCATTACATGGCACAGATATTGGGGTATTCTAATTTTTTACTTCTAAAGAGAAATTTATATCTTTTGGGACTCTTCGCAAATCTTCTTTGTTGGATATTTTGTCAACATACGATATCAAAAGTATCCGTACGTTATACAGGGTGTCCCGAAAAGATTGGTCATAAACTATACCACAGATTCTGGGGTCAAAAATAAGTTGATTGAATCTCACTTACCTATATACAATAGTGCACACAAAAAAGTTACAGCCCTTTGAAGTTACAAAATGAAAATCGATTTTTTTTTCATATATCGAAAACTCTTAGAGATTTTTTATTGAAAATGGACATGTGGCATTCTTATGGCAGCAACATCTTATAAAAAATTAAAGTGAAATTTGTGAACCCCATAAAAAATTTATGGGGGTTTTGTTCCTTTAAACCCCCCAAACTTTTATGTGCGTTCCAATTAAATTAATATTGTGGCACCATTAGTTAAACACAATGTTTTTAAAACTTTTTTGCCTCTTAGTACTTTTTCGGCAAGTCAGTGTTTATCGAGATATTTTGAATATTTGTCGAATCCACCACATATTTGTATAATATGGTTAAGTACGATTTAGTCCTGTCGCCAGGGGAGGTACAACGGCCTCCTGTATTCAGATGGACTTACCCAAGTTTTTTTTAAGTATTTTGACCCGTAGAACACGAATTTTTTGGGTAACAGTTGATCCGGATGTCGATAAGATTGTTATAAACAAAGAAGTTGAGGAATTACATAACAGCGATTTCTCGCAAAACAAAACATGCTTTTGTATTTTTTGGGCCATTCTAACCAAAAAGTGTTCCTACAAATTTTTTCGTAGGATGCATATTTTTCGAGATAAACGCGGTGGAACTTTCAAAAAATCGAAAAATTGCAATTTTTGTACCCGAATAACTTTTGATTAAAAAATAAAATAGCAATTCTGCTTACCGCATTTGAAAGTTCAAGTCAAAGTATATCGGTTTTAGTTATTTGCATTGCTAAAAATTTATTTTATTGTTAAACAAAAGTATAAACACCTAGTGCTGGAGTGATGTTTTCAATGATTTCTCATTTAAAATCGAACGAGTTGGTAGAGTAGGTACAAGTGCAAGCGAGGCTATTTCTACGTAGCATGCATGTAAACGCATGTATTAGGCACGGGAAACACTATGTGTTTATAGCTTTTTGTAGCAATAAACACATAAATTTTTAGCAATGTATATATTCGAAACCGATAGAATTTGACTTGAACTTTCAAATGCGGTAAGCAGAATTGCTATTTTACTTTTTAATCAAAAGTTATTCGGGTTCAAAAATTGCAATTTTTCGATTTTTTGAAAGTTCAACCGCGTTTATCTCGAAAACTATGCATCCTATAAAAAAAACTTGTAGGAACATTTTTTGGTTAGAATGGCCCAAAAATACAAAAACATGTTTTGTTTTGCGAGAAATCGCTGTTATGTAATTCCTCAACTTCTTTGTTTATAACAATCTTATCGACATCCGGATCAACTGTTACCCAAAAAATTCGTGTTCTACGGGCCAAAATACATAATAAAAACTTGGGTAAGTCCATCTGAATACAGGAGGCCATTGTACCCCCCCTGGCGACAGGACTAATTATAGAGACCTGTTAATAATCTGAAAATTTATTTATAATTTGCATTTTTAGGTATATTTTGAAAAAGAAGCCACATCTCGATAAAAGGTGACTTGTCAAAAAAAGACTAAGAGGCCAAAAAGGTTTAAAAACACTGTGTTTAACTAATGGTACCACAATAATAGTTTAATTGAAACGTAGACAAACGTTTGGGGGCTATATAGGAACAAAACCCCCATAAAATTTTTATGTTATAATATATTAAAAAGGAAGCCGCATCTCGATAAAAACTGGATTATCGAAAAAATACTAAGAGGCAAAATAGTTTTAAAAACGTAGTGTTTAACTAATGGTATCACAATAATGAATTAATTGAAACGTACACAAAAGCTTGGGGGGTTTAAGGGAACATTTTTATGGGGTGGACAAACTTCACTATAATTTTGTTTTAAGATGTTCCTGCCACAAGAATAATACATGTCCATTTTCAATAAAAAATCTCTAATAATTTTCGATATATTGAAAAAAATCGATTTTCATTTTGTAACTTTATAGGGCTGTAACTTTTTTTATGAGCACATTTGTACTAAGGTAAGTTAGGTTCAATCGAACTATTTTTGACCTCAGAATGTGTGTTGTAATTTATGACCAATCTTTTCGGGACACCCTGTATACATACATATTTCTATACAGGGTAGCGAGAATGTATGGAAACACAGTCATTGCTCGGAAACCGCTAAAACGATTTTTATAGGTTTTGGTGGGTAAGGGGCTTCTAATGCGGCCGATATCATAGTGGTAATTACATTGTTATCAAATCTTCCGTTGTTCTGGAAATCTAATGAACTTTCTTATTTCTAATAGAACACCCTGTATATTTTTTGCGTTTTGAAGTCCTTAAGAAATACTGATTATTTTTCATGTTATAATTCCTATACCTAGATGCCATAATTTCGGAGTTATTGTTATATTATTACTAAAAAAAAAAGTTTAAACAAATTATAAAAATCAATATTTTCGGCCCGGATAGACATTATTTTAGATTCTTTGGATAATTGGGGACAAAAAAGGTCTTTTGTAATTTTTCTCTAAAGTCGATGGTTTCCGAGTTATAAACAATTTAAAACTGAAAAAAATCAAAAAATGAGTATTTCAAGGTTTAAAAACAAAAGTGAAAAAAATAATTTTTGAAATCACGAAGTACCTAAATTCAAGCTCAAACCTTCTTCTAATATCAGCTACCTATAAGAATTTTTTGCACGCTTTATTCTAAAACATTGTTTTTTTAATTGTTAATGAAGCGCAGATGAGAGGACGGGCGATCAGACTGCTTTAACAACTAAAAAACAGTATTTTAAACTGAAATAAGCCCAAATTACTTACCGGTATCTGATAAAATAAGGCTTGAATTTGAATTTAGGCACTTCGTAATTTCAAAAATAATATTTTTTACTTGTGTTTTTGAACCTAGAAAATCGTCATTTTTGATTTTTTCAATTTTAAATGGTTTATTCGTTCACTCGGAAACGATTAACTTTGGAAAATATTACAAAAGACCTTTTTCTTCCCAATATTCCAAAAAACCTAAAATAATGTCAACTCGCGCCGAAAAAAATTGATTTTTGTTTAATTTTTTTTTAATAAATGTAATAATTTGTAAGAATTTTGACGTAAAAATAATTTTACCTCAAAACGCAAAAAATATACAGGGTGTTCTATTTGAAATAAGAAAGTTCGTTATATTTCCAGAAAAACGTAAGATTTGACAACAATGTAATTACCACTATAATATCGGCCGCATTAGAAGATCCTTACCCACCAAATTCTATAAAAATCGTTCTAGCGATTTCCGAGAATTTATCGTGTTTTCATACTTTCTCGCTACCCTGTATATTATATTTTTGATATAATTGTTCGCAGCTTTTATAGCTTTTACCACTTTCTATCACATATAATATGCTTTTGCTTCTTTTTTATCTTTTTTGGAATAGAGATCTTTTTATGGTTCTGGAGCTATTTTCTTGTGACATCTGAAAGGAATTTTACTTTAAAATAAGTATCTTTGACGGATTTCTAATCCGTCAGTATAGTGAGCAAGAGCTCCATCTTGGTGAAACCAAAAACATTGTGTTAACTGAACATTCTGTTGAAGTGCAGGAATAATTTGGTTAATTTAGTAAATCTAAATGTTTCTTACCAGTAAAGTTTATATGTATCTCTGAAAAATGGGCCTATAAGCGTATTTTGGAAAATTTCATAATAATAGTCTCTCGTTTTATACCGCTAACGCAGCTTTGGGATTATAGCAGGGTAGTCTGCTATCTCTAGGGCCTGCAGGAAAGGTAACAAGGCCAGTGCTACGCTTTGCCCCCTGTTATTACCCTTGGTTTTACCCAAGGTACTCATTTTTATTCAGGATGAGTCGACCTGGGGCCTATAGACATTTTTAAAAATGTCGACATGTTCTCGCCGGCGCGGCGCTGAGTTTCGAACCCTGGTCTACCTGCGTGGAAGTCAGACATGCTACCGCCTGAGCTATCCGAGCCCAACGAATTTCATATGTTCACAATTATTATTGTGCCATATTTTCTCAAAATTATGAAATTTAATTTTTGAGGTGTATAACTTCTTTTTGAAGTTATACTTCTTTACCGGCGGTAGAGGGTGATTTTTTTATATGTTAAAACCTATCAGCCCGGCGCATGCGCATTATAACTTTGTTCTGATTGGATGTTCAAATGACATGTCAAAAATTATCCGATAATGGCAGCTGTGGTTTGGAGGTAAAGGTAAACAAATGTATAATATATTAGTTTTATTGTTGTGAGGACAGAAACAAAAAAGTTTACAATATTGTAGTGACTTTTAAATAATTTTTAAAAGCAACAGGTACGTAATAATTGTTAATGTATCATGGGTATAAACCTACCTATTTGATCTGCCAAAATACATAGTATGTAATACTTTTATTTATATAATTTGATTACCATCAAAATTTCTATCAATATTCACCTAATATATTGTTTTTTTACTCTATGTTTTGT
This sequence comes from Diabrotica virgifera virgifera, assembly GCF_917563875.1. NCBI lineage: Eukaryota > Metazoa > Arthropoda > Insecta > Coleoptera > Chrysomelidae > Diabrotica > Diabrotica virgifera. Next base: position 73,338,310 of record NC_065448.1, read on the forward strand.
TGTATTTTTTCAATTCTAAATCATTTCAATTCAAAATTAAAATAATTTGATCAATTTTCAAAATATCAAAATATCACAAGTTTAATCCGTTTAGTTAGTCGATCTTCGTAAATAATGACACATAGTGTCCGTGGCTAAGCGGAGAAGGCGAAAGAATTCCAATACCAACCGCTCTTATCAGCGCTGGTTCGAGTCCCAATAGAAACTTTCTTTTTTGTTTTTTTTTTAATACATTTTATGATTGTAAGTATATTTATTATATAATTGTATTTTCAGAAAATACGTATTTAGTTAAAAAAAATTTCGACAATTAATGTTCAGACATCATTTTTTGTGGCTTGTTTAATGTGTTTGTGTGTGTTTTATTCTTTTATTATTTTAATTTTTGGCACTGTTCTAATAAAAATGTTTGAGAAGTAGTAAGTATAAATTAGTTTAATATTTAAACAAAATATAAATAAAAAGTATATTAATTTTGTTTAAATCATATAATAGAAGTATAACTTCTTACGTGCGTACAAATTACACACACATTCTTTTTTTTTTATTAAACTACCAACTAAGTTGGAAATCTATAATAATTAATGGAGTCACTAAAGGTTTTCACCTCCGATTTCGTTGAACCTGCATCGATTTTCATGAAAATTGGTGAGTAAAAGCAACAAAGCAACAAAGCTTTGGTGAGTGAAAGCAACAAAGGTGACATGATGTAAACTTGCGCTTATTGCTTGAGGGTGGAAGCCACCCCTTCTCGGGGGTGAAAATTATTTTATGAAAAATAATACCATAAATCGAAATAAGGACAAATTCTAAGCAAAATTTGTTATATAAAGTTATTAATATAAATCAATACTTTTTGAGTTAGTGAGGATCAAAGATTTTATTTTTTCGTAAAAAAATTCATGCTTTAAAGCTGTTTTTCACGTATAACTCAAAAACTATAAGCTTCTACAAAAAGTTATTACCAAAATTGAAGATAATAAAAAATTGAATACACTCCTCACTTAAAGAACTAAACTAATGTTAAGTCGAAGTGTGTTATGGGTAATTGAATGTAAATTTTTTTCGACGAGTACTCAAATCTAAGTATTAAAGCTTAAATAACGGGAAAACGATGCATTTTTTATGAAATATACATACCTGTTAAGAACTTGTCAAAGCACTTCAAATTACCTACGAATTGAGCTTCAGAGGAAGTTAATAGCATTAAAATGAAGCAAGTTATGACGAAAATAAGGTAACCCTTTCAAATTTTTTAGGACAAAGTAAAAAATAGAACATGTCATTTCCACAAAAATTAAAATTTATAGTAATCCTTACAAGAATGTATTTATATTAGCATAAGTAATGATTTCAACAATTTTGACCGGTTGAGAATGAAATTTTTTGAAAAAAGGTATAATTTAAAAATCTGAATTTTTAAAATGATCGTAATTCTCATTTTCTTTTGATAATACCTCCAATAATACTCAATAGATATACGTAAAAAATATTTATATTAGTTAAAATTTTAGTTTTTTCTGTATGAAATATTTTACCTTTTTTATTATTTCTGTAGGGTAAAAAATAACCGATATAGAAACATTTAAGCTTAAACTTTGCTGCGAGAACCATGTAACCGGGGCCATTTAACCTTTTATTTTTAAAGAAGTAAGGAGTTTAATAGTTATTTATGATATAAGTGTTAAAAGTGCACGTTTAAGGCACGCATGTGAAAGTTCTGCAATTCACATGAGTGCCTTAAAATTGTACTTTTTAACACGCATATCATACAATATTTTTTCTACAAACGTAATTACAGGACAATATCTACAAAAACTTTTACTTGAACTTGACTGACATTCCATTTTTATATTTTTTGATATTACATCAAAATTGCCTATACGGTCAATACGAACTGCAGTGCCATAAAAATTTTAAAGCACTAATGCCTTAAAGTAGCATTTTTAACGCTCGTATGGAGTGCTAAAAATTGCATTTTTAACACGGTTGTAGAAAAAATATTAAATTTAACATCGTTTAATTGCCCTTGGAATTAACTTTCAAATGGTTTTTAGGTGCATCTGATATCCTAAAAACTAAAGAAGTTATTAAAAAAAAACAATAACATTCTTTGGAAAAAATTTTAAAATATAAATTTTAAAAAATTTTTGGAACATAAATTTTAATGCTATCATCTTGTTCGAGGACTCATTTTATAGATATTTCTAACTACTTTGACAAATGTTTAATAAGTTTATGTTTAAAATGCATCATTTTACCGTTATTTAAGCTTAGATACTTAGGTACTCGCCGAAAAAAATATACATGCAATTACCTATAATAGCTCACTTTCAGTTAACATTAAAAGGTTTAACTATTTAGATTGGAAATAAGAAATAAGCCACAATTAAATTGAAAAAAATAATTTTATTAACGTTTATTTCCCATCTAAATAGTTAATTAAAAATGCCCTTAAAATTAAAAAAAAAATGGAAATAGCTTCAGAACAACATTAAAAGGTTTTTTAGTAAGGTGTTTATTTCATTTTTTATTAGCTTCAATTTTGGTAATAATAACTTTTTTGTAAAAACTTCGGTAAAAAAATTGGTTAAAAACATGCATTTTTCTCACGAAAATTTAAAATCTTTGGTCTTTGATAACTCACACAGTTTTGATTTATTTTAATAACTTTATATAACAAATTTTGCTTAGAATTTGTCCCTCTATCCAATTTTGGGATTTTTTTTAATAAAATAGTTTTCACCCTCTAGAAGTGGTGGCACCCACTCCCAGGGTAAAAGCGCAAGTTGGCACCATGTCACCTTTGTTCTTTGAGATATCCTCTAACCAGTCACCAATTTTCCAGCAAATCGATGGAGGTTCACGAAGTCACGGTAGTAGCTCATATCCACCTTCAGTGACTGCACTATATTGGTAGTTGAGTTTTAAAATAATTTCCAGTATATTAACCCCACAAAATCACTTAACCAAAACAAATGCTGGCAATGTGTACATGATAAGTAAGTCCATTAGTGCAGGGACACATTCAGGACTAGGGGCAATAACTTAAATGTGGCGTTTAATTAAATATATGGAATGTATATGCGACTAAATTAACCAATGTCAATAACATTTGTTAGTTTATTATACAGTGAGAACGTTTAGGTTGGAATAAATTCATTTTCTCGAGAATGGGTGATTTTGGAGATAAATCCCGAAACAGGTCGATTTTTATATTTTTAAATTACGATTTTTTGGTATATATATATATATATATATATATATATATATATATATATATATATATAAACATAGAAAAGAAAAATCATTGGCAAATAACTCGCAATGTGAATGTGAATCCAAATTAACAATATAAAAAGATGGAATGCAACTGCAGACACGTGTTTCTGACTCATTAGTCGTCATCAGTACAGTATAGCCAAGTTAGAAGAATAATAGTTTAACTTCGAAAAAGATCACTACAGGAGCAATATTACCATTTGTGACAACAATGTCAGAAGACCCTGCCTTTCAGGGCGACGACCAACACAGTCACGGAGGTAAAGCTACCTGAGGAAAGAAAAGCCAAAACCTTATAAAATAAAGGATGTTAAGTAAGCGAGTACAACTATAAACATAGAAAAGAAAAATCATTGGCAAATAACTCGCAATGTGAATGTGAATCCAAATTAACAATATAAAAAGATGGAATGCAACTGCAGACACGTGTTTCTGACTCATTAGTCGTCATCAGTACAGTATAGCCAAGTTAGAAGAATAATAGTTTAACTTCGAAAAAGATCACTACAGGAGCAATATTACCATTTTTCGAAGTTAAACTATTATTCTTCTAACTTGGCTATACTGTACTGATGACGACTAATGAGTCAGAAACACGTGTCTGCAGTTGCATTCCATCTTTTTATATTGTTAATTTGGATTCACATTCACATTGCGAGTTATTTGCCAATGATTTTTCTTTTCTATGTTTATAGTTGTACTCGCTTACTTAACATCCTTTATTTTATAAGGTTTTGGCTTTTCTTTCCTCAGGTAGCTTTACCTCCGTGACTGTGTTGGTCGTCGCCCTGAAAGGCAGGGTCTTCTGACATTGTTGTCACAAATGGTAATATTGCTCCTGTAGTGATCTTTTTCGAAGTTAAACTATTATTCTTCTAACTTGGCTATACTGTACTGATGACGACTAATGAGTCAGAAACACGTGTCTGCAGTTGCATTCCATCTTTTTATATTGTTAATTTGGATTCACATTCACATTGCGAGTTATTTGCCAATGATTTTTCTTTTCTATGTTTATAGTTGTACTCGCTTACTTAACATCCTTATATATATATATATATATATATATATATATATATATATATATATATATATATCACACTAGTGACATCATCCATCTGAGCGTGATGACGTAATCAATGATTTTTTTCAATGAGAATAAGGGTCGTGTGCTAACTCGTTTAAAAAGTCATTCAGTTCTCTATTTAGTAATATAAACGTGAACATCATTATTTATACAGGGGCCAAAAAATATGTTTGAATTAAATTAATTGAGACAAAAAGAAGAATGCATGTAATTTATTTAATTCGAAATACACTTTACTGCTATCATAAAATAGAAAAAATATTTAGTTCACAAATAAACGTTGCTTTCTGCTTAAATTAAATGTTCAAACTGACAAGAGGCATGTGGTGGTAGCAGCTTTAACAGTGAATTTAAGCAAAAAACAGTATTTATTTGTTAAATAAACATTTTTTCCTGTTTTCTGAGAGCAGTTAAATGTATTTTGAATTAAATAAATTACATAAATTGTTCTTTTTGTGTAAATTAATTTAATCCAAAAAAAATGTTTGGACACCCCGTATATATAAATATGCTAATGTTTATATTACTGCATAGAGAATATATTCTTTCAAATGAGCTAGCACACAACGCCTATTCTCATTTAAAAAAAAATCATCGATTACGTCATGACGCCAGATGGATGACGTTACTAGTACGATGTATATGCCCAAAAATCATAATTTAAATATAAAAATTGACCTGTTTTGGGATTTATTTCCAAAATCGCCAATTCTCGAAAAAATTAATTTATTCCAACCTAAACGTCCTCACTGTATGTGTATGTAAAGAGGATTCGAAAAATGTATGGATTATAGTTTTCATAAATTATTATGCTTGAATTGTTTTGTACCAAACTGGGTCATTTACTGACAAGAACTAAAAGAGGTTGAGATAACAAGAAGAATTGAAAAAAAAAATAAAAAATATCACAAGGGGAAAGAGTTAATATCAGAAGGAAAAACGTCAAGAAGAATATACCATAGTACAAAAAGAATCGAATTTAACAAATATGTAGAAGAGCTATCGGAAGAAATCAGAATCAAACTAAGGTCCCTAATAGAAAATAAATAGCACAGTAATGTAAGAAGAACTGAGAAAACCAGAATAACATATGGAAGATGCTAAAAATGCTAAGAGCAGAGCAATGCAGAAAATGCTACTTATCATTGATAATGAAAGTACGCACCACGAACACACAAGGAAAGGTGGATTAAATTGCAAGGAAATTCGCAGAAATACATCGACATAATCAAAAATATGAAACGGGCAAACCACAGAAATGGTAAAAGAAAGCTATGAAAAAATGAGAATCAGAGAAAAACTTAACACACAAGAAGACAGCATAAGCTCAGGAGATGTGGCATTACAAATTGATAATGGCCCAACCTAATACGGAAACTAAGAGGAGGCAGAGCTCCAGGAATGCAATATATTCAGTGCATAGCCCTAAAGGAGCTACCCAAGATAGTCGCACTGTTTTAAATATAAAGGTACTGTTTGAAGAACGTATTATTTCAAAACAGCTGAAAACATGCAAAAATAATACATCTTCTAAAGCTAAGAAAAGACGGAAAGAGATCAAAAAGCAACATAACTACATATATCTTTATTGGAACTCTTAGGGAAAAAATTTTGGAGAAACTTGTATTCACCCGGCTGTATAAACATGGAGAAAGAAGAATAATTATCCAGTAATCAGACCCACTTGGATTCAAAGAGGAAAAAGTTAGAGCTACAATGGCAAGAGTTATTAGTGATGCAAGAATTGATTTTAACTTAAACACAAGAATAGCAATGGGCATATTGGAATGTCATATTAATCTTCAAGATACCTAGCCAATATATGTGGTGTACACTCGAGTAGCAGGACTTTTCAGGTATAATCAAAGCAAGCAATGCCTGTCTAGTATGCAAAAGCTCAAAAAGGGATGCATAAGGGCAGCATTTTATTGCCGTTAGTATGGAACATTTTTGTTTTGGAATGAATACCACTGATACCAGAACTAAAAGGGTCCTATATACAACTTAAACGGCAGTTTTAACAGCGGCAAAGGGAACAAGAACAAACAGAAAGACCGAAAAATCACCTAGAAGGGATATCAGAATAAATGGATTACTGAAAAATCAGAATCAACTCGAAATATATCACTGGTGAAGAAGACATATTCACACCGACCAGACATATTCGGAACCAACTTCCCACGGTAGGCCAAGATCTAATAATTATATTAATTCTGCGACTGGCAATGATGTATTCAGTTCCAGTTAAAAGTCTACAGTAAAGACTAACTGGAAGAAACTAGAAAGAACAGAGACGGTGAAATATCGTTAAAAGGCTCCAGTACACACCATTGGGGGATAGCCTATAAGAGGATCAAAAAGTTTTACCACTACGCCACAAGAAGACTCCTTTAGACTAGCTGTATCCTCGGCAATAACATGGCGTGGCCATTGTTAAATAAAAAACATAAATTTATTGACGAGTGTGATGACCTGACGTGGGTTTAGCTAGGTGGTTGCTGCGGACAATATGGGCAATACAGGAGCCCAACGGCAACAGATCCAGGTGCGAGAAAAGGATATGGTCCCTTAAAATAGTCGGTGGCATACGCATCTAATATAATATACTTTTATGCAGTCTAAAGCGTGTGATACACACGCAAACTTTAAGTACGCGGGTTTAAAAATCGTGGACTTACTCGGCTCGCTGTCGGTGATACACGGCAGACTTACTCATAACTCATTGTGATGTCGTCAAGGGAAGATGCTTTGTGCTATTTAGGTATTTTATCGTATTATACAGGGTGTTTCATTAATAATTGTCCATATAGTAACTCGAGCAACCTTAGCACAAAATACGAAGATTTAACCTAAAACACCTTAATAAAATGTGGTTCCTTACTGAGTTACAGGGTGTTTTATCTAGAAATTTAAAATTTATTTTTGCTCAGCATTTTAAAACTAATCGACTTATCCTTTTCATACTTAGTAGAAAGTCCGACTACTATACACCCTACTAAATTATTTTAAACAATCGTTTCTAGCTACTACCAGAGGCGTACAACAGGGGATAGTGAATTGTTGACCCTTCTCAAATTCTACGCCACTGGGGGAAATACTATTTTAGTGCCATTTTCATATTCTCCAATACTTTCTACGTCAATAATATACTCTTCATTGGTAACGATAAAGTTATTGGTTTTCGAGATATTTGAAGTTAAATATGAAACGGCACAGTTATTTTGATTAATTTATAATATGATTTATATGATTAAAATATAAAATATATTTGTACCCAGTACTTTAAAACTATTTGACGTATCCTTATTATACTTGGCAGAAAGTGTAGGTACTGTACACACTACTAAATTAAGATAAATATACGTTTCTAGCTACTACCAGAGGCGTACGACAGGGGATAGTGCCTGGTTGACCCTTCCCAAATTCTACGCCACTGGCGAAATTGCTATTTTAGTGTAATTTTTGATTTTCCAACACTATTTATGTAAATAATATTCTCTTCATTCGTAACGATAAAATGATTAGTTTTCGAGATATTTGACATTAAAAATGAAGCGACACAATACATTAATCAAAATAACCGTATCGTTTCATTTTTAACTTCAAAGATCTCGAAAACTAATGACTTTATCGTTACGAATGAAGAGTATATTAATTTCATAGAAATTATTGGAGAATCCAAAAATTGAACTATAATAGCAATTCCGCCAGTGGCGTAGAATTTGGAAAGGGTCAACCATTCACTTTCCCCCGTCGTACGCCTCTGGTAATATTCAGAAACGTTTGTTTAACACAATTTAGTAGTTTGTACAGTACCTATACTTCCTGCCAAGAATGATAAGGATATGTCAAATAGTTTTAAAATGCTGAGCAAAAATAGTTTTTAAAATTTTAGATAAAATACCCTGTAACTTCGCAAGGAGCCACATTTTATTTAAGTGTTTTAGGTTAAATCTTCGTATTTTGTGCTAAGGTTTCTCCAGTTACTATATGGACAATTATTAATGAAACACCCTGTATACTTCGTATCGTATCCTATCGTATTATATATTTTTAATACTAATAAAAAAGACGAAATCGAAAAGTGTGGGTAACAAACAAAATATCATAGATAAGAGGGTAATATTTTCATCAGGAGGATAAAACAGCCTATAAATAATTAGGTTTACTCAAAAACAAATAATCATAAAAGCTTAAAATAGTGTTTTACGGTTTTCTCAAAACTTATAAAATGTAACTTGTCTAATTTCAACAATAAAAGATTGACTTATATCTAGGCAATTTGCTTAATTAGTGAAAATATAAGTGTAACTTTAAACGCAATAACATGATGGCTCGAGGCTCGTGGCTCGTGGCAGTGATACACGTACGGGTTACGACTAAGATTTCAAACTTGTTGGATCGACGGCGTACTTACTCGGCGGACTTAAAGTACGTGTACTTGCTGTGATACACGCGCGAAAAAGGTCGTCGAGCCATAAGTTCGCGTACTTACACGCGTGTATATCACACGCTTAATATTAGGTGAATACAAGTTGATATTTTTTTTTTAATTTGAAAATACAGAATAACTGCGCAGGTCTGATCATACTCAAATATCTTGAAAATGCCAATGTTTTATAAGTTGCAAATACAGATACTGGCAACGCAATGTGTTTCCCAGGCGCAGATAATATATGCTTTAACACCAAACTCTAAATTAGAACTAATCCTTCAAAATTTCCAATACCTAGCCTATACCTGTACCTATAGATACTCATTGTAATGGATATTTTATAGAAATATGATATCAAACAAAGCAGTTTAATCGATTTAATTTTCATATTCTATAATGGTTATATTGACTGCTATTAATTATTCAAAATGTATGCTGAAACACCAATTTATGTATTAAACATTTACAGCAACGAATGAGTTAAATTATTAGGACAAATTGTTGATATATTACAAATTCATACATTGAAGACTAAATAACGACTAAATTACGCCGCGCATTTACTAGTATCTAAAATTTAGACGAAATCAATATCCCATACACATAGAGGTTGTACCTTTTAAGACGTTTACTTGTGAATATGCTCTTTTAGACCGTGCTGTATCGTCGCTTCCGTTAGCGAAATTATTCCGATTCATTTTTTTTTGCACAAACTTACTCAAAAGGAGATCCTTATAACAAATCCCAGGCGGTGCCGTGGTCGAAAAATTGTTTAAACAAATTTTTTTAAACAAATTCACAAAAAAAAATTTTTCCTTTCGAACAAACAAAAAGGTCTTGTCATTTTTCTCTAAAATTGATTGTTGTCGAGTTTACGCGATTTAAAATTTGAAAAATGCAAAAATGGCCATTTTCAAGGCTTAATAACTCGATTAAAAATTATATTATGAAAGTCAGAAAGTGATAAAATCAATGTTTAAAACTCCTTCAAGATCCTGAAGAAATTTTTGTCATTATTGTATTACAAATCTGTTATTTTTAATTATTAACAATTAGCGCTATATGATAATAATTTTTAATCGAGTTATTAAGCCTTAAAAATGGAAATTGTCGCATTTTTATTAACTTGACAACAATGAATTTTAGAAAAAAACCACAAGAGACCTTTTTCTGCTTAGAACGACTCAAATTATCTAAAAAAATTGTTCAAAGTAAAAAAATTATTTTTGTGAATGTTTAAAAAAAGTTGTTTAAACAATTTTTTGACCAAGGTACTGCCTGGCACCCTGTGGATTTGTTATAAGGACCCTTTTTGAGTAAGTTTGTGCAAAAAATTTAATCGAAATAATTTCGCTAACGGGGGCGACGATACTACCTGGACTATAGCGCTAATTATTAATACTTATTAAAAATACCAGCTTCGTAATATAATAATGACAAAAATTTCTTCGGGTCTTGAAGGAGGGGTTTTAATCTTTGATCTGGTGACTTTTTGACTTTTATAATAATAATTTTTAATCGAGTTATTAGGCCTCGAAAATTACCATTTTCGCATTTTTAAATTTTAAATCGCGTATAACTCGACAACAATAAATTTTAAAGGAAACTGACAACATACCTTTTTTGCTCAGAATAACCCAAATTATCTAAAAAAAATTTGTTCGAAATGAAAAAATTATTTTTGTGAATTTGTTTTAACAATTTTTCGACCACGGCGCGACACCGCCTGGCACCCTGATGATTTGTTATAAAGAACTCTTTTTGAGTAAGTTTGTGCAAAAAATCGAATCGAATAATTTCGCTAACGGGGGAGACTGTACAGCCCCATCTATTTTGTAATGCAGGATTTCTTAATCTTTTCGATAAATTTTTAGTAGTCACTTTTATTGTGGAACCCCTGGTTTGTTTCAATATGAATAATGTTTTCAATAGTTGCCTCTGACATTTCAACCCTTTCTTCTTTTAAAAATCCTTTCAGAAAAGGGGTTGTTTCAAAAAGCCGTTTTGTTGGAAAACAATCGAACTCGTTATTAACCGAATTACGCATACAAATTGCCCAAAAATCCAAATCAAAATTTTTCTTGAAAACAAAATTTTTTTGTGGGCAATAAATAGGTACATTTACTTGTAAATGTATGTATTTATTTATATTTTTAATCCCTGGAGGGTTAAGAGGCTACATCAGTGCATCGTAATTTTTTTTTTCGGAAGTTCTGCGAACTGTCAACAGTGCGTCGGCAGTACGATAGTGACACTATATTACTATACTATCAAAAACGAACGCCCAATACTGTGATAAAAAAGTTTATTTGAAGGTAGTGCGTTTTTTTTTTTCTTCTTAATCTCAATAGCGGTACAGACTCATTTTTTAATATGTAGTTTAATTATAGAGTAATTTCCACATACTAAAATATTTCTTAAATTGGGCCCTGTACCGCCATTCTTTGCTATATTACGAATTTGCCAAATATCTCGACAGAATATTCAAAATTAAAGCTGCAATCTTGGAACGCGTTTTTCGCGAGCTGATGTTGCCTCTTCAGGCGTTTACTTGTGAATATGATTTTTTCTAACGGAATCGGAGTACCAGGGCCGCGCCAAGGGTTTCAAGCGCTCCGGGGCAAGTAATTTTAGGCGCCCCTTTCCTCCTTCCTTTTTAGCAGTTTTTTGTAGCTTAGTGAATCTTTATGCGGTATACCTATAACCTATTTTTTATAATATGTTAGCAAAGTATCATCATCATCATAATCTAACCGTTATCGTCCACCGCTGAACATAGGCTTCCTCTAAGTTTCTCCATGTCTCCCTATCTTGAGCTACCAGCAACTGGTAACCAGCTATCCAGTTCCCGGCACTTTTCTTTACATCGTCACTCCAGCGCGTTGGTGGTCGATCTATGCTTCGTCTATGCGATTGTCCGCTCGCGGTCACTATTCCAATAATCTTCTAGTCTAGTGTTGTTCGGTGTTCTTGCCAGATGACCTGCACATCTCCACTTATTTTTTGCTACGTGTTCTACTATATGTCTTGGATTTTTTTTTGCCTGATATTATTTGGTATTCTGTCTCCTTGTGATTCTTAGCATTGCCCTCTGGGTAACTCTTATTTTCTGCTCTTAGATTTTCAGTAGAAGAAAAGTAATATACTGATAAGTTATTATGTTATGAATACTATAAATATTTACAGAAAACAACGATTACATTATCAGAGAACAAATAAATATATAATTATTATTATAATCCACTTGCTCACGGTTTTTGCTCCGTATTTTAAAGAACCGATTGACATGAAATTTGGCATACGTATAGGCATACGTATTTGGCATACGCATATAGCTAATTTATAACAAAGACAAAAATTGGTATTGCGTCATCGGTGATGAAAAAATATACGTTAAAATTAAGTCCGGAAGTGGATAAACTGACTAATTCTAAGCAACTTTTGTTCTATATACAGTTTTTCACTAAGTCGATATTTTTTTATTGGCGAGTTATTTGTGAGTGAATATGTTCATTTTCCAATATAAAAACCACGGTTTTAGACGATTTTTTTGCAAATAACACAAAAAGTGTGTATTTTATTGCAAAAAATGTTCTTAGCAAAAATATAGCTTATAAAAAAATTTAAAAAACTTTTGCACTCATGAAGTAGGTAGATTTAGTAGAGGAAGAATTCCAAGAGGAAGAGTAAATTCCAAATCGAACATTTCAACGTGAAATAACCAAAAAATTAAGCACTTTTTGGGCAAATTTCGTTATAACTTTTTTAAAGTCTTTAGAAAAAGCTTTATTTTTGTTTGTTTGTTTTTTAGTTTCTAATAGCAAAAGTAAGCCAGTAACGCTGAAAATAAAGTTGGTCCCAATTTTTTTTTGTAAAAAACATCGTAAAAATCTCCGCTTTATTAGCATCCCAAATGAAATTAATTGTTACAGCTCTACAATTTACTTCACTTATGTATATTTACGACCTGAAAGTTTCTCCATTCCAAAGTGCCTATATTTAAAAAAATTGGTTTTAAATAAAAAAAAATAATATGAAATTTTGAAGGAAATGCCTTTTTTCAAAATTTTTTCCTAAGAATATGCTATTTTTGCGATACTTACTTTTTGAGTTATTTGTGAAAAACCGTCTAAAAACGTGGTTTTCTTGTTGAAAAGTGAACATAATATTCACTCGCAAATAACTCGAAAAGTAGATATTGACTCAAGTAATATAAAAACTTCAGAGAACAACTTAACTTTATAGTAACTTACAATTCGTCAGTTTATCCACTTCCGAACTTTTTTTGAACGTATATTTTTTCACCCCCGTGAAGGGGTGGTACTCCCCTACGGCAAAAGCACACGTCGATACAATATCATTTTCTTCTTTGACATGTAAGCTATGTGGATGCCAAATTTCATGTTTATCCAAGCTGTTTTTTTTTAATCCAGAGGTTTTTCAATATTTTACCGTGAGTGAATGGAGTAAAAGTTCAGTTTAATGAGAGAAATAACGGTTCGTACACTTAGGGGATAAAAGTAATAATAACTGCTATTTTTATACCTACCTACGATGGGTAAATTTTCAATTTTACAAGGTAGTAAAATATTACTAATATTTCCGGTAATTTCGGTATTGTCAAATTTTTTTTTCGGCACCTACCGGCGCCTTTTTGGTTCGGCGCCGAGGGGCACCGCCCCTCTCCGCGCTTATGGACGGCGCGGCCCTGCGGAGTACATACTTAAAGATCTGGATATTTGTCCCATAAAGACACCGCCCTTTTTAATATTGCAATTTGGTCAACTCCCCAATGAGTAATTCATATCTAGCCCATTTACCAATTCTACGGTGTTTTCTTTTTATGCCATTGGTGTCATCTAGCTTTATTTCCTAATATTCGCATGAAAATGGGGTCTGCTCATCGTCAAGTTGCCCTTGACGTCATGATTATTTTACAGTCTACTTGCCTAGAATGCGATAGAGATCCCTGTTACGTACATAACAAAGAGCATCAACTATGCTTAGCACTTTATTCTGAATTCTCTGAATAACATCTGTTTCTTTGCTAAAGGATAAAAATACCATACACTCACAGTGGTTTTGGTATTTGTTTGCAGACTAGTCATTTGTTAGCAATGGAAAACTTAGCATTTCTTCTCATCACCGAATACATTTTTTGTATTGAATTCGCGAAATTAAATTCCAACAGAGGGCGCTCAAAATTTCAAAGATGGACGACAACTCTAGGAAAACAATTCATTTTGTCATTTGAATTCACAGTTCTAAAACGTTAAATTAAAATCATTTACAGGAGTGTTTTGCCAAAGTAACCACTAAGTTTTGCAACTAAGACATCTTATAAGTTAAAGACGACTGAAAATGATGTTTAATCTGTATGCATTCATCAAAATTTAATGCTAACTACTGATTTGTTTTTACCTTTTTTTCATAAAAAAAATCTGGCCCCCCGATAATCACACAGCGTTCTAAAAATTATTAGTCTATCTTAGGATTTTTAATTTTGTTTTTAATTTAATTAATATTTGCACTACAGTTTATTTTACACCAACAGATAACAATTTTTAATTAAATAAAAACTAGAAACTTGGAAACTAAGTAGGTGAATTTATTTTATAATAATTGTGTTCTGGAAATTACGAAGTGGTCGGGATATTTTGCATAACAATGTACATTCTATGTACAGAATATATACAACATTTTGTTTATTTATTTAATTTTGCAGTCGCTTAAACATTAAAAATGCTACGTTTAATACAAACGTTAAATTACCAAAATGTGTGATTTGGCATTGGTTAATTAGGTCATTACGTAGAGTATAATAGGAATGAATACTCAGGAACACTGCAATAGTTTTTTTAAGTCGAAATTATTGTTAATTACAACATAAACTGACCGCAAATATGTACACAAATTAATGGCAAAGTCAATGTTTTCCTTGAGTTGATGCTTTTCAAATTCGCCACCAGGCGTCGCCCACTTTGCGGTTCCTCGCCAATATCTTCTCTCTTCTTTTTACTTTATCGTACTATATACGTAGTATAGTATAATAGATAAAGTTATAGGGTCGTGCTAAAAATTTTTTTCAGATTTCACTTTTTTTCGAGGTTTTGAGACCCCCTGAGTCTAAAAAGCAAATAAAAAAAACATATCGGAAGTATGTACGTACGTACGTACGTATGTCACCACCGCCCAGCAAAAACTACTGGACCGATTTTGATGAAATTCGGTATGAGTAAGTTTAAGAAAATTTTGTCGAGAAACTAAGCTTTTAAAAAAAACCTCTCAAAGGGGTCCGAAATAGGGGGGTTATTTAGGGCCCATTTTTGCAAATTTTGACCGAAATGAATGAAATTCAACTCAAAGTAAGCTCATCGATAGATAAATAAAAATACGGAATTTGACATTACCAAATTCAAAATGGCGGCCAACATGGCCGCCCGACACATTTCCCTACCTATCTAAAAACTTGTTTAAGATAAGTTTAATTTGAAAAAGTCGTTAAATAGCCTAAAGATGGGGCCATAAGAAGAATATTATCGTTTTTCAGAAACAGTTACGGGTTGCCTATATTTAAGGAGTCAAAATTTGACATAAATTTGAACTAGACTTTCTCAAAAATGGCTCCAAGGAATTCTTTTATTTTTTGCTATATTTTTGATATCCTATCGGTAAATTGAATGACATTAGTCAGATTTCTTAACTCCCCATAGGAGGGGAGTTATGACTTTTTTATAAAAAAAATATTCGAGTGCCCGTAACTTCCTTCTTAATAGAAACTAAAATTTGAAATTTTGCAGACATATATGGTACTTTATTATCTATTAGCACAATAAATTTTACCAAAAATATGGCTTCCGGTTGAACCGGAAATGAATAAAAATCTTAATTTTTTTAGATATTTTTACATATTTTGAAAGAATGCAAAATTACCTTTCCAATGACATAAAATTCATTGCTGTAGCTCAAAAACTCGAAAAGTTACGGTAAATAGAAATTTTGCTATAATCTTATGTGTGTCCTCTCTCACGCGACATAGCAGGGCATTATTGTAGGGCAGTCAATGAGGGTATTTGGCTCCGAATTCCATCCTACTACATTGATGTACTTGATATTTTCACAGTAAGTAGGGAATAGCTCAAGAAGCAAAATCTACCCTATATACTATGGCGCTTTTATCTTGGGGCGGTTCCCACTTCTTCAAGGGAAAATTTGTTGGTCAAAATAAGCAGAGAAGTGGCTAAGGAACCTATTTCTAAGCAAAAACTGGTCTATACTTTTAAGAACTCAATACTTTTTGAGTTATGCGTAGTTGAAAATTGGCCATTTTCATTGAAAAATGACACCTTTTCGGACGGATTTTTTGTGAAAACCTTAAAAACTATGCATCGAACTAAAAACACTATACAGTGTGTCAATTTTAAAACTTACAATGGCTATATCTCACGAACAAAAGCTGAAAATGAAAAATGCTTGAAACCGTTTCTAGGATAGTAAGGGGGAACTAAAATGACATGAAAGAGAACTCACCCCCATCAATCCCCTAGGCCCCATCCACCCCAACCAAAAAAGTTTAAATTGCAAACCCCTACTTGTGATACATCATTGAAAAGGCTATAAAAAATGCTATCCAATGGTATAAATAATAATTATACAGGGTGAAGCAATAATTGTGAAACTTAGGCTTAAATTAAAAATTTAATGAGATTTTGTTGAAATACAAATTTGATAAAAATGTCAATTATGTAAATGTTTAAAGTGGGTTCCGTTGTTTTGTAAACAATAATACAGTCTATTTTCAAATTCTGCACGAAATTTGACAAATGTTTTTCTAGTAATAGGGCGACATGCTTGAGTAATTATTTCTCGCAATTTCTCAAGTGACGCAAGTTAAGTTTTATAAACAACTGATTTAAGGCAAAAATGGCAAATTAAGTTTTAATTAATAAAAAAAGTACGAGAGGACCATTTAAAATAATAGTCCGGGAGATAGAATTACAAATCCAAAAGTCATAGTAAGCCAGCTGATATTAACACCCTGTATAATTATTATTTTTATCATTGGATAGTACTTTTTATAGTAGGATAGTATATTACTTTTTTCTATGGGGTTACCCTAAATCAGTTGTTTATAAAACTCAACTTGCTTCACTTGGGGAATTGCGAGAAAGAATTACTCAAGCATGTCGCCCTATTACTAGAACATTTGCTAAATTTCGTGCAGAATTTGAAAATAGGCTATATTATTGTTTACCAAAACAACGGAATTCACATTAAATATTTACTTAATTGACATTTTTAATAAATTTGTAATTCAACAAAACCTTATTAAATTTTTCATTTAAGCCAAAGTTTCACAATTATTACTTCACCCTGTATAATTATTATTTATACCATTGAATAGCATTTTTTATAGACTTTTCAATGATGTATCACAAGTAGGGGTTTGCAATTTAAACTTTTTTGGTTGTGATGGGTGGGTCCTAGGGGGTTGATGGGGGTGAGTTCTCTTTCATGTCATTTTAGTTCCCCCTTACTATACTAGAAACGGTTTCAAGCATTTTTCGATATCAGCTTTTGTTCGTGAGATATAGCCATTGTAAGTTTTAAAATTGACACACTGTATAAAACATTTTTTAGATTATAAATAATAAAGAGATTCGTTCCTTCGTAAATGTTCTATTTACAATACAAAAAGAGATATGGTAGGTGAAAATAGTTTGTTTTTTGGTGCATGCTCAAATTGGTTTATTCAACTTGAAATAACAGAGGAACGGTAGGTTTTAGGTGTATAATGCTACCAACACTTTTTGTAGTGTTTGAAAAGGCCTTTAAAACGAGCACCGTGAAATGTCGGTTACTTACAAACTAAGCGAGATATGGTGCAAAAAAATATATGACTAATGTACTTTAAGGAAAAATGAAAAGTATATACATTTAACTCCCCATCCACCATAATTTAAATGCATTGTTTTTCTTTTGCAATACCTTTTAATATAGTGTTATTTCTACTTTCAAAAAGCTGAACGGGTTTAAAATGAATGGTTTTTGTAAAAAATGTGATCAAATTATAGAATGAATTTTTAAATTTTCTTAAAAATCTTCCTTTTTCTCCATGTAATTCGAAAATAAAAATATTTCACCCCTGAGAAGTGGTGGGAACCGCCCCCATGATAAAAGCGCCATAGTATATAGGATAGACTTTGAATTAAGAGCAATATCTTTGAATTAGGAGATTGGGCTACTCCCAAAATTTCATTAAAATCCATGCAGTAGGATAGAATTCGGAGATAATATCTTGTTCCTAATCTCGCGCATTGACTGGCGTAATCGAAATAGAATGAAATGCAAATATTGTAAACTATTAATTTCTCAGAAAAATGAACTAATTTGAAATGAAAGTATGACTATAATATTCTATTGATTTATGCAATAATCTATACATCTACAGTGTGTCCCCGAAATATGACATCGAACATTTTCTCAAATGCAGGAATTAATGATGCGTAGAACCATAAAATACTTTCAAGTACAAAAGGTGTTTTTAAAATATCAAAATAACGAGTAATTTTGTTATTTTTATAGAATGCCAGTATCTATGTACTACCATAACGATAATAGATCGGTACGAGAAAGTTCTCGGGCGGCCCTTCCGTCCAGCGTTTTTATTGTTAATGCAACCTTGCAACACAACAGCGCGATATTGCATCTAGAGTTAGAGTCTAGTCTAGAGTGATGCCCAAATACTTTTGCTGATTTTGTATGATTTATTTTAATTGATGTATTTTAGATTAAGAGTAAAAGTGCGGATGGAAGGGTATTAAGAACCGATGTTGAAATAAACCAAAGATAGTATGTACTTCAACCCGTGTTGAGCTGCCCCCCCCCCCACTTGCAAAAATTAAAAAACAAATAGCCCTGATTTATGAGCTATTTATGAGCTTTCATATTCCGTAAACTAAAAATTTTGAGCTCGTTCCACTGAGCAGGAATTTAATACTTTAGTGGGGGGGGGGAGTCAGCCCCCCACTACTTAAAAATAGGAATATTGAGTCGGTTTTTGCGGCAGAATTACGAGCTATTTATGAGCTCATGAAATTATATAGTTTCGATTTTTGAGCTCATCCCCTTCACCCCCAAACAACCCATTAATTGATTTAACTTAAGAGAAAAATGCTGAGAAATCTTAAAATATATCGTATTGCGGATATAATTACTATAGCTTATATACTCTAAGAATAAACTATTAAATCACGTGCATTTCGATTATTGAGCTACAACCCCTTCGCAAGAAAACCACCCTATCTTCCCGGCTTAAGAGAAAGTTGTACTTAAATGCATTAAATTAATTATTTGGCGACTACATATCATTTAATAATTTTTAAGCTTCCAAATTACGCTCATTTAGATCAGTAAATTGCAATTTATCTTGTATAGTGCAGTCACTGAAGGTAAAAATCAACGATTACCTTCAATTTCGGTGAACCTTCATCGATTTTCACGAAAATTGGTCAGTGGTTAGAGGATACCTCAAGAAACAAAGGTGACATGGTACCACCTTGCGCCTTTACCCTGAGGGTGGATACCGCCCCCTCTCGGGGGTGAAAATTATTTTTTAAAAAATAATTGCACAAATCTATAAAAGAACAAATTATAAGAAAATTTTATTATATAAAGTTATTAAAATAAGTCAATACTTTTTAAGTTATTAAAGATCAAAAATTTTAATTATTCGTGAAAAAAATGCATGTTTTTAAGCGGTTTTTCGTAAATCACTGAAAAACTGTAAGTTTTTACAAAAAAAGTTAATAGTAGCTTAATTCGTATAGCTTATATTCTAAGAATAACCTCTTAAATCACGCGCCTTTCGATTATTGAGCTACAACCCCTTCGCAAGAAAACCATCCCATATTTCCGGCTTAAGAGAGAGTTGTACTTAATTATTTAAATAATTAAATAATTTAAATTAATTATTTGGCGACTAGATATCGTTTAATAATTTATGAGCTCGCAAAATATACGCATCTCAATTATTGAATTGCCAGTTTCTTTCTATAGTGCAGTCACTGAAAGTAAAAATCAACTATGACCTTCAATTTCGGTAAATCTCCATTCATTTTCACGAAAATTGGTGAGCGGATTTTGATGCTATCAACTTTTTCTGGAGCTCATTTTTGATAGGTATTTCTAAGTACTTTGACAAGTATTTAGTACCTAAGTGTTATAAAATGCATCTCTTTCCCGTTATTTAAGCTTGAATCCTTAGATTTGAACAGTCGCAGAAAAAAATATACATTTAATTACCAATAACTTACGTTAAATTAACATTAAAGGGTTTTTCAAGTAAGCAATTTATTATATTTTTTATTAGCTTCAATTTTATGATGAAAACTTTGTTGTAAAAACTTACAGTTTTTGAGTTATTTATGAAAAATCGCTTTAAAGCATGCATTTTCTTTCACAAAAATTAAAATATTTGATCTTTAATAACTCAAAAAGTATTGATTTATTAATAACATTATATAACAAATTTTGTTACAATTTGTCCCTCTCTCGATTTGTGGAGTTATTTTTAATAAAGTAATTTTCACCCCCGAGAACGGGTGACATATACCCCAGGCTAAAACCGCCAGTTGTTATTGTCAATTCGTGAAAATGAATGGAAATTTACCGAAATCGAAGGTCATAGTTGATTTTTACCTTCAGTGACTGCACTATAGAAAGAAAATGGCAATTCAATAATTGAAATGCGCATATTTTGCGAGCTCCTAAATTATTAAACGATATGTAGTCGCCAAATAATTAATTTAAATTATTTTAAGTACAACTCTCTCTTAAGCCGGGTATATGGGATTGTTTTCTTGCGAATGGGTTGTAGCTCTATAATCGAAAGGCGCGTGATTTAAGAGTTTATTCTTAGAATATAAGCTATACGAATTAAATTACTATTAACTTTTTTGTAAAAACTTACAGTTTTTCAGTGATTTACGAAAAACCGCTTCAAAACGTGCATTTTTTTTTCACGAATAATTAAAATCTTTGATCTTTAATAACTTAAAAAGTATTGACTTATTTTAATAACTTTATATAATAAATTTTGCTTTTAATTTGTTCTTTTATTGATTTGTGCAGTTATTTTTTATAAAATAATTTTCACCCCCGAGAAGGGGCGGTATCCACCCTCAGGGTAAAGGCGCAAGGTGGTACCATGTCACCTTTGTTTCTTGACGTATCCTCTAACCACTGACCAATTTTCGTGAAAATCGATGAAGGTTCACCGAAATTGAAGGTAATCGTTGATTTTTACCTTCAGTGACTGCACTATACAAAATAAATTGCAATTTACTGATCTAAATGCACGTAATTTGGAAGCTTATAAATTATTAAATGATATGTAGTCGCCAAATAATTAATTTAATGCATTTTAAGTACAACTTTCTCTTAAGCCGGGAAGATAGGGTGGTTTTCTTGCGAAGGGGTTGTAGCTCAATAATCGAAATGCACGTGATTTAATAGTTTATTCTTAGAGTATATAACCTATAGGAATTATATCCGTAATACGATATATTTTAAGTTTTCTGAGCATTTTTCTCTTAAGTTAAATCAATTAAAGGGTTGTTTGGGGGTGAGCTCAAAAATCGAAACTATATAATTTCAAGAGCTTATAAATAGCTCGTAATTCTGCCGCAAGAACCGATTCAATATTCCTATTTTTAAGTAGGGGGGGGGGCTGACTCAGCCCCCCCCTCCCACTACTTAAGCAGGAATTTAATACTAAAGTATTAAATTCCTGCTCAGTGGAACGAGCTCAAAATTTTTAGTTGAATATGAAAGCTCATAAATAGCTCATAAATCAGGGCTATTTGTTTTTTGATTTTTGCAAGTGGGGGGGGGGCAGCTCAACACGGGTTGTACTTCAGAAAGTTACTAAACAAAGAAAACCGGAGAAGAGACAGATGAGATAGCGGGAGACGAGATGGTTGGCGTGGCTTAGGATGAAGAATGGTAATTCAGTAAGGCCTGTTGGAATACTTGTTATTATATCGAATGTTTTAGGCCTGGATCCCGCGTACCAAAAAAAGTTGATTATTAGCAATCTGAAAATGTGTTAATAGCTTAACGGTGTCTAGTCGGACAAACTTTGATGTACGGGACCCCTGGAACGGGGAAAGTTTAAATTGTGGAACAGGTTAAAAATTTGGAACGTCAGACTACGAAAACGTCCCATGTATTTTGTCGGTCAGACTTCCAATTGATTTGTTACCGTATCATTAAACTCTCATGCAAAAATCAAACTGCTATTTATTGTATATGTATTCCACAGACTTACTTCTCTATCAGGGTTTTTTATTATGTATTAGTAAGTGGTCGTTAGTGCTATATCCGGATCTGAATTCAGCCTGTTCTCTAGTAACTAGGCTAGCTAATAGAAGTTTAACTTAGCCTCCAGTCTTGGTTTATGATGTTGAGCTGATGTTTTCTGAAATTATTTTATTTATTTCTCTTAAATTGTTTTCTATTATGTCTTTACGAATTAATGGGCGGGTATCTTTATTTGTGTTATTTATAGCTGTTCAGTTTGAGTCGTATTTTTCCGTTACCTGTCTTCTTTTACCTATTAGCTCTTTGGTATTTTGGCTTAGTTTTTATTCATGGGTCACGACGGTCTGGTACCACTTCTTTTTCGTTTTTTTTTGTGCCTAGTAAAACATAATAATATGTATAAGTAAATACGGTGAACCAATTCCATAAACTGAGTATGGATATATTTCATATTTGATAATATTTTTATTAAACATTTCGTAAGTAGTTATCCAAATACAACAAAACCAGATTCCGCTTTAAATCATAAACATCCAATTTGCTGACGTATATACGTCACTACAGTACATAATTACATTTAATATAAATTTTATTTCTAAATAAAATGTAACTAAACCATTCGATGTCCCTGGAGTGAGTTAAAGCCATTATAGGGTAGAGGAAATGTCAACCATGTCTCTGTAATTTATGCGAATCTGATTTGTAGTATCTGAAACCCCAGTGGTTTGAAAATTGCCAACTCCAACGACTATGGTTATCAAACATAAATTAAATCGATATGGAAGCATAATTCAATTTTAAATTAAATTTAAAAAATCAAAACAGATCGCGAAAAGGTCCACGCATTTCCACCACGAACTTACTGTATTCGTATCTAAATTGTATTAATTCAGCAGCTAATATCTTTTCTTTTTTAATTTACTGTTTTCTCACAATGACTGATTTTCTGTCTACAGCTATAATTGAAAATTAGTGATATACATTATATCCAATATACACCGTTAGAATATTTTTATTTGATAAGACTTTTATCCTCAGTCAGATCTTAACATCAAATTAATATCATTTATAATTTTTATTACAGATCTCTGTAAGTTTCCAGATTTAATGTTTTTTCTGATTGGTTTATCAAATCTTCCATTTGCCTCTACTCTTACTCATTTGTCATCAGTTGGTGTTTACTTGTCTTGTTTGTTTCATGTTTATTTATCGTATGGCATACAGGGTGATCAACTTCTGTGACAAAGTCCAATATATCTGTTATTATAAAATATATGAAAAAAAGTGGTTAATAAAAGTTATAGACACCTTTAATGTACACATTTTAAAATTAGTGAGAAATATACAGGGTCCTCCATATCACGGTGCCAAACCAAAGTTATGTTTTTTTAAATGGAACACCCTGTATTTTATTCAAAATCTGGTTTCTCTATATTTTTCTGATTAAAAAGATATAACACTTGCCTAGAGTTATACTGAGTGTTTCAAAGTTATGGGCACTTTTATCAAAAAATCATACTGATTTGATCGCCCTGTATGATTCTAACAGTATAATATAAACTAATTTTTTTTACTGCTGTTGACTGTCAATATTAAAGTAGTTTTGCAAAAACGTACAATTTTTTTTATATCTACGCAAATTGTATACAGGGTAAGTCAAAATGCAAATAAAAGATTTTCTTCATATTTTTAAATGGAACACCCTGTATTTTATACTACCATCGAAAAGTTTGTTCAATATACTTGCATATCTTTTAAAAATTCCCTATACCTAAAGTTATTAGTTTTCGAGATATTTTAGTTTTATTGCTGATACCTCATAGATACGTTTATTACAGTAAATTAATTACCCTTAATATTAGAAACCTCCAATGAGCTTGTTAATGATAATTAAAATTAGACTGCATTTCATTTTTTCTTCAAGTTTATGGTAAATTCTATACAATAACGACAATTTTATATTTACTAACAAAATGATATTGATTTTCCGAGAAGAAATGGGAACTATAAATTGCTGCAAGTTCTTGTTTAAGGTGGCTTTGAGATAATTGACACAAGAACTGTCAGATGTAAGATTTTAATTATCTGTACGTTTTTATTTTTGTTATTGATTACAATTGTTTGCCATATTGTTATAATTGTTACCTAACAATGAATTTTAGTCGCGAAGAAATGACAGACATAATATGGATTTTAGGAGAGTGTTTCAAAAACTCATTAGTTGCCACAAGAATTTATAACGAACGGTGTCCATAGCGTCAACAACCAAATAAGAGAGCATTTGGCAACTTATTAAACAGGTTTAATCGTACTGGTTCTGTTTATGTAGTAAAGGAAAAAACAAAAATCATTATTACGGATGAAAATGAATTAAATATTTTACTGCCTGTTACAGAAAATCCTCATACAAGTATTCACACTGTTACAAGAGAGCAAGATATAAGTTATGGACCTATCCAAAACATACTCAAGAAAAACAACATGCACCCATATCATATACAATTACATCAGGAACTTGTTGGGGAAGATTTAGAACGAAGAGTACAATTTTGTCAATGGTCACAACAACAAATAGTTATACAGAGAGATTTTTTTGAGTTTGTTCTTTTTTTTTGGAGACGAGGCAACATTCCACAAAAATGGTAGTGTAAACAGACACAATTTTCATTATTATTCCGCAACCAATCCGTACTGTGATCAGACACATAGTCAAACTTGATGGTCCTTAAATGTTTGGGGTGGAATCATAGGCAATTACGTTATAGGTCCTTTTTTCTTTGAGGAATCGGTAAATGGTGAGGTTTATTTAAATTTTCTAGTGAATCATTTACCTATTCTACTTGAAAATGTACCATTAAACATCCGCCAACATATGTGGTACCTTCACGACGGAGCCCCTGCTCACCACAACGCACTTGTCAACGGTGAACTCGATGAAATATTTCCTGAAAGATGGATAGGAAGAGATGGGCCAGTTCACTGGCCACCCAGATCACCAGAATTAAACGAAGTTAACTTCTTTTTTTGGGGTTATATTAAATACATTGTGTATAGGCCACCTCCAACAATAGTTGAGGATATGAAAATAAGGATTTAAAAGGCCTTTCAAAGTGTCACACAACAAATGCTTACAAACATCAGTAGGTCTTTCCAAACTCGTCTCCAGGCTTGTGTAGACGTTATGAAAGGTCATTTTAAACACCTTTTATAACATAAGAAATACGTTGGACATTTTTTTTTATTTAATTTAGTTTTTTTAATAAATTTTAATAAAATAAAGTATTGTTATTAATAACTAATATAAGTACATAATACATGTTGTTATCAACAATAAAACAATAAAATATCTCGAAAACTAATAACTTTAGGTATAGGGAATATTTAAAAGGTATGTAAGTATAGTGATATAACTTTTCGATAATAATATAAAATACAGGGTGTTCCATTTAAAATTATGAAGAAAATCTTGTATTTACATTTTGACTTACTCTGTATACAATATTGTAGTTATAAAAAAATTGTACATTGTTACAAAACTACTTTAATATTGACAGTCAAAAGCATTAAAAAAATAAGTTTATATTACACCGTTAGGAACATACAAGGCGATCAAATCAGTATACTTTTTTAATAAAAGTGCTCGTAACTTTGAAACACTCAGTATAACCCTAGACAAGTGTTATATCTCTAGAAGCAGAAAAATGTAGAGAAACCAGATTTTCAATAAAATACAGGGTGTTCCATTTAAAAAAACATAACTTTGGTTTGGCACCGTGATATGGAGGACCCTGTATCTTTCTCACTAATTTTAAAATGTGTACATTAAAGGTATCTATAACTTTTATTAACAACATTTTTTTCATATATTTTATAATAACAGATATATTGGACTTTGTCACAGAAGTTGATCACCCTGTAGATACAATAAGAACACATAATTTAAAAAAGTGTATAAAATGTTACATGAAGTATCACAAACGAACATTAATGTATTAATATAATGTAAAACATTTTTGGTCGCATTCGGGAACTCAATGAAGACTCAGGGAAACCGGGGGCATTCCTCAATAATGTGACGGACGGTCTGCCGTTGCGCACTACAGTCACACTCAGGAGTACGGCCTTTCCCCATTTATGCAAGCTGTCAGCACATCTACCGGTACCTGTTATTATTCTGCTCAGCGCCGTCCATGTATTGCGAAACAGTTCAAAGCCTGGCGGTTCCTGATCGATTGATCAGGTAATATGATCGGTCATAATACCCGTTTGCGCGCCAATGGTGAATATTAAATTATTAATTGTATGTCAAAAAATATGCAATAACTACGTCTTAAAACCCACCAAATTTTATTTGCATATCTTAACTGGTTTTAAAGCAATAAATAAATCGTCATTTTGTTAACAAAAATTGAACATCCCGTATCTCGGAAACGAAGCGTTTGCGGACATATGATTATAAGGCAAACTGTCATTATTTTCTCATGTAAAATTACCCCTTAAAGTTTGTCGCACTTATTTAGAAACACCCTGTACTGATGACGAACATGGCCAATTGTTAAAGTACCTAACTTTTTTATTATTCAACATAAGCGAATGAATCTAAAAACAGAATGTTGAGAAAACCTGAGGCTATAATTGGGTTTTAATTTCAGTATTTTATAAATGCTAGAATAGTCCACAGGGTAGTGCGAACTTTGGGGAAAAACACAGTTTGGTTCGTACACCCGGTATACTATGACAGTTTATTTGTCTAACAACAATATTATTACAGCGATATTGTTAATGAATAAGGCTAAGGTAAAAAAATCACTTAAATCGGACAACGGGTTTAGGAAATCCGAGACCTCAAATATGACCAAATTTTCAGTGGATCGATTTTTTTGCACCCGAGTGTATGTTTTTTCACCCCCGAGAAGGGGTGACTGTCACTCCCCAAGTAAAAGCAACCAACGGCACAAATTCAACTTTGAAGTGGAGGGTAAATAGAAGCTAAATCCAAAGTTGCCCCTGAAAATTACACTCCAAAACGGTCATTTATTGGACTATTGGTTTTAAATTTTTTATTTATGTTTATAGCTACTTTGTAGTTGTAAATTAATGTACCTATGTACAGCTGGTTCCTAAAAAAAACTGATACGACTCTTAAGCCTGGGTTTCCTCGAAAGCGGTACCGACAAACAGCGACCGTAGCACTGCGATGAATTACGTCAGATTACGGTGAAAAATTCAAGATTCTTCACTGGGGCAATGGAATGTGCAAGCTCAGCAAGCGGTGGCTTCCAACGCATCCTTGAAAACCAACGCTATTATTTTGCATGGTACAGTTTTTTATAATGTCATTCATCGGAGTGTTAAGATCGGAGGTTGTCGGCACCGCTTTCGAGGAAACCAGCGCTTTAGTAAGATTTGATCATTTTGAGCAGTGTATGATTGGTCTGACATTATATTATATTTATTATGACGGACAAATAATAAAATAAACATTTTTTTGAGGTTGAAGTTATCTGACAAATTTTAAGATTTGGCAGTGATAGTGACAGTATGTAAATAATAAGTATTTATCCTTCAAAATATAATAAATTAAATATAAATAAACTCATATTCATTATATCACACCTCATCAAAAGCTCTTTACAAGAACATAGTCAGCGATTTTGATATGGCTTAGAGCC
Source organism: Diabrotica virgifera virgifera (assembly GCF_917563875.1). Taxonomy (NCBI): domain Eukaryota; kingdom Metazoa; phylum Arthropoda; class Insecta; order Coleoptera; family Chrysomelidae; genus Diabrotica; species Diabrotica virgifera. The sequence continues at coordinate 73,366,109 of NC_065448.1, forward strand.
AGACTACATCAAGATCGCCTATAAATCGTGCTAGTAATTGCCTTGCAGCGAGACCAAAAACAAAAAGAAGAAGAAGAAGAAAGTACACTGCTCAATTTTCTACAAAATACTCTTCAAGAGTCGTATCAGTTTTTTTTGGAACCAGCTGTACATTAGAATTCCAGTAAAATATAAAGAGTTTGTTTAGATTTATTAATAGAAAACTTAAAAAACAAGCAAATTTTAAATCTATTATAAAGTTCCATTTTCCAATAACAAACAAAGTATAATTTTACTCAAATAGACTAAACCGGACTAAACCAATCGGGCAAGATCCAATCTATTATGAAGTTCCATTTTCCAATAACAAACAAAGTATAAATTTACTCAAATAGACTAAACCGGACTAAACCAATCGGGCAAGATCCAAGATCCCCTTGTGCATTCGGCAACTTTCGTCTCGATCATCATCATCATCATCATCAAAAGCTATTCCATCCATTGTCGGATGTAAACCTCCCTTATGTGTGTCCATTAATTTTTGTTCGTTGTTTTTTGCATCCATTCATGGTCAGCCATTCGCTTGATGCACATATAGGTCTGGATCCCGCGTATGAAAAAAAAAGTTGATTAATAGCAAGCTGAAAATTTGTTAATAGCTTAAGGGTGTCTAGTCGGATAAACTTTGATATATGGGAACACTGGAACAGGAGAAGTTTTAATTGTGGAACAGGTTAAAAATTTGAAACGGTCAGACCACGAAAACGGCACATGTATTTTGTCCGACAGAACAGACTTAAACTCTCCGAACAGAGATTAAACTCTCATGCAAAAATCAGACTGCTATTTATCACCAAATGGGCGTTTTAATGAGTGGAACATGTAGAATATGTCAAATGACAGGAATTATGACAGGTGATAAAGAGCAGTCTGATTTTTGCATGAGAGTTTAAGCTCTGTTCGGAGAGTTTAAGTCTATTCTGTCGGACAAAATAAATGTGCCGTTTTCGTGGTCTGACCGTTCCAAATTTTTAACCTGTTCCACAATTATAACTGCCCCTGTTCCAGTGTTTCCATATATCAAAGTTTATCCGACTAGACACCCTTAAGATATTAACAAATTTTCAGCTTGCTATTAATCAACTTTTTTTTCATACGCAGGATCCAGACCTAATATACGTATCAGACCGTTACGTTAGGTAAGTATCAAGATACGGGAGTTCAACCATTAATGCGCATGCTTATATGTCAAAAAGATACGTTACGTATTCATATTTGGCTGCACCAAAATTTTCTAATCAAACAGAACATCGGATATTTTCATCACCATTGATACATTTTTACAGATCATTACGCTAAATAAAGTTATTTATACAAGGTGTCCCAAAAGTAGCGGAACGGTCAAATATTTCGCGACTAAACATTGGATCGAAAAACTGAAATACACGTTTTCAAATCTATCCAATGACATTAAAATACGATCCCCCACTCGACCCCTTGGAGGTGGGGTGGGAGTAACTTTAAAATCTTAAATATAAACCCCCAGTTTCATTGTAGATTTGGATTCATTATATAAAAGTAACCAACTTTTAATCGAGACATTTTTTCGAGTTATGGATAGATGGTGCTATAATCGGAAAAAACCATTAATCGTGATATTATAGGTAAATTATAGAAACGGTCTAATATCTCGAGAAATACACTTCCAAATGAAAAACCAGAAAATGCGTGTTTATTATTTTTCAAAACCTATCGAACAACACTAAATATGACCCTCCACCCCACCTCGTAGAGGTGGATACTCGAAATCTGTGCGACGAGAAATTATTCCAACGTTCATATCTTTCTGATATTTATTTTAAACATGGGCCATTATTCCGTCCAGTATGAGCGGAAATTTATGTTCTACTAAAAAATCTTTTTCTTCGGTAGAAAGAACCATAATGACAAAGATTTTAACCATAACGTAATGTCAAGTTGACAGCTAATGACAAGTATGCCAAATATGATAAATGCAACTTGCGTGCGCAATTTCCCAGCCCTCTTAATTTCGGTACTGTTGATTTTGGCGGATACGAATCAGGTTATAATATAATCAAACAGAATATCAGATATTTTACAGATCATTATGCTAAATGAAGACTTCATAACTTAGTTATTTATACAATAATAGAAGTTCAGATCAAACTAGATAAATACAAATGAAATAACAGCCTAAATTATATACCTCTTCTAGATATCTGCATAAACATATATTTCTGTGAATTTAATGGTAGGTTTCATCTACATACAGTAGTTTAGTTCTTTACATAGAAAATTGTTCTAATTTTTGATAGAACCACTCGGAAAACTTTTACAAAACAGTTATTTCATAAATCTTAAGTATTATAGCTTGTAATAAACTACCTTTTGATATATGGCATAGAAACATAGGAAATAGATCGTTAAATGGGTTAATAAAACATGAACTCTTCCGATAATCTATATAATAGCGGCGTATCAAAATATTACGATAAATAATATATTAATATTTCTAACCCTTAATAAACGAATAGATTTTCCTTTTTTGATTATAGGGAGCGGCAAATACTTCAATGTCTAGACCAATTTCACGAAAGAATACAATATCCTAAAACAAATGTAAATGTTAATTATTGTATATAAATAATTTAAATCTTTCTAACGAAGAACTTAACTTTGAAACGTTAAACGTAAAGGTATTATTTTTCTCATGATCATCTTTCAGTGCGTCACAGTTTTTCGATTTCTTTCTAACGCATTAAATTGTATGTGACAGAAAAAAAGGCACGTCCGTGGTTACAGACATTTACAACATTTATTCTAGTTATTCTAGTTGTCGATAGATGGCGCCATAATAAAAATAATAATTTTTTTTTAATTAGATAATAATATTACAAATATAATCTGTATAATTTATAAGACTATACAAATCAAAGAAAATACCATTTTATAAATGCAAGAAACACATTTGATTTGTTTTTATTCCAAATTGAAAATAAAATGTGACAACTGTCAGATTTAACTTAAATGTCATGTTAGAATAAATGTCATGAGGGCGGTTTGCTAGCGGTTGACGCCGCGGTTAGCCGACGTTTGTAGCGTACACATGACAGCGTTTGACTCATAGAAAAAAGTGTGTGATTTGGTAGAATGCGATCTTACTCTTTAAAAAACATGTCACGTATTTCAGCGCCATCTCAGCACCTGGTTAAATGGAAGGATACTACAAATCTGGCCTCCACATAAGTGGTCTGTAGCTTCGACATGATAGGTGTGAAATTTTAAACGTTCTTGTTGTTGATTGGATAGGAAGGGTGCCATAATCTGGCCTCCATGCTAGGTACATAGCCTCCATACGGTACTTCCAATATTTAATATTTTATTCAAGTGGACAATAAAGGTAAAACACAAACAACTTTTGTTTCTTACTTATTTATTTTTAAAATAATGTGACATTTTACATAGAAATATGGGTATTTAATTTGGATTAAATAAATGTTTACTTGTTGAACTTTTCCACCGTCTGCACACAACAGCTGAACGGAGCCATTAGACCTAACAACAAAACGCGAAATAAAGTGTGTATTTTAAAACTGTTGGATAAACAGTACCCTACAATCAGAAAATCTCTACCTTACAATCAGAAAAACTTACCTTTAAAAAAGTACTCGATTACAAAATAACAAAAAACACGACTGAATATCAGCTTTTATGGTGACACAAACACATCACATAACCGACCTTATAAAATAACTGAACGACAACGAACGAACGAACACGAACACTGAACACAGATTCACAGATAGCGCAGGATTTGTCAAAAGTCATGTTCCACCAATCACAAACATCAGCGCCTCTGACAAAATGGAAGGAAAATAAATACGATTACATGTTTTTTATTAGAGTGCGCGGGGCATGGTTTGACTGGCGGTCCCATTCCTCCCCTATAGTTTATTTTTTAACCAGGAGGAGTAAACTAAAAAGACAGATTCACACCCAAGAAAGTCACTAGAATAATAACCAAATACATCTTCTTTTTTGGTTGGTCTAGTCGGCCCTTAACGGTAATCCATAAATATTATATTAAATTAATACGTCGCTAAAGAGTTCCAAAAACAACTGCTTTTCATATAAAAGCAGACTGAAAATCTAAAAATTAAAGGAATAATGCAGAAAACATTGATCTTTGATCATGCATTAATTGATCTTTGAAATGTCACTAGTGTCAAAATTTGATAAATGTCATTAGTGTCAAAATTTTATAACAGTGGAGTAAACTTGCCTGCGGTTGGTAGCCCGTTCTTTAACGGTAAAATATTGCAAAACCTCTAAATTTTAAAGAAACGCTTGGATTGACATGAGTTTTGGCATACACATAGCTAAAAAGTCAAAGAAAAAAGTGATATTGTGCCGATATGTGCTTTTGCCCTGGGGGTGGTTTTCACCCCCTCTTGGGGGTAAAAAAATATTCGTCCAAAGAAAGTCAGGAAATGGATAAACTGGCTAATTTTAAGTAACTTTTCTTCTATAGAGTTTTTTCACTAAGTCAATACTTTTCGAGTTATTTGACATACTGATTTTCAACAAAATAACCACGCTTTTAGACGGTTTTTCGTAAATAACTCAAATAGTAAGTATTTTGTCGAAAAACCGTTCATAGCAAAAATATAGCGTGTAAAAAATTTAAAAAAATGGTGTATATATCACGTCTCTACACCTAGTAAAAGCAGAGTTATAGCTAATGAAAAATAGGTTGATATTCGTCAAATTACAAATGGAATACTTTAACGTGAAATAACCAAAAATTAAGCACATTTCGGGGAAAATTCATTAAAAATTATTTAAAGTGTTTAAAAAAAGCTTCATTTTTGTTTTATAAAAAAAATTTCCAACATCAAAATTAAACAAGTTACGCTCAAAATAAAGTTAGTCCCTTTTGGTTTTGGTAAAAAAATCGAGAAAATCACCCCCTAATTAGTATCTTAAATGAACTTAATCGTTACGACTTCACAAGTTTCTTGACTCGTGTATATATTGTTTATATGATCTGTAAGTTTCATCGGTTCAAAGTCCTTATTATTGAAAAGGCTGTAGTTAAAAGGGGTTGAACGAGTCACTGATCACGAATGTATGCAAAAGAAACACCAAATCTTAATCAGTTTTTGTCTAACAGAAAAACAAAAAAATACATGATATTCGGAAAAGCAAATCTGACTTTTTTTGTTTTTCGAGATTTTTGGTATCTCTAACAATTTTTAAGTTATATTGAAAAAAAGCATATTTTTCAAAATTTAAAATTTAAAAAATTTTACTTTGAAACCAAATTTTTTCAAAAATAAGCACTTTGACTCTATCAAACTTACAGATCATATAAACACTACATAAGTAAAATAATTTGTGGAGCGGTAACGATTAATTTCATTTAAGTTGCTAATTAGGGGGTGGTCTTCCCGATTTTTTTTTTTGCAAAAACAAAAGAAACCAACTTTATTTTGAGCGTAACTTGCTTAAATTTAATGCTAGAAACTTTTTGTAAAAACAGAAATAAAGCTTTTTTAAACAGTTTTAAAAAGTTATAATGGGTTTTCCCCAAAAAGTGCTTAATTTTTTGGATATTTCACGTCGAAATATTCTATTTGAAATTTGGTGAATATGAATCTATTTTTCATTGGCTATAACTCTGGTTCTACGAGATCCAGAGACCTAACGCGTACACCATTTTTTTTTACTTTTTTATGTGCTATATTTTTACTAAGAACGTTTTTTTCGACAAAATACTTACTTTTTGAGTTATTTGCGAAAAACCGTCCAAAAATGTGGTTATTTTGTTGAAAAATGAACATATTCACTAGCAAATAACTCAAAAAGTGTTGACTTGGCGAAAAAGCTCTATAGAACAAAAGTTACTTAAAATTAGTCAGTTTACCCATTTCCGGGCTTATTTTGGACATATATTTTTTCACCCCCAAAAGGGGGTGAAAGTCACCCCCAGGGCAAAAGCACACATCGGCACAATATCACTTTTTTTCTTTGACATGTAAGCTATACGTATGCCAAATTTCATGTCAAACCAAGCGGTTCTTTAAAATTTAGAGCAAAAACCGTGAAAGAATGGACTATGGACCAATTACAAACAAGCAATACAGCGCGGTAAATTTGAATCACTCCTCTTGGTTAAAAAACAAACAATAGTAACTTACAACCGCCGCGGTTTGACGATTTGTTCCTATGTTAACTTAAACCGCGGCGTTTGGGTTTTTCAGGTAAACCGGGACGTAACCGCCTGCATGTGCACGAGCGCTTAGGTTGGTGCTCCGTACTCCGTGTAGCTGCTCGACATAATAATATAGACTAGGAACCGGTATAGGTGAAATTTGATAATCATTGTAGGCACGATAAGACCCTATAACTTAAATAGTAGAACCTAAAAGAAAACGTTTGAACACTGTGCCATCACTTTTTAGTGGCACATGCGTCGACAGTGGCGCATCAAACTTTCCACTTATGGACGAGATAAATAAATTATAAAGTACCCTCCCATTCTTCCAGAATTCAATTTTTTTAAGTTCTATGTGATTAAATAATAAAATATAGCGTAATTTTAACCAACTACCCCCTACCCCATTCCCCCACCATCAAAATATTCATTTTTCATTTTTATTTTTATTTTTTAGGTGGGATGAAATCAATTTTGAAATTTCAAAAAATTTATAGGCATAATTGAGGCTTTTACAAAACATGTCTATTTTTTATAGATCCGGAGGTTGAGTGTACTCAAACATGACCTCCATAAATTAAAGATTTTTTTAAGCTTATAATTTTTTTAGAGGTAGATGGAGGTCTAATACTTCTATTGTGTGTATTTTATCAAACGCTATGTTTTTAATTTTTTTCAGATTTTTCCGTAAGGTTCGCCATCTTCAAAAATCCAAAAAACTGTTTTATATGCGGTTTTTGGGGGGTTGAACGTGTTTCTCCCATTTTTAAATATTCTAAAGGACTCAGTTACTTCAACTTACATGTAATCTATAAAAAAAACATTGATTTGATCTATTTTGAAGTCTATAAACTGGGGAAAATCCCCCAAAACCCCCCAAAAACAGTTTTTTGGATTTTTGAAGGTGGCGAACCTTACGGAAAAATCTGAAAAAAATTATAAACTTAGTGTTTGATAAAATACATAAACTAGAAAATAGATTAGCTACCTCTAAATTATGTTATAGGCTTTTTTTCAAAAAAAAATTTTTTTTAATTTTTTGAGGTTATGTATACTCAACCTGCGGATCTATAAAAAATTGACATGTTTTGTAAAAGCCTCAACTATGCCTATAAATGTTTTGAAATTTTAAAATTTATTTTATCCCACCTAAAAAAAATAACGAAAAATGAAGTTTTTGATGGTGGGGGAAGGGGCTAGGGGGTGGTGGGTTAAAATTACGCTATATCTTATTATTTAATCACATAGAACTTACAAAAATTAAGAAAATTGAATTCTGGAAGAATGGGAGGGTACTTTTTAATTTATTTATCCCGTCCATAGGTGGAAAGTTTGATGCGCCACTGTCGACGTATGTGCCACTAAACTAAACATTGACGGCAAAGTGTTCATACGTTTCTTTTAGGTTCTACTATTTAAGTTATAGGGTCTTATCGTGCCTAAAATGATTAGCAAATTTCACCTATAGCTAGGGTTACCATACGTCCGGATTTCGTCCGGACAGTCCGGATTTGAAAGACATGTCCGGATTGGTGTCCGGATATGAGAAATGTCCGGATTTTTTTTTACTAAAAAAATGGAAATTAATGGTCCAACGGTGCTTGGCACTGCTTGTTAACAGCGCACGAGTACGAGCAGACAATAATCGTAATGTAATATTATTTTCTAGGTCTAAAGTATGTTAAAACATAGGTGTACATATATGTATTTTAAACTGGTAGATATTTTCGATGTTAGTTGCATATTGTAGCATATTGTACTTTTAATTGTGCCATATGAATTTCGCATATATGTACAATGTAGAGATAGCAACACAGTCAAATTCACATTTTAAATTTTCTACAACCCCTTGGACTACCCCTGTCCGGATTTGGCCTTAATAAATTATGGTAGCCCTACCTATAGCGGCTCTTAGTCTAATAGTGGATACGTTGGTGCTCTCCCTCGGTGCTCGCCCTTCGCGATCTAATGGGTGGCGGTCTTAAAATAATCTTCAAATATTTAATATTTCAAATAGCTTATTATGTCTGTATGAATTATTATCATTAGTGTTCAACTTTTAATTCCATTGGTCTCAAAAGTTAAAATTTGTGCCTTTTGGTCGTACCTAAGCCCACGTTATAATGTAGAGGAGCGCATGCCATATCCATTCGAGCAGCTACACGGAATAGGCCAGAGTAATAAGACAAAAATATACCCTATTCGTGACACTTCAACAGTCAGGGCACTGAAGCGTTTTTTCGACAGGTAATACCTATAAGAACAAATTGTAACTATTTCCTGCGTTGGATCTGGCAACCATTTGTATTTATAAACAATTTAGTGTCAAATAACCTTATTTTTTCCTTTTTTTCCAAATCAATGGAAAACAGTGAAACTTATGATTTTTTTTTGTACGAACATCTTCGAGAACATGGAAAAAGCTTTAAAATGGCGTATTAGAAAGGATGATATACTCATTTATTGTTAATTATCTAATGCCATCCCCTCTTTGTGAACACACACACATTTATTGTTAACATAGGTAATTGCGAAAAAAGGTCACAATTGCAAAAAAAGTAATCTCGCAATAACTATTGTAAAAATTAGTGTACAGTTTTGAAATTGTTGTCAAATGACGGGTTTTTAGTGCTTAATATGTGATGAAAATTTCATAGCGATTCATTCAATTGTTTAAATTTTATTCAAATTGTTTATCCCAGAGAGCTTTTTTGCAATAGCTTAAGTCAGAAAAAAATTATTTTAGATCAATAATACAGATGTCAATTGAAAGAGCATGAGCTAAACTTTCAAACTGGTTTAAAAAAGTGAATAAAAGATGCATTTATTAGTAAAAAATAATTATGCAAAAGTATAGTCAATTTGTCTTTATAAACGTTTTAAATAAATTTTGTCAAAAAAATCTATTTTTCTACCGTGTTTTAGGTGCACAACTACCAAGTAATGTTATGTATGTATATAATAATTGATAAAAAGTTGTAATAAATATATACCTCGTCCAATTTACTTACCGTTGCACGTCTTCCGCGCCATAGCCGGTGACACGATACCAACACGAAATATTTAGGCGGTGGGTGTGTTCTTTTTTAGAATCAAAATGATTCTAAAGGGGAACACACCTACCGCCTAGATATTTCATGTTGGTATCGTGTCACGGGCTATGGCGCGGATGACGTGCAACGGTAAGTAAATTGGACGAGGTATATATGGATAAGTTATTGTATAAAAAAATAAAAAGTTCATAAGGAAAAATTAACGATACTTTTGCATAATTATTTATTACTAATAAATGCATTTTTTATTCACTTTTTTAAACCAATTTAAAAATTTAGCCCATGCTTTTTAATTTGACACGTAACATCATTTTTTTCTTACTTATGTTACAATTTTTTGTTCTTGTAGGTATAATCTGTCGAAAAAACTCTTCAATACCCTGGCTGTTTAAGTGTCATGGGAAAAACCTTATTACCCGGGACTAGAACACCAACCTAATGGATACGTACATTAAGATGTTGAAAAATGTTCGCACTACCATTCTTTATTAGTGTCTATATTGATATATTATGGTGTTAAAATGTCAGATTATGTTGTCCACAAGTGTGTCAGCGATGTATTTTTATAAGTTGTTTTATGTCTTTAAACTTACCCATATATTTCAGCTTTTAAAGCGTTGGCTTCATGATAAATAATTACGTGCTGTATAACCATTTCTTCATGGCTTATTTTGTCTACAAACATTTTTACATTGTATAGAACTTTTACAATTTAGTTTATCCTGGTACTTTATTTCTTTAATTCTTAATTTATAATATGATAATAATAATAATAATAATAATAATATTTATTGCCTGTGGGAGTTTTATGTCAGTTCTTCTATCAGGCGCGGCCCCCTGCGAATGGGGGATTCTTTCTGGGTATTCGTAGCGCCAATACCCAGAGAGTAGCAGGAATACTTGCCGTGGAACAAAAACTGACACCTGGCAGTAGGTATAAAATGCACACCCATGAGAATGGAGACTAATAGTTTATGTTTAGGGCCGCTGCCTGGGGATCGCCAGGGCACGTCTGGAGCCGACGCTGGACGTGACAGCATGCGGGACGTCGGTGGCAGGGTGTTGAGGAGGCGGGCCCCTGTCACACAAACAGCTACAGCCCAACAACAAGAACAACAACCACAAGCGAGCCAAACAACAGCAAGAGCTCCACTCGCTGAAGGTGCTGCGCCGGAACATCAGCCGGCGCTCACTCAAGCGGGACGACCGAGGCAGCGCATGAAATGGACTGTGTCCATTAACGAAAGCATTTTGCGCTTCTATTATAAGGTGACAAACCTCGGTCAAGAAACGATCGGCTACAGACAACAGCTGTATGCCGAATTTTGCAGGGAGTACCCAGATATTCAAGTATCGGAGCAAAGAGTATCAGATCAATACCGGGTAATCGTAAGAAACAACCTTATCCCAGAGACTAGACGCAATACGATCAAAAGCGAAGTCGAACGGGAGATTAATAACCAAGAGCTAGTTTTAGATCAAGTCCCTAATGAAATCCTTGATGAGCAAATTCCTGAGATTCCCATACCAGAAACTCAACCTGACAGTACACAGCAGGAAAACAACGAGTTGCGCGATAGTCTAGAGAACGAAATGGCTCGTGCCGTACAAGAGTTTAATGGAACAAATCCACTTAGCAGACCACCGCTACCACGAATAAACTCTTGTAAGAAACTAGGTGCCCTGTTACAAATTGTGAATACTGAAGTCCTACCCAATTATGTCGTAGAAGCCCACACATTGGAGTATCTGCATATGCTAATCTACTGTGCAGCTACAGCAATTGCCAATGTAATGGGCGTTAAGATCAGAACACGACGGGGGTACTAATAACGGAAGGACTGGTAACAGAATTGCACCCTGGGAAAAAAGACTTCTCGGAAAAATTGAATTACTGCGTAGGGATATTGGTCAAGTCACAGAATATATAAGAGGTGTTAAAAGTAGAAAAGTCATTAAAAGAGCTGAAGAAATAATGCGGAGCACTGCAAGACACTCGAGATACGATCCAGAAAATAACACAGCCCAACAGTGTCTGGATACATTAAAACAAAAACTCTCCGTCTATTCAGGACGATTAAGAAGGTATAAAGTTAGTAACAGCCGAAAATGTGACAATGCACTTTTTGAGAACTCTGAGAAGGCGTTCTACCGAAAACTCAATTCCACCGTAGAAAGTGTCGACAAGTCTTACCCAAGCCAAGAACAAATTCATGAGTTTTGGGGAAATCAACTTTCCACACCAGCTGCTTTTAACAACAATGCTGGCTGGATAGAAGATACGACGCACAACTGTCACCACTACGTCACTGCTAACTACGAACCATTCACGACTGAAGAAGTCTCAAATGTCATCAAAGAGCTTCATAACTGGAAATCTCCTGGACCAGACGGAGTTCAGAACTTCTGGCTTAAAAAGTTTTGGAGTATTCATGAGTGCTTATCAACATTAATTAATCATGTTATTTCTAATCCGCAGGAAATACCATCATTTCTAACTCAGGGAACTACTTATTTAATACCCAAGGATCAAAATAACACCCAAGATCCATCCAAGTACCGCCCAATTACTTGTCTTCCAACTTTGTATAAATTGGTCACATCCTGTGTAACCCGGCGTATCTACCAACACTGTGCTCTAAACAATATCATAGAGCCTCAACAGAAAGGATGCGCTAAGGGTTCCATGGGTTGCAAAGAACAGCTTATCATCGACTCAGTTATTTCTAACCAGGCATTCACTAAAAAAAGGAACCTTTTTACTGCTTTTATTGACTATAAAAAGGCCTTTGATTCAGTACCGCATGAATGGCTAATAGATATATTGAAAATATACAAAGTAGATGATAACATAGTGACCTTTTTAAGACATATAATGAAAGATTGGAAGACTAAAATTCACCTCCAAATACCTGGTGAAAACAATATCGAAACCGAAAATATCGCAATCAACCGGGGCCTATTTCAAGGAGACTCGTTGAGTCCATTGTGGTTCTGTTTAGCTTTGAACCCCCTTTCTCAGCTATTAAACTCCACTGACTCAGGTTTTAGCATTAAAAGCAATAATACTGTGGTAGCGAAGCTCAATCATCTGTTGTATATGGATGATTTGAAATTGATGGCTTCCACTCGAGAACACCTGGAAGAGATGCTAAAAACTGTAGAAACATTTTCTAATGATATTAGTATGCAGTTCGGTCTAGACAAGTGCCGTGTTTTGAATATAGTCAGAGGAAAGGTACAGCCCGGTGGATTCGATATGCAAAATGGCCAGAACATCGAGGCCATGGGCGACAACGATATGTACAAATATCTTGGAGTAAAGCAGGCGCGGAAAATTGACCATAAGCAAATGAAAACTGAGATAACTACTGAGTTTATAAGAAGGGTAAAACAGCTGCTTCGTTCACAGCTTAACAGTAAAAATTTGTTTAAGGCACTAAACACCTACGCTTGTTCCGCGCTTAGCTATTCATTTGGTATTGTTAAGTGGACAAAAACAGATATAGAAAATCTTCAGCGAAAAGTACGAACACACCTCACAAAGGCACATAAACACCACCCTAAAAGTGCAGTAGAACGAACGACATTACCCCGGTATTTAGGAGGAAGAGGACTTATGGATATAGGTGAGCAATTAGATAAACAAATTGCTAATTTAAGAACTTATTTTCAGATGCAGGCTGAGACATCTACTATACATCGCGCTATCTGCGCAGTAGATGACACAACACCGATCAAACTGAGGGAAGCAGAACTGCGCATAAACCACCTTACTAAGGACGAAAAAGTGCGCGCCTGGATGGGTAAACCTTTGCACGGGCGACATCCCAATGAGGTCAGCCAAGATTATGTCGACAATATAGCGTCGAACTACTGGTTGACATCAGGAAAGATGTTCCCTGAAACGGAGGGTTCATTACTGGCCATTCAGGATCAGGTTATACCAACCAGAAACTACCTGAAATATATCATCAAAGACCCTCAGGTTCAAAACGACAGATGCCGATATGGATGTCAAGCCCAAGAAACCATCCAACATCTTACAGGGGGCTGCCAGGCATTTGCTGCAACTGAATACAAGGAACGGCATGACGCAGTGGGAAAAATCCTTCATCAAGAGATAGCTATCAAGCTGGGACTTCTCCAAACGGACCATCTCCCGTATTATCAATACGTCCCTGAGAGTATGCTTGAGGATGGCAACTACAAGCTATACTGGGACCGTACTGTGCTCACAGACCAAACAGTGGCACATAATAGACCAGATCTCGTACTAGTTAATAAATTAACAAGACAAACAACACTAATTGATGTGGCGATACCTAACAACAATAATCTACGTAGTAAATTCACTGAAAAGATCGCCAAGTACAGAGATCTAGAAATTCAAATACGAAGGCAATGGAGAATGCAAAGTACCCAGACGATACCTATTGTTACATCTACTACTGGAGTCATTCCGAAGAACCTCCTCGAAAGCATAAAAAGGCTGGGTCTAAATGAACATCTTTACAAGACCATGCAGAAAGCTGTACTACTCGCAACGGCCAGATGTGTACGAAAATTTTTGGGAGACACACCTGCATACCAAGTCACCTAGGGCTCGATAACACGGAAAGAGTCCCACCAGAGCTCAATCCTTTTGATACCGTAGGTATCTGGGATGAGTCAAATTTCCCCTTAGAGGGAGTGTGAGCCGTATGGCTAAATATTTATTGCTTCTTGGAATACAATTTATAATATGATTTTTATGACTGGTATTACTCGCAATAATTCCACTACCTATTATTTTTTTGGTTCCTTTATTAATTTAACTTAAACTAAAAATAATAATTTAATTTAAATATTAAATATTAATTAAACTTATCTATTTCAGGTACGTACACCTTCTTGTGAAATATCATTTGTACATGGTAAGTAAAAAATTGTTCTATTATCGTGGCTCACTATTTATTGTATGTACTTAAAACAATATGACAATCACGACAAATTTCGAATATATATAACGCATATTTATAATGTAAATGAGCTGGATCATAATAATAAAAGTTGTGCCATCGATACTTTTCAAAAATTTGAATAACTACTAAAATAATTCAAATCTGTGAATATTTTGAAAGATAATGAGAATTTCAGAGTGCTTATTTTGAGACCTAAAAAGAAGCTGAACAAATTTAACGATCGCTTGCAGCTTATCATGTAGTGAATTTAATTAGTCTTTAAGTAGTATTGTATCTCAGCATATTCTTCTTTTAGTAGTAGTAGTGCCTATTAGTTTCGGATGTTGGGATCTTAGCATAACTGGTCTCTAAATTTTCTATTTTTGTAAATATTTACGATTATTAACAATCATGAGTATACATTCAATGAGTTGGTTCTGCTCTCACTACCACCAACAAAGTAATGCCCGGATTACACGAGGCTAGTTTTTCAAGCTAGGATAGCAAGCTAGCGCTTTTAAACTAGCAAGCTAGTATTACTTCATGTATAGCTTCATGTATACAGAACTAGCTTCGTGTGTAGGCTCGTAAGCTAGTGAGGAAGACAGTAAGCCAGTGTCTTAAGCTAGGATTTTTTTTTAAATATGCTTTACTGTCATGGAAAATTATACAATTTTATCGACAAAGCTTATATAACAAGTCAAGAAAACAAAACGGTCAAGATAGTTTTGTAGATAGATGTTTTGATAGATTTTCAAAGAGATAACCACGTGCTTCTAAAACTAATATGCCAAAGGAAAATCTAAAGTGATCCTCCAACTTTACTCTTGCTGGTAAAGCCTCTCACAATAGTGTGCTGTCGTTTAATTTTCGGCAATAACTTGTTTTCATAAAATTAATAATAAAAAAGTTTTCCAAATGGATACAACTTAAAGGAACATACTGTATGTAGATTTTGTTCTTATCATTTTGCCTACATATACTTACTTATGTAATACTTACTTTTGTAACCGAGTTATTGGTCTTTGTTTGTGCTGAGACACTTTAAATAAATAAAATTGTTGCTCACTTTCGTATAAACATAATAGTGGAGTCACTGAAGGTGGATATGAGCTATTACCTCCGATTTCGTTGAATCTCCATCGATTTGCATGAAAATTGGTGAGTGGTTAGAGGATATCTTAAGGAACAAAGGTGACATGGTGCCAACTTGCGCTTTTACCCTGGGGGTGGATGCCACCCCTTCTCGGGGGCGAAAATTATTTTATTAAAAATAACCCCATAATTCGATAGAGGGATAAATTTCAAGCAAAATTTGTTATATAAAGTTATTAAAATAAATCAAAACTTTTTGAGTTATTAAAGATCAAAGATTTTAATTTTTCTTGAGAAAAATGCATGTTTTTAACCAATTTTTCATCAATAACTGAAAAAGTGTAAGTTTTTACAAAAAAGTTATTATTATCAAGATTGAAGCTAATAAAAAATGAAATAAACCGCTTACTACAAAAACCTTTTAATGTTAACTAAAAGTGAGTAATTGAAAACTAGGTAATTGAATGTATATTTTTTTCGGCGAGTAAAAAACTCGAAGTATTCAAGCTGAAATAACGGGAAATTGATGCATTTTATAACATAAACTTATTAAACATTTGTCAAAGTACTTAAAAATATCTATTAAATGATAGCCTTAAAATTTATGCTCCAACATTTTTTTAAAATTTATCTTTTAAAAATTTTTCCAAAAAAGTTTATTGTTTTTTTTTTCTAACTCTGTTCGTGTTTACGATATCAGGTTCATCTAAAAACTGTTTGAAAGTTAATTCCAAGTGCTATTAAAGCACGTTGAACCTAATCTTTTAAATCTCTTACTTTTTTAAAAATAAAAGGTTAAATAACCCCGGTTGCATGGTTCCCACAGCAAAATTTAAGATTCAAACGTTTCTATCTCGGTTATTTTTTACCCTATAGAAATAGTAAAACAGGTAAAATATTTGGCACAGAGAAAACTAAAATTTGGTTAACTATAATTTTTTACGTATATTGAGTATTTTTGGAGTTATTATCAAAAGAATATGAGAATTACAATAATTTTAAAAATGATGTTTTTTTTAAATTATATCTTTTTTTCAAAAATATGCATTCTAAACCGATAAGAATTATCGAAAATATTACCTATGCTAATATAAAGAAGTTCTTGTAAAGATTACGGTAAATTTTAATTTTTGTGGAAATGGCGTATGTTTTATTTTTCACTTTTTCCTAAAAAATTCGAAACGGTTCTTTTATTTTCATTTTAACTTGCTTAATTTTGACGCTATTACCTTGTTCTGAAGCTCATTTGATAGGTATTCTGAAGTACTTTGGCAAATGTTAGGCAGGAATATTTTATACATTGCATCGTTTTCCCGTTATTAAAGCTTAAATATTTAGATTTGAGTACTCGTCGAAAAAAATACACATTCAATTGCCAATAACTCACTTTGAACTAACATTAGTTTAGTTCTTTATGTAAGGAATGTATTCAATTTTTTATTATCTTCAATTTCAGTAATAATAACTTTTTTGTAAAAGCTTATAGTTTTTGATTTATACGTGAAAAGCCGATTTAAAACATGTATTTTTTTACGAAAAAATAAAATCTTTGGTCTTTAATAACTCAAAAAGTGTTGATTTATTTTAATAACTTTATATAACAAAGTTTGTTTATAATTTGTCCCTCTATTGACTTATGGTATTATTTTTAATAAAATAATTTTCACCCCCGAGAAGGGGTGGCAGCCACCCCCAGGGTAAAAGCGCAAGTTGGCATCATGTCACCTTTGTTCTCTGAGGTATCCTCTAATTACTCACCAATTTTCATGAAAATCGATGGAGGTTCAACGAAATCGGAGGTGAAAACCTTCAGTGACTGCACTATAAAATTTAATTCCGGGCATGCCTAAAACACAACTTACTGTGTTGTTTTTTATTGTTTTGTTGACTGTATTGATTTTTGTTAGCTATGTGTGTACCAATCTTAGCTATTCATTATATTTTAATAGACAACTACCGTAATCCTTATGGGGATTTAGTCATAATATTCATTCTACTTAGTACATATTGACAAAATATTAAAACCTCGTCAAAGGCTTATCGTATCGCATCGGACCTATCGATGTCAGCGCGATGTGATATTTTAAATATTTATGTTAAGCAAGCACAAGCAGAGATAAGAGTCTTATTTCACGAGCACTTCCAAGTGTACGCCTTGAAAGCTTAAGCGATAAAGAGCCGTAAATTCTGCTGAAATCGGTGTGTGCAAGGCCGATTTCAGAAAAGAATAAAGAATTTGTATAAAGGAATTATTATTGTTGATATTATTTTATAAGGGCAATGACAGCACATTTTTACAAAGCCGCGACTGCAATGTAAAAAATCTTGTAACCTATTAACGCCCAAGTTATTTTTTTTTTAATTTTAAAACTTAGTTATACCTAATTATTATCAGTAATCTTGTTCTTAATCATGAAATATTCATGAAATTAATTTATATTTTTGCATTTTTGAATTATGATCTGTCTTATAAATAGGACGCTGGCGATAGGGTTATCATAATTAAGTCCAGAGTATTTCACAATCATTTCGTCAATCAACAAACGTTTTTTATAACTCCATATTTTTTAAATTCAGTATTTATCACATTGAAAACGGGCCTTAGTTTGAATCCTCTGTCGTCTTTATCTATACATGTATTATCAGCGAAATGATTAAAAAAAACTCCAATTCGGTACAAATTCAAATAGACCTCAATACTTACATTATATAACCCTGTGGAATAACTGGAAACGAAATAGTAGATGAATTGGCTAAAAACGCGGTGACACAAGGAGTATTAACACATAATCCTTGTACGTCTAGAGATATTGAATCAGATTTATTCAAAGAGTTTAAGAAAGAATGGATAGAAAAGTATATTGATGAGAAGATAAATACAGGAAACCATTACAGATTGATTAGAAACTACATAACAGATAAACGTTGGTTTTCTAAAATGGAGTCGACAAAGGATATGACAAGAACCATATGCAGAATGAGATTTAACCACTGTCTTACACCATCATATATATTTAAACTTAATCTAGCTGATAGTCCACAATGTATTTGTGGTCAGTTGGGTAACCTACAACCCAAAAGTTTGACCTGTTCTCTTTTATTTCTAATAACGTTAATACGCATGTTTTTAAATCCACTTTATTCTTTGACTGATGTCCATCATCCCATTAATTTAAACTATTTATTAACATAGAAAACACTGTGGTACTAAGGCAAAACCCAATATCTATGTCAAAAATTATCGATTTTTCGTTTTTAATGCCAATATTTACCATGAGCGATAATAGTATGGTATAGTTAGACCCAAACCCAGACATCCAAAGTGAAAGTTATCCTCCAACACCAAATTGTTCTATATGGTCCACATAATGTTCAGAAAAAGGTCACACCATTTTGAGCGTCGGGTTTGGAGGGGAGAGGGGGGAGAAATCTGCAAATTCGTAGTTTTTTAGGTTTTTCGTCAAGATTTCTAAAACTGAGCGGTTTAGCATGAACAACTCTCTACACAAAATTGTTCTACATTAAATTTGAAATAAAAAAGGCCCTATGCATATCCCTTCTAAAATGAACGGTTGCAAAGTTACGGAGGTAGTATAGTATAATTGGTCCAAAAAAAGGCCTAACCCAGATATCCAAAGTAAAAGTTTTCCTTCAACACCAAATTGTTCTATATGGTCCACATATTGTTCAGTAAAAAGTTACACCATTTTGAGCTTCCGGTTTGGGGGGAGATGGGGGAGAAGTCGGTAAGTTAGTAGTTTTTTTACGTTTTTCGTCAATATTTCGAAAACTATGCTTTAGCGTAAGGAATGTTCTATAGAAAAATGTTCTACGTAAAATTTAAAACAAAAAAGGTTGCATACATAATTGTTATAAAATCAACGATTCCAGAGTTACGAAGGGTGAAAAGTGGAGGTTTTCAATACTTTTTATATTTACCGATTTCTTACCCCTCTCCCCCCCCCAAACCCGACGCTCAAAATGGTGTGACTTTTTTCTGAACATTATATGGACCATATAGAACAATTTGGTGTTGGAGGATAACTTTCACTTTGGATGTCTGGGTTTTTGGTATAGTTATATCATAAATATTGCCCAAAAAATATAACAAGTATCGAAAACCTCGACTTTTCACCCTCTGTAACTCTGGAACCGTTGATTTTATAACAATTATGTATAGAACATTTTTTGTTTTAAATTTCATGTAGAACATTTTTGTATATAACATTGTTTACACTAAAGCATAGTTTTAGAAATATTGACGAAAAACTTAAAACAACTACTAATTTACCGGCTTCTCTCCCATCTCCCTCCCAAACCGGACGCTCAAAATGGTGTAACTTTTTACTGAACAATATGTGGACCATATAGAACAATTTGGTGTTGAAGGAAAACTTTTACTTTGGATGTTTGGGTTAGGCCTTTTTTTGGACCAGTTATACTATACTACTCCGTAACTTTGGAACCATTCATTTTAGAAAGATTATGCATGGGCCTTTTTTATTTCAAATTTAATGTAGAACAATTTTGTATAGAGGGTTGTTCATGCTAAACCGCATAGTTTTAGAAATATTGGCGAAAAACTTAAAAAACTACGAATTTACCGATTTCTCCCCCCTCTCCCCCCCAAACCCGACGCTCAAAATGGTGTGACTTTTTTCTGAACATTGTGTGGACCATATAGAACAATTTGGTGTTGAAGGATAACTTTCACTTTGGATGTCTGGGTTATGCCATCTTTTGGATCAACTATACTATACTATAAAGCATATTATGACAAAACCCTACATGGCTAAACGCATCCATGTAACCAGATGATATAATTAGTTTCCGATATTTCCACTATTACAACAACACCGCGAACTTTTAAACTCATCTGCTGCAAAATCACGTTAAACTACACTAAGCATCAAAATTAACGCACCACCTTAAAATGGGACATTTTTGATGGCTCGTATTTCCTAAACCTGTTATTCGAATTTAAGTGATTTTTTTAGTATATTATAGCGTTATTATATATATTATATAGGTATACAAACAAGAAAAATCAATGCATTCCTGTTAACATAAATAATACTCAGATACCATATGCCGATATCGCAAAGTATTTGGGTATTACTCTAGACGCTAGGCTGCGCTGGAGGGCCCATGTTAAAAAGAAACGAGAACAGCTTAACATGAAGTATAAAAAAATGTATTGGATATTGGGAAGATAATCCACTCTCTCGATCTACAATAAAATACTTTTGTATAAACAGATTATAAAACCTATATGGACATATGGCATCCAGCTATGGGGCTGCGCTAGTAATACAAATTTAATTATCATTCAACGATTCCAAAACAAAGTGCTAAGGAGCATTGTCAACGCTCCATGGTACTATAGGAACAGTGACCTCCATAGGGACCTAGACATGGATACTGTTAACAAGACCATAGAAAAATTTGCCAAGAGTCACGAACAACGACTTCTTCAACACGTCAATGTTGAGGCCATCCAGCTCCTCGACAACACGGATCTAGCTAGAAGACTCAAGAGGAAGAAACTGTTCGACTTAGTTAAGTGAAAAATAGTGCACGGTGCAAGTGATGGTACAATTTAACATTTGTGCAGTATATTAACAGAACCTAAGGGGTACTATCGAGTTTGTCCTTAGTCTTAAGTTTTTTAGTAGTAACTTAGGCTAGAAATAAGTTGCTCATTGATCACATTATTTGATCAGATTGTAATGTCCTTAAGCATCTTATTGGTGTTTAATAAAAAAAAATTATAGCTTTATTTTTCAAGAATATCGATGTAATAATATCATTGCTAAACAGGTAAGTGTCACTGTATACCAGGTGTAACAATGATGAATGCATGTTTTAACCTCAAAGTTTGGAACACCCTGTGGAATATTCTAGCGTACATAAAATATTGAAATTAAAACCCAACTGTAGCCTTAGGCTTTCTTAACATTTTGCTTTTTGATTCATTCATTTATGTGTGATAATTAAAAAGTTAGATACGTTAACAACTAGCCATGTTATTCATCAATACATTGTTGCGACAATTGTCAATTGTAATTGTTGCGACAAACTTTAAGGGGTAATTCTGCATGAAAAAATAATGACCATTTATTTTATAATCGTATGTCTGCAAATGCTTTGTTTCCGAGATACGGGATGTTGAATGTTTTCTTACAAACTGACGATTTATTTATTGCTCTAAAACTGGTTGCGATATGCAAATGAAATTTGGTAGGTTTTAACGGGTAGTTATTGCGCATTTTTTGACATACAATTAAGGGTTTTATATTCACCATTGGCGTGCATACGGGGTGTATCTAAAATGTTTATACCCGTATGCACGCCAATGGTGAATATAAAATTCTTAATTGTATGTAAAAAAATGCGCAATAACTACCCCATTTGCATATCTCAACCAGTTTTAGAGCGATAAATAAATCGTCAGTTTGTAAGAAGAAATTCAACATTCCCGTATCTCGGAAACAAAGCATTTGCGGACATATATGTTTATAAAGCAAACTGTCATTAATTTTTCATGCAGAATTGCCCCTTAAAGTTTGTCGCACTTATTTAGAAATACTCTGTAATGATGAATAACATTGCTAGTTGTTAAAGTAGGTACCTAACTTTTTATTATCCAACATAATCGAATGAATAAAAAAGCAGAGTGTTAAGAAAGCCTAAGGCTACAGATGAGTTTTAATTTCAATATTTTATATACTGTACAATATCCCACAGGGTGTTCCAAACTTTGAGGAAAAAAAACACACTATCATTGTTACACCCGGTATACAGTGACACTTATCTCATTAGCAATAGTATTATTAAATCGATATTGTTGAAGAATAAAGCTATAATATACTAAAAAAATCACTCAAATCGGACAACAGGTTTAGAAAATACGAAACGTCAAAAATGTCCCATTTTTAAGGTGGTGCGTTAATTTTGATGCTTAGTGTATATTGAGCCGAGGGAAACGGAAATGCGTATAGACTCACTTTGATTGTCACTCTCCGATGAGGACACATCAATATAAGTACTTGAACCTTTCCTTAGGGTTCAAACTCTTCTCTGCTGGCCCGCAAAGGCAGCAAAAAGTGCAAATATCTCTCTCGTGTGTTAGCTTTCTTTGGCAACACATTTCCACAAAATAAGACAGTAATCCGATATAAAATTACCATTAAACCATAAAGAATATTAAAACTCGTTCACGGAAATCGCGTGTAAAAACGGCATATGTGTCCAATCAAAACGTGATCAATGATCAGTGACACAGGATTTGGTAAGACTTTTATAAACTTATAACATTGTCTGTTTATCGTAACCCTTTCTTAATTCCACTTGGACCAGCAAATCTCATACAGTCCATACATTTCATTCATAGGAGATTCTGACCAATAGAAAGATAGAGAAATACAAATTAAACTGATAATTTTTGATAATTTCCCGTCGTCAAGTATATTACGTCAGATGCCTATGAAAAAATACATTCAGTGACAGTATTGACAATTAATGTTTTAAAAATTATAAAAGTGATGACTTTCAACCGTCAAAGATTTATAACAACTGTGTGTATAATTGTACTAACATGTACTTACATAAATAAATTACAATAAACTTTTGGTTTTGAACAGTTTTATTCATGAAATGATCGCAACAAATTGCACTCGATCTCTAAAATTAATATAGAATTTTAGAGCTCTTGTGCAATTACTACTGATAATTTCACATGTGTTATCTACATGCCTTTATTGTATAACTAATTAAAATAGGAAAAGACCTTCGACCTCCGAAGGTAGTTGTTGTGGTTGATAACATTATTTGTATTCTTTATTTTTTGGTAGACGTATTCAGAATGCTTGCTTATTTTATTTTTAAACGCATTTGCTTACAGCAGATAATATATGCTGTACACAATTTGTGCTTTTATTCCGTATGGTACAAGAATATAATCAAGTTACGTTGTCAGTGCCCCAATTCCTGAATGTTGCTAAAATTTAAATTAGATTGTTTTTGTGACGTTATGTACTCGAAAAATGATTTAATAAAACTCCGCGATTCTCAGAAGCTTCTAACGTTCTTGTAGACATACAAGGCAGTGAGCATGTTTTGATTCGTTACGCTACGTTTTCAGCTCGTGCATCTTTTTCACGTGACAATTCTTTCCCGAGACACGACAAAAGCTTATGAATATACAGGTCGGTATTGCAAAAATGTTGTTGCATGTAAACAGTAAACAACTGTCATTTCTTTTTGAAGTTATACTTCTTAGGCTCGATTGGGAGCAAATGTATATATGCGCGAATTCAACAAAATTCGTGGTGCGACACGCAGATGAAACTTTATAAGTTTGCTCTGATTGGATATTACAATGACCTGTCAAAAATTATTCAATATGGTGGCTATGGGTAAATAAATGTTGTGTTTAGTTTTTATTGTTGTGAGGACAGAGACAAAAGTAAGTTTATAATTGTAGCGACTTTTTAAATAGTTTTTAAAAGCAACAGGTACCTAGTTGTAAATGTTTTAGTATTGTAATAAAAAATTACATACCTACCTATTTGGAAAATGTAAAATGTAGTAGGTATGTAATGCTTCGATTTACACAATTTGACTTCCAAGAAAATTTCTACCAATCTTCATCTAATATATTGTTTTCTTACTCTATATTTTGATGTATTTTAATATTTTGATTCCACAAAAATCAAACTAATTTGATTAAATTTAGACAATAAGCAAATATGACCAACTGTCAACAAGTTTAAAACGTTCAGTTGGTGTTTCTTAATGGCTGAATTTTAACAAAATTGATTTACAACCCAATAACCCTAATATACACGGGTTCGATCCCCAATGCAAATTTTTATTTTTTATTTTTTTATACATTTTATGATCCTAAGTATATCTCTTATATATTTTTTTTCAGAAAATAGGTATTTAATTAAAACTTTTGCCAACAATTGTTCTGAAATCATTTCCTTGTTGCATGTTTCAATGTGTTTGTGTGTGTTTTATTCTTTTATTTTTTTTAATTTTTGGTGTTGTTTTAATAAAAATTTTTGGAAGGTAGTAAGTATTAAAATTAATATAATATTTAAATAAAATAAAAATCAACTGCTTAAAACAGGGGTCGGCAACCTTTTTTTAATGGCGTGCCATGTTCAAACTAAAACTTTTTATGCGGCCCGCATATTCAAGTGTAGCTTAAATGAGGCCCTTAGAACACAAGGGGTGTAAGTGCCAAGTTTTGAGAAAACTTTGTTCAAAGTTCTAGACAAATTTAAAAGATCTAGGTAAAGTACTTAGCATGTTTTCAATGACATGCCGTTTTTGATAATTTTATTGTTAGTTTCTGTAGAAAGTTTGATTCCACCATGTTTTCTATGTGTTTGGAAGACCATTTTTGTATTTATTCCAATTTCCTAAAAATTGTCACTTACACCCCTTGTGTTCTAGTGGGCTCAAATATTCTTTTTCTTCTTCTTCAGTCTGTTTGCATCCTCTCCTGGACAAAGGCCACTTCAGGAGTTCTCCACTTCTCTCTGTTTTGTGCTATTTAGTGCCAGTTTCTCCCCAGTTTTGCTTTGATGTCTAGCAATCGTTTTTGTGGTCTTCCTCCACTACGACTGTGCTTGTGTGGTCTCCAATGTGTCGTTGTTTTGTTATGCCACAAGTCCAACCCAGTTCCATTTCATTTGCACAATTCTTCCAATTACATCTTCCACCTTCGTCCTGCTCCACAGGTACTTATTTCCGTATATATAGGGTGAGGCAGATAACTGGCTTATTAGAAATATCTCGAGAACTAAAGGCAACAGAATCATGAAAATTGGAATAAAGGGGTTTTGAAGGATGATCTATTAAATGAAAATATTTTCATCTGTTTGCAACTTCCGGTTATACCGGAAGTTGCTTATAACTTCGTTTTTTTAAATGGGACACCCTGTATATTTTTACATTTTTGGATTCTCTTCGATGTCTTCTTTCTTAAAATATAAGGTTTTGTAATATTATACAGAGTATTTTAAAAGATAATTACGTTTTTTTATTAATTTCGTAGCAACATTCACACCCTGTAGAATTGTAGTAGTTTGACATCTAAAACTCTACTTACGTTCAAATGATTTTTAATATACTCTACTATTGTTAAGAATCATTAGTATAGCTAAAGTTTTAATTTTAGTATACAGGGTTGGTCGAAACTCGGAATGAGTATTTTCTGATTTTTCTTAAATGGAACACCCTGTATTTTTGTATTGTAGTGAAATGATATTTTATAGTACTTTTTATTTCTTATGCATTCCCTATACCTAACTGCTTTAATTTGTGAGTTATTGGTGATTCAAGCTAAACATTAATTGCAACAAAAAATACGTAACCTTTTATTAGGTTGGCCGTGAAAATACTCAGTCCCAAATAATTTTTCCGAAATAAATACATATTAATCCAGACTGGTCCTTAAAATTACCAATAATGGTTTAGCTATCGAAATACCTTCTTAGTTAAGATTGTTGGTGCGATTAACAATTAAGCACAAATTAAAGCAGTTAGGTATAGGGAATGCTTAAGAAATAAAAAAGTACCATAAAATATCATTTCATTACAATACTAAAATACAGGGTGTTCTATTTAAGAACACTCAGAAAATACTCATTCCGAGTTTCGACCAACCCTGTATACTAAAATTAAAAATTTAGCTTTACTAATGATTCTTAACAATAGTAGAGTATATTAAAAATCATTTGAACGTAAGTAGAGTTTTATATGTCAAACTACTACAATTCTACAGGGTGTGAATGTTGCTACGAAATTAATAAAAAAACGTAATTATCTTTTAAAATACCGTGTATAATATTACAAAACCTTATATTTTAAGAAAGAAGACATCGAAGAGAATCCAAAAATGTAAAAAAAATGGGGTGTCCCATTTAAAAAAACGAAGTTATAAGCAACTTCCGGTATAACCGGAAGTTGCAAAGAGATGAAAATATTTTCATTTAATAGATCATCCTTCAAAACCCCCTTATTCCAATTTCCATGATTCTGTTGCCTTTAGTTCTCGAGATATTTCTAATAGGCCAGTTATCTGCCTCACCCTGTATTCTTTCAGAGATTCTCCTAACAAAGCTTAAAGCTTTCCAAAGCAAAGTTTGATGGACCTCTGTGTTGTTCTTAATCTATGTATATTCATTTTTCATCTACTTTAATAATAACATTTATTATCTTATTTTTGTCGTTTATAGTGATTCCATTTTTATCTTTTATCTGGTATATTTGTTATGTCTCTAACTCCAATTTACATCGTATAGGTTCTTTGGCTATTACTAAGCTTTTTGTTTTTTTTTTGGGCTGATATTTATAGCTATCTTTTCTATAGCTTTGGGCTAATATCTTAATATTAATAGCTATAAAATTTATTTATATAATTTCCCATTTATTTTTGACTTTTCGAAGTTCAAAGACAAAATAAACAATACTTTATAAATCTAGAATTATATTTTCTATTCTTCCTACCTACCTTAATGACCTGCATTTTTCTTTCCCAAGTCTAAACATATAAATTAAATACGTAATTGGTAAAACCTTTGTTTTCTTTGTTTTTTCTAAAAAAAAGGACACCTTTCAATTAATTGTCTTATTTGACCTCGGATCGACATACTAATCTGATCGATGAACAACGGCGTAGATTAGAAAATGTTTGTAACTAATTTTCTATTTTCAGAGACGTGCTAGTATGTTGTTCTAAACAATATCCAAATTTTTATATATCTTTTCAATAATACATGCTCTCCTAACATTATGTAATAGTCTAAGAGCTAGTGAACCCTCCGACTAACGGTCGTCCTGTAAGGCTAGAAATTTTTCTAGTGATAATTCATAGCACACCAAGGCTAAAAACCATGACCTGGCAGGCATCAGCCGTGCACGTGTATCTACCAGGTGAATCGAAAACTGCATAGTTTAGGGGTACAATAAACTTTCTCCTGTAAGGTTTAAATTTAAGTATGTGTTTGAGTAAGACATTTAGAATAAATGTGTACAATGACAGGCGATTCTGAAGAGCATAAGACCTTGCCAGGCGAGAGGAAAGATCAGGGGTTTTTCCTAAAATTATTTTTTTTGCATCGAACAATTTTTTTTAAGTTTTTTGAATCATTCCAAACAGAAAAGGTCTTTAGTGATTTTTCTCTTAAGTTAATAATTTTTGTTATATAAGCGATTAAAAATTTTGAAAATTGCGAAATCAGCCATTTGTAACCCTAAATCGGACATTTATCTAAAAATTTCAAAGTTGCCAAGGTAGGTGGATATTCTTTAAATATTGATTGATGAAATCCCAAAGAGTTTTTTGCAATACAATATCGGAAACCCCTTTGTTTTTTAATTGCTAATCAAGCGGGCGCGACACTGTAGTATAAGTGAGGACGTTTGAGTTGGCATAAATTCATTATCTCGAGAATGGGCTAATTTCAAGAGAAATCCTCAGACAGGTCGATTTTTATTTTTAAATTAGGACTTTTTGGCATATATATAATACTAGTGACGTCATCGATTTGAGCGTGATGACGTAATCGATGATTTTTTAAATGAGAGTAGAGGTTGTGTGATAGCTCATTTGAAAGGTTATTTAATTCTCTATTCACTAATATAAACATTAACATAATTATTTATACAGGGTGTACAAACAATTTTTTTATTAAATTAACTTTGATTCAATTTGACAAATAGAAGAAATTTTTTTTGTACACCCTGTATAAATAATTATTTTAATGTTTATATTACTGAATAGAGAATTAAATAACCTTTCAAATGAGCTATCACACAACCCCTACTCTTATTTAAAAAAATCATCGATTACGTCATCACGACCAGATGGATGACGTCACTAGTATGATATATATGCCAAAAAGTCCTAATTTAAAAATAAAAATAGATCTGTCTGAGGATTTCTCTTGAAATTTGCCCATTCTCTAGATAATGAATTTATGCAAACTCAAACGTACTCACTTATACTACAGTGTCGCGCCCGCTTGATTAGCAATTAAAAAATAAAGGGGTTTTCGATATTTTATTGCAAAGAACTCTTCGAAATTTCATCAATCAATGTTTAAAGAATATCTACGTACCTTGGCAATATTGAAGTTTTTAGATAAATGTCCGATTTAGAGTTAAAAATGGCCGATTTCGCAATTTTCAAAATTTTCAATCGGTTATATAACAAAAACTATTAACTTACGAGAAAAATCACTAAAGATCTTTTCTGTTTGGAATGATTCAAAAAATCTAAAAAAAAAATTTCGAGGCAAAAAGAATAATTAAAAAAAAAACCCTAATCTTTCCCCTCGCCTGGCAAGGTCTTATGCTCTTCAGAATCGCCTGTCATTGTACACATTTCTTCTAAATGACTTACTCAAACACATGCTTAAATTTAAACCTTACAGGACAAAGCTTATTCTACCCCCTAAATTTGCACTTTTCGATTCACCTGGTAGATACACGTGCACCGCTGATGCCTGTCAGGTCATGGTTTTTAGCCTTGGTGTGCTATGAATTATCACTAGAAAAATTTCTAGCCTTACAGGACGACCGTTAGTCGGAGGGTTCACTACTAGCTCTTAGACTATAAACACCTCCTATCATACAATATTCTTTTAATTAAACAAAAAAATATCTAAGCGGTGCCTGAATTACTACAACTAGTCACAAAAGATCAGACTTCTTGTAGTGCCTATCCGTTTCGGAGGTTCATGTCGGAGTATCATGTAAATCTGTACTTTTGCACACTGCTGCTATGAAAAGATTTGTGATTGTTGTGTTGAACCACGTACTTAGATCTTTCAGCCCGTAAATCCTTCCCCTTCCTGGTCTTTGTTTGCCTTCTTTTTTCCCTGTAAAATTAGTTGCAGCAGTCCATATTTCTTGCTATTCCTCATAATGTGACCGAGGCATTAAATTTTGGCTGTTTTTATTGCGGTTAACAGATTAGTGCTTTTATATTATATTAAGTGCGTTCGCAGAGCCTGTCGGCGACTAGTCAGTGATAAGTTACTAGAAAATCGCATGCGCACTTTAAAATAATATACACTAAGCATCAAAATTAACGCACCACCTTAAAAATGGGACATTTTTAATGCCTCGTATTTCCTAAACCTGCTGTCCAATTTTAGAGATTTTTTAAATATTTTATAGCTTTATTCTTCAAGAATATCGATCCAATAATATTGTTGCTTAGCAGATAAGTGGCATTGTATACCGGGTGTAACAATGATAGTGTGTTTTTTCCTCAAAGTTTGGAACACCCTATGGAATATTCTAGCGTATTTAAAATATAGAAATTAAAACTCTACTGTAGCCTTAGGGTTTCTAAATATATTGCTTTTTAATTCATTCGCTTATGTTAGATAATAAAAAAGTAAGGTACTTTAACAACTAGCAACGTTCTTCATCAATGCAGGGTGTTTCTAAATAGGTGCGACAAACTTTAAGGGGTAATTCTGTATGAAAAAATAGTAGAAGCGAAAGCGAGAATGAGATATAGATAAACGAAGAAAAAAGAATGTGTGTGTACTTTGCACGCACGTAAGAAGTTATGCTTCTATTATTATGATTTCAACGAAATTAATATACTTAACAGGTTATTTGTATTTTATTTAAATATTAAACTAACTTTCTTTACCTACCACTTTTAAAAAATTTTTATTAAAACGATACCAAAAATATATAAAAAAAAAATAATATGAATCGTCCGGGATTTGAACCCGGGACCTCTTGATCTCCTGTCGCACGCTCTACCACGGAGCTATATCCCTTTTGCTTTGACAGGTTACAAGATTTCTCATACATACTGACCAAGTGAAGTACACATACAAAAATATTTTAAATATAAAATATCTTATTCCCGAGGAAGACAAATCCAAAGACACAAAAATTATAATAAATAATACATTTACTAAGAACACTAATATATCCTTTTACATGATATAATATAACTTATTTGCGCTGACAGCGCTGATACTTACATATCTTGAAAGATTAGCAACGAAATACATACTGTCTGTGTGCGCATGCGCCCGGCATGTGATAAAATTTCACTCTCGATCGTAAAGAAGTATAACTTTAAAAATAATGACCGTTTGCTTTATAAACTTAATGTCCACAAATGCTTCGCGTCCGAGATACGGGATGTTGAATTTTTTTTACAAACTGCCGATTTATTTATTGCTCTAAAACCGGTTGATATATTCATATAAAATTTAGTAGGTTTAAGAGGTAGTTATTGCTCATTTTTTGACGTACAATTAAGAATTTTATATTCACCATTGGCGTGCATACGGGTCATATTACCCGTATGCACGCCAATGGTGAATATAAAATTCTTAATTGTAAGCCAAAAAATGCGCAATGACTAACTTTCAAAACCTACCAAATTTCATTTGCATATCTCAACCGGTTTTGGAGCAATAAATAAATCGTCAGTTTGTACGAAAAAATTCAACATCCCGTATCTCGGAAACGAAGCATTTGCGGACATGTTTATAAAGCAAACGGTCATTATTTTTTCATGCAGAATTACCCCTTAAAGTTTGTCGTACTTATTTAGAAACACCCTGTATTGATGAATAACGTTACTAGTTGTTAAAGTACCTAACTTTTTTATTATCCAACATAGGCGAATAAATCAAAAAGCGAGTTGTTAAGAAAGCCTAGGCTACAGTTGAGTTTTAATTTCAATATAGTATATCCGCTAGAATATTCCAAAGAGTGTTCCAAACTTTGAGGAAAAAACACACTATCATTGTTACACCCGGTATGCAATGACACGTATCTGTTGAACAACAATATTATTACCTCGATATTCTTGAAGAATAAAGCTATAACATATTAAAAAATCACTAAAATCGGACAACAGGTTTAGGAAATATATTATATAACCGGTTCTATAGCGTTCTACGCCTTCCGGTACCCAATCGCCAAGCCTGTCGATCTAGCCATAGCCAGTCTCTTTCTTGAAGATTTCTTTCTGACATGGCTTTTGTAATTCCTTGTTTCCAGGAGGTCGGTGGACTTCCTCTTTTCCGTTTTTCTGGCGGTATCCATCTCATTGTAATTTTTGGTAATCTTTCATCTCCCATTCGTTGGACGTGTCCATACCAAGTAAGTTGTTTTCGTTGTACCTCGTCCACTATTGTTTTCTGCTTACCTACTTTTTCTCTGATCTGTTCATTTCGAACATGGTCCCATCTCGATATTCTGGCAGATCTTCTAAAAAAATCCATTTCAGTAGTAAGCAGCTTATTTTCGGATTTTTTTGTCATTTGCCACACTTCGGAGCCATACGTTAAAATTGGTTTCAGAATAGCGTCGTACATCCTCATTTTTGTATTTAAATTTATGTTATGTTGCCATAAGACAGGGTTTAGGGCTCTAGTAACCTTTCTAGTCTTCGTCACTCTATCATCTATACTGGGTTCCGTTCTTCCACTATTTGTTAATTTAATCCCTAGATATATATACTCTGTACAAGCCCTGTTGTAGTCACTTCCGTCAAGGTTTAGGAAATACGAGACATCAAAAATGTCCCATTTTTAAGGTAGTGCGTTCCTTTTGATGCTTAGTGTAAATAATACCGTTAATAGATAAGTATACAATTTACTATTTATCTATTAATTATTAATATTAATTAATAGTAATTATAGCTTGTATATTTCTCTATTAACGTTATTATTTATAGTCCGTTCTTTAACGGTAAAATATCGCAAAACCTCTAAATTTTAAAGAACCGCTTAGATTGACATGGAATTTGGCACACACATAGCTAACATGTCAAAGAAAAAAAGTGATATTGTGCCGATATGTGCTTTTGCCCTGGGGGTGGTTTTCACCCCCTCTTGGGGGTGAAATAATATTCGTCTAAAGTAAGTCAGGAAATGGATAAACTGGCTAATTTTAAGTAACTTTTGTTCCATAGAGTTTTTTCACTAAGTCAATACTTTTCGAGTTATTTGGCAGTGAATATGTTCATTTTTTCAACAAAATAACCACGCTTTTAGACGGTTTTTCGCAAATAACTCAAATGGTGAGTATTTTGTCGAAAAAACATTCTGAGCGAAAATATAGCCTGTAAAAAATAAAAAAAATGGTGTATATATCACGTCTCTATACCTAGTAGAAGCAGAGTTATAGCTAATGAAAAATAGGTTCATATTCGTCAAATTCCAAATGGAATAATTTAACGTGAAATAACCAAAAATGAAGCACATTTAGGGGAAAACTAATGACAACTTATTTAAAGTGTTTAAAAAAGCTTCATTTTTGTTTTATAAAAAAAATTTCTAGTTCAAAAGTAAACAAGTTACGCTCAAAATAAATTTATTCCCTTTTTGTTTTGGTAAAAAATCGAGAAAATCACCCCCTAATTAGTATCTTAAATGAACTTAATCGTTACGACTTTACAAGTTTCTTGACTCGTGTATGTATTGTTTATATGATCTGTAAGTTTCATAGCTTCAAAGTCCTTATTATTGAAAAGGCTGTAGTTAAAAGGGGTTGAACGAGTAACTCATCACGAATGAATGCAAATTTAGAAACACCAAATCTTAATCAATTTTGGTATAACAGAAAAACAAAAAAATACATGATATTCAGAAAAGCAATGCTGACTTTTTTTGTTTTTCGAGATTTTTGGTACCTCTAATAATTTTTAAGTTATTTTGAAAAAAAGCATATTTTTCAAAATTAAAATTTTTTAAAATTTTAATTTGAAACCAAATTTTTTCAAAAATAAGCACTTTGAATCAATGAAACTTACAGATCATATAAACACAACATAAGTAAAAAATTTGTGGAGCGGTAACGATTAATTTCATTTAAGTTGCTAATTAGAGGGTGGTCTTCCCGATTTTTTTTTGCCAAAACAAAAGGGACCAACTTTATTTTGAGCGTAACTTGCTGAAATTTAACGCTAGAAACTTTTTTAAAAACAGAAATAAAGCATTTTTTAAACACTTTAAAAAAGTTATAAAGGGTTTTCCCCAAAAAGTGCTTAATTTTTTGGATATTTCACGTCGAAATATTCTATTTGAAATTTGGTGAATATGAATCTATTTTTCATTGGCTATAACTCTGGTTCTACGAGATCCAGAGACCTAACGCGTACACCATTTTTTTTTACTTTTTTATAGGCTATATTTTTGCTAAGAACGTTTTTTCAACAAAATACTTACTTTTTGAGTTATTGCGAAAAACGGTCTAAAAATGTGGTTATTTTGTTGAAAAATTAACATATTCACTCGCAAATAACTCGAAAAGTGTTGACTTGGCGAAAAAGCTCTATAGAACAAAAGTTACTTAAAATTAGTCAGTTTATCCATTTCCGGACTTATTTTGGACATATATTTTTTCACCCCCGGGAGGGGGTGAAAGTCACCCCCAGGGCAAAAGCACACATCGGCACAATATCACTTTTTTTCTTTGACATGTAAGCTATACGTATGCCAAATTTAATGTCAATCCAAGCGGTTCTTTAAAATTTAGAGCAAAAACCGTGAAAGAATGTACTATTATATTAGGTAAGGTTAGGAGTTGTCAGGGACTAGTTGTGAGGTGCTCTGCTAGCGCACTTATGATGAGCTTATAATGTAATAACATACTACATAAAAAGTTTTATACTTTTTTTTCTTCTTCTTTTATGGCCTTTGGGAACTGCGCCCATTTAGCCAGCAACACTTCTTAAAATCAACGCCTGACCATACACCAAGACCATTACGAATCCAATCGAACAATCAAGGGTAGGAAAGGAAAAAAAAAACTTTTCGCACCCAGGTCGTTCCGGGTGACTAACCACAGACTAAGTAGGGATACGGGGTATTATTAATTTACACGACTAATTTTATAATCTAAAGTTTCAATTTACACGACTTAACATAATCTAGAAGAATCCCAAAGATTGACGGTTTGTTCAAAGCTAGTAAGTTCATCAGAGTATATGGGGGATAAACGTTTTCTTGTAATAGCTGCATATTCAATAGATTTTTTTGTGCCACCTATTTGTCACATGCAAAAAATAATATGATCCAAGTCGCTTATTAGTTAAGTTTTATACTTCGTTTGGAAATTATTGATAGCACAGATTTTAGGACACTGCTCATATTAGCCCAATAAATGACCGTTTTGGAGTGTAATTTCCAGGGGCAACTCCGAATTGCATGAAAATTTGGATTTAGGTTCTACTTACCCTCCATTTCAAAGTTGAATTTGTGCCGTTGGTTGCTTTTACTTGGGGGGTGACATTTACCCCTTCTCGGGAGTGAAAAAAAGAGCGTGTTGGGGGGTGACAAACGCGTGTTTAAAATAAGGCCGGAAATGGATAAATTGACTAATTTTAAGCACCTTTTATTCTATAAAGTTTTTTACGTAAGTCAATACTTTTCGAGTTATTCGCGATTTAAAATGTTGATTTTTCGACAAAAAACTACGTTTTCAGACCGCTTTTCCCAAATGACTCAAAAAGTAAATATTTTATCGAAAATATTATTTTAGCAAAAGTGTAGCCTATAAAAAACCGAAAAAAATGGTGTACCAGTAAAATCTACAAATTGAGAAGAAGCAAAGTTGTAGCTCAAGAAAAATACGTTCTTATTCGTCTAATTCCAAATCGAATAATTCAACGCGAAATCACCGAAGACAGAAGCGTTTTTCGGGAAAACCTTAGTAACATTATTAAAGTATCGAAAAAAAGCTTATTATTTGTTTTTTACAAAAGTTTACAGCATCAAAAATAAACGAGTTACACTGAAAAAAAAAGTTGGCCTCTTTTTTTGTTAAAAAAATCGTGAAAACCTCCCTCTATTTAGCACCCTAAATGAAATTAATCGTTTTGCTATACCATCTATTTTAACTGTATGTGTATTTTTTATATGATCTGTAAGTTTGATTGGTTTGAAGTGCTTATTTTTGAAAACAATTGATTTTATAGTAAAAAAAAATTTATAAAATTTTTTAAAAACTTAAAATGTATTAGTGATAAGAAAAATCATAAGCAATAAAAAATGTAGGTTTTGCATATGCTAGTTTAATTTGTTTCTCCGTAAGACAAAAATTGGTTAAGATATGGCTGTTTAAAATTTACATACACTCGTGATTAGTGACCCATTCAAGCTTTCTCAATTATAACCCTTTCAAAAATGAACACTTTAAACCAGTGAGACTGACAGATCATATACAAAATAGACAGGTAAGTTAATTGTTTGTAAAGCGATAGCGATTAATTTCATTTGGGGAGCTAAACACGGAGAGATTTTCATGATTTTTTTACAAAAAAAAAGAGGGCCAACTTTCTTTTGAGCGTAACTCGCTTATTAATGGTAAAACTTTTGTTAACAATTAAAACAAAGCTTTTTATAAATACTTTAAAAAAGTTTAAATGGGTTTTTCCCGAAAACTGCTTAATTTTTCGGTGATTTCAGCTTGAAATATTCGATTTGAAATTAGACGAATAGGGACGTATTTTTCATGAGCTACAACTGTTTTATTTGATTGATAGACTTTACTGATACACCATTTTTTTGGGTTTTTTATAAGCTACACTTTTGCTAGGAATATTTTTTTCGATAAAATATTTATTTTTTGAGTTATTTGCGAAAAACCGCCTGAAAACGTAGTTTTTTGTCGAAAAATCAACATTTTAAATCGCGAATAACTCGAAAAATATTGACTTAATTAAAAAACTTTATAGAACAAAAGGTGCTTATAATAAGCCAATTTATCCAGTTCCGGTCTTATCTTGAACATATGTTCATTCACCCCCGAGAAGGGGTGACTGTCACCCCCCAAGTAAAAGCAACCAACGGCACAATTTCAACTTTGAAGTGGAGGGTAAGTAGAACCTAAATCCAAATTTTCATGCAATTCGGAGTTGCCCCTGAAAATTACACGGTATCGCCGAATTTCCCGTTCATTTACTGGGCTATATGCCTTTTATATTGTTTTTTATTGGAATTTTGTACTAGTGGTCATATTATTGTTATCGCACACATCTTATGGAAAATATAATGTCACTCAAATTCAATAAAATTTATACGAATAGATTCGTTTTAAATTAACGGTCAATTCTTATCATTGCGCCAACTCTTAATTATGATTAATTACGGCGCAAATTGCAATTAAAGTTTATCGAAATCACATTTTTGGAGTCTATAAACGTGTCAGTTATAATCACTATTGCTCTGGGTGCTATTCAAAACAGCTTAAACCCCGCTGGGCCTAAGCGGATTAGTGAAACTATTATAATAAGATGCTTAATAGCCCGAGAAGATTTATGAAGTTACCGATAATCTGGGTATTTTAAAATATTTTTTCCTATGTACCTAACCATTTGATTTCAGATTGATTTATATCAATTTCTGCTCTTATTATTGAAAATTAAGAGTTGGCGCAATGATAAGATTTGACCGTTAATTTGAAACGAATATATTCAAATAAATTTTATTGAATTTGAGTGACATTATATTTTCCATAAGATGTGTGCGATGTACAAAACTGAGACAAAGTGTTAGTAGTGAAACAAATGACAAGTATTGTCGTCGTTATCTTCTACAAAAAACTATTCATTCTATCATGATGCATTCCAAATCGAGAGTAGTTCTTTTGCTGTAAAAATCTTGTGTCTCTATTTTAAATTTTAATATTCAGGAAATTTCACGGACTGGTACATTTAATTTGATCTAACTTCAAAACAATTCTTGTTGGTTTACAAATTTTATAGTAACATTATAATGCCTTTGGGCGCCTAAAGTATAACACACGCTATTTTGCGTCGTGTGCTGGCTTAGCTCCCCGAGAGAATTGGTGCCTATTCTTGGAAAAGATAAATACTTACAAGGTAAATTGTGGGAAACAGGAATAGAAGTTAAAATACAAAGTAAGATAATTCCTTGCTTACAAGTTACATTTTTTAGGAATACAGAAAACAAATAAAAAAAGACGAAGGTCAAAATATTAGAATAAAAACATATCAAAGATTTAAAATGTTTGAATTTGTGAAAGTAAAGAAATATGTAATTATAATCTGTTTCATTATCTTAACAACGGTAATATTATTTTATTTTTTCCTGGTTTTTCCCTCGTGATTTACTATGGAATCTCTAACGCGAGAATTTTACTGTCACCGTTACTTGTGGTTGGTTGTCTTTTTAAAGACAGAACACATGCTATGATTTTTTTGTGACGGATATTTTTGAGTTGGGGTTGATTTCATGTAATCGAATGAACTATCTTTCAGTAAAGTCGTCCCAGGAACGCAACTCATAAATATTGGCAATATCATTTTAAAGTCTTCTACTTTAAAATGTATAATATATGTCTGAATTGCCAAAATAAATGAGTCAGATTAAATAAATTATTAGAAGAATTATTTACTAAGCAACAACATTTTTGAATTTTACTAAGCATCCGATTTGACCATCGAAACGTTAATAAAATAATTTTTTAGTAAAATTGTGGCTTAATTCCCATTTAAAATAATTGATTAGAAAAATGCCACAAGGAAATAGCTTCAGAACAACCTTAACTGTTAGTATGGTATAGTTAGACCCAAACCCAGACATTCAAAGTGAAAGTTATCCTCCAACACCAAATTGTTCTATATGGTCCAGATAATGTTCAGAAAAAAGTCACACCATTTTGAGCGTCGGGTTTGGGGGGGGAGAGGGGGGAGAAATCTGTAAATTCGTAGTTTTTTACGTTTTTCGTCAATATAAAACTATGCGGTTTAGCATGAACAACCCTCTATACAAAATTGTTCTACATTAAATTTAAAATAAAAAAGGTCCTATGAATAACCTTTCTAAAATGAACTGTTCCAAAGCTACGGAGGTAGTATAGTATAATTGGTCCAAAAAAGGCCTAACCCAGACATCCAAAGTAAAAGTTTTCCTTCAACACTAAATTGTTCTATATGATCCACATATTGTTTAATAAAAAGTTACACCATTTTGAGCGTCCGGTTTGGGGGGAAAGATGGGGGAGAAGTCGGTAAATTAGTAGTTTTTTTAAGTTTTTCGTCAATATTTCTAAAACTATGCTTTAGCGTAAAGAATGTTCTATAGAAAAATGTTCTACATAAAATTTAAAACAAAAAAGGTTCTATACATAAAGTCAACGGTTCCAGAGTTACGGAGGGTAAAAAATGGAGGTTTTCGATACTTTTTATATTTACCGATTTCTGCCCCCTCTCCCCCCAAACCCGACGCTCAAAATGGTGTGACTTTTTTCTGAACATTATGTGGATCATATAGAACAATTTGGTGTTGGAGGATAACTTTCACTTTGGATGTCTGGGTTTTCGGTATAGTTAGACCATACATTACCCAAAAAATATAAAAAGTATTGAAAACCTCGACTTGTCACCCTCCGTAACTCTGGAACCGTTGATGTTATAAAAATTATGTATACAAGATTTTTTGTTTTAGATTTCATGTAGAACATTTTTGTATATAACATTGTTGACGCTAAAGCATAGTTTTAGAAATATTGACGAAAAACGTAAAAAACTACTAATTTACCGACTTCTCTCCCATCTGCCCCCCAAACCGGACGCTCAAAATGGTGTAACTTTTTACTGAACAATATGTGGACCATACAGAACAATTTGGTGTTGGAGGAAAACTTTTACTTTGGATGTTTGGGTTAGGCATTTTTTTGGACCAGTTATAATATACTACCTCCGTAACTTTGGAACCATCCATTTTAGAAAGATTATGCATAGGGCCTTTTTTATTTCAAATTTAATGTAGAAAAATTTTGTATAGAGAGTTGTTCATGTTAAACCGCATAGTTTTAGAAATATTGACGAAAAACGTAAAAAACTGCGAATTTACCGATTTCTTCCCCACTCTCCCCCCAAACCCGACGCTTAAAATGGTGTGACTTTTTTCTGGACATTGTGTGGACCATATAGAACAATTTGGTGTTGAAGGATAACTTTCACTTTGGATGTCTGGGTTATGCCATCTTTTGGATCAACTATAACTATACTCATATACTATGTAAGGTTTGAACATTGATTATAATTTGAGAACATTCGCGATTTGACGGGAATACTCCGTGCCGAACAACTATTCTGATTACCTGATAAAATCAAAAAATTAAATTAGCTGAAAATCGTGAACAGTTCGTGCATGGAATTGCCAACGTTAGAGGGACCGAACATGGCACTAAAAGAAGAAAAGTGTGACGATATAACCACCAGCGTTCACCGCCTGCTTGTCGTCTCTTTGCATACCTATACCCCACCAGAAGCTCACCACTTCCACCGATGCGTGCTGGAGATGGAACACCGCCAAACGATAAGCTGTGACTCAAGCCATAGAACGAAGTTCAAGCTGAAGTACTGATCTGGTAAGAGCTCCTAACCTGGGCCTTTGAGTATTGATCAAAGATCAAACCGTCCGTCCCGTCGGCGACAAAGTATTGATTAGCTGGTTTCCGTTCCTTGTCCATTTCGAGTACTGATCGATTCGACCATTTTTAACCCAGACTAAGTATTAATTAGTCTTTTTCTGGTGTTTTGAATCTTCTTCTCCTATCGGAGGTTGGTTATCATCACAGCTATCCGTACCTTATTGGCGGCTGCTCTGAAAAGATCTGCTGAGCTGCAACTATACCACTCTCTTAAGTTTCACAGCCAGGAAATTCTTCTTCTACCTATAGATCTTTTGCCCTTTATTTTACCTTGCATTATGAGCCTTAATATCTCATATTTCGCACCTCTGGTAATGTGGCCTAAATATTCTAGCTTTCTTGTTTTGATGTTCTTTATCACCTCACAATCCTTTTGAAGGATTCTCAACACTTCTGCATTTGTACCTCGTTGGATCCATGGTATTTTCAAAATCGTTCTATAGCACCACATCTCAAAGGCTTCCAACTTCTTTATATTTTCTACTTTTTTAGTGTCCAGCTTTCCACTCCATACAACAAAGTCGAGAACACGTAGCATCTTAAGGCTCTTATCCTCAGCTCCAGAGGAAGGTCTCGATTAACAAACATCTTTTTCATTTTTATAAATGGTTGTCTTGCAATTTTAATGCGTGTCCTGATTTCTCTACCCTGGTCATTGTTTTTATTTGACCAGGTTCCCAGATATTTGTAGTTATTCACTCTTTCTACTTGTTTTCCCTCGATATCTAACCTTCCTACTGTATGTTGCTTAGAAATAATCATGAACTTGGTTTTCTTAACGTCATTTGTAGTCCATAGTCCATACTGACTTGATGTAATCTATTTACTAATAGTTGCAGTGCATCTAGACTGCCTGCAAAAATAGCGGTGTCGTTTGCGAATCTTATGTTGTTCAAAATTTTTCCGTTTATTGATATACCCTGTTCTTCCTCTGATATTGCTTCCTTAAAAATAGCTTCGCTGTACAAATTGAATAACAATGGAGACAACACGCAACCCTGTCTAACACCTCTCTTGATTTTTATGGCCTCTGTTTCGACATTTTCGATTTTAACCGTTGCTTTTTAATTCCAGTACAGATTGACAATAACCCGTATATCTCGACTGTCCACATTCTTCTCTTTTAAAAGTTTTATGAGTTTCTGATATCGTACTCTATCAAAAGCCTTTTGATAATCTATAAGGCAGACATAGAGATCTTGGTTCATATCTAGTCGTCTTTGCGCGAGAACGTTAAAAGCGAACAGAGCCTCTCTCGTTCCTACTCCTGCTCTGAAACCAAACTGGGTGTCATCTATATCTTCCTCTCATCATTCTCTTTGCCTTATCCCTATGCGGGGTCGGCTTCCCTAATTGCATTTCTCCACACAATTCTATCTTGGGTCATATCAATGTTAATCCCCTTTACCAACGTGTCCTGCCTTATCGTCTCCGCCCAGGTCTTCTTTGGTCTTCCTCTCCTACTCCTACCAGGAATCTGCACTTCAGCTATTCTTCGTATTGGGTGATTAACGTCTCGACGTTGAACATGACCAAACCATCTTAACCTATGCTCTCTCATTTTGGCATCAATTGGTGCCACACCTAGACTTCCCCTAATATACTCATTTCTAATTTTATCCTTCTTTGTCACTCCACTCATCCATCTAAGCATTCTCATTTCCGCCACATGCATTCGTTGTTCCTCTTTCTTTTTCACTGTCCAACATTCAGTTCCGTGCATCATAGCCGGTCTTATGGCTGTTTTATAGAATTTTCCCTTCAGCTTCATTGGAAATTTTCTGTCACACAACACACCACTCGCTTCTTTCCACTTCATCCATCCAGCCCTAATTCTACTGCATGCATCTGCATCTATTTCTCCATTACTCTGTAATACCGATCCCAGGTACTTAAAACTATTGCTTTTCACAATCATTTCACCATCCAAAGATACCATTTTATTTGTAGTAACTCCATCTTTAAATGAACATTCCAAATACTCTGTTTTTGTCCTACTAAGTTTTAAACCTTTTTCCTCCAGGGCTTGTCTCCACTGTTCTAGTTTTTGTTCTAAGTCTCTTTCACTATTTCCTATCAACACTACATCATCAGCATACATTAGGCACCATGGAATACTACCCTGTAGTTTCGCTGTTATCTGGTCCAAAATTAATGAGAATAAATAAGGACTAAGCACCGAGCCTTGGTGCAATCCTACTTTCACCTGAAATTTATCAGTCTCTCCCACACCTGTCCTAACACTAGTCGTTACTCCCTCATACATATCTCTCACAATCTTTACATATTCGCCAGGGACTCCTTTCTTATTGAGTGCCCACCACAGAATCTCTCGAGGAACTCTATCATATGCTTTCTCAAGATCAATGAATACCATATGAGCGTTGGTCTCTTTATTCCTATATTTTTCCATCAGTTGCCTTACAATGAAAATTGCATCTGTTGTTGATCTGCCCTGCATAAAGCCAAATTGATTATCGGATATTTCAGTTTCTTCACGTATCCGTCTATCAATTACTCTCTCCCATATTTTCATGGCGTGGCTAAGTAGTTTTATAGCCCTGTAGTTTGTGCATTGTTGTATGTCTCCCTTGTTTTTGTAGACAGGTACTAATATACTGCTTCTCCATTCGTCTGGCATTTGTCCAACTTCCATAATTCTATTAAATAGACCTGCTAGCCAACTTATTCCTGTCTCTCCCAATGCTCTCCATACTTCCCCAGGAATATCATCTGGTCCGACTGTTTTTCCTTTCTTTAATTTTTGAAGCGCTTGAGCCACTTCCTCGTTTGTTATTCTGATAACCACTGCTGTTACTGTCTCCGTTAACTCCACAGGCGTCTGTTAAATTCTTCATTTAATAAACTGTCAAAATACTTTCTCCATCTCTTTTTGACATCCTTTTCGTGAATTAGTATTTTATTATTTTCATCTCGGATACATCTAATCTGATTAAAATCTCTTGCTTTCTTCGCTCTCTGTTTGGCTATTTTATATATCTTTGCTTCGCCTTCCCTGGTATCAAGTTGATCGTATAGGTTTGAATACGCTTCTGCTTTAGCTTTTGCTACTGCTGCTTTCGCTTCCTTTTTGGCGACCATATAGTTTTGAAGATATATGTCCGATCTGGTTTCTTGCCACTTTTTATATAATTTTCTCTTCTCTTTTAT
Source organism: Diabrotica virgifera virgifera (assembly GCF_917563875.1). Classification (NCBI taxonomy): domain Eukaryota; kingdom Metazoa; phylum Arthropoda; class Insecta; order Coleoptera; family Chrysomelidae; genus Diabrotica; species Diabrotica virgifera. The sequence goes on from NC_065448.1 coordinate 73,409,056, forward strand.
TTTTCCTTGTACTTCATTTGACCACCACCAAGTCTCTTTATCCTCTATTTTTCATCTATATCTTCCTCTATTTTTTTGTATAGTCTTCCATGTATTATTTTGAGGAATATCTTAATTGTGTGGCTTATTAAAGAAATTGTTCTGTACTGGGAGCATTATGTCGCCTGTATTGACTTTGGTAGTGTTACAAATGTGGACAGCAACCAATCCTGGTGTTTGAATACTAACCAATATATCTTCCTCTTTTTTCAATGATCCTAGCGTAGCCAATATTTATTGCTCGCAAGTATCAACAGCGGACCAAAGCGACGTCGATTTTATTCACTAGCACTCTTATTGATAAAAACGGACTAACGCCCGGCTAACTTTAGTCCTCGGACTAAGTCAATAACATTCATTTTTCCTATTAATAAACAGCGACTAACGATGTACTAAGCTAAACCTCCTCTAGTCTCGGACAACATTTAATCCGAGGTAAGAGCAGGTTTAGACCGAGCGTGACCGAGCCTTTGATATTTTGATTTTGTATTCATAATGGCGCGTCCGTATTGGTAAATTTTTCGTGCGTATTGAACTAATGGTTCGTCGCAAGAATTAGCGTCGAAAATTTTTACCAGTGGGGACGCGGTGCTCAAATCATTTGATCTTCGCTCTAAAGCGATAACCGATGGAGCGTGTGCGTTGTGTGCGTCGAAAATTCTTGCGTCCGATTTATGCGACGATCATGTACACACTAACACAATTTACTTCGAACTTCGAACACGCACATATTATATAAGACGAACATCTGGTACGCACGAAAAATTTACCAACGCGGACGCGCCATAGCCTTAAAAACTTGCTCAGTACATTGATAATGGAGAGAATATTTTATTAATGATTTAAGATTAATAGACGAATTAAATGAGGATAGAAATCAGCAGAACTATATTCCTCTTGTGAGACACATTAAAATATTCAAAATAAGGAAAAATCCTTTAGAAGAATTATAAGGTGAATTTAAAGTCAAATACCGATTTTCAAAAGCTACAGCAGTTAATATTATGAACAGAAAAAATAATATAAAATATAAAAATATCAGGTAGCAACTTCTCAGAACAAATCAAACAAAAATTAACTCTAAACAAATAACGATACCCATTTTCAAGAATCTACAGCTGTTACGTATAGTCCTGTCGCCAGGGGGGGTACAACGGCCTCCTTAATTCAGATGGACTTACCTAAGTTTTTTTTTTATATATTTTGACCCGTAGAATACGAATTTTTTGGGTAACAGTTGATCCGGATGTCGATAAGATTGTTATAGACAAAGAACTTGAGGAATTACATAACAGCGATTTCTCGCAAAACAAAACATCTTTTTGTATTTTTTGGGCCATTTTAAGCAAAAAATAACCCTACAAGTTTTTTCGTACAATGCATAGTTTTCGAGATAACCGCGGTTGAACTTTCAAAAAATCGAAAAATTGCAATTTTTGAACCCGAATAACTTTGGATAAAAAAAAGTAGCTATTCTACTTAACGCATTTGAAAGTTTAAGTCAAATTATATCGGTTTTGATTATTTGCGTTGCCAAAAATTTATTATTTTATTGTTAAACAAAGCTATAAACACCTAGTGCGTGAGTGATGTTTTCAATGATTTTTCATTTAAAATCGAACGAGTAGGTAGAGTAGTTACAAGTGCAAGCGAGGCAATTTCTACGTAGCATGCGTTAAAACGCATGTATTAGGCACGGGAAACACTGTGTTTATAGCTTTTTTTAACAATAAAAAAATTAATTTTTAGCAATGCAAATAATCAAAACCGATATAATTTGACTTAAACTTTCAAAGGCGGTAAGCAGAATTGCTACTTTATTTTTTAATCAAAAGTTATTCGGGTTCAAAAATTGCAATTTTTCGATTTTTTGAAAGTTCAACCGCGGTTATCTCGAAAACTATGCATTCTACGAAAAAACTTGTAGGGTTCTTTTTTGCTTAAAATGACCCAAAAAATACAAGAAGATGTTTTGTTTTGCGAGACATCGCTGTTATGTAATTCCTCAAGTTCTTTGTCTATAACAATCTTATCGACATCCGGATCAACTGTTACCCAAAAAATTCGTATTCTACGGGTCAAAATATATAAAAAAAACTTGGGTAAGTCCATCTGAATTAAGGAGGCCGTTGTACCCCGCATGGCGACAGGACTAGTAATATGAAATATAAAAAAATAATATAGAAAATAAAAACACCAAGTAGCACCTTCTTGAGAACAAAGTCGAACAAAAATTTACTGTAAAATTTATGCAATTTCTTACTGTCAAATTCTCTACATTTTTCTTCTTTTTCGCAAAATTCCTTCAAAATTCTCTCCATTTTGAAGGAATTCTCTTTCCGGTCGTTGCATTCGCCAGGGTGAAGATTTCTTTCCGACATTGCCTTCTGAATACCGCCTAGCCAGGATTGTTCCGGCCTTCCTCTCTTCCTTTTTTCCGTTGGCGTTTATTTTAGAATTATTTGTTTTGGCAGCCTGTTGTCGTCCATTCTTTCAACATGACCATACCACATCAGTTGTCTCCTTTGAATTTCTTCTATGAGGGTTGACTTGACTCCCATTATATTTCTGAGTTGGTCATTTTGTATTCTTTCAAGCCTTAATTTTCTTCTCCAGAAGTCCATTTCCAATGCAAGTAGGCGTCGTTCCAGGAATTTAGTAAGTTGTCATGTTTCGCATCCATATAGCACTATCCTTTTAAACATGGAGTTAAAGATGAGATGTTTTCTTTGATTAGATAGTTCTTTTGACCATAGCATCGGGTTTAGGCATCCAATCGAAATTTTTCCTTTCACGATCCTTTGCTCTACCTCTTTGTCGGTGTGCCCCCTCTTGTTGATTGTTATTCCCAAATATACATATTTCTCACAGTTCTTGATTGTTTCTTGTTCGTTAACTATTAGATCTTCTAATAGTTTACGTAATAACGTAATAGTCATGAATTCTAAATCTTCCTTATCCGCTGCTACTACGACTTAGTCATACGCGAAATGTAGAGTATATTAAATAACATTGTATCATTGTCAAGTTGAATTCTCATCCCTGAACAAGATCGTCTCCAGTGTTTTAGTGCTTCATCAATAAATTACAATAATTTTGTCAAAATAAAAATAAAGGAAGATACTCAGAGTAACGGGAATATTTTATTATACATAGTAATATTTATTTCTCGAATACAGGAAGCATGGCTGACGAATTCGAAAAAAAGAAACAAAAATTTGTCGACACATGATTACCACACACCACACTAATTCGAAAACATTGCAGAATATTTGCAGGAATCCGTAATACTTAAGAACTTTTAGTGAAGGGTTTAAGTACATTTCGAATACTTAAGTATATTTCGAGTACTTAAGTATATTTCGAGTACCTACTTAATTATTTTAGAGTACTTAAGTATTTTTTATTTTTTAAATTGCAAGTAAAAATATACTTAAAACAAATTTAAGTACTAAGTACAAGTATTTGTCGGAATACTTAAAAGTTCAAGTACCAGTACACATATATTTTGAAGTACTTAGAGTAAAGTACTTAAGTACTCAAAAGTACTTGAGTACAATTTTTAAATACTGTCGGTAATCAGTACCGCAGCTCTGACGATGTATCTATTTTACCTTTCGTAGAAACTCGTGTAGTTTTTCAATACATACCATACCATATTAGCATTATTATACGTATTATATCATTTTTGTTCAGACATATTATTCCACGGCTTAACCAATATAATAACAAAGGTGAACTTCTTAGATAATCACATGGTCTGTAGGATTATAAAGACATAAACATAAGTGACACAGTTCTCACCGATTTTGCAGATCTTTTTCGACGTTTTCAATGTAATCAAACACGAAGACATGCTATCAATTTACACCCTCGGCAGACAAGCGTCGACCGAATGGTAAACTGTGGTGACAGGACTGTACGGCCACTATATCGAAGGGCTAAACGTCAACAGATTTTGATTAGAATTTAAATTGAATTTAATAAACGTGTTCAAAACGGCATCCGCTTATAAAGAGAAAAATTAGGTCGGTGATTTATTAAATTAAAATTCCCGGATTATTACTGCCTTAGTTTGTTGAGATTTAACAGATATGCTTGTAAAAATGCAAATTTGTTTGACTTTTATTTTTTACTGATAAGGCGAATACAGAATGATATGCATTTATAACGCAAATAGTTCTAAAAGATATGTATACAGTGCGGGCCAAAGAAAACAGTCTACCGCGATATTTGGCAGTATTGATTAGATTTTAAGGAAATGAAGAAACAGATCGATTTTTGACCTAAGGGGGACACATTTTTACGGTACATACCTACATCTGTTAATATAGTACATACATCTGTTAATAAATAGTAGGAAATATAGTTCTTTTCATTTTACTATTAAGTAAATTTTTTGTAAAACGTATAGGAAGGGCTACGTTTCGCAAAAACCAGAAATTACCAACTTTAAAGGGATGAAAAGGGGGTTCTGGGGCGAATTTTTTTAAGAAAAAGTTACTCTCATAATAAGCACCCCTTGATATACCAGAAAAAAAAATAAAACCGGACTTATGTCCATTTTGCGAGGTTCAACCTATGTTTCCTACACTAATATATAAAGTGCGTCAAAAGAAAGAACGCGTTTTTATGGAGACGGTATTAAAAAAGTTAAAAGACAGTAATTCATTTAAAATTTCTAGAGCAAGTCTCTGAAGAGTTTTCAAAAATAATAGAAAAGCCTTGTAAAAGCTAGATTTTAAAAAATTGATTTTTTTAAAGAACTGAATTTTAAAATCAAGTATATTCAAATGGGAAATAAGCCACAATTTTACCTAAAAATGATTTTATTAACGTTTCGACGCCCAAGTCGGGTGTCGTTGTCAAAATACAAAATAATATTAAATAAACAAAAATGTTGTTGCTTAGTAAAAAATTCTTCTAATAATTTATTTAATCTGACTCATTTATATCGGCAATTCAGACACGTATTATACATTTTAAAGTAGACGACTTTAAAAATGATATTGCCAATATTGATGAGTTGCGTTCCTGGGACGACTTTACGAAAAGATAGTTCATTCGATTACATGAAATCAATCCCAACTCAAGAATAGCCGCCACAAAAAATCATAGCATGTGTTCTGTCTTTAAAAAGACAACCAAATGCAACGGTGGTACTGAAATTCTCGCGTTAGAGATTCCATAGTAAATCACGAGGGAAAACCAGGAAAAACCTCGTGATACTATCCCGACATCGCAAGTATTTGGGTTTACATTTAGTTTACTCTCAAAACTAATACCAAATTCTGACTTGATATTTTAAATTTTACATAATACTAAAATACTAAATATGTACTAACTCGATATGTTACTGATTTACTAATTGTGGTATTTTCTTTCTATTGACTTCCTCCTAGGAATTTGCGACACAATTGGTTTCATTTAGCATAATTAGAGCCGCTTCTTTGATTTTTCTCTTTTTACTATCTGCTTCTTTTAGGACTATACTTGAATCTCTCCACTGAGCTCTATATTCATTATCCCATGCGTGTTGACATATTTGAGATCTATCAAATTCTCTATTTTTTATATAAGACTGATGTTCATTTACTCTAACGTCTAATGGTCTTGACGTTTCACCTATATAAAATTGTTCGCATTCACAAGGTATTTTATAAATACAATTCTTTGTTATTTCTTGTTCACTGTTAGGTTTAGTTTTAGATAGAATAGATCTCAATGTGTTTGTTGTTTTGAATGTTGTTGATATGTTGAATTTATTTCCTATTGTTTTAAGTTTCTCGGATAGTCCTTTTACATATGGTATTGATATTTTTCTCGTATTATTTCTTGTGAATGTTGTAGGATCCCGTTCTAAGTTGTTCTGTTCCATTCGATCCAATCTTGACAATTCCTTATTTATAAACGATATGGGATAATCATTTTTTAATAAAACAGATGTTAACAATTGTTTTTCTTCTAAAAATGAATTTTCGTTAGAACAAGTAATTTTGGCTCTATCATATAAGGATTTAATGATTCCCTTTTTAACGTTGATGTTATGATTTGATTTGTAATTGAGATATCTGTTGGTGTGAGAATATCTGAGAATGGAACAGAACAACTTAGAACGGGATCCTACAACATTCACAAGAAATAATACGAGGAAAATATCAATACCATATGTAAAAGGACTATCCGAGAAACTTAAAACAATAGGAAATAAATTCAACATATCAACAACATTCAAAACAACAAACACATTGAGATCTATTCTATCTAAAACTAAACCTAACAGTGAACAAGAAAGAACAAAGAATTGTATTTATAAAATACCTTGTGAATGCGAACAATTTTATATAGGTGAAACGTCAAGACCATTAGACGTTAGAGTAAATGAACATCAGTCTTATATAAAAAATAGAGAATTTGATAGATCTCAAATATGTCAACACGCATGGGATAATGAACATAGAGCTCAGTGGAGAGATTCAAGTATAGTCCTAAAAGAAGCAGATAGTAAAAAGAGAAAAATCAAAGAAGCGGCTCTAATTATGCTAAATGAAACCAATTGTGTCGCAAATTCCTCGGTAGAATGCAGTAGGATGTGGTTACCCATACTAAAGGAGGAAGTCAATAGAAAGAAAATACCACAATTAGTAAATCAGTAACATATCGAGTTAGTAAATATTTAGTATTTTAGTATTATTTAAAATTTAAAATATCAAGTCAGAATTTGGTATTAGTTTTGAGAGTAAACTAAATGTAAACCCAAATACTTGCGATGTCGGGATAGTATCACGAGGTTTTTCCTGGTTTTCCCTCGTGATTTACTATGGAATCTCTAACGCGAGAATTTCAGTACCACCGTTGCATTTGGTTGTCTTTTTAAAGACAGATCACATGCTATGATTTTTTGTGGCGGCTATTCTTGAGTTGGGATTGATTTCATGTAATCGAATGAACTATCTTTTAGTAAAGTCGTCCCAGGAACGCAACTCATCAATATTGGCAATATCATTTTTAAAGTCGTCTACTTTAAAATGTATAATACGTGTCTGAATTGCCGATATAAATGAGTCAGATTAAATAAATTATTAGAAGAATTTTTTACTAAGCAACAACATTTTTGTTTATTTAATATTATTTTGTATTTTGACAACGACACTCGACTTGGGCTTCGAAACGTTAATAAAATCATTTTTAGGTAAAATTGTGGCTTATTTCCCATTTGAATATACTTGATTATAAAAATGCCACAAGAAAATAGCTTCAGAACAACTGAATTTTAAAAAATAACATAGGACGAGGGTATAAGACAAATTGATACTAAGGGAAAGAGACATTATATTGTATGCGGGTGGAAATTATGGATTTATTGATAGAGCGGATCTGGTGTTTTCTGGAAATCAAAATCGACTGATTATCACGAGAATATGAGTACGGAGATGTTTATGAAATGGTTGAAAGAAAAATTGCTTCCAAGTTTACATGAACGATCTGTTATAATTTTGGGTTATGCCCCATCCATACCATTCGGAATTTTTAATAAGCAACCAACAAATTCCTGGACATTACATAAATAAAATAATGGTTTACGAATGAAAATATTTTTTTCATTTCCTCAGAATTCGTTCAAGCCAAAATTGGGTACTATAGTTAGCCAAAAGGAATGAAAAACTAAAAATATTTATAGTAGTTGGGATTATACATAGTTTTGGACATAATGTGTTAAGACTGCCCCCTTACCATTGTAAATTCAATCTCTTTGAACATATTTCAGGAATATGCAAAACTTAATATACTAGAGGTAACGGTTACAATGACGTAGTAGATTTATTTGGAAATAGGACAAGAGGCGTTGAATGCTGCTACTTTTGGAATTTGGGAAGACAAATTCGCATCAAAGCAATTAAGTCAGTCATCATTATTTATAATCCAAATGAAGATACCAACGACAGTGATTATGAGTATGGATCTAATTCTGGATTACTCGATAAGGTAATATCTTTTCATTTTCTCATAAGGAAAAAATGTGTGTGTTATTATTATTAGTTTGTCAGTAAATACTCACCACTACAACACTACAAATAGAATTTGCTTTTCGTCTATAGTTGCAATAATAATTTTATATTTCTTTAAATTAATGTAAAATGACCTGAAATACAATGACCTGAAAATACAATGACCTGAAATACAAAAACTACTCAATACTAATCTTGTCTTGCTATATTATATACTGGTGATAGAACTGAAAAAAAAGAAAATCAACTTTACTAATAACAAATATATTTATAATAAATATTTCAACTTTTATTTCAACAATTTCAACTATTATAATAAATAAGCAGTGGGTAAATATAAATCTTTAAAATATATATAAATAACACATAAATAAATAGAAATATATATATACATATATGTATATCAATCGAACCACAGTACTGGAAGAGATACCCACGAAATAACAAATAAATATATCAATAACAACTGTGTACCAGTACTGGGCGATATACCTACAAACAAAATTCTACAAATGAGTCGGATCAGGGACTCTTTCATTAACCACTAATTTAAAAATAAAACCTATGTAAACTTTTCCTTTATCCTATTAAAAACCGCAAATTGCATTTTTATACCCCCTTCGCTTATCACATTTTATAATGAATTAGTTTAATTTATTATTTACCATTATAGTATGGTATAGTTAGACCCAAACCCAGACATCCAAAGTGAAAGTTATCCTCCAACACCAAATTGTTCTATATGGTCCACATAATGTTCAGAAAAAAGTCACACCATTTTGAGCGTCGGGTTTGGGGGGGGGGGGGAGAAATCTGCAAATTCGTAGTTTTTTAAGTTTTTCGTCAATATTTCTAAAACTAAGCGGTTTAGCATGAACAACCTTCTACACAAAATTGTTCTACATTAAATTTGAAATAAAAAAGGCCCTATGCATAACCCTTCTAAAATGAACGGTTCCAAAGTTACGGAGGTAGTATAATATAATTGGCCCAAAAAAAGGCCTAGCCCAGACATCCAAAGTAAAAGTTTTCATTCAACACCAAATTGTTCTATATGGTCCACATATTGTTCAGTAAAAAGTTACACCATTTTGAGCGTCCGGTTTGGGGGGGGGAAGGTGGGGGAGAAGTCGGTAAATTAGTAGTTTTTTAAGTTTTTCGTCAATATTTCTAAAACTATGCTTTAGCGTAAGGAATGTTCTATAGAAAAATGTTCTACATAAAATTTAAAACAAAAAAGGTTCGACACATAATTGTTATAAAATCAACGGTTCCAGATTTACGGAGGGTGAAAAGTGAAGGTTTTCGATACTTTTTATATTTACCGATTTCTCCCCCCTCTCCCCCCCAAACCCGACGCTCAAAATGGTGTGACTTTTTTCTGAACATTATGTGGACCATATAGAAAAATTTGGTGTTATAGGATAACTTTCACTTTGGATGTCTGGGTTTTTGGTATAGTTATATCATAAATATTGCCCAAAAAATATAAAAAGTTTCGAAAACCTCGACTTTTCACCCTCCGTAACTCTGGAACCGTTGATTTTATGACAATTATGTATAAAACATTTTTTGTTTTAAATTTCATGTAGAACATTCTTGTATATAACATTGTTTACGCTAAAGCATAGTTTTAGAAATATTGACGAAAAACGTAAAAAAACTACTAATTTACCGGCTTCTCTCCCATCTCCCTCCCAAACCCGACGCTCAACACCACTTTTTACTGAACAATATGTGGACCATATAGAACATTTTGGTGTTGGAGGAAAACTTTTACTTTGGATGTTTGGGTTAGGCTTTTTTTGGACCAGTTATACTATACTACCTGCGTAACTTTGGAACCATTCATTTTAGAAAGATTATGCGTAGGGCCTTTTTTATTTCAAATTTAATGTAGAACAATTTTGTACAGAGGGTTGTTCATGCTAAACCGCATAGTTTTAGAAATATTGGAGAAAAACTTTAAAAACTACGAATTTACCGTTTGCTCCCCCCTCTCCCCCCCCCATCCCGACGCTCAAAATGGTGTGACTTTTTTCTGGACATTGTGTGGGCCATATAGAACAATTTGGTGTTGAAGGATAACTTTCACTTTGGATGTCTGGGTTATGCCATCTTTTGGATCAACTATACTATACTATTACCTAACCTAACTGTATTTGAAAACTATTTAAAACCAAAAAAAATAATACCCCCCTATTACAAAAATTTAGATAGTTAATTTACTTGATTATATGCATATAACGAAGCTCACAACTGCAGGTAACTCTAAGCAAAATTGTAGTTATGAAATATGAATAAAAAAATTATGGGTATAAGAAAAAAAATTATTAAATAACAATAAATGGGAAAACTTATCTCATATACACAGCTATCAAAAAATAAGTCCAGTTAGGTACATTATGTCCTCTTGGCTCTCCCAAAACAATATCCGAATTGAAGGCTGTGTGTGTAAAGTTCTGCTGTATGGGTGGAGATGGCAGGTAATGGTTTCTGATGTCCTCAAAGGGTGTCAAATATAGGGATGATTCACAAGGTAAAGACGATCCCACAAGATATTAGGTTTGTTCTATTATGTTTGTATAGCAAAGTGAATCCTCTATCAAGGTGGCTTGACTACCATGACTACCTTGACTGAATAACTATTCTAAGTTTCTGAAGAATACTCTTTTCGTGGGTTTGATGCTTTCTGCAGAACTGGGTCCAATTAAAACTTCACCTATTCCAGCGTCCCCGTACATCAAAGTTTGTCCGACTAGACACAGTTAAGCTATTAACAAATTTTCAGCTTGTTAATAATCAACTTTTTTTGGTACGTGGGATCCAGGTCTATAAGTTAGTTAAGTTATTTATAATTATTCCTGCCTCCTGAAGTTAAATAATATCCACCTATAATAAACAGTTAAAATTCACCAGTTATCTGATACATTATCATACAGAGAAGATTATTGTATATTACAGTGGCATAAGGCTTATGTAGGAACTCTTCTCTATTCAGAAATAGACTAATTACTCGACATTGCATATTTGCATATATTTCAAATTTTCGTCCTGGACACCGATAATTATTTGTAGATAAACAGTACATTTACTGAGTTAGCAGTATGTTGTTAATTGAAACTTTTGTACATTTATATTTGAATAAAAAATATAATAATTAATAACCTATTTTGTAAGCTCACCAGCTCAGCCTGACCCTAGCTAAACAAGCATTTTAAATATTTAATGCAGCAATATAAAATCAGCGCTTTCGTGAATAAATCGAATCCGATGGCTGATGGATTATTACGGCAAGAGAGAGGATATTGAAGTTCGGGAAAGTTCATTGAATGATCCCTACCGGAAGGTGTTAAAGGGGTTAAGACACTAGATAGCCGAAACATACAGTACTCCCCAGGGATAAATACACCCAACACTCCCCCATAAATAGTCGTCCATATGCTGATATATTCCACTTAAGGAATTTTTAATAAAACCAAAACGCAGTATTTTATGATATATTTATGTATTAGAAAAATTCTAACCCTATTGCTATTACATACATTCTATAGTATAATTCACGAAGTTGTGACTATTTTGGGTTAGGGATGAAAACTTTGACTTAAACGATTCGCTGTGTTGAGAAAGTTAGTAGCAAACCCTTTCAATAATATAAAGCACTCTCGAAGACAAGCAAAAATACGGTTTTAACTGATAATGTATTTTACATTAATTTAAAGGAATATACAATTATTAGTGCAACTATAGAAGAAAAGCCAATTCTATTTGTAGTGTTGTAGTGGTGAGTATTTACTGACAAACTGATAATAATAACACACAAAATTTTTCTTAATGAGAAAATGAAAAGATATTACCTTACCGAGTAATCCAGAATTAGATCCATACTCATAATCACTGTCGTTGGTATCTTATATAATGATGACTGGCTTAATTACTTTGATGAGAATTTGTTCTCCCAAATTTCAAAAGTAGCAGCATTCAACGCTTCTTGCCCTATTTCCAAATCTACTACGTCATTGTAACCGTTATGCTGGCCACTCACTTACGGATATCGAAGAGGCCGAGCGACTGACAGGCGGTTAATTGAAGCCAAAATCACCACATACACGCAGTTGTCGTAAAGACGTTGGCACGCTCGATCACAAAACTGCATGTGTGTGGCGTCTCAACTGTAGTTCATTAACTTAACTACTCAAATAACGGGGTTCAGTCCTGGCCTGCATGCCATAGCCTCTTCGATATCCGTAAGTGAGTGGCCAGCATTACCTCTAGAATATTAAGTTTAGCATATTCTCTAAATATGTTCAAAGGGATTGAATTTACAATGGTAAGAGGGCAGTCTTAACACATTATGTCCAAAACTATATATATAATCCCAACTACTATAAATATTTTTGGTTTTTCGTTCCTTTTCGCTAAATATAGTACCCAATTTTGGCTTCAACGAATTATGAGGAACTGGAAAAAAGATTTTCATTCGTAAACCATTACATATTTTATATGTAATTTCCAGGAATTTGTTGGTTGCTTATTTAAAAATTCAGAATGGTATGGATGGGGCATAACCCAAAATCATGCATGTAAACTTGGAAGCAGTTTTCCTTTCAACCATTTCATAAACATCTCCGTACTCATATTCTCGTGATAATCAGTCGATTTTGATTTCCAGAAAACACAAGATCTGCTCTATCAATAAAACCATGATCTCCACCCGCATAGAATATAATGTATCTTTCCCTTAGTATCAATTTGTCTTATACCCCCGTCCTATGTTATTTTTTAAAATTCAATTCTTTAAAAAAATCAATTTCTTAAAATCTAGCTCTTTTACAAAGCTTTTCTATTATTTTTGAAAACTCTTCAAAGACTTGCTCTAGAAATTTCAAATAAATTACTGTCTTTTAACTTTTTTAATACCGTCTCCATAAAAACACGTTCTTTCTTTTGACGCACTTTATGTATAATGTCTCGAATTTCAAACTTACAACCATCAGAACGATCTTTAGTCTAGGGTGTGGTCTAGGTTTATATTGTGCGACCTCTATTTTACTCTTTACACATTTTAGGTTTTCAAATTGACTTGAGTTTTGTTTCACTAATTCACAATAAATCACACACGCCTTTATGCACTAATTAAACTGGTCGCTAAGGGCCTCCATTGGCCTTTTCAGCAATAAAATAAGCGTGCAAATTAAATATTACTTAATTGATTTATATCTAAAACAGGTATCACCATTTTCGCTATCAATACAAAAACAAACTCTTTCCAATCACAAGTACTCCTATGATAAACTTATTAGGGTGCCATTAATTTGCAGCGTCACATTTGCAGGTTTGGGAGTGTCGTTAATAGGCCTGGATCCCGCGTACCAAAAAAAAGTTGATTAATTAAAAGTTAATTAAATTAAAGCAAGCTGAAAATTTGTTACTAGCTTAACGGTTTCTAGTCGGAAAAATTTTTATGTATGGGAACACTGGAACAGAGGAAGTTTTAATTGTGGAACAGGTTAAAAATTTGAAACGTCAGATTACGAAAACGCCCCATGTATTTTGTCGGACAGAACTTGCAATTTATTTGTTACCATTTCATTAAACTCTCATGCAAAAATCAGGCTGATTTTTTCATGAGAGTTTAATGAAACGGTAACAAATCAATTGGAAGTTGTGTCCGACAAAATACATGGGGCGTTTTCGTAATCTGACGTTCCAAATTTTTAACCTGTTCCACAATTAAAACTTCCCCTGTTCCAGTGTTCCCGTACATAAAAGTTTGTCCGACTAGACACCGTTAAGGTATTAACAAATTTTCAGCTTAGTGTTAATCAACTTTTTTTTGGTACGCGGGATCCAGGCCTATAAAGGATGGTATTATTTTGTTCGAATGTTCAAAACCCCAAGTACAGGCGTTGATGGATTCAATAAAATAATGGTTAGAACCACATTAAATTCTTAGGTAATACCTAATCTAGCTGTAACAAATATTTTTCAGGTAAATATAAAATAACATATGTTTGCATCCGTTTCATAACCTAGTTAATATGGAACTGTCTTTGGTGTTGAGGAAAAACGGCAAAACTGCTAGACAAACAAACATTTCCACGTATAAATTGCAGTGCACAATAATTTACGGTAAATAAATTCTTATTAATACTATAGAATAAGATTATAGGAGACTTTTTTTGATTCAATTTTAAAGTTACTTGTTTCATATTTTCATTACTAGAGCAATTTACTTTCGTACTTCTTATGCTATACAGTAGGCATCTAAACATTCCGTATATGTATTTGGCACCTAGGAGTTTTCTATTGGTTCCTTGCGGCACGCGGTCATATTTCAACCAATACGCGGCGAGGTGCCAACGCATATACGGAATGTTATTCAGTGCGAAATTCATATACGGAATGTTAAATATTCGTAGACGGAAAAAGATAACTTTTTATTAGTCAGTAAAAAGGAGATTGAATTTAAAATACTTGTTAATGTATTATGAAATAAAAATAAAACAATTATTATAGTATTTGGAATGTTATTTGGTGCAAAATTCATATACGGAATGTTAAATATTCGTAGACGGAAACAGATAACTTATTATTAGTAAGTTAAAAGGAGATTGATTTTAAAATACTTGTTAATGTATTATTAAATAAGAATAAAACAATTACAGTATTTGGAATGTTATTTGGTGCGAAATTCATATGCGGAATGTTAAATGTTCGCAGACTAAAAAAGACGACTTTTTTTTTATTAAGTCAGTTAAAGAAGACTGATTTTAAAATATTTTGTTAATGTATTATTAAACAAAAATAAAATATAAAAAATATCACAAGGAAAAATTATATTGAAAGCGACTTTTTTTCAGTCGAAATTTGAATTAGGGGTTAATCTGGAAATATTTTAAACATCTTTCAAAATCAAATAATATAATGTAACCCCAACTGTTTAAAATCAATTTAAGGGTTTTTACCCGTACATTTTGGTGGCTTAAAGCATGTAAACCTGTGATAACACTGATGATGGAATATTGATTCCGAAAACGTTTTGTGATACAGCCCTTTTTAGGGATTTTAAATACATATACCTTTTACAAAATAAGGTTTTTATTTTTTTTTTTAAATAAAATAGGTATAGCACATGGAATGTTATTTAGTGCGAAATTCATATACGGAATGTTAAATATCCGTAGATAAAAAAAGACGACTATTTTCGTCTATTAGCACACAGCCCTAAACTTCAACAGAAATAACAGAATTGAATAGCTGAAACATAAATCTAAACATATTATACAACACGTGCAAGTCATTAAAAATTCTGCGAAAGCGAAATAGTCAAATAAAGAAATAATAGGTTTGTTCTAGCAAACAGTCAAACTAGTCAGAAACCGTCAGCAAACAGTTGGTCAATGAGGAAACATAATACAGTCACCAGTGCTATCCCCTCTACTCGTGCTGGTCCACTATTCGCTGATGATTTCAAATCGTTTGAAACTGATGCTAGAACAAACCTAATAATGTCTCTCAAATATATACCATTCCATTTATAACTGGAATGTACATTTTCTTTAATATACATTAACAAAATATTTTAAAATCAGTCTTCTTTAACTGATTTAATAAAAAGTCGTCTCTTTTAGTCAACGAATATTTAACATTCCCCATATGAATTTCGCACCAAATAATATTCCAAATACTATAATTGTTTTATTTTTATTTAATAATACATTAACAAGTATTCTAAAATCAATCTCCTTTTAATTGACTAATAAAAAGTTATCTTTTTCCGTCTACGAATATTTAACATTCCGTATATGAATTTGGCACCGAATAACATTCCGTATATGCGATTGGCACCTCGCCACGTATTGGTTGAAATATGACCGCGTGCTGCAAACAACCAATAGAAAACTCCTAGGTGCCAAATACATATACGGAATGTTTAGATGCATACAGTAGTGTGGACCACTGGCTGTCAAGTGTTTAGCTATAATCCAAAACAGTCTCAAATTCGTTTATATTTAATCTGGGCCCCCCATCCTCATTTATTTGCTCCTCGCCTCAGACATGTTGGAAGCAAAACAAATTCACTTACTCAAATCCGGCCCTGCTGTTCACTATTTTACAACCAGAAATAGATTGTGGTTATGTCTGTGTAGAACGAATTTATTTAGGAACTGGTAATGACGTTAATACCTCAGACTTAGGGGTGGATTCACAACTGGAAAAGAGATGACAAGGTGTCTGATGTGCAGATGTGCAGACTGACGTGTAAGGAGCTTAACTTGAGTTTATCGATATCTAGGTAACTAACAGTGATCACTCCTTCACTAGGAATAAAGTAGTTCACATCTGGTGTATCGGAAATTGTATTTACTAAATGTAGTCTTTACTTACGGAAAAAATCTAACAAGATAGAACTTTTTATAATTTCATTAAAAAATACAGGGTGTCCCAGACTAATTTATCCACGCTATATCTCTTAAACTAATAGATTTTCGAATGGGACAAAAACTGATATATTCTATTTGTAATACACTTTAATATGGCGTAGAAAAAATCATCTCCTAAACATTCATCTCTTAGTTACAACCCATAACTTTAATTTTTTTAATAGCACCCTGTACATTTTTTTATAGTTTTGGATGTGGTCTTCTATCGTCTATTTAACAGATTTTTTAGAAATAAAATCGGTTCGTAAATAATCAAGAAATTATAAGTTAATTTTTTATTTTTGTTATGTGTCCCAGACTAATTTATCCAGGCTATATCTCTTAAACTAATAGATATTTTCGAATGGGAAAAAAACTGATATATTCCATTTGTAATACACGTTAATACGGCGTAGAAAAAATCATCCCCTAAATATTCACCCCTTAGTTACAACCCCTAACTTTAATTTTTTAAATAGCACCCTGTATATTTTTTTAGAATTTCGGATGTGGTCTTCTATCCTCTGTTCAACAGATTTTTTTAAAATAAAATCGGTTTGTAAATAATCAAGAAAATATCAGTTTATTTTTAATTTCTGTTAATTATGGTATAGTTATTAAAAGTTAAAGTTAGGGGTTAAAGCTAAGGGATAAATATTTAGGAGATGATTTTTTTCTACGCCATATTAAAGTGTATTACAATTGGAAAAATCTCTATTCGTTTAATAGATGTAGCCTGGATAAATTAGTCTGGGACATATTATGTATAACAAAAATAAAAAATAAACTGATATTTTCTTGATTACTTACAAACCGATTTTATTTTTAAAAAATCTGTTGAATAGACGATAGAAGACCACGTCCAAAACTATAAAAAAATATACAGGGTTCTATTAAAAAAATTAAAGTTAGGGGTTGTAACTAAGGGATGAATACTTAGCGGATGATTTTTTCTACGCCATATTAAAGTGTATTACAAATGGAATAGACCAGTTTTTGTCCTATTCGAAAATCTCTATTCGCTTAAGAGATATAGTACGGATAAATTAGTCTGGGACACCCTGTATATAATAAACAACTTATTAAAAACTTCTAATCCAAAAGTGGATGCTTAATTTTTTATTAAACAAATGAGTTACGAAATTATTTTTTTAATACCTACGAAAATATAAATTTGAGGAAAAACTGACCCGTCCATTGAGAAATTAAAAAAAAATACAAAAAACCGTATCCAAAGATTTTTCTAAAATTAAATTTACAGCTTCCATAATTTTTTATTTCTAACGGTCACCCCTCTCACAGACATTGGCGCACTGTATGGCAGCGTTCGGCTGAGCGCGCAGTTGACTAAATTTAACATAGTTTAATTAATTGATCAACGTGCAGTAGAAATAAACAAACCAAGACACGTTAAATGCTACTAAGAGCACTCCCGTATAATAATTTACAATGTAAAAACTTTGCAAAGCATTATTTGGGATTTACAATGTACCTATAGTATACATTGTAAATTATGATTCGGGAGTGATCCTAGTAGCATTTAACGTGTCTTGGTTTGTTTATTTCTACTGCATCTTAATTGTAAATTTAGTATAAATTTTATAAATTTGAAATGAATGAAACATATTAAAGCTAATATAAAGAAAAAAATTATGTGCATAAGGACAGCGTGGGCAGAAAGTGGGAGTTAAATGAATTTTGTTTAAAGAATATTTAAAAATGTGTTTGTAATACAATTTTACCTGTTGTTCTGAAGCTATTTTCTTGTAGCATTTTTATATTAAATTACTTTTAATGGGAAATAAGCCACAATTTTACCAAAAAAATGATTTTATTAACGTTTCGAAGTCCAAATCGAGTTTCGTTGTCAAAATACAAAATACTACTAAAATAAACAAAAATGTTTCTACTAAGTAAAAAAAATTCTTCTAATAATTTATTTAATGTGTCTCATTTATATTGGCAATTCAGATGTATATTATACATTTTAAAGTAGAAGACTTTAAAATGATATCGCCAATATTTATGAGTTGCGTTCCTGGGACGACTTTACTAAAAGATAGTTCATTTGATTACATGAAATCAATCCCAACTCAAGAATATCTGCCACAAAAAAATCATAGCATGTGATCTGTCTTTAAAAAGACAACCAAATGTAACGATGACAGTAAAATTCTCGTGTTAGAGATTCCATAGTAAGTCACGAGGGAAAAACAGGAAAAAACCTCGTGATACTATCCCGACATCGTAAGTATTTGGTCTTACATTTAATTTACTTTCAAAAAACTAATACCAAATTCTGACTAATATGTTTAAATTATAAATAATATTAACAATAAATAGATATACAATAAGTAATACTGAAATATAAAATGTGTACTAACTCGTATGTTATTGACTTACTAATCGTGGTATTTTCTCTCTATTGACTTCCTCTTTCAGTATGGGTAACCACATCTTACTGCATTCTACCGAGGAATTTGCGACACAATTGGTTTCATTTAGCATAATTAGGGCCTCTTCTTTGATTTTTCTCTTTTTACTATCTGATTCTTTCAGGACTATACTTGAATCTCTCCACTGACCTCTGTGTTCATTATCCCATGCATGTTGATATATTTGAGATCTATCAAATTCTGTATTTTGTAACAACAACTTTATTTTAATCAACTTTGTAAAGACAAGTCGACTTTTCAAAGTAACAAGACATTTACTCAACATACACACACTACACTAGTATCTGCTTGCAAAATCAACTGTACCACGCCAGTGGCTATTAGTTGCCGAGGTATTCAGCTAAATAAAAAAAAATAGCTGCTTAATCTCTGCGTACAACTTTTTACTTTAACATATTTTTATAAATTAACACAAAATGTTTCAGAAAAATATAAGCTTGTTTAATTTTTTTCCGACACAATTCATGTTTTCGATACACATTGACTGCCCTCAGATGTTTATGAGTTTTGTTACCTTATTTCGTCGGATACACTGAAATACACCGACATAATTAAATGTGATCAAAAGTATAATGTTACAGCTTTTATAAAAGTTTTTCGTGAGGAATACTGTTACAAAAGAGAGACTAATTACAGTTGCCATATTGAAGTATTTTTCTTATTTTTGTTGGATTCTTTTGACTTAAAAGGTTTTTGTTCAACATGCTTTTTAATGGATTGTGACGGAGAGCCGTATATGTAATTTTGTATAAAATTTGGTTTTATAAAAGGAACTGTCATGTATGTGCCAGTTTCATTGACTATCAAAATAGTGGAATTGACGGCAAGCACCTGCGTATAATCAGAAATTTATACTGGAATCAATCAGCTTGTGTTAATGTCAATAACGAGAAAATACAGGACGTGAACATTCTGCAAGGTGTTCGACAGGAATCTATATTGCAGTTTCTCATATTCGACTGATTGTGCAATCAATTTACTCATATAACGTTCGCTATCTAAATCTTTGCACATGTATGATCTTCTTCTTCTTCTTAGCCTTCTACCGTCCACGTTTGGACATAGGCCTCTCCCAACTCCTTCCATCGGTCTCTATCCTGAGCAACATATTTCCAATTTGTTCCGGCTCCTCTTTTAATATCATCAACCCATCTCATCCGTGTTGTATTGTTGCATTCCAACGTTGGTCTTTTTGCTAAAACCTGTGCTGATTATAGAACCATAAGTTTGTTAAACCATTTATTGAAAATTTTTCTGAAGGTAATATGTACCGGGTGTCCCAATAAGAATGGCGCTCCGCCATATCTCAGGAACCGTTTATAGTACAGCTTTGGGAAAAAAAATTATAATAAAAGTTGCCTCGAGAAAAGCCTGGAAACTATTTTCATAATTGTAAGTCCACCGCTAGAGGGCGTAATTGAATATCAAAAATAAAAAAATCGAAATTTTACAAAATTTGCCTAATGAAAGGGCACTGGAAATCCGATTATCGTATTCTTTATAAAATTCTGCGCATATTATTTCACAAGTTTAAGTCTACCTGTGCAAATAAGAGGTGGGGGTGAGTGGGAACCTTGTTATGAAAAAATCGCTGTAAGTCCGGTTCTGCTTAATCGATTTTTGCAAACTTGGTCTTCTTGAAAACAGCTCTTTTTCAACAATATAATAGTTATAATTTGGAAACAGCCTATTACGTAATATGCCGGCTGGGAGGCGCTATTTATTTTCTTTTTAGAAATCTAGTTTTCTTTGGAAAATATTAAATACAAGTATGCATTTTTTTCCTGTATTACAAAATTAGACCAAATTAGCAACAGAATACCGAAAACTGCATGTGAAAGCAAGTAGTGTGCTATGGAAAAAAAACAAAGAAACATTTTCCAGATGTTACCGTATATAATAAATCAAAACAAAATATGAAAAACTCTACTACTGGGGTGACGTCTTTGGGGATATTGCATTGCATATATTCTAGCCGCAACATTTGCAATTCTTATGCATTCAAAGAATGTGGCTATCATGTCAAATGCTTCTTAGTTTGTAAGAATCATCTTAAATTTCACTCTGTATAAATTTTATATAAAATTTAATAGAAACAAACCGCAACAAACCATCAATGAACAAATTTTTATGTTTTACTGATTTGACACATAATTTGACACATGATAACTTTTTGAAGTTAATACTTCTAATAGTTCTATTTTTCCATAGCACACTACTTGTTTCCACTTTGACTTCCTTAACTTAGTTTACCGGTGACAATAACAGTTATGTATTTATCTTAGTTGGGAATAGGATAATTGATATTAAAATATAATGAAATAAATATTAAAAATTTGTGTAGAAAATCTGACGTTTTTACATCTTCTACGATTCATCGAGAGAAAAGCAAATGCGCGGAGGCAACAATTCATAAAAATTTACATATTAACGCTATTTTTTTGGTATTATTTTAAGTATTAAAATTAGTGTAATATTTAAATAAAAATAAAATTAAACTGTTTAAAATATATTTATTTCGTTAAAATCATAATAATAGAAGTATAACTTCTTACTCGCGTACAAATTACACACTCTTTTTTTGTTATATTTTATAGTGTTATTTGCCTTATTGTTGTTTTGATTCATTATATACGGTGACATCTGGACAATGTTCCTTTGTTTTTTCAGTAGCTCATTACGTGCTTCTATATATTTCCACTTATATGACAGCGACAGTTATGTTTAAAATTTACACGTTTCTTGAGATATCTCGAGATAGAAAAAAGGTATCGACATGCGGTTTTCGGTATTCTGTTGCTAATTTGGTCTAATTTTGTAATAAAGGAAAAAAAATACATACTTGTATTTAATATTTTCCAAAGAAAACTAGATTTCTAAAAAAAATAAATAGCGCCTTCTAACTGGCCTATTACGTAGTAGGCTGTTTCCAAATTATTACTATTACATTGACGAAAAAGAGCTGTTTTTAACAAGACCAAATTTGTAAAAATCGATTAAGCAGAACCGGACTTACAGCGATTTTTTCATAACAAGGTTCCCACTCACCCCCACCTCTTATTTGCACAGACAGACTTAAACTTGTAAAATAAAATATGCACAGAATTGTATGAAGAATACGATGATTGGATTTCCAGGGCCCTTTCATTAGGCAAATTTTGTAAAATTTCGATTTTTTAATTTTTGATATTCAATTACGCCCTCTAGCGGTGGAGTTACAATTATGAAAATAATTTCCAGGCTTTTCTCGGGGCATCTTTTGTTATAAAAATTTTTTTCCCAAAGCTGTAACATAAACGGTTCCTGAGATATGGCCGAGAGCCATTCTTATTGGGACACCCGGTACATGGTCCTATCTACAATAAATGCGAGGAATACCTAAGCGACACACAGTTTGGTTTCCGTAACGGATTTGGAACGAGAGAGGCATTGTTTGGGATGAACGTACTTGCCCAAAGATGTCGAGATATACTTGTAGACATATACTGTTGTTTTATTGATTTCCAAGGTTACCCCCCTCCCCAAGGTTACCCCCATCCAGGTTACCCCCTCTACAATCTGCTCAAGCGCTGCAGCAATCTAACTTTGACATAAATACCCGATGGAGAGAAGATTGGGAAAGTAAGACAGATCTGCATTACCATAGTCTACCGGACATCATAGGAAAACCTAGCGAATTTGAACGTCCCCGTAAGATTTGGCCAGCCCGTAATCGAATTAGAACAAGCTGTGGAAGATGCGCCGACTCCCTCTACAGATGGGTAAACTTCCCTCGCCTTCTTGTGACTGCGGCGTGCAAGACAGATGATCAGTCACATTGTTCAGGAATGCCCACGCAGAGCATACACAGGCGACCCTATAGACTTTGTAATGGCAACCGAAGGGTCAATCGAATATATAAAAAAAACTGGACATCTGTTTGTGATGCATTGTATAATCCATAAATCTAAATATATTCTGTGATGTACTTAAGCCATACGCTAAAAATAAATAAATAAAATTGACTTCCAAAAGGCATTTGATCGTGTTAAGTACTTTATTTTGATCGAAGTTCTAAAAGACATTGACTTGGACGGCAGAGATGTTCGAATAATTGCAAATTTATGTTGGATTCATCAATTTTAGTAGGTGGTGTGGAACCACAGGCTCTTAATATTAAAAGAGGAGTACGGCAGGGATGCCTTTTGTCACCCCTGCTTTTCAACTTCGCTGCTACGTGTTCTCAGTCTTTCTTTATGGTGTCAAGTCCTGGACTGTAAATAAAATCGATCTAAATCGCCTTGAGGCTTCCGAAATGTGGTGCTATAGACGAATTTTAAAAGTTTCTTGTGTGGAGAAGATTCGAAACTTCATAATACTAGAACGTCTCAGCAAGACTACTGAGATTATACAAAGCATCAAGTAGAGAAAGCTAGAGTATTTCGGACATGTAATAAGAGATCCCAAATATAGATTGCTCCAAAATATTATGCAAGGAAAAATAGCAGGCAAACGCAGTCCAGGACGAAGAAGAACCTCATGGTTGAAGAACTTGCGAGATTGGTATGGTGTTGATACAAGCATGCTATTTAGGGTGGCAGTGAATAAAATTAAGATAGCTTTGATGGTAACCAACGCAACGTTCTGAAGGGAAATGTTACATGAAGAAGAAGAAGTTGCTTTTTTGTCTAGCAGTGTGATACTATCCACGAATTAAATTACGCAAATAATCTATTAAATTACAAAATAATTTCTACACAAAGAACCTGTCTATGCCAAAGCCATAGCAGACCACAGAAGAGAATGGAAAAATTGGTATATAATGTAGATAAAGGTAACTGATATTTATAGAATTAATGAAATTAATTTGAAGTGTAAAATTAGATGTAAAGGTGTAATTTGTATATTTGTAAGTATGTAAAACTAGATAATATGTTAAGTTGGTAGATGAAAGTTGCAATTCTACACCATTCTATGGTAGAAGGGATCTGATTAATTAGTAAAACTAAGCTTAGTGTCAGTTCTCTTTAAAATAAATCAAACAAATATGCGACCAAAAAGGCGGGGATGGCGAGGAGGTTTTAGTTTTGACAGTGTTGTAACAGGTTATTTATTAATATTGATTTTCACTAATTATTTAAATTTTAAATTGAATAAATTTTCAGTAGTAATTACAGAGAGCTCTAAAATTATCGATTTGTATGCCGAGTGATACTTTGACAGTTTTAATTTCACGACCCAAAGGGGAGTGAAATAGCTCTACAAAATTATCGATTTGTTTTTCCTTTGTGACACTTTGACATAATTTCACTCCCCTTAAAAATTCGTTAAGATTGTTTCATGAATAATACTGTCGTTTTAAATCATTTTAATCAATATTTTCGAATATTTGCTAGATCTCTTTCTTGGTGTTCTCTGGGACAAGTTGAAAACATTAATTGTCATTATTGTCACTGAATGTATTTTTGCTTAGCAGCGAAAGGCATCTCACGTAATAATTGACAACGGGTAATTATCAAAAATTATCGCTGTAATTTTTATTTCTATAGCTTTCTATTGGTCAGAATCTCTATGAATGAAATAATCAATACAAATTACTGCAATGACTAATCATTGCCTTAGTGTTCGATTTTGTGGGTAAGTACCCAATTGTAAGCCAGTAATATCTTAAGGTCTAATTAATGTCCTAATCACTAATTAATTTAATCCAATTCCTACGTCAATATCATGCTTTGACTCAAACGAATTGATTTAATTTATACAAATTAATTGACAACATCATATAATGTACAAAGCCCCACCGGACCACTTATGTACATATTATATCATTTTTCTGTGGATGCTATACAATGTGCAACTTCTCTCACTACTTACGTACATTCAAAATGAACAATTTCTCATGCAGTGAGAAAAGTCGGCCATTGCAGTAAGAAATATTTTTTCTCACGGGTTCTCCTACGGTTTTCCATATATGATCGCCGTTTCCATGGTAAGATGCACAATACAAACACAAGTAATGTTGTCAAATAAAATTTGTTGAAGCAAAACTTACCAGGAATTACCTTTCAAAACTGTTCGAAAATAACTGTTAATGAGAATTTTAAATAAAAATAACGTAAGTATATAAATTTTAAGAAAATTAATACCACATGTATATGTATTTCAATTTATGCATATAATATACCTAAAAGCACCTAAATTATTTAATTTTGAAGTTTGAACTCTTGATTAAACCGCATCCATAGAAAAAGTACATTGTACAACACATGAGAAAATGACATATTTCTCCCTCGCTTGATTTGCAGCCCTCGCCTCCTGCCTCGGCTCGTGCCAACAAACTTCTGCGCTCGTTAGAAATATGTCGTTTTTCTTACTTGTTGTACAATATACTATTTCCATTTTATAGACTTCTCTATGGGTGAGGCAGATAACTGGCCTATTAGAAATATCTCGAGAACTAAAGGCAACAGAATCATGAAAATTGGAATAAAGGGGTTTTGAAGGATGATCTATTAAATGAAAATATTTTCATCTCTTTTCAACTTCCGTTTATACCGGAAGTTGCTTATAACTTCGTTTTTTTAAATGGGACACCCTGTATATTTTTACACTTTTGGATTCTCTTCGATGTCTTCTTTCTTAAAATATGAGGTTTTGTAATATTATACAGGGTATTTTAAAAGATAATTACGTTTTTTTTATTAATTTCGTAGCAATATTCACACCCTGTAGAATTGTAATAGTTTGACACCTAAAACTCTACTTACGTTCAAATGATTTTTAAAATACTCTACTATTGTTAAGAATCATTAGTATAGCTAAATTTTTAATTTTAGTATACAGGTTTGGTCGAAACTCGGAATGAGTATTTTCTGATTTTTCTTAAATGGAACACCCTGTATTTTTGTATTGTAGTGAAATGATATTTTATAGTACTTTTTTATTTCGTAAGCATTCCCTATACCTAATTGCTTTAATTTGTGAGTTATTGGTGATTCAAGCTAAACATTAATTGCAAAAAAATACGTAAAATTTTATTAGGTTGGCCGTGAAAATACTCAATCCCAAATAATTTTTCAGAAATAAATACATATTAATCCAGACTGGTCCTTAAAATTACCAATAATGGTTTAGCTATCAAAATACCTACGTAGTTAAGATTGTTGGTGCGATTAACAATTAAGCACAAATTAAATCAGTTAGGTATAGGGAATGCTTAAGCAATAAAAAAGTACCATAAAATATAATTTCATTACAGTACTAAAATACAGGGTGTTCCATTTAAGAAAACTCAGAAAATACTCATTCCGAGTTTCGACCAACCCTGTATACTAAAATTAAAAATTTAGCTATACTAATGATTCTTTACAATAGTAGAGTATATTAAAAATCATTTGAACGTAAGTAGAGTTTTAGATGTCAAACTACTACAATTCTACAGGGTGTGAATATTGCTACGAAATTAATAAAAAAACGTAATTATCTTTTAAAATACCCTGTATAATATTACAAAACCTCATATTTTAAGAAAGAAGACATCGAAGAGAATCCAAAAATGTAAAAATATACAGGGTGTCCCATTTAAAAAAACGAAGTTACAAACAACTTCCGGTATAACCGGAAGTTGCAAAGAGATGAAAATATTTTCATTTAATAGATCATCCTTCAAAACCCCTTTATTCCATTTTCATGATTCTGTTGCCTTTAGTTCTCGAGATATTTCTAATAGGCCCTTTATTTGCCTCACCCTGTATACCAACCGTTCTCTCTGTCTGTTGGTATTAAGATTAATTAAGAAATTATTTTAACCTGTATATGTTTTTTAATTGGCGCCTGTGTCAATCAATTTGACAGTTGACTTACTTGGCCTCGATCTTGTTGACTAATTAATAATAATTGTCTAAGACAATAAACAGTACTCTATCAAAATATAATGTGCCCCGTTGGAAAAATCTGTCAACAACTACCAACACATGAAAAGGAAGAATATAGAGTATGTGCCATGCAAAAGGGTACTCAAGAAAAACAACACACAAAATCGAACGTAACTGTAAGTAAATAGGAACTCAAAATTATAAAATAGTTTTAAAAGAAGATGAGTACATAATAATATTACCAGCTGACAAGGCTAAAGCAACTGTAATAATGGACAAAATTGAATACCAGTGAAACATCTAAGAATTAGCCATAAATGACACTTAAACAAAGTTACAAAAGGACATAGCCAAATAATTGGAGAGTAAAATATATAAAGCACTATACTACATAATTTTAAGGAGTATCTAACAGACTGCCAAAGAAGAACACTAACCGCACACTACAGCAGAACACCACATATACGGTGTCCCAAGATTACACAAAGAACGTGCCCCTCAGACCAATTTGCAGCGTCATGAAGATTCCCTGCAGCAAACTGTTAAAGTTCTCCCTAGACATATTACAGCCTTGAAAGGCATGGAGAATCAAGCTGAACAATTCATATTTTTTTTGTTTTTTGTTTTGTTTTTGAAACAAGTTTTTTTTTCATATGATTTGACTAATAAAAGGAGATAATATATTTTAGTCAGAATAAAGGAGACTCAGTTTCCACATTAGAGTTACTGCAATATATCTGGGCATGGCTCTTGATGCAAGACTTAGGTGAAAAGCAGATGGTGAAAAGGAAAGACAAGAGCTTGGAATCAAATATAGAGAAATGATTTGGTTGGACGACCCATTAAAGAATGGAATAGTGACATCTCGCAGATACTACAGAGTTAGGAGAAAACTTGGTAAGAAGCAACACATATGGCAACCAATAGAAAAAAATGGAGTAAGTTCATTAAGAGCTAGATGCAACTCTGGACGCCTTAGAAAAGGATCGATTAAGATTGAATGAATGGCCCAACACCGAAAGGTATCAATGGAATGGGTCTAGTAATTAAGTAAGTAAGTAAGATTTGGTTGTAGTCTGGGCTGATTATAATAGGAGAATGGGCCATTTTTGGGAAAAGTTATTTACCAGGGAATCGAATTATAAGATCATATATATATATATTAATAATATAGGTATGCAAAGTCCGCAGATAGTGTGCTACTTTTTTTATAAACAAAATGGCGCCCGAAAATCGTGTTTTTTTCAATTATTGCTCTAGAACTCCGACGATTTTAACTTTACAACAAAAACACTCAAATAAAAATTCACCGTGATTAAATTCTGCATAGAGACGTGTTTTTCCCGATCTGCTCCGACGAAAATTTTCCTCGGAAAATGCGGGTTTTCCCAACAAAATCTTTAATTTTCAAATAAAGTTTTAGATAAGTAATTATTTACCAATAATTAAAATTTGGTGACTTAAAAGCCTTCTTGGTTTAGATTATAGTTCCAGAAGCTGGTGAAAATTAAACGAATATTTTAGCAACAATTCAATTGTTAATTAATAAGTTACGGTCGCAATAATAACCAAAATAATTATGATGCACTGATCAAACTTTGAAATCTTATACAGATGAGATGCCTATTTAACATTTTGTCGACAATATATAAATTTTTTATTTTTTTGCATAATCTTTAAATGTTTAAAAAAAAATAATTATAAACAAATTAAAGTTTCAGAAAGTTTTTATTATATTATAATTTTAAAAATAGCTAAAATGCGCATTTCAAATATCTTGAAAATGAATGCTTTAAAACTTTTTTGCAACCATTTGCAAAAAAGTTATGAAACAGCAAAATAAACATACTATTACTACGGTGTTAATAATTTTTTTTAATTATTTTAAAGCGTAGAAGTGAGTTTAAAGTACAAGCTAATTATTTATAAAACAACATCGATTATCAGCTTAATGGTTATATTTTAATTAAAGATTATAAATATATTTTTTTGTAATTTACACGCGCGAAAGTAGAATAATACAGTACCGTAACTACCCGCCCACATACACAACTCACGCGAATTTAAGCGTGTCAGTCGCTTCGAGTGAACATTTTATCTCCGGCTCTGTATCAAGTCTACTTTCGCGCTAAAAATTACAAAAAAAAGTATTTTTAATCTTTGATTAAAATATAACCATTGCACTAACTTTTGACATTCTTTGTGAGTAATTAGATTGTACCATAGACTCACTTTTAAGCTTTGAAACAATTAAAACAAATTATAAACAATGGAGACATCGTATATGTATTTTGCTGTTTCCTAACTTTTTTGCAAATGGTTAGAAAATTTTTTAAAAGCATTCATTTTCAAGACCTATGAAATACGCATTTTAAGTATTTTTTAAAATTAGAATATAATAAACAGTTTCTAAGAAATGTTAATTTGTTTATAACAATTTTTTTAAACATTTAAAGATTATGCAAAAAAATGAAAAATTTATATTTTGGCGACAAAATATTAAATAGGCATCACATCTTTATAATCTTTCTAAGTTTGATCAATGTCTCATGATTATTTTGGTTGTTATTTCAACTGTAAATTGTTAATTAACAATTGAATTGTTGCTAAAATATTCGTTTCGTTTTAACCGGCTTCTGAATTTATAATCTATACCAAGAAAGCTTTTATTTCACCAAGCTATATAATTATTGATAAATAATTACTGGCCCAAAAAATTTATTTGAAAATTCGAGATTTTGTTGGGAAAACCCACATTTTCCGAGGAAAATTTTCGTCGGAGCAAATCGGGAAAAACATGCCTCTATGTAGAATTAAATTGCGGTGAATTTTTATTTGAGTATTTTTGCTGTAAAGTTAAAATCTTCGGAGTTATAGAGCAATAATTAAAAAAAGTACGATTTGTCGGCGCCATTTTGTTTATAAAAAAAGTAGCACACTATCTGTGGACTTTGCATACTTATATTAATAATATATAAGATCTTATAATTCGATTAAAGCAATAAAATTGCTGGTAAATAACCTTTCTTTGTACTTTACTAATTAGACCAACGTATTATAACTTTTTTTTTTCAAAATTTAAAGATTATGCAAAAAAAAAGAAAAATTTATATTTTGTCGATAAAATATTAAACAAGCATCTCATCTTTATAATCTTTATAAGTTTGATCAATGTATCATGATTATTTTGGTTATTATTGCGATCGTAAATTGTTAATTAACAATTGAATTATTGCTAAAATATTCGTTTAATTTTCACCGGCTTCTGGAATTACAATCTATACCAAGAAATCTTTGATGTCACTAAGTTATTTAATTATTGATTAATAATTACTTACCTAAAACTTTATTTTAAAATTATAGTTTTTGTTAGGAAAACCCGCATTTTCCGAGGAAAATTTTCGTCGGAGCAAATCGTGAAAAACATATCTCTATGCAGAATTTAATTGCGGTGAATTTTTATTTGGGTGTTTTTGTTGTAAAGTTAAAATCTTCGGAGTTATAGAGCAATAATTGAAAAAAATACGATTTGTCGGCTCCATTTTGTTTATAAAAAAAGTAGCACACTATCTGCGGACTTTGCATACCTATATTATTAATATATAGGATCTTATAATTCGATTCCAGCAATAAAATTGCTGGTAAATAACTTTTCCATGAATTTTGCTAATTAGCCCAGAGTATTGGTTGGAAGTGACTTCAAACTGTCGACTCATAACAAAATGCTGCTCTAAAGTCAAGTCCAACGTATCCAAGATGTGTCGACACATTTGACAACAATTTAAATTGTTTTTTGGCAAAGTAACAAGCCAAACATACCGCTCTCTTCTCTTATCTCGGTTTGGTTTTTGTTTAACCATGTATAAAATACATATTAGTAGTCCATTTCTTGACCATATTGCAATATTATGTTCCTTAAATAATATACAGAACAGCTGAAAGTATAGTTTAAATGTTTCACGGATCATTTTGTCAATCTTAGATTTATTTTTAGTTTACAATTTTTAGGATTTATTCCGCGCTCTAGAAATGTTTGCGGATATCCACATCCATCATGTTGTGTGACCGTAAAATATTCGGGACTCTACTATATTTTTTTAGTTAATCCGAGTTTATGTGGTATGGAGGATTTTGGATGTGCGAAATGACGGCTTTTTCTGTTTAGTATAGTGTAAAAACAAGTATTTAATCCTTGCATTTCTGAAATTTATATTACTCTTTCTGTATCAAGCTATGAAAAGGTATTTGTAAATTATTTAGTTTTCAGTAACACACTGACTATGAGGGAGAAAATTCAGTCTTTAAAAAAAAACTAAGTTTTCAATCTAATAGCACATACAACAACATCCAAAAATGTTATTCTACATCCTACCAGACTGAAAATAATGGGAACCTTCTCTGGTAACACCTCCGAGGCTTCTACAATTTGCAAGCCATACGGATTCTGAGACTAAGGAAGATGAGGGAATTCTACAATTTACAATTCACGTCCCATCTGCTCAGCGCGGTAAAGTTCCAACGAGAATGGTTCCCTTCATACTCCACACAGAGTAAATGTAAATAAGAAATGAATAACCATTTTCAATTTCGTTGCAAAACGAAAAAACACAGCCGAACCATATTCTAGTCCAATCAGAGAGTGCTGCAAGCACCCCTACCGGTTTCGAAACTTATTAGTCTTTCATCAGGAGGCACATATGCTGCTCTCCCTGATCCAACCAAAACAGACCCCAGCGTGCAGTCCCGGATTGCAACGAACGAAATGGCATAGATGCCCTAGCGGCAACTGGCAATTTTGCTAGCAAAAAGACTAAGTTTTCACTCTAATGGCATATAAAACAACATAATGCTATTCTACATCCCACCAGAATGAAAACAATGGGAACCTTCTCTGGTTACACCTCCGAGGCTTCTACAATTTGCAAGGCATAACGGATGCTGAGACTAAGGAAGATGAGGGAATTTTACAATTTATAATTCATGTCGAGAATGGTTCCCTTCGTACTCCAATCGGAGTAAACATGTAAATAAAAAATGAATAACCATTTTCAATTTGGTTGTAACACGAAACTACAGCCTTATCATTATTCCAGTTCAATCAGAGAGTGCAACAAGCACCTCCACCGGTTTCGAAACTTATTAGTCTCTCATCAGGAGGCACATATTATGCTTCTCTTCCTGACCCAACTAGGACAAACCCCAGGCAGCATGTAGTCACGGATTGCAACGAACGAAATGGCAGGGATGCCCTAGCGGCAACTGCTATCAAAAAGCTAAGTTTTCAATATAATAGCACATACAACAACATCCAAAAATGTTATTCTACAGCCTACCAGACTGAAAACAATGGGAACCTTCTCTGGTAAGGTAACACCTCCGAGGCTTCTACAATTTGCAAGCCATAACGGATGCTGAGACTAAGGAAAAAGAGGGAATTTTACAATTTATAATTCACGTCCCAACTGCTTCGCGTGGTAAAGTTCCAACGAGAATGGATCCCTTCGTACTTCAATCGGAGTAAACATGTAAATCAAAAATGAAGGTTCCCATTGTTTTCAGTCTGGTAGGATGTAGAATAACATTTTTGGATGTTGTTGTATGTGCTATTAGATTGAAAACTTAGTTTTTTGGTAGCAGTTGCCGCTAGGGCATCCCTGCCATTTCGTTCGTTGCAATCCGTGACTGCACGCCGGGGTTTGTCCTAGTTGGGTCAGAGAGAGCAGAATATGTGCCTCCTGAGGAGAGACTAATAAGTTTCGAAACCGGTGGAGGTGCTTGCTGCACTCTCTGATTGAACTGGAATAATGATGTGGCTGTAGTTTCGTGTTGCAACGAAATTGAAAATGGTTATTCGTTTCAGTCTTTTTCTTCTCACGTAATAAAATATATCGCGACAAAGAAACATCATCCCTCTAAACAGAAACTAAGATTAAGGCTTGTCAGGAAAGATACCGATATTTGTTGTGTTTGTAGTCTGTTTGCGGTGCTGTATTTGCTGTGGCTATAAGACACCGCACACATCTTATGGAAAATTGAATGTCACTCAAATATGAATAGATTCGTCTCGAAATTACAATCATTTTATATTATTGCGCCAACTCTGAATTTTGATTAATAACGTCGTAAACTGTTTTTAAAGTTTATGGAAATCACATTTTTGAAGTCCATAAAACAGTTATATTCATAAATACTATTAGTCTAAAATATATTAGTGCTATTCAAAACAGCTTAACCCAGCGTGAGGTTGACCCTTATTTTGCCGTACGTCACTGGAAGTGCATTGTCATTTATTGTCTAATAGATTAGATACCTTAATACCTGATAAATATAATATGTAGTGAAACAGAATATGATGTGCCTTTTCACAAAATCTTTTTTCTATATCTAGCTTATGTACAGGGTTATTCACTATATTTTGACCCCCTGTAAACTGCTTTATTTACAGAATTAGAAAAAAATGTAAAATACAAAAGTTATTCGATTTTTAAATTATGATTTTTTGACATATATATCGTAGTAGTGACGTCATCCATTTGGGCGTGATGACGTAATCGACTATTTTTTTAAATGGGAATAGGGGTCGAGTGCTAGCTCATTTGAAAGGTTATTTAATTCCCTATTCAGTAATATAAACATTAACAAGATTAATTATACAGGGTGTCCACAATTTTTTTTTATTAAATTAATTGACACAAAAAGAAGAATGTATGTAATTTATTTAATTTAAAATACATTTTACTGCTGTTAGAAAACAGAAATAAAAGTTTATTGCATAAATAAACATTGATTTTTGCTTAAATTCAATGGTCAAACTTCCAAGAGGCAGATGGGTGGCAGCTTGAACATTGAATTTAAGTGAAAAGTAATGTTTATTTGTTCAAAAAACATTTATTTCTGTTTTCTGACAGAAGTAGAATGTATTTTGAATTAAATAAATTACATACATTCTTCTTTTTGTATCAATTAATTTATTTTAAAAAAAATTGTTGGACACCCTGTATAATTAATCATGTTAATGTTTATATTACTGAATAGGGAACTGAATACCCTTTTAAATGAGCTAGCACTCGACCCCTATTCCCATTTAAAAAAATAGTCGATTACGTCATCACGCCCAAATGGATGACGTCACTAGTACGATAAATGTATATGCCAAAAAATCATAATTTAAAAATCGAATAACTTTTGTATTTTACATTTTTTTCTAATTCTGTAAATAAAGCAGTTTACAGGGGGTCAAAATATAGTGAATAACCCTGTACATACCCATTTGATTTTAGATTTATTTATATAAATTTACGCCATTATTAATCAAAATTCTGAGTTAATGATATGAAATGATTATAATTTTGAGACGAATCTATTCATGTAAATTTTATTGTATTTGAGTGATATTTACATTTTCCATAAGATGTGTGCGGTTTCAATTTTGCTTGCTTGCTTGCTTGGTTATTGGCCTTGCTTTATGCAATTTGGCCAGCTCGATCAGGTTGGCGGTCACGACGTTGACTGGCTCCTGACCATGTCGGGCCCGCCGAATATGTCTAGTTCTTGATTTTTTGAAGCAAATTGGCTATGGTGATAACTTTGACTAAATGTTTACTTTTTGTACACAACCTATATTGTAGTAAGCGAACATATGGGTGTTATGCAATAACAAACACAACCTATTAGTAATAAGCATGAATTGGAAATAAGGTGTAGGTAGTTTAGCATTATAGTTTTATTCTGGTTATGCTAAGAAACTTCATAATTGCTTTGATTGATTCTTCATCTACGTTATGTAAAATTGAATATATTGTTATCGGGGTTGGAAGTCCTTTATTGGCGAGAAAATTGTAGATATCCCAGTGGAATGGAGTTAACAGGGCATTCAAAAAATATGTGATTAAAATTTTCTATGGACCCACATTCGCAATAGGGATTGTCTGTCAGGTTCATTCTATGCAAGTTCTTTTTTGTTGCACAGTGCCCTGTACGTAACCTAATAATTGTAGTGATGTGTCTTCAGCTGTATTTTATGTTGATATCTGGTATACTGATTCCAAACCCTGTTGTAAGGTCTTTTTTTGATGCATCAGTGAATATAAAGGTATGGGTTGCTTTATATTTTTCTCTGTTTATAAAAAATTGTTCTTTGATCATGGGATCGTTTTTTTTTTAGATTCAATGGGACTGTCTTCATTATACTACACCGTGTATTATAAGGAACTTCATAGCATGGGAAGTTGTTTGAC
Source organism: Diabrotica virgifera virgifera (assembly GCF_917563875.1). Taxonomy (NCBI): domain Eukaryota; kingdom Metazoa; phylum Arthropoda; class Insecta; order Coleoptera; family Chrysomelidae; genus Diabrotica; species Diabrotica virgifera. Next base: position 73,444,076 of record NC_065448.1, read on the forward strand.
TTGTAAATGTCCTTGTCATGAATTCAGCTAAACCAGCTATCAAATAGGGTGTATTGTTATCTCTCCAAAAGGCTGGTCTATTTATTTATATTCTTCTGGTACTTGAAATTAATTTGATTAGAGGGTGGTTTCTAATATATAAAATTTTATTCAAGAACCCTATGGTTAATAGTTTCCCTCTTTGTTCTGGTTCTAGTAAGTTGACCTCTGCTAAGAGTGCTGCATGTGGAGTTAACTTCATACAACCAAGAGCTACTCTAACACCTTTAAAAAGATTGAATCCAGTTTATTTAGGACTGATTTATTGGCTGGTTTTATAAAGAGCCCAGCGAAGTCTAACTGGGATCTCACAAGTCCCTGAAATGCCATCAAAAGGGTGCACGGGTTTCAGTTTTGTGTTGCGTATACATAAGAACTAGCTTAAGTTAAAACCTCTTCCTAAAATCCTTGACTTTGTAATCACTTTAAAGTTCAATGTTTTTTGACATTAGACATTCGAAAATTCAGGAAGATATGAAGAAACGGATTCAACTTTTTATCTAAAGCGGGCTCCTCATTCTCGGCGAAGTTACTTCGCCAAAGTTGACCGAAGTCCGAAGTACCTCTCTACACACTCGTTCTACTTCACGAGGAACACATTCAAGCGGTGCGATACCGACAAAGATCCCTTTGACTCGGACGAGCCAGACCGACAGAGAATGGAAGTAGAACGAAGTGAGGCAAAGTTGCACAAGGTGGCCGTCTACACTCTCGTACTTGTTGAACCTCGATCGACTTCGGGGAGAGTGTGGAGCTCACATAACCATTATACAAGATTTCAGTATATTAGTAGAAACGTAACTTGGTCAAAATGAGCAAAACTGGCCCTCTCAATGTCCGTTATAAATGTTTATTTAAGTAACTCGATACGGCCGCTTTGAAGATAAGAGCTTGCCGATATTTTAACGTCACATTAATCACAAAAATTAGCTATTAGTAGTCATCATCATCATCATCATCATCATTTGGCTCTACAACTCTATATGAGTCTTGGCCGCGTTTACTATTTCCCTCCATTGTTGTCGGTCCTGAGCAGCTATTTCCCATTGCTGTACTCCCATTTTGCGTAGATCACTGGCTACTGCGTCCTTCCATCTCTTTCTTGGGCGACCAACTGACCTTTTTCCATCGGGCCTTTCCCAGAATGTGGCGTTTAGAAGTCTTTTGTCACTTGATCTTAGTACGTGACCCGCCCATCGTATTCTGTTTGCTTTAATGTAGCGTACTATGTTTTCATCTCCGTATATTGTCTGGAGTTCATCGTTGTGTCTTATTCTCCATTCTCCTGTTGTCTCTTATCTGCAAGGCCCATAGATTGTCCGCAGTATCTTTCTTTCAAGTACCAGTAATTTTGTTGTTTCCCGCTGATTCAGAGTCCATGTTTCGCTTCCATACGTTATTGTGGGACGAATTATTGTCTTATATACTCATATTTTTGCTGGTCTTGAGAGTATTTTTGATTTAAGTAGGGTTCTTAATAAGTAATATGCCCTGTTTCCTGCAATGATCCTGGCTGCCACGTCCTTTTCATAGTTGTTATCAGATGTTATGATCGCTCCCAGGTACCTACTTAAATTCTTTGACGACTTCAAAATTGTATTCATTAATTGTTACGTTTTGTCTAACCCTTGAGCTTAGGTTCTTGGTAACCACCATGTACTTGGTCTTGTCCTTGTTGACCTTTAGACCAACTTCCTTGGCTCCGTTCTCGAATAGGGTGAAAACTTCTTTTGCATCTCTGGTGGATTGTGCAATTGTGTCCACGTCATCCGCAAAGGCTAATAGTGTTTTTGATCCTTGAGTGGCTGAGCTTTCCTTACTTGTGACTTACATATTAGTAGAGTTTAAATTACTATATAGTAAAATATTAAGCAAGAATAATTAGACTTTTTTTACTTTTAAGGACAAAATAAGCAATTCCATTAACGGAACCGAATTCTAAATTATTCTACACTTCACTATCATTTTTGAAACGCTATTTGTTTAAAATATTTCATTTTTGTTGGTAAAAAAATATATTAATTCATCTGGACTAAATTACGGTTCTGTTGAACTTGGTACTCACACAATGTTGCCAAACTGAATTTTGTTATATTCAGTTTAAATTTTCCAAGCGATTTCCAAGGCGACTATACCTGTATTCTAAATTATTTTACCAACTAATACATCTCCTTACGAGTCGCCGCTGAACTAACCAAATATAATCATTGATTTTTACTAAATTTGTATAAAATCGAGTAAACAATATTTAAATCAAGATAAATTGTGTTGATGTGTTATTGATATTCAATGTTTACTATAAATATGAGCACGTAATAAACGCCTATAATGAGTCAACGTTATCGATCTTGTTGTGGCTATACAAGTTCCTTAGAGACAGTGCTTGACCTATAACTTGACCTTAGTAATTGTTCTTGATTATTTCTCATAAAGCCCAGATATCTGCATAGCATCTGAGTGCCAGCGAGCTCGGTTGTGATTGGTAAGTGAATTATCGAAGAAGTCCGTAGAGTAAACTATCGACGTTAGTCCATGATGTGAAGCCGCTCCCGTCTGAAAAAGTTCTGGTTTCTTTTCGGATTCCTATTCAAAAATTGCTTATTTAAACAAATCCAAAGCGTACCGGCGAAATGTGTAGGCAGAAATTGCTTCAACAATTTTTTTAAACAAATTTCAACAATCACCCCCAATCAGGGGCGTAACAGAGGCCCCCGCAGCATGAAGCTTGCGGGGGGCCCCAATCGTTTAGGGGCCCCATCTTGTCATCTGATATTATGTAAAAATCTGTTCTTGTTATATTATTTTACGTTGTGTGTTTAAACTTAAAAACGTAAATTTCTAAATAGACGTATTCGCCAAGTGAATCATCTCATATAATATCTAGCTAGAAACTTAATCCCTTCCGGCCTACCGAAATTTTAACGACAATATACTATATACTACTTTATTTTACGACAATAAACTATAATGCTTTGTACGTGACTATTGAAAGATTTTAGAATCGCAATTTGCCGAATTTAAGAACAGTATTTTTTAATCTAGAAATGGGTTTTCTCTTTATTTATTCTTTACCTACGTTTAGTATTTCTATACAAAATATTATCGCCAGTAGTTTCATATTGGTTGTTTGCATTTCATGTTTGTGTTGTTTTACGGTTATAATTGCATCAGTTTGGTACGCATTTATTTTTCAAGTAACGCCTTTCCTTTGTAATCATTGGACAATCTCTCAACAGATAAACGGTAAGATAAGGAAATTATAACACTTACGCTTTAGTTAGAGGAGTCAGTGTAGGAAACTTGCATTTTTTCGGAAAAAAATCAAACAAGCTTATATTTTTCTAAAACATTTTTTGATAGTTGATAGTATATACAGGGTGTCTGCGTAACTTGGCACCATATGGGAAACTTTTTTAATATAAATTTTACGAAAAAAGTCATTCTTTATAAAGTGCTCTGCATAGTCTAAAACCTAAGATGCAATCATCAGATATCAAATTTTGTCAACAGTATACTAGGTATGTCAAAAAATATGAAGTTTGCTCAAGAGCAAACTACCTTTATATTTCAAAATATCAAAAAATTTTATTATGAAAAGTTATTTGTAATTAAAAACCATATTCAAGTATGCAGTAACAGCCTTCTACTTGAAAAAAAAAAAAATAAAATTCTGAAATTTTCCTAAATTACCGACTCCGAACATCATTTTTATTTATTAGTCATGTAATAACTATTTTATTAATAATTTTAGGAAAAAAGTTATTCTTCATAAAAATCTGTGCATAGTCTAAACCTCAAGATGTAACCATCAGATAAAAAAGGGTTCAAGGCAGGTTTTGTTTATATTCGATTCAGAGTTGGACTACCATCTCCATATAGTAACTATTTCAGCATCCTTATGCATCATCAGTGAAGATTATGCAGTCACAACTCTGAAGGGAATACAAACATTCTGCCTCTTTTAAAGCAAACCATCGCGATGCGATGAACCCGCCTTTTGAGACGCAAAACAGCGACATCTCTCGTATTACGAGGAAAACGAAAAGCCCTAGATACAAAGTTTACTACTTTTTAAACAATTAGAATAATTGAAATAAAAATATAATAAACAATATTTTAAATCCAAGACTTTTCGTTAATAAACCGCTTTCTGGCTGCATCCCATATCTCCGGATTTTACAATATATAATCACATAGAGACGACGAAATAGGAGAAAGCAAATAGAGGACACTTAGGCCACGCATTTACCTTCTCTTCGTCTAGGAAAAGGACCGAAAGACAGTTTCTAAATACTCACAAATTGAGTAAAAATGAAAAAGATAAAAAAGGGTTCAAGGCAGGTTTTGTTTATATTCGATTCAGAGTTGGACTACCATCTCCATATAGTAACTATTTCAGCATCCTTATGCATCATCAGTGAAGATTATGCAGTCACAACTCTGAAGGGAATACAAACATTCTGCCTCTTTTAAAGCAAACCATCGCGATGCGATGAACCCGCCTTTTGAGACGCAAAACAGCGACATCTCTCGTATTACGAGGAAAACGAAAAGCCCTAGATACAAAGTTTACTACTTTTTAAACAATTAGAATAATTGAAATAAAAATATAATAAACAATATTTTAAATCCAAGACTTTTCGTTAATAAACCACTTTCTGGCTGCATCCCATATCTCCGGATTTTACAATATATAATCACATAGAGACGACGAAATAGGAGAAAGCAAATAGAGGACACTTAGGCCACGCATTTACCTTCTCTTCGTCTAGGAAAAGGACCGAAAGACAGTTTCTAAATACTCACAAATTGAGTAAAAATGAAAAAGATAAAAAAGGGTTCAAGGCAGGTTTTGTTTATATTCGATTCAGAGTTGGACTACCATCTCCATATAGTAACTATTTCAGCATCCTTATGCATCATCAGTGAAGATTATGCAGTCACAACTCTGAAGGGAATACAAACATTCTGCCTCTTTTAAAGCAAACCATCGCGATGCGATGAACCCGCCTTTTGAGACGCAAAACAGCGACATCTCTCGTATTACGAGGAAAACGAAAAGCCCTAGATACAAAGTTTACTACTTTTTAAACAATTAGAATAATTGAAATAAAAATATAATAAACAATATTTTAAATCCAAGACTTTTCGTTAATAAACCGCTTTCTGGCTGCATCCCATATCTCCGGATTTTACAATATATAATCACATAGAGACGACGAAATAGGAGAAAGCAAATAGAGGACACTTAGGCCACGCATTTACCTTCTCTTCGTCTAGGAAAAGGACCGAAAGACAGTTTCTAAATACTCACAAATTGAGTAAAAATGAAAAAGATAAAAAAGGGTTCAAGGCAGGTTTTGTTTATATTCGATTCAGAGTTGGACTACCATCTCCATATAGTAACTATTTCAGCATCCTTATGCATCATCAGTGAAGATTATGCAGTCACAACTCTGAAGGGAATACAAACATTCTGCCTCTTTTAAAGCAAACCATCGCGATGCGATGAACCCGCCTTTTGAGACGCAAAACAGCGACATCTCTCGTATTACGAGGAAAACGAAAAGCCCTAGATACAAAGTTTACTACTTTTTAAACAATTAGAATAATTGAAATAAAAATATAATAAACAATATTTTAAATCCAAGACTTTTCGTTAATAAACCGCTTTCTGGCTGCATCCCATATCTCCGGATTTTACAATATATAATCACATAGAGACGACGAAATAGGAGAAAGCAAATAGAGGACACTTAGGCCACGCATTTACCTTCTCTTCGTCTAGGAAAAGGACCGAAAGACAGTTTCTAAATACTCACAAATTGAGTAAAAATGAAAAAGATAAAAAAGGGTTCAAGGCAGGTTTTGTTTATATTCGATTCAGAGTTGGACTACCATCTCCATATAGTAACTATTTCAGCATCCTTATGCATCATCAGTGAAGATTATGCAGTCACAACTCTGAAGGGAATACAAACATTCTGCCTCTTTTAAAGCAAACCATCGCGATGCGATGAACCCGCCTTTTGAGACGCAAAACAGCGACATCTCTCGTATTACGAGGAAAACGAAAAGCCCTAGATACAAAGTTTACTACTTTTTAAACAATTAGAATAATTGAAATAAAAATATAATAAACAATATTTTAAATCCAAGACTTTTCGTTAATAAACCGCTTTCTGGCTGCATCCAATATCTCCGGATTTTACAATATATAATCACATAGAGACGACGAAATAGGAGAAAGCAAATAGAGGACACTTAGGCCACGCATTTACCTTCTCTTCGTCTAGGAAAAGGACCGAAAGACAGTTTCTAAATACTCACAAATTGAGTAAAAATGAAAAAGATAAAAAAGGGTTCAAGGCAGGTTTTGTTTATATTCGATTCAGAGTTGGACTACCATCTCCATATAGTAACTATTTCAGCATCCTTATGCATCATCAGTGAAGATTATGCAGTCACAACTCTGAAGGGAATACAAACATTCTGCCTCTTTTAAAGCAAACCATCGCGATGCGATGAACCCGCCTTTTGAGACGCAAAACAGCGACATCTCTCGTATTACGAGGAAAACGAAAAGCCCTAGATACAAAGTTTACTACTTTTTAAACAATTAGAATAATTGAAATAAAAATATAATAAACAATATTTTAAATCCAAGACTTTTCGTTAATAAACCGCTTTCTGGCTGCATCCCATATCTCCGGATTTTACAATATATAATCACATAGAGACGACGAAATAGGAGAAAGCAAATAGAGGACACTTAGGCCACGCATTTACCTTCTCTTCGTCTAGGAAAAGGACCGAAAGACAGTTTCTAAATACTCACAAATTGAGTAAAAATGAAAAAGATAAAAAAGGGTTCAAGGCAGGTTTTGTTTATATTCGATTCAGAGTTGGACTACCATCTCCATATAGTAACTATTTCAGCATCCTTATGCATCATCAGTGAAGATTATGCAGTCACAACTCTGAAGGGAATACAAACATTCTGCCTCTTTTAAAGCAAACCATCGCGATGCGATGAACCCGCCTTTTGAGACGCAAAACAGCGACATCTCTCGTATTACGAGGAAAACGAAAAGCCCTAGATACAAAGTTTACTACTTTTTAAACAATTAGAATAATTGAAATAAAAATATAATAAACAATATTTTAAATCCAAGACTTTGCGTTAATAAACCGCTTTCTGGCTGCATCCCACATCTCCGGATTTTACAATATATAATCACATAGAGACGACGAAATAGGAGAAAGCAAATAGAGGACACTTAGGCCACGCATTTACCTTCTCTTCGTCTAGGAAAAGGACCGAAAGACAGTTTCTAAATACTCACAAATTGAGTAAAAATGAAAAAGATAAAAAAGGGTTCAAGGCAGGTTTTGTTTATATTCGATTCAGAGTTGGACTACCATCTCCATATAGTAACTATTTCAGCATCCTTATGCATCATCAGTGAAGATTATGCAGTCACAACTCTGAAGGGAATACAAACATTCTGCCTCTTTTAAAGCAAACCATCGCGATGCGATGAACCCGCCTTTTGAGACGCAAAACAGCGACATCTCTCGTATTACGAGGAAAACGAAAAGCCCTAGATACAAAGTTTACTACTTTTTAAACAATTAGAATAATTGAAATAAAAATATAATAAACAATATTTTAAATCCAAGACTTTTCGTTAATAAACCGCTTTCTGGCTGCATCCCATATCTCCGGATTTTACAATATATAATCACATAGAGACGACGAAATAGGAGAAAGCAAATAGAGGACACTTAGGCCACGCATTTACCTTCTCTTCGTCTAGGAAAAGGACCGAAAGACAGTTTCTAAATACTCACAAATTGAGTAAAAATGAAAAAGATAAAAAAGGGTTCAAGGCAGGTTTTGTTTATATTCGATTCAGAGTTGGACTACCATCTCCATATAGTAACTATTTCAGCATCCTTATGCATCATCAGTGAAGATTATGCAGTCACAACTCTGAAGGGAATACAAACATTCTGCCTCTTTTAAAGCAAACCATCGCGATGCGATGAACCCGCCTTTTGAGACGCAAAACAGCGACATCTCTCGTATTACGAGGAAAACGAAAAGCCCTAGATACAAAGTTTACTACTTTTTAAACAATTAGAATAATTGAAATAAAAATATAATAAACAATATTTTAAATCCAAGACTTTTCGTTAATAAACCGCTTTCTGGCTGCATCCCATATCTCCGGATTTTACAATATATAATCACATAGAGACGACGAAATAGGAGAAAGCAAATAGAGGACACTTAGGCCACGCATTTACCTTCTCTTCGTCTAGGAAAAGGACCGAAAGACAGTTTCTAAATACTCACAAATTGAGTAAAAATGAAAAAGATAAAAAAGGGTTCAAGGCAGGTTTTGTTTATATTCGATTCAGAGTTGGACTACCATCTCCATATAGTAACTATTTCAGCATCCTTATGCATCATCAGTGAAGATTATGCAGTCACAACTCTGAAGGGAATACAAACATTCTGCCTCTTTTAAAGCAAACCATCGCGATGCGATGAACCCGCCTTTTGAGACGCAAAACAGCGACATCTCTCGTATTACGAGGAAAACGAAAAGCCCTAGATACAAAGTTTACTACTTTTTAAACAATTAGAATAATTGAAATAAAAATATAATAAACAATATTTTAAATCCAAGACTTTTCGTTAATAAACCGCTTTCTGGCTGCATCCCATATCTCCGGATTTTACAATATATAATCACATAGAGACGACGAAATAGGAGAAAGCAAATAGAGGACACTTAGGCCACGCATTTACCTTCTCTTCGTCTAGGAAAAGGACCGAAAGACAGTTTCTAAATACTCACAAATTGAGTAAAAATGAAAAAGATAAAAAAGGGTTCAAGGCAGGTTTTGTTTATATTCGATTCAGAGTTGGACTACCATCTCCATATAGTAACTATTTCAGCATCCTTATGCATCATCAGTGAAGATTATGCAGTCACAACTCTGAAGGGAATACAAACATTCTGCCTCTTTTAAAGCAAACCATCGCGATGCGATGAACCCGCCTTTTGAGACGCAAAACAGCGACATCTCTCGTATTACGAGGAAAACGAAAAGCCCTAGATACAAAGTTTACTACTTTTTAAACAATTAGAATAATTGAAATAAAAATATAATAAACAATATTTTAAATCCAAGACTTTTCGTTAATAAACCGCTTTCTGGCTGCATCCCATATCTCCGGATTTTACAATATATAATCACATAGAGACGACGAAATAGGAGAAAGCAAATAGAGGACACTTAGGCCACGCATTTACCTTCTCTTCGTCTAGGAAAAGGACCGAAAGACAGTTTCTAAATACTCACAAATTGAGTAAAAATGAAAAAGATAAAAAAGGGTTCAAGGCAGGTTTTGTTTATATTCGATTCAGAGTTGGACTACCATCTCCATATAGTAACTATTTCAGCATCCTTATGCATCATCAGTGAAGATTATGCAGTCACAACTCTGAAGGGAATACAAACATTCTGCCTCTTTTAAAGCAAACCATCGCGATGCGATGAACCCGCCTTTTGAGACGCAAAACAGCGACATCTCTCGTATTACGAGGAAAACGAAAAGCCCTAGATACAAAGTTTACTACTTTTTAAACAATTAGAATAATTGAAATAAAAATATAATAAACAATATTTTAAATCCAAGACTTTTCGTTAATAAACCGCTTTCTGGCTGCATCCCATATCTCCGGATTTTACAATATATAATCACATAGAGACGACGAAATAGGAGAAAGCAAATAGAGGACACTTAGGCCACGCATTTACCTTCTCTTCGTCTAGGAAAAGGACCGAAAGACAGTTTCTAAATACTCACAAATTGAGTAAAAATGAAAAAGATAAAAAAGGGTTCAAGGCAGGTTTTGTTTATATTCGATTCAGAGTTGGACTACCATCTCCATATAGTAACTATTTCAGCATCCTTATGCATCATCAGTGAAGATTATGCAGTCACAACTCTGAAGGGAATACAAACATTCTGCCTCTTTTAAAGCAAACCATCGCGATGCGATGAACCCGCCTTTTGAGACGCAAAACAGCGACATCTCTCGTATTACGAGGAAAACGAAAAGCCCTAGATACAAAGTTTACTACTTTTTAAACAATTAGAATAATTGAAATAAAAATATAATAAACAATATTTTAAATCCAAGACTTTTCGTTAATAAACCGCTTTCTGGCTGCATCCCATATCTCCGGATTTTACAATATATAATCACATAGAGACGACGAAATAGGAGAAAGCAAATAGAGGACACTTAGGCCACGCATTTACCTTCTCTTCGTCTAGGAAAAGGACCGAAAGACAGTTTCTAAATACTCACAAATTGAGTAAAAATGAAAAAGATAAAAAAGGGTTCAAGGCAGGTTTTGTTTATATTCGATTCAGAGTTGGACTACCATCTCCATATAGTAACTATTTCAGCATCCTTATGCATCATCAGTGAAGATTATGCAGTCACAACTCTGAAGGGAATACAAACATTCTGCCTCTTTTAAAGCAAACCATCGCGATGCGATGAACCCGCCTTTTGAGACGCAAAACAGCGACATCTCTCGTATTACGAGGAAAACGAAAAGCCCTAGATACAAAGTTTACTACTTTTTAAACAATTAGAATAATTGAAATAAAAATATAATAAACAATATTTTAAATCCAAGACTTTTCGTTAATAAACCGCTTTCTGGCTGCATCCCATATCTCCGGATTTTACAATATATAATCACATAGAGACGACGAAATAGGAGAAAGCAAATAGAGGACACTTAGGCCACGCATTTACCTTCTCTTCGTCTAGGAAAAGGACCGAAAGACAGTTTCTAAATACTCACAAATTGAGTAAAAATGAAAAAGATAAAAAAGGGTTCAAGGCAGGTTTTGTTTATATTCGATTCAGAGTTGGACTACCATCTCCATATAGTAACTATTTCAGCATCCTTATGCATCATCAGTGAAGATTATGCAGTCACAACTCTGAAGGGAATACAAACATTCTGCCTCTTTTAAAGCAAACCATCGCGATGCGATGAACCCGCCTTTTGAGACGCAAAACAGCGACATCTCTCGTATTACGAGGAAAACGAAAAGCCCTAGATACAAAGTTTACTACTTTTTAAACAATTAGAATAATTGAAATAAAAATATAATAAACAATATTTTAAATCCAAGACTTTTCGTTAATAAACCGCTTTCTGGCTGCATCCCATATCTCCGGATTTTACAATATATAATCACATAGAGACGACGAAATAGGAGAAAGCAAATAGAGGACACTTAGGCCACGCATTTACCTTCTCTTCGTCTAGGAAAAGGACCGAAAGACAGTTTCTAAATACTCACAAATTGAGTAAAAATGAAAAAGATAAAAAAGGGTTCAAGGCAGGTTTTGTTTATATTCGATTCAGAGTTGGACTACCATCTCCATATAGTAACTATTTCAGCATCCTTATGCATCATCAGTGAAGATTATGCAGTCACAACTCTGAAGGGAATACAAACATTCTGCCTCTTTTAAAGCAAACCATCGCGATGCGATGAACCCGCCTTTTGAGACGCAAAACAGCGACATCTCTCGTATTACGAGGAAAACGAAAAGCCCTAGATACAAAGTTTACTACTTTTTAAACAATTAGAATAATTGAAATAAAAATATAATAAACAATATTTTAAATCCAAGACTTTTCGTTAATAAACCGCTTTCTGGCTGCATCCCATATCTCCGGATTTTACAATATATAATCACATAGAGACGACGAAATAGGAGAAAGCAAATAGAGGACACTTAGGCCACGCATTTACCTTCTCTTCGTCTAGGAAAAGGACCGAAAGACAGTTTCTAAATACTCACAAATTGAGTAAAAATGAAAAAGATAAAAAAGGGTTCAAGGCAGGTTTTGTTTATATTCGATTCAGAGTTGGACTACCATCTCCATATAGTAACTATTTCAGCATCCTTATGCATCATCAGTGAAGATTATGCAGTCACAACTCTGAAGGGAATACAAACATTCTGCCTCTTTTAAAGCAAACCATCGCGATGCGATGAACCCGCCTTTTGAGACGCAAAACAGCGACATCTCTCCATCTCTGAATCGAATATAAACAAAACCTGCCTTGAACCCTTTTTTATCTTTTTCATTTTTACTCAATTTGTGAGTATTTAGAAACTGTCTTTCGGTCCTTTTCCTAGACGAAGAGAAGGTAAATGCGTGGCCTAAGTGTCCTCTATTTGCTTTCTCCTATTTCGTCGTCTCTGTGTGATTATATATTGTAAAATCCGGAGATATGGGATGCAGCCAGAAAGCGGTTTATTAACGAAAAGTCTTGGATTTAAAATATTGTTTATTATATTTTTATTTCAATTATTCTAATTGTTTAAAAAGTAGTAAACTTTGTATCTAGGGCTTTTCGTTTTTCTCGTAATACGAGAGATGTCGCTGTTTTGCGTCTCAAAAGGCGGGTTCATCGCATCGCGATGGTTTGCTTTAAAAGAGGCAGAATGTTTGTATTCCCTTCAGAGTTGTGACTGCATAGTCTTCACTGATGATGCATAAGGATGCTGAAATAGTTACTATATGGAGATGGTAGTCCAACTCTGAATCGAATATAAACAAAACCTGCCTTGAACCCTTTTTTATCTTTTTCATTTTTACTCAATTTGTGAGTATTTAGAAAATGTCTTTCGGTCCTTTTCCTAGACGAAGAGAAGGTAAATGCGTGGCCTAAGTGTCCTCTATTTGCTTTCTCCTATTTCGTCGTCTCTATGTGATTATATATTGTAAAATCCGGAGATATGGGATGCAGCCAGAAAGCGGTTTATTAACGAAAAGTCTTGGATTTAAAATATTGTTTATTATATTTTTATTTCAATTATTCTAATTGTTTAAAAAGTAGTAAACTTTGTATCTAGGGCTTTTCGTTTTCCTCGTAATACGAGAGATGTCGCTGTTTTGCGTCTCAAAAGGCGGGTTCATCGCATCGCGATGGTTTGCTTTAAAAGAGGCAGAATGTTTGTATTCCCTTCAGAGTTGTGACTGCATAATCTTCACTGATGATGCATAAGGATGCTGAAATAGTTACTATATGGAGATGGTAGTCCAACTCTGAATCGAATATAAACAAAACCTGCCTTGAACCCTTTTTTATCTTTTTCATTTTTACTCAATTTGTGAGTATTTAGAAAATGTCTTTCGGTCCTTTTCCTAGACGAAGAGAAGGTAAATGCGTGGCCTAAGTGTCCTCTATTTGCTTTCTCCTATTTCGTCGTCTCTATGTGATTATATATTGTAAAATCCGGAGATATGGGATGCAGCCAGAAAGCGGTTTATTAACGAAAAGTCTTGGATTTAAAATATTGTTTATTATATTTTTATTTCAATTATTCTAATTGTTTAAAAAGTAGTAAACTTTGTATCTAGGGCTTTTCGTTTTCCTCGTAATGTAACCATCAGTTATCCAAGTTTGTTAATTTTATACGAGGTGTGTCAAATAATATGAATTTAAAAAGAATTCTTTCTAAATTCTATAGTCAGTCCGCTATAACTTTTCCCATGCGGTACGATTCATTTTAAGTCAAATTAAGTCAAAACAGAAAGTGAAACGTACGCCGATGTGTGTAGTATAGTATACAGTATACAGTATACAAAATGTATATACACATCGACGTTCGTTTCAATTTATGTTTTGACTTAATTTGATTGAAAATGAATCGTACCGCATGGGAAAAGTTATAGCGGACGGACTATATGTATTTTATCTTAAAGTAAAAAGTTCTACTCACAGATTTAGCCTCTAATTGTTTATTAATTGTTTAATTTTACTTTGTTCAAAAATGTTTCTATTTGCTTTTTGATTATGCTGAATTCGAATATAACATTTCAATTTAAAAATTTAAAATAATTTTTTTTTGAGTGCTTATACAGTATGTCTGCGTGGCTTCGAACCATATGGGAAACATTTTTATTATCAATTTTACGAAAAAAGTTATTCTTCGTGAAATGGTCTTAAATCTGAGATACAAGATACAACCGTCAGATATCAAAGCTTACCAATTTTATACGAGGTAAGTCAAAAAAATAGGGATTTAACTCGAGAAGAAAGTACATTTATACTTCAAAATATACTATTTTAATTTTAATATGCAATTACATCCTGGTAAATAAAAAATTAATTTTTGTAAATTTTTCTCAAATTACCGAATAGCCAACATCATTTTATTAGATACAATAATTATTATGATAATTATTTTATTATTATAATTATTTTATTATTAATTTTTTAATTTTACGAAAAAATTCTTTATAAAATTCTTATAAGATTCTTTATAAAAAGCTCTGCATTGTGTTAAACCGAAGATTCAATCGTAATATATCACATTTTACCAACTTTATACGAGGTATGTCGAAAAATATGAATTTCGCTCAAGAGTTAAGTACCATTATAGTTCACAATATTTCAACTGGAATGCTATAATTGCATATTTAAACATAGTTTTTAATTGCGAACAACTTTTTTTTAATAAAATTTTTCAATATTGTAAAATATAAAGGTAGTACCTACCTATACTATTGAGCGGAATTAATATTTTTTGACATACCTCGTATAAAATCGATAAAATTTAATATCTGATTATTGCAACTTAGGTTTTATACCATGCAGAGCATTTTATGAAGAATAACTTTTTTTCGTAATATATACGATAAAAAAGTTTCCCATAGGTTCCAAGTTACGCAAACACACTGTATAAGGGATCAAGAAAAAATTATTTTAACATTTACTATTTTTAAAGCTGGTTATTAAATGTATTGTAGGTAAGTTGTACAGAAAACAACAAAAGAAGTTGTTTTTCAAAGTAAAATAATTACATTTTAAAGATTACACCTGAGGCTTTAAAAAAACACCAATACAATTGTAATATAGGCCTTTATGGTAGGGGAGCCCAAGCGGGGATTTTTGCAGTTACTCGAGCGCGTCAGATTAGTATATAGGGAGAAACCTGGTACCCTGCAGATGTACCTCTACCATATATTGGCTCTTAACACAGGGGAGTTCGTTAAGGGGGGCCCGAAAAGAAAAATCTATTCTTAAAAAAACTCGAAATTGTCAGATTAAGATAAGGTAAGTTAAGTACATGCAAAAGAGTGTATATTCCAAAAATCTGACGATTTGAGCCAAGCGTAAGGAAATGGGTGAGTCTTAAAGTTTCACAAGAAAAAAGCGAATATTTCGCGAAATGAATGACAGATCGAAAAACTAAAAAATATGTGTTCAATATTTTTTAAAAATCTATCTAATGATACCAAACACGACTTCTTACGGAGAGGGGTGGGGGGTCAATTTAATATTTTAAATGCGAATCCCGCGATATTTCGCGAAATGAACATCAGATCGAAAAACTGTAAAATACACTTATTCAGTATTTTTGAAAAATCTATCGAATGGCACTAAACACGACCCCCCATGGATGTGGGGTAGGGGGTTACTTTAAAATCTTAAATAGGAGCCCCCATTTTTTATTGAAGATTTGGATTCCTTACGTAAAAATAAGTAACTTTTATTCGAAACATTTTTTCAAATTATGGATAGATGGCGTTATAATCGGAAAAAACGATTGTTGGAAATGGAAAATTAAATTAAAAAATGGCAAGCGCCCACTAAAATGGAAAACTTTACTTAACTTTTTTTGGTTTTAGGACCTACTCTTCCCAACCGAATAGGTCCCAAAAGCGCTCGAGTGACTGCACATTTAGCATACTTTGCTCCCCTACCATTACATTTAAGTAATATCCAGTTAAAAGTGGTAGTTATTCTGTAAAACTACGAAGTTTTCAAAAATTACATTTTTTGAGACGTTGTATGTTGTATTATTTGAATAAAAGTTTTGATATTTTTTTTAATAAAACATGGTTTAGTACGATGTTTAAAAAATAATTTGTGTAAGTTTTAGATTTATATGGGTAAAATTGTATTAGTACCACATTTTTAAATATTTTTTTAACAAAATTCATGTAAGTCCCAATTTCCACCCACACTGTATTTATGCACATAATTTTTTTCTTTGTAATATAACTATAAGATATCTTTAACGTTTTTCTTTCATTGCCAATTTGTAAAATTTAATTTGATTAATTAGTTAAAAAGTAATGTTAAATTAACTCAACTGCTCACTACGACGAACGCTGCCATACAGTGCGCCACTGCCAATGTTTGTGGGAAGGGTGACTCGAGCGTTATAAATAAAAAATATAGAGCCGTATATGTAATTTTAGAAAAACCTTTAATTTTTTTGTTATGTAATATTTTCTGAATTTTCAATGGTTGAGTCAGTTTTTCTTAAAATTTATATTTTCGTGTATATTAAAAAAAACTAATTTCGCAGTTCATTTGATTAATAAAAAATTAAGCATCCACTTTTGGAGTAAAATCCACTATAAAATTTTTGTTTTTCCCTATTTTTAGGGCGGCTCGCGCTGCCCCCTTGCCCCCCGGGTTGGAACGGGTCGGTATACCAATAAAGATGAGAAATATAAGTTGTTATGAACAGTGAATGATTGCGCTAACACAAAAAAGTTTTTGTTAAAAAAGTCGTATGTATAGGGCTTTTCATTCACAGCCATCTGTTTCGAGCTTCTGTCATGTGTCACATAATATTAATATATCTACGTCGTACGTTATTGATATATACCCATGATACAAACCAAAGACGTATGACGTAGATATATTAATATTATGTGACACATGACAGAAGCTCGAACAAATGACAATCGATGAAAAGCCCTATTTAGTAATTGTTTAACGCGGGAGCAGTCGCGCTCACTTCTCTCACGTAAGCAGTCGCGCGTAGAGAAAAATCTAACAATACGAATTTAAATACGAATTTAAATACGAATTTAAATACGAATTTAAAACAAATTTCTATTTTATAATATTTTTGTTTGCTTGTTATGTTAAAAATATCTATTTCTAACAATTTTAAAGCTAATTGGTTCTCACCAAAGATATAACTTCCACAAAAAAAAATACAAAAGAAATTAAAAAAAAATTAAAAAAATCCCACGCATTACTACAATCTTCTTCGGGGCACTTACGAGTGGAAAGTTATGTTGCAAAATTTTTCATCAAGTTATCACGGAAAAGGATAAAAAGTTGGATTTTTTCTAACGGCGCGACTGCTTCCGGGTTAAAAGAGGCCCCATTTCAAATTCTGCTGGGGGCCCCGACGGAGTTTGTTACGCCACTGCCCCCAATCAACAAAACAACTCGTGAAATCTGTTTGCATCAATTTAGTGCCGAAATTCGGCGAAACTCCAGAAGATGGCGTGCTTTAGCAGTGACACTGGGCACCAGGTCCTCCGGAAATGGGTTCTAGTGGCGTATTCGTATTCAGCGATTCCAAAAACAATCTCCAAGTAATCTATTTGTATTAATTTAGTGCCTATAACCCTCAAACCTCCAGATAATGAGCCTTAGCAGTGACCGTGGACAGCAGTGGCTCCGAAGGTCGGTTGTGATGGCGTAATCGTGTTCAGCGACCCCAAAAAGAACCCGAGTACTTATTTTAATATGTTTATGCACTTTTTGATGCATTTTAAGTAAAAGACTAAGTTTTCAATCTAATAGCACATAAAACGATATCAAAAATATTACTCTATATCCAACCAGATTGAAAACAATGGGAACCTTCTCTGGTTAAACCTCCGAGGCGTCTAAAATTTGCAAGCCATATCGGAAGACGACAGATGGGACGTGAATTATAAATTGTAAAATTCCCTCATCTTCTTTAGTCTCAGCATCCGTTATGGCTTGCAAATTTTAGAAGCCTCGGAGGTGTAACCAGAGAAGGTTCCCATTATTTTCAATCTGGTGGGATGTAGAGTAATATTTTTGGTATTGTTTTATGTGCTATTAGATTGAAAACTTAGTCTTTTGCTAGAAGTTGCCGCTAGAGCATCCCTGCCACTTCGTTCGTTGCAATCCGTGACTGCACGCCGGGGTTTGTCCTGGTTGGGTCAGAGAGAGCAGCATATGTGCCTCCTGATGAGAGACTAATAAGTTTCGAGACCGGTAGAGGTGCTTGCTAAACTGAGGGGTGTAAAATCAAAGTCGGCAATCTCCCATTTCCATAATTTTGGGAAACCGCGAAAAACTGTAGAAACTGAATAAAACTGATAAATAATCATATAAAATTTGGTTTGTGAATTTTGTGATCGGATGTCCAGAAAGAGGGGCTTAAGAAAATATTTCTTTTCCTTTTTTTTTTTTAATATTTGAGTTTGGAGATTGCCGTTGTTGTTTGCAATGTTTGGAGATTGACTGATATGAAAATGATCTATAAGGATATTGCCAGTTTTGAGCCTGATAGAACATCATTGTGCCGGCTACTTAGTGAAGAAAACTATATTTTGATATTGAACAATAATATAATTTAGGGGTTCGGTTCACTGATACCAATGACCAGACCAGAGAAATTAAGAGGCGAATAGAAATATCGAGACAATCATTTATCAAAATAAAAAAGTTCCTATGCTGCTGGGACATAAATTTGAAATTAAGAACGAGAATGTTAAGGTGCTATGTTTTCTCCGTACTGTTGTACGGCATGGAAGCTTGGACACTGAAAAAGATAAACATCAAAATCATTAAGGGAATCGAGATGTGGTGATACACGATAATGTGGAAAATACCATGGACAGATAGAGTAACAAATCAAGATGTTTTGCTGAAGATGGGGAAGGAATGCGAAGTCATAAAAACAATACAAACGAAAAAACTGGAATATCTAGGCCACATAATGGGAGGGGAAAAGTACTCCCTTCTAAGCCTCATAATCCAAGGAAAAATCTCGGGAAAGAGAAATGTGGGACGTAGGAGGATTTCCTGGTTGCGAAATTTAAGGGAGTGGTACGGGTGCAATTCTATACAATTGTTCAGAGCTACAGCCAACAAAGTTAAAATTGCTGTGATGGTAGCCAACCTCCGATAGGAGACGGTACTGCAAGAAGAAGAAAATAATATAATATATGTAAAAGCAATTTATATGCATATCACTTAAACTAAAATATCCGTAAGTTCAGGTATATATTCACAGGTTTCTACAGAGTTCAAGACATTCACAGTTGATCACGTGCGAGCGCTACGTGGCTCTTATTTTCCGCAGTGGAGATTGCCGTGTTTGGTGCGCACTCAGCTATGAAGATTGCCGCTTTTGATCCCAATATGAATTTTTCACTGCGAGTTAAGACCATTTTTGGTCCTGACAAATAGTTTTATCTAAAAGATAATAAAAAAACGCAACAGATGGCGTCCCTAACTCAAAACAAGAAAAAGTGGAGATAGTCGCCTTTGATTTTACACCCCTCAACTCTCTGATTGCACTAGAATAATGCGCCTACCTACATAGAATGGGTTTAATAGAATCGCCAAATTGCATATGTGGAGAGCTTGGCAGTCTAGATCACATCATCTTAGAATGTAACCAGAAAGAGAATAGTACATCACAGTTATATGTAGATCTATGTAAAAATAAATGTTTACTTCCAATAAATCTAAATTTAATAATATTTAATAAAAATATAGAAATTTTAAAATCTTTATATGAACACACCAAGAGATGTAATTTAAATTGTAACCTGTCATCAAATATTAGGCTTTAGTATTATCCCGACAACCTTTGTTTTTTACCTAATGTTTTCTTAGCCCCCTAACCGTGGCCTAATTCTGATACGTCTACTATAAAAATGTCCTGACGGGCCCCTGGACGAGAAGTTATGTTACCCAGTTTTCTTCCATGTTTCCCTAAAATTTTCCTGCTTTAGTTTTAGTATAAACATATTTAGAGATATAAAAAAAATATATACCTATTATATAATAAATAAATAAAAATGTATATATGTGTATGTGTCTGTATACTATATGATATATGAGAATGTGTAATATATTGTAATTTAACTTGTGAAATTGCGCTAATACCAAACTAGACTGGCTAATTGGCTATGCCAAGGCCATAAAAAAATAGGTCTTTCCTACGCAAATCTTTGTTTTTTTTATTAGCCACAATTTTGTTCTTAATGTATTGTAGCGATCACGCTACTAATTAAATTACTTTAATTAAAATTGGATTAAAATATACCCCTCTACAAAAACCTTGGGTGACGCCCGCGAAGATCCAACACCGATTTTTCGGTGCACAGGCGCGCCAATAGAAAGAAAATCGATGATTGTCGATTTCTAGTTTAGTTGGTCACGAACTCAGAAAGAGGCAACACATCGTCATTACTTAGGTGACGGAGTTTGGGCAAAATTGGGAAAATATATAACTAAAAGACCTCGAACATCAGCCAATAACCCATACTAATAAAAATCAAGCAGTAGTTATATCTGGAGACTTATTTACAAGAAAGGAAAAAGGTTATAATACCGCCGATGTGTTGCTTTGCTCAAGTGAGTATATTGATATAGTTCTCTTTATTTCTTCATTATAAAATCAAATTCACCATCCTAGATATCTCGTTCGTTATCTGTAGATATTAATTTCAGTTAAGAAATAATTTAAATGTCACATTATAAGTTATATTACGGTAAGGATATTCGTTTCCATTTGCAAAGGAACAGTCAAGGCCATATGTTTTAGTGCTAAAGTTAAATTCCAATTTCTCATTAGACTTTTTGCTCTAGGTTTTTTTTGAGGTAATAATATAAAAAAGTTTTAACGAATATCAGACATGTCATGCGCATGTCCCTGCCATGTCTGATTTGATGATTTGAATTAGTTTCAGTTTGACATGACATATGTATACCTAACCTGAGTTTTTTTGTTTTGGTTTCCGGTGCAGTGACCCTGTGCTGTCTACACATAGTGTTATAAATAATGTAATTAAATTGATAAAATTTATTTTAGATTCCGTCCCGTAGCTACTTGTCACATAGACACTTAGCCTAGTCAATTTATATAGATTGTATCATCATTTAATGTGCCATCATATAAATATGTGCCAGTTACTGTAAGCAGCTAGGGTATGGGTTACCCCTAGAGTTACTTTTGATTGGATTAGATAGTACCTATTTCACAACATCCAGGATTGGATTTATCACCACAGCAGCCCACTAGTTTTTGCCGTGCCAAGAGGAAATTCATTCCTATCTGGACCTTTTTAAATAGGACTTGTGGTTAAGATAAGTTGTTTAATCTTATTATTTACATATTTTGGGTACTCTATAGTTGCTTGCACTGTAAACTTCTTGTATGCATACAATTGAGGTAAACTAGGTACATATTTCTTGATAGATAGGGTTTTAGGTCGTTGGTTTTTTTTTTTGATTTAATATAAGTAGTAGTTTCCAATAAATAAAATTAGGTCTTGTTCAATAATCATTATAAATAATAATTGTAGCTTAAAAATTTGATAGGGAAGGGGTCGTTAAAGGTTTGTCGCGGATATACATTGTATATAAAGAGTAACTGACCAACTCATTTATACAACTCATTTATATCACTCATTATATATTTACTTATTAGTGTTTTTGCTAGGTGAGATCTTTATTATTTTTGGTAACCGTAGCGTTCTTGTCGTGGATCTCACTCTAGCGTAGTTCAATTTAGGAAATAATTACTAACTTTTTAGTTGTAAGGACTTAGTGCTATTCTGACGGACTTTTGCTTTGGATTTTGATTTTAATACCTTTGCTTGGCCAGTGATAGTGGATAATTGCTTGTTAAGTGGCCTTTGCGGTCCTATTTGATCTTTTCCCCATCCACTATCACTGTTATCACGTTGCGTTATATGTAAATTGTTAGTATTTAACATTTATCATTAATATATTTGTATGTATTAAAGTTGGTGTTTTATTTCAGTCTGTATTACCAGTATATAACATAGCAAGACAAGATCAGTATTTAGTATTTTGTATTTCAGGTGGTTGTAACCAGTGTCATAGAGTTCCTGTTGTTCGTTATTTCAAAATCTCGAACCTGTCCAACTTCTTGGTTCTGAGAGCCGAGTTGTTCGTTCGAGTTGGCGCCCTTTTTTCTTCTTCTTTCTTTGTTGTAACTCGATATTATTTTATCTCTAGCATTCTTATCTATTTTCCTTCCATTTTTGTATTAACAGTCTCATTTCCTTCCTAGTTACTATCATTTCATTACCAAATTTTCTTCTCATATCTGCAAAGCCAATATTCGGTGTATTGAAGCTAGCCCGAATACTCACTTGAGATTTAGTGTCTCTCTGCCCTTTTAATTTTTTCCTGAGCTAAGCCCCTCTTCTTGTCGTCTTAAATCTCTTATCATTTATTTTACACATCTTTATTCAGTTCTTCTCTTCAAAAATCTCTATACCCAGAGTAAATAGGGTTCAATTGGCGCCCAACGTGGGGCCTCTTTTACATTTTTTGCTGTAAATATATTTTCTTTAACTTTTGGTTTTATCTTGGTGGTTTCAGTGATTGTGTTTTTAGATTCTCACTTTAACGTTCAGTGTTGTACTTCAATTTGGTTTTTTTTGGAGATTATCTTATATCTATATCTTGTATAAACTTGTTTTGCTATAGTATACTGTGTTGACTGAATAAATCGCTTTGTTTTGATTGGTTAAAGAACTATTTTGGTATTAATAATAAATTAAATTAAAATTAAAAATTTAAATATCTTGAATTTAACAATCTCATCGATGTTTACAAGTCCGGAGTAGCATTAATAGTGAATCACTACCTTGAATTAAAAGTATTATTCAATTTTAGGTTTATTGGGAGTGTAGCAGTACATTTCATCGGATTTCACGACTGGACCAAACAAATAAACATTGCTGGTATAGGTATCGACTCAGAACATTAACTTGAGGACAGAGAGTAAGTTAAACTTTACCTACTTACATTTTATCTCGTTCTCGTGTTTACTTCCCAGTGGTGTGTAATGGCATCTTTTAAGGCAGAACATCTGTCAACCCCTGAATTGGATTACGAGTTGAAAATTCGTCAGTTAGCTGATCCATCGCTAACTACTGATAGGGCTAAAGTGATCGTTTTGACAGGTGCGTTAAAGCAAGCTTCAGCAAATCGGAGTCATGCTGTTCTGTCAGCTTTCCAACTAAATTTTAGTGATGAGGTCCGTGAAATAGAAGCTACCCTTGCAGATTTGAAGACCCAAATTAGCTCTTTTGTTGGCTCCCATAGTGATGTTTTATATGGTCGCTTGACTTCCCGTTTAGGTCATGTTTCAGGTAGGGTTCATTTGTTAGAGTCAGTAACCGAGGAAGAGGATGCCATCAAGAAGTCTCTTAACTTCAAGATACTTAATCTGGAAGGAGAACTTGAGTTTAAAGTAACTCCACAGGCTCACTCCACTCCTCATAACCCTAGTGTTTCGGTTAATTCATTTCCTTTCTTTAAGTCAGCTCCAATTCATAAATGGGGTGTACATTTTTCTGGTGGTTCGAATGAAAATGTTGTTAGTTTCTTAGAGAAAATAGAATGTCTGCGTCTAGCGCGTGGGAACAGTGAAGATGAGTGCTTTTCATCAGCAGGTGATCTTTTTAAGGATTCAGCCTTTACTTGGTACCTCAATAATCGAGGTAGTTTTACTTCATGGCAAGAGTTAGTTGCCAAACTTAAGTCTGATTTTCTTCCTTACAACTATGAAGACAACTTATTAGACGAAATTAGATCCCGGAAACAAGCTCCCCAGGAGAAAGTCACCATCTTCATCAATGAAGTTGTCAGTTTGTGTAAACGTTTGGAAGTCCCTCTTTCTGAGTCCTATATAGTGAGAATCATTAAGAAAAATTTGTTGCCGTCTTATCATCCTAGTCTGGCACTCACTGACATTCTCTCGATTGCTGACCTTACAGAAAAATGTAAGAGGTTAGAAGAAGTTTTGTCATGGTCTTCTGAACCTATATCTAGTGTCCCTAGTCGGTCAAGCGTTAGAAACAACGAATCTTCCTATTCTGGTAGGCCAAATTATTCCCGGTCTGGTAATGTAGCTACTTTTAACTCGAAGATTACCTGTTGGAATTGTCTTCGGTCCAAACATCGGTATTCTGAATGTTCTGAACCTAGAGGTCTGTTTTGTTATGGGTGTGGATGTCAAGGTGTACGTAAGAGTGAATGTGAATTCTGTTCAAGAAATGACAGAAGGGGTGACTCCCACTCGTCATCAAAATACAGGGAACACTCTAGAAAATCCTCAAGACCTAGAAATCAGTTTCTCGAGTCAGAAGGTCCATGCCCCAACCACTCAAATATCCCAACCCCCACCGAAAGACAAAAGACCACAGAACGGCAGATACCAACCGAAAAGAGGACGTTAGTCGATCATGTCCTTTGTGATTCTTCTGTAGTTTCTCCAAGTAATCCCTTATCTTCCCTCATTGATATTGACATTAATTCATTATTAGTTAGAAAAAACAAGGATAATCGTCCATACCTTGAAATATCTATCTTAGGACATTCTTGTTTAGCTTTACTGGACACAGGGTCCAATATCTCTATTTTAGGTTCTTTAGGTCTGGAATTTCTCCAGAATTCTAATGTTAAGATAGGAATGGATGAGAGTTTGCAAGTGACTACAGCTGATGGTCAGATCCAACCAATTTTAGGTCAGTTCACAACTGAGATTTCTGTTAGTTCATGTAAAAGGATGATTACATTTTTTGTTATACCTTCTGTTAAGAATTCAGTTATCCTAGGGATGGATTTTCTGAAAACTTTTAATAGTGAATTGAATTTTCCTGAATTTTCTTTATCTGTCTCTTCTTTTAATATCTCTTGTGTTGATGCAGTTGAAGATATGAGTAGACTTAATGCTCAGGAGTTAGAGCAGTTGAATAATGTCATCAAATCCTTCTCTTCTATCTCTTCGAAGAATCAGTTAGGCAGAACTCATCTCATCGAACATCACATTGATGTGGGTTCGTCTAAGCCCTTCAGACAATACCAGTATCCATTGCCTCAAGCCTGGCATGAGAGCTTAGTTAAGGAGGTGGATGAAATGCTTAAGCTTGGTATTATCGAGCAGAGCTCGTCTAGCTTTTGTAGTCCCTTATGGATGACAAAGAAGAAGGATGGGACTTTTCGTGTCTGTTTTGATGGACGTAAACTTAACAGCATTACGATGAATAGGGATGCCTATCCTATACCTCGTATAGATATCATCCTCACCAAGCTACAAAATGCTAAATACATTTCATCCATCGACTTAAAGAAGGCATTTCTACAGATCCCATTAAGCGAAGAGAGTAAGAAACTTACGGCGTTTGCAGTAAGTGGCAAAGGATTGTACCAGTTTACTACAATGCCTTTTGGTCTGGTGTCTGCTCCCCAGACTATGTGTAGATTAATGGATTTGGTAATAGGTCCTGCTTTAGATCCGTATTGTCAATATTATCTTGATGATATTCTAGTCATTACTCCTGATTTCAACACTCATATCTCTGTATTGCAACAGTTGTTTCAGCGTCTAAAAGATGCAAATTTGACTATTAACTTAGATAAAAGCAGCTTTTGTCGTGATTCTATTAAGTTTTTAGGATATGTTGTAGATTCACATGGCTTACATACTGACCCTGACAAAGTGTCAGCTATTCGTGATTTTCCTGTGCCTAAAAATACCACCCAGGTTCGTCGATTGTTAGGAATGGTGGGTTACTATAAAAAGTTTGTTAAGTCTTATTCTACCTTGTTGTCCCCTATTACTGACTTACTTCAAAATAGGAAAAAGGGACAAAATATTGTGTGGACTCCTGAAGCTAATGAAGCTTTCATTAAAATCAAGGAGGCTCTCACCAACTCCCCAGTTATGGTAGCCCCAGATTTCACTAAGCCTTTCTATTTAATGACTGATTGTTCAAACACAGCATCTGGTGGTGTACTCTATCAAATTGTAGATGGAGAAGAACACCCTATAGCCTACACCAGCAGGAAATTAAATAAAGCCCAGAAAAATTATACGACAACTGAAAAAGAGTTGTTAGCCATAATTACGGGTATTGAACATTTCAGATATTTTCTGGAAGGTCGTTCGTTTACGGTCATAACTGACCATAGTAGTTTGGTGTGGTTACAGAGTATGAAGAACCCATCTCCTCGTTTGGCTAGGTGGATTTTAAAATTGGCACAATATGATTATAAAATTGTTCATCGTAAAGCTGCAGGTGTAGTAGTCGCTGATGCACTGTCTAGAACTTTTGATATTAACTTGTTAGATTTATCTACTCTACAACCAGATGACTGGTATCGAAAAATGTTGGATGATGTCCAGAATGTTCCAGGTAAATTTCCTGATTTTAAAGTTGAGCATGGTGTTTTATATAAACATGTTTTAAGTTCTATGGATGCCCTTACGGGAATGTCTGAATGGAAGATAGTCGTTCCAACAGCAAATAGAGCAGAGGTTTTGGCCACTTTTCATGACCATCCTACTGCAGCTCATTTTGGCTTCTACAAAACTTACTGTCGTATATCTGAACTGTATTACTGGCCGAAGATGCGTCAGACTATTCGTAGTTATCTCGCCCGATGCAAAATTTGTGCTACGTGTAAGTCGACAAATCTTCCCCAACCAGGTTTAATGGGTAATTATCGACGGATTGATTTTCCATTCCAACTTATATCTTTAGATCTTATTGGTCCTTATCCTAGGTCGTATAAAGGTGCTCAATATGCCTTAGTAGTTGTTGATTACTTTACAAAATTTCCTTTGGTGCATACTATGTCTAAAGCAACTACTTCAGCCATTATCAAGTATCTAGAGAATGAAGTTTTCCTAATTTATGGTGTTCCACAGATCGTGTCTTGCGATAATGGACCCCAGTTCACAGCCAAGGCTTTTCGTGATCTCATGTCTAAATATAATGTACAAAAGATCTGGTACAATGCGAACTATCATCCTCAAATTAATCATACTGAAAGAGTAAACAAATCTATCGTTACTGCTTTAAGATCATATTCATTTCCTGATCAGAGAGCTTGGGATACTCATATCCACTCTATAGTACAAGCTATCAGGACTTCTTCTCACGAAATAACCAAATGTCCTCCATCGTACTTACTGTTTGGTCGTCATGTTCCTCTTTCTGGTGATTATTTTGGTAAAATCTCAGAAAATGCCACTAATTTTCCTGCGATATCAGATAAGTTACACCGCTTAGAAGATATTCAGCATCTTCCTGACATATATGTAGATGTTCGCAAACGTTTGAAAGCATCTTATGACAGAAATAAGTGCCGTTATGACCTGAGAAAGCGAGCCTTATCGTTCAGAGTCGGAGATTCCGTTCTGAAGAAAAATTTTGTCAAGTCAGATAAAGTGAATTTCCAATCTGCCAAGTTGTGTCAAAAATACATACCTTGCACTGTTATTAAGGTTATCTCCCCTTTGATTTATGAGTTGAAGGAAACTTCCACCGGCAGGAAACTAGGAAGGTTTCATGTCAAAGATTTACTTGAGGATAAGACTGTAGGTCCACATAACTTGTCTGACAATTCAGATGGTTCATCTTCAGATGAAGATTAAATTGTGAGGGCCAGTTTGTTATTTATGATCTGTTTATCTATTCTGTTTACCTGGTTAACATCTGGTGTTATGCCTTTTATCTTATTTTATCTTATATTATCTTATCTTAATGTTGGTTAATATCTTAGTTTATGGACTTGTTCATTTTGCTGTTGGTTGTCTCTTGAAAGTCCAAACTATATATCATAGGAGTGCAGGATGGATAATGGGAATTTTCCCCATCTTGAATTCTGGGTTAGATAGATATTTATAGGGATAGTTAGGAAACCGTTTCTATAATATTTTCTTTGATTGACGGTTGCATGAGCTCGTGGACCATGGCCATAAAGCTTATGCATTCACTTACTTACTGTGTCAGGGTTTAGCGTGTGTTCAGGACTGATCACCCTGGACTTGGGCACTTCACTTCTCAAAAATATATTAATATCTATAAGTTGTTCCTAGAGTATCTCTTAGGTTGAAATTAGAATGTGTCATGTAGAATTGGATCGTTCTGATATTCAGCAGTAAGTCAGTCTGTTTAACTTGGTTGTCATCTCCTATGCTGTATCTTTTAAATGATTTGAGTTTTAACATATCTTATTACTTTAAGTTTGGTTGTATGTGAGTTACCTTATTTGTCTCCCTACTGAGCATTATGTTAGTAGATGTTCTTCTACCTTAAATATGAAAAGGTAGATGTGAGTTTATCTTTACCTTTACCTGAAGTGAGTTTATCTTTACCTTTAGTTTGAGTTTATCTCGTACCTTTACCTTGATGCATTTATCTTTATCTTTACCTTGAGTTTATCTCGTACTTTTACCTTGATGAGTTTATCTCTTATCTATATCTTGATTGAATGTATATCTTATCTTTATCTTGATTATTATAAAGTCCTAAGAATTTGTCCTTCTCTGTGCTTGTCGTGAGTAAAGAATTGGACCACGTCAATAGTACAGTTTAGGTATTACAGTTAGGATTTTTATTACCTTTTACCTTTTGTGCATACCCTCTACCACGAGTAGATGCGGGCTTGCCAGTATCTTTACCTTTTAGCATACCCTATACTATGCGTATAGTGCGCTTGCTAGTATCTTTACCTAGATTGTGTCTTCCTATCGCTACGAAAGCAAGTAGACGTTATGAATTATCTTTTACCTTGAGTTTTAGATGTTGATATCCGGAACCATATCATATATGTTTAGGTTTGTAGTAATGTAGTTTTAACTGGTCCTAATGAATTAGTCCCTCATTGAATTCTGGGGTGATTAATAGAATTTGTTCGCTCTAGTGTCAATGTTGGGTAAAGTTAATAGGATGCGTTTAGGTTAATTGTTGTTTATGGTTCTTAGTTATATTGTGTTAAGGGTTGTTAATACACACCTGTAATTTAGTTTTAATCATGGGTTTACTAACACTTGAGAATGTAGATAGTAAGTAGTGTTAAGAGTTAACTTACTCTATAAGGTTGTATAATTATATTTAGAATGTTAGTGATTAACGCGTAATTATTTGTTTTTCTCTATCTTTGGTTTTACTAAATTAAAGTAAATTATCTTGTTGAATAACTTATGTCAGTCAGTTACGTATGTCGGTTAGTTACACATCCCTTCTATGTTCTATACTTTCTGCAAGTACCATTAAAGATATCTCGCGTGGCCTCTATACTGTCTGTATGACTTCGTCCTGATTTTTGTTCTGTCTCCTCAGCAAATAGTATGGCTGTTGAGCCTACCAAAATTATGGTTTTATACCACAACGTTTCTCCTTTACCGTGTCCATCCTCAGGTTCGCCTAGCGTCAGTTAGTTCTGGAAAATAAAAAAAAAAAGGAAACTTGTAGAGTTTTCCTTTTTTTGCTGGAGAAGAGGGAGAATGTAGCGATCACGCTACTAATTAAATTACTTTAATTAAAATTGGATTAAAATATACCCCTCTACAAAAACCTTGGGTGACGCCCGCGAAGATCCAACACCGATTTTTCGGTGCACAGGCGCGCCAATAGAAAGAAAATCGATGATTGTCGATTTCTAGTTTAGTTGGTCACGAACTCAGAAAGAGGCAACACATCGTCATTACTTAGGTGACAGAGTTTGGGCAAAATTGGGAAAATATATAACTAAAAGACCTCGAACATCAGCCAATAACCCATACTAATAAAAATCAAGCAGTAGTTATATCTGGAGACTTATTTACAAGAAAGGAAAAAGGTTATAATACCGCCGATGTGTTGCTTTGCTCAAGTGAGTATATTGATATAGTTCTCTTTATTTCTTCATTATAAAATCAAATTCACCATCCTAGATATCTCGTTCGTTATCTGTAGATATTAATTTCAGTTAAGAAATAATTTAAATGTCACATTATAAGTTATATTACGGTAAGGATATTCGTTTCCATTTGCAAAGGAACAGTCAAGGCCATATGTTTTAGTGCTAAAGTTAAATTCCAATTTCTCATTAGACTTTTTGCTCTAGGTTTTTTTTGAGGTAATAATATAAAAAAGTTTTAACGAATATCAGACATGTCATGCGCATGTCCCTGCCATGTCTGATTTGATGATTTGAATTAGTTTCAGTTTGACATGACATATGTATACCTAACCTGAGTTTTTTTGTTTTGGTTTCCGGTGCAGTGACCCTGTGCTGTCTACACATAGTGTTATAAATAATGTAATTAAATTGATAAAATTTATTTTAGATTCCGTCCCGTAGCTACTTGTCACATAGACACTTAGCCTAGTCAATTTATATAGATTGTATCATCATTTAATGTGCCATCATATAAATATGTGCCAGTTACTGTAAGCAGCTAGGGTATGGGTTACCCCTAGAGTTACTTTTGATTGGATTAGATAGTACCTATTTCACAACATCCAGGATTGGATTTATCACCACAGCAGCCCACTAGTTTTTGCCGTGCCAAGAGGAAATTCATTCCTATCTGGACCTTTTTAAATAGGACTTGTGGTTAAGATAAGTTGTTTAATCTTATTATTTACATATTTTGGGTACTCTATAGTTGCTTGCACTGTAAACTTCTTGTATGCATACAATTGAGGTAAACTAGGTACATATTTCTTGATAGATAGGGTTTTAGGTCGTTGGTTTTTTTTTTTGATTTAATATAAGTAGTAGTTTCCAATAAATAAAATTAGGTCTTGTTCAATAATCATTATAAATAATAATTGTAGCTTAAAAATTTGATAGGGAAGGGGTCGTTAAAGGTTTGTCGCGGATATACATTGTATATAAAGAGTAACTGACCAACTCATTTATACAACTCATTTATATCACTCATTATATATTTACTTATTAGTGTTTTTGCTAGGTGAGATCTTTATTATTTTTGGTAACCGTAGCGTTCTTGTCGTGGATCTCACTCTAGCGTAGTTCAATTTAGGAAATAATTACTAACTTTTTAGTTGTAAGGACTTAGTGCTATTCTGACGGACTTTTGCTTTGGATTTTGATTTTAATACCTTTGCTTGGCCAGTGATAGTGGATAATTGCTTGTTAAGTGGCCTTTGCGGTCCTATTTGATCTTTTCCCCATCCACTATCACTGTTATCACGTTGCGTTATATGTAAATTGTTAGTATTTAACATTTATCATTAATATATTTGTATGTATTAAAGTTGGTGTTTTATTTCAGTCTGTATTACCAGTATATAACATAGCAAGACAAGATCAGTATTTAGTATTTTGTATTTCAGGTGGTTGTAACCAGTGTCATAGAGTTCCTGTTGTTCGTTATTTCAAAATCTCGAACCTGTCCAACTTCTTGGTTCTGAGAGCCGAGTTGTTCGTTCGAGTTGGCGCCCTTTTTTCTTCTTCTTTCTTTGTTGTAACTCGATATTATTTTATCTCTAGCATTCTTATCTATTTTCCTTCCATTTTTGTATTAACAGTCTCATTTCCTTCCTAGTTACTATCATTTCATTACCAAACTTTCTTCTCATATCTCCAAAGCCAATATTCGGTGTATTGAAGCTAGCCCGAATACTCACTTGAGATTTAGTGTCTCTCTGCCCTTTTAATTTTTTCCTGAGCTAAGCCCCTCTTCTTGTCGTCTTAAATCTCTTATCATTTATTTTACACATCTTTATTCAGTTCTTCTCTTCAAAAATCTCTATACCCAGAGTAAAGAGGGTTCAGTATAAAATTAAATATTTTTAAGTTATTCATGAAAAACGGTTACAAAACGTGAGTTTTTTCAATGAAAAAATGCATAGATTCAATCGCCAATAACTTGGAAAGTGTCAATTTTGCAAAAAAAATTATAGAACAAAATTTACTCAGAATTGGTCACTATATCGATTTCCATATTTATTTTGATTAAAAAAAATTTCATCCCCTACATGGGGTTGTTTTCACCCCCAGGGCAAAAGTGCAGTTCAACATACGGTAGATTTTAAAGAAGAGGGTAACACAGCTTAAACCCAAGAAACCTAAAAAATATTTTACAGAGCAAAAAAAGCGAGTTTTTGAATTTCTTTAAAAACATTGTTTCAAAACAATTTCTGTCCACAAAGTTCGTCCCGCACCCTTTAGATTTGTGCAAAGGGGATATTTTTGAATAGGAATCCACAAATAAAGCGAATCAGAAATTTTTCAGACGGCAGCGGCATCACAACATGGACCAGTGGAGTAAACTATCGACGGACGAGCCGTGGTCATAACATAACGACAGTCAATTAAGGGGGATAAACCGCGAAGTTTGATTACACGAATTTAACACGAATGCCAACAGACGACCTGGTTATCCCTTCGGATAGTTTAACGCGTTCAAGTTGGGGGAAATAGGTAAAATTTATCGAGGCGACAGAAACTTAATAATACTGCGACGCTAAATAAAAATGGATTTCCTGTAGAAAATCGATCTTAAGAGGACATCATTAAAACAGTTTGTATAGTAGAAACTGAACTTGGTCAGAATGCACAAAATAGGGGCCATATCAATGTTTGGTATAAATGTTTAAGAAATTCGATACGCCTCTTTGAAGATAACAGCTTGCCGATACATATTTTAACATCCCATTAATCATAAAAATTAGTCATTAGTAGTCAACTTGCATATTAGTACAGTAGTTAAAATTATTAGAGGATAAAATATTAAGCATGAGAAATTAATATTTTTTCTACTTTTAACCTTTAACTACACGCGCTGGCGTATTTTGTACGCCAGATATATGAATTCTACTGCAAATATATTTAAAAATTTAATTTTTGACCTTGTTTATCTCCGCTTAACAAATCCGCTGTTTTTAAGTGTATTTTTTTGTGGCGTATAAAGTACGCCACGCGTGTAGTTATGTTATAACTTAATGCGCGGGTAGTTAAAGGTAAGGACAAAAAAGAGAAATTTCATTAGCGGAACCGAATTCAAAATTATTCTGCACATCATTTTTGAAACGATATCTGTTTAAAATATCTCATTTTCAGGACGTTTTCTTGCGTCCTATTCCTCTCTTACCTTTTTTTACCCTCGATTATAAGTTGAAGGAACTGGCATTTTCGTTTCGCATGATGTGACCCAGATACGCCGTTTTCCTCTTCTTGATGGTTTCGAAAAGTTGGCGTTTTTGGTTGATTTTTTTAAGGACATCTACTTGTGACTTTAGCCGTCCATGGTATCTTTAGGATACGGTGATAAAGCCACATTTGGAGAGCTTTTAATCTGTTAATATCTCTCGTTTTGAGTGTCCAGCCCTCTACGCCATATAGCAGCACCGACCATACGTAGCACTTAGTAAACCTTAGAGCAAGGACACACCAGGCGGCGCGCGTCGAATCGTCGTCGAGACAGCTTAAAACACATGGTGCGGTGTAACAGCGGCATCTATGCTACGATTTAAAGTATTTGTATCTCGTTGTTGCCAACTTTAGTCGCGGCTGCTGTACGATACGATGTCTGAAAATTATGACGATTTGTCTTTTGTAATAAATGCAAGTTTATTTTATCTTAGATTAAAGAAAAAAAGAAACGCAGATATTGGATACATCCCATCATAAAGGAACGAAATTATAAGGGATTTTTTTACACATTATATAACGAAATTAATATAATAAAGGCACAGGAAAGTTTTTTAATTTTACAAGAATGTCTAAAAAATCTTTTTAGGAGTTATTAGTAAGTATTAAAGAGCCGTGTTCAAGAAATAACACCGTTATGAGGGAAAGCATATCACCTAAGAAAAACTATTTATAACGCTAAAAGGCTATCCATTCTATGGTACGCCACTGAGCAAATACAGGTGTTAAATTGATGCCCCTCTATTATACCCCATTTATTGGGAAATAGTGATGTTTCGCAAATTAATATTAACAAAAAAATTATTCAAATTCAAGCCAAAGTACGTATCAAGAGAGACGAAAACCAGAATATACAAAACCGTAATAAGAGCAACAGTCACCTACGGATGTGAGACATGGGTGCTAAATAAAACAGAAGAAGAAATGATAGAGAGTTAAGAACGGAACATACTGAGCGCTATTTTCAGGGAAAAGAATACAGATAGCTGGCATAGAAGCACCAATCAAGAATTAAGGATGCTTTACAAGGAACCAACCAAGTATAACAAGATACACAAAGTCATAAAGAATCAGGTGGGTAGGTCATGTTAAGGGGATGGATAAGGAAAAAATGCCAAAGATGGTACTGCTAAGAAGACCAGTTGGGACTAGGAGACGAGGTGACCAAGAAAAAAACTGCAAGAAAGTTTTAGGAATATAATAGTATCGATGGAAATTACACACTGAAAAGAGAAGGCGATAAATAGGATATAGTGGAGAACCATAGTTCAGCAATTTTTACATACCTAGACATCAATTTAAATTATATATAAGTTATTAGTATAAACTGTATTTATTAATTATGTAAAATTGTAAATACAAGGCCTGTAGAGCATAACAATAAAATAATAAATAAGATAAGATAACATTATCTTTATTTTTATGGAGTCAATAATTTTATTTTTGTTAAAGTCAATCCTTCTGACAAATAATTCAAGTCAAGTCAAACTGGTCAATGGTTACGGATTTGAAAATTCTGTTTGAATGTTTGTGAAATTAGTTTCAAAGTGTTTGAAAAATAATTTATTTAGTAGATTATTTTTTTTCCAGATAGAAATGTTCCTAATTAAGTTACCATTTAAGCTATAAGATAAAAAAATTAAAAATACAATGAGTCCCATATAAAAATATTTTGATATAGGATTAAAAAATTTAAGTCAAAATATAGTTCAAGTCTGTAATTTCCATCATTAAAAAAGCTTTGGCAACACTCACAACAAAATTCTCTAGAAACAGCTCAAACGTATGTGTTGTCCCACGATACCATTTATGATATGCCGTCGAAGTCTTAAAACCGATTGGCGACATTTGGGCGACATATGGTTTCTAGGATGGGTCGCGGGAACGTCGATGCAACGAAAATTTTAAGAGCGCCTGGTGTGTGTCACTTCATCAAAGTATAGTAAGGAATGCGTCGCTTTTGACATCTTAGCTGGGGTTCAGTCGACGTACGCCGCCCCGTCTGTGTTAGCGCTTAGTCTCAGTTGAAGATTGAACTCTGAACAGTTTAGTACATTCCTGAATTTTATGAAAGCTTGACAAGCTTGCTCAATGCGACATTTTACTTCCCTGTCCAGTCTTCAAACAGCCACGTTCCCAGGTATTTAAATTTGCTCACTCTTTCAATGGACTTGGCTTTCAGTGTTATGGTGGAGTTTTCAAGTGCATCCAAGTTTCTGGATATGATCATGAAATTGGTCTTTTTGGTATGAATCTCTAATCCCATTCGCTTGCTGTATTCTTCGATTATAGTAACAAGTGGTTGAAGATCGACTATGTTGTCACAAATTAAGACACCATCATCAGCATAATATCGTATGTTGTTGATTAATACTCCATTCACTTTGATTCCCATCTCTGCATCTTCCAAAGATTCTTGACATATGGCTTTTCGAATAAAGAGGGGAAGCACACATCCCTGTCGAACACACGTTCTTAGGTATATGTACCTGGTTTGGATATAGAATTGTCTATTTTTAATTGTGCCGTTTGTTAAAAAAAATATATTAATTCGTCGGAACTAAAAACGGTTCTATTGATATTAGGGGACTTGGTATTCACACAAGTTGCCAAATTGAATTTTTTATATTTGGTTTAAATTTTCTAACGGATTTCCGAGCCGATTATACGAGACTCAATTTGAAAATTGTATTATTAATAACATAGTTTGTATGACACTATTTTATAGCTGTTAATTTCCAACTTTGTAACGTAATGTCATGAACCACTGACTTTCAAAATTATTTTAAATTTTCTTGACTTAAATGTTGCAGTAATTTCTATAAGCCAATAAGGTGAGTTCCTACATAATCTCTTCAGGTATAAAACACTACAATTAAGAAACATCTAAACGCAAAATTTTGGTACTAATAGTGATAAAATGCATATTGAAGTGAAAATTTCTCTTCTTTTTCTTTTTGACCAAAATTTGTAAATACAATAATTTAGCCGTAAGCAGTGTTTCGTGGAAGAGTGGAAGTCTAGTGGTAAAGTATCTACGAACGGATTTATACATTTCAAAACAATGAACTAAAATACGGTCGTTTTAGAAAGTTAATGTGCCGCATTGGAGAGAAAAAAACGATGGTAAAAAATTTTGTTTAGTTTAGAATAGAGAGTTTTTCTAGAATGTAAGTAAAATTTAATTTTAATATCTCCTGGGAATTGACAAGACATAAAATTTGTATACAAGACTAATTGTTCTTAAGAAAAAAAAGTAGGGATATGATGGGTGGAGAATGCTTGTGATTGGAGAGGAGACCGATGGAAGGGGAATAGAGTGATGAGTCTCAGATTGAGGAGAGAAAGAGAATTTGCTGTGTAATTAAGATTGGAAGCAACCAGTCCAGTTAGAAAGTAGTATTTTTGTCTAAAATGGTTAATTTGGTGGCCGTGGAAGCAGATTCGTGTTTGAGACGAAATCGTGATCAAGTCGAGAAGTACAAACTCCTTGTGTCCGAATAGATTCCAGTTTCTGTCTGGAACGAGTAGCCGGTTTATATCAACTTGCACGAGATATCGAGCTGAGAGAAGAAATTTTGGAATAATAAAGATTGATATTGTTTGTGTCGAGTCAGAGATTTAATTGAGGAGAGGATTCGAGCGAGTGCTGTTTTTGTTTGTGAAACAGTTTGAAGGAGAAGGACCGTCGCAGCATCAGAGGAGCACGTTGGGGAGAACCGAGGACAACACAATCCATGAGAAGAAGTAAAGAAGATAGAAAAGGTTAGTCAGATTATTTGTGAAAAGAGAGAGTTGTTTTATATCACATACCATATTATTTGTTTTTTGTCAACTTAACAGTTTTACAGCATAATTTATTCATTCATAAATTCATAGAAGATATAAGTAATCTATTTAAAAAGTTAAAATTAAATTTGTTTTTTTTTATATAATATTAAGAACAGTCTACCGAATCATTTGAATGAATTTTGGTTCAAAAAAAGGAGATACAGGAGAATAGTAGAATTAAAGTTT
The DNA here is from genome assembly GCF_917563875.1 of Diabrotica virgifera virgifera. Lineage (NCBI taxonomy): Eukaryota > Metazoa > Arthropoda > Insecta > Coleoptera > Chrysomelidae > Diabrotica > Diabrotica virgifera. Next base: position 73,481,220 of record NC_065448.1, read on the forward strand.
TTTTACTAGATAAGAAATTTTTACAACAGAATAAAGTTTAGCATACATTTTGAATCATATATTTATGGTATAGTATATAGGGTGAGGCAGATAAAGGGCCTATTAGAAATATCTCGAGAACTAAAGACAATTGAATTATGAAAATTGGAATAAGGGGGTTTTGAAGACTGATCTATTTAATGAAAATATTTTCATCTATTTGGTACTTCCGGTTATACCGGAAGTTGCTTATAACTTCGTTTTTTTTAATGGGACACCCTGTATATTTTTACTTTTTTGGATTCTCCTCGATTTCTTCTTTCTTAAAATATAAGATTTTGTAATAATATACAGGGTAGGTTAAAAGATAATTACGTTTTCTTATTAATTTCGTAGCAATATTCCCACCCTGTAGGATTGTAGTAGTTTGACATAATAAACTCTATTTATGTTCAAATGATTTTTAATATAGTCTACTATTGTTAACAATTTTTAGTGTAGCTAAATTATTAGTGTAGCTATATATTAGTGTAGCTAAATTTTTAATTTTAGTATACAGGGTGGGTCGAAACTCGGAATGAGTATTTTCTGAGTTTTCTTAAATGGAACACCCTATATTTTAGTATTGTAATGAAATGATATTTCATGGTACTTTTTACTTCTTAAGCATTCCCTATACCTAACTGCTTTAGTTTGTGCTTATTTGTTAATCGCACCAACAATCTTAACTTCGATAGTACTTTGATATCTCAACCACTATTGGCAATTTTAAGTATCAGTATAGATTAATATGTATTTATTTCCAAAAAATTATTTGTGACTGAATATTTTCACGGCCAACCTAATACAATTTCACCTATTTTGTGTTGCAATTAATGTTTGGCTTTAATCACCAATAACTCACAAATTAAAGAAGTTAGGTATAGGGAATGCTTAAGAAATTGAAACGTACCATAAAATAACATTTCATTACAATACTAAAATACAGGGTGTTCCATTTAAGAAAACTCAGAAAATACTCATTCCGAGTTTTGACCAACCCTGTATACTAAAATGAAAAGTTTAACTATACCAATAACACTTAACAATAGTAGACTATATTAAAAATCATTTGAACATTAATAGAGTTTATTATACCAATCTACTACAATCCTACAGGGTGTTAATGTTGCTACGAAATTAATAAGAAAACGTAATTATCTTTTAACCTACCCTGTATAATATTACAAAACCTTATATTTTAAGAAAGAAGAAATCGAGGAGAATCAAAAAATGTAAAAATATACAGGGTGTCCCATTTAAAAAAACTAAGTTACAATCAACTTCCGGTATAACCGGAAGTAGCAAAGAGAAGAAAATATTTTCATTAAATAGTTCATACCTCAAAACCCCTGTATTCCAATTTTCAAGATTCTCTTAGCTTTAGATCTCGAGATATTTCTAATAGGCCCTTTATCTGCCTCACCCTGTATAAATAAATAATATTTATACAATTTATATGATTTTGAGTATATTTATTTTCCCTGTTTTGACCTGGATAGAGTAAGCAACGAGAAATACTAGAAGCCACAAACTAAAGGTAATACATCAAAATCAATTAGCCCTGAGAATATTTCTTATTGGAAAGTTTTATTAAATTTGGTTTTGTTTTCAAGAGTAGCAATTAAAATAATTAATTAATCGAATTATTGAGATGCTGATCAATCTCATAACAGAGAGAAAATACAGAGCATAATAGTATGTATATGTATTTCCATTTCTTCAGAAAACATTAGACTCTGGAGTAATTACAAAGTCCATGATTTAGGGAGGTTTTCTTAACTTGAGGAAGAGTCGTTTTAATATACGTAATATAAAATTGAAACAATCTTTTATTCCCATAATATTATTTTGTTTTTGATAAAATTAAAGCCAATTAATTTTGTGCCAAAACTTTTAGGAAACACTTTAGTAATGAAAGGGGCGTTATAGGTAAATGTGTAATGTGTTGAAAGCATTAAGTTGCCATTAAGTTAGGCCAGTGAGTAAACTCATCAAGGTACGTCCAGTTAAAGTGCAGTAAGCTATCAACACATTATAATGCATTGCTGATGAAGTAATTACCGTGTTATTACCCATTACTCATTGCTAATTATTAATTTTATAAGTCGGTCGAAATCTTTACATTAGTGGCCGACACGTGTATATTAGCGAAAATACGAATGTTTATTAAAACTAAAAATTGGAAAAATTGTAAAAAATCCTTTGTAAAAGGTATAAAATTTTATTAAAATCTCTTTAAAGGGCTACATCACAACAAAACGTTTTCGATTTTTATAAAAAATCATCATCAGTGTTAGATCTAAAAATAAGTATAACCGACTTAATGAATGTAAAGTTGGTATTTAAATTTTGACTAAGGTTAGAGCAAGTTGGTTATACTTACAAACTGGATGCTAGCTGAGCCAGCAACGAAAAAGATCCGGGTAAAAACCCTTTAAATATAACATAGATGCGTTAAAAGTGCATACTTTAATAAAATGCCTTATGATGGTCACATGGCAATTAGGATAATGCCCTAAGGTAATGTATTGAAATTTCCCAACATGTGGGATCCAAATTGAGTTGTTTACATTCCAATGACTTAATGGTAACTAAATGCGAAATAAGTGATTTATTAAAACTGTCTTCTTATAACCTGATCTGGATAAATCGGGTGCGGAGACTACAGAGAAATTAAGCTATTAAACACAACACTAAAATTAACAACCAAAATAATAACAAATAAACTTAATGAAATTATAACACTAGCAAAAAAACAAGGTTTTTGTCGAAAATATAGATAGATAGATTCAATGATGTAGCTTTTAGCCTATTCAGATCTATTGTGGTCTTACATCTTCCATATGGCTCTTTGCCAGTGGCCTAATGCAAAAAATCGCACATTTGAGGGCTGTCATACTGTCATAAAAGGTGCTCTGCTCTTTCTTCCCTTAGGTGATAGAATCGGCATCATAGGTCATCAACTGCCAATCCCATCAGATTTTACTGCATGTTCAGCTTACAGTGCCCTGTTAGTAGACTTTACTTTACTTACTCGGGCAGATCATGCACCGACGCTATATTTTTATAATGAGGCAAGTGCAAGAGAACTCCCGATTCTCTTAGATCAGAAATACACCCGGTATATTTATTTTTCATGGACATTAAGAAGGCAAGACAGCTATAGCTCTAGAAATAATCAAAACGATCTAAAATATCTACCACAACAATACAATAAAACTAGAAGAACTATCTGTCCCAATTGAATCTGGCAATGGGATAAGACAGGGGATTCCCTGAGTCCGCTATTGTTCAGTCTGATTATGGATGAAATAACAATAAAAGTAAGATCTAATAAAGGAGACCAAATGGGAGAAAAACAACTTAAAACAATCTGCTAATCAGACGACGCCATACTAATTTCTTAAAATGAGGATGATTTACAACGTATGCTTTACGAAGTTAATATAACCGCCAGAAAGTTTAATAGGTGAATTTCCAAACACAAGTTAAAACGCACGGTTGTAACAGAAAATCGATTAAGATGTAAATGGGCGCTGGAGTGTCAGATAATAGAACAAGTAATACAGTTTATATATCTAGGATTAACACTATCTAAAATCAATGGAAAAATTCCAATAGTTGGCTGTATACCATAGTTTAAAAAAAAAACTTATACAGAAGTAAAAACTTCGAGTTGTATACTGGTATAAAATCGTATACGTATACGATTCGTATACGTATCGTATACGATTTTATACCAGTATACAACTTGAAGTTTTTACTTCTGTATAAGTTTTTTTCGATACTATCTAGTTACGGAAAGCTCGAAACCGAAGTGGATGGTAAATAGAGCAAACAGCGCAGCAGGATGCCCGAATTAAACAATATGGAGAAACAGAAAGAAATAAAAGGCAGAATTTACAAAACAGTCATCAGACCAATAATGACATATGCGGCTGCAACACAACCCGACACAGAGAGAACAAAAATAATACTAGAAACAGCAGAGATGAAAACCCTTAGAAAAAACGATGGTAAGGTACTATGGGACAGACCTAAAAGTACATTTAGCGTTTCCCAACCGGTGGGTCGCGACCCACTAGTGGGTCGCGGGCAGATTTCAGGTGGGTCGCGGCGTGGCTCTTACAGTAGCTGAGTGGCGTACAGAGTACAGTATTGCGTATCATCATTGACGAGGGATGGGTCGTGAATATGAAAAACCATCAGAAGGTGGGTCGCCAGACATAAAAGGTTGGGAACCACCTATACGATAGATGCCAAGGGGAAAACATCATGCACTGGTTAACAAAGAGAAGAGTAGAATGGAAGGTGGTTCCTCAATAAGAAGAAGATCGGTGAGAAGACCAAGAAAACGATGGAACGACAACTACTACTGTAGCCAAATTGAAAAACACTAAGAGACGTGTAGACTGTATCTACACAAAAAAAAGCAGAAAAAAAAAGATTTTATTGGCAATTTTTTTAATTGCTAAATTTTTGGTTTAATATATAAAAATTACTATAAAAAATAATTATTAGTTACAAATAATAATACTACTTTTACGTATTCCCAGGTTATTATATCGTGAGCCATCATCGTTTTTGTGCAATACCGTTTGTCATGAAAAACACATATTTAAAAAGTATTTATCAGAATATTGTCCCTAATGATGAAATTTAGAATTGTCGGTCATAATTACAATAAAATATAAATTTATTACAGAAATTGCCAGAAATATGATTAAATATAATATAACGATAAATATTGTATTATTAATATTTGTTTAATATAGATGGAAATTTCAGAGTGCTGGAGTCTATTTGATGTATTCGACCTAGATATCGATACATTATAAATATAACACTATAGCGATACCCTTTAATTACAATTTTTGCTAATTTTATTTTCTTAATTTTTAATAACTTTTCTCAAAACGAAACAACATTAGTCATTTAAAATTCATATGTAATACACAAACCATATGCCAACAAGGGCCGTTGATTTCGAGAAACGAAAATGTATCCCTAAACAGATTGTATAAAATTAAAGTTTTTTTCAAGGAAACACTAATTGATTACGATGTCAGATTGAAACACTCTTCATGTCAACTTCTTAAAATACAAACAGGTTCTCATATTTTAAAAGGCAGATGCAGTAATTTATGGCCCTTCTGGCCATTATCGCAAAACCGCAAACCAGTTGACATAATAGGTGGTCCGGCCAGTCAGTTTCTACACAGCATGCGAACTATTCAGACACACCCTCGCTCTCGCTAACAATACCCTTTCGAGATATATGCAAAACACCACGCTTGTTTACCCAAAATAAATAAATATATTACTGTTCGTTGTTACACTTATCTTTAATTAATTCTGTCAACACACACCACCGGAATAACACTAACAACTAATAATGTTTTTAATAGCTAAGGAGCAATTACTTAAAGTTTTCAATAGTTGGTGGGTAGGGGAGCAATACATAGATCATTTTAAAAAATATATCATACAGCCATTATTCAAACCTAATAAAGACAAAAATTTATCTAAGTCATATCGACCAATTTCGTTAATGTCGTGAGTAAGTAAACCCTTCGAAAGAATAATCAACGCTCGACTAGAATGGTTTTTAGAATCAAATTGTATTTTACCTATACTAAATTTACAATCAAGATGCAGTAGAAATAAACAAACCAAGACACGTTAAATGCCCGAATCATAATTTACAATGTATAAACTTTGGAAATCATGATTTGGGATTTACAATATATTATATAGGTTACCGGCCAAACCCGATTTCAGGACAAACTAGTTTGTCCTAGGCCCAACTAGTTTATCCTGATATAAATACACACACTTCAGGCCAAACTAGTATTGAGTTTCCTTTCCCATCTTTATTTTGTTTTTTATTAGATATCTCAGCATAGTATGAATAATCTTTGGTAAAATAAAATGCTTGCACAAAAAAGGATAATCTCGCTACAATTTTTGCTCCAAAGTTTTAAAAACATCATGCAATATATCCAGGGATAGTTTATAAATGAAAACAAGTAATTGGACTTCGTAAGTCCTAGGTTTTCACCCAAAGTAATCGAAAGTAGAATTGCAAGTCAATATTTGAACTATTCGTGTAACTAAATTTTGAGTCATCTTTATTTACATTCATAATTCATATTATATTTTGAGTGACTTTAAAACAGCACTTATGGTTGCAACTCTAAAACCGAAGTCCGATGTCAAATTTCTCATCTTAATACCATCCTTGGGTTATAAGCTTTCATTCGACACCTCATTTGCCATTATATTCGTATTAATAACGGAGCAGTTGTATTCACGGATGGACGGACAGACAGTCATGAAACTGGAAGTATATATTTGTTCTCCTCTTGCGAAGTCGCGTCGAATAATATATCACTTGTAATATTCCGGTGACTTTAAAACAGTACTTCCGGTCGCAATTTCTAAAATCGGAATTCCTAGATCAAATTTCTCACCTTTAGTACGATCCTTGGATTATAAGCTTTCATTTGACACCTCATTTGTCATACTATCTGGTACAGTGACGGAGGAATTATATTCGCGGTCGGACGGATGGACGTCCTAGGTCAAATCTCTCACCTTTAATGCCATCCTCAGCCTCACCTTGGATTATAAGCTTTCATTTGACACCTCATTTTTCGGGTCTAGGACGTTTCATCGCCGCCGTTTCGATGCCGCCAGTTCGATGCCGATGCCGGCCGATTCATCGCCAGTCAATTAATCGCTATCTGATATATTTCCGAATTTTCGACAGTTACATTATTAGTTATTTATAGTATTAATTAGGAATTCTAGGAAATGCGAGATATGACGGCGATGAAATGGACTGGCGATGAACCGGCGGCATCGAAACGGCCGGCGATGAACCGGCGGCATCGAAACGTCCCATTCCGTCATTTTTCATTCTACTTGGTATAGTGACGGATGAATTATACTCGTGGCCCGACGCACAGACAACCTAGGTCAAATTTCTCACCTTTAGTATGGTCTATTCCACGATCATACGCCTGTTTTGGATTACTTCGACAACGAATATTTTACTGTGCAAAATAAGAAGAACGAAAGTAAATTGCAAATTACATTGTTGTTTATTGGAATAATTATTAGCGCCATTGACTTTCGTACTTATTATGTTGCACAGTAAAATTTTCGTTGTCGAAGTAATCCAAAACAGGCGTATGTTCGTGGAATGACCCATACCATACTTAAATTATAAGCTTTCATTTGACCTCTCATTTGTCATTCTACCTGGTATAATGACGAAGGAGTTGAGTTCACGGACAGACAGATAGACGGACAAACGGACAGACAGACAGACGGACAAACGGACGGACGTGGACAATTTAACGTTTTCACATTTTTTTTTTTTCAAAATTGGTGAAAACAATATTAATTCGTACTCGATTTTATTCGTAAGTGTATTTTTTCTTTTAATTTTTGGAGAAAACCTCATCTTTTTATTTATTATTTTTTGAAAATTGCAATTAAGCAATTAACCCAGTCATAATTTACAATCAATTTATAAATGGTAGGGGAGCCCAAGGGGGATTTTTGAAGTTACTCGAGCGCGTCAGATTATGACATCGGGAGAAACCTTGTACCCTGTAAATGTACCCCTACCATATATTGGATGTTAATACAGGGGAGTTCCTTAAGGGGGGCCCGAAAAAAAATCTATCCTTAACAAAACTCGAAGTCGTCAGAATAAGATAAGGTAAGTTAAGTACATGCAGAACACTGTATATTTCAAAAATCTGACGGTTTGAAAAATCTTGAGTAAGGAAATGGGAGTCACAAAATTTCACAAGAAAAAAGCAAATATTTCGAGAAATAAACGACAGATCGAAAAACTAAAAAATAGCTGTTCATTATTATTTTAAAACACGACCCCCACGGAGAGGGGTGGGGGGTAGATTAAAAATTTTAAATAGGAACCCCGCGATATTTCGCGAAATAAACATCAGATCGAAAAACTGCAAAATACACGTATTCAATATTTTTGAAAAATCTATCGAATGACACCATACACGAGCCCTCACAGAGGTGGGATCGGGGGTTACTTTAAAAGATTAAATAGAAGCCTCCATTTTTTATTGCAGATTTGGATTCCTCACGTAAAAATAAGTAACTTTTATTTGATACATTTTCTCGAATTATGGATAGATGGCGCTATAATCGGAAAAAACGATTGTTGGAAATGGAAAATTAAATTAAAAAATGGAAAGTCCCCACTTAAATGGAAAATTTTACTTAACTTTTTTTGGTTTAGGACCTAATCTTCACAACCCAACAGTAGTGATGTTGATTATAGTTACTTTGGAGTATTCTTTACAAATCATTACTTTTGTATAAAGTATAATCATTTACAGTATTCGTTACTTTGATTACTATGATTACTTTTGTTATTTTTGTATTTGAGTACCGGTAATTATATCGAGAATCGTATTTCTCAGTAGGAAGGTAATTTGTATAGGTATTCCGTATTCCGATATAATAACGACCTTCACGAAGTACGAAGTAATCAGAGTAATCAAAGTAATCAAAGTAGATACAATAGTCGTTACTCGCTCTGTTACGATTGGTACGAAGTAATCAGAGTAATCAAAGTAATCAAAGTAGATATGATAGTCGTTAGTCGATCTGATACGATTTGTACGAAGTAACGATGTAATCAGAGTAATCAAAGTAACGATTTGCCTCTCTGTATAGTAATCGTTACTTTCAGTATTCGTAAGAAACGAGTACTTTGTAACGAATAGTTACTTTTTCAACATCACTACCCAACAGGTCCCCATAATGCTCGAGTAACTGCAAATTTAGCATACTTTCCTCCCCTACTGCATATAACAATGGAACAATATTTCAAGCATGTCAAAAAATTGATATTTTTCTTTACATCAACAACTTCCTTCTCTCCCTGAATATTTGCTTCTTTGCTATTTTTCTCTTTTTATGTATGTTTCTTTGTAATTATTGATCGAAACTTCAAACATTAGTTAATTAAAAATGTAATTTTCATGGCATCAATAATTGTGGCTCAGGCTCAATCCTATGTAAACTTAATACTTGTTATATTAGACATGCCATAAGAACACAGTTTCAGAACCAAATTATATGGTGCCATTAGTCATCTTAAATAGTCCTTCAAATGCACGAAATGAGTAGTTTCCACAAGATTACTCTGATGATTTGCTGACCTATGTCGGATTAGTTGATGAATACATAGTTCCAAAACACATTATAAAAGTAAATGCATTTATTGCCACATTTAACTAACATAAATAATTCTCTTTACTTAATAAAATCATATTATCTCTAATTAATCGTGTTTAACATTCAGAAAGGGTGCTGTCATCCGAGAATTTAACTACGGCAAACTTTTAGCTGAATCGTGACGAAGTTTATTTCTTTTGGTTCGTAAAATTAGGCCTGACGTTGAGAACAGAATCTTTAAATGCTACTAGGTATTGTAAAATACACTCGTAAATGGCGAGTACTATGTAAAATAGTACTTGTCTATGTCTCCTATATTTGTCTACAAACTTATATAACATTTTTTTTTATTTAATGGCATAGACATTAGTCATTCGTCAGTTAATATGACAAGTTTAAATATTGGTGAATATGAATTTGAAAAGGTAGAACACTTTAAATGTCTTGGGAGTCTCAGTTAATGAAACTAATGATAGAAGCATCGTAATTCATGAAAGAATTTAGGCAGGAAACAGAACCTACTGGAAATACAATAACTTCCTCAGAGATAAGAAGCTTACTCAGAATACTAAACTAAAAATTTACAAAGCAGCAATTAGACCAGTAATCATATGTGGTGCTAAAGTAATGTGTGTGGCACAGAAAAAGGAAGAAAGATTGAGGATCCTAGAGAGGAAAATAATTCGGAGGATAGCAGGCCCACTAAACTTAGGTAATAATGAATTTAGAAAACTCATGAACCACGAAGTAAGAGAACTTCTGAAAGGAGAAGACATCGTCAGATGTATCAAGGCACAGATACTCAGATGGATGGGACATATAGAAAGGAGAAATTCAGAAGCCGTTATCAAGAAAATTTCCAAATGGAGACCTGTATCAGGCAGACCACGAGGAAGACCCAAAACTAGATGGGAGAACCAGATAGTCGAGGACCTTAAGAAGATGGGAGTCAGAGAATGGGTAACCATAAGCAAAAACCGGAACGAATAGAGAAAAATTGTAGAAGATGCCAAATCACACAATCAATTGTAAAACCAAAATATTCATGCGGATTGATTTACCGCGAAAAACGAATAGAAAGAGCCCAATGAGGGCGGCAATCACTCCGCTAGGAGTGTAGATGCCATGATGATGATGATGATGATGATGATGATGATGATGATGATGATGATTAGTCATTCAGCCAGTTGCAATAATAGTCCAGCAACCGAAGCTTTTCACCTCGCAATTTTTACAGAATGGATCGATTTGCTTTAAAATTTGAGAATAAGTAGTAGATAGTCCAAGAATGATGATGTTTATTCGACTAGTGATATCTCTGAAGATTGGTTAAAGTCCGAATTCATAACCCTACCAAAAAAACAACGTCCGAAAAACTGTAGCGATTATAGAATGATAAGCCTTATGAGCCACACTTTGAAAATCTTTCTACGTATCAGTAGAATCAGAGATAAATGTGAAGAAGACCAGGATGAAACACAATTTGGCTTCAGAAATAAACTGGGGACCCGGGACGCACTCTTTGCACTAAATGTATTATTGCAGAAATGCCGAAACCAAAGGAACGACGCCTTTGCTGTATTTATTGACTATGAGAAGGCCTTTGACCGAGTAGATCACAAATGAATTACAATGTTAAAGGATAAAGGAGTTGATAGTCAAGATGTACGAATCATAGAAAAATTATACTGACGTCAAACAGCGACAGCTTGCATAAATGGAAAATCAACAGAAATGTGCAAAATACAAAGAGGTGTCAGACAGGGATGTATACTGTCCCCACTGTTATTCAATTTATATTCAGATTGAAAATTTAAGGAAGCGCTGCATAATTTGGAATAGTGTGTGAAAGTTAATGGAATTCTGATAAATACAATCAGATATGCAGACGATACAGTTATTTTAAGTGATAATATAAATGGATTACAACATCTTTTAAATACCATTGACACAGTGGGAAGAGAGTTTGGCCTAAATATAAACTGTTCAAAAACAAAATACATGGTATTTAGCCGTTTGGTCCATCAAGATTCACGGTTATATGTTGATGGTCACATAATTCAAAGAGTACCCAGTTTTAAATATCTTGGTTGCCATATTACTGAACAACTAGATCCAGATAAAGAGATAAAATGTAGAATCGAGATAGCCCGCACGACAATTTTTAAAAATGAGGTAATTCTTCTGTAATGATAACTTACAACTTCAACTTCGGAAGGGCATGATTAAATGTTACATTTGGTCAGTCCTCTTGTATGGTGTCGAAGCATGGACATTACAAATATCCACCATTAATCGTTTGGAGGCCTTTGAAATGTGGCTGCACAGACGTATACTGAAAATACCATGGACGGCTATGCTGACAAATGTGGCAGTCCTTAAGAGAGCATATGCTGTCCGCGAACTGCTTGATAACATCAAATATATAAAGATGGCCTATTTTGGATACGTAGTAAGGGGAGCGGATAGGAACTCCTTTGGACAGTCCTACCAGGGAAAGTGAATCAATCCCTGCCCTCCCAGGAGTTTCCTGGCCCGGGAAACTAGTACCTGCTTAGGGTCCCTTGTCCAGGGTCACGGATGAAGACCACAACGGTATCCACGGCGGAGAGGAACACCTTCGGTACGGTGTGTATGGCGGAAGTGGCGCCCCCCGATTTTAGGGTTTGTATAAAATTAAAGGGCAGGCGATACTCTTAAGCTGCAGTGAAAGCAAACCGTCTAGGAGAAGGAACACTCCAAAATCAAACCCTGGCCCTCCAAGTTGGGGGTTGAGGCATCGGGCTAACCCCTCGATACTCGTCAAAAATCTTAAAGGTTGAAAAATCCAAAATCCGGCCTCGGAACAGGACTGATATACGACGACGAAAAATGCTGCGGAAAAGGAAAATGATTTTTGCGACATGGAACGTCCAAGGGATCTAAAAGAAAACTCAAGAAGTCTTAGAAGAACTGAACAATATGAAGGTAGACATAGCTGTTATTACGAAAACCAAACGTAAAGGTCAAGGATCGGGAAATCTAGGCAAATACGACCATTTCTACATCGGAGTAACAAAAGAACGTAGAGCTCAACAAGGAGTCTCAATTATGGTACACCGTCGCTTCAGAAAATACATAACATCATGGGAAGGCATCAATGAAAGGATGATAAAAATGAATATGTGTATAAAAGGATACAGAATGACGATTCTGGGAGTATATGCAATCAACGACGATGCTATTGCAAATGTGAAAGATAACTTTTTCGAACACCTGAGTGAAGAAATCACAAAGGTGGGAAACACGAGAGAAATAATAATCCTAGGATACCTCAACAGCAGAGTAGGGAAAAAGAACAACGACAAAGTAGTTGGCAGATATGGAGAAGATAACACAAACAATAACGGAGAAAGGCTAATAGATATCTGCGACCAGAATGGACTTAGAATAATGAACGGATATTTCCAGCATAGAAATATTCATAAATATACGTGGACTCAGGAAACACGCAACTTAAAATCAGTTATAGACTATGTCATTCTTAAACAAAAAAGTCGACTTAAAACAACAGATGTGAGAGCATGTAGAGGACCAATTTGTGGCAGTGACCACTATCTCCTACGTTCAGATATTTCATTTCCACCAAAGATAGAAAAAGAAACACCGCAAGGTAATCATTCAAATGAACAGCTCCAAGAAGTACGATACAATTTGAATAGTTTACACCAAGAAAGTGTTAAAAACCTATATAAACGTAGACTGGAAGAAAAACTAATTGAAACGGAAGATAATACCAGAAATGTGAATCAGTCATACGAAAACATCAAAGAATGTATACACGCCGCTGCCTTAGAAGCACTAGGGCGATATGAAAAAACCATACATCGAAAACCGTATTGGTGGGATCAAGATATATTTCGCAGGAAATAACAAAGAAAAGAGAATTGTATCAAAAATATCTGAACACAAAAAACGTGGAAGACAGAATACATTATAAAAGAATGCAAGCGAGGGTCAGAAGAAAAATATGTCAAAAGAAAAACGAATCCTGGACAAAAAAGTGTACCATGCTAAATACATACATAGGTGAAAGCCAAAGTTCAGAAAGTTGGAAACTATTAAAAAATTTAAGAAACGACAGAAAGAAAGACATTATTCAGTCTATATCACCACAAACTTGGGAAGGATACTTTGAAGATTTACTAACGGAGACAAGAGAGCCCTTCAAACAGATACAATCCAACGGTATACAAGGCGTCAGGTTGATAGGATCACCAATCAGAGTAAATGAGAGAGAAGTCGAAACCATATGCAAACAGTTGAAGAATGGCAAATCACCTGGCCCAGGAAATATAGCTCCGGAACTCATCAAATATGGACCTAAAGCTCTAATTAAGCGGCTAAGACAACTTTTCCAGCAATGCTTGAATAACCATGAAATACCTGAAGAATGGAAAGAATCACATCTGAGCACTATCCACAAAAAGGGAGATAAATCAAAACCTGAAAACTATACAGGAATTTCAGTCACTAGTAGTATCAGCAGAATATATGGAAAACTTATTAAAAATCGAATAGAAGAAGAATACCAAAATATGGAAGCGAAGAACTGGCTGGTTTTCGCGCAGGTCGATCTAGAATAGATCATGTTTTCTCCATTACTCAGATAATTGAAAAAAAAGTTGCTCGTGGCCAAGCAGTCCATCTGATGTTTGTAGACCTTAGAAAAGCGTATGATAGTGTCCCACTGGTTAAATTATGGGAGGCACTGGAGAAAACAAATGTAAATATAGAATTGGTTGAAGCCTTAAAAACGTTGTACTACCAACAAACAACAAGAATTAAAACGGCAAATCTCATAACACCTGGATTCACAGTAACTAAAGGACTAAGGCAAGGATGCTGTATCTCACCAACACTATTCAAAATATACCTCGAAGCAGCACTTAACAAATGGAAGAAAAAATGTACGAATATGGGCATACCACTAACGGACTCAACTTTGTACACGCTGTGCTTTGCGGATGACCAGGTGATCATCGCACAGGATTCTGAAGATCTTAGTTACATGATGCGAAAACTATTAGAAGAGTTTACAGAGTGGGGTCTAGAAGTGAATATGGAAAAAACTGATTACATGAATATCGGAGGAGACCAACATAGCCTCCAAGTAGAGGAAAACCAAGAAATAAAATTATGTGAAGACTACAAATACCTGGGAGTAAAGATCACTCAAGACGGAAAATTAGATGCAGCTATTAAGGAACGAAATATACAGGGAAGGAAAGGCATATCCTTACTGAACAGCGTACTGTGGGATCAAAATATTTCTAAGGAAAATAAAAAAAGAATATATAACACTATAATAAAAAGCATCACAACATATGGATGCGAAGTTTGGCCCCTAAAAGACAGAACAGAGAAAATGCTTAGAGCAACAGAAATGGACTTCTGGCGCCATTCGGCGGGAATATCTAGACGCGACAGAATAACAAACGAGAGAGTCCGAGAAATCATGGGAGTTACACATACTATTGTTGACGACATCAGGACGAAACAACTCAGCTGGTACGGACACGTAAGGAGAATGCCGGAGAATAGAATACCAAGACAAATTCTCGAATGGCAACCAAGAGGAAGGCGCAGACCAGGAAGGCATAGAAGAAGTTGGAGAGAAGGAGTTGATAGAGAAATCAGGGACAGAGAACTCGAGGACGATCTATGGAATGACAGAACGAGATGGAGATTGGAAATCGGAAGACGTCGAAGAACGTTGTAAACCGATATTATATATATAGTAAGGGGAGACCGGTATAATATTCTTCAACTTATTATGATGAATAAAATCTAAGGACGCAGAGGAATTGGTAGAAAGCAGGCCTCTTGGTTGAAGAATATCCGGGAATGGACAGGAATAAAGAAAACAGAACACCTATTTAGAATAGCTCGAGACAGAGACAGTTTCGCCAGGTTTCGCCATGTTAATCGCCAATGTCAAGGGGACTTGATAGGGCACGTTAAGAAGTCCAAGGATCAAAATCTATATGACGCCGAAATGCGCTTTTACCATGAAGGTGGTTGCCACCCCATCTCGGGGTGGAAATTTTTTATTATATTTTGATTACAAAACTTCATAAAATCATTCATTCTAAGCAAAAAATGTTCTATACATTTTTTTTTATAAAATTAACAGTTTCCGATTTATTCGCTATTGAAAGTGTTCGCGAAGTTTATATAGAAAAAATCAATCGATATACTCATTTACGAATCACTCAATTTTTGCCGTAGAAAAATTTTTTTCAAACCAAATTCTTGGGAATTAAATAACCTACAATTTCATATCTAAACATTTTTTCGTAACTCTGATGCTAATCTTTCTATTCTGAAGAAAATGGCATTTTTTACCAAACTACCAAAAATTGGTTATTCCCTTTTAGCTCCAGTTTTTTTAGAGCTAATCATTCTAAGCCAGTCAAACTTCTAGAATATATTAATAATACATAAATAAAGAAGAATGAATAAGGCCAATTACTAAAAACACCGCTAACTTACATTATTATGGTTCCAATTGAATTTCTCCTTTTTTTTTTCAAAAAAATATATTGATTTTTTAACCATAACTTTTTTATTTTTGATATTAGAAAGTTTGGCAAAAATAATTTTGTAGGCTTTTTTAAGATCTATAAGCCTATTAATATATTTCCCCAGTCCCAGCCTATTTCCTCAGTCGCAAAAAGAGGTGACTTTGAAAGGGTTGGTAGAGGTGGATTTTGCATGTTATTACAAGTTTTAATTGTAAATAGCTCACTCAATTTTTGCAGTAGAAAAAATTTTTTGCAAATCAGATTCTTAAGCGGCGTCCTCATTGAGTTGACATTGTCGATCGACTCTGTCTATCGACACTGTCGGCCGACAAATCGAAAAAGTTTCGATGTCCACACCAGGTAGGCAGAATATTTGTCGACAGTCGAGACGAAAATGTGTGACGAAGATGACGCCATTATTGTTTGTGCCGCATGTAGGTGTAAAATATATTTAATTTATACATACCTCTGAATCCAACGTCTCTCTGGTCTTATTTTTGTCACGTAAAAATCTTAAACTTTCATAAGCAAACCATTTACTTTTGTACACATCCTTCGTGCCACTGCCAGATTTATTGCCATCCTTTGTTTTTTTTTATTTCTCTTGCTAACTGCCTTTGAAGATTTTTTATTTTTTGTTCTGCCACCTTCTTTTCTATATTAAATTCACTGGCAGTTTCCATCAAAGCATCGTGTCTCATGTTTCGGTCTTTATAAAATTTTGCTTCTAGTGTTCCTATTTGTTTTTAATTTGTAAGCTTCAATAAATGCAATCACTTTTTCTTTTTCCCATTCCATTTTGCCGACAAGTACAAAACAAGAGACTTTAGATGAGGCAGACTACGCCGCACGCTGAATTATTTTTACTGTATTTTTAAATGTCGAAGGTCAAAGGTCAAATGCACGTCCACAATTCGGATTCGACTCGACTACCCTTTGATTTTACCGACAGAGCATGGAAAACCAGTGGACAAGTCGCTCGACATCTTCTGTTGATCGACAAAGTCGATTGCTGCGTAGACACTCAGTCGAGAGTGTTGATAAACACAGTCGATCGACAACGTCGACTCAATGAGGATGCCGCTTTAGGAATTAAATAAACTACAATTTCATATTTAAATATTTTTTCGTATCTCTGATGCTAATCTGTCTATTTTGAAGAAAAGGCCATTTTTTCCAAACTACAAAAATTCGTTATTCGCTTTTAACGTCCTTGAAATTAGTGAATACTTTTTGCGACGAGAAGGGAGAAGACTACATTACTTATTGACGAGTAAGTAGTTTTTACATAGTTTCAATACAACTCACATATTACACATAGTCCAAGCTGTGGGTGAAAAATAGGTCGATTTCAGGATATAATTCAGGAATTTTTGAAACCTATCAGGTGTTGTAAAGGACGATGCCAGAAATAACTTATACTAAAATGTAACCAAAAATTTTGTGCGGTTTTTTATTTGTGATGATTTTCATTTGTTAAATTTGCAATTTTTAAAGATTTTTAATTTTGCAGCTTAGGATATTCATTTTAGAGAAACAGTTTTAAATAGAAAATTGTAGTAAATTAAAAAACCTACAATTTGAGCTATCGCAAGTTTAATTTCGTTAATACGTTATTGCAAAACAGCCTGAGAAAGGTCCAAAATGGCCGATTTTTGCAATTGCGTTATTTATTGTAAAAATAAGTTTTATGTATTTTTTAAGGCTTTAAAATGAATATCTTTTAATACTAAACATAAAAAAAATTTGTAGTGCCCGATTTGTGAACTTGTTGCTTAGATATTATAATTTGTTTATCCCAAGAGGTCAAATGTCCAAGGGTATAACTTTTGAAAAAACATCGTACAGAGTTAATCCAAGATTCACTCTCCTTCTAAAGACTTATATTTTCATATTCTGATGTAAATGAATGCGTATAACATTTTTCAACCTCTTATTTCGGTGTTGAAAATATGGGGGCAAATTTCGTTATAAACATTTAACACTGAAGCCGCCCCTGTACATCCTATGGGTTTCTAACTTGCAGATTATTGTTGCTGAAGCCAAAATAAAGATTCAGAACCAAATAAGAATATTCTACGACCAACTGAAGCAACTGAAGCCCAGATAATTGATTTTGTTTTCTTAAATCGTAATGACTTTATTTATAACAATTAAGAAATTATTTCACAATCATTGACTAAAGAAAGACTGATATTATCTTAAAATAAAAATTATTTTGACCGAAAGTTACATTTAATTATTAAAAATGATTTTTAAAGTGTAGTGGAGATTTATTTTTCGTTTCGACTGTGATTTATTGTGTCGGTTGCCCTTAGCAACGGCTAGCAACTTATAATACATTGAATCACGGTTTTTGCTTTAAGTTTTAAAGCACCGCTTGGATTGACATGAAATTTGGCAAACACATAGATAATATGTTAAAGAATAAAAATGTTATTGGGCCTCTGTGTGCTTTTGTCCTAGGGGTGAGTTTCACCCCTTATAAGGGGTGAAAAAATATATGTTCAAAATAAGTTCGGAAATGGATAAAACGTCTAATTCTAAGCACCTTTTGTTCTATAGCATTTTTTCACCATGTTAATACCTTTCGAGTTATTTTCGAGTAAATACCTTCATTTTTCAACAACAAAAAAGACACGTTTTTAGGCGGTTTTTGACAAATAACTCAAAGAGTAAGTATTTTATTGAAAAAAAAAAAATTTAACAAAAATATAGCCAATTAAAAATTGAAAAAAAAATGGTGTACGCGTGAAATCTCTAGACCCAGTAGAAACAAAGTTCTAGCTAATGAAAAAGAGGTTCATATCCGTCAAATTTCAAAGTGAATTATTTCAACGTGAAATAAACGAAAAATCATGCACTTTTTGGAGAAAAATCATTACAACTTTTTTAAAGTGTTTAAAAAATATGTATATCTGTTTTAAAAAAAATTTATAGCATCAAAAGTAAGCAAGTTACGCTGAAAATAAAGTTGATCTCTCTTTTTTTGGTCAAAAAACTCGGGAAAGTCACACCCTAATTAGCATCAAAAATGAAATTAATCAATTTTACTTCAATGTTGTTTTACTCGTGTATGTGTCGTTTATGTCTGTAAGTTTCATCGGTTCAAAGTGCTTATTTTTGAAGGGGCAGAGTTAAAAGCACATGAACTAGTCAATAATGACGAGTGTATGCAAATTTAGAACAGCCATATCTTAACAAATTTTTGCCTTCCAAAAAAAGCAAAAAATCCAATATATTCATAACAGCAAAAACTAAATTTTTTTACTCTGTGATTTTTGGTCAAATTAATAAATTTTAAGTTATTTAGAAAAAAACATTTTTTTTTAATTAACAATTAAAATAGATTTACTTTAAAACCAATTTTTTTTAAATAAGCCCTTTGAACCGATGATACTTACAGATCATATAAATAATACATGAGCAAAGTAACTTGTGAAGCGGTAATGATTAATTTGATTTAAGATGCTAATTGGGGGTTGACTTTCGAGTTTTTTGACCAAAAAAAAGAGATCAACTTTATTTTCAGAGTAACTTGCTTACTTTTGATGCTATAAACATTTTTTTAAAACAGATATAAATATTTTTTTAAATACTTTAAAAAATGATTTTTCTTCAAAAAGTGAACCTATAACCTATTTTTGAACTATGAACTTTTCTGAAAAATGAACCTATTTTTCATTAGCTAGAACTTTGTTTATACTGGGTCTAGAGATTTCATGCATACATCATTTTTTTCAATTTTTAATTCGCTATATTTTTGTTAAAACCCATTTTTTCAATAAAACACTTATTTGTCAAAAACCGCCTAAAACCGTGTTTTTTTTGTTGTTGAAAAATTAAGGTATTTACTCGAAAATAACTCGAAAGATATTAACTTGGTGAAAAAATGCTATAGAACGAGAAGTGCTTAGAATTAGACGTTTTATCCATTTCCGAACTTAGTTTAAACATATATTTTTTCACCTTTCATAAGGGGTGAAACTCACCCCCATGAAAAAAGCACACAGAGGCTCAATATCATTTTTATTCTTTAACATGTTATCTATATGTTTGCCAATTTCATGTCAATCCAAGCGGTGCTTTAAAATTTAAAGCAAAAACCGTGATACAATGTATTATAAGTTGCTAGCCGTTGCTAAGGGCAACCGACACAATAAATCATAGTCGTAACGAAAAATAAATCTCCATTACATTTTCAAAATCATTTTTAATAATTAAATGTAATTTTCGGTTAAAGTAATTTTTATTTTAAGATAACATAAGTCTTTCTTTAGTTAATGACTGTGAAATAATTTCTTAATTGTTATAAATAAAGTCACTACGATTTAAGAAAACAAAAACAATCATCTCGGCTTCAGTTGCTGGTAGAAAATTTTCATTTAGTTTTGAATCTTTATTTTGTCTTCAGCAACAATAACCTGCAAGATAAAAACTCATAGGATGTACAGGGGCGGCTTCAGTTCTAAATGTTTATAACGAATTTTGCCGCCTTATTTTCAAACCCGAAATAATAGGTTGAAAAATGTTATACGCATTTATTTACATCAGAATATGAAAATATAAGTCTTTAGAAGGAGAGTGGATCTTGGATTAACTCTGTACGATTTTTTTTTCAAAAAGTTATAGCCTTGGACATTTGACCTCTTGGGATAAACAAATTATAATATCTAAACAACAAGTTCACCAATCGCGCACTACAAATTTTTTTATGTTTAGTATTGAAAGATCTTCATTTTAGAGCCGTAAAAAATACAAAAAAATTATTTTTACAATAAATAAGGCAATTGCAAAAAACGGCCATTTTGGACCTTTCGCAGGCTGTTTTGCAATAACGTATTAACGAAATTAAACTTGCCATAGCTCAAATTTAGCTTTAATTTACTATAATTTTCTATTTAAAAGTTTTTCTCTAAAATAAATATCCTAAGCTGCAAAATTAAAAATCTTTAAAAATTGTAAATTTAACAAATGAAAATCGTCATAAATAAAAAACCGCACAAAATTGTTGGTTACATTTTAGTATAAGTTATTCCTGGCATCGTCCTTTACAACACTTGATAGGTTTCAAAAATTCCTGAATTATATTACGTTTTTTCACCCACAGCCTGGGCTAACAGGCCTTATTGTGCACCCGTGAATCAGTACTTTCGCCAAGTTTAAAATAAATCGAGTTGACGGCAACAGTTTTTTGCATTTTTCTTATCATCCCATCGTAACCAATCTCGAATTTTTTTTCTTTTAAGGTATTTTCATTGAGAATATTAAAGTACCCCTCACAAACCTTATGTAAATTAGGTCCCAGTGGATTTACTTCACACTTTAAGAAAATACTCTTTGAAGCATCCTGATGACAAGTTCTCACGGGCAGATCTCGATCTGATGGAGGGTTTTTAAGAAAGAGAGGCACAAACTCGGAAAATTATAAGATTTACCGGTATTTAAATTCCCGGAGTTACTGGTTATCTGGGAACATGTAGAGGTTAGGATCAAAGAAAAGTACTAGTAGTCTAGGACTTTTCCTGGCTATCCGATGGCGACCTTTACTTTGACCTTTAACTTGACCTTCAAGGTCATGCCAAGGTCACGCGTTCTTATTCTAGCGGGAACCTATGTTTCTAACTGCAACAATGAATAGAATGGGTATATCTACGTTTAAATATGACCTTGAAAATCGTGGTCAAGGTTATTGGGTTAATGGGTTATATATTCCACAGAAATGTAATAGAAGTTTGGAGATTTTTCCACGGCTTTACGATGCCAACGTTGAATTTGACCTTTATCATGACACTCTTGATCGTATCATTGTCGTGAGAATTTTTATTCTCATGACCCTCCCGCGGCGAAATAATTTTGTTAGGAACATAACTTTAATAAATATTGATAGGTAGCATCTGATTCACTTAAATCTAAAAATTCAATTCAAATAAACTACAGATAGGAAACAATACATTATCTAAAAGAAAAATAACATTAATGTTTGATATTGTAGTAGGTTTGAAACAGGTTTTATTACTCGTAGAATTTGAATGAACAATTTCGAGAAAACAAATTGAGAAAATGTTATATTGTATACATTTCTTATATATAAAAATAAGCAGAAATATGCGATTTCTGAAAAAAAATATGAAATTTATTTTAAAAAATGCCAGATATGCAAAAAAATGCATTTTGCATAATTATATTCCGGTATCTAGTTAAAATATATAGCAAGAAATATACAGCAAAAATTAGTTGGTCAGGTCACAACTCTCTTCGTAAAAATGAGTCTTGTTCAAAGTCTCAAGGCACATATCCACTATTTTGGCGCTTCCCGCTCCTGCAACTGCACCACATAGTGGTTACGTTGGCGCTAGGCCTCGGCGCTCTAATTGATGGCGGTTTATATGTAGAGGAGCGCATGCTGTATCGATTGGAGCAGTTGCAGTGAGCGCGGAGGGCCAACATAGTGGATACGTGTCTTAATAGTCATAAATCACCTTGGCAATTAATACTTATGACTTGAAGTTTATCAAACAAGAATTATTGAAATACTATTACAACAAGGAATATGCACGTAAGTGTCAAAGGTTATGTATTTTTCAAT
The DNA here is from genome assembly GCF_917563875.1 of Diabrotica virgifera virgifera. Classification (NCBI taxonomy): domain Eukaryota; kingdom Metazoa; phylum Arthropoda; class Insecta; order Coleoptera; family Chrysomelidae; genus Diabrotica; species Diabrotica virgifera. Next base: position 73,503,627 of record NC_065448.1, read on the forward strand.
TAAAATAATAGAAGTTTCTCTTGTTAAAGATGCCGTTAGAAAAATTCGTAGAGAAAGAAAGAACTGAAATATTCAGAAGCATGCTGTGCAAAGACATCGAAAATTCATATCTACACGATCTTATTGAAAGATATATTATACTATGTAATATAAAAGCAAAACTTCAACGAATGGATAAGCCACAATAATCGAATTTTTAATCGAGTAAAACAAGCTGCTTTTGTCAATATGGTTTGTACCAAACCTATACATTCGTATTATCTTTAAACATTGCGACTTTTATTCTATATGTATTAAAGATAAATTATACAAATATGATCCTTTTATTACTTTCATAAGTCTGACGATAAAGTAAAAATTGTAACTTCGAAACCGGTCCCAGAAATGTACCATCAATTATTATTTAATAAACTGAAAGGATTGTGGTAGAGTATTTTCTTTCCACATCACGTTTTAGTAAACTTTAAAAAGCTTCTCGTCTTGGTTGTCGTCTATTAAAGTATTGCTGATGATAAATTCTTGTTGATAGTAGCACATTTTTGTTACACTGTATATTTTGTAGCACAAAAACCGTAGCAATCAGTTTCTTCTTAGAACAATTTATGCTAGTAATAGTAAAGAAGCAACAGGAAGTAAAAAATAGTCGAATGTCAAACTTTTAAGTATCTTTAAGTGTAAATTTAGCGTTCATTAATACTTTACACACGAAAACTTAACTACGTAGGTATTTTGATATTTTCTTCAATATTAACAAATTAAGGATATGTCTAGAGTAGATATTTTATCTATTTTTTTAACTAGTTTTGATTGAATATTTTCACGGGCAACTTAATAAAATTTCACCCAATTTATCATCATTCTCTTTGCCTTATCCCTATGCGGGGTCGGCTTCCCTAATTGCATTTCTCCACACAATTCTATCTTGGGTCATATCAATGTTAATCCCCTTTACCAACATATCCTGCCTTATCGTCTCCCCCCAGGTCTTCTTTGGTCTTCCTCTCCTACTCCTTCCGGGAATCTGCACTTCAGCTGTTCTTTGTATTACGTCTCGACGTTGAACATGACCAAACCATCTTAACCTATGCTCTCTCATTTTGGCATCAATTGGTGCCACACCTAGACTTCCCCTAATATACTCATTTCTAATTTTATCCTTCTCTGTCACTCCACTTATCCATCTAAGCATTCTTATTTCCACCACATGCATTCGTTGTTCCTCTTTCTTTTTCACTGCCCAATATTCAGCTCCGTACATCATAGCCGGTCTTATGGCTGTTTTGTAGAATTTTCCGTTCAGCTTCATTGGAATTTTTCTGTCACATAACACACCACTCGCTTCTTTCCACTTCATCCATCCAGCCCTAGTTCTACTGCATGCATCTTCATCTATTTCTCCATTACTCTGTAATACCGATCCTAGGTACTTAAAGCTATTGCTTTTGACAATCATTTCACCATCCAAAGATACCATTTTATTTGTAGTAACGCCATCTTTAAATGAACATTCCAAATACTCTGTTTTTGTCCTACTAAGTTTTAAACCTTTTTCCTCCAGAGCGTGTCTCCACTGTTCCAGTTTTTGTTCTAAGTCTTTTTCACTATTTCCTATTAACACTACATCATCAGCATACATTAGGCACCATGGAATATGTACTACCCTGTAGTTTTGCTGTTATCTGGTCCAAAACTAATGAGAATAAATAAGGACTAAGCAACGAGCCTTGGTGCAATCCTACTTTCACCTGAAATTTATCAGTCTCTCCCACACCTGTCCTAACACTAGTCGTTACTCCCTCATACATATATCTCACAATCTTTACATATTCGCCAGGGACTCCTTTCTTATTGAGTGCCCACCACAGAATCTCTCGAGGAACTCTATCATATGCTTTCTCAAGATCAATGAATACCATATGAGCGTTGTGCTCTTTATTCCTGTATTTTTCCATCAGTTGCCTTACAATGAAAATTGCATCTGTTGTTGATCTGCCCTGCATAAAGCCAAATTAGTTATCGGATATTTCGGTTTCTTCACGTATCCGTCTATCAATTACTCTCTCCCATATTTTCATGGTGTGGCTAAGTAGGTTTATAGCCCTGCAGTTTGTACATTGTTGTATGTCTCCCTTGCTTTTGTAGACAGGTACTAATATACTGCTTCTCCATTCAGTATATTAGTACCTGTCTACAAAAGCAAGGGAGACATACAACAATGTACAAACTACAGGGGTATAAAACTACTTAGCCACACCATGAAAATATGGGAGAGAGTAATTGATAGACGGATACGTGAAGAAACCCTCATTTCACACAATTAATGTTGTAATTAATGTTTGTGTCAAAGAGTCGTGAATAACTCACAAATTAAAGCAATTGGGTATGGGGAATGTTTAAGGAAGAATAAAGTACCAAAAAGTAACTAAAATACAGGGTTTCATTTAAGAGGATCGGTACGTATTTTCGGCTGCAATGCTATTCAAATGGGGATTCACTTTTTTCGAATCCTGAGAAAACTAATAAGTATTTTTGAAAAATTTAAATGCAGCATGAAAGATTACCTTATTAGCGAGGGCCGAAAGTCCCTGAGAACTTCTATAATGTTTATTTTAATAAGTTACAAGGTTGAAAAACTAAGAGAAAATTTAGTGTGATTTTTAATTTCAAATATCTCATTCAAAATAAACTTTTTATTTATTCTAAGGGACTTTCGGCCCTCAGTAATAATTTAGTAAAAAAAAAAAAATCAATGGGAAAATCCCAATAGTTGGCTGTATACCATAGTTTAAAAAACCAATACAGAAGTAAAAACTTCGAGATGTATTCTGGTATAAAATCGTTTATTTAAAAACTATAAAATGTCATCGAATGCAGAACGTTTTCGTTCTAAACAGAACATCTTCAGTGCATCCTGACAAGTATTTTGAAACTAGCACACCGTAAATAGTGTTAACATCATCATATATGGTTTACATAATGTAATATGTTAAAATGTTATGACTACAAGTCGATGTTAATGGATAAAGTGGAACACATGCTAAAAGGGTGCCATGGTTCCCTGCTCGAAGATACTAGGTACTTGCCAATTCAATGGGCACAGACTCAGTTGGTCTGTGCCCATTGAATTGGCAAGTACCTAGTATCTTCGAGCAGGGAACCATGGCACCCTTTTAGCATGTGTTCCACTTTATCCATTAACATCGACTTGTAGTCATAACATTTTAACATATTACATTATGTAAACCATATATGATGATGTTAACACTATTTACGGTGTGCTAGTTTCAAAATACTCGGCAGGATGCACTGAAGATGTTCTGTTTAGAACGAAAACGTTCTGCATTCGATGACATTTTATAGTTTTTAAATAAACGATTTTATACCAGAATACATCTCGAAGTTTTTACTTCTGTATTGGTTGTTTAATAATTTAGTCTTTCATTCTGTGTTTAAATTTTTCAAAAATATTTATTGGTTTTTTCAGGATTCGAAAAAAATGAACACAATGCCGTGGTAATATTTTCCAAATCTATCTTTGTCTTACAACGCACTTAGCCGAATATAATATTGTCAGCATATATTCTCAGTCAGACACTGACAATCAGTGACAATTTTAAATATTTGACATTGCATCGGGAATATTTTGAGTTATTGATTATATATTATTGATATATAGTGTATTTGATAAATAATTGATTTAAGACGTGAACGTGAACTTAATAAAAAGTTATTTATTGTGCATTATTTGTGGAAGATCCAAGCAGAGAATACATCAGGATATTTTATTCTGTGATCCAAGTATTTTGTTGTTAAAGATGTTCAAAGTTGTAAGCGTTCCATAACAATATATTATTAAAAAATCACTTAAACACTTTTCCTCTTTTCTCGATTGAGTATTAGTTTTTGTTGTACAAATAAATTATTACAATCACTGAATACATAGTTAGTGAAAAAATTATCACATTTATTAACTGAATTAATAATTTGCAATTATAAAAATAACAGTTATCCAAGAACATTCAAAACCCACCTCTTTAAATTAATGATGACATTTTCAAGTAGAATGACATTCTAGTATTGTTTACATATCCATACCAGTGTGAATTTTACTACACATAATTTGCCGTGTAAAGACAGAAAAAGTAGGGATACACGTAAAATATTTGCGAATTATGTACCCATAGCCTTAAGTAAACTAAGAAAATATTAATTGCAAGTTTCCAATAATCATATACACATTCCTACCCGAATAGGAACAGACGTGAGCACACTTTCTTTGCATCCATTGTAGTCAAATTCTTCAACCAATCCCTCACGAATTGTATGTATAGTGGGCACTTGACTTTTAGTTATAATGTAATATATCTATAATATAACATAAAATTTCTAAGAGATATTTTGACGAATTTGACTATAATATAGAAAGTACGCTCACTTCTATTCCTATTCCGGTCGGGCTGTACTAAAATTTAATATTTGGCTATATAGACCAGGAAGCATCTGTTTTTAGGTGGATGTGAGAGGTGGCATTCGAATTTTTGCGGATAAAGTTAGGCGATAATTTCGTTAATAATAATTCTCTTATGCTCCTTCTCAAATATGCCCGGAACATTAATAAAAAAAATAAAATATTTAAAAATTCCAAAAAATTTCGTCTTTTTCTACTTTCTTTGCTTATAACTTTAAAACGATTAATTTTGCAGCAAAGTCGTTTAGGAATAAAACAAAGATAATTAAATTTTCTATCAGATACGATTGGTTAAAAACGTCTTAATTTAACACCCTTGCTGCAAAATAGCAATAAATATAAAATAAGGGGGCAAAACAAGCTTGTCCTTATTCAATGTTTTCCATCACTTAGGTTACACTTGGAACCTTCCTAATTCGCTTAGAAAATTTTTGTAATGTGCATTAAAATTGATTTACTAGATTTTGCATAACAATTTTGCAATCTAAACTTTTTTAAAAAATTAAAATTTTTTAAAATCTTGCACAACAAAACTAGAACATACAAAGATTTGTCAATTTTTTTACATATAAAGAAGCACTCCACCTATCTAATGCACTTTACAGAATTGAAATCGGATTGTTTATGCAGCCTCAGCAATGTTTTAAAGTTATAAACAATTTTTTGGCTTATAAACAAATTAGTGCTGTGTCCAGGAGGGGGTGCTACGGGTTCCTTTATTTAGATGGACTTACCCAAGTTTTTTTATGTATTTTGACCCGTAGAACACAAATTTTTTGGGTAGCAGTTGATCCGGATGTCTATAAGATTGTTATAAGCAAAGAACTTGAGGAATTACATCACATCGATTTTTCGCAAAATAAAACATTTTTTTGTATTTCTTGGGTAATTCTAAGTAAAAAATATTCTTACAAGTTTTTTCGTAGGATGCACAGTTTTCGAGATAAACGCGGTGAAACATTCAAAAAATCGAAAAATTGCAATTTTTGAACGAGAATAACGAGATTAAAAAATAAAATAGCAATTCTGCTGACAGCATTTGAAAGTTTAAGTCAAATTATATAATCCTATTTTAATTCTGTAAAGTGTATTAGATAGGTAGAGCACCTCTTTATATGTAAAAAAATTAGCCAACTTCTAAATGGTCTACTTTTTGTTCAAAAAGATTTTAAAAAATTTGAACTTTTTTAAAAACATTTACATTGCAAATTTATTATGCAAAATCTATTAGGTCGATTTTAATGAAATTTGGTAGACCATTTAAGTAAGTTATAAGAAATTTCTAAGCGAATTACTAAGGTTCTAAGTGCCACCAAAGTGGTTAAGAAACATTGAATAACAACAGGCGTATTTTGCCCCCTTATTTTGTATTTATTGCTATATTGCAGAAAAGGTAATACCTGAAGACATTTTTGACCAGTCGTATATCAAATAAAATTCAATTATCTTTATTTTACTTCTCTACGACTTTGTTCCAAAACGACCCCGTTTTGAAGTTATAAGCAAAGAAAGCAGAAAAAAATCGATGTTTTTCGAAATTTTTAAATATTTTAATTTTTTTATTAATGTTCGGGGCATATTTGAGAAGGACCATAAGTCAATTATTATTACTGAAGGTGTCACCTAACTTTATCTGCAAAAATCCGAATGCCACCTCTCACATCTAAAAATACATGTTTTTTTACAGATTAGTCCTGGTCTAATATTGATATTTTTGGACAATAGTAGGTATTATAATTATAGATATTAAAAATCGTTTGAACATAAATAGATTTTTTGATGTAGAATCTCTACAATTCTATAGGGTGTTAATATCTATTAAGAACTAGATGTTTTCGTCATAAATATTTTGGAAGTTATGTTCATCGTGGATGTACAGATAAAAAGATTTATTTTTTGTTGTTTGCGCCTGGGGGCGGCTGTTTCGGATAACAAGAATTTCGGTTAAGAGTAACATTGTTTTTTGTATTCTTATTGTATCAAATTACACAGTATTCTTGGTCAAAGTTGGTATTAAAAAATACTATGAGGTGATTTCGTAAAGTGTTATATATTTAATTGCGTTGACGATGTTGACAAATTAATGTCGAATTGTTTCCTTTATGCGATAAAAATTTACTTCTTATTCACGAAATTATTGAAGCTCTCAGCCGTTTAGTTAAACGATGTTTTGGTTAAAAAGGTTTCGGTTAACGGAGGTTTTACTGTAATTTTTCCCCACAACCTTTTGGAAATTATAGTATTCGCCGGTACATTAACAAAATTATTTTTTTTGTAGTCAACTTATTGAAAAATGATTCCTTTGCTGTAAATCTTCCAGGAATTATTTTTTTCGCCAGAACAAAAGGGGAAATAATTGTTTTCGTCGGCAGCTATTAAGAACTAAATTATTTCGTCATAAATATTTTGGGAGTTATAATCGTCGCGGACACGCATATAAGAAAAATTGTATCGCCAACACTTATCAAAGAGTTATTATTTTCACTGAAAATGTATACAGTATGGTGCAAATGAAAGGAATAAATTCGTTATATCGTAAACCGGCGATATTAAGGAAAAATCCCGAAACATGTAGATTTTGATTTTTAAATTATAATATTTTGGCATATATATGTCATACTAGTGACGTCATCCATCTGCGCCTAATGACGCAGTCGGAGATTTTTTTTAAATGGGAATAGCGGTCGTGTGCTAGCTCATTTGAAAGGTTACTCAATTCTCTATCTTCTTCAGGTTCCTTCCCCTATCGGAAGTTGGAAATCATCATCACTATTTTAATTTTATTGACCGCACTTCTGAATAATTCTAATGAGCTGCAACCGAACCACTCTCTCAAATTTCTTAGACAGGATATTTTGCGTCGTCCTGGATTTCTCTTCTCTTGTATCTTCCCTTGTATAATTAACCTAAGTAATACGTACTTCTCGCCCCTGATTATATGACCCAGATATTGATTCTTTCTAGTTTTAACAGTTTTTATGACTTCACATTCTTTCTTCATTCTTTGTAACACCTCTATATTAGTTACTTTTTCAGTCCACGATATTCTGCGGATCCTCCTGTAGCACCACATCTCAAAGGAGTTTAATTTTTTGATTTCAGACTGTGTTATTGTCCACGCTTCCATGCCGTATAGTAAAGTAGAAAAAACGTAACAACGTAGCATTCTTGTGCGGATCTCTAGATTAAGGTTACGGTTGAAAAGTAAGTTCTTCAATTTTATGAACGTGTTTCTTGCCTTTTCTATTCTAGATATGATTTCTTTTGTTTGATCTCCATCTTCGGTTAGCCACGTTCCTAAATATTTATAGGTTGTTACTCTTTCGATCGTTGTATTATTGATGATCAGGTTATCTACATTTTGTGGTTTTTTTGAGAATATCATTTATTTCGTTTTCTTGAGATTCATTTGAAGTCCGTACCTTTCACATGCATTGTATACATATTGTATTATGTACTGTAAATCTTCCATGTTAATTGCAAAAATGACCGTATCGTCCGCATATCTAATATTATTAATGCTATTTCCGTTGACCAAAATACCTTCCACAATATCCAATAAAGCGTCTTGAAATATCACTTCACTGTAGACGTTGAATAACACTGGTGAAAGTATGCACCCTTGTCGAACTGCTCTAAGTATACTTACTTCCTCTGTCAGTTCTCCTTCGACTCTTACTCTTGATTTCTGATTTTGATACAGATTCGATATAATTTGTAGATCTCTACTATCTATGTTTTTGGTCTTAAGAATACTTAAAAGCTTTTCATGTTGAACTCTGTCAAAAGGTTTTTTAAAAACTATGAAGCAAGCATATATGTTCTGATTCATATTCAGACATCGTTTCAGAACATTGACTCCGAATAATGTCAGGCTTCTCTAGTTCCTAGACCCTTTCTAAAACCCATCTGTGAATCACTTATTTCTTGTTCTAATTTCACCTGGATTCTGTTATGTATGTTTTTAAGGAAGGTTTTCAATGTGTGGCTCATTAATGCAATTTTCCGATAGTCATTGCAATCTTTAGCATTTGTGATTTTTGGAATCATTAATCATTACAAAAGTTGAGAGAAGCCATTCTTTGGGTATGTGTCCCGTCTTGTATATTGAGTTAAAAAGGTCTACCAAGACATCAATATTATCTTCATTAATTATCTTCAATAGTTCAATTGGTATTTCATCGGGTCCTGGAGCTTTTCTACCTTTTGTGTGTTTTATGGCATAAATAACTTCCTCTTTCATTATTTCTGGTCCCGTGGTTTCTCCGTCAACTTCTAATTGTTCTACTTTTTGGTCATAAAATAGGTGTTCGATGTATTCTTTCCATCTACTTAATTTGTCTTGCGTTTTAGTTATAGTGGCACCATCTGCATTTGTTAATATCCCGATTGGTTTGTTACGATTTCCTGAAATCATTTCTTTAACCTTCTTATGGGTGTTGAAAGTGGCATACCTTGCCTCACATTCCTCAATTTCTTGACATTTAATGGACATCCATGTCTCCTTAGCTTGTTTTGTGTTTTATTTGTTTATTAATTTCTTGATATTTAATTTTATCTTTGTTTTTATGTATTCTTCTTTCGTCCATCTTTTCGAGAATTTCTTGTGTCATCCATTCTTGTTTGGCAGCTTTTGTAAATGTTAATGTTTTCCGTCCCACAGTCTCTATTGTGTTCTTTATATTCTTCCATTTTGTTTCAATATCTGTAGTGTTCTTGTTTTGTTGTTTTATTTCTTGGATACTCTCATTTATTTTATTTCGAGTTTCTTGGTATGTATTTGGTTCTCTTAGTTTATCAATGTATATTTTGTGGTCTAGATCTTTTCATTAATGGTTTTCTCAATCTTACATTCATATTTGCTACTACTGGGTTGTGGTCCGAGTTTACATCTGCTCCAGTGTAAGTCTTCACTACTGTAATAGAGTTCTTGTACCTGTTCCTTATCAAGATGTAATCTATCTGATTTCTTATAATTCTATCTTTGTTGTCTCCAGGAGCTTTCCACGTGTAGAGCCGGCGATTTGGTAATTTAAACATTGTATTCATAACTACCAGTTCTTCTGTTTGGCACATCTGAATTAGTCTTTCACCACGCTCATTTCGCTCTCCCAATCCATACATTCCAACACAACACTCCACACTTCCTCTGCCCACTTTGGCATTGAAGTCACCCATTAGTATCAGAACTTCACGTTTTTTTGTTGTTTTCATTATTGTTTCCAATTGCTCGTAGAAGTCTTCTATTTCTTGTTCCTCCTTGTCAGCTGTTGGTGTATTAGTCCAGTCGGGTTAGACGAATAACAGGCCTAACCTTGCATTAGGAGCTGCCCCAAATTTTATTTTTCTAATCTTTAGGGAGGGTCAATAGTAGTGTAAATTTAAAATCTCGACTGAATTGCGCCGTTGCGTTAGCCGCCATCTTGCTTTTAAACGAGAACCGTTTTTGCTCAATACCTCCGCCATTTTCAACTTTTCGACAAAAAGTATAACAACCAAAATTGTTGAAAATGTAATTTTCTATCATTTCTATTTTTACAATTTTTTCGTGCCATAGATATTTTCCGAGTTATAGCGGAAAATAGTGATAGTGATAGTTATATATAAATAGAGCATAATTATTGAATTATCTCGTTTATTTTTAGTTTTACGACAAAATTGTTCCGATACAAAAATAGATAGAATTGAATTTTTTTGCTAAAGTTAATATTTAAGGTAGTATGCATGCGATAATGGCGCGAGCGTAAGACCTGATTGATTTTGTAGCATTGTTTTTGTTCAATATCTACGCCATTTTCAACTTAAATTGCTCCAAATATGATTTCCTACAATTTCTTTTTAACAATTTTTTTCATGCGGTTGATATTTTCCGAGTTAAGTGGGAAAATAGTAAAAAGTGGTGGGGGGAGCATAATTACTGAATTGAATCTTTTTTCCGAGCTGCCCCAAATTTTATAACTCTATCCTTTAGTGGAGATCAATAGTAGTGTAAATTTAAAATCTCGACTGAATTCCGCGGTTGCATTAGCCGCCATATTGATTTTAAAGGAGAACCGTTGTTGCTTAATATCTCCGCCATTTTCAACTTTTCGACAAAAACGGTAGGAACTAAAATTATTGGAAACGAAAATTTCCTACAATTTCTTTTCCACAATTTTTTTATGCGATCAATATTCTCCGAGTTAAGGAGGAAAATAGTGGAAGCGGAGGGGAAGCATAATTATTGAATTGTCTCATTTATTATTAACTTTACGACATAATTGTACATAAACAAAAATAAAGAGAATTATATTTTATACAATTTTTGAAACTTCCAATGAAACATCAACCAAACTAAGTACATAAAAGACAAATAATAACGTATATGGATTAAGTTCACTTAATTTTATTACCTACGGGTTTTATTGGTTGAAGTTGTCTGTCGATAATTAAGTTTCATGTCAGCTAACATATTTTAATACTTCAACAATTTTTTTTAAATTTTGGACCCCGTTGGGGGGAATTTTCCCATTCCCCCCTCTTAGACCCGCCACTGGTTCTCTCGAAAAATTTTAGTAAATCGTAATTGCAACAATTTCAGTTTTTACACTTTTTGTCGAAAAGTTGAAAATGGGGAAGATATTGAACAAAAACAATTGCTTTAAAATCAATCGGGTCTTACTCTCAAAACTTACTTTATCAAAAAAATGAAAGAGATCAAAATTGTTCAAAATTTAATTCTCTTCATTTTTGTATAGGTTAAAATTTGTTGTAAAAGTAATAATAAACGAGATAATTCAATAAATCAATAATTATGCTTTAAATGTCACTGTTTTTCCCCATAACTCGGAAAATATGGACCGCACGAAAAAAATTATAATAAACGAAATTATAGAAAATCGCATTTTCAACAATTTCAGGTGGTATATTTTTTGTCGAAAAGTTGAAAATGGTGGAGATATTGAGCAAAAACGGTTCTCATTTAAAATCAAGATGGCGGCTAACGCAACGGTCAAGTTCAGTCGAGATTTTAAATTTATACTACTATTGACCCCCCTAAAGATTAGAAAAATAAAATTTGGGGCAGCTCCTAATGCAAGGTCAAATGGTATCCCGACTGGGCTATATATATTTGAATAACATTAATTTTCCCCATATTGGTGTTAATTTGTAGCATTATAATGCGATTCGAAAGCGGGGTGAAACCAAGTACGGATTTATCTATTTCCTTGTTTACCATTATGGCCACACCATATCGGTTTGTTCGGTCAGAATATCCACTATAATATATAGCTCCGTTTCTAGTCCGTTTCTCTATACAGTAATGTAAACATTTACATAATTATTTATACAGGGTGTCCAAAAAAAATTTTTTAATTAAATTATTTGACAAAAAAAGAAGAATGTATGTAATTTATTTAATTCGAAATACATTTTACTGCTGTCAAAAAGCAGATAAAAAATGTTTATCACAAATAAGCATTGCTTTTCTCTTAAATTAAATGTTCAAACTTCCAAGAGGCAGATGGTTGGTGTGAGCTGACTTGAACATTGAATTTAATCGAAAAGCAATGTTTATTTGTGAAATAAACATTTTTTTCTGTTTTCGGGCAACAGTAAAGTTTATTTTAAATTAAGTAAATTGTATATATTCTTCTTTTTTTTTGTCAAATAATTTAATTAAAAATTTTTTTTGGACACCCTGTACAAATAATTATGTAAATGTTTATACTACTGAATAGAGAATTTAATGGCCTTTCAAATGAGCTATCACGCGACCCCTATTCCTATTTAAAACAATCATGGATTACGTCATCACGCCCAGATGAATGACGTCACTAGTATGGGGTATATGCCAAGATATCATAATTTAAAAATAAAAATCGACCTACTTCGGAATTTTTCCTTAAAGTGGCCGGTTTATGAAATAACGAATTTATTCCTTTCATTTGCACTATACTGTATACAGGGTGAGGCAGATAAAGGGCCTATTAAAAATATCTCGAGAACTAAAGGTAAGATAATCATGAAAATTGTTATACAGGGGTTTTGAGGTGTGAGCTATTTAATGAAAATATTTTGGTCTCTTTGCTACTTCCGGTTATACCGGAAGTTGATTGTAACTTCGTTTTTTTTTAAATGGGACACCCTTTATATTTTTACATTTTTGGATTCTCCTCGATTTCTTCTTTCTTTAAATATAAGGTTTTGTAATATTATACAGGGTAGGTTAAAAGATAATTACGTTTTCTTATTAATTTCGTAGCAACATTCACACCCTGTAGGCTTGTAGTAGTTTGACATAATAAACTCTATTTATCTTCAAATGATTTTTAATATAGTCTTCTATTGTTAACAATTATTAGTATAGCTAAATTTTTTCGTTTGAGTGTACAGGGTTGGTCGAAACACGGAATGAGTATTTTCTGAGTTTTCTTAAATAAAACACCCTGTATTTTAGTATTGTAATGAAATGTTGTTTTATGGTACATTTTAATTACTTAAGCACTCCCTATACCTACCTAACTGCTTTAATTTGTGAGTTATTGGTGATTCAAGCAAAACATTAATTGCAACACAAAATATGTGAAATTGTATTAGGTTGGCCGTGAAAATATTCAATCACAAATAATTTTTTGGAAATAAATACATATTAATCTAGACCAGTGGTTCCCAACCTTTTATGTCTGGCGACTGACCTTCTGATGTTTTTTCATATTCGCGACCCATCCCTCACCCATGATGATATATATTATGTACGTTATTCAGCTACTGTAAGAGCCACGCCGCGACCCACCTGATATCCGCCCGCGACCCACAAGTGGGTCGCGACCCACCGGTTGGGAAACACTGACTAGACTGATACTTAAAATTGCCAATAATGGTTGAACTGCCAAAATACCATCGAAGTTAAGATTGTTGGTGCGATTAACAATTAAGTACAAATTAAAGCAGTTAGGTATAGGGAATGCTTAAGAAATAAAAAAGTACCATGAAATATCATTTCATTACAATACTAAAATATAGGGTGTTCCATTTAAGAAAACTCAGAAAATACTCATTCCGAGTTTAGACCCACCCTGTATAATAAAATTAAAAATTTAGCTATACTAATAATTGCTAACAATAGTAGACTATATTGAAAATCATTTGAACATAAATAGCGTTTACTATGTCAAACTACTACAATCCTACAGGGTGTGAATATTGCTACGAAATTAATAAGAAAACGTAATTATGTTTTAACCTACCCTGTATAATGTTACAAAACATTGTATTTTAAGAATGAAGAAATCGAGGAGAATCCAAAAATGTCAAAATATACAGGGTGTCCCATTTAAAAAACGAAGTTATAAGCAACTTTCGGTATAAACGGAAGTACCAAGTAGATGAAAATGTTTTCATTAAATAGATCAGTCTTCAAAACCCCATTATTCCAATTTTCATAATTCAGTTACCTTTAGTTCTCGAGATATTTCTAATAGGCCCTTTATCTGCCTCACCTTATATAAATCACATTAATCATAGGTACCAGCGATATATGTTATCTTTTCGGTTGCCCCGATGTCTAGAGGAGCTTATAAAAGAAGAAGAAGAAGAAGAAGAGGGACTAAGCGAACTCACGTAATAATGTCATTCATACGTATTATTTTTCATTCTCGAAGACAATCTCGAACATGTGGATATCTTGTTAATATTACCTGATATGCATCTTGTTATTACCATAATATATTTTCTTCCGTGCATAGATAGCGCATAAGTAATCATTCATATTGTTTCGAATGCATGAGTGTATAACTAATAAATCTTTTAAGATTCTACACTATAAAATTGTTTTAAAATAATTACCCGCGAATTTTAAACTAAAAATATTGATCTTGAAATACTACATCGGTTTACTAACTGTACAATATTTAAATTTTTTATGATATCACGATATCTTTAACAAGATACACAATAATAAATATGTAATTACAATCGTTCCTCTGTTACCTCTAGGTGTCGAGGGAGGTACGTCTGGCTTTTGATCAATTTTATCCAATCTTTTCTGTTCTTTGGCATTTTTGGCTTCTTACCAAGATTTGCCATTATTTTGTAATATCTCTGCTATGTGGCTGTTCCACTCTTTTATTGGTCTCTTTCTTCTGTTTTTCCTTATAGTCTGGGCTGATTATCGGAGAATAGGCCATTTTTGGGTAAAGTTATTTACCAGCAATTTTATTGCTGGAATCGAATCTTATGATTGTATATAATATTAATAATATAGGTATGCAAAGCCCGCAGATAGTGTGCTACTTTTTTATAAACAAAATGGCGCCCGAAAATCGTGTTTTTTCAATTTTTGCTTTATAACTCCAAACTTTACACCAAAAACACCCAAATAAAAATTCACCGTAATTAAATTCTGCATAGAGACGTGTTTTTTCCGATTTACTTCGACGAAAATTTTCCCCAGAAAATGCCGGTTTTTTCAACAAAACCTTAAATTTTCACTAAAATTTTAGATAAGTAATTGTTTATCAATAATTAAATAACTTTTTAATATAAAAGCTCTTTTCGTATAGATTATAATTCACAAAGCCGATGGAAATTGAATGAACAGTTTAGCAACATTTGAATTGTTAATTAAAAATTTACGGTGGCTCTGATAACCACAATAACTATGATATATAAGAATAACTATGATTTTTGTATAAAAAGACACTGTATCTATCTAATGTACTTTACGGAATTGAAATTGGACTATTTAAGCGGCCTCAGGAATATTTTAAATTTATAAACAATTTTTTGGCTTATAAACAAATAGAATATCTCGGTAAATATTAAACTACATTAAATCATGAAAACGGTATTAAAAAAAAAAGCGGCAGAACGCTTCTTTAAAAAGGAAAAATTTTTTGAACCATCACTTTTTTATTTTCATCCTCGTTCTTCACACCAATTTTCATATCTTTAAAATAATCATAACATATATTATTGTAATACAAACTATCGATATTACGAGTGAAAATTGCCAAAAATAGTAAAATTCCAATCAAAAATTACGTTGGAGAAAATGTAATCTCTAAGTTCAAAATCGGTATACGTTAAAAAAACGCATTTTATCGGCTTCCCATGGAACAATTTTCTTCATTCTTTTTTTTGATCCCAAGTAACTCGAGTAGAGCCATCTCACTAACGCATTATTAGATGTCAAAGTTGCTTTTGTTTTGTTATAATAAATAAATTAATTTATTATAACAAAATTGTTAATTTGTTTAAATAAAGATTGTGTAAACAGCTATACAGCTTTCAAATGAGAATTTTTGTGTTTTTAACTTTAAAAGGTACACTTGTAGTAAGTTTATCTAAAAAAGTCTACAACTGGAAAAAAAGAATGTAGTTTTCTTTTCTTATAAATAAATTAATCTATTATAACAAAACAAAAGCAAGTTTGACATTTAGTAATGCGTTAGTTAAATGGCTCTACTCGAGTTACTTGGGAACAAAAAAGAAAGAGGAAAATTGCTCCATGGGAAGCCGAGAAAATGCATTTTTTTAACGTATACCGATTTTGATCTTTGATATAACATTTTCTCCAACCTGATTTTTGAATGAAATTTTGCTATTTTTGGCAGTTTTCACTCCTAATATCGATAGTTTTTATTATAATAATATATTATGATTATTTTAAATACATGAAAATTGGTGTAGAGAAAGAGGATAAAAATAAAAAGGTAATGGTTCTAAAATTATAATCTTATTGTTTATATCTTTGCCATAAATGCCGGTCAACTTTAACCGGTTGTATCTCAGGAACCACTCATCACAATTAAATGTTTTTTCTTTTAAAAAAAGCGTCCTGTCGCTTTTTTTCAATATGTACCGTTTTCATGATTTAAGTTAATTTAATATTTCCCGAGATATTCTGTTTGTTTATAAGCCCAAAATTTTTTTATAATTTTAAAATATTCCCGAGACCGCTTAAATAGTCCAATTTCAATTCTGTAAAGTACATTAGATAGACACAATGTCTTTTTATACAAAAATCATAGCTGTTCTTATGTAGCATAATTATTGTGGGTATTAGAGCGACCGTAAATTTTTAATTAACAATTCAATTGTTGCTAACCTGTTCATTCAATTTCCATCGGTTTCTGGAATTATAATCTATATGAAAAGAGGTTTTATACTACCAAGTTATTTAATTATTGATAAACAATTACTTATCTAAAATTTTAGTTGAAAATTAAATATTTTGTTGGAAAAACCGACATTTTCCGGGGAAAATTTTTGTCGTGGTAAATCGGGAAAAACACGTCTCTATGTATAATTTAATTACGGTGAATTTTTATTTGAGTGTTTTTGGTGTAAAGTTGAAATCTTTGGAGTTATAGAGCAAAAATTGAAAAAAAAACACGATTTTTGGGCGCCATTTTGTTTATAAAAAAAGTAGCACACTATCTGCGGACTTTGCATACCTATATTATTAATATATACAATCATAAGGTTCGATTCCAGCAATAAAATTGCTGGTAAATAACTTTTCCTTGTATTTTGCTAATTAGCCCAGAGTATTATTGGTTTAGCTTGCTACACTCTTTTCACTCTCCTGTTACTGTCCATGTATGTTATATGACAGACCCATGCTTATTGTTTACCCTTTATTGTTTTAAGTAACCAATATTGTGTTATCTTTGCTCACTGTCCTTGGTGAACGTCTTTTTATCTCTTTATATGGTGGTGGATGACAACATGGGATATGTACAGCAGAGAACTACTCTTGACATCATGAGATATGTAATGTACAAACGGTTCACAAAGACAGTGACCAAAAATACATTTAACTTATCGCTTCTACTAACACAAGATACATCCCGTTTCCATAATCTCCGAGTTTATTAGTATGTTAAGTCCTGACTCGGCAAACACTGTTATCATGAAAATTAAGGCTGGAAAAACCATGGAAACATTTGGATACCAATCTCAACTTTCAAGCCTGGAGGACCCCCTGAACTTTGAAATTAATTTAAACAGGATCAATTAAGTGGGTATTTAAATAAAATAAAAAACCAAAATGGTGTATTTAGGGCTTACAATACCGAGCCAAAATCTCAATACCGGTATTTGGTATTTAAAATTTCAAATACCGGGATCCTGGTATTAAAACCGGTATTATGAATAAAAAATATACGCGTTATATTTATACTATCCTCAGTTGTTATATCGACTTGTTATTAAATAATATATGACACCTATTAAATTTTGTTTTGAAATGAGTAGATGTTAACATTCCTAGAGAGTAGAAATAGATAGATACAAAAAATGTGCAAATAGAAAAACTATATATTTGGTTCTAGGATAAATTTTGCATATAGTAGGATAGGACTTTTTCTCATGAAATTTGCTATTTGTAAATTAATTTATCTTTAAAATATATTAATACAAAGATTAAATTACTGTGACAAATATTTTATATGGATTACTCTGTATTTAGACCGCTATATATTTTCAATTATTATTAATAATTCAGAAAATAAGTGAGCCTAATTTATACATCACAATACACAAAAAAATGAAAAATAGATCTGAAAATGTAAAAACAATTCTGATTAATAAATCTTTCGGCTCATTTATAAAATAAAGTAGTCTAATTTTAAATATTTAAGAATTTTTGAACTCAATTTTAAGAACTCATTTTATATATTTGTGTACACGAGATTTAATAATTTGGTTGTAGAAGCTGATATGTATCACCGTTCGCCTTAAATTAACGACATTCACGCTTTAAGAAAGCGATATACTTGACTTGTATGTGTAATGAATGTGTTTAATAAATATTTTTTACAATGATATTTGATATTGGTAGTTTATCTTCAAAAATAATTTCATGTAATAGCAAAAAATATCTTAGAAGAAAGTTTATTGTGCATCAATTCCATTTTTATAAATTAAGCTAATACCGAAATACCGGTATTTTTATTATAAATACCGGTATCGAATACCGGAAAATATCGTCCGGGATCCCGGTATTCGGGATCCCGGAATCCCGGTATTGTAAGCCCTAGGCGTATTATATAGGCTATTGATTATGTATTTTAGAAAGGAACTACAACGTTAACGGGGTTTTATTGTTTTCTATAGTCAATAGTCCTCTAGGTATAAAAAAACCGCGGAGTGCTACCGGCTACCGTGCGTATGGCTGTTTTTAAACAAAATATGGTTGTTCAAAGTTTTATACTTTTAATGATTTTTGATATATTTTACGATTATTTTTAAATTTCTCATTATAACTTTTTTTATTGTATATTTAGGTATATACATTGTGCATTAAAAAAAGCTTATTTCTTTACTTTAAAACGGTTTATTGTAAAAAAACTCTAGGCTTTTCTTAAACAAGATATGATTTTTCAAAATGTGACATATTATACATATGCAATAGGTCCCACTAAGTTGGAACCATAATAGAAAACTTTTTTATTATTAACTTTATGAAAAACAATCATGCTTTATAAAATGCTCTGCATAGTATAAAACCTATGATCCAATCATCAGATATAAAATTTTATCAATAGTGTACGAGGTACGTTAAATATATGAATCTCTCTCAAGAATAAACTACATTTATATTTCACAATATTGAAAAGTATTAGTAAGAAAAGTTATCTGGAATTAAAAATTATGTAATAATATGTAATTATTATACTCTTCTAATTATGTATAAATTAAAAAAAATTAAAATTTTTCTCAAATTACGGATATTTTGTTTAAAAATAGTCCTACAATTTTTTGCACTACATGATTTTAAAGTAAAGAAAATAAGCTTGTTTTATTCCGCAATGTATGTACCTAAATGTACAAGAAAAAAAGTCATAATGAGAAATTTAAAAAATAATCATTAAAACTATCAAAAATCATCAAAAGTATAAAACATTGAAAAAGCATAACTTGCTTAAAAAGAGCCATACTACCTTATACAATAATTGACCATTTTAAAGGTAATTGACTTCTCTTTCTACTAAATGCACCATTGCATATACCTAGAAATGCGTAGAAAAAAGTTACAGAACAATGTTTGCGAAATAATGAGGAAAATGGTCCAAAAATGCTGTGAGTGGCCAACTTTGAAAAATCCTTTTTCGGAAACCATAAATCCTACAGACTAAAGTTATAGGGCAAAAAACAAAATTGCTTTCTTTCGTGTTTTTTTCTTGCTTTTCTTTTGAATATATTTTTGTAAAAAAAAATATTTTTTACCCTAAGATGTGATATTTCCATAGTAAATTTAACCTGGAACAATTTTCCTGTAGACGTGTTTGTACCAAGAGTGCATAGAATTCACCCTAATTCACCCTGTGCCTAGGGACTAATTCACCCCTTTCTCAAAAACGCACTCATTTAAATGGTAGCACTCCGCGGTTTTTTCAAATATAGAGATCCGTTGACCATAAGAGACAATAAAATCTCGTTAACGTTGTAGTTCCTTTTAGCTCTCTTATTTTGAACATGATCAATAGCCTATATATTATGTATACGAAAAAGGCCCATTAAAAGTGTAAAAATCGTGAATACGAGGGGTGATGCATAACTTTTAAAACTATGTGTATAGTAGCTTCTTACCATCTTCTATTTAGTTCGGTTTTATCTACCGAATTCGAAGTATGCCTTCGTATACGGTAAACGCCAAGATAATCGATATAAAGCTCGAACGTTTGTTCGTAGTTTACGGCCGATTAGTTGTTAGTCAAATAAAGTACAAATAGCGATTTAAAAAATAATAAGGGTGGTAAAACTCATAACGTATAATTTCGACTTGCATGAGCGAACACGATTCGTTATCACCTCATCTAACATTTTAAACATACACGCCCGCTTATTTCGACCCGTGTATATTTTAAGGGACTTTATTTTCATTTCATGTACAAAGCTCGGCTGATATTTATTATTAATATCGTCGTATTCTAAGGTCTCTTTTATGCAAGCGTTTTTCGCTGCAGCGACAAAAAACGCGTCGTTTGTAGATAAAACAAAATAAACCTTTTGTTTGGAATTTCTTGACGCGTGTCACCTATTTGGGTCACCTGATGAGAGGTCATAAATACGCATTACTTCAAAATATAATGCAAGGGAAAATATAATGGTTGCGGAATTTGAGAGAGTGGTTTGGCTGCACCACTAATGAACTTTTTATGTCAGCTGTAAACAAGGTCAGGGTAGCCTTGATGATTTCCAATCTCCGATAGTAGTGGCACAAGAAGAAGAAGACGCGTGTCACTTTCACATTAAAATTGCTTAATAAATAAATGGCAATAGTACCGTGCAACAAGGAAATATGTGTGTATTGATGTAAAATGGATCCATGTGTTATATAGGTATAATTGGTATCATTATCATGATCATCCAACTTCTTCTCTTGTCCACTGTAGGACATAAGCCTCCTCAACACGTCTCACAGTGGTTCCAAATGCTGAAAACGTGGTCATGAGGCGAAAAAAGTCCCTATCTAGGCAATTTCATGTTTACAGTTGTTTTCTCATACTATCGTAGAGTCGTAACACGCAAGTATAAGGATCAGACTGGATGTATTCTGGTTCATAACTCAGGAGCAAGGGAACCATGCCATAGGTTATTTTAGCCGACAGAAAAAGGGAAAAAGAACGAGTAGATTGAAAACGCTGTAAAATGTTTTCTAGTTTGCAAATTTTATAGCTGTAAAGCAGATTTTTCTTTTTTAAGTATGTAGTAATATAAGATATAAGTTAACTTAAGATTTAGTAACAATATATGCCTTAAATTTGTTAATGCATAAATAGTGAAAATAAACTTGAAATAATCAAAATTTTGTAAAGATACTGATACAATAGACTACCCCAAATAATTGAAATAATATTCGAGAATAATATTTCAATCGACTATGATAGTTATCGTCTACCCTAGACTAGCTCAATCCCCGAAGTTGTGAGTCCACCTTGTCCTAATCAAAACATGAACAATGAAACTCCAGAATGGAGCAAATAAAACAATAATATTTAACTAATCATGTTAATTTTTCATAAAGACATAATTAAGTAATGTACTAAAAAAATATATACAAGACCTTGCCGAAACTTGACAGATCAGAGAGTATACTTATTCGATGGCCCTTGGTATCTGTCTGCGGGTTCTTGGTGTCTTGCTGTTGGTTTTGCGACGGGCTTTGGGGCTTGTAGATTTTCTGGCCACCAGGCCTGAAGATGTTGGTTGTTCGTTAGGTGTTTATGTGCAGCATCGATGCATCGCCGGCGACATTGGGGGCTCCAGTTTCAGAAAGTCCTTCCACGAGGTGAAGGGTTGTTCTGTGCTTTTGATTGGTCCAGAAAACTAGAACACATACAAGTATATGAGACACCAAGAAAAAATGAAAAATATCCTTGCAATTCTAAGAAATAATCCAGAAATGTTGCAGAAAGGCAAGGTTAACAAAATTAATAGTAATAAATAATATTAGTAGTTAAATAGTTGTAGATTACTACATACATATGAAAATAATAGATATAATATGAAATATATGAAAAAATCACCATGAGGTATGAAACTAGAAAGTAAGGTTATATAGGAACATAAAAAAGATTACGGGTACAGGCTTAGAAAAATGTGTACAGTTATGTTTAAACACTTACCCCAATTAAGAATGTCTGTTTGAAAATGTGGCTATGAGGCCAGACAATAATTATTGCCTTAAGTAGATTTTAAAATTAAAAGAAAAAAATATTCTTCATTTTGACAAAGAAGAAGGGTTTTACTTGACATTGACAGACTTCGTAAGTGGGGGCTTAAAATTTGAAACGAGAAAACAGTGCGACATCACAGTCATGAACCACAGAACGATTGAATAAGAATGTTCTATGCTGAGATAGAACAAGAATATTGAGATATGCCTATAAATAAAAAAGCAGGGCGCCAACCAATTTTTAACGGGGAAAACAGGTAAAACAAATAGAAGATTATTATTAAAGAATTATTAATAAAGAAGATAGAATAAAATAATTATTTAAAAATAAAATAGCAAAGATGTGACGTTTGTAACGTTACAATATATTCAAAAAGTACAAAATTCTGCATAGTTCTGCGACTAATGTTTATTAATCTTAAAATATATATTAAGAAGATACAAAATCACTTTGGTTTAGCTGCCTATAACTGCCTGTGCATTACTGGCAGTAGTTTGAATACGAAAGTGGAAAATGAAGCATATTACAAGATTCTGGCGATTCTTGAATATGTATGGGCGGTTGTACATAAGTAATAGGTTTAGAATATTATACTTCATAAAGAAAATGTATTGGTAATCAGCAATTTCAAAGGTCCGTTATAATATAAAATTTTAAACAAATATGCGTTTAAAATAAAATGGAATTTACCAGCTGAACAGACGGGGTCGTGAATTGAAAATTTTTAGAATTTCCTCTTGTCTCCTTCGCTTCAGCATCCATCTGTCTTGCAATTTTTAGAAGCCATGTAGGTGTTACCAGGAAAATGGTCCAATAAGTTTTCAATTAAATATCTTTTAGGAATATTTTTAATATTTTTCAATATTTTTAATATTTCTATATTTCTATTAGGTTGAAAACTTTGACTTTAAAATTTTCGAATTTCTTTCGGTCATATTGGATCCTCCATTCTGCTTAAAAAAATAATGTTAGATTTGCAATCAGCGACCTTAAACTGCCAAATTTGGCAAAAAAATTTGCGTTTTGATTGGTATTTTCCATTTCTTTCCGCCATTTTGTTTCTCAGAAAAAGTAATGTCAGATTCGTAATCAGCGATGCCAAAAACCCTTAAATACGAAAGTAATTCCGAAGTGTATAAACAATATACGCTTTTAAAGGTTCATGACCATGTTTTCGGCATTTGGAACGACTGTGCGTCATAAAAACAGTCATCAGGCCAATAATGACATATGCGGCAGAAACACGACCGGACAGAGAGGACAAAATGATTGGTTGAAACATCAGAGATGAAAACTCTTCACAAAATCTATGGTAAGACACTATGGGATAGAACTAGACGTACAGTACTATTAGATGAACAAAAGAGTAGAATGAAACGACCACATAAGGCATATGGCAGTGTAGAAAGAAGCCAAGTATGGAATGCCATGGCGGAGTTCTCAATACCAAAGAAACTCATCCGGATGACTAAAGTCTGTATGGAGGGTGGAATATAAAAAGTACGTGTAAATAATAAACTGTCTTACAGCTTCGAAATCAACAGTGGACTCAAACAGGGTGATGCGTTATCTCCACTACTTTTTAACCTTGTATTAGAGAAAGCCATGAGGTCAGCCGAAATAAAAACAGAGCTGTTATCGGTTCAAGGTCTCAAGCTATTACTAGCATACGCAGATGACATTGATCTCGTTGGAGACTCCATCATATCCACAAAAGCCATTTTCAACAAGGTGGATGGAGCAACAAGCGAAGTAGGGCTGAGGATTAATCAAGAGAAGGCGAAATATATGTGTATAAATAGAACAACACGAAGAGACAGGATAGGACAAAATGTGATGGTCAACACCTTCAATTTCGAAAGAGTACAACGTTTTAAGTATCTGGGGGCCGTAATCACAGCTGACAACGATGTTACTGAAGAAATAAAAGACAGAATCCAATAAGCAAATCGCTGTCTATTCGCACTGGATAAGCTTATAAAATCAAAAAATCTTACAAGAAGTTCAAGAAGATCAATATCTATAAATCCATCGTCAGACCTGTACTAACATATGGTTGCGAAACGTGGACCATGACCAAATCAAACGAAGAAAAGCTCAGACGTTTTGAACGAAAAATACTTAGAAAAATTTTCGGACCTCACCACGACATTAACACAAACCAGTATAGGATCAGAACCAACTTTGAATTAAAAGAACTCTACAATGACACCGATATTGTCCAAGAAATCAAATCACAGCAATTAATATGGGCAGGCCACGTGCACAGACTTTATAACGAGAGACATGTAAGACTGGAATGGGAGGAGATTCCTACAGGCAAAAGACCACTCGGACGTCCCAGAATGCGATGGAGAGATAACATCCAAGCAGATCTCCGAAAAATGAACATCCCATTTGACCCTAGGTTGATGGAAGACCGAACAAATTGGAAGAAAGTTGTACAGTTAGCCAGGATCCACCCAGGGTTGTAGCGCTACGTGATGATGATGATGATGATGACATAAGACGAATGACAACAAATAGAGTAGTAAGGACGGCGAGAGACGGTTTCCCAATAGGAAGACGATCAGTGGGAAGACCATGAAAACGATGGAACGACAACTTACTGGAGGCAGATTGAAAAAATAGACAGAGTCATGTCTATACAAAAAGAAGAAGATAAGGACAATGCCTTTAGAGAACGTCGATAGGCGACTAAGAACGCTATAAATTCGTTATCACCTCGTCTAACATTTTAAACATACACGCCCGCTTATTCCGACCCGTGTATATTTTAAAGGACTTTATTTTCATTTCATGTACAAAGCACGGCTGATATTTATTATTAATATTGTCGTACTCTAACGTGTTTAATCGCCCTCTTTGTTTTAGAAAGCAAGTTAGACGTTTTCGGTAAGGCTATGCTTTATTTTAACAAAGCCAGAATGATTCAGTATTCATCAAATTAAACAATGGCTCTTCTTAATGGTTTTGCAGATGCCTTATTTATACACAAGAGTTGTTTATGCTATTAAGCTTAATTTCGTACTAGGGAAGTAAAATATAAACTTTAATAACACACAGAAGACAGCACATAAAGCTGCGGTTGTACCTGCTTGAATAGTTTACACCCTTATACATATCTAGTAGCCGATTTTTTGCATTTTTGCTTCATTTAAACGCACATTTTATGTCAAAGTGACGTTAGTTACCAGTGGCGGACCCAGAATAGATCGATTAAAATTAAAAATTAAAATAAAAGGTATATAAAAAAATTAAAAACTAAATTACAATAAATATAAAAATCAAAGCGTGTGAAACTATTCAGTGACCGCAACTGTACATAGATCAATTTATAGATCGATGGATTTTGTATCGAATGTCCATAAAACTCCAGGAGATGAGTCATCCAATGAGTAATGAATTTGCACTGATATTGTATCGAATTTCTTTAAAGCTCCAGATGAAGCCCATTCTGAGTACCAGGTGAATGAGAGACTATCGTTGTTATATTTGTATTCACTGACCCTAAAAACCCTGACTCTCTAGACTCCTGGCGGTCACTATGTTCTACGTTTTGTAAAAAGACTTTCTTTTGTGGTGTCTATCCCTACCTTTTTGTATTAAATTTGTATTTAATACAAGCGGGAGTTTGTAAGTTTTCGTCTTTATTCTACAAGGATAAGAGTTTCTTCAGTCATCCAATGTATTTTACAATCATTTTTTTTTTGGGTTTTGTGTTGTTAAAGACTTCTGTGATTGCCTTCGTTGTTTTTCGGAGAAGAGAAAGAAATATTGGCGGTGTTTGTTTGGGTAGAATGAAGGAAGATTTTTAGTCAAGACCCAAAAATCGGGGAGCGGACGATCAATACTCGGCTAAGGTGAGGTGCGGTACGGACGGATTACGTTACGGAAGCGATCAATCAACACTCGACCGCAGGATGTTAGTTGTCGTCGCTCTGCATGGCATTTTATACTCTCGACCGGTGCTCCATTTCCATCGCGCATCAATGATAGTGGTCAGTTGTGGGTGGGAGTACGGGCACACAAAAAGTTAGCTGGTATCAAGTGATGACAGCGTTCGGTGACGTTATCGTTACATGTCAAGTGTAAATCCAGGAATCAGAAAGTATTATGTGGAAATTATAGACAATATTGTCTGATGTCATCAAGAAAGAGTTTTAGAACAGCTTAATTACACCGATGCGACAATATCACAAAGTTGTGACTCGCCTATTTCTTTACGCCCTGCTCAAATCTTTAGATTATTGAAATATACACTATTTTTCATGTACTTAACTTACCTGGTGTCACAAATAAGTGTGATGTTAATGCCTTTCTGATCCAAATCAATTAAAACTGTATTTCTTGTTTAAATACATTATATTTTATTCGACGGGTAACGGATATATTATTGTGTTTTCAATTTATCAATCAAAGGCAAAATGAAAATTAAATTAATTTTTTTTTAAATAACGCGGGCACATAAATTTGATACACCCTGTATATTGAGTGGTAAATATTTCTTAGAATGTAGTTTGGATGTAAGTGGATTTCTCTTTTAATGAGCTTTCCGATGAACCATTAAAGACTTTTGTGAATAATTAAAGTGAAAATAACGATGTATTTAGATTTAAAATGGAAAAAGATTGTTTAGTTTAGAGGTAATTATCAATTTCTAGAAAAGGGGTTTTATGGAGAAAGTTTGGAATTTTAGTATCTTTGTTTCAACACGAGTAAATATTGTATAGTTCTCAGAAAGTAATTAGGATGATCGGAATAATTTTGAGGGTGACTGTTTGTTTGTCGAATGGAAAAGCCGATGTCTTTTATTCTTGGCAATGTGGAAGGGGAAAAATTGATTGGATGATTGAGACAGTTTGAAAGAGAAGTCATTATGTTTTTGGCATCGATGAAGAGCGGTTCGACGCGTTTTAGTGGATAGATAGTTAGCAGATACCAGTGGCTGTTTGATAGTGGAGAATAGTGTTGAAAAGTGGAACGAGAGACAGATCAAATTGAGACGAAATACCTCTTTGATTCTGTATTATTGTGAGAAGGATAGCAGAGAGTTTTTGGAGTTGTGTTTGAATCGAGTACGTGTCAAAAGAAGCCACGGCTTGTTGGAGAATTGGTGCTGGTATGCTGACAGTTTTGAAGCTGGACAAAGGAGAGGGCTTTGATGAGTAGCCTTTAACATAGTCAACGAGGGAGAGCTGTTTTGGCTCACGAGAAGACATCAGAGTGAGTGAAGCAAAAGGTCAGTCAATTTATGTGAAAGAGATTTTTATGTTCGGAAACTAAATTTTTGAGTAAAAGGCATATGAATTAAAATTCCAATATTTCAAAAAGTAAATAGTAAATATAGGTAATCTTGCGAATACATAAATTTGTTTTGTTTAGTTTGTTTTACCAAAGTCATCGGGAACAAACCGATAAATTGTTTTTTTTTAACTATAATAAATTTAAGTGGTAAAAATTTCATTCGGACATCTGTGTCCACAAGTTTTTAGATTCGATAGATTTCAGAGTATTGATTTTGATAAATAAAAGACAATTCTGTATTTTTATTTTAATATTTTGCTTTATTTCTTTTCCCTATTTTATCCCGATTAGGATCAACTAAGAGATACTGAACCCACGAGAGAAGATATGTATAACGTGAGATAATTTGGATTTTTTTTTTGTATAAAAAGGCGTAATTTTTATGTGTGATTTGCGACAATTAAATAATTAGTCAAATAAATAATAATTAATATAAAATTAATAAGAAGCAGATCATAACAATATATGTAAATATTACAGACGAACCCGCTTATTAGAGTACCGGTTATTGGAATATCCTTTTATGGAATATAAATTCGAGGTCCCGAAACGTTTCCATTTACTCCTTAATAAATTTATCCGTTTATTGGAATATGTATCAACAAAATAATACCGCTTAATGGAGTATTTTTCAGGTCAACGAATAAATTTTTACCTAC
Source organism: Diabrotica virgifera virgifera (assembly GCF_917563875.1). Classification (NCBI taxonomy): domain Eukaryota; kingdom Metazoa; phylum Arthropoda; class Insecta; order Coleoptera; family Chrysomelidae; genus Diabrotica; species Diabrotica virgifera. Next base: position 73,531,730 of record NC_065448.1, read on the forward strand.
AATTTCCTAAAAATTTAAATTTTGTCTTGTATTAGGGTTTCACGTCAAGGGCCTCGAAGGCCTGTAGTGCTATTTTATATATTATTAGGGTTTGTCTCAGGTAATACATATTTTATTATTTTGTTATGCATACCAATTTAATCGGTCGCCGACAAATTCACAGGTCATAAACTAATTTCCGTTGTCTACAAACTATACATATTAGCACCCACTTACATGCTATAAAAATTTTAAGTAACAGTTCGCCCATCCAATCGCTTGTAATGTTATAAGACGTTTTCTGGATGGCCAAACCAATGTAATTTTTTCTACTTTTTATAATTTAGAGCAACAAGTGACTAGTGTTTTATGTAACAAAAAAAAACAAGCTACAATAATTTTCAAGTTTAACAAGACTAAAAAAGTAATTTTCTTATATAATATGTATTTTAATACGAAAATATTTACATAATCTATATATTGCATACATTTTATATTAATTTCTGTATGCATCCACAATATAATGTAATATGGTTTTTTAATAAATAATTTACGCTATTGTATTATTGACATTAAAAGACCTAAAACCATAATACATAATATATTATACATATTAACATAGTAGTTACTATTATTATGTATATTCGGTACCCTTATTACGACTAGCCACCAATTATCGGTTATTAGAATATTCCGGTTATAAGAATATTTTTGCTTGGCACGAAGGCTATCCAATAAGCGGGTTCGACTGTAATAATAATGATTCATAGCGTCTCGACCTACTACATACTAAGTTAATAACTATCTATCTATATCACAATACTTATTCCTCGGTATATTTTATACCAATCTAAATAATAAAAAAATAGAGTTCAAGTTATAAACTGATATTGTTGTTATATCTGTTCGATACCTTGAAGGTTAACATCTTATTAGGACTAAACTTTATGTTTAGACTTTTATTAATTTAGACTTTTATTATTTATGACTTTTATTAAAATATGTTTTATACAGAGCGCACTGGCGAAGCGTCCATGTAACCCCTGTTACCATTGGTAACAGTTAAAAATCTTGCAAATAAATATGTATTTTATGACGATGAATAATTCCATTTATTATTTTATTTTATTTTTACCAATAGAAATATATTATTATATTATGTGTTAATAGTACCTAATTCAGTAAATAGCCAGACACACGAAAATATTGGCGAGTTTATGTGACTCAGTTGCACTTTATTATATTCTGTTACCAGTCTCATTTGTGGTGACAATGAATGGTTATCTCGCTGTCGCTCGGGCGGCTCGGGACCGGCTAGTACTGAAAATTTTGAAGGAGCGATGGGCGTAAGCGCGCTGTGTATATCAGTAGGGCTGTTACCAGATTTAAATTTGCTAACAGTACCGATAATAAAAAGAGTGCGTGCAGTTCACCATGGATGAGTGTCGCTGCGTAATCGATCAACTACTTGAAAAGTAATTTTGATTGAAAAATAAAATGAGATTATTGAAAATGAAAGACCTATTTTAAACAATTTAAAAAAGGAATTTAAAAAATTAGCTCGATATTTTAAATTTAGTTGGTACAGTGAAAATCCTTGGTTATGTGGTTGCAAGAAAAATAGACTGTATTGTTGGCCATGTCTTCTGGTTTTTACAGAAAAATGGGTGGATCAGGTTCACGATATAAATAGTTTTAGAGTTTTAAAAAAGAGACATGAAATTTCTCCGTTACCTACATGTAAGATGTATACCCAATTTGATTCAGTTTGGCAAAACAAAAATCAAAAGTTCTCTTAACCAAGCATTTAAGCAAATATTGCTAAACATAATGAGTTTGTTAAAAAAATAGATAGGTACTCGTATATCCTTAGCTCACTTAGAATAGATATGTACCGTATGTTTTTTGGCCGAACGAGAATTAGCGTTTCGTGGTCATTTTGAGGGCGACAACTCTGACATTCGAGGCAATTACAGGGAATTGTTAACATTAATTGCCAAAAAAGATCAAAAATTTTGCCAACATCTAGAAGCATCAACTGTTTTTTCGAGAGTTTCAAGTGATATACAAAATGATATTATTGAAGCTATATACATTTAGCCATATCTTCATTTTTTTAAATAAGATTTTTTGCATCTGGTTTTGGTAACACTTTAGAAAAATTCACGCGTCGCCACTGACAGAGCGTCCTAATTATATTACATCTCTCTGTTTTAAAAAGAGATATATTCATCATCCTCTTTTAGGAGATAGAACCTTATAATATCATTTATATAGTTAAGGTCCCATATCGGCCGCTATAAGAGCTATAACTTAATAAAAATCCTATTATACACAAAAGTTCATATTTTCCCTATAGCCCGATCAGGGAACACAAAATTTTACGAAAACCTCCAAAAAAATAAAGGAAGGATGAAAATTTGGGAATAGGTAGTTGAAATTGTCTATTATCATATAAAAAAAAGTTTACAAGTACTCAAAAAGTAAGTACTCTAGCGAAAAAAATTTTCTTAGTAAAAATATAGCTTATAAAAAATTGAAAAAAATGGTGTACGCATGAGGTCTGCAGACCCAGTATAAGCAGAGCTGTAGCTAATTAAAAGTAGGTTCTTCTTCGTCAAATTCCAAATCGAATATTTCAATGTGAAATATCCAAAAAACAGAGCACTTTTCGGGGAAAATTCATTATAAGTTTTTTAGAGTGTTTAAAAAAAAAGGTTTATTTTTGTTTTTTAAAAAAATTTCTAACATTAAAAATAAGTCAGTTACGCTCAAAATATTGTTGGTCCCTTTTATTTTTTGGTACAAAAATCGCGAAAATCACCCCCTAATTAGCTTCCCAAATAAAATTATTCGTAACCGCTTCACAAGTTACTTTACTTATGTATTGTTTATATTATCTATAAGTTTCATTGGTGCAAAGTATTCAGTTTTGAAAAAAATTGGGTTTAAAATAAAACATTTTTTTTAACCCGCCATTACACGCGCTATGAGGAAATCTCTCACCATATTTGTTTATAACCAATGAAATTGTGTAAACTAATACGATAACCTTAAGCACCCAGGAATGCCTTTAGCATGGTTTATGAGAGGGTATGAAAAAGTTATAGAATATTTCAGGCGGCCAGTGTGCTGTGTGATAGTTGAAAGAAGAGACATCCCTCGTCAAGTGAGGGAATTCCTCACTGCGCGTGCAATCACAGTGAAATCACGTTTCTATTATCTCAAAGAAACTTTTAGGTTTGTATTTAATATTTAGGTAGGTTTAATTAAAATATTATTGTTTGGATTAGGTTAGGAACAGTGGCACACCGAGGGGGGGGTTGGTGGTTAAAATTCCACCCAGAGCATATAGAAATATATATAAAAGAAAGTAGGAAAATGTAACTTGTCTTTCACAAATAATACAAAAAACTTTAGGTGCCCAAGCAAACCCCTCCCAAAAACTAGGTGCGCCACTGGTTAAGAACCCATTTTTAAATTTACCTATTCTAATTGGGAAATAAGCCACAATTTAACTTGAAAAATTGATTTTATTGACGTTTCGAATTCCACCTCGGACGTCGTTATCAGAATACAAAATATTAATAGTTAATTACATAAATGCCACAAAGAAATAGCTTCAGAACAGTTTTTAATTTTAATTTGTATTTTTAGTAAAATGAATTCGCGTAAAGAACTTTAATTTCTTCAGTGGCTTGCTGAAATTGAAAATTAAGAAAACTTGCTTTTGATCTATATTATTTTTACTTTTGTTTTGTTAAATTAATAAAAAAAATTGGTTTACGAGACTTTCTGTAATATGTGAGTACAACCCATTTTATATTTATACATGTTGACATTCATTCGTCCTCGAAATAAGTCGAATTTATGTAGGTGAGGGCGACGCTCATACGCGTGCAACCACGTCACAATAGAAGACGCGTGTAACGGCGGGTTAATTTTGAAAAAAAATGGAATTGTTCATGGAATTAATTTAAAAATTATTTGTAATACCAAAAATCTTGAAGAGTAATAAAATGTACGTTTTGCTTTTCTGAATATTTTTCCTTTTTTTTTCTTGTTATACCTACTAAAATTGATTATGCTATGGCTGTTCAAAATTTGCCTAAGCTCGTGATTAGTTACTCGTTCAAGCCATTTTAACTACAGCTTTTTCAAAAATAAGCACTTTGAACCGATGAAACTTACAGATTATATAAATAATACATAAGCAAAGTAACTTGTGAAGTAGTGCAGTCACTGAAGGTGCATATGAGCTATTACCCCCGATTTCGTTGAACCTCCATCCATTTGCTGGAAAATTGGTGAGTGGTTAGAGGATATCTCAAGGAACAAAGGTGACATGGTACCAACTTGCGCTTTTACCCTGGGGGTGGGTGCCACCCCTTCTCGAGGGTGAAAATTATTTTATTAAAAATAGTCCCATAATTCGATGGAGGGACAAATCTAAGCAAAATTTTTTATATAAAGTTATTAAAATAAATCAAAATTTTTGAGTTATTAAAGATCAAAGATTTTAATTTTTCGTGAGAAAAATGCATGTTTTTAACCGATTTTTCATAAATAACTCAAAAACCATAAGTTTTTACAAAAAAGTTAATATTACCAAAATTGAAGCTAATAAAAAATGAAATAAATCTATTACTAAAAAAATGTTTTAGTGTTAACTGAAAGTGAGTTATAGGTAGTTGAATGTATATTTTGTTCGGCGAGTACCCAAATCTAAGTATTCAAGCTTAAATAACGGGAAGATAATGCATTTTATAACATAAACTTATCAAACATTTGTCAAAGTACTTAGAAATATCTATCAAATGCGTCCTCGAACAAGTTGATAGCATTAAAATTTATGCTCCGAAAATTTTTCAAAATTTATCTTTTAAAATTTTTTCCAAAAAATGTTATTGTTTTTTTTTTAATAACTCCGTTAATTTTTAGGATATCAGGTTCGCCTAAAAACCATTTGAAAGTTAATTCCAAGGGTAATTAAACGACGTTAAATTTAGTCTTTTAAACTCCTTACTTTTTTAAAAATGAAAGGTTAAATGACCCTGGTTACATGGTTTTAGTAGCAAAATTTAAGCTTTAAACGTTTCTATCTCGGTTATATTTTACCCTATAGAAATAATAAAAAAGGTAAAATATCTGATACAGAAAAAACTAAAATTTGGTTATATCCTTTTTTGCATATTGAGTATTTTTGGAGTTATTATCAAAAGAAAATAAAAATTGCGATCATTTTAAAAATTCTGATTTTTTTAAATTATACCTTTTTTTCAAAAATTTTCATTCTAAACCGGTCAAAATTGTTGATATCATTACTTATGCTAATATAAAGAAATTATTGTAAGGATTACTATAAATTTAAATTTTTGTGTAAATGGCGTACGTTTTATTTTTCAATTTTTCCTAAAAAATTCGAAAGGGTTCTCTTATTTTCATCATAACTTGCTTAATTTTAATGCTATTAACTTCTTCTGAAGCTCAATTGATAAGTAAACCGAAGTGCTTTGACAACTGTTTAATAGGTATATTTTATAAAATGCATCGTTTTTCCGTTATTTAAGCTTGAACACTTAGATTTGAGTACTCTTCGAAAAAAATTTACATTCAATTACCCATAACTCACTTTGACTTAACATTAGTTTAGTTTTTTAAGTGAGGAGTGTATTCAGTTTTTTATTATCTTCAATTTTGGTAATATTAACTTTTTTGAAAAAGCTTATAGTTTTTGAGTTATACGTGAAAAACAACTTTAAAGCATGCATTTTTTTACGAAAAAATAATATCTTTGATCTTCAATAACTCAAAAAGCATTGATTTGTATTAATAACTTTATATAACAAATTTTGCTTAGAATTTATACTTATAGCGATTTATGGTATTATTTTTGATAAAATAATTTTCACCCTCAAGAAGGGATGGCTTCCACCCCCAAGGTAAAATTGCAAGTTTGCATCATGTCACCTTTGTTGCTTGAGGTATCCTCTAACCACTCACCAATTTTCATGAAAATCGATGGAGATTCAACGAAATCGGAGGCGAAAACCTTCAGTGACTCCACTAAAGTGGTAATGATAAAATTTATTTGTGATGCTAATTAGGGGGTGATTTTCGCGATTTTTTTACCAAAAAATAAAAGTGACCAACAATATTTTGAGCGTAATTCACTTACTTTTAATGTTACAAGTGTTTTTAAAAAACAAAAATAATCCTTTTTTTAAACACTTTAAAAAAGTTAAAATGAATTTCCCCGAAAAGTGCTCCGTTTTTGGGAGCGATTTGTAATTTTATGAAGAAGAACCTACTTTTCATTAGCTACAACTCTGCTTCTACTGGGTCTACATACCTCAGAAATACACCATTTTTTTTTCAGTTTTTTATAAGCTATATTTTTGCTAAGAACATTTTTTCGCTGAAATACTTCGCCGAAAATACTATCTCCGAAAAACCGCCCAAAAAACATGTTTTTTTCTGTTAAAAATGAACATATTCACTTGCAAATAACTCGAAAAGTATCGACTTTTTTCGGGAAAAAACTCTATAGAACAAAGTTGCTTAGAACTAGTCATTTTATCCAATTCCGGACTTATTTTGAATGTATATTTTTCACCTGCGAGAGGGGGTATTCCCCTCTATTTTTAAAAAATGGAGGGGATGTAGAATTGTAAACTTTTTCTTATATAATAATAGACAATTTCAACTACCTATTCTAAAATTTTCATCCTTCCTTTATTTTTTGGGGGTCAGATTGTTCTTTGATCGGGCTACTATACTATACTGTTATTTTATATAACAAAAAATAATTCTTTGTTTTAACCCGCGAGCAGTCGCGCCGTTAGAAAAAATCCAACATTTTATCCTTTTTCGTAATAACTTGATGAAAAATTTCAACATAACTTTCCATTTGCAAGTACCTCGAGGAAGGGTGTAGTGATGCGTAGGTTTATTTTTTTCTTTTTTTCTTTTTCTTCTTCTTTTTTATTGCTTTGGTAAGAATAGATTAGCTTTAATAATTTTTAGAAATACAGTAAAACCTGTCAGTAACGGCCACTAAAAATTAACGAACTATTAGCCGATACAGAAAGGTGGTCGGTATTGCCAGTTTGTGTAGTCCACAAATACATAAAAGATAATTGGAACTTTGTTTATTTTATTATTAAAAGCAAATATAATTCTATATATGAACGGACTCTACTAATACTACGAAAAAGGGGATGTTAAGCTTTGTTAAAGAATTTTTCAATTCACTGTTATTTTTTTATAATGTCCTTTGATAATTTGAGTTTTCACAACACCATATTTTTCGATCAACTTTTGTAATCTTAAACCGTACTTATAAATAGTGACAAACATTTCCCCTTTTATGACATTTTATGACCACCACACCGACCCTAATTATTTAATCCCGTTTTAGGTAGGTACAATAGGTATTAAATATAGTATGTACTGGGAATTTCTATCAACAAGTTGACAAAAATATTTGGCCGACATTAACAGGTAAATTTCTATAAAATGTGCTTTATCTCCTGGAAACAGTTCAACAAAAAAATCTTAACTATTTATCAACTGGCGAGGCAACTTATTGGCCCACTGATACATGCCCCGGAATCTTATATGAACAAACTGGGGAATTTCCCCCATCACTTTCACTACGGTGAGCTAATAAAGAGAAATGACAGCCTATCTCGCTCACGAAGACTTTAACCAATCATTTATGTTAACGCCATATCTGAATGTCACAAATAAAATAATCAAACGAGGCTTAACTCGGCAATGTCAATTCTATCAAACAAAAGTAATGACAGTTAGTGGAAAAAATTTTCCATTAGTTTACAGTTTTTATTTTTTATTTTATTATCTTTAACGATTTGTTCTTAGTAATTTCAATTTAAGTTGGTTCCTTATCCTTCGTTGATAAAGTGTAGTTTTGTTTTAGTTACAAATAGAGTTTGTTGCAACAAGTGTAGTTTAGTACAAATCATAGAAAAGTTAGAAAAATGCATAGATAGGTAAATAGTAATTAGTTTATAACTGTTTTATCTGAAACAACAAATAAATACACGTACCTATATTTAGAAAAACATTGTCATAACTTTTTTTATATCCCTTTTCCTCACTAAATTTGACAGCAAAAATAACACATATTTTGTAACTTGGGAATTCCGAATAATTTATGAGTATTACTTAGATATTATTTAAATAAAATACTTTAACAAGCTTAGTAAGTTCTGGTATTTTATTTTAATAATATAGGTGAGATTATTTCTTGTAAAATAAGAAGATATTTTAATTAGTAACGAAAGGGCCCGCAAGAGGCGCTGAACGGATGAAATTAATGCTTGTCCATTTAAATTTCCCGCCAGATGGTGATTAGTTAACACTACGGTCGCAAGTGGCGAAAGGAACCAAATTTTTACAGTGAGTTGCCTATCTATCCGGTAATACTATATTATTAATCTATGCACTGATAGAAATACTCTCTATTCGGTAGGGATACACCGGTCACGGATTAATAAAGAAACAAACGAATCGGCAGGTCGATTGTAATATTTTAGGTATACCAGTAACATAAGCGTAGACCTCGGGTGCGTAGAGGGCCAATATCTATTTAATTATTGAATTTTTAGTAATTTTTTGATTAAAATTTAATAAACAGGATAATTTAAGGAAAAATAATAAGATAAATAATAAAATACAATGCACCCTTGTTAGAAATACCTTTCTTAGCAAAAACTTAATACTAACTTAGGAGTAAGATTATGCAAAACACCTGACTAGAACATTTTCCCGAGCAGATGCGAAGAGACTTCCTTGACTAAAAGAACAATTAGGATTTACCCGCAAGTAATATTTTAAATACGAAAAAATATATAGATTAGTGCCGATTCGATATGCGGTCTACCATCCAATATGCGGTCTACCGCAGAGTAACTAATTCGTTATGTGGTCTATCACAGAGTAGTTATTTCGATATGCGGCCACCACTAAATAATGTTAATGCATTCAGTAAATTTTGCAACTACTCGTATATACAGTATGGTGCAAATGAAAGGAATAAATTCTTTATTTCGTAAACCGATGACATTAGGGAAAATCCCGAAACAGGTCGATTTTTGTTTTTAAATTATGATATTTTGAATGAAGTAAAAGACAGACGTACTCTCAATCATTTATTGTAACTTCCGACGACCGGTTTCGCTCTCTAAACTATGCAGAGCATCTTCAGGTCAACGGTTACAAGTAACTAAATGATTCGGTTACAAGGAGGTACTACCTCAGTATTCATTAACATGATATATCTGCTTAAGTTATGCTAACGGGATATGGTGGAATAGACGGAGAATGTTGCAAAGGTAAACAAGTTTATGGAATTTGGGAATTTTTGAGGGTGAAGAGATAGTTGGTGAAAGACAACCAACAAATCTGTACCGGTTTTAAAGATTTTTATTTCTATTTATTAAAAGATTTTTGTTTTTATTTATATTTATTAAATACTTCTATTTATTAGTGTATGTGTTAGTGTAAGACTAACAACGTTTGGATCAAAACGGGTCGATATCTAATATGTATGTTAGATGTGGACGTGCAGCTGTAACCTAAATTGTTAAAGTCAATACTCCTTGATGTTTTAATGAGAGGAGTAGTGGTCGTAAAAAGAATGAAAAATCGGAAAGCTTAAAAATTGTAGCTAAAAGGGTATATTAGCAGTCATATAGTAATAACAGTAATAAATGTGAATTGATAGACAACAATGTAGGTACATGAAATTGAGATATAAATTAAAGGGTGAGAATTAGAGTAGAAAAGAAAAGAAAGGAAGGGATTAAAATTCAGTTGAAAGTAATTGATTGTAAATTGACACTATGTATTATTGATATAAGCAGTGAAGAAACATTAATAAACTATTGAAACAGATAAAAGAAAGGAATAGTAATAAAATATATTTTGGGGGTATACCTACATTGTGTTTTAAAATCTGTCAATAAACCCATTCAACATATGATATTTTGGCATATATATCATACTAGTGTCGTCATCCATCTGGGGGTGATGACGTAATCGATGATTTTTTTAAATGAGAATAGGGGTCGAGTGCTAGCTCATTTGAAAGGTCATTAAATTCACTATTTAGTCATATAAACATTTACACAATTATTTGTACAGGGCGTGCAAAAAAATTTTTAATGAAATTATTTGACAAAAAATAAGAATGTATGTAGTTTATTTAATTCAAAATACATTTTACTGTTGCCCAGAAACAGAAAAAATGTTTATTTCAAAAATAAACATTGCTTTTCGATTAAATTCAATGTTCAAGCCAGCTCCCGCCAGCCACCTGTTTCTTAGGAAGTTTGAACATTTAATTTAAGCGAAAAACAATGTTTATTTGTGATATAAACATTTTTTTACTGATTTCTAACAGCAATAAAATGTATTTTAAATTAAATAAATTATATAGATTCTTCTTTTTTTGTCAAATAATTTAAATTAAAAAAATTTTTTGGGCGCCCTGTATAAACAATTATGTAAATGTTTATATTAATAAATAGAGAATTGAATGATCCAAATGAGCTAGCACACGACCCCTATTCTCATTTAAAAAAATCATCGATTACTTCATCACGCCCATATGGATGACGTTACTAGTATGACATTTATGGCAAAATATCATAATTTAAAAATAAAAATCGACCTGTTTCAGGATTTTTCCTTAAAGTCGCCGGTTTACGAATTAACGAATTTATTCCTTTCATTTGCACCATACTGTATAGTATCAAAATAAAGCTCATTTTTTGACCTAGGTATTTTAATTACGGTACTGTCTTGGCATTTTAATTATTCAAGTGAAAGTACTTAATTACCCAAATAGGTGCAAAACCAAATTAGAGAAAGTATGACAAACTAATGCAATTTTAATAGGTAATTTAACTAAATGGGTCGACAAACAAATCAGGAATGCTATAAGAAACTATAAGGACATTTGTTTTCTTCCAGTTGAATTTATTCTGTCGAATTGGTAACGCCTTATATTGTTAATTTTGTGAGAATCTGTTCGTGCTGTTTAACCGAAAATGCCAAGACGTGTTTTAGATGTAGATACTCTAATTTGTAACCTACATAAGTACTTTATTGCGGAAAAAAACAATGGTGGTCCTTTAAAATCGGTAACGTCTGTACAACAACGCGTGTGCGATGCTTTAGAAATTAGCGAATCAAAATTAAGATCTACAATTAAAAACGAGAATAGTGAAGTGCCGGAAAACGATCACCACCATACTCGCCTGTTATTAAAAACGAACAATATGTTAGAAGGACGAAAATTTCAAATTCGTAATATCATATATCAAATGCGTGCAAATAAGGAACATGTGACTTTAGGTACAATTTTACTTAAGTTAAAAGAGAGGAAATTTGGTGACATCGGCAGAACAAGTTTATGGCAAGTCCTACATAACATAGGATTCAAATTTAAAAAAGAGGATAACAGAAAAGCGCTTTGTGAAAGAAGTTCTGTTGTACACAAGAGAATTGAGTTTCTGAGAAAATAAATATAACATATTTAAAGAAGAAGGATCAACTTTTGTATATTTAGACGAAACATGGATATTTTCTAAGGGTGCTACCAAGAGAATATGGCAAGATGACAACATAAAATCGATCAAGCATGCTAGTGGAGAAGGGAAGCGACATATAATTCTGCACGCGGGAGGGAAGACAGGCTTTATAGAAGGTGCTGATTTAATATTTTCGTCTACATCAAAAAACAGTGACTATCGTGACAATATGAACACGGAAATGTTTGTGAAATGGTTGCGTGAAAAACTTCTTCCCGGATTAAGTGAGCCCAGCGTAATTATTTTAGACAATGCGCCTTATCATTCAGAAATACTAAACAAAAGTCCAACAAATTCGTGGAATGTAGATAAGATTAAAGAATGGCTAACAAATGAACGCATATCTATTCCACAGCATATATTAAAGTCTGAGTTGTTACGTTTGGCAAAAGAACATGCAAAACCAAAAATCTTTGTGGTGGATCAGGTTACTGAAAGTTACGGGCATCAAGTTTTACGTCTTCCACCATACCACTGCCAGTTTAATCCCATCGAATATATATGGGGAATAGCAAAATAATATTACGACAACCATATTGGGCCTAATGGGTATACAGACGAAGCGGTTTGGGAAACTTGGCGAGAAGCACTTTCAATTGCAACTCCAGAAGTATGGCGGAACTGTATATACAAGTGCGAAAAATTAATTGAGGATTGGTGGATTCGTGAAAATAAAAATAACGAAATAAGCCCAATCATAATAACAATTAACGGTGACGACAGCGATGATGATGACAGCGATGGCGATGATAGTGTGAACAATAACGACTAAATCATTTTAGTAAAAAAAATTGGTACGTATATTGACTTAATAATATTTAGCATTTTACTTAAATATTTGATGTTTACATAATGCCCTGCTGTAGGATTTCCGGATCCTTTTCAAGGCGTGATTTGTTTGAAATCGAAACTATTTGTAGATATTGTAGGTACATACGTAATATTATAATATTGTTTTTAATAATTTTTATTTACGGGAAAAATACCCCATTATACATATAAACTATAAAATATACATGACTAACATAGAAAACATGCGATCTGATAAAAGAATAAAACAAGCTCAAATTAGTTTACAATGTCATATAAACGCTTTTTACACGCGTCAATTGACTTTAATTTAAAAACATCCAACGTCAATATATCACTTAAATTGATTGTGACTTTATAGAAAACCATTTTAGAGATTAAATTAAAACATCAACAATACAGCAACGTTTAGCCTTCTACCTTTTATAAGTTATAATTTGTTTTATTTTTATTATATTGATATTCATGCAACAATTAATATTAGGTATATTGATTTTTGGCTACGGATAATGAACTGTTATAAAGAATCACGAAATTATGTCGTTTAGGCTTCTGAGGCTATACAAACACCTAAAATTTAAAATTATTTGATTTATATAAGAACCTCCTCAAATAAAAAATTACTGCGCCCATGTGTAAATAGTTAAACTACAGCGGACCAGTAAATTCGTTCATTTCTTTCTTAATCCATGACCGGTGTAAGTCTACCGAATAGACTTTAAAATTCCAGACCTATTAGATTTTGCTATAATCAAAAGTATACCAATCGATCGATGTGATATTAAATCAAACTTTGACCTTAGCTCCGATCATAGTCCTATCATCATCAATGTGAGTAGTGAAATTCTGCAAAAAGTTTTCCCTCCTAGACTGTGTTCTAAACGAACTGACTGGCTAGAATTTCAAGAAATCGTAAACACCAACCTAAGTCTCAACGTAAGGCTAAAAACAGAAGAAGAAATTGAGACAGCAGTTCACGATTTCACAAATCTGATGCAAAACGCGGCCTGGAAAACAACACCTGTACATCATAAGAGAAAGACAGATGATGTTCCCAGATATACTAAGGAGTTGGTAACCGAGAAGCGTAGGGCACGCAGAATCTGGCAGCACACAAGAAACCCAGCGGACAAAACCAATCTCAATAGACTGACACACAGACTACATTCAGCATTTCAAGAATCCAGAAATACATCTTTTGAATATTTCATCAAAAACCTGACTCCCAGTGATCACTCATTGTGGAGAGCGACCCAAAAAATAAAAAGACCTGTCGTAACAGCTTCTCCATTAAGACAGAACGATAATGCATGGGCTAGATCAAATGAGGAAAAAGCAAGAGTTTTTGTAGAACACCTTGGAAAAGTGTTTGCACCAGTAGATTTATTCGAAGATGAAGAAATAAATAGCTATTTAGATGCTCCCTGTCAACTATCACCACCTGCTAGATCAATTACTCCATCAGAAATTATGGAAGAGATAAAGAAAATCAACTCCCGTAAAGCTCCAGGTTATGATATAATAGTGGGAGAAATTCTCAAACATTTACCAAGAAGAGCTATCGTGTTTCTCACTACTTTATTCAACCGAATTCTTCATCTTTCCTACTATCCAACGCAATGGAAATTTGCTGAAATTATCATAATCGCCAAATCTGGAAAGCCACCAACAGAAGCTGCCTCTTACAGACCCATAAGCCTGCTGCCTATACTCTCTAAAATCTTTGAGCGACTACTGCAAAGTAGAATAAATAGTATAACCTCCATAAATAATTTAATACCAAATCATCAATTTGGCTTTAGGGAAAAACACACCACAACTCAGCAATGCCATAGGATAGTAAATTTAATCAGAGACGGTTTAGAAAACAAGAACATTTGCACTGCAGCATTTCTAGATATTCAGCAAGCCTTTGATAAAGTTTGGCACCAAGGGCTGTTATACAAATTAAAAACAAACATGCCGAGTCAGATTTACTTACTTCTAAAATCATACCTTTCCGACAGACATTTCGATGTCAAAATGGAAAAAGATAACAGAAGCTACCAACTCATAAGGGCAGGAGTACCCCAAGGCAGTGTTTTGGGACCATTTTTGTACTTATTATACACTGCTGATATACCAACTACCAACGAAACAACTATCGCCACGTTTGCCGATGATACAGCAATAATTGCGCTTGACCATGATCCAGTAGTGGCCTCTAACAAGCTACAAAACACATATAGCTCGATTACAAAACTGGCTCCAAAAATGGAAAATCAAAGTCAACCACGAAAGATCGGCTTACATAACATTTACGAACAGACATGTAAATTGTCCACATGTTACAATAAACCACCATGTTATCCCAGTGAAGACTGAAGTCAAATATTTAGGTATTCACCTTGATCAGAAACTAACATGGAAAGCGCACATTAAAGCTAAAAAACAACAACTCCAAATAAAAACCAGACAAATGAATTGGCTTCTTGGTAGAAGATCACAATTATCCATAGAAAACAAAGTGGCAATATACAAAATAATACTAAAACCTATATGGACCTACGGGATTGAACTATGAGGATGTACGAAACCATCAAACACCAAAATTCTGCAGACATACCAATCAAAAACTTTAAGAACCATTGCAAATGCACCCTGGTATATTTCAAACCAAACATTACATGAGGACTTAAAAATACCATTCATAAAGGATGTAATAGGACTGCATGCGACCAAACATAGAAAAAGAAGTATC
The DNA here is from genome assembly GCF_917563875.1 of Diabrotica virgifera virgifera. NCBI lineage: Eukaryota > Metazoa > Arthropoda > Insecta > Coleoptera > Chrysomelidae > Diabrotica > Diabrotica virgifera. Next base: position 73,546,880 of record NC_065448.1, read on the forward strand.
AATCACAACAACGAGCTGATTTTCACGCTTTCCAATCGTCCATTACCAGTTAGGAGACTCAAGAGACAGTGGCCAGAAGACTTGTGTGAGTGACATTTGTGTTAGTGAATACAGTGGTGAATAAGGTGAACCGGCACTGGCCGGCAACACCTACAAAACATTACATAATTATCAGTTTTACTTAATACTCCTTTGTACAGAGTAGATTGTAAATTTGAAAGTTTTCAAATAAAAAAAATGTGCTTTAAAAATATGTGATTATTTGGCCGCGTCCGTATTATAAAGGTGGCCGTAAATACCAGATAATAAATAAGGGAATCTACATATAATTTGTTTGGTGAATTTTAAAATTGGCCGTTAGTACAGGTGGCCGATTTTGACAGGTGGCTGATATCACAGGGTTTACTATAGTATTTCTAACATTACAAGTAAATAAAAATACTATAACATAAAGAGTTGTTGTAAATTTGCGTCTAAATTCTTATTGTTAGACAAAATCTAACGCGCGACCGATTACGTGACTGAATAGAGCGCGACTGTTCCCGGGTTAATGTTAATATTTTTTATACAGAGTGTCCTAATTATATTAAACGGGTCTTAATTTGACGCTCTCGAATTTTTTTAAGAATAAATTTTTCATTTTAAATAATTTGACGGACTGCCCTTAACGTACACCCCTGTATTAAGAGACCATATTATGATAGGGGTCCCTACATTACAGGGTACAAGGTTTCTCTCCATGTGATTTTCTGACGCGCTCGGGTAACGCGCAAAATCCCCTCTTGTGCTTCCCTACGATACGGCCATTATCACATTTATAATATAAACCACTAACTATTTCTATGGATTATCACCGAATAAAAAAGCATATTAAATGGATTTTATCCACACCGTGATATACATAAGTGATACAACAGACCAGAAAAATCTGAAATCTATAATAGATTATAGCGTTGTAAGACAGAGAACTACAATTAAAATACAAGATGTGCGAGCAGCCAGAGGGCCATCATGTGGCACCGATCATCATATGCTAAAAGTTAAAGCGGTACTCCCAAACAAATATGAAAAAGAAAAAGAGCACATCGAGTCAAATCAGTTAATAAAACAAGTACGGTACAATCTATACAGTCTAAACCATGAGAGTGTAAAGCTATTGTATAAAAAAACGTTTAGACGAAAAATTAGAAAGTGGTAGTTTTGAAAATACCGAAGAACACTACGAACACATCAAGAAGTCCATTCATTTGGCAGCAGAAGAAGCACTGGGGAAATGTGACGAAAACCATAAAGGAATAAAACCATACTGGTGGGATGAAGAAGTAGAAAAAGAAATTACAGATAAACGTCGGAAATACCAAACGTTCCTATCAACAAAAACAGACAACGATAAAATAATTTACAAAGAAGCCCAAGCCAAAGTAAGAAAGAAGATAACTCAAGAAAAGAACGAATCATGGGAAAAGAACTGCCAAAAAATCAACACTTACATAGGAGGTAGAAGAAGCACAGAGAGTTGGAGATTAATTAAAAATATGAGAACTAATAAGAAAAAAGACGTTATATCACCAATAACAACGGAAAAATGGGAAGAATATTTAAAAAAGTTACTAACAGAACAAAGACCAGAATTTGTTAACATAGAAGACAACACGATAGGTATACATATAAATTCATCACCATTACAAATAAGTAAAACAGAGATGGAAGAACTAACCAAATCCCTGAAAAATGGAAAATCTCCTGGTCCTGGTGACATCCCTGCAGAATTAGTAAAAGCTGGCACAGACAAACTCCAAGAACAGCTAAGAAAACTCTTCCAAGATTGCTTAAATGGTGCGGAATTACCAAAAGAATGGAAATTATCTATCATGTCAACAATCCACAAAAGGAGCAGCAAGGATCAATGTGAAAATTACAGAGGAATTGCGGTAAACAGCACAATAAGTAGGATGTATGGGAAACTTATTAAGAACAAAATAGAAAATGACTATAGAGATTACGAAGCAGAGGAGCAAGCTGGCTTTAGAGCTGGGCGGTCCACAGTAGACCACCTGTACTCTATTACGCAAGTTATTGGGAAAAAAACAACCGTCCATAAAGAAGTTCACCTGGTATAGGTAGACTTAGAAAAAGCATATGACAGTGTGCCCCTCAGCAAACTATGGTCAACCCTACATCAAACCAACATTAAACATGGTCTTATCAAAGCAGTCCAAAGTCTGTATAATGGAACGACTGCAAAAATTAAAACTGGAACAAGGATGTCTGAGGGGTTTAAGGTCACGAAAGGATTGAAGCAGGGTTGTTGTATTTCGCCTACCCTTTTTAAAATTTATCTGGAACAAGCACTCAAGCTGTGGAAAAGAAAATGTAATGGCATGGGAATCCCTCTCAATGACGACACAACACTATACACTTTATGTTTCACTGATGACCAAATTCTGATTGCTCAAAATCATGACGACTTAAGTTACATGACGCGGAAGCTAATAGAAGAATATAACAAATGGGGCCTCGAAGTCAACATTAAGAAAACTGAAGCCATGTGTATTGGAGGAACAAAGCAGTCCATTACATTAGACGATGGGGTAGAAATTAAACACTGCGATGAATACAAATACCTGGGCATGAAGATAACTCAAGATGGAACACTCGATGCTGCTATAAAAGACAGAAACATACAGGGTAGAAAAGCCATATCCATGATGAACGGCATTCTGTGGGACCAGACAATATCTAAAGCGAACAAACAGCTCATATACAATAGCACACTTAAAAGTATAATCACATATGGCAGTGAAGTTTGGCCACTGAAACAAAGAGCGCAGAAAATGTTACTAGTAACAGAAATTTACTTCTGGAGAAGAGCAGCAGGTAAATCAAGAAGAGATCGGATACCGAACGAGAGAATACGAGAATTGATGGGAGTAACACATACAATAATTGATGACATAAAAACAAAACAACTGGCATGGTACGGCCATGTACAGAGAATGCCAGATGACAGGATCCCTAAACAGATTTTGGCATGGACACCACAAGGGAGAAGAAAAGAGGAAGGCCGAGAAGAAGCTGGAGGGAGGGAATTGAAAAATAACTATAGGAAAGAGAAATCCCTCCAGGTCTATGGTTAAACAGAGAAGAATGGCGGTTAGGAGTCGGAAGGCGTCGGAGAACGCTGTAAACCGATAGTAGTAGTAGTATCACCGAATAAAATGTACAATTCTGATGCTGATTGCCCCCCAAAACCTAAAGAATTCTAAAAGTTTGAATGGGAAATGTAAGAAAAAAACTCCAATTTTTGTACATAAAAATGATTGATGATGTAGAATGTAGATATTAATAGTAGCTTTTGATATTTTATTTTTATATCCTTCTTCTACTATTATTTTTTGAAAGATATAACAAAATCTACTATAAAAGTTTATCATCCTTCCGCTGAAATTTTTGTTTACATAGTTCTCCGTTCAGGGTCTAACTCCAACCTTTAGTTGACAAAAGTGGGTTACATCGATCCATCTAATTCACGCGGACCGAAAAAGAACATTGGGAAAATTATCACGCAAAAAAAATACAGTTAGAAGTCGAATTCTTAGTCAGACTATAAATTAAATAAAGGAGGAAGTAAAGCAATTCTTACAGACATGATGTGGATTTTAAGTGTAGGAATGAGAGCAGTAACGACAGGGAATATCTGGATAAGATTTTGTCCGGGTAATTTATTTTTCGAAGCAGGCACGATAGACTTTAAAACGTATTGCCTTAGGTATTCGCCCGATAATGATTTAGTGCAGATTTAAAGCGTACTAGGAAAGGATAATATTATTCATTTGAGATACCAAATTATGATAGTATGGCAGGCCAAGATGAACTTACGGGCCATCTCGAAAATAACTTATTCAAATCTGTAAGTTCGGAAGATACGGAACATTTAAATTTCTTTAAGAGGATATGCGAGAGTGCCTTTATCGATTAACTGCTACTGTTTCCACATTTAAGCCTGTTTATTGAAATTATACTTAGATGAAATAAGTAAATGTATAGAACTATGTATAGAATAATAAAATTCTCAAGAACATGATGTAAATGAAATTTTCAGAGTAATCGTCTATTAAGTCCAAATAGCTATGAAATACGGTCGTTTGTCAAGAAGTTAAAAAAAAAGTGTTACCAAAATTACAATTCATTCATGAAAAGAGAAAATGGAACACTCACTAGTGGAAAAAAATCAGTGATGGGTATATGGAAGAGACAATTTAGTGCACTACTGAATGGGCAAAGTACGGATGAGAATGATTATTTCATTCTTAGGAGATTCTGACCAATAGAAAGCTACAGAAATAGAAATTAAACTGATAATTTTTGATAATATACCGTCGTCAAGTATATTACGTCAGATGCCCTTCGTTGCTACGAGAAAATACATTCAGTGACATTAATGACAATTAATGTTTTAAAAATTATAAAAGTAATGACTTTCAACCATCAAATATTTATAACAACTGTGTGTTTAATTGTACTAATTTGTACTTACATAAATAAATTACAATAAAATCTTGGTTTTGAACAGTTTTATTCATGAAATAATCGCAACAAATTGCACTCGATCTCTAAAATTATTATCGAATTTTTGCTCTCATGACACTTTGACATAATTTCACTCCCCTTTGGGTCGTGAAATTTTCCTTATAAGACATGATGATGACATATAGGTCTGGATCCCGCGTATGAAAAAAAAGTTAATTAATAGCAAGCTGAAAATTTGCTTAAGGGTGTCTAATCTCACAAACTTTGATATATGGGAACACCGGAACAGGGGGAGTTTTAATTGTGGAATAGGTTTTAAAATTTGGAACGGTGAGACCACGAAAACGGCACATGTATTTTGTCCGACAGAACAGACTTAAACTCTCCGAACAGAGATTAAACTCTCATGCAAAAATCAGACTGCTATTTATCACCAAATGGGCGTTTTAATGAGTGGAACATGCAGAATATGTCAAATGACAGGAATTATGACAGGTGATAAAGAGCAGTCTGATTTTTGCATGAGAGTTTAATCTCTGTTCGGAGAGTTTAAGTCTGTTCTGTCGGACAAAATAAATGTGCCGTTTTCGTGGTCTGACCGTTCCAAATTTTTAACCTGTTCCACAATTAAAACTGCCCCTGTTGCAGTGTTCCCATATATCAAAGTTTATCCGACTAGACACCCTTAAGCTATTAACAAATTTTCAGCTTGCTATTAATCAACTTTTTTTCATACGCGGAATCCAGACCTAATAATAATATAATAGAACTGCCTAACGAATGAGATTAAAATATAATCAATGGACTCAAGAATAACAAAATACCGGAAAAAAAAAACAACTAGCTGCGGAAATATGGAAAACAATGGAGGGGGAGGGGGAGAAATGTTTAACGTTATCTAGAGGATATGGGAAGAGAAACATATGCCCAAAGATTGGAATGTAGCTCTCTTATGCTTCATATACAAAAAGGTGGATAGATTGGTAAATGGAAATTACAGAGGTGTTGCTCTCTTGGACACCTGTTACAAGGTATTAGCCAGGATGCTAATAGAGAGACTCGACAGATTTGCTGTTGATAAACTAGGTGTATATTAGGCCGGTTTTTAAGTAAATAGATCAGTGACAGATCAGATTTTTAAACTTAGAGAAATCCAGCTATAAGGTATTTGTATTTGTATTTGTATTTGCAAGGGTTTTTTTTGTATTCCGTCACGCGCTGTTCCTAGATTTTAAACGAGCGTATAATAGGATAAGAAGAAGTAAAATAGACGCAATGAGCTCCTTGAGCACACCCGCAAAATCGGTTAGGTTAGTAAGAATTACTTGGAATAGAACACGAAGTCAGTAGTATGGAGAGAATTCTCATTGGATGGATTTGGAGTGAACATAATGTCTTAAATAAATTAAAATAGGAGATCCGTTATCCTTCATAACTTAGTATTGGAAACAATAATCAGAAATATCTGAGATAAAACGACCGGATCCATCTTCAACACTGAGCGTCAATGTCTGGCCTTCGCCAGACTTACTGCTTTAACGAAAACAAGAAAAGAATTAAGAGGCAAAATATTTTGACCTAGAAATAAATAAGGAAAAGTCAAAGTTCCTGATACTAGAATAAAATAGAATAGAATAGAATAAAATACAGAGCAAAAAGAAGAGGGACAGTTTACTTTCATATCTAATGAATCAAGTGAATGTAATTTCTAGAGAGTGGTCCATTTTACATATCTGGGAATATGATGGGAACTGAATGCCAGATTGGTTAAGAGAAATAAAAAGATGGGAAGCCTAAGACCACTGATGAAATCCAAATATGTATCGAGAAAAACAAGGCTAAGGGTAAGAACATGCCAAAGATACATGGATGAGCGCGGTGTAAGTCGCGATCGCGGTCGCTACATGGATATCAAAACAAACCTTCATTTTCTTATGAGATCGCACATACCAAGGATGTGTCACCCGTTCACCCTCGCGACCTTGCATCGCGGTTTACAGCGATGTCGATAACAAAACAGGATACGGAAAGTATCTTCGGTGTGTTCTGCTCGTCATCGATGTAAACCTCGACTGCGATCGCGACCTATACCGCGCTCATCCATGTATCTTCGGCATGTTTTTACCCTTAGAATTTACAAAGTGATAATAAGGCCCACAGTGACGTATGGTAGCGAAGTATCGACAATGAAAAAAGCCAATATGGAGAAATTGGATAGAAGGGAAAGGAAAATACTCAGAGCTATTGGGAAGATATACATGGAAGATATACCTATAGAGCTTCAGAAATATTGGATGGTTGAATTAGACGTTAGACAAATAAACATGGAGCTAGAGGAGATAGGTTCTATATTTTCACGACTTTGTTTTATGGAATGGAAGTTTGAACCTTAAATGCTCCATCAATGAAAAAACTGGAATTATTTGAGTTGTAGGCGTATAGAAGATTTCTACAAATATCGTAAACAGAACACGTCATAAACAAAGAGGTTCTTAGAATGATGAATAAAGAAATGAAAATCTTAAATACAATCAAAACTGAGAGAATGGTATGGATGTACATGAAATGAACTTCTCAAAGCAGCCGTCTCTAAAGTCCGAATAGCTCTTAGGATTGTCAAACTCCGTCGCAAATCCGCATTTTACCACCTATGCGAGAAACAACGAAATCGGTGTTTTTTTCTATTTAAAAATTGAGTATATGTCTTAAACAAACATTTTGTTACGATTGCTTTTTTTGAAACCGCTCATAACTCGAAGAGATTCTTTTTCCAAAAAATGCAATGAGGCTAAAATTGTTTATTTTTGTCAAAACCTACAAAATGTGCTCGCAATACCTATTTTTAACTTTTTTAGTTTTATTTATAATAAATTGTAATATGGGCCATTCCACGAACATACGCCTGTCTTGGATTCCTTCGACAACGAATATTTTACTGTGCAACATAAGAAGTACGAAAGTAAATGGCGCTAATAATTATTCCAATAAACAACAATGTAATTTGCAATTTACTTTCGTTCTTCTTATTTTGCATAGTAAAATATTCGTTGTCGAAGTAATCCAAAACAGGCGTATATTCGTGGAATAGGGTATAACAAAGTATCTGCCATTGGTACAAACAAAAAAATAAGTTTTTTGTTTCAAATGGTGTAAAGATTACATTACACTTGGTTTGGATCAGTAGTCTTTTATTTTGGGGTTATTTCGTTTTTTATACATTTTTTGTGGGTGCGCTGCTCACCTAATAACAGACTAAGCTTTGCACTAAAACAAAAATACAAATCTCTACGATATACAATATACATATCGTCGATTTAGTACTAATAACTCCTCAGCCGAAAATATCAATTTTTCTGTTTATTACGTTTGGACGTATTGATTATAATCCACTGCTCTTTTGAATTATTTATTATCTAATTGTTTTTTGTCGCGTTACAAGCTACAAGGTTTGGACCATTTTAATGAAACACTTGGAAACTCCATTTGAATTGTAGATAAAATAAATACCATTATTGTGGTAGGGGAGCCCAAGCGGGGATTTTTGCAGTTACTCTAGCGCGTCAGATTATCATAATATGGGGAGAAACCTGGTGCCCTGCAAATGTACCTCTACCATATATTGGCTCTTAACACAGGGGAGTTCGTTAACGGGGCCCGAAAAAAAAGCTATCCTTAAAAATACTCGAAATGGTCAGATTAAGATAAGGTAAGTTAAATACATGCAAAAGAGTGTATATTTAAAAAATCTGACGATTTGAGCGGGAAGTAAGGACATGGACGAGTTAAAAACTTTTACAAAAAAAGCGAATAATTCGCAAAATGAACATTAGATCGTTAAACTAAAAAAATCGTGTTCAATATTTTTCAAAAATCTATCGAATGATACCAAACATGACCCCCCACGGAGAGGAGTGAGGGGTAAATTTAAAATTTTAAATACAAATCCCCGATATTTCGTAAAATAAACATTAGATTGAAAAACTGCACAATACACTTAATCAATGCTTTTGAAAAATCTATCGAATGGTACCAAACACGACCCCCCACGGAAGTGGGGTGGGGGGTTACTTTAAAATCTTAAATAGGCGCCCCAAATTTTTATTCCAGATTTGGATTCTTTACGTAAAAATAAGCAACTTTTATTCGAAACATTTTTTCGAATTATGGATAGATGGCTCTATAATCGGAAAAAACGATTGTTGAAAATGGAAAATTAAATTAAAAATGGATAAGTCCCCACTAAAATGGAAAACTTTACTTAAATTTTTTTGGTTTTAAGACCTAGTCTTCACAACCCAATAGGTCCCCAAAGCGCTCGAGTGACTGCAAATTTAGCATACTTTGCTCCCCTACCACCACAGACTTTTAGGTTGTATAACCATAATATGCGACGAGTTTATAAACTTCATTTTTTGGACATCTTGGATATTAAAGCACCCTAATATGTCTGTGTAGATATTGGCATTGAATCCGACCCGGTCATTCTACCTGGTATAGTGAAGAAGGAGTTATATTCGCGGTAGGACGGACAGGCGGACAGACAACCTATGTCCAATTTCTCACCTTCAGTACCATCCTTGGATTATAAGCTTTCATTTGACACCTGATTTATCATTCTACGTGGTATAGTAACGGAGGAGTTATATTCGCGGTCAGACAGACAGACGGACAGACAACCTAGGTCTAATTTCTTACCTTTAGTACTATCCTTGGATTATAAGCTTTAATTTGACACCTCATTTGTAATTATACCTAGTATAATGACGAAGAAGTAAATGTTATTATTCTATTATTCTTGTAGGTACATTTAACATTGATTGAAATTATGAAAGAAATATATAGAAAACAGCATGGCAACACTGTGATGCACAAACATAAAAATTCAGCCACATTCAGCTGTGCCGGCTGTGCGTTACATAGGGTGCTTTAAAATCCAAGATGTCCCATTTTTTGATATAATATCTGTATGATTACACGACACTCCTTTGACATGACACTAGCTAATTCCTGGTTAGAGTATAAGCTGAATGTTTCGGAATACATAAACTGCAGTTCATAAATTTCGATAAACTTTTGCATAATGTTTACAGCATAGAGGACCACCAAAAAGAGGACGTCCCTTAAACGAAAATGAATGTAGCGTTCAATCTGTTAAAATTTGGCGTGAATCAATTCGTATCACGGAGACTAGGTATGATTATTAAGTGCATTTGCCTATTTTTTATAACAATAAATAGGATAGCAAATGCAAGATGCAAAAATGGTCCAAAAATCTTTTGCTATGTGTTAAAATTGAAATGGCGGAACCACACTTCGCTATGTGTTATTTGTTATGCGCCTTATTCGGCCGCATAGGACGAAGTGTGCAGGGTTCATTCAATCATTCACACGCCTAAAGCACAAACAGCAAATACGTCTATCCGTCCAGTTGTCGGTTTTTGACACACTTCAAAGGACAAATATTTGGGTGCTTACAACCTAGCCGCATAACAAATAACATAATAACATTCTAAGGCTCATTTGCATGCGTAGAAGCCGAGTTACGATCGATAAAGCTTCAAAAAATACTTATTTTGCAATTTGCATTGTGAACTAATTTTACAATATCTTGAGTTCTAATTGTTGGATTTAAGTTAAGTAAACGTTTTTACATCGTTTTTTATTATGGAACAAATTTTATTTAAAACATTTTGTATTTTTAGTTTATGAGCCAGAGCCTTATAAACAATTAAATTGTTTATAACAATTTTTTGACCTTTCGGATCGAAATCCACCCTCGAAATTCGTAATCAGCAGCCAAAAATCTATATAGGGCAGTCAATGAGGGTATTTGGCCCCGAATTCCATCCTACTACATCGATTTACTTGATATTTTCACAGTAAGTAGAGAATAACTCAAGAAACAAAGTCTACCGTATGTTGAGGTGCGCTTTTATCTTGGGGGTGGTTCCCACCTCTTTTGCGGGGGTGAAAAATGTTTTGCTTAAAATAGCCACGGAAGGGACTATAGAACCTAATTTTAAGCAAAAACTGTTCTATAATTATTTTTTGAAAACTTAATATTTTTGAGTTATTCGTTGCTTAAAATTGGTCATTTTCGTTGAAAAATGACACCTTTTCGAACGGATTTTTGGGAATACCTAAAACGTATGCATCTAACAAAAAAAATATAGAAAATATTTCTGTAGGTTATAAAAAAAACAAAGAGATTCGTTCCTTCATAAATCTTCTAGTTAAAATACAAAGAGGGATATTGCAGGTAAGAAGAGTTTGGAAGATGGCAGGTAAGAAGAGTTTGTTTTTTTGCTGCCTGCTCAAATCGGTGTATTCAACTTGAAATAACAGAGAAACTGTCGATTTTAGGTGTACATATAATGATACTAATCTAATAACTTTTGTAGTGCTTGAAAAGACCTTTAAAATGAGCAATACTAAATGTCGATTGCATTCAAAATAAGCGAGATATTCTGCAAAAAGTTGATGACTAATGTATTTTAAGAAGAAATGAGAAGTATATTTAACCCCTCATCCATCAGAATTTAAATACATCGTTTTCCTTCTACAATACTTTTTATTATAGTGATATTATAGTGTTATTTCTATGTTCAAAAAGTTGGACTGGATTAAAATGAATGTTTTTTGAAGAAAATAAGATCCAATTATAAAACGCATTTTTAAATTTTTTATAAAAATCTTCCTTTTCCTCCATGTAACTCGAAAAAGATAAGAGATACGAAAAAAAGGTTCCACACAAAAATGTAGGGCTTTTTCAGATAAAAATTTCCTTTTTATTTTTCATTACTGTAATTTCTTATCGTTTTCAAGTTTCATGGAGAAAAAGGAAGATTTTTAAGAAAATTAGAAATGCTCTCTATAATTTGATCTTTCTTTTTCAAAAACCATTTATTTTAAACCCGTCCAACTTTTTGAACTTAGAAATAATACTATAATAAAAGGTATTGTGGAAGGAAAACCCTGCATTTACATTTTCCTGGATGGGGGTAAAAATTACTTCTCATTTTTTATTAAAATACATTAGTTATCAATTTTTTAACAGCATATCTCGCTTAGTTTTAATGTAATGAACCTTTAATATAGCTCATTTTAACGGTCTTTTGAAACACTACAAAAGGTATTAGTAGCATAATACACCTAAAATCTACCGTTTCTTTGTTATTTCGAGTTGAATACACCAATTTGAGAATGTACCAAAAAACAAACTATTTTCACCTACCATATCTCGTTTTGTATTATAACTAGAATATTTATGAAGGCAAGTGTCTCTTTGTTTTTTTATAATCTACAAAAATGTTTAATACAGTTTTTTTAGTTAGATGCATAGTTTTTAAAGTATTCGCAAAAAACCGTTAGAAAAGTATTATGTTTCAATGGAAATGGCCAATTTTCAACAACGAATATCTCAAAAAGTATTGAGTTTTAAAAAAATTTAGAACAGTTTTTGCTTAGAATTAGGTTATCTAGCGAATTCCGTGGTAATATTAACCAAACAATTTTCCACCCATAAGAAGGGGTGGGAACTACCCCCAATATAAAAGCACACATCGGCATAGGGAAGACTTTGAATTAGGAGATAAGTAGAAGCTAGGTCCAAAATTTCATTAAAATCCATGCACTAGGATAGAATTCGGAGGTAATATCCTATTCTTGTACACATTGACAGACGTAATAGGAAGCCGTTAAGTTTGTCTATCAGAATTGAAAAGGACACGTTGACCTCTATTTGGTGCCTAGACTAAGAATAAGACTGACAGATTCCAGATTTTTATTTTATTATTTCTTGTACCGTCACTAAGAGGGTTAATGATACCACATTTTTTAAATTAATAGTAAATACTGAAATGATTGGTAACACGAACGTCAACAGAAACGCATTTCACAACCCGAATAGTTGTATTTACAATCAGATTTTCCCTAACTGAAACCGACTAAATTTAAAATTAAACTGTATACACACGTGGTAATTGTGCCAACTCTCTACCGTGTTAAAATTACAATGCAATTGTGAATCATGGAAACAATCAATGGGCTATATACGGAACATATTTTATTACTTAAGCCTTACATCCGGCAGAAACCCTCAGGACCCTGTTGAGTGATTTTCGATATTTCAATGATTGTTACTGTTCGGTACTGTTAAAACATGTAGTTGTATGCGAGTTTAATAGACGATTTTACAACAATATGTCCAAATTAAAAGCAAGTGTTAGGATACAGGGAAAGATTCTAGAATTTTTGAAATACAGGATGGACTCCTGTAGCCGGACAGACAAGGGGTACTCTAACTTGCCTCCTATTTAATAAGGTAAAAGCACTAGTTATTGGCTTCTTTAGGAGAGCACGTCGATATATCTATGAAATGTTTTGTCACTGTGGCCTATTATAACTATTTTTAACATCATGGAATTTTATTATTATTTCTACATATTGCAAAATTTTATTATGTTAATCTCTCATGTCTGAAAATATTTTATATGTGTTCTTTTGTAAATGTGCAAATGAACCAGTTATTGGCCACCCTGTTCCAGTTGTTGACACCATATGTGTTAGTGATTGGCCATCATTTTTTAAAGCGATATTTTACCAAATAATTCGTAAGTTAAAATAGGTAGATAGGTAGGTGTTTGGGTAAGCAAGGATTTTGGGATAAGTGTGGACACAAAAAAAAGATATGTCAAAGTAAACTTTTATTTTTTATTATGACAAGATTCGCAAACATATACTTGATCTGTGTCGCCATAGAATCTTGTTATGCAAGTTACATGATATGTTCTAAGACACATTTGGCATCTAATGCCTTCCTTACACTCTGTAATATTTAGTACACATAGAAAACACACACCTTTAGAAACTTTTTGATTTTTAAAATGTGATGGAATGTTTGATACCAAGTTTGTATTTTTAAAACGCGGAAGAACGTTTGACAACAAGTTTAGATTTTCGAAGTGTGAAGAAATATTTGATAATAAATTATGAGACAGAATTGTATTGTTGAGGACTGATTTGTATTATCATCAAATAATTTCCGTTTGGGTACAGTTTTTTTTTCAGGGCTTGGAGATTTAGTATGGGCGAGAAATATTTTCGGAGATAATCTCAAATTCGCTTCTGGTGTAGGTGAATGCTTGAAAATGTCAATATTATCTTGGTTATTTACAGCGCTTGATGATTTTGTGTGAGGAAATTCTGGTGTAGGAACTGACAAATTCAGGTAGTGGTGGCTCAAAAACCTCAGTATTGTTACTTCTACTTTCCTGGTTTAGAGGAGAAAACACTTTCAATGATTTTTTTGTCTTTTCTTGATATATTTCAATAGGAAAGTGAACTTTTACACCTTTTTTTAATTTTGTTGAGGTCATTTCTATGGGTTGTCTACTTTTCTCTTGAGACTTATTAAAAGTTTTAGCTAATTTGTTGGGTTTTTTATTATTCGAGCTTTTTATTTTCTTTTGATTTTCTTTAATACTTTGTTTTTCCTTTCTTTTAGGTTTCCTCTGTTCATCCTTACGCTCCTCTTCTAATTTTTTTCCATTTTTTCTTTTTGTATTTTTCTTCTATCTGATAAAGTTAGAACAAAATGGAAGCTTTTGAGTTTACTTCTTTCCTTTTCGTGCTGGAGTATCTGGCCATATTAAGTAAGTCGCAGTAGATTTATTTGTAGCATTTACAGAAATATTTTCAGAAATTTTTAGGGATTTCTCGGGTTTTTTGGTTTTTTGATCGTTTTTAACCGTTTTCGTCACACTTGATTCAGCTTGATTTGTATATTCTTCTATTCTTTGCATGTTGAAAATTTCATTCTCGGGTACTATCAAGGTTTCGTTCTCGATTTCAGGAATGTTTACAATTTCAGTATCATCTATTATTACAGGTATATCATTTATATCGAAAATTACTTCACTTGTGTCTAAAAATTTTACTTCTTTGTCTAAAATATTTTCTAGTTCGTCCTTTGTAGATATTTTTACCGAGGATTTTTCTGTAAATGCTGAAAATATTTGTTTCAGTATTTGGTAATCATCAGATTGAGTTTTACAATTATTTCGACATAGCTGTTTAATTTTGTCATTGCCAACTATTTCACAAAATTGTTTATAAGAAATTGTTGTATTTGGATCAATAAGTGTTGGTAAGTCATTGTGCTCATCCAGATTACCTTCAGTTTCAAATTCTTTCCCAAAACATTTTGAATAGTCAAGAGCAGAAGAATTCCAAGGAAATATACCGCATAGCCTAAACCCACTTCTGATAACATCTGGATTTAACCTATCTACAGCAGGTTTTAAAATAGAGGCAAACTATACTTTGTTCCAAAAAGTTTTAGAGGCTTAAATGCAGCCACATCCGCTGGTTGCATTAATCTCGTGGCATTAGGATATAAAGCTACTAAAATAATTTTCAAAACTGTACAAAGTTGACTTGTCTGTACAGTTAAATGGGTTTTATGCCCATCAACAAAAAGTATCAACCATTTTCTGTTAAACGAATACCCCACGAATTCGGCACAGCACTTAATATATCATTTGGCAATCTTTTATGGGGATAAATTATCGTAGGAGGTAAAATAATGCTATTGCAGAAGATGTGAACATAACTGTTAAGTTAACCTTTGGGTTATGTTCAATTTCATAGACGTTTCTGGAACCCTTCATAGCCAAAACCTTTTTATTTTTGGGACATAAATAAAAACATGTCTCGTCACCATTGAAGATTCTTGATGGGTCTTGAAGAACGTCTGAAATTCCTTTTTTAACTAGATAAGATTTTATGTTGTCCAACCATTTCTTAATATCTCTTTGGTTAATGTTTGAACTTGCTGATGTCACTCCCTCTGAAGTCCTTAGCGTAATGTTGGGATTGCGCTTTAGAAATGCTGATAGCCATGTTCTAGCTGGTCTGTTTTCAATAAATGGATTAACTCTAGGGTTACTCTCTAAAAATGATTTAACGGAGTCCTTAATGTCGTCAACACGAACAGGAAATCCTCTATTTTGACAATGAAAAATCCAGCGTTTCAGTTGTTCCTCTTCATCCTTCGAAAGAAAAGGATCTGGTCCATGCGTTATCTTGTTATGAAATTTTTCACTTTTCCGGTAACTTATGGTGGCTCTGGGAATATTAAAAATTCTTGAGGCTTCTCGCTCACTCATACCATTTTTGTTTAACTCTAACGCTTTTTTAACATCGTCTTCGGAATACTTTTTTTTATAATTGTCTTCAGTTTTAGATCGTTTTGGCATATTTTCTAAAACAATTTATAATAATTGTTTTAATAATATATGTTTTAATGTAATATGTTTTAATAATATAACTTGTTTGTCCTAGGCCAAATGGTTTATCCTGATATAAATACATAAACTTAAGACCAAACTAGTTTGGCCTAGGCTAAACTAGTTTATCCTGATATAATAAAGTCTCACGCTTCAGGATAAACTAGTACGGCCTAGTCTAAACCAATTTAGCCGAGTCGAAAGTAATTTAGCGAACATTTAAGGACTTTTACATGCGGGGAATTCCCAAATCACCATAGGGATGCCATAGGGATGGCAAAAAAATAATTATACATCGATGTATTGTATCACATGATAAATCAAATGAAATTATTGATACATGCTATAAATCAATATATTCTTGTATAATTAAATAATATAAAAAATAACAAATAAAAGGATGACATTTTCTCCAAAAATTAAAAGAAAAGATACACTTACGAATAAAATCGAGTACGAATTAATATTGTTTTCACCAATTTTGAAAAAGTGTAAAAACGATGAATTATCCACGTCCGTCTGTCCGTCCGTTTGTCCGTCTGTCTACCTGTCCGTGAACTCAACTCCTCCGTCATTATATCAGGTAAAATGACAAATGAGGTGTCAAATTAATGAAAGCTTATAATCCAAGGATGGTACTAAAGGTGAGAAATTTGACCTAGGCTGTGTGTCCGTTTGTCCGTCCGACCGCGAATATTATTGTTTGTTGGTTACGAATAATAACAAAGTATTTTATTTAATTGATTATTTATATTAAGCCGTACTAGTTCGCTGAATTACTTTCTTCTTCTTGGCTTTTTCCCATTAAGAGTTTGCCGTCTTCGTCTTCCATAGCACACTATTCTCCCAGTCGCCATCTCTGAGGTCTATATCTATCATAGCATTTCCTATGTGAGTTTTCCATCTCTCAGCAGGTCTTTGTCTCCGTCTTTCTCCCCGCGGGTCCCAGTCCAGTAATCTTTTCCGCCACCTATGCTCCGGCATTCTTTGTACATGCCCGTACCATTTCATCGCTCTGCTTTTACTACCACAACTTTTTTGTAATTGACCATTCTACTTCTATTCTGTTTTATATTTCCTCTGTTCTTATTCTATACTACCTAGTGATTTTTTAGACACCTTTTCACACCTTCTCATGCCAAACTAGTTTGTCCTGAAATCGGGTTTGGCCGGTAACATATATGTATGTACATAGATTACGGTATTCCAACAAACTTAGAGAGCACTTGGTGCAAATTGTTCTTTCATCAATATTATAAATTACTTATACCTACCTAATATGTAATACACTATGGAGCAGAGGACGCCCACTAACCAGATGGGCCGATGATCTGAAACATGTTATCGGTAACAGGATGCAAGCCGCACAAAATAGAGATGAATGGAAAGAGCTGAGGGAGACCTATGTCCAGCAGTGGACGCGTACGGGTTGATGATGATGATGAATATGTAATATTGTAAATTTGCTTCTCGCTAATAACCTTTGAGTTGATGCGAATTTGTAAATAAAAAAAATTATAAAATTTTAAGTGGTTACAGTGTTTATTTCTTAATTAATAATTATTTAGTTATTAATTATTCTTTTACTGATGTTATGTTGTGTAAACAATGACGTTATGATGTTAAGTTGTGTTAATAAATAATAACTCGATAACATATAGGCTATGTTGCCTATATGTTAATTGTTGCCTATATGTTAATATGTCTGCCTTTTTTAATAAAAATGTTTGAGCTTATACCCTATCAGTGGCGGCTCGTGGCTTTAGGGACAGGGTCGGCAAGGTTTTGTCTCCTCAGATAGGTATGCCATCTAATTAAAAGGCTTCAATTTCATAGGAGATTTTTGGTTTTCGTTTTTTTTATTTTTTTTTTGTTTTTTTTCCTATAAATTTAGAACTTAAACCTGTTTATAATTTAGTCTATTTAGTCTATGCTGTTTCGAAGTAGCAAAATGGGTTATAACGTCATTGTAAAATTTATTAATGCTTTTGGGAGATTTTAAAAGTTTTTTTTCTATTGACATTTGAAATTTGAGACAAGTTTGACATTCTCTCTTGTTTCATGGTGTTTCGACAATACGTTTTGAGTCTTTTGCCATTTTTGCCTTTTGCAATTCTGCCATTTGAGGCAGAATTTGCCCACATTTGAGCACAATAATTTATTAATTTCGGGAACAGTTTGTTGTACCTAATGAATTGCAGTATATAAAATTATACATATTTTGTAACTTATCCCACCTTTCGGAAATATTTGGATCAGCATATAAACTTGTTAATCCATTTTCTTATTTTATTTGATTAAAGAATGATGGATAATTTTTAACGAACTTGTGTAGTAGATATTTTGAAAATTCTTTGGCGTAACTTTTAATTTTTGAATCGTCAAAGAGGTCAATGACTTATAACAGTGAGTAAATAATAGTTTTGCCTAGGGCAATAATTTTAACTTTTGCCTGGAGACCATACAATTCACCGGACATCAAGGCAGCGCCGTCATAAATTTGCCTTACCAATTTATTTTTGATATCAAAAAATTTTAATATGTCTTTTAAAACACCAAAAATATATTCTGTCTTATGGCTTCTACTCACGTCTGAAAACCTAAAAACCTCTCATAAATATTAGACGTAACGCGTATCGAAGAACAATTGATATAGTCTGTTCGCTAAACTCAGACGCAACTGGCTACATATTTTAGTCGATAATTTTTTTGATTTTTGCCAATTTTGCAATAATTGGCGAAATTACTAACTATTTAGTGATTATTAACGATTTAGTAATTATTTTTTGCCAATTTGACTTAAATTGGCAAAATTACCGACTAAAATATCTAGAAAGTTGCGTCTGAGTTTAGCGAACAGACTATACTTGTGAATGACATGTTACCTCTATCAGTAGTTTCGTCTACTTCTGCTATTAACCGAGAAGCATCAAAATGTAACTATATACTAATTGATTCTTTCATTCTGTGCTGTTTTAGGTACGCCGCTAAATGTCTTCTAGTCAGAAAGTAAATTAGAAAATTTGTTAAAGAATTTTATTTGTTCTCTATATATAATTAACTTGATGTAACGAATCCTCCGATTCATCCTATCACCTAAATGGTAATTTCTAACAACTTAAAAAATTACAATATCAATCATTAAACGACGTAAAACTACCTACTTACCTATTTCATAATTTTATCCCGGACGCGATAGCAAGGTACGTGGCTGTACGTGCCTTGCTACCGTTTGCAGGTCACCGCTTGGCAGATTGGTTTGTGTTGTACTTGCCATTCAAATAGTACGGGAAAGGTATAATTGGTTGCCTATCGGCTAATATTCTATAGCTTCTCATTACAAGCAAATCTTCAATCTGGGGACGGCTTGCCGAGTCGAGCTTTATAATAAGAATTCATACAATCGCAATCGGGTGCATGGCTATAGAATCATTTTTGAAAAGTCTCTTACGCACAGATCACAGGGATCACTTAACGTATGGGATCGATCGAATTCTTTTAAAAACAATGAATACAATTTAGTCTGTATTATTTCACAGATATTTTTTTATTTCACAGAAACGAATATTATCAACTCTGATTAAATTAAATATTTAAAAAAATGTATAATGTGTCCATAAATGTGTGGGTCGGCACTGCCGACCCTGCCGACCATGACCAGCCGCCACTGTATTCTATACCTATGGGCGCCTTTTTCTTCAATTTTTGTTGAGAACAAATCAGAGCTCTGCGTGTACAGAAAAGTGTTGCAGAACTCATATTAGTTACCATAGAAAAAAAAATGAAAGGCCTGTACAAGTACACTCCAAAAACGGACTGGGACGTTTCGCCGTCGCCGTTTCGCCGTCGCCGTTTCGCCGTCGCCGTTTCGCCGTCGCCGTTTCGCCGTCGCCGTTTCGCCGTCGCCGTTTCGCCGTCGCCATTTCGCCGTTAACCAGTTCGAGCCAGTTCGCCGTTAACTAGTTCGAGCCAGTTCGCCGGCATTGGTTAAGTTTACAAGAACGTAATAACATACTAACTTTTTTATACTAAATGTCGCAAGAACGTGATAACATACTAACTTTTTTTTATACTAAATGTCAGTGTAAATAAAATGCTGATGTTGCTAGTAAAACCAAAAACAAATCATTAAATAGATAAATATGACTAAATAAATTAATTAAAAAAGGTACTAAATTATGTTTTTTTTGTTACAGGTAAGTAGATCCTCATAAACGAGAAACAAATAACTGGTAAGAAACAAATAAATTTTATTATTTTGTTTAAAGTAACATCCATTTAATTAGATATTATTGATATTTCTTAATAAAATGATGGCCGTAACACGACTTGCAAAAAATTAATAAAAAAAATAAAATAGGTATTTAAAAATTTCAAAAAATTTCGTTCTTTTTCTACTTTTTTTGCTTATAACTTAAAAACTATTCATTTTAGAACAAAGTCCTATAGGAATAAAACAAAGACAATTAAATTTTCTATCAGATGCGATTGGTTAAAAATGTCTTAATTTATCAACCTTGCTTCCAAATAGCAATAAATATAAAATAAGCGGGCAAAACGAGCCTGTCCTTATTCAATTATTTTCCATCACTTAGGTTACACTTGGAACCTTCCTAATTCGCTTAGAAAATGTTTGTAATGTGCTAACACCGTACACCAAATTTCATTAAAATTGACTTACTAGATTTTGCATAATAATTTTGCAATCTAAACTTTTTTAAAAAATTAAAATTTTTTAAAATCTTGCACAACAAAAACTAGAACATACAAAGATTTGTCAATTTTTTTACATATAAAGAAGTACTCCACCTATCTAATGCACTTCACAGAATTGAAATCGGATTATTTAAGCAGCCTCGGCAATGTTTTAAAGTTATAAACAATTTTTTGGCTTATAAACAAATTAGTGCTGTGGCCAGGAGGGGGTGCTATGGGTTCCTTTATTTAGATGGACTTACCCAAACTTTTTTATGTATTTTGACCCGTAGAACACGAATTTTTTGGGTAACAGTTGATCCGGATGTCGATAAGATTGTTATAAACAAAGAACTTGAGGAATTACATAAAATCGATTTTTCGCAAAATAAAATTTTTTTTGTATTTCTTGGGTAATTCTAAGAAAAAAATGTTCTCACAAGTTTTTTCGTAGGATGCATAGTTTTTGAGATAAACGCGGTGGAACTTTCAAAAAATCGAGAAATTGCAATTTTTGAACGCGAATAACGTTTGATTAAAAAATAAAATAGCAATTCTGCTGACAGTATTTGAAAGTTTAAGTAAAATTATACCGGTTTTAATTATTTGCATTGCTAAAAATTAATTTTTTAATTATTAAACAAAGCTATTTGTTTATAAGCCAAAAATTTGTTTATAAATTTAAAACATTGCTGGGGCCCCTTAAATAATCCGATTTTAATTCTGTAAAGTGTATTAGATAAGTAGAGTACCTCTTTATATGTAAAAAAAATAGCCAACTTCTAAATGGTCTACTTTTTGTTCAGAAAGATTTTAAAAAATTTGAACTTTTTTAAAAACATTTAGATTGCAAATTTATTATGCAAAATTTATTAGGTTGATTTTAATGAAATTTGGTACACGATTTTAGTATGTTACAAAGAATTTCCTAAGCGAATTACTAAGGTTCTAAGTGCCACCAAAGTGGTTAAAAAATATTGAATAACAACAGACTTATTTTGCCCCCTTATTTTGTATTTATTGCTATATTGCAGAAGAGGTAATAACTTAAGACATTTTTTACCAGTCGTATATCATACAAAATTCAAGTATCTTTATTTTATTTCTCTACGACTTTGTTCCAAAACGAATCGTTTTAAAGTTATAAGCAAAGAAAGCAGAAAAAAATCTCCATGTTTTTCGAAATTTTTAAATATTTTAATTTTTTTATTAATGTTCCAGGCATATTTGAGAAGGAGCATAAGTCAATTATTATTACTGAAGGTGTCACCTAACTTTATCTGTAAAAATCCGAATGCCACCTCTCACATCCAAAAATAGACGTTTCTTCGCAGATCCTTACTGGTCTACTAATCAATTTTGGAAATTAATCAGATAAATCGGCCCGCAAGCCTGTATAGACCGTATCTAAAAAGGTGAACGTTTCAAAAATTCGTACACACTTACGTACGTATAGTAGACTCGGAATTTGGCTGGAAAATTTAAACCGAAAATAACAAAATTCAGTTTGGCAACATTATGTGAAGACCAAGTTTTCTCGGATATCATTAGAACCGTAATTTAGTGCAGACAAAATATGTAGTATATTTTTTTTTGCCACCAAAATAAGATATTTCAAATATTAAGCGCAGAATAATTCTAACGTGCTATGTACTAAGAGTATAAGTCATAAAAAAGATTTTTCGGGATTCTTCCATATTTTGAATTATATAATTAATAAGGTATTACCAAAGTAGAAAGTAAAATAGTTAATTACTAATTTATTAATCATATTTCGTCAACATTTTGATATTTAGTTGTAATATTTATTTCATCAGCGGTAAAAACGACTTTGAAAGTCCTAATAAAAATTTCCATTTTTAACTTATACTCTTAATACATAGCACTCTAGAATTTTGAATTCGGTTCCGATAATAAACTAGTTTTCTTGTTCTTAAAAGTAGAAAAAAATTAATTCCTCTTAATTAAAGTCTTTCTTTGGTCAATGACTGTGAAATAATTTCTTAATTGTTATAAATAAAGTCACTACGATTTAAGAAAACAAAAACAATTATCTCGGCTTCAGTTGGTCGTAGAAAATTTTTATTTTGTTTTGAATTTTTATTTTGTCTTCAGCAACAATCATCTGCAAGATAGAAACTCATAGTATGTACAGGGGCGGCTTCAGTTCTAAATGTTTATAACGAAATTTGCCCCCTTATTTTCAAACCCGAAATAAGAGGTTGAAAAATGTTTTTATTTACATTAGAATATGAAAATATAAGTCTTTAAAAGGTGAGTGGATCTTGGATTAACTCTCTACGATTTTTTTTTTTCAAAAAGTTATAGCCTTCGACATTTGACCCCTTTTGATAAACAGGGTATAATATCTAAGGAAGTTCACCAATCGGACTCTACAATTTTTTTTATGTTTGGTATTGAAAGTTCTTCATTTTAAGGCCTTAAAAAATAAATAAAAGTTATTTTTACAATAAATAATGCAATTGCAAAAAACGGCCATTTTGGACCTTTCGGCCGTTTTGCAATAACGTATTAACGAAATTAAACTTGCCATAGCTCAAATTGTAGATTTTTTAATTTACTACAATTTTTTATGTAAAAGTTTTTCCCTAAAATGAATACCCTAAGCTGCAAAATTAAAAATCTTTAAAAATTGCAAATTTAACAGATGAAAAATGTTATAAATAAAAAACCGCACAAAATTTTTGGTTACATTTTAGTAGAAGTTATTCATGGCGTCGTCCTTTACAACACCTGATAGGTTTCAAAAATTGTTTAGCTGCAGACGGGGGTTGTGAATTGCATAGTGTAGAATTCCTTCCCTTTTGTCTTCACTGCAGTATCCATCTGGTTTACTTATTGTAGAAGCCTTGGAGGTGTCACCAGGGAAATGGACCAATATGTTTTCAATTTAAAGATGTTTTAGTAATATTTTTAATATTTTTCAATATTATTAATGTTGCTATTAGGATTGAAAACTTTACCTTTCAACTGCCAGATGACGCTAGTCACCTAATCCATACACGTCAGTTGCAATGTGGGGATAAGCTTTCATGGTTGGTCACTTCGAGTATGGAACAGCAGGCCTACGCCTCTCCGAGGATGACTCCAACAAGAGTCGAAAATCGCCGATTCAGAGTGCTGGACTGCGCTCCTTATTCTAAGTGAAAAATAAGAATGTTTTGCCTTCGCATTGCAACTGAATAAAAATGGTATACATTTTTATTTATTAAATTAGATATTTGTACTTAATTGACAATAATTTTTGTAATAAATAATCAAAGTGAGCTCCACCTGCGCGAGCACATGCATCGATACGACGAATCTAGTTGTTATTAATGCCATAGTTAACTAAATTATGTCGGATAGTTTCTGCAGCATAAAAAATGCGTTCCTCTAATTCAGCTTATGTTTGGATTTCATGTCGGTTATCATATACACTAACGATTTCTGATGTCCCCAAAAATAAAAATTCAGTACATTGAATTCGGGACCTCGTTGGTAGCCACAGAATGAGTCCATTCCTACCAATTCAACGATGAGGATAAGTGGTATCCAGAAGATTTTTCACAGCTCTGGGGCTCCGTCGTGAAGAAACCACAATTCACGTCGTGTTTGCAAAAGCACTTCAAGAAGTACCGGCAAAACATTTTACAAAAAAATTATAGGCCTCTACAGTTAGTGTTCTGGGTAATTCATAAAATATTGCACCTTTTACCCCTTCTGTATCCTTTACAATGTAACGATATAATATTTTTATTACCAAACTATCTACTTGTTAACAAATAAGAAATACCCCTTCTTTTGTTACAGAATAAAACTAGTTAACAATTACGCCTTTCCAATGACAATAACTTCAAACAAACCAGATTCTTGGTTTGTTTGATGTGAGGGGACGACCAACCCACAGGGTGCAAAAAATGTAAACACTAGACCCCTGTTTGGTTGATATTTACATTATTTTACCTACCAGATA
This sequence comes from Diabrotica virgifera virgifera, assembly GCF_917563875.1. Lineage (NCBI taxonomy): Eukaryota > Metazoa > Arthropoda > Insecta > Coleoptera > Chrysomelidae > Diabrotica > Diabrotica virgifera. The sequence continues at coordinate 73,571,369 of NC_065448.1, forward strand.
CAACTGACCTACAAACCTACTATTTTTAATTGTGACCCTGTCTATCTTTAGATTTTTGAATTGCACGTTGTTCCCAGACTTCAATTTGCATATCAAAATGTGTTTTCGTTTTTTGATCAAATGGCTGAATTTAGAAAAAAATGTTATAAGACTTTTTTGCTCTACATTGCGCCTTCTACTTATTGGTTTAAGGAACGCACGATTTTCGGGGACACCCTGTATATACATCTCAAAGGCATCAAATTCCAATAATAATTTACCTTTACAAAACTTCGTCTGCCAAAGCCTACACATATATCAAGTTAGTGATACTTTGCCACATCATGTAATATACAATTTTAATTAAAAATACCAAAGTTAGTAATTAAGTATTAGGGTTTAGTAAAATATGAGATTAACGACAAAATCACACAAAATACTATATTATATTATAAACCGAGTGAGGCAAAAGGTTTTCCATTTCTCCCCAGAGAAATATATAGTTAACCCAAGCCGTTAGGCCGAGGTAAACTATTTCTCGGAAGAGAAATGGTAGTTGGATCGGGGTTTTGTATACTATTTCATTCACAGTCAAAATAAAATGAGGATGAAAGTATTTTGCCTTGCAATATGTTGTATAAAGATAAGATTTGGTCCTTTATAAAACGTACGAATATTAAATAATGACGCACAGTGATTTGTAGCAAGAGATTTTAAGCATTATGCAGGTTAATGGTGATATTATCTGGTAATTGCATTGTTTTATTAAAAGGGAAGACCTATTTTGTAATATCAAATGTAAGTTGAAATTTCGTTTTTCTACTTTACTCCTTATTTTTGCTTCATTTTTCTAAATGGCGAATGTTGGCGATCATCATGGCAGTATTTATTTTATCTGCAGCAGCGGAAAAAAACTATTAAAAAAAAGTTGAAACCTGTTTATGTTTATTTTTTCTTTTGAAATAATCATGGCTGTTGCAAATAATGCAATAAAATTAATGAACCATATTTGCAGCAGGAAATACTTATGTCGGTGAATTAGTGGCAAAATTTCGGGAAACTGGATCTATGGGAAACGAAAATAGTTATTTATGGAAACTGTTCGTGAAATATGCTTTTTGCGAACGCACGCGATTTTTAGAGCACGAGCCACAACGGAGCGAGTGTTATACATCGCTTAAGTTCGCAAAAAGTACTTCACGCACAGTTTCATACAATATTTTATCTATGATAAACAAATAAAAAAAAACTGTAACTCTTCGTCACTGTAATTCATTTCTATTCTACAATTTTTAGAACTTTGACATCAGTGGCGGCTTTTGGCTTTAGGGACAGGGTCGGCAAGGTTTTGTCTCCAAAGGCTTCAATTTCATAGGAGATCTTTGGTTTTTGTTTTTTTTTTATTTTTTTTTGTTCTTTTTTTGTTTTTTTCCTATAAATTTAGAAACTATACCTGTTTATAAATTAACTCTAGTCTATGTTGTTTCGAAGTAGCAAAATGGGTTATAATGTATGTAATTGTAAAATTTATTATTGTTTTGGAGGGATTTTAACAGTTTTTTTCTATCTACGTTTGAGACAAGTTTGACATTCTCTCCTGTTTCATGGTGTTTCAACAATACGTTTTGATTCTTTTGAGACAAGAGAAATCCCGTTCATTTGAGACAGAATTTGCCCACATTTGAGCACAATAATTTATTAATTTCGGGAACAGTTTGTTGTACCTAATGAATTGCAGTATATAAATTTATACATAGTCTGTAACTTATCCCACCTTCCGAAAATATTTGGATCAGAATATAAAACTGTTAATTCATTTTCTTATTTTATTTGATTAAAAAATGATGGATAATTTTTAATGAACTTGTCTAATAGATATTTTGAAAATTCTTTGGCGTAACTTTTAAATATTGAATAGTCAAAGAGGTCAATGACTTATAACAGTGAGTAAATAATAGTTTTGCCTGGTGCAATTGTTTTAACTTTTGTCCGGAGACCATACAATTCACTGGACATCAAGACAGCCCCGTCATAAATTTGCCTTACCAATTTATTTTTGATATCAAAAAATTTAATCTATCCTTTAAATTAAAACACCAAAAATATATTCTGTCTTATGGCTTCTACTCACGTCTGAAAACCTAACAACCTCTCATAAATTTAGACGTAACGCGTATCGAAGAACAATATCTTTACTTGTGAATGACATGTTACCTCTATCAGTAGTTTCGTTTACTTCTACCGAAAAGGATCAAAATGTAACTACTAATTGATTCTTTCATTCTGTGCTGTTTTAGGTACGCTGGTATATTCTTCGAGTCAGAAAATATATTAGAAAATTCCAGATCGTATTTGTTAAACAATTTTATTTGTTCTCTATAATTAACTTGATTTAACGAATGCTTCGATACATCCTGTCCCCTAAATGGTAATTCCTAACAACTTAAAATAATTACAATATCAATAATAATATTAATAATTAAACGACGTAAAACTACTTAGGTAATACCTATTTCATAATTTTCCCGGGCGCGCTAGCAAGGCCATACTGCAAGCGCCAGTTAACTTGGCGAGACGCATTGCACAGTGGCTTATGGGGTGATCATCAGTCTCAGTGTCGTTGTGCGTATTCGCTGTCGCCAAGTTAACTGGCGCTTGCAGTACGTAGCTACGTACGTGCCTTTCTGCCGTTTGCAGATCACCGCTGGGCCTCGGCAGAGGTACCCGCTGCCGTACTTGTCATTCAAATAAGTACGGAGAATGTATAATTGGTTGCCTATCGGCTAATATTCCATAGCTTCTTATTATATAGCAAATCCTCGATCTGGGGACGGCATGCCGTGCCGGGCTTTATAATAAGAATTCACAAAATCGCAATCGGGTGCGGGTGCATGGCTATAGGATCATTAATTATTTGAAAAGTCTCTTACGCACAGCGCACAGGGATCACTTAACTAAGGTATCGGGATCGAAGTCTTTTAAAAACAATGAATAAAATTTAGCCTGTATTATCTCACAGATATATTTTTTATTTCACAGAAACGAATATCATCAACTCCGATTAAATTAAATATTTAAAAAATCTATAATGTGTCCATAAATGTGTGGGTCGGCACTGCCGACCCTGACGAGCCGCCACTGTTTGACATTTAAAAATCCTAACTACTTTCAAACCACAAAACTGTCAAACATTTTTTTGTAAGTCATTGCTCATATTTAGCCCGATCAAAGAACAATCTGACCCCCAAAAAAATAAAGGAAGGATGAAAATTTGGAAATAGCTGGTTGAAATTGTCTATTATTATATAAGAAAAAGTTTACAATTCTGCATCCCCTCCATTTTTCAAAAACAAAGGGGAATACCCCCCTCTCGAAGGTGAAAAATATACATTTAAAATATGTCTGGAATTGGATAAAATGACTAATTCTAAGCAACTTTTGTTCTATAGAGTTTTCCCCTTAGTCATTACTTGTCGAGTTGTTTGCAAGTGAATATGTTCATTTTTAACAGAAAAAAACATGTTTTTGGACGGTTTTTCGGAGATAACTCAAAAAGTAAGTATTTCAGCAAAAAAAATATTAACAGGTAAAAGGGGGAGAAGTGTACTTTTGAAGTGTGTAAAATTAATAATTCTTAGCTGAGCGCTTTCGGCTTATAAAGCCATCTTCGGAGCTATGGTCAAAAAGGTCAAAATACCACTATGACCTTTGACCACTATGACCACTATTGACCTTTTTGACCATAGCTCCGAAGATGGCTTTATAAGCCGAAAGCGCTCAGCTAAGAATTATTAATTTTACACACTTCAAAAGTACACTTCTCCCCCTTTTACCTGTTGTCATGTCATAAGTGTGTACAAAACTTTTTCAGTCTTTACATTTAAAAAAAATATTCTTAGCAAAAATATAGCTTATAAAAAACTGAAAAAAATGGTGTATGATTGAGGTCTGTAGACCCAGTAGAAGCAGAGTTGTAGCTAATGAAAAGTAGGCTTTTTTTCATATAATTCCAAATCAAATATTTCAATGTGAAATAACCCAAAAACGGAGCACTTTTCGGGGAAATTCATTTCAACTTTTTTAAAGTGTTTAAAAAAAGGATTATTTTTGTTTTTTAAAAAAACTTGTAACATTAAAAGTAAGTGAGTTACGCTCAAAATATTATTGTTTGTAAGTTTCATCGGTTCAAAGTGCTTATTTTGAAAAAGCTGTAGTTAAAATGGCTTGAACGAGTAACTAATCACGAGTTTAGGCAAATTTTGAACAGCCATAGCATAATCAATTTTAGTATAACAAGAAAACAAAAATGGGAAAATATTCAGAAAAGCAAAACGTACATTTTATTACTCTTTAAGATTTTTGGTATTACTAATAATTTTTAAGTTAATTCCATGAACAATTCCATTTTTTTTTTTCAAAATTAAAAAAAAAATGTTTTATTTTAAACCCAATTTTTTTCAAAACTGAGCACTTTGAACCAATGAAACTTATAGATAATATAAACAATACATAAGTAAAGTAACTTGTGAAGCGGTTACGATTAATTTGATTTGGGAAGCTAATTAGGGGGTGATTTTCGCGATTTTTGTACCAAAAAATAAAAGGGACCAACAATATGGGCGTAACTCACTTATTTTTAATGTTAGAAATTTTTTTAAAAAACAAAAATAAACCTTTTTTAAACACTTTAAAAAGTTGTAATGAATTTTCCCCGAAAAATGGTCTGTTTTTTGATTATTTCACATTGAAATATTCGATTTGGAATTTGACGAAGAAGAACCTACTTTTCATTAGCTACAACTCTGCTTATACTGGGTCTGCAGACCTCACGCGTACACCATCTTTTTTTCAATTTTTTGTAAGCTATATTTTTACTAAGAATATTTTTTTCGCTAGAGTACTTACTTTTTGAATTATCTGCGAAAAACCGTCCAAAAACATGTTTTTTTTTGTTAAAAATGAACATATTCACTCGCAAATAACTCGAAAAGTATTGAATTTGTGAAAAAACTCCATAGATCAAAAGTTGCTTAGAATTAGTCATTTTATCCAATTCCGGGCCTATTTTGTACGTATATTTTGTTCACTCACGAGAAAATATTTTTCACCCCGTATTTCCCAATTTTTGTAAAATGGAGGGGATGTAGAATTGTAAACTTTTTCTTATATAATAATAGACAATTTCAACTACCTATTTCTAAACTTTTATCCTTCCGTTATTTTTTTGGAGGTTTTCGTAAAATTTTGTGTTCCCTGATAGGGCTAATTGTTATCACCATGACAACGCGAAAATTAAGGATATTTGATTATATGAAAGTGTGCCAAAAAACCCATTGAAAGTGTGCGAAAAAGTAAATCCCATTTAAAATACATTGTTACTTCACGCACACTTAAACCCTTCACGCACTGCTATCTACAATGACAGTTTTCACAAACTAAAAACTTATACATAATATGACATAGAGTAGATAAAAATATTTATGCACACAGCCCGGAGCATTATAACACTTCGTACATGAGTGCGTAAATATTAATCCCAAAATGTTCCACAATGTTAGAGAACACTTTGAGCACTGTCCTTATTAGTGCATTGATAGGGTGCATTTCGAACATCTAATAAAATGCGTAGCCAATTAGATTACGCTCCCGACCGGCTACAGTTGCCTTAGGGCAAAGTATCACAGGAGGGTGCAAAATTCTCATTTAATATGGTTTTTAAAGTTATTCTATAGAAACATACACTGGTCATAACTTCTACACTGACTTACGTACTAGAGGTGTTGATGAGGTAAATAATATCCAAAATAGACTACGACTCAAAAGAGTCCGGACCCCTAATTTATAATGCTCACAATTAATTCTGCAGGAAGTTCAATAAACTCGCAATTAAAGATAGCAATTCTAGATATCCATTACAATTATAGAAAGTGAAATCATAAGAATTTAGGATGTGAAGATTGATGTGAGATTACAAATTAAGGGATTAATTTGTGATTGAACAATAAGAAAATAGAAGGATTTATGAACGAGAACGAGAAAAGAAGTAAAAATGTTTATGACAGTATCTTGTCAAATTTATAATATAATTATCTATAATGCGTTCTTAAATCTGCATCGCATATTTGTATATCTACGCACTTATGATATACGTATCTAAGTTATCTCTATTTGTTTTTAACTTTTTGGGCCACAAATTCAACTAGCTTAAAATTGAGCCGGTTTGAAGTATCCAATAAATTGCACAAATTTTGTGAACATTACCATTCATTTTTTGTTTTAGTAGAGATGTCCAAAAAGTTTAATCCGCGGAAATCAATCACCGAGGACCAATTAGGAAACTGAATTCTGCTGGATGTTAATGAACTACAACACAGTCATTTAATTGTCGGCAAAAATTGTATTTTTTGGCTAATATTCATTTCATACAACGATAGAGTAGTAAAAGGTAATTGCTGATTGTAATTGTACGTTCGAGTGTGTAATGAAATAATTGTGGTCTGTTTTCTTTTGGAAATTGTAATTTTGGTATCTATTTGGTCCAGATATGAGGGGTGTAAAATCAGAGACGGCAATCTCCACTTTTTCTTATTTTGAGTTAGGGACGCCATCTGTTGCGTTTTTTTATTATATGTTAGATAAAACTATTTGTAAGAACCAAAAGCGGTCTTAACTGTATATAAATCGCAGTGAAAAATTCATGTTGAGATCAAAAGCGGCCATCTCCATAGCTGAGTGCGTACCAAACACGGCAATCTCCGCTGCGGCCAGTTAGAGCCACGTAGCGCTCGCATGTGATCAACTGTGAATGTCGTGAACTCTGCCGAAACCTGTGAATATATAAATAAACTTCCCGATATTTTAGTTTTAAGTGATATGCATATAAATTGCTTTTATATATTATATTATTTTCTTCTTCTTGCAGTAGCGTCTCCTATCGGAGGTTGGCTACCATCACAGCAATTTTAACTTTGTTAACCGGAGCAAAATTTAATAATTATTGAGCGGAATGAGATTGATTATTACAGCGGAAGTTTACACTTTTTAATTCGAATGAATAAAGTTGAAAATAGTATTTGCTTAAAATCCTTTATTCTCAAACAGCAGAAATATTAGAATAAAACATCATCGTCTTCTCTGAAATGATTATCGTTAACTAAAAAAAATCTTTTCTTGTAAATAAACAAACCAAACAACAGTATCTAATATAGAGGGTGAGTGGGGAGGAACGCCCCAAACTTTAAGACTGTGTAATATACGTAATAACACAACTAAAAATAACTAATATGTTATTCGATTTTCATTTATTTCCGAGATACAGAGCGTTAAAATTTTTCGTACAAACTGATGATCTATTGCTCCAAAACCGGTTGAGATATGCAAATGAAATTTGGTGGATTTTAAGAACGTAGTTATTGCTCATTTTTTGACATACAACTAAGAATTTTATATTCACCATTGGCGCGCAGACGGGTAATGGTATGAAATTTTTTAAAGAAAGAAAAATAGTATGTCATTGAGATATTTCAAATTAAAAATTATTTTTTAATTCCCCGTTCAATTTCTGACAAACAATCTATCTTCCCGTTTTTTCATACGACCGACGCTTCGTTTTCATGCAAAAAATATAATATCTTAACGCTTACAAAGCATTCAACGAATTTTCTATATGAATGTGTAGAAAGTCATTTTGAATGTTTGTTTCTTTTGTATTGGAAATATTTCAGTATTGCGGTAACTGTTCAACACAATACCTCTATATTTTCCAATATATTTTGCTAATTTTTTACCAATTTTTTCTTAAAATATCAATAAAAATATGAAACCAACTTGTACAATTATTTTGATATGCACATTCCTTCCAATGCATATCTTAGTAAAAGTAAGATTTGAAATAAATTGAAGCTGGGCAATTTTTCTTGATTTGCAAAATTTTAATTTTTGGACAAGTGTTGTTTTTCAAATAAACGCTTCAATTGCAGACAACAATGGTAAAAGTCTGGACTTGATAATAGTATTATTTAATAAGATATAGGACAGAGTTAAAATACCATCAGATTGGCTAAAATCAACACACATAACATTCCCAAAAAAATCCTTAAAATGACTACCGAATATTAAGCTTGATATCCCATGTCGTTAAAACTTTTCTCAGAATCATGCATATGTTATAGTCAAAGCCCGAATTTCAGGCACTCCTAGGTTTGACTAGGCAATCCTCAGGACTGACTGACGGTCTTAGTCAAAGCCCGAAATAAATTTCATTTTCGGCCTTTGACTAGACAAACCTAGGAGAGACTAAGTTGGTTAGGCAAAGGTCGAAATTTAATTTTATGAAATCGGGGTTTGCCTAGTCAAACCCCGATCAGCTATTAAAATTTCGTAATTTGTTAGATTAGGTTTAATAAAACGTCATTTTTTAATTTTAATGTTTATTATTTTTATATTGTCGTAATTAAAATAAAAAAAAAATAGTGTTTAATAGCACATGTTGAGGCATTATGGCATTTAGAGTTGCACAATACGTTAGACCTTTTAGATACACTTACATAATTTTGAAGAGCATTTCTTATTGCAGTAGCATTTTATAAAGCCTTGTCCTCCAAATTTAGAGTCTTTTGTAATAATCTCTCTTAGAGACAGCTTAACGTCTGGAACATCTTCGAAATTAAAAAAATTCTTGATGTTGATCTTTACCTCGGTGAATTGATATGTTGTGGAGTGCAACTATGTAGACTCCCCATGTCTATACATTCATCACCCTTTTCCTTGCAATTTTTAGAAGGATGGGAATAGGTATAAGAGAGAATCTGTTTCCGAACTAAGAAATCCAAAGATTTTATTATTTTTAAACATTTATTTGTTTGAAAATGGAGTCTTTTGGGTTTCGACATTTTGTTAAAAAAATTCTCTTTGCATTCTCTTATTTGATTGCTTAAAAAAAGTTGTTTATTGTTCCGTATTTTGTACCAACTCTATATAAACCGTCAATAGTTTTATCTTGTATGATACCCAAAGTATTTCTGGCATCTCCTTTGGCTCTATCGAAGCTGGAGATAGGTATTGTTACAGTTTTTTTTAATTATAATTTACTTACACCATAACAAATGAGAAAATTGTTTAACATTAAATATTTAAAAATATTATTACATTTTTTACACAGAATAAAAGTATTTTGAGGAAATAGATTCCACAGAATTGTATAAGTTTAGTATACACTCCCAATATTTCCAATAGTTCTTTTTTTTTAATGAAACTTCATTAAAATTTAAGCTGTTAATATTGTGAGGTAGGAAATTTTGTGTTGTACGTTTCATATTCTGAATCTGCCAAAATGCGTCTAAGTTGAGCGAACGGAGTTTGATTATTATTTGCACGTAATTTGGTTTTATATGAATTTTATTTTAGCATAAACAGATGGAATCGGAATGTCATCGTCAACTGTGAAAGGTGATATTGCAATCGTAGAAAAATCTAAGGATGACCATAATACTAACAAAGCCTCTGGATCGTCGTCACTAGGAGAGGAAGAAAATTGTCAAACAATTCAGATTACTTCTTCAGAAGTGGTTTGTTGTATTTGCCAAAAAGAGAGCTCTGACGCACATACGTGCATAATTTGTAATCAAGTGGTACATGTTGTGTGCACTGACAGCAGGTACACTTGGCGCATACTATGAAGGTTTTGAAATAAAAGTTACATGACATTCGTTGTTCACAGACAGAAAAGATTAAAATAAATAAAGGAAAGGTAATTAAAGGACAGACTAATGCTACGAAACAATTCGGTGAAAAAAAAATGTCCTCCAATTTCGTTCGGAAAAACTATAGCAATACCTATCCACAACTTTGATAGGGTCAAAGGACATGCGGACATTCTCTAAATATTTTAGGTATCGTACAAGATGAATCAGTTGACGGTTTATATAGAGTTGGTACGAAATACGGAACAATAAACACACTTTTTTCGCGAAATCAACTAAGAGAATGCTAAGGGAATTTTCTTAATTCCGAAGATGTTCCAGACGTTAAACTGTTTTAAGAGACATTAGTACAAAAGATTCTAAATTTGGAGGACAAGACGTTTTATTAAACCTAATGTAACAAATTACGACATTTTAATAGCTGATCAGGGTTTGACTAGTCAGACCCCGATTTCATAAAATTAAATTTCGACCTTTGCCTAACCAACTTAGTATCTCCTAGGTTTGACTAGTCAAAGGCCGAAATTATAATTTATTTCGGGCTTTGACTAAGACTATCGGTCAGAGCTGAGGATTGCCTAGTCAAACCTAGGAGTGCCTGAAGTTCGGGCTTTGACTATAACACATACACGAATTTACAAGAAGGGTGAGTTTCAGATGAGTGACATTTAATTCGGATTTTGAAAAGTACTGGGAACACGAGCAGCTCTTTTTGCCTGAAATGTGTTAATGCAACGATGGAGAAACATGAATGTAGATATATATGCATGTTTTATGGATTATCAACCGTGTTACCCATCGAAATAAGATGGAAATTTTAAAAGCAATTATTGGTATCGACAAACAATACTTGCGAATTAACTCAGAACTGAATTGACACCGAACAGCAACAATCGAAATAGAGCACAAAACATCCAAAGACATACGAATTGGTCGAGGAGTGCGACAGGGTTGCGTTTTATCACCGTTATTTTGTAATTTGCATTCGGACTCTATATTCAAAGAAGCATTAGACGATATTCAAGATGGAGTCAAGATCAACGGAACTAGCAAAAACAACATCAGGTACACTGATAGAAACAACGCACAGCAGCTGCAAAATATAATAAATTCGGTAGTTCGTCGCAGCGAAAGGTTCGGTTTAAATCTATAATATAGATTATAGAAATATATTATACCCACAGTATAAAGAGGGACAGTAGAACCACTCTCCGAAAAATTGGAAGTAAAATCTGTAGTCGCGCATGGCGACCGCGCAATGTTGGTAGTCGCTTTTGCCCCACTCTCGCATTGCTATTCGCATAGAAACGTACGGCTTTTAACAGGGAAAATCCGCATCCACCACTGGTGAATTACCAATTGCGTACTGCCGGTATTACTTCCTGAGATCAAAGCGCCGACAGAAGAGTGATTTTAGTGTGGAACTTCTATTATATATACTGTGATTATACCTATTTCCAAAACTAAAATTCTGGTATTTCCAAAGACACGACTCTCTTTAATAAACATACATTTTTGTATTCCAAGCAACCAATAATAGAACAGGTAACTCCTATAAAATATTTGGGAGCAGGTAGCAAGAGAGGAAAATACAATAGTTGGGTTATCTGTTGGCACGCCAAATATATGAATTACTCCGAATCATATTGTAAGGTAAAGTATAAGGCAAAAGATCAGTAGGAAGACGCCAGAACTGGTGGCTGAAAGGCCTTAAAAGTGGTGTGACTGCTCATCCGCAGATATATCTCCTGCAGTAGTTTCCAAAGCTACAATTGTCATTTGGATCAAGCAGACAGCTCAAAAAGATTTTCGTCGTTGACAAAAGAATCGCATTTATGACATATTCTAAAAAAATGCGTGCACCATAACACACGATGCCCTATTATTCTGAGACAATGGACACATTTTCCTTGTATCCTCTAACATTATGGCAAAGTAATTACAATCAGCAGGCTTATAGCCTGGTCTCTCACGACATATTCGTGGCAGCCAAGGATTGTGATGGCTTTCTTCCTTATATTCTGCTATTTAAATTCTGTCCACGTTTTAATTTGCGGTTATTCCTGTTCATTGTCTGGTTCACTTGAGTTTTTTTAATGGCATAGACCAGCGTTTCTCAACCGGTGGGTCGCGACCCACTGATGGGTCGCGGGCAGATTTCTGGTGGGTCGCGGCGTAGCTCTTACAATAGCTGAATAACGTACATATGTGAATCATCATGGGTGTGGGATGGGTCGCGAATATGAAAAAACATCAGAAGGTGGGTCGCCAGACATAATAGGTTGGGAACCACTGGCATAGACCATAGTCATTCAACCTGCTTTATGCAGGGCAGATCAACAACATGCAATTTTCATTGTAAGTCAACTGATGGAAAAATACAGGAATAAAGAGACCAACGCTCATATGGTATTCATTGACCTCGAGAAAGCATATGATAGAGTTCCTCGAGAGGTTCTGTGGTGGGCACTCAATAAGAAAGGAGTCCCTGGCGAATATGTAAAGATTGTGAGAGATATGTATGAGGGAGTAACGACTAGTGTTAGGACAGGTGTGGGAGAGACTGATAAATTTCAGGTGAAAGTAGGATTGCACCAAGGCTCGGTGCTTAGTCCTTATTTATTCTCATTAGTTTTGGACCAGATAACAGCGAAACTACAGGGTAGCATTCCATGGTGTCTAATGTATGCTGATGATGTAGTGTTAATAGGAAATAGTGAAAGAGACTTCGAACAAAAACTGGAACAGTGGAGACAAGCTCTGGAGGAAAAAGGTTTAAAACTTAGTAGGACAAAAACAGAGTATTTGGAATGTTCATTTAAAGATGGAGTTACTACAAATAAAATGGTATCTTTGGATGGTGAAATGATTGTGAAAAGCAATAGTTTTAAGTACCTAGGATCGGTATCACAGACTAATGGAGAAATAGATGGAGATGCATGCAGTAGAATTAGGGCTGGATGGATGAAGTGGAAAGAAGCGAGTGGTGTGTTGTGTGACAGAAAAATTCCAATGAAGCTGAAGGGAAAATTCTATAAAACAGCCATAAGACCGGCTATCATGTACGGAACTGAATGTTGGGCAGTGAAAAAGAAAGAGGAACAACGAATGCATGTGGCGGAAATGAGAATGCTTAGATGGATGAGTAGGAGTGACAAAGAAGGATAAAATTAAAAATGAGTATATTAGGGGAAGTCTGGGTGTAGCACCAATTGATGCCAAAATGAGAGAGCATAGGTTAAGATGGTTTGGTCATGTTCAACGTCGAGACGTTAATCACCCAATACGAAGAATACCTGAAGTGCAGATTCCTAGAAGGAGTAGGAGAGGAAGACCAAAGAAGACCTGGGGGGAGAAGATAAGGCAGGACATGTTGGTAAAGGGGATTAACATTGATATGACCCAAGGTAGAATTGTGTGGAGAAATGCAATTAGGGAAGCCGACCCCGCATAGGGATAAGGCAAAGAGAATGATGATGATAGACCGTAGTCATTCAACCAGTCATAATGATTTCACAATAGGGGAGTAATGTGTAGTGTGTGTGTTGAGTAAATACCTTGTTACTTAGTAAAGTCGACTTCATTGTCTTTACAAAAAGACGCTTATTGTTTTCGAACGTCTACGGCCCCTCAGGAGAGTACCGATCCCACAAGGATAGAAATTATTTTTATTTATTATTTATTTATTAAAATTTCACTTGAGAGTTAATTCCACAAACATTCAACAAAGCACAGAATAAATGTCGACGGCCATCTTGTACTATCACGTCAAACGTAGTATTACGAATAATAGTCGTAAGCGAATTAATGTGCTAAATGTTTTATTTATTCTTCTTCTTCTTCAAGTGCCGTCTCCTAATCGGAGGTTGGATATCATCATCACTATCTTTACTCTATCCACCGCTGCTCTAAAGAGTTCTATAGAACTGCATCTAAAACAGTCTCTTAAATTCTTTAACCATGACACTCTCCTTCTTCCTATACTCCTTCCGCCTCTTATCTTTCCCTGTATTATCAGTCTTAGCATTTCATATCGCGGTCCCCTCATTACGTGTCCCAGATATTGTAACTTTCTTATTTTTGTTGTGTTTATTATTTCGAATTCTTTACCCATTTCTCGCAATACTTCCGTGTTCGTTTTCCTCTGTGTCCATGCTATTCTAAGCATCCTTCTGTATCACCACATTTCAAATGACTGTAGCTTATATACGTGTTCTTGCTTTAATGTCCAGCTTTCAAGTCCATATTGTAGTATCGAGAACAGGTAGCATTTCAAAGCTCTTACTCTCAGTTCTAAGCTAAGGTCTTTGTTGCAGAGAACTGTTTTCATTTTTACAAACGCATTTCTTGCTATTTCTATCCCGGTCCTTATTTCTGTTGTTTGATCATTTTTCTCTGAAATCCAGGTTCCTAGGTATTTGTATTTATCAATCCTTTCTATTGGTACATTTCTCAAATGTATGCTTGTTTGTATGTTTGTTTTCTTGGTTATTATCATATATTTGGTCTTTTTTATATTCATTTTTAGTCCATATTCTTCACAGAAATTGTTTGTTTTGTTTAGTAGTAGTTGGAGTTGTTCAGCAGAGCTTGCCACAATCACGGTGTCATCTGCATATCTTATGTTGTTAATAGATCTTCCGTTAATTATTATTCCTTCACTTTGAGATAGCAATGTTTCTTCAAAAATGGCTTCACTATATGCATTAAAGAGTAATGGAGACATAATACATCCCTGCCGAACTCCTCTCCTGATTTCAATTTCTGGACAGGGTTCTTTATCTATTACAATTTGTGCTCTTTGATTCCAGTAAAGGGTTGTTATTATTCGTAAGTCCATTTTGTCTATGTTTTTTGTCTTTAGAATTTGGACTAATTTTTCATGTCTTACTTTGTCAAAAGCTTTCTCAAAATTAACGTAACAAACATGCACATCCACATTCATGTCCATGCATCTCTGAGCTAACACATTAAAAGCAAATAACGCCTCTCTGGTTCCTAGTCCGTTTCTGAACCCAAACTGACTATCATCTATTCCTTCTTCTAGTTTTTTATTTATACGACCATGTATTATTTTCAAGAATAATTTGAGAATGTGACTTATTAATGATATTGTTCTGTATTCACTGCAATCTTTAGCGTTTGTATTTTTAGGGATAGCACAAAAGGTTGAGAGTAACCATTGTTTTGGTATGTTTCCTGTTTTGTACACTGTGTTAAACAAGTCTACGATTTATAGTTAGTGGCTAATGTAAATAATAGTATGTATACAGTGATAAGCGCGCTAATAACCGGAAAAATAACACAAAGGATGGAAAACATAATACATTGTGAAATAAAAAGAGTTGAAACTAGTAGAGGTGGAAATTATCGATATAAACGTATAAATTAACATTACAATACATAGTTTCCCACCTTTAGACGTCTGTGACAGGAGAATTTTATAAAAGACTCCTGTCAAAGTGACAGTTGTCATACTTCTCCGATACGTCTAAAGGTGGGAAACTATGTAATTTAATGTTAATTTATACGATTATATCGATTATTTCATTCATAGGAGTTTCTGACCAATAGAAAGCTACAGAAATAAAAATTAAAACTGATAATTTTTGATAATATCCCGTCGTCAAGTATATTACGTCAGATGCCCTTCGTTGCTACGAAAAAATACATTCAGTAACATTAATGACAATTAATGTTTGAAAAATTATAAAAGTGATGACTTTCAACCGTCAAATATCTATAACAACTGTGTGTTTAATTGTACTAATTTGTACTTACATAAATAAATTACAATAAAATTTTGGTTTTGAACAGTTTTATTCATGAAATAATCGCAACAAATTGCACTCCATCTCTAAAATTATTATCGAATTTTTGCCCTCGTGACACTTTGACATAATTTCACTTCCCTTCGGGTCGTGAAATTAAAACTGTCAAAGTATCACTCGGGAAAAATTCGATAATTTTAGAGCTCTTGTGCAATTACTACTGATAATTTCAACCTCTAATATTTGATGCAATTGTCTTTACAAAATTAATTTTTAACGCATCGGTCGAATTTATCAACTCATCTTCAGAAATCTGCCCTAGTTGATATTCAACACTTCTCGAGGCGCCCTGTATATCCTATCTGAATATATCCGTCAGTATCAGCTCTTGTCCTGGGGGTTTTACTCTTTAAATGAATTATGGCAGTAGTTGACCTCTGTCGCATAGCGTACATGTTTTGTAATAATGGCTATGATTTGTTGCAGTATTTTCGGTTTAAATGGTGACAGTTTTATTTCAACGTCCATGTTTTAATATGCAAATCCAGATGAGCGAAAATATATATTTTTTCTTTATAGCTCAGAATAAATTGTTTCAAGTGCTGTACATAGTTACTGAGTATCTCTTCAATTTATCGGTTTAAATAAAATGTGATTAAACGTTCTTGATTTTATATCTTCATACATATGTTATAGTTCCAGTTGATTATCCAGTTGGAGTTGACTTTTCCTAGTTCGAGTCGACTCAAACGGCTGGTTTTAGTAAAAGTTGAGTATAAATATATAATGAAGATTTTTATTCAACATTTACTAGTAAAAGTAGACTCCAACTAGTTAAAGTATACTCTTCCCAATGTCATTTAGTAAAAGTTGATTCACACAAACAACCGATTCTAGAAATTAAATGTTACTGTAAATTATGTTCAAATCGTGATGTTTATAGTCCAGACTGTATCGTCGCCCCCATTAGGTAAATTAGTCCAGTTCGATTTTTTTGCACAAACTCACTTGAAAAGAGGTCCTTATAACGAATCCACAGGGTGTCAGGTGGTACCGTAATCGAAAAATTGTTTAAACAATTTTTTTTAAACAAATTCACAAAAAAAATTCACTTCGGACATTTTTATTTACATCATTATACGCGATTTAAAATTTGAAAAATGCGAAAATGACCATTTTCAAGGCTTAATAACTCAGTTAAAAATTATTATTATGAAAGTCAGAAAGTCACCAAATCAAATTTTAACGACCCCCCTACCAGGTAGGACTGAAGAAATATTTGTCATTATTGTATTACTAAGCTGTTATTTTTAATTATTAACAATGAGCGCTAGGAGCGTATTGAGGCGGCTGTCAATGTGAGTGCGACGCAGATGCACCATTGGACGGTCGGAATGGAGGATCTTACTCGCACTCACATTGACGGCCGCCTCAATACGCTTTTAGCGCTTATTGTTGATAATTAAAAATAACAGCTTAGTAATAAAATAATGACAAAAATTTCTTCAGGATCTTGTAGGGGGGGCTTTAAAATTTGATTAGGTGGCTTTCTGACTTTCATAATAATAGTTTTTAATCGAGTTATTAAGCCTTAAAAATGGTGATTTCGCATTTTTCAAATTTTAAATCGCGTTATAACTAGAAAACTATCAATTTTAGATAAAAATCACAAGAGACCTTTTTTTGCTCCGAACGACCAAAATAATCTAAAAAAATTTGTCCGGAGTGAAATACTTAGTTATTTATAAAACAGTCCGTGAAGTAGGCTTTTTGCGCATGCACGCGATGTTTAGAGCACGAGCGGGCCGAGTGCTATACATCGCCTAAGTGCGCAAAAAGTGCTTCACGCACAGTTTCATACAATATTTTATCTACCAAAAAACAAATAAAAAAACTGCAACTCTTCGTCACTGGAATACATTCCTATTTTACAATTTTTTAGAACTTTGACATTTAAAAATTCAAACTTCTGTCAAACCATAAAACTGTCAAAACTTTTTTTGTAATTTATTGCTCACATGTCATCACCATGACAAAGCGAAAGTTAAGTATATTTGATTATATGAAAGTGTGCTAAAAAACAGTGCGAAAAAGTAAATCCCATTTAAAATGCATTATTACTTCGGCATTAAATGCACTTTAAACCCGTCGGTCTTGACGGTCCAGTTGGCTGGGGCTCAGTCTATCGACAAGTTTAGTGGATTTGCGATTTGCGGTCGCTGGTTCGAGCCTCAGCTAGGTCATGAAATTTATAAAGGACCAACGGCGTAGTATAAAACTCAATAGAGTCTACGGCTTGGTCTGGATAAACTGGCGTCGGATCGGCCTATGGAGGAGCGGTACGGCAAGGGATAAGGGCTTGCGGCTTGGTGATACTCCTCCATAGATCCCTACCGAAGGGCGTTGACGCCTAAGAACGGTGTATACACTTTAAACCCTTCACGTACTGCTACCTATATTTACAATTTTCACACAATAAAAACTTATACATAATATGAGGTAGAGTAGATAAAAATTATTTTTGTGAATTTGGTTAACAAAAATTGGTTAAACAATTTTTCGACCGCTGTACCGCCTGACACTGTGTATTTGTTATAAGGATGTATTTCTTTGAGTAAATTTATGCAAAAAAATCGAATCAGAATAATTTATCTAACGGGGGCGACGTTACAGTCTGGACTAATAAGTAGTTGAAACTGTCAAAACAGAGAGACGCACACTCATCAAAAATGCACGTGAGATTATACTCGTATAAATTGTATAAATTGTATAATCTCGTATAAATTGTATAATCTACTTTTACTAACAAGAGTTAGGAAGAGTCAACTTCAACTAGTAAAAGTTGATTTAAATTTTTCAAATCAACCTTTACTGCTCGTTTCAGTTGGAGTGGACTCGACCTAGGAAAAGTCAACTCTAACTGAGAATCAACTTAAACTGTAACATATATAACACCGTGCTGTGTATGATTTGAATGGTTGTGCTTTTCTCAGGTATACGTTATCGTATTCTCTTTTCCTTTCCTTCATTATTCCACCTTGCATGTCTTAACAAGTAACTTGTTTAGGTAATTTTAACAACTCTATTCGAGCTCCCCTCATTTGGTTTATGTATTCATTTGTTTTGCTTTGCAGCTTCCATTAAGATACATTCCGAACTTTCTTATTTAAAGTTTTTGTTTTTATCGGTTCCTGACCTTGGTATTAATCTAGTCTTCTTGCAAACATATATCCTATAAAGGATCTTATTATTGTTTTCTAGATTCTTGTGATGTGAAGATAAGTGTTAAAATGTATGGATTGTAGAAACGGAGAGAAAAACATTGGGTGAGGGTGTGCTCACTACGGAGACGAAAGGATGGTATCCTTGCCTAGAGCATAGTATCCTACTCTTCATATTCGTGAATTCTGGCATTCAAAATAATGTATTTATTTTACCTGGCGATCGAAACTATATTATCGATCGCTATGTAAAATAAATGCATTATTTTGAATGTCAGAATTCACGAATATGAAGAGTAGGATACTATGCTCTAGGCTAGGATACCATCCTTTGATCTCCGTAGTGAGCACACGCTTAGATTGATGTCATGAGTGACAAGTGTGTTGCTGCAGCTAGTGATAGATACAGTGAACGATACTGAACAGAAGAAGCATTCGAACATGATGTAACTTCTGGCTAAATGATTTAAGACAATGGTTAGGTTAGGTCAGGTTATGTTTAATATGAGTGTGCATTTAACCACCCTTCCACTTAGAGCTTCACGATATTCGATAAAAATATCGATATTGTATTGATATCGTATCGAAAATCAATACGACACCTATACAATACATACCTTAAAAATATTAATGTCGATACGATACTCATTCTTTGAAATCAATACAATACTCTAGTATTGCCGATACGCCTGCCGCTATTAGTCCATTCTTTCACGGTTTTTGCTCTAAATTTTAAAGAACCGCTTGGATTGACATGAAATTTGGCATGGGTATAGCTATCATGTCAAAGAAAAAAAGTGATATTGTGCCGATGTGTGCTTTTGCCCTGGGGGTGACTTTCCCCCCTTTTGGGGGTGAAAAATAATTGTCCAAAATAAGTCCGGAAATGGGTAAACTGACTAATTTTAAGTAACTTTTGCTCTATAGAGCTTTTTCGCCAAGTCAACACTTTTCGAGTTATTTGCGAGTGAATATGTTCATTTCAACAAAATAACCACATTTTTAGACGATTTTTCGCAAATAACTCAAAAAGTAAGTATTTTGTCGAAAAAAACGTTCTTAGCCAAAATATAGCTTATAATAAAGTAAAAAAATGGTGTAGGCGTTAGGTCTCTGGATCTTGTAGAACCAGAGTTATAGCCTATGAAAAATAGATTCATATTCACCAAATTTCAAATAGAATATTTCGACGTGAAATATCCAAAAAATTAAGCACTTTTTGGGAAAACCCATAATAACTTTTTTAAAGTGTTTAAAAAAAGCTTTATTTCTGTTTTTACAAAAAGTTTCTAGCATTAAATTTAAGCAAGTTACGCTCAAAATAAAGTTGGTCCCTTTTGTTTTTGCAAAAAAAATCGGGAAGACCAACCCCTAATTAGCAACTTAAATGAAATTAATCGTTACCGCTCCACAAATTATTTAACTTATGTTGTGTTTATATGATCTGTAAGTTTCATCGATTCAAAGTGCTTATTTTTAAAAAAATTTGGTTTCAAAGTAAAATTTTTAAAAATTAAAATTTTGAAAAATATGCTTTTTGTCAAAATAACTTAAAAATTATTAGAGATACCAAAAATCTTGAAAAACAAAAAAGGTCAGATTAGCTTTTCTGAATATCATGTATTTTTTTGTTTTTCTGTTGGACAAAAATTGATTAAGATTTGGTGTTTCTAAATTTGCATACATTCGTGATCAGTGACTCGTTCAACCCCTTTTAACTACAACCCTTTCAATAATAAGGACTTTGAACCGATGAAACTTACAGATCATATAAACAATATATATGTTATAGTCAAAGCCCGAATTTCAGGCACTCCTAGGTTTGACTAGGCAATCCTCAGGTCTGACTGACGGTCTTAGTCAAAGCCCGAAATAAATTAGAGTTTCGGCCTTTGACTAGTCAAACCTAGGAGAGACTAAGTTGGTCAGGCAAAGGTCGAAATTTAATTTTATGAAATCGGGGTTTGACTAGTCAAACCCCGATCAGCTATTAAAATGTCGTATTTTGTTAGATTACGTTTAATAGAACGTCATTTTTTAATTATAATGTTTATTATTTTTATATTGTCGTAAATAAAATAAAAAAATTAGTGTTTATTCTCGCATGTTGAGGCATTATGGCATTTAGAGTTGCACAATACATTAGACCTTTTACACTTACATGATTTTGAAGAGCACTCCTTATTGCAGTGGTATTTTATAAATCCTTGTCCTCCAAATTTAGAATCTTTTGTACTAATTTCTCTTAGAGACAGCTTAACGTCTGGAACATCTTCGAAATAAATTAGGAAAATTCTCTTTGCATTCTCTTATTTGATTTCTTGAAAAAAGTGTGTTTATTGTTCCGTATTTCGTACCAACTCTATATAAACCATCAGTTATTGTTTTATCTTGTATGCTACCCAAAATATTTCGAGCATCTCCTTGGCACTCGTTCGAGCATGCGTTGTGCACAGACAGAAATAATTAAAATAAATAAAGGAAATGCGATTGAAGGTCTTCATGCCCAGGCTAATGCTATGAAACAATTAAGTGAAAAAAAAATTCCTCCAATTTCGATCGGAAAAACTGTAACAATACCAATCCCCAGCTTTGATAGAGCCAAAGAGGATGCTCGAAATATTTTGAGTAGCATACAAGACAAAATAATTGACGGTTTATATGGAGTTGGATGGTTTATATAGAGAATGCAAAGGGAAATTTCCTAATTTTGAAGATGTTCCAGAGGTTAAGCTGTCTCTGTGTCTAAGAGAAATTAGTACAAAAGATTCTAAATTTGGGGGACAAGGATTTATAAACTGCTACTGCAATAAGAAATGCTCTTTCAAATTACGTAAGTGTATATAGTCTAACTAACGTATTGTGCAACTCTAAATGTTATAATGCCTCAACATGTGAGAATAAACACTAATTTTTTTATTTTAATTACGACAATATAAAAATCATAAACATTAAAATTAAAAAAATACGTTTTATTAAACCTAATCTAACAAATTACGACATTTTAATAGTTGATCGGGGTTTGACTAGTCAAACCCTGATTTAATAAAATTAAATTTCGACCTTTGCCTGATCAGCTTAGTCTCTCCTAGGTTTGACTAGTCAAAGGCCGGAACTGTAATTTATTTCGGGCTTTGACTAAGACCGTCAGTTTGACCTGAGGATTGCCTAGTCAAACCTAGGAGTGCCTGAAATTCGGGCTTTGACTATAACATATACACGAGTCAAGAAACTTGTGAAGTCGTAACGATTAAGTTCATTTAAGATATTAATTAGGGGGTGATTTTCTCGATTTTTTTACCAAACCCAAAAGGGACTAACTTTATTTTGAGCGTAACTTGTTTAATTTTGATGCTAGAAACTTTTTTTATAAAACAAAAATGAAGCTTTTTTTAAACACTTTAAATAAGTTGTAATGAGTTTTCCCCGAAATGTGCTTCATTTTTGGTTATTTCACGTTAAAATTTTCCATTTGGAATTTGACGAATATGAACCTATTTTTCATTAGCTATATCTCTGCTTCTACTAGGTGTAGAGACGTGATGTATACAAAATTTTTTTAAATTTTTTACAGGCTATATTTTTGTTAAGAATGTTTTTTCGACAAAATACTTATTATTTGAGTTATTTGCGAAAAACCGTCTAAAAGCGTGGTTATTTTGTTGAAAAAATGAACATATTCACTGCCAAATAACCCGAAAAGTATTGACTTAGCGAAAAAACTCTATAGAACAAAAGTTACTTAAAATTAGCCAGTTTATCCATTTCCTGATTTTCTTTTTAAGAATATTTTTTCACTCCCAAGAGAGGGTGAAAACCACCCCCAGGGCAAAAGCACATATCGGCACAATATCAGTTTTTCTTTGACTTGTTAGCTATGTATATGCCAAATTTCATGTCAATCCAAGCGGTCCTTTAAAATTTAGAGGTTTTGCAATATTTTACCGTTAAAGAACGGACTATACAGGGTGTTAGTAAATAAGTATGAAAAATTTTAAGGGCTAATTCTACATGAAAAATTAATGCCAGTTTGCTCTATAAACATATCGCACCTTGAAAACCATATGGCAATAACTGCAATTTTTTCATGAAATGACCTTTGAATGCAGTCTAATAGGAAAAAAAAATCTATTTTTTAATGCTATATAGCAGGATCTTCAAGAAAATTTAAGTTCGGCACCAGAAAGATACATCCCTATGTCTTTTTTCAAAAATAGATTCTTCTTTTTATACCATCAGGCATTATCTGCAGTTGATGCTCTACGGTTCTAAAATTGGAACAAAAACTCAGATCTATATGGCAATATGTGCAAAATGTGACCCACTATTGTAAAATAAAAGCAAGATGTAATAAGGAAAAATCCTTTGCATGCAACAAAACATAGAGTGGTGCATAGAGATTTCATTGCAACACTGGAAATAAGCGACAAGAATATAACAAATTAATATACAACGTCTTACTGCAGATGGGTTTATTCCAAAAGAAAAGCGAGGAACTCATAAGAATGGAAAAAGAATCAACGAAGTCGTGAAACAAAACATAATGTTGAATGGGTTGCATATGTCAGTCCATATTAAATGAAGTAAAGAAACACAGACTTACTCACAATCATTTAATAATACTTCGACGACCGGTTTTGATCTCTACACTATTCAGATCATCTTCAGGTCGGCGTTACAAGTAGTTAAATGATACCATTACAAGGGATGCTTAGTAAGTTCATCGATAACATGTTTAAACGTCCAACTAAGTTGAACTTACAAAGCATCCCTTGTAACGGCATCATTTAACTACTTGTAACGCCGATCTGAAGATGATCTGAATAGTGTAGAGATCGAAACCGGTCGTCGAAGTATTATTAAATGACTGTGAGTAAGTCTGTGTTTCTTTACTTCATACAAAACATAATGATTTACATCGAGTCCATTCCTAAAGTGGAATCTCACTACCTAAGGAAACAAACTACCAGGTAATTCGTCAGCGATGACAAAACTCTTGCTGATATTCATCGCGATTATATAAAATTTTGCAAAGAAAAAGGTTCGGTGTTCGGAAATTACGTTACGATGATGACCATATTTCACACGGAATTTAATAATTCTTTAAGCCCAAGAATACCTTTGCTTACTGTAAGAAAGTTACAGAAATTAATTAGATAAATCGACATTAGAAACAGTCTAAAGAGAAATAAATGACTTAAAATCAGCAAAACCCAACACTTGCATCACTGCTTGTTTTGATTTACAATCATTACTACCGACGCCGACGCCTTCAGGCGAAGTCTCTTTATTTTATTACAAAAGGAGATTATCAACATTATTTAATTTCACAATTTTTTACCTGACCACAAATGCAGGACACTTCTGTCTTTGGTTCGAGCGAATTGCTAATCGTGATTCAAATGATAGCGTCGTTCCTGTTACAATTTCTGAGGAACCATGCCAGGGAAAAATAAATAAAATTATACTCAGATAACTACTGTTGGCAAAATGAGAACAAGTATATTGTCTATCTTTATCAATATGCAGTACAGAAATTGACGTACCTAAAATTACCCACAAATTTTTGATAACGGGTCACTCCCAAAATACGGTAGATAACGTGCATTCTTTGATTGAGAAACAAAAAAAAAGGCTTTAAAAGATGACCAATTTACGTGGCTGCGCAATGGTTCACAGTAGATCAATCAGCGAAAAAACCAGGTGAACCTTATATAAAATTAATGAAAGGTGTACATCGGATATGTTGGACTTTAAAAAACGATGTAAGGAAATGGGAAACAATTATAACATTGACGAAGAAGGAAATCTGGTCGTCTGGAATGACATAAGATGAGCTAGGTGGAGAAGACATTTAAAAATAAGTTTCAGGTTAAGGCAAGCTTCAACGATACAGAGTTCAGAACCATTAATACAAGGCAAAGACAACGAGGGATGTGGCTAATATGGAACAAAGTAAAGCATATTAGCATCCACCAGGAATATGCAATCTCAAAAAACAAGATGTAGACTCTCACTATGTAAAGCTAATGTTATTCAAGAGCACTATCATAGGTGTTATGCAGATTTACACATGACCAATGCAACAATAGAAACCGAACAGACAGATTATAATATAGTGAATGAATATCTTTGATATGAATATCAAAGTCTTGCATCAATCTTAATTAAAAAAAATGTTATTTGATATGCATTTTTACTGCGTCATTTGCGAAAATTGATATATTTTTTAAAACCATATGGCCGTATGTGCTAAAATACCTATTTCCCGGAGAAAATTTTAAGTACTTCTTAATTCATATAAAAATATGCAAAATTAAAGACAATTGTACCAAATATCAGGTTTGT
This sequence comes from Diabrotica virgifera virgifera, assembly GCF_917563875.1. Lineage (NCBI taxonomy): Eukaryota > Metazoa > Arthropoda > Insecta > Coleoptera > Chrysomelidae > Diabrotica > Diabrotica virgifera. Next base: position 73,596,389 of record NC_065448.1, read on the forward strand.
AGCTTAATTTTTGGAACTACAGGAAATAAAATTAACTTTAGAAAAACTTAAAATGCTCATAGCTCGATATTATGATTTTTGCAGTTACTGCCCTATGGTTTTCAAGGTGCGATATGTCCGCAAATGCTTAGTTTCGGAGATACGGGGTGTTGAAATTTTTATTTCAAACTGTCAATTTATTTATTTCTAAGACCAGTTGAGCTATGAAAATGAAATTTGCTGAGTTTTAGGAGGTAGTTATTACGAATTTTATGACATACAATTAAGAATTTTGTATTCATCATTGGCGCGCCTACGGGCAATGGCCTGAATTATTTTAAAGAAAAAAAATAGTACACCACTGAGATATTTCGAATTAGAAATTATTTTTAAATTCCACGTCTAATTTATGATAAAAAACCTTTCTTGCCTTTTTTTCATATGATGCACCGTTTTTATGCAGAAAAATAAAACATCTTGGCGCATATTTTTCATTTCTTAATACATCATCAAGAACTATCCAATATAATAATACTAAACTAGAACAATAACAGAAAATATTACTAATACCATTTCAACTAGGTGCAAAGCTGCAAGAAATGTTTAAAATGATCGTCTTTACAGGTAACAGAAGAATTTTATATTCATCATTGGCGCGCGTACGGGTAATGGTCTGAATTTTTTGAAGAAAAAAATAGTACGCCACTGAGATATGTCAAACTAAAAATCATTTTTGAATTCCTCGTTCAATTGACGACAAAAAATCTTTATTGCCTTTTTTTCATATGCGGCGCCGTTTTTATGCACAAAAATTAAACATCTTAACGTTTACAAAGTATTTGAACTAAGTTTCTATGCATATGGAAACTACCTCAAATACTTGGTAAGCGTTAAGATGTTTTATTTTTTTGTATAAAAACGGCGCCTCGTATGAAAAAAAGGAAAGAAAGATTTTTTGTCGTAAATTGAACGAGGAATTCAAAAATGGTTTTTAGTTTGACATATCTCAGTGGCGTACTATTTTTTTCTTCAAAAAATTCAGACCATTACCCGTACGCGCGCCAATGATGAATATAAAATTCTTCTGTTATCTGTAAAGGACATAATTTTAAACATTTCTTGCAGCTTTGCACCTAGTTGAAATCTTATTAGTAATATTTTCTGTTATTGTTTTAGTATTATTATACTAAATTAGATATTGTCTTATACTTATTATAGATATTGTCTGTATTATTATATTGGATAGTTCTGATGATGTATTAAGAAATGAAAAATACGCGCCAAGATGTTTTATTTTTCTGCATAAAAACGATGAAAAAAAAGTCAAGAAAGGTTTTTTATCATAAATTAGACGTGGAATTTAAAAATAATTTTTAATTCGAAATATCTCAGTGGCGTACTACTTTTTTCTTTAAAAAATTCAGACCATTGCCCAAAGGCGCGCAAAATTCTAAATTGTATGTCAAAAAATTCGTAATAACTACCTCCTAAAACTCACCAAATTTCATTTTCATAGCTCAACTGGTCTTAGGGCAATAAATAAATTGGCAGTTTAAAATAAAAATTTCAACACCCCGTATCTCCGAAACTAAGCATTTGCGGACATATGTTTATAGAGCAAACTGGTATTAATTTTTCATGTAGAATTAGCCCTTAAAATTTTTCATACTTATTTACTAACACCTTGTATATTATTCAGAATATCGATATCGAGAAAAAAAAATAAAACGCTACTGAGTGCTACATAAGGCCTATTATACAGTTAAAATATAAGAGTTATAAGACGCACAAGTGCGTATGCTTTCCATTAATGCGAGAGAGAAGGATGATGAACTCAATAAGTCAATCAATTTCGATATTTTATTTTTAAAATCATCAGATATTATCGATGTTTTTGAAAAGAAATTGGAAACTACTTGCAATCTCCAAGACCTGGACCAGACACATATATCCCAATATTTTTTTAAATCTATTTCGAATAGAAAAAAATCTAGTGTACATTCGATGGGTACTAGATCATTTTTGGGAGATAATGCGACAAAGGCGACCATTTATAAAGCTTAACGCGTAATCGAGAAACATTACATTCAACTTCATACATTTAATTTATAAATAACTTTGACAAACTCCTGATACAAGAATAAAAAACCGCTAAACGCCGTAAAAATGAGTGGCGCATACAATATTCCAGCTACAAAAGATCTGATATAAATATTATGTGGCGCAAAAACGTATTTTCATTTTGATGCAAAATAAAATTCTAGTTTTATTTCAAAAGATTTTTTCATAATATTTGCTAACATTGAAGTAAACGCGCCACAAAAGAGCTTCAAAATTCAAACTGTATCAAAGTTACTCTTTTTTTTTGGCGCGTTTTACTTCAAATTGAGCAAATATGATTTTTTTTTTAAATTAAACTAGAATTTTATTTTGCATCAAAATGAAAATACATATCAGATCTTTTGTAGCTGGAATATTGTATGCGCCACTCATTTTTGCGGCGTTTAGCAGTTTTTTATTCTTGTATAATATACTGTGTAATGCTATAATGCTGTGTATAATACAGTTAGGCATCTCAACGTAACAAATCTGAAATACACACATATTTCATGTCAGCCTTGGTCATTTATGTACTGACATCAAACGACAATATTTTAATTAAGTAAATCTGATCCTGTACATACACAACCACAGTAGCCACAGCAATTCGCTGTCTCACTGAGTAAACCGCCATTAAATCCCGTTACAAATGTTTTGATAGTAGAGTTGTAAGTAAAGCCGGAATATAGTAGTGAGAGCTCTGTGATCGTACTCTTGATCTATATAAAACTGTGCAGAGCGTTCCCACAGTCGGGATATGCATCCATTATTGTGGTGTAGACATATTTCATGGAATTTTATTTGTGTAGGAACAGGTCCCCTTTGTGTCGTGAAGTGCCGGCAAAAGACCATGACTGACAACGTTGTCGGTTTGTTGTACAACGTACAGAGTGATACACGAATATTACACTTTATTTTTCAAATTCAAAGAAATTTAATATTTAAACACAAGAGAAAAAGAGAAAATCCCTGTTTTCAAAGTTTTACGGCAGATCTTTAGTAAACGACCCTAAAGAGCAATAATATAATACAGTCCGGGATTCAGAAAAGATGATAGATGTCAACTTCTACGGAGAATATGGGCATAAGGCGACAAAGGCGAGAGTATTTCAATTTTCAAACAACTTTAATATACTGACGTCAACAACAACGTACCAACAAAGATAGTACTATTCCGGTAGGTGTGAGTTGACGGAATTAATTAAAAAATGATAAAAACAAGTTAACGACGAACAGTAAAATATTTATTTATTTTGGCAACAAAAAGGTGTTTTGCTTAGGTCTCGGAGTGGGTCGATTGTTAGCGAGAGTGCGGCTTGTTCGCATGCTGTGAAGAGACTGAAAGAAAGCCACAGTCGCTAATCTGTTTGTGTTTCTACCCTCTGACCAGATGGGCAATAAATTATTTAGATCTGGCGTATAAAAACAGAAACACTTCTGCAGTTTTACAACGATTGCATGTCCAAAGTGAGTTGTTGACATAATGGTCTGATATGATAATTAATTTATGGGGAATTCAGTTTATTACACTGAACATACCAAAAACATATGGTTAGGGATGCATTTCGTTTCTAAAACTATGTCTTTCTTAGCATCTGGTTTGTATATTAACTGTGACTTTTATATGGCCCATATTATTTCGTTTTGAGAAAAATTATTAAAATTAAAATTAGCAAAAATAGTAATTAAAGCGTATCGCTATATACCCCCCTCCGAGAGACTAAAACGATATATAATACATTACATATGATGAAAATTGAAAATAACAGGAAATAAAACAAAGCAATGTTTATACGAGGAGAAAGAAAAATCACTGAATTCACTGTTAACCTACACTTTCTTGGTAACTTCCAGTAAATCTTGCCTTTCTCTTAGGTCTGCTGTTTGTTTTGTTGGATACTCGAAATAGCGTTACCAGCACTTGAGAAAAGTAAGAAAAGATGAAGGAAGCATTTTTATCCTGGTCCATTTTTCTAAATTTAGAATCATCTTTTCGTTACATTTTGTCCAAATAATATAATTTTTGATTCTGATTGCCGAAATATTCTATTTTTTCGTCTCCAATATACAGAGTGTCCCGAAAAGATTGGTAATAAATTATATCACACATTCTGGAGTCAACAATAGTTCGATTGAACCTAACTTACCTTAGTACAAATGTGCTCATAAAAAAAGTTACAGCCATTTGAAGTTACAAAATGAAAATCGATTTTTTTTCAATAATATATCGAAAATTATTAAAGATTTTTTATTGAAAATGGACATGTATCATTCTTATGGCAGGATCATCTTAAAACAAAATTATAGTGAGATTTGTCCACCCCATAATAAATTTATGGGGGTTTTGATCCCTTAAACCCACCCAAACTTTGTGTACGTTCCAATTAATTCATTATTGTGGTACCATTAGTTAAACACAACGTTTCTAAAACTTTTTTGCCTCCTAGGATTTTTTCGATGAGCTAGTTTTTATCGAGATGGGGCTTCTTTTTTAATATATTTACATACAAATTTTATGGGAGTTTTGTTCCTTTAAACCCCCCAAATGTTTGTATACGTTCCAATTAAACCATTATTGTTGTACCATTAGTTGAACACAGTGTTTTAAAACTTTTTTGCCTCTTAGTCTTTTTTTGATAAGTCACCTTTTATCGAGATGTGGCTTCTTTTTCAAAATATACGTAAATATGTAAATTATAAATACATTTTCAGATTATTAACAGGTCTTTATAATCGTATTTAACCATATACAAATATATGTGGTGGATTCGATAAATATTCTAAATATCTCGTTAAACACTGGCTTATCGAAAAAGTCCTAAGAGGCAAACATGTTTTAAAAACAGTGTGTTTAACTAATGGTGCCACACTAATAATAATTGGAACGTACACAAAAGTTTAACTAAACAAAACCCCCATAATTTTTTTATGGGGTACACAAATTTCACTTTAATTTTTATTTAAGATGCTGCTGCCATAAGAATGCCACATGTCCATTGTCAATGAAAAATCCCTAAGAGTTTTCGATATATGAAAAAAAATGATTTTCATTTTGTAACTTCAAAGAACTGTAACTTTTTTGTGTGTACTATTAATTGTATATAGGTAAGTGAGGTTCAATCAACCTATTTTGACCCCAGAATCTGTGGTATAATTTATGACCAATCTTTTCGGGACACCCTGTATGACTTCATGTTTTTTTATGTTTTTTCGCAGCTTAATTTTAAATCCATTAGAATATTTAAGTTTTCTTCTTGTGGCACCATCTTCTGTTTGGCCATCATCTGTCAAATGTTGGCAGCACACTCGGCGAAGAATAAAATCACATATATTTCAGCCAAAAATGTTTGCGTCTTTGCAGTTCTTATATTTATTTTAAATAAGGTATTGAATTTTTCTTTTTTATATATTAGAAATCACCTATCTTATTGAGTCTTTTAAGAACCTCCCTTTTTCGTATATGATCTGATGAGGGTATTTTTAAGAGTCTCAAATTGTTTACTTTACGCATCCAGTAATAAAACGTACATTGATAGTGAACGCATCCAGTAATAAAACGTACATTGATAGTGACTGATTTCTCATGTTTTTAAATGCTAATCGTGTATGTACTACAATACAGTCGAACTCGCTTATTGGAATACCCTTCGTGACAAGCAAAAGTGTTCCTACAACCGAGATATTCCAATAACTGATCAATGCTGGTTAGTAGAAACGATTCAGGACCTCAAATTTCCTTCTTCCGCCTTCGACCAGAATATTCATATAACCGGCATTCTAATAAGCGGGTTCGACTGTAATAATACTCGAGATCTGTTTTAAACTCAGCACCTAAGTTCGATGTTACCATATACAGGGTGTCCAGAAACTCTACCGACAAACGAAGACAGGAGATTCCTCATATAATTTTAAGACATTTTAACCCAATTCATCTAGTCCGAAAATGCTTTCTAAGGGAGCTAGAGCTCTTTGAAGATGGCGTCTTGTAATTAGTTCTTCTTAAATACCTCCAGACCGCTTCTATTTAGAAAAACAAAAATTGGTACGCATATTTATCTTCCAGAGATAAATGGATTTCATCCATTGTGAATTTCTAGTACCGCTCATAGGCGTCCGTTTTGGGTAGGGCAACGGTTTTTTTATCGCATAACTTTTTTGTCTTTAACTTTTAAGCATTTCTGATACTGGATTATTATATTGTAAGATATTGTAGTACTAAAAGGTACTCTTGAGTTAAGTCGGTAGGACACACCGTTTTCTAGAAAAATCGATTAGAAGACTTTTCGTTTTTTGAATTTGAAAAAAAAATTGAAAAAAAAATTTAAAAAAAAAGCGGTGTATTTTAGCAACTTATAGCAAGAGTGACTTTTAGTACTAAAATACCTCACAATTTGATAATCTAAAGTCAAAAATTCATAAAGATTAAAGACAAAAAAGTTATGCGATAAAATAACCCTTCACCTACCCAAAACGGACGTATATGACCGGCAATAGAAATTCACAATTAATGAAATCGATTCGTCTCTGGAATATAAATAAACATACCAGTTTTCGTTTTTCTAAATGTTTTTTTTTTGAAATTTTTTTTTGGAAATTCAATAAACGAAAAATTTTCAAATCGTTTTTTCTAGAAAACGGTGTGTTCTACCGACTTAAAGCAGGAGTACCTTTTAGTACTAGCATACATCATAATTTAATAATCCAGTATCAAAACTGCGTGAAAGTGAAAGACATAAAAGGTATGCGATAAAATAACCGTTGCCCTACCCAAAACGGACGCCTATGACCGGTACTAGAAACTCACAATAAATGTAATCGATTTATCTCTAGAAGATAAATACGCATACCAATTTTCATTTTTCTAAATAAACGCGTTCTGGAGTTATTTAAGAAAAACTAATTACAAGACGCCATCTTCAAAGAGCTCCAGCTCCCTTAGGAAGCATTTTCGGACTAGAAGAATTGGGTTAAAATGTCTTAAATTTATCTGAGGAATCTCCTGTCTTCGTTTGTCGGTAGAGTTTCTGGACACCCTGTATAATACACCGACATTTATTTTTATGTATTTTAATATATTATACCTCTTACCTTACTAAAATCTTAATAAAGATGCATTAGAAATAAACAAACCAAGAGACGTTGAATGTTACTAGGAGCAGTCCCGAATCATGATTTAATATGTATGAACTTTGTAAATCATGATTTGGGATGTACAATGTAATTATTTATATACATTGTAAATCATGATTCGGGAGTGTTCCTAGTAACATTCAACGTCTCTTGGTTTGCTTATTTCTAGTGCATCTTTATTGACATTTTAGTATACTAAACATACATAATATTGAGCTACAAAAGGAATACATAATATGCATTTCTGACACTCCAGAGTCTATCTCTTCTTATTTCAGAAATATCTTTGTTCACAATATCCGACTTTTTGTCTAAAGTCGTTATTTGGTTATTGAAATAGAAAAAATATACTTTTGTTACTGTTATATAATATTTGTCTTTATTGGCAGATTTTGTAAGCGTTCCTGAACATAGTTTTAGTTTGTTTACACTGTCCCCCCTTTCCTTTATTGGTATGATCTGGTAAATTGTTCATTTACCAAGTCTAATCATCTTTGAATAAAAATCGACACATCGACGCAATATTTTAGTGTTGAAGTGCTTTAAATGTTACCAACAATTATTTTTACGATTATAGTTGAAAAGAAAAATTCGTTACACGTCATGTTGTTCATCCAGACTAAATTCCTAAATTCCATTTTTTTCTACTATAAAAAGATATTTTTATAGACGTTTGCTACTTACTATTAACACCAATCAAAATGTTTTTTCGGATTTGTGAGAAACCACAACTGTTTTAAAAAATGTCCTTAGGTGGGCTGCTTGGCAGAATGATAATGACACAATTACAGATTAAGGAAGGGATGGAAATTTCTAATTAAAAGTTTCTTTGAATTTCACGGCAAATGGCCTTGAAAACCCCATCTGCCTTGGGATTTAGTGTGAATGGAGGATCTGTTATCCAATTATCATTTCAAATAATGAGTAATAGTTTTTCACTTGATGGACTTGATAATCTTGCGATTTGCTGACCAAATGAGGAAAATACCAATTTTATTATTATTTCGCATTATTACTCGTATCTATAATATGTAGCTCATTTCGCAGATATTCGTACCATTTGATATAAGAAATAGTCAATTTGTTAGTTAGTTTTACAGAAGTTGTTATAGTTCATATTGGTCGTACATAATTGATATAATAAACTAGGCGTCAATAAACATATACGCTTCAGACCATTTGGCGGTGTTTTATACCAAATAAACTTATATATCTTTGATATATATATTTGAGAATATATATCTTTGATAACGTGGATATCTTGTTTTGTAAATTGTTTTTCTAAAAATTATGAAGGATGAAAAGTGCCCAATTCTGTCCTCCCTCTCCTACTCCTATTGTTTTGAGCAGTGTATTCAACTTTAAGTCTTTTCTTTCATGAGAATCTCTGCTACAGATATTGTCATAATACTATATCGAGTTTCCTAATCGACGCCGACGTGTTGAATAGCTACATCAAAAATATGTACATACATAAAAGAATGAAGTTAATTAACTAGCTAAGTGGTTCGTTATATATTTGAATATTTCGTCACATTTCGTCACAATTTTCGTTTTCCACATCACTCTTCCTTCCATAAAAATACCTCATTTTAATGTTTGTTTTTCTATTCTTAAATCGATTCGCATGCATTTCATTCTTTATGCTAATTTGTCTAATTTTGACGGTTTAATTTATTTAACAAAATTCTTCCATTCTTTGTGGTTTCGGGTCAACATACTACCGTGTGTCGTTTCGTCCATGTCAGTCCTCTTCTCTCTGATATTTTATATTTCCGATCACTTCATCCCATGTCTATCTTAGTCTTTTTCTTTTTTTGTTTTTCAATATTTTTGCTTCCCACACTCTTCTCACTGGTATGGCATAAACTCCAATGTAGATTGTATTTTCAGTTCGTTCCTTATATCCGTGTTTCGTATTCTATCCATTTTGGTAACACCTTTAACTCTTCCTAAAAGCCTCATCTATATAGTCTATAGCAGGGGTGGGCAAATACTTTTAAGCGCGGGCCAAAATAAAATTTTCAAAATGTCTCCCGGGCCGGAGAACTATTACGACTATACCGCGTACGTACGCTGTGCACACGTGAATGTTTTGGTGGAGTGTTTTTTCCCTCTCCAAGAAATTTTTTTGACAGAAATATTATAGGTATCATTTTAAAGCATTTGGTCAAAGAAATTTGACTGTTAATAATAGGTAATAGTAATATTAAATTGTCTTGGGTGTACATGCAAACAATTTGTCCCAGTAAAATATGTCACGTAATTTTTAAAGAAATATGGTCCATTATATTGTCATAACAAGGATCCAGATAAAAAATTAAGATACTGAACAAGTAGACAAAATGAAATACTTAGGAGTCTGAATTACGGAGAATCTAAATGCGAAATCAGAAATTCGATCAAGAATAAAGCAATCAAGAACAGCCTTTTGAAGATGAGTAAATTTCTGAGTAACCAAAGACTCAATCTGCAAATCTGATATCGGATGGTAAAATTTTATATCCACTCTATTCTCCTTCATGGTTCCGAATCTTGGACTGTTAATGTTGACTTAATAAGAAAGCTGGAAGCTTTTGAGATGTGGCTTTTTATGCAGCTTTTTTGATTTTGAAAATACCATGGACCGATCATATTACGAACGAAATGGTGTTGCACAGAATGGCAAGAGACAGAGAACTTTTGACTACCAGTAAATAGAGAAAGACAGCATATTTAGGGCACGTTCTTAAATATTATGATAAGTACGAGTTGTTGCAGCTTATTATGAAGGGTAGAATCGAAAGAGAAAGTGGTCCTGGTAGAGGACAAATTAATGTCCTGGCTGAAAAACATTCGCGACTGAACCGGGTTAAATACATAGTCGCTTTTAAGAAAACAAAAGATATGATTACGGCTGTTTGATATTATAATACTCTCTATTATTTATATATTTCATTATTTATAAGCTGTTATAACATCAGATCCAATAAGATGTAAATTGGAGCTGGAAGGTCAGTTAATAGAACAAATGATGGAGTTTAAATACCTAAGCATCACACTATCTAGCTACGGAAGGCTCTAAACAGAAGTGGAAGATCAAGTGAATAGAGCAAGCAGAGCCGCAGTTTGCCTGAATGACACAATATGGAGAAATAAAAATATCGGAAACGAAATTAAAGACAGAATTTACAAAAGAGTCATCAGACCAATAATGAGATATGCGGCAGAAACACGACCCGACACAGATAAGACAAAAAGATTGCTCGAAACAGCGGAGATGAAAACCCTTCGAAAAATCGATGGTAAGACTCTACATGACAGAGCTAGAAGTACAGATATACGACGGAGATGCAAGATGGATAACATTAATTTGTTGAATTACAATAATTGAATGACCACATAAGCCGAATGACAACAAATAGGGTAGTCAGGATAGCGAGAGATGGATCTTCAATAGGAAGACGATCAGTGGGAAGACCACGAAAACGATGGAACGACAACTTACTAGAGGCACATTGAAAAAACATACAGAGGCATGTCTATACAAAAGAAGAAGAGAAGATTATTTATAAGAACACTACACACCCTAATACTGTTGATTTCAACAAAATAAAAGAGATTAAAAAAATTGCTTGCGGGATTTTTCAACGGGCCGGATAAAGTAAGCGAAAGGGCCGGGTCCGGCCCGTGGGCCGGCTTTTGTCCACCCCTGGTCTATAGTCTATGTCTTGCACTTTTGCCGTTCCGTTAGTACCCATGATTCGCTGCGAAAAGTCAAAAAAGGTCTATAAACTGCTTTGAAAACTTTAATTTTGTATTCCGTGATATTTCTTTTCTGGATATAATTTTTTTTTCATTGTGTGATCCAGCTGTAGCGTTTTCTCTACTATGCTCTAGATATCGAAAAAAAAAAATCGCTGGAATACAACAAACCAGCATATATATGCCTGATAGATTTGAAGAAAGCGTTTGATAGAGTGAGAATTCGAGAATTGGATGGCTCCAGTATGTGGAGCCTAACCTATCTCAAACCTCCGCAACTGGCCCAGGAGTCCTGGAACCTCCGCAGAAGAAGCTCCCTGAGACTACCCCGACCAGTACTGAAGGACACCCCAATCACAGGTTCGGGTCCCGCAGGCAGAGTGGATGAGCCCCGTCTGTCCAGGGCGTCAGCCCGTTCGTTGCTTTCCACAACTGTGTGTCTCGGTACCCATACCAACCTAGCCCTGTTGGTCAGAGCAACGTCATCGAGTCCTCTTTTGCGCTCAAAACCAGCTTCTAGCTGATCTTGTGTGCTTCCAAAGCCCTTAGCGCTGCCTGGTTGTCAGAGCAGATAGAGATGGCCCTGCTTGAGTAAGCCCTGTCTGCAATCTCTTGAGCACATAGAAGGATCGCAAATATCTCGTCCTGAAAGACTGATGCATCAGAGCCAAGAGCCTGGCTAGACTCAAATCCGACTCCACCACCATACACTCCAGCACCTGCCCGCTCGTCCATTCTAGATCCATCTGTGAACCAGGTGAATCCATTCCGACAGACTAGTGTGGGCTCTCGTTCTACCCACTCATCCCGGTCAGGAAATTGAACCAACAAGGAGGCTGAGAACTAAAATTGTGGGGCCATGCTAACTAGTATTCAGAGCACTTGAGACGATAGGCTGTCATCATTTCTTCGTGCTCTAAAATGAGATGTAGAGGAGATAAATCCAGCAGAACCTCAAGAGCTGCTGTGGGAGTGGTCCTCATGACTCCTGAGGTGCCAACGCATGCCAACCGCTGTGGTGAGCCAAATAGATCTAGACTAAAGATAGTCTAGCCCGGGACCACCGCACGATTGCCGCATACGTCAGTATATTCGGCTGCAGACCTCATTTGGCTACGAAAGCACTTCTGCACGCCCAGTCACCTGCAGCTGTAGCAGCCTTCTACAACTTGGCATCCATGTGTTCCTTCCATGTCAGTTTATAATCCAGGATCACTCCTAGGTACTTCACTGACTTGGAAGTCGATAATAGGTTGCCATAGAAGCTAAGCTCTCTAGTAGATCCGATAACCACAGCGGGCTTCTCAGGATTAACTCCGAGTAACTGCCCTCGGCACCATTCTTCAAGTTTTTCTTACTTTTTCTCAAAAAGTTTGTGCCATTTCTTTGTTTCTTAGCTTATACGTTTTTATCGTCCCTTTTTTAATTTGTTTTTCCTTCTTTTTTATTTCTTCTCGTATCTTATTTATGACTGTGTAATGGTCGCATACAAAATATGTATTTACATAAAAAAGTAAAGTTAATTAACTAGCTCAGGTTCGTTATATATTTGAACATTTCCTTGCAAAACTTCTTAAATCACCCTTCTTTCCATAAAAATACTTTTTTGTCTGCTTTTCTGTTTTTAGCTGAATTTTCACGCTTTTCAATTTTTATCCCAATTTGTCTAATTTTGACGCCGCAAATAAGCTTCTAATTAAGTCCTTTCAGATTGTAAAATTATAATGAGGAATCCCAGGCTGCGGCAGGTTTTAGATTTGACCGCATGACACGGAAGGTTAAATCTGATTTCACGATCGTTTAGTTAATCTCTTTTATTCGCGTTGGTTCTTCAATTTGACGTTTTTCCAATAATGCAATTATATGGGTGTTATTATGAAATAATAAAGCAAAGTAACAATATTAATAATAAGTGAAGATAATTAAAATTCCTTTGACAAGCTCACGTAAATAATTAGGGGCTATATTTTAAAATTGCTGACACCTACACAAAAAGAAACAAATAAGAACAATATACAGGGTGTCCAGAAACTCTACCGACAAAGGAAGACAGGAGATTCCTCAGATAATTTTAAGACGTTTTAACCTAATTCATCTAGTCCGAAAATGATTCTTAAGGGAGCTAGAGCTCTTTGAAGATGGCGTCTTGTAATCATTTTTTCTTAAATACCTCGACAACGCTTGAATTTAGAAAAACGAAAATTGGTACACGTATTTATTTTTCAAAGATAAATCGAATCCATCTATTGCGTATTTCTAGTACCGGTCATAGGCGTCCGTTTTGGGTAGGGCAACGGTTATTTTATCGCATGACTTTTATGTCTTTAACTATTGAGCATTTTTGATACTGGATTATTAAATGGTAAAGTATTCTAGTGCTAAAAGGTACTCTTGCTTTAAGTCGGTAGGGTACACCGTTTTCTAGAAAAATCGATTTGAAAATTTTTCGTTTTTTGAATTTCCAAAAAAATTAAAAAAAAAACCATTTAAGAGAAACGAAAATTGGTACGTTTATTAATATTCCAGAGATGAATCAATTTCATTAATTACGAATTTCTAGTATCTGTCATAATATGCGTCCGTTTTGGGTAGGCCTATTTTATCGCATAACTATTTTGTCTTTAATTTTTGAGCATTTTTGACTTTAGATTATTAAATTATGGGGTATTCTAGTATTAAAAGTAACTCTTGCTTTTAGTTGGTAAAATACACCGTTTTTTTTAATATTTTTCAATTTTGTTTTTCAAATAAAAAAAAAAAATTTCAAATCGATTTTTCTAGAAAACGGTGTGTCCTACCGACTTAAATCAAGAGTACCTTTTGGTACTAGAATACCTCACAATTTAATAATCCAGTATCAAAAATGCTTAAAAGTTAAAGACAAAAAAGATATCCGATAAAATAACCGTTGCCCTACCCAAAACGGACGCATATGACAGGTACTCGAAATTCGCAATGGAATGGAATCGATTTATCTCTGGAAGAGAAATATGCCTACCAATTTTTGTTTTTCTAAATGGAACCGTTCTGGAGGTATTTAAGAAAAATTGATTACAAGACTCCATCTTCGAAGAGCTCTAGCTCCCTTAGGAAGCATTTTCGGACTAGATGAGTTAGGTTAAAATGTCTTAAAATTATCTGAGGAATCTCCTGTCTTTGTTTGTCGGTAGAGTTTCTGGACACCCTGTATATTGTTCTTATTTGTTTCTTTTTGTGTAGGTGTCAGCAATTTTAAAATATAGCCCCTAATAATTTACGTTAGCTTGTCAAAGGAATTTTAATTATCTTCACTTATTATTAATGTTGTTACTTTGCTTTATCATTTCATAATAATACCCATATAATTGCAATATTGGAAAAACGTCAAACTGAAGAACCAACGCGAATAAAAGAGATTAGCTTAACGATCGTGAAATCAGATTTAACCTTCCTTGTCATGCGGTCAAATTGGGTTAAAATGTCTTAAAATTATCTGAGGAATCTTCTGTCTTCGTTTGTCGGTATAGTTTCTGGACACCCTGTACACATAGACAATGCGAAAACGGCGGGTTCTTTGGAAAATTGTTCCCATGAGATTTTTTTGCATAATCACATTCGTGAGACTTCCCAGAATAAGGGTCAAGAAGTCGCCCACGCAAAAAGTGGTCCAAATTTTTTTAAACAATTTTTTTAATCAAACTGCAAAAATCAATATTTTCGGCCCGGACAAATTTTTTTTAGGTTTTTTGGACTATTCTGGCCAAAAAAGGTCTCTTGAAATTTTTCTCTAAAGTTGATCGTTTTCGAGTTATAAGCAATTTATTTGAAAAACGCGGAAATTGCCATTTTTAAGACTTAATAACTTGGTTAAAAATTATTATTATGAAAGTCAGAAAGTGACTAAATGAAAGTTTAAAGCCTCCCTACATGATCCTGAAGAAATTTGTGTAATTAATTTATTACTAAGCTGTTATTTTTAATTATTAACAATGAGCGGTAAGATCGTATTGACGCGGCTGTAAATGTGAGTGCGAGTAAGATTCACCATTGGATTGCCGGAACGGTACCTCTTTCGCACTCATCATTGGCGGCCGCCTAATACGTGCATGGCGCTCATTATTATTACTTAAAAATAACAGCCTAGTAATAAAATAATGATAAAAGTTTCTTCAGGATCTTGTATTTTTTTTTTCGAATCCTGAAAAAACTAAGAAATATTTTTGACAAATTTAAACGCAGAATGAAATATTACTTTATTACCGAGGTCCGAAAGTCCCTTAGAATGAATAAAAAGTTTCTTTTGAATGAGATTTTTGAAATTAAAAATCACACTAAATTTTCTCTGAGTTTTTCACCCCTGTAACTTATTAAAATAAACATTATAGAAGTTTTCAGGGGCTTTCGGCCCTCGGTAATAACGTAATCTTTCATTCTGCGTTTAAATTTTTTAAAGATACTTATTAGTTTGCTCAGGATTCGAAAAAAATGAATCCCATTTAAATAGCATTGAAGCCGAAATTGCGTACCCATTCCCTTAACTAAATAGAAAACAGACAGTTTTTGACAAAACTGCCAAATATGTACGAGGTTCTTCTAGGTTAGTACAAGGACTCACATTGTTTCTTATTTATCTAAACGATTTTTTTCACTATACATACTTTTTTTATAAAATTTATATGCTTTTCAGACGATACAACTCAATTTGATGCATGATGCTCAGAAAGCAAAAATCTAGTTCTTGCATATTGGGCTGAAACTGAAAGACAAAAATCAGAATTTGATTTTTAGTTCAGATCGGATGTGTATTTTAGGAAATAGTATTAAACCATCAAGAATACTTCTAGACACCCGTGTTGAGCTGCCCCCCCCCACTTGCAAAAATTAAAAAACAAATAATTTTATATATAATAAATGTATGAGCTATTTATGAGCTCTCATATTGTGCAAATTAAAAATTTTGAGCTCTTTCCACTGAGCAGGAATTTAATATTTTAGGGGGGGGCTGAGTCAGCCCCCCCCCACTACTTAAAAATAGGAATATTGAATCGGTTTTTGCGGCAGAATTACGAGCTATTTATGAGCTCTTGAAATTATATAGTTTCGATTTTTGAGCTCATCCCCTTCACCCCAAACAACCCTTTAATTGATTTAACTTAAGAGAAAAATGCTGAGAAAACTTAAAATATATCGTATTGCGCATATAATCCCTATAGCTTATACAGTGAGCACGTAAAGGTTGGAATAAATTCGTTTTCTCGAGAACGGACGATTTTGGAAAAAAATCCCGAAACAGGTCAATTTTTGTTTTTAAAATGTCACCTTTTGGCATATGTATCATACTAGTGACGTCATCCATCTGGACGTGATGACGTAATCGATGATATTTTTAAATGAGAATAGGGGTCGTGTGATAGCTCATTTGAAAGGTGACTCAATTCTCTATTCAGCAATATAAACATTAATATAATTATTTATACAGGTTGTCCAAAATAATTTTTTTTTAATTAAATTTATTGACATAAAAAGAAGAATGTGTGTAATTTATTGAACTTAAAATATATTTTAGTGCTATCAGAAAACAGGAAATAATGTTTATTTGACCAATAAATATTGTTTTTTGCCTAAATTCAATATTAAAGCGCCACCCACCTTCCTCTTGACAGATTGAACATTTAATTTAAGCGAAAAGCAATGATTATTTTTCAAATAAACATTTTTTTCTGTTTTCTGAGAGCAGTAAAATGTATTTTTGACTAAATAAATTACATTTATTCTTCTTTTTATGCTAATAAATTAAATTAAAAAAAAAACTTTTTTTGGACACCTTGTACAAATAATTATGTAAATGCTTATATTACTGAATATAGAATTAAATTACCTTTCAAATGAGCTATCACACGACCCCTATTATCATTTAAAAAAATCATCGATTACGTCATCACGCCCAGATGAATGACGTCACTAATGTGATACATATGCCAAAAAGTGGCAATTTAAAAACAAAAATTGACCTGTTTCGGGATTTTATTCCAAAATCGTCCGTTCTCGAGAAAACGAATTTATTCCAACCTTTACGTGCTCACTGTATATTCTAAGAATAAAATATTATAATATTACATGTGTATATTCTAAGAATAAACTATTAAATCACGTGCATTTCGATTATTGATCTACAACCCCTTTGCAAGAAAACTACCCCATCTTCCGGCTTAAGAGAGATACTTAAAATGCATTACAGTAATTATTTGGCGACTACATATCACTAAATTGCAATTTATTTTGTATAGTGCAGTCACTGAAGGTAAAAACCAACGATTACCTTCAATTTCGGTGAACCTTCATCGATTTTCACGAAAATTGGTCAGTGGTTAGAGGATACCTCAAGAAACAAAGGTGACATGGTGCACCTTGCGCCTTTACCCTAAGGTTGGATACCGCCCCTTCTCGGGGGTGAAAATATTTTATAAAAATAACTGCACAAATCAATAAAAGGTCGAATTATAAGCAACATTTGTTATATAAAGTTATTAAAATAAGTCAATACTTTTTGAGTTAATAAAGTTCAAAGAAAAATTCGTGAAAAAAATGCATGGCTTGAAGCGGTTTTTCGTAAATCACTGAAAAACTGTAAGTTTTTACAAAAAAGTTCCCTTCGCAAGAAAACCATCCCATATTCCCGGCTTAAGAGGGAGTTGTACTTAAAGTAAAGTAAAGTATTGTTGGAGTTATTATTTTAAATATGATTTAAAAAAATCAAAATTTTTCAAATTTTCGTAAATTACTTGCTTTTGATAATAACTCCAAAAATACTCGATACACGTAAAAAATGATTGAAAACGAAATTTGAGTTTTTTATTAGTAAAGATTTTAGTTGTCTTTTGATTTCTGTATGAATCAAAATAATGAAGATAGAAACGTTTAAGCCTAAATTTTACTACGAGAACAATGTAACAGGAGCCCTTTACTATTATCCTAAAAAAATAAAGTATTTGAAAGATTAAATGTAATACAGTTTTGTAGCTCTTGAAATTACCTTTCAAATAGTTGGATGTGCCTGATATCATAAAAATTAACGAGTTATTGAGTTATTCAAAAGAAAAGTAAGCAATTTATTATATTTTCTATTAGCTTCAATTTTAGTGCTGAAAACTTTTTTGTAAAAACTTACAGTTTTTGAGTTATTTATGAAAAATTGCATTAAAGCATGCATTTCCTTTTACAAAAATTAAAATATTTGATCTTTAATAACTCAAAAAGTATTGATTTATTTTAATAACATTATATAACAAATTTTGCTTAGAATTTGTCCCTCTCTCGATTTGTGGGGTTATTTTTAATAAGGTAATTTTAACCCCCGAGAAGGGCTGACATATACCCCAGGCTAAAACCGCAAGTTGTTATTGTTAATTTTGTTTCTTGAGGTATCCTCTATCCGTTCACCAATTTTCGTGAAAATGAATGGAGATTTACCGAAATTGAAGGTCATAGTTGATTTTTACCTTCAGTGACTGCACTATAGAAAGAAAATTGCAATTGAATAATTGAGATGCGTATATTTTGCTAGCTCATAAATTATTAAACGATATTTAGTCGCCAAATAATTAATTTAAATTATTTTAAGTACAACTCTCTCTTAAGCCGGGAATATGGGATGGTTTTCTTGCGAAGGGGTTGTAGCTCAATAATCGAAAGGCGCGTGATTTAAGAGTTTATTCTTAGAATATAAGCTATACGAATAAAAGTACTATTAACTTTTTTGTAAAAACTTACAGTTTTTCAGTGATTTACGAACATTTTTTTCACGAATAATTAAAATCTTTGATCTTTAATAACTTAAAAGTATTGACTTATTTTAATAACTTTATATAACAAATGTTGCTTATAATTTGTCCTTTTATTGATTTGTGCAGTTATTTTTTATAAAATAATTTTCACCCCCGAGAAGGGCGGTATCCACCCTCAGGGTAAAGGCGCAAGGTGGCACGATGTCACCTTTGTTTCTTGAGATATCCTCTAACCAGTGACCAATTTTCGTGTAAATCGATTTAGGTTCACCGAAATTGAAGGTAATCGTTGATTTTTACCTTCAGTGACTTCACTATACAAAATAAATTGCAATTTACTGATCTAAATGCGCGTAATTTGGGAGCTCATAAATTATTAAATGATATGTAGTCGCCAAATAATTAATTTAATGTATTTTAAGTACAACTATCTCTTAAGCCGGGAAGATAGGGTAGTTTTCTTGCGAAGGGGTTGTAGCTCAATTATCGCAATGCACGTGATTTAATAGTTTATTATTAGAGTATATAAGCTATAGGAATTATATCCGCAATACGATATATTCTAAGTTTTCGCAGCATTTTTCTCTTAAGTTAAATCAATTAAAGGGTTGTTTGGGGGTGAAGGGGATGAGCTCAAAAATAGAAACTATATAAACTCCAGAGCTCATAAATAGCTCGTAATTCTGCCGCAAAAACCGATTCAATATTCCTATTTTTAAGTAGTGGGGAATACTAACACTACTAAAAATAGTGGGGAATACTAATACGAACACTAAAATATTAAATTCCTGCTCAGTGGAACGAGCTCAAAATTTTTAATTTGCGGAATATGAGAGCTCGTAAATAGCTCATAAATCAGGGCTATTTGTTTTTTAAATTTTTGCAAGTGGGGGGGGGGCAGCTTAACACGGGTCTTCTACCCTCTAGACTAGACGATCATTTGAACTGGAATGCTCATACAGACTACTTAATTTTGAATTCCGCTGCAGTAAAATAATGTCTAATGATCTTGTCAACCTAACACAAAACTCTGTCTTTTATAACATATCTTATAATAGAGCAAAGCTAATATATTTTTAACAGACATAAACTATATTATTCAGTTTCCATGTACACATTTGTTTTACTACAATTTCCACAAAATGTAATGAAATTTCTTGTAAACTAATTTAAAGTCCCCAAGTCTCGTATAACATATATCTCATATTATATTCCAGGAAGAAATATGCAACAATTTATCACCAGATTGACGAAACTTTATATATCATATTTATATCAAGGAATGAATACAAAAGTTCTGAGAAAAAAACAATTGTCTTAAAATAAAACTTTTTTATTTGTGTCTTATCTGTTTGATTTAACATATTTTTATTCGGAAAACTTTAAGTATTCAAACAATAGTAGTTCTTCTGGTATATAAACAACCTCATTATAATGTAATCGATTTTGAAAAAGCTTTTGACATGGTCCGACATAAAAAAATATTGAAAACAGCTGGATTGGACGATAAATAATATTTACAAATAATAATTATAATTCTACACTGGCATTAAGTGGCAAGAATAAAAGTTGAATAAGAATTGCCGGATAAAATAAATACTAAAAGATGAGTGAGACAAGGCTATATACTATCGCTTTTACCCTTTAACGTGTATTCACGGGAAATATTTAAGGGAGTCTTAATGGTGCAACAGAAGGTATTATTGTGAATGGTGTAATGAACAATAATACCTTCCTTGAACAACATTATGTGCCGCCGATACCTTAGTGCTGAGTAATTGCGGAGTAGACCTTTAAAATCAAATAAACAAAATAAAACAAATCTGTGATTAGCATGGATTAAAACTTACCGTTAAAAAACCAAATAAATATATGATAGCTTACAAAATTATATAGAAAGGGTGATTCATTTAGAGCTACTTTTTCCAAAAAGAAAAAACTATGAAAAAAATGAATTTTATTTAAAAATCTTTATCATCTTACAAAGGAACCATTCTTTACAATTACTTCTTAAAGATAATTTCTTTCAAATGCTGACCGTGACTGCGATTATGATGGTCCATTCTGAAGTTCCAATTCTCGATGATGCGTTCGAGCATTTCGATTGGTATTTGACCAATAATTCGAGAAATATTGGCCTCCAATATCTCAATGTAACCGGTTTATTCATGTAGACTTTGGACGTTAGGTAGCCCTAAAGGAAAAAGTCTAGAGACACAGGATATAGACAACCAATTCACTTCTCCGAAGTGTAAAATAAATTGCTCAACGAATCGTTCTCACAGTAAAGCCGTGCTTTCACATGCTATATAGCAAGTGGCTGCATCTTTTTGGAAATAAATTCAGACACCATGTGGTCCGTTATCATGGCACAATAACGGTCTCCATTCTCAGTAACATTATGGCCAGCTTCTGAATTAAATAAATATGGACCGACGATTCCACGGGTACATAAACCCCACCAAGCAGTTGTTTTTTCTAGAGGTAATGGCAACTCTTGATCCTCTTCGGGTTGCTCATCACCCCATACAGGTATGTTTATTCTTGTCCCCATTAAGCCAAAAATGGGCCTCATTGGAAAACAGTTTTTTTTTTCGAAAACACTGGATATTCTGCAAGCTTATCATCATATCAGAGCCCATCGACTGAAACGGTGACGACGAGGAAGGTAGATCAGCTTCAGATCTTGCACTAATTGAAATTTTTATGCTTTTAAACCAAGATCCTTATGTAAAATACGCCAAGTTGTTGCATACAACAAACCAAGATGTTGAGAATGGCGACGAATCAATTCTTCATTATATGTGCGTTCGGTTGGCCAATTATGTGGACCAATTAGTTGCTCTAAGCCAGTGGCGGCTGGTGGGGTAAAATTTTGGCCAAGCCAGCAAATTACATACAGCTATGTGTAATCAGTGGCGGATCCAGAGGGAGGGGTCACGGGGTCATGACTTCCTCCCCAAATATTTGAAAACCCACTTATCCTATTGGTGGTAAGACTAAAAGTGACCTTGCATCAGAGAAAAGTAATCACCCTCAAGATCCATGACCCCCCAGAAAAATAGCCGCCAGTGTGTGTAATACATATTTTTTTTTGTGTGAGAGTGGGAATCTTCTAAAGACCGTACCAGATGAATCGTACCTGGCGTGTGTTGAATTCAGAGTAAACGGAGTACATCCGAACGCAGTTCCCCGTTCCCACACTGGGGACCTTACCTCCGGATGAATCCATGTTACAATGCCTACCAACTAAACCCACTCTCGACTCTCGGCTTACGCTCGTAGCACGTCTTTCCAGACCGTTCTCTCGCGCGCGCAGCCGCTATTTTTTTGTTCTTTTCTTTTTCTCTCTGTTGCTTATATTGCTCTTGTTTACCCCTGTTGTCTCTCTCTTTCTATAATCAGTAGACAGTGATGAAAGCCGATTTTGCGTCATTGTATTTCGAAGAGACACCGAGAAGAGATGACTTTATTCGCTTTAAAGGTTCTTTCAACTGAAGCGCTTGTTGCAGGTATTGTAGCAAGTAAACAAAATAACAAAGCATTTTATTGGTTTCGTTGTCAAACATACTTTTAATTAGTTCTAACGAACTCTTATCGTAAAAATTTTCACGATGAATAGCAGCAAAAATCATTTCCAGTTCAGTTTTTAATAAGGATTTATTAAAAAGTAGTTCTTATGTATCCATCAATGAGTCCAAAGCTTTTTGTGGAAATTTAGCGCCACATTCTTTTATTATCGCCCAATTCCAGAAATAAATTCCGTTTGTTTAAAAATATGTTACAATTATAGATTATGTTACAGTTACATATTTTTTTATCATAATTTAAAAGAAAATATATATTGCAATTCGATAATTACTGGTATGCGAAGTTTGAATATCATATTGCGCAACGTGTTTATTCCCAATTCCAATTGAGAGCGTACCGACTTTTGTTTTGACTTATTTGGATATGTCTCAATCTGTACTCTGCTACTCCGCAAATAAGTTTGTAGTTCATATTAAGAAGTATGTACTTGGCTTGTTTGTTACGTTCGTTTTGAAGTGTGTGCTTTGTGAAATAATATCTGAACCTGAATATTTTTCGGCTCAGAACAAGTACCAAATCAAATTGAGTCTGATTTTGAAGGTATCGCTTCTCTTCCACTGCAAAAATTAAGAGAAAAAATCTGTAGTTGAAGTAGAATTAATTAAGAAAAATAAATATACTGATTTATTTGATATTGCGGCAGTTGATTCCAATACAATGAAAATTGAAAAGTGCATACTTGTATTATGTAAAAATAAAGAACAGTGTTATAAAATGACTATTAGTGAACTAATTCTTTACGACGACATTGCAACGTCGCAAAAAAGTCATTAAACCTACTCTATCAATAATATAATATTTTGTTGTACCTTCATAAACTTTTGTTAAAGGGGCCGTTCAAGTATCGTAACACAATTTTACAACCTCTTTATCCCATCTGTACCTTTTCATCTTTTTTTGTGAAGAAAGGTCTAGCTATTCATTGCAAACATGTGTTACTGTGCTTGATATGGTTAATACAAATATTTTAAGATTTTTTCAATTGAATACTATTGTCCTATTGTAACATGAGCGGAGCGTGAGGGGATAATACAATCCAGGGGATCTATGTAAAATATAAACGAAAGTTGAAAAGTTGGGAGATTGTGATTCCGTAGTTTTTTTATTTTATTTAAGTTAAAAAACAATGTTATGTAACGCGCTGTTCGAACACCTTCCCCCCCCCCCGTATAACGCGTCGTAACGTTTTACATGACCCCCCTCCCTCAACTTCATCATCATTAGTAGCTCGACAACCCTTTTTGGGTTCTGGCATGTTCTAGGATTTTCCGCCATGCTGTTCTGTTCCTTGCTTTGTTCTTTCAGTGGGTTATCTCAAGTGTTTTTAGATCTTGTTCCACTTGTTCCATGTATCTAAGTTTGGGTCTTCCCTTCGACCTTCTCCCTACTGGTGTTTGCCTCATTATATGTTTTGGTGTTTCGGTCTCCAACATCCGTTTAACGTGGCCCATCCAGCGCAGACGTCCGATCTTTATGGATGTTATGACGTCGGGTTCGTTGTATGCTGCGTATAGTTTAAAATTATATCTTCTGCCATACGTCATTTTCTTTCACCCCCGTATATATATATATATATATATATATATATATATATATATATATATATATATATATATATATATATATATGTGTGTCTAAGGATTTTTCGTTTAAACGTACCTAATAAGTTCTCATCGCTTTTCGACAGTGTCCATGTCTCTGATCCATATATAAGGGCCGGTTTTATCACGGTTTTGTATATATTGCATTTGGTTTTTCTCGTGATATCGTTAGATCTTAGATGATTAATTAGTCCATTTACTAACTTGCGTTACCCGCCCCAACTTGCGTTACGTAATACTTTAAAGCTTCCAAAGTAGATTTAATTACACTTGGTATGATAAATAACTATCCAACGAATTCTTTGTTTTAATCTAGTGACACTCAAATATAAAAAAGTTATATCGATAAAACGAAACTTACCAGCAAGCAATTAATTCTAAGCACACAGGAATAATTTTCAAAAAATTTACCCTATTTTGATTATAATTGCTTCCTGTATCAAGATACTTTTATGTGGTACTCATTATATTATTAATTTTCTTATCTTAATTGGAAACTAACATGTCAATCTCGACAAAAAAGTATATCTACTAAATAAATTATTTTTCAAACTCTTTCAAACTAGTTTGACAAACAGTTTGAATTTTCAAACCTGTACGATTGACCAGTTTGACTTGCCTTGAATTATTTGTCAGAAGGATTGACTTGAGTTTAACTTGAAATTAAGTCCAACTCAAGTCAAGTTCAAACATTCAAGTCAAACTTGTGCAACTCTCGGTGATACGATTCACGCAAGATTTCCCATCAAATTCCTATCAAAAAAAGCACCCCTAAATGAACCACCCTCTACATAGGATGACGCTATAAAAGTCGGAAATACTATATGGACAGAGAAGAGAAACTCGTATATCTCGGCAGTAATGTCAATGAGAGCTGGGATCCAACGGTAGAACTTAAAAGCCGAATACGAGCCCGAGCTACCTTTGTAAAAATGAAGAACATACTTTTTAGCCAGGATCTAAGTATTGACTTTAGAGTTCGAATGTTATATTGCTACATAATATGTGTAATATTTCCAGTGCTATTGTATGGAGTGGAAGCGTGAACTCTAAATGAGGCTATGCTTCAACGTTTGTAAGCCTTCCAGATGTTTGTGATAAAGAGACGCACATTGGAATACTTCATTCTATTTTATCATTCAGGAGGACAAACAACCAAGGTAACCGTGGTCGTGGTAGAAGAAAAACATAACGACTGAAAAATATAAGACAGTGGTACGGAGAATCAATTATTTACAGCTGCTTCCAATAAAGTCACGAGGGTGAATATTGTAGCCAACATGATATCCAATGATCGATAAGGGTTATGGATCTAGAAGAAGAAGAACTGATAGAGAGCACCGGTAGATCTTATTAGTCTAAAATAAAATCTTATGAAAGCTTGGGCAAATTTTTACGTTTTTCAGCAAACAATCAAATGTGAATTATTGGCTAGATCAGCGCGTCCTCTATATCATTTCATTGAAATATCCTGTACAAGTCTTCTCTAGTCCCTCGTTCCTCGCCCTTTGTTTGACATACTTTTCTCCAACTGATTCTCTTGGTTTCCTGTTCCTCATAGTTCTTGATTCGATATTTTCTTAGGCCAATATATTTTACGATGGTTCTTAGGGATCAAAGGATCTATTAACAAACGTTTGCAGTATTATTATTGCTGTCTCGGTTGTCTCCTATAACTTAATTTGTTTGTTCAACGCATACTTCACATGTCGGCAGGGAAAATAATGCCTCAAGCATATTTAGCATCTAGTATTAATTATGCGTATGAAACGAGCGATTCGTATTTATATACGACTTTATCTATTTATACAAATTTACATTACCGAATTCTCTCTATAACTAACCTACTCCTAAAAATTCGCGTCCTTATAATATATTGAATACAAAAATACCAGACATGTTCTTAAACGTTCAAGAAAAACGGAACCGTCCATCCCTAGACCTGCTGAATAATCCGGAGAGATCCTCGCTCATCTCTAGCACAGCGCGGCCGATTTTCTGACGTCACGTCACCTACTGTTCTCCGCGCGGATGGAACATTCTAGTCGTGGGAACGGGTATTTTGCGTTTATTGCGTCTATTAGAAACTATTTTGTAACACTGCTCCCCTCTTAAGATCTGAGCGTCCCGATCAGCAACTCTAGATGAAGCCCCAGAACGGCGGAATCTACAGGACTCTCCAGGTCTGCATACACCCTTCAAGAAAAAATAACATTCTACTGTTTTTGAAGGGTACGCCATCTTCAGGTAAATGCAACACACAGTAATTCGTACGCCGGTTTCTCGGAAGATTACTTCAAGCATGGTTCTGACAATCTTTCAATCTAGATTTTCTACTGCATGGCCTATTTTTGGTAAAACCAAATATTTGACGTCATAATTACACACGATTTTCTTCAAATTAGATAGAGCACGCCATATGTTCTCGTAGCTTGGCGTGTCCATATAAGACTTCCTGGTCACCATATACAGCAAATATCGAGAACCATCTTCTAATCGCAGCACTCTTCCAATATTAGGCTGCTGATTTCTTAACTCATCCAGACGGCCGAAGTTTCTATTGAATACGGACGAGATTCCTTTAGTCATGTCGAGGTCTTGGGAACACAGTGGGCTACAGAGACGTTTTCCGGAACACTAAACAGATATTGCTGAAGTTCTGCGGTCACCCCGAATCTAGCACTCTTTCTCTCTGCGTATTTGACATGAATTCCTTAAAACTTGGCTGTCCGGGATCTTTCATCTTATGTTGGAGGACTCGTGCTTCTTCTGTTTCATTTGAGCCAGCAGATGGTACAAGACGATTTATGTGAATAACTTTTGGCTTACCGTTTGGCAACTTCTTAATTCTGTATATTATGTCATTTATTTTCTTCTTAACTTCATACGGACCTTCATATTGTCTTTGGAGTTTAGGACACAAGCCTCGACGACTTTGTGGGTTGTAAGACCAGACAAGAAGCTTTCATTCGTGCATCAAGAATCAAGAATCATATTGATCTTTCATTCTATCACTGGCTATCTGAAAGTGTTGTCGGGTAAGTTCATCAATGTTGTTCATTCCTAACTTCAGGCGGTCGACGTATTCTTCGCCTGCAAGATGTTCCTCGGAAGGTCTGCAGCCAAACTCTAGGTCGCAGGGCAAACGAACTTCACGACTCAACATCAGGCAGGTTGGTGTCTGACCTGTAGTTTCATTCACGGCCGAGCGGTAGTCCATTAGGAATAAATTAATGTGCCGGTCCCAATATCTTTGATGTTCAGGTCCAAACACTTTGGACAAGTGTTTACCCATTGTTCGGTTCATCCTCTCGACCATTCCATATAATTGAGGATGCAGGGGTGTCGTTCTGGTCTTATTGACACCGATCAATTTACAAACGTTTTGGAAAAGGGCTGACTAGAAGTTTCGCCCTTGGTCGGAGTGAATCTCTAAGGGAACATCAAATCGGCTGAAGAATTCTTTAACAAGTACCTCTGCAACGGTAGCAGCTTCTTGATTTGGTAGAGCATAGGCCAGGTCCATTTCGTAAAATAATCCATGGCTAGCAGGATATATTTATTTCTAGCATCGGTTTCCGGAAATGGACCTGCAATGTCTATTGCTACTCTTTCCATAGAACTACCAACGTTGTACTGTCTCATGAGTGCTCTCTTTTTATTAACTGGACCATTACTGGATGCACACAGTTCACATTTCCGGCACCATCTTCTTACATTATCTTTACAGTTAACCCAATAGAACCGTTCTCGAACCTTTTGTAGAGTCTTCGTAATACCACAGTGTCTACCTGATGCACCGTCATGCAACTGGCGCTATACTTCTGACATTTTAATTTTAGGTGCAATCAACTGAAGCTTAGATTCTGTACCATCATCACTCTTAAAGATTCTGCTGAACAGATCATCTTTTAGTACCAGGCAATTCCATTGGCTCCAGTAGGCGTTGACTTCTGGACTACATGCACTTTAGCAAACATTCAAAAAATGTGGTTTTGCCTACTTACTTTTAGAAAGTTCAAATTTGTCTCCCGCTATCATCTTGGGCTTAGCTATTCATTGCAATTATAATTTTGAGTACTCAGTGTCAAATTGTAAGCATCGTAGCTGGACGCTTCTTGGTTAGAGTTTTCAACACTCGCGTATGAGTTTTATAGTATCCATTCTCGCATGTTTGGTATAGTTATTTGTGTGTCTAGCTTATAGTTTAAAAGCGGCAAGTTTCGCAAACGCTTATTCCTAATCAAGTAAACTAATACTAAAGCAAACATCCTTGGTTCATGTATAAATTAGTGGCATTTAAATTGTAACAGTCCTCTCGTGTGGTGTGTCACGGACTAGAGTAAATTGGACATTAAATCAGCTGTTTAAATATAAGAACTTTACGCTAAAACTTTGACCAGATCTTAGTTTAGTTATATAACAAAGTTAGTCATTAAATTACATCTTTGTTAATACGGTATGCGCCAAAACAAAGTACACTGAAATCTGGAAGCCTGTGAAATATAATCGCGTCATATGAAACAAGTGACAATAGTCATGGTATTTTTAAACATTGTTTATTCTAACAAACTGTCAAAAAAATTCGAAATGGTGCTTACAACGCCAGGAAAAATATGTATTATTAAGTATTATTTCCGCTCATACGGGAATGGACGATCAAATGGACCTAGTTTGTTAATGGTTGCCAATCAATTTCGGGAAGAGTTTCAGAAGCCTGCACCGACTAATAAGGAATTGTTAAGAGACGCTGCAAAATTTCAACGAACAGGAAGCGTTTTAACTCAACGCAAAAGCTGTACTGGTCGTCCAGTTACCGTGACAACAAATGCGAATCAAGGAAGTCTAATTCAAAAGGTGTTAGAATCACCAAAAAGAAGTCTCCGCAGAACAACTTTAACCCTCCGTTAGTCGCGCGATCTACAATCGTAGACCACTCTCCTTTAAGTGGTTGCTAATTAAGTGGCCACTAATACTTCCAACATACTCTTCAGTTTGTTAAACCCCGCCGATCTGTTTGCATTATTTTTTTACCATTATTCAAAGAGCACTGGTCTACAACCGCAGACCGCGCGACTAAGCGCGTTCCAGTTTTTAGTTGTATATATAAAGCTAATATGTAGCCTGCTGTGTATATAAAGCTAATAACATGAATGAAAAAGTTTCAAGAAGCGACTTCATTGAAAACTTAGCATGGGAGCTATCAAACCGCAAATTGAATATGGATCAACTATACCTTCCCTGCTAAGAGAAATTAGACGACGAGCTCGCGTACTGCTCGGAGTTTAAGAAGTCGTACCCCCTCCCCCTAATATTCCAACAAATTACGTGGGACGATGTTGTATTTGTGCACGAATTTGCAATATGTCAACAAGAACAGCATGCCAAACATGTGACAAATTTGCATGCAAGGATCATCTCAGGGATATTTGCACTGAATGTTTGACGGACTAAAATTGTGCCACTTTTACCATTTAATAGTTTTGATCTCAGACAATTCTGTCGTGCCAGAAACATACAGTTGAATACCCAACGGTTCCAGTAGGATGGGACTACTTGTCATACCACGAGAACATCCTTAGATATGATTTGAGAAAATTTTGAAGACCGCGCAATTTCCCGTAACACGAATTTTCCTTACCCTTCTAATTCACCTGATCTAACAACTCTTGATGCTTACATATGGGGTATGCTGAAACAAGCCGTTTTTAAAGAAATCCCACCGGCAACTATTGATGAACTCCGTAAAAAAATTTTGACCTTTTTCAGAAGAGTGCAGCAGTCTATTTTTAATAACATGCTAAGCAATATTGTTAAGCGTTATGAGTACTGCTTGGAACGCAATGGCGAGTACTTTGAACACATTTTGTATAGAGACAAAACTCAAAATTCGCATTATTTGAAATTTTGTTATTTAATTTTTCATGTTTAACAAAGCTTTAGTTTTTCAGTGTCGATTGTTTTGTCGCATGCTGTACTTGAGTTCTTTATTTCCCACATTAGTGGATGGTCCTTCGAATTTTAATTTATTACACTGAATATTACGCTCTAAAAGGTAGTAAGATCGCCATCCTCATTTGTGGTTAATCTTCCTACATTTTAAACAAATCTTCGATTTATGTCTACCATATATTACTATATTTTTCTTTTTTGATCTCTTTTTGTTGCATATATCTCTAAGTGTTTTAAACCTTTCAGACTTTTATTTGTGTTAAATTTTGAATTGTTTTTACGTCACGTTTGCTAAATAACGTTTCTTAATTCCATATAAACTGCGAACAATAAACAGAACATTTTGTAATTCAAGATGACTACTGAAACTAAATGGTTTTCAAGGGTCAACTATTTCCATTTTAGAAATTCGCATTTCTCACAAAATTTGTTGAGGTTTATTCCGAAAATATGCAAATTAGGATAAATAATACCAGCCAGTTGTCACAGATGGTAGAAACCTGTGCCGACCTTAGATATAAGTTTTTACCCCGGTTAACCCTTGTCTAGATAATCATTAATTTTATAATATTTATTGTAAGTGTGGGGTATCGAATTGTCTGAGATTCTAATGGTTCAATTTTTAGGTCTTTATTTAATAATAACATTGCAATCATATTTTGCTGCTAAATTATCTTTGTAAAATACTTATCAAAACTTCTTCAAAACGATGTGAATTAATATAACGTGACGTATCACAAAGCTTCCACGTATCAATTTATTGTTTTTTCTAATTTCACGAGATATTTCATATATTTAATTTTTTTTTGTGGTCGTGTATCACGACGCGACTTCGCAAAATTTTTTTGTATATACTGTTGTGGTTTGCTCAAAATGTATGTTTACAATATTTATTTTTAAACTTCTCTCTACTTGGACTTATATAATTTTTTTAACAAATTAATATGATATCTGTCGATCAGATTAGCCAAGCGGACTGAGGCGCACGATTGACAATCTATAGTGGATATGCGGTCGAGGCAATCGAGGTTCGTGCCCCAGCCCGGTGAATAGAAAAATAAAAAGGCTGACGTCGTAGTCTAAAATTCTAAAAAGAATCTACGACTTGGTCTGGAATAAGCTGGTGTCTGATCGGCCTATGGAGGAGCAGTACGGCAAGGGATAAGGGCTTGCGGCTCGGTGACACTCCTCCATAGATCCCTACCGGAAGGGCGTTGACGCCTAAAAACGGTGTATATATATAATATGATATCTCAGGGCTCTTTTACTAATTAAAACAAAACGTGGCTTCAAAGTATTTTTGCTAGTTGCCTTTGAGGAAAGGGATAGAAACTAGATAAATAAATTTACAGCACAATTATGAACTTACAAAGCAAACGTTATATTTTAAAAACCAATCAAATATTAAAAATAAAAAAATTGAATAAACATATTATACCATGATATACAATGATCAGAATAATAAAAATTTCAAACATCCATCAAATCATACATCCAAAATTATCAATTCAAATTAATTAAACTCATATCCAAATCAAAGATTTCTTAATTTTAGTGCTTCACAATAAATTATCATTTATTTTAATTCATAATAAAAACCAACAAAACGAATAACTCTCATTTAAATAAATGGTCGTGATTGATAGTCTCTGTTTACTAAAATGACGAAAACTAACCTTTTGTCTTCAAAATTTATGACTTTCTCTCACTCTCCTTTGATTGCGCCTTGTCCACTTTGCTCGCACTTTTCAGTTTCTCCAAATACTCCTGCTAATTCCTCTGTTCCAAATCTTAACTACATGAATTGTGTCTCCAGACACAAGGATATCTCAACTAATCGACTTGGTCCAGTATAAAACTATACATCTGTTTATTACTTACAGCATGTCAGTTATTTCTTTTGTCCGCTACCACAGTTGGAACTCCTTCCACCAAACATAAATACAAGTTTTCACAACATTTCCTTTTTTTTTAAACTTAGCAACGTCGTCTCAGCAGAAACAACTGAAGTGTTCTAGCGCGGTATTCAATTCACAATGCCTTCTCCTCTCATGGCAAAACTCTATCCAAATCATTAAATCTCCCACTTCGTTCTTTCCACCAATCAGGACCTGTCTCTATCCAAACAAATTTTATCGTCTTCTCAAAAAACCAACTTTCTACTATCTAATAATCCGTAAGTCATTCTTAGTGAACACATAATTGACCTTTTCAATTTCTACGGAAAAAGGATAATTACCTATCCTCAAACGACCATTTACTAAACCTACTCTTTTGTATAATCTTTTCATTTGTTTCGTGGTATGCCGTAAAAAAATTCAACGTCAAATGTTTACAAATGTCTATCTAACTAAACGGTTGAAAAACCAATATATTGTTTTATTATTTTCGGGGAATGTCTTTAAACCTAATACGATTCACTAATTCCGAAAAAACACTTTCTTATATCTAAGGCTTAATATACAATATACAGGGTGTTGCGAATTCTGTTGGTCGGTGATTTGATTTTTGTCTTAATATTTTCTGTTTTATTTTAAAAAAATATGGAAACCTTAATAATACATATGTATAATAATTAGATCATTACATTACTAATATAAGTTTAGGATTCAAACTACTCTTAGTTGTTCTTGTAGTTTCTCTATCTCCTCACCTCACGTTTGCTTTTCATTCTATGCTTTCATATGATGAAGTCATAAAAAGCGTCAATAAAGGAAGATGTAACAGAATGGGGAACAATGAAATTAAAATTCTCCCTTACTCAGACGGTGCAATTTTTATAGCCCAAAGGGAAGACATTTTTCAAAGAGCAGTTCACAGATTTAATACATGAGCAAAAAATTTTAACATGACGAGTTAAACTCAGAAAACCAGAATAATAGTAATCAATAAACGAGTGAGATGCAAACTTGAAGCCAGATGGAGTTGAACAAGTAGTGAAAATAAAATATTTAGGGATTATACTTTCTAACTATGGCGACATTGAAGAGGAATTAGTGGATCAAGTACAAAGATCAAATTGATTAGCAGGATCTCTTAATAACACTATATGGCGTATCCGACACATTAAATGTGTGATGAAATCGAGAATCTATAAGGCCAGTAAGATCAATAATGACGTACGTATCAGAAACAAGACCTGACATAGCCAAAACACAGATAATGCTGGAAGCAGCGTAAATGAGAATAAACAGAAAAATTACAGGAAACACGCTGAGAGACCGAATAAGGAGTGACAGGATCAGAAAAAAAGAATGTGCGTGTAATTTGTACTCACGTAAGAACTTATACTTTTATTTTTATGATTTCAACGAAAAAAATATATTTTTTAAACTTTTTGGATTGTCAAAAATGAATAAACGTTTTCAATTTCGTTGCAACACGAAACTGCAGCCGCATCATTATTCCAGTCCAATCAGAGAGTCCAGCAAGCACAACTACCGGTTTTGAAACTTATTACTCTCTCATCAGAAGGCACATATGCTGTTCTCTCTGACCCAACTAGGACAAACCCCGGCGTGCAGTCACGGATCGCAACGAACGAAATGGCAGGGATGCCCTAGCGGCAACTGCTAGCCAAAAACTAAGTTTTCAATCTAATAGCACATAAAACAACACCCAAAAATGTTACTCTACATCTTGCTAGATTGAAAACCATGGGAACCTTCTCTGGTAACACCTCCGAGGCTTCTACAATTTGCAAGCCATAACGGATGCTGATACTAAGGTAGATGAGGGAATTTTACAATTTATAATTCACGTCCCATCTGCTCAGTGGTAAAGTTCCAACGAGAATGGTTCCCTTCGTACTCCTTCTTCTTCTTGTAGTGCGTTCTCCTTTAGTGGAGGTTAGCGACTACACTGGAAAATCTGTCTCTGTCCAATGCGGCTCTAAACAAAGATGTTGAATCAAGGCCGGTCCAGTCTCTGTCTGATATTTCTAAGCCATGAAATCTGGCGCCTACCGGGACCCCGTTTTCCTGCAATCTTACCCTGGATGATCAGTTGCGCGAAGCGGTACTTTTCGTTTCTCATTATGTGTCCCAGGTAGCTAACTTTTCTGACTTTAATGAATTTCAGCAGTTTCCTATCTGTACTTATTCTCCTCAGAACATCTTCGTTGGTGGTGTGGGTTGTCCAAGGTATTTTTAAGATTCTTCTATAAAGCCAGAGTTCAAAGGCTTCTAACTTGTTCATCAGTGTTGTGTTGAGTGTCCAGGCCTCTGTTCCATACAAAAGTATTGACCACACATAGCAATGCAGAAAACGACATCTAAGGCTGATACTAATGCTACTGTTACAAAATAAGCTTTTCATTTTGATAAACCCCTGTCGGGCTATCTCTATTCTCGCCCTTACTTCTTGTTTATAATCAAGTTGACTGTTGAACCAGCAACCAAGATATTTGTATTGGCTTACGTATTCAAGCTGTTGGTGTACTGATGGCTTCGTACTCCAATCAGAGTAAACATGTAAATAAAAAATGAATCTTCTTCTTCTTCAGGTGCCGTCCTCGTTCCGAAGTTTGGCTATCATCAATGCTATGCGTATTTTTGATACCGTAGATCTAAATAATTGGCAGCTGCTGCACTTGTACCAATCTCTTAAATTCTTCAACCATGAATGTTTTCTTCTGCCAATGGATCTTTTACCTATTATTTTTCCCTGAATAATTAATTGTAGTAGCTGGTACTTTTGTCCCCTCATTATATGTCCCAAGTATTGCAGTTTGCGCTTTTTAATAGTAAGCGCAAGTTCTTTTTCTTTCTGCATCCTTCGCAACACTTCCATGTTTGTCACTCTATCTGTCCACGATATTCTCAGTATCCTGCGGTACATCCACATCTCGAATGCTTCTATTTTCCTTGTATCGATCTTTTTCAGTGTCCAAGCTTCCATTCCATAGAAAAGAACTGACAGCACGTAACATCTCATCAGGCGAATTTTAAGATTTAAACTTAGCTCTCTTCCGCATAAAACTGTTTTCATTTTGGTAAAAGTAGCTCTAGCTTTTTCTATTCTGATCTTGATTTCTTCAGAGTTGTCGTTGTTTTCATTAATCACAGTTCCCAGGTAATTGTATTTTCTAACACGCTCAATTCTTTGATCATGTACGGTTATGTCAGAAAAATTTTGTGGAGATTTCGACACCATCATTATTTTTGTTTTTTTGATGTTAAGTGATAAACCGAACTTTTCGCTGCACTCTACTATTCTGTTTATCAGTGTTTGGAGATCTTCCGGGGTTTCTGCTATTAATACTGTGTCATCAGCGTATCTCAAATTGTTTATTAAAGTGCCATTTATTTTAACTCCTATATCTTGGTCAGCAAGGGCTCTGTTTATAATATCTTCTGAATATAAGTTAAACAAGGTTGGTGAAAGTATGCATCCCTGCCTTACGCCTTTTTTGATCTCGAGTTCCTCGGTTGTTTCCCGTTCTACTCTAATATTCGCCTTCTGGTTATAGTAAATATTGAAAATAATTCTGAGGTCCCTTTTATCCAAGTTTTTCTCTACCAACAGTCTCATCAGGTGTTCGTGGCGAACTTTATCGAACGCCTTGTTGTAGTCAATAAAGCACATATATATATCCTGGTTAACATCCAGGCATCTTTGGCACATGATATTAAGTGCAAATAGTGCTTCCCTTGTTCCAAGCCCGTTTCGAAACCCGAACTGAGTATCACTGATGTCAGCGTCTAGATTTTTGTGAATTCTTGGATGTATCACTTTAAGAAATACTTTTAGTGTGTGTCCCATTAAGCTTATTGTGCGATGGTCGGTGCACAGTTTTGCGTTTGTTTTCTTTGGAATAGTCACAAAAGTTGACAGAAGCCATTCCTTAGGTATTTCTCCCGTTTTATAAATGCAGTTAAAGAGGTCAACCAAAACATTTACTGTTTCATCTTCCACAAGCTTAAGAAGTTCCGATGGAAGTCCATCTGGACCCGGTGATTTGCCATTTTTCATTGTTTTTTATAGCATATAGTGAATAAATGAATAACCATTTTCAATTTCGATGCAAAACGAAAATACAGCTGCATCATATTCTAGTCCAATCAGAGAGGGCAGTAAGCACCTCTACCGGTTTCTAAACTTATTAGTCTCTCATCAGGAGGCACATATGCTGCTCTCTCTGATCTCACCAAAATAAACCCCGGCGTGCAGTCACGGATTGCAACGAACGAAATGGCACGAGGTGCTTGCTGCACTCTCTGATTGGACCAGGACTAGAATATGATGCGGCTGTATTTTCGTTTTGTAACGAAATTGAAAATGGTTATTCATTTTTGATTTACATGTTTACTCTGATTGGAGTACGAAGGAAACCATTCTCGTTTGCACTTTACCGCACTGAGCAGATGGGACGTGAAGTATAAATTGTAAAATTCCCTCATCTTCCTTAGTCTCAGCATCCGTTATGGCTTGTAAATTGTAGAAGCCTCGGAGGTGTTACCAGAGAAGGTTCCCATTGTTTTCAATCTGGCAGGATGTAGAGTAACATTATTGGTGTTTTATAGTTTTTAGTTTTTTTGATTGTATTTTTATTTAAATATTAAACTAATTTTAATACTTAAAATAATACCAAAAATAATACCTTAAAATACTGGCCTTTCGAATTTCTGCTGATTTTCGTTAAATTTTAAAATCATTAGAAATGGTAGATTCTCGACAAATAATTTTAAGCCTTCATTTTTTTTTTCGTTTTTTTCGATTTCATTTTTTTGACGAACTTGAGCGTCCCAGCAATTCTGCGAGCAATTCCTTCTACGAGAAATCGTGGAAAATCTAAAAAAACGTCAGATTTTCTACACAATTTTAATAGAAGTATAACTTCTATCGTGCGTACAAAGTACACACACATTCTTTTTTTTTTCTATATTAATAAGTCCAAAATTATATAGAAAAACTATTTAAAAAGTCGTTACAACTATAACTCACTTTTGTCTCTGTTCTCACAAATTTTAAAACACAACTTAACAACCATACCATAACCATAACAAACCACAACAGCGTCACATCAGCCATATTGGATAATTTTTGACATGTCATTTGAACACCCAATCAGAGCAAACGTATAACGCATCTGCGTCCAGGACCAACATTTTTGATGAAATCGCTCACATTTACATTCACTTCCTATCGCGCCTAAAGAAGTATAACTGCAAAAAAAAGGTAATTAATGTACTGAGTATAAACGAGTGGACACTAAATACGTAAAAATAATGAAATAATCACACAAGTAGGATGACGGACAGAAGAGTCATTAATATAATATGTAAAGAAGAAGAAGAGATTTATTCTACTAATGGATTTCACATTCAGAATTCTAGATGAATTTTTTCTTAAAAGAAAAGAAAGAATGGTTTAGATTTGATTACAGTACAGCACCTCTACTATGTGCTTATACGTATTTCGGAATAGCCGTTTCCTCATCGGAGCACCTGGGTAGAGGCACTGAACTGCCTTATTTCCTGACTCAACTTTCGAATTTTTTCTTGTTTCTGTTGAGTGATTTATGTACCTGTGTATGTGTGTGTGTGTGGTTGAAAAAAAAATGACTGCGGATTACTGGATCCATTCGCCTAACCATTTTTTTTATTTTGAGTTGATGAATTGCTGCACTTTGTAATTTCTTTTACATTTTGTATTGTACATGTATAAAAAAATTTTTATATATATTTTTTTAATCAATTGGCGCCAAAAGTATCCACCAAATCCACCAAAAGTCAACCTTTCAGATGGATAACTTCTACCTATTGATATAATTCTTTATTTTTTTCTTTCTTTTTTTCCTTTTTTTTTTCAATTTTTTGGGTTTTTTTTCATTTTTTTATTATTTTTTAATTTTTTTATTTATTTTTTTTTATTTTTTTTTTCAAAAATTTACATATGTTTTACAATTTTAAACCTATATTACAAATTATATATGTTTATACAGCCACAATACAGCCTTTTATATACTATTATATTTTTAGAGATTAGTAATTGGGAAAGATTGTATGGATTTTTAATACATTTGAATTTATTCAATTCAGAATTTAAATGTTGTACCTTATCCAGTATGATTTGTGTACCTGTTCAGATTGTTTTATCCCACTCTTCTTATTGGAGTCAATATACAGGGTGTCCAGAAACTCTACCGACAAACGAAGACAGTTTAGGACAATTTAACCCAATTCACGTAGTCCGAAAATGCTTCCTAAGGGAGCTAGAGCTCTTTGAAGATGGCGTCATGTAATTAGTTTTTCTTAAATACCTCCAGAACGCGTCTATTTAGAAAAACGAAAATTTGTATGCATATTTACTTTCCAGAAGTGAATCGATTCCATTCATTGCGAATTTCTAGTACTGGTCATAGGCGTCCGTTTTGGGTAGGGCAGCGGTTATTTTATCGCCTAACTTTTTTGCCTTTAATTTTTAAGCATTTTTGACTCTGAATTATTAAATTGTGAGGTATTCTAGTACTAAAAGGTACTCTTACTTTAAGTCGATAGGATACACCGTTTTCTAGAAAAATCGATTTGAAAATTTTTCGTTCTTTGAATTTCAAAAAAAAAAGATTAAAATAAAAACTATTTAGAAAGATGAAAACTGGTACATTTATTTATATTCTAGAGATTAATCGATTTCATTAATGGCGAATTTCTTGTACCGGCCATAGGCGTCCGTTTTGGGTAGGTCAACAGTTATTTTATAGGATAACTTTATTGTCTTTAATTTTTAAGTATTTTTGACACTAGATTATTCAGATTATAGATAATTTATGAAATATTCGAGTACTAAATGTTACTCTTGCTTTAAGTTGGTAAAATACATCGTTTTTTTTTTAATTTTTTTCAATTTTTTTTTAAATTCCCAAAACTAAAAACTTTTAAATTGATTTTTCTAGAAAACGGTGTGTCCTACCGACTTAAAATAAGAGTACCTTTTAGTACTAGAATACTTCACAATTTAATAATCCAGTATCAAAAATGCTTAAAAGTTGAAGACAAAAAAGTTATGCGATAAAATAACCGTTGCCCTACCCAAAACGGACGCCTATGACCAGTACCAGAAATTCGCAATTGATGGAATCGATTCATTTCTAGAAAGTAAATATGTATACAAATTTTTGTCTTTCTAAATAGAAGTGTTCTTGAGGTATTTAAGAACAACTAATTACATGGCGCCATCTTCAAAGAGCTGTAGCTCCCTTAGGAAGCATTTTCGGACTAGGTGAATTGGGTTAAATTGTCTTAAAATTATCTGAGGAATCTCCTGTCTTCGTTTGTCGGTAGAGTTTCTGGACACCCTGTATAAATTCTTTTGGTTTAATAGAACTTCTATAATATTTGCTTCTATAAGGCCGTTCGCACATGGGTCGACGCTCGAAGTAGTCGACTCGATTCCAGTCGCTTAGATTTCTCCCCTCCACTCAAGTTCCTTCGTTGTGGTATTGAGCTCTGTAGACGGAGCGTTTAGGAATGCAAATCTCCTCGTCTTGTACGACTCTCGTCCCTTGCGATCGGTAGCGCACGAGAAAGTTCGAGTGAGACGCACGTTTCCAATCATAGAATTAAACTGATTTTATTTGTTTCCTTCGTTTTTTGTTGTTTTTTGCGCTAAATTAAATAGTAGCTTTGTGGAAATATATTGTTTGTAATATAAAATTCTGAAAATATTGACCTTCTGTTTCATTAGGTGCTAACGTAAAATTCGTTGGCGAAGTAGAAAAATACTCTCAATTGTATAATGGTCACTATATATAAATTATACTAAAGATGTAACAATACGGTACTTTGCACAGATCGAAATAGTCGTTTTGGTTGATATATAAAAAATGCATTCTTCCTGGTTGGAAGATATAAGCAAACTGAATCGACTAGTGGGCGAAGAGAAATCGCTTGTGCCGCAGGGTTCTTACAAGACGAGCAAGACACGCGAACGAGACGCGTCTTCGATCGACCCATGTGCGGACGGCCTAAGATTGATTCCTCTAAACTCTAAAGCAGTCGCACTTATTACAGTCGCGTTTTTTGAAGAGTGGTATTACTTATTTGGTCTGCTGCTGTTTCTTTTCAATTATTTTATTTCTTGTTCTCTACTTCCTATTTTTGTATGGATATGACTTTGTCTGTTTTTTCAATGTGCCTCCTATAAGTTGTCGTTCCATCGTTTTCGTAGTCTTTCCACTGATCGTGTTCCTGTAGCTATAGAGGAACCGTCTCTCCGTGTTCTTCCTACTCTATCTGTTGTCATTCGGCTTATGTGGTCATTCCATTCTACTCTTTTGTTTCTTACCCAGTTATTAATGTCCACCTTGCCTCTCCATCGTATATTGGTACTTATAGCTCTGCCCCATAGCTTACCATCGATTTTTCGAAGAGTTTTCATCTCCACTGTTTCGAGCAATCTTTTTGTCCTCTCCTGTCAGGTCGTGTTTCTGCCGCGTATGTCATTATTGGTCTGATGACTGTTTTGTTAATTCTACTTTTTATTTCTTTTCCGATATTTTTGTTTCTCCATGTTGTCATTCAGGCAACATGCGGTTCTGTTTACTCTATTCACTTGATCTTCCACTTCTGTTTCGAGCTTTTCGTAGCTTTCTTTATAGATAGGGTAATGCCTA
Organism: Diabrotica virgifera virgifera; assembly: GCF_917563875.1. Classification (NCBI taxonomy): domain Eukaryota; kingdom Metazoa; phylum Arthropoda; class Insecta; order Coleoptera; family Chrysomelidae; genus Diabrotica; species Diabrotica virgifera. The sequence continues at coordinate 73,636,864 of NC_065448.1, forward strand.
GATTTTAGATATATTATTTGATGTAATTACATAAATAAAAAACTTAACTAGAACAGAATCAGCCACTGAGTACACAAATAGATTAATGTGAAATTATCAACAGAAACTATCACTTATCAAATGATCACCAAGAGAAAAAGTTGATTTCATAATCGGAAGAATACATACGACTGATTCAGAACTCTGAATTTTTTAACGTCAAGATACCTGTATTCGCTAATGTAATGACTTTATTTCTTACTATCACTCCGACATCCGAGATAACTCCCAAAACATTAGCCGGTTTTATTACCTAAGAAGACGCGGAGCATTATGGAATGGTTGTTTTTATTATTGTATTCCTTTACGAAAGCGTACAAGTATAAAATACGTGACCAAATGCCTCTGACCTGGTTACATCGTACCTTACTACTCATTCTCGGTAATAACTGTTAAAACTTGCCCTCAACGTGTGAGGACATGAACTTGAACTGTCTTTTTTTATGCCGAAATCTTCAGATGGCTAAAGGCGGTCATCAAAATAACAAATTCCTGTGAACTAAACTAAGGCAGATGGTAACTATTTCGGCATTAAAAGTATCTTACTAAACGTTAATCACGCTCGAATAAAAATTCACTGCCCGATTGTAATAAATCAAGTTACTATCCAGTAATGAGCGCGCTAATAACTGGCAAAATAACGCAAAAGATGGAAAACATAATAGTCCACAGTACATCGTTCTTTTTGGAAGATGATTACAAAAATCTTAAAAATGGTCTAACTGCTTCGTTTGAGCGAGTCTACCACTGGACCAAGAGCTAGCAACGTCGGAAAATAAATCATTTTAAGACGGCTTATTCTTTCATATATTGTTCCCTATGCTTCCTAGAACACCGTACCGGCCATCTGGCTGCTGATACAAGTTGCGTTCATTACTGCGCAGCACACTTGTACAGGTAAACATATCGAATTTAAAATTATTGTAAGACGAAAAATTTTTTTGTCATTACTTTTTAAACATTATTAGAAATATGAACTATAATTGCCAGTCATTTCTGTGGTTTAAAAAGTAATGACAAAAAAATTGTTCGTCCTAAAATAATTTAAATTCAATATTCAGTGTGATTGATGAGTGTGATAAAGCTCAATAGATCCGCTATATAGTCCTGTCGCCAGGGGGGGTACAACGGCCTCGTTAATTCAGATGGACTTACCCAAGTTTTTTTTATGTATTTTGACCCGTAGAACACGAATTTTTTGGGTAACAGTTGATCCGGATGTCGATAAGATTGTTATAGACCAAGAACTTGAGGAATCAAATAACAGCGATTTTTGGCAAAACAAAACAATATTTTGTATTTTTTGGGTCATTTTAAGCAAAAAATATTTCTACAAGTTTTTTCGTAGGATGCACAGTTTTCGAGATAAACGCGGTTGAACTTTCAAAAAATCGAAAAACTGCAATTTTTAAACCCGAATAACTTTTGATTAAAAAATAAAATAGCAATTCTGCTTAGCGCCTTTGAAAGTTCAAGTCAAATTATGTCGGTTTTGATTATTTGCATTGCTAAAAATTTATTGTGTTATTGTTAAACAAAGCTACAAACAACTAGTGCGTGAGTGATGTTTCTATGATTTCTCATTTAAAATCGAACGAGTAGGTAGAATAGGTACTAGTGCAATCAAGACTATTTCTACGTTACATGCGTTAAAACGCATGTAAAAGCACGGGAAACCCTACGTGTTTATAGCTTTGTTAAACAATAAAAAAATAAATTTTTACCAATACAAATAATCAAAACCGATATAATTTGACTTAAACTTTAAACTTTAAACTTTTAAAACTTTTTAAAACTTTTTAATCAAAAGTTATTCGGGTTCAAAAATTGCAATTTTTCGATTTTTTTAAAGTTCAACCGCGTTTATCTCGAAAACTGTGCATCCTACGAAAAAACTTGTAGAAATATTTTTTACTTAAAATGGCCCACAAAATACAAAATATTGTTTTGTTTTGCCAAAAATCGCTGTTATTTGATTCCTCAAGTTCTTGGTATATAACAATCTTATCGACATCCGGATCAACTGTTACCCAAAAAATTCGTGTTCTACGGGTCAAAATACATAAAAAAAACTTGAGTAAGTCCATCTGAATTAACGAGGCCGTTGTACCCCCCCTGGCGACAGGACTAATAGTAATAGATAGCAATAAAAGTTAATAATAAAAATTGTGGCCAACTTTCAGCTTCACATTCCGAAATTAGTTAGATTGTTACAGGGTGTTCGATAACATAGTGGCAGACCAAACTTATGTTTTTTTAAATGGAACACCCTATATTTTATTTTATATTCGAATTCCTCTTAACTTCCGCATCACAAAAATATAAAGGTTTGTTATGTTATATAGGGTTTTTACAAAGTTATAACCAATTTTTTATGAAAATCGTAACAAGTTCAGCTCCCTGTATAAATAAAAAAAGCACAACAGGGATGGTTTATTGGTGCCATATTTTTTTGGTGATTGTGAAAATTTTTAATTGTTGATATTACTAATTTTCCTTATATCAAATACAGGGTGAGTCAAAACGCAAGTACATTCTTTTCTCAGAAATTTTAAATGGAACACCCTGTATTTTATATTACTATCGAAAAATATCATTAACGTACTTTAATTTTTGTATAATATTCCCTATGCCTAAATTTGTCAGTTTTCGAGATATTTTCATTTTTCAGAGCAAGTTATTAATTAGGGTGTTCTATTTAAAATTACTGTGAAAATAATATACTTGCGTTTTGACTCACCCTGTATTCGATATAAAGAAAATTAGCAATATTAACCATTTCTATAAATTTTGACAATTAACAAAAAAATATGGCACCAATAAACCATTTCTGTTGTGCTTATTTTTATTTATACAGGGAGCTGAACTTACTACGATTTTCATAGAACATTGGTTATAACTTTGTAAATACCGTGTATAACATAACAAACCTATAAATTTTTGTGATGGGGAAGTTAAAAAGATTTCGAATATAAAATAAAATATGGGGTGTTCCATTTAAAAAAACAAAAGTTTGGTCTGCTACTATGTTATCGAACACCCTGTAACATTCTAACTAATTTTGTAATGTGAATCGCAAAGTAAGCTACATTTTTTGTTATTAACTTTTATTGCTCTCTATTACTATAGCGGATATACTAAGCTTTTTCACACTAGTCAATCACCCTGATTTTGTGTTTACCTGTACAGGTGTGCTGCGCAGTAATGATCGCAACCTTTATCAGCAGCCAGATGGCCGGTACGGTGTTCGAGGAAGCATAGGGAACAATATATGAAAGAATCAGCTGTCTTAAAATGATTTCTCTAAAACGTTGCTAGACCACACTTTCTGAAAAATTTTAGAGTGCAGGTTGGACGCCTTTCCGCGTCCCGCGTCATTAACTTATTTCCGTTGTCGGACTAACGAAACGCGGCTGTGAATTTGTCTGACAAGAGATCGACAATCTTTATTAATTAAATGTACTTTAAATTGAAAATTAAGAGTTTTGTAATAAAAAAATCGTAGTGTCCGACACCCGCAAGATGTCATTCTAGCGCGGTAGCTTTGTTAATAAAAAAACTCTTAATGCTCAATTTAAAACACTTATATTTAACTAATAAAGATTGTCGATCTCTTGTCTGACAAATTTACAGCCGCGTTTCGATGACGCGGGACGCGGAAGCGCGTCCAAACTGCACTCTAAAAATTTTCAGAAAGTGATTCGCTTAAACTAAGCAGTTAAGACCATTTTTAAAAACTTTTGGAATCATCTTCCAAAAAGGACGATGTACTGTGGACTTTAATAATATACTGTGAAATAAAGAGATGCAACTAGTAGAGGTGGAAATTATCGATTTAAACTTATAAATTAACATTACATTACATAGTTTCCCACCTTTAGACGTCTGTCACAGGAGTATTTAATAAAATTCTCCTGTCACAGTGACAATTGTCATACTCCTCCGATCATACGAGTAGACATAATAAAGGGTAGACCGAGCAAGGTATGGGTCGCTCTTCGCATCGAGGTGTAATGCTGGATTTATAGTTTGACGGACTGTAGACGTGGACGCACTGGAGACGTAAGAAACTGACTGTAAATACTGACCGTACTGACCGTAAGAAACTGAATGTAAATTTATAAATCGACGGAGTGGAAATTTTGCGCATGACTAGACACAGTGGCTCTGACCATGATACTATAAATAAAGAGATAGTATTTTCCCGTAGCGCAAATACGTCCGAGCTCGCGCATTGATGATGTAACTGGAGACCGGAAGTTAAATTTGAATTATTGTTAAAGTTAAATGGGATTTGTATGCATTAAGTGATGAAATTATTCAATTAGCAAAATAAAATTAAACTTCAACGTATTCGAAAAAAATTTAGTGTCGAGATTCCAGTCAAAATAACTGTCAAAGATAAAATATAAAATACAACCGCGAACAATTCAAAGTAATCGGACATTACGAATGATTACGAACCATTACGAACTTGCCGGTCTCCAGTTACGTCACGACTTCCGGATGTGCAATATACATATTATCTTGTTATTTATAGTATTATGGCTCTGACTAGCTAAGTAAGAGTTATAAAATAACATAACAACCTGTAAATTATAGAAACAATAAACAAACTGTGTGTTTATTTATAATATTATGTATTATAATATTTATCCATTTTGCGTGTTACCATGGATTATGAAATACACCAAGGTATGCTCCTTGGTGCTGTGGGATTTCCAACTATTTTGTTTCATTTCTTGGGTTTTAAAATGTTTATTGGATATATCGTATATTTATGGATAAACCGCAATCAGGCTAATTAACAACTCCTATTTAACTGAAATATTGAAATTATACTATTTTGATATCTTTTTATTAAATTATTAACTTAACATCTATTGTAACAAATAATCAACAAAATTCAAATACGTTGATAAACAACTTTACAAAATGGAAGGCAGGATTCTTCCGTTTGATTGGCCAGACGTAAGAAACACACTGTAAAATATGAAAGTTGGCCAACTCTCACGGTTCTTAGACATTACTACGGTTGCCTAGATCGACTAACCAATGAACATTAAGGGTGCGATTACATCACGAGAGTGTACTGTCATTTGAATCGTAATATGATTTTTTTCGAATCCTGAGAAAACTAAGTATTTTAGAATAATCTAAACGCAGGATGAAAGATTATATTATTACCGAGGGCGGAAAGCCCCTTAGAATAAACAAGCAGTTTCTATTGAATGATATATTTTAAATTAAATATCACACTTCTCTTTTATCTTCAGCCCTGTAACTTATTAAAATAAACATTATAGAAGTTTTCAGGGACTTTCGGCCCTCGGTAGTAATGTAGTCTTTCATTCTGAATTTAAATTTTTCAAAAATATTTATTAGTTTTCTCAGGATTCGAAAAAAAAATGAATACAATTAAAACACATTGAGAATTTCGACATGCGTCAAAATTTTGCATTAACTCAATATAAAATTCTAAACTGTTGAATTCCAGCTTCCCTAATTATTTTACATCAAAAGATATTAGACACTATTTGTAGAGGATTGAAATCTGTATTGAAAACAACTGTTAAAGTTGGTCTACGAATTAAACATACCTATTCCAAAATTTTGTAAAAATATAATACATTTCAGTTTTTCAGCCCAAAATTAGGCCTCACACAATGCAATAATGGTCACATTTTTGAACTGTCAATATTTTTATTTTATCATTTATTGTTTAAAAACAATACAGAGGATAAGATACCCTCAGTTGCGGAGAAAGTATTAATAATAAAGATTTTTTATTCAGTCAATGGTGTGAGCACTGTCAGTTAAATAGTAACGTGTGGCCTAACTTTTACACGCATACCTATTGTGGCAAATGTATCATATTTTTCAACATTTTGGAACGCATTTAAATCGTAGAACAATTTTAACTTTTGATTTTAATACAGATTTTAATTCTCTACAAGTATTCTCTCATGACTTTTGATGTAAAATAATTAGGGAAGCAGGAATTCAACAATTTAGAATTTTACATTGAGTTTCCTATGGCCCGTTTTACGATTCACCACCCGGTATAAGATAAAGTGTGTATTATTTGTCTTATTATTTAATAATAACACACATAATACACATATATACACAATAACACACATTCAATGATTGAAAATCATTTAAAAATATGGGCTTGTGTACTCTTGTGACGTAAAGTCAAAATTATAAGTCTCCCCACCACCATCGGTCAAGGCAACCGTAATAAAGTCTAATAACCGTGGCCAACTCTTTCGTTCCAATACGTTTCTCTTACGTTCCGTCATGCGTTTACGTTCATTTATAAACAAGAGAACACAAAATTCTGTGTTGATCGTCTTCCAGTGCATCTACGTTACGTTTACGTCTACAGTCCGTCAAACTATAAACCCAGCTTAACGCCAATATCAATTGACAATATTCATTTTGAGTGGTCTAGCCACCTTGGTCTGTTACATGCGCGGGATCGCTTGATGCTACATGCTTCATCTACAAGCGCCGGGTTTTTTGTCGCCAAGCGACAAACAACGCATGCATAAAAGATACCTTAAACCCCTTCTGACGAAATGAACTTGAACTGTCTTTTTTATGCCGAAATCTTCAGATGGCTAAAGGCGGTCATCAACATAACAAATTCCTGTGAATTAAGGCAGATGGTAACTATTTCGTCGCGTGTTCAGCGTAGAGGAAAATGGCACGGCATTAAAAGTATCTTACTAAACGTTAATCACGCACGAATAAAAATTCACTGACCCGAATGTAATAAAGAATTTATTGATGAGTGTATCCTGAAAAGAATTTAGTCTAATATGGGATGAAATTACTGGAAAGTAATGGTATGTCTCCTACGCTTTTGTGGCCGTTTGAGATAAAAGGTAGCAATATTAATTTATTAATCGCGTGGTGGTTTTGGGTCTTCGTTTTCAGGTTTATGAGGCACTAATTCTTTCAAATATCGTGCGACAATAAAACAAATATGGCGATTGCTTAAAAAAATATGTTTTTTGTTATATCAGCCTTGAGTTTCGTCACAAAGTAGCAGTCGACCTTTTAACAGTTATAAAGTTCACACGAATAGCTATACACTTTTTTTTATTTATAAAAATATACCCGCATTAAGTACCAAGGGTTATAAGCGGGGGGCCGCTACCGGGGGCTGTACACTGACAGTAAGATACACATTGGTATTTTTACATAATAATGATTTACAATTTGGTACATTAGTCCAGAAAGCCACTGCGCATCCGCTAGGAAAAATATTCTAATTCTGATTTTTTGCACAATCTTACTCAAAAAGGACTCCTTTTAACAAATTTGCATGTTGCCAGGACCAAAAGGTGGTCAAAAAATTTTTAAACGTTTTTTTTTGTTTTTTTCCTAAAATTATTTTTTTTGCATGGAAAAAAGTTTTTTTTAGGTTTTTTGGATCATTCCAAACAGAAAAGGTCTTTAGTGACTTTTCTCTAAAAATGATAGTTTTTGACATATAAGCGATTAAAAATTGAAAAATTGCGAAATCGGCCATTTTCAACCCTCAAAAACTATGTGAAAAACTGAAAATTTGAATGTTGCCAACGTAGGTAGATATTCTTTAAACATCGATTGATAAAATCCCGAAGAGTTTTTTTGCAATACAATATTCAAAACTCCTTTGTTTTTTAATTGCTAATCAAGCGTGCGCGACACTATTTTCCACCGACAGTATGGTGCAAATGAAAGGAATAAATTCGTTATTTCGTAAACCGGCGACTTTAAGGAAAAGTCCCGAAACAGGTCGATTTTTATTTTTAAGTTATGATACTGTGGCATATATGATATACTAGTGACGTCATCCGTCTGGGCGTGATGACGTAATCGATGATTTTTTTAAATGAGAATAGGGGTCGTGTTGTAGCTCATTTGAAAGGTTCTTCAATTCTCTATTCAGTAATGTAAACATTTACATAATTATTTATACAGGGTGTCCTTCTACTTCTTTTTTTGTCAAATAATTTAATTTAATAAACATTTGTTGGACACCTTGTATAAATATTTATGTAAATGTTTATATTACTGAATAGAAAATTGAAGAACCTTTCAAATGAGCTAGTACACGACCCCTATTCTCATTGAAAAAAATCATCGATTACGTCATCACATTTAGATGGATGACGTCACTAGTATACCATACATGCCACAATATCATAACTTAAAAATAAAAATCGACCTGTTTCGGGATTTTTCCTTAAAGTCGCCGGTTTACGAAATAACGAATTTATTCCTTTCATTTGCACCATACTGTCGGTGGAAAATAGTGTCGCGCACGCTTGATTAGCAATTAAAAAACAAAGGAGTTTTGAATATTATATTGCAAAAAACTCTTCGGGGTTTCATCAATCGATGTTTAAAAAATATCTACGTACCTTGGCAACATTCAAATTTTCAGTTTTTCACATAGTTTTTGTGGGTTAAAAATGGCCGATTTCGCAATTTTTCAATTTTTAATCGCTTATATGTCAAAAACTATCATTTTTAGAGAAAAGTCACTAAAGACCTTTTCTGTTTGGAATGATCCAAAAAACCTAAAAAAACTTTTTTCCATGCAAAAAAAAATAAATTTGGGGAAAAATCAAAAAAAAAAACGTTTAAAAAATTTTTGACCACCTTTTGGTCCTGGCAACATGCAAATTTGTTAAAAGGAGTCCTTTTTGAGTAAGATTGTGCAAAAAATCCGAATTAGAATATTTTTCCTAGCGGATGCGCAGTGGCTTTCTGGACTATAGAAGTTTGGTTATTTTTAGTACGTTCTTTAACGGTAAAATATTGCACAACCTCTAAATTTTAAAGAACCGCTGGGATTGACATGAAATTTGGCATACACATAGCTAACAAGTCAAAGAAAACAAGTGATATTGTGCCGATATTTGCTTTTGCTCCGGGGGGCGTATTTCCGTTTACGTGTCCATTTCAAGACATTGCGGTTTTGAAACGGACACCGAAACGGTGATACATATCTAGTTCCAAAAAGGTGTTGATTTGAAAGCGCCAACCCCCGAAATGTGCACGGGTTTTTACCGAAACATGTGGCGTTGGAATTCTACAAATAAGTGCATAGATCTAATAGGTCTATTATCATTTGCCGTCTAATTTGTCGCAACTAAAAGCTCCATCGAATATTATATCATTTATTTGTGAAAATAATATTATAAGAAGATCTCGAAAAATCCGTGTAGCTACAAGCCTACATCGATCGCTCGACGCAAAGATAGAGGCTTACCTTGTAGTGGAAGAATTCAATCAGGCAGACCTACAAAAGCAGAATCCCGAAAAAGAAAACATAATATTTCATTAAACATTAAAAACAATGAATCTGTTGCAAGAAACATTAATACTATTGTTATAATGTACGTTTGTAAAAAAAATTACTTTCAAATAAATGTACCAATTTGTGTTTCATACTACATACTTCAATAGCTATTTGTATAACAAGGGAGGAAAGTGTAACTTTTCCTCCCGAGAATGAAGTTTACTGCCCGACGCGTAGCGGAGGGCAGTAATCATTCAAGGGAGGAAAAGGCACTTTACTCCCATGTTATACATATGGGTTTTCCACCTTCCTCAAATAACAAGTCATTTTTTCATTTTTACTTAATTTATTTATGTAACGTAACTAACCAACAAAATTTATTAGAACTAAAACAACAAGTAGGGACAATATAACTGTCAACTGTCAAATATAAGTCAAATTATTAATGTAAACATTGTTAAATCAAAATAACATTTTACTGTTTTTTACCATTCTGCAAAATACAGGATGTTTTATAAATGTTAAAATGTATAGATACTCCGTAATAGAAAATAGATATTATACAGGGCGTCAATAAGTTATATTTCATGAATGAAATACCATGACGTCACTTTTACTTTTCCTCCCTAGGGAGGAAAAATATTTTCCTCCCTAGGGAGGAAAAGTACAACTTTGCTCCCTACAATCAGGTCCGGAAAAGTATACTTTCGGTAGAGGTAGGTGGAAAACATTTTTACACCATTAGGTATAACAAACCGACGCCTTGCTACCAATACCTCCTATATACCAATTTTATGCAAAATGATATATTTACATAAAAAATTATGATTTTTCCCTCGATATCTAGCCTTCCTATTGTATGTTGCTTAGAATTAATCACGAACTTGGTATTCTTAACGTTCATTCGTAGTTCATATTTTATACTGACTTGATGTAATATATTTAGGTACTAATCGTTGCAGTGCTTTTAAACTGTCTGCAAAAATAGCGGTGTCGTCTGCGAATCTTATGTTTTTCAAGATTTTTCCGTTTATTGATATACCCTGTTCTTTCTCTGATATTGCTTCATTAAAAATAGCTAAATATATGTTTGCTGAACAATCATCGTTTAGCTGAAACTAAAATATGTTTTTAATATAACACTTTTAGTACCTACATATATTGTTGTGCATTACTACAAAATATATACGTATCGTAATAGTTTATTTTGACAGGATATTTTGGCACTACTTTGAGTTTTTTGAACAATTATTAAGAAAAAAAGAAGGTAACTTTGGTAACAAAAAACAAAATTGTTTTATTTCCACAGATCCAATGAATGATAATTTGTTATTCTGCAGATAGGCGCTATTTGTGATAAACAGTTCAAATAAAATAAAATACTGTTACAACTTAACACGTATTTGTGATAATTTTACGCGCGAAGTTCTTTTACAAACCAGTGCGCATTTCAAAATTAAACGTCTTGAAATGGACACGCATTTGAAAGCAGATATGCTCCGCCGTTTACGTGCCGATTTCAAAACTACCCAGTCTTGAAATGAACACGGAAACGTAAATACGCCTCCGGGGGTGGTTTTCACCCCCTCTTGGGGGTGAAAAAATATTCGTCCAAAGTAAGTCCGGAAATGGATAAACTGACTAATTCTAAGTAACTTTTGTTCTATAGAGTTTTTTCACTAAGTCAATACTTTTCGAGTTCTTTGCCAGTGAATATGTTCATTTTTTCAACAAAATAACCACGTTTTTAGACGGTTTTTCGCAAATCACTCAAATCGTAAATATTTTGTCGGAAAAACATTCTTAGCAAAAATATAGCCTGTAAAAGATTTACAAAAATGGTGTACATATCACGTCTCAATACCTAGTAAAAACAGAGTTATAGCTAATTAAAAATAGGTTCATATTCTTCAAATTCCAAATGGAAAACTTTAACGTGAAATAACCAAAAATGAAGCACATTTCGGGGAAAACTCATTAAAACTTATTTAAAGTGTTTAAAAAAAGCTTCATTTTTGTTTTATAAAAAAAAATGTCTAGCATCAAAAGTAAACAAGTTACGCTTAAAATAAAGTTAGTCCCTTTTTTTTGGTAAAAAAATCTGGAAAGTCACCCCCTAATTAGTAACTCAAATGAACTTAATTGTTACGACTTCACAAGTTTCTTGACTTGTGTATGTATTGTTTATATGATCTGTAAGTTTCATCGGTTTAAAGTCCTTATTTTTAAAAGGGCTGTAGTTAAAAGTGGTTGAACGAGTCACTGATCACGAATGTATGCAAATTTAGAAACACCAAATCTTAATCAATTTTTGTCTAAGAGAAAAACAAAAAATTTTGTGATATTCAGAAAAGCAATGTTGACTTTTTTTGTTTTTCGAGATTTTTTGTATCTCGAACAATTTTTAAGTTATTTTGAAAAAAAGCATATTTTTCAAAATTAAAATTTTAAAAAATTTTACTTTAAAACCAAATTTTTTTCAAAAATAAGCACTTTGAATCGATGAATCTTACAGATCATATAAACATAACATAAGTAAAATAAGTTGTGGAGCTTTAACGATTAATTTGATTTAAGTTGCTAATTGTGGTGTTCTTCCCGATTTTATTTTTGCCAAACAAAAGGGACCAACTTTATTTTGAGCGTAGCTTGCTTAAATTTAATGCTTGAAACTTTTTATAAAAACAGAAATAAAGCTTTTTTTAAACACTTTAAAAAAGTTATAATGGGTTTTCCCCAAAAAGTGTTTACTTTTTAGAATATTTCACATCGAAATATTCTATTTGAAATTTGGTGAATATGAATCTATTTTTCATTGGCCATAACTCTGGTTCTACGAGGTCTGGAATCGTGTCTAACGCGTACACTATTTTTTTTTTACTTTTTTACAGGCTATATTTTTGCCAAGAACGTTTTTTTCGTCAAAATACTTACTTTTTGAGTTATTTGCGAAAAACCATCTAAAAATGTAGTTATTTTGTTGAAAAATGAACATATTCACTCGCAAATAACTCGAAAAGTGTTGACTTGGCAAAAAAGCTCTATAGAACAAAATTTACTTAAAATTATACAGTTTATCCATTTCCGGACTTATTTTGGACATTTCTGTTCACCCCCAAAAGGGGGTGAAAGTCACCCCCAGAGCAAAAGCACACACCGGCACAATATCACTTTTTTTCTTTGACATGTAAGCTATGCGCATGCCAAATTTCATGTCAATCCAAGCGGTTCTTTAAAATTTAGAGCAAAAACCGTGAAAGAATGTACTATTTGGGATGCCCCAAATTTTATTTTTTTAATCTTTAGGGGGGGTGAATAGTAGTGTAAATTTAAAATCTCGATTGAATTCCGCCATTGCGTCAGCCGCCATCTTGATTTTAAACGAGAACCGTTTTTGCTCAATATCTCCGCCATTTTCAACTTTTCGACAAAAAGTATAACAACCAAAACATCGATATTTTCCGAGTTATAGCGGAAAATAGTGACAGTTATATATAAATAGAGCATAATTATTGAATTATCTCGTTTATTGTTAGTTTTACGACAAAAATGTTCCTATACAAAAATAGAGAGAATTGAATTCTACACAATTCTAGCTTCTTTCATTTTTTGCTAAAGTTAATATTTAAGGTAGTATGTATGCGATAATGGCGCGAGCGTAAGACCTGATTGATTTTGTAGCAATTGTTTTTGTTCAATGTCTACGCCATTTTCAACTTAAATTGTTCCAAATATGATTTCCTACAATTTCTTTTTAACAATTTTTTCATGCGGTTGATATTTTCCGAGTTAAGTGGGAAAATAGTAAAAAGTGGTGGGGGAGCATAATTACTGAATTGAATATTTTTCCCGAGCTGCCCCAAATTTTATAATTATATCCTTTAGGGGAGATCAATAGTAGTGTAAATTTAAAATCTCGACTGAATTCCGTGGTTGCATTAGCCGCCATATTGATTTTAAAGGAGAACCGTTGTTGCTTAATATCTCCGCCATTTTCAACTTTTCGACAAAAACGGTAGGAACTAAAATTGTCGTAAACGCAATTTCCTATAATTTCTTTTCTATAATTTTTTATGCGATCAATATTCTCTGAGTTAAGGGGGAAAATAGTGGAAGCGGAGGGGAAGCATAATTATTGAATTGTCTCATTTATTATTAACTTTACGACATACTTGTACATAAACAAAAATAAAGAGAATTATATTTTATACAATTTTTGAAACTTCCAATGAAACACCAACCAAACTAAGTACATAAAAGACATAAATAATAACTTATAATTACGTATTTTTTATGGGAAATAAGCCACAATTTTACTAAAAAATGAATTTATTAACGTTTCGAAGCCCAAATCGGGTTTCGTTGTCAAAATACAAAATACTATTAAAATAAAATAGTCCTGTCGCCAGGGGGGGTACAACGGCCTCGTTAATTCAGATGGACTTACCCAAGTTTTTTTTATGTATTTTGACCCGTAGAACACGAATTTTTTGGGTAACAGTTGATCCGGATGTCGATAAGATTGTTATAGACCAAGAACTTGAGGAATCAAATAACAGCGATTTTTGGCAAAACAAAACAATATTTTGTATTTTTTGGGTCATTTTAAGCAAAAAATATTTCTACAAGTTTTTTAGTAGGATGCACAGTTTTCGAGATAAACGCGGTTGAACTTTCAAAAAATCGAAAAACTGCAATTTTTAAACCCGAATAACTTTTGATTAAAAAATAAAATAGCAATTCTGCTTAGCGCCTTTGAAAGTTCAAGTCAAATTATGTCGGTTTTGATTATTTGCATTGCTAAAAATTTATTGTGTTATTGTTAAACAAAGCTACAAACAACTAGTGCGTGAGTGATGTTTCTATGATTTCTCATTTAAAATCGAACGAGTAGGTAGAATAGGTACTAGTGCAATCAAGACTATTTCTACGTTACATGCGTTAAAACGCATGTAAAAGCACGGGAAACCCTACGTGTTTATAGCTTTGTTAAACAATAAAAAAATAAATTTTTACCAATGCAAATAATCAAAACCGATATAATTTGACTTAAACTTTCAAATGCGGTAAGCAGACTTGCTATTTTATTTTTTAATCAAAAGTTATTCGGGTTCAAAAATTGCAATTTTTCGATTTTTTTAAAGTTCAACCGCGTTTATCTCGAAAACTGTGCATCCTGCGAAAAAACTTGTAGAAATATTTTTTACTTAAAATGGCTCAAAAAATACAAAATATTGTTTTGTTTTGCCAAAAATCGCTGTTATTTGATTCCTCAAGTTCTTGGTCTATAACAATCTTATCGACATCCGGATCAACTGTTACCCAAAAAATTCGTGTTCTACGGGTCAAAATACATAAAAAAAACTTGAGTAAGTCCATCTGAATTAACGAGGCCGTTGTACCCCCCCTGGCGACAGGACTAAAACAAACATGTTGTTGCTAAGTAAAAAAATTCTTCTAATAATTTATTTAATCTGACTCATTTATATTGGCAATTCAGATGTATATTATACATTTTAAAGTAGAAGACTTTAAAATGATATCGCCAATATTTATGAGTTGCGTTCCTGGGACGACTTTACTAAAAGATAGTTCATTCGATTACATGAAATCAATCCCAACTCAAGAATATCCGTCGCAAAAAAATCATAGCATGTTATCTGTCTTTAAATAGACAACCAAATGCAACGATGACAGTAAAATTCTCGCGTTAGAGATTCCATAGTAAATCACGAGGGAAAACCAGGAAAAAACCTCGTGATACTATCCCGACATCGTAAGTATTTGGTCGTACATTTAATCTACCTTCAAAAAACTAATACCAAATTCTGACTTTAATATGTTTAAATTATAAATAATATTAATATTACATAGATATACAATAAGTAATACTAAAATATAAAATTTGTACTCGATATATAAAATATAATATTAATACTCGATAATATAAAATATAAAACTCGATATGTTATTGACTTACTAATCGTGGTATTTTCTTTCTATTGACTTCCTCTTTCAGTATGGGTAACCACATCCTACTGCATTCTACCGAGTAATTTGCGACACAATTGGTTTCATTTAGCATAATTAGAACCGCTTCTTTGATTTTTCTCTTTTTACTATCTGATTCTTTCAGGACTATACTTGAATCTCTCCACTGAACTCTATGTTCATTATCCCATGCGTGTTGACATATCTGAGATCTATCAAATCCTCTGTTTTTAATATAAGACTGATGTTCACTTATTCTAACGTTTAATGGTCTTGATGTTTCACCTAAATAAAATTGTTCGCATTCACAAGGTATTCTATAAATGCAATTCTTTGTTCTTTCTTGTTCATTGTTAGGTTTAGTTTTAGATAGAATAGATCTCAATGTGTTTGTTGTTTTGAATGTTGTTGAAATGTTGAATTTATTTCCTATCGTTTTAAGTTTCTCGGATAGTCCTTTTATATATGGTATTGTTATTTTCCTCGTTTTATTTCTTGTGAATGTTGTAGGATCCCGTTCTAAGTTGTTCTGTTCCATTCGATCTAATCTTGTCAATTCCTTATTTATAAACGATAAAGGATAATCATTTTTTAATAAAACAGATGTTAACAATTGTTTTTCTTCTAAAAATTAATTTTCGTTAGAACAAGTAATTTTGGCTCTATCATATAAGGATTTAATGATTCCCTTTTTAACGTTGATGTTGTGATTTGATTTGTGATTGAGATATCTGTTGGTGTGTGTTGGTTTTCTATACACTTGAGTCTCATATCCAGTATCCTTCTTTGAGACTAAAACATCGAGGAAAGGCAAAGTGTTATTGTATTCCTTTTCCATTGTAAATTTTATTGTCTCTTCTTGATCGTTTATAATATTCAGGAATGTATCCAACAATTCTGATCTATGAGGCCATATTGAAAACACATCATCTACATATCTCCACCATACTGTGGGTTTTAAATTTTGTTTAGAAATGATATTAGTTTCGAAATCCTCCATAAATATATTAGCCAATACTGGAGATAAAGGAGAGCCCATTGCTAGACCAAAATTTTGTTTATAGAATTCATTATTTAGTTGAAAATAGGTATTATTAGTACATAATGTCAATAACTCCATTATAGCTGATACATTTAGTTTTGTCCTAGTTGTCAATGTATTATCATTTTCTAACTTCGTTTTAATTATGTTTAAAGTTTTATCTAATGGCACATTTGTAAATAAACTGTTTATGTCAAAACTTACTAAAATATTATTTGGATTAAATTCAATATTTGTTAATTTGTTTAAAAAATGTTGTGTATTTTTTATAAATGTGTCATTATTATTTGTAAATGGTTTTATAATATTTAATAAAAATTTTGAGAGCTCACTACAAGGAGAATTGATGGTACTACAAATGGGTCTAAGTGGAATATTCGCTTTATGAATTTTCGGTACTCCATAAAAATGTGGTGTCTTACTGTAATGAGGTGTCATTAATTTTCTTTGATAGTACGTTAGATCATTTTTAAATTTGAATAAAGTTTTATAAATTTTGTTTTCCAGTGTCTTCGTTGGATCCTTCGTTAATTTGGTATAAGGTCCATTTGTAATTAGATCTGTAATTTTGTCCTCATATTGTATTTTATCCATTATTACAGTTGCATTTCCTTTATCTGCTGGTAGGATTGTTATGGAGTCATCATTTTTTAAAGTTTTTAAAGCTTTCATTTCCTCTTTGCTGATGTTCTGTTCAATTTTATTAGATTTTTTCAATTCAAGTTTACATAGTACCCTATATTGATCTTTTTCATGATTTGTTAAACACTGGGATATTTTTTCCACTGAGCTAATTATGTCTAATTTTGGAATAGATGGATGAGTAACAGCATAGTTTAAACCTTTTGACAATACTAAATTTTCAGTTGCATTTAAATTTCTATTTGATAGATTGACAACTGTCGCTAATATGTCATTATTTCTATTTAGGTTATCAAAAGCATGTAAACTATTTTGTTCTAAAAGAATATTAAATTTATTTAAATGTATATTTCTTTGTTTTTGGTATGAATTTTGATAAATTATTTGTAAACTAAAAGTAATTCGATCAAAATCAGAATTTGATATCATTCCAAAAAACAAATCTTCAATACTTACGATGTCTTTTTCGATAAAAAATAAATTTGACCTATGAAATTGTAACCTTTCCCGAATCATCGATAAACTGGCTCTATGTAGAATATTTTGAAGTCTTCTGCTTGAATATGCTGGCCGTAACCTCAAGCCCTTTGGTATTAAATTGTTGTTTCTACATCTTCTTAAAAATTTAATTTAATTCTGACAGTGTGCCCGTTTCTCGTATAAGGTTTCCAATCTCCTAAAATTTTGACAAACGCTAGGCCCATACCGGTATCTTAATGTTGTTCTGAAGCTATTTCCTTGTGGCATTTTTATAATTATGTATTTTTTATGGGAAATAAGCCACAATTTTACTAAAAAATGAATTTATTAACGTTTTGAAGCCCAAATCGGGTTTCGTTGTCAAAATACAAAATACTATTAAGATAAAACAAACATGTTGTTGCTAAGTAAAAAAATTCTTCTAATAATTTATTTAATCTGACTCATTTATATTGGCAATTCAGACGTATATTATACATTTTAAAGTAGAAGACTTTAAAATGATATCGCCAATATTTATGAGTTGCGTTCCTGGGACGACTTTACTAAAAGATAGTTCATTCGATTACATGAAATCAATCCCAACTCAAGAATATCCGTCGCAAAAAAATCATAGCATGTGATCTGTCTTTAAAAAGACAACCAAATGCAACGACATGTTTGTTTTATTTTAATAGTATTTTGTATTTTGACAACGAAACCCGATTTGGGCTTCGAAACGTTAATAAATTCATTTTTTAGTAAAATTGTGGCTTATTTCCCATAAAAAAATACGTAATTATAAAAATGCCACAAGGAAATAGCTTCAGAACAACATTAATAACTTATATGCATTAAGTTCACTTAATTTTATGAAGAAGCTGGTTTTATTGGTTGAATTTGTCTGTCGATAATTAAGTTTCATGTCAGCTAACATATTTTAATATTTCAACAATTTTTTTTTTAATTTTGAACCCCGTTGGGGGGAATTTTCCCACCCCCTCCCTCTTAGACCCGCCACTGGTTCTCTCGAAAAATTCTAGTAAATCGTAATTGCAACAATTTCAGTCCTTACATTTTTGCCGAAAAGTTGAAAATGGGGAAGGTATTGAACAAAAATTGCTTTAAAATAAATCGTGTCTTACGCTCGCGCCTTTACCGCATACGTACTACCTTAAATATTGATTTTATCAAAATAATGAAAGAGATCAAAATTGTACAAAATTTAATTCTCTTCATTTTTGTATAGGTTAAAATTTGTTGTGAAAGCAACAATAAACGAGATAATTCAATAAATCAATAATTAGGCTTTAACTGTCACTGTTTTTTCCCCATAACTCGGAAAATATGGACCGCACGAAAAAAATTATAATAAACGAAATGATAGAAAATCGCATTTTCAACAATTTCAGTTTTTATATTTTTTGTCGAAAAGTTGAAAATGGCGGAGATATTGAGCGAAAACGGTTCTCGTTTAAAATCAAGATGGCGGCTAACGCAACGGTCAAATTCAGTCGAGATTTTAAATTTATACTACTATTGACCCCCCTAAAGATTGGAAAAATAAAATTTAAGGCAGCTCCTAATGCAAGGTCAAATGGTATCCCGACTTGGCTATTAATAAATATGTTAAATTTGAAGTTACCATATTTTATAAATCGTCACTAATAGCACACGCGATCATTTCGTTCAGGTATCCGCTGGGAGGGTTGACATGGAGGGCATATGACATGTCAACAGTGTTTTCTATAGTGGCATAATTTGTAAGCCGTCCCCCGTGGGCGAAATCCACCTCTTCGTTTTAACGAGATCCTTTGAAAACACAAAGAATCTACATATCCCTCTTCCACTATTTATAATGTTTACATTCCAAAAGTTCCTAATCTTTGCTTGGTGAAGATTACTAAAAACAATATTTCATAGAAATTTAAGACCGAATTATGGTGGTATTATCTTAAAAACACTACACTTAAACAGCAAAATCAGCAGAGGAAGCAAAATTTCAATTTTGGGGCATCCGACAGGTGGGGTGTAGTACACCCCAACAATACTGAAGCGCCTAAAACATAAGGAAAGATAGCTTTCTATTGTATATTCATATATGCTAGGACACATAGTTTGTAGTAGTCTGTTTAGTTTCAGCGTACAGTTTCAAAGTACATTTGGATTGAAAGTGGTCACACCCCACGTTTCGGATTTTGTACCTTCTTCAGAATTGTTTTCATTTTGTTTTACTCCTATAAATAAGTAAGTATTGGTAAGTGAATAATACTTATTATAGACTTTAACATATATATTGTTTTATTAGTTTAAGCTAAAATGAATTACGAACGAGAACAATCGCGCCTTCAGGCCTTATGAGATGAAGCTGACAGTGACGAATGTATTGACAAGAGTAATTGAAGTAAGTGAAGAAATACAAAATGTTTGTGTAAATAGTGACTATCCTGATCAGCTTTAAGATGTTGACGTTCCAGATATCACAGACAACTAAACGCTAAACATATTTTTTGAGATTCTGTAACTTTTTCAGTTGCTGGGGTTTGTCACACCCCACCTGTCTGTTAGTGGCAAAAAAATTCACCTGTCGGATGCAGGGTTAAAAAGGCTCGAGATTGGGCAAATCCTGTCTTTTCAACCTTTGTTTACAAAGTGATAAATATATATGACAGCCGTGACGTCACAATTCGGCTGTCAGCCTTAAAATCCTTATCGTATTTTTCTACATTCAAAGTAAATTTATGTATTTAATCAGATATTTTCTACCATATCGAGTATTTATAGCAAATTTTAAATAAATTGATAGGTACTATAGCAATAAAATCATAGTCAAATTTTAAATTTTCTCTTGTTTTTGTAAATCACACATATACATAAGATCGTCCCACGCGACGTCAGATTGTACGTGACCTATAATTATAGTTAAGGCTCCCAGCGGATACTGGGCACTCTATAGTTATGTTTCACTGAATTGAGTGTTTCACTTGGTACATATGGAGCAACCTTTTTTAAGTAAACATGAAATTAAGGAAATCTGGCGACAAAATGTTTAAAAATTAACAACTCCTCTTTCAATTCGTTTAAATATTTTTGACAAACCTCATTGCTATTTAATGACTTCAAAGATGATACAGTAGAATTTTCAAAAGGAAATATTTACAGCGACCAAAGATACAGCGAGGTAAATTTGAAAGATCATCAAAATTGGTTTTTCGCATCTTTGCATAAAATGTGATTTTTGAATATGTTCCACCAATTCTAGATAAAAATAAACTTCATATTCGGATTGAGCGACCTCGAGAACATAAAGAATGACCAAAATTGATCATTCACCTTAGAGTTGATTTTCGTGGTCGGTATAACATAATTTTAGAGGTTGCTGCCGCTCGTCTATAGAGGTATGCGCTCATTAGATCGAATCGGTCTGCAACGGGACGGACCGCTACAGCCGGCTCCACGGGCGACAAATTTACGCTAGCAGTAGCCGTAAAACGAACTTAAGGTTCCGCGGAACGGAATAGGAATAGCCGAACTGAACCGACTACGCACAAGTCCTGTAGTCGGTTCAGTTCGGCTATTCCTATTCCGTTCCGCGGAACCTTAAGTTCGTTTTACGGCTACTGCTTGCGTGAATTTGTCGCCCGTGTAGCCGTAGCCTTAGCCTAAGCGCGCATTTATCGGCAACACATCATCGGCAAAATCTCGCCAACTCAGTGTATTTACATATTTCAGAGAATATGGATCCAAAAATTCTTATTGTCAGATTATTTTGTTTTAACTTATTAAACTTATTAGTTCCTAAGGTTGATTATGCAATTTGCAATTTATTTAAATTTTGTAATAGACTGTTTTTGTTATTGTTCATCATTTTTTATTTATATTGACGATTTATGTAATTTGAGTAAATTGTATTTGTTAATGTTTTTTTTCTGACTCATTTTAAGCTTCGTCTATAAAGTTGTACAATTAGTCCAGGGCGGATCTGTTTTGAGATGAACGTTGAGAGGTTACTCATAAGTTTTTTGCAGAAATTGCTTGGAATTAACCCATATAATAATAATTGAGTTATCCTCCCACTTAAAAAGGTCCGGAACATTGTTTAAATAATCAAAATGTCAAAAAATGAAGGAAAAATTTGATTTTTTTCTTGGTTTTTTGATTATAACTTTAAAAGTATTTACTTCCAAGAAAAGTTGCACTAAAATAAAAGTTGCGTAATTAAATTTCCTACAATATAAGATTGGTTAAAATTTTTTAAAATTGTTACCCTTGTTGCAAAATAGCAATAATTGCGAAAAAAACATAAAAAACAAGTATTCGCATTTTACGTTTTTCAACCATTTCTGCTACACGTAGGACCTTCATATTTCACCCAGAAAAACTCTATAATATGGTAAAATAATACTGTAAATTAAGTTAAGATCGGTTTAGTAGATTTTGCAACACAAATTTTGCAATCAAGCTTTCGCAAAAAAAATTCATTTTTTCAAAA
Source organism: Diabrotica virgifera virgifera (assembly GCF_917563875.1). Lineage (NCBI taxonomy): Eukaryota > Metazoa > Arthropoda > Insecta > Coleoptera > Chrysomelidae > Diabrotica > Diabrotica virgifera. The sequence goes on from NC_065448.1 coordinate 73,658,833, forward strand.
TGTTGCAGGACTGAAAATAAAGCAGATAGCAAGTTAATTTTTTTTACAAATAGAAGAATACTGTACCTTTCAATTACAATTTGCAAAATTAAAATCGGTTAACTACCATACGTCAGGAATTTTTTTTAAATAAACATTAATTTTTAGTCCTACGCGCAGGACAGCGGTGTCCGATTCACACAAGTTGATTTCCAATAAAAAAATCTTTAAATCTTTATCTAATATATTATTTTCTTAGTCTATATTTTGTTGTATGTTCATATTTTAATTCCACAAGAATCAAACTAATTTGTTTATTATTTGTGAAAAATTGTTTAAACAATTGCATATGTTTAAAAATAATACATTTTTATTATCTAAGTTAAAATATATGAGCAAAGAAAGTTTTTGCTAAAAAAAGTATTATTTCAAAGGGCAGAGTATGTGTTTTTATTTTGCAATAAACAAATTTATTTATTTATTTCGAAATGTACAAAAAATTAAAATTTATCAATCATTATCAAAGGTCATTGGAATGCCCAATCAGAGCGAACGTATCCGCTGTCCTGCGCGTAGCAACAAAAACTAAAAGTTTTTCTGGATAAAATATGAAGGTCCTAAGTCTAGCAGAAATTGTTGAAAAACGTAAAATGCGAATACTTGTTTTTTTATGGTTTTTTCGAAGTTACTGCTATTTTGCAACAAGGGTGACAATTTTTTAAATTCTCAGTTAATCCTATATTGTAGGAAATTTAATTACACAACTTTTATGTCGATGCAGCTATTCTCGAAAATGAATACTTTTAAAGTTATAATCAAAAAACCCAGAAAAAAATAGAATTTTTCCTTCATTTTTTGACATTTTGATTATTTAAACAATGTTCCGGACCATTTTGAGTGGGAGGATAACTTAAATATTATTATATGAGTTATTTTCAAGCAATTTCTGCAAAAAAATATGAGTCACCTCTCAACATCCAAATGTACTAATATTTTTATAGATGCGCCCTGGTCTAAATGTTCAATGACAATAATGGATATTTTCAGTTTATTCTATTTTTGTGCGCGGAAGAGGAACAACAAATAAACTTTAAAAAATAATTGAGTGCATGAAATTTGAAAAAAACGAAACACGGAAAGGGAATTTGCTACTTTATTTCCTGACGAAATCGGTCCTGGTCAGTTTTCCTAAAATCATGCGCTAAATTATTTAAATACATACTTGTAGGTATTAGATGTAAGGTGTAGGTAAACTACGATGTAAAATCGAATTTGATGGGAAAATAATAAAGCAGAAAGCAAGGTTTAGATATCTGGGAATAGATATAGCTGGTTACGGAGATGTTGAAGAAGAAATACGACTTAAAAGCTTAAAAGCAAGTAAAGCGACAGGATCTCTTAATGATACAATCTGAAAGAACAAACGCCTAAGACAAGACACAAAAGCAAGAATCTGTAAAACAGCAATTAGACCTATATTGACATACACGGCGAAAACAAGACCTGACCCATCTAAAACTAGACGACTACTAGAAACAACAGAGATGAAAATACTTCGACGAATATCAGGGAAAAGTCTGTTAGATACGAAGAGAACCGAAAACATAAGAATAACATTCAATCTAGAAGACATAAATTGATGGGTGACAAAACGGAAACAGGAGTGGCAGAATGGTAGTAGAATGGCAGAGGATAGAATAGTACCAATAGCACGAGATAAGTCACCAAATGGACGAAGAAGTATTGGCAGACCAGGAGAAAGATGGTGCAATAATTTAAACAATTTAGTAAGCTATTATTGAAGAAGAAGCAGGCTTTAAAGTCTACATACAATAAGGAAGAAGAAGAAAAATGAAGGTATTAAATTGCCGGTCATTGTGTTACGTTCTGGTGCGTGCTGATCCGGACAAGTGAGCGCGGACCTTTAGGTGATTCATTAGCCACAACTTATAAGCAACATACTGGACTGTTTTTTGTGGCACCCAAAACTAATCTCAAGCAAGTACATATTTTGAATATAGTCAAGATGTTCTGTAGCAGTATCGTAAATTCGATATTTATTGTGCTTCGGATCTGTGTGTATGTATATCGTCGGCTAAATCGTCGAAACCTCATAAATCAAAATTTGACAATTTTTAGATTTACTTATTACCTACCCATAAAATTTCGTCAACGTGTCTCAAAAACTGTAGAATTATCACAATTTTGAGAATTTCTTATAATATATATATATATATATATATATATATATATATATATATATATATATATAACAGGTATATAATCTTTGCTGAACAGTTAGGAAACAAGGTTGAAATATTGGGGTAGCAGCAATCTCAAAGAAAACTCTTTATAATAATTCCAAGCTTTCGATAATGTTTATTATCATCTTCAGGAAACTACAAATAGAAATATACAGTATTTAACAATTAGTCTAACTAAAATCAATAAAAATTGTTATCTTTGTGCCATCAAAAATCCAAAACACCATAGTTTTCTCTCACTAAACTAGGTGTCTAGGATCCCCAGAAACACAAAAATAACAAAATATTGCTCTGAGAAATGCAGAGCTAATACTCTCACTATAAACACCGCATATCACAGAACAACCTTACTAAAAAATTATTTATATGTTTTGGTACTTACATTATTTGAGGATGTAGAGCCTAGTTGTTAAATACTGACATAACAATGAAATTTTGTCTTGGTAAATAGTAAATAATATAAATTAAAGTAAAAACTATATAAAAACTTATAAAAATCTGAGTATAAAGCGATAAAAGCTAAAATATTTTTTAAAAAATTATGTATGTCTAATTGGCATTTTACAAAATGTCTAACAAAATGTTATGGATGTTTATTCATTTTTCTTTGAATTCATACGGAAAATTTTGCATTTATTAAAACTTTTATATTATCATTTCGCTCTTTTCCTATTTCAAAATTATTAGAAATTTATAACAAAATTGTAATTGGTTCAGTGAATGTGACGTTTCCGTATGAATTCAAAGAAAAATGAATAAACATCCATAACATTTTGTTAGACATTTTGTAAAATGCCAATTAGACATACATAATTTTTTAAAAAATATTTTAGCTTTTATCGCTTTATACTCAGATTTTTATAAGTTTTTATATAGTTTTTACTTTAATTTATATTATTTACTATTTACCAAGACAAAATTTCATTGTTATGTCAGTATTTAACAACTAGGCTCTACATCCTCAAATAATGTAAGTACCAAAACATATAAATAATTTTTTAGTAAGGTTGTTCTGTGATATGCGGTGTTTATAGTGAGAGTATTAGCTCTGCATTTCTCAGAGCAATATTTTGTTATTTTTGTGTTTCTGGGGATCCTAGACACCTAGTTTAGTGAGAGAAAACTATGGTGTTTTGGATTTTTGATGGCACAAAGATAACAATTTTTATTGATTTTAGTTAGACTAATTGTTAAATACTGTATATTTCTATTTGTAGTTTCCTGAAGATGATAATAAACATTATCGAAAGCTTGGAATTATTATAAAGAGTTTTCTTTGAGATTGCTGCTACCCCAATATTTCAACCTTGTTTTATATATATATATATATATATATATATATATATATATATATATATATATATATATATATATATATATATAGATATATAAGTGATATATATATATATATATATATATATATATATATATATATATATATATATATATATATCGATTCAATGAAGTGATATTTGGCTTAATTGTCCTTATTTACAAGAAAGTATATTAGTCCTGTCGCCAGGGGGGGTACAACGGCCTCCTGTATTCAGATGGACTTACCCAAGTTTTTATTATGTATTTTGGCCCGTAGAACACGAATTTTTTGGGTAACAGTTGATCCGGATGTCGATAAGATTGTTATAAACAAAGAAGTTGAGGAATTACATAACAGCGATTTCTCGCAAAACAAAACATGTTTTTGTATTTTTTGGGCCATTCTAACCAAAAAGTGTTCCTACAAAATTTTCCGTAGGATGCATAGTTTTCGAGATAAACGCGGTGAAACTTTCAAAAAATCGAAAAATTGCAATTTTTGTACCCGAATAACTTTTGATTAAAAAATAAAATAGCAATTCTGCTTACCGCATTTGAAAGTTCAAGTCAAATTCTATCGGTTTCGAATATATACATTGCTAAAAATTTATGTGTTTATTGCTAAAAAAAGCTATAAACACATAGTGTTTCCCGTGCCTAATACATGCGTTTACATGCATGCTACGTAGAAATAGCCTCGCTTGCACTTGTACCTACTCTACCTACTCGTTCGATTTTAAATGAGAAATCATTGAAAACATCACTCCAGCACTAGGTGTTTATACTTTTGTTTAACAATAAAATAAAAAATTTTTAGCAATGCAAATAACTAAAACCGATATATATTTTGACTTGAACTTTCAAATGCGGTAAGCAGAATTGCTATTTTATTTTTTAATCAAAAGTTATTCGGGTACAAAAATTGCAATTTTTCGATTTTTTGAAAGTTCCACCGCGTTTATCTCGAAAACTATGCATCCTACGAAAAAATTTGTAGGAACACTTTTTGGTTAGAATCGCCCAAAAAATACAAAAACATGTTTTGTTTTGCGAGAAATCGCTGTTATGTAATTCCTCAACTTCTTTGTTTATAACAATCTTATCGACATCCGGATCAACTGTTACCCAAAAAATTCGTGTTCTACGGGTCAAAATACATAAAAAAAACTTGGGTAAGTCCATCTGAATACAGGAGGCCGTTGTACCCCCCCTGGCGACAGGACTATATGGAGTAGTTTCTCATAAAAATAGCCAGTTGCACTGTAAATGGATTCGTCGTGGTTTTCAGCTGTTTTTAAATTACCTGGAAGATAAGCAATAGTTACGGAAGATAATTACTGGTAAATTGTCGGTTATTACCTATTCCACAATTCGGTCTATTGTTTGCAATATATCTTTCGAGATCGAGGTATTTTACAAATGTTGCGCTCTATATATCAGTGGTTCTCTCAAATGCAAACGCTTGAGCCATGTATCAAGTTACATAAATCATGTATGCTTAACTGTTCTGTCTAATTCAGCTTAGGTAGGTACATAAAGACAACGTCTCCTAAACGCAATTTTGAGAACAATCACTATATTGGAGTATTTCGTCCTTTAACGTTATTTAATAATGATGAATTAAAGCAAAGGTAACTTGCGATGTAATGTAGTGCATACATTTCAAACGCGTATTATAATAATATGGGAAATTTATTTTGCAAGTGCTAGTAAATATAATCAGAAGTGACTTTTGTGGTAAGTTATTCTTGAATTTATAGTTTCAGTGTTGTGCTGCTTTCCATGTAAGGGATACTAATAATATTAGTAGTATGTAATTATATTAAAAGCGCTTCTATTGTGATTCCCATAAAAATGCAAAAGTATATAAATAGTCTGGGCTGATTATCGGAGAATAGGCCATTTTTGGGAAAACTTATTTACCAGCAATTTTATTGCTGGAATCGAATTATAAGATCCTATATATTAATAATATAGGTATGCAAAGTCCTCAGATAGTGTGCTACTTTTTTTATAAACAAAATGGCGCACGAAAATCGTGTTTTTTTTCAATTATTGCTCTATAACTCCGAAGATTTTAACTTTACAACAAAAACACCAAAATATAAATTCACCGTGATTAAATTCTGCATAGAGACCTGTTTTTCCCGATCTGCTCCGATGAAAATTTTCTTTGGAAAATGCGGGTTTTCCCAACAAAATTTTTAATTTTCAAATAAAGTTTTAGATAAGTAATTATCTACCAATAATTAAATGATTTGGTGACTTGAAAGCCTTTTTGGTTTAGATTATAGTTCAAGAAGCTGGTGAAAATTTAACGAATATTTTAGCAACAATCCAATTGTTAATTAATAATTTACGGTCGCAATAATAACCAAAATAATTATGATACACTGATCAAACTTTGAAATCTTATAAAGATGAGATGCCTATTTAACATTTTCTCGACAAAATATAAATTTTTTATTTTTTTTTGTATAATCTTTAAATGTTTAAAAAAAAATAGTTATAAACAAATTAACGTTTCTCAGAAAGTTTTTATTATATTATAATTTTAAAAAATAGCTAAAATGCGCATTTCAAATATCTTGAAAATAAATGCTTTAAAACTTTTTTGCAACCATTTGCAAAAAAGTTATGAAACAGCAAAGTAAACATACGATTACTACGGTGTTTATAGTTTTTTTTAATTCTTTCAAAGCGTAGAAGTGAGTTTAAAGTACAAGCTAATTATTTACAAAAAAATATCGATTATAAGTTTAATGGTTATATTTTAATTAAAGATTATAAATATATTTTTTTTTTGTAATTTACACGCGCGAAAGTAGAATAATACAGTACTGTAGCTAAAATTTTCACTCGGAGCGACGACCGGCGGCCGCGCGACGTACACTTCTAATAAATAATGTATGCTGCGTGTCAGTCGCTTAGAGTGAACATTGCATTGCACTAATTTTTGACATTCTTTGTGAGTAATTAGATTCTACCATAGACTCACTTTTAAGCTTTGAAACAATTAAAACAAATTATAAACAACGGAAATATCGTATATTTACTTTGCTGTTTCATAACTTTTTTGCAAATGGTTGGAAAATTTTTTTAAAGCATTCATTTTCAAGACCTATGAAATATGCATTTTAAGTATTTTTTAAAATTAGAATATAATAAACAATTTCTGAGAAATGTTAATTTGTTTATAACAATTTTTTTTAAACATTTAAAGATTATGCAAAAAAATGAAAAATTTATATTTTGTCGACAAAATATTAAATAGGCATCACACCTTTATAATCTTTCTAAGTTTGATCAATGTCTCATGATTATTTTGGTTGTTATTGCAACTGTAAATTGTTAATTAAAAATTGAATTGTTGCTAAAATATTCGTTTCATTTTCACCGGCTTCTGAATTTATAATCTATACCAAGAAAGCTTGTATTTCACTAAGCTATATAATTATTAATAAATAATTACTGGCCCAAAAAAATTATTTGAAAATTCGAGATTTTGTTGGGAAAACCCACATTTTTCGAGGAAAATTTTCATCGGAGCAAATCGGGAAAAACATGCGTCTATGTAGAATTAAATTGGGGTGAATTTTTATTTGAATGTTTCTGGTGTAAAGTTAAAATCTTCGGAGTTATAGAGCAATAATTGAAAAAAATACGATTTGTCGGCGCCATTTTGTTTATAAAGAAAGTAGCACACTATCTGCGGACTTTGCATACCTATATTAATAATATATAGGATCTTATAATTCGATTCCAGCAATAAAATTGCTGGTAAATAACCTTTCTTTGTACTTTACTAATTAGACCAGCGTATTATAACTATTTTTTTTTTAAATTTAAAGATTATGGAAAAAAAGAAAAATTTTTATTTTGTCGATAAAATATTAAATAAGCATCTCATCTTTATAATCTTTATAAGTTTGATCAATGTATGTATCATGATTATTTTGGTTTTTATTGCGATCATAAATTGTTAATTAACAATTGAATTGTTGCTAAAATATTCGTTTAATTTTCACCGGCTTCTGGAATTACAATCTATACCAAGAAAGCTTTGATGTCACTAAGTTATTTAAGTATTGATTAATAATTACTTACCTAAAACTTTATTTGAAAATTAGAGTTTTTGTTAGGAAAACCCGCATTTTCCGAGGAAAATTTTCGTCGGAGCAAATCGTGAAAAACATATCTCTATGCAGAATTTAATTGCGGTGAATTTTTATTTGGGTGTTTTTGTTGTAAAGTTAAAATCTTCGGAGTTATAGAGCAATAATTGAAAAAAATACGATTTGTCGGCGCCATTTTGTTTATAAAAAAAGTAGCACACTACCTGCGGACTTTGCATACCTATATTATTAATATGGAGGATCTTATAATTCGATTCCAGAAATAAAATTGCTGGTAAATAACTTTTCCATGAATTTCGCTAATTAGCCCAGAGTAAAAGGCTATAGCGGGATAAGACGTAAAATTTTGCACTCATCTGGATTGGTATTTGAGATTGGGCACTAGAAAGTACATTATTTCAAAACCCTCTTAGCCAAATTTTCAGCTCCCTATAACAAAAAATGTGTTTTTTCAAAAAAAAATCTGAGCGATCCGTTGCTTTAAAAAATCTGAAAAAATTTATGAACATAAATATATTATTGTTATGCCTCAACACACTTAAATTTTTTTCAGATTTTTTTTGATCAAAACAGAGCTTATATAGTAGGGTGGTGCGAAAAATGTCAAGTTGATAATTTCGTGTCGCTATAGTGCGGAAAAGTTGCGATTGGTAACTACAAGAAAAACAAAGTAAAAATTATTCAATTCGGACTTTATCTTTCGATCCCGCAACGGGCCTAAAGATTATGAGAAAAATAAAATTTTACCTTTTTTTTCAAAAAATTTTATTTATTCTCCATGTACGTTGTATTTATCGCTATAGTAGAATTTATTTACAGTTTGCATGGTTGAGTGATAGAAAAAATAGTTTTACGCATTTAACGAATATCTTCCGATTCCGCAAGGTCAATCAAAATCTATAAAAATTTGAAATTTTTGATGATTTTGATAAATTAAAAAACATTTAGTTATCTCATTTTTCTGTTACATTGTGAAGCTCTTCGTTTGTGTAGATATTGTTTGACAATATTTAAACAACTCAGAACTCACAACGTGATTGCAGTTCTAGCTCCACGCACACCCTTCTCTCCAACCAACCAATGAGTGTGTGTTTTTTACATTATTTACATATATGTACATTTCTTTTTCATCAGTTTGTGTCCAGGTTTTAAACGCCAACTTTGTATTGTGAGTTGGTGGTAAAATCTGGCAGCATGGACCTTGATTTAAGTGTTGCGCTTGATGAATGCATCTCTTTATTGGGGCCTAGAGACATTAGACGATGCTTCCGTGACCAACTTTACTCACCGCTCGACAGCTTGCGTGTGGGCGGAGGTAAATTCCTCACCAACCAATAGAACCATATAATCCGACAGGTATTTTCCTCACCAAGTTTTAGGGTTCGTATTAATCCGGTAGGTATTTTCCTCACCAACTCACTCAGGTAATAAAATAAAAAATATAGATGTAATTTAAGAATGATTATTATGAAAGCATCCGAAATCCGAATAAAAGACATTTCCTTACGTTGTAATAATAGTTTATAATATAGGTAATGTGCAAAACGTATGACTTATTATTTATTATTTACTATAATAAGAAACATACTTTACAAAATCCATTATAGTCATTTGATTAGACTGATAACTTATTATAGTTATTAAGGTACCAAGGGTATTATAAGGATAATAACGCTTGAGGTCAATAGTGTATAGACCGAGGGCCTTAGGCCCGAGGTATGTACGTTGACCGAAAGCGTTATTATTTTATTATTATAATACCCGTGATGTCTTCAACGTTTAATGTCCGACTAAATTATTCTTTATATGCAAAAAATTTGAATAAATTTTGAATTAATTAGTTTTCGAATAAGTACATTTACCAGAAATAGTCGTAACGTAATTGTGGTAACCATAGTTTTACTTAGAGTTTTATTTGTCAACTTGACAGTATTTAACTCGTTATTTAACCCGGCACCTGCCACGTGGGGTGCTAGCAGCACCCCATAACACATTTTTATTAAATATTTGTTATTTCAAGTTTGGTAACCGAGCTGTGCGTCATAGTAGCTTTCTATAATATTGTACAGCATATATGTGTTCGTGTTTGAAGTGGTCATATAGTGTCATTCTGAACTTATAGCTCTAAAGTCGAATTGGGATGTCATCATCTGGCACTTTAAGTTTTAATTTTTTTTGTATTTTTGATAAACAGGTCAAATTTACATTTTTTATTGAAATAACTGATTTAAATTATTAATATAAACTCTATACGCACTAAATCTGAATTTTTTTAGATATTTTACTTGACTTCATTTATTATGGCTTGGTACTTGCTAATTTGCTCATAACACCTTTTTCATTTTATTTTTTAACTTTTATAATATATTAGTGGCTAATAGGTTAATAAAACATGTTTATTTATATTCTTATGTTACTCAACACATTATTTTGTTTTTTAAACAAGTAGATCACAGAAAATTTTTAAGGGGTGCTGTGAGCACCCCACGTGACAGTTGGCGCCTTGCAAAGCCACGTGGCAGGTGCCGGGTTAAATTTAATAGGCGATAGGGCGTTATTTTTCTATAACACCCCCTTGGGCGTTATATCGTACTTAATAGACTTCGAAATAATGTCATTATTTGTAAAATATTAGACCAGTCGTACGTAAATTTGTTACATTTTTCTCAGCTTACTTGCAGACTGCAGTAATAAAAAAAATCATTTTATAGTTTGCATGACATTAAATCAAACACAAAACAATCTGATACGTCTTCCGGTTTTATATAATGTAAGGCCAAAAGTATGTTTGAGCCTACTTCAGAATCATTTGTATATTCTGATGTTAAATCAAGAGACTGAATTTTCTATACCAGGTTTGGTGTACTTAGTGAAATCTTCAATCATGTATATTTCAGTGTTTGGACACATTTGAATGATTGCATTATGTATAAATATAGCCTTTTCAAAATCTACAAAGACTTTACTAGGATTAAACTCAATTTCGAGAGCTTTAAAAATTTATGATTTTAACAAATAGAAAAGATTGTTTTAAGTTTCTGTTTTTTTTTTGTTTGACAGTAAACAGTATAATAAAGAAATATAATGCCCATTAATTGGCCCATGAATAATGAATAATTGCAAATAATATGTGGTACGGTAATTGTGCCATACATATAATATACGAGAGGGGCAAAATTATGGAATAAATTAATTTTCTCTAAAACGGACGATTTTGGAGAAAAACCCCGAAACAGGTCGATTTTTATTTTTAAATTACAATTTTTTGGCCTATATTTTCATAGTAGTAACGTCATCTAACTGTGCGTGATCGCGTAATAGGGGTCGTGTGGTAGCTTATTTGAAAGGGTGTTATATTCTCTATTCAGTAATATAAACATTAATGTAATTATTGATTGATTGATTGATTGATTGATGACGTCACTAATATGAAATATAGATATGCCAAAAAATTGTGATTTATTAAAAATAAAAATCGACGGGGTTCGGGGTTTTTTGTCCAAAATCGTCCATTTTAGAGAAAATGCATATATTCCATAATTTTGCCCCTCTCTGTATAAAATTCAATGTTGCTAAAAATCTTATATTTGTTTCACATTCACAACTAAATACAGTTATCTTACTTTTGACACAGTTTATAAAGAGAAAATTTTCCTCCTTGGTTGTTTGTTGAGCACAGCTCTTCACAAATTCTTGAACCTCATCAATATTGGAAGGAAGTCGACCAGGCATCATTTTCGTCGATAATTATATATATTTTTTCTTATGTAACATCAATCGTAGTAATTGTTTCAGGCAAATTAGCTGCAAGCTCTTGGCGAATGATTTTTGGTGGTTTTTCAGTATACTCTCTTCGGCTCTACGTTTACAAGAGTTAGAAACAATTTTTCGATCTATCTTCTGCAGATCTGGTTCATGATTATGTTGTAGGCTACTTCTAGTTATTGTAAAATTTGCCCCAATAGTATTCAATTTCGCACTAAAAGTTATTTTATTGCCTCCAGAACACTTCTTCACTTTCTAAAACTTTCACCTTATAAAAAATAAAATTTTCAAATACCGAGATTACTTTGTATTAAACATGCCATTTTTGTCAAAATTCCAATTATGACTAAAAATAAAATACTATAAAATTAATTCATTAATTATTATAGGTACCTACTGTAATTTTATAGTAGATAAATAATTTCCTTGAATGCCGTTTAGTAAAATCTACCTGAAACAACCATTTCAGTTTTGGTGAGGAAAATACCTGTCGGATTAGACATACCCTTCCAAACTCAGGTATAAGATTATTTTGGTGAGGAAATTACACCCGCCGTTGCGTGTGGCAGTAATAGTTTTGTACATTTCTGTCTGGCATGTCGCCTGATGTAATGCAGAAACTTATATCTTCATTTGAAATTCTGCGAAGAAAGGGTGGAGAAGGTAGTTTTGTAACATTAAAGTCTATTATTTAAGTGTAGTCCTGTGCTTGAAAATTTAAAGTAGGAAGGATGAAATTTCTAATACTTTTGCCCTTGGCTTCAGTCTGTCCGGCTTTTAACACTCTCCTTAGCCCTAGCTCTCTAATGAGTCTTCTTTCTCCCTACTACTTGAAATTTTTGAAGCACAGGACTAAACTAAAATAATAGACTGGAATGTTGCAAAACTATATTCTCCACCACTTCCTCGAACAGTTTCAAATGAAGATATCACTTTTTGCATTACATCGGGCGACATGCCAAAATGGAATGTACAAAACTGCCACACCCAAAATGACGAGCGGTGTTTAAAGTTGGTCACGGAAGCATCGTCTAATGCTAATGTATGTGGGCCACAATCAACAGATGGATTCATCATAAAAACACTTAAATCAAGGTCCATGCTGCCAGATTTTACCACCAACTCACAATACAAAGTTGGCGTTTAAAACCTGGACACAAACTGATGAAAAAGAAATGTATATATGTAAATAATGTAAAAAACACACACTCATTGGTTGGTTGGAGAGAAGGGTGCGTGTGGAGCTAGAAGAAAAACCACCCCCTCGTTTTGAGTTCTGGGTTGTTTAAATATTGTCATACAATATCTTAACAAGTAAAGATCTTCACAATGTAAGAGAAAAATGAGATAACTAAATGTTTTTTAATATATCAAAATCATCAAAAATTTCAAATTTTTATAGATTTTGATTGACCTTGCGGGATCGGAAGATATTCGTTAAATACGTAAAACTTTTTTTTACTCAACCATACAAACTGTAAATAAATTTTACTATAGCGGAAAATTAAACGTGCACGAAGGATAAATAGAAATTTTTGAAAAAAGGTAAAATTTCATTTTTTACATAATCTTTAGGTCCATTGCGGGATCGGAAGATAAAGTCCGATTTGAATAATTGTTTTTTGTTTTTCTTGTAATTACCAATCGCAACTTTTCCGCACTATAGCGACACGGAATTATCAACTTGACTATTTTCGCACCACCCTATTATATAGGTGATTTTTGGCAGACTTCTTCAAGAAATTACTAAATATTCTAAAAAATCCATTTTTTGGTATTCCGTCTCATATTTTTAGCGTTTCCTGAGCCATCCATTGCTTTAGCACATCTGAAAAAAAAATTACGGATATACATACATTGTTATGCTCAAAAACACACTGATATTTTTTCACACCTTTGGGATCAAAGTTGAGCTTCGAAAAATTTTGAATTTTTCAAAAAAAATTTAGGTTATGTAAGCAGTTTTTGGCAAATTTGGAAATAATTATTTTTCGTGTATTTTTTCCGTTCTTTTGAATGGCGAGTTAGATTTGCCATTATCTCTCCGGAACTTCCTTAAAATTTGAAAAAACCCATTTTTTGGTCCCCCATCCCATATTTTAGCAGATAAACTTAACTACATGTCAATAAAAAATGATGTTTGTATTTTGTTCGTTATTTCTAATGACGGAATCAGGTTTGCCTATTTCCGACTAAAATATGCTTGTAATTTAGCAAACCCTCATTTTGATATTTTTCCCATAGTTTAAGCATATAACCTCATTTATACGTGGCAAATAACGATGTTTGTTCCCTTTGTTCCCCCACCACTGTACCCGAGTGGTGACTATCATTTAAATATTATCATTAATACACTACTCAACAATTGAAGTGGATAATTTTAAAATTCCTAAAATTAACATATAAAACTATTTTTAAAATAATTGCCTGTACTATACTCTATATGCTATCTTTATTGCCAATATTTTTTGCATGTGGTTTTTTTCTCCCTATTCTTATCGGCCCTTATCTCGTACAAAGAGAGAAATGTTTTTCCAAACATGAATATATCATTCGTATAAAAGTGCTTGTATTGGCTTTACCAGTTGTCAATAAGTCAAGAAATCTATTTATCACAAAAACATTATGCCGCAAAGACGTTTAGAACTAGTGCAGCTCGAACAATTAGTTCGTTGGATCCAACAAGGCATAACTCAACAAGAGGTTGCTATGAGGCTAAATGTGTCGCAAAGTGTGCATGGAATCGGTATGTAGCAACTGGATCTGCAACATACAGGCATGGAGGAGGAAGAGAACGATATACAACTCGTCGGCAAGACCGTTTTGTAGTTCTGACGGCAAGAAGAAACCCAACATTCACGGCTTTCAGAATTAACAGTATCTTTAGGCATGCTACTGGACGAGCGATTTCCAGTCAAACTGTCAGAAGACGGTTACATGCATCCAATTTAAGGGTTAGACGGCGCGCTACCCATCCACGACTAACTAGGGAGCAGTGTGCATGCAGATATCGCTGGGCGATGGAACACTATCAGTGGAATTTCGAAAATTGGAGGAATTGTCTCTTTACTGACGAGTCCAGATTTCGTTTGTATACGAATGATGGCCGAATTGTGGTGTGGAGGGAAAGAGGACAGCGTTACAATGAAAATCTGAGAGTCCCAACCACTCTTTTTGGAGGTGCATCCGTTTGCGTGTGGGGAGGCATATGTTTTGACGGTCGCACTGACTTAGTCGTCTTAATTAATGAGACAATAACTGCTACACGATATCGAGACAGAGTCATATTACCAATAGTTGTTCCATTTTTGGTGCAATAGGCGAACAATTTGTTCTGATTGATGATAATGCTCGCCCCCACCGTGCGAAGATTGTCAACGAGTGTATAGAAGCTCATGGCATTACAAGAATGGAGTGGCCACCATGTTCACCTGATATGAATTGCATTGAACATGTTTGGGCCGAAATGTCTAGGCAACAAAGCAGGCTCCTTCAACCGCCCCAAACCTTAGATCAGTTGGCCAATACATTACGCGCGATTTGGGAACGTATACCGCAGCAGTTCATCAATAATTTAATAAGAGGTCTTCCAAATAGAGTTAGAGCTCTAAGGCGACACAGAGGTGAACCCACACACTATTAATTTTTCTTTTCGGGATATTAGAAATTAAGCAGGAATAGAAATTTTAGGATGTTAATTTTACAATTTTTGTTTATTTTCTATTTTTTTTTCTTAAAGAATTTCTTTCTTTCGGTTCATCTGTATGAAAATACGAAGTAAAACTAAATCTTTATTTATATCACTCCATTTTTCTATTTGACCTTATGAACAAAAAATAAAATACACATTTTCATAATATCCACTTCAATTGTTGAGAAGTGTATATTAAATTAATAAAATAATTATATTTAATTACCTACATATTGCACCTTTTTTCGATTTTTCTTAATAATAATGAAATTTTATAAAATTACAAAATTACAAAATAGTAAAAAATGTTCAAACTCACATTACAGTAATATGCAGTTGTAGTCTTCGCCACTATCTTCGTTTATTGCGAGATCCGTATCTGATATCTATGATAAATAAGTCTGAAAGTATTTTTGCTACTCTAATAATTTTTTACTTATACGCTGTAAGCTCGTACGTAGAGGGAATATTTAAAAATTCGCGAGTGCCAGTAGTGAGAAGTCTGTAAACGTTTACTGGAAATTTAACATAAATGTCAAAGTGATTAATTTAAAATTAAAATTAAAAACATTAATTGTAAAAAATATTAGTTGGTCAAAGCTGTGGTATATATTTTTACCTTAAATATACTTACGTTTTAAATACTGAATTTAAGTTTATTTAATGTTCCGTAATATGTAATTATAAATTAATGTATTAATCTTAGCGCGATCTACATGATAATTGTGAAAGTATCCGAAGTAAGAAATTAATATTTCATCAATAGAACGTCAAAGTGATTAGCAAAATCTTAAAAAAATCGATTACAATTTAATTACTTTTTTGCGTTGTAAATATTAAGCGATAACAATTAAATAATAAATTTAAAAATTACCAGTGAAAGTTGCATTACTAATCCGCTGGGAGCGACACCAGCGAATCTCAGAGCGTATACCTAAGCTTTATTTTTAAACCAAGAGGAGTAAACTAAAAAGACAGGTTCACACCCAAGAAAGTCACTAGAAATATCACCAAATACATCTTCTTTTTTTGGTTGATTATATTGGCCTTTTACGGTAATCCATAAATATTATATTATACTAATACATTGCTAAATAGTTCTAAAAACAACCGTTTTTAATATAAAAACAGATTTAAAATCTAAAAATTAAAGGAATAACGTAGACAATACAAAAAATTACTGATATAACTTAATCAACCTATAAAATGACAGATGTGTCAAAATTTTATAAATGTCATTAGTGTCAAAATTTGATAACAGTGTAGTAAACTTACCTGAGGTTTGACCAATTACAAACAAGCTTTACGACGCGGAAAATTTGAATCACTGCTCTTGGTTTAAAAACAGACTATAACATTGCTAAGATAATAAATAATTTTAGTAAGAACAGTACCCTACAGTTTTTAATCCGTTGGCACAGTCACAAGCATGGCGCAAAATTCTTCCGTACCCAATTGAATTAGGTTGTATTCAACATAATATTTGTGGGTCTTACTGTTTACAATATGTGTCTTGACCTAATTTAATTATACAGGGTGTTTTGTAAAGAATGGGCCATAGCTTAACCTTATATTCCTGAGGTTAAAATAGGCGGATTTAAGCTAACTTACCTTAGGACGAAAGTTGATAATAACCGAAATACAGAGTGTCGAAGTTAAACTTCTATTTTATTTGTTCTTGAATATTTCCTAACAGGAATTTGATAATAACACGAAATTTAGTAAGCGGAGGTTTTTTGGGACGAGAAATCTAAATCCGTCACCAAAAATGATGTATTACACAGAGGGCGCCACATACGCCTTTCAGCGCTCATTTAATAGGTTCAATTTTTTATTACCCACTCTACATACTTTTTGAATCAAAACTTTTATTTTCTTAATATTTTTACTTAAAAAAGGTATACTACATTCATCCCGCTAAACTCAACCGTTTTAGTGATAAACGCATTTTAAATCTACGAGGTAACATATTTTTTGCATAACATCATTTTAGTTACACCCGAAATAGTTATTTTTCTACAACCACTATTCAAAGTGCACTTTTCTGCACGGTTTTATGTTAGCAAACTTGATATTTTCTCACAGTATAAGATATTTGACATTAGTGTGCAGAAAAGTGACGTTTCTGTGCCGCAAAGTGACGTTTCTGTGCCGCAAAGTTCTTTTCTGCACAGTTGACTACCTCATTCTGAGTAACGTTATATTCTGTTTACATCCGTGGACTACCGCATTCTGAGTAACGTTATATTCTGTTTACATCCGTGGTTAACCTTTAGACAAATATATAACCTATAAGACAATTATTATATTTAACCATAGCATAGAAACTAAATTATGGATGTTACAACTGTTTTATTTTACAATTTTATTCTTATTAAACATTTTATAATTATCAAATAACCAATAAGGATTTAGCAACCTGTGCAAGAGACGTCGAATGAAGTAGGTTTTGTGTAAATCTGTGACTGCATAAATATAATGTCAATAATGTGTAATAATTGTTTAAATTTAAACAAATTAAGGCAGTGCATTAATTTTTTAACTGATTTCTGTGCAATTTATTTAGGTATAAGGAATTTAAATTGATTGGTAGGTATTAATTAAATACAGTTTAAAATTTATCACATAGGTACCTATTATAATTAATCGTCGTTTGGAAATTGTGATTTTTATTTTTAAGAAAAACTGTGCTTGTAGAAAAAGTATAGTGTGAAACACGTGCAGAAAGGTAATTTCTCACTCGTTTGAATTGCGGCACTCGCTTGCGATCGTACCGCAACTTTTCAAACTCGTGAGAAATTAGTACCTTTCTGCGCTTGTTGCACAATATACTATTTTCTACAACCACTATTCAAACTGCACTTTTCTGCACGGTTTTATGTTAGCAAACTTGATATTTTCTCACAGTATAAGATATTTGACATTAGTGTGCAGAAAAGTGACGTTTCTGTACCGCAAAGTGACGTTTCTGTGCCGCAAAGTTATTTTCTGCACTGTTGACTACCTCATTCTGAGTAACGTTATATTCTGTTTACATCCGTGGACTACCACATTCTGAGTAACGTTATATTCTGTTTACATCCGTGGTTAAACTTTAGACAAATATATAATCTATAAGACAATTATTATATTTAACTATAGCATAGAAACTAAATTATGGATGTTACAACTGTTTTATTTTACAATTTTATTCTTATTAAACATTTTATAATTATCAAATAACCAATAAGGATTTAGCAACCTGTGCAAGAGACGTCGAATGAAGTAGGTTTTGTGTAAATCCGTGACTGCATAAATATAATGTCAATAATGTGTAATAATTGTTTAAATTTAAACAAATTAAGGTAGTGCATTAATTTTTTAACTGATTTCTGTGCAATTTATTTAGGTATAAAGAATTTAAATTGATTAGTAGGTATATTAAAACAAAAACAAAAACAATGACAAACACACAAGACAATAGAAACGTAATACTAAACGACACCACAATAGAAGCGGTTAATGATTATATATATTTGGGACAGATTATAAAAAAATAAATAAGGAAAACCAAACAGCGGAGGTAAAAAGAAGGGTCAGATTAGCCTGGGCAGGATTTGGAAAATTAAAATGGGTCCTAAAGAATAAAAAAATACAACAATACTTAAAAACAAGAGTGTTTGACCAGTGCATACTCCCAATTCTCACATACGCATGCCAAGCATGGACCTTGACCAAGGCAAACATGGATAAAATAATAAAGACACAAAGAGCCATGGAGAGAGCAATGTTAGGAGTAAAATTGACAGACAAAAAGCAAAACAACTGGGTCAGAAATAGAACAAAAGTCAAAGACGCAGGTCAACATATAACCAGGCTAAAATGGAGCTTCGCAGGTCATAACGCTAGACAAACGGACAATAGGTGGAATAGCACGATACAACAATGGAGACCATGGACAGGAAAGAGAGCAAGAGGACGACCCCAGATGAGATGGGGAGACGACATTAAAAAGATAGGAGGAACGCACTGGAAACAGAAAGCACTAAACAGAAGCGAATGGAGGAAACTGGGGGAAGCCTATGTTCAGAATTGGACGAATTAAAGAGCAAAAGAAGAAGAAGTAGGTATTAATTAAATACAGTTTAAAATTTATCACATAGGTACCTATTATAATTAATCGTCGTTTGGAAATTGTGATTTATATTTTTAGGAAAAACTGTGCTTGTAGAAAAAGTATAGTGTGAAACACGTGCAGAAAGGTAATTTCTCACTCGTTTGAATTGCGGCACTCGCTTGCGCTCGTACCGCAACTTTTCAAACTCGTGAGAAATTAGTACCTTTCTGCACTTGTTGCACAATATACTATTTCCTAACAAGTGCAGAAAGTCATTCTTTTCCGAACGCGACTGCAGTTTGCCGAACGACGCGAAGCGGGAGTTCGGCAAGCAGTCGAGTGCGGAAAAAAGACTTTCTGCAAGAGTTAGGAACAATATTTTTTCTTTAAAGGTCAGGAAGGTTTTCTCAAAAGAGTCTTTAAAAAATTACCAAATCTTAATCAATTAATTTAATTAATATGAAAATACATACACAAATTAATTCTTTGACAAGGTTGTCAAAACCAAACTTTTAATATAATTAGTTAGCATGAGGACGATCTTGGTTTCCATGATGATGATTCAAAACGACTGTTATTGTCTACCGATTTGACTTTCGAATATTATGTCAAAATAATTTTATTTCATCGAATTGTCGCGTTAATTTCATTAAAACAGGAACACAATAAGATATATTTGAAATAAATTAGTAAATAATATCTAAATATTAGTTTATTGCATGTATTATAATACTTTAAGGCCATATTAACATATCTAAATTAACACGCGTGCGGAAAAGTAAAAACCGCGTGCGGAAAAGTAACACGCGTGCGGAAAAGTGAAACTTTCTAAACTAAAGTGCGTGCGCGAAAGTAGACATTTTTGCACGCTCGTAGAAAAAATAACTTAAAACCATAAAAATTTACAAAAATGTATCGCAAATTTCTTCAAACGGAATTTGCGATGTAATGACATAAATATGATAACTGGCAAAATTATTATGGTTCCAAGTTTATTTTTCGTGTCTAACTACAATGATACTTAATAATGATAATAACTATGCAAAAGATTATGTTGTATCGCAGATTTAAAATGCGTTTATGTCGAAAACAGTTGAGTTTAGCGGAATGAATGTAGTATACCTTTTTTAAGTAAAACTATTAAGAGAATAAAAATTTTGATTCAAAAAGTATGTAGAGTGGGGATGAAAAAATTGAATCTATTAAATGAGCTCTGAAAGACGTGTGTGGCGCCCTCTTGGTAATACATCATTTTTGGTAGCGAATTTAGATTTCATATCCCAAAAAACCCCGATTACCAAATTTTGTGTTGTTATCCCATGCCTGTCAGGAAATATTCAAGAATAAATAAAATAAAAGTTTAACTTTGACCCCCTGTGTTTCGGTTATTATCAACTTTCGTACTAAGGTAAGTTAGCTTAAGGTACTAGTACACTTTACAAGACCAAAAATAAGCATTTCTTCAAGATTTTTTTTCTCAGAACCTTTTTTAAAAATGGATATAAAACTTTTTACATATTAATAACCAACTCTTGCGAGAATACAAAAAATATATATTTTTTCATTTATGTATGTACACTAATATTGTAGAGGGTGCCAAAGTCGGGGCCTCGAAAAAAAGTTGTTTCGATGACGGACAGTTAATTTCAGGATTGGGATCTCTAAAACAAAAAAAAATGTACGGCATTTGAAAAAGGAAGGTTTCTTACGTGACAATTTACCACCACTAGTGAAAAATTCTGCAAAAGGAAGATTTTACGGAAATTTGAAAAAATTTTGTGAAAAAATCGCCCGTTTTTTTTTCAGTTTTTCATGGTTAAAAATATTTATTTTTATTTTTTGGTCAAATTGTGGTAAATTGTCACATAAGAAACCTTCCTCTTTCAAATGTAGTACGATTTTTCTGTTTCAGATATCCCAATCCTGAGATTAACTGCCCGCCATCATTTTTCGAAGCTTCGACTTTTGCGCCCTCTACAATATTAGTGTACTTGCATAAATGAAAAAAGATATATTTTTTGTACTCTATAAGAGTTGGGTAATAATATGTAAAAAGTTTTATGTTCAATTTTAATAAAGGTTCTGAGAAAAAAATTCTTGAAAAAAATGATTATTTTTGGTCTTCTAAAGTATACTAGTACCTTAAATCGACCTATTTTAAGCTCAGGAATTTAAGGTTAAGCTATGGCCCATTCTAAAACACCCTGTATTGGGTTTCATCCTAATATACTTCAAATTGATATTACCATTTTCATCAATCAGTTCGGTTGAGTAGCAAAAGGCTTGACCTAACTGGTAGATCCCTGAAAAAAATACTTTCTGGCCCTTTCAGTCATCTCTGGAAAATCTTCAGTTTCGTGAGAAGTTAGTTTTACCATAGTAGTGAGCCGACTGTATCATCTAGCTGTCTTAACTTGTAATGATAATGTATTTTCCTTTGATTTCGAGTCCAACATTCTTCGAATTATTATTTCCTGCAATCGATCATCATCTTTGTCACTATTTAAACGTTTACCAAAAGTGTTATTGAGAAAAGATGCAATCATAGCATATGACCAGCTTTTGGTATTATCTCTGAAACGCAGTTTTGAGTATTTCGTTAACGTTACTTAATAATGACGAATTAAAGCAAAGGTAACTTGCGATGTAGTACATACATTTCGAACGCGTATTATAATAAAATGGTAAATTTATTTTGCAACTCTGCTGGCTATAATACTAAATATAAGAAGAAGTGACTGTTGTGACAAGATATTCTCGAATTTATAGTTTCAGCTTTGTGCTTTCCATGTAAGGGATAATATATGCACTTTTATAGTGATACCCATAAAAATACAAAAGTGTATTTTATGATATATATTTATATAAACATATTGTATTTTATAACCCTATAGTCTATGGTCCATCTAACTAGAAATTCGAAGAAAAAACAGCAGGCTTTAACTTCGTGAAGAAGAAGAAGAAGAAGAAAAAAATTGAGTATGATTTTTAATTTCAAATATCTTATTCAAAAGAAATTTTTTATTCATTGTAAGGGACATTCCGACCTCTGTAATAGTTGGAGGTTGGATATCATTATCCTTATCTTTACTTAATCTACATTGCTTCAATGTCCAGCTTTCAAAGTCCCCATTGCAGTATCCAAAACACGTAGCATCTCAAAGCTCTTACTCTTAGTTCTAATCTAAGGTCTTTGTTGCAGAGAGTTGTTTTTATTTTTAAAAACGCAAATCTTGCTATTTCTATCCTGGCCCTTATTTCTGTTGTTTCATCGATATTTTCTAAAATACAGGATCCTAGGTATTTGTAATTACCAACCCTTTCTATCGTTACATTTCCGAAATGTACGTTTGTTTGTATATTTGTTTTATTTATTATTATTGTGTATTTGGTCTTCTTTGTATTCATTTTTAGTCCATATTTTTCACAGATACTGTTTATTTTGTTTAGCAGTATTTGTAGTTTTTCAGCAGAGCTTGCCATAATGACGGTGTCATCTGCATATCTTATGTTGTTAATAGATCTTCCGTTAATTATTAATCCTTCACTTTGAGATAGTTGTTATCCTAGGAATATTGTTGATATTGTTATATCGACAATAATAATCCATTGTAATATAAAGAAGTTATGAAACCTTTATTATTAAATGTGTAAACCTAATCAGTCACCAAATATGTCCAATATTTATATTTTTTATTGAATGGGTGTTGGTAATATACTGAAACAAAATTTATAAAACACAAAATTTTTTCTGTAGATGTCAAATATTTTCATGGATGAAAGAAAAAATAAAATTTTCAGTGATTTCTAAACACAACCATATGGCTTATAATGGGTTAAGAATGTCAGAAAATCTAAAAGTGGTGGGTTTTTAGTTGACACTCTGTGAACAGCGTCAATTTGGCAATGAGCACAAATATTTTTAAGTCTGATTGGAAGATAGTAGGGGGAAAACGCGAGGAAAATATTGATGGACAAAATTGTGGGGTCGTTAAGCGTGTCGTAATATGGTAATTTCCCTACAAATAATTAAGTTTTTAACTTCAGTTCAATTTTCTTCTTCATCGAAACGGTTATGGCGTGATCCTTATGCTTTAAAAGCGGGCTAAAATATGCCTGCAGTATGCAATATAATTAGCAGTTCTTTTTATAACAATAATTTTCCATTTAAGTGAAAAAACAACACGGTTTGCATTTAAAACGACATTGTTTTCTCAATTTTTTTAACTATAAGTTTGACGGTAGGAAACACGGACTAAAAACTTACATTAAATTTTCTACAGCTTTATTCCTATTATTTTTTATTATAAAAAAAAGTTATAAATCAAAATAATTAAAAAAATTTTAGGGTCATTCCATCTCAAATCACTCAATTTTGGAGCAAAATAAATTTGGACCTCCGATTTGTCTGAAAATTGGTATATAGCTTCTGCGGGACGTACAAATAAGATATTTAAGGTCAAAAAATCTTCTTCTTTTTTTCTCAAAATGTTATTTTATGCGATTTTACAGTGACTTGGTGTTTATTCATACAAATTTGCATTTTCTATCGTAAAGTATCAATGAAAAACATAATATTTTAATCGAAAGGACTCAAAAATGTCATTATATGGCATTATAACAAGTTACTTTGATTCAAAACAAGCTTTTGATCAAATTTTATAGTGTAGAAAACGTTAAAATACCGTTTTTTACATTTTTCTCCATTCCCAAAATACATCATAATCGATTTGGCTGAAAATTTGCCCACAGATAGACAAAATATAGGACTTTAAGTGGTGAGAAGGATTTAAATTATATTACAATCACAAAGAAGTTACATGCAATATTATAGTAAAAAATATAGGCGTCTACTGTAAGTAAAATTAACTCGAAAATATCGACCTCACGACAAAAATTGTTAAAAAGAAATTGTAATAATTGTAAATACGATTTATTTGGAACAATTTCAGTTCCTACCATTTTTGTCGAAAAGTTAAAAATGGCGGAGATATTGAGCCAAACAGGTTCTCCTTTAAAATCAAGATGGCGGCTAACGTAATGGAGGAATTCATTCGTGATTTTAAATTTAGGCTACTATTGACTCCCTTAAAGATCAGAAAAATAAAATTTTGGGCAGCTCGGCATTCAAGGTCAAATGCTATCCCGACTGGACTAATATATATACTGTTGAGTCTGATATTACTGCATGTAACTTTTTTGGTATTGTAATATAATTCAAATCCTAACCACTTAAAGTTCTATCTTTTGGATATCTGTGGGCAAATTTTTAGCCAAATCGATGATGATGTATTTTGGGAATGGAGGAAAATGTAAAAAACGGTATTTTAACGTTTTTTACACTATAAAATTTGATCAAAAACTTGTTTTGATTCAAAATAACTTGTTATAATGCCATATAATACAGTTTTGAGTCCTTTCTATTAAAATATTATGTTTTTCATTGATACTTTACGACAGAAAATGCAAATTTGTTTAAATAAACACCAAATCACTGTAAAATCGCATAAAATCACATTTTGAGAAAAAAAGAAGAAGAAGATTTTTTGACCTTAAATATCTTATTTTTACGTCCCGCAGAAGCTATATACCAATTTTCAGACAAATCGGAGATCCAAAATTTTTTGCCTGAGTGATTTGACATTGAATGTACCTTTAACAAATTTTCTTTTGGGTCTTTAATCATTTTTATTGTAAATGGTAATTTTATTGTAAAATGAACAGAGCAATATTATTGGTAGGGGAGCCCAAGCGGGGATTTTTGCAGTTACTCGAGCGCGTCAGATTAGCATATGGGAGAAACCTGGTACCCTGCAGATGTACCTCTACCGTATATTGGCTCTTAACACAGGGGAGTTCGTTAAGGGGGGTCCGAAAAAAAAAATCTATCCTTAAAAAAAACCCGAAATTGTCAGATTAAGATAAGGTAAGTTAAGTACATGCAAAAGAGTGTATATTTCAAAAATCTGACGATTTGAGCCTGGCGTAAGGAAATGGGTGAGTCTCAAAATTTCACAAGAAAAAAGCGAATATTTCGCGAAATGAATGACAGATCGAAAAACTAAAAAATATGTGCCCAATATTTTTTAAAAATCTATCGAATGATACCAAACACGACTTCCCACGGAGAGGGGTGGGGGGTAAATTTAATATTTTAAATACGAATCCCGCGATATTTCGCGAAATGAACATCGGATCAAAAAACTGTAAAATACACTTATTCAATATTTTTGAAAAATCTTACGAATGGTACCAAACACGACCCCCCATGGATGTGGGGTGGTGGGTTACTTTAAAATCTTAAATAGGAGCCCTCATTTTTTATTGCAGATTTGGATTCCTTACGTAAAAATAAGTAACTTTCATTCGAAACATTTTTTCGAATTATGGATAGATGGCGTTATAATCGGAAAAAACCATTGTTGGAAATGGAAAATTAAATTAAAAAATGGCAAGCGCCCACTGAAATGGAAAACTTTACTTAACTTTTTTTGGTTTTAGGACCTACTCTTCACAACCCAATAGGTCCCCAAAGCGCTCGAGTGACTGCACATTTAGCATACTTTGCTCCCCTACCATATAGAGGATTGTTCAGCAATAAGTTTAACTACTTTGTTTAATTTCATTAATTTTTCTGGATTTTATAGCGCGTCTACGTTGACCGGGTTTTTGGATACTTGCCATCTTGTAAAAAGGGGTGAGAAGGGTTTTCGTGCCATTTCTCGTAAACTATCAACCTAGTAGATAGCAATAATAGTATAATATATACAAATTGGAGTTACTTTAATTGTAAGTACATAATTTTGGTTAACCTTGTAGAAATAAATATTCGAATAATACGTCGTTGCAAAGCGGTTAGGTACAAATCCAAATCTGGTAACGGCCATAAAGTACCTTGTGGTAATATTAGACTCGAAACTTACTTGGAATCAGCAGACTGAACGAATAACCAAGAGACCGTTACTACGTTTCTGGTAGCTAGATACTTTCTGGTAGATTTTGTGTAGCTAGGTACACAAAAACGTAAGTAGCCAAATATCCTGTATAATGTCAACGGAAACATAATAACAGAACTAGAAGAACAGTTGAAGACATGGAAAAACTATGTCGAAGAACTCTTTGCAGATGATAGACAACAATCTGAACTAAGTAACATACAAGGAGACGAAGGTCCAGAAATAACGGAAGAGGAAGTAATGTACGCACTAAAAATAATGAAAAACGGTAAAGCCCCCAGGTCCAGATGAAATACCAACGGAAATCCTTAAACTGATAGAAGAAGACTCGATCAACATTTTAGTTGAACTTTTCAATAGCATTTATACATCAGGAAAAATACCACAAGAATGGCTTTTATCCACCTTTGTTATTATACCAAAAAAGATGAATGCCAAACAATGTAGTGATTACCGTACAATCAGTTTTATGAGCCATGTACTGAAAATATTCCTGAAAATTATACACACTAGAGTACACAGACAACTGGAAATGGACATCAATGATACCCAGTTTGGATTTCGAAATGTACTCGGAACAAGAGAGGCGTTGGTTGCACTGAACGTTATGTCTCAAAGATGTCTTGACATAAATCAAGATGTATTCATGTGTTTCATAAATTATAACAAGGCCTTTGATAAAGTGCGGCATGATCGTCTAATCAGACTCCTGGCGTAAAAGAATTTAGATAAACGAGACATCCGACTAATAGCAAATATGTACTACAATCAGAAAGCAGTAGTGAGAGTAGAGAATACCACTGAAGAAATTGAAATAAAGCGAGGTGTGAAACAAGGGTGTATACTGTCACCAACCCTGTTTAATCTCTATTCCGAAGACGTAATGAATAGAACACTCTCTGAGCAATCCGTAGGTATTTAAATAAATGGTGTTAGATTAAACAATCTGAGATTTGCCGACGACACCGTTCTGATTGCAGAAACACTTGAAGAGCTACAGACATTGGTGAATAAGATAGCAGACTGCAGCGAAGAATATGGACTATCTTTGAACATAAAGAAAACTAAATTTATGGTAATATCGAAATTAACACGAAATGTCCAAAATTTATATTTACACAATGAAATTATCGATCGAGTTAGCAAATACAAATATTTAGGCACTTTAATAAATGAAGACAACGATAGCTCACCAGAAATCAAAATAAGAATAGAAAAAGCCGGATCCATATTCACTAAAATGAAGAGAGTGTTCTGTGGAAGAGATTTGAGCCTTGAAATGAAACTTCTGTTACGTACTTTCTGTGCTGTTCTACGGAATGGAGGCATGGGCGCTGAAAAAGATTGATACCAAAAAATTAGAGGCATTTGAACTGTGGATGTATCGCAGAATCTTGAGAATATCATGGACGGAGAGAGTCACAAACGTCGAGGTCTTGAGAAGAATGAATAAAGAAAAGGAAGTCATATTTACGATCAAAAAACGAAAACTGCAATACTTGGGAGACATTACAAGAGGCGAAAGATATGAACTGCTTCGAATAATTATGCAGGGGAATATAGCAGGAAAAAGGTACATAGGAAGAAGACGAAACTCCTGGCTAAAGAACCTACGGGAATGGTATAGCTGTAGCAACAACGAATTTTTTCGGTCAGCAGTTTCGAAAATACGTATAGCCCTGATGATCGCCAACCTTCGGAACGAAGATGGCACTTGAAGAAGAATATACTTTCAAAAAATCACCTTGATAGGCTGTTCTGATTCCACTAGGAAAATATACCTCTACATTTTAGTCAGAGATGTATCACTCACTCATCTATGCCTACTTAGTATTAGTATTATTACATAGTATAGCCTAGACTCCAGAAGGGTCACCGTGTCCTTTTCAATTCTGATGGACAAATTCAATAGACGAAGAGCTAGAGCCGAAAAATCATCGTCATAAGTAATATGGAGTTTGGCATGTGAAATGTGTCTATTGTATATTGATAATTATGACCCCTTTCAGACTGACACCTCAGTGGATGCAGGAAGTAGCAATAAGGGATGAAAGGGGAAAGTTAGTGTAGTCTTTAAAGGTTTTCACCTCCTATTTTGTTAAACCTCCATCGATTTGCATGAAAATTGGTGACAAGTTAGAGAATACCTCAAGAAATAAAACTGATTTGGTGCGAACTTGCACTTTTACCCTGTGGGTGGATACCACCCCTTCTCGAGGGTGAAAACCATTTTATTAAAAATAACCCCACAAATCGATAGAGGGACAAAGGGCCTAGCCGGGTAAGATGGTGAAAAGTGCCCCCAACTCGATTTAAATTCCATATAGGCCACTTTTTAGCACATATAGAGGAATTCACTTTCTGAAATTTTTAGCCCCCTAGGTGGTCACATGACCCCCCTAGAGTCTAATTAGGCTTTTTATGTTTTTATTTTTTATCTCAGCCGCATCAAGAGCTAGCCAAAAACTTTATTTAAAAAAGTTGTAAGTTTCAAAAAGATCTATATGAAAAATTTTTTTTTATTTTTTTGGCAGGAAATTCGAATTTTTAGAACAATTTTAAACTTTTAAATAACTCTGAAAAAAAAGCTAAGATACTCGTTTTTACGAAAATCAATTATAACGTGTATTTTTGCACAATCTTTCACCCTGAATTTTTTCAGATTTTTAAAATTGGTGAAACGTACCTTTAAAAATAAAAAACCGCATTTTTTCGGTTTTTTTTTGGTTTTTTGATACAATTTTATACATATTTTTTAAAAAAGGTAACACCGTCACTAGAATAGGTAAAAAACTGAAAAATAGTTGGGGTTTGCTTTATAAAATTTTTTTGTAGCGCCATCCATTTTCAAGATACAGGGCGTTGAAGAAAACAAAATTTTACACATTTTTTACAATTTTGCTGAAACTACTGGCAACATTGTAATAAAACTTGGCGGGTTTTAAGAGGTAGTTATTGTGCATGTTTTAACATACAATTAAGGATTTGATATTCATCATTGGCGCGCATAGGGGTAATGGTCTGAACTTTTTAAAGAATAAAGATAGTACGCCACTGACATATTTCAAATTAACAATCGTTTTTTAATTCCTCGTTCAATTTGTGACAAAAAATCTATCTTCTTATTTTTTCATACGACGCGCCATTTTTTTTCAAAAAATAAAAGATCTTAATCCTTACAAAGCATTCGAACTTCTAGTAGTTTCTACATCTACATTATAGGTCTGGATCCCGCGTATGAAAAAAAAGTTGATTAATAGCAAGCTGAAAATTTGTTAATAGCTTAAGGGTGTCTAGTCGGATAAACTTTGATATATGGGAACACTGGAACAGGGGCAGTTTTCATTGTGGAACAGGTTAAAAATTTGGAACGGTCACACCACGAAAACGGCACATTTATTTTGTCCGACAGAACAGACTTAAACTCTCCGAACAGAGATTAAACTCTCATGCAAAAATCAGACTGCTATTTATCACCTGTCATAATTCCTGTCATTTGACATATTCTACATGTTCCACTCATTAAAACGCCTATTTGGTGATAAATAGCAGTCTGATTTTTGCATGAGTGTTTAATCTCTGTTCGAAAAGTTTAAGTCTGTTCTGTCGGACAAAATAAATGTGCCGTTTTCGTGGTGTGACCGTTTCAAATTTTTAACCTGTTCCATAATTAAAACTGCCCCTGTTCCAGTGTTCCCATATATCAACGTTTATGCGACTAGACACCCTTAAGCTATTAACAAATTTTCAGCTTGCTATTAATCAACTTTTTTTCATACGCGGGATCCAGATTATACATAAACTCGTACATCCATTATAAAAATTAATTCGAATACTTTAGAAGCCTTAAGATATTTTATTTTTTGCAACACAACGGCGCGTCGTATGAAAAAATGGGAAGATAGATTTTTTGTCACAAATTGAACGAGGAATTAAAAAACGATTGTTAATTTGAAATATGTCAGTGGCGTACCATCTTTTTTTCTTTAAAAACTTCAGACCATTACCCGTATGTGCGCCAATGATGAATATAAAATTCTCAGTTGTATGTCAAAAAATGCACAATAACTACGTCTTAAAACCTGCCAAATTTTATTGCAATGTTGCCAGTAGTTTCGGCAAAATAGTAAAAAATGTGTAAAATTTTGTTATCTTCAACGCCCTGTATCTTGAAAATGGATGACGTTACAAAAAAATTTTATTAAGCAAACCCCAATTATTTTTCATTTTTTTACCTATTCTAGTGACGGTGTTACCTTTGTTGAAAAAAATGTATAAAATTGTATCAAAAAACGAAAAAAAAACCGAAAAAATGAGGTTTTTTATTTTTAAAGGTACGTTTCACCAATTTTAAAAATTTGAAAAAATTCAGGGTGAAATATTGTGCAAAAATACATATCATAATTGATTTTCGTAAAAACGAGTGTCTTAGTTTCTTTTTCAGAATTATTTAAAAGTTTAAAATTGTTCTAAAAATTCGAATTTCCCGCCAAAAAATTTAAAAAAAAATTTTCATATAGATCGTTTTGAAATTTACAACTTTTTTAAATAAAGTTTTTGGCTAGCTCTTGACGCGGCTGAAATAAAAAATAAAAACATAAAAAGCCTAATTAGGTTCTAGGGGGGTCACGTGACCACCTAGGGGGCTAAAAATTTCAGAAAGTGAGTTCCTCTATATGTGCTAAAAAGTGACCCATATGGAATTTAAATTGAGTTGGGGGCACTTTTCACCATCTTACCCGGCTAGGCCCTTTTAAGTAAAATTTTAAGTAAAATTTGTTTTATCATGTTATTAAAATGAATCAATACGTTTTGAGTTATTAAGAGATCAATGATTTGTCTATTTAAGAGCACATGCGTAAAGTTACGGATGATAAAAAGAACATATTAATTAATTGTATGTTAGTAAAATATTATTTTTATAATATTTAGATAATTAATAGAATTTTTTTCTATCAATATAAACTGAATATGTTCAGAAACTGGGGGTGTCCAATAATGGGTACATTTGACATATTCGAATACACTTTTGCTAAATTTATAATATCGAAATAATATAAAAATAATATTTTAGTAACATACAATTAATTAATATGTTCTTTTTATCTTCGGTAACTTCACGCATGTGCTCTTAAACAGACAAATCTTTTATCTTTAATAACTCAAAAAGTATTGATTTATTTTAATAACATGATATAACAAATTTTACTAAAAATTTGTCCCTCTATCTATTCGTGGGATTATTTTTAATAAAATAGTTTTCACCACCGAGAAGGGGTGGTATCCACCCCCGGGGTAAAAGTGCAAGTTGGCACCAAATCAGTTTTATTTCTTGAGGTATGCACTAACTAGTCACCAATTTTCATGCAAATCGATGGAGGTTTAACAAAATAGGAGGTGAAAACCTTTAATGACTACACTAACTTTCCCCTTTCATCCCCTATTTCTACTTCCTGTATCCACTGAGGTGTCAGCCTGAAAGGGGTCATAATTATCAATATACAATAGACACATTTCACATGCCAAACTTCATATTACTTATGACGATGATTTTTCGGCTCTAGCTCTTAGACTACAACGGTTTCTTATGGATTTTTGGTTGCTGATTATGAATGTCGAGGGTGGATTTCGATCCGAGTGGTCAAAAAATTGTTATAAACAATATACATAGTTCTTTAAATGTTAGGATATAGAAAGTCTAATGCTCACAATCTTATTGAAGGTTTTATATTTAAACAGTTTTCGGGCGACCGGTTTCGGCGTATATGCCATCATCAGACCCTTCAGAAACTGAACAAGCTAAAATGAATAAGCCGTTAAAATACAGTTGTCCTAGGTTAAGTGATAGGTTTAAGTCTAACAATAGTTAAGAAGTTATAGTTTCACAAGTTTCACAATGGTGTTCCAATAGACCAGTACTACTCTGATGTTAACTGTTTTAGTCAGTATATGATATATAAAGTATTAATAATGATGATATTGGTACTTACATATCATTACAAGAAATATACAGTGTAAAAATATACACTGTATATACAAGAAATACACACTGTATATTTCTTGTACTGATATGCAAGTACCAATAATATCATTATTAATACTTCATATTATATCATATACTGACTTAAACAGTTAACATCAGAGTAGTACAGGTCTATTGGAACACCACTGTGAAACTTGTTAACTATTGTTAGACTTAAACCTATAACTTAACCTAGGACAACAGCTTATTCGTTTTAGCTTGTTTAGTTTCTAAAGGGCCTTATGATGGCGTATAAACTGTAAACGCCGAAACCGGTCGCCCGAAAACTGTTTAAAGAAAAACCTTCAATAATATTGTGAACATTAGACTTTCTATATCCCTAACATTTACACAATGTGCTCATAGCAGCAACTTGTTCATCAATATAATTGTTTATATGGCTCTGGCTCATAAAATAAAAGAGATAAAAAAAAGTTTAAAACAAAATTTGTTCCTTAATAAAAAACGAAGAAAAAAACATTTACTAAACTTAAATCCAACAATTATAACTCACGATATTGTACAGTGGCGTAACAAACTCCGTCGGGGCCCCCCGCAGAATTTGAAATGGGGCCCCTTTTAACCCGGGAGCAGTCGCGCCGTTAGAAAAATCCAACTTTTTATCATTTTCCGTGATAACTTAATGAAAAATTTTGCAACATAACTTTCCACTTGTAACTGCCTCGAACAAGATTGTAGTAGGTAATGCGTAGGATTTTTTTAAATTTTTTAATTTTATTTTTATTTTTTTTTGTGAAATTTACGGCTTTGGGGGGAACCAATTAGTTTTAAAATTGTTAGAAATAGATATTTTTAACATAACAATTAAACAAAAATATTATAAAATTGAACTTTGTTTTAAATTCGTATTGTTAGATTTTGTTCTACGCGCGACTGCTTACGTGACAGAAGTGAGCGCGACTGCTCCCGTGTTAAACAATTACTAAATACGACTTATTTAACAAAAACTTTTTTGTGTTATCGTTATAACACTGTTCATAACAACTTACATTTCTTATCTTTATTGGTATACAGACCCATTCCAAATAAACAACTTCTTTTGTTGTTTTCTGTACAACTTACCTACAATACATTTAATAACCAGCTTTAAAAATAGTAAATGTTAAAACAATTCTTTCTTGATTTCTTATACAGTGTGTTTGCGTAGCTTGGAACCTATGGGAAACTTTTTTATTACATATCTATATTAGGAAAAAAAAATATTCTTCATAAAATGATCTGCATGGTATAAAACTTAAGTTGCAATAATCAGATACTAAATTTTATTGATTTTATACGAGGTATATCAAAAAATATTAATTTCGCTCAATAGTACCTATACCACCTTTATATTTTACAATATTGAAAAATTTTATTATAAAAAGTTGTTCGCAATTAAAAACTATGTTTAAATATGCAATTATATCATTCCAGTTGAAATATTGTGAACTATAAAGGTACTTAACTCTTAGAGAGAAATTCATATTTTTCGACATACCTCGTATAAAGTTGGTAAAATGTGATATATTACGATTGAATCTTCGTTTTGAGATAATACAGAGCTTTTTATAAAGAATCTGATAAGAATTTTATAAAGAATTTTTTCGTAAAATTA
Source organism: Diabrotica virgifera virgifera (assembly GCF_917563875.1). Lineage (NCBI taxonomy): Eukaryota > Metazoa > Arthropoda > Insecta > Coleoptera > Chrysomelidae > Diabrotica > Diabrotica virgifera. The sequence goes on from NC_065448.1 coordinate 73,692,671, forward strand.
AAAAATTAATAATAAAATAGTTATTATAATTGTAATAAAATGATGTTGGTTATCGGTAATTTGAGAAATATTTGGAAAAATTAATTTTTTATTTACAAGGATGTAATTACATATTAAAATTAAAATCTTATATTGTTAAATATAAAAGTACTTTATCCTTCAGTTAAATTCCTATTTTTTGACTTACCTCGTATAAAATTGATAAGTTTTGATATCTGATGGTTTATCTGGCTTATTTTGTATCTCAGATTTAAGACCATTCAGAGCATTTCATGAAGAATAACTTTTTTCGTAAAATTGATAATAAAAATAATAAAAATGTTTCCCATATGGTTCGAAGCCACGCAGACATACTGTATAAGTGCTCAAAAAAATTTATTTTGAATTTTTAAATTGTAATATCTGACAGGGCCGTAACTACCATTGGGGCAACCGGGGCAGTGCCTCGGGGCCCCCGGCGAAGGGGGCCCCGCGATTGTAATCGCGTTATACTGCCTATAGGCAATATAACGCGATTAAAAACCTACATTATAGCCGAAGAATGTAAGTAACATTATATGTAGTATATTTTTTATGAAAACAGAAAAGATGTTATATTGATGGTAAATATTTAGCTTAAAATAATGTGATTTCAAATTTTTTTTGTGTTGGTCAACTAAAATAGCAATATGTAGGTAGGTATAGGAACCTTCAGTCATGGAGTACATTAAAATGCGTTTTCAAGTGGTTAAATATCAATTTTCCCGGACTCCTTCTGTTGGGTGATTAACCCCAGACCCCCGGTAGGGTGCCCCCAGATCTCGTTTGCCCCGGGGCCCCCAACATCGTACTTATGGCCCTGATTTAATGACATATTCGAATTCAGCATAATCAAAAAGCAATTAGAAACATTTTTGAACAAAGTAAAATGATGAATTTACCGATATCTTTTAAAATTATTTAATATAAAACAGTTTTATTGTTTAAATAATTAATAAACAATTAGAGGCATCTGTGAGTAGAACTTTTCACTTTAAGATAAGATATATAAACTAACAAAAAATGTTTTAGAAAGATGTAAGCCTATTTGATTTTTTCCGAAACCAAAACAATGCAAGTTTTTCTACATTGACTTCCCTAAAGCGTAAGTGTTATAATTTCCTTATCTTACCGTTTATCTGTTGAGAGATTGTCCAATGATTACACAAGAAAAGTCGTCAATAATTGTTAAAAAAATGCGTACCAAACTGATGCAACTATAACCGTAAAACCACACAAACATAAATAACATTCAATGCAAACAACCAATATGAAATTACTGGCGATAATATTGTATCGAAATACTAAAAGTAGGTAAAGAACAGAGAGAAAGAAAACCCATTTTTAGATTTAAAAATATTGTTCTTAAATTCGGCAAATTGCAATTCTAATATCTTTCAATAGTCACGTACAAAGCATTATATAGTTTATTGTCGCTGCCATAAAATTTCGGTAGGCCGGAAGGGATTAAGTTTCTAGATATTATGAGATGATTCACTTGGCAAATACGTCTAGTTAGAAATTTTTACGTTTTTAAATTTAAACAGACAACGTAAAAATAATATAACAATAACAAATTTTTACATAATATCAGATGACAAGATGGGGCCCTTAAGCGATTGGGGCCCCCCGCAAGCTTCATGCTGCGGGGCCCTCTGTTACGCCCCTGATATTGTAAAATTAGTGCACAATGCAAATTGCAAATTGCAAAATAAGTATTTATCGAAGCTTTATCGATCGTAACTCGGCTTCTACGCATGAGGCTACAAATGAGCCTTAGAAGGTCTCATTTTAAAGCTTTGTTAATAGGCTTTCAAACAAAGTGTTAAATTACTTTATCTTCATTTCTTTTAAGGTTATACCCGTTTGAAGTTATTATTTTCTTAAAAAAATTGTGCATTAGTTGGTTTATAAGGGTTTCAAGCAAATTTGAGCTATAAATATTTATACTTTAAAAAAGACTAAGTTTTCACTCTAATGGCATATAGCATATCCCACCAGAATGAAAACAATGGGAACCTTCTCTGGTTACACCTCCGAGGCTTCTACAATTTGCAAGCCATACGGATGCTGAGACTAAGGAAGATGAGGGAATTCTACAATTTACAATTCACGTCCCATCTGCTCAGCGCGGTAAAGTTCCAACGAGACTGGTTCCCTTCATACTCCACAAGAGTAAATGTAAATCAAAAATGAATAACCATTTTCAATTTCATTGCAAAACGAAAATACAGCCGAACCATATTCCAGTCCAATCAGAGAGTGCTGCAAGCACCTCTACCGGTTTCGAAACTTATTAGTCTCTCATCAGGAGGCACATATGCTGCTCTCCCTGATCCAACCAAAACAAACCCCAGCTTGCAGTCCCGAATTACAACGAACGAAATGGCATAGATGCCCTAGCGGCAACTGCTAGCAAAAGACTAAGTTTTCACTCTAATGGCATATAGCATATCCCACCAGAATGAAAACAATGGGAACCTTCTGTGGTTACACCTCCGAGGCTTCTACAATTTGCAAGCCATACGGATGCTGAGACTAAGGAAGATGAGGGAATTCTACAATTTACAATTCACGTCCCATCTGCTCAGCGCGGTAAAGTTCCAACGAGACTGGTTCCCTTAGTCTCAGCATCCGTATGGCTTGCAAATTGTAGAAGCCTCGGAGGTGTAACCAGAGAAGGTTCCCATTGTTTTCATTCTGGTGGGATATGCTATATGCCATTAGAGTGAAAACTTAGTCTTTTGCTAGCAGTTGCCGCTAGGGCATCTATGCCATTTCGTTCGTTGCAATTCGGGACTGCAAGCTGGGGTTTGTTTTGATTGGATCAGGGAGAGCAGCATATGTGCCTCCTGATGAGAGACTAATAAGTTTCGAAACCGGTAGAGGTGCTTGTAGCACTCTCTGATTGGACTGGAATATGGTTCGGCTGTATTTTCGTTTTGCAACGAAATTGAAAATGGTTATTCATTTTTGATTTACATTTACTCTTGTGGAGTATGAAGGGAACCAGTCTCGTTGGAACTTTACCGCGCTGAGCAGATGGGACGTGAATTGTAAATTGTAGAATTCCCTCATCTTCCTTAGTCTCAGCATCCGTATGGCTTGCAAATTGTAGAAGCCTCGGAGGTGTAACCAGAGAAGGTTCCCATTGTTTTCATTCTGGTGGGATATGCTATATGCCATTAGAGTGAAAACCTAGTCTTTTGCTAGCAGTTGCCGCTAGGGCATCTATGCCATTTCGTTCGTTGCAATTCGGGACTGCAAGCTGGGGTTTGTTTTGGTTGGATCAGGGAGAGCAGCATATGTGCCTCCTGATGAGAGACTAATAAGTTTCGAAACCGGTAGAGGTGCTTGCAGCACTCTCTGATTGGACTGGAATATGGTTCGGCTGTATTTTCGTTTTGCAACGAAATTGAAAATGGTTATTCATTTTTGATTTACATTTACTCTTGTGGAGTATGAAGGGAACCAGTCTCGTTGGAACTTTACCGCGCTGAGCAAATGGGACGTGAATTGTAAATTGTAGAATTCCCTCATCTTCCTTAGTCTCAGCATCCGTATGGCTTGCAAATTGTAGAAGCCTCGGAGGTGTAACCAGAGAAGGTTCCCACTGTTTTCATTCTGGTGGGATATGCTATATGCCATTAGAGTGAAAACTTAGTCTTTTGCTAGCAGTTGCCGCTAGGGCATCTATGCCATTTCGTTCGTTGCAATTTGGGACTGCAAGCTGGGGTTTGTTTTGGTTGGATCAGGGAGAGCAGCATATATGCCTCCTGATGAGAGACTAATAAGTTTCGAAACCGGTAGAGGTGCTTGCAGCACTCTCTGATTGGACTGGAATATGGTTCGGCTGTATTTTCGTTTTGCAACGAAATTGAAAATGGTTATTCATTTTTGATATACATTTACTCTTGTGGAGTATGAAGGGAACCAGTCTCGTTGGAACTTTACCGCGCTGAGCAGATGGGACGTGAATTGTAAATTGTAGAATTCCCTCATCTTCCTTAGTCTCAGCATCCGTATGGCTTGCAAATTGTAGAAGCCTCGGAGGTGTAACCAGAGAAGGTTCCCATTGTTTTCATTCTGCTGGGATATGCTATATGCCATTAGAGTGAAAACTTAGTCTTTTGCTAGCAGTTGCCGCTAGGGCATCTATGCCATTTCGTTCCTTGCAATTCTGGACTGCAAGCTGGGGTTTGTTTTGGTTGGATCAGGGAGAGCAGCATATGTGCCTCCTAATGAGAGACTAATAAGTTTCGAAACCGGTAGAGGTGCTTGCAGCACTCTCTGATTGGACTGGAATATGGTTCGGCTGTATTTTCGTTTTGCAACGAAATTGAAAATGGTTATTCATTTTTGATTTATACTTTAATTAACAATAATGATAGAAGAACTCAAAAGGAACTATTCGAGCTTATAAAAAATTCGTAAGTTTATTTTTGCCCAATATATCGACATTTTAATGGCGCGCTATGGGGGGCATGATTGGCTCACAGTTAAGTAAGTGACGAAATTCGTAGCAAAATATCGATATATTGGCCAAAAATAAACTTACGAACATTTTCGTAAGCTCAAAATGAGTTCTTCTATCATTATTGTCAATTAAAGTATAAATGTTTATAGCTCAAATTTGACCGAAATCCTTATAAACAAATGAACGTACAATTTAAAAAAAAATTATAACTTCAAACGGGTATAACTTTAAAACAAATGAAGATAAAATAATTTAACAAACTTTGTTTGTAAGCTTAATTATTAAGCTTTAAAATGAGACCTTCAAAGGTCCATTTGCTTACACAGAAACCGAGTTACGATCTATAAAGTTTCTAAAAACTTATGTTGCAATTTTTAATTTGCATTGTGCAGTAATTTTACAATATCTTGAGTTCGAATTGTTGGATTTATGTTTAGTAAACAATTTTTTCTTTGTTTTTTATTAAGAAACAAATTTTATTTAAAACATTTTTTTATCTCTTTTAGTTTCTGAGCCAGAGCCTCTAAACAATTAAATTGTTTATAACAATTTTTTGACGACTCGGATCGAAATCCACCCTTGAAATTAATCAGAAGTCAAAAATCTATGCGAAACCGTTGAGCTGGTCCATCAGAATTGAAACTCCAAATTAAAACGCCAAAGGTGGTGACCTCTATTTGGCGCCTAGACTGGTAGATACGCCCAAGTATCTCACTTTTTTTTAACTATTTTCTTCCTTCCTGTATCAACTAACCTTCGAACCACATGTGAGCTAATCCGAAATACTTATGTTTTAAACACAAGATCTGTCACAGCACATTTCCGGGATACCTATTTAGAAATATTTCTATAATATAATTATCTCCTTCAACTTTCACACATTTTTCATGGGTTCATTTTTTATTCAATATCCTCACAAGACCTTTTGCGGTATTACAGAATAATTCTTCTTGAAGATCAAAAAGTAAAAAAAACATGTTTGTTGTATTGATTGTTATTTTGTTATTGACTAGTTTATAACCAAAATTGCTCTATTTTTGCTCGATAAATTCAAATTTATTTACGGATATTTCGGTTTCTTCACGCAATACTGAAAGAGAATAAGGGAGTAGGCGCAAAATTTCGCGCCAATGCTTTTTAAAGGAATTAATTTTTTTCGAATCCTGAAAAACTAATAAATATTTATGAACAAGTTAAACGCAAAATGAAAGATTACATTATTACCGCGGGCCGAAAGTCCCTTAGAATAAATAGAAAGTTAAAAAGTTTTGAACGGTTTTACTCTTTAATATGTGTTTTAACTGACGACATGCGTTACTTGAGGAGGTCATGTCTTATCATACCACTAAGGTGAAATTATTTCCTATGTATAGTGCGAAAGGAACAGAGTGTTCGAAGAAAAAAAATATCCACAAGGAAGAAGTTCCTTTAATTTTTCTGTTTACGATTAATTACAAGTAAAATTTAATAAAAAATTTTTTCTTGGTAAAAGGTATATTAGTTTAAAAAGCCCCTATGCCTATAGGGCTACAAACATAGAAACAAAACGTTTTCGCTCTGTAACAAGAGCATCATCAGTCAAAAATGATTTATTTGAAACGTCACTTATAAGTTTGTAAATCGTGAAAATTATTGTAAAAATTGCTAAAACACAATCAAAAAGTCATGGTAATTCTCGTAGAAGACGCACCAGAGGAGTCCCATCGCAAATTATTCGCAATCCTTTCTTGAATTTTATAAGATTTTCGTAGGCCCGATAAACAAAATTTCTCAGTAACTGAATTAGTGAGAAGATGAGCCCAAATTTGAAGAGAGATGAGCAAAAAGACTATTTTTTATTCCTTTTTATAATTTTTAAAACCATTTAGTGTGTTTTATAATCAAAATTTAACCCTCACGCACAAGTTGTACGTACAACTTCAGTGAGGAACTGAGTTTATTTTATCATGTAGAATTTATTTGCTACAAATAAACTCCATTATTCAAACATGACAAAATCCAAAGGATGGATATAATTCCTATGGATTTATAGGAATATATCCATAGGAATTATATCCATCCTTTTGGATTTTGTCATGTTTGCATTTATATGAGACTTTTAGTCTGTCGTTGAAAGGTTTTGACCTTTGTATTTTTTTGGTTGGCTCACCATGTTCTTGTAAGTATAACCAAACTTTGCTTTTACCTTGGTCATCATTTTAACTTTAACATTTTGCTTTAATTAATATGGTTATACTTATTTTAGGTAACACTGATGATGTTCTTGTTACAGAGCGAAAACGTTTTGTTTGTATGTTTGTAGCCCTATAGGGGCTTTTTAAACTTATATACCTTTTACCAAGACAAAAATTTTTTAATAAAAAAAATTTGTGTAATGTACCTCTCGTTATTTAAAGAGCCTCCACGAAGACACCAATCCGTACTTACTCTCAAAGAAATTCCACCAAAAAACGTCACAGAGCCTCCATTAAACAATCTCATCTCTATTATGTTGCGCTGTGCATACCGCTTACCTGGTCGACAAATAACTCGTAATATATGACGATAAAGAACTGTTTACGTTATGTGCCTCTCTGTTTTGAAAGTTTTGTTGACTGTTATTTTTTATTATGTTAGTATAAACTAACATCATAAATATCAGAAACTTTTGAGTCTAATAAACGTAGTTTATGCATATTAGTCGATCTCTCTAAGGCGTTTGACACGATATCTCACGAGATATTGTTGAAAAAACTTGGGAAGTATGGTCTGAGAGGACGGGTTTTGAGATTACTAAAAAGTTACTTAACTGACAGAAAACAATTTGTAGAAATTGATGGTGTCAAAAGTGATCCTGAAGTAATTAATTATGGCGTACCGCAAGGGACCGTATTAGGCCCTCTACTTTTTACACTCTATGTTAATGACATGCTCAAACTAAAAACTGTTGGAAACATAATTAGTTTTGCTGATGACACTGCAATTTTTTATAAGGCTGATAATTGGGAAGATCTTAAAATTATAGCAGAACAAGACTTCCAAATTATAAAAACATGGTTGCAAAAAACAAACTCACATTAAATTATGAAAAAACTAAATATATACCTTTTGCAATTATAAAAATTCTCTGCCAACTTTTAATTCATTAAAAATAAATAAAAAAACAACAAATATTTAAACAGAGTACATAAAATATTTAGGAGTCATAATTGACACGCACCTTAAATGGAACTTACAAATAAAAAATATTATAAGAAAAAAATACGAGGACTGCTACCAAAATTCCGCTATTTAAAAGAGTTTTTGGATGTTGCACAGCTTAAAATGCTTTACCTGTCTCTAGTACAATCTCATCTTGTATATGGGATTTTAGGATGGGGTGGAGTAGCTGATTGCCATCTGGTGACCCTTCAAAATATGTACTCAGAAATGGTTTCTTAAACTAATATATGGAAAACGAAAAACATATCCCTCAGACCAACTTTATCATGAAACTCAGGTTCTTGATGTTCGGCAATTGTACTGCTTAGAGCTATTTAAAAATATTCATAAAGATAAAATTCCTCTTAAAGTAAAAGTGTCAAATTATAAAACAAGAAGAAAATTAAATGTCGAATGTCTTCACACTTTAAAAACAATCACGCAACGGTCAATTAAATATTTTGCTTCAAGAATATACAACCAATTGCCCATAAATTTTAAAAATGTCATAAATTTTTATTTGTATAAAAAATTAGTTACTGCTTGGGTAAAAGAAAAAAGGCAGTTGTGTAACAATTTAATAAATTTAAATTATACTAGATAAAAAAACATAGAAATTATATTAGAAACTATAAAAATAAAATAATGATTTGTAAAAAAAAACAATAGACATAAACCTGTCAATATTAGACAGATTAAGTCAACAAGCATCTTTATGCTTTTAAGACTTTTCTTTACGTTTATTTTTGTGTAAGTAAACTGAAATTGTAAATTACTGTAATCACTATTGATTTAAATAAACGTATATTATTATTATTATTGTTGTTAATTTAGTTTTGTTTCAGCTAAAACACATGTTAGTTAAAACTGCCTATTTTCTTTATTTCTAAAGATAGGGAGATTCAAAAATCAAAATATTCATAAAACATAAGACTATCATACGATTCCGATGTATACTCACATTTGTACCTCGTCCTCCCTACAGGGTGCCTCAAACTTACATAAGGAAAACATTTCTTTTCTTCCACCCGGTATAAATACAAAATAAGAGTTAGAGTAAGCCGTTGTACAACTGTATAAATACTAAAGAAAAATCTTAAATAATATAAAAAAAAATTAGCGGAATCCGTTAATCTGTTCACGAAAAAATCAACTATGTATTAAAATGAGCATAATTGTCTATATCCCTAATTTATGTCTCGCAGTGAAACTATATTTTTATCCTATTATTTATATTGTCAGTTATTAAGATGTATGTATATTAATATAGGCATGACTAAAATTCCTTGTCATGTTTCTGGTCAACAATATAACAGTGATGAGCTTGATTATGCGTAGAATGTTGTGTATATTAGTTAATAAATAATTGCAGTTTACCAAGTTAAATAGCCATTGGTGCACTCCTACTGTACGTAAATATTTGCCTACATACATGTACATACATGCATGAATTGAAACTAAAACTTACTGAAGGACGCTTTAGCAAATTAGTGAGGATGTGAAAGTTGCAGACACTTCCAAGAGAGATACGTAAACACTAAAGATTATAGAATATCAAATATTGTTGCCCGCCCTGACTAAGTAATCATACACTTAATTTATAAAGTAAATTTAATTTTATGTTATTATTTCTAATAATAACTCATTCTTTCAAGGTTTTTGCTCAGAATTTTAAAGAATGGCGATTGACATCTCTTCCCCTAGAACTATGTCTTGTTAAATGCTTCATTTTCCCGATCGTACTGTACGATGTCGAGGCCTGGACGCTGACAGAGACTCTCACGAGTTTCAAAAACTAGAAACATTCGAAATGTGGGTGTACCGACGCATTATTCGTATATCCTGACCCGAACATGTCAACATAGAGATAATCCGCAGAATCGGAAAAGAGAAAGAAATCGCGAGCACAATTAAACAAAAAAAAAACTTGAATATCTAGGCCACGTATTGAGACATGCTTTGCGGGATCTAAGCACGGACACTTAACGCGTCGACTACTAAAAAGTTGGAAGCATTTAATCTGTGGGTGTATAGAAGAATCCTGAAGATATCATGGACCGATCATATAACAAACAACAAAGTCATGAGAAGAGTCAACAAAAGACTGGAAATATTGGAAACCATCAAGACACGAAAGCTGCAATACCTGGGGCATGTTATGCGTAATGAGAGTAACAACATACTTCAATTGATTATACAGGGGAAAATCCAGGGCAAGAGAAGTCTAGGAAGGAGAAGAATCTCATGGTTGCGTAACTTGAGGGAATGGTACGGATGCACATCAACCGAACTATTCAGAGCAGCAGCATCTAAGATTAGAATAGCCACGATGATTGCAACCTCCGTCACGGAGATGGCACGTGAAGAAGAAGATATTGAGACACGATATTTCCACCTAAGAAGACCGCTTTGCAATTAAATGCTGATAATAGTACTAGCGGACCAGATAAGCGGCGATATTTTTACACTATCTGTATGAATAACATTTTACTGGTCTGTTGTGTCAATCAGCACTACTCAACAAGTTTTCGTTTATTCGTTTTAATATTTTATTGCAATAGTACGGAATATACAGTGCGCTAGAATAAGTGTTACCCCCTTAATAACTTATTAATTTTTAGCACATAAGAAAAACGCTCGGACAGGTCGATTTTTAAAATAATCATAGTATTTTATAGCATCAACGTTTCGAACTTTACGCGATCCCTCTTCAGGTGACAGTGATAACTTTGATTTTTTTTAAATGGGAAAGTACATCATGTAACACCTTATTTAAAAGCTTTTGAAAGACTGATTACAAAACTGTATAATACTTTAATCCTTTTTGAGACCGTAGGCCCAAATTTTCGGTCGAAATATTGTGAAATGTATTAATTTTTTTCGAATCCTGAAAAAACTAATAAATATTTTTGAAAAATTTAAACGCAGAATGAAATATTACAATATTATCGAGGTTCCTGAGAACTTCTATAATGAATATTTTAATAAGTAACAGGGGTGAAAAATAAAAGAAAATTTAGTCGGATTTTTTATTTCAAATATATCATTCAAAAGAAATTGTTGTTTATTCTAAAGGACTTTCAGCCCTCGGTAATCATGTAATCTTTTATTCTGCTTTTAAATTTTTCAAAACTACTTATTAGTTTTCTCAGGATTCGAAAAAAAATAATGCGTTTAAAAACAATTCGATCGAAATTTTGCACCTGCGCTCTTAAAAAGGATTAAAGTATTATACATTTTTGTAATCAGTATTTCAAACACTTTTAAATGAGCTATCACATGATCACATTTTCCCATTTAAAAAACGCAAAGTTTTGCCTGTCACCTGAAGAGGGATCGCGTAAAGTTCGAAACGTTGATGTTATAATATACTTTGATTATTTTAAAAATCGACCTGTCCGAGTGTTTTATACAGGGTGTTTCATTGGGAAACGGAAGGCGAATAGAGGTCACCAAGGCGGTTCTAGGTATACTAAATTGTTTGCCCTACCGACTTTTATATCCGAGTTACGGAGTTTTATCGATTTTGCTCATTTATTTCCTAAGCCATAACTTTAGAACCACCCTGTATATTTTTTTAATATTTGGTACACATATCTCTCATTCAAAACCCAAACGACTGACATACTAATCACAAGAAAAATCCAGGTCCGTATTAACAAAAAATTATAAAATAATTATAACCTTAAAACAACACCCTGCATATTGAAATTTTGAAAATCTGTGTGCATATTTAAAAAGAGCACAAAAAACTAAGTGTAATAGTTCGCTTCGATTTTTCGGCCAGACAACTTTTTGACTTTAATTTTGAAATTATATTGAATTTTTTTAAGAACTCCACATTAAAAAGCAGGTATTATTAACTTTTAATTATAAATTATTAAATTTATTGAATAAATATTCATTTTAAAATGAATCAATATTTATTTACCACATTGGAAAGATCTAATTATTAATCACAAGAAAAATCCAGGTCCGGATTAACAAAAAAACATAAAGTAATTGTGACATTGAAACAACACCCTGTATGTTGACATTTTCAAAAATTGTTTGCACACTTGAAAAGACCACAAAAATCCGAGTTTATAGATTCATTTTGATTTTTTGTGCAAAAATTTATTAACTTTAATTTTGAAATTAAATATATTCAAATTTTTAAGAACCCTGAAATTAATAAGCAGGTTTTTAAAGCACTTTTATTAATAAATCATTCAAGTTAATGAATAAATACTGATTTTATAATAATCAGTTATTATTTACAGCATTAGAAGGACTTACTTACTAATCACAAGAAAAATCCAGGTCCGTATTAACAAAATACAAAGTAATTCTGACCTTGAAAAACACCCTGTATATTAAAATTTTTAAAATACGGTTGCACACCTGAAAAGAGCACGAAAAACTAAGTTTAATGTCCCGCTTTAATATTTTGTGCAGACAATTTAATGGTATTATGTACTTTTGAAATTATATCGAAATTTTTATTATGAGTTCACAGAGTTCTTAAAAATTTCGACATAATTTCAAAATTTAATTCATTACATTGTCTGGCCAAAAAATTGAAGCTAACGATTAAACTCAGTTTTTTGTGCTCTTTTCATACCTATGTCCAAACGGATTTTGAAAATTTCAATATACAGGGTGTTGTTTCAAGGTTACAATTACTTTATATTGTTTTGTTAATCCGGACCTGGATTTTTGTTGTGATTTGTAAGTGGGTCATTCGAATGTCGTAAATAAGTATTGATTATTTTTAAAATGGGTATTTATTTAATAACGTTAATAATTTATTGTTAAAAGTGCTTTAAAAATCTGATTTTTAATTTCAGTGTTCTTAAAATTATCAATATATTTAATTTCAAAATTAAAGTCATTAAATTTCCTTCACGAAAAATTAAAGCAAACCGATAAACTCAGATTTTTGTGGTCTTTTCAAATGTTCAAACAAATTTTGAAAATATCAATGTACAGGGTGTTGTTTAAAGATCACAATTACTTTATTTTTTTTTGTTAATCCGGACATGGATTTTTCTTGTGATTAATAATTGGGTCGTTTCAATGTGGTAAATAAGTATTGATTAATTTTAAAATAAGTATTTATTCAATAGCTTTAATAATTTATAATTAAAAGTTAATAATACCTTCTTTTTAATGTCAGAGTTCTAAAAAAAATCAATATAATTTTAAAATAAAAGTCATAAAATTGTCTGGCCTAAAAATTGAAGCGAACGATTAGACTTAGTTTTTTGTGCTCTTTTCAAATATGCAAACAGATTTTCAGAATTTCAATATACAGGGTGTTGTTTTAAGGTCACAATTACTTTATAATTTTTTGTTAATCCGGACCTGGATTTTTCTTGTGATTAGTATGTTGGCCGTTTGGGTTTTGGATGAGACACATATGTTGTTGCTTAATTATTTCACAATTTTTGTTGAATAATTATTACTACCTTTTTAAATAATTTTCGGGAAAATTTTTATATGTAAAAATTCATAAAGTAAATTAAAATTAAAATAAAAGATTTTGTGATTTGATAATTTCCTTTTTTCGTTATATTTACTATGAAACCCAGAGCCTCTAGTTACGCCACTGGAATTGCAACGGAACGCCTTGCATAAGTAATGAAATTGCCTAACTTACCCTGAACACTGACATTCTACATAAAACACTAACATAAAAAGTTTGGTTAGTTTAAAGTTTTGTAAAATAAAATATAATGAAAAATGAAATGATGCAACAAACAATTGCAATTTGCAAGTATATTCATCTACAGAATGTGGAAATAAAGTTTATCCGAATTTACTTTATATAACTATGTATAGAATCAACCAAATTTAGTACTTTTAGAACGTTCTGCAAGCTTACAAGTGAGAATGGTTGTTATATTATGTTGATATCAAGACTGCTGCAATTTCTATTTAGGTATGTTACATTTATTTTACTACCTGTTATCCTAGTTCTTTAGACAAAACTCTACTATAAGTTATCTCTAATTATTATACACTTAATTGTGCATTTATTTAATCAACCTTCACAACTCTGTACATTAAGTTCATATTCTGACGGAATGTCTCTTTTTAGGAAATGTGACACTGGAAGGGCCTTAAGCTGACTAGGCCATGTTCATACAATCAAATTATAAGGATAGAGCCTACCTTGATTAGTGGATTACTGCGTAGAATTAGTCCTACCACTAAGCTCGTAGTCCGTAGCCACCAAGTTTAATTGATTTGAAGTGCGGTACTCTATTGGTGGTATCTGGGGCTTCTACTGAGTGCAAATGTACCAACCAAGACCACAGATTCAGGTTTTCATGTGTTCGGAACCAACGATAAGCTGCTACTATATGTCAAAACCCATTCCAGTCCAGTACAAATTGGAGACTAATACCAAAACTTGAAATCGGACACAGCGAAAACCAACCAAGCGGAAAATTAACCAAACAAGCTAACAAAGCAAACAAGCTAACAAGGCCTAAAACAAACCAAGCATTATGACAATGGTTACAGCGTTAAAGTTAAGTATTATTTTTACTTCTAGCAAATAAATTAGTGAATTCTGCTAATAATGAATGCAAAATGTGTTCTACTAAGCTAGCTTAATTCACTAAAATAATTCTACCACTTTAATATGAATTGATAATATATTCCTCCTCACCTTGTGATGTAATGTGGCCAAAATTGTAGGTTTCACTTCGAAACTCTGTAAAATATCTAGGAAGCTATAAATCCCGGTCTTCCTGGTTCCTTATTTCCAAACCGATTTGAAAAATAAGTCCATACTTCCTAAGATTACTTCCGATAAAATTTGGGGTGTAAATCCTCTAACTAAGAGAAGTAGGACCTCCTATCATATCACTAGTCAAATTCCATCTGAAGGAAGGAAATGTGCCAATGTCAGTCAAATCTGACACTAGGAAAAATATAATTCCCAACTCATGTTTTGAAATCTGCATTAAAGCTAGGTTCACCTAATTGTTTACTAAATTTTAGGGTACTTTGTGTACTAATTTACTTCTGGTACTACTGTAACCCTTGACACAATGACTTGACAAGACAAGGACGTGACCTTAACCTATGTTTCCCAATCATGTAAACATTGTCTGTATACATTTATTTACTATAATTATTTTTAGATTCTTTAAACCAAAGAGGCTTCCTACCTCCAAAGGCTATAATAACCAGACCAGATCTAACCGGAACAACAGAAAGGTCAGTAGTTCTCTTCAAATCTTAAAGGAACACTCTAAGGTATGATATTTTATTTATTTCAGCTTTTACTACCAAAGTAATCGCTTTCTACATACTGGCGACCAGATAAACTACATCCTCATCTGAAAAACTTTATCAAGATCTATAAAATATAACATTATTAAGCTGTTAATATATAAGCAAATAAAATCATTTTTAACTTTATATTTCTATTATTTACTATTGGAAAACAGAATCAATTATATACTACTACATATACTTGAGCAATTACTATTCTGTGAGTGAATATTGTATTTACATGAATTTTCAATAATTAACAATACAACAATAGCAATTGTAGCATTTCAAGCGTAACAATGTACCAAATATCAAAAAAATATACAGGGTGGTTCTAAAGTTATGGCTTCGGAAAGAAATTGGCAAAATCGATAAAACACCCTGTAACTCGGTTATAAAAGTCGGTAGGACAAAAAATGTAGTATACCTAGAACTGCCTCGGTGACCTCTATTCACAATTAAAGTATTTCCGTTTCCCAATGAAACACCCTGTATAGGTTATTAAGGGGGGCTAACACTTATTCAAGCGCACTGTATCTTATTTAAACAGTGAATTTACATGTTAATTTTTTTAATTTCTTGTGACGTATCGTATAATGTAGATTTAGCCAATAATCAAAGTTATGCCTTTAGAAAACCATATTATTTAAAAAATATTTGGAGTACCATGTGTCATAATTATTATAATCTCCTTTATTTATACACGTAAAAAGATTTGTTTAGTAAATATGTATTTCTTAAATCCACCCAATCATTGGAAAATGATTCATGGTATTTAAAAATATCTATTAACAACACTGTTCTCGACAAAGTCGATCAAATTCAAACTTGTCATCATATTACACTTTTGTTTATCGTTAAAAATTAAATGATGGTTGTGAATAATTGTACCTATTGATGTTATTGAATATTTTAGCAAAATACATAATCAGCAAAAATCTTATTTAAAACATGCGAACCGTTTTTGCAATCACTACACTTCTTTAAACCTTTTGTTTTGTTGAAAACTCGGAAGTGATTTAGTGCCAGTTTGTTTCAAGGTTATATTTAATACAATGTCTGTAGAAAGTAAAGTCTTGGATGTATTTTATTCAAATTTGGACATACCAGCAACTTGTCAAGTATTTTCCAATTTTACTGCATGCAAAACCATTCATATAATTTTCATTCTACGCAAAATAGAGATCTTAATGAACATTTGATGTCGAAAAATAATTTCGAAAAATTCCGTCCCACTTCTTTTAACACGCTCTATTATATTCATTTTATTTGTCTTTGATAGAGTAAACTCCAATATTCTTACGGATCATAAAATACAGGAAATTAAATATTTTTACTTTTCAAGCGATCGGAATTAAATATAACCGCTCCACTGTTTAAGACCCACTGATCACCTCTTAATTGCATATCGGCCGTCATAGGGTAAAAGGACTTACCATCTACTGCAATTGAGAAAATAGACAGAAAGCGAGGGCCAGGCAGGAGAAGACACTCGTGGCTCCAAAATCTGCGCCAGTGGTTCGGGCTCACATCGGTCTAACTATTCAGAAGTGCCATATAGACCAGGGTGCATCTGTAAAAATATTAGTACATTTGGACGTTGAGAGGTGACTCAAATTTTTTTGCAGGAATTGCTTTAAAATAAATCAAATAATAATATTTGAGTTATCCTCCCTCTCAAAAAGGTCCGGTACATTGTTTAAATAATCAAAATGTCAAAATATTAAGGAAAAATTCGATTTTTTTCTTGGTTTTTTGATTATAACATTAAAAGTATTCATTTCCGAGAAAAGTTATACTAACATAAAAGTTGCGTAATGAAATTTCCTATAACACAGAATTGGTTAAAAATTTAAAAAATAGTCACCCTTGTTGCAAGATAGCAACAATTGTGAAAAAAACATACAAAAACAAGTATTCGCATTTTACGTTTTTCAACCATTTATGCTACACTTAGGACCTTCATATTTCACTCTGAAAAACTTTATGATACAGTAAAACAATACTGTAAATTTCATTAAGATCGGTTCAATAGATTTTGCAAAATAAATTTTGCAATCCAGCTTTCGTAAAAAAAATTCATTTTGTCAAAATGTTACAGGACTGAAAATAAAGCAGATAGCAAGTTGAAAAAATTTTTGCATATAGAAGTGTACTGTACCTTTCATTTGCAATTTTGAAAAATTAAAATCGATTAACACCACGGCGTCAGGAATTTTTTAAATAAACATTAATTATTGGTGCTACGCGCAGGACAGCGGATAGTTTGCTCTGATTGGGCATTCCAATGACCTTTGATAATGATTGATACATTTTAATTTACATCACATTTCGATATAAATAAATAAATTTGTTTATTGCAAAATAAAAACACATACTCTATCCTTTGAAATAACACTTTTATTAGCAAATACTTTCTTTGTTCATATATTTTAACTTAAATAATAAAAGTTTATTATTTTTAAACATATGCAATTGTTTAAACAATATTTCACAAACAATAATAAAATTAGTTTGATTTTTGTGGAATTAAAATATTAAAATACAACAAAATATAGAGTAAGAAAATAATATATTAGATAAAGATTGGAAGAAATTTTGGTGGAAATCAACTTGTGTGAATCGAACACCGCTGTCCTGCGCGCAGCACCAAAAATTATTGTTTATTTCAAAAATTTTCTGACGCCGTGGTAATTAATCGATTTTAATTTTGAAAATTGCAAATGAAAGGTACAGTACACTTATATAAGCAAAAAAATTTCAACTTGCTATCTGCTTTATTTTCAGTCCTGTAACATTTTGAAAAAATGAATTTTGTTTGCGAAAGCAGGATTGCAAAATTTATTTTGCCAAATCTATTGAACTGATCTTAATGAAATTTACAGTATTATACTACTGTATCATAAAGTTTTTCTGGGTGAAATATGAAGGTCCTAAGTGTAGCATAAATGGTTGAAAAACGTAAAATGCGAATAGTTGTTTTTGTATGGTTTTTTCGCAATTATTGCTATTTTGCAACTAGGGTGACTATTTTTAAAATTTTTAGCCAATTCTATATTGTAGGAAATTTAATTACGCAACTTGTATGTCAGTACAACTTTTCTCGGAAATGCATACTTTTAAAGTTATAATCAAAAAACGAAGAAAAAATTCGAATTTTTCCTTCAATTTTTGACATTTTGATTATTTAAACAATGTTCCGCACCTTTTTGAGAGGGAGGATAACTCAAATATTATTATTTGATTTATTTTCAAGCAATCTCTGCAAAAAAATTTGAGTCACCTCTCAACGTCCATCTCATAACAGATGCGCCCTGGACTAATAAGTAAGATCAGAATTCCCATGTTAATAGTCAACGTTCGCAACGGACAGGGCACTTAAAGAAAAAGAAGATTGACATGAAATTTGAAATAGACATTGAAATTAGCCCAGGAGTTAACGTCATCCCTTCTCCGGGTCGAAAATATTTAACCTTTAAATAACTCCCGAAATCGGTAAGGAATTCAATTTATAGCAAAAACAAACTATTCAGACTTTTCTCGGTAAGTTAATATTTTCCAAGTTATTCACGCTTGAAATTTTTGATTTGCTACCTAAAAAACATGTTTTGGTTGGTTCTTAAAAAATAACTTAAAAAGAAACGATTCAAAATAAACATCAAATGTTTTTTTTTTAATTTTTTATAAAACCCTAGTGACATTCTGATGAAGGAGAAAGTTTATTTGAATTGAAAAGTACAAACCTTAAAGGCACAAACCTTATGGAAATTAGGTACCAGTGGATTTCGTCTATACTTTGGAAAAATACTCTTTGAAGCATCCTGATAAAAAGTTCTCATGGGCACATCTCGATCGTATGGAGGATTTTCAAGATATAGAGGCAAGAACTCGGAAACTTATAAGTTCTACTGGGTATTTCAATTCCCTGAGTTACTGGTTATCTGGCAACATGTAGAAGTTTGGACCAAGGAAAAGTACTAGTAATCTAGGATTTTTTCCTGGCTATCCAATGGCGCCCTTTACTTTGACCTTGACCTTCAACGGACGTAATCTTCTACAGTTTCGAGGGTTTTCTGCATTAAATAATATAAACAAATTACTCATGGGTTTTTCGGATCACTAAACATGAATATGCCATCAGAATTAACCTCCGGAGGACGTTGTGTACAGGGCCACTGCAAGGCACGTCATCTTCTAGAGTTTCAATGGTTTTCGGCATTTAATTGATGCAAATGAATTACTGGAGGGTGTTTTGAGGTCGCTAAACACGAATATGCCACTAGAATGGACTACCGGAGCACCTGGTTTCCAAAGTCAATAAAAGCCGCTCCTGGAGTTTTGAGGGTCTTTGGTACTACATTAATGCAGACGGATTAGTTATAGGTTTTTGGGGTTGCTAAACACGAATACGTGATCAGCACATGCACAGGAGCACCTGGTGCCCAAGACAGGTTATCATCTGGAGTTAAAAACCTAAGAGTACTTCATTTGATTTCTCCAAAACTCTAGAAGATAACCAGTCTTAGGCATCAGGTGCTCCTGTATCTGTGCTGATCAAGTATTCGTGTTCAGCAACCCCAAAAACCTATAACTAATTCGTTTGCATTAATGTAGTACCAAAGACCCTCGAACCTCTAGGAGCCTTTTTCATTGACCTTGGAAAGGAGGTGCTCCGGGAGTCGGTTCTGGTGGCATATTCGTGTTTAGCGACCTCAAAAAACCCTCCTTTAATTTATTTGCATCAATTAAATGCTGAAAACCATCGAAACTCTAGAAGATGACGTCCATTGCAGTGACCCTGGCCACGACGTCCTCCGGATGTCAATTTTGATGGCATATTCGTGTTTAGCGATCCCAAAAACCCACGAGAAATCTGTTTATATCAATTTAATGCCGAAAACCCTCGAAATTCAAGAATATGACGTCAGTTGAAGATCAAAGTAAAGGTCGCCATTGGATAGCCAGGAACAAATCTTAGACTACTAGTACTTTTAACAACGTAGAATGAAGTAAACACTTCTGTTGTATATAGGTATATTATAAATTTATTAAAAAATTTTAAAATTCATCCACAAGGGAGTGGTTGTACAAAACGTTTTCGGTCAAACTGACCATCCTCAGTGTAAACCTGGAAATAAGTGAACCACTTAGATTGAAATGCAAAAGGGTGAAATTTTGACAGTTAAAAAAGAAAATGTGGTTACTTACGTCCAGTGTACAAGTAATTGAAACTAGCCACTTGAATAGGTGTAAAACCTCAAAATAACATTATTGCTACATTATGAGCTGTATAGTAATCGACAATAAGTCGATGTCTTAAGATTAAAAATGTATCACATGTGGATGTATGTCATCCTTGCTCGGAATTAGCACAAGGTTGTGATCAGGTGAGAGGTTAACAACCAACTGATTAGACAGATTGGTGCCTGAAAATTCATGACAAGATGTCAAAGAAGATAGGTGGATTTCTCAAATGTCAACCGAAAAATTTTTGACAATGTGCATTAATATTTAACTTAATTATTCAATTGTGAATATGCAACTATTAAATTTGTTTGATATGAATTCTAAATTGTAAATAAAGGTTAATAAGCTATAATGATATATTCATTAGTGCACCGTAAACAAAAGCAAAATTCTACTCATATGCTGTGACGTCATAGACTGTTTGTCTACTGTATAGGACTGATAATAATTATATTAATTTGAGCAAAGTTATAATGAATGAATATTATTGAAAATTATATAGAAAATTTTTAAAATTTTTTTATCAAAATATGATATTTTAATAGAGTAGCAGCTGTAGAATTGGAAGTAATGCCAATAGTGAATGGTCGGTTGCATATGTTTCAGGGAACCAACGAATATAATGAGAAAATACCAATCTATAGATCTGTAATGTGAATTATTGGAGGTATTAAAGGAAATGATATTAAAAAAGGGAAGTGGAATTGAAAAAATGTATGTACATATCTTAATCAAGAAATCTTCTCTAAAAATATTTTGTTATGACTGAATGTAAAGAGTTTGTCCCATATAGAACTATTGAAAA
Source organism: Diabrotica virgifera virgifera (assembly GCF_917563875.1). Taxonomy (NCBI): domain Eukaryota; kingdom Metazoa; phylum Arthropoda; class Insecta; order Coleoptera; family Chrysomelidae; genus Diabrotica; species Diabrotica virgifera. Next base: position 73,713,667 of record NC_065448.1, read on the forward strand.
TCTAAATTTAGAAAAATTATTAAAAAGGTGATAAGGTAAGTTGCCTATGTTCAGTGGACAAATAAATGAAATATAATTACTGTTTTGAAATTAAATTGTGTGAATTGTTAAATGGATAAAGACTGATATTAAATTAGGAAAACTGCGCTGAAAGAAATGTACATGTTTTGATCAAAGAAGATCTTCTTTGATCAAAACATGTACATTTCTTTCAGCGCAGTTTTCCTAATTTAATATCAGTCTTTATCCATTTAACAATTCACACAATTTAATTTCAAAACAGTAATTATATTTCATTTATTTGTCCACTGAACATAGGCAACTTACCTTATCACCTTTTTAATAATTTTTCTAAATTTAGATTTTCAATAGTTCTATATGGGACAAACTCTTTACATTCAGTCATAACAAAATATTTTTAGAGAAGATTTCTTGATTAAGATATGTACATACATTTTTTCAATTCCACTTCCCTTTTTTAATATCATTTCCTTTAATACCTCCAATAATTCACATTACAGATCTATAGATTGGTATTTTCTCATTATATTCGTTGGTTCCCTGAAACATATGCAACCGACCATTCACTATTGGCATTACTTCCAATTCTACAGCTGCTACTCTATTAAAATATCATATTTTGATAAAAAAATTTTAAAAATTTTCTATATAATTTTCAATAATATTCATTCATTATAACTTTGCTCAAATTAATATAATTATTATCAGTCCTATACAGTAGACAAACAGTCTATGACGTCACAGCATATGAGTAGAATTTTGCTTTTGTTTACGGTGCACTAATGAATATATCATTATAGCTTATTAACCTTTATTTACAATTTAGAATTCATATCAAACAAATTTAATAGTTGCATATTCACAATTGAATAATTAAGTTAAATATTAATGCACATTGTCAAAAATTTTTCGGTTGACATTTGAGAAATCCACCTATCTTCTTTGACATCTTGTCATGAATTTTCAGGCACCAATCTGTCTAATCAGTTGGTTGTTAACCTCTCACCTGATCACAACCTTGTGCTAATTCCGAGCAAGGATGACATACATCCACATGTGATACATTTTTAATCTTAAGACATCGACTTATTGTCGATTACTATACAGCTCATAATGTAGCAATAATGTTATTTTGAGGTTTTACACCTATTCAAGTGGCTAGTTTCAATTACTTGTACACTGGACGTAAGTAACCACATTTTCTTTTTTAACTGTCAAAATTTCACCCTTTTGCATTTCAATCTAAGTGGTTCACTTATTTCCAGGTTTACACTGAGGATGGTCAGTTTGACCGAAAACGTTTTGTACAACCACTCCCTTGTGGATGAATTTTAAAATTTTTTAATAAATTTATAATATACCTATATACAACAGAAGTGTTTACTTCATTCTACGTTGTCTTAACAAAGGTATACAGCCAACTACAGGGTTTACCCTTTTAATGTTTTTTTTTTTTTTTTTTTTTTTTTTTTTTTTTAATGTTTTACTAGTACTTTTCCTTGATCCAAACTTCTACATGTTGCTAGATAACCAGTAACTCGGAGAATTGGAATGCCCAGTAAATCTTATAATTTTCCGAGTTTGTGCCTCTATATCTTGAAAATCCTTCATACCATTGAGTTGTGCCCGTGAGAACTTTTTATCAGGATGCTTCAAAGAGTATTTCCCAAAGTGTGAACGAAATCCACTGGGACCTAATTTCCATAAGGTTTGTGCGGGGTACTTTCGAAACTTTTATCATCACCTAATGTAAAAATAAGGGATTATGCAAAAAAATGCTCATCATGTTTTTAAAAGTATTCAATGTGGGTTTGAAAATGAGCTAAGATAAAAGCGATGCAGATGGAACACGCCCGTGTTATTAAAAAAACAAAACGATTAGGTATCTCATTAAAAAACAAAATAATAATTTAAATTAATAACTATTTCACGGATTAATCTAATTTTACGTACGACTAGCTTTATTTATCTATCAGCACTGCGTCCAAAAACTTTAAATATTTTAACATTCGTAGATTTGAAAAAAAAACTTTAAAATTTAATAGAATTTTTCCACTTTTTCAAAATTACTTTCTATAGGCTTTTACAGTCTATTTCGCGTCACATACTGTGAACAAAGGTAATATCCACATTTTTTGTCTTTTTGTTTGTGTTACATTTTCAATTTTTGGACAGTTAAAATAATTACAAAATTCTTTAAATTGAATTTATGTACCTTTTGGGGTAGAAAAAAGGTAAGTACCAACTAGTAAAACTCTGAAAATGGCACTTAGAGCCTTATTATCTTCAAGCCTTCAGTTAATTTAATAGTTTTTATCGGACTTTTTCACGTAACTAAATTAAACGAAATTATATTTTTTTTAACCTTAGTAACCGTGATATAACTTACAAGTATTTTGGAGACATCCCGTATAACGTTGTTCCCTTCGAGTGCTTATGTGAATCATCCTTCTTACATTTTCATGAGATTACGGAGTTTTCTAACAGGAAGTTTAATAACTTTCTGGCCCTTTCATTTTGAGCTTCGCTGCCAGAGTTCCTCATAGCCCTGCTGGGTCTTGTTCTCATTAAAGTCCGTCCATCTGATAGTGAAATGGTCTAGTCTAGATTGCCACATACTGTTTGCGATAGTTTCTCAGGATGCGTCACTCTATTCATTTCCATAACTATTGGTTAAGAATATACATTTAGTGTGGCAGATTCGTGCAAATATTATAAGAATTGTGCATTTAATGATAGAAGCATATAATTTGGACCACATATACTACACATATAAAGGTTCAAAATTAGATTCAGATTTTGTCTTTTACAAAAATGGCGGGGATTCAAAATGGCGACTATTCATATGTGACTAATAGCACGATAACTTTTGAACGAGACTTCAGATTTCAACCAAATTTGGTATATAGGTTCTTTTTTTGAAAAAAGACTAAGTTTTCACTCTAATGGCATATAAAACAACATAATGCTATTCTACATCCCACCAGAATGAAAACAATGGGAACCTTCTCTGGTTACACCTCCGAGGCTTCTACAATTTGCAAGCCATACGGATGCTGAGACTAAGGAAGATGAGGGAATTCTACAATTTGCAATTCACGTCACATCTGCTCAGCGCGGTAAAGTTCCAACGAGAATGGTTCCCTTCATACTCCACACAGAGTAAATGTAAATGAAAAATGAATAACCATTTTCAATTTCGCTGCAAAACGAAAATACAGCCGAACCATATTCTAGTCCAATCAGAGAGTGCTGCAAGCACCTCTACCGGTTTCGTAACTTATTAGTCTCTCATCAGGAGGCACATATGCTGCTCTCCCCGATCCAACCAAAACAAGCCCCAGCGTGCAGTCCCGGATTGCAACGAACGAAATGGCATGGATGCCCTAGCGGCAACTGCTAGCAAAAAGACTAAGTTTTCACTCTAATGGCATATAAAACAACATAATGCTATTCTACATCCCACCAGAATGAAAACAATGGGAACCTTCTCTGGTTACACCTCCGAGGCTTCTACAATTTGCAAGCCATACGGATGCTGAGACTAAGGAAGATGAGGGAATTCTACAATTTGCAATTGAAATGAAAAATGAAAATGAAATTGAAAATGGTTATTTATTTTTGTTCTTTTTTTGATGTATAAGATCGAGGTCTTGAACCGGAAGAATCGGTTTACCAGAAGTTGTGTTTTTCCTGGTTTTTATGTAAAAATATGTTGTTTTTTTTTCAATTATTTCACCCTGTATGTATTAATTTTTCAAAAAGCTAATACGACCATTAAAAAGAGCGTAAAAATATTTTTTAGGAAATATTTTTATCTTTTTAGTTATGTTAATTACCATTTACTAAGTGCAAAACGTGTCTTCACATGTACCTATATGTGGCAGATTCGTGCAAATATTATAAGAATTATTGTGCATTTAATGGTAGAAGCATATAATTTGGACCACGTATACTACACATATAGAGGTTCAAATTTAGATACGAGGCCATCTCAGTTTTTGTTTCTTTTACAAAAATGGCGAGCATTCAAAATGGCGACTATACATATGTGACTAATAGCACGATAACTTTTGAACGAGATGTCAGATTTCAACCAAATTTGGTATATAGGTTCTTTTTTGATTAATAATATCGAGGTCTTAAACCGGAAGAATCGGTTTACCAGCATTTATGTTTTTATTGATTTTTTTATGTAAAAATATGTTGTTTCTTTTTCAATTCTGTCATCCTGTATATATTAATTTTTCAAAAAGGTAATACCGTCGTTGAAAATAGCGTAAAGATATTTTTTTAATAATACATGCACACCGTATCTTTACTATATGTGCGGCAGATTCGTGCAAATAATAATATAAGAATTATTGTGCATTTCATGGTAGAAGCATATAATTTGGACAACACATACTAGACATACAAAGATTCAAATTTAGATGTGGAGGCCATCTCAGATTTAGTCTTTTATAAAAATGGCGGTCATTCAAATTGAATCTGCCCCCCATAGGTACATGTGAACATACGTTATGCATTTAAATGGTAATTAACACAACTGAAAAGTTCAAAATATTTCCTAAAAAATATATTTATACTCTTTTCAATGGCGTTATTACCTTTTTGAAAAATTTAAATATACAGGGTGAAAGAATTGAAAAGAAACAACATATTATTACATAAAAACAGTAAAAACACAAATTCTGGTAAACCGATTCTTCCGATACAAGACCTCGATATTATTCATAAAAAAAATAACCTATATACCAAATTTGGTTGCAATCTGACGTTTCGTTCAAAAGTTATCGTACTATTAGTCACATATGTATAGTCGCCATTTTGAATGCCGGCCATTTTTGTAAAAGGACCAAAAACTGAGATGGCCTCGTATCTAAAATTTGAACCTTTATATGTGTAATACATTTGGTCCAAATTATATGCTTCTACCATTAAATGCACAATAATTCTTATAATATTTGCACGAATCTGCCGCATATAGGTACATGTGAAGATACGTTTTGCATTTATTAAATGGTAATTAACATAACTAAAAAGTTAAAAATATTTACTAAAAATATTTTTACGTTCTTTTCAATGGTGGATTAACTTTTTGAAAAATTAATACGTACAGGGTGAAAGAATTGAAAAAAACAGCATATTTTTACATAAAAACCAGGAAAAACACAACTTCTGGTAAACCGATTCTTAAGGTTCAAGACCTCGATCTTATACATCAAAAAAAGAACCTATATACCAAATTTGGTTAAAGTCGGGCTTTTCGTTTAAAAGTTATCGTGCTATTAGTCACAGTGTATAGTCGCCATTTTGAATCCGCGCCATTTTTGTAAAAGGGAAAATCTGAGATGGCCTCATATCTAAATTTGAACCTATATGTATACAGGGTGTTTCATTAATAATTGTCCACATAGTAACTGGAGAAACCTTAGCACAAAATACGAAGATTTAACCTAAAACACTTAAATAAAATGTGGTTCCTTACTGAGTTACAGGGTGATTTATCTAAAAATTTAAAAACTATTTTTGCTCAGCATTTTAAAACTATTCGACGTATCCTTTTCATACTTGGCAGGAAGTATACGCACTATACAAGCTACTAAATTATGTTAAGCAAACGTTCATGGCTGTTACCAGAGGCGTATGACGGGGGAAAGTGATTGGTTGACCCTTTCCAAATTCGACGCCACTAGCAAAATTGCTATTTTAGTTCAATTTTTGTATTCTCCAGTACTTTCCATGCACATTAAATACTCTACATTCGTAACGATAAAGTCATTAGTTTTCGAGATATTTGAAGTTAAAAATGAAACGACACGGTTATTTTGATCAGTGTATGGTGTCGCTTTAAAATGAATACAATTTTGAAGTCGTCAAAGAATTTAAGTACCTGGGAGCGATCATAACATCTGAAAATAACTATGAAAAGGACGTGGCAGCCAGGATTATTGCAGGAAACAGGGCATATTACTTATTAAGGACCCTACTTAAATCAAAAATACTCTTAAGACCAGCAAAAATAAGAGTATATAATTCGTCCCACAATAACATATGGAAGCGAAACATGGACTCTGAATCAGCGGGAAACAACAAAATTACTGGTACTTGAAAGAAAGATACTGCGGACTATCTATGGGCCTTGCAGAGAAGAGACAACAGGAGAATGGAGAAGAAGACACAATGATGAACTCCAGACAATATACGGAGATGAAAACATAGTACGCTACATTAAATCAAACAGAATACGATGGGCGGGTCACGTACTAAGATCAAGTGACGAAAGACTTCTAAACGCCACATTCTGGGAAAGGCCCGATAGAAAAAGGTCAGTTGGTCGCCCAAGAAAGAGATGGAAGGACGCAGTAGCCAGCGATCTACGCAAAATGGGAGTACAGCAATGGGAAATAGCTGCTCAGGACCGACAACAATGGAGGGAAATAGTAAACGCGGCCAAGACTCACATAGAGTTGTAGAGCCAAATGATGATGATGATGGTGTCGCTTCATTTTTAATTTCAAATATCTCGAAAACTAATCATTTTATCGTTACGAATGAAGAGTATATTATTTACATAAAAACTATTGCAAAATCAAAAAATTACACTAAAATAACAATTTCGTCAGTGGCGTAGAATTTGAGAAGGGTCAACCAGCCACTATCCCCTGTCGTACGCCTCTGGTAGTAGCTAGAAACGTTTATTTATCTTAATTTAGTAGGGTGTACAGTATCTACACTTTCTGCCAAGTATGAGAAAGATACGTCAAATAGTTTTAAAGTACTGGGTACAAATAATTTTTATATTTTAATCATATGAATCATAGGATAAATTAATCAAAATAACTATGCCGTTTCATATTTAACTTCAAATATCTCGAAAACTAGTGACTTTATCGTAACCAATGAAGAGTATATTATTTACGTAGAAAGTATTGTAGAATTTAAAAATGGCACTAAAATATTAATTCCTCCAGTGGCGTAGAATTTGAGAAGGGCCAACCATTCACCATTCCCTGTCGTACGCCTCTGGTAGTAGTTAGAAACGTTTGCTTATCATAATTTAGTAGAGTGTCTAGTAGTCGCACTTTCTGTCAAGTATGAAAAGGATACGTCAAATAGTGTTAAAATGCTGAGCAAAAATAATTTTCAAATTTTTAGATAAAACACCCTGTAACTCAGTAAGGAACCACATTTTATTTAAGTGTTTTAGGTTAAATCTTCGTATTTTGTGATAAGGTTTTTCCAGTTACTATATGGACAATTATTAATGAAACACCTTGTATGTGCAGTATATGTGGTCTAAATTATATACTTCTATCATTAAATGCACAATTGTTTCACATATCGGCTGCACTAATTTGTAACTCTTGTACAGTATGTCAGAAATAAGTGTGTTTATATCTACATAAGTAGCTACTTTTATACAGGGTGCGGAATTAATGCGAGGAAGTCCAATTACAGGTTTGTTATAAGTGATACAAATAAAGTTAGTTAGGCCAACCAATAAAAGTTTTAAACGTTTTAATTAAGGTAAAAATATTTTAAATATAGCGGGCCACCCGTATTGACACAGTGAAACAAACTTATCTTTTTTTATGGAATACTCTCTGTAGATATTTATATTTTTGGACTCTGCTCGATGTTTTATATCTTGAAATCTAAGGTTTTGCATTGCAGTGTTATACGAGGTAGTTTAAAAGGTAATTACATTGTTTTTGAAGTTATACTTCTTTAGGCGCGATTGGGAGTTAATTTTTACGCTTCTGCGCAAATGCGCACACAGTTTTTATGTGTATATTAGTCCAAAAAATGTGTGGAAAGAATATATTAGTGTTTTTAGTAAATATATTTATTATAATTTTTGTATCTTTTGATTTGTCTACCTCGGGAATAAGATAATAAGTAATATTTAAAGTATTTTTTTACTTTTTTTTATTTAATTTGATAGCTTTGGTAAAGACCAATTAGCCAGACAATTTTTACATTTAAGTATAATATTACATATCTAGAATAGGTATATGATACAAGTATAAAACATTTACATATATTTAACTAACCTAATAAAAATATATTACTCCTAGATATATATGCACACACATACGTATTCATATATATACACATATATAAACACAAATACATATTTTTCTAATTAAAAAAAATCCTTCTTCACGATTATATTTATAAATTATATTAATAATTATAATTATTAATAATATTAATACAATTTGGTAAAATTATTAATTTGGTAAAATTATTAATTTTTGGTAAAAAGTAATTGGATAAATTATTAATTTGGTAAAAAGTAATGTGTGCAATTTTTTGTTTTGTGTTATAAAATGGAATTATTTGCAGAATTGCTAAGGATAAGACATTGTTAGCAATTTACAGTTTCATTTTGCACCTCTTGGTGTGATTATATAAACAATACAGTATATTAATATTTTTATTGAAAATTATACAGTTTAAATTAATCGGCAAGCTAATTTTGTTATTAATTACTTCACTATAAAATTTATCTGTGCTTTCACTATTTAATGGACAATCAAGTATAATGTGTGTTAAGTCTCCCAGTTCACCACATAAGCATGAGGAATTATCAACTAAACCAATTTTACATTTATAGCTTGGTGGCATAGCATGATTTGTTCTTATTCTGTTAATAGTAATAATAAAATTCCTGTTGTTTTGGTTGTGGAACCATCTTAGCCTTGGGATTTGAACTTGACATGATTTATAATTTAATCCTGTTTGTTTGCTGTCATACAGTTCTTGCCATTTATTTTTTAGCTGAATTTTAAGTGTGGTATTAAAATCAGTATATGGAATACACAGATTAATAAAATCTCTGTCTAGGTCTGAGCCAGATTTTGCAAACTTATCGGCAATTTCGTTTCCTTGAATACCCGAATGTCCTTTGATCCAAACTATTATCACCTTTCGTTGCATGCTAAGTATTTGGTAATTGGTCTGTAGTATTTCTACTTCTAGATGATTTAAATTTTTAGATGCACTTATATTTTCTAGTCTTTCGACTACACTTTTGTAATCTGTAAATATAATACTTTTAGGTCTATGAGTTCTAAGTATATATTTCAGAGCTTCACTTATTGCAAACATTTCCGCTGTATATATTGTTGCCTCATCTGGTAGTCTGAACTCTTCATGATATTTTGCACTGTGATCAGAAAAAGAATTCTTATTTTTTGCACAAACTTAATCAAAAAAAAGGTCCTTATAACAAATCCAAAGGGTACCAAGAGCTACCGCGGCCGGAAAATTGTTTAAACAATTTTTTCATTAGTTTACTGTTAACTTATAAAAGTTGAGTGACAAACTGTTTAGTTTATAATTTTAATCAACGCAGCATTAAAACATAGGTCCTGAAGAAGTTTTCTGGAAAATTTCAAGTCAAAATATGCAACAGAAAAAAAGTTACGCGACCTTATAAACGAGTGGTACTCCCCAAAAAAAACGCTCATTTCTCGAGATATCAACCACACTGTGGTGAATGGCTAATTTTGGTCTTAATTTATGTTTTTGATGGTGCTGAAAACGAAAATGAGTTTTATTTTGAATTTTAGATGGGGAAGCATTGTCAAAATCGAAATTTTACCCTAAAAATAAAAAAAATGAAATCACGTTTTTCTTAAAATTAAAAGTTACACCACCTTTTTTCTATAAAACATTTTGTTCTCTGTACTCTAGATTTTAACATAAAATTAATTAAACAGCTAAATTTCAAATTTTGTCACTCAACTTTTGCGATTAAACTTTGCAGTTCAAGAATCTGCACCTTTTACTTCAAACAATTTATAACTTTCTTTATAGCAAGACAGAAATATTGAAGCAGGTCCCATTGTCTTCAGAATGGTGAGAAATATATACTATAAAAATTTCAGAAAAAATATTAAAATGGAACTGAGTTGTAGCAAGTTAAACGCAAAAAACGTGATTTTTATTTTTAGGGTAAAGTTGCGATTTTGATAATGTTCCCCACGTAAAATTCAAAACAACCCTAATTTTCGTTTTCAGCACCATCAAAAATATAAAGTACCTATTACCAAAATTAGTATCAGTATCTCGAGAAATAAGCTTTTTTTGGGGTGTGCCAGTGTGCCGCTCGTCTATAAAGTCACATAACATTTTTCCTATTGCATATTTTAAATTAAATTTTTTTGGAAAACTTCTTCATGAATTATATTTTATTTCTGTGTTAGTTAAAATTATAAACTAAAAAGTTTGTCACTCAACTTTTTTAAGTAAGCATGAAACTAACAAAATCTGACGACAAAATGTTTAAAAATTAACAACTTCTCTTTTAATTTGTTTAATCATTTCGGACAAATCTCATTGTTATCTAAATGCTTCAAAGATAACACAGTAAAATTTTAAAAAGGAAATATTTACAGCGACCAAAAATACAGTGAGTTAAAATTGAAAAATCATCAAAATTGATTTATCGCATTTTGGCATAAAATTTGATTTTTGAACATGTTCCACTAATTCTAGAAAAAAATAAACTCCATATTCGGATTCGGAGACCTCGAAAACATAAGGAATGATGAAAATTTGTTATTCACTTTAAAGTTGATTTTTGTGGTCGGTATAACGTAATTTTAGGAGTTGCTGCCGGTCGCCAACCGCGCCCACTATTCAGTCAGTCGACTACGCCCGCTATTTTTTACTTTAGTCGGAACGCAAAATTCTTTTTGTTTATAACACTACTGTTTAAACAATTTTTAACATTCTCTCCTGCTAAAAACTTTGTTAAAAACTTTGACTTTTCTTATAAAATATTGGTTAATTTCAGATCTTAGTGTTGTTAATTAACGTAACAGTGATTTTTTCAAAAAAAAGAGGCTATCTCTGACCCCAAGGGTCGTACGACCTAAAATTTTTTTTTACAAGTTGTGTATTTTAACCAGCTTTCCGTATTTTTTATTGCCATTTAATTTGATCTAATTTCTACGAAATTATTGTAATTGTTTATAAGCTTAAAAACTGCTATTTATTAACAAATAATTTTGTGTACGTCTATGTAATTTTTTTTTACTTTTTTTTTCATACGCTGTTAGTATACATCTTAACGAAGGAAATGAGCCCCGGATTATTGAGATACATTCAGCCATATTAACTGGACCAGCCTCAGAAATTATCTCGTTTTTCAAAAAATTTTATAAACAAATTCAATTTTGCGAAAACTATTTAACAGATCTGGACCATTTTTTGCACACCATTCAAACACCATAATGCCCTCAATTTTAGTTATATTAAAACATATTCTAATAAACAATAAAATTGTTATTAACAATATTCAAAAACAGTGATTTTGTCTTCCGTTTTGCAATAACTTTTTTGTTTATTAACCGATTTTCATTTAGCGTATCTCGTTCGATGTATCTTTTTTTCTGAAAAAGTTATCTGTGGACGTGAAATTTCTAAATAAACAAGTTTTTAAGTTATGAGCAAAAAACTAACTTTGACGTTTTGATTGTTTATTTAAAAAATGTTCCACTAAAAAATTGATGAATCCCAAGATGGTAGTCTTTTTGTAATATCTCATACTACACATTTCAACTGTCAAACCTCGTCTTTTCCGTTATGTCTAGAAAAAACCTAACTTGATTGGCCTATTTGCCGAACTTGCACGGTCCCAATAAAACAGCATTTTATTACAATATTAAAATATAGTCTATTTCATAGAAAACTCAGATAATACTCATTACGAGTTTCAAGAGTAATTTTATACTTCACCGAGGTGCTAACCCTGTATACCAAAATTACATGAATATATTTTTTAATGTCACATCGCTACAATTCTACAGGGTGTGAATGTTGCTACGAAATTAATATCAAAACGTAATTATCTTTTAAACTACCTCGTATAACATTGTAAAACCTTATATTTCAAGAAATAAAACATCGATGAGATGAGATTTCAAAATTATTTTTTTTCGTATCAAATCTTTTACGAAAGACGAGTAATTTGACTTTCTCATTGGACTACTGCCGCATCCTGTGTATTTGAAGGTTGCAAATTTAGTTCGAATTTCCATTTTAATGCATTCGAAACTCACTCTAGTATTTCAATCCCAAGACAGGTGCTGTCAAAACAGGAACGCATCTGAATTTCACGGACAGAAATTGGAGAAATTGTAAGTGTAGAAGGTTGCCTTAAATCAGTTTTGTACATATATTAAAATTTGCCAATACTCACTATGACAATAATCATTTGGTGAAACCGAATAGGGAATTTGCATATTTTTGTTTTATGCCATAATAATGTTCAATTTCGTTTAAAAATAAGATTTTCAAAATTTCACTCTTCAAAACCTCATAACTTGTATAGTATAAATTTAAAATCTTCTACGTATTTAAATCATTTCAAACGATCTAAAAAGCATTCGAACCCTTGAAAAGTCATATCATATTTTGTATGACATTTTTAACGTGTCATTTAAAATTACATACAATTTTATTTAAAATAAATAAAATACAGTAATTCAAATCCAACTATAGCCTAATGGTTTCCCAAAATTTTGTTTTTTGATTCATTCCCTTACATTAAACCATAAAAAAGTTAGGCATTTTAACAACTGGCCATGATTTACGGGTCGTATAACCCGTATGTACGCCAATGGTGAATATTAAATTCTTACTTGTATGTCAAAAAACGTACAATAACTACGTCTTAAAACCCACTAAATGTCATTTGCATATCTCAACCGGTTTTAAAGCAATAAATAAATCGTCAGTTTGTAACATAAGTTTCAACACTCTCTATGTCAGAAACGAAGCATTTCCGGGCATAGGTTTATAAAGCAAACTGTCACTATTTTTCATGTAGAATTACCCCTTCTAAGTTTGCCATACTTATTTAAAAACACCCTTATTGATGAAAAACATGGCTATAATTGTTAAAGTACCCAACTTTTTTATGGTCCAACATAAACAAAATGTTGAGAAAACGTGAGACTATTAGGTCTGGATCCCGCTTATGAAAAAAAAGTTGATTAATACCAAACTGAAAATTTGTTAATAGTTTAAGGGTGTCTAGTCGGATAAACTTTGATATATGGGAACACTGGAACAAGGGCAGTTTTAATTGTGAAACAGGTTAAAAATTTGGAACGGTCACACCACGAAAACGGCACATTTATTTTGTCCGACAGAACAGACTTAAACTCTTCGAACAGAGATTAAACTCTCATGCAAAAATCAGTCTGCTATTTATCACCAAATGGGCCTTTTAATGAGTGGAACATGTAGAATATGTCAAATGACCGGAATTATGACAGGTGATAAATAGCAGTCTGCTTTTTGCATGAGAGTTTAATCTCTGTTCGGAGAGTTTAAGTATGATCTGTCGGAAAAAATAAACGTGCCGTTTTCGTGGTGTGACCGTTCCAAATTTTTAACCTGTTCCACAATTAAAACTGCCCCTGTTCCAGTGTTCCCATATATCAAAGTTTATCCGACTAGACACCCTTAAGCTATTAACAAATTTTCAGCTTGCTATTAATCAACTTTTTTTTTATACGCGGGATCCAGACCTATATAGTTGGGTTTTAATTTGAGTATTTTATAAATGCTAGAATATTCCACAGGGTGATGCGAAATTTGAGAAAGAAACACAGTTTGATTGGTACACCCGGTATACAATGAAAATTTAATATTATTACAGCGATAATGTTAAAGAATAAAGCTATAACATATTAAAGAATAACTTAAAACAGGTTTAGGAAATTTGAGACATCAAAAATGAACCATTTTTAAGGTGTCCGGTTAATTTTGCACCCCAGTGTATTTTTGAAATCAAGAGTACCTAAAAAAACGCCTCAATTCGGACAAAATATGTATTGCTTTATACAGACAAGCTCCACCAAAAGCTCTGAAATATTCAACTAACCGGTAGATACCCAATAGCTTGGAACTGCACATAGGCCCTGAAGAAACTGCGAAGATGCAACAAAGTAACTGAGTTCCAAGGCATAAAGGAATTGCTGGTAAAAAAAAATTGTTGATAGTCTTGCTAAAGAAGTACCAACGACCGCTTTTATCGCCTTCAGATCGATGATCAAAGTGACTCAAAGATTTATTGTTGGTTATAAATCCAGGCATAAGAGTAGGCTTGATAAGAAAAGCAACCTATCTTTTAGGAAAAAAAAATATGCTAAAAGTTTCGATCAAGAGCATCAGAAATAAGAGGAAAATAAAAGACAACGAATGTTTCGAAAAAGACGATAACATTGAGTACGTGAAATAATCAAGGTTGTCGGACCAAGCAAACAGATATCTTCTAATAACTGAAGCTACATAATGTACATTTATTCATCCTCGCAGAAACTAAAACGAAAAAGAGAAGACGTTCCTGCAGATTGAATTTTCGCATATATAAATTCACAGAGATGAAATGACAGGAGAGTGGAGATGACGCCGCAATGTTGAATTGGTGACTCTGTATGGCACTGACAACATCGTCAGACATATATACCAGCTAACCGGATAAGATGAGCAGGCCATCTTGTAAGATCAGAGTAAGATCAGTGGATGCGGTGAAGACTCATCCCGAGTTGTAAAGAAGAGGAAGAAGAAGAAGATCTTAGAAGTTATATATTATAGAAGCTCCACCTACATAGAGGCCGGTAGGAAAATGTGCGATAATTATAGAGGCATTAACGTCACTACCTCGGAAGTGAAGGTTGTACTGCCGAATAAACTTAACATACAAACATAAGCAGAGTATCAGAAGATAGAATTGCGGCTTCGGGGTAGGAAGGCTTTGTATGGCCAAAATTTTGACTCGGAAACAAATGATGGAGAAACGCATTGGTGAAAAATGCCTACGGCACAATAGTTTTAGAATCGTTTATTAAATTTTTAAAGGAAAACGTAATCAGGGCTCTACACAATATCTATAAGACTCCAAAGCATCGTAAAGATAAAGATTACCTTTGCAGAATTATTTCGAATAACAAAGGCCCTTAAACTTGCTTGCTGATGGTCCTCTACCTTATTTAAAAGCTTTAAAAGAGGCATTACTGAAATAGAGACAAAACTGTTCAGATATGGAAATCAAACTTGGCGAAACTTACGTTACGTCATTATTTTTAGCTGACGATCAGGTCATAGTAGAAAACTCTGAAGAAGATGTTGATTACATGCTAAAGGAACTTAAAGATGAATACGAATAGCAGCAATGAAAATGAATCTGATCCAAGCAGAATACTTACAAACAGGGTAAGGAAACGAAAATAAGAATTACAATTAACACGCCACTAAATTAGGAAAACACCACCAATTACATAGACTGATAGAGGTCTGGCAAGAATGACGGAACGGACATTCAATGAAGATTCCTGGAGAGATGAATCAACATCAGATGCAAACATTCAATTGATTATTTAAAATACTGTAATGTTAAACGTGGAAGTAACTAGTACTAGAATGATAGGAAATGAAACGGAAATATTATTAGCTCTCGAAAAACAAAAACATGAGTACATGGGACATGTGATGAGTGGTCAAAAATACTCATTACCACTTATCCAAGGCAAAACTCGAGGAAATGTGGAAGTCGAAGAATATCCTGGTTTAATAACTTGAGGAGCTGGTGTGAACATAGCAGTGTAGAGAGCTGTTTAGAACTGCAGTCAACCAATGATTTCCAACCTTCGAGAGTAAATGGAACTTGAAGAAGGAGGAGAGATGAAAATACGTGGCGATGGTAATTCAGGATGCTGCAGAAGATGTATGTATGTATATGTAAAACCTATATTCACTTAAACACATATCGGACTATATGTGGCAAATATAGTCCGATTCGTCTGGTCACCCTTCTCTAACTTTTTTGACTGTTTCAGCTCTTCACTGTCATGTACTGTATACTTTAAAATATATCAGCGGTTGGTCCATTTTTATGATCATTAAAATTGTTTATCGTCCTATCATATAGATATCATCAAACGCACAATTAAATTGTAATATTCCATCTAATTTGAGAAAATGCTCGAATAGGGAATGTGTCTCTATTTTTCAGATCCGGTGTGAGTTCAGATTGATCGTATAACACTACACATTAATGTGGCTTACGACGGACGCTATCAGTATGCAACGGGATTCGAGTGAACCAATAAACCACAGATGGCATTTGTACTATTTCCTAATGGTAATTTGATTTATGTGGCTTGGCTTTTATATTGTTTCGAATGTATATTTTTCTATTCTTATGTCGATGTGTGGAATGCTACATGAGGTATAAATAAAATAGCTTAACAACCATAAGGTGGAATCGATTTTTGTTGAAATACGGGGAAACTATGAAATTCTCGTATCTTATTCAAATAAGATCTATATTTCTATAAAAATGTATCTCGAATTAAGTATTAGTGATGCTTTGTTACATAATTGTCGAAAGTAAATACATTTTTTTGTTCCAGGTATGTTCAAATGGAAATGTACACCATGCAGTATATTTATGGGGTAAGCAAAAAACTACTACCTATTCTTTTTCACGTGCCATATTAGAATTATACGACGTTGGCGATCACCATTGTGAAGGCTTCTTGATCTTCTACAACATGGAAAAATTATCCTACATTATACAGGGTGTGGCAGATAAAGGGCCTATTAGAAATATCTCGAGAACTAAAGGTAAGAGAATCGTGAAAATTGGAATACAGGGGTTTTGAGGTATGAACTATTTAATGAAAATATTTTAATCTCTTTGCTACTTCGGGTTATACCGGAAGTTGATTGTAACTTCGTTTTTTTTAGTAGGACACCCTGTATATTTTTATATTTTTGGATTCTGCCCGATGTCTTCTTTCTTAAAATATGAGGTTTTGTAATATTATACAGGGTAGTTTAAAAGATAATTACGGTATTTTATAAATTTTGTTGCAAACTTCACACCCTGAAGAATTGTACTGATTTGATATAAAAAAAACTCCATTTATGTTTTAGTGATTTGTAATATAGTCTCCTATTACAAAAAATTAATAATATAGCGAAATGTTTAATTGTAGTATACAGGTTTGGTCGAAACTCGGAATGAGTATTTTCTGCGTTTTCTTAAATGGAACACCCTGTATTTTAGTATTTTAATGAAATGATATTTTGTAGTACTTTTTTACTTCTTAAGCATTCCCTATACCTAACTGCTTTAATTTGTAATTTATTCGTAGTTCTTTAAGCCAAACTTTAATTGCAACAAAAATTAAGTGAAATTTTATTAGGTTTGGCGTGAACATATTCAATCATAAGTAATTTTTTGAAAATAAACATAATATATTAATCTCGACTCACCCTTAAATTATTAATGTATATATATATATATATATATATATATATATATATATATATATATATATATATATATATATATATATATATATATATATATATATATATAATCGATAACCCTTCTACCCTAAGGTGTTGGGCATAAAGTCTAAAATAAAGTCTGTTTTTATGCTTCGTACACAAACTTCCTCCAATCCTTCTTATTTCTTGCCATTTTCTTCGCTTGTTCTTTAGTGACTCCTCTTTTGTCTAGGATGGCAGCGATTTCATCGTCCCAGGTCTTCATGGGCCTGCCCCTCGGTCTTTTCAGGTTTCTTCTCGCTTCCCAAACTTGTTTTACTGGCCTTCCTTTATCCATCCTAACCATGTGGCCGTACCATCTTAACTGGGCTGCTTCGATTTTCTTCTCTATTGGTTGGACTTTAAGGCGTTCTCTTATTTCCTCATTCCGTATCCTGTCCATCCTGGTCACACCTAGTACTCTTCTTATATACTTCATTTCCATGCTTTGCAGTTTCTTCTTTAGTCTGGTGGTGAGCGTCCAGCTTTCACATCCAAGTGTTAGGATAGGTACGAAAACTGTGTTGTAGATTGTTATCTTGGCTTTTTGGGATACTTCTTTTTTCGATAGAAATGTGCTCTTAATTGCATGGTATATGCGGGCTGCGCTTGCTATTCTGTTGTTTATCTCAGTATCGTGTGCACCCCTACTCTCTATTTGAACTCCCAGGTATTTGAAAGTTTCAACTTGTTCTAGGGTGTCGTTATTGATTTTAATTTTTGTACGTTTATCTGTTTTCCCACATATCATGACCTTAGTTTTACTTTCGTTAATCCTCAGATTACGTTTTTCAAGTTTATCCCTCCATATTTGGAGGTTTCTCTGTAGTGCGGCCTCATCTCTTCCAAACACAACGAGATCATCTGCAAATGCACATTCTGCTATCTGTATCATTTCGAGATTTCTATGTCCAACATATATTTTCGATGTTTCTTCTCTGGTTTCCTTCATTACATCATCTAGAACAATATTGAACAAGATGGGGCCTAGTACACCTCCTTGTCTTAAGCCATCATTAACTATAAACTCGTCCGATTCCATATTATCTGTTCTTACTCTATTTCTTGTGTTTTTGTATAGGCTCATAATAGCTTTTCTGAGTTTAGTGTCTACTTCCCTGTTCATTAGGCTTTTGTCGATTTCTATCCTTGGTGTTCTGTCAAATGCTTTTTCTAGATCTATAAAAGCTTGGTGTAGTTCTGTGCTTGTATTTCGCGTATTTTGTATTAGCTGCTTGAGTGTGAAAATATGGTCATGAATGCTTCTTCCCTTCCTGAATCCGCTTTGTGACTGTTCCAGTTTGTGGTCCACTTCTTGTAATAATTTTTTCTCTAGTACTCGTTCGTAGACTTTGGAAGGAATACTCAGGAGGGTTATACCTCTATAATTACTGCAGTCTCGTCTGTCTCCTTTTTTGAAAATGGGTAAAATAATCCCCACTTCCCAGTCTTTTGGGACCTTACTCTCATTCCATGCTTTATTGCAAACTTTTCTGAGCATTTCATTTCCATTTTCTCCCATATTTTTTAGCATTTCCGCGGATATCTTATCATAGCCAGCTGCCTTTCCTCTTTTAAGCTTACATATTATTTCTTTTATTTCATCTGTTGTTATTTCGGTTTGATTTTGGTTTTCAAGTGCATTTTCTTCGGTGTTATCTGATTTATTATTGGAGTCTTCTTGGGTCAAGAGGTTTTCAAAATATTCTCTCCATCTGTTTATGATTCTTTCGTTCTCGCAGAGAATGTGGCCATTTTCATTTTTAATTTGTTTTGGTGTTTGTTGTACCTTCTCTGCTCTTAGACTTCTCAGGGTTTTGTAAAATAATTTTTGATTAGTGTGGTAGTCTTTCTCCATTTTATTGCCAAAGTCCTCCCAGCTCTTCTTTTTCGCTTCCATAACCATGTCTTTTACTTTTGCCCTCTGCTGTTTATATTTTTGATAGCTTTCTGGGCTCTGCTTCCCTAGGTATTTCTTCCACGCTAACTTTTTTAATTTGACCTCTTCTTTTATTTCATTACTCCACCAATTTGTGCACTTCTTGTTTTTATTAATTATAGTCATTCCGCAGACTTGCTTGCCTCCATCTAGGAGTGCTTCTTTAAGTTTTTGCCAAGTTTCTTCTAAGTCATAGTTCTGGTTTAAATGCTTTTGAAGACTATTGTTTACATAGTTTTTGTATTTCTGTGCTATTTTCTTATCTGTTAGCTTATATGACTTAATAGCTGCGTTTGTGAGATTTTTTGGGGTTTTGTCTCTTTTTTTCAGTTTCCTTTGAGTTAGTTTTTGTTCGTTTCCTATACTTGTTCGGGACACTACCAAGTAATGGTCGCTATATATTTCTGCTCCCCTTCGCACTCTGACATCTTTAATATATTGTCTTAGAGATCTGTTCACCAATACATAATCAATAATAGATCTTTCTCCTCTGCTTTTAACTTCTCTGGTGAATTTATGCACATCTTTATGCTGAAAAAACGAATTCATTATTAAAAGATCATTCTCTCTGCAAAAGTCTATAATACGTTCTCCATTATTATTTCTTGTTAGTTCTCGATATTGCCCTAGTACATCCGAGGAGTCGTTGTCTTTTATGCCTACTCTACCATTAAGATCTCCCATTACTATTGTGTTCCCTTCTGCGCTGTCTATAATCTCTGTCGCCTTTTCCCAAAAAATGTCCTTGGTCTTCGCTCTTTCGATATCATTTGGTCCGTATATGACAAATATGTTAAGTAGCTTCTTCTCATCGGTTGTCATCCTTATTTTCAGGATCCTTTCGGTGATACATTCCCAATCCTTAATGCTGCTAGTCAAGTTTTTATTAATTAAACAACCAACCCCTTCACTTGCTCTTTCTAATTGCGATACTCCGCTGAGGATTAAAAAATGGCCATTTTCCAGAAACTGTGTGCTCTTGCCCTTTATTTTTGTCTCTGTTATACCTAGTATGTCTATTCGAGCCTTATCAAATTCTTCTGCAAGTTCTGTCTCCTTACCGTTGAGACCTCTTACGTTCCAAGTTCCTATTGTCCATCCTTCGGGTAATTTGGTCTTTTCAGTTGCAGTTGTTTCTATACTTTTGATCTTGTTGTTTGCAGCTGTTCTGTGTATTTGTAAGCATTTCTCATCATTCTTACAGTTTAAGTTTCTATCCTGATCGTTGCATATTGCTTTATTTCTACTCGTGTCCTTGTTCATTGCCTGTTCTATTATCGTTTGTCCATTGGCGCTTTTTATTAGTTTTTTGATTTTTCTATCTTATCTTCTTTATTATTCCATTTCCATTCTTCATTATTTACCCAGAGTTTATCTGTACCAATTTTTACCTCATTACCTTTATCTCTCTCTTCTCGTGCGATCATCCGGATAGTTTTTTGTATTTCTCTTTCTCTCATTGTGGTGTCATTGTTGATATATATTTTTTCTTCCTTGTAATTTTTTAGCTTGGACTTATTCTTCATGACTTTGATTTTGTCTTCCTGGTCTTCTGGTTCAATCAGACAGGTTTTTGTTCCCAACTTGTATGCATTTTTTATTTTGACCTCAATTTCCATATGTCCTTTGAACAAATTCAGCATCGCCTCTTTTATTGCTCCTTGTTCATAGGTGTCTATTGTTAATCCATTCATTACTACGTTGTTCTTCCTCCGTTGTTTTTCCATAAATTCCATATTTTCCTTTATTTCTTTCAATTCCTCTTTGATTTCCTTGTTTTCTTGTTTAAGTTGTTTGTTCTCGTTCTTCAACTTTCGGTTATCTTCAATGAGCTGTTCTATTGCTTCTTTACTGCTCTTTTGGTCTTTCTTTATCTCTGTGACATCGTTTGACAATTTACTCATCATTTCGATTATGGTATCTAGTTTTGATTCGTACTTTTTTTGTGGTGAATTCGTTGAAAGCTTTCTGCTCTTCGCGTGCTCTTCTCTCTCCTCATTTTCGTTGTCCCCCTCTCTCATTTTTCTTTTTGTACCTTCGTCCGTTGTCGAGCTATCACTCTCATAACCTTTTCCTTTCTCCAAAAACTTTTTCATTATTATTCGGCGCCAAGCACTGCTTTCCACCTCAAAAGTGCGGAGAAAGCAGTGCCTACCGTTTATTTACTTTGTTACAATTAAATTAAAATTGAATTAAAAATTACAATATTGTCACCTGGGATATTTTGCTCACAGTGGCAACGTCGCAAATAAATCGGCCGAGATTTCGCTCTCTCGTTTGTCTGTTATCGCTCTTATCTGTTAACCTTATGGATTTGTTTTGGTTAATTTTGTATAGTTTTTTAGCCGACTCACCTTTTAGAATCCCAATTTTTTGCACTACTGATTAGTTTTTGACTTGGTTTTGCACTCCTTATACTTTGGTTATTTGTTTCTCGTTGAAATTCCCGATAAATCGGGTTAATTGCAGCCGAAAAATAACAAGGTATTTGTCTACTCGCTACCGTGTTGCCACTGAAAATTATTAATACTGGTTGATATATCAAAATACCTACGTACTTAAGATTGTTGGCGTGTTTAATATGTATTAATAAAAATATACAATATTCTATCTAGTTGGCTATGACTTTGACACTAAATATCCTTAAACATTAATTTGCTTTGCTTAAACATTCTACTATTTTTGAAGTTCCAATTGCTATGCTACCATTACTAATATGAATTTTTCTAATGAGAAACTGATTCAGATGTTTTTTTGTTCTAGGAGAGTATAACAAATAAAAATGTGCTACTAGTAATAAGAAATTATCATCAGAAATTCCATTATAGATCACAATCAAAAAGAAAAACTTTTCAAAATTTAGTAGAGCGGTTTCAACGAACTGTATATTTAGATTACGAGAAATTTGATCAAACAAAAACTATTGTAAATGATTAATAGTAGATTATACCACGAGTCAATAATGATGGCTATTATTCCCGAGGAATATTTACGAACCGAGCCGCGTTAGCGGCGAGGGAGTAACATTCCGAGGGAATGAGAGCCATTATTGCGAGTAGTATACTCTACTTTATCTACGACAAATTAATTAATTTAAGATTTTTAATGAACAACTTTATTTGTTAAAAACATTAAAATTAGTAATAGTACAATTAATAAACTGAATTGGTTGAGAATCATCATTAACTTTAGTAGAGTTTTTAATACAAATATTTGGGATCTCGATTGCTGTAGAACAAGAAGATGGTACATTACTGTTTATCATGCTGTTGCTGTAGCTAGTTCTACAATTTCTGGTGGTGTACAATTAAAAGATTCTTCATTTTCGTCCATCTCAACACAAACTGTCAAATATACTATTCGTTTGACAGTGACACTTTTTGAGGTTGATTATTTTGTTTCCGTGGTGAATTTTGTGATTGTTGTGCCAGAGGGATTAATAGCTGTTAATCCCGCATTATTAATCCCTAAGGGATTATTATCTGGCATTATATTGCAAACACCACAAGTATAATACATATATTATGTATCAGTCGTAGATAAAATTAATTAAATGTTAGTGTCGCTGAGAATCTGCATATTAGTATGAACGTTCTCGTAATCCAAGTACGTCGAAAGTATTCTAGTAAACTTTGAAAAGTTTCTCTTTTTGGTTGTCGTCTATCAGGGAGTTGCAGATGATAAATTCTTATTGCTAGTAGTACTTTTTTGTTATACTCTCCTAGACCAAAAACTTTGCTAATCAGTTCCCCATTACAAAGATTTATATTAGTAATGGTAACAAAGCAACTGGAACTATAAAAATAATATAATTTCTAATGTTTAATCAAGTTTAGTGTCAAAGCCATAGCCAACTAGGTAGAATATGGTTTGGTTTTAATATTTTATGCACCAACAATCTTAACAACGTAGGCATTTTGGTATCTCATCCAATATTAATAAATTAAGGAACATTCTAGATTAACATGTATTTATTTTTAAAAAATTATTATTTTTGATTGAATATTTCCACGGTAAACCTAATAAAATTTCACGTAATTTTTGTTGCAATTAATGTTTGGCTTAAAAAACTACGAATAACTTACAAAGTAAAGCAGTTAGGTATAGGGAATGCTTAAGAAATAAAAAAGTACTATAAAATATCATTTCATTACAAAACTAAAATACAGGGTGTTCCATTTAAGAAAACTCATAAAATACTCATTCCGAGTTTCGACCAACCCTGTATACTAAAATTAAACATGTCGCTATATTAATATTTTTTAATAATAATAGACTATATTAGAAATCACTTGAACATAAATGGATTTTTTGATATCGAATCAGTACAATTCTACAGGGTGTGAAGTTTGCTACAAAATTGTATATTACAAAACCTCATATTTTAAGAAAGAAGACATCGAGCAGAATCATACAGGGTGTCCCATTTAAAAAAAACGAAGTTACAATCAACTGGAACTGGTATAACCGGAGGTAGCAAAGAAACCAAAATATTTTCATTAAATAGCTCGTACCTCAAAACCCCTGTATTCCAATTTTCATGATTGTCTTACCTTTAGTTCTCGAGATATTTCTAATAGGCCCTTTATCTGCCTCACCATATATATTAGATATTTGAGTCCATTCACGAATGTTTTTTTTACTAAGAAACTTGTTTTCTTCCTATACTTCTATGGCACTCTATTTTGCCTTTATGCATAAGTTTTCTGATATTGAGATATTTTTCCTCACTATATGTCCCAGATAAAACACTCTCCTGTGTTTATTAGTCGTTAGCAGTTCTCTATCTTTGTTGACGGTGCCTAATACTTTCCCATTAATCCTTGCTGTCCAAGGTAGCTTCAGCATCCGTCTATTAATCCACATTTCTAGTGCTTCAAATCTGTTCATGGTCGATACTTTTAGTGTCCACACTTACCATACAATAGTACAGACCAAACGTAGCACTTACTTTAATTCTCAACTGAGATGATTATTGTAAAGAAATGACTTCATTTTCATAAAAGTAGTTTAGTCATTGCTATTTTGCGTTTTATTTCTTTGTCTGAATCTAGATGGTCCGTTATGGTAGGAGAGCCCAAGCGGGAATTTTTGCAGTTACTCGAGCGCGTCAGATTATCATAGGGGGAGAAACCTGGTACCCTGCAGGTGTACCTCTACCATATATTCGCTCCTAACACAGGAAAGTTCGTTAAGGGGGACCCGAAAAAAAAATCTATCCTTAAAAATACTCGAAATTGTCAGATTAAGATAAGGTAAGTTAAGTCCATGCAAAAGAGTGAATATTTAAAAAATCTGACGATTTGAGCGGGGCGTAAGGAAATGGGTGAGTCAAAAAGTTTCACAAAAAAAACGAATATTTCGCGAAATGAACGTCAGTTCGAAAAACTAAAAAAACGTTTTCAATATTTTTCAAAAATCTATCGAATGGTACTAAACATGACCCCCCACAGAGAGGGGTGGGGGTAAATTTAAAATTTTAAATACAAACCCCGTGATATTTTGCAAAATGAACATCAGATCGAAAAACTGCAAAATTCACTTTCAAAATGTTTTGGAAAAATCTATCGAATGGTACCAAACACGACCCCCCCGGATGTTGGATTGGGGGTTACTTTAAAATCTTAAATGGGACCCCAAATTTTTATTGCAGATTTGGATTCTTTACATAAAAATAAGCAAATTTTATTCCAAACATTTTTTCGAATTATGGATAGATCGTGATATAATCGAAAAAAAAACGATTGTTGAAAAATTAAATTAAAAAATGGAGAGTCCCCACTAAAATGGAAAATTTTACTTAACTTTTTTTGGTTTAAGGACTTAATAATCACAACCCATTAGGTCCCCATAACGCTTGAGTGACTGGCAAATTTAGCATACTTTGCTCCCCTACCATTATGACACTTCCCAATTATAAAACATTTGAGAACAATCAAAAAAACTTTTATAAAAAATGTTATAGATTTTTAAATTCTACAGTGAGGATGTTTGAGTTTGCATAAATTCATTATCTCGAGAATGGGCAAATTTGAAGATAATTCCTCAGACAGGTCGATTTTAATTTTTAAATTAGGACTTTTTGGCATATATATATATAAAACTAGTGATGTCATCCATCTGTTCTCGTCTCTATTCAGCAATATAAACAATAACCAAGTTATTTATGCAGGGCGGCCAAAAAAATGTTTTTGAAATAAATTAATTGAAACAAAAAGAAGAATGGATGTGATTTATTTAATACCAAATACATTTTACTGTTGTCCGAAAACAGGAAAAAATGTTTACTTGATAAATAAATTTTTTTTTTCGCCTAAACTCAATATTAAACCTGCCACCCACCTGCCTCTTAGCAGTTTGGACGTTTAATTCAAGCGAAAAGCAATGTTTATTTTTGAAATTAACATTTTTTTCTGTTTTCTGATAGCAGTAAAATGTCTTTTGCATTAAATAAATCACATACCTTCTTCTTTTTGTCTCAATTAACTTAATTCAAAAACATTTTTTTGGGCACCCTGTATAAATAATTACGTTATTGTTTATATTGCTAAGAGAATTGAATTACCTTTCAAATGAGCTATCACACAACCCCTACACTCGTTTAAAAAACTCATCGATTACATCATCACGCCCAGGTGGATGATGTAACTAGTATTACGTATATGCCAAAAAGTCCTAGTTTAAAAATAAAAATCGACCTGTCTGAGGATTTCTCTCCAAATTTTCCCATTCTCGAGATAATGAATTTATGCAAACTCAAACGTCCTCACTGTATAACTTTCGATTTCTAAATTTTTTGATAAATGTCAAAATTCACCGGAAATTAAAAAAAAACTGTTTTCGTCACCTTTTAATCCTCCCAAATCACCCCAGGAACTTTTCAGTTGTTAGTTTACTTCTTTATGTAGGATACCCCCACCTACCACTTATCATCATAAAATTTTAGGTAAAATGTTTTTTTTATCTTTTTTTGCTAATATGCCTGGTCTATCTTATGCTTAGTTGGTTTTTAATGAACAGTGTTATCCCATAGGCCTGGATCCCGCGTACCAAAAAAAGTTGATTAATAACATGCTGAAAATTTGTTAATAGCTTAACGGTGTCTAGTCGGACAAACTGTGATGTACACTGCAGGAACACTAGAACAGGGGAAGTTTTAACTTTGGAACAGTTTAAAAATTTGGAACGTCAAATTACGAAAACGTTCCATGTATTTTGTCCGACAGAACATCCAATTGATTTGTTACCCTTTCATTAAACTCTCTGCAAAAATCAGACTGCTATTACTAACCAACATGATTCCTGTCATTTGACATGTTCTTCGTGTCCCACACATTAAAATGCCCAGTTGGTGATAAACACCAGTCTGATTTTTTGCATGAGAGTTTAATGAAATGGTAACAAATCAATTGGAACTTTTATCCGACAAAATGCATGAAACGTTTTGGTAGTTTTGACGTTCCAAATTTTTAACCTGTTCCACAATTAAAACTTCCCTGTACCAGTGTTCCCATACATCAAAGTTTGTCCGACTAGACACCGTTAAGCTATTACCAAATTTTCAGCTTGCTATTAATCAACTTTTTTTGGTACGCGGGATCCAGGTCTACCAGGCATGTATATAAAATGATTTATATTCGCTTAAAGTTTTCACCATTAATTATTATTGGGCCATGTATGACACCACAATTTGATATTTAAAAAAATAAATCAATGTGTGGTTTAAGGGTTAAATCCCATAATTCTGCTTGACCAGCTTTTCCAGATAATCAACTTCTACTTTTGATTAATTTGGAATAATAAATCTAAAACAGTCACAAACTAAGTTGGTCAGTTTTGGCAATAAGCCTACTATATCATAATACGGCCAAAATATTGTCAGTTTTTTGTCAATATAATGACGTACTACTTGGGAATGTTTCAATAAAACGTGTGAAGTTAAGTAATTTATTTTGTGGACACTAACAGTACCTACTGGTTTTTTTTGTAAGTGATATAAACATCAAATATGTAAGGTTATAAAACTGTTTTCTTGTGGCATGTCCAGGTTAAATATTATGTTTATATGAGATTAGCCACAATTTGGTTGTAATGGCATTTACATTTTTACATATAGTGTAGGAAACACAGGTTGAACCTTGCAAAATGCACACAAGTCCGGTTTTATTTTTTTTTTCTGGCAGATGAAGGTGTTTATTATGAGACTAACTTTTTCTTAAAAAATTTCGACCCGGAACCTTTCTTTTCACCCCTTTAAAGGAGGTAATTTGTGGTTTTTGCGGAACGTAGCCCTTCCTGTACCTTTTGAAAAAAATGTCGTTTAAAAAAATATAAAGAGGACTATATTTTCTACGATTTATTTCCAACAGCATATGTCTATCACCCACCGTTTAGTGGGGTGGGGCCCCAAAATTGACAAGTTTTTAAAAAAGATGTTTTAAAAAAAAATATTTTTCCCTAACTGTAATGGGAATTAAGAAGAAATCCTGCGGCAATTATTCACAAATAAGTGACTGATTTTTTGGTATAGGATTGACTTAAGGGTAATTGCCCTTTTTTTAATTACAGGGTGTTACATTTCAATAAACCCCTTTTTATACCATCTGAACCGTTTATGCTAGAGTAAAAAGACTTTCAGCGATTACCCATGTATTGGTGTTATTTACAAATTTGTATAATGCACCCCCATTTTTTCCCCGGAACCACCCCAAAAAAAGAAGAATTAATAAATAAAGTGATTTTCTTGGAATCCTTCACACACAATGCCCTTTATTAATATGCTTCATATATCATTTTGTGCACGTTATTATTACCCATGAATGGACAACCAAAGCGATTTCCTAGTGCAACCCCTGTAGCCAAAAAAATTAATCAAATGGGGAGTCGAAAAAATTTTTTTTTTGTTTGATTTTTGATCCATATGGGCATATGCTTCATCAATAGTGTTTTTCAAAAATATATATGGTTATTGCAACATCCCTGCGGAAAGCACCCATATGCTTGAAAATGTACTGCAGAAACTACCCCTATCCTTTGGCGAGCATGTTTTTACGATTTTCTCATTACCTATGCATTATTTTTAAACAAAACTTATACAAGGTTAAAGACCACTATTTACTCCAAATATTAGGTCCTATTCATTTTTTTCGTATGAGCAATCGTTACGGCACAGTGGCGCCGTAAACCTCAGATATGCTTTGATATACCAGAAAAAAAATAAAACCGGACTTGTGTCCATTTTGCAAGGTTCAACCTCTGTTTCCTACACTAATATAAATATTTGATGTTCAGATTTCCACTCCGGAAATCGTTTTCGAAAGAAATAGTGTTGAAAAAAGAGTATATAACCGCCAGTTGTTATTAAAGGTTTTTAATACAATTAAAGTTAGGTTTATAAATATTGGCGATATCATTTTAAAGTCTTCTACTTTGCCAATATAAATGAGTCAGATTAAATAAATTATTAGAAGAATTTTTTTACTTAGCAACAACATTTTTGTTTATTTTAATAGTATTTTGTATTTTGAAAACGAAACCCGATTTGGGCTTCGAAACGTTAATAAATTCATTTTTTAGTAAAATTGTGGCTTATTTCCCATAGAAAATACTTAATTATAAAAATGCCACAAGGAAATAGCTTCGGAACAACATTAAAGTTAGAAAACTGCAATATCTGGGACATGTATTAGGGGCAAGCGTTATGGCTTGTTGCAATTGAATCAGTGAGTGAAAGAATAGTACATCTCCAAAACTGTCATTTCAAGAAAATTAAAAAAAAACCATTTCAACAAAAATCTAGTGGTTTTTTGATATTTTCATACATTGTAAAGTTGTAGCTTTTGTGCTTATTTATTAAATGGCCAAATAAAATTTAATAAAACAAACTCCAGAAAAAAACATATTTGTAAAAATGTATCGTGTACATGTACTGTTCTTTCACTCAATTACAAAAAGAAACACAATGCTGAAACTACATTTATTGGTTTTGTTTAGAAATATTTATTATCAATGCATGGAATGCAAGATTGTTAACCCATTACTATCAATCACTAAATGAATCCTGATTACAAGTGGTGAGCTACGACGTAATGCCATTGAGTGAAAGAACGGTATAAGCAGCGAAAGAACAGTATAAGCATTGCATTGCATACGGTTCTTTCGCCCAGTGATGCATTAACCTATTAAACGTATTTTGGCTATCTCAGTTCAAAATGTCGTTTTTGGCGTTTATATTGTTCTTTCACTCACTGATTCAATTAATAATACAATGGAGAATACAGGGTAGAAGGAGTCATGGAAGAAGACGCATCTCCTTGTTGAACAACTGGAAAGCTTGGTTTAACTGCACTTCTGCGGATCTCTTTAGAGCAGCGGTATCGAAAGTGCGAATTGCCATGATGGTTGCCGACCTTCTTTAGGAGATGGTACATGAAGAAGAAAAAGAAGTTGTTATCGAGGTTATTTTATATCAAAATAAAAAAAAATTAAGCAAAATACTTGCTTATGTTGTTTTAGGGTAGGCTGAAAATATCTCAGGGTGGATGTTTTATGCCCTAGGATACATCAAGTTCTGAATATTCTGTATGTTTATGCATTAATAATTCTAGGTGTTATGTGATTCTGTGTTTGCTAGTACTAGTGTCTATTATGAGTTCTTTGGGGTATAAATTGTAAATTGTGTTTTGTGTATTGCATGTTGCTCATGTATTTTGTGTATTATTGAGGCTCGTGTTTCACATTTTCCTATCCTGCATTGTTGGTATGTATTCTGCTGTTGGTTTTGCTACACATTTTTCTTCATTTAGTAGATGAGTGCGGCTTCTTTGATTTTTCTCTTTTTTATGTCTGTTTCCTTTTAGCACCATTAACACGATAAATTAAATAAACAAAAAATATATTCAAACAGTGTAGTTATGTAGCAATCCTAAACAGGTGCAAAATTTATGTAGGTTATAGGCATGGTGTTCTTGGTGCTACTTTCAGGGATGCCTCAGTAAGCTACGGTCTTCAGACATTGAAAGGGGTGGGTTATTAAAATAACATTTACTATTAAAAGATATTAATCACTGGGCGCCATTAATACATCAAAATAAAAATACTGCCATACGCCTGTCCAAAAATAAAGAAAGTTACTTGCAATGTTGTTCCATCAGATATAGGTTGGTACTGACTTACCATTGCGGTCGTAAACTGTCTGTACGCCTTTCCAACAATAAGAATAAGAGATGTAGTGTGCAAAAGAAAAATATTGATGTAAGTTAAAACATAATAGGCTTTTATTTATAAAAAAAAAGAAAGCAAAAAAGAATTGAAATGAATGAGTAAAAAAATTGTCCTTCACGAGCATGATTGCTCAAAAGAAAAATAAACAAAAAACAATATATCTTGTATAAAAGGTATATTTAAAAAACCCTCAAAAGGGCCACATCAAATTCACAGAACTAGTTTTCGACTGGTTTACCAGTCACCATCAGTGCTTACGTGCAATGTACATGCTTAACCACCAAGATAGTATTACACAAAAATATGTGGGTCAAAGTGCAGTAAAAGTAGTCCGTCAAGGAAACATTGGTATAAAATGCTACCTTAAGCCTGGATGTTTAAAATATTATCTAATTTGCCCTAGGTAACATCTGAGAGCTAGGTATGACTTGTTTACATGTTGGCAGTGAGACGGCAAGTGAATTTTTTTCATTTTCACTGGCCGTCTCACTTCCAACATGTGAACAAGTCATACCTAGCTCTCAGATGTTATCGAGGTCAAATTAGATAATATTTTAAACATCCAGGCTTAAGGTAGCATTTTATACCAATGTTTCCTTGACGGACTACTTTTACTGCACTTTGACCCACATATTTTTGTGTAATACTATCTTGGTGGTTAAGCATGTACATTGCACGTAAGCACTGATAATGACTGGTAAACCAGTCGAAAACTAGTTCTGTGAATTTGATGTGGCCCTTTTGAGGGTTTTTTAAATATACCTTTTATAGAAGATTTATTGTTTTTTGTATCACATGGTATACAGCCAACTACAGGAAAACTTTTTCCTTGTGGAAAAATAAACAGTTTATTACGAGTACCTGGTGACCTGGGACTGCATTGCTGATCAGAGCTAACGTAGATCTGGTATTGCTCAGCTGGAACTCTTGTTACCATACACTTTTCACTAACACGTTACATTTGTTTGTTCTAAAGTACTATTTCACAAAGTTTTATGATACGGAGATAAAATTCCAAAGTTTTTGTTCTATTTTTACAAAAGGTAACTGCTTGATTGACTGTTAATGACATTCCAACATTGGAATGATGTAAACACTGTTCGCTTGAACATAGCAAAATTATATTTAAACAATTGAGTTTATTTTATTTAAAAAGTTGTGAAACTCGCTCGGCGATCTTATATTAATTTCATGTTAAAAACAAACATAACAGAACTGTTCCTTCTAATACACGGGAACTAGACACCAAAACATACTATCATGGTATTCACTTTAACCAACATTGTTTTCTCACTAAGAAAAGAGACTAAAAAAATTGGAGTTCACTCCACTGTACTCTGTCGTAAATAGATCTTGACTCTTCTTTCTCTCGTCCTAATTCAGGACAAGATTCCTCCTCTCAAACACAGAAATAACACTCCCATTATGACAACCACCAGATAGTTAACCAATTAAAAGAAACCAAATATGTCTTCTACCAATAAAATAACCAGGGTATGTTACTAAGGGACATCCCACTAAAATCGTAAATCTTCTTTTGACGAATCCAAATCATAGAGTCACATCAGCTAAGGATCTCCTGATTCCCACAGAATTGCTATCGTACACACATTACCAACTGCGGTAATCTGATCTTATTGAGAACTTCTTATCAACCAAAGCTCAAACTCCAGTCTCAAAAAATCATTAAATCCTTTTGATAATTCGCCGAAGATAAACAAATTCTCTACTTGATCGGGCAACGAAAAATACATCGAATGTGGGAAAAAAGGATTGCGCAATACACATACTTCTAATTTATTCGTCACCAGGTTCGGACTTTATATATTTATACGACGATGAAAACATATTTATTATGTTTTCATGGGTACAGTTACATTATTAATGATTATTAAGGCATCTTTCCACTGTGGTCTGTGTTCATTCTCCCAGGCATGTTTGCGTATCTGTCATTTGTCGAAATCCCTGTTTTTAATGTATGCTTCATTCTCGTTTATCCTGACGCTCAGTGGTCTTGTAGTCTCTCTCACGTAGAAATTGTTGCAATGACAGTGTATTTTGTAGATGTAGTTTTTGGATTAGTCTTGTGTGTCGTTGGGTTTGATTTTGAATAGGATAGATATGAGTGTGACGACTGTTTCTTATTTCCTATTCTTTTTAATTTTTCTGGTAAGCCCTTTAAATGTGGTATTGTTGTCACCCTTGTTTTTTGGGTGTTTCCGAATTGCTTGTATCGTTTTGTTGGTTTATCTTGTGGTGTTACTTTTGGGGGTGTTTTGGGTTCTATCATTATAATGATTTGATGATTCTGGTTTTTATGTTTACGTTGTGGTTTTAGTGGAAATTTAAATATCTATTGGTGTGAGCTGGCTTTCTGTAATAGTTATTTATGATATAAGTGTTAAAAGTACACGTTTAAGGCACGCATGTGAAAGTTTGCAGAATGAGCGATAGCGAGTTCTGCAATTTACATGAGTGCCTTAAAAATGTACTTTTTAACACGCATATCATACAATATTATTTCTACAAACGTAATTACAAGACAATATCTACAAAAACTTTTACTTGAACTTGACTGACATTCCATTTTTAAATTTTTTTTACATTACATCAAAATTGCCTATACGGTCAATACGAACTGCAGTGCCTTAAGTTATTTATGATGTAAGTGTTAAAAGTACACGTTTAAGACACGCATGTGAAAGTTTGCATAATGAGCGATAGCGAGTTCTGCAATTCACATGAGTGCCTTAAAAATGTACTTTTTAATGATTAACTATTTAGTGGGAAATAAGCCACAATTAAATTGAAAAAATAATTTTATTAACGTTTCGAAGCCCAAATCGGGTTTCGTTGTCAAAATACAAAATACTATTAAAATAAACAAAAATGTTGTTGCTAAGTAAAAAAATTCTTCTAATAATTTATTCTGACTGATTTATATTCTTATTTATATTCTTTATATTATTTATATTTATATTATTTATATTATTTATATTCTGATTTATTCTAATAATCTGACTCATTTATATTGGCAATTTAGACGTATATTATACATTTTAAAGTAGAAGACTTTAAAATGATATCGCCAATATTTATGAGTTGCGTTCCTGGGACGACTTTACTAAAAGATAGTTTATTCGATTACATGAAATCAATCCCAACTCAAGAATATCCGTCACAAAAAAATCATAGCATGTGATCTGTCTTTAAAAAGAAACAAATACAACGATGACAGTAAAATTCTCGCGTTAGAGATTCTAATGTACTTTTTAACACGCATATCATACAATATTTTTTCTACAAACGTAATTACAGGACAATATCTACAACAACTTTTACTTGAACTTGACTAACATTCCATTTTTATATTTTTTTGACATTACATCAAAATTGCTATACGGTCAATACGAACTGCAGTGCCTTAAAAATTTTTTAAAGCACTAGTACCTTAAAGTAGCATTTTTAACGCTCGTATGGAGTGCAAAGAATTTCATTTTTAACACGGTTGTAGAAAAAAATATTTTAAAGCACTAGTGTCTTAAAGTAGCATTTTTAACGCTCGTATGGAGTGCAAAAAATTGCATTTTTAACACGGTTGTAGAAAAAGCTTTTTTTATTTTGATAACCTCAACAACAACTGGCGGTTATACTCACCTTTTTCAACACAATTTTTTTCACATTAATCTTTTGAAAGCGTTAAATATTTTTTAACTAAAAATATAATTGTCATTATAACCAAACTGAGGCTAATCCCATATAAACATACCATTTTTATCCAATATCTATTCATATACATCCAAGATATTAATTGTGGTTTTGAATCTACTATTTAAATTTGAAATAAAATATTTAACGAGCATCCGGTTTCAAAGGAGTAAAAGAAACTTCAGTTAGTTCAAAAACAGAAATATGAGTTAGTATCATTCTTTATTTATCTACTCTCCACTTTACACGAATATTTCTAAGATGTAAAACTTTATAAACCGGATCTCGTAACTTGAAGTGAAAAAGTTTTTTTAAGTTTGGCGTCTTGTTAAATTGTATGAAATCGATACTTTCGGAATGTTGCAAATTTGAGAACCAAATTGAGATTAATGCCACCAAAAGTTTCTACCCAACTTGTTACTGATTTTATGCATATTTAAATATTTCTGTTATAAGGTAAGTAATTCGGCAATTTTTATGCGAGAAAAGTATCTATGTTGAGATTCAAATCGTTGTTGTGTTTTTTTAACATTAAAAGTTAATAAGGTTGCAAGTAAACAGTATTGAAAAGTATATATGGACTCGTTATAATACATAGTTACCGAAAGACAAAATTTTATCAATCGAACATATTTCTGAAGGTTAATAGAAAATGTTTTCATAGAATTAAAATTTTTTGAACTTCTGTAATTTTTCAACATGTATATTTTTCCAACCAAGATCTCTTCTTCTTCTTCTTTTTCTTCTATGGCGCTGTAGCCCAAATTGAGCCTTGGCCTCCTTTATTTTTTGCCTCCACCCTTGTTCGTCTGTGGCTGCTCTTCTCCATATACGCATTCCTAACAGTGCTTGTCCGTCGCTGCTTACTGCGACTTCCCAGCGCTTTCTTAGCTGTCCAACCGCCTCTCTCCCTGTATTTTAGCGTTCAGTGCTCTTTTTGGTAGCCTATCCTCTCCCATTCTTATTCTTATCACATATCCGGCCCATTGCTATCTTTGTATTATAATGAAATCTGACAGGGTTGTTTTCTAATAAAGTTAATAAAATATCGTTCTGAAGCTATTGATTTGCGACATTTATGTAATTTTAGATTTATGATTTATGTAATATTAGAAGTCGAAACGCCAATAAAATAATTTTTAAAGTTAAATTGTGGCTTATTTCCCAATTACAATAGTAAAGTTGATAAAGCTCGTTGTTGTATCGAATACTGAAGAATCCGTTTTCCATAACAGGTCCTAGTATTCTCCTCAGTACTTTACTTTGAAATGTGTCAAGTTTATTTTTGGATGTTTCTTTCATGCTTCACTGCCATAGCATGCCATTGGTCGAATTAAAGTTTAACAGATTCTCATCTTTGTATTGCGGTGGACACTGCGTTATTATCTTTCGCATTTCTCCATCTTCTGATATATTTCGGCATATATTTCTACTCCCAGATAGGTAAACTTTCCAACCGTTTAAATGCCGCCGGTTTATAATATCTGTGAGGACATTATAATATTATGCTGTACATAATAGAGAAATTCCACGGTAGTTTTTCCACTAGAGTTTGTCTATTTTTTTATAGATCGGGCATACGATACTTTTCTTCCAGTCGCAGTCGTCGGGGATTTTCTCTTCTTGCCATATGTCTTTGATGAGCGCGTGTATATGACTTGCTAGGTGGTCGCCACCTACCTTATTCACTTATACGGTTCTGATGGAATTTCGGCAACTTCCTGGGCTTTATTGTTTTTCTGGGCCTTAATAGCTTCGAGAACTACCTCTCTATGGTTGGAGCTTCTACTTCTATATTTAAAATGGATTCTATATTTAAAAAATCCACTTATAACTGAAAAATTAAACGATTAAACATAATAAAAAGCAATAGGTCCATTCCTCGATGACTTATTTAATTACATAACATCAGTCAGATTTAACAAGTTGGTCAAAGTAAATTTTTAACGATGCCACGTCAATTAAGTAAGTGTGATAAAACGAGAATAATTTCTAAAATAGAAGATGGTTGGTCTGTCCGACAACTGGCTCAAGAGTTCAATAATATTTTCGTTGAACTGGCAACGATGCCCTAGAAATTAGAATGACACATTTGACAAGACCAACTTACACAACTTGAAAAACACGATTTTGGGTTATCAGAATTGTAGCAGTTTTTTATGACGCAAAGTGTACCATTAGTTGGTGTTTTCTGGCCGGAATCGAGCCTTGGTAACGGAACTTCCGGCGGCATTTCGATAGTAGAATTTGTGAAGGGATAATCTTCGGTAAATTCTTTAAACGTTCTTTAAAAATTTTAAACAAAGGTCATAACGTCCAAATTAGTCGAAACAGGTAGCTGGACCTGTCAAGGGAAACAGAATATTCCTATGTATGAAGCAATATGTCACACCTTTTTTGCATACGACAATGAGACACAATTGAAAACAAATGCTGTTCGTAAAGAGAATGTTGAAATGTTGAGTCATTAATAAAAAGCAAACTCACAAGCAAAATGGTTATTCTATTGTAATGTTAACGAACGTAGCATTATTTGAGAACAGATTCTGTTCAATATTAATTAGTTAAAAGAGAATAAGAAAACACAGGTACTTCTTTTCGTGACCAGACATCTCGTGCAGCGCGACCGTTCGTAACTACACAAATGCTAACGGACAATTCGTAACGACGACAGTTCGTATCTATACTTATTCGTAACAGACAATTCGTAACGTCGAAATTGAATTATTCTGTTTATTTTTGTTGACGTGGAAACTGTTACAATTAAAATTACGTTTATCAACACATTTCGAATTTCGTGGAGAAATAAACTTTTAAATTTGCCTTAAAATAAATATAATCTAGTAATGCAAATTGTATTATAGTAAACACATTATTATTAAATTGGTTTTATTTGTTTCATTATTTTTCATACTTAGTTTGACAACTTTAAAGAGAAAATTCAAGATAAAATTCTTTAAAAAAATTCTTTAGTTGTCATATTAACAAGAATATAATGCAAAAATATGTGTGCAATATATCTAAAGTATAGGAATGTATTCAAAATGCATTTTTATTAAATTCAGTAATACTAAATTTGCTAAAAAAATTAAATAATGGCGTTCGAATTGTACCGTTACGAATTTGTATAGTTACGAACTGACGCCGTTACAAAATTGTCCGTTACCATTTGTCGGATTACGAACTGTCGCGTTACGAGATGTCATGGAACCACTTCTTTTACCCCTCTTTTAGTTTTCTTTATAAATAACTAGATCTAATAAAATTTTGTCTCGTATATTACGTAAGATTTATTTATATTTACCTGTGATGCAAAAATGTATTTATAGTTGAAAAGACGTTAGCGCCGACCGGTGTCTCACTTCTTTCTTCACGTTTTTCGGAAGGACTCTAATATGTTGCTGTGAATTCAACCAAATGTTTTGTATGCAATACAATCGATTGTATCCCACAGTCTGCCACTGTCCCCCAAATACGCATTTAAATGAAAGACAGGAAATAATTTGGCATCAAGATAGCGCACCCCATATAACAAAGAGATATTAACAGCAACTGAATATTCGATTTCTACAAAAAGTATTGTGGAGCAGTATGATGGGCCCTACAATTTCCACCCTCCATTCTCCATGCTCGTATTTTATTTTGTATGGGACCATTTAAAATATATTTTTCTATTGTAGTTACTATAACAAAATAATTGTGTTTCACATCATAAATGAAGTTTGTACATAAATTGTACACAGTCAAACAATTCAAATAATTTATTTTCCATACTTTGTTATTTAAAGCCGCATTATTTTGCAAGTAAGTCGTGTTTCCAACACCAGAAGATCTGGTTAATTTCAAAACCAACTGTTTTAACAATATAGGCGCTCTCAATTTAACCACAATTGGAATTTATCGAATTTAATTGTTTTTACCACATACTGGTTAAAATACAGCTATTATACCTTATTTCGCGGATTTTGTCTGATGAGTGAAATCATACTAGAGGCACATTTTTTAGAGTTACATCTCTGTAACCAAGAACATCTTTTTTAATTCAGCACTTATGCAATTGCATTTAATTTTCGAAGTTTAAAAACTTGTGACTTATTGACCTGCGTACCAAAAAAAAGTTGATTATTAGCAAGCTAAAAATTTATTAATAGCTTAACGGTGTCTAGTCGGACAAACTTTGATGTACGGTAATACCGGAACAGGGAAAGTTTTAATTGTCGAACAGGTTAAAAATATGGAACGTCAGACTACGAAAACGTTATACCCCAGTTAATAGGTAAAAAAACATGAAAAAATGTTAAGCAGCGTTTTGAAGGTGCTAAACGGTAGATGAGTGATAACTGATGATAATTCCGTGAAGACGTACAGCTAATTTTTCTTCTTCTTTTTTTTAAACAGTTACAAAGAATGAAAAACTCAGTTTTTTGACGATAAAACGTTTTTTGTTTATTTTAGAGAAAACTGTTTCCAATAAATATTGTAGATCTTAAAAAGTTCTTTAATTTGGTGGGACACATATTGAAATATACAAACAATTGACCGAGATAATTGCAAAAAACCCTCATTTTTGCACTAATTTATAAATATTAATAACTTTATTTTTTGCATAATGATATATAATTTGATTACTTTAAATTATGCTATTTAATAGGCTATTTAAGTATGCCAAATTTCAACCTGATCGACCAAATAGTTTATAAGTTATTCAATTTGTTTATCCAAGAGAGCAATTGTTTATACAACTGTTCTTGCCCTAACAGTGACTCTAGAGATATTTAGCAAATCGCAATCAGTTATTCGAGACTCTATTTTTAAGATATATTAAAAAAAATTAACATTTTATTAAAATTGTTATTAAAAAAACCGTTTGAAAAAGGCCCTACTTTTTAGGTTATAAACAATTAGAATAACTTTGACAATTTTTATGTCACACGCTTGCATGTAGGCTCACTGAAAAGCTGATGAAAAAATACAGATTAAAAAAGAAAAAATAATTTTATATGAGTAATAGGAATCAAGTTAGTATTTTTTTAATAAATAAATTTTGCCTTGTTTATGAACATTAAGAGCTGAAAATTGAACATATTTTATTTATGGGAATCTATATTTTATGATCCAGTGTATAGATTGCATAGGCAGTGAAATAATAAACACTTATTATTATAACGGTATCGTTAACTGACGGTACTCGTGAAACACCACCAACGAAAGTGAAGGTGGGAACTGTTCGAGCTTCGCTTCCTTTTATGGAAAAAAAACTGCAATCAATTATCACCTTCCATAGCACGCGCAACCTTTTTATTTTAACTGGGGTAGCTCAAGTAAATAATAAAAATTGTGCAAATTTCACCTTCCGGGAAAATTGGAAAATCCCGTGAAAATAAATTGATTCAATTATACTATAAAATTATTGAATTTTAAGAGTATTTAAAAAGTATATAAAAGTCCTTTTGTTTTATTATAATTTAATTGAAAGAAGCTATTAATATTTGTCTAGGTAGGCATCTAATAAGTATAAAAAGAAAAAATAAAACATTGTTTATGAAACTTAATTTGATTATTCTAGTGAACATCTACAACTTCTAAACTTCTCGGCAAGTTACAGTTAGTTCATCGTCTACAAAGTCTGACTCGACGTCGTCAAGAACCACTGCAGCGCGATTGCAACATTTTTTCTCCTCTTCTTCCACTGCACAGTTTGTACAAAGATCCGTACAGTTTCTACCATATTTTTTACAGCCACATCTTGTACTTTTGCAACCCGTTGAACATTTACATGTTATTTGTTTTAATATCACTTCAGGAGTCAAACAATCTAAGGTTTAAATGGGTTCAAAATCCATATCAGTTTTTTTCTATCCATATTGGGTATGGGTAGCATCCAGTTTTTTACCTAACCAGTGTTGTAATTGATGATAAACGCAATTTTTTTCCCTGTATTTCTTATAAATTGTAAAAATCGTAACTCATTTAATGTCAATATGTTATTGTGTTTTTTATATGTAACATCAATTGCAGCAGAATACAAAGCAACAATAGTATCATATCCGTTTTTCATGATGTCGTCCTTGTTAGCATTCTCGTCATAAAAAATATTTATCAGATCTAAAAAGTTGTATCACACCCAGTAAAAATAATTAAGAACCCAACGGATTTTCTTATATGAGAATGTTTAAACCTATTACAACTAGAATAGATAGATAGATTGTCCTTTTTCGCCTTTTTTTTTCAAAATATATGTTATTGTCCGGAGCAGAGAGTTGCGTCAATATAAGGTTTGTTCCAACTCGATACAAAACCGTTCTTGAACGGTTACGAGTATGCGCAGTAACGAAAAATGTGTTACTGCGCATAATTATTCGTTATTGCGCATGCGCGTAACGATTCAAGAACGGTTTTGTATCGAGTTGGAACAAACCTATTTATTATGATTGTATCGGTATCATTACAAATTATTACAACAATCTTGTCAGGTTCATATGTATGTTCGTAAAGAGATGTCTGCACTATTAATACGTCTGCATCTTCATCTGCTACTTTAGATCGGTACCTAGATTTGTTGAGCTCTGCACATAAAAGTTGAATTAATTGTATTTTTTTTTAAATTGGGATTCCATTCTAAAAAATAAAACTAAGCTATTCTCACCTTCACATTCGTTGGCGATGTTTCCCGAGTACCATCAGTTTAACGGGTCAAGACTTTTTATTTTTTCACTGCATAATATGCAATATATGAAGTGGGTCATAAAATATAGATTTTCTTAAACAACTCATTCAATTTTCAGCTCTTAATGTTTATAAACAAAGGAAATATGATTTATTGAAAAAAAAATTCTAGCTTGATTTCTATTGGTCATATAAAATTCTTTTTACAATTTTAATGTGTATTTTTTCACCAGCTTTTCAGTGAGCCTACATACAAGCGTGTATCTTAAAAACTGTCAAAGTTATTCCAATTGTTTATAACCTAAAAAGTAGGGTCTTTTTCAGACGGTTTTTTTAATAACAATTTTGATAAAATCTTAAAAGATTTTCAATACACCTTAAAACTAAAGTCTCAAATAATTTATTGGGATTTGTAAAATATCTCCAGAGTCACTGTTAGGGCAAGAACAGTTGTTTAAACAATTGCTCTCTGGGATAAACAAATTGAATAACTCAAAAAACTATTTGGTCAATCTGGTTGAAATTTAGCACACTGAAATAACCCTTTAATTGGCATAATAAAAAGTAGTTAAATTAAATATCGTTGTGCAAAAAATACAGTTATTAACATTTATAAATTAGTGCAAAAATGAGAGTTTTTTACAATTATCTCGATCAATTGTTTATATATTTCAATATTTGTCCCACCAAATTAAAGAACTTTTTAAGGTCTACAATATTTATTTGAAACATTTTTCTCTAAAATGCACAAGAAACGGTTTATAGTCAAAAAACTGAGTTTTTCATTCTTTGTAACTGTTTAAAAAAAAGAAGAAGAACAATTAGCTGTACGTCTTCACGGAATTATCATCATTTATCCCTCATTGACCCTCATCTATCGTTAAAAACCTTCAAAACCCTGCTTAACATTTTTACGTGAAATCGATGATTTTTTTACCTATTAACTGGTGTATTACATGTATTTTGTCGGACAGAACTTCCATTTGATTTGTTACCATTTCATTAAACTCTCATGCAACTGGTAGTTTTAATGAGTGGAACACGAAGAACATCTTAAATGACAGGAATTATATTGATGATAAATAGCAGTCTGATTTTTGCATGAGAGTTTAATGAAACGGTAACAAATCAATGGGAAGTTTTGTCCGAGAAAATACATGGGGCATTTTCATAATCTGACGTTCCACATTTTTAAAATGTTCCACAATTAAAGCTTCCCCTGTTCCAGTGTTCCCGTACATCAAAGTTTGTCCGACTAGTGACCGTTAAGCTGTTAACAAATTTTCGGCTTGCTATTAATCAACTTTCTTTTGGTACGCGGGATCCAGGCCTTTAGTGTAATGACCAAAAAGCCTGGAAATTCTATTTTTGGATAACATTGATACTTTTCTCTCAACTGTGTCAATTAAAAATAAATAAGAAGAAGTTGCAACACATATTGGATTCACAAAGGTTCGTTGCTCAGATTTGGGAAGAAAGGCGAGGGTGGTTCTTTAAATATTCTTATTAGCTTGGAAATAGATCATTAATAATGTAAAGAGAATAGAAAAAGGAAAAAGCTACTAGAGCTAAACTACGACATAATGGATAAGATAAGAGAAGTAAATTATGAAGCAATACAGTGAGG
The DNA here is from genome assembly GCF_917563875.1 of Diabrotica virgifera virgifera. Classification (NCBI taxonomy): domain Eukaryota; kingdom Metazoa; phylum Arthropoda; class Insecta; order Coleoptera; family Chrysomelidae; genus Diabrotica; species Diabrotica virgifera. The sequence goes on from NC_065448.1 coordinate 73,756,218, forward strand.
ACGTTTAGGTTGGAACAAATTCATTTTCTCGAGAATGGACGATTCTGGAGATAAATCCCGAAAGAGCTTTATTTTTAAATTGTAATTTTTCGGCATATAAATAGTGAATTTTATGTATAAAAACCCTCAATTATCTTGCAAAGAAACGGCTTGCAGGATTTTTATAGATTTTGGTGTGATAGTGTTTTCTAATGCAGCCAATATTATAGTGGTAATTATCAGCATAAAAAACAGCAATAGAACTCTTCAGAATCCCGATTTTTGACCCTTCGCTTCGTTATCGGTCATTCGCTATCTGTATCTGTAGAGTGTACAGATAGCGAATGATCGATAACGAAGCGAAGGGTCAAAAATCGGGGTCCTGAAGAATTCTATTGCTGTTTTTACATTCCACTACTTTAAATTTTTCAACCAGAATATACATCGTCTTCCCGGTTCTCTTTTTTCTTGCACTTTTCCTTATGTAACCAATCACATCACGTTTTTTATTTCTTAGTATGTGACCAAAGTAGCTCATTTTTCTTTCCTTAATAGTGTTAAGTATGTTTTTTGACTTTTTCATCTTTCTTAATGTTTTCGTGTTTGTTACGTGTTATGTCCATGTTATTTTTTACATTCTTCGATAACACCACATGTTACATTCTTCGATAACACCAAAAATGGCAAGTCTTTCTTCAGATACGCCCGTGATTGTCCAGGCTTCGACTCCATATAAAACGACAGAGAATACGTAGCAACTCAATACATTAATTACTAATTAATTTTTAATTAATTCTAAACACATATTACAACTATTTACAGATCATATAGAAGAGGAATCTAAGTCTCGAGGGGAGTCTGATGAAGAAGCAGGAAATTAATATTTTAGCTCAGATGAAGATTTTGAAGAAGAAGTAAAAGATTCGGAAACATAATTAATTTAATTTATATTTTTATACTTTTCTACCTATATATTCCTAATAATAAAATTATCTTTTTCTATCATATTTGCAAAATCTATTGTATAGTACGTATTATTTTTTTTATTTAATAAAAAGGTTACCTAAAAATCTAAAATATATAATAATTACTCCACCATTTTGAGGTACAACAACATGGGTATCGCCAAGTCACGTGAGTTTGCTCGAGCGAACGGACTCGCTGTGCTAGAGGACGCAAACAGCTATGAGTATACGCTCTTTCTCACACTGCTGCTTACTTATAGCGCTTTCATTTACATGCACGCGTAATTTGTTTGATTATCTGGCAGTTAACCTGTTTTTTTAGAATATTTATATTTAATATTAAAAAATACCCTGTCAAAATAACAATTGCACCCCCCTGTCCGGAAAGAAAGTACATAGCTTTGCATGTATAGTTGTATATTAACTACTTGTTAATAGTATGTAGGTACAGATTCAGATGCAATCTTCTGAAGTTCAGATGCACCCCCTGAAAATAATCCTGGGGCGCCCATGCAAGCATCTTGCAGAGCTGAAATCTCTCGTAAATAGCCTGGCCTGTCTATTTTCTTTATATTTGAATATTTAAATTTATTCTGAAGCTATTTTCTTGTGGCATTTTTGCAATTAACTAGTTTTGAGGGGAAATCAGCCACAATTTTACTAAAAAAATTATTTTATAAACGTTTCGACGCCCAAATCGGGTGTCGTTGTCAAAATACAAAAAATATTAATGAATTAAACAGAAATGTTGCTTAGTAAAAAAATTCTTCTAATAATTTATTTAATCTGACTCATTTATATCGGCAATTCAGACATATATTATTATACATTTTAAAGTAGAAGACTGTAAAATAATATTGTCAATATTTATGAGTTGCGTTCCTGGGACGACTTTATTGAAAGATAGTTCATTCGATTACATGAAATCAACCCCAACTCAAGAATATCCGTCACAAAAAAATCATAACATGTCATCTGTCTTGAAAAAGACAACCACATGCAATGGTGACAGTAAAATTCTCGGTCTCTGGTGACGGATATTCTTGAATTGGGGTTGATTTCATGTAATCCAATGGACTATCTTTCAATAAAGTCGTCCCAGGAGCGCAACTCATAAATATTGGCAATATCATTTTAAAGTCTTCTACTTTAAAATGTATAATATATGTCTGAATTGCCGATATAAATGCCCATTAATGTTTTTTGTATTTTGACAACGACACCCGATTTGGGCGTCGAAAAGTTATTAAAATAATTTTTTTAGTAATATTGTGGCTTATTTCCCGTCAAAACTAGTTAATTTAAATTTACTTTAAAGTCACGTCAACGATATTTTTTGTAATAAAAATTTCTACCCTTTTTTAACTTTGGGGGGATTTTTGGGGAGAATAACCGCTACCTATCATGGAAGAGTTACCTGAAAATTTTTCAGATTGCCTAAAATACCTACTCAAAAATGAATGTCTAACACCTCTCATGCTAATTGTATATATGAAATTAAAAGGGACTGACAAATAAACAAATATACAACGCTTCTAATGGCGGTTTTTGACTCCTTTTAAAACACTCGATTTTTGTTTGGTGTTTAAAATTTGGAAGAGGTGGAAAATATTTAGGAACGGAATGTAAAAGTATATATAAAATATACATTAATATTCCCTACTCTGTCTAGTATCTCTACTGATTTTGATAAAAATTTATAAATATGTTATTACCAAAAAAAAAAAACGAAAACAAATTGAAACTTTAACCTCCTGTAACTTTTTCCGCAGCAACATTTTATGAAGCAATATTTAGTCCAATAGCCATATTATGGTCTAAATAACCCTAACTCTAGTCCATCACCCAATAGTTATAACTCACTCGGTATAAGAAAAGCAGCTTTTTTCAAAAGCAGTGAAATTAATTTCGTTAAAAGTTTTTGTGTTTGTATTTAGCTAACAATCTACACGACAATTTTCGAAAATTGTATTTGAAAATTGTGTCAGAAAAGCTGTTACGTTTACGAGTTCAGAATCACTGGCAACATACATACAGACTGTTAATTCATATTTACCCATAATTAATTAATCATCCTTTTAGCAAGCACTATGTGCTTATGCTAGAAAAAAGTTAAAAGCTTACACAAGTGGCAAAAACTAATTACTTTCAAAACTCACTTACGAACCGACAGAATCCGAGTCACAAATTCCTACTCATAAATATTTTCTTTGCGAAGCAATTTATCTTGTGCTTATGCATCAATTTAAATACTATCTTATCTGAGAATACACCATACAGAAAATCTGTTACAAAGTTCTTGTAATTTTCTATCTTGTCGTCTTCGTAAATTCCTTAAAAGGGCACAGCTGTCGTTTCTAGCTAAACTATTGAGTTGTTATATCGCCGGCGCCTTAATGCCCGTATAGTCTTCTTACTACTCCTTTTTGTCGTTGGATAATAAGTATTCCTATAAACTAGGAAATCTTGAAAATGTTCTTTTCGGCCAGTGGCTGTTCACATTACGCAGTTAGGTATTAAGGGGATAAAATATACTCTTGAATGAAATCAATAATTGAATATACTTATTCTTTTCGAAAAGTCTTACGAAAAAATACAAAAAAATATTGGGTTTGCAAAATTGATCTAATTGGGAAGATTATGAACATGTTTTGAAATGTTCATGATCTTCCACATAAATCTTCAAACACATAAATGGATATTGTATTGCGTTTCTTTTTAAGATTAGGTAGATGGATATATAGATTATCTGTGTCACTATCTATGACAGATAGTCATCTGTGTAAGCATTTGTTATTCTAGAATAATTCGTTGAAAGTCCTTGAAACAGTCTACGCATATTTTCTCTTCTTTTGAGCGCGAAGAATCCCATACTACTATTGGAGTAGATTTTGAAAGATCCCTTGGTTGGCTCAGCCGATTGGTCAATGTCTTCAGCCGAGGAAAGTGAAGAATGTGAAAGGAGAAATTAGTTCGAAATGGATTTTTGAGCCGTCCACAAGTGGTTCCCGTAGAATTCACAGGAAGCTGAACCTACCGGCATAGATTGGCTGTTGTCGCTATGTGAAGTCGATTGCATGATGTACAATTGATTTTGTGTCTATTGAAGAACATCCATGACGAATTTCACTCCATAATGTTGGATTTTTAATGTGAAAATCAGATACGCAGTACAAATAAATTGTATGACGCAGTTGTAGCCGGTAGGTATGTGGTGGAAGTTTCTGTTCTTTTTTGAAGCCCTATGTAGTCAAATATGGTCCAGTTTTAATAATATTTGGATTCCCCGATGAGATGTCTGGTTTTGTTCCAGCTTTTGTGCTGTTCCCATGGTCTAAGGTTTTCGTCTTCCCCTGTTTTCGTCATAAGAAGTCCCGCCCCGCCCACCTGTAGAATGGAAAGTAATGACTGTGTAGTGTGACAAGGTGTTTTTTTTAATAAGGTACAATACAATTATGTTTTTAAAAGAGATTTACTTTCAAGTAAATATGAAAATTCCAGTTGGTAAAAGCTTTTTAATATTTTTTAATAGAGATTGCTTTCAATATGGTAAAGTTTTTTGTAAACAGAATAATTGTAAAATGTTAAATATCCGAATATTATATGTTCTGTTTTGTTATTCTAGTTGTCCTGAGTATTATTTGTTTAAAAATAAAGCCCTAATAACCGATGTAAATTAAATAAAATGGCGGTGACATTTGACAGCTGCATGACTTTAAATTATGTAGGTCAAATTTTGTTTTAAAATACACTTCCCAATAAAGTTTAATAATTTTATAAACTGAAAAGTTAAAGTTTATAAACTGAAATTGAGTTTTAGTGAAAAGGAAAAAGGAAAATGGCATAGAAGCCAAGAATGCAGTTAAAAGTAGCCCGATTAGAAACAAAAGAGGAATCTCAAATGAATGTCCCCCATTTGGTGTCCGTAAGTAAAAATATGTGTCCAGTTAGTACCCAATAGTGAACAGGAGGATTTTTTTCCAAACGGCGTTTTTAAAATAGTAGGAAAGTCCTTCAGTATGTGTAAGTATCCTTTGCTTATTTGATAATGGTAGTTAGTCTTCTTAAAACCCTCTCATCTCCCTAACGATTCCATGACTCGCCAGTATTCATGTAGTTAATTTTATCCCTGACCCCATCTGAGCAGACATTTAAAATACTTCAATTGTTATTGCTGCCTTCGATACTTCCATTATCATTTTCGTAATACATATAATAACAGTCTCTCGTTTTATACCGCTAACACGGCTTTGGGATTGTAGCAGGGTAGTCTGCTATATCTAGGGCCTACGGTATACAAGGAATGCAACAGGGCCAGTGCTACGCTTTAACCGTCTATTATTACCCCTAGTTTTACCCAAGGTACTCATTTTAGACATTTTAAAAATGTCTAGCTGTTCTCGCCGGTGCTGGGAATCGAACCCAGGCCTACCTGCATGCGAGTCAGACATCCTACCGCCTGAGCTACGCCGGCTCTTGTCATTTTCTTGAGCTTTATAATTTTTATTGGGATGTCTAGATTCTTGATGTCTTCTATTAGGCTGTTAAATGATTCCTTGCAAATAACTTAACTAGACTAGGTCCCAATTATTAGATATACCTAACTCACCTTATAGATAGACAATCCGAAGAACATTTTTTCGTATTGACAAATATATGGATTTAATATAAAACACCACTTTATCCTTCATATTAAAACGACTTTGTATTTTTTACCTTTTTAAAAAAACACTTATGTCTAATATGTCCCGACGATAACAATGTATGTCAATTATTTCTGGAAGAAAGAAAAAAACGGAAAAACGTAGTTCACGTTGATACTATATTTGTTTATCAATTGCTACGTTGAATACCGCAACCACATTTCATCTAATTGATTTTGAAAATCAACGAACTGCTGTTTTATCGACCGAATGATAGAAAAAAACACGCAAATCATTACCACTAAAGCACAAACATATTAGCCTTTAGCCTCACGTGTCAGTCAACATTAGCGTAAAACCTAGTACATCGTTTTGAGCCAACAAAATACAGCGAACTCAACTGCAAATCCCTTTCCTCCAAGTTTCCTAGTTTCACCATTGTTCCTCCAACTTTAAGATTATAGCAGATAAAAACCTCTGTGTTATCGACTTTCCTGTTATCTGCACGAATTTCTGGAATAAAAAACTTGGCTAATAGCGTTTCCTTTGTTTTTGTGCAAATCAAAATTGCAAAAAGTGTTTTTCTCCTTTCTAGAGAAATGAAATAGGCTGATTTATGAGAACATAATTTTGTAGTTTCAGCATCGACTTTCGGCTCGGTCTCGATAATTGCCTAATCGATCCGGGCAAAGATAAATAGTTAGAAAAGTTGATAAGCCGAAGTGTTAATGGTGCCAGGTGTACCGTGAAAATAATTACTGGCGTGGGAGCCAAAGTGTTTACTTTCGAAAGTTAACACCTATTTATTAAACATAATCTCAGAACTTTTTGATTGATTCATGCTTTTAGATTCAAGCATAATAAATTCATATTATGTAAATAGGACTCAACCATAATTGTTGATGTAATGAAAATTACATTTTTATTATCTAGTGTTTGACGTTTCGATCTCCACTCCGGAACTCGTTCTCAAAAAAAAAAAATCGGGGAAGAAGAAAAACGCGTCATCCATAGAGCTCCATTTTCCCGGCACCTTTTGATTTCCCGGGAATCGGGAGTCGGTAATTTGGATTTCCCGGGAATTCCCGGGTATCGAGAAATTTAAAAATAAAAAAGAAGAAATTGTTTTTGTTTTCATTTTTCAATGCAATTAGTATAAAAACGTTTAAATTTGATTATATATTAAAAATGTTCAGAAAAATTCAACAATTTAAAAGAAAATTCGAAATTTTAAAGGAAATTTTATAAGTAGAAAACTTATTTTGTATCTAATCTGAATTTTCTTTGTTTTTATTATTTAAATATGTTTAAAAAAACATAAATTGTTGAGTGTTTGATCTTTCAGGCTGGCTCTTTTTTTGCTGAAGTTGAAAACGCATTTTCTGTTGATGTAAGTCTGATGATTTTTAGTGCAGGTCATTTTTTTACACTTCCGGTCAGCTGATTTACTCCAATATAATAACGTATTAAATTTCCTATGTACTAATTCTTCATAAACATAATTTTAATTGTAGTAAAGAAAAAAGAGGCGTTCTCACAAACAATTTATTTTACAACTGACGACCGGTTTCGCTGTCTACAATATTCACAGCATCTTCAGGTCACGGTAAAAGTAAAATTAAATGCTACCAATAACAAAAAACCAGAGTTAGTTAAGTGGTCTGGTTGAAATCAAAGGGTAATGATCAAGCCAATATTAAAGTATATATATTTATGCATACATATAAATACTAACATGTACGTAAATATGGTTTACAACCCTCACACTCACATACATGCATGCATTCAAATGTAGTGGCAACAAAAGTATGTTAAGTATAAGTATAAAATATACACTTACTTTCCGGTATAAGGGAAGAATATAGTAGTATTCAATATCATACTTTTTCTCTATATTATGCTAAAGGGAGAGACGGTAGAGGGACAGATTTGAATGTAATGTTTGCTCGTGGGGTACCCAACAGCGAATTATAGTGGAAATTTTTTGACGTTTACAATAACAGAACATTTTTGACAGACTGGTTTTTATTTGTTTACATAATTTAGTTTTGATTCATTTTCTATCACTTGTAGTTACTCAAAACTTATGTAAAATTGAAGAATATACTATTTTCTATCTTGAAATGGTATTCCCATGCAACTACAATGAGTAGAAATTACGAATTTGAAAGCCTAAATAATTGCTGACAAAGCTATGGTGCGCTATTAATCTGTTCATGCAGCTTTGGATTTTCAAATGCACATTTGGTGTGGAATTTTCTTACCGAATACCACGCGAAGTCAAATTAATATCCGGAAATTTTTTTTTGATCATGAATATTTTTAGAAAATTTTCAAAATATTCATGATCTCAAAAAAATTTCCGGAAATAATTTGACCTCTAGTGGTATTACTAGTGAAAATCAAGTTAAATTGTGACCTGTATAACTGGAAATTTTACTCTAAATAAATGTAAAAGAATAATTTTTATATTTTAAAAATAATTTTAATTATTCAAAATAAATATTTTTGTTATCATTCTGGATGCTTCCAAATGAACCAGATCGTCGCATAGACAAAATAATGCTTATGCCGTCTGATATGATACATTCTGATTTAAGGCCATAATTGTAAGGTTTAAAATGTATTTGAAAAATAAATATTTTAAGTGAAATCATTTAAAATGATTATTAAGCAGACAGACATAATAATTGTATCAGAATCATTAATTTATTCATTGTGAGTTAGTAATATAGTCGGTTCGCTAAACTCAGACGCAAATGGCTAAAGATTTTAGTACGTAACTTTTTTGTTTTTTGCCAATTTTGACAAAATTTGCAAAATTACTAAATATTTAGTAATTATTAACTATTTAGTAATAATTTTTTTGGCAAATTTTATCAAATTGGCAAAATTACTAGCTTAAATCACTAGCCAGTTGAGTCTGAGTTTAGCGAACGGACTATATCTCTGCTCATAATTTAAAGTCAAATATTTAAAAAAATCCCGGGAAATCTGTAAGAATTCCCGGGAATCGGGATTTTCATTTTTTACTGATTTCCCGGGAAATTTGTCCCGAGAATGTTCCGGGAATGCAGCTCTAGTCATCCAGTTCTATTTTGTCTCTTTGACCTCTTATCTCGTCCATGATGGATCTTTCCTAAGTTTGTGCTGGGCGACCTCTTTTTGAAGTTATACTTCTTTAGGCACGAGGGTGAATTTTTACATGCCCTGGCGCATGCGCACACTGACAGTATATTAGTCAATTATTGTTATATATGACAGTATATTTAGTCGCTCAAACGTTATACGGGATCGTATTGGCTGTTTAAATCATCTGTCAATAATTGTTGGAGATTATGGATCAACAAATGTTGTGTATATTAGTTGTTGTTGTTGTAATGGCAGAGAAAAAAGCAAGTTTATAATTGTAGTGACTTTTTAAATAGTTTTTAAAAGCGACAGGTACGTAATAACTGTAAATGTTTCAGTATCCTAATAAAATTACATAGGTACCTACTTTTTTGGAAAATTTAAAATGAACCTATCAAAATAGCATGTAATGCTTTGATTTACATAATTTGATTACCATCAAAATTTCTGTCAATATTCACCTAATATATTGTTTTCTTACTCTATGTTTTGTTGTATTTTAATATGTCCATATTCTACAAAAATCAAAATAATTTGGTTAAATTCAGAACTGTCAAAAGTTTAAACCGTTTAGTTCGTGGATCTTCCCACATGATGCAGGTGTCTCCGTGGATAGAAGTGTAAGATGAATGAATTCCAATACTAACTGCGCAAACATAAGCGGGTTCGAACACCAATAGAAACTTTTATTTTTTTGTTTTTTTTTATACATTTTATGATTTTAAGTATATTTATTATACAATTTTTTTTTTCAGAAAATACGTATTTAGTTAAAAAAAATTCCGACAATTATTGTTCAGAAATCATTTGTGACATTTTTCAATGTGTCTGTGTGTGTTTTATTATTTTATTTTTTTAATTTTTGGTACTGTTTTACTAAAATTTTTTGAAAAGTAGTAAGTATTAAAATTAGTTTATTATTTAAATCTATATATATAAAAGAAAGTCGAGGTTGTGTTAGTTACACCATTTATAACTCGAGAACGACTGAACAGATTTTTATGAAATTTTACATGTATATTCTAGCGGACTGGGAATAGGATAATATGGAGTTTCATACCCGTACGTCATAAGGGGGTTGCCCCCCTGATATATTTTTTAATTTTTGGAAAAACCCTTTTTTACTATTTTTATGAGATGTAGAAGCAAAAGATACATACAATCCTAAATTTTCAATTTTCTATCTCAGACCGTTATTTTTTAATAGCCATTTAAATATTTTACATCTTATATATAAAAGAATGTCGAGGTTGTGTTAGTTACACCATTTATAACTCGAAAACGACTGAACAGATTTTTATGAAATTTTACATGTATATTCTAGCGGACTGGGAATAGGATAATATGGAGTTTCATACCCGTACGTCATAAGGGGGGTTGCCCCCTGATATATTTTTTAATTTTTGGAAAAACCGTTTTTTACCATTTTTATGAGATGTAGAAGCAAAAGATACATACAATCCTAAATTTTCAATTTTCTATCTCAAACCATTATTTTTTAATAGATATTTAAATATTTTACATCTATACAAAAATTCTCCGGTCGCAGTGTTTGTTACCATACTCCTCCGAAACGACTTGATCGATTTTTATGAAATTTTGCAGGTATATTCGACTGGACTGGGAGTAGGTTGCTGTCTATATTTCATACCCGTATGTCATTAGGGGGTTGCCCATGACGCAGTAACTCTCACAATAGTGACGTGAAAAATATGAAATTAGGTAGGTAGACTCCTTGCTTCCGAGCAGAACCGTACTAAAATTTTTTCTCTAGCACAATCGGTGTCCGAAATACAATATCTCAAGCCGTAGCAATATTCTGAGGACAGAAGAAGAACTACCGACAAATTTCATAGAAGAGAAGTGGAACAGTTTAACGTTGAGACTCAAATTGGGCAAAATAAGAATTTTTAAATTTTGCGAAATTTTCAAAAAATATCTCTAAACGGAACCTAAGCAGGAGAAAAATTCTGAGCACACGAAAAGAACAAGCAGCAAATTATAAAATTTTATTTAATTTTAATTCATTTTGTTTAATTTTATTTAATTTAGGTATTTTATTTATTTTCGTTTATTTTATTTTTTTCATTTTATTAAATTTTATTTATTTTTATTAGACTATATTTTCTTTTATTTAATTTTATTATTATTTTTTAATTTATTTATTATTTTTATTTTATTTTTTTTAGCTTTATTTAATTGTATTTAAGTTAATATATTTTTATTTACGTTTATTCAATTTTATTTAATCAACACCTATAGACTTGGAATCTCCCCGAACCCAATCATAAATAGAGGGTTGTTTTGAATGTAGATATAATAAAGCTGTTATATTCATTATAAGATGAACAAATTTAAGATTGTAACTGCTGTACTACAAACTTTATTTTGTTACTTCTAACTAAACTTTATTATTTCAAACATCATGTGTAATTAATTAAAAATAATATAATAAACAATATTTTAAATCCAAGACTTTTCGTTAATAAACTGCTTTCTGGCTGCATCCCATATCTCCGGATTTTACAATATATAATCACATAGAGACGACGAAATAGGAGAAAGCAAATAGAGGACACTTAGGCCACGCATTTACCTTCTCTTCGTCTAGGAAAAGGACCGAAAGACAGTTTCTAAATACTCACAAATTGAGTAAAAATGAAAAAGATAAAAAAGGGTTCAAGGCAGGTTTTGTTTATATTCGATTCAGAGTTGGACCACCATCTCCATATAGTAACTATTTCAGCATCCTTATGCATCATCAGTGAAGATTATGCAGTCACAACTCTGAAGGGAATACAAACATTCTGCCTCTTTTAAAGCAAACCATCGCGATGCGATGAACCCGCCTTTTGAGACGCAAAACAGCGACATCTCTCGTATTACGAGGAAAACGAAAAGCCCTAGATACAAAGTTTACTACTTTTTAAACAATTAGAATAATTGAAATAAAAATATAATAAACAATATTTTAAATCCAAGACTTTTCGTTAATAAACTGCTTTCTGGCTGCATCCCATATCTCCGGATTTTACAATATATAATCACATAGAGACGACGAAATAGGAGAAAGCAAATAGAGGACACTTAGGCCACGCATTTACCTTCTCTTCGTCTAGGAAAAGGACCGAAAGACAGTTTCTAAATACTCACAAATTGAGTAAAAATGAAAAAGATAAAAAAGGGTTCAAGGCAGGTTTTGTTTATATTCGATTCAGAGTTGGACCACCATCTCCATATAGTAACTATTTCAGCATCCTTATGCATCATCAGTGAAGATTATGCAGTCACAACTCTGAAGGGAATACAAACATTCTGCCTCTTTTAAAGCAAACCATCGCAATGCGATGAACCCGCCTTTTGAGACGCAAAACAGCGACATCTCTCGTATTACGAGGAAAACGAAAAGCCCTAGATGCAAAGTTTACTACTTTTTAAAACAATTAGAATAATTGAAATAAAAATTTTGCGTCTCAAAAGGCGGGTTCATCGCATCGCGATGGTTTGCTTTAAAAGAGGCAGAATGTTTGTATTCCCTTCAGAGTTGTAACTGCATAATCTTCACTGATGATGCATAAGGATGCTGAAATAGTTACTATATGGAGATGGTGGTCCAACTCTGAATCGAATATAAACAAAACCTGCCTTGAACCCTTTTTTATCTTTTTCATTTTTACTCAATTTGTGAGTATTTAGAAACTGTCTTTCGGTCCTTTTCCTAGACGAAGAGAAGGTAAATGCGTGGCCTAAGTGTCCTCTATTTGCTTTCTCCTATTTCGTCGTCTCTATGTGATTATATATTGTAAAATCCGGAGATATGGGATGCAGCCAGAAAGCAGTTTATTAACGAAAAGTCTTGGATTTAAAATATTGTTTATTATATTTTTATTTCAATTATTCTAATTGTTTAAAAAGTAGTAAACTTTGTATCTAGGGCTTTTCGTTTTCCTCGTAATACGAGAGATGTCGCTGTTTTGCGTCTCAAAAGGCGGGTTCATCGCATCGCGATGGTTTGCTTTAAAAGAGGCAGAATGTTTGTATTCCCTTCAGAGTTGTGACTGCATAATCTTCACTGATGATGCATAAGGATGCTGAAATAGTTACTATATGGAGATGGTGGTCCAACTCTGAATCGAATATAAACAAAACCTGCCTTGAACCCTTTTTTATCTTTAAAAATAATAATAAAACCTCATTCACATCGAGCATTTTTTGTTTATTAATTACGAATTCCTTTTGTTTATTTTAAGTTTATTGTATACAAAAGTTTGTTTTTATCTATTGAGGCAGTACGAAGTTTGCCGGGTCAGCTAGTAAGATATAAAACCAAAGACAAAAACAATTAATTGCAAAATTTATATATTGCAAATTGAAAATTGAACATACTTACAACAAATAAAATACAACATGAGGAATTGACAGTTTAAGCTACTGCGTATGAATCCCAATTTTCTTAGTTATTCATTAAGAAATTCTTCTATTGAATAATATGGTTTTTAGATAGATAGGCTTTTGTCAGTTTTTTTTTGTCAGTACGGAATTTTGGGAAAGATGTTGCAGATTTTAGTTGTAAAGGCAGATGGTTGTAAAGTTTTTTTGCGGAATATAATATAGAATTCTTTACTAACTCAGTGCATGGGATCGGTAAATAAATATCAAAGATTGAATTTCTGGTGGAGTAAAGATGATTAGGCCTTGCTGGAAAGGCATGAAGGTGTCTACGAATTAAACAAACCGTTTCTAGAATATATAAAGATGGAAGTGTTAAAATTCCGAGATTCCTGAAGTAACTTCTGCAATTATAAATTTGCTATTATATTATATATATATTATATTGCTATATATTATATTGCTATTATAAACTAACATTAAATGATTCATTCGCGGATATTAAAAAAACCACAGTCAAGAATTGGAAAGAATGGTACAACAAATCTAATAAAGGGCAATTTTATAAAAATATTCAACCAGATATTCCAACTAAATGCTGGTTTAATAATTATCAAGGAAAAAAGATACTTATTTCTTATATGTGTAGACTTAGATTTGGACATTCCTTAGTTCCTGAACATAAAAATAAAATAGGATTAGCGGAAACAAATTCTTGTGAATGTGGAGAATTAGGATCAGCAGAACATATGATATTAAATTGTAAAATTAAAAAACAGGAAATTAATAATTTTATTGATCAAATTGTTAACTGTAGTAACATACAAAATCCTTTCAATTTACAATCACTTATTGTCAGTCAAAATATAAGTACATATGAGATCCTAATTAAACACATTCTTAATATTAAACTAAAATTGTGAAAACCTATATTTAAGATTCCTTTGTTTAACCCAATTGTGTACCTATTTTCCGTGGTCTGGTCATGTTTCTGTCTTTTGCTCTGAAAGACCCCTGAGCAACTGTGTTCCTCGTTAATTCCTCTGATCGTTAAAAAAAATAATATAATAATAAATAATTAAAAATAAAATAAAAAAATAAAAAAAAGAATACAAAAAAAATAAATAAATAGATAAAAAAAATAAAAAAAAAGAAAAAAATTATAATAAAAAAAAATGAAAAAAAAATAAAAAAATAAAAAAAATAATAAACAACAAAAAATAATAATTATATACATGATTAAATAGCACATAGTAATTAAAAATAAATACAAATGTAAAAAAAATATTGAAGTGTAAATAATTGTTATCACGGTAGATAATATGATATAATACATAGTCAATGCTTGTAAACATATGTCTCTAGAGCAAAATAAGTTCGGCTAATGGATTAAGTCCACAATCAAGAAAACCAAGGACACACACACACAAAACCTCATTCACATCGAGCATTTTTTGTTTATTAATTACGAATTCCTTTTGTTTATTTTAAGTTTATTGTATACAAAAGTTTGTTTTTATCTATTGAGGCAGTACGAAGTTTGCCGGGTCAGCTAGTAAAATATAAATAAACTGTTTAAAGTACATTAATTTCGTTGAAATCATATAATAGAAGTATAACTTCTTACCTGCGTACAAAGTACACACACATTCTTTTTTTCTTTTTCCTTGAGAATTTCCCTCTAGGGCACTTTTTGCAACACTGGAGCTATTATTCGGACTGTGTGGCTGATTCAAACCCACTTTCTGCACTTTATTTAATTTTCTACCCTCTTTTGTTGGGTCAGGTGTAGTAGATCTTCGTTTCTGATGATGTTTGGCCAGAAAAGACGAACAGTTCTTCGTAGACATTTATAAACAAAGACCTGCAGTTTTTCTGTAAGGGTTTTTATCACTTTCCTGGTGTCACATCCGTTGAGTAGAACAGCTGACATGGCATTTAATTGGAATATTCGGATCTTTATCGTTGTGGTGTACTGGCCGTACCTCCAAACTCATGCTGAATGCTTGTTGACGTTTTGGTATCCTCATACAAATATCGTTTTTTGAACTTCGGCTTTCTGTTATGGCACTTCCAAGATACGTAAAATTTTCCCCATTTTCAATCTTCGTGTTGTTAATATTAAATCCATTTCTTGCATCTATTCTCATGGATTTGGTTTTATTAACATTTATCTTCAAACCTATTTTATTGGCTTCAGTGGAAGTGTTTCCACTTGGTAATAGAGAGATATCGTCGGCATATTCTAGATCGCTAGGCTTGTACTTAACATCCATTTTATACTTCTTGTGTTGGAGTCTAGTTTGAAGAGAACATAGTCTACAGCTATGTTAAAAAGAAACGGAGAAAGCAAGCATCCCTGTGTTGATCCCATTGTGTGTAACGCTGCATTTCACCTCAGTATACAGGGATTTTATCATGGAAATTATTTTTTGCGGCATGTTTCTTGGTTCTTATATTTTCCATATATGCGGCATGAGATAAGCTGTCAAAGACACGCTCAAAATCGACAAAAACCAAGTATACAGGGTAATTGATTAGTGGGGTAAAGCTCAATAGATCCGCTATAGTAATAGATATCTCGAAAACTAATACATTTAGACATAGGGAATGTTATCTAAAAATTAAAGTACGGTAATGGTACTTTTGAATAGTGATATAAAATACAGGGTGTTCCATTTGAAATGACTGAGAAAATAATGTACTTGCGTTTTGACTCACCCTGTATTTGATATAAAGAAAATTAGCAATATCAATCATTCTTGAAAATTTTGACAATACGTAAAAAAATATGGCATTAATTAACCATTGCTGTTTTGCTTATTTTTATTTATGCAGGGAGTTGAACTTGTTACGATTTTCATATAAAATTGATAATAACTTTGTAAATACCCTGTATAGCACAACAAGTGATGAAGAAGCTAACAGGATTTCGAATTTAAAATAAAATATAGGGTGTTATATTTAAAAAAAAACATAAGTTTGCTCTGCCACTGTGTTATCGAACACACTGTAACATTCTAACTAATTTTATAATGTGAAGATCAAAGGTGGCTAAAATTTTTGTTATTAACTTTTATTGCTATCTATTACATAGCGGATCTATTGAGCTTTACCCCACTAATCAATCACTCTGTATAGTAGGGTGACCAAACGTCCTGTAAAAACGGGATTGCCATTGTCCTGTTTTTAACGATTTGTCTCTTGGTCTCTAAAAAGTCTGCCGGGATGGTCCTAAATTGGTCATTTGGTTGATTTTCTGTAGCTGACTATATTTTCTCTCTTTAATTTTTCTTCAATTTCGGCATTTGTTTTCTTTCTTATTTCTCCCTCTCTTGTTACATTGTGGTCCAGTGTTGTAGAGATGTTGAACAAGTATCTATTCATTACAAAGTACTCGTTACTTACGAATACCGAAAGTAACGATTACTATACAGAGAGGCAAATCGTTACTTTGATTACTCTGATTACTTCGTACCAATCGTATCAGAGCGAGTAACGACTATTGTATCTACTTTGATTACTTCGTACAAATCATATCAGAGCGAGTAACGACTATTGTATCTACAACCAGTACACTTGATTACTTTCTACCAATCGTATCCCAGCGAGTAACGGACGGGACCGGTAATTTACGAGTGTTATCGAATATCGTTATCGGTATGAAGCGTTTTAAGGGTGTGAGCCTCAGAGCCTCACACTGTGAGGGTGAGGAGAAGATAGAAGATGAAACAGAGAAATGTATAATGGAGGTAAAATATGTAATGTATGTCATTAACAAAGATCGAATGCGACAACCCTACATTTTTATCTAGATCTATATCTATACCTAAACAAAATACCTACCTACTAATAGTACTCAAATACAAAAGTAATCATAGTAATCAAAGTAACGGATACTG
Source organism: Diabrotica virgifera virgifera (assembly GCF_917563875.1). Classification (NCBI taxonomy): domain Eukaryota; kingdom Metazoa; phylum Arthropoda; class Insecta; order Coleoptera; family Chrysomelidae; genus Diabrotica; species Diabrotica virgifera. The sequence goes on from NC_065448.1 coordinate 73,773,228, forward strand.
TAAATGATTACTTTATACAAAAGTAACGATTTATAACGAATACTCGAAAGTAACTATAATCAACATCACTACAGTGTTGTTCTCATTATTTTTATTTCAAATTTCAGAAGGCTATTTTCCTCTTTGTTTTAAAATTGTTTTATTTTATGGTTTTGTCTTTTTCAATATCCCCCAGCGAAACCAGTCATTTTTCTTTTGTTTATTTGTTGAGTTGGCGTAACTCAAGACCTACTCAGTCTTTAACTGAGACTACTGTAGAAAATAGGACAATTCATAGCTGACCATTGCCGGTCGCCGATTGCAATAATGGTTAAATTGTCAAACTAAATCTTATTGGGTCAATATTGACCCACCATACCAGTTGAGGGTTAACTAATAGAAATGATGGCACAAATGCTATTTCTTCTTCAGCAGCGGGCGAGAATTAGTATCCACAACTTAAGAATCACTAACACACCAAAAGATCCGTTGCCAAATCAGTTTAGAGGTATCGCTCAGATATGATGTAGAGTGCAGCGGTGCAAAGCAGCTGGAAGTTAATGAAGAATTTTTGAAAATTTTCTCGTCTTTTAAACGTCGAAAACAGCAATCATGTTGTCGCTGTTACTTTTGCCAACAATAATATAACTGAGGAGGTTAGAAGTAAAAGGGTTTATGTGCACTTCTTTGAAATTTTACTGTAAGTACAGATTCGCATACTTAAATGGTATTAGAACTTTTTGGTAAAACGATTTAAGCATATTTCGCCCTATAGTCGCCATCTATCGCCATTACATTTAGTTCACTGAAAACAATTGCAGTTTGCTTTGGTAGTAAACATGTTTAACCGTGCGCTTGAACCGTTTTACCACAAAACTATTTTTAGTATTCTGTAAAATCAAATAGTAATAAACGGGTTTAAGCGCGCTTGAACCATTTTACCACAAAACTATTTTTAGTTTTCTGTAATGTGTAAACCCGTGTTAATACAGGATTATTTTTTAAGTAAATAAATATTAGATTTGTGACCAATGTTGAAGACTAATTAAGTATTATGCAACGTGCCAGTTGTAGTTACACTGTGGATAACAGCTGTGACAAAATGATTAGTAATATGTCGTTAACATCTGCACTTAAACCGTTTTACCAGTAACATTAATCCACACCATGTACTAATTCAAGTACCTTTTTTTAATAATTTAAATAAAAAAATATAAAAAAAAATTTTTAGGAAACGCTTTTCTTTAGTTACGAGTGACTAAAATTAAAAATATAAAAAAATCAACTAAAAATCAAAAAATAAAAAAATTCAAACACATTCGTTAAAGAAAAGCGTGGGGCGAAAACCGTTTATTCGATGAAGATGCGCCCCACGCTTTTCTTTAACGAATGTGTTTGAATTTTTTTATTTTTTTATTTTTAGTTGATTTTTTTATATTTTTAATTTTAGTCACTCGTAACTAAAGAAAAGCGTTTCCTAAAAATTTTTTTTTTATATTTTTTTATTTTTTACTTTTTAGTCTAACAGTTTTCAAACATTAAAATATATCATGATTATTAAAATATATGTATAAAACATAACATGATTAACAAACATGAAAATTAGTCGGAATCGGCAAAAAAAATTAATCTTTATTGTTTATTTATGAAGCATAATGTAAACAATTAACGTAAAAAGTGAAATTATGTATAGTTCATATAACTAGCTACAATCTCTAAAACTTTCAAGTTTCTTTATTGTAAAAAACAAGGGAATTTAAGAATTTTCCATTAAAATCGTGTTTTTTTATTTAAACAATTAATAAACATGAAAAAAATTTTATTGACTATTGGTGTATTGTTCCTGCGAATGCATATGTCTGCAAATTTTCATTAATTTTCTTTGAAGAAAAGGCAGTCAAATTAACGTCTAAATATTTGACACAAACGAGTGAACTAAAAGAAAAGTGTTTAATAATAAATTACATACATTCTTCTTTTTTGTCAAATAATTTAATTAAAAAATTATTTTTGGACACCCTGTACAAATCATTATATAAATTTTTATATTACTGAATAAAGAATTGAATGACCTTTCAAATGAGCTATCGCACGTCTCCTATCCTCATTTAAAAAAACCATCGATTACGTCATCGCGCCCAGATGGATGACGTCATTAGTATGACATATATGCCAAAATATCGTAATTTAAAAATAAAAATCGACCTCTTTCGGGATTTTTCCTTAAAGTCGCCTTTTTACGAAATAACGAATTTATTCCTTTCATTTGCATCGTACTGTATAAACAAATATATGAGTGTTCAAAATTTAAAACTTTATTGTTTATTTATGACGCATAACGTCAATTAACGTAAAAAGTGAAATTATGTATATGTTATATCATTAGCTATAATCCGTAAAAGTTTCAAGTTTCTGCATTGTAAAAAACAAGTGAATTTAGGCCTTTTTCCATTAAAATCGTTTTTTTTATTTAAACAATTAATAAACATAAACAAAAATTTTTTGTTGTCTATTCGTGTATTGTTCCCACGAATGCATATGTCTGCAAATTTTCATTCATTTGCATGGAAGAAAAGGTTGTCAAATTAACATCCAAAGATTTGACACAATCTATTGAACTAAATAAAAGCGTTTAAAAATCATCGATTACGTCATCGCGCCCAGAAGGATGACGTCACTAGTATGACATATATGCCAAAATATCGTAATTTAAAAATCAAATCGACCTCTTTCGGGATTTTTCCTTAACCCTGGATTGCTACACTTATTTTCTAAACTCATTCTGCTACATCGAGGTACAATGGTACCCCAAATAAAATCGACCGAAAATATTTATATATGTATGTTTTAAGAAATTATGACAAAAACAATCTTAAGATAACATGCTAAGAATTTATTTTGTATACAAAAATATTTTATTATATTATTATTCACAAGTTTATTTTCATATTTTCTACACCCACTACTGCAAATTGGTGTAACTTACAAACAAGGTTGGGGTACAAGTGTACCCCAGGTAGCATTCCAGGGTTCAAGTCGCCTTTTTACGAAATAACGAATTTATTCCTTTCACTTGCATCGTACTGTATAAACAAATATATGAGTGTTCAAAATTTAAAACTTTATTGTTTATTTATGACGCATAACGTAAACAATTAACGTAAAAAGTGAAATTATGTATAGGTTATATCATTAGCTACCATCCGTAAAAGTTTCAAGTTTCTACATTGTAAAAAACAAGAGAATTTAGGCCTTTTTCCATTAAAATCGTTTTTTTTTATTTAAACAATTAATAAACATAAACAAAAATTTTTTGTTGTCTATTCGTGTATTGTCACCGCGAATGCATATGTCTGCAAATTTTCATTCATTTGCACGGAAGAAAAGGTAGTCAAATTAACATCCAAAGATTTGACGCAATCTATTGAACTAAATAAAAGCGTTTAAAAAAGGAAGGATATAGTTAGAGTAATAATATACCCTTATATTTTTATCATTTTATAGTACATTGTACACTAGACATATTTTAGTTTAATGACTCCTAGAATTTATAAAACTCAAACAACTTTGAAGCTGATTATCTCAGAACTATCAAAACTGCACTTAAACCCTTTTACGTCTGGCCCCCTCAATTATGAACTGAAATGAATAAGAACAAACTGTTATTTTATCACACTGAAAACGTATTTAACCAATTCTCTACAAACATAATTCAATGTTGACGACTTTCAATATATTGATTGACAGAAAGTGTAATTCAATTATTGCATGAAACTAGTTTTAATACTTAGGCGTATCAGTGGAACAAGTAATGATGGCATGCGAGTAGCCTTTATGAATAACAAACATTCTATTGTACTCAGTCATAACAGAATTACTGTCCATTTTAAATTGTGTATAAAATCATGGTGTTATTTGCAATTGAGACATTGTAAGTAGTTGTTATTTGCTTTAGAAAATGTATTTTTAAATTTTTATTGGTAATATACCGGGTGTCCACTTATATGTTCCCCCATTTTAACTGCCTATAACTTCTAAACGGCTCAAGATAGAAATATGCGGTTTTCGCTGAAATGTTTTATTTTAGCAAAAGTTTTGTCTGAATGGATTGAATTTTTTATATCGCTTTTAAATACGAAAAGAAAAATGGCGGATTTTTGAAAAAAACGTTGTTGACTTTTTTTTAATAGAACACCCAGTATATTTTTTTGTAAATTGAAAGAAAGGTCATTCACGTATCCAGCGATATAAAGTTTTTCAAAATCGGTTGTCAAATCACTGAGTAATTAATTTTTAAAATGAGAGGTGCAACGTGGATATCACATACCTAAATAACATAATATGTGATTTCCACATTGCATCTCTCATTTTAAAAATTAATTGGTCAGTCATTTGACCACCGATTTTAAAAAAATTTATATTGTTGGATAGGGAAGTGACCGTTTTTTCAAGTTTTTAGGTAAATGACCATTTTTTATGTCGCTTTTAAATAAAAAATGGCGGATTTTTGGAAAAAAAAACGTTGTTGCCTTTTTTATTGAAACACCCAGTATATTTTTTTGTAGCTTGAAAAAACGGTCATTTACCTATCCAGCGATATTAAATTTTTTAAAATCGGTTGTCAAATGACTGAGCAAATAATTTTTAAAATGAAAGATGCAATGTGGAAACAACATAACATAATATCAGTTTGCTTAGTTATGTTATTTAGGTATGTGATATCCACGTTGCACCGTTCATTTTAAAAATTAATTACTCAGTGATTTGACAACCGATTTTGAAAAACTTTATATCGCAGGATAGGTGAATGACCTTTCTTACAATTTACAAAAAAATATACTGGGTGTTCCATTAAAAAAAGTCAAAAACGTTTTTTCTTTTCGTATTTGAAAGCGATATAAAAAATTCAATCCATTCAGACAAAACTTTTACTAAAATAAAACATTTCAGCGAAAACCGCATATTTCTATCTTGAGCCGTTTAGAAGTTATAGGCAGTTAAAATGGGGGAAAATATAAGTGGACACCCGGTATATGGTATTCACTGCTCCTAGAAATTAGCGCCCCATCCACAAAAACAAGAAAGAAAAGCGATTCATAGGTGTTTTAAATTTAATAGTATTCATTTTTATCTTTTCTTTAAAACTCAAAGTCAATTTAATTTTTCTCAAACTCCATACTTTTCCGTCCTAATCTTTTAAATTTTTCTACAAATAATGGAAAAAGTCATTTGCAAACAACAAAAATATACTATTAGAAGTTGATGAAACAAAATATTTTTGCATCATGTCACTTCACTGGTTTGTGCACTGAATCCCTGAATTGTTCTCTCCAAAATAGTTAATTAAGTTCTTCTACATTTTATATATTCTGCTCTATAAAATGTAGAAGAACTTAATACGCAATTCGTTTCGTTTTGTACAACAAATTCAGTAGCTTTCATTCAAATATATTTTTCAGTTGCACAAAGTAAGTATATTCCAATTATAAACTATGTTCTTTCATTTTTGTTATATTTTTATAATTTGGAAATTCATTTTTTACCAAAAAAATATTTTAATAAAGCTTTCTGTTCTAAGTTTTACTAAAACATACAGTTTTGAGTTTGTTTCTAGATATTGTTTTGATTTTGCAATTAAAATTAATTATTAGCTAGTGTATTTTTTTTTCTATACAAATACTTTCAGTAGTACGTGTGAAAGGTTTAAAGCTCAGGTATTAAAATAAAGAGCTGATTCCTCCTTACCGAAACCTCCTTACCGAAAACTGATTCGATATTTTCTTGATTATTTCATTCATAGGAGATTGTGACCAATAGAAAGCTACAGAAATAAAAAATAAACTGATTATTTTTTGATGATTTTAACTTCCAATCGTATAGTAAGATATTTGATCACGTGTTTAATTCTGTCCAAAGAGATTAAAATTATACTGAGAATTATCTACTGCAGAAAATTACCGATAGAATTTTTTCAAGTAGATTGTTTCTGTTTAATGGCAACCAGTTTCCTAGTTTTGACAACTGTCACATTAACCTAAAACACTTAAATAAAATATGGTTCCTTACTGAGTTACAGGGTGTTTTATCTAAAAATTTAAAAACTATTTTTGCTCAGTATTTTAAAACTATTCGACGTATTCATTTCATACTTGGCAGAAAGTGCGACTACTATACACCCTACTAAATTATGATAAACAAACGTTTCTAGCTACTACCAGTGGCGTACGACAGGGGATGGTGAATGGTTGACCCTTCTCAAATTCTACGCCACTGGAGGAATTACTATTTTAGTGCCATTTTTAGATTCTCCAATACTTTCTACGTAAATAATATATTCTTCATTGGTAACGATAAAGTCATTAGTTTTCGAGATATTTGAAGTTAAATATGAAACGGCACAGTTATTTTGATTAATTTATGATAATAAATATGATTCATATGATTAAAATTTAAAAATTATTTGTACCCAGTACTTTAAAACTATTTGGCGTATTCTTGTCATACTTGGTATAAAGTGTAGGTACCGTACACCCTACTAAATTAAGATAAACAAACGTTTCTAGCTACTACCAGAGGCGTACGACAGGGGACAGTGGCAGGTTGACTCTTCCCAAATTCTACGCCACTGGCAAAATTGCTGTTTTAGTGTAATTTTTTGAATTTCCAATACTTTTTATGTAAATCAATTTCTCTTTATTCGTAACGATAAAATGATCAGTTTCCGAGATATTTTAACTTAAAAATGGAGCGACACAATACAATAATCAAAATGACCGTGTCGTTTCATTTTTAACTTCAAAGATCTCGAAAACTAATGACTTTATCGTTACGAACGAAGAGTATATTATTTTGATAGAAAGTATTGGAGAATCCAAAAATTGAACTAAAATAGCAATTCCGCCAGTGGCGTAGAATTTGGAAAAGGTCAACCATTCACTTTCTCCCGGCGTACGCCTCTGGTAACAGCCAGAAACGTTTGTTTAACATAATTTAGTAGTTTGTATAGTACCTATACTGCCTGCCAAGTATGAAAAGGATACGTCGAACAGTTTTAAATTGCTGAGAAAAAATAGTTTTTAAATTTTTAGATAAAACACTCTGTAACTCAGTAAGGAACCACATTTTATTTAAGTATTTTAGGTTAAATCTTCATATTTTGTGCTAAGGTTTCTCCAGTTACTATATGGACAATTATTAATGAAACACCCTGTATACGTATTAAAAAATAATCGTACGAATATCAGACAGTAAGAATAAATAAGAAAATAATGCTTCATTTTTACTCAAATTTGTTGTCATTTACAACAAATTTTCGAAAAACTGTCGCATTATTTTCAATTTATTCTCACTCTCTTGTGATATTATACCCGATTATTTCATTCATAGGAGATTCTGACCAATAGAAAGCTACATAAATCTAAATTAAATCGATAATAATTTTTGATAATTTCCCGTCGTGAAGAATATTACGTCAGATACCCTTCGTTGCTACGAAAAAATACATTCAGTGACATTAATGACAATTAGTGTTTTAAAAATTATAAAAGTGATGACTTTCAACCGTCAAATTAATATTTATAACAACTGTGTGTTTAATTGTACTAACTTGTACTTACATAAATAAATTACAATAAAATTTTGGTGTTGAACAGGCTTAACAGTTTTATTCATGAAATAATCGCAACAAATTACACTCGATCTCTAAAATCAGGTTTCATGTCTCTTGTCATTTTCCATTATACGTGTATGTTGTTCCCGTACTTTGTACTATTTGTTTTATTCTCTTCTCTTCGGTAATTATTGGTATTTCTTGTGATGAGTGTTTTTTTGTCTGTTGTTACCTGTAAGTTCTTTAACTCTTTTATGTAGGTTTTAAATCTCATTTGTGTTGTTCTTCCAGTTAATGGCGTTCCTCTTTCATCCATTTTTTCCTTAGTCTTATTATTTTAAATTTTGTTTTATTCCGAAGTGTTTTGTACTCATTTCCCTATTTTTTATATTTCTTTCCGTTAATTAGTTCGAGTATTGAAAATGCTTATAAATATTTTATAAGCTGCACACAAGAGGGCTACTTAAATGTTTCTGAAAAAAGACCGCCGATTTCCGGTCTCTTATTGTTTCATTGCGTCCGTATTGTTTGATCTTTTTAAGAGTCGGAGTTCTCCATTCATCTACTCCCTCGTTAAGCCCCAAATCCACAAACTTGTGATTTTCTTTTGTACTTTAGCGAGCTTGAAAATATATTTTTTAAACTAATTTTACTTGTGTGGTTTCGTTAATTATTTTTGCTTCTTGGTTTTTATCCAAACTCTTAGAAGTTTGTACCTTCCTTTTAGGTTTATGAGATATTTATATGCCCTCCTTGTATAAAAACTTAAAATTTTCTTTTTTATCTTCCACAGATTTCTATACTTATTATTTCTTATATAATTACTTTTGAATTTTCTTTTTTTATCTTCAACAAATTTCTTAAAAGTTGTTATTTTTCTGCTTATGAGTTTCACGTATTTCTTGTTTGTTTTGTTTATTTCCTGTATGTCCCGTTTATATTCCTTATTTTTCCATGCTGCTAGGTCGTTCTCTTCATTTTTTTTGCCTCTGACGTTTGTTGCTGCTTTTATTACTTTTGTCTTTACTTCTTTCCAGTGCCTTTCGCTGTGTAGGATTTCTATGTTTATTAGAGTTATTTCTGTATCTGAGTTCTTCTTAGCATTTCAAAGTCCTAGTTTTTGGACTTTTATTTAATTTTATCTCTACCAATAAGTCATAAAATCCACAACATACTCCACTTGTATTGGGTATATAAAATTAATAGTTTCTGTCATCAATAAATACCTAGTATGATTAAATTTAATATATTCACTCTTGTATAGTGTATTACCTTATTAATAGATACAACAAATCGATATTTGACGGAAATATGCAAATGCGATGTAACAGGTACCTAAAAGCACGTTTGTTGGTATATGTAAAATACCAAATGATCTTTCAGATTACATTTGCTTACGACAGTCAGAAGACACAAGAATTGAGAGCTCTAAAAAAGGTAAGTATAATACATATGAGTCTAGGTCAACGTGGCCTTTTTAATTCTGATGGACAAACATAAGTAGTATTCTTTATGTATTTTTGGCTGCTGATTACCAATTTCGAGGCTTTCAATTCGAGTGGTCAAAAAATTGTTATAAACAATTTAATTGTTTATGAATTGTTTATAAGGCTATAGGTCGTAAACTGAAAGATAAAATTTTTTTAAATGAAATTTGTTCATTAATGAAATCCAAAGAAAATGGCGTTTACTGAACTTAAATACAATAATTAGAACTTCATTCAATAATTAGAACTTAAGATATTGTAAAATTAGTGTATAATGCAAATTTCCAATTACAAAACAAATATTTTTCGAAACTTTTTCGATCGTAACTCGGCTTCTATTATACGCATGCAAGTGAGCTTTATTTACAAGTCTCATTTTAAAGCTTGATTCACAGACTTTCAAACAAAGTTTGTTAAATTACTTGATCTTTATTTGTACTAAAGTTATACCCGTTTGAAGTTATCATTTTCTTAAAACATTTGTACATTAATTTGTTTATAAGGGTTTTAAGCAAAGAATAATAAACATTTATACTTTAATTAACAATGATGATAGAATAACTCAAAAAGCTACGCCTTATAAAATATTATATTCATATTGGCTAATCATGTTTTGTCTTTTTAGATTAAAAATATTGATGTCAAATTAAATTTTCAAATATGCAATTCCAAAATGTTTGAACAAATAATGTTGAAATCGACGATTAAAGCAATGACACAGGTAATTCCAACTCAATCATAAACGAGTACAACATAGGTACATGTGAGTTTGTGGTTTTTATATTTATTAAAAATTTTATGTTGAAATTTCGCTTGCAGTTTTATTTGACATGAGACAAATGAAAATGATCCGGTGAATGACAGAACTAACTCACTTTTCAATCGGGAAAATAATATTAGCTGACTCAAAGTACCCCGCACAAACCTTATGGAAATTAGGTCCCAGTGGATTTCGTTTATACTTTGGAAAGATACTCTTTGACGCATCCTGATAAAAAGTTCTCATGGGCACAACTCAATCGTATGAAGGATTTTCAAGATATAGAGGCACAAACTCGGAAAATTATAAGATTTACTGGGTATTTCAATTCCCTGAGTTACTGGTTATCTGGCAAAATGTAGAAGTTTGTATCAAGGAAAAGTACTAGTAGTCTAGGATTTTTTCCTGGCTATCCAATGGCGACCTTTACTTTGACCTTGATTTTCAACGGACGTTGATTGATTGATTTTCTAGAGTTTCGAGGATTTTCGGCATTTAATTGATGCAAATGAATTACTGGAGGGTTTTTTGAGGTCGCTAAACACGAATATGCCACCAAAACCGACTCCCGGAACACCTGGTTTCCAAGGTCAATGAATGGCGCTCCTCGAGTTTCGAGGGTCTTTGGTACTATATTAATGCAAACGGGTTAGTGATAGGTTTTTGGGGTTACTGAACACAAATACGTGATCAGCACAGACACAGGAGCACCTGGTGCCTAACACAGGTTATCTTCTGGAGTTAAAAACCTAAGAGTAATCCATTTGATTCCTCCGTTTGATTCCTCCGAATCTCCAGAAGATAACCTGTCTTAGACACCAGGTGCTCCTGTGTCTGTGCTGATCACGTATTCGTGTTCAGCAACCCCAAACACCTATAACTAATCCGTTTGCATTAATGAAGTACCAAAAACCCTCGAAACTCCGGGAGCCCCTTTCATTGACCTTGGAAACCAAGTTCTCCGGGAGTCGGTTCTGGTGGCATATTCGTGTTTGGAAACCTCAAAAAGCCCTCCAGTAATTCATTTGCATCAATTAAATGCCGAAAACCATCGAAACTCTAGAAGATGACGTCCCTCGCAGTGGCCCTGGCCACCACATCCTCTGGAGGTCAATTCTGATGGCATATTCGTGTTTAGCGATCCCAAAAACCCATAAGTAATCTGTTTATATCAATTTAATACCGAAAACCCTCGAAACTCTAGAAAATGACGTCAGTTGAAAATCAAGGTTGTAACGAAAAAGCGATGGACTACCCCAGCTAATTGAAACAATATTCGAAAATATTACCTCAACTAACCAAGATAGCCATCGTTACACCCTTAGCTTAGCTCAGTCACTCAGGTGTGTGTTCGTCTTGTCCTAACCTTAGAATGAACTCTGAAAATTGGAATGGAAGCAAACAAAACATAGTTTTTAACTAATCATGTTTATTGTTCATAAAGATATAATAAATAAAATGACTTAGTAAATTGCATTAACAAATGTATTCAAATTCTTGCCAAAAACTAACAATTCTGGATTATACTTATAGCTTTTGGTAGCTGATGGTATCTTCCTGATGTCGTATGGTTCTGCTGTTGTAGACTTCTCGTAGGCCTGGGCGGATCTTCGGCCCAAGGCCCCTGCAGCTAGAGGTGGTGGTTGTGCAGTCTGGATGTCATTGTCTTCGCCTTCAAGTGTGCATCACCGGTGATGTGAGGCTTAAGTTCCCGAAGAGGGAAAGGTTGATCTCTTTCCAAAAAACTATAAAACAGAGACACATATCAATCATCAAGAAGAAAAACCAAAATATACCTTTGCCAAATAGTATTCAGAAATAGTAATTGGCAAGGGTAAATTACATAGAATTTAGATGAGAATAGTTAAAATTCTGATTACCAAACGTGCATATTAATAGATGAAAAGAAATATAGAAATCAAACACATGTAAATTAAAAAGATTTGAAACTAAAATATTAGAACACATGGTCTGACATTGGAAGTTAGGTTAGATATTTATAAAAAATGTTATAAGAAGGAATGGAATGGATGGAATATAATGACTGTAAGAAATTATTAAAAAAAACTATTTGTAGCTCACCCCAAGAGGAAGATGATTTGTTGAAATAAAATGATTTATTTTTGAAGCTGCTTTTGCTTTTTAAAACATTTCCACCTCCATTTTGAGAATGAGATATGGGGGTTGTCATTGTCATTGTCATTAAAATGACATGACAACGAACCTTGGACGAAATTTGAAATCACGAACATGGAACACAAGAGATGATACAATGTAAATAGGGTTGCCTATTACAGAACGAGCGCCAACCGATTTTTATTAAAGGGGAAAATGGGTAAACCAAATAGAAGAAGATAATGATTAATGAAATATTAAAGAAAATAAGATAAAATAATTATTTAAAAATAAAATATCAAAGATGTGACGTTTGTAACGTTACAAGGTCAAAGTAAAGGTCGCCATTGTATAGCCAGGAAAAAATCCTACACTACTAGTACTTTTCCTTGATCCAAACTTCTACATGTCTTGAAAATCCTTCATGCGATTGAGTTGTGCTCATGAGAACTTTTTATCAGGATGCTTCAAAGAGTATTTTCCCAAAGTATGAACGAAATCCACTGGGATCTAATTTCCATAAGGTTTGTGCGGGGTACTTTAGTCCTAAACTAAAATATAGCTGTCGATATACAGAATTTAACAAAAATGCAGATCATAAATGAAATCATATATTCTGGGACCAAAAATAGTTCGATTGAACCTAACTACCTTAGTACAAATGTGCACATAAAAAATATTATAGCCATTTGAAGTTCAAAATAAAAATCGATTTTTACAATATATCGAGAACTAGTATAGATTTTTTATTGAAAATAGACATGTGGCATTCTTATTTTTTTTTAGATTTTTACACAATCTATGGTTTTTGAAAAGATGTCAGTAGAACAAACATTAAAAGGGATTGGCTAACGTACTCTCCATCAAATGGAAATACGACACAAGCTTCACAACAGAATATTCGGATTGGAAAAATGTTTCTCATGAAATGAAGTCACATGAAGAAAGTCAAGCTCACCAATCATGGCCATCACACACTCATCGACAGGAAGCGCCTTCATGGTCGAATTGAGAGCTCTTTGAAAATTCAATTTAATCAAGAACGAGATTACTGGATGCAATTTCTGAATAGATTTTTCTCTGTGGTTAAGTTTCTATCGTCTCGTGGATTAGCGTACGATCCTTTTTTAAGGTCTCATTTAACTAAGTACTATTTCAGTACCAAGTTTGTTTGATATTAACCAGTTGACTATTATATTAAGAAATACTAGTTCATCTGATGGTAAAGTGTATGAGCGTTTTTCACATTCATACCCATAAGTAGCCATACTAGAAAAAATCTTTCTTCTGCTATTTTTTTTTGCTACATATCTTTATTCTGCTACCTTTTTAAACGACTGTGGCGTTGATGTAAACGACATTAGGGGACAATCATACGACAATTCAGACATGTCAGACAAATGCAATGGTCTTCAAGCTACTTTATCTAAGATAAACAAACTTGCAATTTATATTCCTTGTGCCGGACACTCATTTAATTAAGTTGGAGTAAGTGCTTCTGAAAGTTGCGTTGGAGCAATATCGTATTTTGGGATTGTTCAGTCCATATACAACTCTTTTTCAGCCTGTACCTACCGTTAGAAAGTTATAATCAAATGCTTAAATGAAACTCCATCAAACCATCCCATTTGCTATGATCTAAACCTTAAAAGAAGCACAGGATGGAGTGAAAGAACTGATGCAAAAAGAGCTTTGTCTAAAAGTTACAACGCCTTGAAATCGGCTCTTCATACTCTTGCTGAAGACATTAATCAGAAAGCTGAAGCAGTTCATGTGACTAAGTGTTGAAATTAATGTCAAACAAGGAAACATTCATAATGAATGAGTTTTGGGCAACAATTTTTAAATGTATCAACGCTGTCAGTAAATCATTACAGATAAAAGAGATTGAATTTCAATCTGAAGTTCAGATTTTAAATTTAAATCGCAGAGGACTTGCGATCTACGTCATCTACAATACTCTGAATATTCCGACGAGAGTAAAAGAATGCGAGCAAGAAAACTACATTTGGATTATGCTAATTCCAATGAACTATTTCTACAGGATGGAGAAAGGGTAAAGTTTGAAACGTATCCACCAATTTTGGATCAGCTAATTACTGGGATGAGTCTTCGGTTGACAGCGTACGAGTCAGTGAACTCAGTATTTAGTGTTTTGTGTGTTTTTCCACGGTTTTGGAGTAAGAAGGCGGAGGTTTCTTCAGGGGTCTCATAGCTTGGGTTGCCTAAGGGCCTCAAGGTTCTTAATCCGGGACTGGTGTCATGCAATCCAATCATTAAAGTAGTTCATCCTATCATTTCTTGGTCGCCGGTTTCAGGGAAGTTATTATATAAATCATCACTATTCTGTGGCTAACCAGCAAATGATACATTATTTGCGATACATTATGAACACCGTATTACTGCGCCTATGTCTGGAATCCAGACATATGCTCCAACGACTAGCCACTCGGATGAAGAAACTGAAAAATTTTATGACGACCTACAAACAGCATTACTTACTACACCAGCATACTACACAATAGTTATGGGCGACTTTAATGCGAAAATGGGCTTTAAACAAGATGATGCAGAAGTAGCAATGGGCAAGTATGGATACGGCGAAAGAAATGAACGAGGGCAAACTTAACTAGGGCTTAACTTCTTACACCAGGAAAATTTATCCGTGATGAACTCTTTTTTCGATAAAAAGCCTCAACGTAAATGGACATGGATAAGCCCAGATGGCAGTGTCAAAAATAAGATAGATTTTATCATAAAAAACAGAAAAGAAATTTTTAAAGATATTGAAGTACTTAACAAATTGTCTATAGGAAGCGACCAACTTGGAAAGAACAAAGATGATCTTCAAAACACGAAAGAAGAAATGGATTTCCCCAGAAAACAATGACCTCTATGAAGATATACTAACCAGACGTATACAAGACTTAGAAAACGAAATAGAAGACATCGAACTAGCAAATAATCGGCACTAAAAGAAACCGAAAGGGAGTGCTGCCCGACGGTAGTGACCCATAAAGAAAAATTAAGCCAAAATACCAAAGAGTTAATAAGTAAAAGAAGACAACTGACGGAAAAATACGACTCCAACTATGCAGCACTGAAGAAATTAAATAAAGATATCCACCGGTCAATCCCTAAAGACATAAGAGAAAACAATACAAGAGAAATAACTCAAATAATTCAAGAAAACAAAAGTTTAAGGCCCGTATTCATAGTCGGTACTCAAGTCCGAGTCGATGCTTAAGGTCGACCTTGAACAAATTCTTATACAAATTTGTATACAAATATTTTCAAGGTCGACCTTAAGCATCGACTCATACTTGAGTACCGACTATGAATACGGGGCTAAAAGTTTTGCGGCGGAATACGAATAACATTGGCAACAAAAATATGTACAGAATTAGAAACAAAGACAACAGCATTGCTACGGATAGAGCCGAAATCCTTAAGGCTGTCGATCGCTTTATCGTGAAATGTATGAGAGCACCAACGCAAGGCAAGATCAGCTCCTGCCCAAAATCACAAACCAGGGATCAGAATTAATGCCAGAAGTAACACCATACGAAGTTAAAAAGACACTTTCAGAAATGAAAAATAATAAATCCCCTGGCGATGACGGAGTAGTGATTGAGGCAATCAAACAAGGTGGAAATAAAATTATCCAGGTTTTGGCCAAACTTTTCACCGAATGCATTTACCAAGGAAAAACGCCTTCTCAATGAAACAGTGCAGTCATTGTTTTATTGCACAAGAAAGGTGACATAACAGATCTAAAAAACTACCGTCCTATCAGTCTGCTATCACACATAAATATATAAACTTTTCACAAAAATTATCAAAAAAAGACTGGAGGCTAAGTTAGACTTCTATCAGCCTAGAGAACAAGCTGGCTTCAGATCCGGATATAGCACTAACGACCACTTACTGGTAATAAAAAACTTGATCGAGAAGTCTGCGGAATACAACAAACCATTGGCACTGATATTCGTGGACTACGAGAAAGCGTTCGATACCATAAACCAGCAGAAAATTTTAAAAGCATTGACAGAATGCCGAATAGACCATCGAAATTGGGCGGGACACGTCGCCAGATTATCAGACAACCGATGGACAAAACGTATTGTCGAGTGGAGGCCACGAGAAGAAGCACTACGGAGCAGATGACGACCACCAACCAGATAAGCTGACGATCTGAAGCGTATTGTCGGCAACTGGATGCAAGCCGCACAAAACAGAGAAAGATGGAAAGAGCTGAGGGAGACCTATGTCCAGCAGTGGACGCGTACGGATTGATGATGATGATGATGATGATTACTGCGCCGTTTTACTAACCTTACTACGGCGCGAACGAATTATTGACATTTTTTACATTAGATGTTAGCTAGCCGAAAGATTTATCCAGATTTGTGGAGAATTCAATCAAAATCATGGCGTTCTTAAAATCCTATCTTGGAATTTCATAGATAGATATTTTAAATAGACACCACATCACATCATATAAAATAACATCATATAACAAGTTTAATTAAAAGCTTAATTTAAGAATTAAAATGTAAATTTTTAGCTTTTTACACCTATAAATTACATGGCGGCACGCATGCTTTTACGAGGCTAGTAATTACCGCACCGAAAATATCCCAGTAAATGAACGTGAAATACGGCGATACCGTGTAATTTTCAGGGTCAGCACGGAATTGCATAAAAATTTTGGATTTTGGTTCTACTTACACTCCACTTCACTACTGAACTTTGCCATTGGTTGTTTTTACTCGGTGAGTGAAAGCCACCCCTTCTCAAGAATGAAAAAACATATGTTCAAAATAAATCCGGAAATTAATAAACTTTTGTTGTGTGGAGTTTTTGAAGTTATACTTCTTTACGCGCGATATGAGGGTGAATTTTTATATGTTAAAACCTACGATCCCGGCGCATGCGCATTATAACTTTGTTCTGATTGGATGTTCAAATGACATGTCAAAAATTATCCAATATGGCAGCTGTAGCGCAGCTGTGGTTTGGATGGTTGACGGTTTGGTTATGTATGGTTGTTGCGTTTTAAAATTTGTGGGAAGAGAAACAACACAGGTTAGTTAATAGTTATACTGCCTTTTTAAATAGTTTTCATATTATATTTTTGAAGTTATACTTCAAAATGTTTTAATTTATGTATGTATCAGTCCAGAAAAGGTGTGGAAAGAATATATTAGTGTTTTTAAATATATTTTTCCACAAACGTGTTAAAAATGCAATTTTTAGGACTCCATAGGAGCGTTAAAAATGCTACTTTAAGGCACTAGTGCTTTAAAAATTTTAAGGCACTGCAGTTAAAAGTGAATTGTCAAATTGTGAAACGTCAAAATATTTATATTTCATTTATTAACATTAATATTAATAATACAACTTGCGCAATTTGAAAAACGTGGTTTAAAAGGTTTTATATTATAATTTTGTGTCTTTGGATTTGTCTTCCTTGGGTGTAAAATAATAAAACATTTATTTTTATATTTCACTTGTCACCGTGATGTATAATTATGTATACCTGAAAGGTAAGTGCATACGGCTTGATGGCCTTGTTGGTAGAGCATTATACCAGAGATCAAAAAATCGCGAGATTGCGGGTTCAAATCCCGGACAATTCATATTTTTTTCTTTTTTTTTTAATATTTGGCATTGTTAAGTTTTGGTTCATTTTTGGTAATTATTGTTAATTTTTTGTACTGTAACGGTTAAGTAGGTATATTTATTTCGTTGAAATTATATTATAAAAGAAGTATAACTCTTGCGTGCGTACAAAGTACACACACATTCTTTTTTTCACTTAACTTTTATCACCATGTCAATATTTTTTAGTTATTTGCGAGTGAATCTTCATTAATAAAAATAACTGGTTTTAGGTGATTTTCACATATATTTCTATTAGTAAAAAAATATTCTGGGCAAAAATATAGCTTATAAAAAAACGAAAAAATGGTATATGCATGAAGTCTATAGACCTAGTAGAAGCAGAGTTGTAGTTCATGAAAAGTGTTGTAGTCGTATGAGTATCTTTCCACCAGTAAAATTTTCGTTTCAAATTTAATGTAGAACATTTTTGTGTAGAATATCGTTCACGCTAAACCGCTTAGGTTTAGAAACATTGACGAAAAAGTTACAGAACTAAACTGCTTTATTTTTTTGGTCATATTTCATGTTCAAATAATTATTCGATTTGGAATTGGACGAATGAGAACCTACTTTGTATAAGCTGCAACTCTGTTTCTACTGGGCCTACAGACTATACATATACCTTTTTTTTTTGGTATTTTATATGCTACTTTTTAAACTCGAGTATTTGGGTCACCTGATGAGAGGTCATAAATACGCATTACTTCAAAATATAATGCAAGGAAAAATAGAACGAAAACGGAATCCAGGCCGTAGAAGAATGTCATGGATGCGGAATTTGAGAGAGTGGTTTGGCTGCACCACTAATGAACTTTTTAGGTCAGCTGTTAACAAAGTCAGGGTAGCCTTGACGATTTCCAATCTCAGATAGGAGTGGCACAAGAAGAAGAAGATGCTACTTTTTACTAAGAATACTTTTTCGATATAATACTCACTTTTGAGTTATTTGCGCAAAAAACGGTCTAAAAGCATGATTTTTTGTTGAAAAAAATAACATTTTTACTCGCAAATAACTCCAAAAGTATTCACTTGGTGAAAAAACCATATAGAACAAAAGTTGTTTAAAATTAGACAGTTTATTCTTTCCGGACTTATTTTTGAACGTATGTTTTTTTATTCCCGAGAAGTGAAATCTTTTACTCACAAATAAAAGTAACCCTGGACTTAAGTCCAAAAGTGAAGTAGAGGGTAATAATATAGACTAACAAGGAATATAAGAGAGTCATCAGCTAAACGGGGTGCTATTGTCCGAGTTGTGAAGTTATACAAACAAGGGATCATTTCACAAAACAGGTGAATCTCCAGTTTATGGAATTTACCAACTCGGCAACTAGCATCCCGCTCAGCTGAATATTTGACTCTCTAGTTTGTTAGACACTTCGAACCTATGTGTATCCCAATTTTCAAGCAAATTCGCCGTGACGATGAAAAATACACTCCAAAACGGTGATTTGCTGGTCTGAAACGTTTTGATAATTCTTTTGGATTTTGTATACTATTTTTTTATGTGTCATATTTAAGGGGATGGGTACGTATTTTAGGCTGCAATGCTATTTAAATGGGGATTCATTTTTTTCGAATCCTGAGAAAACTAATAAGTATTTTTGAAAAATTTAAACGCAGAATGAAAAATTACCTTCCTACCGAGGGCCAAAAGTCCCTGAAAACTTCTATAATGTTTATTTTAATAAGTTACAGGGGTGAAAATCTAAGAGAAAATGTAGTGTGATTTTTAATTTCAAATATCTCATTAAAAAAAAGCTATTTATTTATTATAAGGGACTTTCGGCCCTCGATAATAATTTAGTGTTTCATTCTGAGTTTAAAATTTTTTTAAATATTTATTAGTTTTTTCAGGATTCGAAAAAAATGGACACCATGTCCGTGGTGATATTTTTCAAATTGAACATTCGCTATCTTTGTCATACAACGCACTGAGTCAAATTAATATGATGACAAGACAGTGACAGTTTTAAATATTTGACATGGCATCGTTAATATTTTAAGTTGTTGATTAAATAATATTGATAACTACACTGCGGTGCAAAAATATCGATCCACTAAAAATGGTCATTTTTGATGTTTCGAATTTCCTAAACCTGTTGTCCGATTAAAGCGATTTTTCACCAAGTTATAGCCTTAGTTACTGACAATAACGCTGTAATAATATTGTTGCTAGACAGTCAAACTGTCATTGTATACCGGGAGTACGAATCAAACTGTGCTATTTTCTCAAAGTTCGCATCACCCTGTGGATTATTCTAGCATTTATAAAATACTGAAATTAAAACCCAACTGTAGCCTCAGGTTTTCTTAACATTCTATCTTTCGATTCACTCGCTTTTGTTGGATAATAAAAAAGTTAGGTACCTTAACAACTGGCCATGTTGGTCATCAGTACAGGGTGTTTTCTAAATAAGTGCGACAAATTTTAAGGGGTAATTTTACATGAGAAAATAATGACAATTTACTTTATAATCATATGTTGGCAAATGCTTCGTTTCCGAGATACGGGATATTCAATTTTTTTACAAACCGACGATTTATTTATTGCTTTAAAACCAGTTAAGATATGCAAATGAAATTTGGTGGGTTTTGAGACGTAGCTATTGCACATTTTTTAACATACAATTAAAAATTGTATATTCACCATTGGCGTGCGTACGGGTAATATAATCGGTCATAATACCCGTTTGCGCGCCAATGGTGAATATTAAATTCTTAATTGTATGTCAAAAAATGTGCAATAACTACGTCTTAAAACCCACCAAATTTGATTTGCATATCTCAACTGGTTTTAAAGCAATAAATAAATCGTTATTTTGTAAAAAATAATTGAACATCCCGTATCTCGGAAACGAAGCGTTTGCGGAGCTATGATTATAAAACAAATTGTCATTATTGTCTCATGTAAAATTACTCCTTAAAGTTTGTTGCACTTATTTAGAAACACCCTGTACTGATGACGAACATACCCAGTTGTTAAAGTACCTAACTTTTTATTATCCAACATAAATGAATGAATTGAAAGACAACATGTTAAGAAAACCTGATGCTATAGTTTGGTTTTAATTTCAGTATTTTATAAATGCTAGAATAATCCACAGGGTGATGCGAACTTTGAGAAAAAGGCACAGTTTGATTCGTACACCCGGTATACAATGACAGTTTGACTGTCTAGCAACAATATTATTACAGCCATATTGTCAATGAATAAGGCTATACAGTGGTAAAAAAATCACTTAAATCGGACAACAGGTTTAGGAAATTCGAAACAATTCGACCAAATTTTTAGTGGATCGATTTTTTTGCACCGCAATGTATATAGTGTATTTGATAAAAATAATTGGTTTAAGACGTGAACTTAACAAAAAGTGATTTATTGTTTATTATTTATGGAAGGTCCAAGCAGATAATACATCAGGATATATTCTGTAATCCAAGTATTTTGTTGTTAAAAATGTTCAAAATTGTAAGCGTTCCATAGTAACAATATATTATTAAA
Organism: Diabrotica virgifera virgifera; assembly: GCF_917563875.1. Lineage (NCBI taxonomy): Eukaryota > Metazoa > Arthropoda > Insecta > Coleoptera > Chrysomelidae > Diabrotica > Diabrotica virgifera. The sequence continues at coordinate 73,794,350 of NC_065448.1, forward strand.
AAATCACTTTAACACTTTTCCTCTTTTCTCGATTGCGTATTAGTTTTTGTTGTACATATTATAAATTATTACAATCACTGAATACATAGTGAAAAAATTATCACATTTATTAATTGAATTAATAATTTGCAATTATACAAATAACAGTTATCCAAGAACATTCAAAAGCCATCTCTATAAAGTTAATGATGACATTGTCAAGTAGAATGTCATTCTAGTAATGTTTACATATCCATACCAGTGTGAATTTTACTACTCGTAATTTGCCGTGTAAAGACAGAAAAAGTAGGGATAGCCGTAAAATATTTGCGAATTATGTACCGATGGCCTTAAATATAAAGAATATATCACTTTGGTAGAACGAAATCGTGACTTTGTTTCAGTTTACTTATCATCAGATTATAATATTATCTGAAGCTTTCATTAGAAATTATTTATCCATTTTCTGTTTTCTTCTCCTATTACGGTTGAAAATTTCTTAGTAACGTTTGTTGAGTTTTGGTTGTTTATAACCGATTATTTTGTCCTTGTAGGATGTATAATTTGTATGTTTGGATGTATATACTTTTTGTTTTATGTTATTATAAATCAGTGAGAGAAGATTTTTGTTGTAGAGTTTTTGTTTTTGAACGCCTTGTTAGCAAATCAACAACGTTCATTCTTTTTCAATAAAGAAATTTTGAGAAAGTACAAAACAATTCAAGACTTCTTTCCCACAAAACCTTGGTATTCAAATTTTCCATATAGAAATAGAAGACACACTACCACCATCATTAGAATGCGCACAGGCCATTGTTTAACAAAACAACATCTGTATAAAATGAATATAAAAGATAATCCTTTTGTGAATGTGGTCGCCTCGAGGATCTAAACCACATCTTTTTTGAATGCCCGATTAATGTGATTCCTAATTTTGATATATACACAAAATTCATTTCCATGAACTTCAAAACACCGCTCTCTATATACAATATTCTAAGTAGTCCTGTCGCCAGGGGGGGGTACAACGGCCTCCTGTATTCAGATGGACTTACCCAAGTTTTTTTTATGTATTTTGACCTGTAGAACACGAATTTTTTGGGTAACAGTTGATCCGGATGTCGATAAGATTGTTATAAACCAAGAAGTTGAGGAATCACATAACAGCGATTTCTCGCAAAACAAAACATTTTTTTGTATTTTTTGGGCCATTCTAACCAAAAAATGTTCCTACACATTTTTTCGTAGGATGCATAGTTTCCGAGATAAACGCGGTTGAACTTTCAAAAAATCGAAAAATTGCATTTTTTGAACCCGAATAACTTTTGATTAAGAAATAAAATAGCAATTCTGCTTACATCATTTGAAAGTTCAAGTCAAATTGTATCGGTTTTAATTATTTGTATTGCTAAAAATTTATTATTTTATTGTTAAAAAAAGCTATAAACACCTAGTGCTTGAATGATGTTTTCAATGATTTCTCATTTAAAATCGAACGAGTAGGTAGAAGAGGTAAAAGTGCAAGCGGGGCTATTTCTACGTAGCATGCATTAAAACGCATGTATTAGGCACGGGAAACACTGTGTTTATAGCTTTTTTTAACAATCAAAAAATAAATTTTTAGCAATGCAAATATTCAAAACAGATATAATTTGACTCAAACTTTTGCACTTACAAAAATTGCAATTTTTCGATTTTTTCAAAGTTCAACCGCGTTTATCTCGAAAACTATGCATCCTACGAAAAAACTTGTAGGAACATTTTTTGGTTAGAATGACCCAAAAAATAGGAAAAAATGTTTTGTTTTGCGAGAAATCGCTGTTATGTAATTCCTCAACTTCTTTGTTTATAACAATCTTATCGACATCCGGATCAACTGTTACCCAAAAAATTCGTGTTCTACGGGCCAAAATACATAAAAAAAACTTGGGTAAGTCCATCTGAATTAAGAAGGCCGTTGTACCCCCCCCTGGCGACAGGACTAAAGTTCCTTAACGGAAGAATCAGTCAATGTAATTATGCGTTTTCTTGCAATTAACCAAATAAGCTTATAAACTGCATTGCGTTTTCTAGCAATTAACAAAATAAGCTTACAAATTGAAAGGCTCAACTGTTTATATGTATTCGTGTTATATGTTGCTATTTGTCATTTAATTTATGTTTTAATTTTTAATCATACTTAACCTGACCCAATTAATCTCATTTAATTATAATCATCACACCTCATCAAAAGCTTCCTTACAAGAACATAGTCAGCGATTTTGGTATGGCTTAGAGCCAGACACGTCAAGGTCGCCTATAAATCGTGCTGGTAATCGCCTTGCAGCGAAACCAAAAACAAAAAGAAGAAGAAGAAGACTTGAAGTTTGGCCGGCGATTAGAATTCTCAGTTTTTAATTGAAAATGGTAGTTTTTCGATCGTTTGATGGGATGTGCTGAGAATTCTTCTGTTGAGGTTTCCGTTTGTGTGCTGGAAATTTGGGGCACGATAAGAATTTTTGGGAAAACCCTCAAATATTAATTTAATGTATTATTGGCCAGGCTGAGAGTTGTTTAATGGACCCTTTTGCATGTTAAAGGGTATTCCGGTAGTACAGTAAATGTATGTGTTTTTCGATCCTGGGGCTTTGAAGAAGTGGCAATAGAAGTACATATTTTATTCTTCTTCTTCTTGTAGTTTCATGGCCTCCACCTCTTAGGTACTTGGCCAGTCCTCGTATTTAGACTAACTGGAAGGGAATCCTCTTTTCAAAGGGTCTGGATTTTTCCATATTCCCTTCTTTAAATTCATTGTGATATGATTTTCAAATAACTATTTTTATTTTATATTTTAATTTGAAATATTGTTAAAAATTGATTGATCTTTCTTAAGGTTTGGTCATTAATATTATGTAAGAGATTTTGTATTGAAATAGGGGTTGGACTTCCTATATTAACTAGTTCCTGATACAGGTCAAATTGATTTGTTTTGTTAATTGGGCATTCAAGTAACATATGAGTTATACTTCCTATCTGTCCACATTCACAAAAAGGAGTATCACTACAATTAATTTTAAACAAATGGTCTGGTGTGTGACAATGGCCCGTTCGCATTCTAATAATAGATGTTAAGTGCCTTCGATCCACAAATGTGAATTTGTGGAACCAAGGGTTCATAGAAAAATCACTTTGGCATTGTTGATACCATTTCCCTTTAGTTTTAAACTGCTTTGTCCATTCAACTTTAAACTCGTTTACAATTTTTTGTTTAATAAAAGGCAAAAAGTCAAATTTATCTATTTTAATGTCTGCAGGAACATTTAAAGTCTTGCCTATATTTGCCAATTTATCAGCCTCTGTATTCCCCTTTACTCCAGTATGGCCTGGAATCCAAGCTAAGATTATATTAAATCCTGCTTCCATTGACTCAATAATAAGTCTTTTAGTTAGGTTTACAATACGGTTGTTTGTCCCCCAGGTGGTGTTATGTAATTTTTGGATAGCACTTTTAGCATCTGAAAAAATTATTGCTTCTTTAATATTTTTTTCAATACAAACAGATACTGCCTTGTTAATTGCAATAATTTCTGCAGTGCATATTTGAGTGTGCTCATGTAATCTGGATGCATAGTTATAATTGATTGAAGGTATGTGTACCCCAAAACCTACTGTCCTCGACTCGGGATCTAAAGAACCATCTGTAAATACCCATGTATAATTTCCATATGAAGCTGAAAATTCATTAAGAAATTCCTGATGAGTATAGATTTCCATTTTTTTGTGGGTTGAGAAAATTGTCTGAAATGTTCCCGTAAGATAATTCAGTTCGATCTGAAAGCAGGATTTAATATTCTCTTTATATAGATTAATGAGGTATTTGTCAAAATTATTTTTGATTTCAATCAAATATGGTGGCTCTTGTGATTTCCAAAATCCTATTTTATAATTTACTTTGGTTCCCAACTCTGACAGGATTTCGTTCAGTGGATTTTTCAGATCAGCTAGGATTTTCAGATAGAACTTAGCGCACAGTATTTTCCTTCTTGCATCTAATGAAATTTCTCCACTTTCTGCTAGCAAAGCATTAGTGGGGGTAGATCTCATACAGCCCGTGATGATTCGTAAAGCTTTAAACTGAATTTTATCTAATATTAAGAATGGGGACTACAGGGTTTTAATATTGCACATGAATAATCCAAATGGGGTCTTACGATTCCTTTATAAATTAATGAGACTGTATGGGGGTTTGCTCCCCACCAGGTTCCACATATTGCCCTCATTATATTCAAACCTTTTTGAGCTTGTGTTTCGATACGTTTAATATTTTCAATCCAGTTAAGTCGATTATTGAATATTGTCCCTAAATATTTAATTGATTCTCTAATAGGAATTATCTCTCCCTCTATTTTTAACGGAATATTATTGGTGATGTTTTTCTTTTTGTTAAAGATTACTGCAGAGGATTTACCATGGGACAAGGGTAGTTTATTTTCTGTTAACCATTAAGTTATGTGAGTAAGACATATATTAGTTAATCTTATAAGATTATTTATATCTTCACCAACTGTTATGAGGGCTAGATCATCTGCATATTGAATTAGCCTGAAATTAGATGGAATAATGTCATGTAGCGCTTTGGTATATATGTTGAATAGTAGTGGGCTCAGGGGCGATCCCTGAGCCAGCCCTTTATCAGTGATGTTGGGTCCAATTATTTGGTATTCCCTATCTCGGATATAAATATTTCTGTTATTTAAGAATTCAAAAATTAGGTTATTATATGTATATGGTATTTTTAAATCCGCCAGTTTTCTATATAAAAGGTAGATATCTATATTATCATAAGCAGCTTTTAGATCAAGGAAGACCGTTAAAACCGCTTTTCTCTCAGTAAAAGCATTAAGTACTATGTGGGAAAGCGCTACATGCGCATTACTACATCCACTTTCTTTGCGAAAGCCCAGCTGATAGCTGGGCAAAATACTATTATGCTCTACGAACCATTCTATTCTATTTTTAATTATGTTTTCTAGAATTTTACCTACACATGACGTTAAGGCGATTGGTCGGTAACTTTCTGGACTGTTTGGACATTTAGTAGGTTTTAGGAAAGGTAATATTAGTGTTTGTTTCCACTGCCATGGTATCTTACTTGTTTTTAATATATTATTGAAAATTTTTATCAAATGGGATTCTGCTATTGTGGGTATGTTTTTTAACATCGAATATGATACCTTATCCATACCAGTGGCCTTATCTTTTTTTGAGTATATTATATTAGTGTACTCAGTGTAGGTTATTTCCTCAACAGTTTCATTGCTAGGGCTCAGAAGTTTAAACCAGGGATCTACATTGCATGAAGTTAAATTATTTAGAATTTTTATCGAGGTTTCGTTATTGGGAAAAGTTACATGGCTATTAGAAAAATGAGTTTTAAATTTTTTAATTGTGCTCCAAATTTTTTTAACTGGAGTTTCCCTCGTAAGTGATCCACAAAATCGTCTAAAACTAGATTTTTTTTTAATTTGTAATTGTTTTTTAACGAAAGCTTTAATTCTATTACAGTTTATGTAATTTTCCACGGTTTGGTTATCTACATAGGTTTTGATTGCTTTTCGTCTATTGTATATTAACTCATCGCATTCGTTGTCCCACCATGGTGCCCCCTTAGTTTTATCTCTAACTCTTATGTAAGGGATATTATCTTCTGCACTAGAATTGACAATATTATGCCATTCATTATAATCCACGTCATGTCGATCAGACAGCTTAGTTTCTATAGTGCCCATGTATTTTGGCCAATTTGCTTTTTTGAAATTTCTTCTGGTACCTAATATGCTGCCTCCATTTGAGGATTGTGTTTGGATAATTTCACATATAGTTGGGAAATGGTCACTTTGTCCACTATCTGGGTGTACCCACCAATGACACTTAGATGCTAAATCTTGAGTTACTATGGTAAGATCAACTGCTGATGGATTCTGCCCTGGTTGTACCATTCTGGTGGAGGTACCATCATTCATTATAACTAATTGTTCTTCATCAACGAATTCCATTATTATTTTCCCATTATGGTTGTTACCAGCACATCCCCATACCTGATCATGTGCATTTAAGTCTCCCATGATTATATAAGATTTGTGAAAATCTTTTTTAATATTATTCCATGTCGATTGTTTTATTTGCTGGCCTGAAGGGTTGTAGATATTAATTATATTTAGGTCAAATTTTGGTAAGTTTATACCTATCACCTGCATATTTGATGTTCTGTCAGAGTTGCTCACTCGTATACTAGTGTGTTCAAAACTATCTTTAATTAGGATCATAATGCCACCATATCCATCATATCTATCTTCCCTGTATATGAAATAGTTTTTTATATTTAATATATACGTGTTATTTGTCCATGTTTCATTTAATAAGATTACATCTGGTTTAAGTTCTTTAATGAAGATTTTTAAATTATCATAATTTGGTTTAATACTTCTAATGTTCCACTGCATGAGAGTGAAACAGCCTTGCATTTGGAATTTTTTATTTTTATTTTGATCCATAAAATGATGGGGGTGATGAGTTAATATCTAAATAGCCTGTGTCAAACGTAGGTGAGCCTATGCTTTTAAAATTACAAATTTGTGCAATAAAATTGAGAACATGTTCTCTGTCTGAATTATTTAATTTACTAGCCATATTCATAATATCTTGAAGGGACTGAGAGCTTTCTCTGAAAACGTTTTCAGAGGTTTGTTTATTGGTTTTATTAAAATTTGGTGAATTTGGGGTACTATATGCCATGGAGGAAGTGGATGGCAACCTACCATTGGGGTTTAATATATTCTCGTTGTGTAGATCTTTATCGTATGTCCCATTATCTTGTGCTCGCCTTTTATTTCCTTTAAGTGTGACACTATAAGTGCTGGATTTTTGTTGATTACTGACGTGTGTCGTTCGTCTAGAGTTTAATGGGATACTTTGTGGTTCCAGGTTTTTAGTGCCTTGAAAGGCAGGGAAATCACTCGGATGGTTAATGAAATTATTATTTTTTGTTTTTGGAATTTTTTCAGAAGCCTCAAAAAAAGATAGATTTTCTAAAGACATCATCTCTCTAATTTTTTTTTGTCTCATAAATTCGGGGCATTGATGGCTTGTGCTATTATGCTCAATACTGTTACAGTGAACACATTTCATAACACACGTTTCATTTGGTTCATGTATTTTAGTACAATTAATGCATTTACTATTTTTTGTTTTGCACAGATTTTTGGTGTGCCCGTAATTTAAGCAGTTATAACACTGTATCACTGGCATTATATTTGGCAAGACTCTATGTTCTATACCGCAGATCAATACTCCCCTCGGTAAAGTAGTCCCTGTAAAGGTATAACAAACAGTTCCAGTTGGGAGAAGTGTAACCACCTCCTCACTTTGGCTGCCCTGTTGAGATATCTCATCCATTTTTTGCTTAATTCTTCTATTAAAACGTTTGACATGAATAATTTTACAATTTTTTGTATTGGGTTCTGAGTATTTCAACAGGGTATCCTCTGTGAAGTCTCTATTGATAAATTTTACAATACCTTTACAGGTTACATTCTTATTAGGGATGAACAAGTCATATCCTTTATCTTTTAACGTATTTGAATCCAAAAAATCATTTGCCGCTTTTCTGTTTTTAAATTCCACACTAATTCTATTTATCCCCTTTTTATGAGTTTTAAAGATTTCGTTTAATTTTAGATCATAGATTTCTCTAGCTATGGCCAAATAGTTATATTTCCCGATATTCAAATTTTCATTATTGGATTCTATATAGACTTCAAACGGACCTTTATCATAAATATCATATCTAGATGGGATGTTATTTAAATTTATACTTTCTTTTTTATCAGTAACAATTATTTGTTTTTTGTTATTTCTTAAATTATTATTATTACTTAGATTGCCTATATAACTCGTATTTGTAGTCATTGGAACATCAAAGTTATCATTTTTTTCGACTAAATTTAAATCTGGGTGCTTATCACCCCCAGACGTGTCCCCCATTTTTAAAACTAGTTTGCTTTATTTATTTAATTTTTTTTTAATTATTCTATTAAAGTGTTTTAATTTAGGCTATTAGAATTATAATTTATAAAAGATTTTATTAAAATACCTGACTTTCAAAAGCCGACAGCAATTCAAATTTTGACACCACTACCTTGTCAAAAAATCAATCAAACTTTAAATTCCAAATTATTAGCTATTTTTATCCAAATTTTCTCAGAATTAACTTCGGAATATAGTTCTTGCAGCTACGTGACAAAAATTATTGCAGTATTACTTTTTCTGTCTCAACTAAACGGCTTTTTCAGAGAACTCTGATATAAGTATATCATTCAACTTTCCCGATGCAATGTCAAATTACATATTTTATTTAGTAGATTAGAAATAATACATTTGGCAGATTTATTTAGAAGTTCTACTTCTTCTTCTTCTTCAGTTTATTGGCCTCCACCTACTTGGGTATTTGGCCAGCTCATCGTCTCGGAACAAGGGAAAAATGCCTTATTCACTTACAATTTGGAGTTAGTACATTGTACAATTTGTTTCTTCTTCTTCTTCATCTTTTTCTTCTTCTTCTTTAGTTAACTAGAAATTTTGGTTGGTGTGGGACAAACATGACAAGATAAACAAATTTCACGCTGCAACCTCCCTTTCCTTGTCTAAGGGGGCAACTGTCTATCAATACACAATGTTCTTTTTCTTCTTTGATTTAGGAGAAATTTTGAGTTGGCATGGGACAAATACAAAAACTTAACTTTTTTTTTCCAACGACATTAAACTTTACTCTCTCAAGGGCAACTGCCGACTACTACACAATCTTATTCTTCTACTTCTTTTTTAGTTTATTGGCAATTTTGAGTTGGCATGGGACAAATTCAACAAAGACACAAACTTTGTTCTCAGGAGCAACTGCCGACCATTACACAATCTTATTCTTCTACTTTTTTTGAGTTTACTGGCAATTTTGAGTTGGCATGGGACAAATATAACAAGACACAAACTTTTTTCTCTCAGGGGTAACTGCCGATCATTACACAATCTTATTCTTCTATATCTTATTTACAGGCAATTTTGAGTTGGCATGGAATAAATACAACAAAGGCACAAACTTCTCTTATACAGGGCAACACCTGACCATTACACAATCCCATGTTGTTGCCTCAGATAGGTATAGTGAAAGACCCAGGTGATTACAGAATGTTTATATAGAAACAAAAGATTATATTATTCGGATATACGAATTATATTTTCACGTGTACTTTTGACATATTTTTCAAATTATTTATAATATATTCATTTATGTTATTAATTTATTTTCAATATTTTACTTTCCTCATAACTTAATTTTGTGTATATTCAAAAAATGTATTAAAAGTTTAATAAGAACCAACTGCGGTTTATAAAGAAGGGTTGTAAGGGATATAGGTGTTGGGCACCCATTTTTAGCTAATTCATTATATAAATCAAAATTTTGCACATTTAGATTAAAATTTAGAAGTTCTATATTTGACGTTTAACCATTTGACATTGTGACAAAATTTAAGGAAGATTGCAGTGTGTTTATCCAGGCAAATGATTTGTTATTGAAGGAAAAAAGGACGGTAACAGATTTTATTTTATTTTATGGGAGAAGACAAGAATAAACAAGGGACAATTTAGGTTGGATTAAATGGGTTTAAAAAGGGGACTAAAATAAAAAGATTTTTATATTTATGTGAAGGCAACAGCTGGTTCTGGTTTAATATTTTTTTGTTAAAATAATTACCTACTTTTTTTCTTATTAACTGTTGAAATCAAAATTAATATTTGTACGTAAAAAAGGGATTTAAATTTATGTTGACATTACATTCTCTATAGTTATCTAGTGTTTTATTTGAACCGTCATGTCTCATGCTCTCTAAATCTAACCAACTAATTAAAAATAATAATTCTGACTGAGAAATAGCTGTGGTACTCCTTCACTCCTTCACTTTTCATAACTTTAAAGAAGTATGTTGAAGCCCTTAATGTAGATAAAGAATATTTTATAGTTCTTAGCTTTAAAGCTTGTTTTCGAGAACATAAAAGCTCATAACATTAATCTATTATGCAGATAACTTAAATCCACTTTTTAGCGAAAATTGGGTTTTAACATTTTATGGCATATCCATTAAAATCTGGAGCTGTTAAAGTTTCGAAATATTCATTCAGAAATATTAACTATATGTAACCCGGCCATATTTGACCTTAATTATTTAGACCAGAGCATTTAGCACTAAAAACAGCGTAATAAGTCGATTTTTAAATACCTACAGCCCCTAGAGACTTGCAACTTTTTGCATTGTGTTCAGGATGACGTCAGGAAAAAAGTCCTCAATGGAAAAATGGGTAGAAATGCATGGTTGCGTTTTAAAGTTCATAAAATGCATCCAAAAGTGCATAAACATTGTCAAAATAATCATATTAAGGGCCAGATTTTGTCACTCAAGTGTTTTTAGGGTCGCTGAATACAACTACGCCATCAGAACAGACCTCCCAGAGTATTTGGTGCCCAGTGTCACTGCTAAGGCACGTAATATGAAGGTTTGAGGGTTATGGGCACTAAACTGATGCAAACAGATTACTTGGAGATTTTTGGAGTCGCTTAACAAGAATACGCCATCAGAACCGACCCCCGGAGCACATGGTGTCCAGTGTCATCTTCTGGACTTTCGAGAGTTTTCGGCATTAAACTGATGCAAACAGATTACTCTGGGGGTTTTGGAGGTTGCTGAAAATAAATATGCCATTAGAACGATACCCGGAGTACACGGTGTCTAGGATCAGGTCATCTTCTGGAGTTTCGAGTGATGTGGGCAATAAATTGATGCAAACAGATTACCTGCACGGGGTGTTCCAACAAGTATTCGAACATGTAAAATATTTTAAAATATTTTTAAATAAGTGAAAAGAATTTCGACAACGAATCAAGTAATCTGTTAACCGAGGTACACAGTACCTAACGGCGCCGCCAGGAAAATATTCCAATAATGCGTCACAGATTACTTATATGAAACGTGTCATTTTGTACTCTAATACAGAGTATGGTATGACAAAAATAAAATATTTTTAGTTTTAAGTCCATCTTTGAAATGCAACAGTGCCAACGCTGTACATATGTACAAAAGACAAATGTTTGGTTTTAATGGGATATGCCTAAAATAGATGTATTTTTCTGAAATGGATTTCTATCCAGGTAGCACCCGCTTCGCCCACCAAGTGCCAGGGAAACTAGCCTTTTGTAAGCTCAGTGTCAAGTTTGCTTCAGTATGAGCAACAAGCAACACACTTGTTGCTCCCTCAAAAATTCCGCCAAGGAATTTTGCGCCTCTCCAAAGTGTGTTCTCAGCCGAGACTCAGCCAACATCACGTTGGACCACTCAAGTCTTATCTCAGATGGCCAATACGCGCTGTTGGCACGCCGTCTGCACCCAAAACTGTAACAAGTGAATTCGTCAAAGATAAACAGTGTGAATCACGTAAAAGTGAAAACTTGGTTCTCAGTGTCAATAGGTTCGTCAGGGACAAGGAAATTAAGTAAAGCAACGTAACAGCTCTCTTTCTGTTGCATCTCGTTGCACCCTTAAAGATTTATGTCACTTACCAGTTCCAAAGTAAGAAGGAGACGCGACCTCTCTGTTGCCTTCAAGACAAACAAACACACGGTTGCCACATCGCCTCCTCAGCCTGGACTGTGGTGCGAATTTAGGCGGACAAATACACAGACATCGCGAAAGATTCATATTTTTGTAAGTACTTTGTTATAGTGGTTTTGTTCCTCTCGATCAACACTAGTGTTGCATCTACACATTTTGATTTTGTATGTTTTGTTCTCTTATCTCCTAGGTTTGTTTGTGCTCTATTTGTATATATCTTCTGTAAATAAATAGTTAGTACTCGTTGTAAAAGCTCCTTTAAACCATAGTGTTTATACCTCTCCTACATTTATTACAAGTAAATAGCCTTAGATTTTGTGAACAACCAGCATCTTATAGCAGTAGGTACAGTCTCTCTTTTTTGTCCTATTGTTATGTTGTGATACTATTATTATCTCAACAGAGGGAGAAGTTGGAGTTGTTCAATACGAATACGCCATCAGAACCGACTCATGAAGCACCTAGTGCCCACGGTCATAAGGTCATCTAGGGCTTCCAATCCCGCAGCCTGAATTCAATCCCTGTATTTGCGGGACTACGAATTTTCAATCCCGCGGGATCTCGGTATTTGCGATATCCCGCCTATTGAAAGTAGTCATATTTATATAAGACAAAAGAATTAAAAATTAATCAACTAACCCCGCATTTATTTAAGAATTCAGAGATTAATCAAATTACACCGTCTATTCTTCACAAAAAAACAGTAAGAAATACTGCAAAAACAAAAAATCTATCTTCTTCAAAAAATACAACAACAAAATTTTAAAAATCAACCTATTTACAAAAACACCTTTTTGAACTGAAAATTGATATAGTTTACTTATCTAATTGCTATTTATTACTTAGCTTTAATAGGTGTTTCTCTTTTATTCAGCTCACAAAAACCAAACTCGCAAAAATATAGAAGAATACTGACATTACAAAAAACACAAAATTACGCCTTATTCGAGCGTTAATATTTCCTATTGCCACCTACGCTTCAGAGACTTGGAGCATCAAAAAAGCAGATTCAAAACGTATAATGGCATTTGAAATGTGGGTCTACCGGAGAATCTTGCGCATACCATGGACCGCAAATCGCACAAATAATTCAATATTAGCCGAACTTAACCTAAAACTAGACTCACCACAACTATCAACCAAAATATACTGAGATATTTTGAACATATAACTAGAAGAAGAGAAGGCATGGAACGAAAATGATAGTTGAAGGCAACGTAGAGGGCAGAAGATCCAGAGACAGATCTCCATTACGATGGTCGGACCAAATAAAAACATGACTGGCTACTTATTCTCCGAAGCAAAACAACATGCGCAGGAGAGAGAGAATTGGACAGAAATAGTCAAACGACTTACATGACGCCACTACATCCTTATGACGCGTTCATAGTACACGCTGGTTTCCGAAGTCAGCGCTGAGTGTGCAAATAATCCTTCGTATTTCAACGAGCTTGTGCAACATGCACCTGCGCGCTGTTATTAGCATTATTCTCACACGGACTCAGCTTTCTGATTCGGAAACCAGCGTGCACTATGGACGCGCCCTTACGAAGTAGAAAAGATAGAGGAGAGATTTAGCTAAAGCTAAATGTTTGCGAAAAAACAAAACATAAAATGTATAAACTGTCGTCTGCCAAACTACTGAGGGTTTTTGAGGCAATATACCCAGCAGCAGATAGTGCCTCTTTCGGCATCCCCACTGGTCGACACATTTACTGGTGTAAATGTAAGATATTTTCTTTCCCATTGACACCCCAGATTTGGAGTGAGTCATTTCTTTTTTAGTGTATTAGCTCGTATTAGCTCGAGATGGTGACAGACAAAGTATATTACACGCTGACGATATAGTTAACTCTAACTCCTGTTGCAATGTAAGATCAAGTTCGGAAGCCGATGAGGAACCTCTACATTGCACGTTTTTTTCAGTCCCGCAAATCCCGCGGATCCCGCGCCTATAATCCCGCATTACGCGGGATTGGAAAATGACGCTGCATTCCGCAATACCGAGTTCTCGGTATTCAGGGATTGGGAGCCCTAAGGTCATCTTCTGGAGTTTCGAAGGTTTTCGGCAGTGAATGCAAACAAGTAGATTACTAGGCGGGTTTTGGGGTCGCTGAATACGAATACGCTATCAGAACTGACCCCCGAACCACCTAGTACTAAAAGCCACTGCTAAGGCATAATTATCATCTGCAGTTTGGAGCGTTTTGGGCACCAGATGCATCAGAGATCGGTTCTGATGGCATATTATTGTTCAGCAACCTCAAAAAACCCGGAGTAACCTGTTTGCATTAATTTAGTGCCGAAAACCCACGAAACTCAAGATGAAGTGCCTTACCAATAAACCTTGGCACCAGGTGCACCGGTGGTCGGTTCTGATGGCGTATTCATTTTCAGCGACCCCAAAAACCCCCGAGGAGCCAAATATGGCCCTTAGTATACTTATTTTAACATATTTATGCAATTTTTGATGTATTTTATGCACATTAATATGCAACTATGCATTTTCACCCATTACTGTATTTAAAAGTCGATTTATATTTTGCTGAATTCCCTGGTCTAATTAGAAACCAGCCAAATGTTAAGAGCAGCAAAAATGCTGTACAGTTTAATCTTTTGTAAAATAAACCAATTATATCGGGAATATGTTTCATCTTTTATTCAAAGTTTTTTTTTAATTGGGCTTTTTATAAAGGTTTACCGGATTTTTCGACATAAGATTTTAAATAAATACAAGTTATAAAGTCCGAGTTTTTTCTGAGACTTTATTGTTTTTCAGGCATTTGTTTATTTTGAGTTTAGATTCATGGACAGTGTATTTATTCTCATTTTTCCAGACAAAATATTGTATTATTTTTTAGTCTAATTATTCTTAAGTGAGATCAATTGACAATTTATAATTTTTTAAAGCATGACAATAGTAATACTTAGAAATAGTTACACAAACCTTCAAAAATAGTTTTGAGAATAAAAATATATAAATATTTTTGAGAATAGGTATTGGTAAAGTAAAGTAAAGTATAGTAAAGAGTGACAAGAGTGACAAGAAAATAGGTCTGGCACAGTTCTTCAAAATTACAAGGTTACCGACAAGTAAAAGAAAGAAGCCTTATCCAAATTACTATATCTGTACTAAATACTAATCTATATTCAGTTTTATTATAAAAACATGTGCCATACTGTTTTTTTTTAGAAAAATTTAACAAATCAATCCCTTTAGGGTTGAAACCACACCGAACCCAGTCAAAAATAGAAAAGTCGCAATCTACATTTAGCTTTAGTATAGAAACATGTGTCGCACTATATTTTTTTGGAAAAACTGAACAAAACATTATCACATGGTTAAAACCACCCCTAATCCAGTCAAGAATTGAAAATTGGGAACATGTATACTCTAGTTTTACCATAAAAACATGAGTGGCACTATATTTTTTTTGAAAAGAATGAAAAAATCACCCCCATTGGATTGAAACCATCCCAAAGCCAGCCAATTATAGAAAATTTAGAATCTATTTTGAGTTTTAACGTAAAAATATGTGTCACTGTATTTTTTAGAAAAACCAAATAGTGAACAAATTAACACCTATAGGGTTGAAACCACTCCGAAGCTAGTAACGGATAGAAAATTCGGAATTTATATTTAGTTCTAGTATTAAAACATGTGTCGTACTACATTTTTTAAAAAAAATTATCAAATCACCAAATATACCGCAATGTTAGGTACTCCACGTATATCAATTTTTTGAATGACGCCAAATACTATTTTAGTCCAACCCAAAACTGCATACCTAGCGATAAGAAGTATCAACTTTAAAAATTGTCAGTAATTCAGTGATCAAATAAAACCACTATTACAACAAAATACAACAGACATTAAATGCTCTAAAGAGTTACCTACTGGAATAAAGTGGAATATTATGTAAAACATTACGAATGAAGTGTATTACAACTACCACCTTGAGAGCTCTAATATGAAGGTAAATCCTTCGTAATTTATTTCGAACGCGCTATAGGGTTAAAACCACCTCGAAGCCAGTAAATAATTGAAAATTGGGAATCTATATATCTAGTTTTAGTATAAAAACATGTGTCGGATTATATTTTTTAAAAAACTGAACAAATAAAGCCCAATGGGTTAAAACCACCCCAAACCCAGCCAATAATATAAAATTTGGAATATGTACTCTTAGTCCTGTCGCCAGGGGGGATACGACGGCCTTCTTAATTCAGATGGACTTACCCAAGTTTTTTTATATATTTTGACCCGCAGAGTACGAATTTTTTGGGTAACGGTTGATCCGGATGTCGATAAGATTGTTATAGACAAAGAACTTGAGGAATTACATAACAGCGATTTCTCGCAAAACGAAATATCTTTTTGTATTTTTTGGGTCATTTTAAGCAAAAAATATTCCTACAAGTTTTTTCGTAGAATGCATAGTTTTCGAGATATCCGCGGTTGAACTTTCAAAAAATCGAAAAATTGTAATTTTTGAACCCGAATAACTTTTGATTAAAAAATAAAGTAGCAATTCTGCTTACCGCATTTGAAAATTTAAGTCAAATTATATCGGTTTTGATTATTTGCATTGCTAAAAATTTATTATTTTATTGTTAAACAAAGTTATAAACACCTAGTATGTGAGTGATGTTTTCAATGATTTCTCATTTAAAATCGAACGAGTAGGTAGAGTAGCTACAAGTGCAAGCGAGGCAATTTCTACGTAGCATGCGTTAAAACGCATGTATTAGGTACGGGAAACACTATGTGTTTATAGATTTGTTTAACAATAAAAAAATTAATTTTTAGCAATTCAAATAATCAAAACCGATATAATTTGACTTAAACTTTCAAATGCGGTGAGCAGAATTGCTACTTTATTTTTTAATCAAAAGTTATTCGGGTTCAAAAATTGCAATTTTTCGGTTTTTTGAAAGTTCAACCGCGGTTATCTCGAAAACTATGCATTCGACGAAAGAACTTGTAGGAATATTTTTTGCTTAAAATGACCCAAAAAATACAAAAAGATGTTTTGTTTTGCGAGAAATCGCTGTTATGTAATTCCTCAAGTTCTTTGTCTATAACAATCTTATCGACATCCGGATCAACTGTTACCCAAAAAATTCGTATTCTACGGGTCAAAATATATAAAAAAAACTTGGGTAAGTCCATCTGAATTAAGGAGGCCGTTGTACCCCCCTGGCGACAGGACTATCTAGGTTGACCATAAAAACATGTCGCAGTGTATTTTTTGGAAAAAATGAACATATCAAGTTCTCTAGGGTTTTTAGTATCGTTCAAAACCCCATACCGAGCGATAAGAAGTATTCCCTTTAAAAAATGTTAGTAATTGAGTGATCAAATAAAACCACTATTTTGTATTACAACAAAATAAAACATATATTACCAAATGCGCTAAATAATTACCTACGGTAATAAAGGTGAATATTATGTAAAACATTACAAATTACGTGTGTTACAACTAGCGACTTAAAGTGCTCTAATATGCAGGTAAATCCTACATAATTTATTCCGAACGCTGTATTTATACACCGGCCCAGTATAAGCATCTACACCCCTTTATTTTAACCGCAACTATTTTATTTAAAGCACTGGTCGTTCCCGAATACTCCAGAGACGTCGAAAATATACAGTGTTTATTATCCTCGCGTTTTATCTGATTTACCGACCCTCGTATCGTCCGATTAAATATTTAATCGGGCTTGTTTTCGTAACTACATGTAAATAATCTGGATGTGGTGGCCTGGAATTTTTATTACTTGTATTTTACTTTTTCATGCTGATTCAGCCTAATAATTTGCCTTTACTGTTCAAACACTCAACGCGATTAATGCTGTTAGCTGAAAGTATTTTTTTACATAAAACGGAGGAAAAGCGAATCTTATTAGCAAACTAATCAATACACTTATCACGAGTTCTGCCGCAAAATGAAATATAGGAGTTATATACAGTGACGTAGAGGACAAGGAAAAAAAAGTAAGTAGTACAGTTAAAGCTGGGTAAAACGGACTTGCATGTTCGTGGATCAATGTTCGATAATAGTAGGGATTTTGCTTTAATAAGTTTAATCGATAAAACTAGAATGTAGATGTTAAGAAGTGGTGGTTGTGATTATGTTACTGAAATAAATTAATAAATATATACGGACCTTTTATAACGATAATTAGCCCACCGTGGACAAAAAAAGTCTAATGTTCAAAAATCTAATACCGGATTTACACTCAGTCCTGGTGGACAGGGAAAATACTGTGTAAATATGTCACTCGCGCTGCCACTGCTCATGCCGCTGCCATTGCACGGCGCTCCCTCAAAAGTCGGTTTTTGGGACGGAAGTCAAAGGAAAGGCAGCGCGAGTGCGAGTGCGTGTTCTCATTCAGCCACTCTCAGTCCACCTTCACCGGACGTGTCGTTTCGTCGTTTCTACTTAGTTCCTTTTATACTCCTTTGTAATAAAACGATCCTATTAAGCAACGCCCATATTTTTACTAATTAAGCAGATTGCATATAAATAATTGAACTTCGAAAATCATCCAAGAAAACGAGATACAGGGTGATTGATTAGTAGGGTAAAGCTCAATAGCTCCGCTATAGTAATAGATAGCAATAAAAGTTAATAACAAAAATTTTAGCCACCTTTGAGCTTCACATTACAAAATTAGTTAGAATGTTACAGGGTGTTCGATAACACAGTGGCAGACCTAACTTATGTTTTTTTAAATGGAACACCCTATATTTTATTTTATATTCGAAATCCTGTTAACTTTTCCATCACAAAAATATGAAAATTTGTAATGTTATAAAGGTATTTACAAAGTTATTACCAATTTTGTATGAAAATCGTAACAAGTTCAACTCCCTGTATAAATCAAAATAAGCACAACAGCAATGGTTTATTAATGCCATATTTTTTTATTTATTGTCAAAATTTTTAAGAATTATTGATATTGCTAATTTTCTTTATATCAAATACAGAGTCAAAACGCAAGTACATTATTTTCTCAGTAATGTTAAATGGAACACCCTGTATTTTATATCATTATTGAAAAGTAACATTAACGTAATTTAATTTTTATATAACATTCCCTATGCCCAAATTTATAAGTTTTCGAGATATTTTCATTTTTCAGAGAAAATTATTTTAGGTGTTTAAATTTATCTAAATTTTAAGTAAGCCATGACTGAATTGACAATTGAAGATTACCGATTATCAATCCGGTAATCAATTAACACTGTAGCAAATAAAGAAATAAACATAATTTATTAGTAATACATTTTACAAACAAAAACACAACCACTACATGCAACATTTTTGAAACAATTAAAAACTATCTTTTTATGTAAATGCAAGAAATAAACAAAGAAAATTAGTAATAAATTTTACAAAAAAACACACAAACACAAAATAAAATATTTTGTGAAGACAATGAAACACTACTTTTGTATGTAAATGTAACAATGTAACAAATAAAGAACGAAACATAATTTATCAGTAATACATTTTGCAAAAAACATGTTTGAAAAAATTAGAAGCTACTTTTAATAAAATATTTTTAATATTTAATTACATAAGTTGTTCAAAATTATGTACCTAACACATTTATGTACGCCTAAAAACGATCATTGAATGAGCTACTTACTCTACGGAGCATTTGTAAATTAACACATCGAAACACACTTTGTATTCTATTTTTCATCTCAACCCTTGTTGTTGGAGGTATTTTATAAACTTCATTATTAACGTAACCCCAAAAAAATCAGTCCAGCTTATTAAATTCTGGTGATTTGGGTGGCCACGCTACTGGTCCATTGAAAAATGAAAATATCTAGAAAAGTAATAAATTTAGACATAGGGAATGTTATCTAAAAATTAAAGTACGGTAATGGTACTTTTCAATAGTGATATAAAATACAGGGTGTATTTATAATTATAATCGACTTATGCTCCTTCTCAAATATGCCCGTAACATTAATAAAATAATTAAAATATTAAAAATTTTGAAAATCATAGATTTTTTTCTATTTTCTTTGCATATAACTTTAAAACGATTCATTTTGGAACAAAGTTGTAAGGAAATAAAATAAAGCTAATTAAATTTTGTATAATATACGACTGGTTAAAAATGTTTTAAATTATTACCCTTTTTGCAAAATAGCAATAAATACAAAATAAGGGGGCAAAATAAGGCTGTTTTTATTCAATGTTTTTCAATGTTTTTTTTAAGTTCAAATTTTTTAAAAACTTTCTGAACAAAAAGTAGACCATTTAGAAGTTAGTTATTTTTTTTTACATATAAACAGGTACTTTACCCATCTAATAAACTTTACAGAATTAAAATCGGATTATCTAAGCAGCCCCAGCAATGTTTTAAAGTTTAACAATTTTTTGACTTATAAACAAATAGAATATCACAGTTACTATTATTTTAAATTAAATTAACAAAGCCGAACTAGAAAACACTCGGTACGACGCTTATTTTAACCGACTGTATCTCAGAAACTAGTCCTCACAATTTAACTTTTTTACTTTTAAATAAGCGTAGTACCGAGTATTTTCTTGTTTCGTTTTGTGAATTTATTTTTTTTATTTAAATTTATGTGTCTCGGCAGCGATGGCCATTGACACAACAATATTGGTTATACAATAATTAATTACAATAAGGACTTAAAACTAATTATTATAACAGTTAATTTCTAAATCTTAAATAACATTAGGTAAAAATTATGAAGAAAAAAAAATTGAATATACAATCATTGGATACTATAGAGACGTACAACTACTTATGAAATTGCTTCGGTCTTCTTGGGATACTTCGGACGTTGTTTAGTCATAGTAGCAGTTGCATATGAACTAGTAAGATTACTGGAAGAATTGGGTCCAGACATGGTGATGCTAACAGTGGGGGAACATTGATTTAAATTGTTACTCATGTGGTCAAAAGTAACTTGAATTTGTTTATATTACGCTTTGGATGTCTGGAAATAAGTGATAACCTTGGATACATCACTGCAATATTGGTTGCCTAACCGTTGGCGTCCGTTGGGACGGGATAGCAACAGTGAAAAACTATTGATAGTTTAACACTGAATGTGTTTGAGTTGGAAGATTATTAAGTAAAACATCTCTTACTGACTGAAGTTACAGCTTGTTCTTGATGATTAGCACGTAACACAATTGTTATTAGTCACTATTTGAGCGAAAACTAATTTTAATAACTAGTATTTACAGTAATAATTACAAATTTCGGCACCAATTTACAGATCGATACATACACGTTCTGACGTTAGTTTGACAGTCCTATTATTCGAATTTAATTTAATATAATAGTAACGGAGATATTCTATTTGTTTATAAGCCAATAAATTGTTTACTACTTTAAAACATTGCTGAGCTGCTTAAATAATCAAATTTTAATTCTGTAAAATTTATTAGATAGGTAGAGCGCCTGTTTATACCGGGTGTCCACTTATATTTTCCTGCATTTTAACTGCCTATAACTTCTAAACGGCTCAAGATAAAAATATGCAGTTTTCGCTGAAATGTTTTATTTTAGTAAAAGTTTTGTCTGAATGGATTGAATTTTTTATATCGCTTTCAAATGCGAAAAAAAATGGCGAATTTTTGAAAAAAACGTTGTTGACTTTTTTTAACGGAACACGCAGTATATTTTTTTGCAAATTGAAAGAAAGGTCGTTCACCTATCCAGCGATATAAAGTTTTTCAAAATCGGTGTTCAAATCACTAAGTAATTAATTTTTAAAATGAGAGATGCAATGTGGAAATCACATACCTATATACATAACTAAGCAAATTGATATTATGTTATGTGATTGCCACATTACATCTCTCATTTTAAAAATTAATTGCTCACCCATTTGACAACTGATTTTAAAAAATTTTATATCGCTGGATAGGTAAATGACCGTTTTTTCAAGTTACAAAAAAATATACCGGGTGATTTAATACAAAAAGTCAACAACGTTTTTTTTTTTCCAAAATCCGCCATTTTTTATTTAAAAGCGACTTAAAAAATGGTCATTTACCTAAAAACTTGAAAAAACGGTCATTTACCTATCCAGCAATATAAATTTTTTTAAAATCGATTGTCAAGTGAGTGAGCAATTAATTTTTAAAATGAGAGATGCAATCTGGAAATCACATAACGTAATATCAATTTGCTTAGTTATGTTATTTAGGTATGTGATATCCACGTTGCACCTCTCATTTTAAAAATTAATTACTCAGTGATTTGACAACCGATTTTGAAAAACCTTATATCGCTGGATAGGTGAATGGCCTTTCTTTCAAGTTACAAATAAATATACTTGGTGTTCCATTAAAAAAAAGTCAACAATTATTTGTTTCCAACATCCGCCATTTTTTTTTCGTATTTGAAAGCGATATAAAAAATTCAATCCATTCAGACAAAACTCTTACTAAAATAAAACATTTCAGCGAAAACCGCATATTTCTGTCTTAAGCCGTTTAGAAGTTATAGGCAGTTAAAATGGGGGAAAATATAAGTGGACACGCGGTATTTAAAAAAATTAGCAAACTTCTAAATGGTCTACTTTTTGTTCAGAAAGTGTTTAAAAACGACGTTCTACACCTTCGTTGCGGGGTATGCCTCTCAGAGGAAAGGGGGGAAACTTATATGCAAGCGAAAGTTGGTAACAATGCATTTATAGCAGAATACTCAAATCATATGTTTCAGTATTGAATACTTTATAAAAATAAATTATAATAAATTACGGAATAAATTACGGAATTAATTGTAATAAATAAATTAAAAATAAATGGTACGGTAAACAATCCTCATTTTTTAATATGTTATTCCTCACAAAAAAAACCTTTAATTTAAGCACACATAATTAAAAATCGTAAATTTGGGTCAAAAGTTATTAACTTTTTAAGAATTCCCATAAGAGCCCATGTTAAAACTTAACTTTGACCCTTAATAGTAATTAAACGGCACGGTAAAACAATTTTTAAAAAATCAAGTCTTAGTTTTTTGAAGTAAACTATAACATACTAAAATTTCATGCAAATCCTTAATTCTTTGCCGAAGGTGTAGAACGTCGTTAAACATTGAATAAAAACAGGTTTATTTTGCCCCCTTGTACCCCCCATTTATTTTGCCCTATTTTACCCCCTGTATTTATTGCTATTTTGCAGAAAGGGTAATAATTTCAGACATTTTTCACCAGTCGTATATTATACAAAACTCAATTATCTTTATTTCATTTCCCTACAACTTTGTTCCAAAATGAATCGTTTTAAAGTTATAAGCAAAGAAAGTAGAAAAAAATTGACGATTTTCTAAATTTTTAAATATTTAAATTTTTTTATTAATGTTCCGAGCATATTTGAGACGAAGCATAAGTCGATTATAATTACTGAAGTTGTCACCTAACTTTATCTGCAAAAATCCGAATGCCACCTCTTACATCCAAAGGTAGAGGTTTTTTCACAGATCCGCTCTGGTCTAAATAGGGAAATTAAAAATATAAAAAGTTCACAAAACGTGAGACTACAACATAATTTCAATGCTTACCAACCAACCTTTAACTCCCTACAGGGTGTCTTAAACTTAACATAAGAAAAACATTTATTTTCTTCCGTCCAGTATAAGCCAAAAAAACAAAGAGGTTTGAGCAAACATTGGCTCAACATTGTACAAATCAAAGAAAAACCAAAAAAAAGTAGCGGAATCCGTTAATGCACTCACGAGAAAATCAACTTTGAAAATGAGCCTAATTCTTGGTGCTACAAAACTTTCGCTTGTATAACTTTTGTATAAAAAAATAATGTTGATATTAAAGTATAAAAATATAGCTGATATTAAAGTAGGTTTGGAGCCTAGTTGCAATAAATATCTGTAACTGGTTTTATATATTTTTGCTTGTGGATGACATCTGCTTTCGTGGTGCAATATTCTCAATGAATGGAATTCATGCACCGTGGGATACATATATCCGACATATTATAAATTGAAACACTCATGACTCGCATATTAAATACATGAAGAGAGCAAAAATTACATATATCAAAGGATAGAATCAAGCAGGTTTTTGTAGATTTTTATGCATTAATATTTTAATATTTTCGACCGAGCAACATTAGACAAAATTAGGATCATGCTACTGGTTGTAACATTAATCGGTAAACAGTTATGTTTATAGTCACTTAAAGAAATAGAAGAAATCATATTTTAAAGTATGAGAAGAAGCAGTTAACTCGTTTGTTGGTACTTTTTCATCAGACTACTGAATTCTTTCCTACTATAAATATAATAGTCTGGGAGGCAGCGTCAGAGTTGATCGGAGGCATGGCTGTTTTTTTTATATAGTCAGTTGTTCCAAGGCTTATTAAAAAATGATGTGTCAGCTGGCCAAAAACCGGGACATAAAATGAAAAGAGACCAGGAAAATTATTAATAAATGTAATTACACTTCTATAAAAAAAAAAGAATGAAATTATTGTATGCAAACAATATACCTACAAACACGTGATAATTTAATTTTAGAACCAATCTTATATTGTAAATCCTATTGAATATAGGACAATACAAACAATCAAGAAACAAATTACTGTTATATTATAAGATTGATTTTTATGTTAAATAAACTAAGGGTTAAATTTTGTTTTGTTATATAAAAAGCGTAAAAGAAAATTATTTATTATGAAATTATAATAATAAAATGAAAATAAATAAAATAAAGTTATTTTTTACGAAATAAAAGGTAGATATCGAGCACTGAGTTTTATTCAATCTTGTCCAAGTATACTTTCGCTCCTAGAGCATCTACAGGGGCATTTCGTCAAAAAAGGGAAGGTATCCTCGAATGTCATTAATTATCTGAAGTGGTGGAAATTTAAATTAACATATACCTAACAAATATTTAACGTACACTACACGAAGGACGAGCAGATAAATTTGAGGGCAGGTAATTTTGGTACTTATACATTTTGAAGATGGGGGTACAAACAGATAAATTTATCTGTTTGTACGTTACAGTGTTGTGTAGGTTAAGTATTTGTTAAGTATGTGTTAATTTAAGTTGTCACAACTTCAGACAATTATTGACCTTCCTTTTTTTGACGAAATGCCCCTGAAGATTCTCTAGGAGCGAAAGGATACTTGAGCAAGATTAAATAAAACTCACTGCTCGATATCTGCTTTAATTTCGTAAAATTCATATATTCGAACCACTTCCTATTTTGAAGTTATTGTAGTAAAAAGCTTCATAAAATATAAATGGTAAAAAGAAAACTGAGTTCTAAATTCTTTTTTTTTTATTAATTAAAGATGCTTTGTGAGACTTCTGTTCTGAAAAATGATCTATTACCTCGTCTATAAAAGCGTTCTCATCCTGTGATTTTATAAATGATTTTTCAATTGATATTTTTACCATATTACTCAATCGTGTCTATGCAGTTGTATTTCTGATATAATTTTTAACAGCCCAAATGTATAATAATTTAAAAACTGGCATACAAAGTTTTAAATCATTATCGCGAAAAAAGTCTCTCTCTATCGTGAAAAAACGCTATAGTAGAAGATCCGATATAAGATCAAACTGCACCGATCTGCTTAATGGATAAAAATTATTGGATAATATCGATATATTATATGTAATTTAGTAGGTATGTTAATATTTATAAAATACAAGTGGTGCGTATCTCATTTTGTTCTGACATAAGTAATTAATAACTATTTAAAAATGACTTAAAATGAATTAAATTAAAAAGAAATTTCGGCCTGGGCAGACACTATTTTAGATTTTTTGGATCATTCGAGACAAAAAAGGACTTTCGTAATTTTTCTCTAAGTTGATCGTCTTCAGGTTATAAACAGTTTAAAACTAATAAAGAACGAAAGATGGCGATTTTCATGGCTCAAAATAAAGAGTAAATAATATTATTTTTATAATCATCGAATACCTAAATTCAAGTTCAAACCTTCTTATATCAGGTCCCGGTAAAAGTTTTGGCCATGTTCTATTCTAAAATGTATTTTTTAAATAGTTAATGAGGAAGGTTCCTTATGGGAAGACGGGCGATCGGGCTGCATTAACAACTAAAAACAATGCTTTAAAATGAAATAACTCCAAAATCTTATCAAAAACTGATAGACTAATATTTGAACTTGAATTTAGGTTTTTTGTATTTTCAAAAATGATATTTTTTTCTTGTTTTCGAGCGTTGAAAATCGTCATCTTTCGATCTTATTTCGGTTTTAAATTATTAACTCGAAAACGATCAACTTAAGAGAAAAATTACAAAGGACGACGTTTTTTGGTTTAGAATGATCCAAAAAATCTAAAATAATATCTGTCTGTGCCGAAATGTTTTTTAATTTATAGAAAAAGTAATTTTTTAATAATTAAATAATTATTATTAATAGTCAGAAGAAAATTCGATCGGACACCTCTTGCTTTTTTGCTTTTTATAATTGTTAACATACTAAATTACATATCCAATAATTTTTATCCATTAAACAGATCGGTGCAGTTCGACCCTAAACGCATGTCGTATTTTACACTACTGAGAGGCATGCTTCAGGCAGGATATTTGAATCTGCGTTAAAGGTTCAATTTTGTTGCTGTTCGGTCTAGTAACCTTTACGAAACCGTATAGACAAGGCGGAAACGGCGGGTTCGTTGGGAAAAATATTCCCATGAGATATTTTTGCATAATCACATTCGTGAGACGTCCCAGAATAAGGTTCAAGAAGTCGCCCACGTGAAAAGTGGGCCAATTTTTTTTAACAATTTTTTTTTAATCAAATTGCAAAAATCGATATTTTTGGCCCGCACTAATTTTTTTTAGGTTTTTTGGGCCATTCTGGACAAAGAAGGTCTCTTATAATTTTTCTCTAAAGTTGATCTTTTTCGAGTTATAAGCAATTTAAAATTTGAAAAACGCGAAAATGGCCATTTTTAAGACTTAATAACTCGGTTAAAAATTATTATTATGAAAGTCAGAAAGCGACTAAATCAAAGTTTAAAGTCTCCGCTACATGATCCTGAAGAAATCTGTGTCATTAATTTACTACTAAGCTGTTATTTTTAATTAAAAACAATGAGCGGTTAGATCGTATTGACGCGGTTGTAAATGTGAGTGCGAGCAAGATGCACAATTGGACTGCTGGAATGGCTTCTCTCTCGCACTCAGCATTTACAGTGGCCGCACACATGCATGGCGCTTATTATTTTTATTTAAAAATAACAGCTTAGTAATAAAATAATGACAAAAATTTCTTCAGTATCTTGTAGGGGGGGCTTCAAACTTTGATTTAGTCATATATTGACTTTCATAATAATAACTTTTAACCGAGTTATTAAGCCTTGAAAATCGTCATTTTTCGTTTTTTTCAATTTTAAATTGCTTATAAGTAGAGACTGGAAAATATGCACTAAAAAATGTCTAAAATATGCATGCAATATGCATTTTAAAACAAGCTGAATATGCACAATTAACATGCAAATATGCATTTATATATGCACTTATTTTTATATGAATAATTTTATGGTTTACGTTAAATACATAAATAAATAAAAAATAATAAAAATAAATAAATAGGTTTGAATTTAAACCAAATTGTATTATTATTTCTTAATATATTTTTTTAACTTCAGGTTTTGTGACAAATAAAACGGCAAAATATTTTATTTTGACCACAAGATAAATAAGAGTACAATAAAATAAATGTACATATTTTTATTGTTACAATATTGATTCATATTTTCTAAACTAATATTATAAAAAGAGTACAATAAAACAAATTTACATATTTTTATTGTTACAATAAATAATCATATATTGATTCATATTTTCTAAACTAATATTATGTCTTCTATCTGTTAATATTTGTTTATAGGCAGAAAAAGATCTCTCAACGTCACAAGATGTAATTGGGGCATATTTAAACTTTGCTATTAGAGACGGATCCATATTAATATTTTCATCGAAGTTTCCAAAATTGATTATATTATTTATTGAACGCAATAAAGTGAAACCCTCATTTTTGTTTAAAACGTCATCAAGTTTATCTTTAATTTTTACTCCAATTTCCCCATTCAGATTTGTTATTTTCTGTTTAACCGAATCAACAATAGACATACTATTGTGAAGACATAAATTTTGAGCCTCTAATTTTGTAATTGAACTTTCAATGATATCGAAATTCGATTTTATATACAACAATTGATTTTTAATAGACTTTTCTTTAAAAATATTTTGACAGTTATCAATAGCGGTACAAGTCGGATCAAAACTTGAAATAACGCTTTTGATGTCGTCGTAGTGTTCAGATAAAAATATAGCACTTTTAAGCCAAGTTCCCCATCTGGTTAATACTGGTTCTGGTGGTAAAGGAATATCGGGAAGCATCTCCCTATATACCTGTACACGTAGTGGTGCTTTCAGAAATACTTTTTTTACATTATTTATTAAGGTGTTTACATTGGGAAATTCAATTCTAACTTTCTCTGCAACTCTGTTTAGGCCGTGCGCCAAACATGTACAGTGAATTAAATTAGGGAAAAAGATTTTAAGATTGGATGCAGCTTTCATCATATATGAGGCGGCATCACTAAGCATTAATAATATTTTTTCAAATGGTACTTGATCAGGTAAAAAAAAATTTGTTAGGGATTCGTTAACAAATCTAGCTATTGTAGCATAGTTTGTTTTTTCCAAACATTTTACACTAATTAAGTATGAGTTTTTAAAATCGCCAGAGTCGTTAAGAACTCCAACAATTAGATTCGCAATTTGTCGACCCTTTGTATCCGTTGTTTCGTCGACGGAAATCCAAAGATATTCGGCTTTTAACTGATTTTTAATACTCGTCATCACATCTTTGTAACATGCACTGACATATTTTTTCCGAAGAGTTGAAGAACTTGGTATTTGAGCTGGTTTATCTTTAATCTTGCAATAAGTTTTTAAAAAGTTTTGACACGATTTATGTTCTAACTTGTGCAGAGGGATATTGCAGTTCAAAAAAAAATGGCATAAATCCTTTGCAAAGGTTTCTTGCCCAACTGACGTATTCTGAATCTGCAAACTGTTCTGTAGAATCTGCTGGCGAGGTTTATTATCATTTTTTGATAGCTTAGTTTGGTGAAGTGAAGTTTTTATGTGTTGAACTACTTGGAATTTCTTTTGACATGGAATCTGGAATATAATGATAATGATGTTTTAGATGTTTTCGTAAATAGATACCTACATTAAAATGATCAAACTTTTTAAACCTCCCCCAATTTTTTTTTATTTCTCAAAGTGAAATTGAAATCGTCAAACAATAAAGTACAGTCAGTGTACCGTAGTATACAGGGTGGGCCACTCTCAACACCTCGCTCTGTATAAGCCAAACCGTTGCGAACTTTAAAAAACAGTTTTTGAAGAAATGGGACGGTTTGTCATTTTAGAATAGACAGACACATAGATGTGCAAAGAAGTTTGATAAGTTTAAAAATCTATTGAAGTGGAGAACTTACCTTTTTATCACAAATGGTGCAAAACATACTTTCACTGTCGATAACTTTTAGATGATTGTTACTTCCAATCCAACTTCTGAGAAGACTTGATTTTTCCCTTGCTACTTTAGGCATTTTCACAATAATAATAAAATGATTTTTTTACACAGTATAGTCAATAACTTGCAATCACAAAAGTTGAATAATCGGCGATTGATTTAAGACTAACCATTCATAAAATAAAATAATCTATCCTACCCTTAAAATGCTTAAAATTTCGTTTTGGTTGGTTTTCCCAGAATAATTCATAGTTGGCCGACACCAGCAGAAAGTACAGGTAATATTTGTAATGTTATTCAAAATATAATCGGTATTTACTTAGGTAATTTGTAAATTCTGAGAAGTCTATAAATCTTAAATATCCGGATAATGATACCTGCAGCTATAAATAACGCCCATTATGTTTATGGGTACAACAACAAAGGAGCTTAACAGCAAAATATTTACTTTCACATTTTATTTTAATGGATGTTGATGTTACTAATATATACCTTATTTTTAAATGGGGTAGAGTAAATTCCCATCAAAATATGCATTTATATGCTCTTAAATCTCCAAATATGCAAGGCATATGCATTTATGAAAAACATGAGAAATATGCAGCATATATATGCATATGCATTTTGCATATAATCCAGTCTTTACTTATAAGTCGAAAACGATCAACTTTAGAGAAAAATTATAGATCTTTTTTGTTCAGAATGGTCCAAAAAATTAAAGAAAAAATTGTTCGGGCCAAAAATATTGATTCTTGCAATTTGATAAAAAAAAATTGTTAAAAAAAAAATTGGCCCACTTTTCACGTGGGCGACTTCTTGAACCTTATTCTGGGATGTCTCACGAATGTGATTATGCAAAAAAATCTCATGGGAATATTTTTCCCTTCGAACCCGCCGTTTTCGCCTTGTCTAGTATGGTAGACAGAACCGATGAGAAGCTGACAGAGGTATGCCGCATGCCTCTCCTGTACCTAACCATTATTTGAGAAAGTGAAAATGAGATGCATTTACTCGCACGTGGACAAGAGAGATCAGGGCCGTACCTATTTTTATTTTTTTTTTCATAAAAATAAAGTTATTTAACAAATTTCAAAAAGTTAAATTGTATTTAATAAATTGATGATGGGATAAAGAAATAACGTAAATAGTGGATTGATATACTGGTGAGGCACTGCCTCACCTGCCTCGTAGGACCAGCCGCCACTGCTTCAAAATAAATTACTATGCGGGCGACTGCTTTATATAAAAATTATTACCCAAAGCGTGTAAATTCTTTCTACGATATACATTACCAAATCTCTTTACTTTTTATTTATTGACGTAGACGTAGACGGAGCGGAATATGAGTGGGTAGTTAATAAGCACAGCCCGTTGAGTATTTATAATATTGTTTATTTTACGTACTAGCGTGGCGTCCTTGAGACAGATATCGATTTTGACAAATGGCGTGATGAGAGCTGCTACCCTTATTATTTTGCTGCTAGCTTACGGCTCTTGAGTCTTCTAATTTTCTGCGAGGGCAGAATAAGCTAACTAAAACGCGGAGATTTTTATGAATGCCTGATGTATAATATAAAACTGACGATGCTAAGAACTGTGGGATGCTTTTGTATGTATCCTCTTTCGTATTGTATGATTGAATAATGTAGGAAAATAATAATTTACTTCGAGATATCACAGAATGTATTAGAAACATAATAGAAAAGAAAAGCTTTTTCTGCGGGGCTGATTATTTTGACTTTGGATATTTTAGCATATTCGTCGGTTTTTATATTTTCCCTAGGAAACTATTGTTATGTAAATAGTCTGGCGTAGTCTGAAAAACTATGTAATGTTTACACTGACGTTTCACAAATAGTTTATGATAGTTAAAAAATTGTAAACAAGTTTATAAATGTGTTTATGTTAACCCTTTCGTTCACTAATATTAAATTTCTTTAGCACATTCGCGGACACGTTTTACATATCTTTTTGTCAAAGTCCAGTAAGACCCACATATTGTTGTCAAACAATATCTTGGTGGTTAGCATGTACATTGCACGTAAGCACTGATGATGACTGGTAAACCAGTCGAAAACTAGTTATGTTGTGATTTTGATGTGGCCCTTTTGAGGGATTTTAAATATACCTTTTATACAGGATTTTGCTGTTTTTTGTATTATATGGTATACAGCGAACTACAGAAAAACTTTTTCCTTGTGGATTTTTTATAATGAGAAATTTAAAAATAATCGTAAAATATATCAAAAATCATTAAAAGTATACAACTTTGAAAAACCATATCTTGCTTATAAATAGTCACACAGCCTTCTACGATAGACCATTTTAAAGATAATTGACTTTTCTTTCTAATAAATGCAACATTGCATATACCTAATGCTGCGTAGAAAAAAGTTACAGAACAATGTTTGCCAAGTAACAAGGAAAATGTCCTAAAATCGCTTTGAGTGGTGAAATTTGAAAAATCATAATTTGGAAATTATAAATCATAGGGACTTACACCAGACGTCAGTTTAAAGAAAAAAGATGGAAGTTTTTTTCTATGAAGCAGTGCCTATACCTATGTCCCCATTGAAAAAAGTTTTGGGACGAAAAACAAAATTGCTATCTTTCGTGGTTTTTTCTTGCTTTTCTTTTGAATATATTTTTGTAAAAAAAAATATTTTTAAGTTTAAAATGTGATATTTCTATAGTAAATTTAACCTGAAACAATTTTCCTGTAGACATGTTTGCACCAAATGTACATAGAACTGACCCTAGTTCGCCCTGTGCCTAGGGACTAATTCACCCTTTTCTCAAAAATGCACCCCTTTAAATGGTAGCACGCCGCGGTTTTTTCGTACTGAGAGGTCTATTCACTATATGAAACAATAAAACCCCGTTAATTTTGTAGTTCCTTTCTAAAATACATAATCAATAGCCCAACTAATAACTCTACAATCTTAGAATCTCTTAGCATTTGTATTCTTAAGAATTGCGGAAAATATGCCCGCTGTCATAAATTTTGTTGAAAAATCACTCAATATTGTTATGTCCATCATATCATGTCCATCAGCTTCAAGAACTCAGAATATACAGTGTGTCAATTTGAAAATGTACCCTTTATAATTATTTAGTCTCTATAGAAAATCTAAAAATATGCAAAAAAACACGTCAAATTTATTTGTGAGCGGAACATTTTGTACACCAGTTTAAAAGGGCTATTAAATCTTCCTAAATTTAGTGTCCGATATTTAGAACGTTCTGAATTCAGTATAGTGTAATCGCATTTAGTCAGTTAGCATCCTAATTAGGATGGTTTTTCGACTTCCTAAATGGCTAAATCGTAGAGATGGAACACAATAGTATTTTTCGGTAATATTTTTTTTGTTACTGGCATACACATTAGTGATTCAGCCAGTTACAAGTTAATGTTTTAGCCCTATGCATCACATTCAAACGATCAACCTAGTTGGTAGGTACCAATAATTTTGTATTTTTAATCTAGAGGAGAGGTTCTCAACCAGTTGTACGCGTACCACTGGTGGTACGTGGGACGATTTCAGGTGGTACGCGTCGCGTGGGTGAAACAAGCTGTTACGCTGGGCCTCTGTCTGCGGATGTGGCAGAATACAGTAATCCTCGAAATATCTCAAATACCAGATGTAGTGGTTGACATAATTCATAATTCTTCACTTGGAATCTCTTCAAGAAAGTTTTAATAAATATTTCTCTGAAGATTATTCCAAACTTGACTGGATCAGAAATCCTTTTGCAGGAATCTCACCAAATGAGTTGTAATTGCAGGAAACATTCATCGATCTAATAGAAAATAGTTCTGTGAAACACAGCTTTAAAGAGAAATCCTTAGTTGACTTCTGGATTGAGTTAAAATCCGAGTATCCAATGCTCTTCTGACAAGCCATACTGTTTTTGATGCCATTTGTCACTAATTACTCGTGTAAGACTGGTTTTAAGTACTGGACTATGGTATATATTTTAAAATTAAAATTAGACACCACAATTGTGTCTATAAAACAAGCCAATGGACATGTTTCTGATAGTAAACATGTTTCTAAAAACAATATGATCGGGGGGCATTCTTCCATTCCATGACCCCCTACCCAAATGTTTGGTGGTACGCCAAAATCTTCAAAATATTTCAGGTGGTACGCAGTTACTAAAAGGTTGGGAACCCGTGATCTAGATGATGACATGTATTTAATTTGGTTTTTAAATATATTTATATTTATATTTCTTACCATGTTTTTCCTCCAATTCGTAAAACTATATCACAACTAAACAAATTTTACGACCGGCGCTGGAATCGAAACCGATTCCGTCAAAGTTTTGTCACGTGTAATACGTGGAATAGTCGATTGAAACATATTCCGACGTACCCGCTCCAGTTCCAGCGTGCCATCCCTAATCGAAACGAACGTCGCCGATGTGTTCCCTACTAACCCTATGGTGGCTCTTTCGATGTGGCTGTGCTAAAACCTATTCCGAGCGAGAATCCAGTTCCGAGTTTATTGTAAATTGCGGATTGCGGTCGATGCGGCGCCATTGAAATCGAAACCGACACCGTCGACTTTTTGGTCACTGGTGCGTGGAATAGACGATTGGGACCTATTCCGAGGTACCTGCTCCAGTTCCATCATGCCATCTCTAGACCGTTTCATTCTTCTTTGGGGCACTCAAGTTTGGTTGTTGTGGTCTAGGTTAACGATAATGTTTTGGCGCCGTAAGTCATGTTTGGAAGCGCACATTAGTCGGACGTCTTCTTTTTCAGATAATTTGGCATGTTCCTCTTGAAGATGTCTGATAGAGCTCCGTATGCGACCCATGCTGAGGTGATCCTTCTTTGTAGCTCGGCAGTTTGGTTGTCTGGCAATTTGGAGTTCATCCCTAAATATTTATATTTATGGACCAAATGCTATTTCATTGAAGTCGGCTTTTGGATTTTCACTTGGTATTACCAGGTTTGTCATGTTTTGTGTCTTTCCAAAATTTATGTTTAAACAAACTTTCTTACAGGCGGCATCTAACGCAGTAAGCATACATAGTTCTAATCTCTCCAAAGTTGTGTGTTATAAGAGGCACCTGCTCCAGTTCCACCATGCCATCTCTAGTAAATCGGATGGATGTACATGTGTACAATCCTGTACCATTCTCTATGCACCCAAAATAATAAAAATGTCACTGGATGTACCCAAAACGATGAACATGTCACGATGCTGACTGAAAGGTAATCATAATTACCTTTCGAGCCCTTCGAAGAGCGTACCTGTTTTACCTGCTTTTAAAAGTTTAACCTGCTTAAATTAGGGCAGTAAATGAGGGTATGTGATCCGAATTCTATGCTATTATATCGATTTACTTGATATTTTCACAATAAGTAGGGAACAGCTCAAGAAACAAAGTCTACCCTATGCCGATGGTGGAA
The DNA here is from genome assembly GCF_917563875.1 of Diabrotica virgifera virgifera. NCBI lineage: Eukaryota > Metazoa > Arthropoda > Insecta > Coleoptera > Chrysomelidae > Diabrotica > Diabrotica virgifera. Next base: position 73,829,015 of record NC_065448.1, read on the forward strand.
AATTTTTTGGTTAAATAACTACGGAAGTTGCTAGAGAACCTAATTCTAAGCAAAAACTGTTCTATATTTTTTTTTTTCGAAAACTCAATAGTTTTTGAGTTATTCGTGGTTGAAAATTGGTTATTTTCATTGAAACATAACACCTTTTCAAACGGTTTTTGCGAATACCTTAAAAACTGTGCATCTAACTAAAGAAACTATGTAAAATATTTTTGTAGCTTATAAAATAACAGAGATTGTTTCCTTTATGAATCTTCTAATTGTAACACAAAAAGATATATAGTAAGTGAAAAGAGTTTGTTTTCTTAGTGCATGCTTAAATCAGTGTATTCAACTTGAAATAACAGAGAAACGGTCGATTTTAGGTGTATAATGCTACCAATAATTTTTGTTGTGCTTGAAAAGACCTTTAAAATAAGCAATAATTAATGTCGATTACATTCAAACTAAGCGAGATAAACTGCAAAAAATTTGATGATTTACGTATTTTAAGAAAAAAAAAAGAGAAGAATATTTAACCCCTCATCCACAAGAAGTTAAATGCATCGTTTTCTTTCTACAATACATTTTACTATAGTGTTATTTTTATGTTCAAATAGTTGGGCGGGTTTAACATGAGTGGTTTTTGAAAAAAATAAGATCAAATTATTGAGCACATTTTTAAATTTTCTTAAAAATCTTCCTGTTCCTCCATGTAACATGTAACTTAAATGCCATACAAGAATGTAGGTTTCTTTTAGATAAACATTTTAATTTTATTTTTCATAACCGTATCTCTTATCATTTTCAAGTTACATGGAGAAAAAGGAAGATTTTTAAGAAAATTTATATATGCGCTCTATAATTTGATTTTATTTTTTTCATAAACCATTCATTCTAAAGCCGCTCAACTTTGTGAATATATAAATAATACTATAATAAAATGTATTGTAGAAGGAAAACGATGCATTTAAATTCTTGTGGATGAGGGGTTAAATATACTTCTTATTTTTTTCTTAAAATTCGTTAGTCATCAATTTTTTGCAGCATATCTCGCTTAGTTTGAATGTAATCGACATTTAATATTGCTTATTTGAAAGAACGTTTCAATCACAACAAAAGGTATTGGTAGCACTATACACCTAAAATCGACCGTTTCTTTGTTACTTCAAGTTTAATATACTGATTTGAGATTGCACCAAAAAACAAATTTTCTTACGTATCATATCTCTTTTTGTGTTATAACTAGAAGATTTATGAAGAAACGAATCTCTTTGTTTTTTTATAGGCTGCAAAAAAGTTTTATATAGTTTTTTTAGTTAGATGCATTGTTTTTAAGGTATTCGCAAAAAAACCGTTTGAAAAGGTGTTATGTTTCAATGAAAATGGCCAATATTCAACCACGAATAACTCAAAAAGTATCGAGTTTTCGAAAAAAAATTATAGAGCAGTTTTTGCTTACAATTAGGTTCTCTAGCAACTTCCTTAGTTATTTAAGCAAAAAATTTCCCACCCCCGAGAAGGGGTGGGAACCGCCCCCAAGACAAAAGCACACATCGGCATAGGGTAGACTTTGAAAAAGGAGATAAGTTGAGCCTATTCCTAAAATTTGATTAAAATCCATGCAGTAGGATAGAATTCGGAGGTAATAACATAGTCTTGCTCTCAATTACTGCCCTAAACCGAATCCCTGTGGTTTTAACACTTGGTTGTCAAACCCTGTGGTTTATAATTTACGATCCTAAATTTAGGATAGTGTAATAGCGAGCTTCATTGACTGAATTTAGTGTCCTAAATCGTATCCTGAATGTCGGTCCTGAATTTAAGAAGATGTAATAGCCCTATAAAACTAAATTTCATCAACCCTCTAGTGGGGGCGGATACAACCATAATATTTCGTGGAAAGTGGAATATTTCGTATGACTCAACTGGGGTTGAGTCATACCTCATTTTAACGGTCGTTCAACTACCTTTTCAAAAACATCACACACATTATATTTATCTTTCCAGTACTTTTTGATTAAATCTTGGACTCTATACTTCAAAACCATTTTTGGAGTTCTGGAGTCGATACTTAATATCTTTACGGTTTTACTTGATTTTTCCAAAAATACTCCAAGAAATACTCAAAACACTCCTTTATTCAAAAAAACATTTCGTAGTTCTGAACTTGATACTTAATATCTTTACGTATTTGATTTCTTACTGTATATTATTGTCGTAGCCAATCTTTTGTCATTTTTAAGATATGTATTGGCCAATTCTACTTCCGAATCAAGTATGGGTGCACGTGTAAGAATTCTGTTGATATTGTTGATGTTTTCTCTTTATATTGGATGGTTATCATTAAATAATAGCATTTTTATATAATTCAGTTCATAAAGTTTTGCACACCTCATCTTGAAAAAGTTTTTTTTTATTTTTTCACTTTTTTAATTTTAACTTGATATATGTACAGGGTAACTCACACCGAAAGGTAGACGAGTTCTGGATTAAGTAAGTAAGTAATATGTACAGGGTGTTTGGTAAGAAATGGGCCATAGCTTAACCTCAGGTTCCTGAGGTTAAAATAGGCCGATTTAAGCTAACTTACCTTAGTACAAAGTTTATAATAACCGAGATACAGGGTGTCAAAGTTAAACTTTTTTTTATTTATTATTGAATATTTCCTGACAGGTATGAGATAACAACATTAAATTATTTATTACGTTCAATTTTTTTTATCCCTCACTCTGTATAATTTTGACATTAAAATTTTTATTCTCCTATTAGTTTCAGAAATTCCATTTGAAGAAATTTGCGATGCAATGACATAAATTTGAGAACTGGCACAATTATTATGTTTTTAAGTTATTTTTCGGGTGGAACTACAATGATATTATGCTAAAAATGATGGTGTATCGCAGATTTAAAATGCGTTTATCTCGAAAACGGTTGAGTTTAGGGAGATGAAAAAGTATACATTTTTTAAGTAAAACTAATAGGAGAATAAAAATTTTAATGTCAAAATTATACAGAGTGAGGGATAAAAAAAAATTAACGTAATAAATCTGAAAGGCGTATGTGGCGCCCTCTGGGCAATACATAATTTCTGGTAGAGAATTTAGTTTTCTTGACCCAAAAAACCCCCACATACCAAATTTCATTTTGTTATCTCATACCTGTCAGGAAATATTCAATAATAAATAAAAAAAAGTTTAACTTTGACACCCTGTATCTCGGTTATTATAAACTTTGTACTAAGGTAAGTTAGCTTAAATCGGCCTACTTTAACCTCACGAACCTGAGGTTAAGCTATGGCCCATTCCTTACCAAACACACTGTACATATTACTTACTTACTTACTTAATCCAGAACTCGTCTACGTTTCGGTGTGAGTTACCCTGTACATATATCAAGTTAAAATTAAAAAAGTGAAAAAATAAAAAAAACTTTTTCAATATGAGGTGTGCAAAACTTTATGAACTGAATTATATAAACTTTGTACTAAGGTAAGTTAGCTTAAATCGGCCTATTTTAACCTCAGGAACCTATTAGTGCCGTTGCCACGGGGGGTACAATGGCCTTCTTTATTTAGATGGACTTACCCAATTTTTTTATGTATTTTGACCCGTAGAACACGAATTTTTTGGGTAACAATTGATCCGGATGTCTACAAGATTGTTATAAACAAATAACTTGCAGAATTACATAACAGCGATTTTTCACAGAACAAAATATTTTTTGTTGTTACAAGTTTTTTCGTAGGTTGCATAGTTTTCGAGATAAACGCGGTTAAACTTTAAAAAAATCGAAAAATGGAAATTTTTGAACGCGAATAACTTTTGATTAAAAAATAAAATAGCAATTCTGCTTACCGCATTTGAAAGTTCAAGTCAAAGTATACCGGTTTATATTATTTGCATTTCTAAAAATTAATTTTTTTAATTGTTAAGCGCAAAAAGTTTGAGCGTTTTGACCCATGCCCAATGCATGCGTTTTAACGCATGCTACGTAGAAATTGCTTGTTGTCAGTCGCTCGCATTTGTACCTACTCGTTCGATTTTAAATCAGAGATACATTGAAAACATCACCCAAGCACTATGTTTTTCTAGCTTTTTTAAACAATAATAAATTCATTTTTAGCAATGTAAATAATCAAAATCGGTATAATTTGCCTTGAACTTTAAAATGCTGCAAGCAGAATTGCTATTTTATTTTTTAATCAAAAGTTATTCGGGTTCAAAAATTGCAATTTTTATATTTTTGAAAGTTCAACCGCGCTTATCTCGAAAACTATGCATCCTACGAAAAAACTTGTAAGAACATTTTTGCTTAGAATGGCCCAAAAATACAAAAAATACTCTGAGCATGGTTATTTATTAAAAAAAAACTCGACGGGTCAAGGTATTCGTATTCTACGGGTCAAAATACATGCAGTTGAGTCTCTGAATCTGTACCCGTGCGTCATCGTTTAAAGCATACGAAATAAGTCGATGATAAGTCGGAAATTGAAATTTACTAAACGCAACAGCAAGTGACACTAAGTGACTTGCTGTTGCGTTTAGTAAATTTCAATTTCCGACTTATCATCGACTTATTTCGTATGCTTTAAATGATGACGCACGGGTAAAGATTCAGGGACTCAACTGTAAAAAAACTTGGGTAAGTCCATCCAAATAAAGGAGGCCGTTGTACCCCCCCCCCTGGCGACAGCACCATATACCTAAAAGAGGATATGAAATAGATTATATTTAATTTTGAAATAGGTAAAATACCAACAACTGAACGCCTAAAGTATCTCCAAATTCTATTTGTTTTCTAACATCTTGGTCAATTTGCTACTAAATTGTTTTCAATGTAGATTTTTCAACAAAGTTTCGTGTGCCCTATACTTAATAATCAATATCTTGATTAAATCCATACTTTTCTGGCTATGGTGTGAGTTTTGTGTCTCTATCAATACAAAATTTAAGCAATCCGAGTTGGTCAATTTTAACAAAACCTCTCATTATTAAAACGTCTTTGCTAATGAAAGGTTAACCCAGAGCTGCTTTGTTTTCAACAAAAGGGGATGTCGGCTTCAATAAGATCTCACAAAAGTGACATTATCTTAGAAAGAGCCGATAATCTATTTAGCCGTAATACTGCCGGATCCGCAAAAAAAAACGGAAAATTACTTGATATACAGGGTATTTTTTTTGCTTGGACCATAGTCATTCAGCCAGTCTGAATCAACAGTAAATCTATTGAAGAATTTGTCAGTTGATGAAACATGGTTATAATCATATTACAATTTCATACTTAGCTAATGTACGTCTGAACTTTACCTAAAACCCCCAAGGTCATTTGCACTGCATCAACGAACGGCTGTTATGTCTTCTCTTCGCGGTTGCAGATCAATGGGTTTTACTGTACATACTATGTTAATAAAAACCTTTATTATACTACCCGTAATCTAATTTAACTATTGAAATACATCGTAGCCATCAATAATACATAGTTTATACATTTTACAAATAAAAATATCAATATTAATAAAAATATACAATTGCGTTAATTTTTTTTTTCTTTTTTTTTTCACTACGATAAGATTTCAACCCGGTTCAACATCTCGGAGGCTTAAATCGAGTTAGTGATTTTTTTTCTATAGTTTTTTTTAGATGTTATTTTTAGATATTGTTTTAAATTATTAAAAAAAATTTTGTTAAATTTTTTTATCATTTTTTAATATTATTTTTTTAAAACATAGTTTACAAATCTAATTAACTACAATAATTACGCCAGTCAATGGGAGCAAGCATAGGATATTACCCCGAATTTATCCTACCGCATAAATTTTAATGAAATTTTGGGCATAGCCTATACTTATCTCCTAATTCAAAGTCTACCCCATGCCGATGTGTGCTTTTATCTTGGGGGTGGTTCTCACCCCTTCTTAGGGAAGGAAAATTTTTTCGTTAACCCATTACCGCCCAGAATTTTTTTTTCCGTTTTTTTCCAGAAGTTTAGCTGTTTTAGTATTATTTTATGTATAATCAGATCACATCAGGTTAGTTTTACCAGATATATCTGATAAGGTGGGAGATAATGAGTGCTACCATATGGTATCACTGGGCGGGTGGACTACATTAATTTATTAATAAGATGCAAATTCATAATAAATAGATAGGGTGAGCATACGCATAGAAATAAGTGAAATCAATTATTAAATGATGTATTTTATTGTTAAATTTGACATACAATTAGTATTACTTGGTATGATAATTAGCAAAACAGGCGACACATAGTCCTACATTGCATTTTGAACACATTGTTCTGCCAAAGGATTTGCAATTGGACCCTGCACAACGACGTCTATTACATGGAGCAACATAGTGATGCAAACCATCAAAACGTAATTCAGGCAACATCAATCTAGGATAGGAAGATCTGGCTGGACCTGGACTCTTTGGGGCTACTCCATATTTTGACAAATATACTTGGACTATTTCTCTCCTAAACTCTAAGTTCGAAGTTTTAGGATTTATTTTTCTATACAAAAACCAGGCATTATTTACTGCTGTATCTATAATCCAAGTAAAAATAGACCAATACCATTTCTTGCTTCGTATATTTATTCTATAGTTTGAAATATTCTCATCCATGAGATCAGTTCCTCCCATATTACGATTGTATTCAGACACACAATTTGGACGATCTGCCATAATATGTTTCTTTTCGACCTGAGAGTATCTTTTTACTGGTGCAACTGGATATACCCCCGCACTTGTAGAAGCTATCGTAACAACTGAGTTGTCTAGCCAACGCACGAGAAGTATGCCTGTGTTTCTTTCCAAGACATGTTCAAAGGTACCTCGTTTCATCTTAGAAAATTTTTTTTTGTCACTCAACGGACAAGATTTTGGAACTCGATTTTCACGTATGGTTCCTATTGCACCAACACCAGTATATCTAAGGTAACTGAATAGGTTCATTCCTGTAAATAAGTTATCGACATGTACTATATATGGAAGCTGATTACTCATTTCTCCTAGCATAGACACCAGAGGCGAGGCACATTTCCCAAAAAGGATTTCGTATTTCTCATTTCCTCGTGGATTTTTTCCTTGGTACAGATCAAAGTCAATCAAATATCCATCAGAAGAATTCAGACACCACATTTTGTATCCGAATCTTATTGGCTTACCACGGATGAATTGCTTGCATCCATGACGACCATAATATCTGATCATTGATTCGTCAAAATCGAGATGCTGTGATGGTACAAAATGCTTTGAAAACTTGTTTTGCATTTTATCCATAAGCGGGCGTAGTTTCCATACTTTATCTGATGCATCGATTTGTGTGTTGTCGGCAAAGTGAATCATTCGTTGTATTTGTAAAAAACGGTTTCGTCGCATAGCATTAGAAACGAGTACATTTTTTGAATCATCTTTCACGTCCCAGTACATTCGTTTAGATGGCAACATGTTATAACCACTTAGTATCAATATTCCTAGAAAACATTTTATCTCGGATGCAGTAATATTGGGCTCAGGTTGATTAAAGAAGAGAGCATATTTCTGAGTTTCCTTTGTTATGTATTCTATGATGTCTGCATCAACGAACAATTCAAACATGTCTACACACGACATTCCTTGAAACTGATTGTACTCTGGATCAGGGAATTTACAAGATGCAGGTTCCAGATCCCCTTCAATCCATGAATAGTCATTTTTTTTGCAGCCAAGATGATTGTTGATCCATTCATCCTGATAATCTGTTGGAGGCTGAGCTTTGCTTGGTTGACCATGACTTGATGTATCTGGGAAAGTATCGGCGTCTACAGGATCCGGCTCACTTACGATCCGAGTATTATTTATGAGTTTTACTTCTGCTGGTGCGCGTAGTTGACGTCCTGTAAGATTGTGTGTCATGCCTCCCTCATCTTCGTCTGCAGAATCTTCGTCCGTATCCACACTAGGCTCGGGAGGCTCAATAAAAATCTCATCTACCTGTTCTGATAAATTACTATCTCCCCAAACCATATCCAGAGCTTGAGATAGCGAAAAGCCTTTCCTGAAAGGAATGAAAAAACATTGCAGTGGAAACGCCCAGTGATACCATATGGTATCAAACATCAATCTGATAGACCTGTATATCCCCAAATTTATTCAGATATCTGATTTATACAATTGATACATATTTACACTTTTACTAAGCGAATACTAAAGTGAATATAGAAAATATGATCCCTAAAAATGTATATTCTTACTTACTCGAAGCGTATGTCCATTTTTACCACAGTGTACGAATGCGAACCAATAAAACACGTGACCACAAGCGTTAGACGTATAAACTGTTCGTCGCAATGGCTTGACTACAACTAGATAATCCACTTGCCGCACTCCCGCCGGTAATAACGTTTATCCCTTCCTAGATGTAACCGCTAGACGCCATTTTTGAAAGGCACTATTGTGATACCATTTGGTATCACTGGGCGTTAATGGGTTAAAATTACCACGGAATTCGCTAGAGACCCTAATTTTAAGCAAAAACTGTTCTAATTTTTTTTTTTTGAAAACTCAATACTTTTTGAGATATTCGTGGTTGAAAATTGGCCATTTTCATTGAAACATAATACCTTTTCGAACGGTTTTTGCGAATACCTTAAAAACTGTGCATCTAACTAAAAAAAACTATATTAAACCTTTTTGTAGGTTATAAAAAAACAAAGAGACACTTGCCTTCATAAATCTTCTAGTTATAATACAAAAAGAGATATGGTAGGTGAAAATAGTTTGTTTTTTTGGTACATTCTCAAATTGGTGTATTCAACTTGAAATAACAGAGAAAGGGTCGATTTTAGTTGTATAATGCTACTAATACCTTATGTAGTGCTTGAAAAGGCCTTTAAAATGAGCTATATTAAAGTTCCATTGCATTAAAACTAAGCGAGATATGCTGCAAACAAAATTGATAACTAATGTATTTTAAGAAAAAATGAGAAGTCATTTTAACCTCCATTCACCAAAATGTAAATGCATGGTTTTCCTTCCACAATACCTTTTATTATAGTGTTGTTTCTGTTTTTAGAAAGTTGGACGGGTTTAAAATGAATGGTTTAAAAAAAATCAGATTATAGAGCGCATTTTTAAATTTTTTTAAAAATCTTCCTTTTTCTCAATGTAACTTAAAAATGATAAGAGATACAGTAATGAAAAATTAAAAGTAAATGTTTATTTGTTTATCTGAAAAAGACCTACATATTGGTGTTGTATCTTTTTTTCGTATCTCTTTTCTTTTTCGAGTTACATGGAGGAAAAGGAAGATTTTTAAGAAAATTTAAAAATGCGCCCTATAATTTGATCTTATTTTTTTCAAAAACCATTCATTTTAATCCAGCAAAACTTTTTGAACATAGGAATAACACTATAATAAAAAGTGTTGTAGAAGAAAGACGATATATTTAAATTCTGATGGATGAGGGGTTAAATATACTTCTCATTTCTTCTTAAAATACATTAGTCATTAACTTTTTTGCAGAATATCTCGCTTAGTTTGCATGGCATCGACAATTAGTATTGCTCATTTTAAAGGTCTTTTCAAGCACTACAAAAGTTATTAGAATCATTATACACCTAAAATCGACAGTTTCTCTATCATTTCAAGTTGAATACACCGATTTGAGCATGCAGCAAAAAACAAACTCTTCTCACCTACCATATCCCTCTTTGTATTTTAACTAGAAGATTTATGAAGGAACTTATTATTTTTTGTTTTTTTACAACCTACAGAAATATATTATATAGGTTTTTTGTTAGATGCATAGTTTTTAAGGTATTCAACCACGAATAACTCAAAAAGTATTGAGTTTTTAAAAAATAATCATAGAGCAGTTTTTGCTTCAAATAAGGTTCACTAGCCTTTTCCGTGGCTATTTTAACCAAAACATTTTTCACCCCCGAGAAAGGATGGGAACTACCCCCAAGATAAAAGCCCACAACGGCATAGGGTAGACTTTGTTTCTTGAGCTATTCCCTACTTACTGTGAAAATATCAAGTAAATCGATGTAGTAGGATGGAATTCGGAGCCAAATACCCTCATTGACTTTCCTATAATATTTTACTATCCTACAAAAAACCAAACAGTCAAAAATTTTCTTTTTATTTAGTGACAGTATAAAGAGAATATTAACAGGGAGTGGAATGGTCTATAATCTATAATTCTTTAATTAGTTTGTTGGTTAGGTGTTTATGCTTCTTGCATTCAAAAAATATGTGGTTCAAGCTAAGGGTTAAAATCACTTTTAACTCTATGTTTTAACTATGTTTTATTTCTGAAGCTATGTCTGAATTTCTCCTTCAAGAAAATGTCATACCTCACCACCAGCATGGTTTTATCAAGGGTCGTTCAACGATGACAAACTTACTTCATTTTATAAATGACTGGTCATCATCTTTAAACAATCGACATCCTGTTGACGTAGTCTATTTAGACTTCTCCAAAGCTTTCGATCGCGTTCCCAAACGACGCTTACTAGCTAAATTGATTCACTATGGTATCCTCGGAAAATTAAACATTTGGATTCAAAATTTTTTATCCGACAGGTACTTTCAAGTTCGTGTTGATGAAGCTTATTCACTAGATAAACCAGTCAAGAGCGGAGTTCCACAAGGATCAGTACTTGGACCACTACTATTTTGTACACTAGTGATGTTCCTCTCGTTGTATCCAGTAAGGTTTCCATTTACGTGGATGATACTAAATTATATTTAAATCCAATTATTGACCAACATGTTCTTTAAACTGACGTTGACGCAATATTCAAATGGTCCTCAGAGTGGTTACTTCCACTAAACATTGAAAAATGCGTCATACTACATATTAGCAAAAATATCCCATTACTACCGTACTTTAGTAATGCGACATCCCATAGAGTCAGTAATGTCGCACAAAGATCTTGGAATGATAGTTAACAGTAACTTAAATTGGTCTATCCATTGGTAAATCCGTAAATGTTTTACACGAATATCTCTAACCTCGATGGGTATGCCGGGCCAGTGCGGAGTCCAAATCTCAGTCGTGATAAAGCCTTACCTGAAAATGTTCAACGTAAAGCCACAAGACTGGCATATGGCCGTGTAAGACCCAATTCTGAAGATAGACTCTCGTTGTCTCATCTAACAACATTTGAGCATCGACGTCTTCGAGGTGACCTAATCACGTCCTTCCGTATTTTAAAATATAACTTTGGAAACCTTAACACGATATTGACGCTAAATCAAGACGAACGATTAAGAGGCCATCGTTGCAAATTAAAGAGGGAACAGACGACAACAAAATCCAGGATGAACTTTTTACCAAACAGTTTAATATCTGGAATAACTTGGATCAAGACACCATATCGGCAACTAGTATAGTGTTAACATTTTTAAAAATCGACTTGATTGTTCTTTATTTTCTTTGCAGGACTGAGTTATTTTAGGACGGCATTATTTATTGTTTCAGCATTTTATTTGGTGTTTTAATTGTAATCTTTATAATTTTTATTAGTTTTATAACGATATTTTTCTTTGTTTTGAGCATTATAGGAGCTTTACAGGACTGAATTGTTTTAGAGCGGCATTATTTATTATTTCAGTATTTTTTATTCGATGTTTGTTAATTGTACCTTTATTCTTAATTTGTATTAGTTGTATAATGATATTTTTCTTTGATTTTGGGCATAATAGGAGCTCGCTCCTGTGCCCTTATTTGTTTTATTATAATAATAATAATACCTCACAGCAGGTTTTAGCATAAAAGATAACAACAATGTGGTGCCGAAGCTTAGTCATCTGTTGTATATGGATGATTTAAAATTAATGGCTTCCACTCGAAACCAACTAGATGAGATGCTAAGAACTGTAGAATCCTTCTCAAATGACATTAGTATGCACTTCGGACTAGACAAGTGCCGTGTTTTAAATATAGTCAGTGGAAAAGTACAGCCCGGAGGATTCGATATGCAACATGGCCAGAACATCGAGGCCATGGGTGAAAACGATATGTATAAATATGTTGCAGTAAAGCAAGCGCGGAAAATTGCCCATAATCAAATGAAAACCGAGATAACTGCGAAGTTTTACGAAGGGTAAAACAGCTGCTTCGTTCACATCTTAGCAGTAAAAATTTGTTTAAGGCACTAAACACCTACGCATGTTTCGCGCTTAGCTATTCGTTTGGCATTGTTAAGTGGACAAAAACGGACATAGAGAATCTTCATCGAAAGGTAAGAACACACCTCACAAAAGCACAAAAACATTACCCTAAAAGTGCAGTAGAAAGAACAACATTACCACGGAATCTAGGAGGAAGAGGACATATGGATATAGGTGAGCAATTAGATAAACAAATTGCTAATTTACCAACTTATTTTCAGATGCCAGGTGAGACATCTACTCTACGTCGCGCTATTTGCGCAGTAGATGACACAACACCGATCAAACTGAGGGAAACAGAAATGCGCATAAACCACCTCACTAAAGACGAAAAAATGCGCACCTGGATGGAAAAACCTCTGCACGGGAGACATCCCAATGAGGTCAGCCAAAACTATGTCGACAATACAGCGTCGAACTATTGGTTGACATCAGGAAAGATATTCCCTGAAACGGAGGGTTCATTACTGGCCATTCAGGATCAGGTTATACCAACCAAAAATTACCTAAAATATATCATCAAAGACCCTCAGGTCCAAAACGACAAATGCCGGTATGGATGTCAAATCCAAGAAACCATCCAACATCTTACAGGGGGCTGCCAGGCATTTGCTCCAACTGAATACAAGGAACGGCATGATGCAGTGGGAAAAATACTTCATCAAGAGATAGCTATCAAGCTGGGACTTCTTCTGCTGGGACCATCTACCATAATATCAATACGTCCCTAAGAGTATGCTTGAGGATGGCAACTACAAGCTATACTGGGACCGCACTGTGCTCAGAGACCAAACAGTGGCACATAATAGAACAGATCTTGTACTAGTTAACTAGTACTAGTTAACTAGTTACTAGATAAATTAACAAGACAAACAACACTAATATTGATGTGGCGATACCTAACAACAATGATCTACGTAGTAAATTTACTGAAAAGTTCGCCAAATACAGAGATCTGGAAATTCAAATACGAAGACAATGGAGAATGCAAAGTACCCAGACAATACATATTATTATGTCTACCACTGGAGTCGTTCCGAAGAACCTCCTCGAAAGCATAAAAAAGCTGGGTCTAAATGGACATCTTAACAAGACCATGCCGAAAGCTGTACTACTCGCAACGGCCACATGTGTACGAAAATTTTTGGGAGATACACCTGCATACCAAGTCACCTAGAGGGCTCGATAACACGGAAAGAGTCCCACCAGAGCTCAATCCTTTTGATACTGTAGCTATCTGCGATGAGTCAATTTTCCCCTTAGAGGGAATGTGAGCCGTATGGCCAAATCTGGGAATACCTCACATTATTGATAAATATTCGAATTTAATATATTTATTTTAAATAAATGTGCAGGAAATACAGAGTATATCATTATAATTTGACATAGTGTTGAGTCGATTTTCTGAGGCAAAAGTAAAACTTGAACATTAATGGAATGTTTCTAGCAGATATTATGAACTTAATGATATTATGAATAAGGACGACATATTGTTCAAAATACCGTAGAATTGATATAAATTCGTCTCCTATACGCAATTTCAAGAAAATTCTAAATTCTTTAGGCCCAGATTAGAGATTAAATTCCGTCATCTCTTATTAGTATGCACACAGTATTTAATAAAAGCTCCCACAGCTAATTTGGGACGGCTTTACAAGTCAGTCTATTAGAGACGAGATTTATGCAGAGCAGTTTCGTCAATCTTATTCATTCCCGGTCCCGGTCTCGCCGTGTATGCGCCTAACTTCCTTCCCCTACGTTTTATTTCGTAGTGATACTCGCTGGCAACTGAGCAGTGAGCAATATCTTCAGTGACCCCTCCAGTCATATTCAAATAGGACAACTTAATGAATAATTTCATAGTGGATGAGTCACCCACCAGGCTCTGAGAATTTCACGACATTCAGACGCAAACATGAGCAGCAGCTATGTGGGATTAGAGACAAACAAGTGGATGTGTCGTCGTCGTCGTTTGCAACAAAAGACTACGGTGTGGTGCACAAGTAAACCATAAAAGGAGCAGAATTTTACTCGCGGAAATATTCTAATGTAACTAGAAAGTACGTTAAAATGGGATAGAGGGAATAATGGGAGATGAAAATAGTATAATTTAAGGGGCTGAAACGGTTACAACACTTAAAATCCTTTTACATGGAATAATTAGATAAAAGCACGACATTCAACCATTTCATTAGGTAGAAAGACTTCTATAATGAAATCAACTATTTGCTAACATACTACTCGACAAAGGAACACGAATAATATACAGTGCGCGTATAAAATCGCTTCCATAACTATTCGCTGCCTAAGAATTACAAGGTGGTATGATACAAAATGATGAAACAGAAAAATAACTTTAAATATTTTGACGAAACCTTAGATTTCGTATAAAACAAAGTATATTTGCTTTTGCTTTAAACGTAATAGTTAAAAGTCAACTACAAGAGCACATTAAAAATAACGAAAGAAAAGTATTTAATTTTCCCCATATTTTTATTGAAAAAATAAAATAACATAGAACTTTGCAACTCTAACAAAAAACTAAAAATGCAAAATTATGGAACATAAGTCTTTGTATTAATAATATAACATATAACATTTTTTTTATTTTTTTTTTATTTATTATTTATACATATGACCTGGCCTCTAGTGACTAATCCAGGTCGTTTTTTCCTGATGGGATTACAGATATTTTTATTTTATATTTTTACATTTTTTACTCAACTATTAAATCTATTTTTACAATAACAATTTGCCATAATCTCTTAATTACGTATAACAAACAAATTTAAATAAACAATTTAAAATATTTTTGGTACTATCAACTCCCTTCTAAGTTATAAAGACAGTCCCTCTATTTTCAGAAGAGAGTTGGTAGTTTTTTTTTTTATTTTTATGAATTATGTATTGAATTATTATTTTTATTTATTTATTTTATATTGAATTATTATTATTATAATTGTAAATATCTATTTTTGAATTTATATTTTATTTTATTTATTTTAACTTTATCTTACTCAACTTCATCAGGGTTGGATTATTGGGTGTCATCTTCTATTATTATAGATTTCTTGTTGTTTTTTAGATATTATTTGTGTGAGATTGTTTAATATTTCAAAATATTCTTCATTTTGTAATATATCTCTTATTTCAATTCTTTCTAATCTTCTTCTCATTTCTCTGTGTTCTTCATTTTCTATAGTATTTTCACAATGTAACACTATATGTTCTGGTGTACCTAGTTCTCCACATTCACAATATGCATCATCTTTTAAGTTAAATCTTTCCAAATATGTTGGGTACGGTCCATGTCCTGTTAAAAAGTGTATTAAACCTTGTTTTGGATTAAAATAATTTGGAATGTTTTCTAATATTGGTATAAAATTGTATAAACGTCTAGATTTTGTTGAATTTTCCCATTCATTTTGTCTTTTTCTATTTATTATTTGTTTTAATTCTCTTTTATTTCTTATATCTAATCCTATTATTTGTATTATTTTTTCATATTTTTCTTTTTTTAGCCAATAATTACATGCTCTTTTTTGTGTTTCTAAATGCATTGGCATTACTCCAGTTAAAACTGTGAGTGCCTGTGTTGCAGTTGTTCCAAATGCTCCCGTCATTCTTACAAGAAATCCTCTCTGAGCTCTATTTAATTTTTCTGCGTTTTTTTTATTTATTAATCTATGTGCCCATACACTTGAACCGTACCCTACAATTGATGCAAGTATTGTACTTAGGTATATTCTCATCTGTCGGAACGAAATTCTATATTCCTTCTGTGCTAGACTAGCAATGCTATGCATGATCTTTGTTGCCTTTTCACAGACACAATTCATGTGTTTTGTAAATAATTTTTGTTCGTTTATTATAATACCTAAATATCTTGTTTCCATTTTTATTTTTATTGTTTTCCCTCTAATTTTTATAATTGGATCTCTTTCTAAATTTCCTTTTATTAAACTATATGTTGTTTTTGAATCTGATATTGTTAATTTTACTTTATTCATCCAATCATTTACTCTTATTAATACTTCATTTGATTTATTTTCTAATTCTCTTCTTGAGTTTGCATCTATGATCAACAACAAATCATCTGCATATGCTATGCTTCCAAGCACTTCAGGATCTATAGTCAATTGTTCCAACAGTTCCTCTAGCATTACATCCCAGAACATAGGTCCACAAACTGATCCTTGTGGACATCCTTTTGTGATATGTTTTGTCTTTTTTCCTGTTGGACAGCTTAGGCTTGCATATCGGTCTTGACAGTAGTTTCTGAGACTTCCGTACAGATTCTTTGGACATCTCATTCTTCGAAGTCTTTCAAAGAATGACGGCCACCAAAGATTGTCAAAAGCCCCAGACACGTCTATAAAGATCATTAAAACATACTTTTTTATGCTTTCGTTTACTATTTCAAATACTTTATTTATTGCATCTTCTGTTGATCTACCTTTCCTAAAACCATATTGACCAGGATGTAATCCAATTTCTGTTCTTATTTGATTTAATTTTTTACATAGTAATTTTTCTTGTAATTTTCCCATTGTATTCAATAAACATACCGGTCTATATGATTTCGGTAAGGCAGGATCTTTATCT
This sequence comes from Diabrotica virgifera virgifera, assembly GCF_917563875.1. Taxonomy (NCBI): domain Eukaryota; kingdom Metazoa; phylum Arthropoda; class Insecta; order Coleoptera; family Chrysomelidae; genus Diabrotica; species Diabrotica virgifera. The sequence continues at coordinate 73,845,764 of NC_065448.1, forward strand.
TCCCCTTTATGTATTATTATAACTTCTGCTTGTTTAAAATTATTGGGAAACCTTCTTTGTCTAAGACATTCATTATATAATGATGTTAGTACTGGAATTATTTGTTCCGATAATGCTTGAAGTATTTCAACATGAATATTATCCGGTCCAGGTGCCTTCTTTCTTTTCATTTCTCTCATACTTTCATATACTTCTTCTTCTGTGAATTCCTCTATTTCTCTTTCTTCTTCTATTTGGTATTCTTGTATCATTTCTTCTCTTATATTTCTTTGTTCTACTGTTTCTCCTTCTAATTTATCTGGAGGTAATAATACATTAAGTAATGTTTCGGCCGATTCTTCCCAACTTTCTGTAAATGTTCCATCTTCTTTTTTTAAAGTAGAAAGCATCTAATTTTATAGGTTATAATAGTAGGACATCTAATTTTTTTAGAAACTATTTTATATGGTATTCCCCACATATCTAATTCTAAGTGTCTTGATACGAAGGTTTCCCAACTTTTAGCTTTTGTTATTTTTATTTCTTGTTTATATTCTTGTTTTAGTCTTCTATATTCACCTAGAAGGATTTGCCTCTCAAGATAGATACCACATCGTTGATATCGCTTTCGCGCATATCTAACTCTGCTTCTCATTCTTGTGAGGTTTTCCTTCCAGGCTGAGTTTTTTACTTTACTATTTTCTTTTATTTTTGGTATTGCTATATCCATTGCTTTTTAATAATATAACATATAACAATAATATAACATATAAAAATAATATAACAATAATAATAACATTATCTTCTGATCGGCAATCTCAGTTTTACTGTTTATGTTCAGCGCCAGTTTAACCAGGGGTCTTTTCGGGCCTGTAGCACCGGGCTGTTGAAGGTTCCTGGGCGGAACGCGGGAAGCGCGTGCTGTTCCGAATTTATATGGTTATGGTAAAATAAAATTTGCATACAAATCCACATGATTGTTCCACTACTGGAATTATTGTCAGAATATGATCCATTTTTAAATGATCATATTAATAAACGAGCAAATTCAGGCAAGGGCAAAATGTGATATCTATCCAAAGATACCTATATGAAATTACTGAATATTTTGTCCAATCGAGTAATTGATGAAATTGTTAGGCAAATTGAGGCAAACAAATACTATTTTATAAGTGTAGATTCAACACCTAACATAACACACTATGACCAACTTACAGTATTTTTGAGATTTGAGATATTCTAACAATAAAGGGAATTCCGTAAAAAGATTCGTGGGATTTTATAAAAACACTGGGCATAGCTCACAAGAACTTGAGAAAACAGTTAGTGGAATGTTAGAGTCTTAGAAATTAGATATTAAGAACTGTAGAGACCAGTCTTACGACAATTCCAGTAATATGAGTGGCAAGTATTCTGGTTTGCAAGCACGTATTAAAAATTACAATGATTTAGCTCTCTTTGTGCTGTGTGCTGCTCATTCTTCAAAATGCAGCAGATTGTTGTTTGGAAGCAACATCTTTTTTTTGTGTTGGTACAAGCTATCTACAATTTTTCTCCGTGTCTACACACATGTGGGAGTTACTGTCTCGTGCAATAAAGGATTCTCCTGAGTCGGGACAGACATTGTTACCTAAAAGAGTAAATACAACCCGTTGGTCTTCTCGTTTTGATGCCGTAAAAGCGTTAAAAAGCAATTAGGGTTTGATTGAAATGTCAGCGGATATAAATGATAAAAATGTAGTAAGAGTTGAAGCAGCTTCTCTATCGGAAAAACTTGATTTGTTGGAAAACGGAATAATTTTACCATTCTGGCTTGACGTTTTACAAAGGGTTAATGAGGTGAGTAAAGCAGTACAAAGGCAAATATAGATTTAAGCATAACCGCTCATCTGCTATCATCTTTAGCAGATTACTTTGATTTCATACGTGATCGTTTTGATCACTACGAGGCCTTAGAAATGTTGTTAACAGGGAACAAAAATTATGCTGAGAAGAGGATTATCAAAAAAATTGCAATTAGGAGAAAAGAATTCGGAGGCAAGTTTAAGCAAAAAAGAAAAAGTCCGAATAGAATGTGATGTTTTTATAACAGACAATCTTAAGTCGGAGATTATTCGCCGATGTGAAAGTTATACATCTTGTTCAAGACCATTTGAATTTTTGTTTAAACTAAAAACTACGGAAGATGAAGATATTTTCAGATCGGCAACCGAATTACAACAAAAATACAAGAAGGATTTGGATGAGTATTTTATCCAAGAATGTATTCATTTAGTTAGAGCATTTATTAACGTCTCTTCCCCAAGTAAAAATAGACACTCCTTTAGAATAGGTACAGGTTTTATACGAAAATGAACTGCTATCTTCATTTCCAAACGTTAATATTTGCCTGTGTATTTTTTTCTCCATATTGGTCGCAAATGCAAGTGGCGAACGCTCTCTTTCGACATAAAAAGGGTAAAGACCTACTTAAGAAATGCAATTTCCCAATAAAATTTGAACTCAGCAGTTTTATCCATTAAAGAAGACCTGCTAAATGAATTAAATATAAATGATATCGTCGAAAACTTCGCTTCAGTAAAAGCATATAAAAGCAAGAAAACAAGCTTTTCAATAGTAAAGGTATTTGATTACTTACCTCATGTTACGTGTTTGAATGTTATTAGGTACATTATTATTTTGCTTTTTGAAGTTCGCCCTTAATTTTTTTGTTGTATGTTGTTAGTCGTCATTTAAGTTTGGAACCAAAAAAAGTTGTAATTTTTTTTCCTTATTTTAAAAAACTTTTATTCAAAATATGTTTTGTTGAATTGAAATAAAATTAAGAAATATTTTTGAGCCTGGACGTGGCATCCGTATCAGCACTGGGCGGCAGACTGTGTTAAACCGGCACTGTTTATGTTAAGACATGTTGGAAAACATGTGAACATAAAAGTATCTGTCTACTTTTGGCATCCACCTGTACATAGATTTCAGAGCTTCCACCTTGTTTTGTGCAAAGGTGATTTAATATCATTTTTGTTTATTGATATGGGTATTTCGTCATTTTCAGCAGTATGTCTCCTCCCAGTTCGTTATCTTAAATTGATGATTTTGTATTTACGCTTTGAAAATGGAACTACAGTATAATTCGGTTCTGATGCATAGGTTGAAACATCCATAAAATCTTGCTCTTTCAATTGAAGTATAGTGTAAGGCTTTCTTGTGTTTACTTCCAAAAAGCCTCTTACTAACGAAAGTGAAGAAAAGCATTCAGATTTTCTCAAACTAATTTCAAATTGCACTGTGAACTGAATCGACCTCTTGTATGAAGGAATGTCCAGGTACTGAAAACTTCATTTGAATTTTCTTTAAGTTCGTGTTAGTTTTTAAAATATGTACAATGGCAAAACTCATAAATTTATTGCGATTTTGCGGAACGCAACTATCGCTCCACAAAGTCAAATGCTCCAATAACGGATAGTCTTCTACAATCCCTTTCAGGATTCTGTACACGGCACTGGCAATATCATTCCCAGCCCGACCATTCATTGCCTCTGACCATATCACGCAATAAACAGTCCAGTTTATGGAAAGGTGGGCTGTCATGTTATACACATTTAGCTTACTTTTATAAAAGAAATTTTTGACGTCTCGTTTTGGACATGTAAATACATTTTGTAAATCAAAACACAGTACCACAGCCTTACCATTTTCAATATCCGTCTCTTCTCTTCTCTAATCAAAAGTGCAAGTATTTTTCATATTATAGAATAGAATAGAAATATGCTTTATTGTCGTGAAAAATTGTACACTTTTATCGACAAAGCTTATAAAAATCAAGAAAACAAAACAATTACAATCCAATTTACTAAAATTACATAAATCGTCAATATTTTTACAATAATAATAATGAAGTTAAACAGAAATAATCAATTGCAAAATTTAAATAAATTGCAAATGCATAGTCTACCTAATTAGTAATGACTAAGTTTAAAAGTTAAGCTGCTGCATGTGACACCCAAATATAGACAAAAAAATAATAAAAATAATATTTGTGCAAAGGGTACTATAATTTCTTAGTTATTGATTAAGAAAATCTTCTACTGAATAATATGGTCTTTCAGATAGTTAGGCTTTTGTCAGTTTACGGAATTTGGGGAAAGATGCTCCAGATTTAAGTTGTAGAGAGAGATGATTGTAAAGTTTTTTTGCGGAATATAATATAGATTTCTTTACTAACTCAGAGAACGGGATCGGCAAATAGACGTCAAACGTAGAATTTCTCGTGAAGTAGTCATGATTAGGTCTTGGTAGAAAGACATGTAGATGTTTACGAATTAAGCAAACAGTTTCTAAGATATACAAAGATGGAAGGGTTAAAATTCCGTGATCTTTGAAGTAACTTCTGCAATGTGTTGTTCTTCTGAGGCCCAACAGATATCTTATTGCTCTTTTTTGTAATTTGAAAATAACATCGAATTGGGCAGCTGTACCAGAACCCCAAAAAGGAAGACCATAACGAAGGTGTGACTCGAACAAAGAAAAATATGTTATTTTGGAAGATACTAAATTGAGTTCATTCGAAACAGATCTTATAGCATAGCAAGCTGAGGATAGTTTCTTCCTTAACAATTCGATATGGTGGGACCATTTAAGGTTGCTGTCTAAAAAAATACCAAGAAATTTTACAGAATCAACGGTACTAATCTGGCTGTTATTAAGAGGTAAGGGTTGAAGAGCTCCTTTATAAGACAATGCTACTGTTTTATCTACGTTAAACCAGAGTAAATTAGAGTCAGACCAGGTTTTTATTGTAAGTAGATCAGATGTTATAGTAGCATGAAGAGTTGCAATATTTGAGTTGCTCCAAGTGATACTGGTATCATCAGCAAAAAGAAAGATTTTTCCATCGATTTTTAAACTAGTGATATCATTAATAAAGATAAGGAAAAGTAGAGGACCAATACTGAACCTTGAGGTACCCCACATACAAAGTGTTTGAGACTAGAGTCTGTATCATTTGCTCTAACCAGTTGTTTCCTATCATCCAAGTAAGATTGGAACCAATCTAAAGAAATACTTCAAATTCCATAGAAATTTAGTTTTTTTATCAAAATGTTGTGATTTACACAATCAAAAGCTTTGGCGCCACAAAAAACGGTGGCAGTGTGAAGATTATTGTTCAGTGCTTGATAAACCTCATGTAGTACAGAAAACATGGCATCAATGGTGCATTTATTATTTAAAAAGCCAAACTGATTTTGTGATAAAATGTTGTTTTCAACTAGGAAGGACATAAGTCGGGCTTTTATGAGTCTCTGAATAATTTTGGAGAGTACCGGTAGTAGTGCAATAGGTCTATAATTGCAGGTATTAGATATTTCACCACCCTTATATAGAGGAATAATGATGGCTTTCTTCAGGCACTCTGGAAATTTACCTTTCTCAAAAGAATCATTAATTAGTGAGATGAGGAGTTCTAACACATTTTCTGGGAGATTAGAAAAAATGTTTATCGATAGACCATCAGTACTGTAGAAATATTTGCTTTTGCTACTATTTATTGTTTGGATCAGTTCAGATTTATCGACTGGTTTTATAAATAATGAATTCGAGACTTTTCTTGAATTATGAAGACAGGAAATGGGATCTTGTTGTGGCAAAATAGTTGATGTAATATTTTTACTCACATTAACAAAGTATTCCTTTAGATTTTCATGGTCTGGAAGAAAAAATGTTTGAGCAGTGTGGGTTTTATTTCAAAGATCGTTTATTATGGACCAAGTTTCTTTTGCAACACTTTTTGAGCTTCCCAGACGGTTATGGTAGTAGTCTTTTTTAGCTGATTTTATAAGTTTAAGATAGGTTGCCCTCTACTTGGTGATATATTCAGTGATAGAGACGTTGGTAGTAAATTTCTTGATATAGAGAAGAGAACGCATATTCTTGGAAGATATTCGGATTCCTTTAGTAGTCCAGGGTTTGCGATGTTTTGGCTTAATTGCAATTAAAGGAAATGCTTTATTGAAGATACAGCCAAGCTTCTCTAAAAAATCACTGAAATTATTATCCACGTCCATAGCCGGAAAGCACCACTCAGAAGTTAAGCATAAATTTTGGTAATTACTAGAGACTGGAAAATATGCACTAAAAAATGTCTAAAATATGCATGCAATATGCATTTTAAAACAAGCTGAATATGCACAATTAACATGCAAATATGCATTTATATATGCACTTATTTTTATATGAATAATTTTATGGTTTACGTTAAATACATAAATAAATAAAAAATAATAAAAATAAATAAATAGGTTTGAATTTAAACCAAATTGTATTATTATTTCTTAATATATTTTTTTAACTTCAGGTTTTGTGACAAATAAAACGGCAAAATATTTTATTTTGACCACAAGATAAATAAGAGTACAATAAAATAAATGTACATATTTTTATAGTTACAATATTGATTCATATTTTCTAAACTAATATTATAAAAAGAGTACAATAAAACAAATTTACATATTTTTATTGTTACAATAAATAATCATATATTGATTCATATTTTCTAAACTAATATTATGTCTTCTATCTGTTAATATTTGTTTATAGGCAGAAAAAGATCTCTCAACGTCACAAGATGTAATTGGGGCATATTTAAACTTTGCTATTAGAGACGGATCCATATTAATATTTTCATCGAAGTTTCCAAAATTGATTATATTATTTATTGAACGCAATAAAGTGAAACCCTCATTTTTGTTTAAAACGTCATCAAGTTTATCTTTAATTTTTACTCCAATTTCCCCATTCAGATTTGTTATTTTCTGTTTAACCGAATCAACAATAGACATACTATTGTGAAGACATAAATTTTGAGCCTCTAATTTTGTAATTGAACTTTCAATGATATCGAAATTCGATTTTATATACAACAATTGATTTTTAATAGACTTTTCTTTAAAAATATTTTGACAGTTATCAATAGCGGTACAAGTCGGATCAAAACTTGAAATAACGCTTTTGATGTCGTCGTAGTGTTCAGATAAAAATATAGCACTTTTAAGCCAAGTTCCCCATCTGGTTAATACTGGTTCTGGTGGTAAAGGAATATCGGGAAGCATCTCCCTATATACCTGTACACGTAGTGGTGCTTTCAGAAATACTTTTTTTACATTATTTATTAAGGTGTTTACATTGGGAAATTCAATTCTAACTTTCTCTGCAACTCTGTTTAGGCCGTGCGCCAAACATGTACAGTGAATTAAATTAGGGAAAAAGATTTTAAGATTGGATGCAGCTTTCATCATATATGAGGCGGCATCACTAAGCATTAATAATATTTTTTCAAATGGTACTTGATCAGGTAAAAAAAAATTTGTTAGGGATTCGTTAACAAATCTAGCTATTGTAGCATAGTTTGTTTTTTCCAAACATTTTACACTAATTAAGTATGAGTTTTTAAAATCGCCAGAGTCGTTAAGAACTCCAACAATTAGATTCGCAATTTGTCGACCCTTTGTATCCGTTGTTTCGTCGACGGAAATCCAAAGATATTCGGCTTTTAACTGATTTTTAATACTCGTCATCACATCTTTGTAACATGCACTGACATATTTTTTCCGAAGAGTTGAAGAACTTGGTATTTGAGCTGGTTTATCTTTAATCTTGCAATAAGTTTTTAAAAAGTTTTGACACGATTTATGTTCTAACTTGTGCAGAGGGATATTGCAGTTAAAAAAAAAATGGCATAAATCCTTTGCAAAGGTTTCTTGCCCAACTGACGTATTCTGAATCTGCAAACTGTTCTGTAGAATCTGCTGGCGAGGTTTATTATCATTTTTTGATAGCTTAGTTTGGTGAAGTGAAGTTTTTATGTGTTGAACTACTTGGAATTTCTTTTGACATGGAATCTGGAATATAATGATAATGATGTTTTAGATGTTTTCGTAAATAGATACCTACATTAAAATGATCAAACTTTTTAAACCTCCCCCAATTTTTTTTTATTTCTCAAAGTGAAATTGAAATCGTCAAACAATAAAGTACAGTCAGTGTACCGTAGTATACAGGGTGGGCCACTCTCAACACCTCGCTCTGTATAAGCCAAACCGTTGCGAACTTTAAAAAACAGTTTTTGAAGAAATGGGACGGTTTGTCATTTTAGAATAGACAGACACATAGATGTGCAAAGAAGTTTGATAAGTTTAAAAATCTATTGAAGTGGAGAACTTACCTTTTTATCACAAATGGTGCAAAACATACTTTCACTGTCGATAACTTTTAGATGATTGTTACTTCCAATCCAACTTCTGAGAAGACTTGATTTTTCCCTTGCTACTTTAGGCATTTTCACAATAATAATAAAATGATTTTTTTACACAGTATAGTCAATAACTTGCAATCACAAAAGTTGAATAATCGGCGATTGATTTAAGACTAACCATTCATAAAATAAAATAATCTATCCTACCCTTAAAATGCTTAAAATTTCGTTTTGGTTGGTTTTCCCAGAATAATTCATAGTTGGCCGACACCAGCAGAAAGTACAGGTAATATTTGTAATGTTATTCAAAATATAATCGGTATTTACTTAGGTAATTTGTAAATTCTGAGAAGTCTATAAATCTTAAATATCCGGATAATGATACCTGCAGCTATAAATAACGCCCATTATGTTTATGGGTACAACAACAAAGGAGCTTAACAGCAAAATATTTACTTTCACATTTTATTTTAATGGATGTTGATGTTACTAATATATACCTTATTTTTAAATGGGGTAGAGTAAATTCCCATCAAAATATGCATTTATATGCTCTTAAATCTCCAAATATGCAAGGCATATGCATTTATGAAAAACATGAGAAATATGCAGCATATATATGCATATGCATTTTGCATATAATCCAGTCTTTAGTAATTACGAAAGTTCCGGGTGGAAACCATCCTACCTAAACGTCGTGTTTTCGAGGAGGGTTTGCTTAAGATATTAAACTTCGTATAAACTGCTTCATGATCAGATAGTCCAGCACAAAAGTCGACTTTGTGACGATACCTTAAAAAGCGAATGCGAAAGAATGCGAAAAGATTTAGTGACTACCGAACCAACAGCTTGATGAGCCATGTTTAAAAAATAATTTAAAAAATAATGTCATTAAATTAAAAATATATTTTTTCCAATTTTGCACTCAAGGGTGTACCAATAAATAGAACAACTCAATGACACACAGTTTTCGCATAAGAATTTTAAAGGAATTACATACTAATAAAAGAACAACTTTATCTTACACAACTGTAACGCCGTATTAAAAAAATTATATTTTCTTCTAGTTTAGAAAATAGCCCAAATAAGCTTAATTCAAAAACCCGGAAAGTACACGGAGGAAATAAAGTCCTAGAGAGCTATTATTAACCTGCTCCCAATTATGACTAAAATATTGGAACAAAAGCCAATTTTTATTTGGTTTTAGGCAAAAGCACAAAGGAGCAAATTCATCGGGTTTATCAGCAAATAATCCAAGGTTGATATATAATAGACAAGCCGTTGGTATATAGCCAGTTTCACATATTTTATTAAAACGATGAAGGAGAGATCTTTTACCTTAACTTTCGAAAAGCTTTATTATTTTACTCGGTATTTCATCCGGCCCCGTCGTTCAACGTATCTTATATTATATACGACTAAAAATCTCATTTATTCTAATTTTTTTCCAGATTACATATATAGCTAGTGTGTATTAGATGCCCCATAATTTTTAGATCCTCTGAAAAACGTCGATATCTGTGAATATAGTTAAAACTTTAATTAAAATTTGTCCCTTGGATAACTAGGAAACTTACGAATAACGTGCTAATGAACACTACATGTTTTATCAACTAACATTATCATATTTCGCAATTCATGCTGATGCATTATATTCTGACATGAAATACACAGTTGCAGTAACTTTATAATGTACTATGTAAAGTAGTTATATAAAACATCAAGTTTTGTCATTCTTACAATGACAATACAGACTGGCAGACTGGTGTTGTTTGCAATAATTATTTTAATATTGTTTATAACGGGTGTTAGACTAAACTGGTGTGGTCTCTCTTAGACACCAGGCTCAGTAAAATACAAGTTTAATTTAAATAAAAATGCATTCTGCATAAAGCATAAATAAATAACAGAATAAAATTAACTTCTCTCTACAATGAAAATAAAATATCAATCCCGGCGAAGGTTTTGACGATCCTACGGCCGTCTGTTAATACCTGCGAACGATAAGAATATTGTTAATGTTATGAAAATTAAAACGAAAATACGATACTTTAGTCAATATATACACATACGCCAAGAACAAAGGAGAAAGAACAAGAAACAACAATTAGGACTTGTTTTGGGTTAGAGGTGGACGGATCAATACTCCATCCGGTCAGGAACGGGGAAGCAACCAATCATTACTTGGTCGCCGCGGCGGGGCGGTTTGGCCTTAAGTCAATACTTCAAGACCCGGTTGGGAGTTGCCACCAAGTCAACACTTTAGCAGAAGCGGTTGGCCTTCAGTCAATACCGTAGGGCTAGTGAAGTTAATATTGGATCAACACTCCGGTAGAACTCTATTCTCTGTTGAGGCGAACCACATTTTATATCGTTGCCAGTGATCCGTCTTAGTGTACACTGATGGTGCTAGAAAATCAGGTGGGTGCGTGTGTTCAGAGCGGTGTCAACCCAGCGGAGCGAACTAGCGGAGCTATCGTTACATTTTTTACATACTAATAAATAAATTAAGGTTCCAATTGCCTACTATTAGATATGGGACTATAAGTATAACACCAAATATAATGTTATCCTTTAACACCAAATTGTTCTATATGCTCCATATATTGTTCAGTAAAAAGTCACACCATTTTGTTGGGTTTGGGGGGGGGGGGAGGTAGGCGAGAAATTGATAAATTAGGAGTTTTTTGTTTTTCGTCAATATTTCTAAACCTATGCGGTTTAGCGTGAACAATGTTCTATACAAAAATGTTCTACATTAATTTTAAACAAAAAATGTCCTATCCACAATCCTTTTAAAACGACGGTTCCAAAGTTACGGAGGTATTACAGTATAATTGGTCCAAAAAAGGCTTAACCCCGTCATCCCAAATTAAACTTTCCCTCCAACACCAAATTGTTCTATACGGTCTACATATTCTTCATTAAAAAGTTACACCATTTTGAGCGTCGGGTTTGGGGGGGGGGCGGGGAGGGGAAAAGTCGGTAAATTAGTAGTTTTTTACGTTTTTCGTCACTATTTCAAAACCTAAGCGGCTTGCCGTAAACAATATTCTATACAAAAATGTTCTACATTAAATTTGCAACGAAAATTTTACTGTTGGAAAGGTATTAATGCGACATTGTCCATAGAAAGTTCAGATTGGGTTTCTCCGTACCACAGATTTATATGTCCTAGACCTGTTGAAGCCTCTTGGTGACGTTGACGTTCCTTCAAGAGCTTATCAGTAACATACCACCGGCCACTGAAATAGCAAATTATATTTAGAAAACACAATCTTGTTAAAAAAATTAGTTTTTTCAGTATTAATAATACAATTTGTCCAAGCAATATAAAAAATATGGAAAACTTCCACTTTACACCCTCCGTAACTCCGGAACCGTTGATTTTAGAACAATTATGAATTCGACCTTTTTTATTTCAAATTTAATGTAGAACATTTTTGTACAGAATATTGCTCACGCTAAACCGCTTAGGTTTTGAAATATTGACAAAAACGTAAAAAGCTACTAATTTACCGACTTTTCCACCCCTCCCACAACTTTTTACTGACGAATATGTGGACCATAAAGAACAATTTGGTGTTGGAGGAAAACTTTAATTTGGGATGACGGAGTTAGGCCTTTTTTTGGACCACTTATACTATACTACCTCCGTAACTTTGGAACGAAGGATTATGCATAGGACCTTTTTTGTTTAAAATTTAATGTAGAACATTTTTGTATTAACCATTGTTCACGCTAAACCGCATAGTTTTAGAAATATTGACGAAAAACTCCTAATTTAGCAACTTCTCCCCCCCCCCCCAAACCCGACGCTCAAAATGGTGTGACTTCTTACTGAACAATACAATGTGGTGTTGAAGGATAACTTTTACTTTGGATGTCTGGGTTATGCCTTTTTTTGGAACAACTGTATCATACTAAATGTGTTTGCACATGACATGATGATTTTTTCATATTCAAAACTTCGTTCAAAGTAGTAATATCTTTACAAATTCTTATAGCCTTTGCCTACTTACAAATCTTCATTTTACGATCAGCAAAAGCTATTTCAAGGACTTTCTTCACATTTTCGGGTGTAATTGCCGTTCAGTACGTGGTCTATCCAATGTAGATATAGGTACAGCCACTAGAGAACTCACGGAGCCAACATTTGAGCGTGTAATATGAAGGAAAACTAGTCCCATAATATTTATTAAGATTTTCTGTTGATTCCTTGGCCATTTTATTCCTCAAATAATAATGTTTCATAAGAGATCGAAAATCGTGGATCTCGATATGCGTCACTTTTCTGAACACGTCTTTGTGCAGATGTCAAACATATCATCATCATCATCAGCAGCCCATAGTCGTCCACTGCTAAACATAGGCCTCCTCGAAAAACTTCCATTCAGATCTATCCTGCGCTCCTGCAATCCAGTTGGTACAAATCCTCTTTATGTCGTCAGTCCATCTTGTGGGTGGTCTTCCCGTGTTTCGTCTATCCGCTCTCGGTCTCCCCTCCAAGATTTTTTTGGTCCATCTATCATCTTTCATTCTAGCGACGTGTCCTGCCCACTTCCATTTAATTTTGGCTATGTGTTTTATAATGTCTTCTACACCACTTCTTCTACGAATTTCTTCGTTTCTTACTCTATCTCTTAACGTTATGCCTAACAATGATTTTTCCATTCTACGTTGCGTCACTTGTAGTTTTCGTGCAGATGTCCTTGTTAGAGTAAGTGTCTCTACGCAATATGGAAGAACAGGTAGGACACATTGATTAAAGGCTCTTCTTTTTAAGCTGATAGGTATATCACCTTTAAAAATATCACGCAGGCTTCCATATGCAGTCAAACATATACTGTTCTGAGATTATAAACAAATAATCTTATTGAATGTTGTTTAAACGCAAATAACTTTAAAACTACTTCCTCTGTCGCATTGAGACAAAAGGATGATATTTACGTAAAAAGTAAAGAAAGAATCAAAAAAATGTACTGAAATGATTATTACGGCAGTGGCGTAGATTGTAAGGGGAAAAAGGATATCACTCCAGCAGGCCTCTGGTAACAGCGGGGAATTATCTTTTAACACTAATTAAAGTATCCTAGCATGTGTAAACTGTTTGTCAAGTTTGAACAAAAAGTATTGGAAGGTGTTAAAACAATAGGCTAAAATCATTGAAGAATATTTGTGATAAAACGCTCTGTATCTCGGTAAGGAGGAATATTTTATTTAAGTTAGTGTTTTAGGTCAAATCTTCGTATTTTGTGCTAAGGTTTCTTTGGTTACTATAAGGACAATTCTTAATGAAACACCCTGTATAGGTCAGAAGGAACGAGCTAAAAAATGATTAAAGTATCTAGTAATTAAAAACCGACACAGAGAGGACAAAAAGATTGCTCGAAACAGCGGAGATGAAAACCCTTCGAAAAATCGATGGTAAGACTCTATTGGACAGAGCTAGAAGTACAGATATACGACGGAGATGCAAGGTGTATAACATTAATAACTGGGTAAGAAACAGAAGAATAGAATGGAATGACCACATAAGCCGAATGACAACAAATAGGGTAGTCAGGACAGCGAGAGACGGTTCCCCAATAGGAAGACGATCAGTGGGAAGACCACAGGAACGACAACTTACTGGAGGCACATTGAAAAAACAAACAGAGTCATGTCTATACAAAAATAAGAAGAAGATGATGATGAAGAAGAAGAAGTAATTAAAAAACGAATAAAATCCTTTATAAAAGGTATATTGAACAAATAATAATACATATACCTTTTATGTAGAAAGCCAAGGGAATGACTACTACACTATTTTTCCCAGGTTAATCAATATGGCTGAGGAAATAAACGATGGCCCCGAGTACGGGCGCTTCTTAAATGGGGCAGGGGTGCGAAGAATCTCCCGCTTGGCCAAATTTGATATACAGAGAAGTTGTAGAATAGGCACATGGAATGTGCGGAGTTTATATGAACCAGGAAAAACACACAATACCATAAATGAGATGAAAAGGCTGCAAATATCAATTCTGGGTATCAGTGAAATGCGATGGCCCGGATCTGACCAATGCCATATGGATGATCATGAAGTATATTATGCAGGAGAAGAGAGTAATTACCATCGTCATGGTGTAGGATTCATAGTCTCAAACGAGGTTAGCAAATGTGTTAGGGCGGTATGCCAGGTATCTGAACGAGTCATAATGATTCAGTTGAACGCGAAACCCAGAAACATAAATTTAATACAAGTGTATGCACCGACAGCGGAAAGTGAACTGGAAGAACTTGACAAGTTCTACGCCGATGTAAAAACTGTTACCGACCAACTCAAAACTAGAGATCTCACCATTCTGATGGGTGACCTTAATGCTAAGATAGGAAAAGGCAGACAAAGTAATATTATTGGCTGTTATGGACTGGGCGATGGAAATGAAAGGGGAGACTATTTCGCAGATTTTTGCAAAGAACATAATCTATGTATAATGAATACCTTTTTCAAATTACCTAAAAGGAGATTATATACGTGGAAATCTCCAGCAGATACCCCCAATAATATCGTAAGAAACCAAATCGACTACATAACCATCAGTGAGCGTTACAGAAATGCAGTAAAGTCTGTAAAAACCTATCCTGGCGCCGATGTGCCATCTGATCACAATCTATTGTTAGCCGAAATAAAATTAAAACTTAAACGGATAAAACAACAACGATCCTCTAACAAACTGGATACCGATTTTATAAGAAACAACAGTCAGGGGATTTCAAACAATTTAGAGAGCAATTTTGAGAATAGCGAACAACAAGAATCCATCGAGGATCATTGGAACCAAATCAAAACGATTATAAGCAACTCAACTCCAAACTTTAAAGAGAAAAATCAAAAGAAGCAACAGTGGATGAACGATGAGATTTTGAATTTGATGGAAAAAAGACGCAAATTTAAGAATCAAAACATCGAAATGTATAAACGCATTAATAAAGAGATAAGGACTAAAATACGTGCGGCAAAAGAAACATACTTTGAAAAAAAAATGTTTAGAAATTGAAGAGTTGCAGATAAAACATGATTCATTTAATATGTATAAAAAAATAAAAGAACTCACCGGTCAGAACAAAAAACATGCAAATAACATCGTTGATAGAGACGGAAAACTGATTATCACTGATTTGGATAAAATAGACAGATGGAAAGAATACATTGAGGAACTGTTAAATGATGAAAGGCCCGAGCTTGAAATTAACGAAGTAGTTACAGGACCTGACATAACTATGGACGAAATTGAACAAGCAATAAGATTAGCAAAGACCAGAAAAGCGACGGGACCAGACGAAATACCGAATGAAATAATAAAGCTCTTCGAAAATTCAGGTAAAAGATCTCTCCTTCATCTTTTTAATAAAGTTTATCAAACTGGCTATATACCAACGGATTGGCTGCTGTCGACTTTTGTGACGATACCTAAAAAAGCAAACGCGAAAAGATGTAGTGACTACCGAACCATTAGCTTAATGAGTCATATTTTAAAGATATTTCTACGAATTTTGCACTCTAGGATGTACCAAAAAATAGAAGAACAGCTTGGTGATACACAGTTTGGATTCCGCAATAACCTTGGGACCAGAGAAGCACTGTTTAGTATTCAGGTTATGGTACAGAGATGCAGAGATGTCAGACATCCGGTTTATATGTGTTTCATTGACTTTGAGAAGGCCTTTGATGGGGTAAAACATACGGAAATGATTGCTATTCTTCAGAAAGTGGGTATTGATGATAAAGACCTACGCATTATCAAAAATCTTTACTGGCATCAACGTGCAAACATCAGGATTGGCTGGGACACGTCTGAAGAACTTCAAATACGAAGAGGAGTAAGGCAGGGCTGCATTTTGTCCCCACTAATATTTAACATCTATTCTGAGTTTGTTTTCAATAAAGCAGTGGATAATGCTCAATGCGGTATCAAAATGAATGGCGTCAATATTAATAATTTGAGATAATCTGCGAGCAATTATGAAGAACTTCAACATCTGATTAATAGGATTACCACAACGTGTGATGAATATGGACTCAAGCTAAACACCGCAAAGACCAAGGTGATGGTTGTCAGTAAGACGCCAATACAACCGGAAGTAATAACAGCTTATGGTGATCAATTAGAGAGAACTAACAGTATCACCTACCTTGGTTGTAATCTAAATGAGAACTGGGACATGAGCAAAGAAATTAGAATACGTATAGAGAAGGCCAGAGCTGCATTCTTTAAGATAAAGAAACGTTTATGTGGAAACAACATTACTTTGAATCTTAAAATTAGATTAGTGAGATATTATGTGTTCTCTACTCTTTTGTACGGTGTCGAAGGTTGGACTTTAACAGATACTCTTCTCAAGAAATTGAAAGCCTTTGAAATTTGGGTATACCGAAGAATCCTACGAATAAGTTGGGTGGATAGAGTTCGTAACGAAGTTGTTTTGCACCGGATGGGAAAAGTCACAGAAGTCGTCAGAACAGTTAAAAATCGAAAACTTGAATATTTTGGCCATGTTATGCGACACCCAGAGAGATATAATATACTCCATTTAATAATACAAGGCAAGATAGACGGAAGAAGAGGGCCAGGTCGAAGAAGAACGTCATGGCTTAAAAACCTGAGAGAATGGTATAACAGATCCTCTGCATCCCTTTTCCGAGCTGCCGTTAACAAAATTTCTATAGCCAATTTGATAGCCAACGTTCGATAATCGAGCACGGCACATGAAGAAGAAGATACCTTTTATAAAGGATTTTATTCGTTTTTG
This sequence comes from Diabrotica virgifera virgifera, assembly GCF_917563875.1. Lineage (NCBI taxonomy): Eukaryota > Metazoa > Arthropoda > Insecta > Coleoptera > Chrysomelidae > Diabrotica > Diabrotica virgifera. The sequence continues at coordinate 73,862,784 of NC_065448.1, forward strand.
TAATATACAGGGTGTCACCACTAACGGGACGGAAGATTACAGCGAAACGGTAAAAGATTTGAAAAAAATTTAAATTGAGTAGTTTGTAATTTGATAAAAGCTACATTTTAAAATTATTTTGAAATATACAGGGTGTCCCAATAAATGGCGGCGTATCAAAGTTGTATTTTTTCTTATGGAACACCCTGTATTTTATTGCATTTTTTAATTTTCCGCAAAAAATAAGGTATACTTTCATAAGGCTTCCCTATACCTATGTACAGAGTGTTCTGAGTTATGTTGACTTTTCTTAAAATGTAAAGTTTTAAAAGAAGGCTTATTCTCAAGTTATTTAAGAAATTATAAAAACACTACTTTTACATCTAAATAGTTGGATATTGGTTGAATGTATTCCATGGTTAATTATTACACATTTGTCTACAGGGTGTTCAAAATTTACAGTTTCATTATTGGAGTATTCAATGTGTCATATGATGCTTATTTTAAATGGAACACCATGTATATTAATAAATAATTATACTAACAAAATTTACCTCTTTCGAATGGTATATGAATGTCCTATACCTAGGTGTCATAGTTTTTGCGTAATTTACAATTATTTAAATTCCTAATCTGTAAATCGATTTTAAAACAAAAGATTATATTATTAATGTCATTGTATGACAGTACGGTCTGATAATTATCAAAACTATAAACATCCGTGTATGATATTCAATTTTTTTTTTACTTAAAAATGGCTTTGGAAGAGCCAATTACATTCAAATTTAATTGTTCCTAAAAATGAATAATCACACTATCTATGAAAGAGTAGACATGCTACTTTGCATTGGGGAATATTTTTAAAATTTTCTCTTAGCTTCTAAAGTTTACGCTTAAAAGTATCCTGATAGAAGACACCCAAAAAAGGACGTTTTTGAGAAATTTCTCGATAGATTCCGTGCTGCTGGTAATGTTGCTTAGGTAGGAAAAGTTAAATAAAAATAAACCATTTATTTTTGATGACGTCAACAAACTTGATGTCCTGCTTTCTGTTACGGAAAACCCAAATACTAGTACCTACGTGAAAAATGTCGAGTCAATTGGAGATCAGTCAAACAACTGTACCTATGTAGAATACATAAGAAAACCACTATCATCCTTATAAAACTCAACTACACCAGCATTAGACAGAACAGGAACGTTTAACTTTTCGTTTATAGACTTTAGAATTTGGAGAAGATCCTGATTTTTTTTAAAAATGTATTGTGTACAGACGAATCTACCTACTTTTTATAATAATCGTCTAGTTAATAGACATAGCTTTCATTTTATTATTGATACAGTAAACAAACATTTTACTGTTTATCGCCAACACCGATGAAGTGTTCATGTTTGAGGCAGTATTCTGAGCCAGTACGTTATCGACCCATATTTTTTTGACGAAAATCTGAATGGAGCAACTTTTTTAAATTTCTTAAAACAAGTTTTTTGAATCCTTCTTAAAACCTTCCACTTAGCGTGCGAACAAACATGTGGCTTCAATTGGACGGAGCTCCTGCTTATTTTTGACGTGATGTTAAGAACAACCTCAACATAAAATTTAGAAATAAATGGATAGATAGATTCGGTCCATATATTTGGCCACCTAGGTCACCAGGATTGACCAAGATGAATTTTTTTAAATAAAGTTATATTAAAAATATTGTAAATACTGCACTTCCTAACCCAGGAACCTGTGTTTAGTACAATCTTTGATTAATATACATGGTGTTGTAATAAAATACCCATCATATTATGCTACATTGAATAATCTAATAATGAAACTGTAAATTTTGAACAGCCTGTAAATAAATGTGTAATAATCAATCATGGAATGCATTAATTATAAGATAATTACCAGACCGTATTGTCATAAAATGACAATGTCATACAATGACATTAATTAACTTCATCTTTTGTTTTAAAATCGATTTACAGAGTAAGAATTTAAATAATTGTAAATTACGCAAAAACTATGAGACCTAGGTATAGGACATCCATATACCATTCGAAAGAGGTAAATTTGTTAAGTATAATTATTTATTAATATACATGGTGTTCCATTTAAAATACGCATCATATGACACATTGAATACCCCACTAATGTGTACAGGACTTATATTATCATTCCAAAATAAAAGCAACTCATATTCATTTAATTTTTAAATATCTTAAAACAAACATTGCCTGTTGTTGTAAATAACTAGGTGACACAAATTTCCCAATATAATGCACTTGTTTCAAGATCACCTTAGTCAGCTATTTTGATATAATTATTTCATTAGGTCGAATCGTGTCAACAATCATAATAAACAATTGGGATTGATTATAGATACGTAACAAGTAAAGAAAGATATCATTCATTATTCAGCATTCATTATTCAACCATCAAGGTAGTCAGAAGATAGACTTTCGTCCACCAACGAGTTACTGTGATAACTAGTAGTGTTCAATAAATAAAGTATGAACGAATAGTGTATTCCTAACAACCAACCCTCTTCTCAGAGTAACTACCCCATTACGACACATATTCTATTATATGGCGACCTGGAGAGACGAACTAGACTTCTGAGGTAGGGATCAGGAAAGATGGCGAGCTTCTATAATTGGAAGAGAAGGAAAAAATTGGTAGATGGAGTATGAGATGGATTTGGAGAGACCTAGCCGCAGGGTAGAAATGGTAGATGTCGGCAGGAATGAAGTTCGGAGTCTTGGGACCACGCCCAGCTTCAAGAGGACTTGGAAACCAAATAGACAGTAGTGGACAATGGCAATAGTGAATGTGAGTAACTCTTAACTATTTTTTTAAATTGCATACAGTCTCACAGACACGTACAAATTTTCTTTTAGTAAATATAATGCATAATATATAATTATTATGGAAGTATTAGGGTAATTATTTTTTAATATAATTAGTAAATTAGGTCTAGTTTTCGTAATATTCGTTTCAAGAAACATTTACTTGACAAGTTACTTGATATTTTAACTACATAAGTGATGTTATATTTTATTTTTTGAAAATAGATGAACTTTTATTTAAATACCTATTATAGATAGAACTTTTAAAAGTGTTTACGATTTTTTATTTACATAATAGCTATTTTTAACTCAATACGAGTACATATTATACATAAATCTATTTTTAACTTGAACGGATTAAAATGCTATATCAGGCTTTTATTTGGCTTAATATTATACTTTTGTTACCTGACCCTGAACGAGTCAGAAATACATACATGAGAAATTTGCTGAATAGAGTTTTACGCATTACATAAGACATAAAAATTACTGAAATTATACACTAGGAAAGGTGAATTAGAAATATTTTTAATGGAATTACGATAATGAAGATTGAGAGAATTTTTTTTACAAAGGACAAGACAAAGAGAAGAATCCTAAAAAGGAAAATAAAAAAAAACATGAAGATGACAAAGAAAATAAAATTATTTATGTACAAGGATATACAAGAATTTTTATACAATGATTTTAAGAAGAAAAGAAAGTAATGATGTAAGAAGAAAATAAAGACATACAAGTTATAATGACGTAAGGAAGATATATATGACAAGGAAACCCCATTGGAGGAAAAAGACAAAAGAATATGGACAATTAAGCCTTAAAAATTATCATAATGAAGGAACAAGTTTTAAGGATAATTTAAAGAAGATTTGACTACAAAAGATTAGGAAACCGAATAATTAAAAAGAATTTTATACAGTAAAAAGTATTATTTAAGAAGAATACGTTTTATTGCTTCAAGTACATGTAGATATTTAGTATAATATTAAGTTACTTTAATTTTTTTTAAGGTAAACTAACTTTAAATTCTATAATATAAATATACTTATTTAAGCCAAATGAAGTCATGTAAGACTGTATCTCAATTAGAGAAATAGAGACTTTTTTTGTGACGTAATTAGTGACCATTCGCGAATCGAACCGAACTAAGCTGAACTAAGTGAGAAAAAACTATTATTTAGTAAATAGCAAAATCTCACATTATTTATTTAGCGTTTATTCATAAGTTTTTCTCGTTCTTAACTTTTAGGTTAATTTTATAGGTAGTAGATGTGCACATAGTATAGGGCCCTAGATAGGAAAAATAACCCTAGATAGATAGATGTTATATAGATAAATAGGATTGAAAAAGAATAGTCCTAGCTAGATAGAATAATGATAGGTAAATAGATTTTTCGTGATTTTTTTAAATAAAATATAGTCTATTTTTATTACCACTTTCTTTCGAATTTTTATTGAATGTTGAAGTTTTGATACCGACAATAAGATTTTCGATTTCAAGTTTTTAATATTGGTCGAATTTTAGTATAAATTTATATGATTTTTAATGTTTTATGATAATGAAGTAATGAGATAACTGATTTTTTTAATATATTAAAAGCATAATTAATATGAGACAATCTAGACAAAACAAAAACACAATCTTGACAAGAAAAAAGGTACAAAATGAAGATCAGAAGATTTTAGCATACCCAATTTTTGTGTTGAAGTAATCCTATTTTCAACTAAGGGGGAGCAGTAGGTTCAAATAGGAATTTAGGGATGCGAGACGTAGATGATTTTTAAGCGCACAACTATCCATTTTGTCTTTTTGGAACAAACCTTCTCACGACTAAGGACGTGCAAAAGGACCGGAAGCAAATTCAAGGGTATAAAGTTGCGAAAAACTACCCATCAAGTAGGTAGGGGTTAGAAAATGAAGAATTATGAAATAATACGAATATAGGAAGGAAGATACATGAAATATAAAGTAAGTGATAAAGAAATCATGAAGAAATATGAAGAAGCAGATTTTTGTTTATTATTACACGACGAAGAAAGTACTAAGTATAAAGAAAATGAAAATATGTATTAGTAAAGTACCAGACAAGAAGAAGAGGAAGAAAACGGAGAAATTTTTTTTAATTGAAGAATATGTAAAAGGTCAGAAAATCAAATAATTATTTGAAAAGTGAAAGAAGTATAATTAAAAAGTAAGTTCAAATGTAAGAATTAAAGTTATAATTTTATTTTAAGTAGGGAAAAGGTAAAATATACATTACAATTTCTGAGTGTAGAATTTCGCGAGATATAAGGAAGTAATAAGTAAGAATAGACGATGTTTGAGGACTAATTTTTTTTATAGGGTAATAAGTATATTTGTATTTTATATTTGTATATATTTGGATAAATCTTTAACACAGTAATGAGTTGGTGACGTTGTTTAGAAAAATTTTCTTCTTTGTCGGAAAGGCAGAGAAAATAAGGTACATCTCTCAGAAAATTTTTCTTGTAAGGGTAGGGGATGTACAGGACTTATATTATCATTCCAAAATAAAAGCAACTCATATTCATTTAATTTTTAAATATCTTAAAACAAACATTGCCTGTTGTTGTAAATAACTAGGTGACACAAATTTCCCAATATAATGCACTTGTTTCAAGATCACCTTAGTCAGCTATTTTGATATAATTATTTCATTAGGTCGAATCGTGTCAACAATCATAATAAACATTTGGGATTGATTATAGATACGTAACAAGTAAAGAAAGAGATCATTCATTATTCAGCATTCATTATTCAACCATCAAGGTAGTCAGAAGATAGACTTTCGTCCACCAACGAGTTACTGTGATAACTAGTAGTGTTCAATAAATAAAGTATGAACGAATAGTGTATTCCTAACAACCAACCCTCTTCTCAGAGTAACTACCCCATTACGACACATATTCTATTATAAATGAAACTATAAATTTTGAACACCCTGTAGTCAAATGTGTAATAATTAATCATGGAATATATTCAACCAATATCCAACTATTTAGATGTAAAAGTAATGTTTTTATAATTTCTTAAATAACTTGAGAATAAGCCTTCTTTTAAAACTTTACATTTTAAGAAAAGTCAACATAACTCAGAACACTCTGTACATAGGTATAGGGAAGCCTTATGAAACTATACCTTATTTTTTGCAAACAATTAAAAAATGCAATAAAATACAGGGTTTTCCATAAGAAAAAATATAACTTTGATACGTCGCCATTTATTGGGACACCCTGTATATTTCAAAATAATTTTAAAATGTAGCTTTCATCAACTTACAAACTATTAATTTAAATTTTTTTCAAATCTTCTACCATTTCGCTGTAATCTTCCGTCCCGTTAGTGGTGACTCACCCTGTATATGGTATACAGCCAACTACAGGAAAACTTTTTTCTCGCGGATAACTAATAGTAATTGTGATATTATTTGTAATTCAGTGAGTTCTGAGTTACTACGGTTAGTTAAACAACGTAACAATACCATTAATAACTTATCTACCTGTAGACGATTTGATCAGGGCCCGGATTACGTACACTCGATACGCATCGTATCCGCCATGTTTTCCCATAAGGCGCTACAGTAAAACATGGCGGACACGATGCGTATCGAGTGTACGTAATCCGGCCCCTGGAATTTTCGATAAATGTAAAAACTGAGCAAGCTTTGTGTATGGAGACCGGTCCTGCATCGATAACTATAATGTTGTATTCAATGTGGGCTCCGAATATTTTTAATATTAACAAAGTTTAATATAAGTTATAAATTGTGCATCTCAGTGATATATTGAAATAAACTGTAAGTGTACAAACTCTTTACATAATATCCAGTTAAATTAGCATTAAAGTCAGCAAATTGCAATTATTTGTTATTGTTGTCAATAAACAAATCCAGTTTTACCAGCAAAATAACCGCTTTTAGTAAAGACCGATATACCTGTTTTAGCAGGTGTACAGGTTCGGACTTACTTTTCACTTAACGTTTATCGAAATGAATTCAAACATGGAATCACACAACAGTTCTACAATACCAGACCATCAAAGTCAAATAAACGCATCACAGTCATACTCTTTGGCAGCGTCGAGAGTGCAATTTCCTTTAAAGTCCCAAGCAATTATATTTAGTGCCTTAGAAAACACCAATTTTCAAGACTACCTTCTCCCACTTGGAAATATCATTCAACCGAAAAATATAATCTTCTCTTCTAGATTATCTAATAATCGCATACGTATGTATTTATCCAATAAACAAATAGTGGATGATTTTATGAATAATCATGGTCAAATAGAAATACAAGGTGAAATTGTCAGAGCAAGAAGGTAAGTTACACCAGCGGAACGACTTGTGCTCTCCGGCGCATGTTCTTCAATACCGCACGACTTGCTAATCAGTGAGTTACAAAAATCGGCATAGTTCCTATATCCCCCATGACATTCCTCAAAATTAGTGCTTGCATGCTTGAATACAATCACATTCTTAGTTTTCGAAGACAAATCTATATCAGTGCTCACAGTCTAACACTACCAGAGTCATTTACTCTTGTTTTTGACAACACGATATATAGAATATTCATTTCTCAAGACAGTTTAGTTTACTTTAGATGCAAGAAACCAGGTCACATTGCATCACAGTGCACCGAACCACTAGCTCAACTAAACCCCAACCAAAACAATGAGGCATCGGTATCCAGCGCAACAAATATATCTTTGCAAGCACCCAATGATACAAACCCTTCTCAGTGTGAACAAATGTCTATTTGTAATGTCCCGGAGATACCGAACAAAGTAGATGCATCAAATAAGGACAGTCACATAATTAATCAACCAAAACGTAATTTTGATGAAATTATTTCACCTGAAGCAGATCCATCTTCAAAAGAATGTAACATTTTTCCACCACCTAAAGTCCAAGCAAAATCTAAAAAAGCTAAAATTAGTTCAGCAAGCACTTCTGAATGCTTATTTTCTCTCTTACTTGACCCTGCTAAAAACTTGATAGAAAATCACCCTCTACCTTTCTCTCTAAACTTTGATCAACTTAACATGCTCCTAACGAATATCACGGGATCAACAGATCCTATAACCACAATTCAAGAATATACCACAGATCTATCAGCTTTGTCCCATATGCTCAGTCAAGTTTACCCCCATTTAAAGAAAAGATCCATAAAACGAAAATTCACGTCTATAAAGAAAAAAATCAATAGTTATCTTGCCACAGTGAGGCATCGGATTGGGAAAAGGACACATCTCAATTAAGCCAGCATTAAGATTCTGAAGTTTCTACTTCAAAAGAATATTGATGGATTTTTTCATCGCCTTGCTATGCTCCTACATCTTTCTCTGAATTCCAGCATCTATACTGCAGAGCTCTTTGATTTGTTTAAAGCCATCAAACATGTATATATTAAAAACCTCCTTTGTTGTCCAGTCCTTTCCGACTTTCTTAGCACAGTCAAAGCTGTGCAAAATATATGTATACCACAAACACACCATTGAGAAAAGAACCAAGGCCGAACTAATGGAAGCTCAAGAAAGTTTCAGAAGAATCCACTTCCTGTGGATACCATCCCACATAGGCATAGAAGGAAATATGAACAAGCAGATACTAGTGCGCGTAACGCTATCACTAATGATGTATCAGAAAGAAAGTGTCGGAGTGTCGCTAGCGATCTAAAAGTTCATTTCAAAAATAAAGTGTTAGTGCGTGGAATTTAATTATTGCTCCAAAGGTTTAATTGTCTACAAATTGTAATTCATTTTTACCAATTTTTGATTTAATATTGTTACAAATGTTACAGAAATGTCGCTAATAACCTTCGGGTGGATGCGACTTTGTCTTTTTTAAATAAATAAAAAAAAAGATTTGTGTATAGCAAATAGCTTAAAGCAATCTGCAACAACTTCCAATTTAACAAAATTATTTTATTAAGAATAATTTATGTTTATTAATTATTATGTTTATTAAGATTAATTTAGCAAAAAGTCACTTTGAAAAAAAAAATGTTTATTATATCTATTCTTAACAAAAATTGTATTTTTCTATAACCTTAACTTAGATTACTTATTAAATAATTTAGATAAGATATATTATTATGTTTATGTATGTACTACTTACTTTGTTTTTGGCGCATGGTCTAATTCTAAAGCCAATAAAAAAAAGAAAAACTTTCAACAAAAAAAGATGACGGGTAATATAATACACAAAGAAGAGGCAGGAGGTTTCATGAAATCAGTTTAATGAAATGCAAAGATTGATTGACTTTCCACACCATTAAAATAATTATAAATATTCAAAAAATTGGTGTAAAGAGAGTATTTTTTTAAATAATTATGTGGAATTATCTTTTTCGTCGTATAAAATTGATAAAAAAATGGACCGCTGTGCTTGTATAATTTTTATAAAAACAAAATTAAAATGACAAAGGGTTTTTAATATTTCGACCTTCTAATCAGCTTTTTCCGCTCAACACGATACTAAAAAGATTAAATTTAAATTTGTAAAAACGCTAACATTCAAAAAGCTGTGACATCTACGGAAATTATACGCTACGGCCATTTAATTTAATTTTCAGTTTTTCTTGGTTGGTTGTTATTCAGGAAATTTTTTGGTTATTTGTCATGTTTTGTTCTTTCGCTGTTATTTTATACGTAAAAATACACCTGAAGATATATTAGTGGACAGTGGACAGATTAGTATTCATTATAAAAAATTTCTCGTTTTATCCCATTCATGTATAAAGATGTTCTTAATATTACATAAAAAGTGCTTACCTCTTAGTGGCGGAGTACAGACAATACATTAGATGACAGGGTAATTCCTACAGGGATCCTTGTATGTACAAAAACATGTAAGTGGGTACGGGGTCATACTTTAATTTCGTTACATTGGTAGTGTGTTATATATTATACATCGTAGGATATATTTATAAGCTATGCGAAGAGAGGATACAATACACACAGTTTGGATTCATGAAAGGCGTAAGTACAAGAGATGCACTGTTTAGTCTACAGGTATTATTTCAAAGATGCAGAGATATGCTTTGTGGACTACCAAAACTAAACTGTATAATGATGATAGTCCCGAAGAACTGGAGACTTTAGAAGAAGGTGAAGGACCAGAAATACTCAAATCAGAAATACTACATGCTATAAAATTGGCAAAAAACAAGAAAGCCGTTGGTCCTGACAACATACCTACAGAAATGTTAAAGCTCATAAATGAGGAAAACATTGGAATACTAGTCAAACTTTTCAATGATGTTTATTCGACTGGTAATATCCCTGAGGATTGGTTGAAGTCCGAATTCATAACCCTACCAAAAACACAACGACCGAAAAACTGTAGCGATTATAAAATAATAAACCTTATGAGCCACACTCTGAAAATCTTTCTACGTATCATCCACAGTAGAATCAGAGATAAAGGTGAAGAAGACCAGGATGAAACACAATTTGGCTTCAGAAATGGACTGGGAACCCGGGACTCACTCTTTGCACTAAATGTATTATTGCAGAAATGCCGAGATCAAAGGAAAGACGTCTTTCCTGTATTTATTGACTATGAGAAAGCCTTTGATCGAGTACAACATCACAAATTAATTAAAATATTAAAGGATAAAGGAGTTGATAGTTAAGATGTACGAATCATAGAAAAATTATACTGGCGTCAAACAGCGACAGCTTGCATAAATGGAAAATCAACAGAAATGTGCAAAATACAAATAGGTGTCAGACAGGGTTGTATACTGTCCCCACTGTTATTCAATTTATATTCAGATAGAATATTTAAGGAAGCGCTGCATAATTTGGAATGGGGTGTGAAAGTTAATGGAATTCTGATAAATACAAATGTTCTACCAAAAGCCCAAATGGGTGATAAAGACCGGGGTATAATGCAAAATTTATACTGGAACCAATCAGCCACAATAAGAACAAATCTTGGAGATGAACCAATGGAAACGATTCAGATTCTACGAGGCGTTAGACAAGTATGTATACTTTTACCTATATTATTTAACCTATATTCAGAGGAAATATTTAGTGAAGCCTTGGAAAATTGTCATCATGGAATACTCCTAAATGGAGAACGCCTAAACAACATCCGCTATGCAGACGACACCGTTATTTTTGCAAACAGTTTGAACAGTTTACAGCAGTGATGACAAAGTACGGCCCGCGGGCCAACTCGGGCCCGCGATAGTATTTAATCCGGCCCGCCGAGGGTCCATAGACATTGATAGTATACCTATAGATTTAACACAAAATGCATTTTTTCTATAATTCTGGCCCTCCTACAGAATTTCTTTCACATTATGGCCCCCCCTTAGAAAAGTTTGCCCACCACTGGTTTACAGCAACTAATAAACAAAGTAAATGAAGTAAGTGAAAGATTTGGACTACAAGTAAATATATCAAAACTAAAGGCTATAGCGGGATAAGATGGTCAAAATTGCACCATGCTCGATTCAGTTTTGGGTTTAGTTATTCGAAAATATATAATTGAAAACTCACTCAGCCAAATTTTCAAGTCCCTAGATGCACCTGGGGGTCCGCTATGGAAAAAAAGTGTTTTTTTGAAAACATTTTTTTCCACACGCTGTATTGCTGAAAAAAATCTGAAAAAATTAATGAATGCGTATCTTAATAACACAAAGCTGCCTGATTTTTTTTCAGATTTTTATCTTCAAAATTGAGCGCAGGGAAAATTTTTGAAATTTTCAAAAAATTTTTAGGTTATGTTGTAAATTTTTCGTCAACTTTAAAATATTGTTATGTTATGTATTTTTTTCCATTCTTTCGAATAGCATAGGCATCATTATCATTTTCGACGTGGAAAATGCCTAAAAATCGAAAAAACTGTTTTTTTTTGGCATTTTCTGAAGCTTTTGACTCATAAACTCAACAACATACAGCTAAATTAATCATCATTTACATTTTTGTATGTATTGTTACATTTACAATCAAAATCAGCTATTAGAACTTATTTTTTTCCTACAGCATGCTCAAAAACCCAGTTTTCGGCGTTTTTCCTAAATAGCCTCAGAAATCAGTAGAAAAAAATAATTCTTTTAACGTTTAAAAAATTAAAATTTTGTTGTTCTCGATAGAATGTAATACAATTATTACTTAAATAAATTATTTTTTTGTTTTGCACGATTGTTTGAATTTCATATATAATAATATCGTCCCATTAAGGGTACCCTGCCATAGGCTTATAAAAAAATCAATAAATTAATTTTTTTAACGTTTTAACGTTTAAAATATAAAATTTTTGTAGTATTCGATAGAAAATGTTGCCCCGTTATAAAAATGCTTGTTGCGGTTGTGATTTTCAAAGGCGCTAAAGTTAAGAGCTCGGCACTTTGGTGCCGTACGCAAGGAAGCGTTTCTAGCCACGTTTTTGGAAAAAACTCAGGATAAACCAGTCCTTAAGTACCCGCCGCGCGCCGTCGAAGCCACTAACTACTTACGTAATAAAAATATTTTTAAAATAATAAAATAAGAAAATCTACGGTTTCGTTTTGACTAAAAATAAAAAAAAAATAAATAAAAAAAATATTTTGATTAAACGTTATTGAGGAATTATTATTTAAATAAATAATTATTAAATTATTTGAATTACTTAATTGATTAAGTTTAAAGGGATTAATAAATTAATTATTAAAAAGTTACGACACAATCATGAAATTACAAAATTCAAATTAATATACTGCATGGTGCAAAGAAAGGAGTAAACTCGTTATTTCGTAAACTGGCGACTTTTGGAAAAATACCGAAACGGGTCGAGTGTGATACGAGTGACGTCATCCATCTGGGCGTGATGACGTAATCGATGATTTTTTTTTAAATGAGAATATGGGTCGTGTGGCAACTCATTTCAAAGGATATTCAGTTCTCTATTCATTAATATAAACACTAACACAATTATTTACACAGGGTGACCAAAAAAAATTTGAATTAAATTAATTGACATAAAAAGAAGAATTTAAATAATGTATTTACTCCAAAATATATTTTACTGCTGTTAGAAAACAGAAGAAAATGTTTGAGATATAAACATTGCTTTTCACTTAAATTCAATGTTCAAGCCAGCTCCTGCTAGCCACCTGCCTCTTTGAACATTTTATTTAAGCGAAAAGCAATGTTTGTTTTTCGAATAAACATTTTTTCCGTTTTCTGAAAGTAAAATATATTTTGAATTAAATAAATTACATTATCTTTTTGTAAATTAATTTATTTAAAAAAAATTTCGTCACTCTCTATAAATAATAAGGGTAATGTTTCCATTGTTTTCAATCTGGTGGGATGTAGAGTAATATTTTTGATGTTATTTTATGTGCTATTAGATTGAAAACTTAGTCCTTTCTAATAATGGTAATGTTTATACTACTGACTAGAGAATTGAATAACCTTTCGAATAACCAAATTATAGTAAAGTCCCAGTGATTGGCTGTGTACCATAGTTAAAAAACTTACACAGAAATAAAAAACTTCGGTTTGTATAATGGTATAAAATTCTATTAAAACACTTTTAAAAAAGTCATCCAAATAGATTATAGAAAAACATCAGAACATTTTCGATCTAGTCAGATCATCTTCAGTGACATTCTGTTAAGTTACTGAAACTATAGCCCGCTAGTTGATATATTATTATGTAGTCTTCAAAATTACATAATTATTTATTAAAACTTCCCATATAAATAGTTAATCATAAAAATGCCAAAGGAAATAGCTTCAGAACAACATTAAAATTATACTTTTGAAATGCGGCACAATGTCGATATTAATGGATTTTACTAAAGCTCAAAAGCAGCATGGCTTCCCTGCTCGAAAAACTGAAGGGGTGCTTGTCACAACGAGTTCGAGGTCAAGACGGAATTCGGTCTGTGTCACTCGTCTTGACTTGTCATTCCAAAAGTATAATTTTAATAAAAAATTTATTTTAATGAAATTATGTAATTTTAAAGACTACATATCAACTAGTGGGCTAGTTTCAATTACTGCACAGAATGTCACTGAAGATGATTTGACTAGATCGAAAACATTCTGGATGTTCTTGGATGACTTTTTTAAAAGTTTTTTAATAAAATTTTATACCATTATACAAACCAAAGTTCTATACTACTATAGTTTTTCAAATAACCGTAATTCTCATTAAAAAAATTCATCGATTACGTCATCGCGCCCATATGGATGACGTCACTACTAGTATCATATATGCCAAAAAATCACAATTAAAAAATCGACCTCTTTCGGGATTTTTCCTTAGAGTCGACAGTTTAATAAATAACGAATTAATTCCTTTCCTTTGCATCATACTGTATATTAATTTGCATTTGAATTTTGTAATTTCATGAGTACGTAGTAACTTTTTAATAATTAATTTATTAATCCCTTTAAACACTGCACTCTTTAGGTTGCACTATTTAAGCAATTAAATAATTCAAATAATTTAGTAATTTATTTATATACTAATTCCTCATTAACGTTTAATAACACGATTTTTATTACGTAAGTAGTTAGTGACTTCGACGGCAGTACTTGAGGAGGTTTTTTTGTATCGAACACCACAAACATTTTATTTTTTAAACGTTAAAAACATTAATTTATTGATTTTTTTATAAGCCTATGGCAGGATACCCTTAATGGGACGATATTATTATATATGAAATTCAAATAATCGTGCAAATAAATCACTTATTAAGGTATAAATTGTATTATATTCTATCGATAACAAAATTTTAATTTTTTAAAGGTTGAAAAAATTATTTTTTGACTGATTTTTGAGGCTATTTAGTAAAAAAAAAGTTTCATTAGCTGATTTTGATGGTAAAGATAATAATACATAAAAAAGGTAAATTATGATTAATTTACCTGTATGTTGTTGAGGTTATGAGTCAAAAACTTCAGAAAAAAACAGTTTTTACGATTTTTAGGTATTTTCCACGTCGAAAATGATAATGATGCCTAGGCCATTCGAAAGAATGGAAAAAAATTCACAAAATAACAATATTTTAAAGTTGGCGAAAAATTTCCAACATAACCTAAATATTTTTTAGAAATTTCAAAAAATTTTCCTGTGCTCAATTTTGAAGCTAAAAATCTGAAACAAATCAGGCTGCTTGTATCGTTACGATACGCCTTCATTAATTTTTTCAGATTTTTTGCAGTAATACAGCGTCTAAAAATAATTTTTTACAAAAAACAAGTTTATTTCCAAAGCACCTAGCTCCTGGGGATCCTGTTATTTTTTAATCAAAACGAAACCGTAGATGTTCTTATTTTATTATTTTAAAAATATTTTTATTACGTAAGTAGTTAGTGGCTTCGACGGTGGGTACTTGAGGACTGGTTTATCCTGAGTTTTTTCCAAAAACGTGGCTAGAAGCGCTTCCTTGCGTACGGCACCAAAGTGCCGAGCTTTTTTCAACCTTAGCGCGGTTTGAAAATCACAACCGCAACAAGCATGTTTATAAAGGGTCAACATTTTCTATGGAATACTACAAAAATTTTATTTTTTAAACGTTAAAACGTTAAAAAAATTAATTTATTGATTTTTTTTATAAGCCTATGGCAGGGTACCCTTAATGGGACCATATTATTATATATGAAATTCAAACAATCGTGCAAAACAAAAAAAATAATTTATTTAAGTATTAATTGTATTACATTCTATCGAGAACAACAAAATTTTAATTTTTTAAACATTAAAAGAATTATTTTTTTTACTGACTTCTGAGGCTATTTAGTAAAAACGCCGAAAAACGGGGTTTTTGAGCATGCTGTAGGAAAAGAAAATAAGTTCTAATAGCTGATTTTGATTGTAAATGTAACAATACATATAAAAATGTAAATGATGATTAATTTAGCTGTATGTTGTTGAGTTTATGAGTTAAAAACTTCAGAAAATGCCAAAAAAAACAGTTTTTTCGATTTTTAGGTATTTTCCACGTCGAAAATGATAATGATGCCTATGCCATTCGAAAGAATGGAAAAAAATACATAAAATAACAATATTTTAAAGTTGGCGAAAAATTTACAACATATTTTTTTGAAAATTTCAAAAATTTTTCCTGTGCTCAATTTTGAAGATAAAAATCTGAAAAAAATCAGGCAGCTTTGTGTTATTAAGATACGCATCCATTAATTTTTTCAGATTTTTGCAGCAATACAGCGTCTGGAAAAAAATGTTTTCAAAAAAACACGTTTTTTTCCATAGCGGACCCCCCGGTGCACCTAGGGACTTGAAAATTTGGCTGAGTGAGTTTTCAATTATATATTTTCGAATGGCTAAACCCAAAACTGAATCGAGCCTGGTGCAATTTTGACCATCTTATCCCGCTATAGCCTTTATGATCATCAGCAA
This sequence comes from Diabrotica virgifera virgifera, assembly GCF_917563875.1. Classification (NCBI taxonomy): domain Eukaryota; kingdom Metazoa; phylum Arthropoda; class Insecta; order Coleoptera; family Chrysomelidae; genus Diabrotica; species Diabrotica virgifera. The sequence goes on from NC_065448.1 coordinate 73,878,989, forward strand.
AAATTAGATTAGAGACGCCCAACGGCTTATCAAGAATAAACCAGTGAACCGAGTAAAACTCATAATAAATAAAATGTAGAATAGAGAAGGCTAGGAGTGCATTCAATATCATGGCCAAACGCTTTAAAAGCCACAAGTTTAATCTGGAGATAAAAATAGGGCTCCTACGATGTTAAATCTTCTCAATACTATACTAAGGAGTTGAATCTTGGAGACTCACTGAAACAATGGAGAAAAAACTTGAAGCTTTCGAGATGTGGCTATACAGGCGAATCCTAAGGATATCATGGACGAAGAAGATATCCTTCGAGACCGTTTTACGAAGAATGTGGAAAGAAAAAGAGGTGATGTATACCATTAAAAGGAGAAAGTTAAAATATCTCGGACACATAATGAGAAACGGCACTAAATACAGATTACTGAAGGTAATCTTGGACCTTATGGAGGTAAAATATTCCGGAAGCAAAGAGTGTCTCCGTTCAGATTTTCGGGTTCTCCGAGTTCAGAGGATTATTTTCAGGTTGAACAACACTAATGGGTAGAAAAATCAGGATAGAATCTTGATCCTACAGTTAAGAGTATTCAGTTGGTAGATGCGCTTAAAAGAAGGAGAATATAAATTGATTGCTTTCAAGATACGAGGTGGAAAGATAATAGGCGAAAGAACTAGTTGAAGGATTTAAATATGTGGTATATAGGGAAGAGCAACACTATAAAGTAAGTTGGTGTAATTGGTGATAGAGAAATAAAATGGAATGTAGTAGAGATTGTACGAACCAGTGATAGAAAAAATATATACTTAATAAAGATGTATTGAATATTGTTGCTCATCCAAGAACGTCCAATGTATTTCAAAAAATTTACTGTTTGTTGTAAGTTCTGGGCTGACGGCATTTCTGGTCAATATTACTTTGATAACAATGTTGACCAGACCATGACCGTCAACGGTGAATGCTATAGGTTAATAGCTACCAACTTTTTTTGCCTGATTGGCATGATATGAATATGAGCACCAACGACATGTTCACATAGCTTATGCCACAGTGGATATTCCGCACACGTATAACTAAAACCCCTTTTTGAATCACATGTGTTTGATAGTCTCTTTCAAGGCCTACCTCATGCCCAAAATACCTATACCTAGTTACTTGAGCGATGTCTATGTTATTTATTTATAGAGCAGCATTTGTCACGAACTGAAATTTTGAAATATGTAGGTATTTATTTTTAAACCGACTTCTTTAGACCATTTTCCAATTCCTTCAATATATAGTGTGCTTACTAGATACCTGAAATCAATACATCATCCGTAACACATAGGTGATGTGTGATGTAACATTTCCCCATAGAGTTTGATCCCAGTTGATATCCATATGTTATTAAGCATAGCTTGCAGAGGGCCACAGATATTTTTAGGGAGAGTGCATCACCCGATTATAAGCCTCTGTCTATTCTGAATTTATTTATGTATTGGTTGGTACTACATTTGGCCAAGGAATCTAAACGTTTTTGTTGATGGATTTAGTCGAACGCCTTTTTGAAGTCTACAAAGACAAGTATAAGAGTTTTGTTATATTTAATGCATTTCTGTCAGAATTTTTTTAACTAGAAGATGGTGACTCTTTCCATATCTTAGGTATCTGAAACCTGCCTGTTTATTTGCAAGAAAGAAATCGATTTTGTTTACTAAAATTTTGTAATGTTTCTTGTGCAATAAGACGATAAAATTTTACTATTAAGATTTTTTGAAGAAAATTTAAATGTCAAAAATGTGTTTAGTCCATTGAAATGTTACATTTAGGGTTGCATTTCTTAGAAAAGTAAATTTTATTTTTTTAATGTGTAGGGAGGTTCAGTAGAAGCTTAAATTCAAGTTTTTGGGGTCGCCGCCCTTGTCCCCCGCCGCCATCTTGGAAAAAGGGGTGCAAAGGGCTTTCGCGCTGTATCTCCTAAACTAGCAACCACACAGAAAATTTAATTACACATGAAATGTAGCAAATTAAATTTTCTACAATTTATTTCTATTACTTCTTATCGTCAAGTGACCAACAAAAAAGTTATAAACAAAAATAATAGACAATTTTGTAAGTAGTTTCCTTTTGGAGGTTATAAGTTTTTTCCGTTCATTTTACACTAAAATAACATCATAGCGATTTTATAGAGGATTTTTGAACAAGCAATTTTTACTATGAAGTTGTTTAATTTTATTTATTTATCTAGGTTTTACAGCGCTCCAAACTTGAGCAGATTCTCGAATTTTCATAGGAATACAATAAAAACAAAATTTTGGACTCACTTTTCGATCTATATAATTATTTATTATGATTTTATCATACCTATGCTATTATTAAGCTATTTTTGACCCTTTTTCCGGCCACCTATGAGGTACAGTCCGGAAGCGTTTTTTGTGTGGTATCCTCAATAGGCCTAATCCACGGACAATTTCTAGACAAAATAATATTATTTATTATTTTATGTTGAAAAAGATCTATCATAGTTATTATTTTTAAATTTTTTTCGATGGTCCAGGCTGCGAGTCAAGATCTGAATCAGTATCCGAGGTGAATTTTTGTGGTATAATGAGAGTTAGAATTTGCGTCATAGTCGGTAATTTATCTTCCAATTAATTTTCTTCAATAATTAATGTTGATATGTCCACGATGTTGCTGGAACTTTGACCATCACAATGGAGGCACACTGCTGAACATTTGAGGTCTGCTTTTCGGCAACCACATGCACTTGCAGTTTCCATTGCATCTGCAAAAGATGAATTTAATAAGCTCAGGGTACTAGAGGCTTGGAAGTTTGAATTGGTATCCAAAATTTTGCATGTTTTCTCCTGCCACCATCTTCTGGATCACAATGTTTACCTAGCCATGACTGAATCTGGTGATACACTCGGAGTCTGTGGAAACGGGCTGCATCTGGGGTTGGAGGAAGTGAGAAGAGATTAAATGCATTTTTTGTCACTGTTTTAGCGAATCGTTTGTATCTCAGGGTTTCCAGAGAATCGTCTTTATTTCGACCATATAAAGAGACGAAAAACGTTCGCCGACAACAGTGAGTAAAGATGACTCGACTTTCCCACTGACAAAAAATAATTTTCCCTATAGGTTTATTACAAATAAATTAATCACCACTCATGATGCGCTCTTACAAAAAACACAAAATGCTTATCTAATTTCAAAAATATAAATTTTGCCCACAAGACTCTTAATAGTATTATCTATAAAACTCAAAATACTATTTACAATTTTTAATACGACTGCACGTGGCCAAAGAGGTAGCACAACTGTAAGAATAAGTTCAGTAGAGGGGACCGACTGCTGTGCCACCTAGGATAAATTATAATAATAAAAGTAATAGCAGGCAGATATTCAGTCCGGTACGGAAGAAAAATGACGTAACTGCAAATTTTGTCAATTCCTGTTTATTGCGCAATTAACTTCTAAAATACTATGTAAAGATGATACAAAAAGACCGAACTGTAAAAATGTGCTGTAGGCCAGAGTAATAAGACAAAAATATACCCTGTTCGTGACACTCGAGCAGCCAGGGTACTGAAGCGTTTTTTCGACAAGTTATACCTACAGGAACAAATTGTAACTCTTTCCTGCGTAGGATCTGGCGGCCATTTTTATTTATGAACAATTAACTGTCAAAAAATGGCATTTCTCCCTTTTTTTTCAAATCAATGGAAAACAGTGACACTTATGATTTTTTTAGTACAAATATCTTTGAGATTATGGAAAAAGCTTTAAAATGACATATTACAAAGTTTGATATACTCATTTATTGTTAATATAATTGCGAAAATAGGTCGGAATTGCAAAAAAAAATATTTTTGCAATAACTGTTGTAAAAATTAGTCTACAGGTTTGAAATTTTTGTCAAATGAGGGTTCTTTGGTGCTTAATATGTGATAAAGATTTCAAAGCGATTCATTGAATTGTTTAAATTTTATTCGAATTGTTTATCTCAGAGAGCATTTTTTTGCAATAACATAAGTCAGAAAACAATGACGTTAGAACCATTCCACAGGTGTCAAATGGAAGAGCATGAGCTATGTTTTTAACTTGGTTTAAAAAAACCGAATAAAAAATGCATTTATTAGTAATAAATAATTATGCAAAAGTATCGTAAATCTTTTCTTATAAACTTTTTGGATAACTTTTTCCAAAAAAAATAACTTTTTTACCCCGTTTTAAGTGCACAACTACCAAGTAATGTTATTTATATCATAATCGATAAAAAATTGTAATAAATATATATAATTTCTTATATAACAAAATAAAAAGTTTATAAGGAAAGCTTTACGGTACTTTTGCATAATTATTTATTACTAATAAATGCATTTTTTATTCGCTTTTTTTAAACCAAGTTGAAAACATAGTTCATGATCTTTCATTTGCCACCTGTGGAATGGTTCTAACGACATTTTTTTCTGACTTATGTTATTGCAAAAAAAATGCTCTCTGGGATAAACAATTTGAATAAAATTTAAACAATTGAATGAATCGCTTTGAAATTTTTATCACATATTAAGCACTAAAGAACCCTTATGTGACAAAAATTTCAAAGCTGTACACTAATTTTTACAATAGATATTGCGAAATAATTTTTTTTTGCAATTCCGACCTTTTTTCGCAATTATATTAACAATAAATGAGTATATCAAACTTTGTAATACGTCATTTTAAAGCTTTTTCCATAATCTCAAAGATATTGGTACTGAAAAAACCATAAGTTTCACTGTTTTCTATTGATTTGAAAAAAAAGGGAAAAATGCCATTTTTTGACACTTAATTGTTTATAAATAAAAATGGCCGCCAGATCCTACGCAGGAAATAGTTACAATTTGCTCTTATAGGTATTACCTGTCGAAAAAACGCTTCAATACTCTGGCTGCTCGAGTGTCATGGGAAAAACCTTATTACCCTGGACTACTGGGCCACTAGGGTAGTTGCATCGTTACTGAAATACGCGCTATGTTAGACCTTGTTTCAGATGCATAATGACCCAACTGTAGATAGGGTTGAAAATGGGGCGATTAAATTAAGATAAGTAAATTCGAACCAATATCGATGAAAATAAAAGTCATCGTTGTCAAAAAACAAACGCCATACTGATGCTCCTAAAAGATTACTCTTCATTTAATCCCTATTTTTAATATTAAAAATCTTTTTTGCTCTTCTGAAGAATTTTGCATTTTGCGGTTGCGTCACTCTTCTTCTGGATCGGCGAATTTGTCCTCAAACAACTTCTTGGGCCGTTTCTATATATGCTTAGGGTTCTAAGGTTTATAGTGGGAAGAAAGGTCAAAAATAGATTAATAATAGCATATGAATGTTAAAATCATAATAAATTGTATGAATAAAAAAATATTAAGATAGAAAAGTAAGCTTAACATTTTGTTTTTATTGTATCCCTATGAGCATTCGTGAATGTTGTCAAGTTTGGAGCGCTGTAAACCCTAGATAAATAAATAGAATTAAACACCTCTATAGTTGAAATTGTTCGGCGAAAAACCCTCTACAAAATTGCTATAAATTTTATTGTAAAATTAACTGAAAAAAAGTTATAACCTCCAAAAGGAAACTTGTTAAAAAATTTTTACGTATTTTTGTTTATATCTTTTTTGTTGGTCACTTGACGAAAACAAGTAATAGAAACAAAATTGTAGAAAATTTAATTTGTTACATTTTACGTTTTATTTGATTTTCCGTGGGTTGGTAGTTTACGAGATATAGCACGAAACCCCTTTGCACACCTTTTCCAAGATGGCGGCCGGGGGACAAGAGTGGCGACCCCAAAAACTTCAACTTCCCCCTACACATTTAAAAAAAAATAAAATTGACTCCTCTAACAAATGCAAGGTATGACCTAAAAAATGTAACATTTCAATGGAGTAGTTACATACTTTAAGAAATGAAAAGGTGGCTCACCTCCTTATAACCGTGGGCCTTTTGCTCAGCAACTTTACATGTTTATGACTGATGGATTGTCAATCAGAATCCTTTGGATCCACTTGGCTCCTTTAGATTTTGGCATTTGGGGTTACATTAAAAATCATGTATTTTCCAAACCTGTTACGACAAAGGAAGATATGATGCAGAGAGTCTTACTTGCACCTGACTGTATTTCCAGAATTAGACAAAATAGTCCGGGATCATGGGCCCATTTTCACCATTAATTACTAACAAGCTAATTTTTCGTGAGTAGCTGAATTTTGACGAGACGCACAACTTTTTTCCTTACAACAATTTTTGTTTGTGGTAGCTAACAGGGGTAGCAGGGGTGAAATATGTTGATTTTCAAAAATTTATTTTTAGCTGGGTTTTTTGTTAATTCTCAAGATAATTATCTCAATTAGCTGAAAAAATATTTGTCCTACAAAAAACAAGGTTTTGTCTAAGAGTTCCCTCTTTTCAACGAGGTATCCTTGTTGCATGTTCCCATGTATCAAGAACGAGGCCATGAAAAATAATTACTAACCACTGGATTTTTTTTCTGTTGGTTAGGTAAACTTACCAATAAAATAAATTTATTTTCTGCTATTAGAGCTAAGTTACACTGGTACAAGTACGCATGCTCACAGCGTTGTTTACAGTGTGTTAGCAACGAATATGGACGCATTGGCCTTTTCATCACATTTTTTGTGCGCATGACAATTCTTGTCGGACTAGCGATACATACCTGTTTTCTTATAGGACATTGTTTTATTTGGATGAAAAATACACATATCTCTATCACATGCAGGGCCGTCTCAACCGGGAGGTGCGAGGCACCCGGGCACCAAGTCCAAGGGGCGCAAGACGAACATTTGCTGGCCTCAAACTCACGCTTTTTGTCCTTTCAAAATTTTCAAAATTCTTTTAAAACAAAAACTACAAATAACAAAAATATACAAGTACACTTTCGGTATTTTTTACAAAGGCTATTACATATATTAATGCTTACCACACCTACGATATACAAAAATGAAATATGAAACCCATTTAGATTATTCCGAAAATAATTTTAAGAATGTGACGCGTAATTTTGACCAATATTGAATGTCGAATTTGACACACCTACTATTGTTGTTAAATTCGTTTATCTCAATTCGTCAACAAAGCTTGCCGAAGTTAGAGAGAATTTTCTAGGTTTTTTACCGGTTACTGATACTACCGGAAAAGGATTAGCAAGGCATTTACGAGGCCAAGGGTATGATAATGGGGTAAGAATGAGAGGCAAAAATATTGGCCTTCAAAAAAAAAATTAGACATGAATCCTTGTGCGTTTTATGTTCCTTGTGCGGCTCACAACCTTAATTTAGCGCTAAATGATGCTGCTAAATGCTCATTGAAAATAATATTTTTTTTTCAATTGACACAAGAAACATCGCAAGCTCATTGATGACAAAATTAAAGAACTTAAGTTTATCTGCTCTGTCGTGACTGGTAAAATATTTTAGCAAAGGTTAATATTGTCAGTAAACTGGTAAAACTTTGCAAACGCGGGATATTATTATTATTTTGTCAGCTGTTAAGATGCTTGATCAAGTTACTAATGATTTAGCCAACAACCGCACCGAAAGATTTGAAATGTTGAGGAAACATAATCATAATTTTTCGTTCTTGGAAAATATATTGAGTTGGAGAATCTCCGAAGAAAACTTAAAAAACACAATGTTTGAATTGACAAAAAAACTAGCGCATGGAAATAGATCTGATATAGGTAGATGATGAAAATCTATTCCATGAGTTAGAATTGTTACCAATATTTTTTATAGATAAAGACACAACTCCACTCGATATTTTAAGTTATATAATCTAATAATTTACTCTCCGTTTTCCCAAATATTTCTAAGGATATATTTGACACTTCCAGTAACAGTAGCTGAAGGAGAAAGGTCTTTTTCTAAACTTAAATTAATCAAAAATTATCTGCGCTCAACAATGGGCCAAGGCAGATGAACCTGGCTTTAATAAGTATAGAAAAGCAAGTAAAAAGTATCACCGAAGTAATAAAAACTTCTGTCAACTTAAAAGCTACTAGAGTTGACTTTGATAATATCAAAAGTGTTATAAGATTGATCTTTTTTGAATACTCAAACCATGTTTTTTTTTAATATAAATAAAGAAAGCAAACATAATTATTTTTAATTTTTGCGTACCTATAACCTATCTAATCTTCTGACAAAAGGGGGCGCAAAGATGAGTCTCGCACCCCGGCGCTGTGTCTGCTTAAGACGGCCCTGATCACATGATACCTTTGTCCTACAGTTACTAATAACAAAATGGTCTTGTGGTACTAAAAACTTTTGAACTAGCCAACAAAAAAATCAAGTGGTTAGTGTAATCATTTTTCATGACCTCGTTAATGATGCATGTTGGAAAGGGGACTCTTTGATAAAACCTTGGATTTTGTAAGACAAATATTTTTTCGGGTAATTTATATAATTATCATGAAAATTAACAAAAAAAAACAGTTAGTAATAAATTTTTTAGAATCATCAAATCAACATATTTCATCCCTGCTACTCTTGTTAGCTACCACAAACGGAATTTGTTGTAATGAAAAAGTTGAGCGTCTCGTCAAAATGAAGCTACTCATGAAAAAATAGCTTGTTCGTAACAAATAGTGAAAATAGGCCTAGGATCCCGGACTATAACAATTAAAATGATTCATAAATGTTTAGAAGTAGATGTTGCTCATTTTGTTGTTTATTTTGTATTATGTTTATATTTTTTAATATTATAATCGTAAAAATATTTAACACTTCTCTTTGTATTATTATTTATATCCTACATATTTTGAATGAGAAAAAGAAAGAACAAAGTTGTTGCGGTTTCAGTGAAATACTTTAAAGACTTTGCGTACTGCGCTTTAAAAGGTGCCTATTATTATATGTTCAAGCGGTAAATCATCTATAGTGCTTCCAAAAGAGCTACACGTTTCTACTCTTTTCAAGGAAAAGTTAGTTGACTCGAAATTCTTGCATTAAAAGTTTTCACATTTTCTTTGTAAACTAACCGCTTTATTTTAGTGTAGCTACTGCATAGTGCCTATAAATTTTCCGTAAACGTGGTGCTTAAAACATTGACTTGTAGTTTGTGTTTTTCGTTACTTCACGCTGCAATGGCCTCTCGCACGCTTGTCAAGCAGTAATAAAAATTCATTTTATATGCAGAATACATTACTTTAAGGTAGCAACCAACCATTTAAATGACGATTTATTTGTTATGCTGGTGCATACTAAGATAGTCGAATAATGTACTAGAAAAATGCACCTTTTTAAATGTTAAATGCCTTTTCTATTAACTTGCAAAATTCTTTGGAACTATTCCAACAAAAAATTAATTTTGATAAAGTCGCTAGTTGTGGTAAAATTGGTAGTTTGGTTACGGTGCCTTTAGTCCGTAAATACGTTTAATAAAACTTCTATAATCTGACTATATTAGACTTTATTTACTGGTATTCTACTACGAGTAATGGTTACATCGATAAATAGTAACGACCTAGCCCAAGGCATGTCGCAAACCACTTTATATTAATAACTACTTACTATCATAATATCTATATCACCAGGGTTATTGTTTATATAATATGTTACAGTTCAAGTTGATTATCCAGTTGGAGTTGACTTTTCCTAGTTCGAGTTGACTCAAACGGCTGGTTTTAGTAAATGTTGATTATAAATATAAAATGAAGATTTTTATTCAACATTTACTAGTAAAAGTAGACTCCAACTAGTTAAAGTATACTCTTCCCAATGCCATTTAGTAAAAGTTGATTCACACAGACAACCGATTCTAGAAATTAAATGTTACTGTATATTATGTTCAAATCGTGTTATTTATATTCCAGGCTGTATCGTCGCCCCCGTTAGGTAAATTATTCCAGTTCGATTTTTTTGCACAAACTTACTCAAAAGGAGGTCCTTATAACGAATCCACAGAGTGTCAGGTGGTACCGTAATCGAAAAATTGTTTAAACATTTTTTTTAAACAAATTCACAAAAAAATTTACTTGTGACCTTTTTTTTACATCATTAATTTGGCTAATTCGGAGCAAAAGAGGTCTTTTGTGATTTTTCTGTAAAAATTATTGTTCTCGAGTTATACGCGATCTAAAATTTGAAAAATGCGAAAATGACCATTTTCAAGGCTTAATAACTCAGTTCAAAATTATTATTATGAAAGTCAGAAAGTCACCAAATCAAATTTTAACGACCCCCCTACATGGTACTGAAGAAATATTTGTCATTATTGTATTACTATGCTGTTATTTTTAATTATTAACAATGAGCGCTAGGAGCGTATTGAGGCGGCTGTCAATGTGAGTGCGACTGAGATGCACCATTGGACGGTCGGAATGGAGGATCTTACTCGCGCTCACATTGACGGCCGCCTCAATACGCTTTTAGCGCTCATTATTGATAATTAAAAATAACAGCTTAGTAATAAAATAATGACAAAAATTTCTTCAGGATCTTGTAGGGGGGCTTTAAACTTTGATTAGGTGACTTTATGGCTTTCATAATAATAGTTTTTAATCGAGTTATTAAGCCTTAAAAATGGTCACGTATAACTCGAAAACTATCAATTTTAGAGAAAAATCACAAGAGACAATTTCTGCTCCGAATGACCAAAATAATCTAAAAAAATTTGTCCGGACTGAAATATTTAGTTATTTATAAAACAGTTCGTGAAGTATGTTTTTTGCGCACGCACTCGATGTTTAGAGCACGAGCGGGCCGAGTGCTATACATCGCCTAAGTGCGCAAAAAGTACTTCACGCACAGTTTCATACAATATTTTATCTACCAAAAAACAAATAAAAAAACTGCAACTCTTCGTCACTGGAATACATTCCTATTTTACAATTTTTTAGAACTTTGACATTTAAAAATTCAAACTTCTGTCAAACCACAAAACTGTCAAAACTTTTTTTGTAATTTGTTGCTCACATGTCATCACCATGACAAGGCGAAAGTTAAGGATATTTGATTATATGAAAGTGTGCTAAAAAACAGTGCGAAAAAGTAAATCCCATTTAAAATACATTATTACTTCAGGTACACTTTAAACCCTTCATGTACTGCTATCTATATTTACAATTTTCTCACAATAAAAACTTATACATAATATGAGGTAGAGTAGATAAGAATTATTTTTGTGAATTTGGTTAACAAAAATTGGTTAAACAATTTTTCGACCGCGGTACCGCCTGACACTGTGTATTTGTTATAAGGATGTATTTGTTTGAGTAAGTTTGTGCAAAAAAATCGAATCAGAATAATTTACCTAACGGGGGCGACGTTACATCCTGGACTAATAAGTAGTTAAAACGGTCAAAACAAAGAGACTCACACTCATCAAAAACGCACGTGAGATAATACTCGTATAAATTGTATAATCTACTTTTATTAACGAGAGTTAGGAAAAGTCAACTTCAACTAGTAAAAGTTCATTTAAATTTTTCAAATCAACTTTTACTGCTCGTTTCAGTTGGAGTTGACTCGAACTAGGAAAAGTCAACTCTAACTGAGAATCAACTTGAACTGTAACATATACAACTTTAAATAATAACAAGCATAACGTTTCAATGTTACTCGCGGTTACTGAATCCAAGAATTTATAATACCTCGATTATTTATTTTGAGTGAGGTTTAAACATATTCTATACAGAGTGTCCTAATATTACTACATAGTAGTAATAGTACATATACATATAAATAAATTATAAAATAGATAATCTACTTCTTCTTTGTACGTAGTGCTTGTGTTCAAGCATTAGCTATGGTCATCTTTATGACCTTTAAGGCGCATCCACATTATGCCATACCTTGCCGATCGGTATTGCCGATCGGCAAAACCGATTGGTGTCCCTGGTGTCCACACAATATTTGTAGTGTGTACGTAGCAGTTGTACAGTGTTGAGTGTCAATAATGAGTTCAGAAGAGGATGATATGATTCTTGCGGCTGCAGCTGTTGTAATAATTGCCTCTACTTCATATAAACGTCCCAAGAAGTTTTGGGTTCGCCCAAGCCTCAGAAGTCGTAATAGGTACAGTGCCACGGATCTTATGAAAGATTTGATTTCTGACGACGCAGATGAATTAAATTTGGAATATAGATGTGACGCAGGATTCAGAAATTTTTTTCGAATGACCAAAACAGATTTCCAAACATTATTAGATTTGATTGGACCTGTTATTTCAAGAAAAGATACGTCATTTAGAGCAGCAATTCCTGCCTCTGAACGACTTGCAGTTACGCTACGTTTTTTTGCCAGTGGAGATTCCTACCATTCTCTCATGTATACCTTCAAAATATCTAAGCAAACTATTTCAAAATGTGTTGCAGAGGTATGCAAAGCGCTCATAGATGCTCTTCAAGATTACGTAAAGGTAAGAAAAAATAACTATTCATCGTAGTTTGTTATATATTTAAAAATATAAGAAATTACAACGTCAATAAGAGAGTGTGAATGTCCTCATCTTGATTAATAGTAGAAGTTGATGTCGAACTCCGACCACTTAATGTATTGGGGTAATGTCCTGGAGATGGTATTGCATTATGGGCAACATTGAATGATTGCAGTGGATATGCTTGTGGAGTAGATGGATGAGAATGATTTATGAAATGAGGATTATCGTATTTGCCCATTTCTGCTTCAAATAGAACAGTATTAATTATATTCTGAACGGAAAATCTAGCAAATGGCGACACAATTTTTCGAAGCTTCATTGCAACTTTTTCACCAAACAATGAAAATTCATCCTTTTCAGCCCTTTTAGTAGTAATAGATCGCATAAGATTCACTGCCTCGTTTACAATTGGTAAATTAGTAGCCATACTTTTTCGACCACGGGACTTCACAATGTTAATTGAGTTTGATTTAGATTGAGATTGAGCTGTTGTTCCAACCTCATTTTCGGAACCATCAATGCTCTGTTCCAATACTTGTAGCGACTCTTCTCCATCATCTGTTTCTACTTCTTGTGAATCTTCTTCCTTTCGTTTTCGTTTACCCTGAAACAAAATATTAATTTCTAAATTAATCCACTTTTTTGCTTTGCAATTTATAGTTCGTTCGTCTGTTTATGGTATGTAACTTTTATTTTCAGATGACTAAAACTAACGAAAGTTGGTACTTTATAGCCAAGCAGTTCAACGACAAATGGAATTTTCCAAATTGTGTCGGAGCTATGGACGGCAAACATATATCAATACAAGCTCCTATAAATTCAGGAACCGATTTTTTCAACTACAAGAGCTTCTTTAGCATTGTCTTGTTCGCTGTTGTAGACGCAAATTATAATTTTATATATGCAAACGTGGGATGTCAGGGACGAATATCGGACGGGGGCGTATTCAACGATTCATATTTCAAAGAGTGCCGTGAAGAAAATACCCTAAACCTTTCACCTGCTTGTTCATTACTAGGACGAAGCACTGATGTTCCATTTGTTTTTGTGGCGGATGACGCATTCCCACTATCAACAAACATAATGAAGCCATTCGCAGGACATCAGGAAAAAGGTTCAAAAATAGAATATTCAACTATCGATTGAGCCGCGCAAGAAGAGTGTCAGAAAATGCTTTTGGCATTTTAAGTGCTGTTTTCCGAGTGCTTCGTAGGCCCATGTTGTTGGAACCAGAAACTGCAACGAACGTAGTTTTGGCCTTAATTCACCTACACAATTTCTTGCGAAAAAACACTTCAAGAAATCTTTACACTCCACCTGGAATGATTGATGTAGAATGTTCGGATACTGGAGCAATTAATCCTGGGCTTTGGAAACGAAATGCTTCCTCTAATGAATTGCTCAGTTTTGGCAGAAGGGCAAGAAGGAGTGGAGCTGCGGCACAAAATGTGAGAAACGAATTGGCCGAATTCTTCATTTCTCAAGAAGGAGCATTGCCTTTTCAATATGATAAATGAAATACGATATACCAATATGATTATATCAATATTTTCAAATTTATGTATAAATATGAACTCAATTATTAAGAATGAATAAAGTATCTACTACAGTGTAAATATGATATACATACCTCTGAATCTTGCGTTACAATAGGTTTATTCTTATCCTTCAGAAATTCCATTAACTTATACGCAAACCATTTACTTTTGTAAGTTTCTACGGTTCCATTACCACTTTTTTCTGAATCTTTCTCTTTTTTTACTTCCCGTGCAAAGTGACTTAAGAGATATCTAATCTTTTTTTCGATTTCCTCTTTCTCCACTCCAAAAGATACGCTTATTTCCAACAATGCATCGCGACGTTTGTTCCGGTCTTTATAATCTGCCAATCGGCTGTTCCACAGAACGGGGCGCTCATGATACATTTCAAGTAGGTTTTGTGTATTTTCTTCATTCCACTCCATTTCCCGAATAACAATAAAGCACACAATTATTGTGAATCGACAGGCCACGAGATGTCTTCGTGATCAATTGTACTGATCCCTCACTGAATGCCGACGAGGATTGCCTACAAAACGTACACACTACACTGATCGGTACGGTTCTCTTTCATCGAGACCGCCATCAATCGGGTTTGGAATCGGTTCGGCTTTCGGCCCCGAACCCAAGCCGCAATTGCGTCCGTACTACATGCGGCTTTGCCGATCGGCAATACCGATCGGCAAGGCATGGCATAATGTGGATGCGCCTTAACAAGCTGATAAAGTGTTTCTCGGTCGGCAGCTAGATGAAACAATTCCTCGACTGTTCGACCTGTCCGTTGTCTAATGTTACGCAGCCAGGACAGTAGTTTTCTTTCGACACTGCATTTTCCTTCGATTTTGCCCTGAATGATCAACAGGAGTAAGCGATATTTAGGTCATCTCAGTATAATATGACCGAATTACTGTTTTCACACAGATGTTGTCATCTATTGACGACTTCTCACTTCCAGTTTTGGTTGTACATATCTCAGTCTGTGAACAGTCAACATGTTTTCAAAAATGCGTAAAGTATTCTCGGTTGAAGTACTTTAGTGTTATTAAAAGTTAACCTATTTTAAATTAAAATAGGTTACTTAGTACAGTATGATTATTATTACAATAACGAATTTTGTCTCTCTCTGCATAACGATCTCTCTTTATAACGATGAAAATTCCTGGTCCCTTGCATATCGTTATAGAGAGAGGTCTGTATTTGGAACTATTCCAACAAGAAAGCTGTTTTGAAAGCTGCTAGTCATAATATGATTGAAAAAAAACTAAACTTGTATTGGCTATGAAATTAGCTTTCGACGTTTTTATGGTTATACAAAAAAATAAAACACCTTTAAAATATTGTGTGGTTTAATTAAATGTTTATCGATTTAGAAAGCAAACATAATTCATAGTTTTATTTCCTATAATGGTAATATTTTCCATCATGAAACTGTCGTTTTATTCCGTATTTTTAATTTTATCGATCATAATCATGACAGAGCGTTATAAAATTCTTTAAATCTAAAAGTATGTTTTATGTTTCAGGTATGTACACATGGAAATGTAAACAATACAGTCAAATGTGGGTAAGCAAAAAACTACTATTCGTTAGTATCCGTACAAATAATGCATATGGTTGTTTTATTGTTTTACAATTGGTTTTCGAAGCGGTATGGGAAGAGCTTTTTCGCATAATATGTACAACGTACTCCTACAAAAAACAAATCGTGTCTCTTTAGAGGAAAGGAATATTTTGACGCCTGTCAAAATTTTCAATGCATTTTAAATGTAATCATGTTTTTCAAATCCTGAGAAGACTAATAAATATTTTTGAAAAATTTAAACGCAGAAAGAAATATTACTTTACTATCGAGGGCCGAAAGTCCCTTAGAATTAATAAAAAGTGTCTGTTGAATGAGATATTTGAAATTAAAAATCACAATAAATTTTCTCTTAGATTTTTACCGCTGTAACTTATTAAAATAAACATTATATGGTTCATTCCACCAACATACGTCTGTTTTGGATTATCGCGATAACGAATATTTCAGTGTGCAACATAAGAAGTACGAAAGTAAATGGCTCTAATAATTATTCCAATAAACAGCAATGTAATTTGCAATTTATTTTCGTTCTTCATATTTTGCACAATAAAATATTCGTTGTCGAAATAATCCAAAACAGTCGTATATTCGTGGAATAGGGTATAGAAGTTTTCAGGGACTTTCGGCCCTCGGTAATAACGTAATCTTTCATTCTGCGTTTAAATTTTTCAAAAATACTTATTAGTTTTCTCAGGATTCGAAAAAAATGAATCCCATTTAAATAGCAGTGAAGTCGAAAGTTCGTACCCATCCCCTTAAAAATATTTACGTTTGGTTTATAGATTTTTAGAAAGCCTTTGAGAGAGTACACTACAGTTCACATGCATTAGTTCAATGCTTAGATTTAGTGGGTCTACGTCATGACATCCGATTGTTCAAACATCTTCACTACAATCACTAGGGTTAAGATGGCTCAGAAGTTTTCAGATAAAGTTCCTATTAAGCGTGACGTCAGATGAAGTAGAAAAAATCGGTGGAGAAATGATCGCATCGATGGTGTTAACATCGGTGGATAAATTAACATCATGTACATCGACGATACTGCCGCAATGGCACAGAGTGTAGATCTAGCAGATTTTTAAGCTCTGTAGAGTACAGCAAATAATGACTGGAATGAAAGTGGAATGGAGTAAAGGGTTTTTAAATCCCATGGACAGTACACTTATACAGTGCGCTGGAATAAGTATTACCCCCCCCCCTATTAACTTATTTATTTTTAGCACATCAACAAAACGCTCGGACAGATCAATTTTTAAAATAATCGTAGTATATTATACCATCAATTTTTCGAACTTTACGCGATTCTTCTTCAGGTGACAAGCATAACTTTGATTTTTTTAAAGGGGAAAGTACATCATATAACACCTCATTTAAAAGCTTTTGAAATACTGATTACAAAAATGTATAATACTTTAATCCTCTTTGAGAGCGTATGCACAAAATTTCGGTCGAATTCTTTCTAAATGCAATAACTTTTTCGTATACTGAAAAAACTAATAAATATTTTTGAAAAATTTAAACGCAGAATGAAATATTACATTATTCTCGATGGTAGAAAGTCCCTGAGAACTCCTATATTGTTTATTTTAATAAGTCACGCGGTGAAAAAGAGAGAAAATTTAGTCTGATTTTTAATTTCAAATACAGTAGAACCCCGCTAATCCGAACGTTAGGCAAATCCGAACCAACAGAAAGTGAAAAAAATTTAAAAATTCACGACAAAAACTTAAAAACATGTTTATTATACACATAGACCTGGATCCCGCGTACGAAAAAAAAGTTGATTAATGGCAAGCTGAAAATTTGTTAATAGCTTAACGGTGTCTAGTCGGACAAACTTTGATGTATGGGAACACTGGAACAGGGGAAGGTTTAGTTGTGGAACAGGTTAAAAATTCGGAACGTCAGCATGAAAAAATCAGACCGGTGTTTATCACCAACTGGGCATTTTAATGAGTGGAACACGAAGAATATGTCAAATGACAGGAATCGTGTTGGTTAGTAATAGCAGTCTGACTTTTGCATGAGAGTTTAATGAAAGGGTAACAAATCAATTGGATGTTCTGTCCGACATAATACATGGGACGTTTTCGTAATCTAACGTTCGAAATTTTTAAACTGTTCCACAATTAAAACTTCCCCTGTTCCAGTGTTCCCGTACATTAAAGTTTGTCCGACGAGACACCGTTAAGCTATTAACACATTTTCAGCTTGCTATTAATCAACTTTTTTTGGTACAAGGGATCCAGGCCTAAGAGTAAAACAAGAAAATAGAACAACGTAGGACTAATAGTACTTTGACAATTAAAATTTCTCAAAAATTAATAAAATATTACATTATTCTCGATGGTCGAAAGTCCCTGAGAACTCCTATATTGTTTATTTTAATAAGTCACAGGGGTGAAAAAAAGAGAAAAGTTAGTCTGATTTTTAATTTCAAATACATATATCATTCAAAAGAAACTTTTTGTTTATTCGTACTATCAGACCTCGGTAATGACGTATTCTATCATTCTGCGTTTAAATTTTTCAAAAATACTTAATAGTTTTCTCAGAATTCGAAAAAAATTAATGCGTTTAAAAAGAGTTCGACCGAAATTTTGCGCCTACGCTTTCAAAAAGGATTAAAGTATTATTCATTTTTGTACTCAGTATTTCAAAAGATTTTAAATGAGGTGTCACGTGATGAACTTTCCCATTTAAAAAAATCAATTATGCCTGTCACCTGAAAAGGGATTGCGTAAAGTTCGAAACATTGATGCTATAATATACTTTGATTATTTTAAAAATCGACCTGTTCAAGCGTTTTGCTTATGTACAAAAAATAAATAAGTTAATAAGCTTAACACTTATTCCAGCGCACTGAATAACGAACGTGTGCTAGAAAGAATACACAAAGAGTGAGAACCAATTAATAACATCAATAAAATGAGAAATAGTCTTATAATGAGGGGGTCTAAATATCGCTTACTGTAGTTAATCATTTGAAGCATAATAAAAGGAAAAGTATTGGTCGACAGTCGACATTGTACAGATAATACAGTCAAGAAACTACCGACCGAGAAGCATTTCAGCAGTTTGTTAACAAGATAATAACTTAATAACCAACGCTAAAAAACTTAATTGGTTCTGATTCCGTCGTTACCCAAAAATATACAAATACAACCTAGTGCAAATCCATAGTTTTATTTTACAGATGTTGATACATTTGTTACTTATATATCAAATATATTTTTGATAAACCATCAGACCATACTGGTTGGAGCATGTGTTTGTAAACTAATGCCTTGCTTTTGATTGTATGTAAGTTGTGAGCTTCTACCTAATAACAATATAACTTCTTGTATTTTAGTTTTAGTTCTCCACTTTAATTTGCTATCCAAATGTAGCCCTAGGTGTTTAACTGTTTTCTTGTACGGAACGATTTTATTGTTTATCCTATCTCGGTGATTATTTATTTTTTTTTGGAAATGAAATGGATTTTGGCAGATTTTGCTTCATTAATTTTTATACGCCATTTAGTATTTCAATTGGATGCGCCTAGTTGTTTGAATGTTTCACCGACTACTAGTATTGCAGTGTCGTCTGTAATATATGGCCAGTTTAATATTTTCTGTAATAACAAGGATGTCACAAGTATATAATAAATATGGTATGGGCCCCAGAAGACTGCCCTGTGGGATTCCTGTTTTAATTGGTCGTAGTTCTGAATATTCGCATTCCTGTTTAAATCTTAAAATTTTGTCTTCCAAATATGTATTAGATATATTATATATGTTACCGGCCAAACCCGATTTCAGGACAAACTAGTTTGGCCTAGGCCAAACTAGTTTGTCCTAAGCGCGTTAGGATAAACTAGTATGGCCTATACCAAGCTAGTTTGTCCTATCGCGCGTAGGCCAAACTAGTTTGTCCTAGGCCAAACTAGTTTATCCTGATATAAATACACACACTTCAGGTCAAGCTAGTTTGGCCTAGGCCAAACTAGTTTATCCTGAAGTGTATGTTTTTATATCAGGATAAACTAGTTTAGCCTAGTCTAAACCAATTTAATCTAGTCGAAAGTACATAATTGATTACAGACATATTGGTTGCTGATTTAAATGTAAGTTTAGAAGACACTATTAAGAGTTGTAAGACTTTTAAGTATTTAGGGTAATTGATAAACCGAGATGGCATTTGTATGAAAGATATAGAAATGAAAATAGTACGGGGAAAACAAGCCACGAAAGCACTCCATGGAGTGAAGCACAAGTGCTTTCAGTGCTTTTCAGGGCATAGTGCTGAATATTACCCTACAAGAGCGGAAGAATGACCAGTGACAACAATAATACGAAATAAATTACCAACAGTTGAATTGGAGTTTATGAGAAGGTGTCTACAAATTATCAGGTAGGATAGAATAAGAACAGAGGAAATATGAAACAGAATGGCAGTAGAATGCTCAATTACAAAAAAGTTGTGGTAGTAAAAGTAGAGCCCTGAAATGGTACGAGCATGTACCGGGTGTCCCAATAAGAATGGCTCTCGGCCATATCTCAGGAACCGTTTATAGTACAGCTTTGGGAAAAACAATTTTATAACAAAAGTTACCTCGAGAAAAGCCTGGAAATTATTTTCATATTTGTAAGTCCACCGCTAGAGGGCGTAATTGAATGTCAATAATTTAAAAATCAAAATTTTACAAAATTTACATAATGAAAGGGCACTGAAAATCCAATCATCGTATTCTTCGCAAAATTCTACGAATATTTGATTTCACAAGTATCACTCTACCTTTGCAAATAAGAGGTGGGGGTGAGTGGGAACCTTGTTATGAAAAATGGCTGTAAGTCCGGTTCTGCTTAATCGATTTTTGCAAACTTGGTCTCGTTGAAAACAGATCTTTTTCGTTAATGTAAGAGTTATAATTACGAAACAGCCTAATAAGTAATATGCCAGCTAGGGGGCGCTATTTTATGTTTTTCAGAAATCTAGTTTTCTTTGGAAAATATTAAATACAAATATGCACTTTTAACACTGTATTACAAAATTAGACCAAATTATCAACAGAATATCGAAAACCGCATGCCGATACCGTTTTTCTATCTCGAGATATCTTAAGAAACGTGTTAATTTTTAAAGATAACTGATGATGTCTCCTGTAAGCGAAGTTACGGAAATCAAAGTGGAAAAAGTTGCTGTAGTGTGCAATAGTGTATAGTGTGCTATAGTGTGCTATAGTGTATCACAGTAGTGTGCTGTGGAAAAAAATTAAAGCGTGAGACTTGCGGAATGCCGACAGAAGTGAATACTTATTATAGATTCGATTATATTCGTTTGATTCAATTAGATTCCATTCGATTAGATTTAATTTTATTTAATATATATTACATCTATAATCTAATATAAATATATAATATATACCTAATTTAATACATAATATTATATACTAGTGATTTTACCCGTTAAAATTAGGATTAATAAGATATAAAGATACATAAAGCTTTAAGTTATTATTTTTCTTAATAATGTAACCGATATTTTTAATTTAAAAATTTAATTACTGATGAAGTATAGTAAATACTTCGTGTAAATTTTAATCTTAAATAATGCATGGAAGAGTTCATTTATTTTTGATACTCTCATTAAAGGGGAGGCCGTTATACAAAAGTGACTTTTTTAAATTTGTTGATTACATTATTCCTTTCAACCTACTTATACTCAAATTGTATTTTTAAGCATCCTATTCATTTTATATAATAATAATTAAATTCACTATCAAATTTGAAGTAAAACTTCTTTTGAAAGTTTGTTAATTCTAAAATTAATGGGTAAAATCACTAGTACAGTTTGTCAAACGTAGCAAAAAGTTTAAAAATTTCGGCGATGGTAAGATTTTCAAACTCTTTTCTACGTTTGACAAACCATATATATTATGTATTAAATTGGGTATATTTTAAATGTATTAAATTATAAGCATAATTATAATAAATAAAATTAAATCCAATTAAATGGAATCGAATTGAATCGAACCGAATATAATTGAATCTATGAGAAATATTCACTTCTGCCGGCACTCCGCAAGTGTGCCGCTCTAATTTGTCTCCATAGCACACTACCTATTTTCACTTTGATTTCCTTAACTTCGTTTACCGGTGACATTATCAGTTTTTTTACAATTTATACGTTTCTTAAAATATCTCAAGATAGAAAAAAGGTATCGACATGCGGTTTTCGATATTCTGTTGATAATTTGGTCTAATTTTGTAATATAGGGTTAAAAGTGCATACTTGTATTTAATATTTTCCAAAGAAAACTAGATTTCTGAAAAACATAAAATAGCGCCTCCTAGCTGGCATATTACTTACTAGGCTGTTTCGTAATTATAACTCTTACATTAACGAAAAAGATCTGTTTTCAACGAGACCAAGTTTGCAAAAATCGATTAAGCAGAACCGGACTTACAGCCATTTTTCATAACAAGGTTCCCACTCACCCCCACCTCTTATTTGCAAAGGTAGAGTTACACTTGTGAAATCAAATATTCGCAGAATTTTGCGAAGAATACGATGATTGGATTTTCAGTGCCCTTTCATTATGTAAATTTTGTAAAATTTTGATTTTTAAATTTTTGACATTTAATTACGCCCTCTAGCGGTGGACTTACAAATATGAAAATAATTTCCAGGCTTTTCTCGAGGTAACTTTTGTTATAAAATTTTTTTTCCCAAAGCTGTACTATAAACGGTTCCTGAGATATGGCCGAGAGACATTCTTATTGGGACACCCGGTACAAAGAATGCCGGAGCACAGGTTGCCGAAAAGATTACTGGACTGCGACCCGCGGGGAGGAAGACGGAGAGGAATACCTGCTGTGAGATGGAAAACTCACATAGTAAATGCTATGATAGATAGAGCAGAGATGGTAACTGGGAGAATAGAGTGCCAAGGAAGACAAAAACGGCAAACTCATAATGAGAATCAGGCAAGAAGAAGAAAGTAATTCAGCGAACTAGTACGGCTTAATATAAATAATAAATTGAATAAAATACTTTCTTGGAAAAATAATCATTTTTATTAAAATTATAATTATTATTCGTAAGAAACAAAAATATTGAGTTATATTCGCGGTCGGACTGACAGACAGCCTAGGTCAAATTTCTGACGTTTAGTACCATCCTTGGATTATAAGCTTTCACTTGACACCTCATTTGTCATTCTACCTGCTATAATGACGGAGGAGTTGACTTCACGGACAGACAGACAGACGGACGGACGGACAGACGGACGTGGATAATTCAACGTTTTCACATTTTTTCAAAATTGGTTAAAACAATATTAATTCGTACTCGATTTTATTCGTAAGTGTATTATTTTCTTTTCATTTTTGAAGAAAACCTCATTCTTTTATTTATTATTTTTTATATTATTTAATTATACAAGAATATATTAATTTATAGCATGTATCAATATCTTCATTCGATGATACAATATATCGATGTACTTATAATTTTTTTTGCCATCCCTGTTGGGACGTGATTTGGTAATTCCCCGCATGTAAAAGTCCTTACATGTTCGCCAAATTACTTTCGACTCTGCTAAATTGGCTTAGACTAGGCCATATTAGTTTATCCTGAAGTGTAAGTCTTTATTATATCAGGATAAACTAGTTTGGCCTAGGCCAAAACTAAGTTAAACAAAAGGCTAAACTAGTTTGGCCTGAAGTGTGTGTATTTATATCAAGATAAACTAGATTGGCCTAGGACAAACTAGTTTGGCCTACACGCGATAGGACAAACTAGTTTGGCATATTCCATACTAGTTTATCCTAACGCGCTTAGGACAAACTAGTTTGGCCTAGGTCAAACTAGTTTGTCCTGAAATCGGATTTGGCCGGTAACATATACTGCATGGGAAGATCTCTTTTTAATTTTAGTAACAAGCCTTTGTGTCACACTTAATCAAATGCTTTTGCTATGTCTAGGAAAATAGCTGAGCATAATATTCTATTCTCTTCTAGAGATCTCTCTATAATATCTGTTATGCGATGTATTTTGTCTACTGATTGGGTTGTATTGTAAATAATAAGTGGTAACAACGAGATTGGTCTGTATGACTCTACTTTATTAATTATTTTCCCTAGTTTGGGATTCATGATTAATTATTCAGATGTTGTCCACGTTATTGATACATATTGCAACCTGAATACTGCATGTATAAGGTTTGTGAGTTGTACTATGGCCTGCCTATATACAGTTGTATGTAGCATTTCTCCTATAATTAAGTCAAATACCGGATCCTTTTTGGGATTGATATTGCTATTTGATTACTTTGGTTTCTTCTTTAGGAATAGTAGGCTTTATTATTCCTTGATCAGTATTGTTGACATCTTATTCAGTACTCTCATCATCGTCGTTCTCGACTTTATTATTATTTCCCATTTCGTTATTTTGCTCATTTTATTTTTACAATTTCATAATGTAACTTTTAACTATAAATCTGTTTTAATCTGTACTGGAAGATCGTCTACAGTTGCAATATTCGTCATAAACCAAGTTACTGAGAAATCACTAGAGTATAATAGACCAGCATTTCTATATCTGATTGACTTAAAGAAAGCATTTGACAGAGCAAGACTCAAAGATGTAATCCATCTTCTGTATAATAGAGAAGTTCCTCTAGATATCATAAAAACTATTGAGAACATCTACAAAACAACAAAATGAAAGTCAGAACAGAAGGACAACTTACAGAACCTATAGTTATAGGCAGCGGAATAAGACAGCGAGACTCATTGAGACCTATGCTTTTCAATAGAATCATTGATGATATCATCAAAAACGTCAACAAAGGAAGAGGATATAGAATGGGAAACAAACAAGTAAAAATACTCTGCTACGCAGACGACGCAATACTGATAGCCCAAGATGAAGATAGTCTGCAAAGATTAGTCCACAGATTTAACATAAGAGCAAAAGAATTCAATATGACAATTCCATCTCAGAAAACCAAAACAATAGTAATCAGTAAAGAACCAATCAGATGCAAAATAGAAATTGATGGTATCAGTATTGAACAAGTAATGGAAGTAAAATACCTTGCAATTACATTGTCAAGTTACGGAGACCTAGACAAAAAAGTGAGAGAAATCAAGTACAAAAAGCAAATAGATTGGCAGGATGACTTAATAACACTATATATGGCGAAACCGACATATTAACACTGAAATGAAGTCAAGAATTTATAAAGCCAGTGTAAGACCAATATTGACATATGCATCAGAAACAAGACCCGATACAGCCACATCACAAAGACTACTAGAAACGGCAGAGATGAGAGTACTGAGAAGAATTACAGGAAATACACTGAGAGATCGAAAGAGGAGCGAAGATATTAGAAGACAATGTAACGTACAGTGTATAAACGAATGGACACTAAATAGAAAAAAAAAAAGAATGGAACAACCACATAACCAGAATGGGGGAGACACGTGTGGTCAAAATAGCACGAGATAAATCACCAATCGGTAGAAGAAGTATCGGCCGGCCGCGCAAAAGATGGAGTGACAACTTTCCATAGAGGTATCAACCGCCAATGAACAAGCAGAATTGCTTATAAAGAGGAAGAAGAAGAAGAACTTTTAAATTAATTCCAACCACTGCTTGGTTCTGGGGCTATTTAGCAAGTAAAAATGTTTACTGAAGATGGACTGCTAGGTCCGAAAACGTTTGTTCTGAACCGTTATGTCATCCCTTTCGATTTTTAAAATTTTAATTCTAATTAAAATTATACTAATTACAACAGAAGTTGTAGCATTAGCGTCTTGGATGGACGCTATTTTGTAACATTAACACGTCAAATGACAAAGTCTCGACGGTGGAAGCCATAATTAAAAGAAAATATAATAGACGAAACATACTTAAAACTTCAAAAAAAAAATAATTAAAGTAACAAGTTAATAAAAATATATAGTCATCATAAAATACAAACACATTTACATAAACATAAATATATCATGACCTTACCTTAGTGTTCTCAGTTGAATATCATTTAGGAACAAGAGAAAGGGGTCAAATAATAATATTATCAAGCAAAAAAACATTATTGCAAAATGAAATAAATTTTATTAAAATTTAAAAATAAAAAAATGAAATGATGGATCTCTTGTAGACAATAAAAGAGATTCTGTTTACAAAAACATTAAAAAGGTTTACAAACAATACCTTGTCATATAGTCCTGTCCTTATCTTCACGTTGTGGATGTCCAAATCACGCACTTTTCACTGAATTTAGCTAAAGAATAGTACAACAATGTTTATTATTTATGAAAAGTTTCAGCAAAATTAAATAAACTTCCAAATAATTGTTCCAAAATAAATAAAATTCGAAATGAGTCTGCTCATATTGACTTTTTAAAATATTTAAATAACTTCTATTTAACTTATTGAAGTATTTATTATTAATATTGGCACCTAACGCATGACTTTATCCCTGACTCTGGTACTTAATCCATAACTGCTTACAAAAAGAAACTTAGGTAGTGTAGTATACACCAAAATAAACTGGCTCTTTGCCTAGCAGCGGCATTTGGCTTGTGACTAAGAAGTCACGAAAGGAGAACCGTTTCTAACACTACATTTTCAGGAACTTTAAAATCTTGATTAAGAGCTATGTCGGAACTTAATATTCGAACTTAACTTTCTCAGAAAACTAAACTCATCAGAAAACCGCGCCGTGGCGGCTCCTGCCGAGGCTCAACAAACCTCTCTCTTTGAAAGCTCAAACTTGAATTCCTTAATCTCAGAACTTGAATCTTCCTCCCCAAACCAAAACATTTCCTTCCAAAAACCCACTCCATTTCTCATTCTACCCTACTTATCCAATCAACCAATAAGAAAAAAGTTTAATCCTTCCCTCTTTCATCATTGACTAATAAAAAAATGACTAAGCTTCCTACACTTTTTATCGACCAATAGAAAAAAAAACAAAACATGTCCTAAGCCCAACCTACTTAGTATGGGACCATCCAAATTTAGTTTGCAAAGTCAGCAAAACTCACTCCGTTCTACAATTCTAAGTGAAGATATTGCTGAGTCCATAATTAACACATGTGCTCTCTAATAATGATATGAGCACGTTTTGTGTATCTAAACTCCAAAAAACCCGGCTCCAAAGGCCATTATAATATACAATGTAACTATTTTTCACATCGCAAACTGGCTGTTCTAAGTTCAATTTTCGAGCAATAATATAAACACTGAGTAACCGAATGTAGATATGTCTACAAAATAATATAACGTCTTTCTTTTAACCAGACGGATAAACTCAAATTCTCACGTATTTTTTGAAACAGAGATAAATTCAATGAATTTACTTAGCATATGAAGCAATATTTTTATGTCTACAGGGTAAGACAAAAATATGTTACGATAAATTTACAATTTGTGGTTTCTGCATAAGGCAAAATAATTGCGTTCTTTTAAACCGTTTCAAAGTTGTTACTTCGATGTTAAGTTCGAAGTTATTTAACTATATCAGTGGTCGGCAAAGTGCGGCACCGGAGCCGCATGTGGCTCTTTGGCTTCTTAAGTGCGGCTCTGGTACAAATATCCACGGAAAGCACAATAATATTTTTATTAACAAAAAACTTGGTAGGAAAAAATTACATCTTATTTTGACAAATTAGGATTTGCAATCTTTAGCATTTGTAAAAAATCCTCTTGATACTACGATAACCGAGATGAAATTTTCTCCTTTTGAAATTGACACTGGTAGCTTTGAAATACAATAATTGCTGGATTTAAAAAACAAGGAAGTAGTACATGTGGCGCTCTAAATTCGAACATATTCGTGTTGAATTGGAAATATTGAAGAAGAAGAAATGTGATCTTGGAGATTTAAGACATGATCATTTTCAACTCTTGGAATAGCATTTCTCATTCTTACGATCAGCTGAAAAAGCTTGCGTTTGATGTTCTTTCCCTTTTTGGTTCTACATATTAATATATCAAAAAAAAAAAATTTTGCGCCAAAAATTAAAAAAAATACAATGTTGTAGGAAGTAAGAACCCTACAAAATGAAAGAAAATATGAGTTTCTATGGAGATTCGAAACAAAAATATT
The DNA here is from genome assembly GCF_917563875.1 of Diabrotica virgifera virgifera. Taxonomy (NCBI): domain Eukaryota; kingdom Metazoa; phylum Arthropoda; class Insecta; order Coleoptera; family Chrysomelidae; genus Diabrotica; species Diabrotica virgifera. The sequence goes on from NC_065448.1 coordinate 73,906,634, forward strand.
GTCAAAAACGAAAAAACACGTTTTAATTTTTTGGAGGGTTATATATAGGGCTAGGGGTCTAAAAATTTAATACTTTTTGATGAAAAACAACATTGTATTTTTATTTTTGAAATATCGCTGGGGCAATTTTTCACTATCGTAACCGGCTAAACCCTGTAGTTTTATTTAGTGTAGCTACTACGTATTTAGATATTAATTATTTACAATTTTTTTTAAATTGTTATAATATTCATATTTGGCTCTTTGGTTAATAATTTTGCCGACCACTGAACTATATTATGTCAACTCCCGAGAACCATTTCGTGTTAATTTATTAATTTATGTTCGTCCATCCTTGCGCATATTTATCTAATTGTTGGATTAATATGATACTTTACCAACCCAGTAATATGAGTAATATCTTTAGTTACCATTAGGTATATACAGGGTGTCCCGAAAATATTGGTCATAAATTATACCACAGATTCTGGGGTTAAAAATAGGTTGATTGAACCTCACTTACCTATATACAATATATATATAGTGGCTAAACACCCCTTTAGGGGTTACGCCGCTTACGCTCTCTAGATCTATGTTTTGAGGTAGATCAGTCCTCATGTTCGTTATTTAATTTTCTCTGTTATTTTTCTCCACTCTTTCCTGTCTCTGGTTTTCCCTTTCCAATGTCGTATGCCCGCATTGTTGAGATCACTTACTACTTCTTGTAACCATGTAGATCTTGGTCTTCCACGTCTTCTTTTGCCAGCTGGTGTCCATTCCAATATTGAGTATATCGTCGTAGTTGATCCGGATCTCCATATGTGTCCTAGCCATTTTGCTCTTTGCTGTTTTATTTTACATACTATATCCTCCTCAATTTCTTCCAGTAACTCAAGGTTCGTTCTTTGTCTAAATTCATTGTCATTTATTTTTATTGGTCCTAATATTGCTCTTAGTATTTTTCTTTCTTGTATTCTAAGGTTTTCCTCTTGTTTTTTTGTCATGCTAAGAGTTTCGGCTGCATACATCATCGTCGGTCGAATTATTGTTTTGTATACTTTCATTTTTGATTTCTTACTCAATAACTTATTTTTAAGTAATTTTTTATTTGCATGGAAGCTCTTATTTGCTGTAATAATCCTTTCTTTGATTTCGGTTTCTCTTTCTCCATTGTTTGTTATTAATATTCCTAAATATTTAAATTTTTCGACTTCTTCAAAAGTGTATTCTCCTACTCTAACCTTTCTGTTTTCAAAGTTTTTGTCAAATCTCATTATTTTGGTTTTCTCTTGGTTTATTTTTAATCCCATTACTTTTCCTTCTGTTACCATTTCGTTTAACATTCGTTCCATTGTTTTTCTATTTTTTGTTATTAGCACAATATCATCAGCGTATGCTATTATTTGTCCTTCTCTCGTTCGGAGGGTGCCTTTGTTGATCTTCCTGACGACGTATTCTAGGGCAAGATTAAACAGAGTTGCTGATAATGAATCTCCTTGTCTCACCCCTTTATTGATGACAAATTCTTCTGTGTCGCCTACTTGAGTTTTTATACTAACTACAGTTCTACTCATTGTCATTTGTATTAATCTTCTTAATTTATGTTGTATTCCCATTTCTTTCAGAGCTACCATTAGTTTTGATCTATTTATTGTATCAAATGCTTGTCGAAAATCTATAAAAAGCAGTTCAATTTCTATTTTATATCCATGAGCTTTTTCCATAATTTGTTTAACTGTATGTATGGCATCTGTTGTAGACTTTCCCTTAACAAATCCGCATTGATAGTGTCCTATGATATTCGTGGTAGCTTCGGTCAGTCTTCGTTGTATTAAGGCGGACATGATTTTATATGCTGTGTTTAATAGCGTCAGTCCTCTGTAGTGTTTACACATCTGTTGATCTCCTTTTTTATGAATCGTGATAATTTGTCCTTTGTACCATTCTTCCGGCATTTTTTCTTCGTCCCATATGTCTTTTATTAAATTGTATAATCTATCTTTTAATTCTTCACCACCATATTTTATAAGCTCCATATTGATACAGTCCGATCCTGAGGCTTTACCATTACGGCTGCTATTAATAATTTCCTCAACTTCCTCTTTTGTTGGTATTTGTAGCTGGTTTCCTAACATCATTGTCTCTTCTCCTCTGTTTTCATTTAGGTCTTGATCTTGTTGTTCTGTTAATAATTCTTTAAAATAGTTAGTCCAAATTTCTTTATACTCTTCATCGTTTTCTGATACTTTTCCATTTTTATCTTTTATGCTTTTTATCTTTCCTTTAAACGTTTTGTTCTGCTCACTAATTTTCTTATAGAATTCTTTTGTGTTTCTGTTCTTACTCTCTTTTTCTATTTCTTTTATCTTATCATCCAACCACTCACGTCTAATTTTCCTTATTTTTTTCTTACATGCATGCCTTATTATATTGTATTCTTCCCTATAATCCTGTCTATTTGTTCTTATCCACATTTGTCTCATTTCTACCTTCTTTTTTAACATTTTATGGCATTCTTCATTATACCATTCTTGTCTTTTTTTGTTTCTTTTTATCCCTACGTGTACTTCCGCTGTTTCATTTATACATTTTTTTATATTTCTCCATTCTGTTTCTATATCCTTTGTAGGTTTAGATTGTTCCTTCAGTTTTTTGTTCATGTCATCAGCATATTTAATCCTTATGTCTGGAGTATTCAGTTTTTCTACGTGCCATTTATTTTTTGTTGTCGTGTTTTTTAGTGTTCTTTTGACTTTTTGTCTTACTTTTGCAGTCACCATAAAATGGTCTGTGTCTGCATGTGCACCTCTGTAGGACCTCACGTCTGTTACCGATGTTTGCTTCCTTCTTGTAATCAGAATATGGTCTATTTGTGACCATGTTTTTTGGTCTGGGGAAATCCACGTCACTTTATGGTATTTGGGATGTTCGAATTTTGTACTAACGATAATCATATTGGTACTAGATGCTAGATTACATAATCGTTGGCCATTGTCGTTAGTTTTTTCGTGTATTGTGTGCTTACCTGCTACTTGGTTAATGTAGTCTTCCTTACCTATTTGGGCATTAAAATCTCCCATTACCAGTATTGTGTCTTCTCTAGGTAACTTCTCCATTTCTCGTTCGAGTTCCTCATACAATTTGTCTTTTTCCTCCGCAGTAGCACTTTCAGTTGGGGCATATACGTTTATGATTGATATATTAAATGGTTTGGCGTTAATTCTCAGGTAAGCCATACGTTCATTTATTGGTTTAAATTGCATAATGTTATTTTTTATTTTTCCCATAATTATGAAAGCAACTCCATATTGACCTTGTTTTTCATGTCCCGAGTACTGTAGTGTGTAGTTTTTTCTATTTATTTCTCCTTGACCTGCCCATCTGATTTCTTGAATCACTGCAATATCAATTTGGTATCTTTCTAGTTCTGAGAAGATATCCTGCATTTTTCCTGGTTCAAGCATTGTTCTGATGTTCCACGTACTTATTTTTAGTTGATCACATTTTTTCGGTTTTTTATTATATTTTTTTGTGTTCGTATGTTTTATTTTATCTAATCTGTTCAGGTCCTTTTCCTTTGCCATTTTCGTGTCCGTTTTTTGTGTTGTATCCAATATTTGTTTTTTTATCAGTTTTTTGGCGTGTCCTGCTTTGCCCTTTCCAGTTCATTCTTCTCTTTGTTCCATTTCCATTCAGTCCCGTCAATAATTAATTTTTGATAACCTACTCTAGTGTTCTTACCGTTTTCTTTTTGAAATTTTGCAATTCTCCGTATTTCTTGTTGTATTTTCATCTCTTCTTGCGTTAGATCGTTATTGATATATATTTCCGGCTTTGAATTCCTTAGTTTGTTTTTGTTCTTCATAATTTTTATTTTTTCATTTTTGTTTTTTAGTTTTACAAGACATGTTTTGTCCCCTATTTTATAAGCTTCTTCTATTTCTACTTTAATACCTAATTCTCTTTCCACGAAATCTGCCATAACCTCATTGACTACATTTGGGTTATTTGTATCCATCGGTAGACCCTGGACAATAACATTGTTAGCTTTTCTCTCTTTCTCGAACTTTTCTACCTTCATTTTCACTATCTTTAGTTCCTGTTTCATTTCATCATTTTCTTTTTGTAGTTGTTGGTTACTTTGTTTGAATTCATTTATTTCTTTTCTTAATTCTCGGAGGTCATTTCTATATTCTCGTTGTTCTTCTTTTATTCCTTTTACCTCCGATGTTAAACTTTGTGTTTGATCTGTTAAATTTTGCATCATTTTTAAAAGCTGATCAATTTTGTTTTCATCTTTCTGTTGTTTGGTTGGTGTTCTGGATAGTTTCTTGCTCTTGTTAAAAATATTGTCTGCATCTATCTCTAGACTTCTCTTTTTGCTGTCTTCTGAGGTGTAATCATTATCACTATCCACCATTTTTTATGTATTTGTACTCTATATTAAAGCAAGCGATAAGCTCTAGTTCCCCAGTCGACCCGGCGAAGGCTCTAGAACTTCTCAAGCAATAATTGAGTATGACTTTAAATATATTAAAATTCTTTTTACTTCGAAATCTTGTTTACTTAGTTTATTATTAATTGATTGATTTCCTTTCTTGGATTTTTATAACTTTTTGGAAAACCGGCAACGTCGCTTTTAATTTGATCAAGACTTGTTCTCTTATCTGTTGTCAAAAGAACTGGAATTTATAAAATGTCGTTTGTTTTGATTAACATAAAATGTTCTATAAGTTACTTATAGGCCGATTTTTGCCACTATTTTTTGCACTTTAGATAGTTTATGACCTTATACAAATGTTCGCATATAGTTAATATTTTATTTCGCACTATTACCTCAAAAATCGGGATAAACTCTGGTGAAAATGTTTAACACTTTTATTTCGCACAATGCGTTGTTGCCAATCCTACCTATATACAATAGTGCACACAAAAAAAGTTACAGCCCTTTGAAGTTACAAAATGAAAATCGATTTTTTTTCATATATCGAAAACTCTCAGAGATTTTTTATTGAAAATTGACATGTGGCATTTTTACGACAGCAATATCTTAAAAAAAAAATTAAGTAAAATTTGTGCACCCCATACAAATTTTATGGGGGTTTTGTTCCCTTAAACCCCCCCAAACTTTTGTGTACGTTCCAATTAAATTATTATTGTGGCACTATTAGTTAAACACATTATTTTTAAAACTTTTTTGCCTCTTAGTACTTTTTCTATAAGCCAGTGTTTATCGAGATATTTTGAATATTTGTCGAATCCACCACATATTTGTATATGGTTATAAGTACGGTTATAGAGACCTGTTAATAATCTGAAAATTTATTTACAATTTACATTTTTAGGTATATTTTGAAAAAGAAGCTACATCTCGATAAAAGGTGACTTATGAACAAAAGACTAAGAGACAAAAGTTTTAAAAACACTGTGTTTAACTAATGGTACCACAATAATAGTTTAATTGGAACGTACACAAACATTAGGGGGGTTTAAAGGAACCCCCATAAAATTTTTACGTAAATATATTGAAAAAGAAGCTGCATCTCAATAAAAACTGGCTTATCGAAAAAATACTGAGAGGCAAAAAAGTTTTAAAAACGTTGTGTTTAACTAATGGTACCACAATAATGAATTAATTGGAACGTACACAAAAGTTTGGGGGGGTTTAAGGTAACAAAATCCCCATAAATTTTTTATGGGGTGGACAAATTTCACTATAATTTTGTTTTAAGATGTTCCTGACATAAGAATTATGCATGTCCATTTTCAATAAAAAATCTCTAATAGTTTTCGATATATTGAAAAAAATCGATTTTCATTTTGTAACTTCAAAGGGCTGTAACTTTTTTTGTGAGCACATTTGTACTAAGGTAAGTTAGGTTAAATCGAACTATTTTTGACCCCAGAATGTGTGGTATAATTTATGACCATTCTTTTCGGGACACCCTGTATATTTCGGACATAGAGATATTTTCGTTTAATATAGAGGTTTATTCCTATTTTCCACTGATAAAATCTGGTTAGAACACTAATATTACTTACATCTCATATAATATTTGCCATTATGAGCTAAATGTGAAACAGAGGATTCCATTATAATGATGTTTTATGACTTCCCGTGTTACATATTCACATTTCGTTTCCTAATGCACCGAAAGTTATGCCATCTCGGCCTCGAGATGAGATCATTATTATATAGGGCATTAAAGATGCACAAACAACTAGATATTGCCGTTTATATAATAATATGTATATTACCTTTTTATCTGAGGTTCATAAATTTTTCTTTAGAATGTATTATATAAATTTGATTACAAACATTACAAAAGTATTAAAAATGGTTTTAACTGCTTCATTTGAGCGAGTGTACCACTTTCTTTTTTACAATACAGGTTGGACGCGTTTCCGCACGCACAACACATAAACCTCTAACTCTAGCGCGGTTAGAGCGATAAAGGTTATGTGCCCTGAAGCAAAAAAGACAGGCAAAACTCTCAACAAGATCGCAATCCAGTCTTCTCTAGTCGTCAAAAACGAAACAATGTTGTAGGAGAGGTGATGACATAGTCATGAGGGAACTTCTGTACCCAACGATAGAACTATAGAAAGATAAATTTTTTCTGTATTTTATGATCAAACGAAGAGCGACAAAAATAAAAAAAAAACTTACCGCAAATGTGAGTTATGGCCACAAAACTAATATGCCTTACATCTTGGCATCTGAGTATTTTATACCCTACAGCCAGAAAACATTAAATGTTAATATAAACATTTTTAATAAGTAATTTGAGAAAGAAAGTGCGTCTGTGTTGCAGAAATACTTGTGCTTTTCCTACAGTTCTATCTACAAGTCCATACTGGCTTCAACACCGCTTTGTATATGAGTAATTTATTGTGAGTTGTTAACTGGGATTGTTTTTCTATTTAGCCCGATCAAAGAACAATCTGACCCAAAAAAAAATAAAGGAAGGATGAAAATTTGGGAATAGGTAGTTGAAATTGTCTATTATTATATAAAAAAAAGTTTACAATTCTACATCCCCTCCATTTTTCAAAAATAGAGGGGAATACCCCCTCTCGAAGGTGAAAAATATACATTCAAAATAAGTCCGAAATTGGATAAAATGACTAAGTCTAAGCAACTTTTGTTCTCTAGAGTTTTTCCCTAAGTCAATACTTTTCGAGTTATTTGCAAGTGAATATGTTCATTTTTAATAGAAAAAAACATGTTTTTGGACGGTTATTCGGAGATAACTCAAAAAGTAAGTATTTCAATGAAAACAGTATTCTTATCAAAAATATAGCTTATAAAAAACTGAAAAAAATGGTGTATGCTTGAGGTCCGCAGACCCAGAAGAAGCAGAGTTGTACCTAATGAAAAGTAGGTTCTTCTTCATAAAATTCCAAATCGAATATTTCAATGTGAAATATCCCAAAAACGGAGAACTTTTCAGGGAAATTCATTTTAACTTTTTTTAAGTGTTTAAAAAAAGGATTCTTTTTGTTTTTTAAAAAAAGGATGTGTGTGTACTTTGTACGCACGTAAGAAGTTATACTTCTATTATATGATTTAAACGAAATTAATATACTTTTTATTTATATTTTGTTTAAATATTAAACTAATTTATACTTACTACTTCTCAAACATTTTTATTAGAACAGTGCCAAAAATTAAAATAATAAAAGAATAAAACACACACAAACACATTAAACAAGCCACAAATGATGTCTGAACATTAATTGTCGAAAATTTTTTTAACTAAATACGTATTTTCTGAAAAAACAATTATATAATAAATATACTTACAATCATAAAATGTATTAAAAAAAACAAAAAAGAAAGTTTCTATTGGGACTCGAACCAGCGCTGATAAGCGCGGTTGGTATTGGAATTCATTCGCCTTCAACGCTTAGCCACGGACACTATGTGTCATTATTTACGAAGATCGACTAACTAAACGGATTAAACTTGTGATATTTTGATATTTTGAAAATTGATCAAATTATTTTAATTTTGAATTGAAATGATTTAGAATTGAAAAAATACAACAAAACATAGAGTAAGAAAACAATATATTAGGTGAATATTGATAGAAATTTTGATGGTAATCAAATTATATAAATAAAAGTATTACATACTATGTATTTTGGCAGATCAAATAGGTAGGTTTATACCCATGATACATTAACAATTATTACGTACCTGTTGCTTTTAAAAACTATTTAAAAGTCACTACAATATTATAAACTTTTTTGTTTCTGTCCTCACAACAATAAAACTAATATATTATACATTTGTTTACCTTTACCTTTACCTCCAAACCACAGCTGTCCTACAGCTGCCATATCGGATAATTTTTGACATGTCATTTGAACATCCAATCAGAACAAAGTTATAATGCGCATGCGCCGGGCTGATAGGTTTTAACATATAAAAATTCACCCTCTATCGCCGGTAAAGAAGTATAACTTCAAAAACTTGTAACATTAAAAATAAATGAGTTACGCTCAAAATATTGTTGGTCACTTTTATTTTTTGGTAAAAAAATCGCGAAAATCACCCCCTAATTACCATCACAAATAAATTTTATCATTACCACTTCACAAGTTACTTTGTTTATGTATTATTTATACGATCTGTAAGTTTCATCGGTTCAAAGTGCTTATTTTTGAAAAAGCTGCAGTTAAATGGCTTGAACGAGTAATTAATCACGAGTTTAGGCAAATTTTGAACAGCCATAGCATAATGAATTTTAGTAAAACAAGAAAACAAAAAAGGAAAAATATTCAGAAAAGCAAAACGTACATTTTATTACTCTTTAAGATTTTTGGTATTACTAATAATTTTTAAGTTAATTCCATGAACAATTTCATTTTTTTTTTCAAAATTAAAAAAAAATGTTTTATTTTAAACCCATTTTTTTTCAAAACTGAGCACTTTGAACCAATGAAACTTATAAATAATATAAATAATACATAAGTAAAGTAACTTGTGAAGCGGTTACGATTAATTTTATTTGGGAAGCTAATTAAGGGGTGATTTTCGCGATTTTTGTACCAAAAAAATAAAAGGGACCAACAATATTTTGAGCGTAACTCACTTATTTTTAATGTTTTTAATTTTAAATGAAATTTTTTTAAAAAACAAAAATAAACTTTTTTTAAACACTTTAAAAAAGTTGTAATCAATTTTCCCCGAAAAGTGCTCTGTTTTTTGGTTATCTCACATTGAAATATTCGATTTGGAATTTGACGAAGAAGAACCTACTTTTCATTAGTGACAACTCTGCTTATACTGGGTCTGCAGACCTCACGCGTACACCATCTTTTTTCAATTTTTTATAAGCTATATTTTAACTAGGAATATTTTTTTCGCTAGAGTATGTACTTACTTTTTGAGTTATCTGCGAAAAACCGTCCATAAGCATGTTTTTTTTTTGTTAAAAATGAAATATTCACTTGCAAATAACTCGAAAAGTATTGACTTAGTGAAAAAACTCCAGAGAACAAAAATTGCTTAGAATTAGTGATTTTATCCAATTCCGGGCCTATTTCGAACGTATATTTTTTCACTCACGAGAAAATATTTTTCAGTCCGTATTTCCCAATTTTTGTAAAATGGAGGGGATGTAGAATTGTAAACTTTTCTTATATAATAATAGACAATTTCAACTACCTATTTCCAAATTTTCATCCTTCCTTCATTTTTTTGAAGGTTTTCGTAAAATTTTGTGTTCCCTGATTGGGCTAATTAGCCAGTATATTATGTCTCTCACTTTATGACCCAGTTGTTTTCTTTTGGAAAATATGTGCTTTTTTCAGGTTAGTTTTCTATTCAGGTGCATCCCAAGGTACTTTACGTCATCTTTCTGTGGTGTTTGTTTGCAGTTAATACATACAGGAGAGATTCATCTTCGGGTTGTAAATGTACGTGTATTGACTTTTGCTCATTTGGTTTAAGTTTCTATTTTTTTTATCCATTTTGCGACTTCACGTATGATATTTTGCAGGAGTTCTTATGCAATGTGTGGATTCTTGTTGGAGCATAAGATATCCGTATCATCTGCAAATCTATCTGTTGTTGCGGCAGTTGATATTGGCAGGTCGACAGTGTAGAGTACGGATGGGAAAAACCTACCGGTTTAAACCAAAAACCGGTTTTTTTACTTCGCAATAACCGGTTTTACCGGTTGTTTTTTTTGTCCCGGTTATAACCGGTTTTTTCTTTTTAAAGTAAAAACCGGTTATTAGGTTTTTACGGTGATTAGGATTAGGTTAGGTATTATTTCGGATCCCAATCATAATTATTATCTCAAGTAATTATTCCAAACAAAACCATAATTCAAATTTTATTTTATTTTATAAAATACAGAAGCAAACTGAAAGTGCAATCTCACATCAGCGAGAAACAATTACTTTTATTATAATATTTCCTTGAAAAGGTATTTGTAATCATAATATTTACATATGAAGTGATCTGGTTGAATTAGACGCAAACATCATCTATTTTTCACACTTAACTCTTGACATTGAAAGTGGGTGAATGACTTTTTCTGATTACCAAAAATAATGCTCTGACTATGAATATCGAATTACTGATTACGAATACGAATCTCCAAGAATTTCGCTACATTTTCAAAACGATACACTCATACAGGAAGTATTAAATGAGTTAAAATGTACCTACTCTACAAATATACAAACGTGTTAAAAGTAATACATGTTCTTTCGATAATACTAATTTTGATCATATTGATATCGAGTCGAATGGAGTATCGCAAACTAAAGTGTATTGTAAATGTAACTTTGTAACCTATTGGATTAAAAAAACCAAAAACCGGTTTTTCCAAACACCGGTTTTTTTTGGCCGGTTATAACCGCCAAGTTAAACCGTAAGCAGAAAAAACCGGTATAACCGAAAACCGGTGTTTTGTCAAAAACCGCCATCCCTAGTGTAGAGTAGGTACAGGAGAGACTCAGTACACGTCCCTATAGACTTCTGCTGTTATAAGTTGGAGTTTTGTTATTTTATTGTCATATTTGACTCTAAAATATCTATTTGTAAAGTATGACGTCAGTAGTATGTAAGAGTTTAGAGGTAACAACTCCTCAGCTTATATAGTCGCCCCTGGTGCCATACTTTGTCAAACGCTTGTCCTATGTCTATGAAGAGGGGCGGAGCAATATCTGGATACCTGGAGGTCTTTATGGATTCAGTACACGTCCCTATAGACTTCTGCTGTTATAAGTTGAAGTTCTGTTATTTTATTGTCATATTTGACTCTAAAATATCTATTTGTAAAGTATGACGTCAGTAGTATGTAAGAGTTTAGAGGTAACAACTCCTCAGCTTATATAGTCACCCCTGGTGCCATACTTTGTCAAACGCTTGTCCTATGTCTATGAAGAGGGGCGGAGCAATATCTGGATACCTGGAGGTCTTTATGGATTCTGTTTACCAATCGATGTACTTGTTGAATGTTAGAATGTTTCTGCCTGAATCCAAATTTATGAGTTGAAATTATTTCTTTGTCTTCTAGGAGAGGTGTAAGTCTTGTTAGGGGTCGCCATCTTCTTGAAAATTTCAAGATCTTGTCTTGGTCTTGTCTTGATTTCAAGACAAGATCAAGACAAGAAGTAATTTTAGATTTTAAGACAAGACAAGAAATTTTATGTCAATACCAGGATTTCTTGTCAACAAAACAAGAAATCTTGAAATATCTTGAAATACCTAATAATAAATTTTAAATAACAAATTTAGCACATTTTTAAATCGGAATGGATAAGCCATGAATTAAGACAGATAACACTTGAGTCAACGCCAGCTGGTTTCTTGGCTTTGTTATTGTTAAAGTTGCTCTTGAAAATAACCTTTCCGCAGGTACAGATCTTGCTGGCGATCCGAGAAAATCCTTGGCCATTTTCGATAATGACGAGTAGATATTTTCGTGTCTTCTCCACCAATCAAGTATATATATTCTCAGAATCTTCTGAGCTAGGCTCATTTAAGTATTTTTCAATAATTTCATACTTCCAAGATTGTAAGTTATCATTATCAGCTTTCTTAAATAGGTAAGTAATATCTAAATCAAATTCGTTATCTTAAAAAACGATTTTAATGAAAAATGCATAAATTCTCTTGCTTTTTACAATGTAGAAACTTCTACGGATTATCGCTAATGATATGAACTATAGATAATTTCACTTTTTACGTTAATTGTTTACGTTATGCTTCATAAATAAACAATAAGGTTTCAAATTTTGAACGCTCATATATTTGTTTATATAAAAATCGGCGCTTATTCGTGTCAAATTTCAATACGATACGAAACAAAACTTCAACCAAAATTCGAATTAAAAAAATTCGCTTTTTTATCGTAGTCTTATAAAAACCACCGGTAGAGACGTTTTGTGCTACAATTAACATTAGAATTCGTTTTGGCGGATTAATCAATTAAACACTTTTCTTTAGTTCAATCGTTTGGGTCAAATCTTTGGACGGTAATTTGACTGCCTTTTCTTCAATGTAAATGACTAAACATTTGCAGACATATGCATTCGCGGGAACAATACAAGAATAATTAATAAAAAAAATTTTATGTTTATTAATTGTTTAAATAAAAAACGATTTTAACGGAAAATGCTTAAATTCTTTTGTTTTTTACAATGAAGAAACTTGAAACTTTTACAGATTGTAGCTAAATATATATGAACTATACATAATTTGACTTTTTACGTTAATTGTTCACGTTATGCTTCATTAATAAACAATAAAGTTTCAAATTTTTTGCCGATTCCGACTACTTTTCATGTTTGTACATCATATGTTTTATGCATATTTTAATAAACATGACGATATATTTTAATGTTTGAAAAGTGTAAGACTAAAAAGTAAAAAATAAAAAAAAATTGAAAAATATTTTTTAAGAAACGCTTTTTTTTAGTTACGAGTGACTAACATTAAAAATATTATAAGAAAATCAACTAAAAAGCCAAAAATAAAAAAAATTGAAGAAATCTAACACATTCGTTAAAGAAAAGCGTGGGGCGAAAACCGTTTATTCGATGAAGACGCGCCACGCTTTTCTTTGACGAATGTGTTAGATTTCCTCATTTTTTTTTTATTTTTGGCTTTTTAGTTGATTTTCTTATAATATTTTTAATGTTAGTCACTCGTAACTAAAGAAAAGTGTTTCTTAAAAAATAAATTTTTTTTTTTATTTCAGACTAAATACTGTCTCTGGTATTGGATTCTATAGATCATTCTGGGATTTATTAAAGTAGTGAGCTTTAAATATTTGTTCAAATTTTTGTACTGCCTCTGAATATAGAATCTTTTCCCAAGGTGAAGAGGAAAATGCCTCTACTTTTCAGTATATCCAATAAGTTTTGTTATAGTGTTTCAGTATTTTATCTCTCGCAGCTTGAATGCAGTAAATTAATTACTCATCGGTAGCGTCTCTAACAATTTTATTATTAAGTTCATGAGCCCATATTTCCAGGAAGAAAGTGTTTTAAGCCTTCTCAGAAACCTACTGACAAAATTGGGAATGTTGTGTAATTGGGAATGAAAACAGTTCTTAGATGGTTTGCAAATATTTTTGCTTTTTATTTTAATGTTTTTAACCATCCGCCTTACTCTTTTTAATGGTGGTATATTGTATGCATATCAGAGTTAGCTTAAAAAATAAATTATTATATAATATGATGCACTTTGCATATTTTTTTTCGTTTTATTTGATTCAGTTTGTATAATATGATCTCATTCTCATAAAATCTCTTAGGTTCAGAATATTTTCATTTTCACGTTACTAGAAAACGTCAACTAAAACTCTTAGGTTCGGTAATAATAAGCACATAATTCTGACATATTCACGATGTCGAATAATGACTACGACGTAGTCGAGTATGTACGGACAATAAGCTCTGTCGCGATCGTTTTATAAGTATTAATAGTAATTATTAACGTTATTAAAGTAGATATGCACGTAGGAGCACTTAAGGCAATTAAGGAAAAGAGTATTTGGAAGAAGCCGTTAGCCGGGGAAGCAAAGAAAGGTTCTTATCCTACAGTTCTATCCCATATCCATACTGCCTTCTGATTGAAAAAAAATATTTGTTTTTAAAATAAAATGTCTGGCTAATTGGCTCAGCCAAGGCCATCAAATTCACAAAAAAAACACCGCTTTGCATATATGAGTAATTTATTGTGAGTTGTTAACTGTGAATTGGGATACACAGCATCTCAATAAACATCATATTACAAATAAACCTTTTAATAATTAAATGCCCGTGGTAATGTTTGTTTAATAAATACGAGTAACCTAGTTTTGCATGCTAGTATTTGATACAAGGTCGAGTTGCAATAATATTCAGTGGGTGTTTATTAACAGTCAGCACTTTAAATCACGGTCACCTCGGCTTACCAAAACAGTAAATAAACAATAACCGACTTTAATTATATTTTTACGAGAACAGATAAATCAATTAGCAGTTGAGATTCGACGGGGTAACATCGATTTCAAGTAAATAATATACCACCAGTTATTTTCTGTGATATATTTAACGTGTAAATAAATGTCTTAACAACGAACTATATTTACTACATCAACCCTCATAGTCGGGGTAACCACCCCTAAGTATCCAGGGTGGCTCAGAAGGCGGGAGCCACCATATGGCGATCCAAGACCAGGGAAGAACTCAGGACTGGTAGACGGGACGAGTATAGAAATGGAGAAAAACGTCAATGTTCCGGCACCTCGACCACCCTAGACAACAGTGTGGTACCTACATGGAAATAATGGAGACATCAGGCTTGACATGGAGCTGAATGGAATGGAATGGGGACGGAACTACCATATGGAACATCGTGGGACAATGCTATGGAACGTGCAGCGAGGACTTTTTGGTGATACGAACACAGACCGTGTAAAAGTGGTGAGTCCATGTTATCTATTTTTATGGTATTTCCTGATTCGTATAATATAAAGTATAAAGTATAAAGTAATATTAACGTAATTATAATTTAAGACGCACATTACCTTTTAAGTTTTACCTATTTTTACTTAATTATTCTATTTTAATTTCCTTATGATACCAATATTTATCAAAATATACAGAATTTTTTTTAACCCTGATATTAGTTATTATAGGACGTAATGATACATTTTATTTGATATTGATTTTTATATGATTTTTTATATATTTACCAACATATTTTATCTTTGCTGATTCTTATCCATTTATTATTTGACTACTGATTTTTATTACATTTGTATTAGCTAAGCAGTAGACCCCTTTTTAATGGTGATTTATATTGAGTGATATACTGATTTTTTTATGGCAATTTACTATATTTTTACTATTTTTGACATAATATTTTTCATATATATTTACTATACCTCGTAAGACTGTCAAATTTATGCGTTCGTTACGGGTACAGGAATAAGAAAATTATGAATAAATGAGTAGCAACAAAGTTACTTGGGAAGATTTCATCAAAATAGTTGAGGAGATTACGCAAGAAGTAACAAGACAAAGTAGAAGGGTCTTGAAGAAGAAAGTACCTAAATCTAAGGATATACAAGAAGAAGTAACGACACAGCTAATTAAATTGTATAACAAATTCACACATTTAACGAAGAAAAATTGGGAAGCGCTATCGGACAAACAAAGAGAAGCGTGCAACAAATATTTCGGAAAAATAAGAGACAAAGTTATACGCTCATTTCAAGCTGTAAACTTAAGGACAGTAGTTCCAAGTTCAATACACCAACTAATCGACAAGGAAATAGAGGAAGAACAAAGCGACGAAGAAGTAGAAGAGGAAAAAAGTGACGAGGAGATAGAGGAAAAAATTGACGAGGAAATAAAAGAGGGAAAAAGCGACATAAAACAAGAGATAAAAATATTAAACATGGCTCTGACAATCAACGAATTTTTGAATATTGCAAGCAAGGTATTGCCCAACGAGTTTGATGGAAGCGCAGGGAAATTACAACCATTTTTAGAAGCATTAGAGTTACTTGGAAAAATAGCAGAAGGACATGAAGAAACAGCAATAACATTAATAAAAACAAGATTGACTAATAAGGCTAGAAATCTGATAACTACAGAGGATACGATCCCACTTATAGCAACGGCACTGAAGAAAGAATTAAGAGGTGACAATCCGAAAACTATAATAGACAAGTTAACAAAGAAAAGGCAAGGAAACAAAGATGCAGCAGTGTACGCATCCGAAGTAGAGGAATTAGCGGAACAGTTGAAAGTAGCATACATAGCGGAAGTAATGCCATTGGAGCTAGCGAAAAAATACGCAACGGAAACAGTTGTAGCAACAATGAAGCGAAACGTTAATACGGATAGAGCAAAGTTAATACTGGAGGCAGGTAATTTCACAACACCGCAGGAAGTAGTATCTAAATTTTTATCGATTGATACGACAGAGGAGAACACACAGGGAAGAGTGTTCAATTATAGGACGAATTATGAAAATAGGAGAGGACAACAGCAATACCGAAGAGGATACCACAACAAATACGACAGAGGAAGAAGAAATAACTTCGGACAACGGAACGAAGGAGAAGAAACAGGAAACCAACGGAATTATTCCAACAGAGGATATAGACAATTCAACAACCAAACGTACAGAGGAAACCAGAGAGGAGGACGAAACAGAAACGTAAGGCTACTTGAGTTAGAAGACAGCCAAGAGGAAACAGAAAACCAGCAGTTGGGGTTTTGAATGAACGAAACAAGGAAAGTACACAGTCAGAAGTGGAATATAATATTTACAACTTCGACTTAAACCTAACGAATTTTGTACGAATGAAAACAGGAATCCTAGAAAACACAAATACCTTTATCATAGACACAGGAGCTGATATTTCAATACTGAAATGTTCACAAGATTTTATGAAGGAACATGTGAAACCAAACACAAAAGCGAAAATAAAAGGAGTAACTAAAGGAGAATTACAAACAATGGGAGAAGTTGAAACAACACTAGAAGTAAAAGGATCTCGATTTGAGCATCTTTCAATTAGTGGAACCTAGCTTTCCTATTCCAACCGACGGAATCATTGGGAGAGACTTCATGTCAAATTTTCAATGCATACTAGACTATGCTAACCTTAAAATGCACATTAAAGAGGACAACGATTGTTACATTAGTACAAACATTTTGGATAATATAGATAATGACACGATAATAATACCGCCCAGATGTGAAATTTACAGAATCGTAAAAATTTTTCAAACGCTGAAGAACGACAGGATAGTGGAACAACAAGAAATACAACCAGGAATATTCATAGCGAGAGCAATTATTTCAAGTAATAATCCGTACATCAAAATTTTGAACACAACCTACGAAACAGTAAAAGTAGAGACAAACGAAATCAAAACATTAGACATTAAATTATTCAACATATATAGACTGATCAACGACAGCAAGGATAGGAAAAAGGAATTACGGGAATCATTGAAGTTAGACATTCCAGAATACATACGCGATAAGTTAGTATCTTTATGTGAAGATTATTCAGATATATTCGCCCTAAGGCACGACATGCTAACATGTAACAACTTCTACGAGCAGAAACTGAGAGTTAAAGACCAAACTCCGGTATACATTAAAAACTATAGGACACCTCATGCACAAACAGAGGAATTAAACCGGCAAGTGCAAAAACTGAGAGACCAAGGAATAATAGAACCGTCTACATCAGAATACAACAGCCCAGTAGTACTGGTACCGAAAAAGGCGATAGATGGAAATAAAGCATGGAGATTATGCATAGATTTTAGACAACTGAACAAGAAAATAGTCACAGACAAATTTCCTTTACCAAGGATAGACTCGATACTAGATCAACTAGGAAGAGCAAAATGGTTTTCAGTTATAGACTTAATGTCAGGTTTTCACCAGATACCATTAGAAAAATCATCGAGAAAATACACATCGTTTAGCACAGAAAATGGAGCATTTCAATTTACCAGATTACCTTTTGGATTAAATGTAAGCCCAAATAGCTTTTCAAGGATGATGTCAATAGCATTTTCGGGATTAACACCAGACAAAGCATTTCTTTACATGGACGATATAGTAGTGATAGGAATATCTGAAAAACATCACCTAGACAACCTGAAAAAGACATTTGAGACATGTCGAAAATTCAATTTGAAACTTAACCCAGGAAAATGTCAATTTTTTAGAAGAGAAGTAACATATTTAGGACATGATCTTTCTCAGGAAGGAGTATCACCAGACAAAGCAAAATATGCAACGATTGAACAATACCCGACACCTAAGACAGCGGAAGAAACAAAAAGATTCGTAGCATTTTGTAACTATTATAGACGTTTTATTCAAAATTTTGCTGAAATATGCAGACCACTCAACAGATTATCAAGAAAAGGAGTAGAATTTTTTTGGTCAGAAGAATGTGAAAAAGCATTCAATAAGCTTAAATCATCTCTGATGAAGCCACCGATCCTAAAATATCCAGATTTCAATAAACAATTCATCCTAACAACAGACGCATCCAACGAGAGTTGTTCAGCAATTTTAAGTCAAGATTATAACGGAATACGCATCCCTATAGCATACGCATCAAGAAGTTTTAATAAAGGAGAATGTAATAAACCTATAATCGTTAAGGAATTACTAGCGATTCATTGGGGAATTAATCATTTCAAATGTTATTTATATGGAGCACCAACATTTTTAGTAAAAACGGATCATAAACCACTAACACATTTATTTGCAATGAAAGAACCAACTTCGAAACTTACAAGAATCAGATTAGATTTAGAGGAATACGATTTCGAAATAGAATACATAACAGGGAAAAATAACTATGCAGATAGTCTTTCAAGAATAACATTACATCAACTAAAGAACCTATACATAGACAATACCCATATATTAGCTATAACACGAGCTCAAGCAAGAGAAAATAAGAAGGAAGCAAGGCAAACGAAGGCAGAAAGCGAACTCGCACTACAGCCAGAAGCCCACAAACAGACAGTAAGAAAGGTACTAAATAATTTAGAGGCGCATAGACTACCAATTTTGTCTTTTGGAGCAGAACTAATCTCACCAAGGCTGAGCATTAGGGTCAAAAACAAAATAAAGTGCAGCAAGAGCATAGCCACAGGATTCAATCATTTCGATTTAAACCAAATGTTGGCACAGCTTGATAAGCTGGCGGTAGAGAATGCAGTACGTAAAGTAAAAATATACGTAAACGATATTATTTTTAAAGTGTGCACAATTGAGGAATTTATTAAACAAGGAAACAAAATATTAAAGAATGTTGAAATATACATATGTGAAGTACCAGAAACAATAGAAGAAGACAAAGAAAAACACAGGCTAATAGAAGAATATCACAATCATCCGATGTTTGGAGGACACGTAGGAAATAACAGACTCATAAAGAAGCTAAAAGCAAGATTTAGATGGAAAAATTTGGAAAAAGACGTAAGAAAATACGTTAAACAATGTCATAAATGTCAAATTAATAAACCGAAAAAAACACATGTCGAAGAATTCGTGATATCGGACACTTCTTCCAAACCATGGGACATAGTATATATAGATACGATAGGTCCATTCACTAAAAGTAACGAAGGTAATAGATACTGTATAACAATGTTATGTGAACTTACTAAATACGCGGTCAGCATACCCGTGTGCAATAAAGAAGCAGATACAATAGCCCGAGGAATTTTTGATCATTTCATACCAACATACGGACTCATGAAGCAAATAAGAACAGACCAAGGCACAGAATATAAAAATGAAGTAATGCAGGAATTAACAAAGCTATTAAAAATAGAGCACAACTTCTCAACGGCATACCATCCACAGTCCATTGGAAGTTGCGAAAAACTACACAGAACATTAAACGAGTACGTAAGAGCATTCATAGATGAAGACAGAGAAAATTGGGATGTGTGTTGCAGGATGTTCACATACTGCTACAATACAACCCCTAACGCGTACCATGGTTACACACCGTTTGAACTATTATATGGCAGGAAGGTTAACCTACCAGAAGACCTTACAGAGGAGGTTCAACCATGTTACAATATAGATGCTTACTACAATGAGTTACGTTACAAACTACAAAGCGCACACGAGAGAGCTAGAACCTTCTTACTAAAGCACAAAAAAGAGCGACAAGAAAAGAATAAGCTCAAAGCAACACCACAACAATTTAAAATAGGAGACCTAGTCCTGGTAAAAAGGGAAGAGAATGGTAAGTTTGATAGTCTTTATGTAGGCCCTTTCACAATAACAGAGGTAAATAATGTTAATTGTAAGATCAGATCGGAAAACAATAAAATCAAGGAAATACATAAGAATAGACTATATGCTTACAATCCGAGAACACCGTGAGTGACAAGTGAAACGGGAACAGTCTAGATAACGAACATTTTCACTTTTATTTTTTGTATCTAATTAGTATTTATAGGAAAATGTATATATTGTACTTCGTAAAACGCAGCAAGTAATTAGTGGTACTATTAGAAAAATTTTCTTCCTTTTCCGTAGTCAGAAAATTTTCGGGGGAAGGGGAAGATGAATTGGGATACACAGCATCTCAATAAACATCATATTACAAATAAACCTTTTAATAATTAAATGCCCGTGGTAATGTTTGTTTAAGGCTGTTTTATCAGTTGAAGCACATTGCAATGTTAAGTGGGCGTATCACTTACTTTCGTAGACTGCTTACGTCACCACACACGTGACTCCCTACTTGAAATTGATTGGAAGTAGGGAGTGCGACCGACAATTCGATCTTTACTCAGTGGCGCCGGCGGACAAGTATTTTAATGACAACAAAATGCATTATTCTCCATTCAAATTAGTTTTGTCGGGAATACCTTGTTAGATTGATTTTATCGTGGATAATATTTTAAAAAGAATTATCACATTTTTGTCACATAGTTTGGCCTAGGTCAAACTAGTTTATCCTGATATAATAAAGATTCACACTTCAGGATAAACTAGTACGGCCTTCTTCTTCTTCTTGTAGTGCCTATCCGTTTCGGATGTTGGCGGCCATCATGGCAATCTCTACTTTTCACACTGCTGCTCTGAAAAGATTTGTAGTGGTTGTGTTGAACCACGTACGTAGATTTTTCAGCCAGGAAATCCTTCGCCTAGTACGGCTTAGCCTACACTAATTTAGCTGAGTCGAAAGTAATTTGACGAACATGTAAGGACTTTTACATGCGGGGAGTTCCCAAATTACGTCCTTTATAATCCAAGGATGGTACTAAAAGTGAGAAATTTGACCTAGGCTGTCTGTCCGTCGGTCCGTCCGACCGCGAATATAACTGCTCCGTCACTATACTAGGTAGAATGACAAATAAGGTGTCAAATGAAAGCTTATAATCCAAGGATGGTACCAAAGGTGAGAAATTTGAGCTAGGCTGTCTGTCCGTCGGTCCGTCCGACCGCGAAAATAACTGCTCCGTCACTATACCAGGTAGAATGAAAAATGAGGTGTCAAATAAATGCTTTTAATCCGAAGATGTTATTAAAGGTGAGAAATCTTAGCGAGGCTGTCTGTCCGTCTTTCCGTCCGATCGCGAATGTAATTCTTCCGTCAATATACCAGATATAATGACAAATGAGGTGTCAAATGAAAGCTTAGAATCCAAGGCTGGTACTAAAGGTGAGAAAGGACCCCGCAGAAACCTTATGGGAAATGGCCCTCTGTCAAATGCTCTGATACTTTGGATTCTGGTAGTCCTTGATATGTAGAACAAAAGACTTCATGGGCGCGTAGCTCCAAAAAATTATAGTTCGGAGATATAAGCCTCTGAAGTTATAGGTACAGTGAGGACGTTTGAGTTGAAATAAATTCATTTTCTCGAGAATGGGAGACTCTGGAGATAAATTACGAATCAGCTCGATTTTTATTTTTAAATAATAATTTTTTGGCGTATATATCATACTAGTGACGTCATCTATCTGGGCGTGATGACGCAATCGGTGATTTTTTTAAATAGGAATAGGGGTCGTGTGATAGCTCATTTGAAAGGTAATTTAATTCTCTATTCACTAATGTAAACATTAACATAATTATTTATACAGGGTGGCCAAAACTTTTTTTTAATTAAATTAGTTGAGACAAAAAGAAGAATGTATATAATTTATTTATTTCGAAATACATTTTACTGCTGTCAGAAAACAGAAAAAAATGTTAATTTGAAAAATAAAAATTGCCTTTCGCTTAAATTAAATGTCCAAACTGCTAAGAGGTAGGTGGGTGGCAGCTTCAATATTGAATTTAAGCAAAAAACAATATTTATTTATCAAATAAACATTTTTTTCTGTTTTCTGACAGCAGTAAAATGTATTTCGAATTAAATAAATTATATACATTCTTCTTTTTGTCTCAATTAATTTAATTAAAAAAAAATTGGGCACCCTGTATAAATTATTATGTTGATGTTTATATTAGTGAATAGAGAATTAAATAGCCTTTCAAATGAACTATCACACGACCCCTATTCCTATTTAAAAATATCATCGATTGCGTCATCACGCCCAGATGGATGACGTCACTAGTATGATATATATGCCAAAAATTATAATTTAAAAATAAAAATTGACCTGATTCGTAATTTATCTCCAGAGTCGCCCATTCTCGAGAAAATGAATTTATTCCAACTCAAACGTTCTCTCTATACCTATATCTTCAGAGGCTTATATCTTAGAACTATGATTTTTTGGAGCTACGCGTCCATGGAGTCTTTTGTTCTACACATCAAGAATTACCACAATCCTAAGTTTCAGAGCATTTGACAGAGAGCCATTTCCCATAAAGTTTCTGGGGGGTCCTTTGTTCTAGGACTTCCGGTTCTAGACGCTCACTTCAGGCCAAACTAGTTTGGGCTTTAGTAACATTCTTGGATTATAAGCTTTTATTTGACACCTCATTTTTCATTCTACCTGGTATAGTGACAGAGCAGTTATATTCGCGGTCGGACGGACCGACAGACAGACAGCATAGGTCAATTTTGTCACTTTTAGTACCATCCTTGGATTATAAGCTTTCATTTGACACCTCATTTGTCATTCTACCTGGTATAGTGACGGAGCAGTTATATTCGCGGTCGGGCAGACCGACAGACAGACAGCCTAGGTCAAATTCCTAACTTTTAGTACCATCCTTGGATTATAAGCTTTCATTTAACACCTTGCTGAAAAATCTACGTACGTGGTTCAACACAACCACTAAAAGTCTTTTCAGAGCAGCAGTGAGAAAAGTAGAGATTGCCATGATGATCGCCAATATCCGAAACGGATAGGCACTAGAAGAAGAATAAGAAGAAGGCCGTACTAGTTTATCCTGAAGTGTGAATCTTTATTATATCAGGATAAACTAGTTTGGCCTAGGCTAAACTAGTTTGGCCTGAAGTGTGTTTATTTATATCAGGATAAACTAGTTTAGCCTACGCGTGATATGATAAACTAGTTTGACCTAGGTCATACTAGTTTATCCTAGGCGGTTAGGACAAAGTAGTTTGGCCTAGGCCAAACTAGTTTGTCCCGAAATCGGGTTTGGCCGGTAACATATACATTATTTTAATATATTAATTTATAGGTTGCAGTTACATAAAAAAAGTATCCAATTGATGAATAAAACACAAATCGTGGATAGTAGTATAATTTTCTGTCTTATTTTAAAACACCCTGGGACTCATTTCTTATCTTGTCAACCTATATCCCTAAACTAATGTAATACTTAAAAATACGCGTAAACTAAAGAACTTGTAACTTATACCACTAAACTAATAATATATTATGTACTTAAAATACCCGTAAACTAAATAAGTTTAATGTTTTCAAAATAACTAAGAATACTGTAAACTGTAAACACTAAGCAAGTTGATGAAGAAAATACAAGAATGGATAACTGGAAATGGATTCTAATAATTCAAGCGAACTGACCGACTGACCGTACGTTCATGAGATTTGTCGTCACGAAGGCGATAATGATGAAACTAAGCGCCAATGCTGCGTAACTCGTTTCATTATTAGATTTCAATATTTTTAGCAAATTTTCTTCAAAGTTGGAACACGCTTTTCTCGATTATTACTGGACACAGAAAGGTGAAAAAAAAATCAACGATTACAGAAAAAAAAACTCTTTCAAGTGATGGGAGTAAAAAGTTTGGTTATAATAGAACGTTAAACATTATAATCTAATTTTTCAACAGAATTTTCAAAAAAAATAAAAAAAGTAAAACCATCATTTTAAAGGCAACATAATTTCGAACAACGTGTCCAAATTTCGAGACATTCTGTCGGTAAATAACAGAGAAAACACTGTCCCTAGGTTTTGGTGCACCGATAAAACAGCCTTAATAAATACGAGTAACCTAGTTTTGCATGCTAGTATTTGATACAAGGTCGAGTTGCAATAATATTCAGTGGGTGTTTATTAACAGTCAGCACTTTAAATCACGGTCACCTCGGCTTACCAAAACAGTAAATAAACAATAACCGACTTTAATTATATTTTTACGAGAACAGATAAATCAATTAGCAGTTGAGATTCGACGGGGTAACATCGATTTCAAGTAAATAATATACCACCAGTTATTTTCTGTGATATATTTAACGTGTAAATAAATGTCTTAACAACGAACTATATTTACTACATCAACCCTCATAGTCGGGGTAACCACCCCTAAGTATCCAGGGTGGCTCAGAAGGCGGGAGCCACCATAACTGGGATTGTTTTCCTATTAGCCAGTATATTATGTCTCTCAATTTGTG
This sequence comes from Diabrotica virgifera virgifera, assembly GCF_917563875.1. NCBI lineage: Eukaryota > Metazoa > Arthropoda > Insecta > Coleoptera > Chrysomelidae > Diabrotica > Diabrotica virgifera. The sequence goes on from NC_065448.1 coordinate 73,931,427, forward strand.
ACTCAACTATTTTCTTTTGGAAAATATGTGTTTTTTCCAGGTCAGTTTTCTATTTAGGTGCATCCCAGGGTACTTTACATAATCTTTCTGTGGTATTTGTAAGCGGGTAAAAAAAAAGGAAAGAGTCCTGTTCGGGTTGTAAATGTTACATGTATTGACTTTTGCTCATTTGGTTTAAGTTTCCATATTTTATCCATCTTGCAACTTCACGTATGATATTTGGCAGGAGTTCTGATGCAATGTGTGGATTCTTGGAGCATAAGATGGCCGCATCATCTGCAAATCTAGCTGTTGTTGCGGCAGTTGATGTTGGCAGGTCGACAGTGTAGAGTAAATACAGGAGAGGCTCATTACACTTCCCTATAGACTTCTACTGTTATGGTTTGAAGATCTGTTATTGTATTGTCATATTTGACTCTAAAATATCTACTTGTAAAGTATGACGTCAGTAGTATGTAAGAGTTTAGAGGTAACAACTCCTCAGCTTATATAGTAACCCCTGGTGCCATACTTTGTCAAACGCTTGTCCCATGTCTATGAAGAGGGGCGGAGCAATATCTGGATGCCTGGAGGTCTTTATGGATTCTGTTTACCAATCGATATACTTGTTGAATGTTAGAATGTTTCTGCCTGAATCCAAATTGATGAGTTGGAATTATTCCTTTGTCTTCTAGGAGAGGTGTTAGTCCTGTTAGTAAAAGTTTTTTAAATAATGGAGAGAACTGGTAGTAGGCTGATAAGCCGATATGATTCCACCCCTTCAGGTGGTTTACCTTGTTTTGAAATGGGTGTAATTTCAGCTACTTTCCATTATGGTTGGAAATCGCTGATTTTTATGATTGAATTAAATAATTGTATTAGATATGTATATCCTTTTTCCGGCAGCTCATGTAATAATATTTGTCCTGTAATAAGGTCATATTCTGGAGCTCTTTTATGATTGTATTGAATCTTATGGTGGTCTTTATTTCACTTCTTTTGTATCTGTTTCTGGTAATTCTAGCTGGTATGGTTCTTCAAGTGCTTCGTCTATTGTTTACTCTCGGTTGGGCTCAGTTGTGTCATTGGGAATGAATACAGTTCCTAGATGGTTTGCAAATGTCTTTGCTTTTTCTTTTAATGTTTTTAACCATCCGCCTTACTCTTTTTAATAATGGTATATTGTATTGTGGCCAAGTTTGCATATCAGAATTAGCTTAAAAAATAAGTTGTTATATAATATGACGCACTTATATTTTCTTTCGTTTTATTTGATTCAGTTTGTATAATATGATCTCATTCTCATAAAGTCTCTTCAGGTTCAGAATATTTTCATTTTCACGTTACTAGAAAATGTCAAGTAAAACTCTTAGGTTCGGTAATAATAAGCATTAAGACGACCATAATTCTGGCATATTCACGATGTCGAATAATGACTACGACGTAGTTGAGTATGTACGGGCAATAAGCTCTGTCGCGATCGTTTTATAAGCATTAATAGTAATTATTAACGTTATTAAAGTAGATATGCACGTAGGAGCACTTAAGGCAATTAAGGAAAAGAGTATTTGGAACAGGCCGTTAGCCGGGGAAGCGAAGAAAGGTTCTTAAACACCTATTACCGGCTGATAGAGGGTATTATTAGTCGGCACCGAAGGAGAATCGAGAAATTGCAGCTATCAATTTGGGGTTATATACAGAAATATGGCTTTTCAGAAGGAACTGAAGTAGCACATGCCTAACTTTCCTGAAATAAGGAATGTCTAATAAAATGTGATAAATGGATGTTAATAATTTTACCAGATCGTTGGGTTGCAAATTGTAATGGAAGATTTCCCCTGTTGAGCAAATTTGCAGGGTTAACGTCTATAATGCGTTGTTTTACAAGACCTATTTAAGGTTTGGATTAATCAATTAATCAAAAATTCTTTATTAAATTTGTATATACAGTATGTTTTAAAAAAAGATAACACAGTCTGTATACTTATAGATTCTTTAATTAGAAATAAGACACTTAATAAAACAGATGCTGGCTTATATGATTATTTTATTCATAGGAGATTCTGACCAATAGAAAGCTACAGAAATGTAAATTAAGGTGATAATTTTTGATAATATCCCGTCGTCAAGTATATTACGTCAGATGCCCTTCGTTGCTACGAAAAAATACATTCAGTGACATTAATGACAATTAATGTTTTAAAAATTATAAAAGTGATGACTTTCAATCGTCAAATATTTATAAAAACTTTGTGTTTAATTGTACTAATTTGTACTTACATAAAAAAATTACAATAAAATTTTGGTTTTGAACAGTTTTATTCGTGAAATAATCGCAACAAATTGCACTCGAACTCTAAAATTAATATAGAATTTTTGCCCTCGTGACACTTTGACATAATTTCACTCGCCTTTGGCTCGTGAAATTAAAACTGTCAAAGTGTCACTCGGTAAAAATTAAATAATTTTAGAGCTCTTGTGCAATTACTACTGATAATTTGAAAAGGTGAAAAAAGGGTCAAAAGTAAAAGTAATCAATTAAATTGTGTGTTTATGTATAATCTACGATACCTATATGATGTCTTCTTCTTCTTCTCTTAGTCGACTAAGGCTGGGGGCGGTTGGTACTGGTTTTGTTTAAAACTAGATAAACTGTCGTGTCACACCTTATGTCTACACAAATCTGAGGAGTGTACGTACATGTATCGCTTCCCCAACCCGTCTTAAGTGACCTTTGAGCCTGGGGGTAGTGCAGGATCGTATTGGTACGTAACATACACACACATGATTAAACAACAAAAAAAAGGAATAATAATAAAATTTAGGATATTAATTACTAATTATATATATAAAAGAAAAATATGTGGAGGGACGGAACATTCCCGCCCACCAAAATGCATATTTGCATTTTAATCAATATATGGTAGAGGGCATAGCTTCACTAAAGGTCGCCTAAATTCACCCTTCGCGGTTTGTACAATAGCGACGCGAGCAACACTATCTTTGCCGTAAATTAAAGTTTTAATTCGACCCATTTGCCATTGTAAGGGAGGCTTGGTCTCATTGCGAATTAATACGAGTGTACCTATATTAGGATTACCCTCATTTTTATGTCACTTTTTGCGTTGATGTATGTATGTAAATATTCTCTACTCCATCTTCGCCAAAAGTCTGCATGTAATCGTTGCAGTAATGGCCAACGATTTAATCGATTTAAATTAACATCACTGTAATCGTGATCGGGAATGATCTTTAAAGGTTCCAATGTCAGAAAATGCCCAGGTATCAACACTGAAAAAAATTTGGATCATTACTGACAGGACATAAAGGACGACTATTTAAGACAGCCTCTATTTGAATGAGTAACGTATTAAATTCCTCATACGTTAAAACTTGTTTGCCTATGACCCTATACAAATGAGTTTTTACGCTTTTTATACCTGCTTCAAACAATCCACCAAAATGGGAAGCTGCAGGGGGATTTAAATGCCATGTTATGACGTTGTCTTTATCAAACTGTGACTTAATGTCTTCTAGATATGATTTTGCGCCTACAAAATTTGTTCCGCAATCTGAATATAAAACAGAGCAACGTCCTCGACGTGCTATAAGACGCCTAAATGTGGCTAAAAATGCCTCTGTACTAAGCTCAGATACCAATTCCAAGTGCAAGGCCTTAGTGACAAAGCATACAAAGAGACAAATATAGGCTTTGGTGCGTTTAGCATTTCTGAGTTTATTGGCCCGTATTAGAAAAGGGCCGCCAAAATCGACGCCAACGCAAGAAAATGGTTTCACTTTGGATATCCGTAGATCGGGAAGAGCCCCCATAGGTGGCTGATAATTCGAAGGTTTTAGTCTCCAACAGGAAAGACATTTTGAAAGGACACTACGAATAGCACGTTTGGACGAAATTATCCAAAAGTTTTGTGACAAGGCGAAGTGCGTACCTTGAATGCCTGCATGAAGATGTATAATATGAATTTCTGAGATGAGGAGTTTGACGAAGTTTACTTTGAAAGGCAAAAGAAGAGCAAAGCGCTTGTCAGATGCTAATTCTGATTGGCTAAGTCTTCCACCCACTCTTAGAAGATCATGTGAGTCAAAGAAAGGATTGGTATGTAACATACATACACATGATTAAACAACCAAAAAGGAATAATAATAATAAAATTTAAGATATTAATTATTATTATATATAAAAGAAAAATATGTGGAGGGACGTAACAGTCTTTAGAGGAAGTAAGAAACTGAAAAATAATTGGGGTTTGCTTAGTAAAAACTTTTTGTAACGCCGTCCGTTTTCAAGATAAAGGGCGTTGGAGAAAAAAAATTAAAATTTTTACGATTTTTCCGAAACTACAGGCAACATTGTAATGAAATTTTATACGAATATATTTTGGAAGCCGATACATCCCATGAATTTATTTTTATATCTGACACTCATACAGGCTAGTTACAAGGTTCGTACCAAGTATTATTCAACATAACTTTTTTAAGGGTAGACTTATTAATCAAAATTCCAAGTGAACTTAAACAAACCCAGTTATCATAAGCACTCTTTATTAAACACTATTGTTTTAAACAACTACCTTACAAATTGGTCAAAATCTGCTTGTATTTATACAGATGCATACAAAAGTTCAAATGGTACTGGCTGTGCCTTTTGTATTCCAGATAAATTTATAGAAAAATGTTTAAACTGCCCCAAAATTTCTCCATTTTTAGTGCCGAGGTTGCGGCGGTATATGAGGCTTTAATTTATTTCAAGTTATCATCCTATCATTCCGCAGTAATTTTATCTGATTCATTATCTGTGCTTACTGCTATTCAAACACCTCAACTACCTTGTAGTACTTCTAATCCATACATTTTCTAATAAAAAAATCTTATTTGAAATTAATAAACACACACAAAAAATACAACTTATGTGGATCAAAGCACATTCAGGACTTACACATAATGAACATGTAGACCAATTAGCTAAAAATTCCCTCATCCATGGAACAGTAACCAAATATTAGCCCTGCATTCTAGTTTCTTTTGCTTGTTTAAGAACTGAACAGATGAAGAACTGGAAAACACACTGGGAAAGGTACTGCAGCCTATTAACAAGTTATTTGAACCATATATTTTTTGAATGCAAGAAGCATAAACACCTAACCAATCACCTAATTAAAAGAATTATAGACCAGAACATCTTACTCCCTGTAAATATTCTCTTTATTCTGTCGCTGAATAAAAAGAAAATTTTTGACTGTTTGATATCTTTTTAGTCGGATAGTAACATATTATTGTAATTAGTTATAGGTATTTGTAAAATATGTTTAAAAAAATAAAAAAAAAAATTGAAAAAAAATAATAAAAAAATGAAACAAAAAAAAATTAAAAAAAAATTATTAAATTAAAAAATCTACTATCTTAAATAATAATCTAGTAACTAAAAAATACAAAAAAATTATAAGAAAAAAATCACTAAGAGGATTTAAACCTCCGAAGGGTTGAACCGGGTTGACATCTTATTGTAGTGACAAAAAAAAACAAAACAAAAAAAAAACAAAACAAAAAAAAAACAAAAAAAAAACAAAACAAAAAAACAAAGCAAAAAAACAAAGCAAAAAAACATGCATTCATGAATAATTAAAATCTTTGATCTTCAATAACTCAAAAAGTTTTGATTTATTTTAATGACTTTATATAACAAATGTTGCTTATAATTTGTTCCTCTATCGAATTATGGGATTATTTTTACTAAAATAATTTTCACCCCCGAAAAGGGGTGGCATCCACTCCCAGGGTAAAAGCGCAAGTTGGCACCAAGTCACCTTTGTTCCTTGAGATATCCTCTAACCACCCACTAATTTTTATGCAAATCGATATGGGTTCAACGAAATCGGAGGTAATAGCTCATAGCCACCTTCAGTGACGGCACTATTAGTACTTTTCCGAAAAGCCAGTTTTTATCGGGATATTTTGAATACAGTAGAACCCCGAAAATCCGAACTAATTGGGGGGACAGCCTGTCCGGATTCCGAAAAGTTCGGATTATCCGAAAGTTAGCCTAACTCATAATTCAAAGCTTTGAATGTTCATTGTCGTTGATTTTGAGTCGCAAAACGTTCTTGTAAGACTGTGGACAATATTTTTGGACTCAAGTTGACGAGAGAATCGAAGTAAGTTTATGTTTAACCTTTATAAGTAAGTCTGGCTAATTGGTTTATGCCAAAGCCAATTATAAATAAAAAAAACCTTAATAAGCACTACGTATTAAGTACGTCTTAATTTTTAACAAATTTTAAATGCCATAGTTCTATTAATCCTACATTGTTCAATTTCCTGGTTTTACTCTGTATAATAAACATGTTTTTAAGTTTTTGTCTTGAATTTTTTAATTCTTTTCACTTTCCGTTGGTTCGGATTAGCGGGGTTCGGATTTGCGGGGTTCTACTGTATTTGTCAAATCCACCACATATTTGTATATAGTTAAATACGATTATAGAGACCTGGTAATAATATGAAAATTTATTTATAATTTACATTTTTAAGCATAGTTTGAACCATAATAAAAAGAAGCCACATCTCGATAAAAGGTGCCTATCGAAAAAATACTAAGAGGGAAAAAATGTTTGAAAAACACTGTGTTTAACTAATTGTACCGCAATAATAGTGTAATTGGAACGTACACAAATATTTGGGGGGTTTAAAGGAACAAAACTCCCATAAAATTTTTATGTAAACATATTAAAAAAGAAGCCGCATCTCGATAAAAACTTGCTTATCGGAAAAATACTAGGAGGCAAAAAAGTTTTAAAAACGTAGTGTTTAGCTAATGGTACCACAATAATAATTTAATTTTAACGTACCCATAAAATTTTTATGATATGCACAAATTTCACTATAATTTTTTAAAAAATGCTCCTGACATAAGAATGTTACATGTAAATTTTCAATAAAAAATCTCGAGAATATCTCGAAATAACGAAAATTAGTTTTCGATATATTGGAAAAAATCGGAAAAAATTTCCATTTTGTAACTTCAAAGGGCTGTAACTTTTTTATGTGCATATTTGTCTTAAGGTAAGTTAGGTGCAATCGAACTATTTTTGGTCCTAGAATATGTGATTTAATTTATGACGTGTATTTTCGTTACACCATGTATACATTGAAAACTCAACCCTTTGTCCGTGAATCTATTTGAAATTTGTAAAATACTAGCATGCTATCGCGATGTACACCTGGTTCCAAAAAAAACTGATACGACTCTTGAAGCGTATTTTGTAGAAAATTGAGCAGTGTATTTTGAAGGATAAATACTTAATATTTACATACTGTCAATGTCACTGCCAAATCTTAAAATTTGTCAGATAGCTTATTCTGTTCCACGGTTATTAGACTTTATTATTAATCTTTATTATTAATACTTTCTCCGCAACTGAGAGTATCTTATCAACTGTATTGTTTTTGAACAATAGATGATAAAATAAAAATATTGACAGTTCAAAAATGTGAACATTATTGCATTGTGTGTGGCCTAAGTTTGGGCTGAAAACTGAAATGTGTTACATTTTTACAAAATTCTGGAATATGTTTAATTACGTAGACCAATTTTAACAGTTGTTTTCAATACAGATTTCAATCTTCTACAAATAGTTTCTAATGTCTTTTGATGTCAAATAATTAGGGAAGCTGGAATTTAACAGTTTAGAATTTTACATTGAGTTAATGCAAAATTGTGACGCATGTCAAAATTCTCAATGTATTTTAATTGTATTCATTTTCTTCGAATCCTGAGAAAACTAATAAATATTTTTGAAAAATTTAAACTCAGAATGAAAGACTACATTATTACCGAGGGCTGAAAGTCCCTGAAAACTTCTATAATATTTATTTTAATAAGTTACAGGGCTCAATTGAATATTAATTTGTTTTGTTGTATAATCCACGTTTACAATAATTATGTGATCTATTTGATGTAAAAACTATCATTTAGATAGTTAATATAAAAGTTTAGATAGATTTAAAATAATATAAACATTTAGACCTTAATAATTAGTACAATTTATGAATTAACATAATATGTAATCAGTTGTTTGTTGTTTGTTTATTTTATTATTTGTATGTCATAATAAATATAATGTCAGATCAATCATATACACTGCTCAACATGATCAAATCTTACTAAGAGTCGTATCAGTTTTTTTAGGAACCGGCTGTACCTCTATTATTTTTTCCATCATAATCTCGCAATTTTCAAAGCGTCTATGAAAGTATTCTTGAGAATCCTGAATTAAATTAACGTTACACGGATACCAGTTTCCTTTGTTTAGAGCTACAAAAACTGTTGAATGGTGGATGTTATTATCTAATATTACTTCCCGTGCTCTAGCATGGAGATGCTCTTGAAACGCTACTATAACATCCAGTTTCCTGTTTTCTGCTATTCGTTTTCTACTAACTTTCCGGGGGTATCTTACATGGACAGTTTCTCTGTGTTTTTCTGTATTTTGCTTACGGTGGATTGCGAAGTTAGTCCTCGTTTGGGATATTTATTGTTAAATAAATCTTGAACCCTGAATCCCGGAGTGTCTTTGCATCAATGAGTATAAAAAGTTTATTGCATTCTTTTCAGTATACTTGATTTCAATAAAACGACTTATTCTATACAGTGTATTCCAATATCATTAATAATGAGCGGTAGATAGATAAATAACGAGCTCGTTCATATCGAAGTTATAAAATTCCAACCAAGAGAGGAAAATTTTAAATCAAAAATGAATAACCATTTTCAATTTCGTTGCAAAACGAAAATACAGCCGAACCATATTCCAGTCCAATCAGAGAGTGCTGCAAGCACCTCTACCGGTTTCGAAACTTATTAGTCTCTCATCAGGAGGCACATATGCTGCTCTCCCTGATCCAACCAAAACAAACCCCAGCGTGCAGTCCCGAATTGCAACGAACGAAATGGCATAGATGCCCTAGCGGCAACTGCTAGCAAAAGACTAAGTTTTCACTCTAATGGCATATAACATATCCCACCAGAATGAAAACAATGGGAACCTTCTCTGGTTACAAATTTTAAACTTTTATATAATTTATTTTTAAAATATGCAAAATAAATCGTGTTTAGCTTAAATATGCAATGTTGTGTTTGTTGTTTGAAAATATGCATTATATACATCTATATGCACTTTGCACATATTCCGCTCTCTAATCATTATAATGTACATTTGACACGTCAAGTGAGTTTGATTTGATCATAGCAATTTAGACGGTAGCTAAACTTTGTACCTATATAAAAAAATCAAAAATATACACATATCATAGCCTAAGTCCTCTTTGAAATTTATTACAACTGTGCAACTTGTAACTGTGCAAATGAGACCAAACATAATAGTAAAAGGTCGATACGCAAAAGAGAATAAAAATAGTCTGTATGATGTTCAAGCTGTTTAATGTTGAGTCCTTCAATTTCCTTAATAGTGAAAAAAGATCAAACACTTCAATACAATAACTTTATAAAATACGTCCACCGGGACGTACTTCCGAATAATTACATTGACAGTATAAGGCTGTGGTCTTCAATAAATGCCGTAGGTTGCATACAGAGTCACGAAGCAGGTTGCGTCTGTATGTTTAATACAATAAGTAATAGTTGCGTTCTGTTATAGTATGCCAAACGCAGCATCAAACTGCTGTACACGGCTTCACAGGCGATGGTCACCAATAAACGCCGTACGCTGCCTATAGTGCGGCAGATTCGTGCAAATATTATAAGAATTATTGTGCACTTAATGGTAGAAGCATATAATTTGGACCACATGTACTACACATATAAAGGTTCAAAATTAGATAGGAGGCCATCTCAGATTTTGCATTAAAAAAAAATGGCGGGCATTCAAAATGGCGACTATACATATGTGACTAATAGCACGATAACTTTTGAACGAGATATGAGATTTCAACCAAATTTGGTATATAGGTTTTTTTTATGTTTAAGATAAAAGTTTTGAACCGGAAGAATAGGTTTACCACAAGTTGTGTTTTTCCTAGTTTTTATGTAAAAATTTGTTGTTTTTTTTTTCAATTATTTTACCCTGTATGTATTAATTTTCCAAAAAGTTAATACCTCCATTGAAAAGAGCGTAAAAATATTTTTTAGGAAATATTTTGAACTTTTTAGTTATGTTAATTGCCATGTGATAAATGCATAACTTATCTTCACATGCGGAAGATTCGTGCAATTATTATAAGAATTATTGTGCATTTAATGGCAGAAGCATATAATTTGGACCACATATACTACACATACAAAGGTTTAAATTTAGGTAAATATGAAGCCATCTCAGATTGTGCCTTTTACAAAACAGGCGGGCATTCAAAATGGCGACTATACATATATGACTAATAGCATGATAACTTTTGAATGAAAAGTCCGATTTCAACCAAATTTGGTATATTGGTTCTTTTTTGACGTATTAGATCGAACTCTTGAACTGGAAGAATCGGTTTACCAGAAGTTGTGTTTTTCCTGACTTTTTTGTAAAAATATGTTGTTTATTTTTTCAATTCTTTGACCCTGTATATATTAATTTTTCAAAAAGGTTATACCGCCGTTGAAAAGAGCGTAAAAATGTTTTTTAGGAAATATTTGGAATTCTTTAGTTGTATTAATTACCATTTAATAAATCCATAACGTATCTTCACATGTAGGTACCTATGTGCGGCAAATTCGTGAAAATAATAATATAAGAATTATTGTGCATTTAACGGTAGCAGCATATAATTTGGACCACACTTACTACACATCCAAAGGTTCAAATTTAGATATGAGGACATCTCAGATTTTGTCTTCTAAAAAAATGGCGGGCATTCAAAATGAATCTGCTGCCCATAGGTGCATGTGAACATACATTATGCATTTATTAAATGGTAATTAACATAATTAAAAAGATCAAAATATTTCCTAAAAAATATTTTTTCACTCTTTTCAATGGTTGTATTACCTTTTTGAAAAATTTATATCTACAGGGTCAAAGAATTGAAAAAGAAACAACATATTTTTACATAAAAAAAAATAGTAAAAGTACAACGTCTGGTAAATCGATTCTTCCGGTTCAACACCTCGATCTTACTCATCAAAAAAAAGAACATATATACTAAATTTGGTTGAAATCTGACGTCGCGTTCAAAAGTTATCGTGTTATTAGTCACATATGTATAGTCACCATTTTGAATGCCAGCCATTTTTGTAAAAGAAACAAAAACTGAGATGGTCTTATATCTAAATTTGAAGCTTTATATGTGTAGTATGTGTGGTCCAAATTATATGCTTCTACCATTAAATACACAATAGTTCTTATAATATTTGCTCGAATCTACCGCACGTAGGTACATGTGAAGATACGTTATGCATTTATTAAATGGTAATTAACATAACTAAAAAGTTTAAAATATTTCCTAAAAAATATTTTTACGCTCTTTTCAATGGCTGTATTAACTTTTTGAAAAATTAATACATACAGGGTGAAAAAATTAAAAAAAAACAACATATTTTTACATAAAAACCAGGAAAACACAACTTCCGGTAAACCGATTCTTCCGGTTTAAGACCTCGATCTTATACATCAAAAAAAGAACCTATATACCAAATTTGGTTGAAATCTGACGTCTCGTTCAAAAGTTATCGTGCTATTAGTCACATATGTATAGTCGCCATTTTGAATGCCCGCAATTTTTGTAAAAGGCAAAATCTGAGATGGCTTCGTATCCAAATTTGAATCTTATATGTGTAGTATATGTGGTCCAAATTATATACTTCTACCATTAAATGCACAATTGTTTCACATATCGGCTGAACTACTACACTATCACGCAGTAAGTTCCGTATGCATGCTTTATACAATAAATTGGATATCGAACGCAGTGTCTATCTGCTATGATGAGCGACTATAATTGTTGGAAGCAGCGTCTTTAGTTATTTTCGAGCATTGCAACGTACGACTGGTACTGGATTTAACCTAGCGAAATGAGTAAAACAAGTAGTCAGAACGAACAAGGCGAGTTGCTTATCGATAAGTTGAAATATCGCACTTGACTGATAACGAAAACGATCGAATGTTGCCGGCGATCGACGAACGCTATACCCAACCTACGGCATTTATTGGTGACCACAGCTCACTCCGGAAGCGACCTACGGTGTTTATTTTTAATCATGGCCTATGATTTGTACTGACTACGTGAAGTTGCCGGTGACGGACAAAGGCTGTATGCAATGTCTGACATGGCTCTGTACGTAACCTACTTCTTTCTTCTTCAGCCTTCAGTAATCCAACTTTGGACATAGGCCTCCCTCAATTCAATCCAGTGTTGTCTATTTTGCGCCACCTGTTTCCAGTTGTGTCCTCCAAACTTCTTTATGTCATCGGCCCATCTCATTTGTGGCCTTCCTCTACTTCTTCTTCCTAACCACGGTCTCCATTGTTGTATTTCGTGATTCCATCTTTTATCCTTCAGTCGGGCATTGTGTCCTTCGAAGCTCCATTTTAATTTGGCAGCATGTTCTCTTGTGTCTTTTACTTTGGTTTTGCTTCTAATCCATGTATTTGTTTTTTTGAAGTTATACTTCTTTACGGGCGTAATGACGGTGAAATTTTATATGGGAAAACCTAGCGACCGGGCGCATGCGCATTATAACTTTGTTCTGATTGGATGTTCAAATGACATGACAAAAATTATCCAATATGGCAGCTGTGGCACAGCTGTGGGACTGTGTTTGGTTATAATGTATGCTTGTTGCGTTTTAAAATTTGTAGGAAGAGAAACAACAAACAAAAAGTTAGTTAATGGTTATACTGCCTTTTTAAATAGTTTTCATATTATATTTTTGGACTTATTTACATAGAAGAGATGATTGTTGCATGCCAATGTGAAAGCTCATCAAACTGTGCCTAGTATGAGTGCCGCAGATCTCGCTTATTCAAAGCTAAAGAATCTTTCACTGGTAAGTGTTTTATAAATAGTTGATCAAATTTTGTTATGATATTTGAACGTAGCCACTTTGCACGACGCAAGTGATTGCGAAATGTATTAGTCGTTATACGGGCTCCGATACCTACCTTGAACCTACCAAAATACATAAGTAGTATGTAATACTTTTTTTTACATAATTTGATTACCATCAAAATTTATATCAATATTCACCTAATATATTGTCTTCTTACCCTATGTTTTGTTGTATTTTTTCAATTCTAAATCATTTCAATTCAAAATCAAAATAATTTGATTTACATAAGTTAAAAATGTCAAAAGGTTAATCTGTTTAGTTAGACGATCTTCGCACATAATGACAAGCTGCCTCTGTGGTGCAGTTTTAATGCGGGTGAATCCCAATACAACGCAAATACCAGCCGCGTGGTAAGTTGGTTCGAATCCCAATAGAAACTTTTATTTTTTTATTTTTTTTTATACATTTTATGATTGTAAGTATATTTATTATATAATTTTATTTTCAGAAAATACGTATTTAGTTAAAAATTTTTCCGACAATTAATGTTCAGAAATCATTTGTGGCATTTTTAATGTGTTTGTGTGTGTTTTATTTTTTTATTATTTTAATTTTTGGCACTGTTTTAATAAAAATGTTTGAGAAGTATTAAGTATAAATTAATTTAATATTTAAATAAAATATAAATAAAAAGTATATTAATTTCGTTTATAATCATATAATCATATAATCATATAATCATATAATAGAAGTATAACTTCTTACGTGCGTACAAAGTACACACACACATTCTTTTTTGTCTATGAGCCTCACCCCGAGCATTGATCTTTTCATCGCTCTCTGTGCCTTTACTATTTTATCCATATTGGCCTTGGTGAGTGTCCACGTCTGTGAACCATACGTAAGTATAGGGAGGATACACTGATCATATACTCTGGTTCTCAAATATTGTTATATTTTAGTGTTATTCAAGATCCAACTCAGTTTTCCAAATCCTGCCCACGCTAACCTTATTCTTCTAGTAATTTCGGCAATTTGATTTTCTTTGTTAACTTTCATTATCTGTCCCAGGTAGGTGTATTCGCTTACTGTTTCTAAATCTATGTCATTCAACGTTATTTTTGTATGAATGAAGTAAATGAAGTAAAAGTCAGACTTACTCTCAATCTTTATTATAACTTCCGACGACCGGTTTCGCTCTTTAAACTTTGTAGAGCATCTTCAGGTCAAAGGTAACAAGTTACAAAATGCTACAAATAAAAACCAGAATTAGCACATTGTCTGGTTGTAAAAGATGCTAAAGATCCATATGATCAAGCCAATGTTGAATAACATACATAAAAGTAGCGAAATAGCATACCAATGCACATGCAAGCATTCATGGGGGTGGTGGTACAAAACTTCCCTCAAACGCGACAACATGCGCAGAAGTATGCTATACATAATCATGCAATCATAACGTGTCGTACTTACATTCGGATACAAGGTGCCATCAACTCAGTTTTCATTATCATGATGTTTCTTTTAAAGTTATGTTAACGGGATATGGTGGAATAGACGGGCGATGCAGCAAAGGTAAACAAATCTATGGGAATTAGGAGTTCTTGAGGGTGATGAGATAGTTGGTGCAAGTTAACCAGCAAATCTATGTCTGTTGTTATGTTTGTGTAAATCAAATTAGTGAATGACTTTTTTACAATTTTAATGTGTGTTGATTTTAAAGATTTTATTTTATTTTATTTTATTTTAATTTTATCTATATTTATATGTATATTAAAGAATTCTATTTATTATTAATGTAAGATTGACAACGTTTGGATCGTAAATGTATTGAGTAATTATTGTGTATGTTAGAATTTGATTGTGCAGTTGTAAAATGATTATTTTAAGGTCAAAACCAGATCTGTGACGTGTACTGCTCGTGTGGGACTATTGTTCTAATAAGAGGAGTAGGGTGATCGAAAGCTTATTAATTGTAGTTAAAATGCCATATCGGCAGTCAAATAATAAATAGCAATACAAAGTAAAAAGGTGGATTTAAATTAAATTAAAAATTAAAACAGCAATGTAGGCAAACAAAACATTACAATTTAATAGTGGAGAATTGGAATAGAAATTAAATAGAAATATAACTGTATTAGGAAGTAATTGTTTGTGAATAACAACTATGTTTTAAGTGATATAAGCTATGGATAGATATTAATAAACTATTGAACCAGATAATGGAAATTGGTAGTAAATTATACTTTCCTGGTATACCTACATTGTGCTATAAAATTTGTCAATAAATAAATACTTGCTAGTTATGTAAATTCACCTCACATAGAAACACACAGGACAAAGGACGATACAACAAAAAGAGGGATTGTTTAGGTATGAAGCACTACATTTGATTATTTTACTACATTTATTTTTTAATTTCTTAAAATCTTTCTTCAGGTGTCAGTTTTTTAACTTTGTGTTTTTTATTTATAAATTATTGAGGGAATTATGAAGTATGAAGTGTCAGAACAAGTTAGGTTAGTTGTCTAATTCTTCTTCTCCATCATGTGTTGAGGGTTGCCAACATTCTGTTTTATTTTATTTTGTTATTTTTGTAATGTGTTTGTTATTTTTGTAATGTTCGGTGTATTCGTCATTACTTTTGTTTTTTCCAAGTTCATCTTAAGACCTACTTTTTCCGAAGCTTGAAATAGTTGCGTCATCATGGTCTGTAATTCTTCGAAACTTGTAGCGAACGTAACCTACGGCAATTTATTGGAGACCACAGCCCAAGCCGACGTACGTTTCATTTAATGTATTGAGTTAACTTGTTTGCAAATAAATCATTACGTTTGTGCAAAAATCCGCTGGAACAACTATACCTAAGTATATTTAGTATATTAACGTCTAATAAACGGTATTATCTTTGTTAATGGTCTACTAACATGTGAATAATTAGGTTAATAGTTTTATCGGGAAAGTGGCATGATGTTCATTGCACGTTGCGTTTAAGTATGGTTAGGTTAGGTTAAGTATACATTCTTTTATCAAATTCATTAGTACATTCGTTCACGGTTTTTGCTGTAAATTTTAAAGATCCGCTTGGATTGACATGAAATTTGGCGTACGCATAGCTAGCATGTCATAGAAAAAAAGTGATATGGTACCGATGTGTGCTTTTGCCCTGGGGGTGAGTTTCACCCCATCTCGGAGGTGAAAAAATATATGTTTAAGATAAGTCCCGAAATGGATAAACTGACTAATTTTAAGCAACTTTTGTTCTATGGAGTTTTTTCACCAAATCAATACTTTTCGAGTTCTTTGCAAGAGAATATGTTCATTTTTCAACAAAATAACCACATTTTTAGACTGTTTTTCGCAAATAACTCAAAACGTAAGCATTTTGTCGAAAAAAATATTCTTAGCAAAACTATAGCCAATAAAAAAGTGAAAAATGGTGTATATATTAGGTGCAAAAGCAAAATTATAGCTAATGAAAAATAGGTTCATATTCGAAAAATTCCAAATAGAATAATTCGATGTGAAATATCCAAATAATGAAGCGTTCTTGGGGAAAACACATTATAACTTTTTTAAAGTGTTTAAAAAAAGCTTTATTTCTGTTTTTGTAAACAAAAATCTAGCATCAAATGTAAGCAAGTTGCGCTCAAAATAAAGTTGGTACCTGTTGTTTTGGCAAAAAAAATCAGGAAAATTACCCTCCAATTAGCAACTTAAATGAAATTAATTGTTACCGCTTCACAAGTTACTTTACTTATGTTGTGTTTATAATATGATCTGTAAGTTTTATCGATTCAAAGTGCTTATAGTTGAAAAAATTTGGTTTTAAAGTAAAATTTTTTAAAATTTTAATTTTGAAAAAAATGCTTTTTTTTTCAAAATAACTTAAAAATTGTTAGAGATACCAAAAGTCATAGACAACAAAAAAAGTTGACTTTACTTTTCTAAATATTTTGTATTTTTTTGTATTTCTGTAAGACAAAAATTGGTCAAGATTCGGTGTTTCTAAATTTGCATACACTCGTGATAAGTGACTCGTTCAAGCCCTTTTAACTACATCTCTTTCAAAAATAAGGACTTTGAACCGATGAAACTTACAGATCGTATGATCAATATATACGCGAGTAAAAAACTTGTGAAGTGATAACATTTTAAATGCTAATTAGGGGGTGATTTTCCCGATTTCTTACCAAAAAAAGGAACCAACTTTATTTTGAGCGTAACTTGTTTACTTTTGATGCTAAAATTTTTTTTAAACAAAAATAAGCATTTTTTTAAACACTTTAAAAAAGTTAAAATTAGTTTTTCCAAAAAAGTGCTTCGTTTTTTGGTTATGGCACGTTAGAATATACGATTTGGAATTTGACGAATATGAACCTATTTTTCATTAGCTATAACTCTGCGTCTACTAGGTACAGTGACATAATAATATATAAACCAATTTTTTCACTTTTTTACGCGCTATATTTTTGACACAAATCTTTTTTCCACCAAATACTTAATTTTTGAGTTATTTGCGAAAAACCGTCTGAAAACGTGGTTATTTTGTAGAAAAATTAACATACATATTCACTCGCAAATAACTCGAAAAGTATTAACTTGATGAAAAAACTTTATAGAACAAAAGTTGCTTAGAATCAGTAATTTTATCTATTTTCGGACTTATTTCGAACATATATTTTTCACCCATAAAAGGGGGTGAAACTCACCCCTAAAGTAAAAGCACACATCGGCACAATATCACTTCTTTTCTTTGACTTGTTATCTATGCATATGCCAAATTTCATGTTCTTTATAATTTAGAGGTTTTGCAATATTTTACCTTTAAAAAACGTACTACGTGCATAATTAATTTGTGTATTTGAAAAGAATCTTTTCACCTAACTAGCGAAAACCTTTCCTGTTATCATACCGCTTCATAATATTATTTTAAAATTTTATCAACTTTCATTAATACATTTCTAAATACAGTGTGTAGCTAATATTAATCAATTTACTGAAAAAGTTACAGGTTGGAAAAACATCACTTTTAATCCACGAGTTATTTAGCATTTTTTAATTTTCTGTCAGGCGCGCAACAACTGTACGAGGAAATATTTCCAGTTTTTTTAATTCAAATTTCTTGTACCTACAAATGAACAAAGACAGAATGACTGGCATTAGGGCTGGCCGAATAATCCAGCAGCACGGACAAAATCACAAACATTAATTAGCACCGCATTCTCCCGTTTACTTGCTCCTTTTTATTAAAACTCTTAACGCCACTCGTTGAGATGGGAGAACAAATTATTAAAAACAAAATTGAAAGAGATGATATCGTATAAATACTATTATAGCCCGGGCTGATTATCGGAGAATAGGCCATTTTTGGGAAAAGTTATTTACCAGCAATTTTACTGCTGGAATCGAAGGTTATGATTTTATATATTAATAATATAGGTATGCAAAGTCCGCAGATAGTGTGCTACTTTTCTTAAAAACAAAATGGCTCCCGAAAATCGTGTTTTTTTCAATTATTGCTCTATAACTCCGAAGATTTTAACTTTACAACAAAAACACTCCAATAAAAATTCACCGAAATTAAATTCTGCATAAATATGTTTTTCCCGATCTGCTCAGACGAAAATTTTCCTCGGAAAATGCAGGTTTTCCCAACAAAATCTTTAATTTTCAAATAAAGTTTTAGATAAGTAATTATCTCCCAATAATTAAATAATTTGATGACTTAAAAGCCTTCTTGGTTTAGATTATAGTTCCAGAAGCTGGTGAAAATTGAACGAATATTTTAGAAACAATTCAATTGTTAATTAATAATTTACGGTCACAATAATAACCAAAATAATTATGATACACTGATCAAACTTTGAAATCTTATAAATATGAGATGCCTATTTAACATTTTGTCGACAAAATATAAATTTTTTATTTTTTTGCATAATCTTTAAATGTTTAAAAAAATAGTTATAAACAAATTAACGTTTCTCAGAAAGTTTTTATTATATTCTAATTTTAAAAAATAGTTAAAATGCGTATTTCAAATATCTTGAAAATGAATGCTTTAAAACCTTTTTGCAACCATTTCCAAAAAAGTTATGAAACAGAAAAATAATCATACGATTACTACGTTGTTTATAATTTTTTTTAATGCTTTCAAAATGTAGAAGTGAGTTTAAAGTACAAGCTAATTATTTACAAAAAATATCGATTATTAGTTTAATGGTTATATTTTAATTAAAGATTAAAAATATATTTTTTTGTAATTTACACGCGCGAAAGTAGACTAATACAGTACTGTAGCTAAAATTTTCACTCGAAGCGACGACCGCCGCGCGACGTACACTTAATAAATAAAATTATAGTATTATGTATGCTGCGTGTCAGTCGCTTCGAGTGAACATTTTAGCTACGGCTCTGTATCAAGCCTACTTTCGCGCTAAAAATTACAAAAAAAGTATTTTTAATCTTTGATTAAAATATAACCATTAAACTAATATTTGATATTCTGTGTGAGTAATTAGATTGTACCACAGACTCACTTTTAAGCTTTGAAACATTTAAAACAAATTATGAACAACGGAGCAATCGTATGTTTACTTTGCTGTTTCATAACTTTTTTGTAAATGGTTGGAAAATTTTTTAAAGCATTCATTTTCAAGACCTTTGAAATACGCATTTTAAGTCATTTTTAAAATTAGAATATAATAAACAATTTCTGAGAAATGTTAATGGGTTTATAACTATTTTTTTTTACCAATTAAAGATTATGCAAAAAAATGAAAAAAATATATTTTGTCGACAAAATATTAAATAGGCATCACATCTTTATACTCTTTTTAAGTTTGATCAATGTCTCATGATTATTTTGGTTGTTATTGCGACTGTAAATTGTTAATTAACAATTGAATTGTTCCTAAAATATTCGTTTAATCTTCACCGGCTTCTGCAGTTATAGTCTATACCAAGAAAGCTTTTATTCCACCAAGTTATTTAATTATTGATAAATAATTACTTGTCCAAAAAATTGATTTGAATATTCGAGATTTTGTTGGGAAAACCCACATTTTCTGAGGAAAATTTTCGTCGGAGCAAATCGGGAAAAGCCTGCCTCTATGTAGAATTAAATTGGGGTGAATTTTTATTTAAGTGTTTTTGGTGTAAAGTTAAAATCTTCGGAGTTATAGACCAATAATTGAAAAAAAACACGATTTGGGGGCGCCATTTTGTTAATAAAAAAAGTAACACACTATCTTCGGCCTTTGCATACATATATTATTAATATATAGGATCATAATATTTGATTCCAGCAATAAATTTGCTGGTAAATAACCTTTCTTTGTACTTTACTAATTAGACCAGCGTATTATAACTATTTTTTTTCAAAATTTAAAGATTATGCAAAAAAAAACGAAAACTTTATATTTTGTCGATAAAATATTAAATAAGCATCTCATCTTTATAATCTTTATCTTCTTCTTCTTCAAGTCCGTCTCCTATCGGAGGTTGGAAATCATCACAGCTATTCTTATTTTACTGGCGGCTGCCCTAAATAGGTCGATGGAACTGCAGCCGAACCATTCCCTCAGATTTCTTAACCAAGATATTCTGCGCCTAGCGATACTTCTCTTACCCCTGATTTTACCCTGAATGATCAGTCTCAGCAGCGAGTATTTGTCACCTCTCATAACATGGCCAAAGTATTCAAGCTTTCTTCTTTTAACAGTAATTACAACTTCACATCCTTTTCCGATCCGACGTAAAATTTCGGCATTCGTCACGTGGTCCACCCAAGATACACGTAGCATTCTACGGTAACACCACATCTCAAAAGCTTCAATGTTTTTAATGCTGCCCATCTTGATGGTCCATGACTCAACTCCGTATAATAAAGTGGAGAAGATATAACACCGCAGCATACGCACTCTCAGATCAAGATTTATGTCACGACTACAGAGAAATATTTTCATCTTGTTAAATGCTGATCTAGCTATTTCTATTCTTCTAATCTTTATAAGTTTGATCAATGTATCATGATTATTTTGGTTATTATTGCGATCGTAAATTGTTAATTAACAATTGAATTGTTGCTAAAATATTCATTTAATTTTCACCGGCTTCAGGAATTACAATCTATACCAAGAAATATTTGATGTCACTAAGTTATTTAATTATTGATTAATAATTACTTACCTAAAACTTTATTTGAAAATTAGAGTTTTTGTTGGGAAAACCCGCATTTTCTGAGGAAAATTTTCGTCGGAGCAAATCGGGAAGAACATATCTCTATGCAGAATTTAATTGCGGTGAATTTTTATTTAAGTGTTTTTGTTGTAAAGTTAAAATCTTCGGAGTTATAGAGCAATAATTGAAAATAATACGATTTGTCGGCGCCATTTTGTTTATAAAAAAAAGTAGCATACTATCTGCGGACTTTGCATACCTATATAATTAATATATAGGATCTTATAATTCGATTCCAGCAATAAAATTGCTGGTAAATAACTTTTCCATGAATTTTGGTAATTAGCCCAGAGTATTATGCGGGTTGTTTTTGTCGAAAAAGGTTAATTTTTTTTTAATTTGGAGTATTCCAAGTCGAAAGTTATTCTTGCTTTTTTTTCGTAAAATCATTACTGAACTGACTACAGTTGTCACCTAAACTCTGCCATGTAAGGTTCTACCTACAATTTTCCAACCAATATGGTTGATGTCATGTGATGCCAGGAGTTAATCCGGAAATATTTTTAACATCCTTCAAAATCAGATAACATAATGTAACCCCAACGGTTTAAAATCAATTTAATGGTTTTTACCCGTACCTTTTAGTGGCTTAAAGCATGTAAACCTGTGATAACACTGATGATGGAATATTGATTCCGAAAAAGTTTTGTGATACAGCCCTTTTTAGGGATTTTAAATACATATATATACCTTTTACAAAATAAGGTTTTTATTTTTTGTGATTTATGGTATACAGCCAGTACAGGAATGAAACCTAGTTGTATTATTATTTCAGCCACAACATTTAAACGTTGTGGCTGAAATAATAATACAACTAGGTTACATTGACAGTTCTTAACGTCATTTTGGGTTGCTCTTGAATTCAGTTGTCAGTTGGCCATTGAAATCCAATATGTGAGGTTTTCTCCAAAAAAAATTCCAACCACGTGGGAAGAGTCCTGTGTTGTCCTGGGTAACATCCAGACATATCTATAACTCCTCCTCCTCCTCAGTCGTTTCCTCATTGCTGAGTGTCGTGATTCCCTATAAAACGAGCAACTATCTCTTTCCATCGGCATTTGTCCTGAGCTTTCCTCATGAATTCAGAGAATGTTTTTCCACTGGCTTTCTGTACTTGATCCGTCCATCGAGTAGGTGAGCGACCTCTACTTCTGCGCCCTTCAACGTTTCCCGAAATTATAAGTCTCTCAAGATTATCATCACTTCTTTTTGCAATATGGTCGAAGCATTTTAAGACGGTGGAGAGGCAAATAGAGGAAAGTCGAGTCTGAATATTAAGCTCTTGGAGGATTGAGTGATTTGTTCTGTGTTCCGTCCATGAAATCCGAAGCATTCTTCTCCAGCACCACATTTCAAAGGCGTCAATCCTTTTTCTGTTGTCCGATTTCATTGTCCATGTTTCGGATCCGTAATTAAATATGGGAAAAATTAAGGCACGTACTAACCTTCTTTGGGTGTTCTTCGACAAGGAGCGATCTTTCCAGATTTTCGATAATCGACTCATAGCGTTTTTGGCCATGCCTATTCTCTTACGTATTTCTGTTTCACAAGATCCTGTATTACTGATGTAGGATCCTAGATAATTGAACTCGTTAACCACTTCAAACTGGTCAAGGGCTCCTGTTGTCTGAAGTGAATTTGAATAATCTACTATCATAATTTTTGTTTTTTGTTTATTGATCTTGAGACCACATCTATTGCTTTCGGCTTCCACTAGCTGCAGCAGGCTGGAGATTTCTTCTTCGGATGCAGTTATTAATGTTGTATCAGATTTGAGATCTTCATTCCTGCGATAGAAATACCGCCATTCCATTTGTCGAGTACTTTTCTCATTATATATTCCCCATAGAAATTAAAAAGACTTGGAGATAGAATACATCCTTGTCGGACTCCTCTACCTATTTTAAAAGGATCGGACTTATGGTTTTCAATTCTTATTCTGGTTTCACTGTTCTCATATAGGCTTTTCACCAGAGCTGAGAGATGATCAGGAATCCCCATCTCATGTAGAACTTTCCACAAAACTGTCCAGTCTACACAGTCAAATGCCTTCTGATAATCCAGAAAGCAGATGATCACGGAATTTTGAATTCTCGTGCTTTCTCAATGAGTTGTCGCATATTAAAAATTTGCTCCCTTGTGCCTTTACCCTTCACGAAGTCTGCCTGTTCTTGTGGTATTTGTCTATCCAGGTATGTCTGCATGCGACACTTGATCATTCTCAACAGAATTTTACTTGGGTGTGAAATTAGTGAGATAGTTCGGTAGTTACTACATTTTGTTTGTGGTTACGCCCTTCTTATGAATGGGAGTAAAGTAAATAGTGCGGTACACCAATCACTGGGCCATTTGCCGATTCTCCATACATGATTGCACAGTCTCCACATTAATTGGAGACCATGTTCACCCATGTTCTGTAAAAGTTCTGCCGTGATGTCATCGCAACCAGGTGATTTATTTCTTTTAAGGTGTTTTATGGCTTCATCGACTTCAGACCTTAGAATATCTGGTTCTAGGGTTGTTTTGAGACTTGCAGTGCTATTATATGATTAATGTTAGAGGTTTCAGCTTTATAGAGTTCTGTGCAGTATTTCTTCCAAGTCTCCAGAACCGCATCCTTATCGCTTACCATATTACCTGTCTCATCCTCTATAGCGTAATTTCTGGGTTTGAATTCCCGAGCCAGTAACTTTACTTTCTGAAGGAGATCTCTTGTTTCATTTCGATGTAAGTGGATTTCTGCTTCCTGGAAAATGTTAGACGCATATTTGTCTTTATCTTTCCGGCAATTTCTTTGGATTTCTCTTGATAAGCTTCAGTAGTCGTTTAAATCAAAACTGCCAACTTTAAGTTGCCTTCTTTGTTCTATAATTGTCCATGTTTGGTCACTGATCCATGGTTTGTGACTGTTGTTTTTTATGGG
Source organism: Diabrotica virgifera virgifera (assembly GCF_917563875.1). Lineage (NCBI taxonomy): Eukaryota > Metazoa > Arthropoda > Insecta > Coleoptera > Chrysomelidae > Diabrotica > Diabrotica virgifera. The sequence goes on from NC_065448.1 coordinate 73,955,576, forward strand.
TTGGCGACTTTGCTTAGCTGTATCTAATATATCTCTTTTAAAACCTCCCCAAAAAGTCTCGATATCATCTATGGGGGTAGTACTTGTCCCTGTCAACACTGGGTTTATTATAACATCATATATCTATAACATCATTTGAATTTTATATAAATATGTAACACAACATAATCATTTACATTTAAAGGGTTTTTACCCAACACATTTTGGTGGCTCAGGCATGCAATTTTTGTAAGTATGGCCAGAAAACAACAACCACATGGCCTCTTGTTTTTTAAAACCTCTGTCAATTTTTTTTAACTTTTTCTGAATTAATTAGGTTATACTTAATTTTAGGGCTTTTAGAACACTGATGATGGATTTCTTAATCCGAAAACGTTTTGTTTCATTTTGACCCTTCTTTAGGGTATTTTAAAATATACCTTTTACAAAAAACTTGGTATTTTTGTGATTTATGGTATACAGCCCGCTACAGGAAGTTTATTTTCCCCGTGGATTTTTTGTGAAACTTTGTGACTCGCCCTGTTCGTTACGCCCCGCTGAAATCGGCAGATTTTTGAAACATACACTCTTTTTGATGTACTTAACTTACTTTATCTCAATCTGACAATTTCGAGTATTTTTAAAGAGAGATTTTCGGGCCTCCCTTAGCGAACTTCCCTGTGTTAAGAGCCAATATATGGTGTAGAGATACATCTGCAGGGTACCAGGTTTCTTCCCACATGATAATCTGACGCGCTCGAGTAACTGCAAAATTCCCCGCTTGGGCTCCCCTACGATAAATAGATTTCCATGGAAATTTTTCGATAAGCATCATAATTTCATAACCCATCGATTAAAATAAGTTTCAGCTTGTGGGTAAGAAATTGACCTTCCTCGAGAAAAGTCACTCTCCTATATCTTGCAGTTGCGGGAATGATTACATAAGTTTAGGAATGACACCCATGAAAATTTTGCAACAATTTAATTTACCAAATTATTCTAAACGTTCTTGCTTCGACTATTTGTGTCCACTGGAGTGTAAACGACGAAAGTTATTTAAAGCTGTCAGCTAGAAGTACTTCCGCTCACTTGTTATATTTACTACACCATTTATCCAGCAACACTGAATAACGAAATTGAATATGCATGAGAACTAATAGCCACTTCGATTTTTATTTCGAAATTTAATTTAAAAAAATTACCTGTTCGATATAGAAAATGTGTAATGTTATAAACATGTTTGTTATTTGTCTTCAAATAATTATTTTATTCTAATTTGTTTTTTTTTCATTTTTTGACTTTCGGTTTTGTTTCACTATTTTTATTCTAATGGTAGGGGAGCCCAAGTGGGGATTTTTGCAGTTACTCGAACTGCAAAATACACTTTCAAAATGTTTTTGAAAAATCTATCGAATGGTAAAAATTCGTTTACTAAAGTGCTACGTATTCTCCGTTCTTTTATATGGCGTGGAGTCATGGACCTTAACTGGAGCATCACTGAAGAGACTCGAAGCATTTGAGATGTGGTGCTATAGACGCATTTTGAGGATTTCCTGGATAGACAGAGTTACCAACGAAGAAGTTCTACATAGAATGGGTAAAGAGCGCGAACTAGTCGTAACCATAAACCGTCGCAAACTGGAATACCTGGGCCATGTAATGCGCAATGAACAACGATATGACCTACTTCGGACCATACTTCAAGGTAAAGTGCATGGGAAAAGAGGTCCGGGACGAAGAAGAATATCCTGGCTGCATCATAACCTGCGAAAATGGTTTAACTTAACCACTACCGGACTTTTCAGGGCAGCAGTCAACAAAGTCAGAATAGCCATGTTAGTGTCCAACATCCGTAATGGATAGGCACCATAAGAAGAAGATCGAATGGTACCAAACACGACACCCCACGGAGGTGGGGTGGGAGGTTATTTTGAAATCACTAAATGGGACCCTAAAATTTTTATTGCAGATTTGGATTCTTTATGGAATTGGAAATGGAAAATTTAATTAAAAAGTGGAAAGTCCCCACTACAATGGAAAATTTTAATTAACTTTTTTTGGTTTTAGGATGTAATAATCACAACCCAATAGATACCCAACGCTTCTATTAACTAAATATTCTGTTTAGTCTGTTCAGTTCAATTCCAATTTACACTTAATAAAACTCTCCCGTGTTCAAACTAGCTTAATCATAGACATATATAAATGGCTTATGAGGATAAGTAGCGACAAAGTCTTTTGATGAGTTGGCAACTCTGATTCCCATTCTGTCATGTAAGTTTCACTTCAAAATGGAAAGTGTCACTCTCATTGACAGACTAAACGTGGTTCAATGAAGACCTAATCACTTAAGAAATCTCTTAATGTGATACAGTAGAGCATCATGTTGCTAGTAGTAATCCATTGGCATCCAATTTAGGTCAAATTCTTTTGCAAATTTTAATATGTAGTCGGAACATACATATTAACCAGTGTTTGGCATTGTGGCTATTTAGCAAGGACAGGGAGTTCACTGATGATGGACTGATAAGTTCGAAAACGTTCTGAACGTTATCCTTTTGGATTTTTAAAAAAATTTTAAATTTTTATTAAATATACCAACTACACCAGGGAGTTTTACTTCACGTTAAATTTTATTTAATATTGATAATATTATGCTTACATAGAAAATTGGGACATCTTGGGTATTAGCGCATCCTAATATGTCTGTGTAGATATTGGCATTGGATCCGACCGTCACATGTAACACCGTTGCCGTATCCTCTATTTTTTCATACTATCACGTTACAATTTTTTATGATATTATGTTTGTGTGTGAAATGTATCATTTTTGTGTATTTTAGGTATGTTCTAATATGTTAGGTATATATACGTTTTCGCGGTTAGACAGAAAGACGGACAGACAACCTAGGTCTAACTTCTCACCTTTAGTACTATCCTTGGATTATAAGCTTTAATTTGACACCTCATTTGTCATTATATCTAGTATAATGACGGAGAAGTAAACGTTATTATTCTATTATTCTTGTAGGTACATTTAACATTGATTGAAATTATGAAAGAAATATATAGAAAACAGCATGGCAACACTGTGACGCACAAACATAAAAATTCAGCCACATTCAGCTGTGCGTTACATAGGGTGCTTTAATACCCAAGATGTCCGAAAATTGATCACCTCGTATATTAAGCTCTTCCCTAGTCATCACGAGCGCTACAACCCTGGGTTGGTCTTGGCTGAATGTACAACTTGTTTCCAATTTATTCGGTCTTCCATCAACCTAGGGTCAAATGATATATTCATTTTCCGGAGATCTGCTTGGATGTTATCTCTTCATCGTATTCTGGGACGTCCGAGTGGTCTGTTGCCTGTAGGAATCTCCTCTCGTACCAGTTTTACAAGTCTGTCGTTATGAAGTCTGTGCACGTGGCCTGACCATCTTAGTCGCTGTGATTTAATTTCTTGGACAATATCGGCGTCATTGTGCTCTTCCCTAGTGGCTCCTAATTAAGTTATCGCGTTTTCAAATCATCGATTGTGGGATATTTCGCATGTTTCTCATGCAAAAGACAAATCTTTTATTCAATGAAAACAGTGTTCATTTACTTGTAGGATTTTAATGAAAATCGAAATATTACCACCAGATTAAAAGAAAACATTCAAATCTAGACATTCTACCGATTTATTCTTAATGTAATACAAAAACCGTGGATTAACGCTAATGTTCCTCGACATCATCATCATAAAACCATTCAAGTTTAACTATTGTAGGTAATGTCAGACATTATAATCGATTTTTTATACTCGAATGACTATTTCTTTTTTAATGCCATCATTGATGAATATTAGAATAGATATGCTTTATATATTTTAATTTTGAAAGATCTCTAATTAAACAGTAATCTCATTGTGATCAAAGTTTCAAAATATAATCTGTATAAACCTGTCATAGTGTAAGATACGATGTAGATAATAATATGTAAGTTCGACCTGTATCGATCTGTTTAATAGACAAAAATTATTTAATATTATGTAATTTAGTAAGTAGTTATTTATTTATTTAGTAAGTAATTTATTTAATAGTATACACGGTGAGCCACGCTCAACGGGACGGAGCCTACCAGGGAAACGGCTAAAGATATTAAAAATTCCTTCCGTAGGAATACGTAGGTCAGTACCGGCTATAAATTAAAATTTGTGAAATATATACAAGGTGTCCCAATTTGGCGTAATGATATAAAGATATATATTTTTAAATGGAACAACCTATATTTCACTTTAATTTTGAATTCCACTGAACAAAATATTGTTATTTTATTCAACATTCCCTATACCTATTTTTGACAGGTTTCGATTTATTTGGGTTTTTCTGAAAATGTACTATTCGCGAAATTAATTAATTACACACTATCGCAAGAATTATCGCATTATCAGAATAATTACCATTTGAAACTAATCTACAGAGTGTTCGCAATCTGAAGTGTCAGTGCTGTACAATATGTTGTATAATTACTTTCTTAACTTAAATGGGGCACCCTGTATTTTACTTTAATTTTGAATTCTAATCAAAAAATAATATTACTGTACTAAACAATCCCTATAACTATCTTTGATAATTTTAGATTTATTTGCGTTTTTTGAAAATACACTATTCTTGAAATTAATTAATTACACTTTATTTTACACTTTATTACATAAAGTTCTACTCTAACTTAAACAAAACACCCTGTATTTGAATGTTGTAACAATTATTATAATCAAACTATTATAACATTTTATATTAATATCTAGTATCTTCAGATCCATTTGCATTATGTTACCTGGAGCATTAAATGTCGTTAATTACATAGCTCATTAATACTCATTATACATTATAAAGAATGCCATGAAAAAACAAACGGTACCTAGCTGTCAAACTAATAGTCAAACTATTGCTTTCAATTAATAGAAATGGCAGATTATTCAATTGAAGACCGAGTAAATATGATTTTAATACTGGGTGAATGTGATCAAAACAGTTTGTTAGCATCAAGAGTCTGTGTTGAGAGATTTCCCTAAAAAAGTCATCCTCGTAAAGAAGTATTTGAGAGAGTCTTAACAAGGTTTTGTTAAACTGGCAGTGTAGTTTATACTAAACGAAAATTGATAAATCCCATAACTGAAGATGAAAATACCGAATTAGAAGTTATTCAATCAGTTATTGAAAATCCAAATACAAGTACAAGGACGATGGCCAGGGAGATTAAAATAAGCCAAACTAGTATACGCAGAATTCTCAAAAAATATAAATATCACCCATACCATATTCAAATGCATCAACTGATTTTGAGCGTAGGTTAGAGTTTTGTTTATGGTTTCTAGACAAAACGGGCGCAGATCAACATTTTTTTCATAAAATTTTGTTCACTAATGGGTCTACTTTCCATAATTATGGACTCGTGAATCGACATAACTTTCACTATTATAATACGGAAAATCAACATGAATATAGATGTATTGATCGACAAAACCGATGGTTCCTTAATGTATATGGTGGAATAATAGGAGAACGTGTGATAGGACCGTATTTTTCAATGGCCATTTAAATGGACAAACGTTTTTAAGATTTCTACGAAGAGACTTTTGGATACTTTTGCAAAATATCCCTTTAAATATTAGAAGAACAATATTTCTGCAGATAGACGGTGCTCCAGCACATTAGACGCGTGGTGTTAAAGAAATATTTAGACAGAAAATTTCCCGGAAAGTGGATAGGTAGGGGTGGTGCTGTCAATTGGCCCCCTAGATCAGTAGATCACCTGGGTTAACATCAATGGACTTTTTTTGGGGATATACTAAAAGTTTGGTTTATCAAACTCCACCTACAACCGCTGAAGACATGAAAACGCGTATTCGTAATGCGTTTGCAACAGTTACTCCAGAAATGTTAGAAAAGTAAAACAAAATTTTGAACACAGAGTGAGGTTATGTATTGAAGAAAATGGACACTATTTTGAACATTTAATGTAAATTAATTTTTTCCAGTGTGTTTTGTTTAACTTTATGTAATAAAGTGTAATTAATTAATGTCAAGATTCAAAAAAACGCAAAGAAATCGAAAATTATCAAGGATAGGTATAGGTATTGTTTAATAAAGTAATATTATTTTTCGGATAAGAATTCAAAATTAAAGTAAAATACAGGGTATCCCATTTAAGTTAAGAAAGTAATTATACAAAATATTGTACATCATTGACACTTCAGATTGCGAACACACTGTAGATTAGTTTTAAATGGTAATTATTCTGATGTAAAGCATGGACAGTTGACAATTAACTGACAAAAAGACGGTAATTAAAACTAATGCGATAATGTGTAATTAATTAATTTCGCGAATAGTACATTTTCAGAAAACCCCAAATAAATCGAAACCTGTCAAAAATAGGTATAGGGAATGTTGAATAAAGTAACATTATTTTGTTCAGTAGAATTCAAAACTAAAGTGAAATATAGGTTGTTCCATTTAAAAATATATAACTTTATATCATTAAGCCAAATTGGGACACCCTGTATATATTTCACAAATTTTAATTTGTAGGCGGTACTGACCTACGTATTCCTACGGAAGGAATTTTTAATATCTTTAGCCGTTTCTCCGGTAGGCTCCGTCCCGTTGAGCGTGGCTCACCCTGTATAATTTATGTTAAAAATTATAAAAAACAAGCGGTGCCTGATATAATTTTTTCCTAACTATAATTAATTAATAATTAAAAATCAAAATTTTTTTGTAAATCAAAAAACAAAATTCGGTCCGGGCAGATATTATTTTAGATTTTTTGGATCATTCGAAACAATGATTTGTAATTTTTCTTTTAAGTTGCTCGTTTTCGAGTTATTAATAATTTAAAAATGAACGAAATATGACGATCTTCAACGCTCAGAAATAAAAGTAAAGATATCATTTTTGAAATTACGAAGTACCTAAATTCAAGATCAACTTATTGTATCAGCTCTTGATAAGTATTTGTGACTTGTTTGATTTTATAACATTGTTTTTTCGTTAATGCCGCCCGATTGCCCGGCTTCCTATTAAGAATCCTTCCTCATTAGCAATTAAAAAAATATATTTTACAATAGAACATGTTAAATTAATATTCTTATCCGGACCTGAGAAAAGAAGGTTTGAACTTAAATATAGGTAATTGATTGTTATAAAAATAATATTTTTTACTTGTGTTTTTGAGCCTTGAAAATCGTCATTTTTCGTTTTGAAGTTATACTTCTTTAGGCGCGATTGGGAGTGATTTTTTATTATTCTGCGCGCATGCGCACACATACAGTATGGATCTATATATCAGTGCAAAAACAAGGTGTGAAAAGAATATATTAGTGTTTTTAGTAAATATATTTATCATCATTTTTGTGTCTTTGGATTTGTCTTCCTCGGGAGTAAGATAAGTATTATTAAATCATTTTTATAATTTATACTTCACTTCTTCTGTTTGTTACCGTGACTTTTCATTATGTCCGAGAAACTATATAAACAGAGAGCTGGTGGGTTGTTGGTAGAACATTCGGCTACAGATCGAGAGGTCTCGAGTTCAAATCCGGACCATTCCTATTCTTTTTTTTATTTTTGGAAAGTGGTAAGCATTAAAGTTAGTTTAATATTTAAATAAAATAAAAATAAACTGTTTAAAGTATATTTATTTCGTTGGAATCATATAATAGAAGTATAACGTCTTACGTGCGTACAAAGTACACACACATTATTTTTTTTTAGTTTTAAACTGTTTATAACTCAAAAACCATCAACTTAAGAGAAAAATTACGAAAGACTTTTTGTTTCGAATAAAACCTGTCCGGGTCGATTTTTTTTTATTTATGAAATAAGTCATTTTTTAATTATTAATTACTTATAGTCACGACAAAATTATGTCGGGCACCCCTTGTTTTTTTATAAGTTTTAACATACTAATTTACATATTAAATAATTTTTATCCATTAAACAGATCGGTGCAGGTCGGCCTTATGCAAAGATGGAAAACATATTAAGTTATGAGGTAAAAAGAGATGAAACTTGAAGAGGTGGGAAATTTAGCGATAGAAATCTATAAATTTACGTTATATTTATTGTTTCCCTCTTTAGACGTATCAGAGGAGTATGTCAACTAACACTGTCACTGTCACAGTGGTAGTTGCCAAACTCGTCCGATACGTCTAAAGGTGGGAAACAGTGGGTGACAGTTTTATGTGAGAGAAAGCCCATGACCACTAAGTGTCAGGATAAACGAGCATGATACATACATTAAAAACAGGGACTTCGACAAATCAGTGTCCAATGGAAAGATGCATCCATAGTCATGAAAGAAACAGACGTTAAAACAGAAAACGAAGAAAGATATGTAGCAAACCTGAAAGGAAAAGAGACGATGGACTACCCCAGCCTATTGAAACAATATTCGAAAATATTATTCCAATCAACTAAGACAGCCATCGCTACACCCCTAGTCACTCAGGGTGTGTGTTCGTCTTGTCCCAATCTTAGAAATGAACTATGAAAATTCGGAATGGAAGCAAACAAAACAGTATTTTTAACTAATCATGTTTATTGTTGGCTAAAACGAGTAGATGGCAAGGGTAAATTAAATGGAATTAAGATGAGGAGAATAGTTAAACTTTTGAATACTGAACGTGCATATACAATGTAAATTAAAACGATATATTTAAAACCAAAATATCAGAACACATGCTTTGACATTGGGGGTTAGGTTAGATATAAAAATATTAGAAAAACTGTTATAAGAAACTAGGTCTGTATGTAGGAATATAATGATTGTAATAATTAGAATTCTTACCCTAAGAGAGAGATGATTTGAATAAAAATTATTTATTTTCAAGCTCTTTTGCCTTTTATGAGTTTACCGCCACCATTTTGAGAATTGAGACGAAGTGTCACTATCATGACAGTAGGACGTAGAGGGTGGCAGGCATGTTCCGTATTTAAAGACAGATATGTAGAGTGTAAGGATATACATGGTACGTTCAGTATGTTCAGTTGATGATTTAGATGTTAGATGAAAATAGAGATAGGAAATAGAGGATAATAAAAGAGGGTAATAAAAGAGGGCGTCAAACAAGTTTTTAACAATAAAGCAAGTTAAAACGAATAGAAGATAATTATTAATGAAATATTAAAGAAAATAAAGTAAAATAATTATTTAAAAATAAAATATCAAATATGTGACATTTGTAACGTTACAAACCCATCAGGAGAATGTAGGTTGGCAATACTGAAAGAAGAATAAAAGAACAAAATGTGCCAACAATAGTAGAATAAGAAAGTCAGAGACATATGGTCTACAATTATACACATTACATTATTACTCCAGGGAAATAAGGCAAAAATATACCATGTTCGGGACACTTGAGCAGCCAGGTTGAAAATGGGTTTTTTGGGTACTATATACCTAATACATTATACATACAAAAATGCCCGTCACAGTTCGGAAGAGAAATTTAGTTATTAACAAATAAGTGTCAAAAATGGCAGTTTTTTCGTTTAAATCGCTACGGGTAAAAATAGGGTAATTAAATATCTTATTTATACTATTATTCTTTTAGTAGATGAGCCAAGGTTTAAAATGGCAGTTTTTGAATTTCGGTTCGATCATTTGTTGCTTCAGAAATTGCAAAATAAGACTAAAATTTCGAAAATAAAAAAATTGCTATAACTTTTGTGAAAATGATCTTAAGACTTTCATATTGCACGAAAAGTTGAGACAAATAGTCCGTATAATGTACAAAAAATTTTAAGACGATTAGTCAATTAATTTAAATTTTATTCAATTTGTTTATCCCAATGAGCTTTTTTTTTGCAATATTATTGTTCAGAAAATAATAATGATATAACAATTCTGTGAAAACCACATGAAAGAAGAAAAGTCATGTTTTCAAAGTATTTTAAAAAAATCATTAAAAAGTCATTTTTATCATTCCGAAAACATTTTATTAAAGTAGGGTCATTTTTAGTTCATAAACAATTTCAATAACTTTATTAATATTGACTGTAGATTAAAACTACTTTGAGATTTGAAAAGCTGGTATTTTTATACGAATTTTCAAAATTAGGCAAAAACACTTTTTGCCTAGGTTAATTACAGTCAAAGTTAGCCACTTTTTTTATTTAATTGACAGCTACTTTGTTTATAACAATTAAGCAACCCAACTCGCGCCATTTCGAAGATGCAGGTATATAGTTTATGTGTAAAAGTTTGTGTAAACTTTAAGCTTCAACAGAGTTGTTAATAAAGCTTTAAAAATAACGTTCTAACGAAATCGATTTGTGGTCGGTGGAAATAAATTATTAAAATCCGTGCACTCAAAAAATAAAACTGATTCTTCAAACATATGCTGCGATTAATATCTCCAGAGCTTGTTGATGGATTTTGATCATAATTTTTTAAAATTGTATGTACTCGTAGTCTTGTAGAGTACGTTATGTACGTAAATCCCCACCTAACATTTGAAAATGTTAGGGGGAGTTCGTTCCCCTTATCATTCAGGGATATGAAAAATAGATTACGACCAATTCTAAGACCTACCGAATATACATATATAATTTCATAAAAATCGGTCAAGCGGTCTCGGAGGAGTATGACAACTAACACTGTGACAGGAGAATTTTATAGATGTAAATATATAGATGGGTATTAACAAATAGGGGTTGGTGATGGAAAAGTGTAAATTAAGGGTTATATGTATTTTTTAATCCTACATCATATAAAATTAAAATAGACAATTTTGTCCAAAAAAAAATAAAAAAAAATGTCAGGGGGGCAACCCCCCTTATAACTTATGGGTATGAAAAATAGATTAAATCCTATTCTCAGTCCCATAGGATATACGTGTAAAATTTCATAAAAATCGACCAAGCCGTTTCGGAGTAGTATGGTAACCAACACTGTTACAGGAGAATTTTATGTATATTGAAGTACCTGTGAATTAAATACTAAAAGTGGCTAACTTTGATCGTAATTAACCTAGGCAAAAAGTTTTTTTTTTTGAAAATTTGTGTAACAATACCAGCTTTTGAAATTACAAGGTAAATTTACTTTACAGTCAATATTAACAAAGCTATTCAAATTGTTTACAAGTCAAAAATGACTCTACTTTAGTAAAATGTTTTTGTAGTGACAAAAATTACTTTTTAATGGTTTTCTTCAGTAATTTGAAAACAAGACCATTGTTCTTTCATGTGGTTTTCACATAATTTCTATATAATTATTATTTTCTGAACAATAACATTACAAAGAAAAGCTCTTTGGGATAAACAAATTGAATAAAATTTAAACTAATTGACGAATCGTCTTAAAATTTTTTGTGCAATATATGGACTCTTTGGCTCAACTTTTTGTGAAATATAAAAGTTGTAAGGTCACTTTCGCGAAAGTTACAGCAAATTTTTTATTTTCGAAATTTTAGTATTATTTTGCAATTTTCGAAGCAACAAATGATCGGACAAAAATCAAAAAACTGCCATTTTAAACAATGGCTCATCTACTAAAAGAAAAATACTATAAATAAGATATTTAATAATCCTATTTTTACCTGTAGCGATTTAAACGAAAAAACTGCTATTTTTGACCCTTATTTGTTAATAACTAAAATTCTCGTCCGAACTGTGACGGGCATTTTTGTATGTATAATGTATTAGGTATATAGTATCCAAAAAACCCATTTGCAACCTGGCTGCTCAAGTGTCCCGACAAAAACCTTATTTCTCTGGACTAAATGCACACAGTACACAAATATAAGGCACATACACAAATGCATAATGTAGTTCACAAATAATGCAGCAACACACAAAATGATCAGAATTTGTTGTCACGAGGGAACAATACTATAAAATAACTTTTTTTTTGAAAACGATTTCCGGAGTGGAAATGGAAGCGTCAAATATTCGTTAAAAATTGTAATTTTTTTTATTTACAATTTGATTCAACCACAAAGGGTTATTAGCAATGCACTGTATTGACATCAAATTACAAAGTTTATATTAAATTTGGTTAGTGAGTCCTATAGTACGTAAAAAATTGAAAGTCTTAGATGAATTATTTTCCCTTAGACAATCTTTAAATGTAGTTAGTTGGTAACTGTTGATGTTGTCGTTCTGTAACGTCGAGGGGACAGGCTATTATTATATGTTGCACTGTTAGTTCACTATCACACACATAACGCATCGGAGGGGCTTCCTTTTTTAATATAAAGTCGTGGGTGATCTTCGTATGATATGACCAAGTCGCAATCTGGACATGAGCACTTGGTCTCTTCTCTTAGTAAAATGTTTCGACGGCAATACACTTTGTTTGATTGTTCTTAATGTAGTGTTTGATTTGTTCCAATTTGTTTGCCTTTTTGTCATGATCTTGTTCTTAAAATATTGCTTTAGATCAGTATGAACGCAAGTAGTTATGATGTCTGTTAACGGATTCTCACTTGCATTTTTTGCTAATGTGTCAGCTTTATCATTTCCACTTATCTCGCAGTGTGAAGGTACCCAGAGGAACTGAACTAATCTTTGATTTTGTTGGCATATCAAGAGTTCCGCCTTAATTAAAAGCAGAACAGGATGTTTGGGGTATACTTGCTTTAAGGCTGTTAATGCACTTTGGGAATCGCTAATGATTATTGAGAATTTGATGTCATGTGTGTTAACAAACGTTAATGACTGGAGGATAACAAAGAGTTCAGCTGAGAATATGGAAGTTTGAGGAGGGAGCTGGTAGGAACTATTATAGTTATCTGTTGGGAAAGCCGCTCCTACTCCATTTGCAGATCTGGATGCATCGGTAAAAATATGCATATGATCATTAAAACCATTTAATATCTCTAAAATTTCTGACTTCTAAATGGGTGTAATACCCATTTAGGTTCCATTGCGGTATACAGTTGAATGTTGTATTAAATGTTAGCAGAGGCGTCGCTGCTGTAATCACTGTGATCAGTAGAGAAAGAGCATATATACTGTTTATTAATTTTAGATTTTAATCTTGTACAGCGACTTTTCAGATACTTGGGAGTTAATGCTGGATGGATTTTAGTTAAAAAATTGAGTAGTCATTCGATATCATCCGTATACGTTTTAGCAATGCTGAGAGGATCAGCAGAGCCGTGTGCGTTTTCGAAGAAATCAATTAATTCTTCCTGGGTTAAATATCCGTTGTCAGAATTATCTTGGAAAAAAGAACTAGTGCATTTAATAAGATCTTCTGCTAAATTCTTATTATCTTCAGGAACAGTTTTTGCTTTCTTAGATTTACGGAGAGGTTCTTTAGATGGGTTCTGGTCTACTGATGTTGGAGGAGACGATATTTCTGATACCGTTCGTTTAGAAGATTGAGTGTCAGAGGATGTAGGAGGTTGATTTTGACTGTGATTATTCATTTCAACGTTATCTCGCTTGATAGGTGTTTGAATGGGATTTGGATCTAATAGAGAAGTATTGGTTCTTTCTTTTGATTGTGAACTGGTAAATTGTTGCGAAGATTGTGAAGGATGGATAGTTGGCTGAGCATCTGTTATGTTGGGGTGGCAATTTTTGATATAATTTGGTTGAGAAGTAGGTGATGAATTTTCGATAGATGTTTGATTGTTTGTATTTTTTGTGCACTGAGAGGCTAGATGACCTTGTTTGTTTGCAAATGTAGCATGACTGTTTTTCAAGTGAAAAATAAATTCGATAATTGATTTGTTCATAGTTAATTAATATAGACTCAGGAATATTTTCCAGATTTTTAGGACAAATGTAAGTATAGCGTCGGAAACTCAAGATATGCTTAAATAAAGAGTTAGTTGTTCCTATTCTTAGAAAATCCAATGGAGTTATTTGATGAATTCCAATATCTTGTAGTTCAGTATCTATAATACTGTGAGGTATTGATGGGCAGAGATTAGAAATTATCAGTTTTTCGCTTGGTGTGATTAACTTCCTGGCTTGGATACGTTCCTGATTGATTACTATTGTTCCATTATCTGTTCTTAAAAATTCGGTGACTGTTTCTTCAGTAGTAAAATATATGCAAATACGATCATTTACAATCCTGGAAATGACGAGAATTTTATTGGGATCGACCTTAGTTGCTATGGCATTTAAATAATCTTCAATTTTAGTATTTGGAAGTGAATTGAACAAAATGTCTTGGTTTTAGCTTGGGAATTTTTATTGGGTTGATTCAGAGCGGTTGAATATAATTTTGATTGATTGGATGGATTAATGACATCTTGCGAATTTTGAAGTTCAGAAGTTCTCTCCTCTGAAATTTTCTGCATATTGGGCCTATGTTGCCTGATTACGGCCCTGGTACTTGGACAGGTTTATTAGTAATTAAGCTACTGAATTATCTCAGTACTGGTATTTATAACCGTTGTTGGCTATTTGTTGACTAAATAATAGTAAAAAACTGGTCTAACTTACAGTTTGATCCCAAAATTGGATTAAGCACTATATAATACACTATTATACCAACTTTGATAATTTTCTAACAAGTAAAGCCACCTTAAATTTGATAAAAACTAAGAGCTAATCGGAAACACTGTTTACTAGTTAAGAAACCAGTTTCGAATCAAAAATTGTAATTTTAATTTTAAAATATTTTAAGTTTTACCAAATTATGTATAACACCCTTTATACAACAGCAGGAAAGGATCGCCGCCTGTTTTATACATATCGCAATTGAACATTTTCAGGTTGTAGTCAAAAATTAGTTTTATAAGGTACACAGCTCCTCTTCCAGTAACAGCAGAGAATTGCCACCTGTTTTATCCATATCGAAATGGAAAATTTATCAATCAAGTTTGAGAGCGTTCAAGTATTACGTTACGCGATTTTTGAAGATTTTTAACACCCGTCCCCCCTACGTAACGCACTCTTATGGGAGTTTAACTATTGCGTAACGCAATTTTTGAAGATTTTTGACCCCCCCCCCCCACCTGCGTTACGTAATACTTGAACGGTCCCTTTTAGGTAAATATCAGTCTTATAAGGTACCTAAAACATTCGCCAACTTTCTTTCTTGAAAATGCTTAATTATAGATATACAGCTCATTTACTTCAAAGACCGTCTGCTATATTTTTAGTTGGATTTGGGGGAGACTTAATGACACTAAAGAAATATGGCGGTTGGACGTTATCAACGGTTGCTGAAGGGTATGTTGATGAATCTTTCGCAAACTAGACAGAAATAGCTAATAAAGTGTTTAGGACCTGTGAGAGTGCTAAAATAATACCCAGATGTTTGCAACCAGATACATCAATGTCAGTCGTGGGAATGACAAAAAATATAATTTTAACATAAGAAAATTCGGGATCATGTCATCCATGCAATGGCCATTTAAAGGCGTAGGCACAAAATTTCGCGCCAATGTGTTTTAAATGCATTCATTTTTTTAATCCTGAGAAAAAAGTATTTTTAAAAATTTAAAAGCAGAATGAAAGATTACATTATTCCCGAGAGCCGACAGTCGCTTAGAATCACCAAAAATCTCTTTTGAATCAGATATTTGAAATTAAAAATCACACCAAAATTTATCTTTTTTCCCCCTGTAACTTATTAAATTAGGAACAAGAGAAGCAATAGTAGCAACACAGAATTCCAAATAGTAACAATTCCAAAATTGTTACGATCAGAGGAAGGATGTATTCCTGTGCAATTTAGATTACGAGAAAGCGTTTGATTGTATCCAACATCACAAGTTAATGCAGATCCTCAAGAAGCTTGATATAGACCAAAAAGACGTAAGATGCATTAAAAACTTGTACTGGTATCAGGCAGCACAATTAAAAATAGACAATTATATATCCAAACCCATACATATAAGAAGGGGTGTTCGGCAGGGATGTGTGCTTTCTCCTCTTTTATTTAACATTTATTCGGAAGCGATATTTTAAGAGTCTTTGGAAGATGCAGAGATGGGACTCAAAGTGAATGGAGTATTGATCAACAACATACTATATGATGATGATGTCTTAATTTGTGACAACATAGCAGATCTTCAACAACTTGTCACTATAATCGGAGAATACAGTAAGCGAATGGGATTAGAGATTAATACCAAAAAGACCAAATTCATGATCATCTCCAGAAACTTGGATGCATTTGAAATCTCCACCATAACACTGAATACTAAGTCCATTGAAAGAGTGAGCAAATTTAAATACCTGGGAACGTGGCTTTTTGAAGGCTGGGCATCGGACAGGGAAGTAAAATGTCGCATTAAGCAAGCTCGACAAGCTTTCGTAAAATTCAGGAAGGTACTGACCTGCTCAGAGTTAGACCTTACACTGAGACTAAGGTTTACTAAATGCTACGTGTGGTCATGCTAACAAATGGTAATCATGATAACCAAGGCCATCGTCATGCTAATCAATTATATTGAAAGTTTGGTTTTGACAACCTTGTCAAAGAATTAATCTGTGTATGTATTTTCATATTAATTCAATTAATTGATTAAAATTTGGTCATTTTTTAAACGCTCGTAGAAAAAATATGGTTCCTAACTCTTGCGGAAAATCTCTTTTCCGCACTCGACTGCTTGCCGAACTCCGCTTCGCGTCGTTCGGCAAACTGCAATCGCGTTCGGAAAAGTATGACTTTCCGCACTTCCGGAAAATAACTATATTAGACTACCCTAGAATAATAAAAATTTCATAAAAAGTATTATTTTGTTGCCTGGCACCAAAAGTAAAACTCAAACATTTTTCGTATCACAGAATAAAAATGTTTGGTAACTTTTATACGCATCAACAGTGCATGTCAATAACTACAAGAGAAAGACTAGTGATTCAGTGCACTATAAAAAAAAGAAGAAAAACCATTTTCAACATACTTTGTTTAATTGTATTTCGTTTGCTATTGTATTTGAAGATTAATTAGATAATATATTTTTTCCTCTATACGGTCTTAGTCCAGAAAGCCACTGCGCATCCGCTAGGAAAAATATTCTAATTCGGATTTTTTGCACAATCTTACTCAAAAAGGACTCCTTTTAACAAATTTGCATGTTGCCAGGACCAAAAGGTGGTCAAAAATTTCTTAAACGTTTTTTTTTGTTTTTTTCCTAAAATTATTTTTTTTGCATGGAAAAAAGTTTTTTTAGGTTTTTTGGATCATTCCAAACAGAAAAGGCCTTTAGTGACTTTTCTCTAAAAATGATAGTTTTTGACATATAAGCGATTAAAAATTGAAAAATTGCGAAATCGGCCATTTTTAACCCTCAAAAACTATGTGAAAAACGGAAAATTTTAATGTTGCCAAGGTAAGTGGACATTCTTTAAACATCGATTAATGAAATCCCGAAGAGTTTTTTGCAATACAATATTCAGAACCCCTTTGTTTTTTAATTGCTATTCAAGCGTGCGCGACACTATTTTCCACCGACAGTATGGTGCAAATGAAAGGAATAAATTCGTTATTTCGTAAACCGGCGACTTTAAAAAAAATCCCGAAACAGGTCGATTTTTATTTTTAAATTATTATATTGTGGCATATATGGTATACTAGTGACGTCATCCATCTGGACGTGATGACGTAATCGATGATTTTTTTTAATGAGAATAGGGGTCGTGTGCTAGCTCATTTGAAAGGTTCTTTAATTCTCTATTCGGTAATATAAACATTTACATAATTGTTTATACAGGGTGTCCAAAATTTTTTTATTAAATTAAATTATTTGACAAAAAAAGAAGTAGAAGGACACCTTGTATAAACAATTATGTAAATTTTTACATTACTGAATAGAGAATTGAAGAACCTTTCAAATGGGCTACCACACTACCCCTATTCTCATTTAAAAAAATCATAGATTACGTCATCACGCCCAGACGGGTGACGTCACTAGTATACCATATATGCCACAATATCATAACTTAAAAATAAAAATCGACCTGTTTCGGGATTTTTTTTAAGTCGCCGGTTTACGAAATAACGAATTTATTCCTTTCATTTGCACCATACTGTGGGTGGAAAATAGTGTCGCGCACGCTTGATTAGCAATTAAAAAACAAAGGAGTTTTGAATATTGTATTGCAAAAAACTCTTCGGGATTTCATCAATCGATGTTTAAAGAATATCTACCTGCCTTGGCAACATTCAAATTTTCAGTTTTTCACATAGTTTTTGAGGGTTAAAAATGGCCGATTTCGCAAATTTTCAATTTTTAATCGCTTATATGTCAAAAACTATCATTTTTAGAGAAAAGTCACTAAAGGCCTTTTCTGTTTGGAATGATCCAAAAAACCTAAAAAAAACTTTTTTCCATGCAAAAAAATAATTTTAGGAAAAAAACAAAAAAAAAAAACGTTTAAAAAATTTTTGACCACCTTTTGGTCCTGGCAACATGCAAATTTGTTAAAAGGAGTCCTTTTTGAGTAAGATTGTGCAAAAAATCCGAATTAGAATATTTTTCCGGATGCGCAGTGGCTTTCTGGACTACTACGTACGAGAGGTGAATCAAATATGAACCGACCTTTGCTAATAACTTTTTATTGAATTATAATTACAAAAATTAAACAATACTTCATTTTTCTATATACATTCCTTCCTTCTGTATGCATTTTTCCCAGCGGCTAGGAAGTTTCTGAATTCCATTTTAATAAAAAGAATGAAGGCAGGTATCTAACCAATTGCTCAGGAGGTGCTTCACTTGATTATCATCATCATCAAACCGCGCTCCGCCTAATGCATCTTTTAATGGACCGAACATGTCTTAATCACATGGTGAATGATCAAGACTGTATACCAGATGTTCAACGAGAGTCCAATGCATTTCCGCTATTTTTCTTGTGTTTGGAGGGCAGCTGTATGCGGTTGGGCGTTGTCATGCAAGAGCAACACATCTCGTATAGGACGTCCCCCTCTTTTGGACCTATAGTCAGCTCGAACACGGTCCAAAAGACTGCAGTAATAGGCATCATTAATGGTTCGTATCTCATGAAGAAAATCCAGCAACAAAACGCAACGATAATCCAAAAACACTGTCGCAATAAGGTCACAAATGGCGTCAATATTTTTCTGAGACGTGCTTGTCTTTGGACATCGTTGATGACTTTTGTTTTGCACTGCATCCTGTCCTTCACGAACTTGTCTATGACAAAATTTCACTTATGTACTGGGCAGTGTTGATTTCCCATATTTTTAATCTTCGTCAAATTTCAGCGGGACCAACAATTTGATAACAATGCGTTGTGCAACCGAACATGGCCTTACCCCCTCGCTCATCGCAACAATAACTGACTGCACGTCATTAGAGAACAGGCGGTAGCGCGCAGTCGTACATTAGACTATAACCTCCCATCACCTCCCCATCCCATCCCTGATAAAGGATATAATTGGTCTTGTTCAAGTTGTAGAGTAATTGGCAATCAAATAAGCGATTTGAAAAAATTAATTATATCACTTCAAAATGATATTCAAGAGTTGAAAGCTGAAAATGTGAAAATACAACCTAGTACACAGCAGGTGGATTTAGAAGAAGTCATCGAGGAACTTAACGACAGAAATAGACGCAAGAAAAATTTGGTCATCTTTGGAGTTCCAGATCACAGTCAACAGGGTGAAGTCGCTAATGATAAGCTGGAGGTTAATAAAATTATTAATCTCTTAGATCCGCAATTTGATATTTCAAATCTGAGGCTATTTAGGGTTGGTCGATTTTCTGATGGAAGAACTCGACCGATCAAAGTAGTTTTACGCGATGAAAATCAAGTATTAAAATTAATTCGCAATTCAAAAGTTCTTAGGAATGGAAATTATAAAAATGTTTCTGTTGCGAGTGATCGCACTCCGCGTCAAATTACACATTATAAAAAATTAAAAGAGGAACTTATTGTAAAAAATTCGGACGGCCAACAAAACTTCCGAATAAAGTATATTAATGGTGTGCCAAAAATAGTCCAAAATTTAAACTGAACAATCCCAACAGCTTTTCAACTTGTAAAGAAGATTTATTATGCTACTATCAAAATGTGCGTGGATTGAACAGTAAATTGAAGACTTTTTTGGCTGCTGTTAGTGTTTCTGAATTTGATATAATTGCTATAAGTGAAACTTGGTTAAATGAGGAAGTATCCAGTAATGAATTATTTACTGATGATTACGATGTACATCGAAAAGATCGTAAATTTGATTTAGTGGATAAAACAAAAGGCGGTGGCATTTTGCTTGCAATAAAAATTTTTATAAAGTCCGAGGTAATAGATACTTCACCATTTGATCTTCAGTTTCCATTAATTGATATGTTAGTTATTAAATGCAGCATAAGGTATATCGTTTTTTATGTAATGGTATTATATATTCCTGATAAGTTAAGTTTATTAGATTTTGAATTTTTCTTTGAATCTTTAGAGCAACTTGATTATTTGAATGATAATTTTGTGATTATTTTGGGAGATTTTAATGCGCCTAAATTTATTGAGAATGACATATCGGATAGAAAAACTGCAGCAATTTTAAATTTATTTAATACTAATAACTTGGATCAATATAATAATATAAAAAATACACTTGAACGAATACTTGATTTGATAGCATCCAATATAAAATGTACTGTGTCTCACGATGATTTGCCTTTTGTAGCTGAGGATGATCATCATCCGGCTCTACTAATAAATTTTAATAACATATTTTCTAAAAAAGTAACGTTTATTCCAAATTCACTTGATAAAGCTTATAATTTTAGGAATGCAGATTTTGTTAACTTATATTCAAGTATCCTACAGAGTGATTGGAGTTTTATCGAATGCTGCGACGAAGTAGATATTGCTGTACAAACTTTTTATAATAAAATTTATGACATTTTTGATAAGCATATTCCGGTTTACAAAAATCATGCTCATAAATATCCACCTTGGTTTGATTCTGAGATTATAAAAAACATAAAACTAAAAGTTAAATTCCGACGCAAATATAAAAAATCTAAGATTCATTCCGATTTTATTGAGTTTAAAAGATTACGACGACTAATAAAATATCAGGTCAAGGTGGCATATGACAATTACTTGGAGGATATTCAAACAAATATTTCTCAAGACAAAACTAAGTTCTGGTCTTACATTCACTCTAGAAATAAATCATCACGAATTCCTGGAAACATGAGTTTTGAGGGAAGTGATTGCAAAGATCCGCAAGCCATAGTGAATGCTTTTGCGGAATTTTTCAGTAGTGTTTATTTAGTTTCTGATGAAGAAGGTGGTTGCAATTATCCAATAAACCCATATATGACATCAATTAATTTTCAATCGGTTACAGAGGATGAAATAAATGCTGCTATCAGAAAGTTAAAAGATAAGATGACATCAGGCCCTGACAAGATTCCCTCGTTTCTTATTAAAGATTGCGCTGGTGCATTTGTCATACCTTTAACCAAGATTATAAACTTATCTATACAACAAATGAAGTATCCAGAACTATGGAAGGAAGCAAGGGTGTGTCCGATATTTAAGGCTGGGGTGAAGTCAGAAATAGAAAACTATAGAGCTGTCTCTATTTTATCTAATTTTTCAAAGGTTTTCGAAATCGTATTATATAATAGGATCTTATCTTCTGTTCAACTTTATATTTCATCTCATCAGCATGGTTTTGTTAGTAAAAGATCAACTGTAACCAACTTGGTTTATTTTACCCAATATCTTTCTGAAGTTATTGACGATAATGGCCAAGTTGATGTTATATATACCGATTTTTCGAAGGCTTTTGACAGAATTGATCATGAAGTATTACTTAGCAAGCTTTCAACATTTGGTTTTACTGACAGTGCTCTTTTATTGTTAAAATCGTATCTTCAGGGAAGGATGCAGTTTGTAGCATATAATGGTTATGTCTCAGAAAAATAACTTGCTGCGTCTGGTGTGCCTCAAGGTTCCAATCTCGGTCCATTGCTCTTTCTACTATTTATTAATGACCTTCTTGAAAATATTTCATGCGAAAGATTGGGCTTTGCTGACGATTTGAAAATATTTTCTACTATTAGGGAGCTGGATGATTGTAACCAACTTCAGCAGAATATAGAAATATTGGAAAATTGGTGCAACAGCAACAAATTACAACTTAACACAAAAAAATGTAAAGTAGTCACTTTTTCTAGGAAGTCAAGTTTATTTGTATTTAACTATAGTTGTCACGATAGAATATTAGAAAGGCAGAACACGGTTAAGGATTTGGGTGTAATTTTTGACACACAACTCACTTTTGTGGAACATATGTGTGTTAAAGTTTCTGAAGCGTTGAAGGCTTATGGGTTTTTAATTCGCAATTGTAAGTCATTTAATAATATAAAGTCATTAACATTGCTATATTATACTTATGTCCGCTCTAAACTTGAATATGCCAGTATTGTATGGAGTCCTTTCTATGATTGTCATAACATTGTAATTGAAAGCGTTCAGAGAAAATTTCTAAAATTTTTAATGTTTAAAGTAAATGGTCTTTATCCGGCTAGAGGTATAGATAATAATTACTTGTGTGATCGTTTTAGTATGTGTAGTTTAGAATTAAGAAGAAAAGTTGCATCTTTAATTTTTTTGTACAAACTTGTTAATAATGCAATTGATTGTATTTCAATATTAAAAACATTAATTTTAATATTCCAAGGTCAAATTTAAGAACAAATGTATTATTTAGGTGTACAAGAGCTCGTACAAATATTCTATGTAAGGCTCCTATTAATGTAATGTGTAGAAATTTTAATGTTATTGGTAAGCATTGTGACATTTTTTCATGTTCTCAAAGGAACTTTATAAAAGTAGCTATTGAGTGTCTGAAATAAGCACTAATTTTTTATTTTATTTTTTTTATTAATTTATTTTCTTTTTCGGTTTGAATTTATATTAATTTTAGTCTAACTTGTATTATTAATGTTATTTTTTTGTACTACTGCTTAAATCTTACCTATAGGTGTTATAAATTATGTAATATTTTTATCATTGTCCTGTAAATGGGAAACTGTTGGGCAATAAAGCTATTATTATTATTATTATTATTATCACAGAACTAATTTAGACCATATCGCCAGCTTATGCTAAGCTTATACTTGATTCACAGTAAACATAATTTTTCATGGAAATTCGAAGACCTTTATAAAAGTTTCGATCCAATACAGGTGAATGACGAGGTTGACTCTTGTTTACCTTGTTATAGGAAGTGCTTGTAACTAGAGCAAATACATAAGATAAACCTTAATTTACACAACGTATCATACACGCAGATGACCTAAATCTATCTCAAGTGAACAAGAATACGTCATTGTAAAAATCAATATTATTAGACAAAAGAACCAAAATGATTATTTACAGAACATTAATTATTAGACCCTTAGCAACATATGTATGTAAAATATGGGTAATAAATAAAATAATAAAATATAAAATAAAATAATAATGGGTAAAAAAATAAAATAAACTTCTAATTCGTCTCTTAGTAATATATAATAATGATAGTATAATATCTATTAATTATATACCACTCGGGCGACCATTAAGAGCGTAGGCGCAAAATTTCGGGCCTATGCTTTATAAATGCGTTCATCTGTTTCGAATCCTGCAAATACTAATGAATATTTTTGAAAAATTTAAAGGCAGAATGAAAGATTACATTATTACCGAAAGTCCCTGAAAACTTCTATAGTGTTTATTTTAATACGTTACAGAGGTGAAAATAAAAAAGAGAAAATTAAGTATGATTTTTAATTTCAAATATCTCATTCAAAAGAAACTTTTTGTTTAGTCTAAGAGACTTTCGTCCCTCAGTAATAATTAAATTTTTCATTTTGCGTTTAAATTTTTTAAAAATATTTAATGGTTTTTTCAGGATTTGAAAAAAACTATTGCATTTAAAAAGCATTGGCCCGAAATTTTGCACCTACGCTTTTTAAAAAATAGATCGGGAATTTAAAAAGATTTTGGAATATATAGGATTTGGTATTTAAAATGCAAGTATTCTTTAAAAATACATCACCAGTTCAATTATTGAAAACTTATTTAAAATATTTCATTGACCTAAGTAAAAAGTGAGAATATTGTTTTTTACAATGACGTATTCTTGTTCACTTGAGATAGATTTAGGTCATCTGCGTGTATGATACGTTGTGTCAATTAAGGTTTATCTTATGTATTTGCTCTAGTTACAAGCACTTCCTATAACAAGGTAAACAAGAGTCGACCTCGTCATTCACCTGTATTGGATCGAAACTTTTATAAAGGTCTTCGAATTTCCATGAAAAATTATTAGTCCAGAAAGCCACTGCGCATCCGCTAGGAAAAATATTCTAATTCGGATTTTTTGCACAATCTTATTCAAAAAGGACACCTTTTAACAAATTTGCATGTTGCCAGGACCAAAAGGTGGTCAAAAATTTTTTAAACGTTTTTTTTTTGTTTTTTTCCTAAAATTATTTTTTTTGCATGGAAAAAAGTTTTTTTAGGTTTTTTGGATCATTCCAAACAGAAAAGGTCTTAAGTGACTTTTCTCTAAAAATGACAGTTTTTGACATATATAAGCGATTAAAAATTGAAAAATTGCGAAATCGGCCATTTTTAACCCTCAAAAACTATGTGAAAAACTGAAAATTTGAATGTTACCAAGGTAGGTAGATATTCTTTAAACATCGATTGATGAAATCCCGAAGAGTTTTTTGCAATACAATATTCAATACTCCTTTGTTTTTTAATTGCTAATCAAGCGTGCGTGACACTATTTTCCACCGAGAATATGGTGCAAATGAAAGGAATAAATTCGTTATTTCGTAAACCGGCGACTTTAAGGAAAAATCCCGAAACAGGTCGATTTTTATTTTTAAGTTATGATATTGTGGCATATATGGTATACTAGTGACGTCATCCGTCTGGGCGTGATGACGTAATAGATGATTTTTTTAAATGAGAATAGGGGTCGTGTGGTAGCTCATTTGAAAGGTTCTTCAATTCTCTATTCAGTAATGTAAACATTTACATAATTATTTATACAGGGTGTCCTTCTACTTCTTTTTTTGTCAAATAATTTAATTTAGTAAAATTTTTTTGGACACCCTGTATAAATAATTATGTAAATGTTTATATTACTGAATAGAGGATTGAAGAACCTTTCAAATGAGCTAGCACATGACCCCTATTCTCATTTAAAAAAATCATCGATTACGTCATCACGTCCAGATGGATGACGTCACTAGTATACCATATATGCCACAATATCATAACTTAAAAATAAAAATCGACCTGTTTCGGGATTTTTCCTTAAAGTCGCCGGTTTACGAAATAACGAATTTATTCCTTTCATTTGCACCATACTGTCGGTGGAAAATAGTGTCGCGCACGCTTGATTAGCAATTAAAAAACAAAGGAGTTTTGAATATTGTATTGCAAAAAACTCTTAGGGATTTCATCAATCGATGTTTAAAAAATATCTACCTACCTTGGCGACATTCAAATTTTCAGTTTTTCACATAGTTTTTGTGGGTTAAAAATGGCTGATTTCGCAATTTTTCAATTTTTAATCGCTTATATGTCAAAAACTATCATTTTTAGAGAAAAGTCACTAAAGACCTTTTCTATTTGGAATGATCCAAAAAACCTAAAAAAACTGTTTTCCATGTAAAAAAAATATTTTAGGAAAAAAACAAAAAAAAAACGTTTAAAAAAGTTTTGACCACCTTTTGGTCCTGGCAACATGCAAATTTGTTAAAAGGAGTCCTTTTTGAGTAAGATTGTGCAAAAAATCCGAATTAGAATATTTTTCCTAGCGGATGCGCAGTGTCTTTCTGGACTATATGTTTACTGTGTGAATTGGTGATGTATTTTTAAAGAATACTTGTATACCAAATTCTATATATTCCAAAATCTTTTTAAATTCCCGATCTAATTTTTTAAGAGCGTAAGTGCAAAATTTCAGGCCAATGCTTTTTAAATGCAATAATTTTGTTTTTCGAATTCTGAAAAAACCATGAAATATTTTTGAAAAATTTAAACGCAAAATGAAAAATTTAATTATTACTGAGGGACGAAAGTCTCTTAGACTAAACAAAAAGTTTCTTTTGAATGAGATATTTGAAATTAAAAATCATACTCAATTTTCTCTTTTTTATTACACCTCTGTAACTTATTAAAATAAACATTCAGGGACTTTCGGCCGTCGGTAGTAATGTAATATTTCATTCTGCGTTTAAATTTTTCATAAATATTCATTAGTATTTGCAGGATTCAAAAAATAATGAACGCATTTATAAAGCATATGCTCGAAATTTTGCGCCTACGCTCTTCATGCCTTAGATATTATACTATCATTATTATATATTTTTAAGAGACGGATTCGAAGTTCATTTTATTTTTTTGTCATTACCCATATTTTACATACTTACATATTTTACTAAGGGTCTAACCCTGTAATACCCGTAATACCTGTAAATAATCATTTTGGTTCTTTTGTCTAATAATTTTGATGTCATGAATCTTTTATTAGGACAGTATGTACCCACTGGAAATATGAATCTTATGCAGATTTCCTCCTCAAAAAAAAAGGAATCACTTGTCTATTTCTGTGTGTTCAACACTAGAGCGTTGTAAAGCAGCTGTAGCTAACTCTACAGTAAATCAAGATATAAAACATCCTGTTAGAGATAAATTTGATTTTATGGTAAATGGATTTGCTGCCATATAATATTATATAATGAATATTATTATATAATGAATAATATTACATAATAGACAAGGGCGGATCTGTTTTGAGGTGGATGTGAGAGGTGGCATTCGGATTATTGCAGATAAAGTTAGGTGACAACTTCAATAATTATAATTGACTTATGCTCCTTCTTAAATATGCCCGGAACATTAATAAAAAAAATTAAAATATTTAAAAATTTCTAAAAAAAATCGCTTTTTTTCTACTTTCATTGCTTATAACTTTAAAACGATTCATTTTGGAACAAAGTCTTACTGAAATAAAATAAACGTAATTGAATTTTGTATAATATACGACTGGTTAAAAATGTCTTAAATTATTACCCTTTCTGCAAAATAGCAATAAATGCAAAATAAGGGGGCAAAATCAGCCTGTTTTTATTCAGCGTTTTTCAACGACTTTGATTGCATTTAGAACCTTCGTAATTCGCTTAGAAAATCCTTATAACATACTTAATTTGTCCACCAAATTTCATTCAAATCGACCTGATAGATTTTGCATAATAATTTTGCAATCTAAATTTTTTTAAAAAAGTTCAAATTTTTTAAAAACATTCTGAACAAAAAGTAGACCATTTAGAAGTTTGCTATTTTTTTACATATGAAGAGGTACTCTACTATACTACGATACTCTACCTATCCAATACACTTTACATAATTAAAATCGGATCGGTTTTAAAGTTATAAAAAATTCTTTGGCCTATAAACAAATACAGTGAGGACGCTTGAGTCGGAAGCAATGTTTATTTTTCAAATTAAATATTTTTCTGTTTTCTGACGTCAGTAAAATATATTTTGAATTAAATAAATTACCTACATTCTTCCTTTTGTCTCATTTAATTTAATTAAAAAAAAACTTTTTTGGGCAGCCTGTATAAATAATTATGTTAATGTTTATATTAGTGAATACAAAATTGAATAGCCTTTCGAATGAGCTATTGGCCCCTATTCTCATGTAAAAATATCATCGATTACGTCATCACGCCCAGATGGATGAAGTCACTAGTATGATATGTATACCAAAAAATTACAATTTAAAAATAAAAATCGACCTGTTTCGGGATTTATCTCCAGAGACGCCCATTATCGAGAACATGAATTTATTCCAACTCAAACGTCCTCACTGTATTTGTTTATAAGCCAAAAAATTGTTTATAACTTTACAGTTCTGAGGCCGCTTAAATAATCCGATTTTAATTCTGTAAAGTGTATTAAATAGGTAGAGAGAATCTTTATATGTGAAAAAATTAGCAAACTTCTAAATGGTCTGATTTTTGTTCAGAAAGTTTTTAACAAATTTGAACTTTTTAAAAAATTTTAGATTGCAAAATTATTATGCCAAATCTATCAAGTCGATTTTAATAAAATTTGGTGGACGATTTAAGTATGTTGTAAGGATTTTCTACGTGAATTATGAAGGTTCTAAGGGTAACCAAAGTGGTTGAAAAATACTGAATTGGCTTATTTTGACCCTTATTTTGTATTTATTGTTATTTTGCAGAAAGGGTAATAATCAAAGACATTTTTAACTAGTCGTATATCATACAAAATTCAATTATTTTTTTTATTTTTCCCTACGACTTTGCTCCAAAAAAGAATCGTTTTAAAGCTATATAAGGAAAGAAAAGAGAAAAAAATCGTTTTTCGAAATTTTTAAATATTTTAATTTTTTTATTAATGTTCCGGGCATATTTGAGAAGGAGCATAAGTCAATTATTATTATTGAATTTGTCACCTAACTTTATCCTCAAGAATCCGAATGCCACCTTCCACATCCAAAAATAGACGTTTTTTTACAGTTCCGCCCTGGTCTATAATGAATATTATTTAAATATAGCTTTATCTGTACAGTCTGCAAATTAAAATAATTATTTACTTGTGTATAAGTAACACGAATATGATCAATTTTAATTAAGTAGACTATTCGGTTGAAATTAATTGGGATATGGTATTGAAATTAACTACATTCGGTGCTACAGCCAACCGATATTTATTTTAATTTTAATAAAATTGATAATGCTATTAAAATTGTTTCTATTGTGAATTTTAAAGGTATTTAATGCAATTTTGTATGTCAAATTGAAGCAAAAATTGTACACTCCTGGTAAAACAATGTTTTTTTTAATTCAGTAGGTGTTGAGTGTTTACTGGTTTAAATTGGCGAGGAAGTAAACATTCATAATAAAAAAGTAATAATAGTGGTAGGGGAGTATGCTAAATTTGCAGTCACTCGAGTGTTATGGGGACCTATTGGGTTGTTAAAAACCCAATATAGGTCCTAAAAAAAGTTATGTAAAATTTTCCATTTTAGTGGGGACTTTCCATTTGTTAATTTAATTTTTTATTTCCAACAATGGTTTTTTCCGATTATAGCGCCATCTATTCATCATTCGAAAAAATGTCTCGAATAAAAGTTGCTTATTTTTACGTAAAGAATCCAAATCTGCAATAAAAATTTGGGGGTCCCATTTAAGATTTCAAAGTAACCCCCCACCCCACCTCCGTGGGGTTCGTGTTTAGTACCATTCGATAGATTTTTCAAAAACATTTTGAAAGTGTATTTTGCAGTTTTTAGATCTAATGTTCATTTTGCGAAATATGTCGGGGTTTGTATTTAAAATTTTCAATTTACCCCCCACCCCTTTCCGTGAGGGGTCATATGTAGTACCAATCGATAGATTTTTGAAAAATATTGAAGACGTATTTTTTAGTTTTTCGATCTGACGTTCGTTTCGCGAAATATTCGCTTTTTCTTTGTGAAACTTTTTGACTCACCCATTTCCTTACGCCCCGCTTAAATCGTCAGATTTTTGAAATATACACTCTTTTGCATGTACTTAACTTACCTTTATCTTAATCTGACAATTTCGAGTATTTTTAAGGATATATTTTTTTTCGGGCCCCCCTTAACAAACTTCCCTGTGTTACGAGCCAATATATGGTAGAGGTACATTTGTAGGGTACCGGGTTTCTCCCCATATGATAATCTGACGTGCTCGAGTAACTGTAAAAATCCCCGCTTGGGCTCCCCTACCATAGGAAAAATAAGTAATCTGAAGCAAATAATTAATAAGTAAAATAAAAAATTAACATTGTTCGAAAAATTAAACAAAACAAAAAGTAAAATTTTAATTGCTCTTTAGGTTGGTTTGGTCTTTGGGTTTAGTATTGAGCATTGCCTTCTCTACACCTGCGAATGATTTCAATACGCCTAGGCATTCTTGCAATAAGCTGCTGAATCTGACTTAGCACTACCTATATGTTGCCATTTTTCATTCAAGGCTATATTCAGCTCTTGAATCATTTCTGGTAATAGTTGCCTCTTTTTAATCTTTTTCTCTAAAATGTCCCATGAATAATCTAATGGATTCATGTCAGGACTACAACCGGACCAATCCAAAATGGTACTTCCGAAATTTATTAGGTAGTCCATGTGTTTACGCCCTCATATGTTGTTAATTAACTTAATGTCCGTCTGTTATATTATTTGACAAATAATGACATGATTTCATAGCAGTAAATATTCAAGATTCAGATTTCAAGTATAATATAATGCCCTAACATTAAATTTAAATTAAAATTAAATTTAAATAACTAGTTAAATACTGTAGAGTTGACAAATAACAACCTAAGTAAAACTATGGATACCACAATTACGTTACGACTATTGCTGGTAAATGTACTTATTTGAAAACTAATTAATTCAAAATAAAAAAAAAATAAAATCAATGGGAAAAAACGCAAAAGTTGGCTGTATACCATAGTTTAAAAACTCATACAGAAGTAAAAACTTCAACTTGTATTCTGGTATAAAATCGTTTATTAAAAACTATCTAAAAAGTCATCCAAATAGATTGCAAATGTTTTCGTTCTAATTCAGAACATCTTCAGTGCCTAGAATGAAGTATTTCCACCTTAGACTAAAGCAAAATGGTTAAAATTGTGACTGTTAGAAAGAAAAAACCTGTGGGAATACTTACATTCTGCTGAGTAGTTTGAAACTAGCACACTATTCAAAGTGGTAACCCCATAATATATGGTTTAAATATCTTATTTTAGCAAAACATGGTGACTACAAGTCGATGTTATTAGATATATAATAGAACACATGCTCAAAGGGCAACATGGTTTCCTGCTCGAAAATGCTAGGCACTTGCCAGTTCATTGGGCACACCAACTGAGAAATTAGGAAATGGACATTCAGGATGACAAGAGTGACACATGACATGACAAGATAAAGCCAATTTTTGGTTAAAGCTTAAAAAGTGTAGTTTGGTTTTGGATTTGTAGCAAAATGTAAAAATTGTTATTAAATATCTGAAAATGCAGTTTACATTATTTAAATTTTATAATCTATTGTAAAGTCTCAATTAGCAACTCTCTATTCCAGAAAAACTTATGGATTTTATAGATTTAATGTGGGTATATTTCATGTTTCAAAATATGACGTCATCGAATGTGAAATGACAAGATGAAAGTTAAATTTAGTTAAATGAAATGAAATAAACTACAAAGTAAACAATTAATGTACTGACGTGGAAGAATAGGAAGCTAAATAAACCAAAAAACTCTGATTTTTGGTTTATTATCTTCCTTTTAGTCTTCTTATTCTTCCACGTCAGTACATTAATTGTTTAGTTTTTAGTTTATTTCATTTCATTTAACTAAATTTAACTTTCATCTTGTCATTTCACATTCGATGACGTCATATTTTGAAACATGAAATATACCCACATTAAATCTATAAAATCCATAAGTTTTTCTGGAATAGAGAGTTGCTAATTGAGACTTTCCAATAGATTATAATATTTAAATAATTTAAATTGAATTTTCAGATATTTAATAAAAACTTTTACATTTTGCTACAAATCCAAAACCTAACTACACTTTTTAAGCTTTAACCAAAAATTGGCTTTATCTTGTCATGTCATGTCACTCTTGTCATATTAAATGTCCATTTCTTAATTTCTCAGTTGGTCTGTGCCCATTGAAATGGCAAGTACCTAGCATTTTCGAGCAGGGAACCATGTTGCCCTTTGAGCATGTGTTCTATTATATATCTAATAACATCGACTTGTAGTCACCATGTTTTACTAAAATAGGATATTTAAACCATATATTATGCGGTTACCACTTTGAATATTGTGCTAGTTTCAAACTACTCAGCAGAATGTAAGTATTCCCACATGCTTTTTCTTTCTAACATGTCACAATTTTAACCTTTTTGCTTTAGTCTAACGTGGAAATACTTCATTCTAGGCACTGAAGATGTTCTGAATTAGAACGAAAACGTTTTGCAATCCATTTGGATGACTTTTTAGATAGTTTTTTAATAAACGTTTTTATACCAGAATACAAGTTGAAGTTTTTACTTCTGTATGAGTTTTTTAATTCAAAATTCATTCAATTTTTTTGCAGATAAAGAATAATTTAGTCGGACATGAAACGTTGAAGGCACCACGTATATCCCTCGGGCCAAAGGCCCTCGGTATATATATAGCATTGACATCAAGCGTTATTATCCTTATACCCTTGGTACCTTAATAACTATTATTACATTTTTATGACGCAGTAACCTAGCCTTTTTAGGGCTATATACGTTTAATATTAAAAAACATCAGATAGTCTCTTCAGTTCCATGGTGAAGAATAGTGCGATAACAAATTCTTTAGCGTAGAGCTGAAACATTGCTTATCACTCATTAGTTAGAACATTGAAAGTTGACATACGTCATCTAAGCAGACGTTTAAGGGAGGGACACCTACCCTCATATTTCATGTAGCTATTCTGTTTAATCCAATAAATTCATTTCTGTAAATGTATTTTTATCAAACTAGAGCGTTAACGAAGTGTAGGTATCATATTCCGTTACGAACATTGTAGCCAGCCCCAAGAATGGAAGCCATTTTTGTAGCATATTAAAGGAATAGAAAGAAGAAAAGCTCGACACGTTAAATGCCAAATTAAACAAAATATAAAATAAATTGTAAAATTCCCTCATCTTCCTTAGTCTCAGCATCCGTTATGGCTTGCAAATTGTAGAAGCCTCGGAGGTGTTACCAGAGAAGGTTCCCATTGTTTTCGGTCTAGTAGGATGTAGAATGACATTTTTTGGTGTTGTTTTATGTGCTATTAGACTGAAAACTTAGTTTTTTGATAGCAGTGGCCGCTAGGGCATCCATGCCATTTCGTTCGTTGCAATCCGTGACTGCACGCCGGGGTTTGTCCTAGTTGGGTCAGAGAGAGCAGCATATGTGCCCCCTGATGAGAGACTAATAAGTTTCGAAACCGGTAGGGGTGCTTGCGGCACTCTTTGATTGAACTGAAATGATGATGCGGCTGTGTTGCAACGAAATTGAAAATCGTTATTCATTTTTTATAAAAATATACTTGGCGCTACTTAACTTTATGATGTACCTCGGTAGCTCTAAGTCTTCAGAGACCTAGGGGTGTGGATTCTTAATAGATGTTAAATAAAATTGAAACTCAATTGCTCGGGGGCGCCATAATTAAAAAAATTAAATGTAATATATGCTTATTTATAAAAAAATATAAAACTAATAATGCCGGATATTTGAAATATCTGTACTTACCGTAGGCTACTTTCATGCGTGATTACTTTATAAGAAGGATAGAGATTGGCAAAAAAAATCTAATAATTAAACACAATTCTTACTTTATTGAAACAAATAAAAATTTAGCAAAGTTGTTAAAAAAAAGTCTTTTTTCATTTTACTAATTGGCGAGAAAGCGTAATAGACGGAGAGCTAGAGCCGAAAAATCATCGTCATAAGTAATATGGAGTTTTTCCTGTAAAATGTGACCATTGTATATTGACAATTATGACCCCTTTCAGGCTGACACCTCAGTGGATACAGGAAGTAGCAATAAGGGATGAAAGGGGAAAGTTAGTGCAGTCATTAAAGGTTTTCACCTAGTATTTTGGTAAACCTCCATCGATTTGCATGAAGATTGGTGACTAGTTAGAGAATATCTCAAGAAATAAAACTGATTTGGTGCCAACTTGCACTTTTACCTTGGTGGTGAATACCACCCCTTCCCGCGGGTGAAAACAATTTTATTAAAAATAACCCCACAAATCGATAGAGGGGTAAATTTTAAGTAAAATTTGTTATATCATGTTATTAAAATGAATTAATACTTTTTGAGTTATTAAAGATCAAAGATTTGTCTATTTAAAAGCATAATGCGTGAAGTTACGGATGATAAAAAGAACATATTAATTAATTGTATGTTAGTAAAATATTATTTTTATATTATTTCGTTGAATTTTTTCTATCGATATAAACTGAATATGTCCAGAAACTGGGGGTTGTCCAATAATGGGTACATTTGACATATTCGAATACACTTTTGCTAAATTTATAATATTGAAATAATATAAATATAATATTTTAGTAACATACAATTAATTAATATGTTCTTTTTATCATCCGTAGCTTCACGCATGTGCTCTTAAACAGACAAATCTTTGATCTTTAATAACTCAAAAAGTATTGATTTATTTTAATAATATGGTATAACAAATTTCATTTATAATTTGTCCCTCTATCGATTTGTGGGGTTTTTTTTTAATAAAATAGTTTTCACCCCCGAGAAGGGGTGGTATCCACCCTCAGGGTAAAAGTGCAAGTTGGCACCAAATCATTTTTATTTTTTGGGGTCTGCTCTAACTAGTCACCAATTTTCATGCAAATCGATGGAGGGTTAACAAAATAGGAGGTGAAAACCTTTAAAGACTACACTAATTTTCCCCTTTCATCCCTTATTGCTACTTCCTGTATCCACTGAGGTGTCAGCCTGAAAGGGGTAATAATTATCAATATACAATAGACACATTTCACATGCCAAACTCCATATTACTTATGACGATGTTTTTTCGGTTTTAGCTCTTAGACTATAAGAGTTCAGCAATTAAACATAGCGCAAGTACCTTGCTGTGTTCTTTATCCGTGGGTGATCCATAGTCCATCCATTCGGCAGTTAAAGTGTTAAACTTTGTCCTGTTGTTACGGCACATTTGTTGTCACGGCACATAACGACACTCATTTTGACAGATAAAGTACAGCTATTAATTATATTAGAGATGAAATTCCATTGTTCTTTTATTGTATGCAACACTTGGATACTATTATTAGACCTGGATCCCGCGTACCAAAAAAAAGTTGATTAATACCAAGCTGAAAATTTGTTAATAGCTTACCGGTATCTAGTCGGACTAACTTGGGGAAGTAATGTAGGGGAACACTGGAACAGGGGAAGTTTTAATTGTGGAACAATTTAAAAATTTGGAACGTCAGAATACGAAAAACTTTCCATGTATTTTGTCGGACAGAACTTCCAGTAGATTTGTTACCATTTCGTTAAACTCTCGTGCAAAAATCAGACTGGTGTTTATCACCAACTGAGCATTTTAATGAGTGTAACACGAAGAACATATCAAATGACAAGAATCATGTTGGTTAGTAATAGCAGTCTGATTTTTGCATGCTAGTGTAATGAAGGGGTAACAAATCAATTGGATGTTCTGTCCGACAAAATACATGGAACGTTTTCGTAATCTGACGTTCCAAATTTTTAAACTGTTCCACAATTAAACCTCCCCCTGGTCCAGTGTTCCTATACATCAAAGTTTGTCCGACTAGACACCGATAAGCTATTAACAAATTTTCAGCTTGCTATTAATCAACTTTTTTTTGGTACGCGGGATCCAGGTCTATATTATTATTATTTAAACTTATTAAAAAAAAACGAAAACTTTTCGACAAAAGAAAACCAATTTAATCATAAACACAAAATACGGTCGATAATTTACACTCTACGACCACAGCAGCCACTTAAGCCTACTTCGGCTCTATAACAAAACCTGGACTGAACTAAATACAAACAACTATCTCCATTGAACCATTATCAACAATTTTCTCTGTCAGCAAGGCAAAGAGCCTGCTGACGGAAATGCACCAGCTTCTTACTCTAGACTACCAGAACTGATATCTCTTCTAGACTACTCCGAACTGATGACGAATACACTTCGAACTCCCCCACAACCCAAAACTCATTCCATCTCCCCATTTTTCCATCCTACTCAACCATGTCCGGTTTTGCCAATCAAAAAATTAGTCAATTTCCACTCTTCATTTCAAAACGAATAAAAAAGATTTAAGCAAATTTCAACCACGCCGTCAAAGGCAATAACTCTTTCTCTCGCAAATAGGACTAAACCAAACGAAATTCTGATAGCTATATCTCAGCGCAATATTCTCCCAGGCTTTTTCGCAACGTTCGCAATATTGCACATGGCGAACTTGTTGTATTACATAAACACACTCAGAGCCCTTATCTCTGCAAAGGAATTCACAACATAAACAAATCAGTTTCAAAATAACATATTCCAGTTTCACAGTCGCCAAAAAAACATTAGTAAAATATTTACGAGTACCGATTCTTTTGGCGGTATGAAACATATCGAGGTCCCTCAGACAAAAGGAGATATGAATATCCATGAGAACACAAGATCAATCCAACATTGTGAGAAACGAATTACGTAATACACTGAAACACAAACATGATTTTAAGTATACAGGGTGAAGCAAAAATAATAATGACTTTCGGACCGTTACAACATCACCATGACGATTCGCGCAATTTTTTGGACGCGTGTAATCCCGCATAGAAAAGAAATTATCCCCAACGAAAAGGCATAGACACTGTCGTATGTATCTCTCAGATGTTAAGAGCCTCATGTTCAATTAGTTATTAATAATGAATTCGGTATGAACATACGATATGCTGATGATGCTGTCTTAATTTGCGACAACATAGCAGATCTTCAACAACTTGTCAATATAATCGGAGAATACAGTAAGCGAATGGGATTAGAGATTAATACCAAAAAGACCAAATTCATGATCATCTCCAGAAACTTGGATGCATTTGAAAACTCCACCATAACACTGAATACTAAGTCCATTGAGAGAGTGAGCAAATTCAAATACCTAGGAACGTGGCTTTTTGAAGACTGGGCATCGGACAGGGAAGTAAAATGTCGCATTGAGCAAGCTCGACAAGCTTTCGTAAAATTCAGGAAGGTACTGACCTGCTCAGAGTTCGACCTTACACTGAGACTGAGGTTTACTAAATGCTACGTGTGGTCGGTGCTGCTATATGGCATAGAGGGCTAGACACTCAAAACGAGGGATATAAACAGATTAGAAGCCTTCGAAATGTGGCTTTATCGCCGTATCCTAAAGATACCATGGACGGCGAAAGTCACAAATGTGGATGTCCTTAAAAGAATCAACCAAGAACGTCAGCTTTTCGAAAACATCAAGAAAAGAAAAACGGCATATTTGGGTCACATCATGCGAAACGAAAAATACCAGTTCCTTTAACTTATAATCCAGGGTAAAATTGAAGGCAAGAGAGGAATAGGACGCAAGAAAATGTCCTGTCTCCGAAACATAAGGCAATGGACAGGGATTAACGACATACAATCTCTGATACACATAGCAAGAAACAGAGAGTTAATGGAAAATGTGATCGCCAACATCCATTAGTGGATTTGCATTTGAAGAAGAAGAATTAATTCGGTGCGTCCGTTGAATGAAATACCCGCCTATACCATAACACCTCCGCCACCAAACGGCATCCTGGATGAAATACAGCAAGGTGAAAATCATTCTGCGGGTCTCTTTCATATGCATGCAAAAACGGAACTCGTCAGAAAACATTACAACACTTCATTGTTGAATAGTCCAGTCTCTCTGGTCATTCCTAAATCTCATCCTCTGAGCTCGATAAGCTACTGTGAATTTAGGGCATGATACTGGCTTATGAGCACGTAAACCACTTTCATACAGGACTTCTCTTACAGTTTGTGCAAAAATATGAGTTCTTAGAGCTTCTAACAAACGACTTGCAAGAACATTTGGCATTTTTTTTTAACATCCAATTTATTTACAATCTGTAATAATGATTACAATAAGTAAATTGTTTAACAATTAAAAGAGACTTGCAGGAGACTGTCCAGTGACAATAACCTATAAAATCATAATTTTAGTACTTAACAAAATTATTTGTGACTAATAAATAAAACCATATAAATAAAACTCTATAATAAATAAAATATTTTTGAAAATTTAAAATTTAAAATCTTGTTCGTAGATCGCTTGGAGTGTGGCGCTTTAGCCTTCTGTTTGCCTGGGGTCTCATTAGGTTCTTCGCTAGCCTATTGGGGTGGTTTTGTAGTCGGATGTCGTATTTTTGGGCGTAACTGGCAATTTCTTCTTTGACAGTCTTCATTTGGAGATCACGATTGATGTGTTCGTTGGGCATGTACCAATGTGCATTTGTGATAATGCGCAAGGTTTTCGATTGGAATCTCTCCAGGATGTCGATATTGGATCTCGACGCAGATCCCCACAGTTGGATACCATAGCTCCATATTGGCTTAATCACTGCCTTGTATACTAAAATTTTATTGTACAAACTCAGTTGTGACCTTTTTCCTATCAGCCAGTACATTTTATTGAGTTTCAGACCCAACTGTTTTCTTTTCGTGAATATGTGTTTCTTCCACGTTAATCTGCGGTCCAAGTGCATACCTAGGTATTTTACGTCATCCTTTTGTTGTAGTACTTGATTATTTATTGAGACGGTTGGGCACGTATCTTTTCGATTAGTGAACGTTAAATGTACTGACTTGCTTTCGTTTACTTTAATTCGCCATGTTTGTAACCAGATATTTATACTGTCGAGATTTGTCTGGAGCAGTTGCGAGGCGATGTACGGGTTTGAGTGAGCTGCAATGATTGCTGTGTCATCTGCATATGTGGCTGTGATGATGTTTTGGCTTGTAGGAAGATCTGCTGTGTAGAGTAGGTAGAGAACTGGTCCAAGGACACTACCCTGAGGTATTCCAGCGTTGATTGGATATAAGTTAGTGCACTGATCTTTAACTTTAACAGGGAAATGGCGGTCGGAGAGACAGGACTTGAGGATTAGAAAGTAGTTGAGAGGAAGGACTTTTCTTATTTTGTATAGCAAGCCAGTGTGCCAGACTTTATCAAAAGCCTGCGAGACATCCAAAAAGGCTACAGAGCAGTATTGCTTCTCTTCTAAGGCTTTGTTTATGGAATTGCAGACTCGATGAATTTGCTCGGTGGTAGCATGTTGTTGTCTAAATCCAAACTGGTGGTTGGGTATTAGCTGCTTTTCCACGAGGATTGGCTGTAATCTGTCTAGTAAGAGTTTTTCAAAAACCTTTGACATCACTGAAAGTAGACTGACAGGTCTATAGGACTTAACTTCTTCTACAGGCTTGCCTGGTTTGGGTATTAAGATGATTTGTGCCACTTTCCACAAAAGGGGATAGTAACCAGTTCTTAAGATTGCGTTAAAAATCTGTGTCAAATATTGCACGCCTTTCTTGGGAAGTTCTTTTAAAATTCTTGCAGTGATTAAGTCGACTCCTGGGGACTTTTTCGGATTCATATCTGTTTGGATTTTGTTGAACACTTGTTTGGCTGTGAATTTCTCCAACGGTGCTTCTAGTTGGTATGGATATTCTAAATACAATTGAATATTATCTTCTGCATCAGAGTTGTTGTTTTGGGCATGTGGTTGGAACACTTCCTCCAGGTATTTGGCAAAGACTGTAGCTTTTTCGTTGTTACTTTTAGCCCATCGTCCGTTACTGGCCCGGATAGGCGGATTAGAGAGTTTTGGTCTGTTAATCTTTCGTGTTGCCTTCCATAGCGAGTATTCGGAGGTTTCCGTGGCAGATAGATTTTGTAGATATCGTTTTATGTCGTTGTTTTTATTGTTGTTTAACAAAGTTTTTAGTCGCGCTGTAGCTTGGTTTAATCTATTTTTATCCTGGGGTGCACGGGTTCTTTGCCATACTTTCCTTAGTCTTCTTTTTTCTGCGATTTTTTCTTTTATTTCGTTGGGTAAATCTTTGTGTATGATTGTTCTTGGTTGTTTAGGTGTTGACTGCCAGCCAGCTTCCTAAATTATCCTATTTAATTGATTTACTGCTTCGTCAATTTCGCCATCCGATTTTAGTGGGATGTTTAGGTCCAGTCTTTCATCAAGGATAGCCCGGAATTTAATCCAATTGGTATATTTACTACTTAAATATGGTGGAGGTTGTGTTTCGAGGATATTCGTGGATATCATGACCAAGACAGGAGAGTGGTCGGATGAAAGATCGAAACAAGATTGTGCTGTCTGGGATTCAAGTGGTATTCCTTTAGTCACACAGAAATCAACCAAATCTGGAATTTTGTTTGTGTCTGTGGGCCAGTATGTGGGTTCGCCAGTAGATATGTATTTAAGGTTGTTGGTTTCCATTGCCATGTATAATTGCCTACCTTTCGGGGTTATTAGCCTAGATCCCCAGTGAGTGTGTTTTGCGTTATAATCGCCGCCTGCTAGAAACCTGTTTCCAAGTGTGTTGAAGAATTCTTGGTATTGATTTTTGGCTATAGTATGTCGTGGTGGACTATATATTGCAGTTACTGTTAAAGGACCGTTCCAGTCTTCTATGCTAATACTTGTTGCTTGTATATAGTCTCTTTTAAACTTATGTAACTCGTGGTGTTTTATAGATGACTTAATTGTGATTGCAGTTCCTCCATGTGCAGTGCCATCTAGATGTTTGGTGTTATATATTGCATAGTTGGGAATTCTCAGATAGCTTCTATTTGTAAAGTGTGTTTCAGATATTAACATTATGTCGATGTTGTGTATTAGTATAAAAGCTTTAACCTCTTGAGCATGATTTGTTAGCCCGTTGGCATTCCAAATAGCTATTTTTAAAAATTTGATCATTTTGTTAATTTAGTGACGACGGTGGTGAGAAGGTTTAACAGTGTACCCATTTGTTCCATCAGAACTTTTAACATATTCTTTAGTTTAGCCATGTCATTTGAGGCGGGAGTATTGGTAGTAATTACTTCTGTTTGGTTTGTATTACTATTCGTAATTTGTTGTGAGTTATTAACGATTTGGGCGTAGGTAACTCCTGCTTGGACATGTTGTGCATGATTAATTGGCATGCTAGGCCTGGGTCTAATCGTTGGGAATTTTTTCGTTTGTAGCTCCTTGTATACCTTGCAACCTTTGTAGTTTGCTGGGTGGTCTCCCTCGCAGAGTACACACTTGACGTTGGCACTTCTTTCTTTATTAGTGCATTGCTCTGTTGCATGATCCCCTGTGCACTTTACACATCGTGGTCTAAGGTGGCAGTATGATTTGGTATGTCCGTATCGTTGACATCTAGAACATTGTGGTATATCTCTTTTCTGGTACGGTGGTTCAATTTTAATCTTATGGTTTAATAGGAACTCAATGTCATATATATTTCTATTATTATCAGAAGGTTCCAGGTCGACGAAAAATAGTGATAACTGATCTTTAGTTTTAGGGAGTTTGATGTTCCAAATGTTTCTAACAGTGTGGCCTTTCTCTTCTATTTCCTTTTTTATAAGATTTTTGTCCATCGAGTAATGCATGTTCTTAAGAACAACCCTGAAACTGCGCTCGTTTTTTATTTGATAAGTATGAAACTCTGTCTTTTTTTCCGATAGGGCTTTTGTTATTGTACTATAGTAGTCAGCAGATTTTGGCTGAAGTTTAACTTGATCGGCGCTAAGAACTTTTAATTCGTAATTATTTTCAGCAATTTGGTTTAGTAATTCGATAAGTGGGGGTATGTGTTTAACCCCCTTAATAAATATTGGAGGCGGTTTGGATATTTTCTCTTTTTCACTTGTGCTTTCATTGTCATTTATTTCATCATCTTTTGACTCGCTATTTAGTGCCTCGAATCTATTAGAAGTGGTAGTCGGCGAGTTCAGCCAGTAATCGTTTATTTTTGTTTGCTTTACAATTCTTTTGTCTGGACTAGTTCGATGTCTTTTGTTGGAGTTTTCGACTGTTTTCCATTCGGTTTGATTTAATGAAGTGGAAAGTGGGTTAGTATATTGGGGTTGCTTTAAGGGTTGAGAGTAAGATGTGTTTAATTGTTGAGAAATTTGCATATTACCTTGTAATTGTTGATCAGTGCCCATTTGGTATTTTGGAGCGTACGCCACTGGCTGCTGACTAGTACCCATTGCGTCGCATTGCATAGGTTCGTTAGACTGCAGAATATTCTGATTTATCGCCGTCGAAGCGGAATCCATTTTCGCTTTTTGGGTCCCATTAACAATCGTTTAATTTGTTTCACCACAAAAACTGGATTTTTATTTTTGTATTTATATTTAACTATAGATAAGCAAACTGGTAATATCGACTGTCTCGTTCGAAATTCAAACAAAGACTATTTGGCATTAGAGAGCGATTCTGTGATGCGGAAATCTTTAAAAAACGTTGATCCCAAAAAACGTTGATCCCACTAATATCTGCGCCTTTTTCTGTCTGATACTGATCTTCTAGTGTATTCCCTAGTCCGACGACACATGGTAAGAACACTACGGGCAGTACTTTTGACAATATTCAAATGATTTGAAATATAACTTATATAGGCCGTTCCACGAATATACGACTGTTGGATTATCGCGACAACGAATATTTTAGTGTGCAACATAAGAAGTACAAAAGTAAACGGCTCAAATAATTATTCCAATAAGCAACGATGTAATTTGCAATTTACTTTCATGCTTCATATTCTGCACAGTAAAATATTAGTTGTCAAGATAATCCAAAACAGTCGTATATTCGTGGAATAGGGTATACTATGACCATCTTCATTTTCAAGTAACGCCACAAAATAATAAATTGCCATCTACAGTCACTCCACCCAATTTTTTCAAAATTTTAGAATTAATACTGACATAATTAAAAAAAACATACAAAATGCAAGTAACCGGATTTATTACCAGGAGTGTAAAGTTAATAACACAGGGCTAGCAGAATGTGGGAAATATGGATAACAGGGGAAAAGGGTCTTAAGGATGGGATTATTAATTCTGTTAACTACTTAATACATTTAAGGAAAACTATGTCTTGTGGTAGCGGGTAGGTACCCCTCTATGATCCCGATAGAGAGCAGACTTACTTCAGGGATTTAGCGCCCCTGCCCACGCGAGCTCCTGGTTTTTTCCTCCATTTCCTATTTAGAGGTAACCAGGCCCCAACCTCCGTATTATCCTATCCAAACCCCAAATTCCTTCCCTAATATCCCCTCCCACCCACCAACCCGTCTGGCCAGCGTGGTGGGTTATGGCCAAAACCTCCACAAATCAAAAATGTCGGTTTCAACAGATATACGGAAGATACCCCAGGTGGGTAGGAAGTTTATTCCACAGTCCCACACCGAAATAACGGTCTGCCTCGAGGATTCTGGGGGAGGCAAGTCGACATTGAAAAAGAAGAACAACAAACAACTCCATATAGCAACTTACAACATCCGTTCCATGGCAAAAGACGAAAAACTCTACGAACTAGAAGAGGAATTAGGGAATATGAATTGGGATATAATGGGACTATCAGAAGTTAAAAGAAGAGGTGAAGGGTATGTGGACTTACATTCAGGCAACAGGCTCTATTATAAAGGCAATGAAGACTATACATACGGTGGAGTAGGTTTCTTAATCAACAAGAAGAGAAAATCACAAATTCAAATAATTGACAGCATCTCAGACAGGGTTACATACATGATTTTAAAACTAAATCCAAAAACCAAATTAAAGATTGTGCAAGTTTATGCTCCAACTGAAAAGGCAACTGATGAAGAAATAAATACTTTTTACGAAGATCTTAAAAAAGCTATAGACACCAACAGAGAATCCAAAATAATAATAATGGGAGATTTTAACGCCAAAATTGGAAGTAAGATTGAAGACTCTGAAAGCAAGATTGGAAATTTTGGATTCGGCACAAGAAACACAAGGGGAGAAAAACTTATGGAATTTCTGGAACAAGAAAACATGTATATTATGAATACCTTCTACAAAAAGAAACCTAACAGAAAGTGGACATGGGTTGCACCTAACGGAACCACCAAAAATGAAATAGACTATTTTCTCTCAAACAACAAAAGAATATTCGAAGACGTAACAACAATAAACAACGTAACAACGGGTAATGACCATCGTATAGTTAGAGCAAAAATAAATATTAACATGAAAGAAGAGAGGAAAAGAATATTTAACAAAACAACGCGAATAGATGCCTTTAAAGTAAAAACAAATGAAGAGCAATTCCGAGAGGTCTTAGCGGATAAGTTCAAATATGATCCTTCACATAATCAAGATGAAATTGACGAAATTAACAAAAACATCAATAAGAACCTTCTCGAAGCCGGACTACAGGTCGCAAAGAAAACAAGTACTAAAGAAGACAAAATAAGCAACGAAACTAAACAACTAATGACGGAAAGACGACAACTACTAACGCAAAACAAACGCCATACTCAAGAATACATAGAACTTAATAAAACAATTAGAAAAGAACTAAAACGCGACTTACAAAAATGGAACGAGAACTTAATAGAGCGAGTCATTGAAAACAACAGAGGCTTAAAATGTCTAAGACCCGCATTGGGTGTTCAAAAAATCATTAAAATTAAAGACGCCAATAGTAAGGAAGAGAAGGACAAATATAAAATAACAAAAATAGTCGAAGACTTCTACAAAAGCTTGTACAGCTCGCAAAGCCAGCCTAATGAATCAACAAAGGAGAACGTCA
This sequence comes from Diabrotica virgifera virgifera, assembly GCF_917563875.1. NCBI lineage: Eukaryota > Metazoa > Arthropoda > Insecta > Coleoptera > Chrysomelidae > Diabrotica > Diabrotica virgifera. The sequence continues at coordinate 73,999,972 of NC_065448.1, forward strand.
AAAGAAAAATAAAAAACGTGGGATCAGAAGTACTACCAAATATAAAGGGATTCGAAATAGAAAGAGCTTTAAAAGAACTAAAAAATAATAAAGCTCCAGGACAGGACGGTATAATTGCCGAGCTCTTGAAAACAAGCAAGACAGTAACAATCCCTATACTAACAGAGCTATTTAATAAATGTCTCCATAATAGCAAGATCCCTAAAGACTGGAACGAAAGTCTAGTAATACTTTTACACAAAAAAGGGGACAAATGTGACCTACAGAATTATAGACCGATATCGTTGCTCAGTCAAGTATACAAACTATTCATGAGAATTATTAACAACCGGTTGACCTACAAAATGGACAATTACCAACCAGTGGAACAGGCTGGCTTCCGCAAAGGATATAGTACATCAGACCATCTGCTGACAATGATAACATTGATAGAGAAGGCAAATGAATACCAACTACCCGTATTTCTTGCCTTCGTAGACTATGAAAAGGCGTTTGATAGTATCGAGATGTGGGCCATAGAACAAGCTATTAATAATTGTAGAATAGATTCGAGATATAGACAACTAATACATAATATATATGAAAATGCAACTATGATAGTACAACTAGACGAAAATACAAATCCCATCCCTATTAAGAGAGGCGTGAGACAAGGAGACGTAATATCGCCAAAGCTTTTCAACCTAGCACTAGAAGACGTCTTCAAAACGACAAATTGGTCAACCTATGGCATTAACGTTAATGGCAAGAAGCTAAATCACCTCAGATTCGCTGACGACATTGTGATTATAGCGAGCTCATTCGAGGAACTGCAAATTATGATAGAGGAACTCGCAGGCAGCTCCCAATACGTCGGTCTAAAAATGAACATGAAGAAAACAAAAATAATGACAAACACAGATGACCCCAGACGCATAACTATAAATGGCAGTGAGATAGAAAAAGTCCAGGAATATATCTACCTAGGCCAAATCCTGAAATTTGACAAAGAAAACCAAAGTGCGGAAATTAATAGGAGAGCAAGACTAGCATGGGCAGGATTTGGAAAACTTGGTTGGATACTTAAGAACCGCAAAATACCTCAATATTTGAGGACCAAAGTGTTCAACCAGTGCATCCTTCCTATCATGACATATGGGTGTCAAACCTGGACCCTAACCAAGGCAAATATGAATAAACTAGCTACAACAGAAAGAGCTATGGAAAGAGCAATGTTAGGTATACGACTGTCAGATAAAAAGAGGAGCGACTGGGTAAGATCAAAAACAAAAGTCGAGGACATAACAACAAAAGTTGCCAAACTTAAATGGAGCTTTGCAGGCCACACTGTTAGACAAAAAGACCAACGTTGGAATGCCACGATACAACATTGGAGACCTTACCAAAGTAAACGACCGAGAGGAAGACCACAGATGAGATGGGTTGATGATATTAAAAGAGTAGCCGGAACGAATTGGAAATATGTTGCTCAGGATAGAGACCGATGGAAGGAGTTGGGAGAGGCCTATGTCCAAACGTGGACGATAGAAGGCTAAGAAGAAGAAGAAGATGTCTTGTAAACAGTGTTTTATATGACGTTTTTAGTATTTCGTGCACGTTTTTGGAAAATGTTAAACAATACAGGTTTGATTGAATCGTTCTATATTTTTCCAGACTAAATTAAATACTGTTATTTCTGAGAAATTATTATTCCCGTCGAATTCTTCCCATCCATATTTCTCCGAAGGCACTAAATAACCGGTACAAAAAGGAAACAAGACACGAAGTCGAGGTGGCAATGTTCAACCACCCCTTTTCTTAATCTAAAGGTTTGTCGAAAAATTAGCGGAAGGGAACAATCGTTTCGGATTATTTAAATTATTTTTAAAGTTTTTTTTTAGACTCCCTTCATTTATTTTTCGTCTTGACTGGCTTTACAACCAGAATCCCCTATATAATAGCCCTCCATCTTTTACAATATTGTGCTCCCATTTTCCATTATTTTACCCAGATCCTTGATAAATCGGCTTCAACATCATCGTTCCATCTTTTTCTGGAACGGCTTACTGATCTTCTATCGTCTGTTCTCTGAAATAGCACTGTCTTTAACACTCTTCCTTCTTCCTCTGATCTTACCACATGACCTGACCGGCTTATCCGGTTGGCTTTTATATGTCTGTCGATGTTTTCAGTCACCAATTCAGCATTGCGCCGACTTCTCCACTCTCCTGTCAATTAATTTCTTTGAGGTCCAAATATTTACCAGTTTATTTTCTGACGAACTTTGAGGCTCACTTTCTGAACGAAAATTCTACTTTAAATACTTAAAAGAGATACAGAAAAAATACTCCTTTCTATTGTTTTGGAGCAAGATCAAGATTTAATTTAGGAGAGTTCTGCCCTGCATGGAGATAAGTAATGTTGTTCCTAACACGGCCCCGTAACATTGTTATTTTTAAGCGGTAAAACAAAGTTATAAATTGTGAATTTGTGCCTAATTATAGTCGATAAATGTAAGTGTACAAGATTTAATTAATTTGTTTGTTAATTCTACTATAAACAATTTCTCGTTATCAGTGGTTTCACGTTAATTACACCTGTCTTGATACAGACCCATACACCTGTTTTTGCAGGTGGTCGGATCCTTTTTATTGAAAAAAGTGTTTATTGAAATTAATCAACAATGGAAAATAATGTTACCACAATGCAATCCAATATCCAATATTAACAAAATGTCTCACAAACATATTCTTTAGCAACTTCAAAAGTTCAGTTTCCTTCTAAAGAGAACGCGGTCATTTTAATGCACTAGACAATACCAAACTCCAAGGATACCTTATCCCCTTGGGAAATATAATCCAACCCAAAAATATTATATTCTGCTCTAGACTGTCTAACAATCACATCTGTATGTACCTATCTAGCAAACAACTGGTAGAACATCCTCTGACCAACAGAGGATACATTGAAATTCAAGGCGAAATGATTCGAGCTAGGAAATTAATAACACAAGCAGAGAGGATTGTCCTCTCCAACGTATGCCCCTCTATACCTCATGAAATACTAATCAACGAATTACAAAATATCGGTTTAGTACCGGCTTCACTTATGACATTCCTTAAAATTAGTGCCACCTTACCTGAATATAACCATACTCTTAGCTTTAGGAGACAAATATACATCAGTTCCCACGATTTAACATGTCCGGAAGCATTTCTACTTGAGTTTGATGATACCTTTCATAGGATTTTCATATCACAAGATAGTTTGGTCCGCTACAATTGCAAGAAGCCTGGCCATAAAGCATCTCAGTGTTCCGTATCAACAGTTCTAGAAGATCAACATTCAAATGATGAAAAACTTTTACCCATCCTAGATAATGCAGCTTCGCAACAAACACATACACCATCTGAAGAAATGTTAATCTCCCACGTTTCCACCAATGCAGATTCCCAACATGTACATCAGGTATTAGAAGAGCCAACGTTAGCATCCCACGATTCAAACACAACAACCCCGATAACAAACATTGTTCAAGGATCTGACTCTTATAAGCGCACAGTTGATGATATAACTTCACCTGAAATTGATTCTTCAGCAGAATACAAGTCGTTCCCTGAGCCTAAAATTCTTCCAAAAATCAAGAAATCTAAAACTGTTTCAACGGAAAGTAGTAGTAACTCTATATCACTGCTACTAGAACCCTCAAAAACGTACATTGAAAATTCTCCATCTTTCGTTCTTGATTACAACCAACTGGATATGCTTCTAACTAACATTACCGGCTCTGCTGATCCCTTGAGTATTATTCAAGAATACACAAAAGATTACGCACCGGTCTAATTGATATGTTCTCAAAAGTATATCCCCACTTAAAAGACAGATGTACAGAAAACTAATAGGGTATTTATCTCGTATCAATATGTTGTACAAAATTTAATCATGTAAGTACTAGATATTATTAATATTTGTATCTATTGTAAATTATAACCGTTATGTCGCTAATATCCTTAGGGAGGGTGCGGCTTTGTTTTAAATAAAAAAAATAAGATTTAATTTAATTTTAATAAAATAGATAATGATATTAAAATTGCGTCCATTGTATATTTTGGAGGTATATAATATTATTTTATGAGCCATATTCAACCAAAAAAGCGATATTTTTAAACCATAGGACTAACAGAATATGAAAAAGCTGGATAAAAGGGGAAAGGGTGTTAAGGATGGAATTACTTGTTTTATTAACTACTTCATACAGTTGATGAAAACTCTTTCTTGTAAACAGTGTTTTATATGACGTTTTTAGTATTTCGTGCATGTTTTTAGAAAATGTTGAACAATACGGGTTTGATTGAATTGTCCTATAAATTTCCAGACTTAATTAAATACCCACTGTTATTTCTGAGACATTATTATTCCCGTCGAATTCTTCCTATCCATATTTCTCCAAAGGCACTAAATAACCGGTACGAAAAGGAAACAAGGCACGAAGTCGAGGTGCCAATGTTCCATCACCCCTTTTCTTAATCTAAGGGTTTGTCGAAAAATTAGCGGAAGGGAACAATCGTTTCGGATTATTTAAATTATAAGTATGTATGTAAATGCGAAGCATAAATTACGCACCGCTCCAAATAGAATGCTAATCTCTCGAAGTATGTTAATTTCTGATGCCGAATATGAAATTACTTGGTAAGCTAATAATTTTCCGATTTTATACAGTCTCTTAATTGGAAGAATTAATAAGTTCGACATTGTTTTGTTACCTTTCATTTATTAATTTAATAGTTCTTCTTCTACTGTCATTACTCCCAATTGACTATGTATTATCTGTACTAAGCTTCTGTAGCAAATCTATTTAAGTAGGGTGATCATCTCATAGAGATTTTCCTAATCAGAAAAGTCCTACTCCAACATTTTTACAACACCATCTTACGTAGATCACTCGTTACTGCATCCTTCCAATTTTTTCTTGGGCGGTCAACTGACCTTCTGCCATCGGCCTTTCCCTAAAGGTTGTATTTAGTAGTCTTTCACTATTTGCTCTCAATATATGCCTTGCCTATCTTATATGATTTGCCTTGATTATCGTACTATGGTTTCGTCATAGTGTGTTTCGAATTCCTGGTTGTGTCTTCCTCTCTACTCTCCTGTTAGCTCGTCTCTACAAGACCTAAAGATTGTCCGGAGTATCCTTCATTCTAAGGTCCGGTACTTTATGTCCCGATTAAACCCCGGTTAGCTAATAAATAGTTAATCGGGGACAGAAAAGTACCTCTTATAGTAGGAGAGAAAGGATGCTAAATGTGCAGTCACTCGAGCGTGATGGGGACCTATTGGTTTGTGAAGAGTAGGTCTAAAACCAAAAAAAGTTAAGTAAAGTTTTCCATTTTAGTGGGCGCTTGCCATTTTTTAATTTAATTTTCCATTTCCAACAATCGTTTTTTCCGATTATAACGCCATCTATCCATAATTATTCGAAAACATGTTTCGAATAAAACTTACTTATTTTTACGTAAGGGATACAAATCTGCAATAAAAAATGGGGGCTCCTATTTAAGATTTTAAAGTAACCCCCCACACCACCTCCGTGGGGGTCGTGTTTCGTACCATTCGATAGATTTTTTAAAAATATTGAAAAGTGTATTTTACAGTTTTTCGATTTGATGTTCATTTCGCGAAATATCACGGGATTCGTATTTAAAATATTAAATTTACCCCCCACCCCTCTCCGTGGGAAGTCGTGTTTGGTATCATTCGATAGATTTTAAAAAATATTGAGCACACATTTTTTAGTTTTTCGATTTTTGTGCTCTCTTGCATTTACTTAGCTTACCTTATCCTAATCTGACAATTTCGAGTTTTTTTAAGGATATATTTTTTTTCGGGCCCCCCTTAACGAATGGTAGAGTTATCTGCAGGGTACCAGGTTTCTCCCCATATGACAATCTGACGCGCTCGAGTAACTGCAAAAATCCCCGCTTGGGCTCCCCTACCATTAGAGTCTCTTGCGTTGTTATAATAACAATTATAATTATTATTATAATTATTTATGATTTATATAGTATAATTGCGTTGATGTCTATGTTATGCATATATTTCTGTCCCGATTAAATCCCGGTTAGCTAACCGAGGTTTAACCGGGACATAAAGTACCGGACCTAAGACTAATAATTCTGTTGTTTACGCTGGTTTATTAATCTCCTAGTCTCACTTCTATACGTTATTATGGGGCGAATTTGAGAGCAATTTTTATTTAAGTACCGTCGGCAGGGATCATCTTAGCTGAAAATATTGGGGATCTTCAGAGGCTGGTGTCCAGAATAGCGGAGTTTGGATAAGAATACAGGCTAACAATGAACTTCAAGAAGACAAAGTTTATGAGAATATCAAAAACTCAAAGAAATAACGAAAATCTCTTCATAAACGGATCCAATATCGAACGACTTGAGCAATATGCATACCTTGGAACAATGATTAACTCAGAATAAAAAAGGCTAGAGCAAATTTTAACAAAACGAGAAAAGTGCTCTGCACAAGAGACTTGAAGTTGGAGCTAAGAGTTAGGTTGGCTAGGTGCTACGTTTTCTCTACTTTGTTTTATGAAATGGAAGCTTGAATCTTGAATGCTGCATCAATGAAAACACTAGAATCATTCGAGCTGTGGGTGTACAGAAGAATTCTGAAAATATCGTGAACAGAATACGTCACAAACAAAGAGATTCTGAGAAGGATGAATAAATAAATGGAAATATTAAATACCACCAAAACAAGAAAATTGGAATATCTTTGACATATTACACGTGAAGAGAGGTACAACTTGCTCCAATTGATTATGCAGGGAAAGATTCAAGGAAAGATAAGCATAGGGAGACGCAGAATATCGTGGCTGCTCAACCTGAGAGAATGGTACGGATGCAAATCAAATTAATGAACTTTTCAGAGCAGCCGTCTCCAAAGTCCGAATAGCTATGATGATTGCCGACCTCCGTCGCGGAGATGGCACTTAAAGAAGAAGAAGGTAGGGACTAATTGGCACTTAAAGAAGAAGAAGGTAGGGACTAATATGTTCTATTTCCTGACATGATTCTAGCTGTTTCATCTTTTTCATAGCTGTTTTCGGCTCTTATTAAAGAGAAATCCTTCTTTTGCATCTCTGGTGAATTGTGCAATTGTGTCGCCATCGTCAGCAAAAGCCAACAGTACCTTCGCTGCTTGGGAAGCGAAGCCATTTGTTAAGTTTGGTTGTGCTTTCCTAAATCAATGCCTTAAAGCTAAGTTAAACAACATTGGAGATTGTGGATCGACATGTCTTATACTCGTTTTCATTTAACAAAAATCATCTGGTGTACTGCTGCCAATTCTGATACGTGAACCTCATTTCTGCACACACAACTGGGCTTATCCTATTAGCTTGCTGGATACTCCCATTTGCACCATTACCTTCCAGAGTGTATCCCTGTTTACAAAATCATACGAATGGTTAAAATCTACAAAAAATGTATGTATATCTTTGTTGTACTCTTAACTATTTTCTTAAATTTGGCGCAAGATAATGATCGGTGTCTGATTTGGCGTAAGTTTGTTGACCTTATCGGTCGGAAGCCACACTTATAATCACCTATTATTTATTCTGCGTACGAAATTAATTTTTCTAGTAGAATAATCGACATAACTTTGTAGCCTATATGAATTAATGATATTCCTCTATAGTTCTTAACATCCTCTAACATCTAACATACATGTTTATCTTCTAAATTGTTTAGATAATTAATTGTCAAATATCAAATACACACTTTTCATTCTAGTCATAACTAGGCATGTTCTGTATTTTAAAAAGATTAATAAATACTTAGTAGAATAAATAATTTAAGAATGAAAATTACTTTGTCATTTAAATTACCTACTGCAATTTAAAGTGATCGTTGTCGCCCTTAGCATTTTTAATATAAATGTAGTAAATTTATTCTAAGGCGTTTTAACAAAGATATTACGCCTGGATCCCGCGTACCAAAAAATTGTTTAATAGCAAGCTGAAAATTTGTTAATAGCTTAACGGTGTCTAGTCGGACAAACTTTGATGTACGGGAACACTGGAATAGGGAAGTTTTAATTGTGGAACAGTTTAAAAATTTCGAACGTCAGATTACGAAAACGTCCCGTGTATTTTGTCGGACAGAACAGCCAATTGATTTGTTACCCTTTCATTAAACTTTCACGCAAAAATCAGACTGCTATTACTAACCAACATGATTCCTAGTTCTTCATGTTCCACTCATTAAAATACCCAGTTGGTGATAAACACTAGTCTGATTTTTGCTTGAGAGTTTAATGAAATGGTAACAAATCAATTGGAAGTTCTGTCCGACAAAATACATGGAACGTTTTCGTAGTCTGATGTTTCATATTTTTAACCTGTTCCACAATTAAAACTTCCCCTGTTCCAGTGTTCCTGTACATCAAAGTTTGTCCGATTAGACACCGTTAAGCTATTTACAAATTTTCAGCTTGCTATTAATAATTTTTTTCTGGTACGCGGGATCCAGGCCTGTATCTAAATTTAACACAGCTTCGGCTATAAACTCCTGTAGTCGTAATCATCACGGCCTGCCCGAGACGCTTGTTTTATTTGAGCTATCTACTCAATGATATAATATTATGTAGTATATTATATGTATTATTATATACAGCGTGTCTACTTAAGGACATATTATGGGAATCTTTTTAATTTTTCATTTTACGAAAAATGTTATTTTTCATAATAAGTTCTTTGTGGTTCAAAACTGAATATTCAACTATCAGATATCAAATATTATCTATATTATACGAGGTATGTCAAAAAATATGAACTTCGATCAAGATTAAAGTATCTTTATTTTTCACAATATTGAAAAATATTATTATAAAAAGTTGTTTGAAGTTAAAAGCTATGTTCTAATATACAGGGTAAGTCATGAGGAACTGTACATACTCCTACCTCGTATAGAGGGTCCTATGGGAAATAACAAATGACTTAAAAAGTGTCTGCTCCCATTGTTTAATAATATACAGGGCGAGTTTCGAATTTTGACAGAAATTTGTATTCGTCATAATTTTTCAACGGTCAGATCGATGTGTCTCTTATTTTCGTCAATCGTTACACTATTACCAACCAATCAACTGATTTAGTCAAACTAGAAAAAAATCAGGTCCGGCTTTAAAAAATTAGTTCGTTTGGGTATTAGAAAAAATTTCACCCTGTATATACGCTTTTTGAAAACTCTAATTTGAATTTTACAAATTAGACAAATAGGCAATTAAAATGGCATATTTATTTTTTTCCCCACACAATTACTTAATTTTTTTATAAAATAATCAAATTTGACTATGAATTAAAAGTTTGGTAAAGTGAACCATAGATTTAAAAAAATTAACTTTTATTACAAAAATTATTTTTTTTAAACAAATATTTAATTTATTTTACCACCCAATAAACTGTATTATTTAAACTAGACAAAAATCAGGTCCGGCTTTAAAAAATTAGTTCGTTTGGGTCTTAGAAAAAATTTCACCCTGTATACGCTTTTTGAAAACTGTAATATGAATTTTACAAATAAGACAAATAGGCAATTAAAATGGTATATTTATTTTTTCCCTACACGATTACTTAATTTTTTATAAAAAAATCAAATTTGACTATGAATAGTTATTAAAAGTTTGGTAAAGTGAACTATAGATAAAAAAAATTAACTTTTATTACAAAAATTAATTTTTTTTGAACAAATATTTAATTTGTGTTACCACCCAATCAACTGATTTATTCAAACTAGAAAAAAAATCAGGCCCGGATTTAAAAAATTAGTTCGTTTTGGTCTTAGAAAAAATTTCACCCTGTATATACGCTTTTTGAAAACTCTAATTTGAATTTTAGAAATTAGACAAATAGGCAATTAAAATGGCATATTTATTTTTTCCCCACACGATTACTTAATTTTTTATTGAAAAATCAAATTTGTCAAAATCGGAATTTTAACCTAAAAATTAAAAAAAAAATGAAATCACGGTAACTCGCTACAACTCTGTTCCATTTTAATATTTTTTTTCTGAAATTTTTACAGTACATATCTCTTACCATTGTGAAGACTATGAAAATTGTTGTAGACTTTCAGTCTTCTTCTCGTAAAAGTTATGAATTTTTAAAAATAAAAGGTGCAGATTCGTGAATTGCAAAGTTAAATCGCAAAAATTAAGTGAAAAAATTTAAAATTTATCTATTTGATCACGTCTATGTTAACCCTCCCTTAGTTGCTATCGGTGTCACACACCGACGACAGAATTATTCATTCAGGATTTACAAAATAACTGGTTTTTTCTATCGCCACTTTCTGTACCTCTTCCTATCAACTAACCTCGTGTTAGTATACATTCTTACCTACTTGGGTACATTTGTGCGAGTCTTATAGCTATTTTCGGTGCAAGACTCCGTAGCGACTAACGGTGTGGTTATTACTTTATTGGCATAACTTGCAGTTCAGGTAAAGATTTAGCATCTAATTATTGCATTTTATCGGTAAGTTTTGGTCAAATCTTATTTATAGATGTCCTTTGAAGCCGAACAAAAACGTTTGTTGGAATTATGGGAAATGGTTCCTAGCGAATATTTTTATAATACAAATAACAATATGTATATTCTTATACTAGGGTTTTTCATTTTATATCTGTTGTTTTTCAATAAAACATTTTCAAAAATATTTTTCAGTCATTCCTATACACAATATAAAATATTTGTATGAATTTTGTAGCAATAACTATTTTTTTTTAAATTGTCGGTCTCTGACACCGTAGCGACTCTTGATGCTCCGTTTATCCTAGCGACTAACGGAGGGTTAAACTATAGAGTCCAAAGAGAAGTGTATGGGGAGTTTTAGATCTAGACGTGTTATAGAAAAAAAAATGGTGAAACTTTTAATTTTAAGAAAAACGTTGTTTTGACAAAAAAATTGTGATTTTGACAAATTTGATTTTTTAATAAAAAATTAAGTGGTCGTGTGGGGAAAAAATAAATATGCCATTTTAATTGCCTATTTGTCTAATTTGTAAAATTCATATTAGAGTTTTCAAAAAGCTTATACAGGGTGAAATTTTTTCTACGACCCAAACGAACTAATTTTTTAAAGCCGGACCTGATTTTTTCTAGTTTGAATAAATCAGTTGATTGGGTGGTAACAAATTAAATATTTGTTTAAAAAAATATAACTTTTGTAATAAAAGTTATTTTTTTTAAATCTATGGTTCACTTTACCAAACTTTTAATTCATAGTCCAATTTGATTTTTTTATAAAAAATTAAGTAATCGTGTGGGGAAAAAATAAATAAGCCATTTTAATTGCCTATTTGTCTAATTTGTAAAATTCATACTAGAGTTTTCTAAAAGCGTATACAGGGTGAAATTTTTTTCGCACAAAATTAAAAGTTTTGAAAAATTTGAGACATCTTAAGGGATCGAACATAAATATATCGCATGATCTCACAAAGGAACAACAGGAAGAAAACAAAATTCTTCGGAAGCACCTTTCACTAGCTAGGCAAAACAAAGCAAACGTATGTTATATAAAAAACAATAAACTGATTATAAACAAAACATCTTATACAGCCGCTGAACTAATTCAAGAAGAGGAAACTACTGAAATAGATATAAAACCTACAAGTAGTGATCCCGGAACCCCTCGTTGTAATAAACAAACCTATCCACTTGAAGTAGAAAAAGGAAAGATCTCCCTTGATGATAAAGCAAATATAACAGAAAACACCAACCAGGAAAGTCGGAGTGACCAAACAACAAGGAATCAAAACACTAGAAGCAATCCAAACGTTGAATCAGACCAAACATCGCTGAATACTACATCATCATTATTAAAAGTAAAGAGTGGAAAGGCCACCCCAACCTCAAAATCAGTTGATACAGATAAAAAACAACCAACGTATAAGACGCGGAACAACTCTACATCAAAAAAATAAATTATTACTGTCACAGCTATTATATAATCTAATTGTTCGTATAATTTTTCTGTTTGATTTGTTGTCGTTTGTGTTTTTTTGTATATTAATATATAACTAAGTGTGATTTGGTTGTAACTGTTGTCATATAAAATTCATATAAAACACAGCACAATTCTACATCACAAAAATAAACTATTACGGCCATAGCTATTAATATTAATCCGATTGTTCGTATAATTCTGTTCGTATAATTTATATACCTAATAGTGTAGGAAACAAAGGTTGAACCTTGCAAAATGGACACAAGTCCGGTTTTATTTTTTTTCTGGTATATCAAGGGGTGCTTATTATAAGACTAACTTTTTCTGAAAAAATTTCGCCCCGGAACCTCCCTTTTCACCCCTTTAAAGGGGGTAATTTGTGGTTTTTGCGGAACGTAGCCCTTCCTGTAACTTTTACAAAAAATTTCTTTTATAGAAATATGAAGAGGACTATATTTTCTACGATCTATTTCCGACAGCATTTCTCTATCATCCACCGTTTAGCGGGGGTGGCGCCCTAAATTTGACAAGTTTTTAAAAAAGATGTTTTTAAACAAAACAAAGCAAACGTATGTTATATAAAAAACAATAAACTGATTATAAACAAAACATCTTATACAGCCGCTGAACTAATTCAAGAAGAGGAAACTACTGAAATAGATATAAAACCTACAAGTAGTGATCCCGGAACCCCTCGTTGTAATAAACAAACCTATCCACTTGAAGTAGAAAAAGGAAAGATCTCCCTTGATGATAAAGCAAATATAACAGAAAACACCAACCAGGAAAGTCGGAGTGACCAAACAACAAGGAATCAAAACACTAGAAGCAATCCAAACGTTGAATCAGACCAAACATCGCTGAATACTACATCATCATTATTAAAAGTAAAGAGTGGAAAGGCCACCCCAACCTCAAAATCAGTTGATACAGATAAAAAACAACCAACGTATAAGACGCGGAACAACTCTACATCAAAAAAATAAATTATTACTGTCACAGCTATTATATAATCTAATTGTTCGTATAATTTTTCTGTTTGATTTGTTGTCGTTTGTGTTTTTTTGTATATTAATATATAACTAAGTGTGATTTGGTTGTAACTGTTGTCATATAAAATTCATATAAAACACAGCACAATTCTACATCACAAAAATAAACTATTACGGCCATAGCTATTAATATTAATCCGATTGTTCGTATAATTCTGTTCGTATAATTTATATACCTAATAGTGTAGGAAACAAAGGTTGAACCTTGCAAAATGGACACAAGTCCGGTTTTATTTTTTTTCTGGTATATCAAGGGGTGCTTATTATAAGACTAACTTTTTCTGAAAAAATTTCGCCCCGGAACCTCCCTTTTCACCCCTTTAAAGGGGGTAATTTGTGGTTTTTGCGGAACGTAGCCCTTCCTGTAACTTTTACAAAAAATTTCTTTTATAGAAATATGAAGAGGACTATATTTTCTACGATCTATTTCCGACAGCATTTCTCTATCATCCACCGTTTAGCGGGGGTGGCGCCCTAAATTTGACAAGTTTTTAAAAAAGATGTTTTTAAAAAAAAAATATTTTTCCGTAACTGTAAAGGAGGTTAAGAAGAAATTCTGCGGCAATTATTCACAAATAATTGACTGATTTTTTGGTATAGGTTTCACTTAAGAGTAATTGCCCTTTTTTTAATTACAGGGTGTTACATTTTAAAAAACCTCTTTTTATACCATCTGAACCGTTTATGCTAGAGTAAAAAGACTTTCAGCAATTACCCATGTACTGGTGCTATTTACAAATTTGTATAATACACCCCCATTTTTTCCCCGGAACCACCCCAAAAAAAGAAGAATTAATAAATAAATTGATTTTCTTGGAATCCTTCACACACAATGCCCTTTATTAATATGCTTCATATATCATTTTGTGCACGTTATTAGTACCCATGCACGGACACCAAAAGCAATTTCCTAGTGCAACCCCTGTAGCAAAAAAAAAATAAATAAAATGGGGGGTTGAAATTTTTTTTTGTTTTTTGCTTTTTGATCCATATGGGCATATGCTTCATCAATAGTGCTTTTCAAAAATATATATGGTTATTGCAACATCTCTGCGAAAACCACCCCTATCCTTGAAAATATACTGCAGAAACTACCCCTATCCCTTGGCGAGCATGTTTTTACGATTTTCTCATTACCTATGTATTCTTTTTAAACAAAACTTATACAAGGTTAAAGACCACTATTTACTCTAAAAATTATGTCCTATTCATTTTTTCGTATAAGCAACTGTTACGGCACAGTGGCGCCGTAAATCTCATATATGCTTTGGCGGGCTCCAGTTTTTGTTTTTTTTTCGTCATCTGTTCGTTTTATTGATAAAGTACTTATGCAAAATAAAACAACAGAGTGTAACCTACAAATTATGACTTATGCACATTTTACATTCTTTGCTCCCCAAAGCCACAGTGGTGGCCCAAAATAAATGTTTGCATATTTTCGCCACCTACATGTATTTTATTGCATTAATGCTACCTTAACAGCACAATATTTACCCTTAGGTGGTCGCTACGCAGTGGCGGATCCAGGTTGGGGTGATGGGGGTGATCACCTCCCCCCCCTCTCAAACCAAGTGATATTATATTCAAAGATTATAAAAATATTCATTTATTTTTAGAGAAATTTAACCAATTGGCACCCCCCTCTTAACTATGCGGGATCCGCCACTGTCGATTAAGCATAAAAAGTCATTCTTATAAAAATAATATTAATATAATATAAGTATTTCTATAAAAATAAATGAATATTTTTATAATCTTCAAATATAATATCACTTGGTTTGAGAGGGGTGGGGGTGATCACCCCCATCACCCCTCCCTGGATCCGCCACTGCTTAGCGACCACTTAGGGGTGAATATTGTGCTATTTAGGTAGCATTAACGCAATAAAATGCGTGTAGGTGGCGAAAATATGAAAACATTTATTTTGGGCCACCACTGTAGCTTTGGGGAGCAAAGAATGTAAAATGTGCATAGGTCATGATTTGTAGGTTACACTGTGTTGTTTTATTTTACATAAGTACTTTATCCATAAAACAAACAGATGACGAAAAAATAAACAAAAACTGGAGCCCGTCAAAGCATATATGAGGTTTACGGCGCCACTGTGCCGTAACGGTTGCTTAAACGAAAAAAATGAATAGGACCTAATTTTTAGAGTAAATAGTGGTCTTTAACTTTGTATAAGTTTTGTTTAATAAAAATGAATAGGTAATGAGAAAATCGTAAAAACATGCTGGATAAGGTATAGGGGTAGTTTCTGCAGTATATTTTCAAGGATAGGGGTGGCTTGCGCAGGGATGTTGCAATAACCATATATATTTTTGAAAAGCACTATTGATGAAGCATATGCCCATATGGATCAAAAAGCAAAAAACAATAAAAAATTTTCAACCCCCCATTTTATTTATTGTTTTTGGCTACAGGGGTTGCACTAGGAAATCGCTTTTAGTGTCCATGCATGGGTAATAATAACTTGCACAAAATGATATATGAAGCATATTAATGAAGGGCATTGTGTGTGAAGGATTCCAAGAAAATCACTTTATTTATTAATTCTTCTTTTTTTTTGGGTGGTTCCGGGGAAAAAATGGGGGTGCATTATACAAATTTGTAAATAACACCAGTACATGGGTAATCGCTGAAAGTCTTTTTACTCTAGCATAAACGGTTCAGATGGTATAAAAAGGGGTTTTTTAAAATGTAACACCCTGTAATTAAAAAAAGGGCAATTACCCTTAAGTGAAACCTATACCAAAAAATCAATCATCTATTTGTGAATAATTTCCGCAGCACTTCTTTTTAATTTCCGTTACAGTTAGGGAAAAATATATATTTTTTAAAAACATCTTTTTTAAAAACTTGTCAAATTTGGGGCGCCACCCTTGCTAAACGGTGGATGATAGAGAGATGCTGTCGGAAATAAATCGTAGAAAATATAGTCCTCTTCATATTTCTATAAAAGAAATTTTTTGTAAAAGGTACAGGAAGGGCTACGTTTTGCAAAAACCATAAATTACCCCCTTTAAAGAGGTGAAAAGGGGGGTTCCGGGGCGAAATTTTTTCAGAAAAAGTTAGTCTTATAATAAGCACCCCTTGATATGCCAGAAAAAAAATAAAACCGGACTTGTGTCCATTTTGCAAGGTTCAACCTTTGTTTCCTACACTATAAGTGTCATTTCATAATAATTAATGTCATATACATAAAAGTTTGTAGAACGTATAACATGGATCAATTTATCCGGGATGTAGATTTCGAACCCTATAATACACACGAAATAAAAAATATATCGCACTTAAATGATTTTGTTAAACCAGAAACTAATGAATCCAACTTAAAAATTATTCACCAAAACATCAGAAGTCTAACAAAAAATATAGACGAATTCAGTGCAATTTTGCACCAATTAAGTGTGGATTTTGATCTTATTGTCCTAACAGAGACATTTAAACTTTGTGATGTTAAATATTACGATGATGAGAATTATACTTTTTTGCATACAGATTATAATTTGAATAAAAATGATGGAGTAGCGGTATTTATAAAAAAGAACATTGTATATTCTTATAACAAGGTAATGATCGGATATTGTCAGGTGATACAAATATTTATTACGCTCAAAAATTATAAACGATGCTTAGTCACTTGTATTTATCGTTCTCCTTCTACCAATGTGGAAGAATTTCTTCAGTATTTGGAACAATACCTAGATCAAGCAAAATCTGAACAGATCGACTACCATATATTGCTTGGAGATATTAATATTAATATTAAAGACAACTCTGATGAGAACGTCTTTACATATCTGAACTTAATGTATGACTACAATTTTGAATCCATGATTAATAAATATACTAGAATACAAGGTAATTCCAAAACTTGCTTGGACCGTATTTTTTTTTAAAGTAATAAAACAGAGTAGTCACGAATCTAAAGCAGCCGTTGTAGACACTTGTATAACCGATCATAAAGCGACTGTTATGTGCATACCGCTTGATCTAAAACATAATTATAATAAAATCATTAAACAATATCAAGTAATAAACTATAAAAAACTGAATAATCATCTAGAAAACTATCACTGGGAAAAGTATAATGATTTGAAAGACGTTAACACTAAATGTAACTTACTGTGCAAAATTCTTAGTGAACTAATTGAAAGGAACAGTTATGTTAAAAAATGCAGAAAACATGAATTAAAGCGCCAATCTTAGATAACTGCCGGACTGGTGAAATCCATAAATACAAAAAATTTGCTATATCACAAATACATCAAAGATCCAGAAAATATAATTAAAAAAACAATTATCTTAATTACAGAACATATCTCAATAAATTAATAAAAAGCACCAAAAGAGATTACTTCCGAAATCAGATCTTAAAAAATAAAAATGTATCTAAGAATTTATGGAACATTATAAAAAATTTAAAAAGTACAAAAGAAGAAGGAAATATTCCAGAAATTCTCACAGAAGATGGAATTATCACCAAAGAAAATACTACAATCTCAAATTCTTTTGTTCGTTATTTCACAGAAATTGGAGAAACATATGCTAGAAAAATAATACCACCTCAATCATATACGCCTATATATAGGGTGTCCCAAAAGTAGTGGAACGGTCGAATATTTCGCGAATTAAACATCGGATGGAAAAACTGAAAAATACGTGTTCAATCATTTTCAAAAATCTATCCAATGACACCAAACACCAACCCCCACTACACCCCCTGGAGGTGGGGTGGGGGGCAACTTTAAAATCTCAAATGGAAACCCCTAGTTTTTCTTGCAGATTTGGATTCGTTACGTAAAAGTAGGCAACTTTTATTCAAGACATTTTTTCGAACTGTGGATAGATGGCGCTACAATTGGAGAAAACGATTTATCCTGATACCATAGGTAAATTATAGAAACGGTCTAATATCTCGAGAAATACACTTCCAAATGAGAAACCAAAAAACAAGTTTTTAATATTTTTCCGAAAACCTATCGACAAACACCAAACATGACCCTCTAACCACCCCGTGGAGATGGGGTGGGGGGTAAATTTAAAATCTTAAATAGCAACCCCCACTTTTTATTGCAGATTCGAATTCGTCATGAAAAATTAAACAACATTTATTTGAAACATTTTTTAAAATTGCTGATAGATGGCGCTAATAAATCGTATTTTTCCAATTAAAGCGCCATCTATCAACAATTCTAAAAAATGTTTCGAATAAATGTTGCTTAATTTTTCATGACGAATCCGAATCTGTAATAAAAAAAGGGGGTTGCTATTTAAGATTTTAAAGTTACCCACCACCCCACCTCCAGGGGGTGGGTTGGAGGGTCATGTTTAGTGTTATTCGATAGGTTTTCGAAAAGTATTAAAACCTTTTTTTTGGTTTCTCATTTGGAAGTGTACTTCTCGAGATATTAGACCGTTTCTATAATTTACCTATGGTATCAGGATAAATCGTTTTTCCCAATTATAGCGCCATCTATCCACAGTTCGAAAAAATGTCTTGAATAAAAGTTACTTACTTTTACGTAACGAATCCAAATCTGCAAGAAAAACTAGGGGTTTCCATTTGAGATTTTAAAGTTACCCCCCACCCCACCTCCAAGGGGTGTAGTGGGGGTTGATGTTTGGTGTCATTGCACATTTTTGAAAATTATTGAACATGTATTTTTTAGTTTTTCGATCCGATGTTTAGTTCGCGAAATATTCGACCGTTCCACTACTTTTGGGACACTCTGTATAAATCTTCAAACCATTCTATATATTTGACACCAGTCTCAGAAAGTGAAATAGAAAACATTATAAAAAACCTAAAGAAAAAGTAATCTCCGGGAATTGACAAAATAACCGCTGAAACAGTAATAAATATAAATAGAAAAATTAAAAAACCATTAGTTGAATTAATAAATCTAATATTTGAAACTGGAGTGTACCCGGATAAGTTTAAACAAACTGTTATAACTCCTATTCTTAAAAAAGGTGATAAACGTAATCCTTTAAACTATAGAGCAATTTCACTAATGACAACCTTAACAAAAATGTTTGAGAAGTCACTTAAAACCCGACTAACAACTTTTTTCAATAAGCATAACATTATATCATCTTCACAATTTGGTTTTCGAGAAAGTATTTCTACAAGTGATGCAATTACAGAACTTGTTAATGACATATATGATAGAGTTGACAAAAATAAACCTACTGCTTGTGTATTTCTGGATTTAGCGAAAGCGTTTGATACGGTAAGCCATCCACAACTGCTGGAAGCATTGGAAGCATGCGGAGTGCGCGGAATTACACATAAGTTAATTCAAAGTTATTTAAATAAAAGACAACAAATAGTGAAGGTAAATAACACTTATAGTGATCAACTCATCCTAAAATGTGGTGTACCTCAAGGTACAGTTTTAGGTCCATTACTATTTAACGTTCATGTAAATGACTTATACAACATAAACACCGAAGGAAAAATAATCAGTTTTGCTGATGATACTGCTATTTTGTATAGTGCAGACACTTGGAAAGATTCAAAAAATAAAATTGAAGTAGATATGTTTAAAATAATTCAATGGTTCAGTTATAAAGGGTTGACAATTAACTTCGAAAAAACGTTTGTTATTCCATTTTGTAGTAATAAAGTATCACTACCATCTTTTAATCATATAAGCATCAATAACATGGAACGTAGCATAACGATTAAAATATCCAATAATATAAAATATCTGGGTATAATTATCGACTCACATCTAAGGTGGGATAAGCATATGAACGAACTAACAAAATGTTTGAGAGCTATAGTTCCTAAATTTAAATATATAAAATCAATAATCGATGTAAAATACTTAAAAATACTATATCACTCACTTGTTGAGTCCAGAATTAGATACGGAATACTTGGCTGGGGTGGTGTATTAAAAACATACTTAAAAAAAGTTGACATATTACAAAAGAGAATACTAAAAATAATATTACATAAAAAACGCACATACTCAAGTCATCTTCTATTTATTGAAGCAAAAGTAATGGATACAAGAAAACTATATATGTATTCAATATTACTATACATATATAACAAAAAACATATACTTCATAAACTATGCCACCCATATGAAACCCGTAATAAAACAAATAAAAATGTCAAAACTGAAAGTAGCAAAAAAAAATTAGGACAAAGATACATCCTTTATCAAGCTCCAAAAATATTTAATTCCTTACCTGAGATGTATAAAATATATATAACTACTCTCAACTCACCAGTGATGGTTAAATCAATATTTAAAAAATATGTTGTTAATTTGGATCGCGGCTATGTGCAAAATTTAATGGATTAAACAACTATTATAATTTTGAATGGTTTGATGAATGTGTTTATTACATGAATGTCATAACGTCAAAGTGGGTATAGTTTTCATCATCAGAATAAAAGAATAAATAAAAAAAAGAGAATAATATAAATACGTTGTATAAATTGAAGTATAATTTTAATGTAGATGTAATTAGACTTAATTAATTATTTATATTTTATGTAAGAGTATTCTGCTATCTGTTTTATGTATTACACGATATACACACTATTCCCGTGATCGACCATTTTTGGTTTTAACGGATAGTGCCAGATGTGTAATTAACGTTATTATTTTAAAATTCTTATACAGATACATGTACATGAAAACTAATAAACATATTATTATTATTATATCCAGATTTAGCCATACGGCTCACACTCCCTCTAAGGGGAAAATTGACTCATCCCAGATACCTACGGTATCAAAAGGATTGAGCTCTGGTGGGACTCTTTCCGTGTTATCGAGCCCTAGGTGACTTGGTATGCAGGTGTATCTCCCAAAAATTTTCGTACACATCTGGCCGTTGCGAGTAGTACAGCTTTCTGCATGGTCTTGTAAAGATGTTCATTTAGACCCAGCCTTTTTATGCTTCCGAGGAGGTTCTTCGGAATGACTCCAGTAGTAGACATAACAATAGGTATCGTCTGGGTACTTTGCATTCTCCATTGCCTTCGTATTTGAATTTCTAGATCTCTGTACTTGGCGATCTTTTCAGTGAATTTACTACGTAGATTATTGTTGTTAGGTATCGCCACATCAATTAGTGTTGTTTGTCTTGTTAATTTATTAACTAGTACGAGATCTGGTCTATTATGTGCCACTGTTTGGTCTGTGAGCACAGTGCGGTCCCAGTATAGCTTGTAGTTGCCATCCTCAAGCATACTCTCAGGGACGTATTGATAATACGGGAGATGGTCCGTTTGGAGAAGTCCCAGCTTGATAGCTATCTCTTGATGAAGGATTTTTCCCACTGCGTCATGCCGTTCCTTGTATTCAGTTGCAGCAAATGCCGGCAGCCCCCTGTAAGATGTTGGATGGTTTCTTGGGCTTGACATCCATATCGGCATCTGTCGTTTTGAACCTGAGGGTCTTTGATGATATATTTCAGGTAATTTCTGGTTGGTATAACCTGATCCTGAATGGCCAGTAATGAACCCTCCGTTCCAGGGAACATCTTTCCTGATGTCAACCAGTAGTTCGACGCTATATTGTCGACATAATCTTGGCTGACCTCATTGGGATGTCGCCCGTGCAAAGGTTTACCCATCCAGGCGCGCACTTTTTCGTCCTTAGTAAGGTGGTTTATGCGCAGTTCTGCTTCCCTCAGTTTGATCGGTGTTGTGTCATCTACTGCGCAGATAGCGCGATGTAGAGTAGATGTCTCAGATGCATCTGAAAATAAGTTCTTTAATTAGCAATTTGTTTATCTAATTGCTCACCTATATCCATAAGTCCTCTTCCTCCTAAATACCGGGGTAATGTCGTTCGTTCTACTGCACTTTTAGGGTGGTGTTTTTGTGCCTTTGTGAGGTGTGTTCGTACTTATCGCTGAAGATTTTCTATATCCGTTTTTGTCCACTTAACAATACCAAATGAATAGCTAAGCGCGGAACAAGCGTAGGTGTTTAGTGCCTTAAACAAATTTTTACTGTTAAGCTGTGAACGAAGCAGCTGTTTTACCCTTCTTATAAACTCAGTAGTTATCTCAGTTTTCATTTGCTTATGGTCAATTTTCCGCGCCTGCTTTACTCCAAGATATTTGTACATATCGTTGTCGCCCATGGCCTCGATGTTCTGGCCATTTTGCATATCGAATCCACCGGGCTGTACCTTTCCTCTGACTATATTCAAAACACGGCACTTGTCTAGACCGAACTGCATACTAATATCATTAGAAAATGTTTCTACAGTTTTTAGCATCTCTTCTAGGTGTTCTCGAGTGGAAGCCATTAATTTCAAATCATCCATATACAACAGATGATTGAGCTTCGCTACCACAGTATTATTGCTTTTAATGCTAAAACCTGAGTCAGTGGAGTTTAATAGCTGGGAAAGGGGGTTCAAAGCTAAACAAAACCACAATGGACTCAACGAGTCTCCTTGAAATAGGCCCCGGTTGATTGCGATATTTTCGGTTTCGATATTGTTTTCACCAGGTATTTGGAGGTGAATTTTAGTCTTCCAATCTCTCATTATATGCCTTAAAAAGGTCACTATGTTATCATCTACTTTGTATATTTTCAATTTATTATATTATTATTATTATATTATTAAACAATGGGAGCAGATACTTTTTAATGGTCATTTGTTATTCCCCATAGGGGCCTCTATACGAGGTTCCTCATGACTCACCCTGTATGAAATTAATTGTTCCTTCTAATGAAAAAAAAAATATGTCTGGGGACACGTCTACCTTTTGTTGACAATAATACACTCCTATTGCTTGTGATAACGCTCTAATGGGAATAAATTATCTAGGTTTATAATTAGAAGCTAAAAAGCCCAGTTAAACACGATCGAATACAGAAAGGAGTAACATACAAGCCATAATTGCTACTTATACTGGCATGATTCAGATTATTCCTAGAAATAAGTAATAATTTAAATTCAGAGGTTGAAGGACATTAATAGATCTGTTTTTAGGTTATAATAGGAAATACGCCTGTCTGAATAGGTAAATGTCCTTATCCAGAATAAGTCATTAAAACATTTATTAATGTATTTTATCGTATTTTACAGTAGAACTTTTCAACTAGTTTGTTTTTTGAAATGCTAAATATAAATACAACTATCCGACTTATGAACTGATTGTAATTAGTGTTGCCCAAATGCAAGACCAAGACGAGACTTAGACAGTCTTGGTCTTGGTCTTGCGCCAGTACACTTGGTCTTGGTATTGCGCTCCCAGTTTTGGTCTTGGTCTTGGTCTTACAGCAAGAGTCTTGCAAGTCTCGCAGTTGCCCATTAGCCTATTGCATATCTTAGAACAACGTAACAGAGAGGTACATTTTAAGTTAAATATCATAGCCATAGTAAATACTAGCCAAATTAATAAATATCTAAACAACTGACACCGGGTGGGGTTTGAACCCACAATCTAAAGTGATCGCTGTCTATGTTCTAACTAACTAAAGTTAAACTACCTCTTAAAGCCCACAAAATTTTATTTGCGTATCTCAGCCGATTTTAGAGCAATAAATAAATCGTCAGTTTGTAAGAAAAATTTCAACCCCTCCCTATTTGGTAAACAAAGCATTTATAAAATAAACGTTTATGAAGTAAACTGTCATTAGTTTTTCGTGCAGAATTACCCATTAAAGTTTGCCATACTTACTTAAAAACATTCTGTATTGATGAAAAACATGGCTAGTTAAAAAAGTAGCTAACTTTTTTATTATCCAATATAAGTGAATGAATAAAAAACATAATGTTAAGAAAATATGAGGCTTTAGTTGGGCTTTAATTTCAGTATGCTATTATTGCATGCTAGAATAATAAGTTAGCATAATGCTAGAATATTCCACAGAGTGAGAAAAAACACAGTTTGATTGGTACACCCGGTATACACTGACAAAATTGACCTGTCTAGCAACAATATCTATTATTACTGCGATATTTATAAAGAATAGAATAAGACCAAATATTAAAAAAAATCACTTAAATTTAAATAACAACAGGTTTAGGAAATTTGAGACATTAAAAATGACCCATTTTTAAGGTGGTGCCATGGACGTATAAATAAAGATGGGTGGTGCGTTAATTTCTTGGAGAAGTGTACCTATATCGTTAAAATAATATTTCGGTAATATGTCTACACGATATCCGGCATATTATACGGGGCCCGGCGCTGCATGTCGAAACAAAACTTCCATTTAAAAAATTGAACAAAATATTCTACAATTTCCCTAATAAAACGCTTTGAAACAGTGTATTGTTTGGATGTCGACCTTTTCGTGTAATGGATTCTTTATCTATAATATTGTATTGTAAATCATAATATATCCATTTGCCGCCGTATTCCATAACAACAAAGAAGCTTTGTTTTTGTTTTCAAGTTAGGTACTTTTCATTGTTCATTTACCGTTGGCGGTGACACACTGTAAAATGGCCAAATTGCAATTTTTGTTATCGCTTAATCCTTGACGATTTGGAATAGTGTGTATATGTATTGTTTTGGGTATATTTTCGTGTACTTAATCTATTTATTGTTTAGCCCATTTTTTCATTGTCCAGTCACCCTTGGCTTATACAGGGTGTTTCATTAATAATTGTCCATATTGTAACTGGAGAAACCTTAGCATAAAATACGAAGATTTAACCTAAAACACTTAAATAAAATGTGGTTCTTTATTGAGTTACAGGGTGTTTTATCTAAAAATTTAAAAACTATTTTTGCTCAGAATTTTCAAGCTGTTCGACGTATCCTTTTTATACTTGGCAGGAAGTATAGGTACTGTACAAACTACTAGATTATGTTAAACAAACGTTTCTGGCTATTACCAGAGGCGTACGACGGGGGAAAGTGAATGGTTGACCCTTTCCAAATTCTACGCCACTGGCGAAATTGCTATTTTAGTTCAATTTTTGGATTTACCAATACTTTCTGTGAAAATAATATACTCTTCATTCGTAACGATAAATTCATTAGTTTTCGAGATCTTTGAAGTTAAAAATGAAACAACACGGTTATTTTGATTAATGTATTGTGTCACTTTATTTTTAATTTCAAATATCTCGATAACTAATCATTTTATCGTTACGAATGAAGAGTATATTATTTACATAAAAAGAATTGCAAAATCAAAAAATTACACTAAAATAGCAATTTCGTCAGTGGCGTAGAATTTGGGAAGGGTCAACCAGCCCCTATCCCCTGTCGTACGCCTCTGGTAGAAGCTAGAAACGTTTATTTATCTTAATTTAGTAGAGTGTACAGTACCTACACTTTCTGCTAAGTATGATAAGGATACGCCAAATAGTTTTAAAGTACTGGGTACAAATATTTTTTAAATTTTAATCATATGAATCATATAAATTAACCAAAATAACTGTGCCGTTTCATATTTAACTTCAAATATCTCGAAAACTAATGACTTTATCGTTACCAATGAAGAGTATATTATTCACGTAGAAAGTATTGGAGAATCTAAAAATGGCACTAAAATAGTAATTCCTCCAGTGGCGTAGAATTTAAGAAGGGTCAACCATTCACCATCCTCTGTCGTACGCTTCTGGTAGTAGATATAAACGTTTGTTTATCACAATTTAGTAGGGTGTCTAGTAGTTGAATTTTCTGCTAAGTATGAAAAGGATACATCGAATAGTTTTAAAATGCTAAGCAAAAATAGTTTTTAAATTTTTAGATAAAACACCCTGTAACTCAGTAAGGAACCACATTTTATTTAAGTGTTTTAGGTTAAATCTTCGTATTTTGTGCTAAGGTTTCTCCAGTTACTATATGGACAATTATTAATGAAACACCCTGTATATAACAAGTGTTGTTGAAAAAACTGAATCTGTTTTCAAATCTATTTTTTGAGTTTGGTTTATTAGAGTTTATTAGGTTTATTAGGTTCAATTTGTGCAGTCGATTCAGTAAGTTTAAATTTTAAATTCTGAAAATATTGTGAAATGAAAAAAATTGGTGAAATAAAAAGAGAGTAGCTGAGTGGAGCGATGAAAAGAAAAATGAAACAAAAAAAGGAAGAAGTTTTGAAGAAGATAATACCCAAAATTTGTTCATTTTTCCATCAACCAGATTCTCAAAGTGATTTAGATTGCAATGGTAAGTACTAGATCTAGATCTCTATCTACTAATGAAACAATAATTAATCCTTATCTAATTGTCGTCTGTAACAGGAGTAGCCAAGGTCCTTCATATTCTTTGATAGAAATTTGAAATTTTTTAGAAGCCGTCATTAAATGCGTATTAAAAAGTTATGCAAAAGAGGTGTTAAAATTTTTTTTACAGAATTTTATACAGAATATTTATTGAACATATGTAAATAAAAGTACAACCTATTTGTACTAAATTTAAATATTATAAATTTATTTTACTTCTTTTGATAATTCTTTAAATCTTAGTGAATAAATGGTGACAGCACTTCTTAGTAATTCTTTCAGATGCTGGTTAGTTGGTACTGATGAGTAATTGAATTTCAGGAATTTTAAAGTGGAATAAAATTATTCACACATATATTCTTCTTCATGTGCCGTGCTCGATTATCGAGTGTTGGCTATCAAATTGGCTATAGTAATTTTGTTGGCGGCAACTCGGAAAATGGAAGCTGGAGTTTCTCAAACCACTCTCTTAAGTTTCTAAGCCATGGCGTTTTTCTTCGACCTGACCCTTTTCTTCCGTTCCTTTGCCTTTTATTATTAAATGGAGTATATTATAATTCTCTGGGTGGCGCATTCTTCTCTAGGTGCCGTCTCCGCTTCGAAGGTTGGCAATCATCAAAGCGATTTTTACTTTTGAGAGTGCGGCTCTAAATAGTTCGTTGTTACTACATCCAAACTATGCCCTAAGATTCTTCACCAATGAGTTAAATCAGCTATCAGCTTCCGATAAATCTTTTTCCTGGATTTTACTTACATAATGAAGTGGAGTATTAGATATTTATCTCCTCTCGTCACATGTCCCATATATCTCTTTCCCAGAAGTACTTCTCTTTCCTTATGCATACGTCTGTCTCATTACCTCTACGTTGGTTATTCTATTTACCCATGAGATCTTCAGCACTCTTCGGTACATCCACATCTCGAATGTCTCCGGTCTTCTCACGTCAATTTTCTTCAGTGTCCACGCTTCCATCCCGTAGTATAATACGGATAGCACATAGCACCTCATAGCATGACCAAAAAAATATTCAAGTTTGCGAGTTCTTACTGTTCTGATGACTTCCCGTAATTTATCCCCTCCAATGTATAACAACTTCGTTACGAACTCTATCCACCCAACTTATTCGTAGGATCCTCCGATACACCAAGGTTTCAAAGGCTTCCAGGTTTTTGAGAAGGGTATCCGTTAAAGTCTAACCTTAGACACCATACAAAAGAGTACACATTCACATAAGTACGGTGTTCCATCGAACATTTTCTAGCACTACCTTATATCAGTTCTTGAAAAAGTCCCCGCGAAAATCTTTGATACGGGGCCCCTGTGGGGCTAGCTACGCCACTGCTGCTGAGAAAGAATGTATGATTAAAGAATTTTATTTTTACATTATAATAATGACCTCTCAGTACATGTCAAATGTGTCGAGTGTTCTTTTAATGGATATTTTGATTCGGTATGTATGTTTATGGTATTGTTCTTAATGCGCATAAGTCCAATTTTCAAAATTTTTGTTACAATTTTTTTTGTTTCTCATAGAGTATCTATGAATATAGCCGAACTTATATACTCCCTAAAACGACCCTCAGTTCTAACTGCAAGACGCAAGAGTCTCGCAGGCTTAGTCTTGTTCTTGCTCAAGTCTTGCACGGTAAGTCTTGGTCTTGGTCTTGCTAAAATTAGGCGGTCTTGGTCTTGGTCTTGCGAAAACGCAAGAACAAGACCAAGACCGATTTTGGGCAACACTAGGGCTCTCTACCCAATAATATGTAGGTATGATAATGATAACGTTTATCCATAAATTAAGAATAATTAATTCGTACCGCGTATGTGATCAGGACCCTAAATTCCTGTCCCGAGAATACATCAGTAGATTGGCTTCAAGTATTGCAGGGGCGGGCAACGCACGAACGAACAGAATGAGGCTGGCCAGGCAGTGACTGTCACTGGTACTCGATATCACAACATGATCTTTTTGCCTAAATTGAATGGTACGCCAACCAATTCAATAACTTTATTAGACATTTGTTGGTCGCGTACCCTCTTGTTTTGATTCTCATAATTGGCTCCCCAGATCGCGTGATTTCTTTTAGACCATTGGATTTCTAAGGAGTGTGAAGTTGGGGGTTGCTGGACGAAGACACTACCCCGAACAAACAAACTTAAACTTTTTTCATAAACTTTATTCTTATAAGGTTAAATGTACAATTTCAATTACGTCGACCGACATTATCGTTATGATAGGTGAAGGTGACCCATATCTCGGTAACTATATCCCCTGACTACGCGCGACAGAGTGCAACGAACACAAAAGATGTCTCAGGTACTCGAACTTCCTATTTATATCTATTATATTAAAAACAATGCCCATATGTATCACCATATATGGTTATACTATACGTATTTCAATAATGACGTGTGCTTTGTTTGCAGTCTTTCGAATGAGTTGAATACTTTGAACTTTGCTACTGTCGTAATGAATTATACAAATTGCAACTATAATATTGACCTTATTTTTATAACAAATAAATTAGGAAAATTCCGTGAGGGTTGTCGTGTACCATCACAGGAGTATTTAAAATCAAAGGTCTATACCAACAAACCTACAGCCACCTGTGCATTGAAAGCTATTCTGAAGCTATTTTCTTGTGGCATTTTTGTAATTAACTATTTTTAATGGGAAATAAGCCACAATATTTTGACAACGGCATCAGATTTGGAGTCGAAACGTTAATAAAATCATTTTTTTTTTAGTAAAATTGTGGCTTATTTCCCATTAAAAATAGTTAATTGGAAGTTCAATGCTGCATTAACAAAATTAACAAAATTCAGCCACATCTGATCAAAATACCAAAATTTGACAAAAGAGTGCTATGCGTCATCAAAGTTTTAAAGGCCATTTGCCTGCTATTATAATCTATATGTATACAGTGAAGACGTTTGAGTTGGAATAAATTTATGTTCTCGAGAATGGGCAACTTTGGAGGGAAATCCCAAAACAGGTCGATTTTTACTTTTTAATTATTATTTTTTGGCATACTAGTGACGTCATCCATCTGGACGTGATGACGCAATCGACGATTTTTTTAAATGAGAGTAGGTATCATGTGATCGCTCATTTGAAAAGTTATTTAATTATCTATTCAATAATATAATCAATCACATAATAATTATTTATAAAGGGTGGCCAAAAAAATAATTTTTCAATTAAACAAATTGATGCAAAAAGAATATATTGTAATTTATTTAATTCAAAAAACCTTTTTCTGCTGTGAAAAAACAGAAAAAAATGTTATTTGACAAATAAATATTGTTTTTCGCCTAAATTCAATGTTAAAGCCGCCACCCACCTGTCTTTTACCAGTTTGATCATTTAATTTTAATTTAAGAGAAAAGCAATGTTTCTTTGTGAAATAAACTTTTTTTCTGGTTTCCGACAGCAGTAAAATGTATTTTGAATTAAATAAATTGCAATATATTCTTCTTTTTGCATCAATTTATTTAATTCAAAAATTATTTTTTGGCCATCCTGTATAAATATTTATATTAATGATTACATTACTGAATAGAGAATTAAGTAACCTTTCAAATGAGCTATCACACGACCCCTACTCTCATTTAAAAAAAATCATCGATTACGTCATCACGCCCAGATGGATAACGTCACTAGTATCAGATACAGTATGTCACTGTAAGTTGTATCCATATGAAAAACTTTTTTATTATTAATTCTACGAGAAAAAGTTATTCTTCATAAAAAGCTATGCATGGTCCAAAACCTAAGATTTAACCATCAAATATCATATTTTTTGAATAATATACGAGGTATGTCAAAAAGTTTGAATTTCACTCAAAAGTAAAGTAGCTTTATTTTTCACAATATTGAAAATTGCTATTATGAAAAGTTGTTTGGAATTAAAAACTATATTCTAGTATGCAATTACATCCATCTGATTAAAAAAAAATTTTTTTTGAAAAATTATGGATAACTAACATTATTTTCAGTTATTTCAATTCAGATAACTCTTTTATTATTAATTTTACGAAAAAAAGTTATTCTTAATAAAAAGTTCTGCATGGTCTAAAACCTAAAATACAACCATCTTATGTCTAATTTTATCAATTTTATATGAGGTATGTCAAAAAATATGAATTTCGGTCAAGAGTAAAATACATTTATGTTTCACAATATTGAAAATTGTTATTATGAAAAGTTATTTCGAATTAAAAACTATGTTTCAGTATATAATTACATCCTTCTAATTGAAATATTCTAAACTATAAAGGTACTTTACTTTTGATCTAAATTTATCTTTTTTGACCTACCTCGTATAAAATTGATACTATTTGATATAAGATTGTTTTATTATATGTTTTAGACCATCCAGAACTTTTTATTAAGAATAACTTTTTTTTGTAAAATTAATAATAAAAGAGTTATCAGAATTGAAATAACTGAAAATAATGTTAGGTTATCCATAATTTTTCAAAAAAAAAAATCAATTAAAAGGATGTAATTGCATATTAGAATATAGTTTTTAATTCCAAACAACTTTTCATAATAGCAATTTTCAATATTGTGAAAAATAAAGCTACTTTACTCTTGAGTGAAATTCAAACTTTTTGACATACCTCGTATAACATTCATAAACTTTGATATCTTATGGTTGAATATTGGGTTTTGGACCATGCAGAACTTTTTATAAGGAATAAATTTTTTACGTAAAATTAATAATAAAAATGTTTTCCATATGGATACAACTTACAGGGACATACTGTATATACCAAAAAATCATAATTTAAAAATAAAAATCGACCTGTTTTGAAATTTCTCTCCAAAATTGCCCATTCCCGAGAAAATGAATTTATTCCAACTCAAACGTCCTCACTGTATAACTCTATCCTATTAGTCCAGGAACCGAAGCTTTTCACCTCGCAAATTTTACAGAATGGATCGATTTGCTCGACTTGCTTGAAAAGTAGTGGATTGTCCAAGGATCAAAATCTATATGATGCCAAAAGGCGCTTTTACTATGGGGGTGGTTGCCACCCCATCTCGGGGGTGGAAATTTTTTATTATATTTTGACCGTAAAAGTTAATAAAAACGTTCATTCTAAGCAAAAAATGTTCTATACATTTTTTTGATAAAATTAATAGTTTTCGATTTATTCGCTACTGAAAGTGTTAGTTTTATATCGAAAACATCAATGTTTTTCGATATAGGTACTCATTTACTATTCACTCAATTTTTGCTGCAGAAAAAAATTTTTTACACCAAGTTGTTGGTAATTAAATAGCCTACAATTTAATATTTAAACATTTTTCCTATCTCTGATAATAATCTTTCTATTCTGAAGAAAATGGCATTTTTTACCAACCTACAAAAATTCGTTATTCGCTTTTAACTCTATTTTTTTTAAAACTAATCATTAGAAGCCAGTCAAACTTCTAGAGTCTATTAATAATACATAAATAAAGAATACTAAATAAGGTCAATGACTAAAAACACCGCTAACTTACATTGTTGTGCTTCCAATTAGATTTCTCCATTTTTTTTTTCAAAAAAATATATTGATTTTTTAACAGTAACTTTTTTATTTTTTATCTCAGAAAGTTTGATAAAACAGTATTTTGTAGAGTTTTACAATATCTATAAGGGTATTAATATTAAATCCTTTTAAAAACCTCAGTCGCAAAAAGAGGTGACTTTGAAAGGGTTAGTAAAGGTGGTTTTTTCATGTTATTACAAGATTTAATTGTCAATAGCTCACTCAATTTTTACCACAGAATAAATTTTTGCAAACCAATTTCCTGGGAATTAAATAACCTATAATTTCATATTTAAACAATTTTTCGTATCTTTGATGCTAATCTCTCTATTCTGAAGAAAAAGGCATTTTCACCAAACTACAAAAATTCGTTATTCGTTTTTAACTACATTTTTATAAAAACTAATCTTTCTAAGCTAGTCAGACTTCTAGAACCTATCAATAGAACATAAATAAAGAAGACCAAGAAAGGTCAATGACTAATTTTAATTAGGGTGGTAATTAGGATGTTGTTTCCGATCACTTTTTCGTTGAAAAAAATAGGGACTGACATTCTTTTCATTATAAGTTGCTTAGTTTTTGAGCTAGAGTTTTTTTCGTATTTCTGTTGATAGATATTTTTAAATAATTTAAATTAGTTTGAACAAGTTAATCTCGAAAAATGCATAGTTTATCCGTCTTTTGACTTTAAAACTACAATATCTAGCATTTGACGAAGAAGAGCTTACATATAATAAAGTATAACTCGATTACTATTGGTCTTAAAGAAAAATAAATAAACCGTTTTGTTTATTTTTTCAAAAGGTACATTTGTGTTAAGTAAAGTTGTTTTGATAAAACGAAAACTTTTTAAGTTATTAGCAGAAAACTGATTAAGAACATTGATTTTTTCGATATAAAACTAACACTTTCGATAGCGAATAAATCGAA
This sequence comes from Diabrotica virgifera virgifera, assembly GCF_917563875.1. NCBI lineage: Eukaryota > Metazoa > Arthropoda > Insecta > Coleoptera > Chrysomelidae > Diabrotica > Diabrotica virgifera. The sequence goes on from NC_065448.1 coordinate 74,032,679, forward strand.
AACTATTAATTTTATCAAAAAAATGTATGGAACATTTTTCGCTTAGAATGAATGATTTTACCAACTTTTGTGGTCAAAATATAATAAAAAAATTCCACCCCCAAGATGGGGTGGCAACCACCCCCTTGGTAAAAGCGCCTTTCGGCATAATATAGATTTTGATCCTTGGACTATCCACTACTTATCCTCAAATTTTCAAGCAAATCGATACATTCTGTAAAAATTGCGAGGTGTTGTCCTATTTTAAGCTTCATTACTTGGACTATATGTGTTTTATGATTCAATCAAAAATTCTAATCTAAAGAAAAATACAGTATTTTGTATTCTATTAAAATCTTGTGTAATATTGTGGAACACCACCCTTTATATCCTTGATTTGATATTAATTTTTTTTCTAGGTATGTACACTTCAACTAGCAAACTACAAAGGCCTTCATAAAACGGTGAGCAAAGTTATTCTTTCTATTTATAGATATAAACGCAGTGCAATTTTCTTTGCCTGTAATCACATAATTAATAATTAGGAATGCAAATGTAACCTAATATTTGTTTTCCGTCGACCTCTAAGCTATGAGTTATAATTTACGTCCATATTTCAAGAGTGCATGACTTTTTTTATCCAAACATTTGGGTCGCAATCACTCTTTGTCTCATGACTACGAATAATATTGAAAAATGTGTGTCCGGCTTTGATACAATTAACGCAGTTGGAATTTGGTAATCCATCGACAATTTTTTGTAGGAACAGCTCATCATGTTGAATTTTTAAATTATGCAGCGTGTGAAGTATTTTTTTATTGAAACATTTACCGCATCCACCATGATATAATTAGGAAATACAGTGTAGGTATACAATTGGAATACAGTAGAAACCCGCAAATCCGAACCCCCCTTATCCGAACGTTCGGCAAATCCGAACCAACAGAAAGTGAAAAAAAAATTAAAAATTCAAGACAAAATCTTAAAAACATGATTATTATACAGAGTAAAAGCAGAAAATTTAACAATCTGGGATTAATAGGTCTTTGACTCACTCACTTTTTTCTGATGCATGGAGGTGTAGCGAATTGTCTTTTTGGCATCCGCGTGTGCCACTCGATATGACAGGGAAACTTCTTCCTATCTTTCTTCATCTTCATTAGGGTTGCCTTGAGGTTAAACCAAGTCTACAATGTCTTCATCCGTAAATTCTTGGTGCCCATTGTCGTCAGCTTCAATCCATTCTGTAATTGCACTTTCTTCTTCGTTTTCTCATCCTGTTGTACGACTTCTAGGTCATTTTGTAATGGATCGTGGAAAAATGGAGCTTCTTCAAATTGTAAATCTAGCCAGCCAGTTCGACTAAACACAAACAATGACACTGGCTCTGCATCAGTGACATCAATATGAGATAGGTGGAAGAGGAAGAGAGTGAGACAGGTGCAGCGACTCAAAATCAATTATTCAAAGCGACGAAACAAGCTTTGAATTGTTAGTTAGGCTAACTTTCGGATAATCCGAACTTTTCGGAATCCGAACAATTAGTTCGGATTTGCGGGGTTCTACTGTACTTCAAATTTTATAATACATACAAACCTTTTTTATTTCTGTCCTTGATGTGGAATCTTTAGCCACGTAATTAGTAACGAGTAATGTGTAGTGTGTGTGTTGAGTAATTATTGTCTTGATACTTAGTAAAGTCGACTTCATTACCTTTACAAAGATACGCCTATTGTATCAGTTCGTCCGCGGTTCCATTTGTATTGCACGTTTTGTTCTAAAGTTGACATTACACCTTTAGATATAATGGTATAGGCGTATAGCTGCTGTTTTTACCACAAGTTGGGAACCGCTGACGAAGAAAGAAGACGCAGAAGAAGAAGAATGACAAAATCAACAACAAAATTATTTACGGCTTTTATAAATATTCAAATCTGTTTCCCAGATTTATATTGCACGTTTTTTTCTAAAGTTGACATCACACCATTAGATATAATGGTATAGGCGTGCAACTGCTGTTTTTACCACAAGTTGGGAACCGCTGACTTAGAACAATTTGTTTTATTTCCTTTGTAGTCCCATACACAAGTTCGCAGATACGAGTAGGTTTTGTACCTTTCACGCATTTGAGACTAATGAAATTCAGAAGGGGGATAAAAAATTCATGATACAAAAATATATCCCTGGTGGAACAGAGCACTGAAATTTAGGACCTCGAAAGTGCTCCCCATACTGCATAAAAGTAAGGTTTCCGTTAGTCTGAGGTTAACACGTAGAGAAAATATATATGGCGAAGGTTTTAAAATCGGTAGATTGCTAGATCGCAAAATTTTCACCAAGAATTCGTGATGAAGGTAAACACGCTGTGTACTCTTTACTTTATCACTTTTACGATGATAAAAATACTCTGTTAACGCGTAAGACAATCATTTTATTTTAAATATAATAATGAAATTCTCTTTCTGTTTGACCTTATTTTCTTTTTTGTATATTTCTTTCGGCTTTTTAACTCATCACATCATTTACATGACTTATCTTGCTTTTATGTTTATACGATGTAGTAGAATTCTATTATTTTAAATATTGTATTTCTATTAATAGGTCTGGATCCCGCGTATGAAAAAAGTTGATTAATAGCAAGCTGAAAATTTGTTAATAGCTTAAGGGTGTCTAGTCAGATAAACTTTGATATATGGGAACACTGGAACAGGGTCAGTTTTAATTGTGGAAAAGGTTAAAAATTTGGAACGGCCAGACCACGAAAACGGTACATTTATTTTTTCCGACAGAATAGACTTAAACTCTCCGAACAGAGATTAAACTCTCATGCAAAAATCAGACTGCTATTTATCACCTGTCATAATTTCTGTCATTTGACATATTCTACATGTTCCACTCATTAAAACGCCCATTTGGTGATAAGTAGGAGTCTGATTTTTGCATGAGAGTTTAATCTCTGTTCAGAGAGTTTAAGTCTGTTCTGTGGGACAAAATACTTGTGCCGTTTTCGTGGTCTGACCGTTCAAAATTTTTAACCTGTTCCACAATTAAAACTGCCCCTGTTCCAGTGTTCCCATATATCAAAGTTTGTCCGACTAGACACCCTTAAGCTATTAACAAATTTTCAGCTTGCTATTAATCACCTTTTTTTTCATACGCGGGATCCAGACCTATAACTCACAATAATTATTGGTCCGAGAGCTGTTAAACATTTTTGAGTAGGTATTTTAGGCAATCTGAAAATTTTTCAGGTAACTCTTCCATGATAGTCTAATACAAAAATGCTGGTCTGGCTGGAGGGTAGCGGTTATTTTCCCTATAAATCCCCCTCAAATTAAAAAAAAAAAGTAAAAATTAACCAGCCAGGCGATTTGCGAGAGATTTTAACTCTGCAAGATGCTTGCATGGGCGCCCCAGGATTATTTTCAGGGGGTGCATCTGAACTTCAGAAGATTGCATCTGAATCTGTACATACTATTAACCAGAATAAAATATACAATTATACATGCATACAGTTGAGTCCGGGAATCTTTACCCGTGCGTCATCATTTAAAGCATACCAAATAAGTCGATGATGAGTCGAAAATTGAAATTTACTAAACGCAACAGCAAGTCATAAGTGACTTGCTGTTGCGTTTAAGAATATTTGAGCGCTAAATACCAAGGAAGATATTTGGACCAACCCATTGCAGCGATGGTTCGTGGAGAATTAAAATGAACTACGAGCTGGATGAACTAATGCAGGGCGCAGATATTGTTAGATTTGTAAAGTCACAAAGACTAAACTGGCTTAGTCACCTAGAAAAAATGCCAGATAATCGAGCTGTAAAAGTATTCCAGAGATGAAAGCCCCAAGGAAATAGAGCAAGAAGAAGGCCCCGTAAAAGATGGATAGACGACGTAGAGGGGATCTTAAAACCATGAACATCAGGCAGTGGCGAAGAAAAATATCCGACAGGGCAGAATGGAAGAAGATTTTTATTATAAGACAGCTTGAAATCAAAAGTTTTCAGTGTTTTATTGTTAGGTTTAAAATAGTTATTTTCCTAACAAGTGCAGAAAGTCATACTTTTCCGCACGCGACTGCAGTTTGCCGAACGACGCGAAGCGGGAGTTCGGTAAGCAGTCGAGTGCGGAAAAGAGACTTTCTGCAAGCGTTAGGAACAATATTTTTTCTACGAGTCTTTAAAAAATGACCAAATCTTAATCAATTAATTTAATTAATATGAAAATACATACACAAATTAATTCTTTGACAAGGTTGTCAAAACCAAAGTTTCAGCATAATAGGTTAGCATGACGACGATCTTGCTTTCCATTACTACGATTCAAAACCACTGTTATTGTCTACTGATTTGACTTTCGAATATAATGTCAAAATTATTTTATTTCATCGAATTCTCGCGTTAATTTCATTAAAACATGAGCACAATAAGATATATTTGAAATAAATTAGTAAATAATATCTAAATATTAGTTTATTGCATGTATTATAATTACTTTAAGGCCATATTAACATATCTAAATTAACACGCGTGCGGAAAAGTAAATCGCGTGGGGAAAAGTAAAACACGTGCGGAAAAGTAACACGCGTGCGGAAAAGTAAAACTTTCTAAACTTAAATGCGTGCGCGAAAGTAGACATTTTTGCACGCTCGTAGAAAAATATGTTTACCTGTTCTCATGTGTAAACATCACTTTCAGCCAGAACTGATAATAAAAGTACCTAAGTGTAACTTTATCTACAGAAATCTGAATATATAAATTATGAGAGTTTTCTGTGAAAGTTTTTGGATTAATTTCACCCGTATACGCTTTGAAACAAGTTTTAACTGTATCAAATGCGACGATTCCCTTCGGGAATGGCCAGGAAAGTTTCTGCGTCCTGTTATATAATTTTTTAATAAAGTTTATGTAAATAAATTTAAATTTCAAACTAGTTTCATACAACTCGGCGACTCCTTTGTTCTATTATATTATAAAGGTATGCATATAGGCCACAGGTAAATACAAACACTCTATAAATACAATTTGGATTCATTAAATATTCACCGAAGCTGCCTACACCTCCTGCCTGCATCTCTCGCATACTTGACGTGGAGTAATAATTGATAAATTGAGAAATATGTTCATGGCGGTGAGATTGTAAGGAAAGCGATGAAGGCGGACCTAAAAGATTGCCATGGCGGAAGATGTACTTCTATAGGGCGTGTCTGAGACGATTGATTACATACGATAAGTGTATTATAATGAAATTTCTAGCTTAACATTCTCCTATTCTACTCTAATATTCCAATGGTAAACAGTGCCTGCTTAATGATAGTCAATAATACAATTGAGTGCCGTTAGTTTCATAGTTATTTAGCAGCGATATTAGACTTTAAAGTGCCCTCGTTACGCAACTAGTGAACCAAATACTATACCATACGTTCAGTAGAAGTACTAAAAGTGCATTAATTATCATGAAACAGGCATGAAAAAGAGAAAAATCAAATGAGCAGCCGTCATCCTATTTAATGAATCACCCGTCAAATTTGAGAAACCACTTCAAACCTAGAGTTATCAACGGTGAATTGGTGATCTATGTTTTCGGCTCTGTTGATGGGTGTTAACGCCACCACTTAGATTTTACTTATTATTTAGACATTTGAGAAAATGGCATACACTTTTTCTAGCTTAGGTCTAAATTCTAGATCATCTCCCTACATCATAATTTGTGATGATATATTAAAAACATTTTCTCTGCTATATTCTTTCTTTGAGAAAGCTGTGGAAGGCACCTCGGATGGTATAAACGCGCAATGTATAAATAACCTGCAATAGGGAACGAGGGACTTGTTGTAACAGGAGTAACACGGCTTTTTCATAGGTTATTTGACCGCTGTTAACTAATTTAGCTGGCTCAATCTTATTCTCTTATCGCCCTGCAAATGACACCGTCTAGCCAGTCATCCTCCAATAGTTGCAAATAGTAGTTTTGTGCACGAGCTTCAATTTGATGAGTTAATATAAAATTTGACACTCATAAAATTTTGGTTATCGCTATTGTTTTAAATGGAAATGAAACTTTTGGTGTTCATTTCTTTTCTAAATTTAGTTATTTTTTTATGTTGCTTAACAATTTTACGATTAGGAAGATATTTTTACAGTTATTTTAATAAATATACAAAATTGTGCTACGGGGTATGTTGTATCAAAACGTTGGAGCTTGTTGTAATATGGCTTCGTATATTCTGAAGTGAGCTGAAATATATTTTGGATTAATTCCCATTTTTTTTTATTAACTCCCAGTATATTTACAATCTGTCACATATATAATATTGAAGGACAATAAGTAAATGGTCGGATATTTACATTGGACATGTAGGAAATATTTCTAGTGAATTATTTCCTTTACATAATTAACCTATTTATTTAAAACCGTTATTTGTTTGTTATTCTGAGTACTTTTAGTTAAACCTGCTTATCAGGTCCGTTGGTTTAAATTTTTTTAAGCGGCGCACCTCACCTACGGTGTTAAATAGATCACTCGCGAGGGGGTTCACATGCGTATTCGCTCTATCCCGATATTATTCACTATGTCGTTTTATTTCACTTTTGATGGTGGGGATTTCCAAGTCTCTTTCTATTACTGTATTTGGCACGTACCAGGGGGCATTGACTATTATTCTTAAAACCTTATTTTGGAACCTTTGAAGTATTTCTAAGTTTGAATTTGACGCTGTGCCCCATATGTCCAGATTGGTTTTAGAATTGATTTATATACAAGTATTTTGTTTTGAATGGTCAGTTTTGATTTCCTGCCGGTAATCCAGTATAGTTGCTGCAGTCTAAGTCCTAGTTGTTTTCGCTTGTTGAATATATGTGTCCGCCATGTGAGGCGTTTGTCTAGGTGCATGCCTAAGTATTTCACACTATCAGCTTGTGCTAATTGGCTGTTATTTAGGTTCACTGGTGGACACTGATCTCTTTTCATCGTGAAAGTAACGTGTATTGATTTGGATTCATTCGCTTTTATTTTCCACTTTTTAGCCATACTCCTATTTTGTTCAAGTTTGTTTGTAGGTTTCTTGTAGCTCCTGCAGGATTGTGATGGGAGGCTAGTATTGCTGTATCATCAGCAAATGTTGATACTGTTGTTTGTTGTGTAGTGGGAATGTCTGCCGTGTACAATAAATATAATATTGGGCCCAAGGTACTACCCTGTGGTACTCCAGATTCTATGTGGTAGATGTTAGTATATTCAGACTGCTGTTTTACTAAGAAAAATCTGTTAGTTATGTATGATTTTAATAATGGATAGAAGTTGTGAGGTAAACCTTTTTTTATTTTATACAATAGTCCAGGATGCCACACCTTATCAAAAGCTTGGCTAATATCTATGAATGCGGCTGAACAATACCTTTTCTTTTCTAAGTCATTGCTAATTTGTCTAACGACTCTGTGGACTTGTTCTATTGTGCCATGTTTTGCTCTAATTCCCATGAAGATGCGAAAACTGTTTTACCAATGTGCCGTGAAGCTCAGTGCTAAGCAACTTCTTTCTTATTGGTATCAAAATTATAGAGTTGGTCCAGATTGGGTTCAAAATGTTATGCGTAGAAATTTACATTTATATTTAAGAACACCGGAAGCCACGCTATTAAGTCGAGCAACATCTTTGAAAAGGAGCAATGTTCTTATTTTCTTGGAAATATACCAAAAAACTCAAATTATCGTACTGTTATAACCTGCCCCAATAGATGTTACAACTAGCCCCAAGCGTGGGGTAAGTTGTAACAATGCACTTTTTTTCGTAAAATGCTAGTTGATTAAAAAATACCAGTCTTTTTAACTTTTTTCAGTTCAACTTGATTCGGAAAGAGTTAAACTAGCGTTGAGTGTTTAATTAGTGATAATTGTGAAAATAGCTGTCAAGATATATTTGATTTTATGAAAATTGTTACAACTAGACCCCTCCTCCCCTACGCTGATGACACGGTCATTCTGGCAAATAATGCTGAAGCACTGCAACGCCTAATGGACCGAGTAACTACAGCCTGTAGATAATTTGGAATGAAATTAGACACAAAGAAAACAAAAACGATGGTCATCAGCAAGCAACAAAACAAAAGGGTGAAGGTCAATGTCGACGGAAAAAACAGATCTGGAAAGAGTAACAAGAATAACGTACCTAACGTACTCTGGAAAGAGTAACCTTGATGAAACTTCGGACCACTCACTAAAGATCAGAACACGTCTGGAAAAGGCACGTACTAGACCAGGACTAATCTGTAAAAAAACGTGTATTTTTGGATGTGAGAGGTGGCATTCAGATTTTTGCAGATAAAGTTAGGTGACACCTTCAGTAATAATAATTATTGACTTATGCTCCTTCTCAAATATGCCCGGAACATTAATAAAAAAATTAAAATATTTAAACATTTCGAAAAACATCGATTTTTTTCTGCTTTCTTTGCTTATAACTTTAAAACGGTTCGTTTTGGAACAAAGTCGTACGGAAATAAAATAAAGATAATTGAATTTTGTATGATATACGACTGGTCACAAATGTCTTCAGGTATTACCTTTTCTGCAATATAGCAATAAATACAAAATAAGGGGGCAAAATACGCTTGTTGTTATTCAATGTTTCTTAACCACTTTGGTGGCACTTAGAACTTAGTAATTCGCTTAGAAAATTCTTATAACCTACTTAAATGGTCTACCAAATTTCATTAAAATCGACTTAACAGATTTTGCATAATAAATTTGCAATATAAATGTTTGTAAAAAAGTTCAAATTTTTTAAAAACTTTCTGAACAAAAAGTAGACCATTTAGAAGTTGGCTAATTTTTTTACATATAAAGAGGTGCTCTACCTATCTAATACACTTTACAGAATTAAAATCAGATTATTTAAGGGGCCTCAGCAATGTTTTAAAATTATAAACAATTTTTGGCTTATAAACAAATAACCTTGTTTAATAATAAACAATTAATTTTTAGCAATGCAAATAATTTTTTTTTGTTCTGATTCTGGCCTTGATTTATATATAACCTTTAGCCACGTAATTACTAGACCAGGACATTTAGCACTAAAAACCCCCGAATAAATAAATTTTTAAATACAGCACCTAGAGACTTGTAGTTTTTTGCATTATGTTCGGGATAACATCAGGAAAAAAGGCTACTATTCAAAAATGGGTGAAAATGCATAATTGCACTGTAAAGTGCAAAAAATGCATCCAAAATTGCATAAATATAAAAATAAAGTCAAAATCAGTATACTAAGGAACAAAATTTATTATGTGGAGGGTGTTCGGGGTCACTGAATACGATTACGCCATCAGAATTGATCACCGGATCACCTGGTGCCCAAGGTCACGGCAAGAGACGTCATCTTCTGGAGTTTCGATGGTTTTCGGCATTAAATCGATGCAAACGGATTAGTCACGGGTTTTAGGGGTCGCTAAATACGAATATGATATCAGAATTGACCTCCGGAGTACCTGGTGCCCAGGGTCGCTACTAAGGCACGTCATCTTCTGGAGTTTAGAGGGATTTTAGTACTAAATTGATGTAACTGGACTACCCGGGGGGTTTTTGAGATGATTAAACACGAATATGCCATCAGGGCAGACCTTAGGATTACCTGGTGCCCAAGGCCACTGTAATGGACGTCATCTTCTGGAGTTTCGAGGGCTTTCGGTAACAAATTGATGCAAACTGATTACTTACGGGTTTTTGAGATCGCTAAACACGAATATGCCATCAACACCGACTCCCTGTGCAACTGGAGCCAAAGCTCACTGCAAGGGGCGTCCTCTTCTGAAGTTTGAGAGATTTCGACATTAAATTGATAAAAATGGATTACTCGGGGGTTTTTGAGTCGTTAAACACAAATTTGCCAACAGAACAGACCTCTCGATCACCTGGTGCCCAAGGTCACTGCAAGGGGCGTCATCTTCTGGAGTTTCGAGAGATTTCGTTATTAAATTGATGCAAACGGATTACTTACGTGTTTTTGAAGTTGCTAAACACGAATATGATATCAGAATTGAACTTCGAAGTATCTGGTGACCAGGATCGCTACTAGGGCACGTCATCTTCTGGAGTTTTTAGGATTTTTGGTACAAACTGGATGCAAATGGATTACTCGGGGGTTTTTGAGGTCGCTAAACACGAATATGCCATTAAAACAGACCTACAAAACACCTGGTGCCTAGGGTCACGTCAAGAGACGTCGTCTTCTGGAGTTTCGAGAAATTTCGGCATTAAATTGATGCAAGTGGATTACTGAGGGGTTCTTGAGGTCGCTAAATACGAATATGCAATCAGAACCGAATCCCGGAGGACCTGGTGCCCAAGGTTATTGCTAGGGGAGTCATCTTGTGGAGCTTCGAGAGTCTTCGACACTAAATTGATGCAACCTCAAAATTCCAGAAGAGGACGTCCCTTGCAGTGACCTTGGGCTCCAGGTGCACAGGGGCTCGGTTCTGTTGGCAGTTAAATGCCGAAAACCCTCGAAACCCCAGAAGATGACGTGCCTTAGTAGCGACCCTGAGCACCATGTACTCTGGAGGTCAATTCTAATGGCCTATTCGTGTCTAGCGACCCCAAAAACCGTCCAGTAACCCATTTGCATCAATTAAATGCCGAAAACGCTCGAAACCCCAAAAGATGACGTGCCCTAGTAGCGACCCTCAGCATCAGGTACTCCGGAGTTCATTTCTGATAAATTCGTGTGTACCGACCCCAAAAAACCCGTGAGTAATCCGTTTATTGTAATACCGTAAATTTAATGCCGAAAACACTCGAAACTCCATTAGATTACGCGCCTTATTAGCGATCAACATTAGGTGCAGATTAGCACCAGGTACTCCAGAATGAATTCAATTCTGATGGCATATTCATATTTAGCGACCCCAGAAACCCGTAAGTAATCCGTTTGCATCAATTTAATACCGAAAGCACTCGATACACCAGAAGATGACGTCCCTCGCAGTGACCTTGGGCACCAGGTAATCCGGTGGTCTATTTTGATAGCATATTCGTGTTTAGCGACCTCAAAAACCCCCGAGTAATTCGTTTGCACTAATTTAATACCGAAAGCCCTCGAAAGTCCAGAAGATGACGTCCCCTGCAGTGACCTAGGGCGCCAGGTAATCCAAAGGTCTGTTTTGATGGCATATTCGTGTTTAACCACCTCAAAAACCCCCCGAATAGTCCAGTTGCATCAATTTAGTGCCGAAATCCCTCGAAACTCCCGAAGATGACGTGCCTTAGTAGCGACGCTGGGCACCAGGTACTCCGGAGGTCAATTCTGATGGCATATTAGTACTTAGTGACCCCTAAAATCCATAAGTAATCCGTTTGCATCGATTTAATTCCGAAAACCTTCGAAACTCCAGAAGATGACGTCTCTTGCACTGACCTTGGCCACCAAGTGATCCGGGGGTTAGTTCTGATTGCGTAATCGTATTCAGTGACCCCAAAAACCCCCCAAATAATAAATTTTGTTCCTTAGTATACTGATTTTGACTTTATTTTTATATTTATGCAATTTTGGATGCATTTTATGCACTTTACAGTGCAATTATGCATTTCCACCCATTTTTGAATATTAGACTTTTTTCCTGGCGTCATCCTGAACATAATGCAAAAAACTGCAAGTCTCTAGGTGCTGTATTTAAAAATTTATTTATTTTGTGCTAAATGCCCTCGTCTATACATATAAAATTATTATTCGTTCATAAATACAAAATTGTCCAGTATACACTTAAAAATAAAGAATAATAAAAAACAAAGCTTACAAATAACAATGTCTACTTACTATGTTAATAAATACAACTATGCTAATTTTTTTTTCTTTTTTCACTACGGTAGGAACTAAATCCGATTCATCCTCTCGGAGATTTAGAACCTCTTAGTGATTTTTTTTATTTATTTATTTTTTTTTATTATTTTTATATATATATATTTTGTTTTTTTATCTTTTTATTATTATTTTTTTTAATCTTTTTTTATATAATTTTTTTTTTCGAATATACATAGGTTACAAAAACTTAATGCAAATAATTAAAACCGGTATAATTTGACTTAAACTTTCAAATGCTGTCAGCAGAATTGCTATTTTATTTTTTAGTCTAAAGTTATTCTCGTTCAAAAATTGCAATTTTTCGATATTTTTAATGTACCGCCGCGTTTATCTCGAAAACTATGCATCCTACGAAAAAACTTGTAAGAACATTTTTTGCTTAGAATTACCCAAGAAATACAAAACAAATGGTTTATTTTTCGAGAAATCGATGTTATGTAATTCCTCAAGTTCTTTGTTTATAACAATCTTATCGACACCTGGATCAACTGTTACCCAAAAAATTCGTGTTCTACGGGTCAAAATACATGAAAAAACTTTGTGTAGGTCAATCTAAATAAAGGAGTCCGTAGCACCCCCTCCTGGATACAGCACTAATTTGTTTATAAGCCAAAAAATTGTTTATAACTTTAAAACATTGCTGAGGCTGCTTAAATAATCCGATTTCAATTTAGTAAAGTGCATTAGATAGGTGTAGTGCTTCTTTATATGTAAAAAATTGAAAAATCTTTATATGTTCTAGTTTTTGTTGTGCAAGATTTAAAAAAAAATTATTTTTTAAAAAAAGATTAGATTACAAAATTATTGTGCAAAATCTAGTAAGTCAATTTTAATGAAATTTGGTGCACGGTTTTAGGACATTACAAAAATTTTCTAAGCGAATTAGAAAGGTTCCAAGTGGAACCTACGCGATGGAAAATTATTGAATAAGACAGGCTTGTTTTGCCCCTTTATTTTATATTTTTTGCTATTTTGCAGCAAGGATGTTAAATTAAGACATTTTTAACCAATCGTATCTGATAGAAAATTTAATTATCTTTATTTTATTCCTATACGACTTTGTTCCCAAATGAATAGTTTTAAAGTTATAAGCAAAGAAAGTAGAAAAAAAAACGAAATTTCTTGAAATTTTTAAATATTTTATTTTTTTTATTATTAATGTTCCGGGCATATTTGAGAAGGAGCATAAGTCAATTAATATTAACGAAGGTATCACCTAACTTCATCCGCAAAAATCCGAATGCCACCTCTCACATCCACCTAAAAACAGATCCTTCGTGGTCTATACCGTGTTTTACAAAATGCAAAAAGTTCTATGCAACCGCCAGCTAGATATCTCATTGAGAACTAGAATACTTAAGTGTTATGTTTTCTCCACCTTGCTCTGTGGTGTTGAAGCCTGGACAATGACAGAAGCCACACAAAAAATAATCCATGCATTCGAACTCTGGTGCTAACCTTAAATGCTTAGAATATCCTACATGAGCCATACGATAAATGCGGAAGTGTTGCGGAGGATCAACAAGGATAGAGAGCTTATGCTTACAATAAATGAAGGGAAAACACAATATTTTGGTCACATCGTAAGACATCAAAAGTATGAACTGCTACAACTTATAATCGAAGACAAAATAAATAGCAAAAGTGGGCCAGGAAGAAGACGAAACTCTTGGCTAAAAATCTACGACAATGGACGAATATGACCTCCATACAACTATTCAGGGCAGCTGCAAATAGGATTAAATAGGCAAATGTAATAGCCAACATCCTTAAGGATACGCCACCGTAAGAAGAAGATCTTCTTTCTTCTTTTAGTACTGTGTCCGATTAATGAACGTTGGTGATCATATTGGCAATAATAACTTTGTTTACGGCTGCTCTAAACAGATTAGCGGTAGTTTTTTCATACCACTCCCGGAGATTTCGGAGCCAGGATGTTCTTCTTCGGCCTGGGTCTCTTCTTCTGGTCCGGTATTATGAGGTGTAGAAGGTTATACCTCTTTGCATGTCTCATTACATTACATGGCCGAGATATTGAAACTTTAGAATTTTTATTACCTACTTTTATTATTTCTGCGCTCTTTTTCGATGTAGAACTATTTCATTTCTCATTAGGCCAACCCAACTTGTCAGCAATATTCTTCAATAGATCTAAATTTCAAAAGCTTCCAATTTTTTCATTAGTGTCTCTAATTGATTTTTGACTTGGAGAACCGTTAATGGACGGTACCCGCTATAAGCCATATACCACTCATCGCATTTGCCAAATACTCCTGTAATACTGAGTAGATTGTAAATTAGCTGTAATAAATAAGTAAAAAAAAATAGTGTTTCTGTAAGGATCCAGCTCTCCACGCCATAATTAATGTAGATAATATGTAGCAGCGTACTAATCTGATTTTAAGGGTTAATAAGTCTTGGTCTTGAGGAGCAAAGTGGTCAACCAGTGCATCCTTCCATCATGACATATGGATGTCAAACCTGGACCCTAACCAAGGCAAATATGAATAAACTAGCCACAACAGAAAGAGCAATGGAAAGAGCAATGTTAGGTATACGACTGTCAGATAAAGAGAGGAACGACTGGGTAAGATCAAAAACAAAAGTCGAGGACATAACAACAAAAGTTGCCAAACTTAAATGGAGCTTCGCAGGCTACACTGCTAGACAAAAAGACCAACCTTGGAATGCAACAATACAACATTGGAGACCTTACCAAAGTAAACAACCAAGAGGAAGACCACAGATGAGGTGGGTTGATGATATTAAAAGAGGAGCCGGAACAAATTGGAAATATGTTGCCCAGGATAGAGACCGATGGAAGGAGTTGGGAGAGGCCTATGTCCAAACGTGGACGATAGAAGGCTAAGAAGAAGAAGAAGAAGAAGAAGAAGAAGAAGAAGAAGTCTTGGGCCCATCATTTAAAAAAAATTATTACCTCCTTCATGAGACGTTTTTTATTCAGTTATCATGTTGAGTCGGACGACATTTCTATTTTGTAAAATTTTCGGGGGGGGCCGTTTCGTAAATATAGAGTAGGTATTCTAAATTTTGGTGTGACCGACATCTGGAGTATCCTTAAAAATTTTTCGGACAATATTAGGTACCAGTTAATTGCAAATATTTTTATCAAACAATCCTGCAAAAATCAACTGTAAGGGTATAGTTTTTATGACTCTTTATGATACCCCACTATAGGAGGCGCAATATGGAGTCATAAATGCTGAGTTTGGTTTGCTGGATTTTTTGATAAATATAAATAGTGGAGTCAATGAAGGTTTTCACCTCCGATTTCGTTGAACCTCCATCGATTTTCATGAAAATTGGTAAGTATGTAGAGGATACCTCAAGAAATAAAGGTGACATGGTGCCAACTTGCGCTTTTACCCTGGGGGGGGGGGGATGCCACCCCTTCTCGGGGGTGGAAATTATTTTATTAAAAATAATACCACTAATCGATAGGGGGACAAATTATAAGTAAAATTTGTTATATAAAGTTATTTCAATAAATCAATAGTTTTTAAGTTATTAAAGATCAAAAGTTTTGATTTTTCCTGAAAAAAATCCATGTTTTAAAGCAGTTTTTCATAAATAACTCAAAAACCATAAGTTTCTTCAAAAAAGTTGTTATTACCAAAATCGAAGATAATATAAAAATAAATAAGCTCCTTATTCGAAAAATCCTTTATTACATATACAAAGTGAGTTATATGCAATTGAATGTATATTTTTTTTCCGCGAGTACTCAAATCTTAGTATTCAAGCTTAAATAACAGGAAAACGATGCATTTTGTTGAATATAGATATGAAATATTTTAATAAAGTACTTAAAGGTAACTATCAAAAAGCTATATAAGAAGTCGATAGCATCAGAATTAAGCAAGTTATGATGGAAATAAGAGGTCCCTTTCAGATTTTTTTGGGAAGAATGAAAAATGAAACATACGTCATTTCCACAAAAATTTAAATTTATAGTAACCCATTTAAAACTTTATTTATTTTAACCTGAGTAATAACTTCGACAATTTTGACCGGTTTAGAATGCATATTTTTGAAAAAAAATACGATTAAAAAAAATTAGAATTTTTCAAATTTTCGTGAATTTCATTTTCTTTTGATAATAACTCCAAAAATACTCGATATACTTAAAAAACGGTAGAGAACAAAATTTTAGTTTTAACTTTATTTAAGCTTTTTCTTTTTTTTAATATTTTTTTACGACAAAAAATAACCGAGATAGAAACATTTAAAACCTAAATTTTACTGCGAGAACCATGTAACCGGGCATTTTCACCTTGTATTTAAAAAAAAAATAAAGGAATTAGAAAATTATGTTTAATACAGTGTTACAGAGATTTTACTTAGCTTTGTAACGGTTTTTGGATAAATCTCATATTTCAAAATTTAACGGAGTTATTGTAAAAAACCAATAACATTTTCTTTGAAAATATTTTATAGCGGAGATTTTGTATGTATACAGGTTGTGGGAAGTCCAATTAGTCATTTGTTGTAGGAGATACGAAAAAAGTTTATTTAGGTGAGATTGTAGATCTCACCTTTAGATGAAGTTTATTTAGGCATAGATAATATCAGAATTTAAATACATTTCCAAATATACAGGGCCACCCATATTGACAGGGTGAAACAAAATTATCTTTTGTTTAATGGAACACCCTGTATATTTTTACATTTTTGGATTCTCCTCTATGTTTTATTTCTTAAAATATCAAGTTTTGTGATGTTATACGAAGTAGTTTAAAAGATAATTACGTTTTTATTTTCAAATTTCATAGCAATATTCACCCCCTGTATAATTGTAGTGATTTGACATCAGAAAATCAATTTATGTTCAAGTGATTTTTAATATAATCTATTATTGTTAAAAATTATTAATCTAGCAAAACGTATAATTTTAGCTAATACAGGGTTGGTCGAAACTGAATGAGTGTTTTCTCAAAGTTTGAGAGTATGAGTTTTCTCAAACGGAGCAGCCTGTAATGCCTGTAATGAGCATTGTAATGAAATGCTATTGTATGGCACTTTATTATTTCCCACCCTGTCAGTGAGAACTGAATTTATTTTTGAAATCCCTAATTTATGTCTTTAATTATTTTAAATATTGTAAACGATTAAAAAACAATCAAATTAAATTGAAATGAATAACCAGTGTATATCTTCCACATTTACTTCATATTTAACGTAGCCTGTACCTAGCATTGCACAGATTATTATCCCTGTATAGCAACGATATACCATGAATGTGAATTCATACTTGAGAAATGTCCTATATCCAGTCTCACAATAAAAAGGGATTCCTCAAACATAATATATATGCAGACAAAATCAGCCAAAGTAATTTGCTATATCTAATTAAAGGCCCTACCAAGTTGGTTTTGTTGAATATAGCATGGAAGCACGACGATACTTTAGTGATAAGCGTATTTTTCGTAGTAGCTATAGTATGTTGTTTTATATTATGTATTACCTATATTAAATTAGTTTTAGTATGTTTGGTTTATCTAAAAAAATGTAAAACAAACAAAAATTCTGTTTTTCTTTTAGTTGTTTTTTCGTATAGATATTGATTTATATTGTAGTAAATTGAATTTAGTTTTAGTATGTTCCGTTTGTTTGTAGAATTATATTTGATTAGATTTGCTTTAATTACTAAAATAAATAAATTTTCAATTATATTTTATGTATTTGTGGAAAAGGAAACCTAGCATTAGCGGCCACATTTCTATAACTGCCAATGGTTTTCTATTTTTAGTGGCCGTTATTGTCAGGTTTTACTGTACCAATAATATTTTATTAAATTATGAAATATTATTTAAATAAAAAATTTATAAACTTGATAAAAGAAAGTTTGCTTAGAATTTACTCCTCTATCTAATTATGGGGTTATTTTTAATAAAATAGTGTTCACCCATGAGAAGGGGTAACATCCACCTCCAGGATAAAAGCGCAAGTTGGTACCACATCATTTTTGTTTCTTGAGGTATCCTCTAACTACTTACCAATTTTTATGAAAATTGATGGAGGTTCAACGAAATCAGGGGTGAAAACCTTCAGTGACTGCCTTTTTGGAAATATAAAAGATTAACTTTTTTCGTGATTGTCGATTTGCTAATTTTCTGATTTTTGGTTGCTATAAGGTTTAAAAAATTAATAAAAATTATAAATCATGCACATAAATGTAAAAAAATATTTATTTTACTTAATTAAAAGAGATTGCTTGAGCCAGAATGCTGAAATCTGCATTTTTATCATTAAAAAAAGGTGGATTTCACCCCTAAAATGCCGAAAGCGCAACTTGGTGCCATATCACTTTTGTTTTTTGAAGTATCCTCTAACTAATCAACAATTTTCATGAAAATCGATGAAGGTTCAAAGAAATCGTGGGTGAAAACATTCAGTGACTACACTTTCAGAAATACAGAAGAATAAGGTTTTCGTGATTTTCGACTTGTTAATTTTCGGATTTTTGGTTGCTATAAGGTTTGGAAAATTAAAAAAAAAATGTTATTCATGCACATAAATATAAAAAAAATATTTATTTTTCTTAATTAAACGAGATTGCTTACACCCCTAAAATGCAAAAGCGCAAGTTGATGCTATATATCTTTTATTGATTGAGGTATCCTCTAACTACTTACCGATTTTCATGAAAATCGATGAAGGTTCAACAAAATAGGAAGTGAAAACTTACAGTGACTGCACTTTCAGAAATCTACAAAATAATTTTTAAAAAAGGGGTGTATTTCACCCCTAAAATGCAAAAAGCGCAAGTTGGCACTATGTCACCTTTGTTTCTTGAGGTATCCTTTAACCACTCACCAATTTTTATAAAAATCGATGGAGGTTCAACGAAATCTGAGGTAATAACTCATATCCACCTTCACTGACTCCACTAAAATATATATGCTTCTTTTCATGCGCATTTTTCAGTGCGTCACAAATGGTAGAAAAAAAGATAAGCCTGTGATAATATAAATTTATAACATTTATTCTAACATGACATTTTAGTTAAATCTGACAGTTGTCACGTTTTATTTGCAATTTGGCATAAAAACAAATTAATTGTGTTTACAACAGAAGTGTTTACTTCATTCCACGTTGTTATATCGAAGGTATACAGCCAACTACAGGGTTTACCCTCTTTTTAAAGTTATAGTGTAATTATCAGTAGCTGTCAATAAAACCATATTCTTACTCCGCACTTCAACCATTTATTTACTATTGTCGATTGAGAAGAATCGGAGACAAAAGGGCATTAGAAAACAATTTGATCCTGATATTTACATCGTCCACCCAGTTATCGTCAACGTTGGCGTCAAAATAGGTAATATTGTGAATCGTTTCTAACTTTATTCCATATGCTTTAATGTTAACTGGTTGTAACTCCGTTTTGATGACAACCATAAGTTTTAGCCCACATTTATCACATATTTCGGCCACCTTGTTTATAAATCTTTGCAAATTTTCTTCATTGAAGGCAATCAGCACCACCTTGTCTGCGTTTCTGAGATTATTGACATTGTTTTCTATGATTTTATATCCTGCATCTTCATCTTACATACCTGACATATACCCTATTCCTCGAACATTAGACTGTGTTGGATTATCTCTACAACGAATATTTTATTGTGCAATATATGAAGAACTAAAGCAAATTACATTGTTGTTTATTGGAGTAATTATTAGCGTCATTTACTTTCGTACTTCTTATGTTGTACACTAAAATATTCGTTGTCGTGATAATGCAAAACAGCCGTATTTTCGTGGAATGAACCATACCAATATGCCTTAAAAGAAAAACCTTTAATCAGTGTGTTTTGCCAGTGTTGACTTACGGAGCGGAAACGTTGACCATGACAAGGAGAACAGTGCAAAAGATCCGTGTGTCTCAAAGGGCGATGGAGCGGGCTATGTTGGGCGTTTCACTATGAGACAATATCCCAAACCGTCAGCTACGATAAAGATCAGGAGTGGCTGATGCAGTAGAGAGAATAGCAACACTGAAATCTCTGGGCAGGTCACGTGACTCGAATGACAGATAACAGATGGACAAAGCGAATACTAGAATGGAGACCAAGAGATGATGCCTACCGAAGCAAAGGTCGTCAACCAGCATTTTGGACTGATGATCTAAAACGTTGTTGTAGAAATTAGATGCGAAAGGCACAAGATCGAAATAGATGGAAATTTATGAGGGAGATATATGTCCAGCAGTGGACAAGCGAATATTGAATAATGCTGATGATCTTCATCTAAGGGTAAGAACAGAACAAGTAGGTCGAGGTGGAGGTGTAGGTCGCGGTGGATGCTACTAGGTAAGTCGCGGTCGATGTCGACAGCACATAGCAAGGAGGTCACCTGCGCTGTCAGTCGAGCTAGAACCACTATCAGGTGATGTAGTTTAATGAAATTTGAATGACAAAAAGACTGTGCTTTTGCGATGTTGTGTCAGTCAAGTGATGATAGTGATGAAATGTCAGCTGTAAATAATCAGATCCTTCTTCATATTTCAAAAATTTACTGTATTTAAATCCTTTAGAAATTCAACAATAAACTAAATACAAAAAAGGGATTATATAAAAAGTATCAACTCAGATAGCGCAGGTAATGACAACTTGTCTTCGAACGGACCAATCACAGGGAAGCATCCTTGTAGGCCGCGCAGTAGACATCAATGTAAAACAAACTCATTTTATTTTTAAAAGCATCGATGTAAACCTCCTGGATGGCATCGCGCCAAACCTCCACCGCGACTTACCTGCTCTGTTCTCTTCCATTCACTACAATGTGTTTTACATGGAGATCGACATCGACCGCGACCTCCACCTCCACCTCCACCGCGACCCACTTGTTCTGTTCTTCCTAAGGCTTCTTTCAAAATAAATTCGGAGTAGATATTAAAAACTAGAAGCGATAAAATACATCCTTTTCTCACTCCACGTCGTATTTCCACTGCTTTCGTCATGTTGTGACCAATTCTTATGTTTGCACATTGACGCCAATACGAATTTTTGATAATGCCGAGGTCTTTTTTATTTGTTTTTAAATACATTCTGTTACATCACAAAAAAAAGTAACACTAAGCATTTTTGTTAAACGAACAAATGTGAGAGGAGTTTTAGTCCAATGACTATCAACTCCTAGTAGGTTTGTTACTAATAACTACACTAAATCACTTACTTTCACTTAAAACCTTAAAACACTTTAAGACACTTATGTTCTAAATGGCAAGTCAAGAGGAGTTCTAATTTTCAGTCTATTTAGTTGTGTAGAATTGTCCAATAAATTCACTGCTAATTCGTTGGGGTGCTTTTCCAGTCGTTTGAAATATTTATCACTGCATTTGATGATCATCTGCTTCACTGTCTCGATCTTCAAGTCCCTGTAAATGTCTGCATTTGGAATGAACCACGGTGCATTTGTGATAGCACGAATAACCTTGGATTGACACCGCTCCAGTATTGCTAGGTTGCTGTCTGCTGCAGTTCCCCACAGTTCAATTCCGTATGTTCAGATGGGCCGGATGATTGCTTTATACACTAATATTTTGTTAGATAGAGATAAGGTGAATTTTCGGCCAAGTAACCAGTAGTGTTTTTTGTATTTTATTCCTAATTGCTTCCTTCCTCTTCGTCCAGATGTGTGTTCTCCATGTTAGCCCCTTGTCAAGGTGTGATCCGAGATATTTTACAGTATCATTTTTAGGAATATTCTTGTTATGCATTAGGATATTCGGTGTTTCTTTGTAACATTTAGTGAATACTACGTTAACTGATTTTGCTTCGTTGATCTTTATCTTCCATTTCTTAGCCCATATTTCAACTAGATGTTTGTTTTGTTGCAATATTTCAGCTGCCTGTATGGGATCTGGGTTTTTTTACCAGAATTGCAGTGTCATCTGCGAATGTTGCGATTGTAGATTCTTCTCCAGTTGGGAAATCAGCTGTAAAGATTGTGTAGAGAATTGGCCCCAAGACACTGCCTTGCGGGACCCCAGCATTTATGTTGTGAATTTCAGACACACTTTCTTCGTATCTTGTGTAAAATAGCCTTTCTTCGAGATATGATTTTAGTATTGTATATAGCGGCTGAGAGATTTCTTTCTTCAGTTTGAATAACAATCCTGGATGCCAGACCTTGTCAAATGCTTGACTTACATCCAGGAAAATGGCATTGCAATAGCTCTTATCCTGGAAGGCTCTTTGTATCTTTTCTACCACCCTATGCACTTGTTCAGTTGTGCCGTGGTTTTGGCGAAAACCGAACTGATGATTTTCTATAATATTGTTTGTCTGAATATCAATAATTAGTCTACTTGCAATGATTTTCTCTGCAACTTTGGACATAACTGGTAATAGGCTAATGGGTCGGTAGGATGTAATCTTATGTGGAGGTTTGCCTGGTTTTGGAATCGTTATGATTTCTGCTAACTTCCATTGTGCAGGAAAGTAGCCTGTTCTTAGTATCGAGTTAATTATCTGCGTTAAACTTACTATTCCTTTTCTAGGTAGGTTATTTAATATGTTGGCCGTTATCAGATGATGTCCAGGCGACTTCTTTTTATTGAGGTTTTTTATTAGACCTTTTACTGAGGTCTTAGTCATCAATTCCACCTATTGCGAAGCACCTATCAGTTTGTCATGGCTGTTCTATATATACCGGTTATTCTATATGCTTACATCTTTAAACCATGACCTGCAAACTGAATCATGCTTTTCTGGTTCCAAGGTTGTTGTCTCTGTTGTCTAGTTTGGCGTATTTACCATCTTTTCCACAACTATATTACAATGGTGGCAGCCAGCGTGTTTCCCTGTCTCAGTTCCCTGTGGCGCCCAAAATCCCGACGGCCAAAACACCGACACGCCAGAATCCCGACAGGCCAAAATACCGACATGCAACAATCCTCGCATAAGTAAAAATTCCGACCACTACATTTTGAATATTTATTGTTTCCTTTTCAAATGCAATACCAAATCATATTATAGAGTAGTGAAATTGAAAAATTATTACTTACTAGTAAGTCATCATCATCATCATCATCCTGATGCTACAGCCCTTAGAGGGCCTCGACCTTCTCAAGCGTTCTACGCCATTCTGTTCTGTCCCTTGCCTGCACTTCCCAGTTGCCGACTCCGATCTTCTCGGCATCTTGTGTTACCCCGTCCATCCACCTCAACTTTGGTCTACCCCGTCTTCTCATTCCCACGGGTTGAGCTGTTAGAATCCTTTTTATCATGTTCGATTCAAGGGCTCGGGCTACATGTCCTGCCCACTGCAGGCGATTTCGCTTAATTATAGTGATAATATCTTTTCCACCAAACGTTTGCTTGTAGATATTCTGCAGTTCAAAGTTATATGTACGCCTCCATATTCCGTTGTCACAAATCGCTCCGAATATCTTGCGTAGTACCTTTCTTTCAAAAATTGATACAGCGGATTCATCTGTTTTAGTTAGCGTCCATGCCTCTAAACCATATGTGAGAACGGGGACTATCAATGTTCTATACAGCCTTATACGAGTTTTTTGAGAAAGACGTTTGTTAGATAAGTACTTTGATAGACCATGATAACACCTGTTTGCAATTATTATTCGCCTTTTTATTTCCTCAGATGTGTCATTATTGGGGTTAACCGATGTCCCTAGATATATGAACTCTTTGACCGCTTCGAAGTTTTGGTCATTGATGATTAGATCTGTATCAACATTTCCAGCTCTTGTGTTTATGTTGGTGGCCATGAATTTTGTTTTATTTTGATTTATATGTAACCCCATTAGTTCTGCTGCTGCTACTAGATCGGTTAGGATTTCCGCAGTTCTCGCCCTGGTTCTTGTTATAATGTCCACGTCATCTGCATATGCAAGAATTTGGACTGATCTATTAAATATTGTTCCTCTCCTATCTAGTAAGTACGGGTACTAATTATTATGTATTTTAAAAGAAAAAATTATTTGTCCAATAATAAATATTCAGAATTCATATTCAATATTGAACAGAATTATTTTATCACCCAGTAGACCGCACGAATTTATTTATTTTATATTCACGCACGTAGATTAATTAGTTTAGATACAAATTGGTCAATTATCAACAATATAATTTGGAAATGTCACGAAACTGCTGACAAAAGTAGAATTATTTACCTTAATTAGATATACAAATCACGGGGGACTAGCGTCACCTATGACCCAATTTAAGCTTCTATAAAACTAGGCTCTTGGGCCTAGAAAGAGAGTTCTCATTCAGTCTTCAGCTAAGCGCGTATCATTTATCAGTTACAGTGTTCGGCGGTTCTCCCGGGATTGAAATATATCCTTGTGTTCGTCTATATCAATAAACGTATTTATCGCTACTCACGTCTTTTACATCCTACGTAAATTACACATGGTCCTTATCGAGAAAAAAGGAGGGCTACAAGTACAGTCCACACCAATCGAAATCAGTAGCAAATAGACGACACTAGGCCCGGAAGAACAGAACCAGAGCGAAGCAGAAGCCGGAACCAGAAAAATACAGGTCAGAAGCCGTATCCAGAAAACTACAGGTCAGAAGCCGTAACCAGAAAAATACAGGTCAGAAGCCGTATCCAGAAAAATACAGGTCAGAAGCCGTATCCAGAAAAATAACGGTCAGAAGCCGTAACCAGAAAAATACAGGTCAGAAGCCGTATCCAGAAAAATAACGGTCAGAAGCCGTAACCAGAAAAATACAGGTCAGAAGCCGTATCCAGAAAAATAACGGTCAGAAGCCGTAACCAGAAAAATACAGGTCAGAAGCCGTATCCAGAAAAATACAGGTCAGAAGCCGTAACCAGAAAAATACAAGTCAGAAGCCGTATCCAGAAAAATAACGGTCAGAAGCCGTAACCAGAAAAATACAGGTCAGAAGCCGTATCCAGAAAACTACAGGTCAGAAGCCGTAACCAGAAAACTACAGGCCAGAAGCCGTATCCAGAAAACTACAGGCCAGAAGCCGTACCCAGAAGAGTTACTGCAGATCCAGAAAGAAAACTGCAGGTCAGAGGGCATATCCAGGTGCGCATGCAGAGCCAGTCCAGAAACATAAAAAAGAAAAAAAAACTGTAAGTTTTTGAACAAATTAACATTTTTCCAGCTATTTTGTATCGTATAACGCAATATTCTTTCCAATTTTAAACCGAATTATTCGACCTATACATATTTACAAAAATTTTAGTGCATTCTATACAATAGTTGCCATTCAAATAAATTTAAATATTTACTGACTATTTACTCTTTTATTTTTGTTAACTATATTTGCCTATATTTATTTATTGATTCTAACTATATTTGCCTTATATATTAACTATACTTTGACTATATAATAATAATAAACGGTTAGCCCTACAAATATTTACTACCTACCTATTTCTTTATGTTACAAGTTGATAAAGAAAAAACATTATACCCTAATAATTTCATAGTGCTTGGTATTTCATTTACATAATTTTAGATCGCATTATTTTAAATACTCATCGTATTACAGAGGTTCTATTCTTATTATTCTATTTATAACTGTGCAACATAATACTTTGCTTGACATTAACCCACATATAACACTGACCTACAGATAAATAAGCAAACCTCAGCAAGGTCTACAGAATTACTATTTACGATTCAGCAAAAGGTGAATCACAGTAAATTGAAAATATAAATAGTTACGAAAAAATACGGTAAAAATATTTATTACTGCATAAAATAGAAAGTAAGTGGATTTAAACATGGAAGCGTTACAGAACAAGCAAGCTGAGCTTGGAGGAGAGATTTCTAAACAGGTGTCGTCTCTTAAGAGAGACCCTGGATCTCGCAAGAATCAACAATACATTAAAGAGCGTCAGGATAGATTAGAGGATTATTGGACAAGGTTTGGGCATAACCACGAGAAATTAGTAGATAGCGGAGTAACGAAAGACAAGTACTTCGAAACAAAATACTACGAGCAGGTTTTTAAGACATATATTGAGGGAAAAACCCTATTGGAAGAATATGGAAGAATATTGAAAAGAGGAAAGACAACAAAAGGAAAGGAGATACAAATAAGAAAACAAAAAATCGAGGAATTATTACAAGAATATGAACAGGAGTTGCAGTACGATGAAGAACTGCAAGCAGAATTGAAAGAACACATGGAGAAAATAAACACACTCATCATAGAAGCAACAGTAAATGATGAGCTAGACGTTATAGACAGTGACGAAGTAGAGAGGATAGATCAGCTAAGGAGGAAGGTCAGGGAAACGATAAAGAAAATGCGGCCTGCAATGCAACGACCAGACAGCACACAGAGAAGAGAGGGAGTAACATTACCGCAGGTAAAAATCCCTGTGTATGAAGGAAGATATGAAACGTGGAGAACTTTCCACGATCTGTTTACAAAGGTAATACATGAAAACGAACAGTTGTCGAGAGCAGAGAAGATGCAGTACCTCAAAACACAAGTAAGAGGGGAAGCCCACAGGATGATACAACACTTGCACATATCCGAAGCCAACTACGAAGTGGCATGGAACATGTTAAAGGAAAGATATGAGAATCCGAGGATGATACTGTTTAAACTAATAGACAGGATGTTACTAGCACAGGAAGTAAAGGATTCTTCCGCTAGAGCACTGAAATCACTACATGACACCTTCCATGAGTGCCTGGAAGCCATAGGAGGGTTGGGAACAGACACGGAAGCGTGGAGCCCATTGATAGCGCGAATTAGCATAACAAAATGGGACAATGAGACAAGGAGACTATACGAAAACCACAGCGGAGACAGTAGAGAGATACCGACGTTCAAGTCAACACAAACGTTTCTACAGCGACGATTCCAAACACTGGAACTGCTGGAGTCAGAAAAGAGACAAGAGAAACAAGGAGGAACGGGTAAGAAAACAAGAATGGGTTGCGTGATATGCAACGGAGATCACGGAGTACCATACTGCAGAGAATTTCTGGAACTCAAGGTAAAAGACCGGAACAGGATAATACGAGAAAAAGAATGGTGTGCGAATTGTCTAGCACATAAGAAGGAGAAACAATGCTTTTCACAGGTTAGGTGCAAACACTGTGGCGGAGACCACCACCAAACGTTGCATTATGAAACAGGAAACACAGGCAACAGAAGAAACACAAATGAAACAAGAGGAGAACAAATACAGGAAAGAAATGGAAGAGAATCAAACAGTAGAAGAAACGGGTACCAATCGGACAGGTACAGAGGAGGAAATAATTATTCCAACAACGCCAGAGAACAAAATAACGGAAGACGAGACAATACGCAAGGGAACAATGGGCAAAGAAACAACAACACACAGCAAAGAGG
Organism: Diabrotica virgifera virgifera; assembly: GCF_917563875.1. Taxonomy (NCBI): domain Eukaryota; kingdom Metazoa; phylum Arthropoda; class Insecta; order Coleoptera; family Chrysomelidae; genus Diabrotica; species Diabrotica virgifera. The sequence goes on from NC_065448.1 coordinate 74,059,861, forward strand.
ACAGAACTCAGTTAACTGTGCAAGCCATAAGGAAGGTGAAGCATTACTAGCCACAGCAGTGGTACGCGTAAGGGATGCGAATGGAGAGCCTCACATAATGAGAGCATTGATCGACCAAGGGTCACAATGTGCATTTATAACGGAACAAGCGGCGACGGCGCTAGGAACAAAAAGGCAGCCAATACAGGCGACCATATCCGGAATAGGCTCGTCAGGGGAAAAGACAGCCAACTGGAGTATGAAACTATTGATCGGAAATCATTACCAAAGTGACTTCGAGATGGAAATAGAGGCACTGGTACTACCGAAAATAACAAGGGATTTACCGGAACAGGACATAGTCGTACAGGATTACAACGAGAAGAATGTGCTACTGGCAGACCCAAGATACTACAGGGTAGGAAAAATAGACTTATTGCTAGGAGTAAAAGAATATAGTTACATATTGACAGAAGGGATGCACAGAAGAAGTAATGGACTACTAAGTCAAAACACCAAACTAGGATGGATAATTTCGGGGATAGCGAAAGAAAGGGAGACTACTAAAGCAGAAGTATGCTGTATGATATCCAGACAAGAAATGGACATACAAATAAAGAAATTCTGGGAATTAGAAGAAGTGAATCAAGAAACAAGTTTATCAGTAGAAGAGCAAGAATGTGAAGAAATGTATCGTCAGACAGTAAAAAGAAATGAAGAAGGTAGATACGAAGTGAGAATTCCGTTTAAGGAAGACGTCACAAAGTTAGGAGAATCTAAGCAGCAGGCATTCGCCAGATTGATGCAACTTGAAAGGACGTTCACAAAAGACAAACAGTTAGAAACGAATTACAGACAATTCATGGAAGATTATGAAAACCAAGGTCATATGGCAATAGCGGAAGTCCAGGGAGGAGGTTACTACCTACCTCATCATCCAGTGAGAAAGGAGGACAGCACTACAACAAAAATAAGAGCCGTGTTTGATGCGTCAAGTAAAAGCTCATCAACAGTAAGCCTAAATGATATTATGCACACGGGGCCAAAATTACAACAGGATTTGACAGATATACTATTGAGATGGAGATCCCATAAGGTAGCATACTCAGCGGATCTGAAGAAAATGTTTAGACAGATCAGAATGGCAGAAGAAGACCAAATGTATCAAAAAATACTCTGGAGAAAGAACACAAAGGATCCAGTGCAAGAATATAAATTGAAGACGGTGACATACGGCACAGCCGCAGCACCATTTTTAGCATTAAGAACAATACAACAGTTACAAGAGGATGAAGGAGGGAATTTCCCTACAGCAGCGAAAATAATAAAAGAAAATATGTATGTAGACGATATATTAGGAGGAGCGGAGACGTTAAAAGAGGCAGAAGCAGCCCAAAAGGAACTAATACAAATTTTTAAGAAAGGTGGATTTACACTTAGAAAATGGTTGAGCAACGAAGAAAAAATAATGGAGAACGTACCGGAAGAAATGAGGAATGTAGACTCAAAAGCATTCAAGCAAGAAGAAATACGAAAGACGTTAGGAATACACTGGTCACCCAAAGAAGATACAATCAGATTCAAGATAGAAATAACGACGACAAAGAAAATAACGAAAAGACACATACTGTCAGAAGTAGCAAAACTATATGACCCATTAGGATGGATAGCACCAGTAGTAATTCAGGCGAAAATGTTCATACAAGAACTTTGGGAGCAAAAGACCAGTTGGGACAAAGAATTAACTAGCGCGCAACAAAGCCGGTGGAAAGCATATCAGGCACAATTAATAAATCTTGAGAGAATAACATTATCCAGGTGGAACAATTTAAATAAAACAAACAGAGTAGAACTACATGGATTCGCAGATGCGTCTCTGAAAGGATATGGAGCGGTTATTTATTCTAGGGTATTAGACCCGGAAATTAAAACAAATCTATTGATAGCAAAATCTAAAGTCGCACCATTGAAAGGGAAAACGACATTACCAAGATTGGAATTGTGTGCCGCGGTACTATTAGCAAATTTAATGAAGAAAACCCTACAAGCATTGAACAGGGAGAACATGGCAATATATGCATGGTCGGACTCAACAATAACCCTGGCTTGGATAAAGGGATCATCAAAAAGATGGAAAATGTTCGTCGCCAACAGAGTAGAGGAGATAAAAGGAGTTATAGCGCCAGAAAATTGGCATAAAGTGGATACGAAAGAAAACCCAGCGGACATCCTCTCACGTGGAAGTACCGCTTCAGAGTTATTAGAAGCAGAGTTATGGTGGAAGGGACCAACTTGGCTAACGCGTAAAAAGCACTGAGGTTACCGGCAGAGGATATACCTGAAACAAATGAGGAGGAAGTCAAAACGAAAGTAACGACGCACATGGTAACGATAAAGGAAGACATATGCGAGAGATTCTCGAATTTATAAAAAATGAGAAGAGTGGTATCATATTGTATGAGATTTGCAAACAACTGCAGAAAGAAGGACAAAACTCAAGGACAACTTACAGTCCGAGAATTAGAGGAAACATTGTTAAAAGTGATAAAACTCACACAAATTAACAACTTCAAGCTAGAAATAAATAAACTGGAAAAGAAACAGCAACTAGACAGGAAAAACAAATTAGCATCATTAGTACCGTTCCTGGATAAACAAGGGATTCTAAGAGTCACCGGAAGGCTAAGGCACACGAAGCTACAGTACGCGGAAAAACATCCTATAATTTTACCTAAGGATAGCGCATTAACAAAGTTAATTATATCGGACAGTCATACAAAAAATCTACATAGCGGACTACAACAGACATTACAATACATAAAGAGGAAATATTGGATAATAAACGGAAGAAGAACCGTGAAAAGTCAGTTAACTAAATGTATAAAGTGTAGGAGGTATAAAGGACAAGTAGCACAACAGTTAATGGGAGACCTGCCGGAGGACAGAGTGAACCCGAGTCATCCTTTCACGAATACAGGGATAGATTACGCCGGGCCGATAAAAATAAGTACTACGAAAGGCAGAGGACAAAGGAGTTATAAAGGATACATTGCAGTATTTGTGTGTCTGTCAACAAAGGCAGTACATCTTGAGGTAGTAAGTGATATGTCTACAGATGCATTTATTGCGGCGTTCAAAAGATTTACGGCACGCAGAGGACAGTGCGTCAACATTTACAGTGATAACGGAACCACATTCGTAGGAACGGCAAACTTACTAAAAAAAGAAAATCAAAACCTAGAGGACGAGATAAAACAAGGATTAATTGCACTAGGCACCCAGTGGCACGTCATACCTGCATATGCGCCACACTTCGGAGGATTGTGGGAAAGCGCCGTGCGAATAATGAAATATCATCTGAAAAGAATCATAGGGGAAACAGTACTGACATATGAAGAACTGAGTACGGTGCTAACACAAATAGAAGCCTGTATGAATTCGAGACCATTATGTGAATCATCAGAAGACCCAGAAGGAAAAATAGCAATCACACCAGCTCACTTCCTTATAGGGAAAGAAATTGTATCACCGAATCGGGAAGAAGAGCTCACGACGTACTTGAAGATGCCAGCAAGGTGGCGAATATTGGAAAAAATAAAAAGGGATTTCTGGAAGATTTGGAGGCAAGAGTACCTGCAACAGTTACAACAAAGGAATAAATGGCATAAAACACACCCAAACATAAAAAAAGAAGAAATAGTCATAATTAAGGAAGAGGATACACCTCCAGGTAGATGGCCACTAGCAAGGGTAATAGAAACACACCCTGGAGCGGAGGGATTAACCAGAGTAGTGTCAGTGAGAAAGGCAAACGGGAAAATAACAAAAAGACCTATACATAAGCTGATAAAATTAGAAGAAGAGAAACAGGAAAAACCAAAGAATTCATCAGGATCAAGATGGAAGAAAATATTAATCGCAATAATGTTTTTAACACTATTAAAACCCATGAATGCAGAACTGTATAAAATATATAATCCGGAACCAGGGTTATTTACTGAAGACCTTGGAGAGGTTTACATAGATCGAGGAACATTCCGAATAAAAGTGCTAATTGAAAAAGGAAGAGTTCAAAAGGAGCATCAACTGATAGGAAGTATGATACAAGGCATACGGGATCTGTGCCAAGAGACAAAAATCGTAAATTGTAAGGAGATAATAGGGAAGTTAGAGGAAGGACAAAGGAAGGCGGAGTCAATAAGTGAAGCGTTGACAGTAGAAATAAAAGGAAGAGAAAAAAGAGGAATATTAGGCACAATATTAACCTCCATATTTGGAGTGAACGACGAAGCCTATAGTGACATTGAGACACTAGACAAAAACCAGAGAGAATTAATAAAGGGGTCACAGCATCAGGCAAAGATAATGTTAGAGACAATAACGTCAATAAACCACACGGAGATGAGGATAAATGAACAGATGAACAAGTTTAACAAAGCACTATTCACAGGCCTACAAGAAATATCAAAAGGACTCAATGAAGTAGAAGACAAAGCATTAAGACTAGAAACCGAATATAGCACGTTACGAATACAAACCATAGCATTACAAGTTACGGAGTTCATAAACGAATATATTCAATTTTACGAGGGAATATTAAACCTGCACTACAACCACGGCCATTTCGTTGATATAATAAAGCCGGGTCAAATAACCAAGTTAATAGAAAGAGCGGGGAAGATACTACCACAAGGAGTGGAAATACGACGACAACCCATTATAGAAACAGAGGTCAGCCATGACGACAAGTATATAAAGGTCATCGGCTACTTCATAGTGACAGGGAGAAATAATTACAGCATGCTCAAGATCACCGCGATACCACTTAAGGTCGAGGGGTCAGTATTGCATTCGTTTGTCGCCCCAAGAAATCTACTGATTGTAGATTATAACACTCTCCACTACTTCGAATTGACCGCAGAAGATAAAGCAAGATGCTTACAGCTGGCACGGGCACAGATAGCGTGCTCTCCAACGGCCGTAATGAACATGGATACCAAACCAAACTGTATACTGGAAGAAATTTATGAGCGATCTAAGAATAGCACATGTCCAGTGGTTACCCGGGCAATACATCAAGCTCAGTGGAGTAAGATGGGTACACCCAACCTTTGGTTAATAATCACACCGATTCCGATACACCTGTCCATTATCTGTGATGGAAATCGGAACGAAAGAGTTCTGGAGCGAGTCTCATTTCTGATACTCTCGCCCCGATGCATCGCCCAAACGAAAAACATTACATTACTCCCCACTAGCAGCGGGGTGGAGACAGCGATAACCAGCTACCTGAAGACTCCGATCACTCCTGTAGCGCAGTTGCTGACGATGCCAAGACATCTGTTAAATACGATTCAACCCACACACATTAACACACAAGGCGATGAATTCCGTACTATACTATTGGACGAAGAAAGTCTGGAGCAAGAAGTAGCGCATACGCCCTGGCGAAAGATACATGAGTCACATTGGACTTATTTAACGGCCACCGGGGTCATTACTTCGATTGTGGTGATTGGTCTGCTCATATTGTGGAGATACTGTCCTGGTATACGAAAATGTCGCTCAGGCAAAGCACTTAGGCAGACACCCGACCACGAGGTAACTTCTTTAGCTCGTAACCGGAAAGACGCCTCCCCGTCTACTTCCAAAGCCGACATCCCTCTCAACACTTTTTCATCTAGTAGTCCCAATTTTGATCTAAATATAGAGTCGGACGGTGAAAGCTAAGTTAACAGTTGGAAAAATATTGATTATTCTTAAACTACTTATTAATAAATTATGTATGTTGTCATATTGGAGATATGGTTGTTATATTTTATATTTATGTTATACTTGTAAACCTCGAACACTGATACTTGGGACAGCTTCCGGCGGGCAGTATGTCCAATAATAAATATTCAGAATTCATATTCAATATTGAACAGAATTATTTTATCACCCAGTAGACCGCACGAATTTATTTATTTTATATTCACGCACGTAGATTAATTAGTTTAGATACAAATTGGTCAATTATCAACAATATAATTTGGAAATGTCACGAAACTGCTGACAAAAGTAGAATTATTTACCTTAATTAGATATACAAATCACGGGGGACTAGCGTCACCTATGACCCAATTTAAGCTTCTATAAAACTAGGCTCTTGGGCCTAGAAAGAGAGTTCTCATTCAGTCTTCAGCTAAGCGCGTATCATTTATCAGTTACAGTGTTCGGCGGTTCTCCCGGGATTGAAATATATCCTTGTGTTCGTCTATATCAATAAACGTATTTATCGCTACTCACGTCTTTTACATCCTACGTAAATACACATATTTAAACACTTTATTTTATAAAATAAAAGCTATACTTACTGAAATAGAAGGTTGTAAGTGACAGGATAATATCTATTATATGAAAGTAAACTTGAATTTAGAATTTGATTATACATAATATTATTGGACTATATATTGGCAAAAAAAATAATTTAATTCATATACCCATGTTAGAAATTTTATTTAGAAAATTATTTCATATTAAATGGTAAATACTTTTGTTTAGTAACAAAAAATAAAAAACAGATGGCCATAAACAAACAACAAGAAATAAATGTTACAAAGAAACTTATCAAACCTGTGGGGATTCTGACCTGTCGGGATTTTGGCCTGTCGGGATTCTGGCGTGTCGGGATTTTGGCTGTCGGGATTTTGGAGTAGACTCCTCAGTTCCATATGTGTCTCAAATGACTGTTCGCCTTGTATCTCCCCTGTATCTGTCTCAACAGTTCCATACTTGATAACAACGATAATTTTTGTTATCGTTCATTTACAGTTGAAACAATAATTAACCATTATTTTTCTATATTTATCATTTGTCAGTTTTATTAATTAACGCTTAATGAGAATCAACCATCACTCGTTTTCCACAACTTTTTAAATAAATAACTTCTTTATTGAAAAACAATAATTTATACATTATAGATAATTAAGAGATACCATAAAAATATTTCTTGTCGTACTGAATTCAATTATAGTAAAAACGATGTCATTTAGTTTATTAATAAAAATATTGATTTACGAGAATATAAATATTTATTTAATTATTTTTTCCTATAAGGACCTACTTTACTACTATTATTCATGCCCTATTTATAATAGTCCATTGAAGAGTCAATTTTATTTTTTTAATTTTTAGGGGGATCAGTAGAAGTTTAAATTCAAGTTTTTGAGGTCGCCACCCTTGTCCCCCAGTCGCCATCTTGGAAGAGAGGTGCAAAGGGGTTTCGCGCTATATCTCGTAAACTATCAACCCTACGGAAAATATATTCAAACATAAAATGTAGCAAATTAAATTTTCTACGATTTTGTTTCTATCACTTTTTATCGTCAGGTGACCAACAAAAGAGATATAAACAAATACAGAAATAAACAAATAAACAGATACAAAAGTAAAAATTTTTTAACAAGTTTCCTTTTGGATGTGATAACTTTTTTCAGTTCATTTTACAATAAAATAACATTATAGCAATTTTGTAGAGAGTTTTTCAGCGAACAATTTCCACTATAAAGACGTTTATTTCTATTTATTTATCTAGGTTTTACAGCGCTCTAAACTTGACCAGATTCTCGAATGCTCATAGGGATACAATAAAAACAAAACGTTAGGCTTACTTTTCTATCTTAGTATTTTTTTATGCATACAATATATTATGATTTTAACATTCCTACTCTATTATTAATCTATTTTTGACCTTTCTCCCCACTATAAAACCGACCCTAAGCATATATTTATAGAAAAGGCCCAAGAAGTTGTTTGAGGACAAATTCGCCGGTCCAGAAGAAGAATGACGCAACCGCAAAATGCAATTTTAGCATTTAATTTTGGAGTTAAGGAATAAATACATGGTGTGCAGAATTAATATAAAACAGATAATTTAATTTAAGAAAAAAATTTGGTAGTTCTTGTCTTCGTCCAAGATCCTTTTTCCCTCTCGAGTGTCGGATTGGGATTCCTGTTTTTTCCTTTACCAACTTTTTCCATTCATTTCTAATTTTGGCCTTCGTCTTTAATTCTTAAATAGTTTTCCCTTTATTCCTTTCTATTTGTTCCATCTGATCTTTCCATTGCCTCCTGGCTCTTCCCCTTCTCCTTTTACTTATCAATTATAATATGTACCTTGCAATTATTTCTAGCTTCATTATATTAATATGTCCGAACCAGAATATTTGCTTTTGTTTAATGAACTCATTATTAATAGGTTTCTGATTTATCGTTTGTCAATATCTTTACTCTTTATCCTGTCCCTTTTTCAGCACATTTTTCTCAAATGTTTCGTTTTGATTGCGTTTATCTTTGAGTTTTTTTTCTTTGCCCATGTTATATTATTATTGGCACTGTTATCGTATTGTGAATTTTCCTTTCGACTTCAATTTTTACATCATTGTAGTTATATCTTGCCCAGATATTCGTACGTTATTATTTATAATATTGTTCCATTCTTTAATATCCCTATTGATTTGGTCTCCCTTTTTCTTAACTATCATCTTCACCCTCATTTTCAGTTTTAGTATTTCTTTAATCCACGAATTCACCAGCCATTTCATTTTATTGTTATTTTTCGCTACAAGTACAATATCATAAGTAATAATAAACTCTGTAGTCGAGGAAATGAAGCTGAAAAAATGGCAAAACCTCGCAATTTTTTCGTCCAGCATCGATTTGTACAAAAATTTGGGTTTAGGCTCATTACACCCTCTAGTTCATTTTCTATATTGAGCCATTGTACGCTTTTGGTGTTTTAAGGGTGAAAACTACCCCTAATTGTAAAAAATTATAAAATAACATTTTAAACTTTAATATTGTCAACACTTGGTTCTTATTAGTTACATAATTATTGTTTTATGCTTTAAGATATACCATCGTAATATTTCAACCCTTAAAACCACCCTTGTTGGAGCTATATATAAAAAATTTACTTATACTAAAAGAATAATTTCGGCTTGCATCGATTTACATAAATTTGGGATTAGGATCATCTCACCCTGTACTTCATATTCTATATCTTGCTTAAGGGCGTTGATTATTTTTAGGGGTGTAAACTACCCCTTATTGTCAAAAATTATATACAAGCATTGTAAACTTTAATATGGGAAAAATTTGGTATTTATTGGTTAAATAATGATTGTTTTATACTTTAGGACATAATATCATAATATTTCAAATCTTAAAAACCACCCCTAATAACATTACAGTTTTTATAAGTAGATATTTTAATAGATCTATACAGAAAAAAAAGTAGAATTAAAGAATTACAAAAACATTTATTTGCACAAAAATACGAATTTACATATATGTATAAATACAAATACAAATAGTTTTTTAGTCATCTTCCAGTATACGAACCGGTTCTGTGGTATTATACATACATTAAAAATTATCCATAAGCGGACTATCCGAATTTTTCGAAAAAAAAAATTTGTTTTATTAACATAGCTCCTTCATTTTTGGCGATAAAAAGTTTTTTCAGAAATGACTTTGTAGTATTTTTGAAGGGTTATAAGACTGTGTAAACTAAATTCCGTAAGATCCCTTAGTTTTTAATTAGGGTGGGTTTAAAAGGCTCGAATAAGGGGGTGTTTGCTCGTAAATAGAGGTTTTAAACAGCTATAATTCGCTAACTGTTTACTGTAATGAAAACATATGCACAAAAAAATTTAGTTATTAAAAAAACTACAATTTCGTAGTTTATCGTTTTTTTCGTATCTTCAGTATTTTCTGAGATATTTTGAAGCAAAAGGTGAAAAATGGGAAATTCCAAAAAATTAATTTTTCTTTAAACTTTAATTTTTCTAAAATTAGACCTTTTAAATAGGTCAATCTTTTTGGGTGTATTGATAAGTCAAATATAAAAGGAATTACAGAAAGGTGAAGACCAATTTTTAATTAGGAGGGTAGTTAGGGGGTTGTTTTCTCTGATTTTTTCATAGAGAAAAGCAGGTAACGACTTTTTTTGATCATAAGTTGCTAAATTTTTAGGCTAGGAACTTTTAATTATTATTTTACGAAAGTGCTAACTGTATACTTGAAAAAAGATTATTTAAGTTTTCCCCGAAAAATGCAAAGTTTTTCCGTTATTTTACTTTGAATATTTCAAATTATCCATTTGACGAAAAAAGCTAAATTTTAACATGCCGTATCTCGGTTTGTATTGTTCTTAAATATATAACAGAAAAATAATTTGGTTTGTGTTACTAAAAGATACAATTTTGATATCTACAGATTTTTTGATTACATGCATATTTTTCGGGGTATTCTCAAAAAACCCTCTGAAAAAGTTGATTTTTTCATCGAAAAACTGTTACTTTCAAGCGCGAATAACTCGAAAAATATTAGTATTACGAAGAAAATGTAAAAAACATTTTTTTCTTAGTATTACTTTTTACATCGATTAACAGGGTTAAATGTAATAAAAAATTCCCGCCCCCGAGATGGGGTGGCAACCACCCCCAAGGTTTTAGCGTACAGCGGCATGATATAGAAAATGACCCTTGGACTATTCCCTACCTTCTGTGAAAATTTCAAGTAAATCCATGCTGGACGAAAAAATTGCGAGTCAAAATGCTTCATTTCCTCGACTACTGTAATTTTACTGGTTTTAAGTTCATGTATCCAATTATTGTATTTAGGCGTTCTTCGTTAGCCTTGAAGTTCTTTATAATCCTGTCCATCATCATGATGAAAAACAATGTACTTAGACTATCTCCTTGTTTTATTCCTTTGTTTACTTTAAATTAGTTGGATCTTTGGCCTTCCAAGTGTACTATTTTTCTGACTGTTTTGTATGTACGTACTTTGTATGATTCTGATTAATATTTTAGGTACTTCTAGTTGTTCCAGATATTTTCAGATTTTTCCAATCCATGCTACGTGGACATATCCTGTTTGTTGGCGCGCCTTCTCGTTCGATTTTAAACGAGAAATGCATTGAAAACATCACTCAAGCACTGTGTGTTTATAGCTTTGTTTGACAATAAAAAATTAATTTTTAGCAATGCAAATACACTCAACGAAAAAGGTACGTAATATCAATAAAAATGTTAATCCAGACAACAAACGCAATACTTAAAATTTGTCCAATTCTTGGTTTTATTGGGACAACAAAACGATGTTCATCAATTCATCATTTTCGTTCGTTGAGCCAATGTATTACGTTTATTGAATGGATGAACATTTATTATGTATACCATAATATCACTTTATTGGTATTACGAACTTTGTTCACTGAGTCAACGATCACTATTTATTGATATTACGAACTCTGTTCACTGAGTCAACGAACACTATTTATTGAAACAACAACGTCGTTAATTGACAGACGAAGACTATTCGTTGTGTCTAACAGTGTTATTTCTCCTAACGTATCTCGTTGATTTCTACAACTATTTCCGTTTATTGTTACAATTAATTCCGTTCATTCCCACAATAAATACGGTTTTTCTTACAAGCAATTCTATTCATTCTTAAAATCAGTTTCGTTCATTCCTACTATGAACGTATTTTATATTAATAATTACTGAATGCAATAGTCCAATGTATGTTAATAATTGATTAATAATAATTTTTTAAATCCCCTTTTTTTGTCCTTACCTAAAGGACTTTACACTGTGTGATTTTTCATATGATTTCACTTATACAGTGTACTGGAATAAGTGTTACACTCCCCCCACCCCCTTATTAACTTATTTATTTTTAGCACATAAGCAAAACTCTCGGACAGGTCGATTTTTAAAATAATCAAAGTATATTATAACATCAATGTTTCGAACTTTACACGATCCCTCTTCAGGTGACAGGCGCGGCGTAACTTTGATTTTTTTTATTGGGAAGGTACGTCATGTGACAGCTTATTTAAAAGCGTTCGAAATAGTGATTCCAAAAATGTATAACACTTTAATCCTTTTTGAGAGCGCAGGTGCAAAACTTCGATCGAATTCTTTTTAAACGCATTCATTTTTTTTTGGAATTCTGAGAAAACTAATACTATTTTTGAAAAACGCAGAATAAAATATTACATTATTACCGAGGGCAGAAAGTCCCTTAGAATAAACAAAAAGTTTCTGTTGAATGGTATGCCTATTTGAAATTAAAAATCATACTAAATTTTCTCTTTTTCACCCCTGTGACTTATTAAAATAATCATTATAGAGGTTCTCAGAGACTTCAGACCCTCGATAATACTGTAATATTTTATTTTGCATTTAAATTTTCAAAAATAATAATTAGTTTTCTCAGGATTCGAAAAAAAATGAATACATTTAAAAAGAATTCGACCGAAATTTCACGATAATAGACACACAAAAACTTCCTTCTACTACGCACTACACTTGAAAACGAAATGCAATTATTATTCGGCACTTCGGTAACACAGAGAAGCTAGGGGTATCACGATAAGTAAAAGCCGTTAAGTTTCAAATGGTCAAGCAAAACATTTATTGTCTCAACAACTACGATTATTGTCACAATGAACGCATTGATTGTGGGTATTAAATGCAGTAGTAGATTGATTAATGCATTCGTTGTCACAACAATCAATTTACATTATTCAATAATCATATATTACTCTATATTGACAACATTTGTACATTGTTTTAATGAAATCTGTACGTTGTCACGATAAACCAAGGTAATTGCTTGTCATCTACGAAATCAAGAACGTGAGTTGCTGCCAGAATTAACAGTATTTATTAAATATACGAAACTAAGTTATTGGCTGAATAAATTGTGTGTTATTGATTAATGTACTCTAGTTATTCTCACAATTATTATTCAATCATTGTGACAATAACCAAATACATTCGTCAATGTCTAAAAGTTCGTTGAAACAACAAATTAAATTGTTGTGACAACGAAATACTATTCAGTAATCACTGTTAATCAATATTACGAACTAAATTTTTTTGAGTGTAATCAAAACCAGTATAATTTGACTTGAACTTTCAAATGCGGTATACAGAATTGCTATTTTATTTTTTTAATCAAAAATTATTCGGGTTCAAAAATTGCAATTTTTCGATTTTTTGAAAGTTCAACCAACTTGTACGAACATTTTTTGCTTAGAATGACCCAACAAATACAAAAAAATATTTTGTTTTGCAAAAAATCGCTGTTATGCAATTCCTCAAGTTCTTTGTTTATAACAAGCTTATCGACATCTGGATCAACTGTTACCCAAAAAATTCGTGTTATGCGGGTTAAAATACATAAAAAACTTGGGTAGGCCATTGTACCCACACCCCCCTGGCCACAGGACTATAGTTCAGAACTGGTACTTAAAAGTACAAATTCAGGTCGAACAATCCAGAAACGAAGAACACGCATACAGACATACAGATAATAAAAACTAAGACATAAATCGAAAATGGAAAACGGCTTATATAACATTAAACTATAAGAAAAGGGAACAGAACAGTTTAAAGAGTCCTAAAAGATACAAAATTAAATCACATCTTTATTACAGCTCTACAAAGTCTATAAAATTAGACAAAATCAAGAACAAAACTTGTAAAATAAATCAAATTAATTCTCAAAAAATAAAGGTTTGATACAAGAATGTTTTATATCACAAACATTATTGAAAACGCTAAAAATGTTGTATATCGCTAATATTGTTACAAAACCAACAATGAAAAAATATTTAAGAAATGAAATACAACTCGAACCGAGCTTTTATATCAAATGGCAAGACAGATAATTATTTCGTAAATAATGTGCAAATTAATTTAAATGTACATACGAAATGTGGTTTTCAGGGTCAACATTCAAAAAGCAAATATCTCAGCATCGCTAAAGGACCTAGTACATAATAAAATGTTTAAATAATGCCTTTTTGTAATCTATAAAGCATGCTTGTACATCTGTGTTGACATCTCTTTAGCATTGGACCAATATGTACTTGAAAATTAATGGTGAAGGAAGTACATGGCCAGCACGTATTCTTGATCTGACTCTTATTGATTTTTACTTTTGGAGCTACCTAAAGTTACTTGTTTATAAAGATAAAATAGAGCTCTTCTAATATACAGTGTGTCCGCGTAACTTGGAACCATATGGGAAACTTTTTTAATATCAATGTCACGAAAAAAAGTTATTCTTTATAAAATGCTCTGCATAGTCTAAAACATAAGAAGCAATCATCAGATATAACAGTTTATCAATGGTATACGAGGTATGTCAAAAAATATGAATTTAGCTCAAGAGTAAAGTGCCTTTATATTTCACAATATCGAAAATTGTCTTTGAGAAAAGTTGTTTGTAATTCAAAATTATGTTATAATCTGCATTTGCACTCTTCTAATTAAAATTTTTTTTTTGAAAATTTTCCTCAAATCACGGACACCCAATTTTACGAAAAAAAGTTATTCTTTATAAAACGTTTTGCATAGTCTCGTAACCAAAATAAAATTATAAGGTATTAAATTTTGTCAATTTTATACGAGGCATGTCAAAAAATATGAATTTCGCTGAAGAGTAAACTACCTTGATTTTTCACAATATTGAAATTTGTTATTACCTATAAATAATTATTCAGAATTAAAAACTATGTTTCAATATGCAATGGCATCCTTCTATTTGAAATATTGTGAACTATAAATATATTTTACTTTTGAGCGAAATTCATATTTTTGACATACCTCGTATAGAATTGAATACCTCGTAAAGAATTGAAAAACAATTGATATCTTATGATTGCATCTTAGTTTTTTTACTATTCAGACATTTTTATAAAGAATAAATTTTTTCGCAACATTAATAATAACGGAGTTATCTTAAATAAAAATGATGTTGGGTATCCGTAATTTGAGGAAAATTTTCAATTTTTTTTTCAATTAGAAAAGTGAAAATGTATATTATAACATAATTTTTAATTACAAACAACTTTTCTTAATAACAATTTTCGATATTGTGCAGTATAAAGGAACTTTACTCTTGAGCGAAATTCATATTTTTGGACATACCTCGTATATTGTTGATAAAATTTGATACCTGATGATTGCATCTTAGGTTTTAGACTATGCAGAGCACTTTATGATTTATTTTTCGTAAAATTGATATTAAAAAAGTTTCCCATATGGTTCCAAGTCACGCAGACACCCTGTATATAAGAGAAGATCTATAAGATATATTCTAAGAGAAGATATATAAGATAAGATAAATTAAAAAAAAACATTCGGATCTTCAGGCATTACACAAAGGACCATCGGAGTTAACATAGACAGTTTTAGAGAAAAACAAAGGGCCAGACCAAGTAAAAATATGATAGATCAAAAAGGGGTATAGAGACGGACAGAGAAAAATCATTTGAGCAAATGAGATTAATGAGAAACAATCGCGGACCTAGGACATAATTAAATGTTATAACGACTTTTGTAATCTATAAAGCATGCATGTACATCTGTGCTAACATCTCTGCAGCGTTGGAACAATATGTACTTGAAAAGGAATGCTGAAGGAAGTACAAGGCCAGCACGTATTCCTGATCTAACTCTTATTGATTTTTACTTTTGGAGCAACCCAAAGTTACTTGTTTATAAAGATAAAATAATAAATCTCTAATATATATAAGAGAAGATCTATAGGATATATTCTAAGAGAAGGTATATAAGATAAGATAAATTAACAAAACATTCGGATCTTCAGGCATTACCATAAAGGACCATAGGAGTTAACATAGACAGTTTTAGATAAAATCAAAGGGACAGACCAAGTAAAAATGAGATAGATCAAAACAGGGTATAGAGACGGACAGAGAAAAATCATTTGAGCAAATGCGATTAATGAGAAACAATCGCAAAAAAAATGGTCAAAAGAGGGACAAGTAGGTACATTAATTCCACATAAAGACAAGGTAAATTTTTTTAGAGAACAACCTTGTTATAATCTACAGGAATCAGTTCTTCTTTTAGTGCCGACTCCACTAATGAAGGTTGGCTATAACCATTGCAAATTCGTCTCTATCTTCTGTTTTTCTTAAAAGCGTCTGTATGTTTAACCCAGTCCAGTCGTGAATGTTTTTCAACCAGGATCTACCAGGACCCCCTTTTCCTTCGATTTTACCCTTCATAATCAGCTGTAGTAATAGTCCTTGGGCCCACATATAAAATTATTATTTATGAGCACACCATCGAAACTTTTTGTACTTGTTAGTTGGGTGGAGTCGGACCAATTTGGAGCTTGGCGCATTATGGTAGTGGGGCGTTTGTCTGTCAAGCTGTCACGAAGTTGCCAATTTTATGCAAGGAAAAAATTTATAACCACATTGGTCATTTTATTTTAATCAATGGTTTTTATCATATAAACAGTGAAAACAATTTTGTCGGACAAAAATATTGGGTCACATGACGTGTCGGACACGCCAAATATGTCAAATTTATGAAAATAATAAATTTATTACCACATGGCTAATTTTAACAAAATCTACCATAAAACCTTTTTACAATAATGTGGAAACCTTGTCGGACAATTTTCACGGGGCTTATGTGCAGTCGGATGCGCCGAAAATGTCAATTTCCTGGAATTTTTTTGTTTACAATCATTTTTCCGAGAAAAATAGGAGGTTATAAGTAATTATATTCTAAATCAAATAATCTAAGTGTCCGACAAAAATATTGGGGCAAATCGACAGTCGGACAAACAAATTAATTTTTATTAGTAAACTATACTTTTAAACTATCCTGGGATCGTGCATCCCTTATATTGACAACCATTTTTCCGACAAAAGTAGTAGGTTACAAGTAATTATATTCTTAAACATGTAATTGTTTGACAAAAATGTTGGGGCAAACGAACAGAAAACATAATTCTTTTAGGTTATCGACGTCCTTAAGAGGAGGCATTGTCAAAAAAAATTTTAAAACAGTTTTTCTCGGTTACTTTTGAATCGATTTAGCTGAAAATTGGTACACACACTAAGTACAATATTTAAAAGGGCGTGACGTACACAAAATTTTCCAAGAAATTTTCCGACAAGAGAGAAAATTTAGGAAAAACTTTGATCTGAAAATTTGTATACATACTCCCTCAACAATGACAAACATAGTTCTGTAGTTTTTTTTCTCGAATTTAAAAAAAAAATTCCGACAAAAGGGAAAATTTTGGAAAATTTTTTAAAAATTTTGGATCCATTATTTTTGTCCGACAAGTGATCCAATATGCATTACACATGTAAAAAACAGTACAAAATAAAAATGTTATCTTTTGCATCCGACTGCGCATATGCTCCGTGAAAATTGTCCGACAAGGTTACCACATTATTGTAAAAAGGTTTTATGGTAGCTTCTGTTAAAATTAGCGATGTGGTAATAAATTTATTATTTTCATAAATTTGACATATTTAGCGTGTCCAACGCGTCATATGGCCCAATATTTTTGTCGAACAAAATATTTTTCGCTGTTTTTATGATAAAAACCATTGATTAAATTAAAATGACCAATGCGGTTATACATTTTTTTCTTGCATAAAATTGACAACTTCGTGACAGCTTGACCGACAAACGCCCCACTACCATAATGCGTCAAGCTCCAAATTTGTCCGTCTCCACCCAAATAACAAGTACAAAAAGTTTCGACGGTGTGGTCATAAATAATAATTTTATATGTGGGCCCAAGGACTATAACTCATACTTATCATTTCTAAGTATGTGCCCCAAATTTGCTGTTTTTCTCTTTTTAATGGTGGTCAAAATTTCTCCGTCTCTTCCCATTCAGTGCAACACCATTTCGTCCGTAATATCTCCATGGTCCACGGTATTTTCAGAATTCTCTTGAAAAACCACATCTCAAAAGCTTCCAACTTTCTCAACAAGTCAACATTAACAGTCCAAGCTTTGACACCATAAAGAAGAATAGAGCGGATATAACATTTTACCATCCGAGATCAGATTTACATATCGCGTCTTTGGTTACTCTTCTTATTTTCTTATTTTCAAAAAGGCTTTTCTTGATTGCTCTATTTGGTAACACTTACGAAGCCTCTACAAAAATATATCAGTTCCCACCTCTATACATCGTTTAGTTTTTGTAAAAAGTAGCAAGTTCGTTATTTTGAAAGACCACTAATGTCTAATTTGTCTTCATTTTTCTGTTGTGGCAAGCAGTCGTTTGTGAGAAGATCCATTGTACAAGGTAATTATGGTTTCTTTTTATCCCGGTAAAAGTTGTCATAGTTTCTCTACATCCTAAACAATACTCTATTGTTTCAAGGTTTTGGATTTTGGATTTTGGAGTTTGGTCTGATGGTTTTTGGGTTTTGTTGGCTTTTGTGCCTATTTTCCGTACCTGGAGACTTTCCGATTCTTCATAGAAAATGGGTTTACTTTGGATGCTTCGATTCATCCATCATACTCACCATAAATGGTCTATGGTTAGACGTTTCCTCATATCGCACGTAAATTTATGGGTCACGTACCATTGAACTTCGTCTCTATCACGGTTGGTGATCGCTGATGTGATTATCAGCCAACCAAAGTCTTCAGTGGAGACTGTATCCAGGATTTTCTATCACTGCTGGTCAAAGAGTGGTAAAATATATATCATAAATATTCCTGTATGTTATTTTTGGGTTTATTTAAATTTCAATGAACAGTACAAACACAAAAATTGATAGGTTATCCTATTTTTAAACCATCAAATTTTACTAGGATTTTTTTTTATTTTCAATTATTTACTAGCTATATGTATCACATTGTAACCTTGTATATTTTCTTTTGTAAATTATATTAGATTTATGAAAATTGCAATAAATAAGTTGGTAAAATTATTTCTTATCCATTCTTATTACTAGAGACTGGAAAATATGCACTAAAAAATGTCTAAAATATGCATGCAATATGCATTTTAAAACAAGCTGAATATGCACAATTAACATGCAAATATGCATTTATATATGCACTTATTTTTATATGAATAATTTTATGGTTTACGTTAAATACATAAATAAATAAAAAATAATAAAAATAAATAAATAGGTTTGAATTTAAACCAAATTGTATTATTATTTCTTAATATATTTTTTTAACTTCAGGTTTTGTGACAAATAAAACGGCAAAATATTTTATTTTGACCACAAGATAAATAAGAGTACAATAAAATAAATGTACATATTTTTATTGTTACAATATTGATTCATATTTTCTAAACTAATATTATAAAAAGAGTACAATAAAACAAATTTACATATTTTTATTGTTACAATAAATAATCATATATTGATTCATATTTTCTAAACTAATATTATGTCTTCTATCTGTTAATATTTGTTTATAGGCAGAAAAAGATCTCTCAACGTCACAAGATGTAATTGGGGCATATTTAAACTTTGCTATTAGAGACGGATCCATATTAATATTTTCATCGAAGTTTCCAAAATTGATTATATTATTTATTGAACGCAATAAAGTGAAACCCTCATTTTTGTTTAAAACGTCATCAAGTTTATCTTTAATTTTTACTCCAATTTCCCCATTCAGATTTGTTATTTTCTGTTTAACCGAATCAACAATAGACATACTATTGTGAAGACATAAATTTTGAGCCTCTAATTTTGTAATTGAACTTTCAATGATATCGAAATTCGATTTTATATACAACAATTGATTTTTAATAGACTTTTCTTTAAAAATATTTTGACAGTTATCAATAGCGGTACAAGTCGGATCAAAACTTGAAATAACGCTTTTGATGTCGTCGTAGTGTTCAGATAAAAATATAGCACTTTTAAGCCAAGTTCCCCATCTGGTTAATACTGGTTCTGGTGGTAAAGGAATATCGGGAAGCATCTCCCTATATACCTGTACACGTAGTGGTGCTTTCAGAAATACTTTTTTTACATTATTTATTAAGGTGTTTACATTGGGAAATTCAATTCTAACTTTCTCTGCAACTCTGTTTAGGCCGTGCGCCAAACATGTACAGTGAATTAAATTAGGGAAAAAGATTTTAAGATTGGATGCAGCTTTCATCATATATGAGGCGGCATCACTAAGCATTAATAATATTTTTTCAAATGGTACTTGATCAGGTAAAAAAAAATTTGTTAGGGATTCGTTAACAAATCTAGCTATTGTAGCATAGTTTGTTTTTTCCAAACATTTTACACTAATTAAGTATGAGTTTTTAAAATCGCCAGAGTCGTTAAGAACTCCAACAATTAGATTCGCAATTTGTCGACCCTTTGTATCCGTTGTTTCGTCGACGGAAATCCAAAGATATTCGGCTTTTAACTGATTTTTAATACTCGTCATCACATCTTTGTAACATGCACTGACATATTTTTTCCGAAGAGTTGAAGAACTTGGTATTTGAGCTGGTTTATCTTTAATCTTGCAATAAGTTTTTAAAAAGTTTTGACACGATTTATGTTCTAACTTGTGCAGAGGGATATTGCAGTTCAAAAAAAAATGGCATAAATCCTTTGCAAAGGTTTCTTGCCCAACTGACGTATTCTGAATCTGCAAACTGTTCTGTAGAATCTGCTGGCGAGGTTTATTATCATTTTTTGATAGCTTAGTTTGGTGAAGTGAAGTTTTTATGTGTTGAACTACTTGGAATTTCTTTTGACATGGAATCTGGAATATAATGATAATGATGTTTTAGATGTTTTCGTAAATAGATACCTACATTAAAATGATCAAACTTTTTAAACCTCCCCCAATTTTTTTTTATTTCTCAAAGTGAAATTGAAATCGTCAAACAATAAAGTACAGTCAGTGTACCGTAGTATACAGGGTGGGCCACTCTCAACACCTCGCTCTGTATAAGCCAAACCGTTGCGAACTTTAAAAAACAGTTTTTGAAGAAATGGGACGGTTTGTCATTTTAGAATAGACAGACACATAGATGTGCAAAGAAGTTTGATAAGTTTAAAAATCTATTGAAGTGGAGAACTTACCTTTTTATCACAAATGGTGCAAAACATACTTTCACTGTCGATAACTTTTAGATGATTGTTACTTCCAATCCAACTTCTGAGAAGACTTGATTTTTCCCTTGCTACTTTAGGCATTTTCACAATAATAATAAAATGATTTTTTTACACAGTATAGTCAATAACTTGCAATCACAAAAGTTGAATAATCGGCGATTGATTTAAGACTAACCATTCATAAAATAAAATAATCTATCCTACCCTTAAAATGCTTAAAATTTCGTTTTGGTTGGTTTTCCCAGAATAATTCATAGTTGGCCGACACCAGCAGAAAGTACAGGTAATATTTGTAATGTTATTCAAAATATAATCGGTATTTACTTAGGTAATTTGTAAATTCTGAGAAGTCTATAAATCTTAAATATCCGGATAATGATACCTGCAGCTATAAATAACGCCCATTATGTTTATGGGTACAACAACAAAGGAGCTTAACAGCAAAATATTTACTTTCACATTTTATTTTAATGGATGTTGATGTTACTAATATATACCTTATTTTTAAATGGGGTAGAGTAAATTCCCATCAAAATATGCATTTATATGCTCTTAAATCTCCAAATATGCAAGGCATATGCATTTATGAAAAACATGAGAAATATGCAGCATATATATGCATATGCATTTTGCATATAATCCAGTCTTTACTTATTACATATCTCTTTCCAGTTTCACTTCATAGGGCAGTTGGTTTAGGAGGAAACAACATGAATTTTATATTAGGAAAGTTTAGTTAATCTACAAATTTGTTAATTTGCTGAAGAGTAAGACTGGCTCCTCCGTTTTAGTTTGTTCAGGATCTTTGTCTGGTTTTTTTATCTAATTTTCTGTTTTATTCTTCCAGCTCTCAATCTTTCGCGCCCAGATTATTTTAGAAAAAAATCTGTTTTAATTTTATTCCTTTTTCTGGCTCTCGAATCCCACCTTCTGTTTAGTCTCTTGTTTCTCGAGCTTACTTAGCCGGTGCTCTATTCTATTCTTCTTCCTTCCTTCTTCTCTATTCTATACCTTCTTCACTTTCTTTCAAATTGCATACTAACTTCGACTATCTTTCTTTTCCAAAGCATAGTTTAGTGTAGCATATTCTTGATCGAATTTCTGATTTCGGATTTAGATCTCACAAGAAATCATCTCTCTAAATCACAAGAAACCTTAATACGTGTGTCAAGTTAACACAATCGAAATAACATAAATTATTTTCTGTACATATACTCGAGGTTTAAATTCAACCGAATATGTTCATTATTATGTATTAGTCGGATATATCGTTAAAACAATTTGGAGTCCAGAAACCCTGCTGTTCAAAATATTGATTAACCACGAGTTGGCCTGATTGAGACTAGCAAATTGGCTCAGGAGACGATCGGCATCATTAGAAGCATGGGGAGATAAATAGCTCCTGTCAAAACCGACCGAGGAAGGCACACGTGCGATTGAAGAAAAAAATAGGGGTAATTTTCCTTGTTTACCCGCAGGGTGTCTCGAATATTACTAAAAAATCGTTACGCCCCTTCCGGCCTTACACAAAAACGGAACTTTTAAAAGAAATATTAAAGCAAACAGTTCGCTCAATAAAATGTATAACTGTAAAATAAGGAATTTGAAACAGATAACTTATCTATATAGAGAATATAATTATCTATTTTTATTTTACTATATTATAATGTTATTTTTGTTAATAACATGACAATACTATATAAATAAATCAAAAAGAAGCTAATGATATTGTCAGCTAATAACATAATGTTATACAGTGATGAGCTCGCTAATCGACAAAATAACGCAAAAGATGGAAAACATAATACATTGTAAAATAAGAAGAGATGAAACTAGTAGAGGTGGAAATTATCGATATAAACGTATTAATTAATATTACATTACATAGTATCCCACTTTTAGACGTCTGTGACAGGAGTATTTTATAAAATTATCGTGTCACAGTGACAGTTGTCATACTCCTCCGATACGTCTAAAGGTGGGAAACTATGTAATGTAATGTTAATTGATAGTTTATATCGATAATTTCCACCTCTACTAGTTTCCTCTCTTTTTAGTTTAGAATGTATTATGTTTTCCATCTTTTGTGTTATTTTGCCGGTTATTAGCGCGCTCATCACTGTCATAGTCAGTATGAATGAGTCAAATATAAAATCGAATTATTATGTTTATTTCATTCATAGAGATTCTGACTAATAAGAAGCTAGAAGAATAAAAATTACAGCGATAATTTTTGATAATTTCCCGTCGTCAAGTATTACGTCAAATGCTTTTCGTTGCTACGAAAAAACGAACATTTAATGCCATTAATGACAATTAATATTTTAGAAGAAAAGAGAACACTAGGAAAAGGTTTAGCAAATATTCAGGCGAAGATATCAATAAAATATTAGTTAAAATGATTTAAAAACAGTTATATTCATGAAATAATCTTATCGAATTACACTCGAACTCTTAAAAATTACCGATTTGTTTTGCCCTCGTGACACTTTGACATGATTTCACTTCACCTCGGGTCATCATCATCATCACGTAGCGCTACAACCCTGGGTGGGTCCTGGCTGACTGTACAACTTTCTTTCAATTTGTTCGGTCTTCCATCAACCTAGGGTCAAATGGGATATTCATTTTTCGGAGATCTGCTTGGATGTTATCTCTCCATCGCATTCTGGGACGTCCGAGTGGTATTTTGCCTGTAGGAATCTCCTCCCATGTTAGTCGCTGTGATTTAATTTCTTGGACAATATCGGTGTCATTGTAGAGTTCGTTTAATTCGAAGTTCGTTCTGATCCTATACTGGTGTGTGTTAATGTCGTGGTGAGGTCCGAAAATTTTTCTAAGTATTTTTCGTTCAAAACGTCTGAGCTTTTCTTCGTTTGATTTGGTCATGGTCCACGTTTCGCAACCATATGTTAGTACAGGTCTGACAAAGGATTTATAGATTTCGATCTTGGAACTTCTTGTAAGATTTTTTGTATTTATAAGCTTATCCAGTGCGAATAGACAGCAATTTGCTGATTGAATTCTGTCTTTTATTTCTTCAGTAACATCGTTGTCAGCTGTGATTATGACCCCCAGATACTTAAAACGTTGTACTCTTTCGAGATTGAAGGTGTTGACCATCACATTTTGTCCTATCCTGTCTCTTCGTGTCGTTCTATTTATACACATATATTTCGTCTTCTCTTCATTAATCCTCAGCCCTACTTCTCCTGTTGCTCCTTCCACCTTGTTGAAAATAGCTTTTGTGGATAGGATGGAGTCTCCAACGAGATCAATGTCATCTGCGTATGCTAGTAATAACTTGGGATCTTGAACCGATAGCAGTTCTGTTTTTATTTCGGCCGACCTCATGGCTTTCTCTAATAGAAGGTTAAAAAATAGTGGAGATAACGCATCACCCTGTTTGAGTCCACTGTTGATTTCGAAGCTGTCAAACAGTTTATTATTAGACGTACTTTTGATATTCCACCCTCCATACAGACTTCAGTCATCCGAATGAGTTTGTTTGGTATTGAGAACTCCGCCATGGCATTCCATACTTGGCTTTTTTCTACCCTGTCATATGCCTGTCGAAAGTCTATGAAGAGATTGTGTATGGGTCTGTTATACTCCGGAATGGGACGTTTCATCGCCGCCGGTTCATCGCCGCCGTTTCAATGCCGCCACTTTATCGCCAGTCCATTTCATCGCCGGCCGTTTCATCGCCGGCCGTATCATCCCCAGTTAGTCAGTTGATCTTGTATTATAGGAGATGACACGACACGACGTTAAATTCAGTTCAAAGCTTATGACAAATAAACAGATAAAAAATATTATTATATTAATTTACTGTTCTATTTCTACTTTCCCTAAATTTGATCCTAAATAGTATTAAATTTGTAGAGTTAAATTATATTTTATATTATAAAAGTTTAAAAGTCTATTAAAAGATTAAGTATGGCAACGGGAATGGTCATATCTCGCATTTCCTAGAATTCCTAATTAATACTAAAAATAAATAATAAATGTAACTGTCGAAAATTGGTCGAAAATTCGGAAATATTAGCGATTAACTGACTGGCGATGAACCGGCCGGCCATGAATCGGCCGGCGATGAACTGGCGGCATCGAAAGGTGGCGATGAAACGTCCTAGACCCGTTATACTCCCTTTTCCACTCCACTCGGGTCGTGAAATTAAAACTGTCAAAGTGTCACTTGGGATACAAATCGAGCTCTCGTGTAATTATAGTCCCCAGTGCATCGTCCTTTTTGGAAGATGATTACAAAAGTCTTAAAAAAGGTCTTAAATGCTTCGTTTGAGCGAGTCTACCACTTTCTGAAAAACTTCAGAGTGCAGGTTGGACGCGTATTAACATATTTACGTTTAGGCCGATCAAGGAACACAAAACTTTACACAAACCTCAAAACAATTAAAGGATGAAAATTTGGAAATATGTAGTTGAAATTGTCTATTATTATATAAGAAAAAGTTTACAATTCTAAACCGTCTCCATTTTACAAAAATAGGGAAATAAGGGTTGGTTTTTCATTAAAAGTGCTGTATTTTAAAAATAATGAAATAATAAAAAAAATGTAACAGTGAAAAATAAAATAGTCATCAGAGTGATTTAACCTTAAAGATTGGTCTTAAAAATTTTTTTTAGATCTTGATTATTTTATGAGATATAGCCTATTTTTAATAAGGGTTAAAAACCAAAAATTTTTAAAACGGTCTTATTCGCTTAGTTTTGTATCAATTAATCTGAAAATTGGTGAACACACTTTTTACAGATCTATTAAGGGCTTGAGGTTAAGATTTTCCAAAAATTTTCAAAAAAAATTTACGGCCAGTGGAAAAATTTTGGAAATTTTTTTGAATTTTTGGAAAAAGAACTGAAAACTTTGGTTTTTCCTGTAAGTATGTCTGTACTTACCTGAACGAATTACATGCGCGTGCACGTATCCTATATTATTTTCTTTTTGAATTAAGTTAATAATTTGAAAAACTATAATTTTAAAGTACATACTTGTATTTTTAAGTTAATTATTTCAATATAAACATATAAAATGAAAATATATCAAAATTTCTCAAAAAATATTTCTTTTACTAAATATTTATTAGGTTTCCTAAAGTTCATTTAAAAATTAAATTAACTTAATTAAAAATAAATGTACTCTATTAAGAGGCTACATCAGCGCGTCATTAATATTTTTTTTTCGACAGTTCTCCGAACTTTCAACACTGCGGCAACAGTGTGTCGGCAGTACTACAGTGCCAGTGATACTATACACTATACTATCAGAAACAAAGGCACAGTAATGTGATAACAATAATTATTATTATACACTATACTATCAGAAACAAAGGCACAGTAATGTGATAACAATAATTATTATACTCATAGGCGCGCTAAATGTTGCCATGTCAGTCAATTTCGATTTCTTGTTATAGATAATCGTTTTTTAGTAATTCCATTGTGACACAAAATCTAGACATGGGATAAAAAAGTTTAGTTGAAGAAACTGTATTTTTTTGTTCTTCTTAAAGCGGCACAGACTCGTTTTTTATATTTAATTTAATTTTAGAGTAATTTCTACATACTAACATGTTTCTTAAATTGGGCTTTGTACCACAATTCTTTACTATATTGCGAATATGTGTGCCAGATATCTCGACAGAATATTCAAAATTAAAGTTGCAATCTTGGAACGCGTTTTTCGCGCGCTGATGTTGCCTCCTAAGTTATAAAGGATCAAATGAGCATGGAGTACTAAAATGATAAAAGGTGCAATGAAAAATCGTTTATTGTATATCGAACTGGATCGTCACTGTTTACATTTAATTAATTAATCTAAATTATTCAAAGTTCATTTTCATCTTCGTCTGATGTAAAATTTGTGTCTGAATCAACTTCATTTATAATAGAATCATCTGTAAAATCATAATTTTGGGTCTCTTGGCAGCTACCATCTAAACTATTATCAGTAGTAATAACCCAAGGACATTGATAATTGTTCGAAAAAATTTTATAACAGATTTCGAAAGCTTGTTGCTTGGAAACAGACCGACGCCGTAGGCGGAGGTCTGTTGCCTGTAAGCAACAAGCTTGAGAAAGTTGTTAAAAAATTTTTGAGCATTTATCAATGTTCGAGGGTTATTCGGATAGAAAATTTTTTGCTGGTTATGGAAAAAAAATACAGAGCAGAAACAATTTATTTAAATGTGTAATTAACAATTCTTCCACCGTCCGATTTCCATCTAATTCATATTTTCTATCATTGCAAAAGTCCATAAACGCTTTCCATACAAATTTTTTACTGTAAACAGTATTCTTTGGTATATTTGATTCGATAATTTCATTAATATTCTCATCGGTATTACAACCAAATCGTGACATTTTGAAATATTGAATATTTGAAATGTCAAAATCGAAATGAAACGAAATGTAGGTATCCATAGCTACATGATTAAGTGAAAACAGCCCATGGGATCTGTTTTCAGTATAATGTTGGTTTTATTGGTTGTATTCAATCAGATGACCACAAATTAATTGATTTCATTGGATTTCTAATTGAGCAAAAAATTTTCTTCTTAATCATCAGAAACTATAATGTCTTCCTTTTTATGATTTGTACAATTACCAGTTTGACAACTTCCGCATGCAGCATGAAAAAGTTTCTCCTCTTTTTAATACATATTTTTGTCTACATTCTAATTTCATCACAGTCCAAAAGCATTTTGTGTCTATCATCTTTTCTTTCTGAACTTACACTTTTTAATGTTTCAATTCCACGTTTGATAATTACAATTTTTTCGTTATCACATTCTAAATGTTTTTCACAAATAAAACAAGAATTATTATTTTTTGTTTCACTGTTCGCACTCATTGTAAATATTTACACAATTATTTTATAACAAACAGATTACTTTTATAGATAATAAGTTATAAATTCATTGACAGCCGAAAACGATAACAAAACATTGCAGCGTGAACATTGCTCCAATTTTTTAGGTTATGTTCGTCTACTGTGTTTAGGAAGCGCGCCGTTTTCTCTTTTAAGCAACTTTTTCACCTGTGTTTACGTACCCCATATATTTTTACCTTTGCAATATGCCTGTTGTATATATGTAATATGTTATTCAAGCCTTTTTTAATATGTTCCCATATTTTCATTTAAAAAAAGACTTTCAAAAAAGAATGGCATCGATTTTATTAAAACATGACATTTTTTTGTAGTTGTTTATAATAAGTGAGCCTTATTTAAAAAGTATTCTATACATAAGAAAAATAGATACCGCTTTCGAAAATTTACATTTTCAAGTACCTACAAGCATATTTTTAAAGTTTTTTATGAATTTTCAACAAAGATATTATTGATCGAAATCTTGAAAATTGACTTAAAATAAAAATCAAATAAATATCCATTTTTATCGCCATACAAATTTTTATCCTTTAAAGTAACATTGTGCAATTTTAAATCTAAATGTTAATTAGCCATCTTGAAACGTAAATCTAAAAGGAATTTTAATTTAAATGATTACGTAAATTTTTGTGACAAAAAATATGTGTTGCTCTCAAAACTTGTATTAGTATATTTTAAAACATATTTTTCTAAATTAAATAATTTGTAATTCACAATGAAAATATATTCACGTTAAAATTGATATTTTTCTAAAGGTATTGTGTTTTTTTCGTATATTTTAATGTTTGATAAATGCCCCAAATTATCGATTTAAAAGTTAGTTAATCTTAAAATGTGACATTTTTGTTGCGCGCTCAATTCATTAGCGCCCCTGTTAAGTACTTTAAAAAGGGCTATAGGTTAGAAACGAATCAAGATGCAAACAAAGTTATTAGTCAAAATGTTAGGATAAAAGTACCTTGATGATTTTTAAATAACATTTTTTGTTATTATTGCCTTATTTTCCGAAATACAGCACTTTTAATGAAAAACCAACCCTTATTTCCCTATTTTTGTAAAATGGAGGGGGTGTAGAATTGTAAACTTTTTTTTATAAAATAATAGACAATTTAAACTACCTGTTCCCAAATTTTCATCCTTCCTTTATTTTTTTTGAGGTCAGATTGTTCTTTGATCGGGCTAGTTGTCGGACTAACGAAACGCGGCTGTAGATTTATCGGACAAGAAATCTAAAATCTTTATTAATTAAATATAAGTACTTTAAATTGAAAATTAAGAGTTTTGTAATAACAAAATCGTAGATTACGACACCCGCAAGATATCACTATAGCTCGGTATTATTGCTATTAGTAAACAACGAAGTAAATAAAGAAGAGGTGCGGAAGGCCCTAGAATTCGTGGGTCGGGGAGAGAACATTCCTCATTAAACGCCTATTTTCGTAATACAGCTAAATAATTTCTAGATGTTGTGCCGAGTTAAGTTTTTCTAGGATGAAATGTCAAATAATACTGAATAAGAAAACAACTTTAGTTGATACCATTCGCGCACGGTCTCCCAACAAATCCTCACCAAAAAAAGTACCTCTAAATGAATCACCCTTTATTTTATTACAATAAATTATTGGATAACCTTTCAAGTGAGATAGCACACGAGCACTGTTCTCTTAAAAAAATCATCTAGTAAGTCATCACGCCCAGATGAATAACATCACCAGTATGATGTATATGCCAAAAAATCATAATTTAAAAATAAAAATCGACCTGTTTCTGGATTTATCCCAAAAATCGTCCAATCTCGAAAAAAATAGTTTCCATAATTTTGCCCCTCACTATTTAACAATAACCAAACTCAAAAAATTCCTCTTGTTTTAACTTACATTACTATAAAACAAATATTTAGGCATTTAAAACTAACTGCAGACTTGATCTTGGCGTAATGTTCACCATCTTACTTTAATAATATTGATGTTACCATAAAATAACATCAAAATAACGTTAAGAAACGCGATCAGTCGTATACAACGAAATAGCAACGAGAAGAGCTCAAGTTTATCTAACTTTCGTGATTAAATAGAAACTTGGAAAACAAACACTAATATTGATGTTGCTGGTGGCAGTTTTAAAGTTTTGCTTAAGTCGAAAAATGAGATATGTATGTGTAATAGATGTATATGTTCGAAATGAATTACAGGAAGATAAACCTAGGAATTTTCAAACCAGTAATTGGGCGTCATAAGTCCTAGATTTTCACCCAACGTGACGAAAGTAGAACTGGAACTCGATATTTGAACTCTTCGTGCAACTTTGCGTCGATTGATATACGATTTTACTAACTTTGAGTAATTCTTACCAATTTTTTGGTCATAACTGTTTAAACGGAACTAGAGATTCAAGCTCAACTTTTATATGTCAGATGTACTATTTCTGCTACTATAATATCGTCCTATTAGAGATAAAACTCACTAACTACACTTTTCAGAAAGTGGAGAAAAATCGATTTAAAGGTACAAATTGTTATTTAAATTCACCTGACTTAAATATTGGAATTCTTTTAATGCAACTTTAAAGAATAAATAAGAACAGATATTTTAAGCCATGTTTCGTCAAAGAACTTTAATATTAGATAAATTTTTGTACTTGAGAGTTTTTTCATGAACACAGTTATTGGATATTGATATCCTATTAGAGGTAAAACTCACTAACTACACTTTGTACTTGATGAGTTTTTCCATGAACACAATTATTGGATTTTAAGAAGCTAATGAATTAATCTCCATAATGTATCATGACGTAAGGACGTTAAGATTCAAAATGAAAGAAATAGGTAATGAATAAAATGTTAATAAACAATTTAAAAAAGTTTATACAAAACAGTTGCCTCTATACAAAATCACATGCGATAGAAACAGAAGTAATGTTAGTGGGGAAATACCAACATCAATTTTTCGGCATTTATGACAGCCACAAAGGTCGCCTGCTTAATCGCAAAATAGATTATGTTACCCTTCATGTAGGCTATCTGTTACAAATAAATTTAAACCCATATTTCTTTAATTAATCGCTAGACAGATAACGCATACAAATATAATAATATGTATACAGTTTCAACAATACGATATAACACACAAGTCGCCTGTTTAATCGCAAAATAGATTGTTATAAAAAAATACCCTTTATGTAAGCTATCTGCTACAAAGAAATAATTTAAACTCATTTCTTTAATCAGTCGCCGAATAGATAATGCACACAAATAAAAATAATACACAGTTATGTTTACTAAGATCACTAAGTACCGATTCGGCACTCCAGATTGTAAAGAAAAATTCACTATACTAAATTTAAAATCAAGATGCAGTAGAAATAAACAAACCAAGGAACGTTAAATGCTACTAGGAGCACTCCCGAATCATAATTTACAATGTATAAACTTTGGAAATCGTGATTTAGGATTTACAACATGTCGCACTAATAATACAATAGTGTCGTAACTCAAAATGTTTCGAATTTGACATAACACTATATTCAGACGTAAAATTCAATTCCCTACAAGTCAATAAAACCGTCGTTTTAATAGTGCAAAAAATGGATAAGGGATGGCGCCATAAGACGTTATTCATGACTGACCGACTGTCGTTATCGCCCTCACAATATTGCGCCATTTTTAGTTGCAGCCAACAGTGATCGAAAACGTACGTATCGCTCTGCTCATCATTTTGAGTTTCCACGTTATTGCTGAATCAGGTATGTAATTTGCGTATCTATATTTTGAGTTATTGCATTCTTGTTGATTTGAATCTAACCATAACATTGTTGTTTTTCTACTTGTTACACTATTACTGATTTACACAAGCACGTTTTAAAATAATATTTTTACTAACGGCACTATTATTGGTTCAGTTCATTATTTTTGACATGCTACACTATTGCTGAATCATAACTTTAAACCATTTTTTTGTTGTTTGTAAAACATTTGTTAATCATTATCTATTTGTCAATCAACGTATAGAAATAACTCATTTAAAATGTGCAGCAGCGTTATTAAAAAAGCTTACTAAATACTAACTATTTTATAAATTTAGAGTTACCACACTCTTCGTGACATTCTTGTTCATTTCGTCAATTACCTATGTTAATAATTACTTAATTCATTTTTAGGTGTGCGATTCATAGCAACAAGTGATCGTGGGCGATTACTTGTTGCTATGGCAACAAATGTTGAGGATGGCGAGCAGGAAAACTCTTCACCGTCGGTATTCCCACTGGTGACTACAAATAATGAATCTGGTGCCCAGATAGAGAACAGTCACGTTACGAAAGTACAACCGGCACCTATACCTTCACCATTTACGAGTCATCAAAGTACTTCAAGAAATTGACGCAAACAGTGACCTTTAGTAAGGTCAGTAATGTTAAACCTATTACAGAATCCAACCAAAGGCAATATTACATTTCACCGGTGCACTCAGACCAGAGCGACTTTGATTCCGATGACTCCGACCGAGATCCGCATTTCGTTCCTGTTGTACAAATGAAAACCTATAGTTTGTTTTGAGGTCGAACAGTAAAACCATTAAGTAGCTCTTCCTCAAAAAGCTCTTTTTCAAGAAGCTCTTCATCGAGTAGCTCTTCTACTAGTAGCTCTTGGAAAACGTAGAAAACATGGCAAATTACGCGGGAAACATGGCAAACAACATACTGTGGAAACGGAGATGGATGAAGGTGTCAAACATTTTATAAACGCTATACCACGCGTCGAATCACATTACCTTAGAGCTCAGACGTCACGGGAATATATCCAGTGTGACAAGTATTTAGCTGATTTATATCGAGACTACAAAGATAAATAAATATACAGAAGAAAACTTCAAATCATTTGCGTCTGCAACTACTTTTAACCGCATTATTACTAAATATTTTAACATCTCCTTCCATACACAAAAAAAGATCAATGTGATCTTTGTGAAAATTTCAAAAATGCTGATGAGGATGGAAAAACAGTATTGTTGTGACGTACGAAAACCACTTGAAAGAAAAAGAACTGCCCAGAAAGTAGAAAAAAAAAGACAAAAATGCTAACATAGATTCAACAATATTCGCCGTATATGACTTGCAAGCTGTGCTGCCAGTACCAAGAGGCCAAGTTTCATTATTTTTTTTTTATAAAAGTAGAATTAACTGTTTTAATATTACAATGAGCGACAAAGAGTCCGCAAGATTTCCCAAAAACTTATGTAAACCGCAGAAAAAATTAGTAAATCAAATTGTAGTAACACAAAATATTTCATAAATAATGTCATAACTAAAAATAATGTTTCATTTTGAACATTTTGCTTAGAACAATACCGTTTTAACTCAAAATTCTTAAATAACTTCACTGGCAGTATTTTTATTTAACTAAGAGTACAAAGAAACTTCCTTTAATATTAATTAGAAACATATTATGCATTAATTTTTTGTTTGCCTGCAATAGGAAATGAGTAATAAGTTTTTCGTTGATTCTGAAAAATCATCTTTTTTGAGTTACGACACGACACTATTGTATTATTAGTGCGATATATACATTGTAAATTATGATTCGGGAGTGCTCCTAGTAGCATTTAACGTTTATTGGTTTGTTTATTTCTACTGCATCTTGATTGTAAATTTAGTATAAGTGCAATAATTTAAGTTTTAATGAATTTTACCCTGAAACCGAAATTTAAAATAATGCACTTAGTGAATTATACCATAAATTATCTCAGAAATTAGAAGGGTTAGAGCCCCGGTGACTTCTCCAGGGCTGTGCAGTACCGTATTGAGTTCAAATTGATGAAAATGTCAAAATCTCAAAAAAGTGCACTTAGTGAGGTTACCTCTAATAGGACGATATTGAACTTGCGACTAGAACTTTTTAATCCGAAAAGACATAAAAGCAAAAGTGTACATTTCTTCTTATTTTTGCGAAACATATATCGCTTAAACTATTTCGGCGACTTTAAAACAGTAGGTACTTAAATAGCATATTTGGGTTATAAGCTTTCATTCTACA
This sequence comes from Diabrotica virgifera virgifera, assembly GCF_917563875.1. Lineage (NCBI taxonomy): Eukaryota > Metazoa > Arthropoda > Insecta > Coleoptera > Chrysomelidae > Diabrotica > Diabrotica virgifera. Next base: position 74,093,734 of record NC_065448.1, read on the forward strand.
CATCATTTGTCATTATATTTGTTTTAATAACGGAGGAGTTATATTCGCGGACAATGTTTTCATATTTTTTCGAAATGGGTGAAATAGCTATTTGTATGAAGGTTACTGCCCGACGCGTAGCGGAGGGCAGTAATCATTCAAGGGAGGAAAAGGCACTTTACTCCCATGTTATACAAATGATTTTTCCACATTCCTCAAATAACAAGTCATTTTTTCATTTTTACTTAATTTATTTATGTAACTAACCAACAAAATTTATAAGAACTAAAACTAACAAGTAGGTACAATATAACTGTCAACTGTCAAATATAAGTCAAATTATTAATGTAAACATTGTTAAATCAAAATAATAATTTACTGTTTTTTACCATTCGGCAAAATACAGAGTGTTTTATAAATAAACCTTAAAATGTATAGATACTTACGTAATAGAAAATAGATATTGTACAGGGCGTCAATAAGTTATATTTCATGAATGAAATACCATGACGTCACTTTTATTTTTCCTCCCTAGGGAGGAAAAATATTTCCTCCCTAGGGAGGAAAAGTACAACTTTGCTCCCCACAATCAGGTCCGGAAAAGTATACTTTCGGTAGAGGTAGGTGTAAAACAATATTTTAGCGGGCTCCCCAGTTCCACAAGACACGCAGTGAGAACTCTACTTTCTGTCATAAAATTAGATAGTCTATTGGGTAGTCTTTGAAACACATGTCTATTAGGCGCATATTATATCACTAAGCACTGGATGTCTTTCATATATTTACATTGTTGACAGTGTTGCAGTCAAAGATGGAGTTAAATATGTACCGAAATTAAATAAATATTTTAATAGATTCAAATGTTCGAATAACTATTATTCGAACAATTGTGAACTTGGCTGACTTTGCGTTTGACATTGTTATATAATATTTATATAATAATTGTTATAAAGTGATGAGCGTGCTAGTAACCGGCAAAATAGTTCAAAAGATGGAAAACATAATACATTGCGAAACAAAAAGAGATGAAACTAGTGGAGGTAGAAATTATCGTTATAAACGTATTAATTAACATTACATTACATAGTTTTCCACCTTTGGACGTCTGTGACAGGAGTGTTTTATAAAATTCTATTGTCACAGTGACAGTTGTCATACTCCTCTGATACGTCTAAAGGTGGGAAACTATGTAATGTTAATTATTACGTTTATAACTATAATTTCTACCTCCACTAGTTTCATCTCTTTTTGTTTCGCAATGTATTATGTTTTCCATCTTTTGAGCTATTTTGCTGGTTATTAGCGCGCTCATGACTGTATAATAATTGTATTAACAAAAACACTGCACACAAAAATCGTTTTAACCCTTATACTTTTAGTATATTTCGATGGCTTGGTTCCAAATGTGGCTAACTACCATTTTTCCATTTTTGAGCTATTTACACAGTACACGCATAATTATTTTAAGTTTTGTTCCAAATGTGGCGAATTGCCATAATTTAAAAATTGGCGCCAGAATATATAGAACCATTAGTATCTATGTACAAAATGAACGTAGTTCGCAACTCCATATGTAGCTATTAACACATAGCCACCTTTGGAATGGACATCTTTCGATGTAGGTGAAGTTAGCGCCATTTGTTTTATAAAGCGGATTTAAGTAACAATGAAACTTTATTGAAAATATTCGTCTAAGAGTATGTAGGATAATGTTATACAAACTCTAGGCATAGAAAAAGGAGTACTAAATTTTGCAATTAAAAAACGCTTCCCCAATAGTACTACATAGTACTAAACATGATAGAAGGGGCGGCTATGGAACATAAAAAAATCCGATGAATCACTAACATTTTTGAAAGAACATATCAAAAAGTTTCCCACTATGGCAACTCATTATTGCCGCAAATACTCAAAAAGATTTTACTTAGATCCAAAATTGAATATTTCTATCATGTTCAAACTTTATGAATCAGAGTGCATGGTAAACAATAAAACTTGTCTCAAAGAATCGTACTACCGACAAGTATTTAATAATCATTTTAATTTATTATTTCATACACCAAAGAAAGACCAGTGTGTGACATGTACTACTTATAAAAAAGCAAATCCTGCAGACAAGCACACGCTACAGCAGAACTACGATTGCCACATACAACTAAAGAACGGTGCAAGAAATGAAAAAATTTCTGATAAAATTGCTGCTGTATTACATGACTCAACCATACACGTCTGTAATTTTGACCTGCAACAGGTCCTGTACGTTCCAACAGATCCGACAAATCCGGTTCTATTTTATGAATTGCTACTTATAATTTTACGATTTTCAATACTGGAAATAATACTGGTAAATGTTTCATGTGGACTGAGATGGACTGAGGGTGGATGTGGGCCCTCAAAAGTAGCGTCTTGCTTGTTTCACCAGCTTAGGAGCCTCCCCCAAACAATTAAAAGTGTTAGACTATTCAATGACACTTGCGGTGGTCAGAACAAAAATCAATTTGTTGCTGCCATGTTTCTGTACGCTGTTCAGGCTTTACCTATTGAAGTAATCGATCAATAATGTTTTATCTCTGGTCACAGTCAAATGGAATGTGACTCAATGCACGCTATAATAGAAACCGCGGTCAAAAACATCCCTGTATATTTGCCGCATGAATGGGTAACTATTGCAAAGAACGCAAAACGAAATGCTCCAAAATATGAAGTTTATAATATAACACCTGACCTTACCTTTATTGATTGAAAACCACTTGCAAAACTTATAATGGTTAATCGAAACAAAGCTGCATGAAGATGGAACTGTGATTAATTGGCGTGAAATTAAGTGGATTAGTTATGAAAAAGCTAATCATTTTGTGATGCACGTTAAACCTCATTTAGATGAAGAGGTATTTCACAAAATATTGATTGTTCCCCGTAGGGGTCGTAGAGTTACAATGTCCACCATGAAAAATTGTTTAAAGCCTTTCTTTGAAGAAAAAAGAAAAATATCGGCTGCAAAACTTCAAAACTTAAAAAGAAATCAGTAGTGCCGCAAATTTTCCCGACGTTTGCAGAGCCTTTTATAGAGACTTAATTGAAAATCCAAATATTGAGGACGAGACGGTATTACCAGATATAAATAACCAGGAAGAGCAAGATTTTTTTGAAACATTTATTTTACAAGAAGTTTACACCTTTGTTTATTTATTACTTATTTTTATAAATTTTACTGTAGTTGTAATATTGTAGATAACCAGTAATCATTTTTCAATTTAAAATAAAGTTAAGTTCCAAATGTAGCTACGTGCATTTTATTACGAAAAACCCTCCCCAGACGAATAATTTAAAGAACTATTTATTATTCTTGTATCTAAAGTGTTTGCCAGTATTACTACCTAATATTTTATAGAAAAACAATAATTTGATTTGAAAGACCTGATTTGATCGACAAGGCTAAACTTAAAATTTCGTTTAATCGAAAACGACGATTTTGTAGTTAGCCACTTTTGGAACCAGGCCATCGATTTGTATCACGTGATTTTAAACGTCAAATTTTTCATTAGCTGCTGTAAAGCACTTATTCTGTAAACCTAACTCATTCTGCTCTATTAATTCATTTAGTCAATTTAGTGATACATCATAGAATTTCTGTAATTAGTTATCTATATTACGTAATTTGTATATTATGTGACCACTGAAATATTGGAATATCAGCTCCGTTCTAAATTTAATGAAACGCTATATTAATTTGCTAAATGACTTATATTTGTAATGTATGTTATCTACTACAATATAATTCACTTTGTTAAAGCATAAATCATGATTAATAAACCGTGAATTAGCCAACAGAACATTTTACAACCAATTTTTGATGTAATGTTATTAATCATTATTGTGAATCGATTTTTCGATATGTGTAGATAGATGGTAAACATCAAAAAGGGAATTATCAATGAATTACATGATAGAGCCTGAAACATGCTCTATTGAAAATGAATTTCAGGAAGTGAAAATCTGATAATAAAGATTTTAACAAAAATGATTACCCACTGTCATTTGTAAACAAAAAAATTTCACAAGATTGAAGAAAGGAAACAACAAAACATGACAAGCAATCTATTAGACCTGGATCCCGCGTACCAAAAAAAAGTTAATTAATAGCAAGTTGAAAATTTGTTAATAGCTTAACGGTGTCTAGTCGGACAAACTTTGGTGTATGGGAACACTGGAACAGGGGAACAGGGAAAGTTTTAATTGTGGAACATGATAAACGTGTCGTTCTGACAAGTTTATGATTGTGAAAAATAGCAAGTTGTTTTTAAGTTTATTCAATAGCCAATGCTATATACTATATGAAAAAATGTTTGTCCGACAAAAATGTTGGGCATTTTAATGAGTCCGACACGTAGAACATGTCACATGAGAGGAATTATGTTGGTGATAAATAGCAGTCTGATTTTTGCATGCGAGTTTAATGAAAGGTTAAAAAATCAATTGGAAGTTCTGTCGGACAAAATTAAAGGGAATATATTTAATAACGGGTAAATATTCATGGGAATTCAAAGGGAATTTAATAACGGGTAAATATTCATGTCAAAAGTACCTACAATCGATTACAATCGATATCTTTCGATTTATCTCAAAATCATTTAGGTACCTCACTGTAATATTACATTGCCATTTAAGTTTATTATACACTTCTCAACAATTGAAGTGGATATTATGAAAATGTGTATTTTATTTTTTGTTCATAAGGTCAAATAGGAAAATGGAGTGATATAAATAAAGATTTATTTTTACTTCGTATTTTCATACAGATGAACCGAAAGAAAGAAATTCTTTAAGAAAAAAAAAATAGAAAATAAACAAAAATTGTAAAATTAACAACCTAAAATTTCTATTCCTGCTCAATTTCTAATATCCCGAAGAGAAAAATTAATAGTGTGTGGGTCCACCTCTGTGTCGCCTTAGCGCTCTAACTCTATTTGGAAGACCTCTTATTAAAGTATTGATGAACTGCTGCGGTATACGTTCCCAAATGGCGCGTAATGTATTGACCAACTAATCTAAGGTTTGGGGCGGTTGAAGGAGCCTGTTTTGTTGCCTAGACATTTCGGCCCAAACATGTTCAATGCAATTCATATCAGGTGAACACGGTGGCCACTCCATTCTTGTAATGCCATGAGCTTCTATACACTCGTTGACAATTCTCGCACGGTGAGGGCGAGCATTATCATCAATCAGAACAAATTGTTCGCCTATTGCACCAAAAAATGGAACAACTATTGGTACTATGACTCTGTCTCGATATCGTGTAGCAGTCATTGTCTCATTAATTAAGACGACTAAGTCCGTGCGACCGTCAAAACATATGCCTCCCCACACGCAAACGGATCCACCTCCAAAAAGAGTGGTTGGGACTCTCAGATTTTCATTGTAACGCTGTCCTCTTTCCCTCCACACCAATATTCGGCCATCATTCGTATACAAACGAAATTTGGACTCGTCAGTAAAGAGACAATTCCTCCAATTTTCGAAATTCCACTGATACTGTTCCATCGCTCAGCGATATCTGCATGCACGCTGCTCCCTAGTTAGTCGTGGATGGGTAGCGCGCCGTCTAGCCCTTAAATTGGATGCATGTAACCGTCTTCTGACAGTTTGACTGGAAATCGCTCGTCCAGTAGCATGCCTGAAGATACTGTTAATTCTGGAAGCCGTGAATGTTGGGTTTCTTCTTGCCACCAGAACTACAAAACGGTCTTGCCGACGAGTTGTAGATCGTTCTCTTCCTCCTCCATGCCTGTATGTTGCAGATCCAGTTGCTACATACCGATTCCATGCACGACTTATCACACTTTGCGACACATTTAGCCTCGTAGCAACCCCTTGTTGAGTTATGCCTTGTTGGATCCAACGAACTAATTGCTCGAGCTGCACTAGTTCTAAACGTCTTTGCGGCATAATGTTTTTGTGATAAATAGATTTCTTGACTTATTGACAACTGGTAAAGCCAATACAAGCACTTTTATACGAATGATATATTCATGTTTGGAACAACATGTCTCTCTTTGTACGAGATAATAGACTGGGAGATATTATACAGAAGTTCAGCCACGATTTTCTAAGTCCTGCCTTTTGCAATACTGGAAGGGTAGACGATGTACTTACAATCTGTGGAAACATCCACAAATTTCCTGTGACATTTTCCTGTAAAAATTAGATTTTCCCAAAAAATAAAAATAGGGTTTTGCGATGAATTTCTAAGTCCTGCCATATCCGTAGATAGACAGGATACTATCGATTTTATGAAGAAAATTTTTTGGGCAGGAGGGTTGCAAACGGGGTAACGGAGTATATTTGTATACAAACATGTAATGAAAATAATAAAATTTTCATGATTTTCTAGGTCCTGCCAACTAAATAAACTAAACATATTTATTTCAAAATGATCAAAAAAAATATTGGCATGACGTCTCCTAATGTTTAAGTATACTTGTTCCTTGGAAAATTCTGTGGAAAATTTTTACCCTGATTCCGTGATTTTCTTAGTCCTGTCTTTAAAAAGTTATAATACTCAAATACAATCAATACCTTTTCGGTACTCGGCAGGAAGGTTAAACGGTTCTTGTAAGACGGCAGGAGTCCTAGATTTGTAAGAAAACTCGTGAAAAAGTCAACGATTTTCTGAGTCATGCCATTTTGCACATGTTTCAAGAATCTTAATATAAGTCTATTTACAAAGAGGCAGGATGGTTTTATGGTTATTTTGTATACAGGGTGGGGCATTAGTGTGACAAAGTCCAATTACTCGTTTGTCGTAAGATATACGAAAAAAGTTATTTAGATAAAACATGGGCCACAGATAGGACTATGATTTAACAGTATTTTCTAATACACAGGGCTACCCGTTTTCACAGGGTGACACAAATTTATGTTTTTTTTTTAAATGGAATACCCTGTATATTTTTACATTTTTGGATTTTACTCGATGTTCCCTTTAATAAAATATAGTGTTTTGAAATCTTATACGAGGTAGTTTAAAATATAATTACGTTTTTTTGTTAATTTTGTAGGAACATTCACACCCTATACATATTGTTAGTGATTTGATATCCAAACTTCTATTAATTTATGTTTAAACGATTTCTAATATAGTCTACTATTGTCAGATAATGTTTAATTTTAGTATACGGGGTTGGTTGAAACTCGGAATGAGTATTTTCTGAGTTTTCTTAAATGGGACACCCTATATTTTAGTATTATAATAAAATGATATTTTATGGTACCTTTTTATTTGTTAAGCATTTTCTGTACCATATTTATATATTAATTTCGGCAGTAAATTGATACAGACAGATTACTCAGGTGGTTTTTGGGGTTTCTGAACAAGAATGTCACATTAGAACAGATCTTTACCTAGTGCTCGGGGTGACTAATATACACGCCATATTCTTAAATTTCGAGGCTTTCAGACACTAAAGTGATGCAAGTAGATTACTCGAGGAGTTTTGTGGTTGCTGAACATGAATACGCCATCAGAATCGACCTCCAAAAACTCTCTAAATTCGAGATCAGTCACCCTGGGCACCAGGAGCTCCGAGGGTCGGTTGTAATATCATATTTGTGTTCGGCCATCCCAAAAACCCTCGAGTAATCTGTTTTCTTTAATTTATTGCCGATATCCCACGAAACTCCAGATGACGTGCCTTAGCAGCAACTCTGGGCACTAGGTGATTCGGAGGTCGGTTCTGCTTGCGTATTCGTAACTCCATAAACCTCCCAAATAACAAAATTTTGCCCTTAATACACTGATTTTGACAGGTTTATGCACTTTTGGATGCATGTTATGCACTAAAATGCAATTTCCACCCATTTTTATATTGTACACCTTTTATTTGAATTTGAAAAAAATTTAAAAAAAATAAAAAAAAAACGGCGTATTTGCCGACTTAAAGCAAGAGTAACTTTTAGTACTAGAATACCTCATAATTTAATACTCTACACTCAAAAATGTCTAAAAATTTAAAGACCAATAAGTTATGAGATAAAATATCCGTTGATCTACCCAAGACGGATGCCTATGACCAGTACTAGAAATTCACAATTGATAAAATCGATTAATCTCTGGAAGAGAAATAAACGTAGCAGTTTTCGTTTTTATAAATAGAATTTTTCTAAATTCTTTTAAACTCAAAAAACCAAAAAACGAAAAATTTTTCAAATCGATTTTTCTAGAACACTGCGTATTCTTCTGGGTTAGAGAAAAAGTACCTTTTAGCACAAAACTATCCCAGAATTTAATAATCCAGTGTCAGAAATGCTTAAAAGTTAGACAGAAAAGTTATTCGATAAAATATCCGTTTCCGTACCCAAAACGGACCCCTATGACCGGTACTAAAAATTGACAATTGATAATTGACATTTGACAATTGACCTCTGGAAGATAAATAAGTGTACCAGTTTTCGTTTTTCCAAATAAAAGCGTGCTGCAGCTATTTTAAAGAAACTAATTACAATACTTCGATATGCTTCTTCTAGACGAAGCATATCGAAGTAGAGGTCGTCCGCCAACCAGATGGTCTGATGACATCAAACAGAAGATGGAGAAGACTGAGGGAGACCTATATCCAGCATTGGATAGATCCGTGTTGAATTATGACGATGATGAATTACAAGACGCCATATTTAAAGAGCTTTAGCTTTCCACGGAAGCATTTTTGAACTAGGTGAATTGAGTTAAATTTTCTTAAAATCATCTGAGGAATCTCCGGTTTTCGTTTGTTATGAGAGCTTCTGGACACCCTGTATAATATAATGGGTAGGTAAATTCCCTACTATAACCAATAAATTGTTAAAAATTGTTTATTTACTTTTATTGCGTTTACTTAGATAAAAATATGATCTAATCACTTAAAATAAAGATGTTACAGTTTGCTATTAGATTTGAAAAGTGTGTAAAAATTCCGAGACATTATTCAGGAAAATAATATTTAATAGGATACGATTGTTTTAATGATATACAAATTTTGTATTATTCATCTTTGCGGTTATCCTGCCAAGTTGTAAACGGTTTTAGATTAGTGTTTTTTAAGCATACTCGACATGGTATGACTCAGAAAATTGTGGTGATATGAATATGTTTGTATAACACCCTGAAATAATTTTACAGACACACAATTTAATTTTTTTATACTAAATAACTATACAACCATCCTGCCTCTTTGAAAATAGATTTATATTAACCTTCTTGATATATGTGCGAAATGGCATGACTTAGAAAATCGTGTAATTTTCCACGAATTTTCTTACACATTTTTTAACTATATATAGTAAAAAAGGTGTAACTAAACATCCTGCGATTTTGAATAATGTCTACTGAAATTATTTATTTTATAACAAAATTTATTTTATGACTTAGAAAATCACGGAACCAGAGTGAAAATTTTATACAGAATTTTCCAAGAAACAAGTGCAGTTAAACATTAGGTGACGTCAGGCCAACATTTTTTTTTGGTCATTTTGAAATAAATATGATTAATTTATTAAGTTGGTAGGACTTAGAAAATTATGAAAATTTCATTATTTTCATTACATGTTTGTATATCTGTATACTCCCTTAGTCCTTTTGCAACCGTCCTGCCCAAAAAATTTTTTTCATAAAATAGATAGTGTCCTGTTATTCTATGGATATGGCAGGACTTAGAAATTCATCGCAACTCCCAATTTTTTTTTTCATGGAAAATCTAATTTTCACAGGAAAATGTCACAGGAAACCCGTGGATTTTTCCACAAATTGTAAGTACCTTCTCTAACCTTCCAGTATTGCAAAGGGCAGGACTTAGAAAATCGTGGTTGAACTTCTGTTAATATCTCCCGGTTTATAAGGGCCGATAAAAGAATAGGGAGAAAAAAACCACATGCAAAAAATATTGGCAATAAAGATAGCATATAGAGTATAGTACAGGCAATTATTTTAAAAATATAGGTCTGGATCCCGCATATGAAAAAAAAAGTTGATTAATAGCAAGCTGAAAATTTGTTAATAGCTTAAGGGTGTCTAGTCGGATAAACTTTGATATCTGGGAACACTGGAACAGGGGCAGTTTTAATTGTGGAACAGGTTAAAAATTTGGAACGGTCACACCACGAAAACGGCACATTTATTTTGTCCGACAGAACAGACTTAAACTCTCCGAACAGAGATTAAACTCTCATGCAAAAATCAGACTGCTATTTATCACATGCCATAATTCGTGTCATTTGACATATTCTACATGTTCCACTCATTAAAACGCCCATTTGGTGATAAATAGCAGTCTGATTTTTGCATGAGAGTTGAATCTCTGTTCGAAGAGTTTAAGTCTGTTCTGTCGGACAAAATACATGTGCCGTTTTCGTGGTCTGACCGTTCCAAATTTTTAACCTGTTCCACAATTAAAACTTCCCCTGTTCCAGTGTTCCCATATATCAAAGTTTGTCCGACTAGACACCCTTAAGCTATTAACAAATTTTCAGCTTGCTATTAATCAACTTTTTTTTTCATACGCGGGATCCAGACCTAATAGTTTTATATGTTAATTTTAGGAATTTTAAAATTATCCACTTCAATTGTTGAGTAGTGTAGTTCAAGCTATGAGATTAAAAACTGCCACTTGTGACAATAATTCATAATAAATTGCAATCGGAACTTCAAATTTAAACGAATCGATTTATTTTGGCAGTAAATTATTTCTAGCCATGTGACATATTACAATATATACAGGGTGATTGATTAGTAGGGTAAAGCTCAATAGCTCCGCTATAGTAATAGATAGCAATAAAAGTTAATAACAAAAATTTTAGACACCTTTGAGCTTCACATTACAAAATTAGAATGTTACAGGGTGTTCGATAACACAGTGGCAGACCAAACTTATGTTTTTTTTTAAATGGAACAACCTATATTTTATTTTATATTCGAAATCCTGTTAACTTCTCTATCACAAAAATATAAAGGTTTGTTATGTTTATTATGTTATACAGGGTATTTACAAAGTTATAACCAATTTTATATGAAAATCGTAACAAGTTCAACTCCCTGTATAAATAAAAATAAGCAAAACAACAATGGTTTATTAATGCCATATTTTTTAGCGTATTGTCAAAATTTTCAAGAATGGTCGATATTGCTAATTTTCTTTATATCAAATACAGGGTGAGTCAAAACGCAAGTACATTATTTTCTCAGTAATTTTAAATGGAACACCCTGTATTTTATATCACTATTGAAAAGTACCATTACCGTACTTTAATTTTTAGGTAACATTCCCTATGTCTAAATTTATTAGTTTTCGAGATATTTTCATTTTTCAATGGACCAGTAGCATGGCCACCCAAATCACCAGAATTTAATAAACTGGACTGATTTTTTTGGGGTTACGTTAATAATGAAGTTTATAAAATACCTCCAACAACAAGGGATGAGATGAAAAATAGAAGACAAGGTGTATTTCGATGTGTTAATTTACAAATGCTCCGTAGAGTAAGTAGCTCATTCAATGATCGTTTTTAGGCGAACATAAATGTGTTAGGAGATAATTTTGAACACCTTATGTAATTAGATATTAAAAATATTTTATTAAAAGTAGCTTCTAATTTTTTCAAACATGTTTTTTTGCAAAATGTATTACTGATAAATTATGTTTCGTTCTTTATTTGTTACATTGTTACATTTACATAAAAAAGTAGTGTTTCATTGTCTTCACAAAATTGTATTTTGTGTTTGTGTGTTTTTTTTGTAAAATTTATTACTAATTTTTTTTGTTTATTTGTTGCATTTACATAAAAAGATAGTTTTTAATTGTTTCAAAAATGTTGCATGCAGTGGTTGTGTTTTTGTTTGTAAACTTTATTACTAATAAATTATTTTTATTTCTTTATTTGCTACTGTGTTACATTGATTACCGGATTGATAATCGGTAATCTTCAATTGTCAATTCAGTCATGGCTTACTTAAAATTTAGATAAATTTAAACACCTAAAATAATTTGCTCTGAAAAATGAAAATATCTCGAAAACTAATAAATTTGGGCATAGAGAATGTTATATAAAAATTAAAGTACGTTAATGTTACTTTTCAATAATGTTATAAAATACAGGGTGTTACATTTAACATTACTGAGAAAATAATGTACTTGCGTTTTGACTCACCCTGTATTTGATATAAAGAAAATTAGCAATATCAATAATTCTTAAACTTTTTGACAATAAATAAAAAAATATGGCATTACTAAACCATTGCTGTTGTGCTTATTTTTATTTATACAGGGAGTTGAACTTGTTACGATTTTCATACAAAATTGGTTATAACTTTGTAAATATCCTGTATAACATTACAAACCTTTATATTTTTGTGATGGAGAAGTTAACAGGATCTCGAATATAGAATAAAATATAGGGTGTTCCATTTAAAAAAACATAAGTTAGGTCTGCCACTGTGTTATCGTTATGTAACATTCTAACTAATTTTGTAATGTGAAGCTCAAAGGTGGCTAAAATTTTTGTTATTAACTTTTATTGCTATCTATTACTATAGCGGAGCTATTGAGCTACTAATCAATCACCCTGTAGACATACCGTTATTCGGAATGTACTAGCTCTTGGTCTATAAGTATCGTGAAGTATTCGAGTGTCAAAATAGAACAAAAGTAATTAAATATAACTATTACTATTTATTATTACTATAACTATTACTATTATTTTGGTTGTACACGTGCAGATGTGCTCTTATTGAAACCATTATATTGCCACGCTTATATTTTAAATTAAAAATTATTGATCTAGTGATGACAAATATTGCAAGTATGGTTTTTAAAATTGGAAATATACTAAATTTATATTTGATAAAAAAAAACTTAATAACTTACTAGAAATATTAACTACTGATATACATATAAAGTCACTTCAGTATGCAAAATCTCATAAAATATGTGCTTGGAACAAGGGGTTGTTCATCGAAGATAGGCACTTTGCTGTTTAAAATGAGTTTTATAATATTTTATCAAAGACATGTTACTTTTATGAATATTTACACAATGCTTTTTTAAGAGAAATGAAATAAATTTTTAATGAAAAATGTACTTTTTTTATGATTTTTCTTTGTGGAAAAATCATATATACGAGTATATTAAAATGGTTTTCATAGCGAGATACGCCGTTCCGTTCCAAATTGCCACTCTTTTCAATCTATTCTTCGCTTAGATTTCGTTCAGACATTGCCTTGGTGATGTGCCTTGGTGATGCCCATCCATTTTTCTGTCAGTATTCCTCGTGTCTGTTTCTCTGTGGGGTCCAGCCTAAATTTTTTTTTATTCTTCCTTTCAACATTTGTCAGACATGTCCGTTATAATATACAAGTTACAGTTTTAATATATCTTCTATTTTACATCTTTGTACTCTCATTTTTCTCCTACGAGCTGTAGCTTGTTTAAAGTACCTACCTAAAACACACTAAAAAGACATCTCGAAGAGCAAAATAAAAGGGCAAATAATGCAATTTAAAAAATGGGAAGGTTTACTATATTTAATGAAGAAGTTGATGCAGAATTGGCTAAGCATACTTCGATTTTCGCAGAGCGAATGTTCGGGATGGTCATACGATACGTCCGCAAACTGACGTTTGAATTGGCAACACGAAACAATTCGAAATACAATTTCAACACAGATAAACGTATGTCAGGCAAGAAGTGGTATTATGGTTTCATGTCAAGACATAAAGCAATATCGTTACGGCAGCTGGAGAAAACATCAAAGCACGAGTTGATAAATTCTATAAACTTTTACAAAGCATCTGTCAGAAAATATTAGCCAAGAAGGAAAAACGTCAAATTGGGAGCATTTCCAGTGGAGAAAGGAGGGTAAATACTACTGTGGTTTGTTGTGCAAGTGCAGCAGGGCAGTTTGTACCACCCATGATAATTTTTAAGAGGAAACATTTTTAAGGGGAACTTTCATTAGATGCTCCGCCTAGCAGCATTGTCTCTATTAGTGATACTGGATAATAATATACCAGTAGCGATCTTGTTGTGACATGGCTTAAGAGGATGGGTACGTATTTTCGGCTGCAATGCTATTCAAATGGGGATTCATTTCTTTCGAAACCTGAGAAAACTAATAAGTATTTTTGAAAAATTTAAACGCAGAATGAAACATTACGTTATTAGCGAGGGCCGAAAGTCCCTCAGAACTTCTATAATGTTTATTTTAATAAGTTACAGGGGTGAAAAACTAAGAGAAAATTTAGTGTGATTTTTAATTTCAAATATCTCATTCAAAATAAACTTTTTATTTATTCTAAGGGACTTTCGGCCCTCGGTAATAATTTAGTCTTTCATTCTGCGTTTAAATTTTTCAAAAATATTTATTGGTTTTTTCAGGATTCGAAAAAAATGAACACAATGTCCGTAGTAATATTTTCCAAATATATCTTTGTCTTACAATGCACTCAGTCGAATATAATGTCAGTCAGACAGTGACAATTATGCAGTGACAATTTTAAATATTTGACATGGCATCGGGAATATTTTGAGTTATTGATTAAATAATATAGGTAAGTATAGTACGTAAGTAATATAGATAAGTATATATAAGTAACTCAAGATGGCCGACGATGCGAACGTGTGTCGAGTTTGCTCCGACAACTTTATAGTAAATTCTAAGTCAGTTGTGTGCAAATTATGTAAAAATGTGTTTCATTTAATGTGTGTGTCTTTAAAAGATGCATGGCAAAAAGTTTTAATGGAAAGTACCAATTTATTCTGGTTATGTGATGGCTGTAAAGTGAAGTGCTCCTCATTCCTGAATAATGCAGACTTCAAGACGAATGATTCTGATTTAGAGATGCAGTTTCTTAAAAAAGAAATTAGCAGCTATTAGACGAAAAGGAATATTCCAATAGTGTTCAAAAAGCGCTCATTAAAAGCTATGAAGAAAAAATAGAAGATCTCAAAGTATTGTCCAATGGAAAAAATGGTACAAAAAATCCAAGCAAATCAATAGTAAGTACAGGTACGCAAAGTAGTCAAGGTCAAAAGGAGAATACCTTGCAGCAAGCAACCACCAATACGTCTCTACCACAAGCACAGAATATATTTAATTGTCAAACTGATGGTAATTTTTCATCTTCTGCTAATTATAGTCACGGTTCTTAGACATTACTACGGTTGCCTAAATCGACTAACCAATGAACATTAAGGGTGAGATTACGTCACGAGAGTTTACTGTCATTTGAATCGTAATATGATTTTTTTCGAATCCTGAGAAAACAAGTATTTTAGAAAAATTTAAACGCAGGATGCCAGATTACATTATTACCGAGGGCGGAAAGCCCCTTACAATAAATAAGCAGATTCTATTGAATGAAATATTTGAAATTAAATATCACACTTCTCTTTTATTTTCAGCCCTGTAACTTATTAAAATAAACATTATAGAAGTTTTCAGGGACTTTCAGCCCTCGGTAATAATGTAGTCTTTCATTTTGAGTTTAAATTTTTCAAAAATATTTATTAGTTTTCTCAGGATTCGAAAAAAAAAATGAATACAATTAAAACACATTGAGAATTTTGACATGCGTCAAAGTTTTGCATTACCTCAATGTAAAATTCTGAACTGTTGAATTCCAGCTTCCTTAATAATTATTTTACATCAAAAGACATTAGAAACTATTTGAAGGGGATTGAAATATGTATTGGAAATAACTGTTAAAATTGGTTTACGTAATTAAACATATTCCAAAATTTTGTAAAAATGTAATACATTTTAGTTTTCAGCCCAAACTTAGGCCACACACAATGCAATAATGTTCACATTTTTTAACTGTCAATATTTTTATTTTATCATCTATTGTTTAAAAACAATACAGTTGATAAGATACCCTCAGTTGCGGAGAAAGGATTAATAATAAAGATTTTTTTATTCAGTCAATGGTGTGAGCACTGTCAGTTAAATAGTAACGTGTGGCCTTACTTTTAAACGCATACCTATTGTGGCAAATGTATCATATTTTTCAAAAATTTTGAATGCATTTAAATCATAGAACAATTTTACCTTTTGATTTTAATACAGATTTTAATTCTCTACAAGTATTCTCTCATGACTTTTGATGTAGAATAATTAGGGAAACAGGAATTCAACAATTCAGAATTTTACATTGAGTTTCCAATGGCCCTTTTTACGATTCACCACCCGGTATATGATAAAATGTGGACTATTTGTCTTATTATTTCATAATAACACAAATAATACACATATATACACAATAACACACATTGAATGATCGAAAATAATTTAAAAATATGGGAATGTAAACTCTTGTGACGTAAAGTCAAAAATATAAGTCTCCCCATCACCGTCGGACAAGACAACCGTAATAAAGTCTAATAACCGTGAATTATAGTAACAATGCAAACGGAGGTTTGACCAAAATGACATCTCAACCGTCAACTTCAAACACGAATGACAAGAAGATGGCTGCGACAGCAGCGAATTTAAAACAAAAACAAACAAGAAATCCTAATAATAATAAGATCGACCCTACAGCAGTAACGATGGCACTTCTGCAGACACAAAAATAATGTCATGCGTGAAATACAAGCGCTTGGATCAACCAACGACGATAATGTGGGCTGGGAAACAGTTAAACCCAGAAATAAACAACGGAACCGTAGATTCGTTATTGGAAAAAATGAAGTTGATACTGGTATCCAAGTAATTCCTAAGTATGTATCACTTCATGTGTCTCGATTGGCACCTAATACGAGACCTGAAGATTTGAAGCAAATGCTTATAAATGATTTTCCCGAAGTAAATTGCGAGAAACATGAGTCCAAACGACCAGAGATTTATGCATCAATGAAAGTGACTATTAATCAAGAGAATTTCAAAAAAGCATGGCGAAAACAGATATGGCCCAATGGGGCAATTGTATCACGGTTTTTAGCAAAGAAGAGGGTGCCGACAGCACCGGAGGATCCTCAGGTATAGGTACTAATCTCATATTAAAGAATTATAATCTACAGAAGGAACTGCGTATTTATTATCAAAATGTTCGTGGTCTAAGGACAAAAACTGATACATTCTACACAAGCATATTATTTGAAGACTATGATATTATTGCACTATCAGAGACTTGGTTGAATGCAGAATTTTATGACAATGAGCTGTTTGATGATAGATATAATGTGGTAAGAAGAGATCGTGATTTGACTCGAGGCGGAGGTGTACTGATGGCACTCAAAAAAGAAATACCTTATGAAATAATTGAAGTAAGCTGTGATATTGAATGTATTATTGTCAAGATAGATTTTAGAAGAACCATATTTTATATGTCTGTTGTTTATTTTACACCTAACTGTTGTATAGATAAGTATGAAACAAGTATGTCAATAATAGGGGATTTTAACTTGCCAAGTTTTGAAAATAATAATTATGACTGTGATAAAAACATTCTTTTGCATCAGTTTCTGAATATGGGCAACTTGCAGCAATGTAATGGAGTATATAATCATATGAATAGATTGTTGGATCTCATATTGTCAAACCTTACAGTATCAGATGTTATTAGGTCAGATAGTCCACTGATTGCTGAAGACAAATATCATCCTGCTCTTACTTTCACTATCATTATAGATAAATCAGAGTCTGAAAAGCATTGTATGAAAAGCTATAAATATGATTACTCAAAAGGTGATTTTTTGATGTTATATAAGCTACTTGAGCAATGTGATTGGTCTGACCTACTGACATGTGATGATGTGGACAGGTCTTTGGGTCTTTTCTATGCAAAGATGTATGATTTTATGGATGTATCAGTACCAAAATTTGAGGTTAAAATGAATAAATCAGTGGCAAAATTCCCGTCTTGGTTCTCCATTGATCTGGTTAAAAATATTAGGTTAAAAAATCGTCTGCATTGTTTAGTTAAAAAAGGTAAGGCAAATGCAGAAGAGTTGAGTATGTATTTAACACTCAGAAAAAATATAAAATTTCAAACAAAAAATGATTACAAATTATATAAACAAAATATAGAAAAGAACCTAACAAATGATCCCAGTAGTTTTTGGGGATTTTTAAAAGGAAAAGCAGGTCTTAGTGAGGTACCAATGAAGATGGTATTTGGCACCGAGAGCTACGAGGGTTCTCAGAATATAGCTAACGCTTTTGCACAGTTTTTTCAGTCTGTATATGCAGAAACTGATGACACTGATTATAGTTCAAATAAAGAAAGCTGGGGGCTTTTTAAGTTTCCTAGAGTTGTAGATTCTGATATATTAAATAGCATTAAAAAATTAAAACCAAAAAAGTCCACAGGACCTGATGATATACCGTCTTATATTTATAAAGGTTGTGCTGAGTTTATAATTAAGCTTTTAGTTTTTATATTTAATTTAGCAATTGAACAAAATCGATTTCCTAGTTTAAAAAATGCTGTGATCTCTCCTGTACATAAAAATGGTAAAAAATGTGGCATATGTAATTATAGACCAATTAGTATCTTGAATGGAGTCGCTAAAATTTTTGAAAATATTTTATATTTAAATATATATAATTTTGTAAAAGAATCAATAACAATTTCACAACATGGTTTTCTCCCAGACAAATCTACAGTTACTAATCTTTGCCTATTTTCAGAACATGCGTGTAATGCAATAGTCAATAAAAACAGCTAGATGTCATATATACAGACTGCGCAAAAGCTTTTGATCGAGTGGACCATGGCATACTCTTAAATAAGTTGGTTGAATATGGTTTCTCTGAGAATGCATACAACTTTATGAAATCTTACCTGCTTCACAGATCACAGATAGTAAAGGTGGGAGGAACATTTTCAGGTCAGTTTAATGTCATGTCAGGTGTTCCACAGGGTAGTAATTTAGGCCCTTTACTATTCCTACTTTTTATCAACGATTTACCAGCATCAGTAACTGTTTCAACCAGCCTACTGTATGCTGATGACTTTAAACTTTTTAGAACAATCTCATGTAATGAAGACTGTCATATGTTACAGTCTGATCTAAGTCATGTGGCTGGTTGGTTTAGAATTAATAAGATGTCACTTAATATTAGCAAATGTTCAGTTGTCACATTTACTCGTAAATTAAATTTCATCATTGAAGATTATCAAGATTATCATATAGATGGTGTAGTTATAGACAGGAAAAATGAATTTAGGGATCTGGGGGTCAATTTTGAGTCAAACATGAGCTTTCATAAACATCTTTATAGTATTGTAAATAAGGCATATAAAATATTAGGTTTTATTATACGTAATTCTGGGGACTTTGATATTGACACAATTATAAGGCTCTACAATGCCATTGTAAGACCAAATCTAGAATATGCGTCAGTCATATGGTCCCCAACAACAGCTTTTAAAACGGATTTAATTGAAAAGGTTCAAAAGCGTTTTTTAAGATATCTTTATTTCAGAAAATATAGAGTGTACCCTTATATGATCTCATATTATTCAATGCTAAGGTATTTCAAAGTCGAAAGACTCTCTGCTAGAAGGGATCGGCAGTCTGTGATGTTCATATATAATATTGTAAATAATTTTAAGTATAAAAGCTGTGGAATGGTTAATTTTGTACATTTTAAGATACCAAAGATTAGGCTGAGAATTATAAATAGGAAACCTTTTTTTGTATGGAACAGTTTATCTCCTATCAATAATATGCTCAGAGTTTGTAATGAATTTTTAGACCAACATCCAGAACTGGATTTTTTCGGTGCAAGTTGTAAAGATATTCAGAAACTTCTGGTGGGCTGGGATAATTTTCAGATGCAATTAGAAGTTATATAACATATAGATCTATATCATATATGTGTAATATATATATATATATATATATATATATATATATATATATATATATATGTATTTTCTTTTGTTATTGTTAGTCTGTTGTTTTGTTTGTTAGTTTGTAAGTTGCCATCACCTGTGATTACCATTGTAACATTTTTTGTTTATTACTGGTGTTTGTGATGTGTACCAATAAATAAATAAATAAATAAATATATAGTGTATTTGATAAATAATTGATTTAAGACGTGAACTTAATAAAAAGTTATTTATTGTGTATTATTTGTGGAAGATCCAAGCACAGAATACATCAGAATAATATATTCGGTGATCCAAATCCAAGTATTTTGTTGTTAAAGATGTTCAAAATTGTAAGTGTTCCATAGTAACAATATATTATTAAAAAAATCACTTTAACACTTTTCCTCTTCTTTTCTCTATTGAGTATTAGTTTTTTTTTGTACATATAAATTATTACAATCACTGAATACATTGTTAGTGAAAAAATTATCACATTTATTAATTGAATTAATAATTTGCAAGTATACAAATATAACAGTTACCCAAGAACATTCAAAAGCCATCTCTTTAAGTTAATGATGACATTTTCAAGTATAATGACATTCTAGTAATGTTTACATATCCATATCAGTGTGAATTTTACTACACGTAATTTGCCGTGTAAAGACAGAAAAAGTAGGGATAGCCGTAAAATATTTGCGAATTATGTACCGATAGCCTTAATAATTTCATTGAAATAGTAGCCCCTGTTTTTTTATTGTTGGACGGCCACAGCACCCATAGTAGAAACCTGAAAGCTCTACCATTCTGCCATTACCATAACATACCACTTGATAACACTCATCCATACTAAAACCAAATCAAAAAGTCTTATTTTTCTCTCTGGGTCCCGTTAATGTTCCATTCTCATTAATTTTCTCCTATACATCTTATATTCCATCCTCTCCTCCCCCTACTATCAACAACATCTTATGACGGTTTGGTTTCAAACCCTTAGGGTTCCGGGTAGCCTGCGGGGGCCTCAGGAATTAGTCGCCTAAGTCTAACCTTGTTTTTAATGATATATCCCCCTGGATTATTTGAGACATTTTCTCCTTTTCTTCGACTTCTCCGTGGTCGTCCTCTTTTTCTTCTCTCCGGTGGGACCCACTCTAATATTTTTCTCGGCCAGCGAGTCTTATTCATTCTTTTAACGTGACCGAACCATGTCAGCTGTCTCTTTCCAATATCGTCTATTATAGTTTTTTCCACCTTCATATGTTCTCTAATTGTTTCATTTCTTACATGTTCTAATCTCGAAACCTGACAACCTCTCCTCAATAAGTCAATTTCTATACTAAGTAGCTT
The DNA here is from genome assembly GCF_917563875.1 of Diabrotica virgifera virgifera. Lineage (NCBI taxonomy): Eukaryota > Metazoa > Arthropoda > Insecta > Coleoptera > Chrysomelidae > Diabrotica > Diabrotica virgifera. The sequence goes on from NC_065448.1 coordinate 74,114,906, forward strand.
CTTTTTATTTCTTGCACTTATGGCCCAAACTTCTGCACCGTAGATTGTAGCGCTCTTCATTATACTTTCATATATTCTTCTCTTTGTTTTCTTCCTGATATCTTTGTCCCATAAAATTGAATTGAGGGATCTAGTAATGCTATTTATTACCTTTATTGATCCTATCTTGTATTTCACCTTCACTATTTCCTCTTTTGTTAAATATAGCTCCCAAATATTTGCATTGTTTCACACCAAGAATATGTCCTTGTTCCAAGGGTAGGTTTTCAATGTCTTCATTTCTCACTATGAAGTATTCTGACTTGTCCCCATATTTATTACTAATCCTGCTTAATGTTCATTTAGCTTCAGTATCAGATAGCTTAAGTCATCTTGATCTTGGGCTATAACAACTAATAGGTTTTATTATTATCGATTTTAGTTTTCGATTTTATGTGTAATGTCGTTTGCCTACCACCTCCATTGACAACTTGAATACAGTTTCATAACTATAACATCAAGTTTATTTTATTTTAATTGATTATTTATCACAGTGGAGTGATTGTCGTTACTGTTCTTAATTTAACAAGCTTTACACCAGAGTCTTCAAAACTAACAGGTTAAATTTTTCAACTCCCTGTAACACTGTAACTTCTGTCATGTCATCTTTCAGGAGTTCCGCTATCATTGCCACTTGCCACCCTACAGCCAACATGTGAACGAGTCAATTTTGAGCTCAAATGGTACCTGAAGCATATTACATGGAAAATTTTTGAACGTCCATGCTTAAGTTCACATATTTTATCTATGTTTCCATGACGGATCAATTTTAAAGGGTTTTTACCCATATATTTTTATAATATTGTATTTTGGTGGTTAGCATGTTAGATCACGTGAGTATAACCTATAACTTTTCTTAAAACCGTAGTAAAAATTTTAAAACTTTGCATTATCTTACCAGGTTATACGCATTTCAGTTAAGCACTGATGATGATCGGCCATCCGATCGAAAACTAGTTCTGTGATGTAGTCCTTTTAGGGATTTTTAAAAATATATAAAGATTCTAGTCGTTTTTTGTAATATAATATATGGTATACAGCTAACTACAGGAAAACTTTTTCCTTGTGGATTTAAAAAAAATCAATTCTCTCGTCAGATTGATACTTTTAATTAACAAAAATTTTAAAATATCAGACAATGTAAGAACGGCTTAAATTTCTATCATTGTAACTTTAGAATACTCTCAAAAAGAAGGTTTAAGGTTTTCATAGACATTTTATAAAGACCATTAATCGTCTGAGAGCAAATCATGTAGTCCTGTCGCCAGGGGGGGTACAACGGCCTCCTTAATTCAGATGTACTTACCGAAGTTTTTTTTATATATTTTGACCCGTAGAATACGAATTTTTTGGGTAACAGTTGATCCGGATGTCGATAAGATTGTTATAGACAAAGAACTTGAGGAATTACATAACAGCGCTTTCTCGCAAAACAAAACATCTTTTTGTATTTTTTGGGTCATTTTAAGCAAAAAATATTCTTACAAGTTTTTTCGTAGAATGCATAGTTTTCGAGATAACCGCGGTTGAACTTTCAAAAAATTGAAAAATTGCAATTTTTGAACCCGAATAACTTTTGATTAAAAAATAAAGTAGCAATTCTGCTAACCGCATTTGAAAGTTTAAGTCAAGTTATATCGGTTTTGATTATTTTCATTGCTAAAAATTAATTTTTTTATTGTTAAACTAATCTATAAACACATAGTGTTTCCCGTGCCTAATACATGCGTTTTAACGCATGCTACGTAGAAAATGCCTCGCTTGCACTTGTAGCTACTCTACCTACTCGTTCGATTTTAAATGAGAAATCATAGAAAACATCACTCACATACTAGGTGTTTATAGCTTTGTTTAACAATAAAGTAATAAATTTTTAGCAATGCAAATAATCAAAACCGATATAATTTGACTTAAACTTTCAAATGCGGTAAGCAGAATTGCTACTTTATTTTTTAATCAAAAGTTATTCGGGTTCAAAAATTACAATTTTTCGATTTTTTGAAAGTTCAACCGCGGTTATCTCGAAAACTATGCATTCTACGAAAAAACTTGTAGGAATATTTTTTGCTTAAAATGACCCAAAAAATTCAAAAAGATGTTTTGTTTTGCGAGAAATCGCTGTTATGTAATTCCTCAAGTTCTTTGTCTATAACAATCTTATCGACATCCGGATCAACTGTTACCCAAAAAATTCGTATTCTGCGGGTCAAAATATATAAAAAAAACTTGGGTAAGTCCATCTGAATTAAGGAGGCCGTTGTACCCCACCTGGCGACAGGACTAATGCTCCTACTTCATTTTACATGCACCGAATCGGCTTATCAAATACTCCCAATTATTGTACTCAAGGCAAAATAGGAGATAAAATGCATATTATATTAGAATGTAATTTACAAATTAATAATATAAACGAATATTATAAGGAATTAATAAATTGTAAATGTTGTTTCTGAATAAACCTCAATTCTTTAATATTTTCAAATGATCTGGAAATTCTTCATCTCATTTATAAACATGTTAAATTGTGTAATTACAAGTTATAAACGTAATATGTACTAACTAGGCATAATCTGTTATAGTAGGTGTGGAAAGTATGCTAAATTTGCAGTGACTCGAGCGTCATGAGGACCTATTGGGTTGGATTAGGTCTTAAAACCAAAGCAAATTAAGTAAAGTTTTCCATTTAAGTGGGGACTTCCCATTTTTTAACTTAATTTTCCATTTCCAAAAATCGTTTTTGAAGTTATACTTCTCTACGATCGAGGGTGCATTTTTATACTTGCCTGGCGCATGCGCAGACAGACAGTATGTAGTTCGTTGCTAATCTTTCAAATTATGTATGTATCAGCGCAAATAAGTCATTAAAAGAATATATTATTGTTTTTAGTAAATGTATTATTTATTATAATTTTTGTGTCTTTGGATTTGTCTTCCTCGGGAATAAAATATTTTATAATAAGCTGTCAAAGCAAAGGGAGTTTGGCTCGGTGGTAGCGCGTTTGACCGGAGATAGAGAAGTCCCTGGTTCAATTCCGTGTGTTATCTAATTTTTTTTTTATTTTTAGTATTGTTTCAGTAAAAATTTTTGGAAAGTAGTAAGTAAAAACTAGTTTAAGCTTTAAATACAAATAACCTGTTGATATAAATACTTATTTCGTTGAAATCACATAATAGAAGTATAACTTCTTACGTGCGTACAAAGTACACACACATTCTTTTTTTTTTTTTTTCGATTATAGCGACATCTATCCATAATTCGAAAAAATGTCTAGAATAAAGTTGCTTATTTTTATGTAAAAAACCCAAATCTGCAACAAAAATTTAGGGCTCCTATTTAAGATTTTAAAGTAGTCCCCACCGTACCTCCGTGTGGGGTCGTATTTGGTGTTATTTGATAGATTTTTCAAAAATATTGAATACGTGTACTATTTTGCAGTTTTTTTGATCTGATGTTCATTTCGCAAAATATCGTGGGGTTTGTAGTTAAAATTTTAAATTTAGCCCCCACCCCTCTCCGTGGGGAGTCGTGTTTGGTATCATTCGATAGATTTTGGAAAAATATTGAAAACGTATTTTTTAATTTTTCTATCTGACGTTCATTTCGGGAAATAAACTGCTCGTCAAAAGTTAGGGATATAGAAAATTATGCTGATTTTCATAGTTGATTTTTTCGCGAATAGACGGATTCCGCTATGTTTTTCTATTTCAGATTTTTCTTTAGTATTTACACAGTTGTACAAAGGTTCACTCAAACTTATGTTTTGTACTTATACCAGGTGGAAGAAAATAAATGTTTTTCTTATGTTAAGTTTGAGACACCCTGTAGGGAAAACGAGGTACAAATATGTGAGTACACATCAGAACCATATTGTAGTCTTATGTTTTGTGAACATGTTGTTATTTGAATGTCCCTGATATCTTTAGAAACAAAAAAAAATAAACGGTTTTGTAATTTAACATGTGTTTTAACCGAAACAAAAGTTTGAGACACCTTGTAGGGAGAAAAAGGCGCAAAGGTGAGTATACCTCGATATTATGTTGTAGTCTCATATTTTGTGAATATTTCGTATTTTTAATTTCTCTGATATCTTTAATAACAAAGAAGCTAGACGGTATTACTCTTTAATATGTGTTTCTATGTTTCACATGTGTGATGTGGCGGAAGTCGTCAGTTAAAACACATATTAAAGAGTAATACCGTCTAGTTTCTTTGTTATTAAAGATATCAGAGAAATTAAAAAAATGAAATATTCACAAAATATGAGACTACAACATAATATCGAGGTATACTCACCTTCGTGCCCTTTTCTCAATACAAGGTGTCTCAAACTTTTGTTTCGGTTAAAACACATGTTAAGTTACAAAACCGTCTATTTTTTTGTTTCTAAAGATATCAGGGACATTCAAAAAACAAAATGTTCACAAAACATAAGACTACAATACGATTTCGATGTATACTCACATTTGTACCTCGTCCTCCCTACAGGGCATCTCAAACTTAACAAAAGAAAAACATTTCTTTTCTTCCACCCGGTACAAGTACAAAAAAAAGTTTGAGTAAACCTTTGCATAACGGTGTAAATACTAAAGACAAATTTAAAATAATAAAAAAAAATTAGCGAAATCCGTTAATCTGTTTACGAAAAAATCTACTATGAAAATTCAGCAGAATTTTCTATATCCCTAAATTTTGGCAAGCAGTTTATTTGCTTTTTTTGTGAAACTTTGTGACTCACCCATTTCCTTACGGCCCGCTCAAAACGTCAGATTTTTGTAATATACACTATTTTGCATGGACTTAACTTAATTTATCTTAATCTGACAATTTCGATTGTCTAAGGAGTCTAAGTAAGTTTTTCTAAGGATAGTTTTGTTTTTCGGACCTCCTTTAACGAATTCCCCTGTATTAAGAGCCAATATATGGAAGAGGTTCCGTTATAGGGTACAAGGTTTCTCCCCATGTAATAATCTGACGAGCTCAAGTACCTGCAAAAATCCCCGCTTGGGTTTCCCTACCATTAATATGGTTTTAAAACATTAAAAGAAAAAAAAATATATATAAAAAGGAACACATAATAAAATAATAAATATAAGTAAAAAACAAAATAAAAATAAAGCAACACAAAATTTATGTATCTATAAAAATAATATTCTAGTACTACTACCGTTGTGACATAAGAAATTTCTTACTATGAATCTGCAATCAATCACAAATCAGTCTGAAATCTTTTACTGAAAAATCACATTTTTCGGAAAAAACCATAGTCATTACTGCTTTCACCATTCAACCGTTCATTGAAATTTTTTACAAAATCTCCTTCTTATACTCGTGATGTCACGTGCTTTTAGAACATCGAACACTGCACTTAATGGTTTAATAAATAGTGGGACTAATATTGTTCTACTTTGCAGTTAACGTTTATTAGTTCCGATGGCGGTTGCAGAAGTATTCAACTTAGTTCGGGAAGACCGATATTACTTAGGAAAGACATTGTTCCGATACAGTTGCGAAGACCCCTGAATTTAATACTCTGTAGTTAAAGATGATAAATAAATAAGTGTTCGAAATAACTTTGCTGCAGTTTAGTGTTGTTATTATATATAAATATACATTTTGTTTTGAACTTGACAACTAAGGTAAAGTTCTAAAAGTACAGAAAATTCCAAGAAGGTTTGTTCAGTTATATCAATGGATAAAGCAAATAAAAATAAAAAAATTACTAAAATCCTGTATAAAAGGTATATTTTATTAAAATTACAGGGCTACATTACAGAACATTTTCGGAATAACAATTCCCTCGTCAGTGCTTTTTACCTAAAATAAGTGTAAGATTTTTAATACTTACTTACTTTCCGTGTCCGGAACACCAACAACTTTAAATTCTGTATTTTCAATCGTTGGCCACATAGATGGCCCTGTCATTTGCTATAATTAAGTCTTCTTCTGTGCAGGTCTCTCTCATCTCTGTACATGATAGTAGATGCCGGCTGGTCTGAACCGCGCCACAGTCGCAGGTATCGTCCTCCTGGTATCCCCATTTTTTCAGGTTACTAGCACAACGTGAAACGCCGGGTCTTAGTCTGTTTAGCGCTTTCCAAGTCGGATACGGTAAATTGTGTCCAGCAGCCATTTCCTCTGAGGGAGGAAAATGTGTCGCGGTAGCTGACGCTTGCCATAGGTGTATTCGGCGCGTCTCTGGCGCTTCGGGGATGGATCTTGATGTTTTCAGAAAGCTTTTCTGAGATCTTAGCCTGCTTGGCTGAGTTTGGTGGTCATATAAGTTCTAAGTCTTCGGTCCATCTCCTGCTTTTTTCGTTCTACCTCTGACGTGACCTTCCTCCTGATAGGGGGTGGAGCAATCCCAGCTATGGGGTATAAACATAATGCTAAGGGAGAAGTGTGGAGAGTGTGTGGTTGTCCTACCCATTTTGTATTAGTTAGCTTGCGGATGATATTATTTCTGGCACTTACTTTTTTCTTGACATCTTGACAGTGGTATCGGTAAGACAGAGTTCTATCCAGACGGACGCCAAGGTATTTTGGCGTCTCGTTGTGTTCCAGCATCTGACCACGCCATTACATCTCCAGCGGCATTCGGGCATGCTTGTTTCTAAGGTAAAAAACACATACCTGGGTCTTTGTGGGATTGGGTTTCAGATGGTTTTTATCGTAGTATAGAGCTAAGTCTCCTAGGGCATATGTCAGTTTCACTTCGACTTCATTGAAGGTTCTTCCCTGAGCTGCCACAGCTGTATCATCAGCGTAAATAAATTGCCTTGTTTGTTGGTGTATGGGTTGGTCGTTGGTGTATATGTTGTATAGAATCGAGGACACTTCCCTGTGGTAACTCATTTTTTTGGTCCCTTCACCGACTGTTCTTGGACTGGAGCGTTACGTAGAAGCGTCTATTCTGGAGGAGACATTTCACTAACCTTGTTAGTCGGAAATCCTTTGTAGTATCGTGAGTTTTGCGAGTAGACGTTGATGGTTAACTGTGTCATAGGCGGCAGTTAGGTCTATGAACGCTACTCCTGTTATTTTTTTCCGTTCAAAACCATCTTCATTTTGTTGGATGAGATTAAGAATTTGACTGCAGCAGCACTTTCCGGGTCTGAATCCTGCTTGTTCTGGAATTATTTTAGTCTCCACATATTCAGCGATCCGGTTCAGTATCATTCTTTCAAATGCCTTGAAAATCATCTCCTCATCTCCTCTAGACAAAAAGAGGTACCTAGAACATCTCTTTCTTCGTCGATATTCCGTTGAGCTCTCACCTTGTTCTTTCTTGATGTCGTCTTACCGTTCATTAGAAGACGATGGGCTATCTGATGGGGTGTGACTTATGTCATGTTGACTGCCGGAGCAGCGGGATCGTTACCAAGATTCCGAATCAGCTTCCAGGCACGTCTGCTGTTTTGTTTCATGTCCAGATTCGTGACAGCGTGCACCACCTTTCCGTTCTGTTGGCGGATATCGCATGTAACATTTCCTCCCCAGCCTGTATTGTTGCTTCCGAGAAAGGGTCTTCTTCATATAGCTGTTCATATCTTTTAAGTAGGGGTTTTGATTCTTCATTGAGCCCTGCTATGTGCTCAGTTCGACAACCTCTAGGGATAAATTTCCGTGGTACTTGCTTTGCGATTTCTACAAATTTATCGTATGAATCAGGGCAAGGTTCTAGCTGGAAAACTTGATCCAATGCTTCAGAGAATTTTTCCCATTTTGCTTTAGTAAAGTTTAGAAATTATTGGTCTGTGCTGTGTCTTTGGGAGGGCGCTTCCAACGATTTTTGTCACCTGGTCTCCAATTCTGTCGCTGACAAATATATTGCCTGGATTGTAACCTCTGCGCCATCTTCCGCTGTTGAACGACGCAGGCTGCTTTGGATCGTGAATAAGTTTTAGGTTCATGCTTTTAGCCCATTTTTCTAGTTCGAGTAGCACATCGACATCATGTTCTCTGCACATATTAGACAATAGGTCTTCTTTATCTGCTGATAATCCTTCAATATTAATTGAGGTCGTCATCAAAAATGGCCTTAATAAAGACCGTGTTGATTCTGATTGCATCTGTGTTATTGGTGCACCGGTGTTGAAAGGATTAGCCGACATTACTCGTTTCCAGGGGACGCCCGATTGTGAGGACGATCACACAAGCGATCACAATCTATGTGGAGACAAACTTAAGCAAAATTTTGACTGAGATTGAAAATTACAAGAAGGTTATACTTACCGGTTAAAGTCCATGCCTGAACCACCAAGATATATAAGTAAAAACGCTTTAGATATTATTTAGTTTTAAAAAATTTAGATTATTGTATTAAAATTATTACGATGTTTAAAATATTCATGCATTTAACATTAGGCATCCCAGGACTCTCTCAACGCGGGCTCCTTTATCCAGAAGATGGAACATCACATCACTGACTTTATCTAGCAACTGAACATTTTGAAGGATGTTGCTAGGCAAAGGTCTCTGTAGAAAAAGTGGCGCACTACAACTACCTCGGCCCATAAGATATGAAGAATGGACCAAGAACCAAGAGATCAGAGAATGCATCGGAAAAGCTAGAGCCACCTTCAACCGGATGGGGGCCTTCTTCAAGAGCCACAACCTCTCCCTTGGTATAAAAGTAAGAATGTTGCGATGTTACGTATTCCCCATCCTTGTTTATAGCGTCGGAATGGTGGACCTTGAACGAAGATATGTACAGAAAATTGCAAGAATTTGAAATGTGGCTATATTGGTCTCACGGGTATTTCTTTCAGGACAACAGACTCAGTAAAACACAGGTTAAAATAAAATAAATGTATTAACACGTTCAGTGCTGATGACGCACCGGTGCGTCAAGCTGTTTCTTGTTGAGGGGCGGATGACGCACCGGTGCGTCATATACCTTATCGAATATAATGTTTAATTGTATGCTAGCACTTGTAGTGTGAGTAGTGAGTATCGTAGGAGTGACAGCGCTTGTGGTAAGGTATGTACGTCTCAAAAAATATTCTGGGATTTAAAATTATGTTTTTGTTTACTATACAGGGTGTTTCATTAATAATTATCCATATAGTAACTGGAGAAACCTTAGCACAAAATACGAAGATTTAACCTAAAACACTTAAATAAAAGAATGTGTGTGTGTACTTTGTACGCATGTAAGAAGTTATACTTCTATTATATGATTATATGATTATATGATTATAAACGAAATTAATATACTTTTCATTTATATTTTATTTAAATATTAAACTAATTTATACTTACTACTTCTCAAACATTTTTATTAAAACAGTGCCAAAAATTAAAATAATAAAAGAATAAAACACACACAAACACATTAAAAATGCCACAAATGATTTCTGAACATTAATTGTCGGAAAATTTTTTAACTAAATACGTATTTTCTGAAAATAAAATTATATAATAAATATACTTACAATCATAAAATGTATAAAAAAAAATATAAAAATAAAAGTTTCTATTGGGATTCGAACCAACTTAACAGCGCGGCTGGTATTGGCGTTGTATTGGGGTTCACTCGCATTAAACGCTTCGCCACGGAGACAGTGTGTCATTATGTGCGAAGATCGACTAACTAAACGGATTAAACTTTTGACATTTTTGAATTATGTAAATCAAATTATTTTGATTTTGAATTGAAATGATTTAGAATTGAAAAAATACAACAAAACATAGAGTAGGAAAACAATATATTAGGTGAATATTGATAGAAATTTTGATGGTAATCAAATTATGTAAATAAAAGTATTACATACTATGTATTTTGGTAGGTTCAAATAGGTAGGTACCTATGATACATTTACAATTATTACGTACCTGTTGCTTTAAAAACTATTTAAAAATTACTACGATCATAAACTTTTTTGTTTCTGTCCTCACAACAATAAAACTAATATATTATACATTTGTTTACCTTCATATTGAACAATTATTTATTATTGACAGATCATTTCAACACCCAATTAGAGCCCGTATAACGACTAATAAATTTCGCAATCACTTGCATCGTGCAAAGTGGCTATGTTCAGATATCATAACAAAATTTGATCAACTATTTTTAAAACACTTACCAGTGTAAGATTCTTTAGCTTTGAATAAGCGAGATCGTAGATCGTCCCGGTTGATTGTTGTTATCCACAGTTCTCTACGCCTTCGAGCTAATAGGTTTTTTATCAGTAATTTTGCGGCACTCATACTAGTCACAGTTTGATGGGCTTTCACATTGGCATGCAACAATCATCTCTTCTATGTTAATAAGTCCAAAAATATAATATGAAAACTATTTAAAAAGGCAGTATAACCATTAACTAACTTTTTGTTTGTTGTTTCTCTTCCTATAAATTTTAAAACGCAACAACCATACATAACCAAACCACAGTCCCACAGCTGTGCCACTGCTGCCGTATTGGATAATTTTTATCATGTCATTTGAACATCCAATCAGAACAAAGTTGTAATGCGACTGCGCCGGGATCAAAGGTTTTAATCCTATTAAAATTCCCCCTTATATCGCGCGTAAAGAAGTATAACTTCAAAATGTGGTTCCTTACTGAGTTACAGGGTGTTTTATCTAAAAATTTAAATTAAAAACTATTTTTGCTCAGCATTTTAAAACTATTCGACGTACCCTTTTCGTACTTGGCAGAAAGTATAGGTATTGTATAGACTACTAAATTATGTTAAACAAATGTTTCTGTCGAGGCGTACGACGGGGGAACTTGAATGGTTGACCCTTTCCAAATTCTACGCCACTGGCGGAATTGCTATTTTAGTTCAATTTTTGGATTCTCCAATACTTCCTATGAAAATAATATACTCTTCATTCGTAACGATAAAGTCATTAGTTTTGGAGATCTTTGAAGTTAAAAATGAAACGACACGGTTATTTTGATTAATGTATTATTATTTATTTACATAAAAGTATATTACATAAGAGTATATTATTTACATAAAAAGTATTGAACAATCAAAAAATTATACTGAAATAGCAATTTCGTCAGTGTCGTAGAATTTGGGAAGGGTCAACCAGCCACTACCCCCTGTCGTACGCCTCTGGTAGTAGCTAGAAACGTTTATTTATCTTAATTTAGTAGGGTATACAGTACCTACACTTTCTGCCCAGTATGATAAGGACACGCCAAATAGTTTGAAAGTACTGGGTACAAATAATTTTTAAATTTTAATCATATGAATCATATCATAAACTAATCAAAATAACTGTGCCGTTTCATATTTAACTTCAAATATCTCGAAAACTAATGACTTTATCGTTACCAATGAGGAGTATATTATTTACGTAGAAAGTAGTGGAGAATTTAAAAATGGCACTAAAATAGTAATTCCTCCAGTGGCGTAGAATTTGAGAAGGGTCAACCATTCACTATCCCCTGTCGTACGCGTCTGGTAGTAGCCATAAACGTTTGTTTAACATAATTTAGTAGGGTGTATAGTAGTCGCACTTACTGCCAAGTATGAAACGGATACGTCGAATAGTTTTAAAATGCTGAGCAAAAATAGTTTTTAAATTTTTAGATAAAACACCCTGTAACTCAGTAAGGAACCACATTTTATTTAAGTGTTTTAGGTTAAATCTTCGTATTTTGTGCTAAGGTTTCTCCAGTTACTATATGGACAATTATTAATGAAACAACCTCTATAATATGCAGGTATGAAAGCATGTTTTACCTTTTTCCCTTCTACGTTCATAAATTTTATTTACTCCTCTAATGGCTGGTATTACCAACGACGAATAGTAGTTTATTCGATGAATAAAGTTATTCAGTATAATCAGATGACCTTGGAGGTGCTGGACATACTGAAAAAGTTGTTATGCGCCTAAGGAGAAATTACAAAAATTCAGGGCATGCCGTGTTCATGGATAATTTCTACAATAGTTTGTTTTAGCAAAGCGACTATTAGAAGCACAAACTTACTGTACCGGTACCCTTAGGAGAAGATGAAAGGAGAATCCCAAAGATGTCGAACATTAGACAAAGTTAATACAACAGCTGCCTACAAGGATGGTGTAATGATGGATAAATGTAGGGATAAGAGGAATGTGTTGTATATATCGACAGTGATTGAAAACAACATTATTGACGTAGAAAACAGAAAAGGAGTAACAAAGAAAATGCCTTTACCTATCGCAGAGTACAATCGACATAAATATGAGCGGTATAGACCGTACGGACCAAATGGTAGCATATTACCCGAGTGTCCCAAAAACACTTAGATGGTATAAAAATTTTTAAAAAACCTTTCCAAAAACGACTCTCCTATTACGAGTATCGTATGTTAGTTCTCGAAATACTTCTTCCCGAAAGGTGTATTAGGTACTAAACCTAATATTGTAAAAAAATCTACACAGTACCTGCTAGAGAAAATTAAAATAAGGAATGCAGATGGAAGAATTATGCGAAAACGATGCAAAATTTGTTGGAACAAAAAAATATGGAAAGACTCTGCTTTCCATTGTATTCAATGTGCTGATCAGCCAGGTCTTGTGTATTGGAAAATGTTTAGAGGAATACCACAAGAGTTAATGTTTGCACAAACTAATTTTTTATTTATATATTTTATAAGAATATTTTAAGTTTATCTTTTCTACGATCATCAATTTTATTTAATCCTCTTAGTTTTTTTATATTACAAACAACTGTATATGCAACATTAAAAGACAGAGTCAGGTCTACAAAAAAGAAGAAGAAGAAGTATACGCAATAATGAACTATTATTATCTATGACGCACCAGTGCGTCATGCGCACACTAGATCAATATTCGGTCTGTCGTGCTGATGACGCACCGGTGCGTCACACAAAAATTACTAAACTCTTTGTTTAATTTTAACATTTAACCCTTATAATAAGACGCATTAATATCAATGCAAAAACTTCAAATACTTATGCCGGCAGGAAAGTTACTAGTATTATAACAGCACTGAACGTGTTAAGGATATTTATACATATACAGTCTAAAATTAAAATAATATAATATTCTGTCTTCGCTACGGCTTCGAAGAAAGCCTCCTCGGCGGACGTCTGTAAAAGAAAACTAAATTGTATTTACTATTATCAACAACGTAACAACAAAATTATTAAAATACAGAAAGCGATCACGCTATACGGAATCAACCTACATACATAATTATACACATACTCGTAGCCCCCTACACTTAAGGCCAGTGTAATGATAAGTACTTATTCTCATAATCAAAACATCGACATATCGCTATTCAAACACCCACTCCGAATTGGAGATGGCAGCTACCGCTCACTGCGGTTACAGTTTCGGCGAAGCATCTCTTCACTACAGTGTACCTTTATCGTCAGGAGAGGTCCGACTCATTCCATCGCATTGCCGCTTGCTCCCAGCTCAACCCGATGGGGACTGGGTTGAGTTCCGTCTCAGTTCAGTACATTGATTGGAACTGATTTCATGATCCTCCGTTCTCTTCTTAAATACGGTAGCCATCACTCCTTGGTTCCATCGGAGAGGTGTCATTTAGACGGGAATGCGCTGGTATCAAAGCGCATATGGTTCTCTTCTAACGAGCTGTTGAATGCTGAGCGGAAGGATATCATTACATTGGATAATACTTAAAAACCCGTATACTTATCGAGTCACAAATGAGGAAGTTCGCAAAAGATCCGAGAGGTACTGACCACCATCAAATCTCAAAAGTTACAATACTTTGGAGAGATAATGCGGAATGAATCTAAATGTGACCTACTACAAGCCATCCTGCAAGGAAAAATATTTGGATAGCGAGGTCCAGAAAAAGAAGGACATCCTGGTTAAAGAACTTAAGAAACTGATTTAACACAACGTGCAGCTTTTAAGCGCTGCTGCAGATAATATAAAAATTGGATTGCCATGATGATCGCCAACATTCGTCACGAATTGGCACATTAAGAAGAAAAATCTTGACTATTCTATTGTTTCTGTGCCACATCGGATGCTTTTGTTATTTCGAAATTCGTATTTTAACATGTTTTTTTGCCAACATGTATATGTACTTCGTACAACTTCTTGTCTTAAAAGTCTACGCCAATGGTTTGAGAAAACTAGCACTGAACAATTTCGTGCGGCTGTATATAAGACAATGATTGTTAATATGCTGGGCAACATGAGAGCCAACGATCGACAAGCGGTCTCGGCACCTTAAGAAGAAGAACAAGTATATGTACTTCAGTATTTTTGCAGTAAATAAGACGATTTATTGTATACCGGTACCGGTAGATTTTTATTATTATCACTCTTCATAATATTTCGACTATAATGAATACGCAGTAACGTGAAGATAATTACTGTAAGAGTGTGTGACCATATTTATAGATTACTAAATACCCCTTATAACAGAAGTCATAAGGATATCCAGTAAATAATATGCAATCTATTATAGTAGACCGCCAGCATTTTTTTTTTCGTATATAATATCACAAGAGAGAAAATTTTGCCGGCAATATTTTCGACTGGTATGAAAGTTTGTTGCCTGGCAATTTTCGCGAATTAAATTTTGACTTAAATCACGAGACGTCAGTCGAGTGATTTTGTCAAGATTTCATAAGCGAAAATTACCAAAAGGCAACGAACTTGAACGAAACCCGGAGAAAATTTTGCCGGTAAATAATTTTCTCTCGAATGATATTCAACAAGACTATTTCACGAGACAATTAATGCACCATATCAACGAAATATTCTTTTTCTCATGATCATCTTTCAGTGCGTCACAGTTTTTCGATTTCTTTCTAACGTATTCAATTGTATATGACAGAAAAAAAGGCACGTCGGTGATTACTTCTAGTTCTGTGATTATTCTAGTTGTCGATAGATGGCGCCATAATTAAAAAAATATTTTTTTTTAATTAGATAATAATATTACAAATATAATCAGTATAATTTATAAGACTATACAAATCAAAGAAAATACCATTTTATAAATGCAAGAATCACATTTGATTTGTTTTTATTCTAAATTGAAAATAAAATGTGACAACTGTCAGATTTAACTAAAATGTCATGTTAGAATAAATGTCATAAATGTGTATTATCACGGACTTACCCTTTTTCCTATCATTTGTGACGCACTGAAAAATGATCATGAAAAGGACAATATAATCTTTATTTATTTGTTATTACCAGACACTTTCGTGACGGATCTGTCATAATTTTGTCGCTGAGAAATCACGTCGTTAAGGAGTTTTGTCAGTAGGAAACGATGCGTTGCTATGACGTTTTATTAGTTAAAAACAGTCTAGTGAAATAGTCATAAAAAAATGGCCAAAATTTATGGACATATCGACAAAATATATTTTTATTATTATTGGTATATTTAAGTGTGTAATATTTTATCCAGATTGGTTTAAGAGACAGACTGTTTTGAAAAGTATGTATTTAGTGCTTAGGTATAGTACACGTTATGGTCTTATTTAGTTACTTATCTAATTACTTATTTCATTCTGCATCTCCCTTAAATTTCCCACGTTAACCTACTTGCATACGATAACACCCACTTATTAAATATCTGTGTGGGATAATGGATAATGATTAATTTACCCCAAAAGGTTTCGATCTCAAAATCTTTTTACAAATTACTTATTTTATTAACACGTCTCTTAAACTGCGTGAGCAGGATTTTTGTAAATTTCATTTCACCGATCTACGTAAATAGCGTTGCACCCCCGGCGATAGGGTAGAACTCAATCAGAACTCGCGACGCATACATCTCCTGCTGAGGACGAATAAAACTCTTTCTCAGAGCCCGCGTCATCGCAGTCCCGTTGTCTTTAGCTCTTCTTCTTAGCTGCTATCGCTATTATTTACATTTATAAGGTAAGCTGATAATAATTTATAAATTGTGCCAATTGATTTGTCTTTAATGAATTAACCAGGTTATTCTATGTATATTTCCTGACGCTGGTTATATAAATGATAACACTATCAGTTATAATATGTTATGTCGATCCCATAAACTAAATATTTAAACAACTGTTCTGGGTCGGGTAATGATTCTAGATGAGTTTGCTAAGGTGAGACGGATTCATGAAACTTCGTTCCGTAATTTACTATTTTTGGTGGGAATTTTTTTATGGGAAGGAAGTGGGAACTTTTTTATGGGAACTCTTCTGCGGCGACACGTTTCAATTATTATTTTACTATTTTTTTAATTACTAATTTTAAATATTAATCTTTTCTAAACGAAAATAATACCCGTGTTGAGCTGCCCCCCCCCCACTTGCAAAAATTAAAAAACAAATAGCCCTGATTTATGAGCTATTTATGAGCTTTCATATTCCGCAAACTAAAAATTTTGAGCTCGTTCCACTGAGCAGGAATTTAGTACTTTAGTGGGGGGGGGGCTGAATCCGCCCCCTCCCCCCACTACTTAAAAATAGGAATATTGAATCGTTTTTTGCGGCAGAATTACGAGCTATTTATGAGCTCTTGAAATTATATAGTTTAGTTTTTTGAGCTCATCCCCTTCACCCCCAAACAACCCTTTAATTGATTTAACTTAAGAGAAAAATGCTGAGAAAACTTAAAATATATCGTATTGCGGATATAATTCCTATAGCTTATATACTCTAAGAATAAACTAATTAATCACGTGCATTTCGATTATTGAGCTACAACCCCTTCGCAAGAAAGCCACCCTATCTTCCCGGCTTAAGAGAAAGTTGTACTTAAATGCATTAAATTAATTAAATTAATAATTTATAAGCTTCCAAATTACGCGCATTTAGATCAGTAAATTGCAATTTATTTTGTATAGTGCAGTCACTGAAGGTAAAAATCAACGATTACCTTCAATTTCGGTGAACCTTCATCGATTTTCACGAAAATTGGTCAGTGGTTAGAGGATACCTCAAGAAACAGAGGTGACGTGGGACCACCTTGCGCCTTTACCCTGAGGGTGGATACCGCCCCTTCTCGGGGGTGAAAATTATTTTATAAAAAATAACTGCACAAATCTATAAAAAAAACAAATTATAAGCAAAATTTATTATATAGAGTTATTAAAATAAGTCAATACTTTTTAAGTTATTAAAGGTCAAAAATTTTAATTATTCGTGAAAAAAATGCATGTTTTGAAGCGGTTTTTCGTAAATCACTGAAAAACTGTAAGTTTTTACAAAAAAGTTAATAGTAGTTTAATTCGTATAGCTTATATTCTAAGAATAAACTCTTAAATCACGCGCCTTTCGATTATTGAGCTTCAACCCCTTCGCAAGAAAACCATCCCATATTCCCGGCTTAAGAGAGAGTTGTACTTAAAATAATTTAAATTAATTATTTGGCGACTAGATATCGTTTAATCATCGCATCTCAATTATTGAATTGCCAGTTTCTTTCTATAGTGAAGTCACTGAAGGTAAAAATCAACTATGACCTTCAATTTCGGTAAATCTCCATTCATTTTCACGAAAATTGGTGAGCCAATTTTGATGCTATCAACTTTTTCTGGAGCTCATTTTTGATAGGTATTTCTAAGTACTTCAACAAGTATTTAGTACCTAAGTGTCATAAAATGCATCTCTTTCCCGTTATTTAAGCTTGGATCCCTAGATTTGAACAGTCGCAGAAAAAATATACATTTAATTACCAATAACTTACTTTAAATTAACATTAAAGAGTTTTTCAAGTAAGCAATTTATTATATTTTTTATTAACTTTAATTTTAGTGATGAAAACTGTTTTGTAAGAACTTACAGTTTTTGAGTTATTTATGAAAAATCGCTTTAAAGCATGCATTTTCTTTCACAAAAATTAAAATATTTGATCTTTAATAACTCAAAAAGTATTGATTTATTAATAACATTATATAACAAATTTTGCTTACAATTTGTCCCTCTCTAGATTTGTGGGGTTATTTTTAGTAAAGTAATTTTCACCCCCGAGAAGGGGTGACATATACCCCCGGCTAAAACCGCAAGTTGTTATTGTCAATTCGTGAAAATGAATGGATATTTACCGAAATCGAAGGTTATAGTTGATTTTTACCTTCAGTGACTGCACTATAGAAAGAAAATGGCAATTCAATAATTGAAATGCGTATATTTTGCGAGCTCATAAATTATTAAACGATATGTAGTCGCCAGATAATTAATTTAAATTATTTTAAGTACAACTCTCTCTTAAGCCGGGAATATGGGATGGTTTTCTTGCGAAGGGGTTGTAGCTCTATAATAGAAAGGCGCGTGATTTAAGAGTTTATTCTTAGAATATAAGCTATACGAATTAAACTACTATTAACTTTTTTGTAAAAACTTATACTCCAGTCTGTGGGTAAAAAATAGGTCGATTTCAGGATATAATTCAGGAATTTTTGAAATCTATCAGGTGTTGTAAAGGACGATGCCAGGAATAACTTCTACTAAAATGTGACCAAAAATATTGTGAGCTTTTTTTGTTATTGCGATTTTCATTTGTTAAATTTGAAATTTTTAAAGATTTTTAATTTTGCAGCTTAGGATATTGATTCTAGGGAAAAACTTTTTAATAGAAAGTTGTAGTAAATTAAAAAACCTACAATTTGAGCTATGTTAAGTTTAATTTCGTTTATTGGTTATTGCAACACAGCCTGCGAAAAGTCCAAAATGGCCGTTTTTTACAATTGCGTTATTTATTGTACAAATAATTTTTTTTATTTTTTAAAGCTTTAAAATGAAGATCTTTCAATTCCAAACATAAAAAAAAAAATTGTAAGGCCGGATTAACGAATTTGTTGCTTAGATTTTCTAAAAAAATAAAAATTTTCTACAACCAACTGAAGCCGAGATAATTGTTTCTTTTTTCTTAAATCGTAGTGCCTTTATTTACAACAATGAAGAAATTATTTTACAGTCATTGACTAAAGAAAGACATATTATCTTAAATTAAAAATAATTATAAAATATAGTGACATTTAATTATTAATAATTATTTTTAAAATCGATGCTTTTGCGAGCGTCCGAATTTTGCAAATCGCCCGGCTCGCTTCAAATCCGCGCGCTCGGAAAATTTTTACGTAACTTGTATTAAATTTTGACCGAAAACAATTTAATAATATTACCATTATAATATACAGTCTATTTACCACTGTATTTGTTTTTCTTGATAAACTTTTATATGTGAAATCTCATTTCTGAAGAAATAATATTACAAAAATGATATATATGAAATATATATTTTTAATTTTTTCATTGTTATATAAATATAATCATAATAATGTTACTTCTTATTATACAATATAAAACTTTTTCTTCTTGTAGTGACTATCCGTTTTGGATGTTGGCGACCATCATGGCAATCTGTACTTGCACACTAAATCGGTACTGCTGCTCTAAAAAGATTTGTAGTTGTGTTGAACGACGTACGTAAATCTAGCAGGGTCATCCTTCGCCTTCCTGGTTCTCAGTTTCCAAATGGGGTTTGCCAAATTGCCATGATGGTCGCCAACATCCAAAACTGATAGTCACTACAAGAAGAAAAAGTTTTATATTGTATAATAAGAAGTAACATTATTATTATTATATTTATATAACAATGCAAAAATTAAAAATATAGTTATATGTATCATTTTTGTAATATTATTTCTTCAGAAATGAGATTTCACATATAAAAGTTTATCAAGAAAAACAAATACAGTGGTAAATAGACTGTATATTATAATGGTAATATTAAATTGTTTTCTGTCAAAATTTAATACAAGTTACCTAAAAATTTTCCGAGCGCGCGGATTTGAAGCGAGAAGGGTGATTTGCAAAATTCGGCCGCTCGCAAAAGCACCGATTTTAAAAATAATTTTTGATAATTAAATGTAATTATAGTTTATAATAATTTTTATTTTAAGATAATATAAGTCTTTCTTTAGTCAATGACTGTAAAATAATTTTTTAATTGTTATAAATAAAGGCACTACGATTTAAGAAAAAATAGACAATTATCTCGGCTTCAGTTGGTTGTAATTTTTTTTTATTTTTTTATAAATCTTCGTTTCGTATTTAGCAACAATAATCTGTAAGTTAGAAACTCATAGGATGTACAGGGCCGCTTCAGCTCTAAATGTTTATAACGAAATTTGCCCCCTTATTTTCAAACCCAAAAATTAGAGGTTTAAAAATGTTTTACACATATATTTACATCAGAATATGAAAATATAAGTCTTTAGAAGGAGATCGGATGTTACAACAACTGTCTACGATTTTTCTTCAAAAAGTTATAGCCTTCGACATTTGACCTCTTGGGATAAACAATTTATAATATCTAAGCAACAAATTCGTTAATCCGGGCTTGCAATTTTTATTTATGTTTGGAATTGAAAGATCTTCATTTTAAAGCTTTAAAAAATAAAAAAAATTATTTGTACAATAAATAACGCAATTGTAAAAAACGGCCATTTTGGACATTTCGCATGCTGTTTTGCAATAACCAATAAACGAAATTAAACTTACCATAGCTCAAATTGTAGGTTTTTTAATTTACTACAACTTTCTATCAAAAAGTTTTTCTCTAAAATCAATATCCTAAGGTGCAAAATTAAAAATCTTTAAACATTGCAAATTTAACAAATGAAAATCGCAATTAAAAAAAAAAAGCTCACAATATTTTTGGTCACATTTTAGTAGAAGTTATTCCTGGCATCGTCCTTTACAACACCTGATAGGTTTCAAAAATTCCTGAATTATATCATGTTTTTTCACCCACAGCCTGGGGTATTACAGTTTTTCAGTGATTTACGAAAAACCGCTTCAAAATATGCATTTTTTTTTCACGAATAATTAAAATCTTTGATCTTTAATAACTTAAAAAGTATTGACTTATTTTAATAACTCTATATAATAAATTTTGCTTTTAATTTGTTCTTTTATTGATTTGTGCAGTTATTTTTTATAAAATAATTTTCACTCCCGAGAAGTGGGGGTATCCACCCTCAGGGTAAAGGCGCAAGGTGGTACCATGTCACCTTTGTTTCTTGACGTATCCTCTAACCACTGACCAATTTTCGTGAAAATCGATGAAGGTTCACCGAAATTGAAGGTAATCGTTGATTTTTACCTTCAGTGACTGCACTATATAAAATAAATTGCAGTTTACTGATCTAAATGCGCGTAATTTGGAAGCTTAAAAATTATTAAATGATATGTAGTCGCCAAATAATTAATTTAATGCATTTTAAGTACAACTTCCTCTTAAGCCGGGAAGATAGGGTGGTTTTCTTGCGAAGGGGTTGTAGCTCAATAATTGAAATGCACGTGATTTAATAGTTTATTCTTAGAGTATATAAGCTATAGGAATTATATCCGCAATACGATATATTTTTTTGATTTTTGCAAGTGGGGGGAGGCCAGCTCAACAAGGGTGAAAATAATGTGGGTCATTTAAAATTCACATGTGTTTCGCTCCTAAATATAATTCCAGAATGTATAAGATTAATGGCTTTTTCATGGGAAACAAAAATTCATAGATTACGGTATCAGATAAAGGGCCAGCCTCTTTATGTCAATAAATTAGTCTTCAACTTAAAACCACAGACATGTGTTTTTAGTTCAGCCACAGCAGTCTGTCGCAAGCCCTCGAAGAATAACACGCCTCTTTTTACCGAAATAAATAAATATATTGTTAACAGTTCGTTGTTTTACACTTATTTTAATTTCATTTAATTGATTCCGTAAACCACCAGCGGAACACTTCTAAAGACCGTACCAGGCCATGTCCGATTAAGGATGACGTGGCCTGTGTTGGATTCAGAGTGGAAGGGTCCATCCGCACGCAGTCCCCCCAGAGGAGTCACGCTTACGGATACATCCATAACTCTCTGCCTGCCAACTGAATTCCACCCCCTGATACAGACTATTATGTGGTAAATCCTCTCCAGACCGCTACATCACATGAATATTCCGTTTTCTCTCTCGCCATCTCACACACGCTTTGTATCTCTTTTTTCCTCTCCCATTCTCTTACCTCTGCCGCAGGTTCCTCTCTAATATTTCCTTCTTTCTGACTATTTGAGCTACTGCCTCCAGTATTGCCTTGTATTCTGTCTTTCCCCTCATTGCTACCTCCATTATGGTGTGTGCACTTATCCTACCTACCTTCCTGCGTAATTCGTTTCTGTCCTGATCGAATACTCTGCACTCGAATACACAGTAGGGTGGATCGATTATCGCAATATTTTAAAAAAATTAACACATTGATTTGGAATACCCACCAAAAGTGTCCTTTAGTAACGACAATAAAAAAGTGTTATACCCTATTCCACGAACATACGCCTGTTTTGGATTACTTCGACAACGAATATTTTACTGTGCAAAATAAGAAGAACGAAAGTAAATTGCAAATTACATTGTTGTTTATTGGAATAATTATTAGCGCCATTTACTTTCGTACTTCTTATGTTGCACAGTAAAATATTCATTGTCGAAGTAATCCAAAACAGGCGTATGTTCGTGGAATGGCCCATATTACAAATTTTTGACAAAATTACATCTTCTGCCCTCTACCGGCCTTTGAAAAACAAAAAAAAATGTTGCAGTAATAATCACAAAATAAAAAAAAATTGACAAATTGAATTGGAATACCCTCCAAAATTTACCTTTGGTATCGACAATAAGAAAGTATTATTACTACTTTTGGATAAACAGGCTTTTGAAAAACGAAAAAAAAAATGTTTGGCATTATTAACAGAAGTTTGGTCCTGGCGTCCCTGGTTTGTTTAGTCTATTAGTCCCATCTTCGGGGTGCGGGGTGCTGCGACTTTGGACTTTCAAGAAACAAACTGAGAAGAGCAAGAGATCAATCAAGAAAAGGTTTTATGCAAAACTCCCCCGAAACTTTGAAGGCCATATATTTTGACGGAAGGAAAGATAAAACCTTCGATATCAAAAATATTGAAGGCAAGCCCCACAGAAGAACCACACTTGAAGAGCACCCCTTTCATTAGTTTAAGAGCCAGGCTCCATATTTTTAGGTCACACAGTACCTACCCTTTTGTGGATCGGCTCTAAGCATTTGTCAAAGTATTGTGAACATTTTAGACAGTTGTAGTAGGATATGACGGAAATGTGGTAAATACGTGAAGAAAAAATGATATAATTTCTCAACTAGAGTTAAAGTTAGGCCGCCCTTTACAAAGATTTATCTGTCAGCTTCACGCAAATGAATTGCTTTTACGGCATCTTTTCCAAAAGCTTGACGGTCAAACTCAAAGTCCAAGGGCTTTTGCAGGAACTATAGGAAATCAAATAGTGCATTGCGAAAATATGCCGGTCTGTGAGTTACCAGAAGTAGATTTAATTGACTTAAGTGCCGATCAGATTTGTTTCAAATTTGTGTCGCAATTTCTACAGGAGAATGTTCTGTGGATTTATTAAATCAAAGCCCTGGAAAGCTAAGTCATTCTCGATGGCTAACGTTGGCGAATCGCATTATACGTCTTTATGTTAGCACTAAAAATCCAACATTAGAATTAAAGGAACTGACCAAATTTATTGTTACGGTTTAAGCTCCATTATGGTTTCAGATCAAATGCAATTCATCATGTGTGAATGGTGCAAAGCATGTTTTACAGACAATTAAGCGTAGTTGATACTTAGAGCAAAATTTGTTTTATAGACCCTGTAATTCAAAGAAATGCCTATTTTGTACATCCGAAAAATCTTCTGCTATGCAGGCTGCATGACACTCGCCCACCTATAAGAGAGCTTGCACTTCGTCGCATTCTTAATGCAAAAACTAAGGCCAATAATAAATATTCATCTAACATCTTACCTTTTATTATTCCACAAATTAATTTTGAAGCAGACGACTACATATATTGATTTAATTTATTGACAAAACAATAAAATAACTTGCCCTCCATTGCTTCAAGGTTTGAAAGTAGAGGATTTGAAAAATATTATTTCCGGATCTCCTGAGAAAATCATTGACATCGGTTTATTTCCCTGTCACGCCTAATCTGTAGAGAGAATAGTGAAGATCGTAACTGAAGCATCTTCATCGGTTATTGGGTCACAAAAAGACAATTTTATCAAGGCAAAATTTGATTCGCGCAAAGATATGCCAAAATTTGAGTCCAAAAGAGACTACAAACAATAGATAATCAAAATTAAGGGGCAGGGTAGGGAGTGGGTAGAAGAATAAATATGACATATTTCAAAAATATTTCAATTGGATATCATTTTTATAATAATAACATGTACTTATTACTTAACTTTTCAATTAAAATCATAAGTTCGTATTTTTTATTTGTTTTATTTTTTCAACCCCCGGTAGAGGGCAGAAGATGAAATTTTTTTGAAAAATCGCAAATAAAGATTAGGTTTGTAACATTAATTGGCAACTTTTGCGCACTATTCCAAAACAGTTTTCGAAACTTCGATTTTTCGATCCACCCTAATACACAGTGCTTGGCCGTATCAGCTACCTAACAGTATGTGCAGTTTCCATCCGCTAATTTCCCTATCCCTTCCTGGTAGGCCCTGAAGGAGCCGTGCCCTGTTAGGAACTGGACGAAGAAGTAATTAGTGTCTAGTCTGAAATATTTGAATTTAGTACCCTCGTCCAAGCCGACTTATGCCCATTCTTCCTGCCACTCCGTTAGGCTCCTATTCCTAACTGCTGATTTTTCTTGCTCGTCCTTACCGCAGGTTTCCGCCCTTTCCTTCATCATCACGTGGATGGGTAATACACCCGTAAAACCCGTAGTAGTGCTCTACTTTGGGCTTTCTTAAGCATTCCCCTATATACAGTACAGTAGAGTGAACCACTTCCAATAAAATTCTTCTTTTAGTAGTCCCTGGTCCTTCTATGTTGGGCATAATCCGTTCTCGCCTCTTCCTTGCAGACGATGTATTTCACATGCTCTCCGAAAGTTTGCCTAGTATCTAGTACCACTCCCAAGTACTTCACTATTTTGACAGGTAAGATCCTTTCCCCATCCAGAGCAAATACTATAATGAGCTGTGGCCCTAAGACCCTTGAGGATCATAGCTTTAGTTTTCTCGGCCTCCAGTAGGAAGTCCCTGCTTTCCATCCCCATTTTCACTTTGTTGAGGGCTCGATTGCCCTTTGCATGATTGTACAGTTTTCGTCGTGCTCTACCAGCACCACCAAGTCATCCGCATATGCTATTGCCTGTACACCAATGTCCAGGTCGGTCTCTAAAATCTCATTATACATAACACTCCAAAGTATTGGCCCCAGAACGGAGCCCTGCGGCACTCCCGCCGTGGTCCTCATAGAGTTACTCCTTACAATATTGATACTATCTGTGAATTAAGTCCTGACTAAGTTCTGTAGATAGGGGATATTCACAATTCACCCAAATTTTTTTGCTGGGAATAAGCCACAATTTATTTGACGTTTTTTATACTATACCTTTTAAAGTAGATGACTTTAAAATTATATTTCCAATATTTATGATCTTTAATTTTCGTTTGCTTCGACTGATAACAAATGTCATCAGTGGCATTCCCTTACATGTTATTAGTTCCGCAGTTTTCAGCAATGATCTAGTGATTATTCCCATTTTTCTACTTTAAATTGTTCATCCTATTTTGTGTTGTCTTTGGTTGTGTTTTGTACTTAAATTAAAATCACTGCAGTGTAACAATTTAATTAACAAAATGAAAAAACAACTTAACTATGATATCATAGAACTCCTGGAAGTTTTAAATTCAGGATAAGTGCAACCGTTATGACAAAAGTTCATAATATCTCTACGCATTTAATTGTCGCAGAAACGAACAATCCCGGGTATTGTCCTTAAATAAGTTAGTTCGGTCGGAAGTTCTGACCATAACTCGCTTAAACAAGTTTGTTTCTTTCTAGTTATCTACTAGTTTCGGAGTTGCCGAGCAACTCCGCCATAAATTTCTAAATGGATTTTATCGTTCCGACATATTCTCGTGGGAAATTATGAAAAGTAAAGATACGTTGTTAGCGGAATTGCTGGAATAAAATATTATAAATAGGATCTACCAACACTCACAGGGACATTTGGTGATACAACTTAATTGATTGCTGGTTATGCAGTATATTCAATTACACTTTAAATGTTGAATAAAATGCTATACAGGTTGTACAGTATAAATCCCGATGCACGCCATTATCTACCCCAGAGATCTAAGTTGACATTGTTGCTAAATTACAAAAAAAAATCTGAATTCATTCAAGATCCAATATTATACCACATAACAGTCCTCGCGCCCACTATTTAAAAAACCTATCTAGCTCATGAGACATTTTTATTAAACTTTTCTATTCTAGAAAAATTTTCGGGATGGTGGTGTCTCGTAAACTTTAGTGCGTCAGAGAACTCTGAAGGATTTGTCGGACAAATCGTATTTTTAATAAATATTCCTGCAAAAAAATCATCATTTATGATTCTATAGTCTAAGAGCTGGGAGCGGATTTTGTGCGTGATAAGTAATATGAAAAAACTACACGGGGATATGTTGAATTAGTTGTGTACATGACTTTCCCCAACGGCCGGAAACCAGAGTGGGGGACGAGGGTAGTTATAAGGGGTCAAAGTCGCGGTTTTTATTATTTTTTTTGTGACGCTCATGATCGAGATAGTGTAACAAAATTTGGGAATAAGTAGGTCATGACGTAACTAAGTAAAATCTCTAGGGGCGGAACGCTGCGTGACCGACAAAGGGGTGGGGGCAGGGGTGAATATAAAAAATATACAGGGTTTTTTGCGACGTTCATGATTGAGATAGTGCACCAAAATTGGGGAATAAGTAGACCATGACATAACTAAGTAAAATCCCCAGAGCCGGAAACCAGAGTGGGGGATGAGGGTAGTTATAGGGGGTCAAAGTCGCGGTTTTTATTATTTTTTTGTGACGCTCATGATCGAAATAGTGCATCAAAATTTGGGAATAAGTAGGTCATGACGTAACTAAGTAAAATCTTCAGGGGTGGTTCGCTGCGTGGCTGACAAAGGGGTGGGGCAGGGGTGAATATAAAAAATGTAAGGGGTTTTTTGCGACGTTCGTGTGGGGGACGAGGGTAGTGATAAGGGGTCAAAGTCGCTGTTTTTATTGTTTTTTTGTGACGCTCATGATCGAAATAGTGCACCAAAATTTTGGAGTAAGTAGGTCATGACGCAACTAAGTAAAATCTCCAGGGGCGGAACGCTGCTTGGGGTAAAAAGGGGTGGTAGGCAGGGGTGAGTATAAAAATTAAAGGGTTTTTTTTGCCGTTCGTGATCGAGATTAGGCGTTCCGCCTCTGGAGATTTTACTTAGTAATGTCATGATCTACTTATTCCCAAATTTTGATGCACTCTCGTCTCACTCTCATCTCAATCACTAACGTCGCAAAAACACTTTCGGCCACTCAGCCACTCGCAACCCTTTGTCGGCCACGCAGCGAGCCATCCCTGGAGATTTTACTTAGTTACGTCACGACTTACTTATTCCCAAATTTTGGTGCACTATCTCGATCATGAGCGTCACAAAAAAAATAATAAAAACCGCCACTTTGACCCCTTATTACTACCCTCGTCCCCCACTCTCGTTTCCGGCCGTTGGGGAAAGTCGTGTACACAACTAATTCAACATATCCCCGTATAGTTTTTCATATTACTTATCACTCACAAAATCCGCTTCTATATCTCCGACTACTACAGTAGGTGCGTGCGTGCGATGCGTGTGCATGCGTACGCACACGCTATTAAAAAGTCATAAAATTTAAAACCCTCACAGCTGATTTTTGCAGAATTGTTTATTAAAAATATTTACAATTAACTGATAATATCGTCCGACAAATTTTTAAGGGTACCTACTCCATTTGTCGGACTCGCCAAAATTTAGAAATATTTACGAAGAAAGTTTAACGAGCGCCCCCTTCCGAAAAAGAAAAGTTGTCCGACTCATAACTCGTAACTCGAGCTCGTAACGCGAGTAACTCGAACCCTGCGGGCTCTCGTGTCTTTTGTCAGGCAACAAGTTTTCGAAAAATTGTCGCATTATTTTTAATCTATTCTTACTCTCTTGTGATATTGATGTTGATAATAAATTGCACAGGTAATAAAATATAAGTATTTTTACCGTGGCGTAGATAGTGTAAATAATGGTAAACTGACTTTTCTTATAACTGATTTTTCTATGATTTTTTAGTAGACGCTTTTGAAGATTCAAAAATTGAATCTATGTATCTTTCAGGTGTATACAATATATCGTTTATTTTTTTTTAGTTTTATTTAGTTTTTCCATTTTAAAAAAATGTTTTTCTACAACCGTGTTAAAAATGCAATTTTTAGTACTCCATACGAGCGTTAAAAATGCTACTTTAAGGCACTAGTGCTTTATAAATTTTAAGGCACTGCAGTTCGTATTGACCGTATAGGCAATTTTGATGTAATGTCAAAAAAAATATAAAAATGGAATGTCAGTCAAGTTCAAGTAAAAGTTTTTGTAGATATTGTCCTCTAATTACGTTTGTAGAAAAAATATTGTATGATATGCGTGTTAAAAAGTACATTTTTAAGGCACTCATGTGAATTGCAGAACTCGCTATCGCTCATTCTGCAAACTTTCACATGCGTGCCTTAAACGTGTACTTTTTTTTTTATTTTTTATATATGTTTATTAGGCAATCTGTTATAACATATAACAATAGGCACATTTTATCTGAGAAATAATGACATGAAGAGATTGTGACCAGCGCCACACATCTCTATAGAGATAATATTAAATTACTGTATTACATATATTAACTTAGCTACTCTAACAATATTAATGTCTGTGCGGTAAATTTAATGGTGTCTGTCTCTTTAACCGTTTTGTTTCCTGACTGTTGTCTAACAAATTAATTGCAAGCACATTCGCAGGGCTTTCAAGGCATACGATGTATTTTGCACTTAACTCCACTATCACTTCACTGACGGTTTTCGTTTCCAGATCATTGTAAATATCCCTGTTAGTAACAAACCACGGAGCATCGATTATTGAACGTAACACCTTGGACTGGAATCTCTCAATTATGGATACATTCGACTTGGATGCTGTTCCCCAGAGCTGCAGACCATATGCCCAGACTGATTTGAATATTGTGTTGTAGACTAGCAGTTTATTTCTTGTCGTGAGCTTAGACTTACGCCCTAGAAGCCAACAATGCTTACTAAATTTTATGCCCAGTTGTTCCCGTTTGTTCCATATATGGGTTCTCCAGGTTAATCCCCTGTCCAAGTGCATGCCCAGATATTTTACAGAGGTAACTGAGGGAATTATATGATTTATTGTTACTGAAGGTGATTCACCGTGACATTTTGTAAAAACAATATGGTTTGATTTTTGTTCATTTAATTTAATTCTCCAGTTTTGTGCCCATGTATTTATTTGATTCAATACTCTCTCGAGTTTTGCAGCAGCTTCGACGGGATTTTTGTGTACTGCTAGGATTGCAGTATCGTCTGCAAAGGTGGTGGTCGTTGTATCACGATTTGTGGGTAAGTCGGCTGTGTAAATCAGATACAGTTGTGGTCCCAGAACGCTTCCTTGCGGTACCCCTGATCTGATGGGATATAGTTTTGTATAGGCTGACTCAAACTTCACTCGAAAGTATCTTTCTGATAAATACGACTTAAGTAGTGTATATAGTTCCTCTGGTAAGTTCTTTTTCAGTTTATACAACAATCCTTGATGCCAAACTTTATCAAAAGCCTGGCTAACATCCAGGAATGCTGCTGAACAGTAACTTTTTTCTTCAAATGTTTTATTTATAACGTTGACCACCCTGTGAACTTGTTCGATGGTACCATGCTCTTTCCGAAAGCCAAATTGGTGGTCGGGTATCATATTTCTGGCATTAAACTAATTGGTCAATATGAAGTGGGCTCATTTGGAGGTTTTCCTGATTTTTGTATAAAGATAATTTCCGCAATTTTGCATTGGATTGGGAAGTGTTTCAGCCTTAGTACCGCATTACACAATTGAGTTAGCATTTTAATTGCTTTGGTAGGTAGATTTTTAATTACCTTACCTGTGATTAAGTCATAGCCAGGCGCTTTCTTTTTTATTAGATTATTGTTGATTATGTTTTGAACTTTTTTGGGTGAAGCGTGTAGTGTGTTTTCTCCTGTCGGGGTTTGGTTCTGTAGGAAATTGTAGATTTCTTGATCGTTATTTGTTGCAGCAGCTGGTATAGGTTTGAAAACTTCTTCTAGGTATTCGCCGAAAGTTTTTGCCTTTTCATTGTTTGTTCTGGCCCATGTTCCGTTGGATATTCTAATTGGTGGGATATGACGATGTTGCTGGTTTAATTCTTTTGTAGCCTTCCATAGCGCATAATCGCTGGCATCTGACGGCGTTAAATTTTCTAGGTATTCTTGAACGCTCTTATTTTTTAGTTGTTTTAGTAGTTCCTTCAATTGTCGTGCTGCTCTATTGAGCCTTAACTTGTCATCTGGATGTCTAGTTTGCTTCCAAGTTCTACTCAGATACCTTTTTCCAATTATTTTTTCTCTGACATTTATTGGACAATTAATTTTTTGTTTTGCTTTTGTTGGTGGAGGTGTTGATTTCCATGCAGCTTCCTGAATCGTTGTTGTGTAATTTTGGATTTTTCTTTCTAGTTCTTCTGGTGACTTTAGTGATACGTTTAGTTCAATATTTGCTTCAACCGTTTCTCTGAAAGCTTGGCAGTTGGTTTTGTAATTGTGCAACTTGGGCAGAGGCTCTTTTTCTTTAATTCCTGAATGTACAGTTGCTACTACAGGAGTATGATCAGACTCCATATCAAAATTTAATTCGATACTTAGATATCCCCTTGAGAACCCTTTTGTAACAAAGAAATCTAAACAGTCGGAAACTTTCTGCGGGTCGGATGGCCAGTATGTAGGCTGATACGTAGACAAATGGTCCAAGTGTTGTTCTGATATGATTTGATGTAGTACCCTGCCTCTTCCAGGAGCGCACAGTCTTGAACCCCAACTAGTATGTTTGGCGTTATAGTCTCCACCTGCCAGGAAACGGTTACCAAGTTGGTTAAAGAGATTACTTAAAGAATTTTTGTTAGCTCTATAATCTGGTGGGCAGTATACAGCAGCTATCGAGATTGGTCCGATCCAATCTTCTATTTCAATGGAAACTGCTTGTAGATCTGGTTGTTCAATCTTTTGTAAAATATGGTGTTTTATACCCTTTCTAATGATTATAGCTGCTCCAGCACTGGCTCTTCTTGCTGCGTCTGGATGAGCAGCATTTTACATTAAATAGTTGGATATTCTAAAACTATTTTCTGATGTTAAGTGAGATTCAGATAATATAATTATATCTAGGTTGTGAAATTTTAAAAATGCCTCAATTTCATTCTTCCGATTTATGACCCCATTGGCGTTCCATAAAGCTATTTTAAATATTTGAGCCATTAATTATTGGATTTAGTGTTTTGCTGTACTAGATCTCTCAATTGTCTTATTTCCTTGGTTAGTTCAAGGATTGCTTGCTGTTGCTTTTCTATTTGTTGTTGAAGTTGAACGTTTTGTTGCAGGAGATAATTATTTTGCGGTTGAAGGAACGTGGTGAATTGATTGTTTGTTGACTGCGGTAATAACTTTACCCTGTTTATATTTTGAACTTGATTTTGATTTGAAGCTGCTTGTGCATATGTTTTCACCTCTGCTGGAGCGTGTGAGCTGCTTATAGTGTTTTGTGATTCTTTTTCTTGTACTTTTGGTCTTGTCACTTGATTTTGTACAGCCACACCATTACTGGAGGGATATCTTCTATTTAAAATTTCAAGGTATACCTGACAACCTTTATAATTTGCAGGATGTGCTCCTCCACATAATGCACATTTTGCTGGATTGCCATCCTCTTTTTTCTTTTTGCAGGTACGGTAGTCGTGATACTCAGCACATTTCACGCAGCGAAATTGTAGAGTGCATTGGTTTCTTGTGTGTCCATAACTTTGGCATCTTTTACATTGCACTATAGTTTGCTTTTTGTGGGGTGTTTCGAATTTAACAACTGCATTTAACAGTTTTGAGATTTTAAAGATATCACCGTTATTTCGATTTCTCTCAATGCCAATAAAGAACAAGTTTTTGGATGATTTTGTTTGTTTGTCATGGACATTCATTATTTGTTTTACCTTATGACCTTCTTCTGCTAATGCTGCTGTTATGTCTTTTGTGTCTGTCCTGTGGTGTATGTTTCGTAAAACTACTCTGTACGATTTTTCTTCTGGTAGTTTACAGGTATGCCTGATGATTTTATTGTCGTCCAGCAGCTTTTTGATTGTTTTGTAATTTAATGGTGGGCTACAACAACGTTGTAAGCGACAGATTGGGTCAAAGTGAGGTTTTAATGCAATATTATTGTTTATCCAATGAGCAATGCGAGCATCTTTCAATCAGGCTAAAAACATTTTACCTTCCCCGAGTTTTTCGTACCGCAATATTGGTATCCGTATTGTCATAAATGACTTGTGAATAAGTTTTTTCCATCTCCTGCATAATCTTAATTCTGTCGCTTACAACATTGTTGTAGCCCACCATTCAATTGTCGATAGTAGTTGTCTGGATTTTTATTTTGTTTTCTGATAACAATTTGTAAGCAAAATCTGACGTAGATGAGCGAATTAATGTTAGAAGACCTGGTAAATTTGAGACTCCATATAGTATAAAAGGAGGAACTTTATTCATTTCCTTTTTGTTATTATTTCTTTGCTCTGTATCATCTTCATTTGATAGTGAAGAAAAACGATTTTGTGTATTAATAGAATTTTCAACTTCACTTACCTTTAAGGATTTCTTTTTCATTTGTGGGCTGTTGCTATTTCTTCTTCGCTTCTTATATTTAATTTTTTGGAACTCATTTGGTTCAAATATTTCATTATCTGAATTTTCTTGCTCAATTTTTTCGTTTTCTGACAGTGAGACATTTCTTGTTTGGTTTTGATTACTTGTAGTTGGATTTACTGGATCATAATAATAATTTATCTTCTGCTGAACTTTATTTTGGTGGCTTTGATCGGGAATGGCCTGTGTTGACATCGTGAATGGTGTACATTGCATTTGTTGTTGAGTGAGAAACATCCCCTGTGCGTAGTTGTTATGAGCCGCATAATTTTGTGGTACCATTGGCATGGATTGATTTGTATCAACTGCAGTTGGATACTGAACATTTTGCGTGCTGTAAATGTTTGGGATGGGTTGCATTTGTATATATGGTGTCATTTCCCCTATATTCGTATTTGATACATTTTTGGATTAATAATTTATTCACCTGATTTATTTAAGTTACGCCACTGGTTAAAATAGTCATACCGATTATTGTGTTTAACTTTTTCGCAGTATTAATTCTATCTATCTATCTAATTAGCCTTCTTCGGTCCATCTTTGGACATAGGCCTCCCCAATCCTTTTCCATTCTTCTCTGTCTGTCGCTACAGTTATCCACCTAGAGCCCACGTGCTTCTTGACATCATCTGCCCATCTCATTTGTGGTCTTCCTCTGCTTCGTTTATATTGCCACGGTCTCCAATTTATGAGAATTTTGTTCCATCGGTCTTCCTTTTGTCTTATAGTGTGTCCGGCAAATCTCCATTTCAACTTTGCAACTTCTTGTCTAACATCCCTAACTTTGGTTTTCTCTCTTATCCACTCGTTTCTCTTTTTATCCAATAGTTTTATGTGCAACATTTGCCTTTCCATTGCTCTTTGCGTCTTTATGATCTTGTCCATGTTTGCTTTTGTAAACGTCCACGTTTGGGAACCGTAAGTGAGAACAGGGAGTACGCATTGATTGTATACCTTGGTCTTAAGATGTTGTGGATATCTTTTGTTTTTAAGGATGTAGCTTAGTTTTCCAAATGCCGCCCATGCCAGTCTAACTCGTCTTTTGATCTCTGCTGTTTGGTTTTCCTTGTTAAGTTTTATAATCTGACCCAGATATATATAATCATGAACTTGTTCTATTTCATCTTGTCCGATCCTCATTGTGATGTCCTCATCTGTATTTGTTATGATTTTGGTCTTGCTGTAATTCATATTAAGGCCTATCTTTCCGGCTTCTATGTCCAGTTCTTTCATCATTTCAAACAATTCTTCTTTTTTATCGGTTATCAATACGATGTCATCGGCGTACCTTAGATGGTTCAAGCGTTGTCCACAAATTTTTATACCTTTTTCTTCCCATTCTAATCTTTTAAAGATATCTTCCAGAACCTGATTGAAAAGTTTCGGTGATATTGTGTCACCCTGTCTTACGCCTCTATTTATTTGAATTGATTGTGTTCCTTCGTATACTTTAATTGTTGTTGTGGCATCTTTATATATATTGGCTATTAGGTCTGTATATCTGTGGTCAATTCTGCTGTTAATCAAAGAACTTTTCACTGCCCAATGTTCGACACTGTCAAAAGCCTTTTCGAAATCTATGAACGCTACATATAGAGGGATGTTGTATTCATTTGCTCGTTCTATAAGGATTTTCATACTTAATAAATGATCACTTGTGCTAAATCCCTTTCTAAAACCAGCTTGTTCTTTCGATTGGTATCCGTCGAATTTTGTCGTCAATCTGTTGGTTAAAATTTTTGTTAGGAGTTTATACATTACATTGAGGAGTGTTATAGGACGGTAGTTTTTTATATCTGCTTTGTCCCCTTTCTTGTGTAAGATAATGGTTACGGATTCCTTCCAGTTGTTTGGGATTCTTTTTTCTTTTAATATTTTGTTAAAAAGGGAATAGAAAGTATTAATTACCACTTTTCCACCATATTTCAGCATCTCTGTAGTTATTCCATCTTTTCCAGGCGATTTATTGTTTTTCATTTCTTTCAATGCCTTCTTTATTTCTGATTTGCTTATTTCTGGCTGTAATTCTGAATTGACATTTTTTATTTTCGAGTTAAGTTGGGTTTTTATTTCTTCTGATGGTTCCTTTTTTGTTTTATATAACTCTGAGTAGAAATGTTGGATTATATTTATGATGTCGTCTTTAATGTTTGTTTCTACTCCGTTTACGTCTTTTATTTTGTTTATTTCAAATCTGCCGAGTTTCGGTCTTAAGCATTTCATATTCTTGTTGTTCTGTATTACTTCTTCTATTTTTATTTCTTGTTCTTTTCTCTTAGTTTCTTTTATCATTTTGCTTATTGTCTTATTGATTTCTGCATATTCTATAGATTTCCTTTTGCCTTCTTCGACAAGCTTTCTTCTTTTATCCATAAGCTTCTTTGTTTCTTCTGATACATAGTTGTCCTTTTTAACATCCTTTTTTGCTATTTCTTTTCCTGATGTAACCATCGTTGCTGTAAGTATGTTGTTTATTTCGTCTATATCTTTATCATCACTGTCTAATTTTTCGGTGAATTGTTCTTTTAACAGGTCTTTGTATTTCTCTTTATATTGCCCTAGTTTGTTTCTATCTACTATATCCGAGTTTCTTATTATTTTTCTTTTCATCTCATAGTTACCGTCGATATTAATTTTTGCTCTGACCATCCTGTGATCGCTACCTGTTGTGAATTTGTTAAGAACTGTTAGATCTTTAATGATATATCGTTCCGTGGACAGTATGTAGTCGATCTCATTTTTTGTGGACCCATTAGGGCTGATCCATGTCCATTTTCTTTGGGACTTTTTTTTGTAGAAGGAGTTCATTGCGTATAGATGCTTTTCTTCTAGGTAGTTCATCAAAGTAGCACCTCTATCATTTCTCTGGCCGTATCCGAAATTTCCTATTTTAGTTTCTTCTTTGTTTAGTTTCTTACCCAGTTTAGCATTGAAATCTCCTATTACTAGTGTGAGACGATTTTTATGTTCTTCCATAGCCTTTGAAATATCTTCATAAAATATTTCGATGTCTTCGTCATCATAAGCTGTCGTGGGGGCATATACCTGGATAATTTTAATTGATGTTCTTCTTATTTTGAGTATGACATAGGCGACACGATCTGATATACCTTTGATTATTTGAACATGCTTACTTATGGTT
Source organism: Diabrotica virgifera virgifera (assembly GCF_917563875.1). Taxonomy (NCBI): domain Eukaryota; kingdom Metazoa; phylum Arthropoda; class Insecta; order Coleoptera; family Chrysomelidae; genus Diabrotica; species Diabrotica virgifera. The sequence goes on from NC_065448.1 coordinate 74,150,900, forward strand.
TTATTTATTATAAATCCTACTCCAAAATTACTATTCTTTTCATTTCCTTTATAATACAGTAGATTCCCGGAGTTTAGCTGTATTCGGTTTTCTTCTTTCCTTCGAGTTTCCGATAGGCCTATGATATCCCATTTTATACTTTTTAGTTCTTCCTCCAGTTCATGTACTTTGTCATCCGTGGACATTGATTTAATATTGTATGTCCCTATTGACAGATTGATAGATTTTCTTGGTTTCTGTTGTGTTCGTCTTAGTGGGTTTTTGTTTTTATCTATCAAGAGCGAATTATTGCCTCCCCCAGAATCCGTGAGGCAGACCTTTGAGGTGTGGGATTCAGAAATTTCCTTACCCACCTGGGGACCATTTCCGTTTGTTTTATTATTCGCCATGATAAAAAGAGGGGGGTAATGGCAGTTAAAACACCACGCTTGCCATGCGGGTTGGTGAGTTCTTATTCAGCCGCCCACTCTGGGTCAGACGCTGTTTGTAGCCGCTCACTCTGAGACAGACGCTACTGGTTTGTGAGATTATACTATCCCTAAAATCAAGGGTTGCCAGCTCCGCCATCTTCGCCGTACCGGAAGTATTCTTCGTCGCCTTGGATGCCGTTCTGGACTTCATCCGTGACCCTGGACAAGGGACCCTTAGCAGGTGCTAGCTTCCCGGGTCAGGAAGCTCCTGGAATCTGCAGGGGGCAGGGATTGATTCACTTTCCCTGATAGGACTATCCAATAGAATCCGAGGGACTCCAAAGGAGTTCCTACCCGCTACCCGTGCAGTATTAATTATTAAATGTTATTTGTTTTGTTTCTTAATGATGGGTAATTAATAAATAAATAAATAAATACCTTTATACGATCACTGATAACAGCTATCACAAAGCGATAAGACACCTGCACCGGTTTTCGCCGTCAGATGCAGGTAACTTCTTTTTATGTAGCGTAAGTTGTTGTTAAGTTTTATTTTTAAAACACAGCACAGTTTAAAACAGATTAAAAACAGTTTAAAAACGTTGTTTCGAATATTTGTATTTACATCGATTGGCCATTTGACCTTATCGGTCGACGTCTGAAACGAAACTGGATAAATAACTATTACATTTTTATTAATTTTATTGGCAAAATTTTGAACTTTTTTGAAAGGACACCTCACACATTTTATGGAAAATACGAAATAAAAGTTACATGAATATATTGGTCTCGCAATTTAAAGAATTTCGTATCATGGTGCCAATTCTGAATTATCATTATTAACTCTTAAACGCCCAACATATTTTAGGTTCCATGTACGCTTAAGGGTGAGTAAAAAATGTCCACCTCGAAAATAGCTAATATATTTATTGAGAGTTGTTGGAAATGGATTAAACTTAAAATTCTTATGCTTAATAAACACAGCATCTTCTAAAATATTAATATAAACAATTTACAAACCTTACAACAAAATTACAATGTACATCAAAATTAACATATAGTATGATAGAATTGATCCAAAAGATGGCATTACCCATACATCCAAAGTGAAAGTTATCCTCCTAAACCAAATTGTTCTATATGGTCCACATAATGTTCAGAAAAAAGTCACACCATTTTGAGCGTCGGGTTTGGGGGGAGAGGGGGGAGAAATCGGTAAATTCGTAGTTTTTTACGTTTTTCGTCAATATTTCTAAAACTGTGCGGTTTAGCATGAATAACCTTTTATACAAAAATGTTCTACATTAAATTTTAAATAAAAAAGGTCCTATGCATAATCCTTCTAAAATGAACGGTTCCAAAGTTACGGAGGTAGTATAGTATAATTTGTATAAAAAAGCCTAACCCAGACATCCAAAATGAAAGTTTTCCTCCTACACCAAATTGTTCTATATGATCCACATATGGTTCAGTAAAAAGTTACACCATTTTAAGCGTCCGGTTTGGGGGGGGGGATGGGGGAGATGGGGGAGAAATCGGTAAATTAGTAGTTTTTCGTCAATATTTCTAAAACTATACTTTAGCGTAAACAATGTTCTATACAAAAATGTTCTACATAAAATTTAAAACAAAAAAGGTCCCATACATAATTGTTATAAAATGAACAGTTCCAGAGTTACGGAGGGTGCAAAGTGGAGGTTTTCGATACTTTTAATATTTTTTGGGCAATTGATGATAATTTTGGGTGGTGAGGTTGACGTTTCTTCAAGAGCTTATCACTAACATACCATCGGCCACTGAAATAGCAAATTTGATTTATAAAACACAATCCTGTTAAAGAAAATCAGTAGGGAATTGCCCAAAAAATATAAAAAGTATCGAAAAACTCCACTTTTCACCATCCGTAGCTCTGGAACTGTTGATTTTATAACAATTACGTGTCAGACATTTTTGTTTTAAATTTTATGCAGAACATTTTTGTGTAGAACATTGTGTACGCTAAAGCATAGTTTTAGACATATTGACGAAAAACGCAAAAAAACTACTAATTTGCCGATTTCTCCCCCATCTCCCCCCCCACCCCCCAAACCGGACGCTCAAAATGGTGTAACTTTTTACTGAACAATATGTGGACCATATAGAACAATTTGGTGTTGGAGGAAAACCTTTACTTTGGATTTTTAGGTTAGGCCTTTTTTTGTACCAATTATACTATACTACCTCAGTAACTTTGAAACCGTTCATTTTAGAAGGATTATGCATAGGACCTTTTTATTTCAAATTTAATGTAGAACATTTTTGTATAGAAGGTTGTTTATGCTAAATCGTATAGTTTTAAAAATATTTACGAAAAACGTAAAAAATTACGAATTTACCTATTTCTCCGCCCCCCCCCCCAAACCCGACGCTCAAAATGGTGTGACTTTTTTCTGAACATTGTGTGGACCATATAGAATAATTTGGTGTTGGAGGATAACTTTCACTTTGGATGTCTGGGTTTGGGTCTAGTTATACCATACTAATACCAGTAAAAGCCAGTACTTCAGATTTGTCGATTTTCTCCACATTCTTCCTTTCAACGTCCTCTTTGGCCGATAATTATATAGATTATGTAATTATACATCGATCATTATATGGATTATCTTCTTACCAATGGGAAATTATATAGAAACCTTTAGTAACAAGTTTTACCAAGGGTGTACTTTTTATGCCCACCCATATTTAACTCAAGATGCTACTTTTATTTTCAAAAATATCGGTAGAACCAAGTTAAAATTCGATAAAGGGCTGTCTTTTTAACAATAAATATTTTTTTTTAAATTTTTAAACACGTAATAAATATGTTACAAGGGAATACGCATTAGGTGGACATTTTTTACCCACCCTTGGGCGTTTAAGGGTTAACGGCGTTAATTTTAATCAAATTTTAGCGAAATCATATTCTTGAAGTTCATAAAACTGTCATTCATAAATAATATTAGTCTAGTGGCTATTCACAAGGGTTTACTCAGCATGACATAAGAGGATTAGAGGAAGTAAGACTGACCAAAACATGCCTACTTTATTATCAATAACAATAAGATAAAATAAGAGTAAGCCTCTGCCATAATCCCTCAAAATTATTTATGAAGTACCGCATTATAATATTTTTTTTCTCTCTTTGACACACGTACATTTCCATTTGATTTTAGATTTATTTATATCAATTTACGCTCTAATTATTCAAAATACAGAGTTGTCGCAATGATACGAAATAAGTGTAATTTCAAAACGAATCTATTAATGTAAATGAATACTTCTGAATGAATAAATTTGCTTCATTTGAGTGACATTATATTTTCCGTAAGATGTGTGCGGTGTCCTTTATAAAAGTGACATGGAAATAACGATTTTTATTCTTTTTTTTTTTTGTTCTAGGTATGTAATTTTCTTGCTGTTTGGCGATTAAATTGTAAGTATATGGTCGAATATTTATAAGAACATAAAAATATATTTCTTAGATTCTTTGGTACATTCTAAATAAAATATGTGTTTAGTTATGTTTTGAAAAAGTTAATAGTTTTAAATCGCTTATAACTTTAAAACTATCAACTTTTGAGAAAAATGACAGGAAACCTATTTCATTTAGAATGTCGCAAAGAATCTAAAAAATATATTTTTCGGAGGAAAATAGGATGTTTTTGGAAATTGCAAAAAATCGGATGAACACGCATAATTAACAATTAAATAATAACGATGTAAATTGAAGTTAGACCCGATCAGTTACTGTTAAAAGAAGAAAGCTTGAATACTTTGGCCATGTTATGAGAGGTGACAAATACTCGCTGCTGAGACTGATCATCCAGGGTAAAATCAGGGGTAAGAGAAGTATCGGTAGGCGCAGAATATCTTGGTTAAGAAATCTGAGGGAATGGTTCGGCTGCAGTTCCATCGACCTATTTACGGCGGCCGCCAGTAAAATAAGAATTGCTGTGATGATTTCCAACCTCCGATAGGAGACGGACTTTAAGATGAAGAAGTCTGCAGAATCTTGAAAATGAATGTTTAAACTACAATTTATGTACTTGGTAACCCGAAAAATACTAATTTAAATATGAGTTTTTAAGCATTGAAAATGCGTATTTTCGCATTTTTCACATTTTAAATCGCCTATAACTCGAAAACTATCAATTTTTGAGAAAAATCACAAGATACCTTTTTTGTTTAGAATGACCCAAAAAAAACCTAAATTTTTCGTGTCAAAAAAGGTGATCTTTTGTGTTTGTTTAAAAAAATTGTTAAAACAATTTCTGCCCAAAAATCCCGTCCGGCACCCTTCAGATTTGTTTAAGGGGACATTTTTTAATAGGAATCCGCAAAGAAACCGAATCAGAAATTTTCAGACGGGAGCATGGACACATGGACCACATGGACTATTTATTCAGTTATTCATGTCGAGGCGGACAACTGTTCTAATACGAAAAATTTTCGGAAGGGGGCGGACAGAAAATGCATGCAATCATCAACTTTGGAGCTTCCGACAACCGGAGTACCCTTAAAAACTTGTCGGGCAATATTACCAGTAAATTGTAAGTCAAACTATTTTGCAAAAATCATCTGTGATTGTATAAATTTTATGACACCTTATGATGCGTGCGCTCGACCAAACACATCAAAAGTTATGTAAATTTAAAAAATTGTAAAAACTACAATTTACTGGTGATATTGCCCGTCTAACTTTTAGCGGTACCTACTCCAGTTGTCAGACGCTCCAACGTTGACGATATCATGCATTTTCTTTCCGCCCCCTTCTGAAAATTTTGCAGTTACAAGTAGAGTGTAGAAATCGACTTTTTTTTTACAATATTTCAACCCGATCTGGGTTAAATTGTTAAGATATGAAATAAACAACAAAAACAAACCATCTTAGTGCAGTCACTGAAGGTTTTCACCTTCGATTTCGTTGAACCTCAATAGATTTTCATGAAAATTGGTGAGTAGTTAGAGGATACCTCAAGAAATAAAGGTGACATGATGCCAACTTGCGCTTTTACCCTGGGGGTATATGCCATCTCTTCTCGGGATTGAAAATTATTTTATTAAAAATAATACCATAAATCGATAGAGGGATAAATTCTAAGCAAAATTTGTTATATAAAGTTATTAATATAAATCAATACTTTTTGAGTTATTAAAGATAAACGATTTGATTTTGTCGTAAAAAATGCATGTTTTAAAGCTGTTTTTCACGTAGAAAGTTACTATTTCCAAAATTGAAGATAATAAATTACACTCCTCACATAAAGAACTAAACTTATGTAATTCAAAGTAAGTTATGGGTAATTTAATGTTTGTATATTTTTTTTTCGACGAGTACTCAAATCTCGTATTTAAGCTTAAATAACGGGAAATCGATGCATTTTATAAAATATACCTTCTAAACACTTATCAAAGTACTTCGAAATATCTATCAAATGAGCTTCAGGAGAAGTTAATAGCATCAAAATTAACCAAGTTATAATGAAAATAATATAACCCTTTCTAATTTTTTAGTAAAAAGTGAAAAATTAAGAATACGTCATTTCCACAAAAATTAAAATTTATAGTATGTAATTTTTACAACAACTTCTTTATATTAGCCTAAGTAATGGTTTCAACAATTTTGACGTGTTTAGAATGCATATTTTTGAAAAAAGATATGATTTAAAAAAATTAGACTTTAATATTATCGTAATTTTCATTTTCTTTTGAGAATAAGTCCAAAAATACTCAATATACGTAAAAAGACCAGAGAAGCACTGTTTAGTATTCAGGTTATGGTACAGAGATGCAGAGATGTCGGACATCCGGTTTATATGTGTTTCATTGACTTTGAGAAGGCCTTTGATCGGGTAAAACATACGGAAATGATTGCTATTCTTCAGAAAGTGGGTATTGATAATAAAGACCTACGCATTATCAAAAATCTTTACTGGCATCAACGTGCAAACATCAGGATTGGCTGGGACACGTCTGAAGAACTTCAAATACGAAGAGGAGTAAGGCAGGGCTGCATTTTGTCCCCACTAATATTTAACATCTATTCTGAGTTTGTTTTCAATTAAGCAGTGGATAATGCTCAATGTGGTATCAAAATGAATGGCGTCAATATTAATAATTTGAGATATGCGGATGACACGGTGTTAATTGCGAGCAATTATGAAGAACTTCAACATCTGATTAATAGGATTACCACAACGTGTGATGAATATGGACTCAAGCTAAACACCGCAAAGACCAAGGTGATGGTTGTCAGTAAGACGCCAATACAACCGGAAGTAGTAACAGCTTATGGTGAACAATTAGAAAGAACTAACAGTATCACCTACCTTGGTTGTAATCTAAATGAGAACTGGGACATGAGCAAAGAAATTAGAATACGTATAGAGAAGGCCAGAGCTGCATTCTTTAAGATAAAGAAACTTTTATGTGGAAACAACATTACTTTGAATCTTAAAATTAGATTAGTGAGATGTTATGTGTTCTCTACTCTTTTGTACGGTGTCGAAGGTTGGACTTTAACAGATACTCTTCTCAAGAAATTGGAAGCCTTTGAAATTTGGGTATACCGAAGAATCCTACGAATAAGTTGGGTGGATAGAGTTCGTAACGAAGTTGTTTTGCATCGGATGGGAAAAGTCACAGAAGTCGTCAGAACAGTTAAAAATCGAAAACTTGAATATTTTGGCCATGTTAGACGACACCCAGAGAGATATAATATACTCCATTTAATAATACAAGGCAAGGTAGACGGAAGAAGAGGGCCAGGTCGAAGAAGAACGTCATGGCTTAAAAACCTGAGAGAATGGTATAACAGATCCTCTGCATCCCTTTTCCGAGCTGCCGTTAACAAAATTACTATAGCCAATTTGATAGCCAACGTTCGATAATCGAGCACGGCACATGAAGAAGAAGATACGTAAAAAATTATATTCGACCAAATTTTAGTTTTTTCTGTATAAAATAATTTACTTTTTTTTGTTATTTCTGTAGGGTAAAAAATAACCGAGATAGTGACGTTTAAAGCTTAAATTTTGCTGCGAGAACCATGTAACCGGGGCCATTAACCTTTTATTTTTAAAAAAGTAAGGGATTTAAAAGATTAAGTTTAATCTGGTTTTATAGCCCTTGGAATTAACTTTCAAATGGTTTCAAAAAAAAAATTAATTTTGAAAAATTTTTGGAGCATAAATGTTAATGCTATCAACTTCTTTTGGGGCACATTTGATAAAAAAGCGTGCTTCGTTCATATCTCGTAAGGGTTTGTTATTTTAGCGAGGGTGTGACTGCACCGCGTGCCCGCTGTGATAATACTGGCCGAGATCACAAACGCTATTATGTCATCATGTATGCGGTTCTGCCATGTGGCCAGAAAAGGCGATAAATTACTAAATCTGGCGTTTTAAAAGCTGAGAATCTTAGTTTTTAAGAAGTTGACATAAAGAACGTGGCCAATCTGGCATCGTAATCTATTACGGAATTTGTGTTTCCCTGAAAAAAACATTAATTTTATATAATTTGGTTTTGTATTTTAGGAACGAAAACACATGTCCATTTAACATGAGACGTATTCTTTCGTTTTGAGAAAAGTTAATATTTAAAATTAGCAATTAAAAAAATAATAAATGAAGCGTGTCGCTATAGCTCATATCCACCTTCAACGACTGCACTATTAGGTCTGGATCCCGTGTATGAAAAAAAAGTTGATTTTTAGCAAGCTGAAAATTTGTTAATAGCTTGAGGGTGTCTAGTCGGATAAACTTTGATATATGGGAACACTGTAACAGGGGCAGTTTTAATTGTGGAACAGGTTAAAAATTTGGAACGGTTAGACCACGAAAACGGCACATTTATTTTGTCCAACAGAACAGACTTAAACTCTCCGAACAGAGATTAAACTCTCATGCAAAAATCAGACTGCTATTTATCACCTGTCATAATTCATGTCATTTGACATATTCTACATGTTCCACTCATTAAAACGCCCATTTGGTGATAAATAGCAGTCTGATTTTTGCATGAGAGTTTAATCTCTGTTCGGAGAGTTTAAATCTGTTCTGTCGGACAAAATACGTGTGCCGTTTTCGTGGTCTGACCGTTCCAAATTTTTAACCTGTTCCACAATTAAAACTTCCCCTGTTCCAGTGTTCCCATATATCAAAGTTTGTCAGACTGGACACCCTCAAGCTATTAACAAATGTTCAGCTTGCTATTAATCAACTTTTTTTTCATACGCGGGAGCCAGACCTACACTTCATCTAATTTACTGACCGTTGCACGTTATTATCATTGACAGTTATCGAAGTTGACATAGTTGCCAAAGTATAAAAAAATCCTGAATCCATTTTAAATCAAATATATCACATTATTGTTACAAACGTGCCTTATACAACAAAAATTAATATTTAATGTAAATAAATAGAAACAAAACAAGAATTAAAAAATAATCTTATTTTAAAAACAATTTGAGCCGCTTGTATGCGTCCTATTAAGATGTAAAATGGAATACTTAAACAAAAACAACACTTTTTTCATTACTTATTTACTTTGAAATGTTTTGTTACAACTAAATTTTCAAATGCTTTTTTCTTCAGCTATTTTCGGTTTTCTGATCGTTAGCGATTAGATAGAGATCGATTAATCGATTTCGTTTCCATCCACATCCAAACCCAAACCACACCCAAACTTCCAAACATGCGCGTTTGCGTTTGGTCTTCTTGGTGTTTGTCATTGTCTTTGTCCCATGTACAGTAAGCAGTTGGAAATATTGATATTTTAAATTGTTTGAAGAATAAATACGGCCCTTTGGTTATAAACATTCATTGTCTGCGATTGTATGATTTGTTGTTCGTGCATTTGTGAGGTAAGGATATCAGAATATTAAGATATTTACTCTGTGTTCATGTTTTAAGGTTATGTTATTTTTTGAGTAAAACTCCTGTTTTTACTGTATTTAGTTGTTGTATTTGTATTTCTCAGGGTTATTTTAAAATAAACATTCTGTAGCTGTATAATGTTCAAATTGCCATAACAGTGAGTGTTTAAAAAAATGTGAATTTTGTAATAGTTTGAGTTTATTTTTTAGATCTGAGCATATAATGAGTAGTAAACATCTGTCTGTTGAAGATATTCAGTATTATGAGTTTTTCAATAATAACAACAAAATTATAAGGAAGGGCTAAAATGCCCTTTAATCAAATCCAATTATTATGTAAAGAAAATGTTCCATGTTGCTTTACTAATCATTACAGGAGAAGTATTTGCAAGTATGAAAGACAAAACATAATGTTGAGGTAAGTTAATGATTTACTAGGGTTACTTAATGTAAAATGGTTTCTTGTCAGAGAATATAGAATTACATCTAGTAAAGTTGGCTCCACTATTTCAACGGAAACAAGGACCCATTAAGCTTATTTTGAAACACTTATTGGTATGCAATATGTTATACAGTACTAAATCGTTCAACAGGACATAGGGAATATACATCGAGATGATTGTGGCAACTACACTCTCTCGATGACAATATGGTTGTTAGTAGGTTTGTTCTAGCAAACAGACAAACTAGTCCCAAACCGTCAGCAAACAGTTGGTCAGTGGGAGAACATAATACAGTCACCAATGCTATCCCCTCTACCTGTGCTGGTTGACTATTCGCTGATGGTTTCAAACCACGTTTGAAACTGATGCTAGAACAAACCTAATATTAAGGGGCATTAACCTCAAAATTGACAATTCATTTCAACTGACACAAATAAATGTCGAAACATGACAACGTAGTAAATATTTTTGGCCTAAGGAATGGAAAACTGCCTGTTTGATTTTGACATTAGTTTTTAAATAAAAAATATTTTAAACGTTAAGGTAAAATTAATTTATTCATAATCTTTGTTTTTGATTTATTTATGGACAGCCTTGCTTCCAAACTCACTCATTATATTCCGTCTAATAGCTCTATTGCACTAGAAACTCATGCTTCAACAAACACTGGTTAGCACAGTTGCCACAATTATCTCAATGTATATTCCCTATGTCCAGCTGAATGATTTACATACTGTATTTATATTATTTTGTTACGTGCAAGTAAATCCAATTCCTAAGTTCTTGAGGTTTTACATCAGAGTATATTTCAATTAATTGTTTGCATATACGTCTAATAATTATGGTAGTGCAGGTTAACTGTATTGTTGACCAGTTTTAAGAATATTCACTACTACATATAATAAACACAACATTTTTTACCCTTTGATATTTCATATCTAGCTAATACAATATTTTTTTAATCAAACAGCTTAGGGGCTTTTAATTTAGATGGTATTAAATTTATTGTGGAGGAAAACACACTGAATTTTGATATGCAGCCTACTGCTATTTGGCTGACAATCAGGCCTATTTAGGAGCAAGTCCAGATGGATTAATTGGTGATAAAAGCCTCATAGAAATAAAGTGTTCAGAACATTTAGAAATGACAAATTATCATTAGTAATTACACAAGAGCTCTGAAATTACCAATTTGTGTCCCAAGTGATAATTTGTCAGTTATATATCAAATTGTCATAACAGCAAAACAAGTCAGTGATTTTAAGAGCTCGAATAAAACTGTTTTTAAATAATTTTAACTGATATCTTCCCCTGAATATTTGCTAAACCTGTTCATAGTGTTCTCTTTGAGAAGTTGTAGAACATTAATTGCCATTAATGTCACTGAATGTTCGTTTTTGCGTAGCAGCGAAGGGCATCTATCATAATACTTGACAACAGGAAATGATCGAAAAAAAGTTATATGTATGATTTATTAAAATTTTTATTTTTGTAGGTTTCCATTGGTCACAATACCTATGAATTAAATAATCTGAAAAATTTAGATAAATTTATATCATGTAATGATCAGAATGAAATCGTAATTAAACAGGACATAAATACTACCACAAAATTCAAGGATGCCTGCATATTTTAGACAACAAAACTGTTATTTGTGTATATGGATATTGAAGAATGTACCCAACTACATTGATAGTAGAAAAATATTTGACCTGGGCCAGAAACATTACTTTATTAGAAAATTTTTATTTGGCTCAATATTTGGCAAAATTATTACACCAATGACTAGTGACTAACAAGATAAAGGAATTCAAAAATATTTTATTACTTCATATTATATTATACTATATTATACTTCATATTTTTAACTGTATATCATGTACAGTCACAAAGATGAAAGATTACCTGTGAACGACCATATCAATCACTTATTTTGTATTTGCCGTCTTTTTATATAAATAACAAGCGAAAAAGAAAGCAAATACAAAATAAGCGATTGATATGATCGTTCCTGGGTAATCTTTCATTTTTCCGACTGTATCACATTTTGTTTACGTAAATAGCATTAAGTAAAGTCCTAAGTCTAATTGTCATAATATGTTTGCATATTTTTGTTTTATTACATGTCATATTCTATTTATTATTAATGTAAATTTGTATAGCAAAACTTGATTATTTTTTCTATATTATTAAATGTAAATCTTGTGTGGGTGTGGGTGTGGGTGTGAGTGTGGGTGTGAGTGTGGGTGGGTGTGTGTGTGTGCGTGTGTGTGTGTGTGTGTGTGTGTGTGTGTGTGTGTGTGTGTGTGTGTGTGTGTGTGTGTGTGTGTGTGTGTGTGTGTGTGTGTGTGTGTGTGTGTGTGTGTGTGTGTGTGTGTGTGTGTGTGTGTGTGTGTGTGTGTGTGTGTGTGTGTGTGTGTGTGTGTGTGTGTGTGTGTGTGTGTGTGTGTGTGTGTGTGTGTGTGTGTGTGTGTGTGTGTGTGTGTGTGTGTGTGTGTGTGTGTGTGTGTGTGTGTGTGTGTGTGTGTGTGTGTGTGTGTGTGTGTGTGTGTGTGTGTGTGTGTGTGTGTGTGTGTGTGTGTGTGTGTGTGTGTGTGTGTGTGTGTGTGTGTGTGTGTGTGTGTGTGTGTGTGTGTGTGTGTGTGTGTGTGTGTGTGTGTGTGTGTGTGTGTGTGTGTGTGTGTGTGTGTGTGTGTGTGTGTGTGTGTGTGTGTGTGTGTGTGTGTGTGTGTGTGTGTGTGTGTGTGTGTGTGTGTGTGTGTGTGTGTGTGTGTGTGTGTGTGTGTGTGTGTGTGTGTGTGTGTGTGTGTGTGTGTGTGTGTGTGTGTGTGTGTGTGTGTGTGTGTGTGTGTGTGTGTGTGTGTGTGTGTGTGTGTGTGTGTGTGTGTGTGTGTGTGTGTGTGTGTGTGTGTGTGTGTGTGTGTGTGTGTGTGTGTGTGTGTGTGTGTGTGTGTGTGTGTGTGTGTGTGTGTGTGTGTGTGTGTGTGTGTGTGTGTGTGTGTGTGTGTGTGTGTGTGTGTGTGTGTGTGTGTGTGTGTGTGTGTGTGTGTGTGTGTGTGTGTGTGTGTGTGTGTGTGTGTGTGTGTGTGTGTGTGTGTGTGTGTGTGTGTGTGTGTGTGTGTGTGTGTGTGTGTGTGTGTGTGTGTGTGTGTGTGTGTGTGTGTGTGTGTGTGTGTGTGTGTGTGTGTGTGTGTGTGTGTGTGTGTGTGTGTGTGTGTGTGTGTGTGTGTGTGTGTGTGTGTGTGTGTGTGTGTGTGTGTGTGTGTGTGTGTGTGTGTGTGTGTGTGTGTGTGTGTGTGTGTGTGTGTGTGTGTGTGTGTGTGTGTGTGTGTGTGTGTGTGTGTGTGTGTGTGTGTGTGTGTGTGTGTGTGTGTGTGTGTGTGTGTGTGTGTGTGTGTGTGTGTGTGTGTGTGTGTGTGTGTGTGTGTGTGTGTGTGTGTGTGTGTGTGTGTGTGTGTGTGTGTGTGTGTGTGTGTGTGTGTGTGTGTGTGTGTGTGTGTGTGTGTGTGTGTGTGTGTGTGTGTGTGTGTGTGTGTGTGTGTGTGTGTGTGTGTGTGTGTGTGTGTGTGTGTGTGTGTGTGTGTGTGTGTGTGTGTGTGTGTGTGTGTGTGTGTGTGTGTGTGTGTGTGTGTGTGTGTGTGTGTGTGTGTGTGTGTGTGTGTGTGTGTGTGTGTGTGTGTGTGTGTGTGTGTGTGTGTGTGTGTGTGTGTGTGTGTGTGTGTGTGTGTGTGTGTGTGTGTGTGTGTGTCTGTGTGTGTGTGTGTCTGTGTGTTTGTGCTTTTTTGTGTGTAAAAAAATGGCTTAGATGCAGGTCTGTTAGGCACATATTTTTATTGGTTAGTCTATTAGTTTTGTTATATTTACAGTCGGAAAAATGAAAGAATACCCATGAACGAACACATAAAACACGCTGTATTTTCCTGTCACCGTGTCACAAAGAAAATTGCCCAGCGCAAGTGCATGTAATAATAATTATTACATGTACTTGCGCTGGCCAATTTTTTGTGTGACACGGTGACAGGAAAATACAGCGTGTTTTATATGTTCGTTCATGGGTATTCTTTCATTTTTCCTACTGTATACCTGTTTAATTTAAATGACTATATTTGTTTCTTTCAAATAGTTAATCAGTAATTTAATTATCTCCATTTCATGACAACTTAGTAGATAGTCTATACTAATGTAAATGTAAATCTTGATCAACAGAATCAACTGGCTGGTCTAATGTATTTCATATTTTTTTATTTAACAATAAATATATCTGTAAGGACATTATTGCTGTAATATTATCCCTTTTTATAATTATTTTGATTTTTATTGATAAATTATAAAAAATATTTCCAACCGCTTCTAGGACAAACACACAGGAATTGAAAAGATTTTCTAAGCCTCGTCCATTGTGACGCCAGAGCTTAGGTAGTCCATGTGCATATGATGGTTTTATATAATTTGTAAATAATGTAAAAAAGTGTAGTGCTTAAAAGTTACACATTAGTTCTGCTTCTGTTTTCAGAGTTTAGTCTTTTTTATATGTATTTCATCCATCTTATGGTTGTTTTCGAGAAGGTTTGTATCATCATCAGTTTAAATCTAAAAAAAATGAATCTTAAGTTTAATGCTCAAAAAGCCATAAGATGCTTTACTTACTAGTCACTGTCCATGTCGCTACTGGAATCGCTATCACCATCTAAATTAATTATAATAGGTAGAATTTCCTGTCTATCTATTATACGTTCTCTGTCATACCACTGTTTAATTATATTTTCTGTATGTCTAATACGATTTTGCCATTTCTGTGGTGTAATAGTTTGTAGAGCTTCTTTCCACATCTTTAAAGCATCACATTCTTTATAGCCATCTCTACCAACATGTTTATTATAATAAGTTTTGGCAGTTCCCCATATTAATTCTATTGCATTGAAAATACAGTGGTATGGTGGCAGACGTAATATTTTATGGCCATATAGTTCTGCTAAATCATCCACAATATATTTTGGAGGTGGTTTGTTTCTAAAAATAAATATTGATAACCTGAACTAAACTCTTATTAGGGGTACTTACTGCGCAACAATCTGCAAAAGCTCGTTTCTCAACATTGTGTCATTAAAAGGTAGGTTTTTGTTAGTTAACCAATTATGTCACTCTTAGTTGAAGATGTGTTTGGGGCTTTTTCCAACAACATGCTATGGTATGGAGCATTATCCATTATAATTAGGGATGGTTCGGACAAACTTTTTAATAGTTGATTTTCAAACTACAATAAAAAATTTTCTTGATTCATTTCCCCATGGTAGTCCAATAAAGTCGATTTAGAGGAAAATATAGCCTCCGCACCCTCAATGAAGCCATTTTCATTACCAACATGAAGAATAATGTAACTACAAAAAAATATTTCATCACCTTTACGTTTTCAATATGATTAAATATTATTACCGTTTTCCATCAGTTTTAATAGATCTTACGCTTCTTTTATTGTCATCTTGCCAAGAGCGACATATAGATCCATTCTGAAAAATCCAAGTTTCATCTATAAAAACAAACTTGTATAGTCCTTCATCTTTATAATTTTGATATAATCTCAAAAATTCAGCTCTCTTCACCGCAATATGAGACTGTTCCATCAGTCCTCGTCTTGGATCATCTTTGCGAAATTTAAAACCAATCTCATTCAGTACAGTACTGAGTGACGCACGACATCCACTAAACAGTTTTTTTTCCTTCAGTTGAGTCAATAGAGAGTCCAAAGTGACATGTTCTTCTGAAAAGAATTAAATTTGATTTCATGTTAAACAAATTTAATTTGTTTAAGAGTGTAGGCACAAAATTTCGAGCCAATGCCTAGTAAGGGCACCCGAACTCCCATTTAACGACAATGTTAACATTATGTCACATATCTCTGTAACCAACACAATTAGAGATCTAATTAATTTTTTATTTTTAAACTAGATGTATTGTTTAGTTCCGCGTAGATTTTTGTAAAGTTAGAGTAAAAAGACATTTATTTAAAAATACAAAAAAGTTTGGATTTTATTTTACTTGTTTTTGTACATTTTTCAATAAAATTTTACCAGAAATTTGATATTATCTATCTACAACTACTGTAAAAATTTGGACCTTTTATCTTCTAAGGTTCCAGAGATATTTGACATTAAAAGTTAAAAAACGTATTATACAGGAAATCGCAAAAACAAAACACTAATAGGTTATAAAGAAAGCTACCGCTACCAGTTGCGGAACCAGGGGAGGTGTTGGGGGTTATAAGCCCCCATTGGGATGTACTTTAAGCTTAAATTGGCGGTAGTTGTAACCCCCCTAAGGATCATCCTGGTTACGCCGTTGACCGGTACAGGGTAAGTTGAGTACAGAGGTTCAAAAACAAATAATTTTGTAACCATGGATATTTTCTACTATAATGTGTTATATATCGTTGGAAAGAGAAGATTTCAGAGAATAATTTTCGGACTTTGACTGCACCTAAACCATTCATTGTTTTCGAATCCTTAGAAAACTAATAGGTGTAGTTTTTAACTAAGTATTTTTGAAAAAATTTGAACACAAAATGAAAGATTACATTATTGCTGAGGGCCGAAAGTCCCTGAAATCTTCTACGTTGATTTTAATACGTTTCATAATGTGCAAAGAAAAGAGAAAATTTAATTTCAAATATTTCATTCAAAAGAAATTTTTTGTGTATTGTAATTTACTTTCAGCCTAGGGTGATAATGTAGTTTTTCATTCTGGGTTTAAATTTTTCAAAAATATTTATTAGTTTTCTCAGGATTCGAAAAAAATGAATACATTTAAAAAATGCTCATCCGAACATTTAATGCACTTTAAGATATCATAATGATATGTTCATCCGCCTACGCTCTTAACTTAATACACTTTATGATATCTAACGAAAAGTATACTTACTTCGTTCATACATACTGTAAATTGTATTACGAATTTCGATTGTATTTATTAAATCAGTATTGGTAACTTTCTTAGGCCTGGTACGTTTTTTGGGCGGTGAATGAAGTGTATTAGTTTTTACAGCCTGAGAAATCGAACTCACAGTTGAAATATTTAAATTTAAAGCTGCAGCTACACGCTAAAACAAGAATGTATAATATACATATAAAATATAATATAAAATATTATTTTAAAGATATACAACAATATACAAAACATTTACATACTTCTCGAACAGCAGTCAAGGGTAGAATGGGGCCGTTATTATCACGTTCCTGTTCAAAATAATGAATCAAAGAGGCTACCATCTCTCTACAACGACTATTTAAATTCTTAGGTGACATTTTTGAAATAAAACAACACTAATTTTGTTCTAAAAAGAACAGATTTTATTAAATAGGTAAAAATATAAAATAAGAGGTATTCACTTTAAAATTCAAAATAATAAAGTACAAAAAGTGTCAACACCGCAACTGTCAAATAAGTGATACCAATTTATGCCAAAATATTGCCTTCGTTCGATTACAATTACAGTGTGTTCCGAACAAATGGGCTTTATAAAAACGCTTTACAATCCATTTATACAAATTAAATGAAACATATAATGTGTATTTCTTTAAGTTAACATTAATAGAAATATGCCAATATTATTTCTACGCGTATATAATAAAATACGTCTAGTGGCTGTAATTCCCTTGTACTCTGCCAAATGATTCTAAAAAAGAACACACCTACCGCCTAAATATTTCGTGTTGGTATCATGTGACCTCTCGGGCTATGACGCGGATGACGTGCAACGGTCAGTAAATTAGATGAAGTATATATCTATATTTTTTGAAAGTGTAACATGTAGAATTAGTGTAGGAAACAAAGGTTGAACCTTGCAAAATGGACACAAGTCCGGATTTATTTTTTTTCTGGTATATCAAGGGGTGCTTATTATAAAACTAACTTTTTCTGAAAAAATTTCCCCCCGGAACCCTCCTTTTCACCCCTTTAAAGGGGGTAATTTGTGGTTTTTGCGGAACGTAGCCCTTCATGTACCTTTTACAAAAAAAAATTTTTATAGAAATATAAAGAGGACTATATTTTCTACGATTTATTTCCCGACAGCATATGTCTATCATCCACCGTTTAGCGAGGGTGGCGCCCCAAAGTTGACAAGTTTTTAAAAAAGATGTTTTTAAAAAAATTATATTTTTCCCTAACTGTAAAGGAAATTACGAAGAAATTCTGCGGCAATTATTCATAAATAAGTGACTGATTTTTTGGTATAGGCTTCACTTAAGGGTAATTACCCTATTTTTAATTACGGGGTGTTACATTTTAAAAAACCCCTTTTTATACCATCTGAACCGTTTATGCTAGAGTAAAAAGACTTTCAGCGATTACCCATGTGCTGGTGCTATTTACAAATTTGTATAATGCACCCCCATTTTTTCCCCGGAACCACCCAAAAAAAAAGAAGAATTAATAAATAAAGTGATTTTCTTGGAATCCTTCACACACAATGCCCTTTATTAATATGCTTCATATATAATTTTATGCATGTTATTATTACCCATGCATGGACACCAAAAGCGATTTCCTAGTGTAACCCCTGTAGTAAAAAAAAAATAAATAAAATGGGGGGTTGAAAATTTTTTTTGTTTTTTGCTTTTTGATTTATATGGGCATATGCTTCATCAATAGTGCTTTTTAAAAATATATATGGTTATTGCAACATCCCTGCGGAAACCACCACTATCCTTGAAAATATACTGCAGAAACTACCCCTATCCCTTGGCGAGCATGTTTTTACGATTTTCTCATTACCTATGCATTCTTTTTAAACAAAATTGATACAAGGTTAAAGACCACTATTTACTCTAAAAATTAGGTCCTATTCATTTTTTTCGTATAAGCAACCGTTACGGCACAGTGGCGCCGTAAACTTCATATATGCTTTTGCGGGCTGCAGTTTTTGTTTTTTTTTTCGTCATCTGTTAGTTTTATTGATAAAATACTTATGTAAAATAAAACAACACAGTGTAACCTACAAATTATGACCTATGCACATTTTACATTCTTTGCGCCCCAAAGCCACAGTGGTGGCCCAAAATATATTTTTGCATATTTTCGCCACCTACACGCATTTTATTGCATTAATGCAACCTTAATAGCACAATATTCACCCTTATGTGGTCGCTAAGCAGTGGCGGATCCAGGGAGGGGTAATGGGGGCGATCACCCCCCCCCGCTCTTAAACCAAGTGATATTATATTTAAAGATTATAAAAATATTCATTTATTTTTATAGAGATTTAGCCAATTGGCACCCCTCTCTTAACGATGCTGGATCCGCCACTGTCGCTAAAGCATAAAAAGTAAGCCATTCTTATAAAAATAATAATATAAATAAGTATTTCTATAAAAATAAATGAATATTTTTCTAATCTTTAAATATAATATCACTTGGTTTGAGAGGGGGAGGGGGGTGATCGCCCTCATCACCCCCCTGGATCCGCCACTTCTTAGCGACCACTTAAGGGTGAATATTGTTCTATTAAGGGAGCATTAATGCAATAAAATGCGTGTAGGTCGCGAAAATATGCAAAAATTGATTTTGGGCCACCACTGTGGCTTTGGGGCGCAAAGAATGTAAAATGTGCATAGATCATAATTTGTAGGTTACACTATGTTGTTTTATTTTACATAAGTATTTTATCAATAAAACGAACAGATGACGAAAAAAAAAACAAAAACTGGAGCCCTCCAAAGCATATATGAAGTTTACGGCGCCACTGTGCCGTAACGGTTGCTTATACGAAAAACATGAATGGGACCTACTTTTTAGAGTAAATAGTGGTCTTTAACCTTGTATAAGTTTTGTTTAGAAATAATGCATAGGTAATGAGAAAATCGTAAAAATATGCTCGCCAAGGGATAGGGGTAGTTCCTGCAGTATATTTTCAAGGATAGGGGTGGTTTCAGCAGGGATGTTGCAATAACCATATATATTTTTGAAAAGCACTATTGATGAAGCAGATGTACATATGGATCCAAAAGCAAAAAACAGAAAAAAATTTTCAACCCCCCATTTTATTTATTTTTTTTTTGGCTACAGGGGTTGCACTAGGAAATCGTTTTTGGTGTCCATGCATGGGTAAGAATAACGTGCACAAATGATATATGAAGCATATTAATAAAGGGCATTGTGTGTGAAGGATTCCAAGAAAATCACTTTATTTATTAATTCTTCTTTTTTTTTGGGTGGTTCGGGGGAAAAAATGGGGGTGCATTATACAAATTTGTAAATAACACCAGTACATGGGTAATCGCTGAAAGTCTTTTTACTCTAGCATAAACGGTTCAGATGGTATAAAAAGGGGTTTTTTAAAATGTAACACCCTGTAATTAAAATTAAGGCAATTACCCTTGAATACAATCTATACCAAAAAATCAGTCACTTATTTATGAATAATTGTCGCAGAATTTCTTCGTAATTTCCGTTACACTTAGGGAAAAATATATATTTTTTAAAAACATCTTTTTTAAAAACTTGTCAATTTTGGGGCGCTACCCCCGCTAAACGGTGGATGATAGACATATGACGTCGGAAGTAAATCGTAGAAAGTGTAGTCCTTTTTATATTTCTATAAAAAAAATTTTTGTAAAACGTACAGGAAGGGCTACGTTCCGCAAAAACCACAAATTACCCCCTTTAAAGGGGTGAAAAAGGGGGTTCCGGGCGAAATTTTTTCAGAAAAAGTTAGTCTTATAATAAGCACCCCTCGATATACCAGAAAAACAATAAAACCGGACTTATGTCCATTTTGTAAGGTTCAACCTTTGTTTCCTACACTAATCAACTGGGTTAGCGAGAGCCCAAAACCACACAATCTACAAAAAATGATCCAAGAAAGAATTTTCGAATATTTTTTGTCTAGTTATTACATACTTTATACTTGGTTTATAATTACTTGCATATGCACACTATCGTATTAATTATTGTGATGTTGCTTTCTCAATGAATGTTACCGCAATGTTACAGTTGGATATACTAAGTTGTTGCTGTATTAGGAACTTTTGAATTTATGCCACGAATATTGCTTTTCCCTATGGGGTGGAAAGCTTTAAGATCTTGATGTAAACTCTAGCTTAGTCCTGTTTTAGAGATTTGTTATTCACGTCTTAACGCCGCCGCTAGGTATTACTCTACTTACAAAATTAATGATCAAAACAAAACTTTATTCATTAAATTTGTATGGTACTGGTTTGAATAGTTGTTATTTTACATTGACACTTTTTTATTGGATGTCTACAATATTACTGAATATAAAGAGCGCTTAGTTCTATGTTAATAATCTTTTAATGGTAATCCGAAAACCTAGAAAAAATATAGTGGTTAGAAACCACGAAAGTGCTACCAGAGTAAAGTTTTTTAATATTATTTTTAATATTATTAAAATGAAGTTTTCGCTTCTATTTAGCAGATTATAGCCTGTATAACTGTTTGTACATGACAATAACATTGTTGTTTTTAGTATTTTCTTTACATTTTCATTCCATTTTGTTACCTTTTGAACCTTCCTTGAAATTAGCTAATTGAAATTAGCTAAATCGGTTCAGTCATCTGGAGCTGTTATAAAAAGAGATAAAAAAATAAAACGACGTTTATTAAACGTCATTTAATGTTGATATATCGACAAATGTCCTGGACAGACTGCGTGACTTGTCGCATTAGGGTTTTATAAGATTAGATATTTACCTATCTTGAGATAACAAATTATTAAACTTTATTTGGTATAGGCGGAGAGTAATAAAGCAATAAGTCAAGTGGCCATTTCTTAGGGGTACAGTTTTTTTATAATAATTTTTAATACCAATAGTACATTTTTTAAATAAAATATTTGTTATAAAAGTAGGTCAGAATTTTTATGAAATTGTCTACCAAGACATAGAAATATGTTGCGTATAGAGTACTTAATGTCCTCTTGCATCTACCGTCTATAGTTAACCCACTAGTGCCCTAGTCCGCCCCAAGGCGGACCGCAATAAAAGTTTCCAGACTTACTATTTAAGTATTTTAAAGCTGCAATGCCCAAACCAGCCTCTGGATTAGATCGGATAAGCACCAGCTTTTAAAAATTTGGCCGATCAGACAAATTTTTACGCTGTAATTTTCAGTTTCGTGTAAAATTTGATACTGGTACCATTGTTTATATAGGGAGAATTTGTCCCTATATAAACAATGCTGGTACTAAAAAAACTCAGCCACTAGATTGTTAACTGAAAATGGATGCCAGTATTAAAGGATACCAGATATTATGATGTGGAAAATGGACAAAAATGTGCTGACAAGCATATATCACTGCTAATTAAAAAGAGTTTTTCAAAAGAGTTTCTGCAAAAAGTATTTTCTGTAAAAACGACACATATATTTAAGAAGTAGTTTACTTTTAATTTTAATTAAATTTATATTCAACGTTATAAACTTATCCAGCCTGAATATTTTACTGAACAAAGTTTTTAATTAACGCAAAATTTTTGCATGTCCTTCATCTCTGACAATCGAGACATATTATGAATAACATCGTTATACTGCTCAACATAGTTTTTAATACACTGCTCAAAAATAAATAGGAAAAATCATGTTGACTCGTGGTGACCAAAAATTGAATTAGATTTTCGGAATTACGAACTTTTCCTAAATTTAGATCTTTACCAAGATCTTGACAATTTGTCGATAGTTTCCCAAATACCTACTCCTGATGAGTTCTTAAAATATATGTTGATATCAACAGATTGTATGAATCTAATATTTAATTTTTCGCATTCCCCAATATGCTAAATCAATTATCTTGATTCAAAAATTAAGGAGGCGCCTATTAGATAGGCGTATATAGTATGGTGCAAATGAAAGGAATCATCATCATCATCATCATCAATGACACTACAACTCTTCGGAAGTCTTTGCCGCGTTTACTATTGCCTTCCATGTTTGTCGGTCCTGTATCACTAATTCTCATTGTCGCACTCCCATTTTCTCTAGATCTTCTTTGACTGCATCTTTCCACCTTTTTCTAGGCCGCCCTACAGACCTTCTTCCATCTGGCCTTTCCCAGATCACATTGTTAATAACGCGATTGTTGTTAATGCGTATCACATGCCCTGCCCATCTGAGTCTATTGGCCTTTATATATCTGACTAGATTTTCTTTTCCGAATAGAGACTCTAGCTCGTTATTGTATCTACGCCTCCATTGGTTTGTCACGCTGTCTCTGCAAGGGCCATATATCATTCGAAGGATTTTACGTTCCCACACCAGCAATTTATTTACTTCTCTTTTTGTTAGCGTCCATGTTTGCCTTCCATACGCGACTGCTGGTCGTATTATGGTCTTATATATCTGGATTTTTGCACCTCGTGAAAGAAGTTTTGACTTCATTAGATGTTTGCATCTAGAAGACCTGTTTGGTCTTCTATTGCAAAGAAAGACCTGTTTCCTGCCATTATTCGCGTTTCAACTTCTCGCTCTAGTTTGTTGTCATTTGTGATTGTTGCAAATGAAAGGAATAAATTCGTTATTTCGTAAACTTTAAGGAAAAATCCCGAAATTGGTCGATTTTTATTTTCAAGTTATGATATTTTCGCATATTATATTATATACTACTGACGTCGCGTTGGTCGTCTCGGCGTGATGACGTAATCTATGATTTTCTAAATAAGAATAGGGGTTGTGTGCTGGCTCATTTGAAAGATTATTTAATTCTATATTTATAAATGTAAACATTTATATAATTATGTATATAGGGTGTCCAAAAATAATTGTTTTAATTAAATGAATTGACAAAAAAAGAAGAATGTATGTAATTTGTTTAATTTCAATAAATTTTACTACTACCAGAAATCAGAAAAAATATTTATTTCACAAATAAACATTGCTTTTCGACTCAATTTAATGTTCAAACCAGGTCTCGCCAGCCACCTGCCTCTTGAAAGTTTGAACATTTAATTTAAGCGAAAAGCAATGTTTATTTTTGAAATAAACGTTTTTTCTGTTTTCCGAGAGCAGTAAAATGTATTTTAAATTAAATAAATTGCTTACATTCTTTTTTTTTTGTCAATTAATTTATTATTTTTTTGGACGCCTCGTATAAATAATTATATTAATGTTTATATTATTAGAGAATTGAATAACCTTTCAAATAAGCTAGCACACGACCCCTATTATTCTCTTTTAAAAAAATCATCGATTACGTCATCACGTCCAGATGGATGGCGTCACTAGTATGATATTATGCGAAAATATCATTTGAAAATAAAAATCGACCTGTTTCGGGCTTTCTTCTTAAAGTCGCCGGTTTACAAAATAACGAATTTATTTCTTTCATTTGCACCATACTGTATAAGTTAATACGACATGAACAATTAATGCATGTTCTGGAATCAAGGAAGCTGGACTACAATGACCTCAGGATTATATCGAATTTATACTATAAGCAACGAGCAAAAGTACGTGTTAACGATCAGCTGTCGGAGGAAATTGAAATCAGACGTGGAGTGAGACAGGGATGCGTGTTGTC
This sequence comes from Diabrotica virgifera virgifera, assembly GCF_917563875.1. NCBI lineage: Eukaryota > Metazoa > Arthropoda > Insecta > Coleoptera > Chrysomelidae > Diabrotica > Diabrotica virgifera. The sequence continues at coordinate 74,175,167 of NC_065448.1, forward strand.
GCCGGTTCTTTTTAATGCCTACTCGGAAGAGATCTTGAAAAAAGCTCTGGATGGTGAAACAGCTGGAATAAAGGTAAATGGAGTTCCCATTAACAACATTAGATATGCGGATGACACTGTCATCTTAGCTGAAAATATTGGGGATCTTCAGAGGCTGGTGACCAGAATAGCAGAGTTTGGAGAAGAATACGGGCTAACAATGAATGTCAAGAAGACAAAGTTTATGAGAATATCGAAAACTCAAAGAAATAACGAAAATCTCGTCATCAACGGATCCAATATCGAACGAGTCGATCAATATGCATACCTTGGAACAATGATCAACTCCACAGGAGATTACTTACAGGAAATCAAAATCAGGATAGAAAAGGCTAGAACAAATTTTAACAAAATGAGGAAAGTGCTCTGCACAAGAGATTTGAAGTTGGACCTAAGAGTTAGGTTGGCTAGGTGCTACGTTTTCTCGACTCTGTTTTATGGAATGGAAGCTTGGACCTTGAATGCTGCATCAATGAAAAAACTAGAATCATTCGAGCTGTGGGTGTACAGAAGAATTCTGAAAATATCGCGGACAGAACACGTTACAAACAAAGAGGTTCTGAGAAGGATGAATAAAGAAAGGGAAATCCTAAATACCATCAAAACAAGAAAATTGGAATATCTCGGACATATTACACGTGGAGAGAGATACAGCTTGCTCCAATTGATTATGCAGGGAAAGATTCAAGGAAAGAGAAGCATAGGGCGACGCAGAATATCGTGGCTGCGCAACCTGAGAGAGTGGTACGGATGTACATCAAATGAACTTTTCAGAGCAGCCATCTCTAAAATACGAATAGCTATGATGATTGCCGACCTCCGCCGCGGAGATGGCACTTAAAGAAGAAGTATTAGTTAAAAATAATTTTGAATTTAAAAAAAATTCAAAAACTTGTAAACCGTTATTCATTTATGAAAATGTCATTGTTGGAAATTAAAAAATTAAAAAAGTATATGGACAGGGGGGCAATTTTTAGCATTGCAACCTAGACTAAAAGAAACTGCCCACGCCTATACGCTCTGAGCTTCGCTGGTGTCGCTCCTGGTGGATTACTAATTCAACTTTCACCGGTAATTTTTAAATTTATTATTTAATTGTTATCGCTTAATATTTACAACGCTAAAAAGTAATTAAATTGTAACAGATTTTTTTAAAATTTTCCAATCATTTTGACGTTCTATTGATGAAAGATTAATTTCTTACTTCGGATACTTTCACAATTATCGTGTAGATGGCGCTAAGATTAAATAGATTAATTTATAATTACATATTACGGAACATTAAAAAAACGTAAATTCAGTATTTAAAACGTAAGTATATTTTAGGTAAAAATATATACCACAGCTTTGACCAACTAATATTTTTTATAATTAATGTTTTTAATTTTAATTTTAAATTAATCACTTTGACATTTATGTCAAATTTCCGGTAAACTTTTACAGACTTGCCACTACTGGCGCTCGCGAATTTATAAATATGCCCTCTACGTACGAGCTCACAGCGTATAAAATACATCATAGAAGTGATTTCATTTTAATATTGGAATATTCTTTGAAACCGATGGAATATTATAACTGGCAACAACCTGCATTCTTCTCCTAGTGTATTGCAAATTCAAAATTTGTTTCCCAGAGGATTCGATGCAATCTTGGAACCGTCAAAATGCGGCAGTGAACTAAATGATTATTTAAAGCATTAAAGCATTAAACTGTGGTCGAGACTGATTGGCGATTGGTACACTCAAGTCGCATACTGCAATCTGGAGCGAACGATAAAATGTAAATTAGTAGCTAGACGTTGTTGCCGGATTCTAGACTAATACTTCAGGGCTCTCCTAAAATTTGAAGAAGATGACAGTTCATTAGATGTTATTATTTCGTAAAAATTATTGTTAACAAATTATTAGAATTCGTTAACGTAACTAGATAAGTCTTTCAAAAGGAAAATTCCACACTTTTGAAGTTATACTTCTGTAGGCGCGTTGGGAGTGAATGTATATGTGCGCGAATTCAACAAAAGTCTTGGTCCTGGGCGCAGCTGAAGTGTTATACGTGCTCTGATTGGGTAATTACAATGACCTGTCAATAATTGTTCAATATGTCGGTTATGGGTATGGTACATTCCATGTCAAATCACTCAGGCAAAAAATTTTGGATCTCCGATTTGTCTGAAAATTGGTATATAGCTTCTGCGCGACGTAAAAATAAGATATTTAAGGTCAAAAAATCTTCTTCTTCTTTTTTTCTCAAAATGTTATTTTATGCGATTTTACAGTGATTTGGTGTTTATTTAAACAAATTTGCATTTTCTGTCGTAAAGTATCAATGCAAAACAGAATATTTTAATAGAAAGGACTCAAAAATGTCATCATATGGCATTATAACAAGTTATTTTAAATCAAAACAAGTTTTTGATCAAATTTTATAGTGTAAAAAACGTTAAAATTCCGTTTTTTACATTTTCCTCCATTCCCAAAATACATCATCATCGATTTGGCTGAAAATTTGCCCACAGATAGCCAAAAGATAGGACTTTAAATGGTTAGAAGGATTTTAATTTTATTAAAATACCAAAAAAGTTACATGCAGTAATATCAGACTCAAAAGTATATATTAGTCCAGTCGGGATAGCATTTGACCTTGAATGCCGAGCTGCCCAAAATTTTATTTTTCTGATCTTTAGGGGTGTCGATAGTAGCCTAAATTTAAAATCACGAATGAATTCCTCCGTTACGTTAGCCGCCATCTTGATTTTAAAGGAGAACCTGTTTTGCTCAATATCTCCGCCATTTTTAACTTTTCGACAAAAATGGTAGGAACTGAAATTGTTCCAAATAAATCGTATTTATAATTATTACAATTTCTTTTTATCAATTTTTGTCGTGAGGTCGATATTTTCGAGTTAATTGTACTTACAGTAGACGCCTATACTTTTGACTATAATATTGTATGTAACTTTTTTGGTATTGTAATATAATTCAAATCCTTCTCACCACTTAAAGTCCTATGTTTTGTCTATCTGTGGGCAAATTTTCAGCCAAATCGATTATGATGTATTTTGGGAATGGAGAAAAATGTAAAAAACGGTATTTTAACGTTTTCTACACTATAAAATTTGATCAAGAGCTTGTTTTGAATCAAAGTAACTTGTTATAATGTCATATAATGACATTTTTGAGTCCCTTCTATTAAAATATTATGTTTTCCATTGAAACTTTACGATAGAAAATGCAAATTTGTCTAAATAAACACCAAATCACTGTAAAATCGCATAAAATAACATTTTGAGAAAAAAAGAAGAAGATTTTTTGACCTTAAATATCTTATGTTTACGTCCCGCAGAAGCTATATACCAATTTTCAGATAAATCGGAGGTCCAAAATTTTTTTTGCTCCAAAATTGAGTGATTTGAAATGGAATGACCCGTAAACAAACGTTGTGTATATTAGTTTTTATTATTTTGAGGACAGAAACAAAAGCAAGTTTATAATTGTAGTGACTCTTTAAATAGTTTTTAAAAGCAACAGGTACGTAATTTTAAATGTTTCAGTATTGTAATAAAAAATTAAATAGGTATCTATTTGGAAAATGTAAAATGTAGGTACCTACCTTGTAGGAAATACTTTGATTTACATAATTTCATTGCCAACAAAATTTCTACCAATCATCATATCATATATTAATCCACAAGGAAAAAGTTTTCCTGTAGTTGGCTGTATACCATGTAATACAAAAAAATTAGTAAATCCTTTATAAAAGGTATATATTTAAAATCCCTAAAAAGGGCAACATCACGATCACATAACTAGTTTTCGACTGGTTTACCAGTCATCATCAGTCCTTACGTGAAGTTTACATGCTAACCACCAAGATATAGTTTAACAAAAATATGTGGGTCAAAGCCCTGTATAAATGGTCCGTTAAGGAAACATCAGTTAAATATGCCAATTAAAGCATGGATGTTTAAACTATTTTAATATTATGCCCCAGGTAACATCTGAGCTGTGTTGTGACTTGATTACATGGTGAAAGTCTGGTAGCAAATGACTAGTTATGTGATTGTGATGTAGCCCTTTTTAGGGATTTTAAATATATGCCTTTTGTAAAGGATTTACTATTTTTTATATCATATATTGTTTTCTTACTCTATGTTTTGTTGTATTTTAATATTTTAATTCCACAAAAATCAAACTAATTTGATTAAATTCAGAACTGTCAAAAAGTTTAAAACGTTCAGTTGGTCTATCTTTCCACATGACTAGCGTAGCTAAATGCTAAGGAGCTTTGATTTCCAACCAAATCACCTTAACATAAGCGGGTTCGATCTCCGATACAAATTTTTATTTTTTATTTTTTTATACATTTTATAAGTTTAATATTTAAACAAAATATAAATAAACTGTTTAAAGTTTATTAATTTCGTTGAAATCATATAATAGAAGTATAACTTCTTACGTGCGTACAAAGTACACACACACACATTCTTTTTTGTTTTATTACATAATAATGTTATTCCTTTAAATATAAGTTTAAATTTCTAAATTGAAATTTTTAAATTTTATGATTCCAAAATTTCACACATCAAAAACTCATAATAACTTATCAATACAAATTTGAAATCTTCTGGGTATCTAAATCATTTCAAACGATCGAAAAAGCGCACGAACACTTGTGACGTCACCAAGATGACAAATCTCCTATTACTATTTATTTGATTACCACTCGATAAAAAACGGAGTTTAATAAAGTGGTTACATGCATATTGAAAGGACATTAAAGACATTTTAGATTATTCTCAAGGTCGTTATGTATGTGAAGATAATTTTAATGTAAGTATTTTTTTTTTTTTATTTAAACAATATAAATACACCTAATCTACAAGATTAATCAGTATTTTTTCTTTAACCTAATTTCCCTAAAAAATGTTTGTAAACTAGATGTCACCTGGTCCATCCTAGCTTTTTTTTACATGAAATGTCCACTTCTTTGTTGTGGCTTCACAGCACAGCACTGACTCTGCTTTTCACTAATTGCTCACGTATTTGTTGTGGCTACAATACAATGCACAACACTAACTAAGCCCGGCACAATTTCACACATTACACGAGCTCGAACGGTTTAGTCCTCTTGAGCCTTCGCATCTGGGGTTCGTTGACAAGAAGCTGAAGTGATTCATGGTTGGGATGCTTATGGAGCCTGTCTTCATGTCTCCCGGCGACTTTCTTGATTTCATTTGGAATAGATTCGATTTTAAGATCTCTACGCAAATCGTCGTTCCGAACATACCAAGGAGCACATACAATATTCCTTAATATTCGGTTCTGGAGCGTTTCTAAATTTCGGTAATTACTTTTTTTGGTACAGCCCCATAATTGTAGGCCATAGGTCCACACCGGTTTCAATATCTGTTTGTAAATTAGTACTTTGTTCTGGATGGAAAGTTGAGAGTACCTACCTATTAGCCAATACATATTTTTGTACTTTATCTTCATCTGTTCAGTTTTCTTTTTAACGTGCTCCTTCCATTTTAGTTTGACGTCGAGATTTAAACCCAGGTATTTCGCTGTTTTTTTATTAGGAACAACGTTGTTGTTTAGGATAATTGGAAGATTATTGATTTTTTTGTTAGTGAAGTTAATATGAACTGACTTCTGTTCATTAAACTTTATACGCCATTTTTTGGACCAGCCTTCTATGCCATTAATTGCATTTTGTAAGTTAATCGTAGATTCCTCTATAGTTGCTCCTATTGTCATGACTGCTGTATCATCAGCAAATGTGGCCAGTTGGATGTTTTCCCTCTCCGGAATGTCAGATGTGTACAAAAGGTATAGTATTGGTCCAAGAACGCTACCTTGTGGAACCCCTGCATTTATTTGCTTTAACTCAGAGTACTCGTTTTCCATTTTAACTCTAAATGTTCGCTGGTGTAGGTATGACTTCAATATTTCAACGAGTTGCATAGGAAATATTTTCTTTAGCTTCATTAACAGACCGTCGTGCCATACTTTGTCAAATGCTTTTGCGATATCCAGGAATACTGCCGAACAAATTTTGTCCCCTTCCAGTGCTTTTTCTATTTCAGTTACTATTCGATGGATCTGGTCAATTGTGGAGTGTTTATCACGAAATCCAAATTGATGAGTTGGAATAATATGTTTTGTTTTGTTTTATGTTTTGTTTTATGTTTTGTTTTGTTTTGTAATATTTTTTTGTTCAATTATATGGTTCATTCTTCGTAGTAGTAATTTTTCAAACACCTTTGAGATTATGGATAGTAAGGAGATTGGCCTGTATGATGTTAATTCATGGTTATCTTGTCCTACTTTTGGTATCATTATAACCTCTGCAGTTTTCCAAAGGATGGGAACATATCTAAGCCTAAAGGATGCATTTATTAGTGTAGTAAGCTTTACTATGGCTTTTCTAGGTAATTTTTTTAGTATCTCACCATTGATCAGGTCAAACCCAGGCGCTTTGTATTGATGTTTTTGATTAATTTTTGAACTTCTTTTGTAGTAGTCAGTTGTATGTTAACAGAATCAAAAGCTACTGGTTCATCGTCTACATGAGTTTCCCCAGGGTTTGGCTGAAATATGTTTTCTAAATAATCAGCGAACGCATCCACTTTCTCTTTGGGATTTCTTGCCCATGTTCTGTTTTCTTTTCGTAGAGGAGGTACATGCTGAACTGGGTTATTTATCTTTTTGGCTGCCTTCCAAAGGGAGTAATCGGTGCATTCATCATCAGTTAGTTCTCTCAGGTACTTATTGATTGATTCGTTTTTAATTTTCGAGATTTCCCTTTGCAGCTGTTGTGTGAGCCTATTAAGCTTATTTTTATTTTCTTTAATTCGAGTTCTTTGCCATATCTTCCGAGCCTTTCTTTTTTCCTGTATCAAGTCTCTAATTTCTTTGGGGTAATTGTTTCCTACTGTTTTTCTTTGGATTATAGGTGTGTTGTTCCACGCTGCCTGCTGGATGTTTATCATAAATAGATCGGTTTCTTGTTCCAATTGTTCTGTCGTTTGAATAAATCCACTGAACTCAATTTTCTCATTAATTTCTGATTGGAAGTTTACCCAGTCCGTAAACTTATTGGTCAACGCGGGTTTCATTTCAGTGGTAACAATTTGCTCACTAATTTTTAGTAGAATTGGAGAGTGGTCAGATATAAGCTCCTCTACATCCTCTACTTTTATAAAATTTGTTGCTACACCTCTGGATATGAAAAAATCTAGGAGGTCTGGGATTCTGTTTGCATCACTTGGCCAGTAAGTGGGTTTCCCAGTAGAGTGCCATCTACAATTGTGTCCGGTCACAACATGCTGCAATTCTTTACCTTAAGGTGTTGAGAGTCTGGAGCCCCAACAGGTATTTTTTGCATTAAAGTCTGCGCCAATTATGTATTTTTCACCCAAGGTTGACAAGAAGTTAGCATAGTCTTCTCTTTTGAGGTTATGTCTAGGAGGGAAATATGCAGCTGCAATGTTAAGTGTGTATTTCTTAGTTTTAACACTGATAGAGGCACATTGTATTTCTTCGGTTTCAATTTTTTCACGTTCCCAGTGGAGAATACTATTTTTAACAGCGACAGCAGCTCCGCCTCTGGCTGAATTTTGTGGATGTATGGCATGATAGATTTGATAACCTTGCAGCTTAATAAATGATTGTCTAGTTAGATGTGTTTCTGCAATTAGGCATATGTCTATTTTTTGTGTTTGTAGGGTTACTAATAACTCTTGCTGGTGTTGTAAGAGTCCATTTGTATTCCATTGGAGTATCCTAAGGTCCGGGGGCATTATAGTCTTATTATGATCGGCTTCTGATATTTTCAAGTCTGTCCAGCCTTTCAAGTACTTTTTTGTTAAATTCTTCTTGTTTGCTCATTTTCTCCATTATTTTTTGCAGCATTTCAGTTACTGTGTCTGTATTATTTTCAGTTTCTGGTTGTGCTACTTGAGCATAAGATACTCCAGCTCTTCTTAAAGTTTGGTGTCTATCTTCCATATTTTCTATATTTAATCTGCTCTCAGGAGCCTTGTTATTTATATTTTTATTTCTTAGTGTTTGCAGAGCTTTTGCAGTGCTACATCCTCTATAATTAGCTGGATGGTCATTGCCGCAGTGAACACATTTTGGAGCTATATTTTTGGGTTTTTTACAGTCTTTTGTTAGATGTTTTCCAATGCATTTGACACATCTTGGTTCCCTTTTGCAGTAATTCTGTGTGTGTCCATATTCCTGGCAGCGCTTGCATTGGGGCAGTAATTTAGGTTTTCTGAAAGCCTCTATTTGTAGTCTCATATTTAATATTTCATTAATGGCATATATTTTTTTTATATCTTCATCTTTATCAAAGGATAAAGTAAAAAGCGGAAGTGGCGTTTTATCTTTCCCGGTTAGTATTTGATTTACCTCCAGTATTTTGAAGCCTTTGCTCTTTAGGTCTTTTACAATTTGTGCAGCTTTGCATGACTGGTGTAAGTTTCTTGCAACTACCTTGACAGGTCTTGACTGTTTGTTTTCAAATGAAAACCATTCCATTTCCGTATTGTTTAAGACTTCAGTTAGACTCCTGTATGCATCTGAGTCAGTGACATTGATTTTCATATTCCCTCCAGCCAACATGGTTGCCTGGAATTGTATCTTGTTTTTATGTAGATAATCTGACAATTCGTCATATTTTTGTACTTTATTAATTATAATTGGTGGAGGTTTTATATTAACCGGTTGCAGTTTGTTACTTTTGGTACTCGTTTCAGGGGATTGTACCTGCGGTGAGTTGCTAGCTTTTCTTTTTTTTGAGTTTCTAACCCTAATCCATTCTGTCTCTCTGCTTAGTTCTTCATCATCTGTATGATATTCGGTTTGGTCTTTTTTAGTGGTCTCCTCAACTGGTTCTATTTTATTTTGAATTATCTCAACTTGTATTTGAAGCTGTTTAATAGTGACTTCTAATTTTTCTCTTAATTGTTTTTCACTCATCCAAGCATTATACAACGCCTGCTCATTTTGACTGCGGGCTTGATTTTCGTTGAACAAAGCTTGGTTTTGTTGAACTAGCAGCGCCTCGTTCGAGGTAGACTGCTGCGTGTACCCATCCATTTGACTATTCTGATTATCATTCTCAGTAGAATAAATAATGATTTAACAAATATTTATTAAATAAAAATTAACTACTTACTCAGTTTATCACTAATCACTTTCGATATTATTAATTACTCGATCAATGTAAGTATTTAATATATAATATGTTGTCACCAAGTGTTTTTGAACAAAAAGAAAATAGAACTTTTTAGATTAAATGATTTTTACGTATACAATATTTTTCTGGAACTGTTTTTACTATAAAACTAATATAAACACTAATCATAATAATATAGTTTTATGTTCATAATGGGTAAGTTATCAGATTGCCCTTGAGAAAAACCCTCTTCGGTCTTTTTAAAACAATTGGTTTAACAAAAATAATCAAATATTATGAAACATATAGTTCACAACAACTATCTAAAGATTTATTAAACTGAGATACATCATAAAATAACCTAACCTAAACCTAACCTAAACTTAAAAATATCCTTATTTAGTACAGTCCACATATTATACCCTCTGAGATTATATTTATAATTTCACATATGTACAAGCTTTATCATATAATTTATATTATCACAATACTTTATTATTTCTACTTACAACAATTTAATACATTCGAGAAATTTTAAGAACACTACAAATATCTAGGAAAGTATTCAGTTTAGCTATAGGGAATACTATACAAAAATGAAAGAGTATAATAAATGCAATATTTTAAAAAAATATAATACAGGGTGATCCATTTAAAAAAATTGAGAAAATCGTAATGGTGTTTTGTAGTTCACCCGGTATACAAATATTCGTCAACGATTTCAATTAAACTTAACTTCAAAACTACATTTTTGTAATTAACTAGTCTAAATGGGATATAAGCCACAATTTAACTAAACAATGATTTTATTAACTTTAATGACAACGACGTCCGATTTGGACGTCCAAATGTTAAAAAAATCATTTATTAGTTAAGTTGTGGCTTATTTTCCATTTAGAATAGTTAATTAAAAACTACAGTATACTATTTATCTTATTATATAAAATAAATAATTGTTTATGAACTACTTCTTTTTATACATGGTGTTGGTTTCATTCTTCTTCTTCTTCTTCTTCTTCTTCTTCTTCTTCTTCTTCTTCTTCTTTTGGCGTCATAACTCTGGATGGGTCATTGCATGTCTGGCTATGTCCTTCCATTCAGATCTCTCTTGGGCCCTTCTCCTCCATTGTCTTATATTCATAGTTTTCAGGTCTTCTTCCACGTCATCCAACCATCTCGTCCTGGGTGTTCCTTTTTTCCGCCTTCCTACCGGTTTCCACTGTAACATCTTCTTTGTCGTTTTCATGTCTTCTTGTCGCTGAACATGTCCCAGCCATGACAGTCTTTGACTTTTCACAATTCTTACAACGTCATACCCTTCATTCAGTTCATTAACCTCGTCGTTTCTCCTGATTCTCCATGTGCCGTGATGGTTTCATAGTGATTTCGAAATAAAAATGGTCATAACTTGTTAAATACTGTGTATAGTGATGCGAAACTCTATATTAAAAGAACAAGAATTAGAAGAGGAATATAAATATGAAAAAAATATAGGCTGTCCCATTTAATGTTTGCTATATCACGCAGCTACTGATCACCCTGTAGAATTTGACATATTTTCCAAGCCTGGAGAATATCATCACCTACATTTTTTCTAAATAACTTTTTTAATATTCTATACCATAATGGAGTTATCGACCGATCCCGCACTAAAAACTCACCCTGTATATCACGCTGCTGCGCAGTAAACAAAATACGTTCCAACAAAAAAAAATTATCGTTTATCGCATCATCTTTCCGATTATTCTTACCCCAGGCTGTGGGTGAAAAATAGGTCGATTTCAGGATATAATTCAGGAATTTTTGAAACCTATCAGGTGTTGTAAAGGACGATGCCAGGAATAACTTCTACTAAAATGTAACAAAAAATATTGAGCGCTTTTTTTTATTGCGATTTTCATTTGTCAAATTTGCAATTTTCTATGATTTTTAATTTTGCAGCTTAGGATATTGATTTTAGAGAAAAACTTTTTGATAGAAAGTTGTAGTAAATTAAAAAACCTACAATTTGAGGTACGGTAAGTTTAATTTGGTTAATTGGTTATTGCAAAACAGCCTGCGAAAAGTCCAAAATGGCCATTTTTTACAATTGCATTATTTATTGTACAAATAATTTTATTTATTTATTAAAGCTTTAAAATGAAGATCTTTCAATTCCAAACATAAAAAAAATTGTAAAGCTAGATTAACGAATTTGTTGCTTAGATATTATAAATTGTTTATCCCAAGAGGTCAAATGTCGAAGGCTATAACTTTTTGAAAAAAAAATCGTGAGAGTTGTTGAAACATCTAATCTCCTTCTAAAGAGATATATTTTCATATTCTGATGTAAATAAATGCGTAAAACATTTTTAAACCTCTAATTTTTGGGTTTGAAAATAAGGGGGCAAATTTCGTTATAAACATTTAGAGCTGAAGCGGCCCTGTACATCCTATGAGTTTCTAACTTACAGATTATTGTTACTGAAGACAAAACGAAGATTTATAAAAAATAAAAATTTTCTACAACCAACTGAAGCCGAGATAATTGTTTTTTTTTCTTAAGTCGTAGTGCCTTTATTTATAACAATTAAGAAATTATTGTACAGTCATTGACTAAAGAAAGACTTATATTATCTTAAAATAAAAATTATTATAAAATATAATTACATTTAATTATTAAAAATTATTTTTAAAATCGGTGCTTTTGCGAGCCGCCGAATTTTGCATATTTTGATATATTTTGAATTTTGAATATTTTATAATAATTTTTATTTTAAGATAATATAAGTCTTTCTTTAGTCAATGACTGTAAAATAATTTCTTAATTAAAAGGGAAGTTCAATTTCTTAATTGTTATAAATAAAGGCACTACGATTTAAGAAAAAAAAAACAATTATCTCGGCTTCAGTTGGTTCTGGAAAATTTTAATTTTTTTATAAATCTTCGTTTCGTCTTCAGCAACAAAAATCTGCAAGTTAAAAACTCATAGGATGTACAGGGCCGCTTCAGCTCTAAATGTTTATAACGAAATTTGCTCCCTTATTTTCAAACCCAAAAATTAGAGGTTTAAAAATGTTTTACGCATTTATTTACATCAGAATATAAAAATATAACTCTTTAGAAGAAGAGTGGATGTTTGACCAACTCTCTACGATTTTTTTTTTCAAAAAGTTATAGCCTTCGACATTTGACCTCTTGGGATAAACAATTTATAATATCTAAGCAACAAATTCGTTAATATGGCTTTACAATTTTTTTTATGTTTGGAATTGAAAGATCTTCATTTTAAAGCTTTAAAAAATAAAAAAAAATATTTGTACAATAAATAATGCAATTGTAAAAAACGGCCAATTTGGACCTTACGCAGGCTGTTTTGCAATAACCAATTAACGAAATTAAACTTACCATAGCTTAAATTGTAGGTTTTTTAATTCACTACAACTTACTATTAAAATGTTTTTCTCTAAAATCAATAACCTAAGCTACAAAATTAAAAGTCATTAAAAATTGCAAATTTAACAAATGAAAATCGCAATAAAAAAAGCGCACAATATTTTTGGTTACATTTTAGTAGAAGTTATTCCTGGCATCGTCCTTTACAACACCTGATAGGTTTCAAGAATTCCTGAATTATATCACGTTTTTTCACCCAGAGCCTGGGGTATCTAAGAAAAATTGTAATCGTCCAGTGACAGTTTGATTATTTTAGTAATCGGATAAATGCAAGTAAGTACTAATTCGGCTGACCTGCGCACTAGGATCGCTTTTTACGTTAACCGGTCTTTTTCAAAAAAATTTTGCATTAAGGGGTTCTTCTTCTTCTTTAGGTGCCGTGTCTGTATTCAGACGTTGGCCGTCATCATGTTTACAATTTCCTGAAATCTCTCTCTATCGGCTGCTGCGCGAAATAATTCTTCTACTGTGCAGCCACACTATTGTCTAATATTACGCAGCCATGAAAGTTTCTTTCGACCAATCCATCTCTTTCCTTCCACTTTTCCTTGTATTATAAGGCGAAGTAGATGGTATTTAGGTCCTCTAATTATATGGCCAAAGTATTCTGTTTTTCTCCTCTTTATGATGCTTATGAGCAGACGTTCTGAATTCATCATTTGAAGAACATCTTCATTGGAAGTGTTCGAAACCCACTATATCTTTAGGATTCGTCGATAGCACCACAATTCGAATGCTTCTATTTTGTTTAGCATTGTGGTTTTTAACGTCCATGTCTCACAACCATACAATAGGATAGACCACACATAACATTTCAGCACCTTCTTTCGAATATTCATCGACAGGTTTCTGTTACATAAAACTGGTTTCCAGGTCAAAAAAGTCTTCCGTGATATTTCGATCCTAGTTATTATCTCTTCATCAGAGTCACAATTTCCATTTAACCAGCTGCCAAGGTACTTGAAATGCTTTACCCGTTCTAACTTTACCCATCAAGAGAAAGCTGACCTTGATCTATATTAATCTTTCCAACTGCCATCCACTTTGTTTTTGAAATGTTGATTTTAAGGCCTCTCCGATAACTAAATGAAAATAAGTTCCCTAATGTCAAGATGGAACCTTTAAAATGAGCTTACGACCCTTACTCTCATTTAAAAATATAATCGATTACGTCATCACGCCCAGATGGATGACGTCACTAGTATGATATAAATTACAAAAATAATAATTTAAAAATAAAAATCGATCTTGGGATTTATTTCCAAAATCGCTCACTCACGAAAAATTGAATTTATTCCACTTGGCTTTTACACACTGTATAAACTTATTCAAATATTTTATCCATTTCATAATCGTTTTGCATACATAGTTGGAGTTTAGTCCCACGTCCCACGCAATATCAAATAAAATAATATCTTTTTAAAAAAGCAATATAATTTAAATAATTTAAAAAAAGAAATAAAAGGTTCTTTTTAAAAAAGCAATATATGATACTTAGTGATGAGCGCACTAATAGCTGGCAAAATAGCACAAAAGATGGAAAACGAAAAGTTGTGAGATAAAAAGAAATGAAACTAGTCGAGCTGGGAAATTTACCGATATTAACCTATTAATTTACATTATATTGATTGTTTCCCACCTTTAGACGTATCGCACGAGTTTGGCAACTACCACTGTCACATTGACAGTTTTACTCCTCTGATACGTGTAAAGGTGGGAAACAATCAATATAATATGATATAATGTAAATTTAAAGGTTAATATCGCTAAATTTCCCAGCTCGACTAGTTTTATTTCTTTTTATCTCACAACTTAATAGGTTTTCCATCTTTTGTGCTATTTTGCCGGTTATTAGGGTGCTCATCACTGTATACGTCACTTTGTAATAAATAAATATTGGTAATATAAAAAATGAACGTATAAAGTTAAATAGAATTTCATATCGGTACTGAACGAAAAATACATCTAAGCGAGATACTTACTATGTCAAGGCAATATTATAAGCTTTTCCTGGTTTTCCTCATGATTTACAATGGATTTACTAACAGGAATATGTTGCAGTTTTCCAGACAACACCATAGTAAAGTCTTATGTTTTAAAATATGTAATAAAAAGTTTTTAGTTTATTGGTAACAATTTACGATAAATCAGGATAGAATAATTTGCTTATTATTTTAAACTTATTTTAAACGGTTTTCTATTTTGTAATTATTTTAATAATACTTTTTATTTTTAATTCAAAAACAATTGTATGCTACGTATTCATGATTATTGTAATTGATCAGCGACTGGTCGACTATACATTGTTGATAACCAATAATAACCAACGAGTTCGATGATACACAATGAATGTTTAAATAATTATCAGAGATAGCGGCAGTCATATATTTGCATGTAGACCGAATGCACGACAAATTTAGTTATTAATTATTACAACCTAATGACAAAGATAATATTGAATAAATTTACGAATACCTGGATTGACGTACAAATGAAATATCTGTACTCTTTGGAGGGTCTCGAAAACACAAGTCGAGCTTTTCCTACATCTTGCACAGCCGAAAATGAAATAAAATTGGAAAGATATGCCTTTTTATACAGAAATATTTACATAGAGAAGATGCCGTTGTGTTGGGTTTGTTTGAATATTTGCAAACAATATCCACCGCCAAATTAGTCAAAAGAGCAAGGAGGCTAGTGCTAACGGGAATTATATGATAGCACTCATGCGAGTGCAAGACCAACCAAATGATTTCGTGAGAAAATACAAAAATTTAAGTCATGTACAGGACAGTTATTAGTTACAATATGATAGCAAATATAATGTGGAAAAAAGAATGTGTGTGTACTTTGTACGCACGTAAGAAGTTATACTTCTATTATTGCATATATATTGCTATATATTCACAGCAGGCAGCGTGGAACAACACACCTATAATCCAAAGAAAAACAGCAGGAAACAATTACCCCAAAGAAATTAGAGTCTTGATACAGGAAAAAAGAAAGGCTCGGAAGGTATGGCAAAGAACTCGAATTACAGAAATTAAAATAAGCTAAATAGGCTCACACAACAGCTGCAAAGAGAAATCTCGAAAATAAAAAACGAATCAATTAATAAGTACCTGAGAGAACTAACTGATGATGAATGCACCGATTACTCCCTCTGGAAGGCAGCCAAAAAGATTAATAAACCAGTTCAGCATATACCTCCTTTACGAAAAGAAAACAGAACATGGGCAAGAAATCACAAAGAGAAAGTGGATGCGTTCGTTGATTATTTAGAAAACATATTTCAACCAAACCCTGGGGAAATTCATGTAGACGATGAACGAGTAGCTACTGATTCTGTTAACATACAACTGACTACTACAAAAGAAGTTCAAAAATTAATCAAGAACATCAATACAAAAAAAGCGCCTGTGAGATACTAAAAAAAATTACCTAGAAAAGCCATAGTAAAGTTTACTACTCTAATAAATGCATCCTTTAGGCTTCGATATGTTCCCATCCTTTGGAAAACTGTAGAGGTTATAATGATACCCAAAGTAGGACAAGATAACCATGAATTAACATCATACAGGCCAATCTCCTTACTATCCATAATCTGAAAGGGGTTTGAAAAATTACTACTACGAAGAATGAACCATATAATTGAACAAAAAAATATTATTCCAACTCACCAATTTGGATTTCGTGATAAACACTCCACAGTTGACCAGATCTATCGAATAGTAACTGAAATAGAGAAAGCATTGGAAGGGGACAAAATTTGTATAGCAGTATTCCTGGATATCGCAAAAGCATTTGGCAAAGTATGGCACGACGGTCTGTTAATGAAGCTAAAGAAAATATTTCCCATGCAACTCGTTGAAATATTGCAGTCATACCTACACCAGCGAACATTTAGAGTTAAAATGGAAAACGAGTACTCTGAGTTAAAGCAAATAAATGCAGGGGTTCCACAAGGTAGCCTTCTTGGACCAATACTATACCTTTTGTACACATCTGACATTCCGGAGAGGGAAAACATCCAACTGGCCACATTTGCTGATGATACAGCAGTCATTACAAGAGGAGCAACTATAGAGGAATCTACGATTAACTTACAAAATGCAATTAATGGCATAGAAGGCTGATCCAAAAAATGGCGTATACAGTTTAATGAACAGAAGTCAGTTCATATTAACTTCACTAACAAGAAAATCAATAATCTTCCAATTATCCTAAACAACAACGTTGTTCCTAATAAAAAAACAGCGAAATAACTGGGTTTAAATTTTGACGTCTAACTAAAATGGAAGGAGCACATTAAAAAGAAAACTGAACAGTTGAAGATAAAGTACAAAAATATGTATTGACTAATAGGTAGGTACTCTCAACTTTCCATCCAGAACAAAGTACTAATTTACCAACAGATATTGAAACCGGTGTAGACCTATGGTCTACAATTATGGGGATGTACCAAAAAAAGCAATTACCGAAATTTAGAAACGCTCCAGAACCGAATATTAAGGAATATTGTATGTGCTCCTTGGTATGTTCGGAATGACGATTTGCGTAGAGATCTTAAAATCGAATCTATTCCAAATGAAATTAAGAAAGTCGCCAGGAGACATGAAGAGAGGCTCCATAAGCATCCCAACCATGAAGCACTTCAGCTTCTTGTCAACGAACCCCAGATGCGAATGCTCAAGAGGACTAAACCGTTCGAGCTCGTGTAATATGTGAAGTTGTGCCGGGCTTCGTTAGTGTTGTGCATTGTATTGTAGCCACAACAAAGACGTGAGCAATTAGTGAAAAGCAGAGTCAGTGCTGTGCTGTGTAGCTGTTGGAATTCAACTTTATTATTTTTGTTAAGTGTTAGAATACACATGTGGGGTCTCTCTTCATGGCTGGGCCAATTCTCCGAATGCATTAGGGCGATAAACTCTTACCTAAGATTGCACATGTTACAAGGGATGTGAATGCCAGAACTGTATGTTAGTGTTAGTTCTGCGTTCGATAAGTAGTCTAGAAGAATATCTCGTTGTAGAAACACGTATCTTAATTTCTTTGTATATTGTAATATTACGGTTTTTCGGTTAAAATAAATAGTTTCTTTACTATTATTTGTACCTTTTATTATCTACTATTTCTAATAGCTTCTGGGCTCAGTTACGTTGTTAGCTCACCTGTATTAAGATAATAATTAAAAGTGTACAGTCGCGAAATTTTCGTGTTAACCGAATACATAATGGCGGAGAGTGCGAAATATAACGTCGAAAAGTTGAACAGCAAGAACTATCAATCTTGGAGTTATTTAGTGAAAATGTTACTCATCAATGCTGATCTATGGGAAATAGTTTCGAGTGAGTTACCATTAGAAGCAGATCGAAGCAGTTCTTGGAAAAAACAAAATGATAAGGCTTTGTCAACTATAGCCTTACTTGTTGACGTTAATCAATTAGTGCATATCCGGAACAGGGAATTCGCGCGCGATGCGTGGATAGCGCTAAGGGAGTATCATCAGAAATCAAGTTTGTCTAGTATGGTGTTTTTGTTAAAGCAAATCTGTAGGCTATCGCTAGAGGAGAATGGTGATATGGAAGCACACATTAGTTTATTCCTAGAATCGTTGAATAAACTGGCCGCCTTAGGGGAAGAAATTAAGGACAGGTTCTCAGCAGGAATTTTGCTGGGAAGTCTTCCAGACTCATACAGTTTTTTGATTACAGCGCTGGAAAGTAGGCCATCGAGTGAATTTACTCTAGAATTTGTTACGAGTACATTAATAGATGAGTACAGGAGACGTCAGGGAGCTTTGGGAAGAAATCAGGAGGAGTCGGTGATGAAGTCAGTATACGAGGGTAACAAAAATAATGGTACTGCAAGGGCAGAACCAAGGCAGTGTTATTTTTGTAACCGGAAAGGCCATTTTAAACGAGATTGCTTTAAGTACAAAGCGTTTAAGAAGGAAAAGGCCAATAAAGTCACTGAAGGTACTGATGATGCATGTTTTATGGTCAATTATAGCTCAAGGGACGGAAAAAGGGATTCTGCTTCGTGGTATGTGGACTCAGGAGCTTCGAGCCACATGGTTAATTACAAAGGATTCTATACCCAATTTGACGGTAGCAGAAAGGGCGTTGTAAGTTTGGCGGAGAAAGGGCAATACTCCGAGGTTCAGGGTATAGGGACAGGACTTATTGAGTGCGTGACTGGATCGGGAGTGGAAAATTTAAAAATCGACGAAGTGTTGTATGTGCCGGGATTAGACTCAAATCTGCTTTCGGTGAAAAAGCTAACAAGTGCGGGACATAATGTGCAATTCGATAAAAACGAGTGTAAAATCGCTTTACACGGAAAAGTCGTCGCGAGTGCGGTGCCTTCACCAGACTTATACAAACTTTCAACTGTGGACCATGGATTGAGTGCTGTGGAGCACTTGAGCAACTGTCAACATGCATGGCATAGACGGTTTGGACACAGGGACATGGATGCAGTCAAACACTTAATGGAAAAAAAAATGGCAGTCGGGATTGATATGACAGACTGTAGGATTAGGGAAACTTGTGAATGCTGTATGAAAGGTAAAATTTTACGTAAGAGTTTTCCAAAATTTTCTCATAGCAATACATTTAATATTCTTGACTTATTACATTCGGATATTTGCGGGCCCATGAAGACTGTTACTCCAGGGGGTAAACGTTATATTTTGACTTTAATTGATGATTTTTCTAGATATACAACTATATATTTATTAAATCATAAAAATGAAGCGGTAAAATGTATAAAAGAGTTTATAGAATTTGCGAGTAATCAGTTAGGTAGGGTTCCAAAAGTAATTAGGTCGGATAGGGGTGGCGAGTACGTAAATAATAATTTAAGGGAATTTTTAAAGGGTAAAGGTATAAAAATTCAATATACAGCGGGGTACTCTCCAGAACAAAACGGGGTTGCAGAGAGAAAGAATCGATCTCTAGTTGAAATGGCTAGGTGCATGTTAATCGATGCGGGTTTAGCAAAGAAATTTTGGGGGGAAGCGATAGTGACAGCCAATTATTTGCAAAATCGATTACCTACTAAGTCGAAAGAAAAAACGCCCTATGAATTGTGGCATAAAGTAACACCGAATGTGTCGAATTTGCAAATATTTGGGTCTACGGTTTATAGCCACATTCCCAAAGAAAAAATGAAGGATAAATTTGATCCAAAAGGTGAGTCACTGATATTTGTAGGTTACTCTGATGAATCAAAAGCGTATAGATTGTTAAATGTAGATACAGAACGTATTACAATTAGCCGTAGTGTGGTGTTTTCCAAGAGAAATATATGCGTCGAGAAAAAGGAGGCAAAAAGTGAGGAAATATCCATTGGGTCCATGATGGAACGGGAAAAAATAAAGCCAAACGACGTAGAAGACAGAGAGGTTGCAAATTTTGAAAACACGGAGGAAATAGAAAATTCTACGGACACATCTAACACGTATGAGAGCTTAAGTTGGGAAGAATCCCATGACGATGACGGTGATTCTAACTATCAATTAGATACAGATCTCGATATAGAGAATTCAGGTGATCGTAGATCTAGCAGAATAAATAAAGGTATTCCACCTGAGCGCTACATAGCAAAGTTGACAGAACTCGAAGAAGTAGAACCTAAAAACTTTAAAGAAGCGCTTAAAAGAAGTGATAGTGAAAAATGGAAGCAAGCTATGGAAGAGGAAATCACGTCATTAAGGAAATTTTTTTGTAAAAGCAATATTGATACATGTTTATACAGAGAGAGTCTGTAAAGTGGAATAAATTCAATATCTCAAATACTAATTGTTTTTTTGGAAAATTCTCAGACCCGTCGATTAGTATTTCAAATTGTCCTTTTTGACATTCAATAATAATGTATACAGGGTGTCCCAATTTAGAGATATGACGTCATCGTCGATTTTCTTAAATGGCAACACTGTCATTTTGATAGCTAATTTGATAGGGTTTGTAAAGTTATACATAACTGCAAAATATCAAATTTTTATTCTCTACCATTTACAAGATAATAGAAAATAACAAAGTTATATCTGTAATTTGGAATATATTCAATAATTAAAATACTAACTGTTTTTTTGAAAAATGCTCAGACCCGTCGATTAGTATATCAAATTGTCCTTTTTGACATATAATAATAATGTATACAGGGTGTCCCAATTTAGAGATATGACGTCATCGTTGATTTTCTTAAATGGCAACACTGTCATTTTGATAGCTATTTTGATAGGGTGTGTAAAGTTATACACAACTGCAAAATTTCAAATTTGTATTCTCTACCATTTAGATGATAATAAAAAATAACAAAGTTATGAAAAAGAAGTAATCAACTAATAATTGAATTTAATTATTTCAATAAATTAAGCAAAAACTCATAATGTTGCCCTCAATTATTGTCAAATTGTCAATGGGCAACGTTATGAGCATTTGCTTAATTGAAATAAATAAATTCAATTATTATTTGATTACTTCTTGTTCTTCATAACTTTGTTATTTTTTATTATCTTGTAAATGGTAGGGAATAAAATTTTGAAATTTTTCAGATGTGTATAACTTTACACACGCTATCAAAATAGCTATCAAAATGATAGTGTTGCCATTTAAGAAAATCAACGATGACGTCATATCTCTAAATTGGGACACCCTGTATACATTATTATTATATGTCAAAAATGACAATTTGATATACTAATCGACGGGCCTGAGCATTTTTCAAAAAAACAGTTAGTATTTTAATTATTGAATATATTCCAAATTACAGATATAACTTTGTTATTTTCTATTATCTTGTAAATGGTAGAGAATAAAAATTTGATATTTTGCAGTTATGTATAACTTTACAAACCCTATCAAATTAGCTATCAAAATGACAGTGTTGCCATTTAAGAAAATCGACGATGACGTCATATCTCTAAATTGGGACACCCTGTATACATTTTTATTGAATGTCAAAAAGGACAATTTGAAATACTAATCGACGGGTCTGAGCATTTTCCAAAAAAACAATTAGTATTTGAGATATTGAATTTATTCCACTTTACAGACTCTCTCTGTATATCAAGGTAATAAATAATGAAAGGGTTTACGTACTTATATACGTGGATCACATTTTAATAGCAGCAAAGGATACACAGGTAATAATTGATATATTTGAAGAGAAACTAAAATGTAATTTTTATATAAGGAGTTTGGGATTATTACAAGATTATTTAGGTATGAAGATTGAAATATGCGATAAAGAGATATGTAGTTTAAATCAGGCCAGTTATATTGACAAATTGCTGAACAAGTTTATGATGAAAGATGGAAAAGATTTCAATATACCGCTGGATGTTGGATACTATAAGCCTAGCAGAGAAAAGCCGGTGAAAAACAGTGAAATATATCAACAACTGATTGATGGTTTATTATATATTGCGGTAAATACTAGACCGGATATATTGGCAAGCGTCACCATACTAAGCCAACAGAATAAAAATCCAAATGAAGTAGATTGGAACGAAGCAAAGAGGGTGTTAAGATATTTAAAGAAAAGTAAATATAAAAAGCTTATTTTAGGACAAGAAGGGACAGATAGTGCATTATACGGCTATGCAGACGCTGACTGGGCAGAAGACAAGGGGAACGGCAAATCAAATAGCGGGTATATATTTTTATTACGGGGTTCGCCTATAAATTGGGGATGTAGAAAACAGAATTGCGTGTCTCTATCATCAACTGAAGCAGAGTACATAGGATTGGCTGAAGGATGTCAGGAAGCAATTTGCTTAAAACAGGTTATAAACGAATTTGTGGGTTTAGAGCCGGAATTAGTTATATAGAAAAAGGGGTTGTTAACTTTAGGTATTGTCCTACCGAGGATATGATATGTTGACTAAACCGCTGAATAGGGTTAAGTTAGAGTACTTAAGTAGTAAAGGGGGTCTGTTTGACTAATTCAAAAATAATTTTAGTTGCGAGGGGATGTTGGAATTCAACTTTATTATTTTTGTTAAGTGTTAGAATACACATGTGGGGTCTCTCTTCATGGCTGGGCCAATTCTCCGAATGCATTAGGGCGATAAACTCTTACCTAAGATTGCACATGTTACAAGGGATGTGAATGCCAGAACTGTATGTTAGTGTTAGTTCTGCGTTCGATAAGTAGTCTAGAAGAATATCTCGTTGTAGAAACACGTATCTTAATTTCTTTGTATATTGTAATATTACGGTTTTTCGGTTAAAATAAATAGTTTGTTTACTATTATTTGTACCTTTTATTATCTACTATTTCTAATAGTAGCCACAACAAAGAAGTGGGAATTTTATGTAAAAAAAAGCTAGGATGGACCAGGTGACATCTAGTTTACAAACATTTTTAGGGAAATTAGGTTAAAGAAAAAATACTGATTAATCTTGTAGATTAGGTGTATTTATAGTGTTTAAATAAAAAAAATCATACTGCAAAAATCAAGAGAAACAACTCCGTAGACGAGTAGACGACGCAGAATTAATTAACAAAAAAAGAAGAAATATATTAAATTATTATTTGATGTTGCGGCAGGCGATTCCAAAACAATGAAAATTGCAGAGTGTAAAATAATGGAACTTTAAAAAGCCATTTTCATAAGACATTGTATAAAGAAGAATTTTTCCTCTAGGATAAGTAGTGTTTGTGATAGTAACACTAGGAACACGTCGGATCCAAAATTACTAAAATGACCGGTGAGCTTTATATAATTAAGTACATTTAACCCTTTCAGCACGGCACCGGTTTCCAAGAATATGCTACTCTGTCAAAAATATATTAAACGCCGTCCACAGTCTCGCCGAAGTCGATCGAGGTTCAACAAGTACGAGAGTGTAGACGGCCACCTTGTGTAACTTTGCCTAACTTCGTTCTACTTCCGAAATCTGTCAGTCTGGCGTGTCCGAGTCAAAGGGATCTTTGTCGGTATCGCACCGCTTGAATGTGTTCCTCCCGAAGTAGAACGAGTGTGTAGAGAGGCACTTCGGACTTCGGTCAACTTTGGCGAAGTAACTTCGCCGAAAGTGTGGAGACCGTTTTACATTTTGTAGTTACTTTCTAAATGTTTGTTGAAATAGATTGAATTACACTTGGTAAACCATCCAACAGTTTTTTTGTTGATAATGCAACACTAAAATAAACATAAAAAAGTGATCACTTCACACCTAAAGGGATACCGTTGATGGAGTAGAAGGCATAAAATTATCACCGCTAAAACGCAACTTGCTGTAGCAAGAAATTTTACCCGTAAGTAAATTATTTTCTTGAATTTACGATAATTCCCCGCGCGTAAATAAATTCTCTATGGGTTTGGCTTCCCTTATGAAGCCGCTTCCCATATAAAGGTATTTTTATATGGGACTAATTCCGTGGCTGGCGTGAATATGTTGACATGTCTAAAAACACAGTTTTTCAGGGCATCGATTTTAATTTTTGACAATTAGGTGTAAAAAAGATTATTAACTTTTTTTTAGTTTAGTGTCGTAAATATAAGTAATTTTAGTCGATTTTTCCAAATCTTTAAGAAAAGTGGCATTTCCTTTGGTTATTTTATAGAAATCAGACTTGTCACATTTTTCACCTAGTACTTGTAAACTTATTCACCATAGGCCACTTACTCGGGTTCAAATAAATCTGATGTAATAGAGTAACTTTACAGCCAAATAAAACATGCCCTTCGGTTTGAAATATTTATTTCAGAAACTAACAGGAACGAAACATAAAATAAATTATAATTAAAATAAAAAAAACAGCCTTCTTTGTCACATACAAATAAAATTAAAAACAATAATCGTTTTTGTTATTATTCAATGCTCTCTTCATCTGCATTGTCATTATCGACATCACCTGGATCTCTTTCGTCCGTATCGGGATCTGTTGATTTGGTTTCAGTTGTTTTTATATTTGAATAGAAGTGGTGGAACAAAGGATCTATTAGGTGCAAAATATCCAGAAGATCTTTTTCTTTTCTTTGCGTATTGGTGAAGGTTCGTTCGTTAGTACGTTTTAGTGAAATGAGTGTATAGGTTTTCCTCTTTTTTTGAAAGTAAGCCAATTATTAAAGGGGGTATTATCTTCGAGATTATCTTTAAAATCAATTTCGCCAACGGATTTTTGATATTGCAGCCATTTAAATAGTTACAATAAATTCTTATCTCCAGCAACATCCTTTTTTCTCATTGTGAAAGGTCCTTGTCTTAAGCCAAGCTCAGCAAAGTTATAAAAATCGTTTAAACTCGTATGAACAACTTTAAATGAGTGTTTCTATCTTGCATGATCTAACCAGTTAAATCCAATCATGAAGATGGTTAATTTTCATTTGTGTTTTTTTTAGTTTTCTCAATAATGGCGTGATCAGAGTCATATTCCATGTGACTATGACCACTAAGGAGTTTGTGATTAATAATTTCTATACTTGGGTGCTTATCTAATAAAAATTTAAACATCATTGCCACGATGTTATTTTTATTCTGCCCGCCGCAAGTATCTGAAAAGAATGTAATTTATTTGACAACTGGTGGAAGATAATTTAAACAAAATTAACACAGACAGCTTGCGATTTGATTTGCACCGCGTGCTCCAATTGTCTCATCCCACATGTAACACGTAGTTTCATCGGTTGCAAGTCGTGAACCATTAAACTAGAGGTCCAAAGCTGCCTCTTATAAAAGGCAATTGAGGTTTGTAAAAGTGGTGTGGGTAAACAGTGTTGGAGTTCAAACACATAAGCCTGAAACGAGGAATCTTCTTGAGCTCTTGCTTTACTGGCGCGTTTTGCAGAATAAGCCTTTTCAGCCTGCAAATGATGCTCAGCTAATTGAATTTTTAAATCTCCATTTTCCTCAGCTAACTTCATCTGCATCGTTATCATATCACACGTGTGACACGTCTCGTTTGATGGTTTTTTAAAAGTCAGTTCTAAGTCGTGAAAACAATTTGAGTACAGTTTTAAAGAAATCGGCTTTAAGCAACTTTTTTTTATATAACCTATACATTTTTGCTACAAAAAATCAAGAGATAAATATTTTTGTTGGTGACATCGTCCTGTTGGTGAACAACTTTCACTTTTATTCTCTGGAATACGATTTTCCACTTCCAGAAATTCCTCATCATTACTTGGTACATAACCTACTTTGATATTTTTGTGCAATTCTCTTAAAAATTGTAACCGCTTCGCCATAGTAACAGAGGTAATTGATATTTTCAACATTAACATAATATTATGTGATTAACTGAACAACTGAACACTGAACAGCGGCAGACAGAAAACGGTTTAACTGTATGTACATCACGTGGCCCACGCACGTAATTGAAGCATCCCGATATTGAAGGCGGGAAATGTACAAATCGTGTATCTCATTTTATAAACTTAAGATCATATTGTACCCAAAATGACAAGTCAAGATATCAAAATACATAATAGTCAGAAAAGATACGTCAAGTTTCACATAACTAGTTATCAATTTATTATTACAAAAAGAGGAGCAGGAATAACTGGATAAGTCGAGGTATCACATTAGATATAGTGGCATTCTAACAAGTGTAACATCACAAAATGAGTTATAAAAATACGGAAAGGAATCTAAAGTAATGATTATGTCAACAACTCGACTGGTCAAATTTAAATTTTGTTTTATCAATTTGATATCTATAGATATAGATATTACATATATCGCAACTTTCAAAGAGTTGTCAGTATATTCACAATGAGTTTAAACTTAATTAATGTGATTTCTTAAGATATTCACTTATTCACCGCATAAATTCATTAATAAAAAATCTGTTGTAATAAATATCACAAAAATGCAAAATTTCGACTTGTCAAGATATTCACGCCAGCCACGGAATTGTATTTTTAATTTTGTTAGGCATCTTATTACCATAGTGTAATTACATTTATATTTTGAAAAAAAGGTATATCTACTAAATAAATTATTTTTCAAACTTTTACAAACTACACTTGAGAGCAAAATAATCGACCCACTTGCAGAATTGTACACGTTAGAAGTCTCGAATTTCCTAAACCTGTTGTCCCATTTGAGTGACTTTTTAGTATGTTATAGCCTTATTATTTAAGAAAATCGATGTAATATTATTGTTGCTAGACAGGTAAAGGTCATTTTATACCGAGTGTAAAAATCGTACTGTATTTTTTTCTTAAATTCGGAACACCCTGTGTAATATTCTAGCATATAAAAAATATTTAAATTTAAACTCAATTGTAGCGTTAGGCTTTCTTAACTTCCTGTTTTTTGATTCATTCGCTTATGCTCGATAATAAAAGAGATATGTACTTTTATATTACAAATGGGGTATGCTATTTGGTCTTGATCAATATCATTCCAAATCTCGAGAGCTACTGTTTCCACCTCTTGTAAGGTTCTAGGAAGTGGCAAACGCTGTCGTAGTCTTCTGCCAATTATGTCCCAATGTTCGATCCGGTTAAGATCTGGACTATGCGATGGCCAATGCGAAGCCCGAAGATTTACCTGTTGTAAATATTCGGTTAAAGTCCGTGAACGGGAGGTCTTGCATTATCGTGCATTATCAAAAAATTGTTACTAATATAAGGAGCCGATAGCATAGTAGCTAAGTCATTTGCTATGTAAGATCACTGCTTGAACACACTCTTCGCGGGTCAAATTCCTTGTAGCGCGTTCCATTTTCACCAAATAACAATAAAACTACTGACTTAAATGAAGCTTTAAATCATAAATCTACTAATTTTCACAGCAAACCACACACTTTTTGACTGTTAAACATTTGACATCCATTAAATTGTTAATTTCCCATAGCCTACTTTAGGCTTGTTTATTAAACTAAGCAGAAAATGAGGATTTATTGATGAAAAACATCGCTAGTTGTTAACTTCTTTATTTTCCAAAATAAGCAAATTAATCAAAAAAAACACAAGCCTAAGACCAATAAAAGCCGGAGTACCACAAGGAAGTGTCTTGGGACCGATATTGTACTTGCTCTACACTGCTGACCTACCCACAAGTAACAAAACAACGTGTGCAACTTTTGCTGATGACACTGCTGTACTAGCCTCTCACCATGATCCAAATACAGCATCCAGAACCCTTCAGAAAGACCTTAATAATATACAAATATGGCTTAAAAAATGGAAGATAAAGGCGAATGAGAGTAAATCCATCCATGTAACCTTCACCATGAGAAGACAAACATGTCCATCTGTAACACTAAATGAAACTCAACTCCCACAAACCGATACTGTCAAGTACCTAGGAATCCATCTTGATAGGAGATTAACTTGGCAAAAACACATTTTTACAAAAAGAAAACAACTAGGAATAAAATTTCGAGAAATGTACTGGATCATCGGTCGTAAATCTCAACTATCACTTGAAAACAAACTGCTGATATATAAAACTATATTAAAACCAGTGTGGACTTATGGTATCCAACTTTGGAGGACAGCCAGTTAAACTAACCTAGAAATATTGCAGAGATTCCAGAACAAAGTCCTTAGAACAATGCTGAATGCCCCTTGGTACGTGCCAAACTATGTGATAGAGCAAGACCTCAATGTGCCATCCATAAAAACAGTAATAACGGAATATTACAAAAAATATTCCAAGAGACTAGAATCTCATCCAAATGAGTTAGCCAGCAACCTTACTGATGACCACAATGATGTACGACGCCTGAAGAGATTCAAAGTAGTGGATCTAGCAAGAAGATTCGAATAATCTGTGATAACTAAACTTATTTTAATTTGTTTTAATTTAATTTATGTAAAGAGGGTGATCACTGGATCTCCCTCTACAGGTCAAAATTTTCAATTTTTGTCAAATAATTTACCTATTGTTCTCAGTTGAGGACAGATTGTAAATATTACATTAAATAAAAAAAAAAAATCAAAAAAGAAAATGTTAATAAAGCCTAAGGCTACAATTGAGTTTTAATTTAAATATTTTTCATATGCTAGAATATTTCACAGGGTGTTCCGGATTTTAATAAAAAAACACAGTATGATTGTTACACCCGGTATAAAATGACCTTTACTTGTCTAGCAACAATAATATTACATCGATTTTTTTTAAATAATAAGGCTATAACATACTAAAAAAATCACTCAAATCGGACAACAGGTTTAGGAAATTCGAGACTTCTAACGTCTACAATTCAGCAAATGAGTCGATTATTTTGCTCTCAAGTGTAGTTCGACAAACACTTTGAATGTTCAAGCTTGTAACCATTGTCTAATTTTATTTGACTTGATTTATTTAGACGGATTGACTTGAGTTTAACTTAATTTCAAGTCAAACTTAAGTCAATTTCAATCATTCAAGTCAAACTTGTGCAACTCTAAGGGCCGGTTGTTCGAACGCTAATCAACAATGATCATTATCAAATATTTAACTACTGTCACCAACTGTCAATGTCAACTTTGTTTGGGTTGCTGAAAACATAATTGATTACAATTATGAAATTACTTAATCACTTATGTTAATAATTGTTATGTTAATTGATTAACTAATCTCATAATTTTAATCAATTATGTTTTCAGTAACCCAATAAAAGTTGACATTGACAGTTTTGGTGACAATAATTAAATATTTGATAGTGATCCTTGTTGATTAGCGTTCGAACAACCGGCCCTAAGTCTGAATTTTTTACTTATCCGATAAATCTCGCCTGGGCTATTACAATAAGTTTGAATAACATCTGTTAACATTTTTCATTAGTACATACTTGTTTTTTAAATGAATAATACTTTTAGTTAGGGTTGTTTTTGAATTTACATGCCGAATGGGTATTAAAACTTCCAACACACAAAGTCTCTATCGAATCCCTTTCCCAGTTTTATTGTTATTTCATTACTAATTAATCATCCGTGGTCAATAACTCATTTCATATTTAACCGAGCTTATGTATCCTGTTTTGAGCTAGCAATTGATGAATCGGATGGATACTGCAAAACATTCAAACAAAAAATATCTTTTTGTTACCGATGCTCGATCATTTCTTATTTAAAAGCCCCGAAAGATGTGGAAATAAAAGAATACTAAAAATGTACTGTCTTGAGAAGTTTTAAAACTTCATGAATAAAATATTCAAAATTAAATCCAGGGAGTCTTATACCGAGTTATTGATAATAACAACTTCTAAAGTTTGCCAGATGATCAATCAATCAGTATATTTTTACAGACATTGAACAAATAGAAAATAATGGTTGTAGACGTGTTTTGTTATCTTCATACTCCTTTTATTACCCTTTTATTACCCTACTATCCCTATACTAGTAGCGTACGCAGATGACATTGATCTCGTTGGAGACTCCATCCTATCCACAAAAGCCATTTTCAGCAAGGTGGAAGGAGAAGAAACAACAAGTGAAGTAGGGCTGAGGATTAATGAAGAGAAGACGAAATATATGTGTATAAATAGAACGACACAAAGAGACAGGATAGGACAAAATGTGACGGTCAACACCTTCAATTTCGAAAGACTACAACGTTTTAAGTATCTGGGGGCCGTAATCACAGCTGACAACGATGTTACTGAAGAATAAGACAGAATCCAATCAGAAAATCGATGTCTATTCGCACTGGATAAGCTTATAAAATCAAAAAATCTTACAAGAAGTTTTAAGATCAAAATCTATAAATCCATCGTCAGACCTGTACTAACATATGGATGCGAAACATGGACCATGAAAAAATCAAACGAAGAAAAGCTCAGACGTTTTGAACGAAAAATACTTTCGGACCTCACCACGACATTAACACAAACCAGTATAGCATCAGAACCAACATCCAAGCAGATCTCCGAGAAATGAACATCCCATTTGACCCTAGGTTGATGGAAGACCGAACAAATTGAAAGAAAGTTGTACAGTCAGCCAGGACCCACCCAGGGTTGTAGCGCTACGTGATGATGAATATAATAATAAAGGGAAATATCTACTATAAAAACTGTTGGGTAAAAAACTAAAAAAAGTAAAATGTTTGGCTCGTTAGTACAAACAACTTCCAAGATATTCACGAACATAATGGAGTATTATTTTAAAGTTAAACTGAGGCTTATTCCCAATCAAAATAGTAAATTGTATAATTGAGAAATAAAATCCGATATAGAAACCTTGCAGGAACCTGAAAATGAAAAATTACTACTCAGAATAATTATACAAAGACACTTCCAAAGGTGCACTAGTCTCAGAACACAAGGACCATGCAATCAAAGAGGCAGAACCAGTCATTTTATGAGCAGAAATAGAAAAGGCCCTCAGCCATATGAGAAACAAAACAACACAAAAACAACATAAAATAATAATAATCGCAAATCTACTAAGATCTAAATTGAAGTTAGAGGGTCGTAATATAATAGAACAAGTAATGAAGTTTAAATATGTAGGCATCACTCAATCTAGTGTACGGAAAGTTCAAAACAGAAGTGGAAAACCAAGTTAATGAAGCAAACAAGAAATGAAAAGCAGAATTTACAAAGAGTCATCATCAGACTTATAATGACATATGCACAGAGAGAACAGCAGAGATGAAAAATATAAAAAAATCGAAAATATTCTTAGAAAAAATTTAAGAAATTTCAACGTTTACGGGCCCTACAATGTTATGTATGTTTTGGCACTGAGTGATAAACGTATTTTTGATTTTATTTTGTTTTTCTTATATGACTCTAAAATTAAGTTATAGAATGACTAGATTAGGCTTGTAACTTTGTAACCTTAAATGTATTTCCTTTTGATTGCTTATATGCCTACCTTACCGTGTGGGGTGGGTATATTCTTCTTCTTCATGTACCATCTCCTCTAAGAAGGTTGGCAACCATCACCGCAATTCGCACTTTCGATACCGCTGCTCTAAAGAGATCAGCAGAAGTGCAATTAAACCAAGATCTCAAATTGTTTAACCAGGAGATGCGTCTTCTTCCGCGACTCCTTCTACCCTGTATTCTTCCTTGCATTATTAATTGTAACAAGTTATAACGCTCGCCCCTCATAACATGTCCCAGATATTGTAGTTTTCTGACTTTAACTGTATTTAAAACCTCTTTATCTCTTCCCATTCTTCTCAACACCTCGATGTTCGTGACTCTATCCACCCAACTTATTCTTAATATTCTTCTGTAGGCCCATAACTCGAAGGCTTCTAATCTGTCCGAAACATCCTTCTTTAATGTCCAAGCCTCCAACCCATAGAATAATACGGAGAACACGTAGCATCTCAGAAGTCTTATCTTTAAAGAAATTGTAATGTCCCTGCTACAGAGTACTTTTTTCAGTTTGTTGAAAGCATTTATTGCCTGTCCTATTCTTGCTTTAATCTCTTATGTGTACTCATTAGTTTCATTAATTATTGTACCCAAATATTTATATTTTTCAACCTTTTTAATTTGTTCTCCATGTATTGTTATGCTTTCTTGGCGCTGCTGAACTTTTGTGATTACCATAAATTGTGTCTTTTTTGTGTTTAGGGACAATCCGTTTTCTTGGCTGACTTCTACCACTCTGTCAACCATTTGTTGTAAATCTTCAAGACATTCGGCTAATAAAATAGTGTCGTCGGCAAACCGTATATTATTGATTGGTCGGCCATTTACTTTTATTCCCGTGGTTAGGTCTTCTAGTGCTTCCTGGATTATTTCCTCTGAATACAAATTGAACAAAGTAGGAGACAGGACACAGCCCTGTCTGACGCCCCTCTCAATCTGTATTTCATTTGAAAAGGCGTTGTTCTCTTTTACCACAGCGATCTGATTATAATAGATAGCACTAATGATCCTGATGTCCCTCATATCTAAGTTTTTCTTTTCAAGTAATTCGATAAGGCGGTTATGTCTGACCTTATCGAAGGCTTTGTTGTAATCCAAGAAACACATATATACTGGCTGATTAACATCCATGCACCTTTGCACAAGTACATTTACAGCGAACAGGGCTTCCCTCGTTCCCATTGCATTTCTAAATATAGGGGGGTATATAGGTAATCAATAATTATTAAAAAATGCTAAGAAAAACCCTTGGATGAGAAAAGTGTGACCCTTGTCCTTATCCCAAAATGTATATTAACCCTTAAGTACTAACATCTTAAATCAATGGCGCAAACACTAACTAACCGCCTGACAGACGGGTTTCACATTTTACTGGTTATTTTTCTTTTGTTAAATATTATAATGCAAAAAAAATATTTCGATGACTTACTGAAAGTATTAGTTATCTAAAAAACACAGTAATTGATCTAGTTTTTCTGTATTTATTAAAATACAAAACATTATAACAAGAATGGAAGGATTGTCTGTGCGACTTTTTATTCCTGAAAAAAAGTGTGATAAAAATGAAACAAATTAAAGAATCTTGATAAAAATTTATAATCGAGTTAAACAAAGAGTAATAAACATGAAAATAAAAAAATTTTTAAAAAATATTAAAACAAAAAAAAACTGACAGGCACTAAAATTTGTACAGTGTAGCAATGGTAGTCAGTGGCAACCTTTTTTTTATCACAAATTGATCCCACTTCGCTTACGTCGTCTTCTACCTCATCAAGTCATTTCAAAAGAGTTTCCTCATAGTCTTTATCCCCTTATTTGAACTTTTTGACGAACTGGGGCACATTATGTTTAATGACGAACTGGGCACAAACACTAACACCCCGTCTATTAGACGGAAATCACACTTTGAGTCTAAATATCTTTCGAATAACAACCTGCAACAAATTGCCGAATTCAATGCTAGTAAATAACAACATAACTTGAAAAGTCATAAACGGATGACCTTCAAATTTTTCTAGGAATGGAAATATCCCACTTTCAACAAACGATGCCGTCTGAGAGACGGTGTGTTAGTACTTAAGGGTTAAGATTAATTTAACAAAAAATCACTTTGAAAAAAAATATTTATTACATCTATTCTTAACAAAAAGGTCGGTCAGGCTTAGATAACCTTAACATACACTGAGGTACAAAAAATCGATCCACTGAAAATTTGGCCATTTTTGATGTCTCGAATTTCCTAAACCTGTCGTCCGATTTAAGTGATTTTTTTACCATGTTAAAGCCTTATTCATTATCAATATCGCTCAGAGGTGTAACCAGGATGATTCTAAGGGGTGGTTACTTCTACATGATGGTCTGTGGGGGGTATGGAATAGTAATGGTGTTAAGCTTAAAGAGCTCAAAGTACATACAAATGGGGAGGTTATAGCCCCCAAACACCGCCCCTGGTTACGCCTATGATATCGCTATGATAATATGGTTGCTAGACAGGTAAACTGTCATTGTTGTATACCGGGTGTACGAATCAAACTGTGTTTGTTTTTCTCAAAGTTCACATCACCCTGTGGGCTATTCTTGAGTTTATAAAATACTGAAATTAAAAACCCACTATCGCCTCAGGTTTTCTTAACATTCTGTGTTTAGATTAATTCGCAAAAAAGTTACGTACTTTAACAACTGGCCATGTTCCTCATGAGTACAGGGTGTTTCAAAATAAGTGCGGCAAATTTTAAGGGGTAATTTTATATGTCCCCAAACGCTTCGTTTCCGAGATACGGGATGTTCAATTTTTTTTACAAACTGACGATTTATTTATTGCTTTAAAACCAGTTGAGATATGCAAATCAAATTTGGTGGGTTTTAAGACGTAGTTATTGCACATTTTTTGACATACAAATAAGAATTTAATATTCACCATTAGCGCGCCAACGGTTATTATGACTGATCATATTACCCGTATGCAGGACAATGGTAAATATAAAATTCTTAATTGTGTGTCAAAAAATGTGCAATAACTACCTCTTAAAACCCACCAAATCTGATTTGCATATCTTAACTGGTTTTAAAGCAATAAACAGTCAATTTGTAAAAAAATTGAACATCCCGTATCTCGAAAACGAAGCGTTTACGGACATATGATTAAAAAGCAAACTGTCATTATTTTCTCATGTAAAATTACCCCATAAATTGTGTCGCACTTATTTAGAAACACCCTGTACTGATGACGAACATGGTCAGTCGTTAAAATACCTAACTTTTTTGTTATTCAACATAAGCGAATTAATCTAAAAACAGAATGTCAATAAAACCTGAGGCTATAGGCGGTTTTTAATTCCAGTATTTTATAAATGCTAGAATAGTCCACATGGTGATGCGAACAAAAAAAAAACAGTTTTATTCGTACACCCGATATACAATGACAGTTTACCTGTCTAGCAACAATATTATTACTGCGATACTGTTTATGAATAAGGCTATAAAATGGTAAAAAAATCACTTAAATCGGACAACAGGTTTAGGAAATTCGGGATATCAAAAATGACCAAATTTTCAGTGGATCATTTTTTTTTTCACCCGCGTGTAGATAACTAATTAGATAACTTAAATAAGATATATTATGTTTATGTATGTACTACTTACTTTGTTTCTGGCCGCATGGTCTAATCCTAAACGTAGAATGGAACGATCATATGAACCGGATGACACTAAATAGAGTAGTAAAGACGGCTAGAGACCTTTCCCTAAATGGAAGACGATCAATGGAAAGATCACGAAAACGATGGAATAGCTTACTGGAGACACGTTGGAAAAGAAAAGTGTCATGTGTACATAAAAAGAAGAAGGAAAATACAATTGAGTGATTTTTGAGATGTGCCAGTAATGCCGCCGGTAAGTGATATGGTATTTGAAAAAAACCTAATTTTATACATAGGCCATAGGCAGATTATATTAGTGGTCAAGACAATATAATTTCTAGCAGAAAACACGAACGAGTACATTGACAACAACTCGGTCAATAAAAAAGAATAAATATATCATTTCCTTATGGCATTTTTATTGCAAATGTTTCGTGAGCAACATATACAAATACGGCATATATGTCAATTTTTCCACACTATAAAATATCAAAACCACCATTACTGTCATGGATTACATATTTGAAATATCACTACACGTAGCCAAATCGTCGTTCGCATTTGTAAACGCCCTTTTCGAAGACCCACTTAAGGGTGTCAAGACCGCATCTGGAAAAAGCACACGTTCTCGACCATACGTTTTTCATCAATGTGGAAAGTAAATAAGATTGGTGTAGATTTCCACTTGTTGGCCGTTTTAGTAGCAATTTTGCGGTTTTCGCAAGTGGATTTAATTATCACAAATAGTCCATTCTTTCACGGTTTTTGCTCTAAATTTTAAAGAACCGCTTGGATTGACATGGAATTTGGCATACGTATAGCTTACATGTCAAAGAAAAAAAGTGATATTGTGCCGATGTGTGCTTTTGCCCTGGGGGTGACCTTCACCCCCTCTTGGGGGTGAAAAAATATATGTCCAAAATAAGTCCGGAAATGGGTAAACTGACTAATTTTAAGTAACTTTTGTTCTATAGAGCTTTTTCGCCAAATCAACACTTTTCGAGTTATTTGCGAGTGAATATGTTCATTTTTCAACAAAATAACCACATTTTTAGACGCTTTTTCGCAAATAACTCAAAAAGTAAGTATTTTGTCGAAAAAAACAGCAAAAATATAGCTTCTAAAAAAAGTAAAAAAAATGGTGTACGCTTTAGGTCTCTGGATCTCATAGAACCGGAGTTATAGCCAAAGAAAAATAGATTCATATTCACCAAATTTCAAATAGAATATTTCGACGTGAAATATCCAAAAAATTAAGCACTTTTTGGGAAAACCCATTATAACTTTTTTATAGTGTTTAAAAAAGCTTTTTTTTTTATTTTTACAAAAAGTTTCTAGCATTAAAGTTAAGCAAGTTACGCTCAAAATAAAGTTGGTCCCTTTTGTTTAAAAAAAAAAAAAATCGGGAAGATCACCCTCTAATTAGCAACTTAAATGAAATTAATCGTTACCGCTCCACAAATTATTTTGCTTATGTTGTGTTTATATGATCTGTAAGTTTCATCGATTCAAAATGCTTATATTTGAAAAAATTTGGTTTCAAAATAAAATTTTTAAAAATTTAAATTTTGAAACATATGCTTTTTTTCAAAATAACTTAAAAATTGTTAGAGATACCAAAAATCTCGAAAAACAAAAAAAGTCAGATTTGCTTTTCTGAATGTCATGTATTTTTTTGTTTTTCTGTTAGACAAAAATTGATTAAGATTTGGTGTTTCTAAATTTGCATACATTCGTGATCAGTGACTCGTTCAACCCCTTTTAACTACAGCCGTTTCAATAATAAGGACTTTGAACCGATGAAACTTACAGATCATATAAACAATATATACACGAGTCAAGAAACTTGTGAAGTCGTAACGATTAACTTCAATTAAGATATTTTAGGGGGTGATTTTCTCGATTTTTTTACCAAAACCAAAAGGGACTAACTTTATTTTGAGCGTAACTTGTTTAATTTTGATGCTAGAAATTTTTTTTGTAAAACAAAAATGAAGGTTTTTTTAAGCACTTTAAATAAGTTGTAATGAGTTTTCCCCGAAATGTGCTTCATTTTTGGTTATTTCACGTTAAAGTATTCCATTTGGAATTTGACGAATATGAACCTATTTTTTATTAGCTATAACTCTGCTTCTACTAGCTGTAGAGACGTGATATATACACCATTTTTTAAAAAAAATTACAGGCTATATTTTCGCTAAGAATGTTTTTTCGACAAAATACTTACTATTTGAGTTATTTGCGAAAAACCGTCTAAAAGCGTGGTTATCTTGTTGAAAAAATGAACATATTCACTGCCAAATAACTCGAAAAGTATTGACTTAGTGAAAAAACTCTATGGAACAAAAGTTACTTAAAATTAGGCAGTTTATCCATTTCCTGACTTTCTTTGGACGAATATTTTTTCACCCTCAAGAGGGGGTGAAAACCACCCCCAGGGCAAAAGCACATATCTGCACAATATCACTTTTTTTCTTTGACTTCTTAGCTATGTGTATGCCAAATTTCATGTCAATCCAAGCGGTTCTTTAAAATTTAGAGATTTTGCAATATTCTACCGTTAAAGAACGGACTAAAACGAGGAAAACCTTTCGTGAAGAATAAAATCAAATTGGCGCTATTGCAAACCCACATTTATTATGCGACAATAATTATTTAAAAAACGTCCATCTTTGTAAAAAAAAGTTTGTTAATTTAATTATTCTAAGCAGAATTAAAGAAAAACATTCGTTGCCAGAATATATCATAACTGACCATTTTTTTAAACAAACTGAAAATTCTCAAATGCAGAATTCACCATTATAATAAAAATTAAAATGGTAAATAGTTATTTAAATCTGAAACTTTTCTTGTTGAAAGTTCTTTCTGGTACATCCTTAATCTGCGACTTTTACAATTTATAAGACAGCAAACGACGAATATATATAGAAAACAAAAAGGATTCTACTATATGCAATCACATTCCGTTTTTATTCGTCTGGAGACGGGCAGAAAGAAACTTCCTAGTACTCAAATCTGAGTAAAGATAGAAAAGTAAAAGATGGTTTTGCTTGCTTTCGATTCAGAGGGATGCTCACTCGCTAGACACCTAGCTGAATCGAAAATTAGCTAGCCCATCTATTTAGCTAATTTTAGCCCATCTTTTTTTCGTCGTCTGCTGTCTTATAAATTGTAAAAGTCGCAGATTAGGTATGTACCAGAAAAAACTTTCAACAAGAAAATTTTCAGATTTAAATAACTATTTACCATTTTAATTTTTATTATAATGGTGAACTCTGCATCTGAGACTTTTCAGTTTGTTAAAGAGATATCGCTGGATTGCGTCCCAAAGGGGATTTCAATGATCTTTGAAATTTCCCTTAAATAGATGGGCTAGCTGGTTTTCGATTAAGAGGTGTGCACGCTAGCGCTGTTGAGGAAACCTGCAATGGCAGAAACAGCTGTCCAGTGATTGTGCATCCCTCTGAATCGAAAGCAAGCAAAACCATCTTTAACTTGACCAATTTTTCTTTTAGTGAGTATCACTCTATGATCTCAATTTGGAACTTTGTTACAACCATCAGATATCAAAATTTTCATTCCCAACGTCCTTTGTTGACGTTTTTGATTATTTATTTCATCCATGATTAAATTGAAGAGCATAGGACTCAATGAGTCTCTCTATCTTATTTCGATGCCTATGTCTATGGGTTCTGTAAGTTGCCCATCTATCCTGACTTCCATTTTGTTGTTTTGGTAGATATTTTTAATAGTTTTTATGATATCTAGTGGGACTTCTCTATTATACAGAAGATGGATTACATCTTTGAGTCTAACTCTGTCAAATGCTTTCTTCAAGTCAATCAGACCTAAAAATGCTGGTCTATTAGACTCGATTTATCAGTAATTTGCTTTATGACGAATATTGCATATTAACATGATCTTCCAGTACGAAAACCTTGTTGTTCATCTGCTAAACTTATCCTGTGATTAATTAGTTCTTGTAGAATTTTAGTTATAAGTTTTAGGGTAGTATTTAACAAATTTTTACCTATGTAGTTTTCAACTGCTTTTTATCTTCTTTTTTGAATAGTAGAATTATATCGCTTGTTCTCCATTCTTCGGGTATTAAAATAGTAAATTGATATGACAAATTAAATAATTTTAATGGTAGGGGAGCCCAAGCGGGGATTTTTGCAGTTACTCGAGCGCATCAGATTATCATATGGGGAGAAACCTGGTACCCTGCAGATTTACTTCTACCATATATTGGCTCTTAACACAGGCAAGTTCGTTAAGGGGGCCCGAAAAAAAATCTACCCTTAAAAATACTCAGTCGACCACAAACCTCCAAGCAAGGCGGTCGCATTCAGTCCAGTATATTTTAAAACATTTTATATTGTAAACGTTAATTTCGATTTGTGCACAAAATGTGATTATTTAAATGTGATTTTAATTACCTACATGTTTTAATATCAGTTATTTGAACGTCTCCGTAAACTTGTTCTAATAAACAAATTCAGTTTTTATTTGTAATTACATTTTTACATTTTAACAGTAAATAAGTGTTTTGGAATCGAGCTAGTTATCAGAAGGCAATTAGTGATAATAACTGAAGAAAATATTCAACAAGTTCATACCAGTGGAGTGGAGTTAAAAAGGGATATCAAATGAAATGGTGTGCCAGCTCATCAATCCGGATATCAGGTGAATAACAATATGTCTTATCAACCATATTTTTTTCCTACGTCAATGTCACAGTCCCAAACGGGTTACCTTGATCAAAACCTACAGGCCATATATCAGCAAATGCCAGGCTCATCTACTCAAATGCAACCAATTTTTCACAACCCACAATATTTTTCACAACCAAATCCTTTACCTCTCCCCCCACACTTAGTATATCAAAATTCACAAAATCCACAGGTAGTCCAACACATGAATGAACAAGCAGCTCCTAACTCTGAATCTGAAGATAAATGGGAGACAGTAACAAATAACAAGAGAATAAGAAGTCCCGAAGTGGAAATATTCAGGAAACAAACAAAATTAAGTGATTATTGGCTGCAAAAGCCACTAGAAACAAAAAACTCGTATAGTATACTTACAGAAGAAAACGAAGAAAGCAAAGACGAAGCAAAAGATCAAGAATACGATACAAAACATGTACCCAAGCCCCCACCGATAACCATCTATAATGTAGGTGTTGTCCAACACATTCATGACCTACTTAAACAAACCACAGGAGATAAATACACGATTAAAACCATTAGTTATGAAACAGTAAAAGTTAAGTCCTTGAGGCCGAACATTTTAAAACACTGATCACTGAATTTGATAAAAGAAATACACAATACCATACTTTTAGGTCAAAAAGCGAAAAAACATTCAGGTTTGTCATAAAAGGACTGCATCATGGTACAGATACTGATCACATAAAGGCAAATCTAGCAGCACAAGGACACGAAGCAGTGAACATTCACAATATAAAACATTATGTATCAAAAACCCCCTTGCCAATGTTTTTCATTGATATCGTATCGAAGGAAAACAACAAAGAAGTTTATAAAATAGAAAAATGAGGAAACAATATCATCAAATGCGAACCTCCTCGTACGAAAAGAACAATCCCCCAGTGTACAAGATGCCAAGACTACGGACACACCAAAACATACTGCCGCAAAGTACACAGATGCGTAAAATGTACAGGTAATCACGAAACAAAAGATTGTCCTCGAAAATCACGTGATGACAAAGTAAAATGTGTCAATTGTAACGGTGACCACCCGGCTAACTATAGAGGATGCCAAGTTCACATTCAACTACAGCAGAAGCTATATCCTACACTAAGAGAGAAAAGAATTATGCAACCACATATCCAAACAAATAATACTCAACAAATACGACCTGCTCAAATAGTCAACAAAAATCAACCACAGTGTAGCTATAACAACCAAACAATACCAGGACCTAACCAACCTAATAACAACTTAACCAAGCTGGAAGAAATGATGCAAAAACTCATGGAGCAAATGGGCACAATGCTCAATTTGCTTACTACTGTCATCAATAAGATCGCTTAATGGCTTCACAGCTAAAATATAAAATAGTAGTCTGGAACGAAAATGGCCTTTATCAACGGGCCAAAGAACTCAAAATATTCATATTTAATCAAAATATTGATATATTATTAATTTCCGAGGCTCACTTTATAGCCCAATAAATGACCGTTTTGGAGTGTAATTTCCAGGGGCAACTCCAAATTGCATGAAAATTTGGATTTAGGTTCTACTTACCCTCCACTTCAAAGTTGAATTTGTGCCGTTGGTTGCTTTTACTTGGGGGGTGATATTTACCCCTTCTCGGAGAGCGAAAAACGCGTGTTTAAAATAAGGCCGGAAATGGATAAATTGACTTATTTTAAGCACCTTTTGTTCCATAAAGTTTTTTACGTAAGTCAATACTTTTCGAGTTATTCGCGATTTAAAATGTTGATTTTTCGACAAAAAAACTACGTTTTCAGACCGTTTTTCCCAAATAACTCAAAAAGTAAATATTTTATCGAAAAAAATATTTTTAGCAGTATGTACCAGTAAAGTCTACAAATTGAGTAGAAGCAAAGTTGTAGCTCATGAAAAATACGTTCTTATTCGTCTGATTCCAAATCTAATAATTCAACTCGAAATCACCGAAAATTTAAGCACTTTCCGGGAAAAGCTTATTAACATTTTTAAAGTATCGAAAAAAAGCTTATTATTCGTTTTTTACAAAAGTTTACAGCATTAAAAATAAACGAGTTACACTTAAAAAAAAGTTGGTCCCTTTTTTTTGGTAAAAAAATCGTGAAAACCTCCCTCTATTTAGCACCTTAATGAAATTAGTCGTTTGGCTTTACCATCTATTTTAACTGTATGTGTATTGTTTATATGATCTGTAAGTTTGATTGGTTTGAAGTGCTTATTTTTAAAAACATTTGGTTTTATAGTAAAAAAAAATTTTTCTTAAAATTTTTGAAAAATTTCATTTTTTCAAAATAACTTAAAAAGTATTAGTGACAAGAAAAATCTTAAAGAGTAAGAAATGTAGGTTTTGCTATTATAAATATGCTAGTTTCATTTTGTTTCTCCGTAAGACAAAAATTGATTAAGATATGGCTGTTCAAAATTTGCATACACTCGTAATTAGTGACCCATTCAATCTTTCTCAATTATAACTCTTTAAAAAATAAACACTTTAAACCGGTGAGACTGACAGATCATATAAAAAATAGATAGGTAAGTAAATTGTTTGTAAAGCGCTAGCGATTAATTTCATCTGGGGAGCTAAACACAGCGAGATTTTCATGATTTTTTACAAAAAAAAGAGGGCCAACTTTATTTTGAGCGTAACTCGCTTATTTTTAATACTAAAACTTTTGTTAACAATTAAAACAAAGCTTTTATAAACACTTTAAAAAAGTTTAAATGGGTTTTTCCCGAAAAGTGCTCAATTTTTCGGTGATTTCATCTTGAAATATTCGATTTGGAATTAGACGAATAAGAACGTATTTTTCATGAGCTACAACTTTGTTTTTATTTAATTGATAGACTTTACTGACACACCATTTTTTGTTGGGTTTTTTATAAGCTACACTTTTGCTAAGGGTATTTTTTTCGATAAAATATTTACTTTTTGAGTTATTTGCAAAAAACCGTCTGAAAACGTAGTTTTGTGTCGAAAAATCAACATTTTCAATGGCAAATAACTCGAAAAGTATTGACTTACGTAAAAAACTCTATAGAACAAAAGTTGCTTAAAATCAGTCAATTTATCCATTTCCGGTCTTATCTTGAACGTATGTTTTTTCACCCCCGAGAAGGGGTGATTGTCACCCCCCAAGTAAAAGCAACCAACGGTACAATTTCAACTTTGAAGTGGATAGTAAATAGAACCTAAATCCAAATTTTCATGCAATTCGGAGTTGCCCCTGAAAATTACACGGTATCGCCGAATTTCCCGTTTATTTACTGGGCTATTACAGAAAAACACTACTATAGTACATGTGGATTCCCAACTACAAGTTGTATTATACAAATCACCCAGACGGTAGAGCTCACGGTGGAAGCGCCATGATTATACGTGATGCTATTAAACACTCCGAAATGGAAAAATATAACAAAGACTACCTGCAAGCAACCAGCTTAACAATTGAAGCACACGGCCCAATAACAATATCTGCCTTATAGTGCCCACCTAAACATGTCGTTAAAAAATAACATTTCCTAGAATATTTTAACACTCTAGGAAACAAATTCATTGCAGTTGGAGATTATAATTCAAAAAATCCGATGTGGGGTTCTAGACTAACAACACCAAGAAGCAGAGAATTAGCTAAAGCAATGGCAGAAAATAACCTGCAACAAATTTCTACGGGCGAACCAACTTATTGGCCGTCTGATTTAAACAAAATACCTGATGTCGTTGACTTCTGCGTCACAAAAGGTATCGATAGCAAAAAATGTAAAGCTGAATCATGCTTTGATTTGTCATCAGACCACTCACCGTTTATAATAACAATCTTCGAAAAAAATATTAAACA
Organism: Diabrotica virgifera virgifera; assembly: GCF_917563875.1. NCBI lineage: Eukaryota > Metazoa > Arthropoda > Insecta > Coleoptera > Chrysomelidae > Diabrotica > Diabrotica virgifera. Next base: position 74,218,805 of record NC_065448.1, read on the forward strand.
AAGTACATCAACCAACTTTGCATAACACCAAGACTAACTGGTCACAATTTAGAGAAAAACTAGACAGCCTGATATCACTAAATCTGTCCTTGAAAAATGAACTCCAACTAGAATCTAACAAAAATACCTAACAAAAAGCATACAAATTACTGCATGGTACGCGACTCCCAGCTACGAACCATCTCCAAACAGAAATAATGTGTTTTCCACAATTAAACAAAAATTTTTAGAAAAACGACAATTACGTAAAAATTGGCAACAGTCAAGAACGGCAGAAAATAAGAAAACACTTAACAAAGCAACAAAGGAATTAAAGGATCTAATCCAAGAAGAAGAAAACCATGGAATACAAGAATATTTAGAAAATTTAACACCAACTGAAGCTACAGATTATTCACTCTGAAAAGCCACGAAAAAACTCAAACGGCCCCAACAGCATAACCCACCAATCAAAGATGAGGCAAACACCTGGGCTAGGAACGACAAAGAAGAAGCTGATATTTTGGCAAGCACCTTCAAAAAGTATTCACGCCATACCCTTCTACAATATCTACAGAGGAAGAAACAGAACTAACCAGATTCCTAACAGCACCGTTTCAAATGGATCTGCCCCACACGAAATTTACAGTCAACCAAGTAAAACAAACAATAATAGATGAAATCAACATCAAAAAAGCCCCTGGATTTGACCTAATCTCTGTCAAGATTCTAAAAAAAGTCTCGGATAAGTGCATAAAACTAATCACCTTTATATTTAATGCAATTCTGCGCAAACTACTTTCCTAGTTCATGGAAAGTGGCACAAATCCTAATGATCCTTAAACCCGGAAAAATACCGGAAAATGCATCTTCATACCGGCCTATAAGCCTTTTGCCTATGATTAGCAAAGTCTTTGAAAAAATGTACGTAAAAAGGTTGAAAACGATAATAGATGAAAATAAAATAATTCCAGAACATCAATTCGGTTTCCGAGACAAACACGGAACCATAGAACAAGTGCATAGGCTAGTCAACCAAATAAACAAGGATTTTAACGCCGAAAGCTACTGTTCTACTGCTTTCCTTGACATATCTCAGTCTTTTGACAAGGTATGGCACATAGGGCTACAAATAAAATTAAAAAAGCTCTTACCCTATCCTCACTTCCAGGTCTTAAAATCCTACATAGAAAATAGACACTTCCTTGTGAAGCACGGTAACGAGCACACTAAGATATATCCTATTCACTCAGGCATCCCACAAGGCAGCGTTCTCGGCCCAATTCTATATCTTTTATACACAGCGGACATTCCAACATCTGGTACAACTACAGTTACAACGTATGCAGATGACACTGCTATCCTGGCATCCCACACAGATCCAACAACAGCATCAAGGAAGCTTCAATCAAACCTAAATAGAATTCAGCAATGGATGAAAGTATGGCGCATCAAATCTAATGGAACTAGATCATTGCATGTAACATTCACGCTACGCAGAGAAACATGCCCCCCTGTATATATTGATAATTGTCTAATTCCTCAATCCGAGGACGCTAAATATCTTGGCATGTACTTGGACCGCCGCGCCGTCTAACTTGGAAAAACATATTTTTATTAAACGAAAACAGCTTGGACTTAAAATGGGAAATATGTATTGGCTCATTGGACGCAATTCCAAACTATCTTTGGATAACAAAATTTTACTCTACAAGTCCATCCTCAAGCCCATATGGACTTATGGGATTCAGCTATGGGGCACTGCTAGCGTCTCCAATACAAACATCTTACAGAGATTTCAAAACAAGGTGCTGCGTGCCATAGTCAATGCGCCGTACTATGTATCCAACGAGGTGATTCAACACGACATCCCCCTAGAATCCGTGAAAGAAGCCATACAACGTTTTAGTGTTAAATACTGTGAACGAGTGTTAGTGCATCCTAATGCGCTTGCCAGACAATTAAATGTGCGGGACGTCTTTGAAGTGCGTAGACTAAAACAGCAACTGCCGTCTGACTTGACCAACTGAATGTAATCAAAAGTGTATTCAGACTGATAAAATTTTAGTTTTAGAATTATTGTAAAGAGGTTACTTACTGGAGTAACTCTCTACATGTCTGTATTTTTTTACCATAACAAATGCTTAATGCCCAATGGGCAGATTGTTGTACTCGATGGAGTTAATAAAAAAAAATACTCGAAATTGTCAAATTAAGATATGGTACGTTAAGTATATGCAAAAGAGTGTATATTTCAAAAATCTGACGATTTGAGTGTAATCTGAGCGTATCTGACGTAAGGAAATGGGTGAGTCAAAAAGTTTCACAAAAAAAGCGAATATTTAGAGAAATGAACATCAGATCGAAAAACTAAAAAATACGTCTTCAATATTTTTCAAAAATCTATCGAATGGTACTAAACATGACCCCCATGGAGAGGGGTGGGGGAAAATTGAAAATGTTAAATACAAACCCTGCGATATTTCGCAAAATGAACAGCAGATCGAAAAACTGCAAAATACACTTTCAAAATGTTTTTTAAAAATCTATCGAATGGTATCAAATACGACCCTTCGCGGAGGTGGAGTGGGGGGTTTCTTTGAAATCTTAAGTGGGACCGTCAAATTTTTATTGCAGATTTGGTTTTTTCACGTAAAAATAAGCAACTTTTATTCGAGACATTTTTTCGAATTATTGATAGATGGCGCTATAATCGGACAAAACGATTGTTGGAAATGGAAAATAAAACTAAAAAATGGAAAGTCCCCACTAAAATGAAAATATACTTAACTTTTTTTGGTTTTAGGATCTAATAATCACAACCCAATAACGCTCGAGTGACTGCAAATTTAGCATACTTTGCTCCCTTACCATAAGTATTAATTTGTAAAATTAAAATAATAATTCTTATGATTTATGCGTTTTATTCACTTCGTAATGATTTTTTGGTCGGCACTGTAATATTATGCAAGTTATACACCGCATCCCTCGGTAGAGCACAAGCGATAAGTAGCAAAAACGCGACGGTAGACGGCATACCGACATAAGACAGTAGCACCTAATTTTCTTTCATTATTAATGCTCTAATTTAGTTTTATCCTTTATTTCGTTAACTTTTGTCAAGTGTAATAAAAACATAACTACTTTCCGAATCGACGCCAAAAATACTAAAAATAACGATAGCGAAGGTATTCCAAAATACTTTGTTGAAACGTACATTTAGCCACCCGCAAACTTTTGAAGTGTGTAATTAAAACGGAACGATCTAATACATTTTGTGCCCTAAAACCATCAGACAAATAAAATGATCTTGTTAAAAGACTGCAATGCCGTAAAAATCGCAAGTGAAGCACAACAGCGTCAGCTATTAGGTAACAAGAGAAACGAATAGTTGTCTTTCCCATTTAGGTGAGGTCAACGACGGCATTACCAACTTCTTTCGAGTTTTATAGCATGAAGCTACATTAGGAAAATTGTGTTTGCTCAGGTACAGAATTGATTTTCCCCCAGCTGTTTGTTAGGTGACGCATCATTAGTAATTGCGTGAGAACGTTACATGAAAACAAAGACCATTAAAACCAAAATAGGATAAAAATTGAAGGGTAATATTAGATCCATGTTAATATTTCAGATGTCAGACAACTTGCTACGCATATTTGTTAAGGTTATTTTTGAAGGATATACAGAGCGGTTCAAAATATTACCGTTTACGAATTCCTAGTTAGACCTAATAAATATTAATTCGGACCTTACTGAAGCTTTTTTTAAAATAAACCTCTTGACACCTTTTTATCTCCTTCTTCAGCCTATTTGCATCCACTGCTGGACAAATGCCTCCCCACGAGTTCTGAATTCTTTTCTGTTTTGTGCTATTTGGTGCCAGTAGTCCAGTCGGGTTAGACGAATAACAGGCCTAACCTTGCATTAGGAGCTGCCCCAAATTTTATTTTTCTAGTCTTTAGTGGCGATCAGTAGTAGTGTAAATTTAAAATCTCGACTGAATTCCACCGTTGCGTTAGACGTCAACTTGATTTTAAACTAGAAACGTTTTTGCGCAATATCTCCGCCATCTTCAACTTTTTGACAAAAAATATAAGAACCAAAATTGTTGAAAATATGATTTTTTATAACTTCTATCCGTAAATTTTTTCATACGATTGATAATTTTTGAGTTATGACGGAAAATAGTGACAATTAGAGCATAATTATTGAATTATCTAGTTTATTATTAGTTTTACGACAAAAATGTTCCTATATAAAAATAGAGAGAATTAAATTCTACACAATTTTGATCTCCCTCATTTTTTTGCTAAAATTAATATTTAAGGTAGTACGCATGCGGTAATGGCGCGAGCTTAAGATCCGATTGATTTTATAGGAATTGTTTTTGTTCAATATCTACGCCATTTTCAACTAAAATTGTTCCAAATATGATTTCCTACAATTTCTTTTTAACAATTTTTTTCATGCTTTTGATATTTTCCGAGTTAAGTGGGAAAATAGTAAAAAGTGGTGGGGGAGCATAATTATTGAATTGAATCTTGTTTCCGAGCTGCGCCAAAGTATACAATTCTTTCCTTTAGGGGAGATCAATAGTAGTGTAAATTTAAAATCTCAACTGAATTCTGCGGTTGCATAAGCCACCATATTGATTTTAAAGGAGAACCGTTGTTAACCTTAATATCTCCGCCATTTTCAACTTTTCGACAAAAACGATAAGAACTAAAATTGTTGGAAATGCAATTACATGCCTACTTTTTTGCACAATTTTTTTATGCGATCAATATTCTCCGAGTTAATGGAAAAATAGTGGAAGCGGAGGGGAAGCATAATTATTGAATCATGGACAAAATCATAGAAAACATTAAAGGTACTGGAAAAGGATATAAGATGGCGGAAAAACAAATAAAAATCCTCTGTTATGCTGACGACGCAATCTTAATCTCCGATAACGAGGATAACCTACAGCGAATGGCACAAACTTTCAATACAGTGGCGAAGAACTACAACATGAAAATATCAACAGCCAAGACAAAATCCCTGGTAGTGTCAAGGGAACCCATAAGATGCAAATTAGTAATTAACAACGAACTAATTGAACAAGTCTCGAGATTCCAATATCTGGGAATCGAAATATGTAGTTATGGAGATGTTAAAGAGAGCGTCCGAAAGCAAGCAAATAAAGCCAATTACGTGTCAGGATGTCTGAGGGATATCATCTGGAGAAACAAAGATATGAGGCTGGAAGGGAAAGTACGCATATACAAATCATGTGTAAGACCGATCATGACGTACGCGATAGAAACAAGATGTGACACAGCAGAAACCAAGAGGATACTGAGAACATCAGAAATGAGAACGCTTAGGTCAATAACTGGGAAAACACTGAGAGACAGAATACCGAACGACAGAATAAGAGATCTCTGTAACATACAAGATATAGTACGGTGGGGAAGGCAGAGACGACGAGAGTGGAATCAGCATGTGACGAGAATGGACAGGGAGAGAATAGCCCGTATAGCCAGAGATTCGAAGCAAACAGGCAAGAGACCAATAGGAAGGCCCTTTAAAAGGTGGCGAGATAGCTGGCAGTCAACATCACAGCTACGAATACAAGCTCAAAATCGGTAAGGAACAGGCCAAGAGGCCTATTATAAGAAGAAGAAGAAGAAGACAATTTTTGAAACTTCCAATGAAACAACAATCAAACTAAGTACATAGAAGACATAAATAATAACTTATGTGCATTCAGTTCACTTAATTTTATTAACTAACAGGTTTTATAGGGCTTTTCACTCACAGTCATTTGTTTCGAGCTTCTGTCAAATGTCGTATAATCCGTGTATATTAATATTATACACAGATTATACACAACATATGACAGAAGCTCGAAACAAATGACAATCGATGAAAAGCCCTATTGGTTGAATTTGTCTGTCGATATTTTAAGTTTCATGTCAGCTAATATATTTTAATATTTCAACATTTTTTTTTAATTTTGGACCCTGTTGGGGGTAATTTCCCCATCCCCCCTCATAGACCCGCCACTGGTTCTCTCAAAAAAATGTAGTAAATCGTAATTGCAACAATTTCAGTCCTTATACTTTTTGTCAAAAAGTTGAAAATGGAGGAGATATTGAACAAAAACAATTAATTGCTATAAAATCAATCAGGTCTTACGCTCGCACTATTATACGTACTACCTTAAATATTGATTTTATCAAAAAATTTAAGGTGATCAAAATTGTAAAAAAAATATAATTCTCTTCATTTTTGTATAGATGCATATTTGTTGTAAAACTAATAATAAACGAGATAATTCAATAATTCAATAATTATGCTCTAACTGTTACTATTTTCCGCCCATAACTCGGAAAATATCAACCGCGCGAAAAAAGTTATAATAAACGAAATTATAGAAAATCTCATTTTCAACAATTTCAGTTTCTACACCTTTTGGCGAAAAGTTGAATTTTTTTTGTAAGCATTTATTAACAATCAGAATTACATATTCTATGAGTTAATTTGATAACAAGTACAATAACTTATATCAACTATAGTATTGTAAACTATGTATATACAGGGTGTCCAGAAACTCTACCGACAAACGAAGACAGAAGATTCTTCAGATAATTTTAAGACAATTTAACCCAATTCGCTTAGTCCGAAAATGCTTCCTAAGGGAGCTAGATCTCTTTGAAGATGGCGTCTTGTAATAAGTTTTTCTTAAATACCTCCAGAACGCCTCTATTTAGAAAAACAAAAATTGGTACGCGTATTTATCTTCTAGAGATAACTCTACTACATTGATTGCGAATTTCTAGTACCGATTATAGGCGTCCGTTTTGGGTAGGGCAACGGTTATTTTATCGCCCAACTTTTTTGTCTTTACTTTTTAAGCATTTTTGACTCTGAATTATTAAATTGTAAGGTATTCTAGTACTAAAAGGTACTCTTGCTTTAAGTCGGTAGGGTACACCGTTTTCTAGAAAAATCGATTTGAAAATTTTTCGTTTTTTGAATTTAAAAAAAATTTTCAAAAAAAAAACTATTTAGAAAGACGAAAACTGGTACATTTATTTATATTCCAGAGATAAATCGATTTCATTAATTGCGAATTTCTAGTACCGGTCATAGGCGTCCGTTTTGGGTAGGTCAACAGTTATTTTATTGCATACCTTTTTGTCTTTAATTTTTAAGCATTTTTGGCACTAGAATATTCAATTATAAGGTATTCGAGTACTAAAAGTTACTCTTGCTTCAAGTTGGTAAAATACATCGTTTCTTTTTAAAAAAAATTTTCAATTTTTTTTCAAATTTCCAGAACGAAAAACTTTCAAATCGATTTTTCTAGAAAACGGTGCGTCCTACCGACTTAAAACAAGAGTACATTTTAGTACTAGAATACCTCACGATTTAATAATCCAGTATCAAAAATGCTTAAAAGTTAAAGACAAAAAAGTTATGCGATAAAATAACCGTTGCCCTACCCAAAACGGACGCCTATGACCGGTACTAGAAATTCGCAATGAATGAAATCGATTCATTTCTGGAAAGTAAATATGCATACCAATTTTCGTTTTTCTAAATAGAAGCGTTCTGGAGGTATTTAAGAAAAACTAATTACATGACGCCATCTTCAAAGAGCTCTAGCTGCCTTAGTCTCCTGCCTTTATTTGTAGGTAGAGTTTCTGGACACCCTGTATATTGATATTGATATTGGGTAAAAACTTTTCTCGTTTAAAATCAAGATGGCGGCTAACGCAACGGTGGAATTCAGTCGAGATTTTAAATTTATACTACTATTGACCCCCCCTAAAGATAATAAAGTAAAATTTGGGGCAGCTCGTAATGCAAGGTCAAATGCAACCCATTTTGGCTTTGATGTCGTCTAGCCATCGTTTTTGTGGTCTTCCTCTACCATGACTGTGCTCGCGTGGTTTCAAATGTTCAATGTTTCTCGTCCACCTTTCAATGTGTTGTCGTGCCACGTATCCAACCCAGTTCCATTTCATTTACGCAATTCTTCCAATTACATCTTCCACCTTCGTCCTTCTTCGCACTTCCTCATTTCGTATATGTTCCCTCAGAGACACTTCTAACATAGCTCATTCGATTGCCTTCTGTGTCGTTCTCAATATATTGGGTGATACCTCTGTAAGTGTCATGGTCTTACAGAGTAAGTGCCATTACTTTTTAATGGTAACGTCTTCTTCTTCTTCTTCTTCTTCTTCTTCTTCTTCTTCTTCTTTTATTAGGACTATGTCCTGTTTCTTCTGTTACAGTCTCTGCTGTGATCAGGAGCTCCAGCTCTAGTACCATCGTTTTTTGGATCTTCCAATGGGTCGCTTGGTGTTGGACTTCTATGTCTTCGCCCATTTCGCCATACGTTCAGGGTTTATTTGATCTACGTGGTTTCTCCACATGCGTCGTCGTGCTCTTCTCCATCTCACTACGTCTTGAACGCCTAGTTCTCTCAACTAGTGTCTTCGTTTCCTACTCTATCTCTGAGTGTGATACCTCTTATGGATATTAGGGTTTTCATCTCTGTTGTTCTGATTATTTGTTTGGTCTTAGTTGTCTCGGCCCTTGTCTCAGCTGAGTTTGTCAGTACGGGTCTAACACATGTCTTATAAATGCAGACTTTGCGATCGGTGCTCATATATTTATTCCGCCAGATTATATACCTCAGAAAACCAGATATTCTCGCTGCTTTCGTTGCTTGCTGTTTTGTTTCGTGCCACAGGTGCCTGTCGCTAGATATTTCCACACCCAAGTATCTACAATCCATTATTTGTTCGATTATATGGTCATCCACTACATTTAAATCTAAGTGGATTCTTGGATATGATCATCGATTGGGTTTTCTCTGTTGATGAATGGTAATGTCAAGATCCATTATTAGACCAGCGAATTAATACTTTTGAAGTATTAATTAAAGATCTTGAAGATTGAAGACCAAACAAATTGGAGGAAAGTTGTACAGTCAGCTAGGACCCACCCAGGGTTGTAGAGCTACGTGATAATGATGATGAATTAATACTTTCCCAGGATATTCTTTTATACAGCTTTACGCTCCCGAGGAAACTGAAGCTGTTGTAATTTCTGTTATTGTTGAAGCGAAACACTTGAAATTTCCACTACTTTTCTACATTCTTGTCTCTCTTTAATGGTCCTTCTTACATTTATAATTTCTATACTTCTTAAGTCTTCTTCCACTTGTTGTCTACATCTCAGTTTAGGTCTGCCTCTGGTTCTTTTACCTGGTGGTATCCATTCCGTTATAGCTCTTAACGGATTGCTCTTCTACCTTCTCATTATGTGTCCATCCATACCATCTAATTCTTTGTGCTTTTATTGCTCTAACTATGTTCTCTTGACCCATTCATTTTTGTATTTCGTGATTCGTCTTGTATCCTCTTCGTTTTCCCTCTTTGGTTTCCGTATTTTTCTAATAATATTGAAGTAAATAAGTTGAAACTAGCTTGACTATTTAGTTATTTTCCCTTTTTTATTTTTTTTGCAATACTGTACATGACACATAATATTATATTTTTATATATTTCTCTTGATTAAAATTGATTAAATTGATCCAATCTTCTGGTATAGTTCCTTAGTGTTTTCATGAGTTTCGTTTTTTTTGTTGCTTGTTGCTTCTGAAGTAGAGAACTATAATTTTAGTGTTAACTAGAAAATAATTAGAATCGTATTTTGCTTCCCCCATTAGGCCGATGCCACATTATGCGTTTTGACCGGATGCGTTTCCGACGCATCCGGTGAAAACGCATAGTGTGACAGATCGGTCCGGTTGCGTTGGAAGCGGATGCGTTTTGAGTCATCGGTACGCGCTTACTACCTGCACCAGACTAAACGCGTAGTGTGACAGGTCGGTCCGGTTGCGTTGGAAACGGATGCGTTTTCACCGCATCCGTTCAAAACGCATAATGTGGCATCGGCCTTACCCTAAAATCATTAATTTTTAATCTTAAGTCTCGTTTTAAAACAACGTCGATTATTGATTTTACATTTAGGGTTGGTTGAATCTACGTGATTTTGTGTATATCTTTGTGTTTAAAGAAACAATTGGCTATTAGTAGTCATTATTACGTCAAAACGGTTAAGTGTATACAGCGTAATGGACAATTTAAAACTAAATAATCTTAAAGCTACAAAAACAATAATTTATTCTTAAATATTTAATCTATGTACTTAGAGACCATTCGCTTAATATCACTTACAATTACACCCTTTTGGTAGAAACGTCAATATTGCCAGCGCTCATTAGTGACTAAAGACCGAGAACCAAGCTACAATTCTTTTAAAGACCTTCTACGATTTTTATAAACAAATAATAAGACGAACATATAGAGAGTTTTTTTTTTTTCGGGAACCCGTCTGTGATCAACCGATCGTACTATAAGCCAATTGGCGTACATCTTCCATTCCTTTATAATACCAATGCCAGGATTCTGGAACCCTTTACCAGCTTATGCAGGTCTAGTAGATGGGTACCATATATTTTTGGAGTCATTTCGTTTTCTCCAAAAGTGTTTGCCGCCTGCAATTCATTGCCCCGCAGGCAAGCAAGATATGCCAGGGGGTGAATTGGAAAACAGGCCATAGGAAACTCAATGTAAAATTCTAAATTGTTGAATTCCTGCTTCCCTAATTATTCTACATCAAAAGTCATGAGATACTTTTTGTAGAGAATTAAAATCTGTATTAAAAACAAAAGTTAAAATTGTTCTACGATTTAAACAAAATTTTGAAAAATAGAATACATTTGCCATACCTAAGTAAGTGCGTAAAAGTCAAGCCACACGTTACTATTTCTGACAGTACGCAAACTATTGACTGAATAAAACATCTTTATTATTACTACTTTGTCCTCAACTGAGGACATCTTTTCGACTTTATTGTTTTTTAAATAATTAAAACGATAAAATAAAAATACTGACAGTTCAAAATATTGTTAATATAATAATTTCATTGTGACCAAAGGCAACCTTATACACATTATTGCACTGTGTGTGGCCTAAATTTGGCAAATACTTTGATAAAATTTATTATATTTTACAAAATTTTGGAATGCGTTTAATTCGTAGAACAATTTTAACAATTGTTTTTAATACAGATTTCAATCCCCTACAAATAGTTTCTCATGTCTTTTGATGTAGAATAATTAGGGAAGCAGGAATTCAACAGTTTAGAATTTTACATTGAGCTTCCTATGGCCCGTTTTCCAATTCACCACCTTGTATACATAGACTAAGAGCCGGTATAGGTGAAATTTTCTAATCATTTTAAGCACGATAAGAGTCTATAACTTAAATATTACAACCTAAAAGAAAATGTATGAACACTGTGCCGTCACGTTTCAGTGGCGTCGACAGTGGCGCATCAAACTTTCCACTTATGGACGGGATAAACAAATTAAAAGGAACCCTTCCTCGCTTCCAGAATTCAAGTTTTTTTCATTTTTTTAAGTTATATGGGATTAAAAAATAAGACTCGTGTGAATTTTTTGAAACTTCAAAATTGATTTTATCCCACCTAAAAAAAATAAAAACGAAAAATAAAGTTTTGGATGGTGGGGGAAGGGGGAAGGGGTGGTGGGTTAAAATTACGCAGTAGGTCTTCTTCTTCAGGTGCCATCTCCGAGACGACGTTCGCATAGGTCGCTACCGAATATTTCTGCACCCGATCCTTCTGCTGTTTTAAAGCCTTTCGTATACCATATATAACCCTGCAGTTTGGGTCGAGAGTTGTCTGTGACAAATATCAAATTGAAAAAGTACTTCATTCAAAAGTATCATGTTATCATTTCCTAATCTAACCAGTACTTTGCTCAGGTTTTCTTGCAGTCTAGAATATCCCATCTGTGCCTCTTATATTTATATGTAAAAATGATGATCCAATAGGGCTTCCATAGCTGCAGTTGATATGCTGTCACAGCCACTGTGATTCCAAGGTCAGCAAATCTTTGCACCTTGCTTGTGAAATAGTTGGCTCTACCACTCTGTTACAAATCCAGTATAACATGTCTGGTTGTAAACCCCACATTTTTCTATGAATGCATCTAGCTACCATTGACGTAGTTACCGCTCGCTTGGGTATTCGTTCTATCTATTGATTTCAAATAAACCTTACACCATTTAGGCTTAAAGAACATAATCCCTCTAACTCCTCCTTCTGGTAAATTTCAAGATTTTGGATATTATGGAGGCTTATGGGCTTCTATATAAGGGGTATAGAAAATATATTGACTACTGTTATATAAAGTACTTCAGTGTGTGACATATCAAGGTAAATTTTGAAGGACTTCAGTTAGACAACTCTTCGTTCGAATAAAAACCTGTTCGTATTCCAAATTTACAAAAAACTAACAAAAATCGTAAAAATACTACAGAACATGAACTTAAAAATTGAACAATCTTGAATAATTGAAAAATAAATTAGGTAGTTCATCGTTGTTGCTCAAGGTGTTCTTCATTAATGAGAAATACTTAACAAAAAAAAAATAAATAAAAAAAAAATAACTGACGTTCTGGAGCATTTCTGTACTTATTTGACGATGTTGATGTAACTCTTTCAAAGAAAAAGGATGTGGTATATATTTTATTTTTTAAATACCGACAAGTAGGTACAGATAAAAGTTCTATCGACGGTTGGCAGAAGGCTTAGATTTAACAGATTTGGCCAAGTTCCTGAAACTGGTAAAATAGTTAATGGAAAATGTGCAATAAGCCAATTGATCTCTTTAACGATAAAACCGTGAAACTTTTATAAAACTTCTATGTACTTCGGCAAATAGAGTATTTCAGCACTATTAAAACTAATAGTCGGAGAGATAGAAGCGGATTTTGTGCGTGATAAGTAATATGGAAAAACTATACGGGAATATGTTGAATTAGTTGTGTACATGACTTTCACCAACGGCCGGAAACCAGAGTGGGGGCCAAGGGTAGTTATAAGGGGTCAAAGTCGCGGTTTCATTTTTTTTGTGGCGCTCATGATCGAGTGCACCAAAATTTGGGAATAAGTAGGTCATGACGTAACTAAGTAAAATCTCTAGGGGCGGAACGCTGCGTGGCCGACAAAGGGGTGGGGGTAGGGGTGAATATAAAAAATATAAAGGGTTTTTTGCGACGTTTGTGATTGAGATAGTGGACCAAAATTTGGGAATAAGTAGAACATGACATTTCTAAGTAAAAATCCTCAGAGCCGGAAACCAGAGTAGGGGACGAGGGTAGTTATAAGAGCCAAAGTCACCGTTTTTATTATTTTTTTTTGTGACGCTCATGATCGAGATAGTGCACCAAAACTTGGGAATAAGTAGGTCATGACGTAACTAGGTAAAACCTCCAGGGGTTGCACGCTGCGTGGCCGACAAAGGGGTGGCAGGGGTGAATACAAAAAAATATAAGGGGTTTTTTGCGACATTCGTGATTGAGAGAGTGCACCAAAATTTGGGAATAAGTAGACCATGACATAACTAAATAAAATCCTCAGAGCTGGAAACCCGAGTTGGGCGACGAGGGTAGTTATAAGAGGTCAAAGTCGCCGTTTTTATTATTTTTTTTGTGACGCTCATGATCGAGATAGTGCACCAAAATTTGGGAATAAGTAGGTCATGAAGTAACTAAGTACAATCTCCAGGGGTGGAACGCTGCGTGGCCGATAAAGGGGTGGGGGTAGGTGTGAATATAAAAAGTATAAGGGGTTTTTTGCGACGTGCTAGATTGAGATAGTGCACCAAAATTTTGATAAGGGTAGACCATGACTTAACTAAGTAAAATCCCCAGAGCCGGAAACCAGAGTTGTAGATGAGGTTAGTGTTAAGGGGTCAAAGTCGCAGTGTGTATTATTTTTTTTGTGACCCGGCACAACATTTGTCCCCCACGCAGCGTTCCACTCCTGGAGATTTTACTTAGTAATGTCATGATCTACTTATTCCCAATTATTTGGTGCACTATCTCAATCACGAACGTCGCAAAAAAACCCTTACATTTTTTATATTCACCCCTGCCCTACCCCTTTGTCGGCCACGCAGCGTTCCACTCCTGAGATTTTACTTAGTTACGTCATGACCTACTTACTCGCAAATTTTGGTGCACTATCTCGATTATGAGCGTCACAAAAAAAAAATAATAAAAAACGGGACTTTGACCCCTTATTCCTCCCCCACTCTGGTTTCCGGCTCTGGGGATTTTACTTATTTATGTCATGGTCTACTTATACCCAAATTTTGGTGCACTATCTCAATCACGAACATCGCAAAAAACCCCTTATATTTTTTATATTCACCCCTACCTCCACCCCTTAGAGATTTTACTTAGGTACGTCATGAACTACTTATTCCCAAATTTTGGTGCACTATCTCCATATCTATATAAAATAGAAAATATGTAATAAAAATAGATAAAGACCAATAGGCGAGCGGCACACCCCTAATTTGAGGCTTAGAAATCGAAAAAGCGACCATGATAGGTGAATGGCAAATTTTGGTCATTCTTTATATTTTCGAGGTCGGTGAATCCGAATAAGAAGTTTAGTTTTATCTGGAATTGGTGGAACATGTTCAAAAATCAAATTTTATGCAAAAATGCGAAAAATTAATTTTGATGATTTTTCATATTTACCGGGCTGTATCTTTGGTCGTTGTAAATATTTTCTTTTGAAAATTTTACTGTATCATCTTTCGAGTATTTAGATGACACCAAGATTTGTCCAAAATGTTGAAACAAATTAAAAGAAGGGTCGTTAATTTTTAAACATTTTGTCGTCATATTTCGTTAGTTTCATGTTTACTTAAAAAAGTTGAGTGACAAACTTTTTAGTTTATACTTTTAACCAACACAGCAATAAAATACAATTCATGGAGAAGTTTTCTGGAAAATTTCAAGTCAAAATATGAGATAAGAAAAAAGTTATGTGACTTTATAGACGAGTGGCACTCTTAAAAAAACGCCCATTTGTCGAGATACTGACCACGGTGTGGCGAATGGCTAATTTTGGTCTTACTTTATGTTTCGGATGGTGCTGAAAACGAAATTGGGATTTATTTTGAATTTTAGATGGAGAAACATTGTCAAAATCGCAATTTTACCCTAAAAATAAAAAAAATTAAATCACGTTTTCCTTAAAATTAGAAGGTGCATTATTTTTTTTTTCTATAAAACATTCTATTTTTTGTACCCTATAATTTAACATACACTTGATTAAAAAGCTACATTTCAAATTTTGTCACTCAAGTTTTGCGATTAAACTTTCAAATTCAGGAATCTCCACCTTTCACTTTAAACAATTCATAAATTTATTGTAATGAGACAGAAATATTGAAACAGGTACGGTTATCTTCAGAAAGGTAAAAAATATATACTATAAAAATTTCAGAAAAAAATATTGAAATGGAATTGGGATTGAAATGGAATTGTAAAATTGGGATTTTGCCAATGTTCCCCCACGTAAAATTCAAAATAAACCTATTTTTCTTTTTCAGCACCATCCAAAACATAAAGTATAACCAAAATTAGCCATTCACCACACCGTGGTCATCGCACCACACAGTATCTCGAGAAATAAGCGTTGTTTTTTGTGGTGTGCCGCTCGTCTATAAAGTCACCTAACTTTTTTCCTATTACATATTATATTGACTTAAAATTTTCCAGAAGACTTCTTCATGAATAATGCTTTATTGTTGTTTTGGTTAAAATTATAAGCTAAAAAGTATGTCACTTAACTTTTCTAATTAAACATAAAACTAACGAAATCTGACGACAAAGTGTTTAAAAGTTAACAACTCCTTTTTTAATTTGTATAAACATTTTGTACAAAGCTCGTTGTTATCTATATACTTCAAAGATGACACCGTAAAATTTTCAAAAGGAAATATTTACAGCGACCAAACATAGAGGGAGGTAAACTTGAAAAATCATCAAAATTAATTTTTCGCATTTTTGCATAAAATTTCATTTTTGAACATGTTCCACCAATTCTAGATAAAAATAAACACCATATTCGGATTCAGCGACCTCGAAAATATAAAGAATCACCAAAATTGGTCATTCACCTTAAAGCTGATTTTCGTGGTCGGTATAACGTAATTTTAGGGGTTGCTGCCGCTCGCCTATAAAGACGGGAATCAACGCAATGCTAAATAGCGATATTTCCCTCAGAATTTGTGATTGGACAAATACCAAACCCCCTAATTATGGCTATTTATAGTCCAGAGAAATAAGATTTTTCTCGTGACACATCCCCCTCCAGGCCGAAACCAAATTTTTTGAGTAGTATGGACATCTATATTAATAACCTATATGTTTCCTGCAGCCGATTTTGATAATATACATAGCTGTAAACAAATGAAGATCAAAAAACGCTAAATTTTCGCTTTTTTCGTCTATTACTAAAAAGCGAAGCATTTTAAACAAATTTGAGAGTAAGAAACTGATAAATCATATAAAAAAACTTCAATATGGCGTTCGCTAAATATGTCTATCCTTATTTGTTGCTTAGAAAATTGCAAAATAAATCATAAGTTTTGAGATTTTATAAATGTTCATAACTTATGTAAAAATTAAGTTAGAACTTTCTTGTTACATGGAATGCTGAGACTTCTGGTGCTTAAATTATATTCTAAATTTCAAAGCAATTGGTCAAATAGTTTAAAAGTTATTTAATTTGTTTATCCCAAATTAATTTTTTTTGCAACACTATAAGTCAGAAAACGATGAGGTTACAGTAATACTTTGGACAGTTTATGAAAGAAGAAGATTTAAGCTATTAACTTCATTTAGAAAAAATGACAAAAAATAATTATAAATAGTGTAAAATTATTTTGCAAAAACATGTCGATTTTTTGCTTATAAACAATTAGAATAACTTTTTAACCGTTACCCGTAAAAAAATTATTTTTCCATATTTAAAAAGACTAAATTTTTATACACATATAGAAAGAAAAACAATTGTCCTACGACAATTAGGGACAAAGTTAGCCCCCTTCATTTTTTAATGCACGGCAGCTTTGTTTATAACAATTAAGAAATAAAATCAGCCGCATTTGAAAGAACATACTTCAAAGTTTTAACGTACCAAGTATACAAAAGATTTCCTTTCAAGGAAATCGTCCACAAAGCTTAAAATATGGCCCTTAAAATCGGCCGGCGTTGAAACTTGGGATAGCGATGAGAGGGGGGAAGGAGCTGTTAACTGTATCTCTGGTTCTCGATTATTTATTTCGTTGTTTCTTTTTTTAAATTGTATGTACTTTTTACGCACATTACGAATATGCGTTATTTAAATAAACTAATTGTTATATACACCATCAAATTTGTTTAAACAATTTTTTTTCAATTTTTTTAATTATATTTGATGGAACTTTTATTGTAAAACGTACATATTAGTTATACAGGGCGTAACAAAAATACAGGTCATAAATTAAATTACATATTCTGGGACCAAAAATAGATCGATTGGTCCTAACTTACCTTAATACAAATGTGCACATAAAAAAAGTTATAGCCCTTTGAAGTTACAAAATGAAAATCGATTTTTTCCAATATATCGAAAACTATTAGAGATTTTTTATTGAAAATGGACATGTATCATTCTTATGACAGGAACATCTTAAAGAAAAATTATAGTGAAATTTTTGCATCCCATAAAAATTTTATGGGGGTTCTGTTCCCTTAAACCCCCCAAACTTTTGTGTACAACCCAATTAAATTATTATTGTGGTACCATTAGTTAAACTCACTGTTTTTAAAACTTTTTTGCCTCTTAGTATTTTTTCGATAAGGCAGTTTTTATCGAGTTGCGGCTTCTTTTTAAATTTGTTTACATAAAAATTTTATGGGGGTTTGTTCTTTTACACCCCCCAAATGTTTGTGTACCTTCCAATTGAACTATTACTGCGGCACCATTAGTTAAACACAATGTTTCTAAAACTTTTTGTCTTTTAGTATTTTTTCGATAAGGCACCTTTTATCAAGATGTGGCCTCTTTTTTTATATGGTCCAAAATATGCTATATAAAATTATAAGTAATAAATTTTCATACGATTACCAAGTCTTCATAATCGTACTTGACCATATTATACAAATATGTGGTGGATTTGACGAATATTTAAAATATCTCAATAAAAACTGACTTTTCGAAAAAGTACTAAGAGGCAAAAAAGTTTTAAAAACATTGTGTTTAACTAATAGTACCACATTAATAATTTAATTGGAACGAACACAAAAGTTTGGGGGGGTTTAAAGGAACAAAACCCCCATAAAATTTTTATGGGGTGTCAAAATTTTACTATAATTTTTTTGTAAGATGCTCCTGCCATAAAAATACCACATGTCTATTTTCAATAAAAAATCTCTTCTATATATTGGACAAAATCGATTTTCATTTTGTAAATTTAAAGGGTTGTAACTTTTTTTATGTGCATATTTATAGGTACTAAGGTAAGTTAGGTTCAATCGAACTATTTTTGGTCCCAGAATATGCGATTAAATTTATGACCTGCATTTTTGTTACACCCTGTAATTATTATATTACTAATCCTTTTCAATCATTCCTAAATCTAAAATTGGCTTATAATATTAAATTGAAAATAAACAATCTCAAATAAACTAGGATTTATTTCTTGATAAACATGCTACTAGATAAACGAAAAATGAAATGTAACAAAATTAGAGAGTGGATAAAAAGAACAAAATTATTTTCAGAAATTTTCTACAATATTGTAATAATTGGATCTTACAACATTGAAAGTTTTAATTTTAAGATTGCAAAAAAACAAAATATATTTCATACATTTTGGTATGATAGCAAAACTATTAAAATAAAATTAAAGGAGGTTTATCTAGGAATACTTGTATTTTTATGAAAAACGTAACAATTATCAGTTACCCATTTATTATAAGATTTTGTAAAGTCAAGTGCATATGATCCACTCCTATAATTGCCAACAAAGTCATCCTAAAAATATCGTAAAAGAATTTCCAAAAATTGTTTACACAATTTACATAGTTAATTAAATAACCACTTTATTAACAAAAAACATAATATCCGTAACGTACGCAAAGAGTACATGCAGATTAAAAAAGAAACTCCAAAATAGATAATAGTGAAAGATTGAGGTTTTGATAATCGAAGTCCATAAACTATTTATATCTCTGTACTAACAAGTACTCGGTCAACCAGTTTTGCAAGAGCAGATAGTTTATTTTAATAAAATATCTGATATAAAGGAGATCTGTTAATTTCCAACCCCAATCAATTACGTTTATCTCTTTTTTGGTGGTTCTGTAACTTCAGCTTTTCATTCATCTAATAGCATGTTTACTAAAAAATAAAACCTAGTTTATTTGAGATTTTCTGATTTTCATAGACCAATACTATTTTTAGAAACAATCGAATGGGATAATTTTGTTTTTTCATACTTTAAATTATTACTAAGTTTAATAAAAAACTATGTATATTATATTATTCATAATTATGTATGTTTTGTGATTAAAATTACTTCAAATATTATTAAAAAAAAATTGAAAAAAAAATTGTTTAAACAAATTTGATGGTGTATGTAACAATTAATTTATTTAAATAATGCATACTCGTACTGTACGCAAAAAGTACATACAAATTAAAAAAGAAACGTCGAAATTCATAGGCGAGAACAAGAGATACAGCTAACATTTCCTTCCCCCTTCTCATCGATCTCCCAAGTTTCGAGGCCGGCCGATTTTAAGGGTCACATTTTGAAGCTTTGTGGACGATTTGTTTGAACGTAGATATTTTTTATATTTGGTACATTAAAACTCTGAAGTATGTTCTTTCCAATGTGACTGATTTGATTTCGTAATTGTTATAAAGAAAGCTGCTGTGAATTAAGAAATGGGGGGCGGCAACTTCGTCCCTAATTGTCCTAGGACAATTTTTTTTTTAAATTTGTATAAAAATTCAGTCTTTCTAAATGTGAAAAAATAATTTTTCTACGGGTAATGGTTAAAAAGTTATTCTAATTGTTTATAAGCAAAAAATCGACATGTTCTTGCAAAATAATTTTGCGATACTTAGAATTATTTTTTGTCATTCTTTTTTAATTAAGTAATTAGTATAAATCTTCTTCTTTTATAAACTATCCAAAGTATTACTGTAACTTCATCATTTTCTGACTTATAGTGTTACAAAATAAATTAATTTGGGATAAACAAATTAAATAACTTTTAAACTATCTGACAAGTTGTTATGAAATTTAGTATGTAATTTAAGCACCAGAAGTCTCAGCATTCTGTGTAATAAGAAGATTCTAAGTTCATTTTTACATAAGTTATGAATATTTATAAAAACTCAAAATTTATGAATTATTTTGCAATTTTCTAAGCAACCAATAAGGATAGACATATTCAGCGGGAGCCATGTTGAAGTTTTTTATATGGTTTATGAGCTTCTTACTTCCAGATTTGTTTAAAATGCTTAGCAATTTGGCAATAAACGAAAAAAGCGAAAATTTAGCGTTTTTTTATCTTCAATTGTTTATAACTATGTATATCGTCAAAATCGGCTGCAGGAAACATATAGGTGATTATTATAGATGTCCACACTACTCAAAAAATTTGGTTTCGGCCTGGAGGGGGTTGTGTCACCAACAGGCTATTTTTTTCCTTATTTCTCTGAACTATTATGGCCTTCGCGGAGTGGCCGTCAGTAAATGAGCACAGTTCAAAGAGAATCAGTAGCTTGAATTGAAATAGACATGTAAAACCCCTGTAGGCCCTTCCGACTCGGCATGTAGAATTTATTGCGTAACCTGATTTTATGTATCAAATAGTTGTCAATGGTATATGCGTTTTTTTCTTTATCTCTAGAGACATTAGGCGTCTATAGTAGCACAGGTAATTTTTTTTGTAAAACAAATTTAACTATCATCATCATTCTCTTTGACATTATCTCTATGCGGGATCGGCTTCCCTAATAGCATTTCTCCATAAGTTTCTCTTGGATCATATCAACATCAATCCCTTTAACCGACATGTCCTGCCTAAGCGTCTCCCCCAGGTCTTTTTTGGCCTTCCTCTTCTGCTTCTTTCAGGAACTTGAAGTTCAGCAATTCTTCATATTGAGTGATTAACGTCTCGACGTTGAACATGATCAAACCATCTTAAGCTATGCTCACTCATTTGGTATCAATTGGTGCCAACCCTAAACTTCCCCTATTATACTCATTCTTAATGTTATCCTTTTTGTGACTCCACTCATCCATCTAAGCATTCTTATTTCCGCTACATGCATCCGCTGTTCCTCTTTCTTTTTAACTGCCCAGCATACAGTTCCGTGCATCATAGCCGGTCTTATGGCTGTCCTCAAAAGCTTGTCTCCACTGTTCCAGTTTTAGTTCTAAGTCGTCTTCACTATTTCCCACCAACACCACATCATCAGCATACATTAACGACCAGTGAATTTTATCCTGTAGTTTCTCTGTTATCTGATCTAAAACTAATGAGAATAAATAAGGACTAAGTACCGAGCTTTGGTGCAATCCTACTTTCAAATAAAATTTATCAATCTCTTCCACACATGTCCTAACACTAGTTGTTACTCCCTCATACATATCTCTCACAATCATTACATATTCACCGGGGGCTACTTTCTTATTTAGTGCCCACCACAGGATCTCTCGAGGAACTCTATCATATGCTTTCTCAATATCAATGAATACCATATGAGCGTTTGTTTCTTTATTCCCGTATTTTCTATTAACTGACTGATAATGAAAATTGCATATCACGGCGGAAAGGCAGGAACTCGTAAGTGGCAAGATGATGATTTTACAGGAGACCAAAAAAACTGAATTATTTTTCATTTAGGGCGTATCTTATTATGTTTAGTAGTACCGTTTTCTGTAATTTAAAGCCTTCCGAAAATTTTCCCAGCTTTAACCACTGGTTAATAGGTGCCGCTAGACTTATTCTAAAGTGAAAACTGAAGTAACTCATTCTATGAAAATTTTTCAGTTACGAAGTCCTGCCTTTCCGCCATCGATATCTGGTTGATCTGCCGTGCATAAAGCCAAATTGATTATCGGATATTTAGATTTCTTCACGTATCCGTTTATCAATTATGTACTTTTTCGCATATTTTCATGGTATGGCTTAGTAGTTTTATGGCCCTGTAGTTTGTGTATTGTTGTACATCTCATTTTTTTGTAAACAGGTACTAATATAGACACTGCTTTTCTATTCGTCTGGCATTTGACCAGCTTGCGTAATTCTATTGAATAAACCTATTAGCCAACTTGCTCGCGTTTCCTAATGCTCTCCACATTTCCCCAGGAATATCATCTGGTTCAACTGCTTTTCCTTTCCTTATTTTTTGAAGTGCTTGAACCACTTCCTCATTTGATATTTTGTTGGTCATTGCTGTTACTGTCTCCGTTGACTCAACTGAATTTCTGTTAAATTCTTCATTTAATAGACTGTCAAAGTACTTTTTCCATCTCTTTTTGACATCCTTTTCGTGAATTGGTATTTTATTATTTTCATTTCGGACACATCTAATTTGATTAAAATCTGTTGCTTTCTTTGCTCTCTCTTTGGTAGAAAGATATATAAAATATCCAATATTTTATACAGTATGTCCCTGTAAGTTGTATCCATATGGAAAACTTATTTAATATTAATTTTACTAAAAAAAGTTATTCTTCATAAAAAGCTCTGCATGGTTCAAAACCTAAAATTCAACCATCAGATATCAAACTTTATGAATATTATACGAGGTATGTCAAAAAGTTTGAATTTCATTCAAGAGTAAAGTAGCTTTATTTTTAGCTAAATTGTTTGGAATTAAAAACTATATTCTTACTTACTTACTTAGTCGTAAGCCTTTCTACCTTTAGGTGTAAGGCTGGTGGAGTTGAGTTTGGCATTGTAGTCTCCATGTTTTCCGATCTTAGGTTTCTTGCACTTTCCAATGTCAATCCCTTCTTCTCGACTTCTTTCCTGATTTCATCTACCCACATAACTCTTGGTCTTCCTCTTTTGTTTTTCCCCTGCACTCTCGTTTCGAACACTCGTTTTGTAAGCCTCTCGTTCGACATTATACACACGTGCCCGAACCATCTAAGTTGTCCCTTCACTATTTTTTCATTAAATGGTTCCAGTTTTAGGTTTTGTCTAATTGTTTCGTTTCGTATTTTGTCTGTCCTCTTTCTGTTTGCTATTTTCCTCAGGAACCTCATTTCCATAGCATTGACTCTGGATTTTTGTCTCCCCGTCAATGTCCATGTCTCGCTGCTATACATGATTGTTGGTCTAACTACTGATTTAACGACTGCCGTTTTTACTTTCTCCGCTATCTCTTTTTTCCCCAAAAATGTTGTTTTCATAGCGTTAAATAAGCTTCCTGTTCGTCCCATTCTCTCGTTTATTTCCATGTCTTGTTTACCATTTGCTTCGATTATTACTCCTAGGTATTTAAAATATTCCACTTGCTCTAGTTGTTTCCCGTCTAATTCTATTGCGTGTGTCTTCCTCGTATTTGAAATTATCATTGTTTTTGTTGTCTCTGTATTAATTTTCATATTTATGTTTGATAGTTCTTCTTCTAGGATTTCAAGGTTGTTCTGTAGGTCTTCTCTGTTTTCTGCTATCAATACCATGTCGTCTGCGAATAGTAGCTCCGATAGTTGAGTCCGTTTCATTTGCCAGTATCCTAATGTTAGTTTTCTCATTCTTCTCTTGGCTTTCTTTATCGCTTCATCCAGTACCACTAAAAATAGCAGTGGACTCAGCACGCATCCCTGTTTGACACCTTAATTTGTAGTAAATTCTCTGGATTCCTCGTTATTGGTTCTTATTGTATTTGTATTATTTTTGTACATATCCTTTATTACTTCTATTATGTGTCTGTCGACTCCCCTTTCTTTTAGTGTCTTCCATACGTCCTTTCTTCGGATTCTGTCAAACGCCTTTTCCAGGTCAATGAAGCACATATGTATCTCTCTATTCTTCTTGATTACCTTCTCACTTACTTGTCCTAATGTGAATATTAGGTCTTGCGTGCTTCTGTCCTTCCTGAATCCACACTGTGTGTCTTCCATAGTTGTTTCTATTTGGGTTTTTATTATTGTCTCTATTATTCTTGCGAATACCTTCCCAGGGATACTTGATATGGTGATACCTCGGTAATTATTACAGTTTCTCTTGTCTCCTTTTTTGTGCATTGGTAGTATAATGTTTTTCTTCCAGTCCTTTGGTAATTCTACTCTATTTATGATATCATTCATTAGTTCTTTCATGCTATCCATTCCCTCTGTCCCCATGAATTTTATCATTTCCGGGGTGATATGATCCTTGCCTGGTGCTTTGCCCAATTTTACTCTTTCTACTGCTTTTTCTAATTCCTCTTTTGTTATGGATTCCACTTGTTGTTCTTCATTCCTTTCTTGTATCTCCCCTATGTTGTCCGTGTCTGCATGAGTTAGCTCTTTGAAATGTTCTCTCCATCTTTCCATTATTTGTTTTTCTTCTGTTAGTACGTTTCCATTCTTGTCTTTTATATTCAGCATCGTGTGCTCTTTCTTTTGTCTGAGTTGAAAAACTATATTCTAATACGCAATTACATCGCTCTAATTGAAAAAAAATTGAAAAATTATGGATAACTAACATTATTTTCAGTTATTTCAATTCTGATAACTCTTTTATTATTAATTTTACGAAAAAAGTGATTCCTAATAAAAAGTTCTGCATGGTGTCAAACCTAAAACACAACCATCTTATATCAAATTTTATCAATTTTATACGAGGTATGTCAAAAAAGATAAATTTAGATCAAAAGTAAAGTACCTTTATAGTTCAGAATAATTCAATTAGAAGGATGTAATTACATACCGAAACCATTGTTTATATAGGGAGATAGTTGGTCAGTCCAATAGGTAAATATGTTTGATTCAAATTGAGACAGTCACCAGAGGTCTTCACAATTTCGGTCAGGGCCGCAACGTCAAAATGCATAGACACCAAGTTGGATACGATCCTATTCATAACACCCCAACTCATATATAAATAATAACCCCTAACAACAAATATATAGTAGAGTATATTTAGAAATTGAATTAATGATGTCATGCTACTACACATTATAAATAGCATGACATTAATTAAATTTCTAAATATTATATTTGTTCGAATAATTGATCGACCATGTAAAATAATTGAAAATATTTTTTAAAAGTAAGTCCATCTTTGAAATGCAACACTGTCAACAGTGTAAACAGTGTTAAGTGTTTAATTTTTTAATGTGTTGTGGCTAAAAGACATGTGCCTTGAAATAACTTTCTATCCCGGTACGTCCCTCATCCTCCAAGTACCAAGAGGGTAACTCGCCCGTTGAAGAAAAGGGCAGTGTGGTGTGCAGTGTGGTCTCAATCGAGATCAAGGCAACATCCCGTTGTCCACTCAAGTGTGTATCAGTACGAGATCTGGGCAACACACCGTTGTCAGACTCAACGCTCAACAGTGAATCCGTCAAGGATAAAGTGTGATCTCAACCAAGATTCGAGCAACAACCCCCGTTGCCAGACTCTCTCAAAAACCTCAGAGCAACACCCTGTTGCTCGTAGTACTCAAAGTGTGAGCAAACAGTTACGCTGAAAAATATTGTGCCTTAGTTTGAGCAGCAATCGAGCAGCTTTATTGTGCAGCAATCGAGTGACAATAGTGCCCCTTTTTTTGTGCGAACAAGTGTTCCAGTTTGCATCACCTGTGATAGCAATTATTTTGCTATTACCGCCAACTGCAACACTGCAACGGTGCAACGTTGCCGTTGCCGTACTTCCACAGCCAGGAATTTGGTATACCAGCGGATGTGTTGATAGACAGTTTAGTGCGCACACACAGACATTTCAAAAGACTCATACTTAGACCGGGCAGTATCGTCGCCCCCGCTAGCGCAATTATTCCGATTCGATTTTTTTGCACAAACTTACTCAAAAAGAGGTCCTTATAACATATCCACAGGGTGCCGGGCGCTGCCGTGGTCGAAAAATTTTTTAAACAATTTTGTTTAACAAATTCACGAAAATAATTTTTCATCTCGAACAATTTTTTTATATAATTTGGGTCATTCTGAGCAAAAAAGGTCTCTTGTCATTTTTCTCTAAAATTACCTGTTGTTGAGTTATAGGCGATTAAAAATTTGAAAAATGCGAAAATGGCCATTTTCAAGGCTTCATAACTCGATCAAAAATGATTATTATGAAATTCAAAAAGTGGCAAAATCAAGATTTAAATACTTTCTTCAGCGTTCTGAAGAGATTTTTGTCATTAATTTATTACAAAGCTGTTATTTTTAGTTATTAACAATTAGCGCTATGGTCCAACTGAATCGTCGCCCCCGTTAGCGGAACTATTTCGATTAGATTTTTTTGCACAAACTTACTCAAAAAGAGGTCCTTATAACATATCCATAGGGTGCCGGGCGGTGCCGTGGTCGAAAAATTTTTTGAACAATTTTTTTTAAACAAATTCACAAAAACAATTTTTTTATTTCCAACAATTTTTTTTAGATAATTTGGGTCATTCTGAGCAAAAAAGGTCTCGTGTCATTTTTCTCTAAAATTGACTGTTGTCGAGTTATACGCGATTAAAAATTTAAAAAATGCAAAGAATGACCCAAATTATCTAAAAAAAAAAAAAAATGTTGGAAATAAAAAAATTATTTTTGTGAATTTGTTTAAAAAAAATTGTTTAAAAAATTTTTCGACCACGGCACCGCCCGGCACCCTATGGATATGTTATAAGGACCTCTTTTTGAGTAAGTTTGTGCAAAAAAATCTAATCGAAATAGTTCCGTTAACGGGGGCGATGATACAGTTGGACCATAGCGCTAATTGTTAATAACTAAAAATAACAGCTTTGTAATAAATTAATGACAAAAATCTCTTCAGAACGCTGAAGAAATTATTTGAATCTTGATTTTGCCACTTTTTGAATTTCATAATAATCATTTTTGATCGAGTTATGAAGCCTTGAAAATGGCCATTTTCGCATTTTTCAAATTTTTAATCGCGTATATCTCGACAACAGGCAATTTTAGAGAAAAATGACAAGAGACCTTTTTTGCTCAGAATGACCCAAATTATCTAAAAAAAATTTTTGGAAATAAAAAATTATTTTTGTGAATTTGTTTAAAAAAAATTGTTTAAAAAATTTTTCGACCACGGCACCGCCCGGCACCCTGTGGATATGTTATAAGGACCTCTTTTTGAGTAAGTTTGTGCAAAAAAATCGAATCAGAATAATTGCGCTAGCGGGGGCGACGATAGTGGCCGGTCTAACTAGTAAGTAATATAGTAGTATATATGTATAGTAATTTTGTTTTCTTTGAATTCTCATTTGTTTTGATTTTTTTATATGTATTGGTTTTTTCCCTTCATTTCCTAGTTTGTTATTTCTCATTTTTTGTGTTTCTGTACAATAAATTATTTAGTATCCTTGGCACAAACTCTTTTGCACCCTACTTCTAGAAATCCTCTCACTTTTGATTACAGGTACAGGTAGATAGCTTCTCACTTAATTTAGAATCAGCATCTATAGTAACTACAGTATCTCTCGTTGTCTGTGACGTCCTATATGAACGTCCTATTATCATGTTGTGATAGTATTGTCTCAACAATATTCTTTTATATACAGAGAGCACGTAAAGGTTGGAATAAATTAATTTTCTCGAGAATGGACAATTTTGGAAAAAAATCCCGAAAGAGGTCAATTTTTATTTTTAAATTACGACTTTTTGTCATATATATCATACTAGTGACGTCACCCATCTGGGCGTGATGACGTCATCGATTATTTTTTTAAATGGGAATAGGGGTCGTGTGATAGCTCATTTGAAAGGTAATTTAATTCTCTATGCAGCAATATAAACGTTTACATAATTGTTTATATAGGGTGTCCAAAAGAAATTGTTTTGAATTAAATTTATTGACATAAAAAGAAGGATGAATGTAATTTATTTAGTTCAAAATACATTTTACTGTTCTCAGAAAACAGAAAAAATGTTTATTTGGAAAATAATCATTCCTTTTCGCTTAAATCAAATGTTCAAACTGTTAAGAGGAAGGTGGGTGGCGGCTTTAATATTGAGTTTATGCAAAAAACAATATTTATTTGTCAAATAAACATTATTTCCTGTTTTTTCTGACAGCAGTAAAATGTATTTTAAGTTAAATATATTACACAAATTCTTCTTTGTGTCAATAAATTTAATTCAAAAAAAATTTTTTTTGGACACTCTGTATAAATAATTAGTTAATGTTTATATGACTAAATAGAGAATTGAATTACCTTGCAAATAAGCTATCACACGACCCCTATTCTCATTTAAAAAAATTATAGATGACGTCATCACGTACAGATGGGTGACGTCACTAGTATGATACATATGTCAAAAAGTCGCAATTTGAAAATAAAAATTGACCTGTTTTGGTATTTTTTACCAAAATCGTCCATTCTCGAGAAAATGAATTTATTCCAACCTTTACGTGCTCACTGTATATTTATTTTTCTTAATATGTATGCGAGTTGGGGTGTTATGAATAGGATCGTATCCATGCATGGTGTCTATGCATTTTGACGTTGCGACCCTGACAGAAATTGTGGGGACTTCTGGTGACTGTCTCAACATAAAATGAAGACGACCAATATCCACTGAGATTGTTGGGAGAAAGGCTTGTTGTTAGCCCGACTGCGACCTACTTGGGAGTACTGTTCACCAGGACTCTTAACTGGGACGCAGATCTAAAGGCAACTACTTTAGATAGGGTAAGGAACAGGGCCAGACTTCTCAACCCTCTCTCTGGACGAATTGGCAAGACACACAAAAAGACTCTCATGCACACTTACAAGACCTTTATTCGACCCGTCATTGAGTACAAATCATGCCTCTACTCTCTTTGCGCTAGAGCAAAAAAAGAGAGGTTGTTGCGAGTGGAACGTAGAATTTTGCGTAGACGCAATTACGAGCACTGGAGATATCCCTCAAACGAAATCCATAACATCTCAAACATCCCCAAAATCAGTGAGAGAATAAACTCTCTGAATAGGAACTTCACAATCAAAGTAATCAACGGTCCCCCCTCCGACACACAAGAATCTCTCAAATGTTCCTGTTCATCTTCCGGCCACGTATTCTACCGAAAGCCCAAACGCAAAAAGATTCATCTACCGTCTGCTCTAATGCAAACATGCATTGACGAACTCCCAGTAGAATACGAAAACATCCTCGAGGCTACCCCGTTAGCCTTCCGTACCCACCTATAACACATCCTCTTCCCTACCCCGAACGGGGAGAAGTTGTTTTTTTGCGGTTTCTCAACTTCATTGCACAATTATACCTGTTCGTCCCAAGAAAATAGCCGCAACTATTTTCATCACTCGAACGCTCACTGTCCACGCTGCGCTCAAAAGCCACCTCCTGACCGCCGACGAGGGACGCAGGTTCGCCTGTCGTTGTACAAGGGTTTCTAGGGAGACTGGTCGAGAGCACAGCACGGACAGTACACGTAAACGTCTATAGAACCAACAACAACTCCATCAAACTTTCTTCTCTGTTGTCTTTTTAGCCTTCTAGACACCACCGTCCGGCATAACCCAGGAACACCAGGACACGACACATGCCCCAGTGTGTTTTTCGGACTGTTTGCTTTTGCGGCCACATTTTACATTCACTACAAACCCTGAAGAGGACAAAATCCTAAACGGGGACACTCATTGATAACATTTCTACATAGCAATTTATTCTATACACGCAAATCAAACAATGAGAAGAAAAAAAAAAGTCTCAACTTGAATCAAACAAATTTTCCTATTGGGCTGACCAACTATCCCTATATAAACAATGCTGAAACATAGTTTTTAATTCTAAATAACTTTTCATAATAACAATTTTCGATATTGTGAAAATTGAAGGTATTTTAATCCTGAGCGAAATTCATATTTTTTGACATACCTCGTATAAAATGGATAAAATTTGACATAAGATGGTTGTATTTTAAGTTTTAAACCATGCAGAACTTTTTATTAGGAATCACTTTTTTTCGTAAAATTAATAATAAAAGAGTATAAGAATTTACATAACTGAGTTATCCATAATTTTTCAAATTTTTTTTTATTAGAAGGATGTAGTTGCATATTAAAATATAATTTTTAATTCCAAACAACTTTTTAAAATAGCAATTTTCAATATTGTGAAAAATAAAGCTACTTTACTCTTGAGTGAAATTAAAACTTTTTGACATACGTCGTATAATATTCATAAAAATTGATATATTTGATGGTTGAATCTTAGGTTTTGGACTATGCAGAACTTTTCATAAAGAACAACTTTTTGTGTAAAATTAATAATAAAAAAGTTTTCCATATGGATACAACTTACAGGGACATACTGTATATCATTCATTCGCCTTGCTTTGTATTAAGTTCATCGTATATATTTGTACACCCTTCTGCTTTAGCCTTTGGTACTGCTACATTCGCTTCCTTTTGGCGATCTGTGTCCGACCTACTTTCTTGTCACTTTTTATACAATTTGCTCTTTTCTTTTATTTTCTATTGTACTTCGTTTGAGCACTACTAAGTTTCTTTAGACGCGAAAATCTTTCCTGGCGTTCTCCCAAGTATTTCAGTAGAAGTATCTCTAATAATGCTGGCTATCTTGATCCAAATTGTATTATCCTTTCGTGTTCCAAATACATTTTTTCTATTACTGAACTATTTTTGTCTTGAATAGACCTTCTTTTTCGTCTTTTAACATCCATCACATGATTTTTTGTGGTCCTCTCCGATATTTTTGGTTTAGTTTCGCTTTTTTTACTTCGACATCCAGCACAATCAACTTACTAGCTTACTGTTTGTAAGACAAAATTAACTATGAATTAACTAAATTCTTTATTATTGTCATATTTTTAACATATCTTTAATCAATATCGTATTTTTGGGTATTATTCCTTTCTACAAAAAGCCGTCCAAATGGAAGAAAAGCTGACGATAAATTACAACGAAAAATTAAACATAAAAATGTGAAATTACTCGCCACGTGGATTTTCACCAATGATAATAATACCGTATGAAACGAGCATCATTTTACAGAAGCAGCCACACGTATAATGTGTTTATTATAAAAGTCTTGGAAAAAGGTACCATTTACATTAAGCATCTCTGAAAATACAATGTTTCATGTGCATTTAGAGTAGTGAAAATATATTTTTCCCGTGCGCTTACTTTCGGCCCGAGGTAGCAATTAATTTAATTAGAGAATATGAATAATGACTAACGTGTTGAATATTATACACTCAGTGGTGTAACAAAAACATAAGTTAAGCCTACTTTAGAAACTACTAATTACAATAGAGCCGTTATAATTAAAACAATAAAATTAAAAGTATCACTTTATGATTTAGTTAGAGTATAGTCTATCATAACTGTTTGCAATTGTTTAATGTGTTTTAAATAAGTCTGAGATATTCTATTCTTCGAATTACTATAAAACCATTAAGGCGGAGATACATATGCGCTCTGCTCGGTGTGCGAGCCGCTCGCGCGCAGCGTATTCGTCAGATTAGTACGTGTTTTCAAGTGACGCACAAACAGCACGCACACGGCGCACTACGATCTAAATTCTGTCGGTTTTTCAACAAACGCTTTGATGGTTCGCAATACGTATTTGGACGGGTTTGCGAGTGGTTTGTTGGTTTTGGCGCGCATGAGTTGAATATTTGTTAGTAATGGAATGGTCGAAACTGTCGGAAGAAAATTGATGTTTACCGTGGAAAATCATTATTGTGGGATCCTCAATAAAGAACCATTTAATTTAAAGAAACAACTTAAATCCGATCTGAACGGAAATAGAAGCTGAAATAAAAAAATGTACATGCGGACCTTTTTAAAAAATGTTAGTTCATTGTTGTACTAAAAATAACATATATTAAAAATAAGATTTATTATTTTATTTGGGCATAAGCCACAATTCGAGTCTGAAATCAAGTTTACTTGACCTTTCTACTTTCACTTCGGAAATAGTTATCAATATCAAAAAAACATTCATAAGCAGATATATATTATGTGTCACCAGAAAGCGAAATAGGTAACGCACGACTTGGAGAACCTATAGTTTTCTAACTTCGTGTCTGGTGAAGCAACGCAGTTGAAACAAGCGGATATATTATAATTGTGTCACCGGAAAGCGAAAAAGGTAAGGCACAACTTGGAAGACCCAATAGTTTTCTAACTTCGCTTCTGGTGAAGCAACAGAGCTGGAACAAGCAGATATATTATAATTGGGTCACCGGAAAGCCAAAAAGGTAACGCACAACTTGGAAGACCCAATAGTTTTCTAACTTCGCTTCTGGTGAAGCAACGGAGTTGGAACAAGCAGATATATTATAATTGGGTCACCGGAAAACGAAAGAGGTAACGCACAACTTGGAAGACCCAATAGTTTTCTAACTTCGCTTCTGGTGAAGCAACGGAGTTGGAACAAGCAGATATATTATAATTGGGTCACCGGAAAGCCAAAAAGGTAACGCACAACTTGGAAGACCCAGTAGTTTTCTAACTTCGCTTCTGGTGAAGCAACGGAGTTGGAACAAGCAGATATATTATAATTGGGTCACCGGAAAGCCAAAAAGGTAACGCACAACTTGGAAGACCCAATAGTTTTCTAACTTCGCTTCTGGTGAAGCAACGGAGTTGGAACAAGCAGATATATTATAATTATGTCACCGGAAAACGAAAAAGGTAACGCACAACTTGGAAGAGCCTATAGTTTCCTAACTTCGCTTCTGGTGAAGCAACGGAGTTGGAACAAGTAGATATGTTATAATTGTGTCGTCGGAAAGCGAAAAAGGTAACGCACATCTTGGAAGAGCTTATAGTTTCCTAACTTCGCTTCTGGTGAAGCAACTGAGTTGGAACAAGCAGATATATTATAATTGGGTAACCGGAAAGCCAAAAAGCTAACGCACAACTTGGAAGACCCAATAGTTTTCTAACTTCGCTTCTGGTGAAGCAACGTAGTTGGAACAAGCATATATATATATATATATATATATATATATATATATATATATATATATTATAATTGGGTCACCGGAAAACGAAAGAGGTAACGCACAACTTGGAAGAGCCTATAGTTTACTAACTTCGCTTCTGGTGAAGCAACGGAGTTGGAACAAGTAGATATGTTAGAATTGTGTCGTCGGAAAGCGAAAAAGGTAACGCACATCTTGGAAGAGCCTATAGTTTCCTAACTTCGCTTCTGGTGAAGCAACTGAGTTGGAACAAGCAGATATATTATAATTGGGTCACTGGAAAGCGAAAAAGTTAACACAGGGCTTGGAAGAACCTATAGTTCTCTAATTTCGTTTCTAGTGAAGCTACGCAGTTGAAACAAGCAGATACATTACAATTGTGTCACCGGAAAACGAAAAAGGTATCGCATGACTTGGAAGTACCTATAGTTCTCTAATTTTGTTTCTGGCTGTAGGAACAAGCAGATATATTATGGTAGGGGAGCAAAGTATGCTAAATGTGCAGTCACTCGAGCGCTTTGGGGACCTATTGGGTTGTGATTATTAGGTCCTAAAACCAAAAAGTTAAGTAAAATTTTCCATTTTAGTGGGGACTTCCCATTTTTTAATTTACTTTTCCATTTCCAACAATCTTTTTTCCGATTATAGCGCCATCTATCCATAATTCAAAAAAATGTTTCGAATAAAAGTTGTTTATTTTTATACAAACAATCCAAATCTGCAACAAGAAACGGGGTCTACCATTTAAGATTTTAAAGTAACCCCTCACCTCACCTCCGTGGGGGGTCGTGCTTGGAACCATTCGATAGATTTTTCAAAAACATTGATAAAGTGTATTTGCAGTTTTTCGATATGATGTTTATTTTGCGAAAGATCGCGGGATTTGTATTTAAAATTTTAAATTTACCCCCCACCCCTCTCCGTGGGGGGTCAAGTTTGGTATTTTTCGATAGATTTTTGAAAAATATTGAACACGTAGTTTTTAGTTTTTCAATCTGACGTTCATTTCGCGAAATATTCGCTTTTTTTTGTGAAACTTTTTGACTCACCCATTTCCGTACGCCCCGCTCAAATCGTCATATTTTTGAAATATAGACTCTTTTGCATGTACTTAACTTACCTTATCTTAATCTGACAATTTCGAATATTTTAAGGATAGATTTTTTTTCGGGCCCCCCTGAACGAACTCCCCTGTGTTAAGAGCCAATATATGGTGGAGGTACATCTGCAGGGTACCACGTTTCTCCCCATATGATAATCTGACGCGCTCGAGTAACTGCAAAAATCCCCGCTTGGGCTCCCCTACCATTATATTTGTGTTGCCAGGAAGCGAAAAAGGTAGTTCCCGAAATGTTCCCAAACTGTGGCTTATTCCACATAAAATAGTAAATTGCATAAGATGACACAAGAAAATAGTTTCAGAACAATACCAAAATAAGATGTAGTAGAAGTACAGGACAGAGACATGATTATCTACAATTACTAAACGTTCGTAAGTTTCCTCTGGATCGTCAAAATGAAAAATTTTAACGAACAATAACCGCGCCACGAACGCGCGGCGCACACACGGCGCGGAGTTCGCGGCGCGGATATGTATTTCCTCTTATGTATTTTCAGAGAAATAAGGAAAAAAATATCCTGTTCGTGACACAACCCCCTCCAGGCCGAAACTAAATTTTTTGAGTAGTATGGACATCTATAATAATAACCTATATGTTTCCTGCAGCCGATTTTGATGATATACATAGTTATAAACAAATGAAGATCAAAAAACGGTAAATTTTCGCTTTTTTCGTTTATTACCAAAAAGTTAAGCATTTTAAACAAATTTGAGAGTAAGAAGCTCATAAATCGTATAAAAAACTTCAGTATGGCGTTCGCTGAATATTTCTATTCTTATTGGTTGCTTAGAAAATTGCAAAATAAATCATAAATTTTGAGTGTTTATAAAAATTCATAAGTTATGTAAAAATTCACTTAGAACCTTTTTATTACACGGAAAATTTAGGGGAAGTAGAAATAGAACAGTAAATTAATATGATAATATTTTTTATCTTTTTAGTTGTCATAAGTTTTGAACTGAATTTAACGTCGTGTCGTGTCATCTCCCATAATACAAAATCAACTGACTAAACTGGCGATGAAACGGACGGCGATGAAACAGACGGCGATGAAATGGACTGGCGATGAATCGGCGGCATCGAAAGGGCAGCGATGAACCGACGGCGATGAAACGTCCCATTCCGATAAATTAATTATAAAATAAACACAACTTTCCTATGGATCAACACTAAGTAATTCCTAAAATAATACACTACTGCACTGAACAGATATCGATACAGAAAACAGAACAGATAAGAGAATCGTGCTATAATACTTAGAAATCTGACGCAGGTTTGTCAAAATGACAGTGACTATTTGTCTATGTTGCCTAATCAGTTATTTACTTATAATATATTTGATTTCTTGTTAGAGAAAAAAAATTAGTAGGTAGTTCCAATATGACCAATAAGAAAGTGTATTTTTTTGTTCTTCTGAATGGCAATACAGGCTCGTTTTTTTAATATTGTATTTACTTATAGAGTAATTTAGACATACTTACATATTTCTCAAATTGGGCTCTGTACCGCCATTCTTTACTATATTACGAATATGTATGCCAAATATCTCAACAAAATATTTAAAATTAAAGACACAATCTTAGAAGGCGTTTTCCGTTTTGATGACGTGCTACGATAGCGTCGTAAAAAGTTGATTTAAAGATTATTGTTAAATTAAAAAAAATTGATAACGGAATAATTTAAAATAATTTTTTTCAACAATCACATGTACGATACATATTACGCAAACAAATTAACACAAAATAACACACAAAAAAAGTCAGTGCTAGGTCATAAGATCGAGACCAAAATTTCACTTTGAAAAGATATACATAACCCAAAAATATCAGGTCATAAACTCTTCCCAGAATTTTTAAAATTATTTTCTTTTTCCTTTTGAGAACGACATCCGGAGTGGAAATCGAGACATCAAAACATTAATTACTTAAAAATGTAATTTTTATTACACCAATAATTGTGGTTCCATATAGACGTAATAGTCCTGCTTCCCGCGTACCAAATAATAGTATTTTATTTAACGAGCATGTAATGATGGCTATTACTCACGATGATGAAGTATGCGACACAAGCCGGAGGCGAGTGTCCTAATTCATCAGAGTGAGTAATAGCCATTATATGCGAGTAGAATACTATACTTTTTCTACGACCTGTTTTATTTTCATTAGTAAAAAATATAATTATCTACTAGTCGAGATTTAAATTATAATAATTTACAAAAATACCTACCTGCTGTTTACCCCTAGTACTTGCAAACAAATTTTCAGCTAGCTATTAATAATCTTTTATTTGGTACGAGGGATCCAGGCCTATAAATATTTAAACTTGTATGTTTTATTAATCTATCTATAATAATTATTATTATAAATAGTAGGATCTTCTGATCTAGGGTTCTTTTCCCCTGATTTGTATTTACTCTTTTACTCTTCTCATTGTAATGAAAATTTTAGAAAAACAGAGTATTCGTATTATTTGCAGTTTCCATGATAAAAATAATTGATTTTCTTTTAAATTTTACGTTAAACTTTTTAATTGCCCGCGTATTTATTGTCATTAAAAGTTTCCGCATTATGCAGTTTGTAAATAACAACTTGTTCTTTCAGGTAAGAATTTTCTTTAGAAATCGTATTAATGCCCTTTTATTCATTTTGTTCCATAATACCTGTATAATCTTTTTAAAGTCTTCCGAACTTAATCTTAGGACTTTTTGTAAAAATCTGTTTTAAACGCTCCGCTTTTTATCCGCTAATATAGTTTGAATTTAAGCTTTTTTTTAGAAATGTGTTTTTGATATCACAGCTATTAGTCTAAGAGCTAGTGAACCCTCTGACTAACGGTCGTCCTGTAAGGCTAGAAATTTGTCTAGTGATAATTCATAGCACACCAAGGCTAAAAAACCATGACCTGGCAGGCATGAGCCGTGCATGTGTATCTACCAGGTGAATCGAAAAGTGCAAATTTAGGGGGTAAAATAAACTTTCTCCTTTAAAGTTTAATTTAAGTATGTGTTTGAGTAAGTCATTTAGAAGAAATGTGTACAATGACAGGCGATTCTGAAGAGCATAATACCTTGCCAGGCGAGGGGAAAGATATGGGTTTTTCCCAAAATTATTTTTTTTGCATCCAACAAAATTTTTTTTGGGTTTTTTAAATCATTCCAAACAGAAAAGGTCTTTGGTGATTTTTCTCTTAAGTTAATAGTTTTTGTTATATAAGCGATTAAAAATTTTGAAAATGCGAAATCGGCCATTTTTAACCCTAAATTGGACATTTAACTAAAAATTTCAATGTTGCGAAGGTAGGTAGATATTCTTTAAACATTGATTGATGAAATCCCGAAGAGTTTTTTGCAATACAATATCGAAAACCCTTTTGTTTTTTAATTGCTAATCAAGCGGGCGCGACACTGTAGTATAAGTGAGGACGTTTGAGTTTGCATAAATTCATTATCTCGAGAAAAAGCAAATTTAAAGAGAAATCCTCAGACAGGTCGATTTTTATTCTTAAATTAGGACTTTTTGGCATATATATAATACTAGTGACGTCATCCGTCTGGGAGTAATGACGTAATCGATGATTTTTTAAATGAGAGTAGGGGTTGTGTGATAGCTCATTTGAAAGGTTATTTAATTTTCTATTCAGTAATATAGACATTAACATAATTATTTATACAGGGTGTACAAAAAAATTTTTTATTAAATTAATTTAAACAAAAAGAAGAAAAAAATTGTTTGTACACCCTGTATAAATAATTATGTTAAGGTTTATATTACTGAATAGAGAATTAAATAACCTTTCAAATGATCGATCACACAACCCCCATAGGCGTAACCAGGGGGGGTTTTGGGGGTTGTAACCCCCCCCCCCCCCCCCCATTGGGATGTACTTTGAGCTCTATACGCTTAACACCATAGCCCTCAGAGACCTTCCAGTAGTTGTAACCCCCCCTTTTAGGTAGTTGTAACCCCCCCCCTTAGGATCATCCTGGTTACGCCTATGACAACCCCTACTCTCATTTAAAAAAATCATCGATTACGTCATCACGCCCAGATGGATGACGTCACTAGTATTATATATATGCCAAAAAGTCCTAATTTAAAAATAAAAATCGACCTATCTGAGGATTTCTCTTCAAATTTGCCCATTCTCGAGATAATGAATTTATGCAAACTCAAACGTCCTCATTTATACTACAGTGACGCGCCCGCTTGATTAGCAATTAAAAAACCAAGGGGTTTTCGATATTGTATTGCAAAAAACTCTTCGGGATTTCATCAATCAATGTTCAAAGATTATCTACCTACCTTGGCAACATTGAAATTTTTAGTTAAATGTCCGATTTAGGGTTAAAAATAGCCGATTTCGCAATTTACAAAATTTTTAATCGCTTATATAACAAAAACTATTAACCTAAGAGAAAAGTCACTAAAGACCTTTTCTGTTTGGAATGATTCAAAAAACCTAAAAGAACTTTGTTCGATGCAAAAAAGATAATTTTAGGAAAAACCCCTAATCTTTCCCCTCGCCTGGCAAGGTCTTATGCTCTTCAGAATCGCCTGTGATTGTACACATTTCTTCTAAATGACTTACTCAAACACATACTTAAATTTAAACTTTACAGGAGAAAGTTTATTTTACCCCCTAAATTTGCACTTTTCGATTCACCTGGTAGATACACGTGCACGGCTGATGCCTGCCAGGTCATGGTTTTTAGCCTTGGTGTGCTATGAATTATCACTAGACCAATTTCTAGCCTTACAGGATGACCTTAGTCGGAGGGTTCACTAGCTCTTAGACTATATATAGCGTGAGGCAGATAAACGGCCTATTAGAAATAATATCTTAAACACTAAAAGCAACAGGATCATGGAAATTGGAATGAAGGTTATACCGGTTATACCGGAAGTTGCTGTTAACTTCGCTTATTTAAATGGGACACCTTATATATTTTTACACTTTTGGATGGTCCTCGATGTTTTCTTTCTTAAAATATGAGGTTTTGTAATGTTATACAGGGTAGTTTAAAAGAAAATTACGTTTTTTTATTAATTTCGTAGCAATTTTCACACCCTGTAGAATTGTAGTAGTTTGACATCAAAAACTCTATTTATGTTCAAATGATTTTAAATATCTTACTAAGGAAGTAATACTTTACTTGTAGGTAAATGGTATATAAATTTATTAAAATTTTATCTAAAATGATCCAAATTGGATAAAAGTGGGTACATTTATAGTACAAAAATCACACAAACGTTTTCGGACCAATCAGTCCATCATCAGGTGGTAGAAACTTAAGATCCAAAGTAGTTGGAACTAGCTACATAGTTAGGTCAAAAGACCTTAATGTTTGAAACTGACAGTTTGAAGCCAAGATCAAGACCACATTATAATACCGCTGCATTTTTTAAATTCTTTAAACATCGACTTATTGTCGACATTGTTGTAGCCCAAATGGCATAATTATTGCAACATTAAGGTCTTTTGACCTAACTATGTAGCTAGTTCCAACTACTTTGGATCTAAAGTTTCTACCACCTGATGATGGACTGATTTGTCCGAAAACGTTTGTGTGATTTTTGTACTATTGATCTACCCACTTTTATCCAATTTGGATCATTTTAGATTAAATTTTAATAAATTTATATACCATTTACTTACAAGTGAAGTTTTACTTCCTTAGTAAGTTTTTATTATGGTATACAGCCAATGAGAGGAATCTTTTCCTTTTTAATTTTAAATATAGTTAAAGAACTATTGTTAAGATTTATTAGTATAGCTAAATGTTGAATTTTAGTAAACAGGGTTGGTCGAAACTCGGAATAAGTATTTTCTCAGTTTTCTTAAATGGAACACCCTGTATTTTAGTATTGTAGTGAAATTAGTATTGTCATTTGTTTCGAGCTTCTGTCATATGTTGTATAATCTGTGTATAATCTTAAAATACACGGAATATACGACATATGACAGAAGCTCGAAACAAATGACTGTGAATGAAAAACCCTATACTTAACTGCTTTAATTTCTGCTTAATTGTTAGTCGTACCAACAATCTTAACTACTTAGGTAT
This sequence comes from Diabrotica virgifera virgifera, assembly GCF_917563875.1. Lineage (NCBI taxonomy): Eukaryota > Metazoa > Arthropoda > Insecta > Coleoptera > Chrysomelidae > Diabrotica > Diabrotica virgifera. The sequence goes on from NC_065448.1 coordinate 74,259,051, forward strand.
TTTGATAGTTCAACCATTATTGGTAATTTTAAGTATCAGTCTAGATTAGTATGTTCGCTCAGATGCAAAAAAACGCAACGGAGAAAATTTTGGTCAAATTCAAAGTATTTCAGTTTTTTTATTTTTAGCCCTATTTTGATAACTTTTTTAGCACACTGTGTAAAAACTTATAAATTTTAATTTGGTATAGTGAGTTTTTTAATAAAACTTTGTATTTAACTTATTATACGGGGTTAATCGAAAGGTGGTTTTTTTATCCTCACTTTGAAACATCCTGTGGAATAATTCCGTTAGCGGATTTTCGTAAAACCTTGTTTTTCGATTGCAACCATGCCTTTGTAGTATTATATTTTTTGTTTCATGTGAAAATATGGATCGGTTCATTTTTAGGAGCGAAATGACTTTGCCACCCACAATTTTAAACTTTTCCTATTACCATTATCTTTTGTATTAATTTGTAATACGACGATGGCGGCTTTGATGACTGATATCGAAGGAATGTCATATCGACATCCCAGAAGTACTGTATTTAAATAATGATTAAAAGCAACGACGTGATCTTGGTTTTAATGAACAATGATAAAAATAACAAAACATAAAAAAAACAACTTAAGTGTAACTTAACCTAAGTTCGCAAATAACAAAGAAAAACCACTAAAAAATAACTTAATACTTTGTATTGCTTCCCCTAGTATCTATAACTGCCTGTACACGTCGGCTCATGCAGTCTATGAGGTTGCGAATATCATCTTGGTGGATGTTGTGTCATTCCTCTTCTAGAGCCAAACGAAGTTTGTTAATTGAGGCTAGTGCGGCTTCGCGACCTCTAATATTTCTACCAAACATGTCACAAACGTGCTCTATTGGGTTCAGATCTGGCGAACACGTTGGCCAGTTCATTTTATTAATACCAACTTCCTTTAAATATTGCGTGACACACATTGCAGAGTGGGGTCGCTCATTATCTTGTATTAATAGAAAATCATCGCCGATATATTGAGAAAAGGTTACTACGTGATTCACTAAAAGTTCCTCGATATACCGGTGTGCAGCTTTACGCTTGTTTGTTCCAGTTCGTATAAAACGTTTCACTGCCCTTTGGATGGTAGAGCGATGAGTGTGTAGTACTCCAGCCACATATTCATAATTTCGCCCATCTTCAACCAGAGCAACGGCTTTCGCACAATCTTCGACACTAAGAACCATGATCAATCATAGGTAAACAAAATGTAAGTGTCAATATGACATCATGATAACAGTCACCAAAGCCACCTGGTCGTATTACAAAATAACTCCAAAATAATCATAATTAAAAATGTCCTAAATTGTGGGTGGCAAATTCATTTGGCTCTAAAAAAATGAACCAATGCATATTTTGACATGAAACAAAAAACACAATGCTTTGGAGACATGGTTGCAATCGAAAAATAATGTTTTACAAAAATTCGCAAACGGAATTATTCCACAGGACGTTTCAAAGTTAGGATAAAAAACCACCTTTCGATTAACCCTGTATAATAAGTCAAATAAAAAATTTGACTAAAAAACTCACAATACCAAATTCAAATCTATAAATTTTTACACAATGTGCTAAAAAAATCATCAAAATAGGGCTAAAAATAAAAAAACTGAAATACTTTGAATTTGACCAAAATTTTGTCCGTTGCGTTTTTTTTGCATCTCAGTGTATTTATTTCCGAACAATTATTTGTGATTGAATATTTTCACTACCAACCTAATAAAATTTCACTTATTTTTTGTTGCAATTAATGTTTGGCTTGAATCACAAATAACTCACAAATTAAAGCAGTTAGGTGTATAGGGAATGCTTAACCCGGCATTGGTCGCTAGGTAAATTGTTACGCGAGTGGTCGCGCGTGAGATTTTCTCTCGCATATCCAACTTTTGCCTTTCTTTACAAAATTTTATAAAAAAGATGAGGTTTCATCAACAATAAAGCCATTTGCTTTAAAAAAACACCACGTTTTTCTGTTTTATTATTATGATGTTTATATAAAATATGACCATTGATGCCGCCAATATTTAACATTGAAAAATATATGGCAAGTGACCATCTACAACTAACCCGTGAAACAGAATATAGGATTTTCATATCATGACCACATCCACGGCGCCTTTTATTACATCATAAAATCATCATCAGTTGGTGGCGCCGGTGGTCGCTTGATGAGAGAATCTCTCACATGAAGCGCATTGACTCAACAATATGGTGATACTAAGTAAACTGAGTCACTATCTAAGCGGATGAGTCTATTAGATTGTCAAGGGAGGATAGTTAGGAGAATAGAAGGAACTACAGCGCGTATATTTTCCCAGAAAAAAAGTTGTGCGCAATTTTCTGAAATTGTGAGAGAAAATCTCATATAGCAACCACTGGCAGGTTAAGAAATAAAAACGTACCATAAAATATCATTTCATTACAATACTAAAATACAGAGTACATATTTCATTTAAAAAAACTCAGAAAATACTCATTCCGAGTTTCGACCAACCCTGTATACTAAAATTCAATATTTAGCTGTAATAATAATTTTAACCCACAAATGTGCCCCAAATATGCTGTTTTTCTCTTTTTAATGGTGGTCAAAAGTTCCCTGTCTCTTCCCATTCTGATTTCGATCGTAATATGATCGGTCCACGGTATTTTCAAAATTCTCCTAAAAAGCAACATCTCATAAGCTTCCAGTTTTTTCATTAAGTTAACATTAATAGTCAAAGCTTCGACACCATAAAGAAGAATAGAGTGGATATAACATTTTACCATGCGATATTGGATTTGCAGAATAAGTCTTTGGTTACTCAGAAATTTCCTCATCTTCAAAAAGTCTGCTCTTGATTCCTCTATTCTTGATCGAATTTCTGATTTCGGATTTAGATCCTCTGCAATCCAGATCAGGAAGTATTTTATATTGTCCACTTGTTCGATATCTCTATTTTTTATGTGGATCCTTGTTACGATTTTATCGCTCTTAGTGATCACCATGGTTTGTTGCAATATATCAAATTCTGCCTTACTACAGTGAAATGACACAAACATTATTTTATAACAAAGTTAAAACATGTTATTTAAACTCACATTTACCGCCAAATATGTTCGATATACTTATTAGAGAAAAATGGTTAAATTTTCAGTACATATTTACCGATGGATCAAAAGACGCCAATGGAACTGGCTGTGCAGTGTTCCACGAAAATAAAAATTACCATAATCAATATAGCCTACCCATTGAATGCTCAATATACACAGCAGAAATGATAGCAGTAATGTTTGCTCTTCAGTATGTACTACTGAATCCAAGTACATAGTAATTAAGTAATTATGATATATTTACTGACAGTAAAAGCGTGGTGGACAGATTTAGTAACATTCGACAAACAGTCAAACACATAAATTAAACTGAATATTCTTAAAACTCTGTTTGAAATTATACAATTAGAAGTAAATGTAACAATTGCTTGGATTAAGGGCCATTCGGGAATAAAAGGCAATGAAATAGTTGACAATTTTACTAAATCGGCTTATTTGATCGGAGAAAAATAAACAAAAATTTAATTCCAGCTTCAGATATTGATTTTTTTGGCAGACAAAAACTTAAAAATAATTGGCAATTGCATTACAGGGAATGTAATACTGGCTCAAATTTTGCTTAATGTAACCTTAGGATATTCTCAAGAAGATGGTTTTACACAGAATATAATAGACATTTTATAAAGACCATTAATCGGCTGAGAGCCAATAGCCAATCATGCTCTTACGACATCTTAAGGCGGAGATACATATGCGCTCTGCTCGGTGTGCGAGCCGCTCGCGTGCAGCGTATTCGTCAGATTAGTACGTGTTTTCAAGTGACGCTCAAACGGCACGCACACGGCGCACCACGATCTAAATTCTGTCGGTTTTTCAACAAACGCTTTGATGGTTCGCAATACGTATTTGGACGGGTTTGCGAGTGGTTTGTTGGTTTTGGCGCGCATGAGTTGAATATTTGTTAGTAATGGAATAACCGGAACTGTCGGAAGGAAATATCTAACTTATTGATGTTTACCGTGGAAAATCAATATGGTGGGATCCTCAATAAAGAACCATTTAATTTAAAGAAACAACTTAAATCCGATCTGAACGGAAATAGAAGCTGAAATAAAAAAATGTACATGCGGACCTTTTTAAAAAATGTTAGTTCATTGTTGTACTAAAAATAACATGTATTAAAAATAAGATTTACTATTTTATTTGGGCATAAGCCACAATTCGAGTTTGAAATCAAGTTTACTTGACCTTTCGACTTTCACTTCGGAAATAGTTATCAATATCAAAAAAACATTCATAAGCAGATATATATTATGTGTCACCGGAAAGCGAAATAGGTAACGCACGACTTGGAGAACCTATAGTTTTCTAACTTCGTGTCTGGTGAAGCAACGCAGTTGAAACAAGCGGAATATTATAATTGTGTCACCGGAAAGCGAAAAAGGTAAGGCACAACTTGGAAGACCCAATAGTTTTCTAACTTCGCTTCTGGTGAAGCAACGGAGTTGGAACAAGCAGATATATTATAATTGATTCACCGGAAAACGAAAAAGGTAACGCAAAACTTGGAAGAGCCTATAGTTTCCTAACTTCGCTTCTGGTGAAGCAACGGAGCTGGAACAAGTAGATATGTTATAATTGTGTCGTCGGAAAGCGAAAAAGGTAACGCACATCTTGGAAGTGCCTATAGTTTCCTAACTTCGCTTCTGGTGAAGCAACTGAGTTGGGACAAGCAGATATATTATTATTGGGTCACCGGAAAGCCAAAAAGGTAACGCACAACTTGGAAGACCCAATAGTTTTCTAACTTCGCTTCTGGTGAAGCAACGGAGTTGGAACAAGTAGATATATTATAATTGGGTCACCGGAAAGCCAAAAAGGTAACGCAAAACTTGGAAGAGCCTATAGTTTCCTAACTTCGCTTCTGGTGAAGCAACGGAGTTGGAACAAGTAGATATGTTATAATTGTGTCATCGGAAAGCGAAAAAGGTAACGCACATCTTGGAAGAGCCTATAGTTTCCTAACTTCGCTTCTGGTGAAGCAACTGAGTTAGAACAAGCAGATATATTATAATTGGGTCACCGGAAAGCCAAAAAGGTAACGCAAAACTTGGAAGAGCCTATAGTTTCCTAACTTCGCTTCTGGTGAAGCAACGGAGTTGGAACAAGTAGATATGTTATAATTGTGTCATCGGAAAGCGAAAAAGGTAACGCACATCTTGGAAGAGCCTATAGTTTCCTAACTTCGCTTCTGGTGAAGCAACTGAGTTAGAACAAGCAGATATATTATAATTGGGTCACCGGAAAGCCAAAAAGGTAACGCAAAACTTGGAAGACCCAATAGTTTTCTAACTTCGCTTCTGTTGAAGCAACGGAGTTGGAACAAGTAGATATATTATAATTGGGTCACCGGAAAACGAAAAAGGTAACGCACATCTTGGAAGAGCCTATAGTTTCCTAACTTCGCTTCTGGTGAAGCAACTGAGTTAGAACAAGCAGATATATTATAATTGGGTCACCGGAAAGCCAAAAAGGTAACGCAAAACTTGGAAGACCCAATAGTTTTCTAACTTCGCTTCTGTTGAAGCAACGGAGTTGGAACAAGTAGATATATTATAATTGGGTCACCGGAAAACGAAAAAGGTAACGCACAACTTGGAAGAGCCTATGGTTTCCTAACTTCGCTTCTGGTGAAGCAACTGAGTTAGAACAAGCAGATATATTATAATTGGGTCACCGGAAAGCCAAAAAGGTAACGCAAAACTTGGAAGACCCAATAGTTTTCTAACTTCGCTTCTGTTGAAGCAACGGAGTTGGAACAAGTAGATATATTATAATTGGGTCACCGGAAAACGAAAAAGGTAACGCACAACTTGGAAGAGCCTATAGTTTCCTAACTTCGCTTCTGGTGAAGCAACGGAGTTGGAACAAGTAGATATGTTATAATTGTGTCTTCGGAAAGCGAAAAAGGTAACGCACATCTTGGAAGAGCCTATAGTTTCCTAACTTCGCTTCTGGTGAAGCAACTGAGTTGGGACAAGCAGATATATTATTATTGGGTCACCGGAAAGCCAAAAAGGTAACGCACAACTTGGAAGACCCAATAGTTTTCTAACTTCGCTTCTGGTGAAGCAACGGAGTTGGAACAAGTAGATATGTTATAATTGTGTCGTCGGAAAGCGAAAAAGGTAACGCACATCTTGGAAGAGCCTATAGTTTCCTAACTTAGCTTCTGGTGAAGCAACTGAGTTGGAACAAGCAGATATATTATAATTGGGTCACCGGAAAGCGAAAAAGTTAACACAGGGCTTGGAAGAACCTATAGTTCTCTAATTTCGTTTCTAGTGAAGCTACGCAGTTGAAACAAGCAGATACATTACAATTGTGTCACCGGAAAACGAAAAAGGTAACGCATGACTTGGAAGTACCTATAGTTCTCTACTTTTGTTTCTGGTTGTAGAAACAAGCAGATGTATTATGGTAGGGGAGCAAAGTATGCTAAATGTGCAGTCACTCGAGGGCTTTGGGGACCTATTGGGTTGTGATTATTAGGTCCTAAAACCAAAAAAAAAAATAAAATAATAATAAAAAAGTTAAGTAAAATTTTCCATTTTAGTGGGGACTTCCCATATTTTTAATTTAATTTTCCATTTCCAACAATGTTTTTTCCGATTATAACGCCATCTATCCATAATTCAAAAAAATGTTTCGAATAAAAGTTGTTTATTTTTATACAAACAATCCAAATCTGCAATAAGAAACGGGGGCTACCATTTAAGATTTTAAAGTAACCCCCCACCGCACCTCCGTGGGGGGTCGTGTTTGGAACCATTCGATAGATTTTTCAAAAATATTGATAAAGTGTATTTTGCAGTTTTTCGATATGATGTTTATTTTGCGAAAGATCGCGGGATTTGTATTTAAAATTTTAAATTTAGCCCCCACCCCTCTCCGTGGGGGTCAAGTTTGGTATTTTTCGATAGATTTTTGAAAAATATTGAACACGTAGTTTTTAGTTTTTCAATCTGACGTTCATTTCGCGAAATATTCGCTTTTTTTGTGAAACTTTTTGACTCGCCCATTTCCGTACGCCCCGCTCAAATCGTCATATTTTTGAAATATAGACTCTTTTGCATGTACTTAACTTACCTTATCTTAATCTGACAATTTCGAGTATTTTTAAGGATAGATTTTTTTTCGGGCCCCCCTGAACGAACTCCCCTGTGTTAAGAGCCAATATATGGTGGAGGTACATCTGCAGGGTACCACGTTTCTCCCCATATGATAATCTGACGCGCTCGAGTAACTGCAAAAATCCCCGCTTGGGCTCCCCTACCATTATATTTGTGTTGCCGAGAAGCGAAAAAGGTAGTTCCCGAAATGTTCCCAAACTGTGGCTTATTCCACATAAAATAGTAAATTGCATAAGATGACACAAGAAAATAGTTTCAGAATAATACCAAAATAAAGTAGTAGAAGTACAGGACAGAGACATGATTATCTACAATTACTACATGTTCGTAAGTTTCCTCTGGATCGTCAAAATGAAAAATTTTAACGAACATTAACCGCGCCACAAACGCGCGGCGCACACACGGCGCGGAGTTCGTGGCGCGGATATCTGTCTCCGCCTTTACATGCATAGAATCGGCTTGTCAGATACTCCCAATTATTGTACTTGTGGCAAAATCGTAGATTTAACACATGTCATATACGAATGTCATTTACACATAAATAACATAAACGACCTTTACAAGGAATTAAAAAATTTATAATGTTGTTTCCCAATAAACTTTAATACTTTAATATTTACAAATGATATGGAAATTCTTCATCTCATTTATAAACATGTTAAATTATGTAAATACAAATTGTAAACGTAATATGTATTAACTAGGTATAATTTGTTAATGTGGTTTGAAAAAATTAAAAAGAAAAAAAATATATAAAAAACACATAATAAAATAATAATAAAAAAAATAAATAAAAAATAGAAGCAAAAAAAGAAAAGAAAAACAAAAAAAAAGAAGTTAAAAAGTGTTTATTACAAATTAAAATATATAATAAAAAACACAGGAAAATAATTAAAAAAACAAAATAAAAAAAAGCAACACAATGTACCTATATTAATAAAAATAATATTTTAATATGTACCTACTTATGTTAAGAAATAAGAAATTTATGAATATGAATCTGCAATCAATAACAAACAAGTCTGGCTAATCGGTTCTGCCAAAGCCATTTTTTAGAAGAAAAAAATTCCTGCCCAGAACAGTTATTATGACTCGGCCTTTTTTTTAATGGACAACATTCTGCTTTGTATTGGAGCACAGACCACGATGGTGAGTGTTTGAGGCACTCACTCACCAGTGATGGATGTATTGATGGTTCTTTGAACCACTCTTACTAGGACATAAAAAAATAAAATTGGAGATAAAAAAATTATAAGATAATTGCTACATATAGCGGCAAAATTAACAGAACACTTTAAAAATGGGACATGTTAGATGTCTCAAATTTCATAAACCTGTTTTCCGATTTGAGTGATTTTTTTTAGTATGTTATAGCCTTACTATTTAAGAAATTCGATGTAAAGCTATTGTTGCTAGACGGTGCGGCCCAAAGTCCCGACAGCCAAAATCCCGACAGCCATAATCCCGACAGCCAAAACACCGACAGGCCAGAATCCCGACACGCCAGAATCCCGACAGGCCAAAATCCCGACATGCAACAATCCTCGCATAAGTAAAAATTCCGACCACTACATTTTGAATATTTATTGTTTCCCTTTCAAAATATAAAAAACAGATGGCCATAAACAAAAAACATAAAATAAATGTAATTGTATATTAAAAACAAACTTATCAAACCTGTCGGGATTCTGACCTGTATGTATTTTGGCCTGTCGGGATTCTGGCGTATCGGGATATTGGCCGTCGGGATTGTGGCTGTCGGGATTTTGGCTGTCGGGATTTTGGGGTAGACCCGTTGCTAGACAGGTAAGTGTCGTTTTATTAGACAAGGCGAAAACGGCGGGTTCGTTGCAAAAAATATTCCCACGAGATTTTTTTGCATAATCACATTCGTGAGACACCCCAGAATAGGGTTCAAGAAGTCGCCCACGCGAAAAGTGGTCCAATTTTTTTTTAACAATTTTTTTCTAATCAAATTGTAAAACGCAATATTTTCGGCCCGGACAAATTTTTTTTAGATTTTTCGGACCATTCCGGACAGAAAAGGTCTTTCGTATTTTTTTTCTACAGTAGGTCGTGTTCGAGTTATAAGCAATTTAAAATTTGAAAAACGCGAAAATGGCCATTTTTAAGACTTAATAACTTGGTTAAAAATTATTATTATGAAAGTCAGAAAGTGACTGAATCAAATTTAAAGCCACCCCTTCATGATCCTGAAGAAATTTGTGTCATTAATTTATTACTAAGCTGTTATTTTTAAATATTAATAATGAACAGTAAGATCATATTGACGCGGCTATAAATGTGAGTGCGAGTGAGATGCGCCATTGGACTGCCCGAATGGCATCTCTTAGGCACTCATCATGGACGGCCGCCTAATACGTGCATGGCGCTCATTATTTTTACTGAAAACTAACAGTTTAGTAATCAAATAATGACAAAAATTTATTCAGGATCTTGTAGGGGGGCTTTAAACTTTGATGTAGTCACTTTCTGACTTTCATAGTAATAACTTTTAACCGAGTTATTAAGCCTTGAAAAACGCCATTTTTCGTTTTTTTCAATTTTAAATGCTTTTACCTCGAAAACGATCAACTTTAGAAAAAAATTATAAGAGACATTTTTTATCCACAATGGACCAAACAACCTAAAAAAAATTTGTTCGGGCCAAAATATTGATTTTTTGCAATTTGATTAAAAAAAATTGTTAAAAAAAATTTGGACCACTTTTCGCGTGGGCGACTTCTTTAATCTTATTCTGGAATATCTCACGAATGTGATTATGCAAAAAAATCGCATGTTAATATTTTCTCCAAAGAACCCGCCGTGTTCGCCTTGTCTATACGACGAGTGTAAGAATCACACTGTGTTTTTTCTTAAGGTTCGGAACACCTTGTAGAATATTCTAGTATATACAGGGTGAGTCATGAGGAACTGTACATACTCCTGCCTCATGGACGCCCCTATGGGGAATAACAAATGACCATTAAAAGTGTCTGCTCCCATTGTTTAATAATATACAGGGCGAGTTTCGCATTTTGACAGAAATTTGTATTCGTCATAATTTTGGAACAGTCAGATCGATGTGTCTCTTATTTTGGTCAATCGTTACACTATTACCACCTAATAAACTGATTTATTCAAACGAGAAAAAAATCAGGTCCGGCTTTAAAAAACTTAGTTCGTTTGGGCCTTAGAAAAAATTTCACCCTGTATACGCTTTTTGAAAACTCTAATATGAATTTTACAAATTAGACAAATAGGCAATTAAAATGGCATATTTATTTTTTTCCGCACACGATTGCTTAATTTTTTATAAAAAAATAAAATTTGACTATGAATTAAAAGTTTGGTAAAGTGAACCATAAATTTAAAAAACTTACTTTTATTGCAAAAATGAATTTTTTTTGAACAAATATTTAGTTTATGTTTCCACCCAATCAACTGGTTTATTCAAACTTGAAAAAAATCAGGCCCGGAGTTAAAAAAATAGTTCGTTTGGGTCTTAGAAAAAATTTCACCCTGTATACGTTTTTTAGAAACTCTAATATGAATTTTACAAATAAGACAAATAGACAATTAAAATGGCATACTTTTTTCCCCACACGATTACTTAATTTTTTATTAAAAAATCAAATTTGACTATTACCCCAGGCTGTGGGTGAAAAAACGTGATATAATTCAGGAATTTTTGAAACCTATCAGGTGTTGTAAAGGACGATGCCAGGAATAACTTCTACTAAAATGTGACCAAAAACATTGTGAGCTTTTTTATTTATTGCGATTTTCATTTGTTAAATTTGCAATTTTTAAAGATTTTTAATTTTGCAGCTTAGGATATTGATTCTAGAGAAAAACTTTTTAATAGAAAGTTATAGTAAATTAAAAAACCTACAATTTGAGCTTGGTAAGTTTAATTTCGTTTATTGGTTATTGCAAAACAGCCTGCGAAAGGTCCAAAATGGCCGTTTTTTACAATTGCGTTCTTTATTGTACAAATATTTTTTTTTATTTTTTAAAGCTTTAAAATGAAGATCTTTCAATTCCAAACATAAAAAAAATTGTAAGGCCGGATTAACGAATTTGTTGCTTAGATATTCTAAATTGTTTATCCCAAGAGGTCAAATGTCGAAAGCTATAACTTTTTGAACAAAAATCGTAGAGAATTGGTGAAACATCCAATCTCCTTCTAAAGAGTCATATTTTCATATTCTGATGTAAATAAATGCGTAAATCATTTTTAAACCTCTAATTTTTGTGTTTGAAAATAAGGGGGGCAAATTTCGTTATAAGCATTTAGAGCTGAAGCGGCCCTGTACATCCTATGAGTTTTTAACTTACAGACTATTGTTGCTTAAGACGAAACGAAGATTTTTAAAGTAAATTAAAAATTTCTACGACCAACTGAAGCAGAGCCAAATGTTGGGTTTGAAAATAAGGGGGCACATTTCGTTATAAACATTTAGAGCTGAAGCGGCCCTGTACATCCTATGAGTTTCTAACTTACAGATTATTGTTGCTGAAGACAAAACGAAGATTTATAAAAAAATAAAAAAATTTACAACCAACTGAAGCCGAGATAATTGTTTATTTTTTCTTAAATCTTAGTGCCTTTATTTATAACAATTAAGAAATTATTTTACAGTCATTGACTAAAAAAAGACTTATATTATCTTAAAATAAAAATTATTATAAAATATAGTTACATTTAATTGTAAAAAATTGTTTTTAAAATCGGTGCTTTTGCGAGTGGCCGAAGTTTGCAAATGGCCGGGCTCGCTTCAAATCTGACCGAAAACAATTTAATAATATTACCATTATAATATACAGTATATTTACCACTGTATTTGTTTTTCTTGATAATCTTTTATATGTGAAATCTCATTTCTGAAGAAATAATATTACAAAAATGATACATATGAAATATATAACTATATTTTTAATTTTTTCATTGTTATATAAATATAATAATAATAATGTTACTTCTTATTATACAATATAAAACTTTTTCTTCTTGTAGTGACTATCCGGTTTGGATGTTGGTCACCATCATGGCCATTTGGCAAACCCCATTTGGAAACTGAGAACCAGGAAGGCAAAGGATTACCTCGCTAGAAAATTTACGTACGTCGTTCAACACAACAACTACAAATCTTTTTAGAGCAGCAGTACCGATTTAGTGTGCAAGTACAGATTGTCATGATGGTCGCCAACATCCAAAACGGATAGTCACTACACGAAGAAAAAGTTTTATATTGTATAATAAGAAGTAACATTATTATTATTTTATTTATATAACAATGAAAAAATTAAAAATATAGTTATATATTTCATATATATGTATCATTTTTTTAATATTATTTTTTCAGAAATGAGATTTCACATATAAAAGTTTATCAAGAAGAACAAATACAGTGGTAAATAGACTGTATATTATAATGGTAATATTATTAAATTGTTTTCGGTCAAAATTTAATACAAGTTCAAAATTTAATACAAAAGCACCGATTTTAAAAATAACTTTTAATAACTAAATGTCACTTTATTTTATAATAATTTTTATTTTAAGGTAATATAAGTATTTCTTTAGTCAATGACTGTAAAATAATTTCTTAATTGTTATAAATAAAGGCACTACGATTTAAGAAAAAAGAAAAAATTATCTCGGCTTCAGTTGGTTGTAGAAAATTTTTATTTTTTTATAAATCTTCGTTTATTCTTCAGCAACAATAATATGTAAGTTAGAAACTCATAGGATGTACAGGGCCGCTTCAGCTCTAAATGTTTTTAACGAAATATGCCCCCTTATTTTCAAACCCAACATTTAGCTCGGCTTCAGTTGGTCGTAGAAATTTTTTATTTTTTTATAAATCTTCGTTTCGTCTTCAGCAACAATAGTCTGTAAGTTAAAAACTCATAGGATGTACAGGGCCGCTTCAGCTCTAAATGTTTATAACAAACTTGTCCCCCTATTTTCAAACCCAAAAATTAGAGGTTTAAAAATGTTTTACGCATTTATTTACATCAGAAAATGAAACTGTCTTTAGAAGGAGATTGGATGTTTCACCAACTCTCTACGATTTTTTTTCAAAAAGTTATAGCCTTCGACATTTGACCTCTTGGGATAAACAATTTATAATATCTAAGCAACAAGTTCGTTAATCCGGCCTTACAATTTTTTTTATGTTTGGAATTGAAAGATCTTGATTTTAAATCTTTAAAAATAAAAAAAAAATTATTTGTACAATAAATAACGCAATTGTAAAAAACGGCCATTTTGGACCTTTCGTAGGCTGTTTTGCAATAACCAATAAACGAAATTAAACTTAGCATGGCTCAAATTGTAGGTTTTTTAATTTACTACAACTTTCTATTAAAAAGTTTTTCTCTAGAATCAATAACCTAAGCTGCAAAATTAAAAATCCTTAAAAATTGCAAATTTAACAAATGAAAATCGCAATTAAAAAAAAAGCTGAGAATATTTTTGGTAACATTTTGGTAAAAGTTATTCCTGGCATCGTCCTTTACAACACCTGATAGGTTTCAAAAATTCCTGAATTATATCCTGAAATCGACCTATTTTTCACCCACAGCCTGGAGTATATGCATAAAAAGTTTAACAAAGTTTTTGGATAGATTTAAAAAAATTAACTTTTTTTACAAAAATTAATTTACAAAAACAACGTTTTTCTTAAAATTAAAAGTTTTACCATTTTTTTTTCTATGACACGTCTAGATCTAAAACTCCCCATAACACTTCTTTTGGACTTAATAGTTTAACATTCATAGACGTGATCAAATAGATAAATTTTAAATTGTTTCACTTAATTTTTGCGATTTAACTTTGCAATTCACGAATCTGCACCTTTTATTTTTAAAAATTCATAACTTTTACGAGAAGAAGACTGAAAGTCTACAACAATTTTCATAGTCTTCACATTGGTCTTCACAAGAGATATGTGCTGTAAAAATTTCAGAAAAAAAAAATATTAAAATGGAACAGAGTTGTAGCGAGTTAAACCGTGATTTCATTTTTTTTTTCATTTTTAGGTTAAAATTCCGATTTTGACAAATTTGTTTTTTTAATAAAAAATTAAGTAATCGTGTGCGGAAGAGAATAAATATGCCATTTTAATTGCCTATTTGTCTAATTTGTAAAATTCATATTAGACTTTTCAAAAAGCGTATACAGGGTGAAGTTTTTTCTAAGACCAAAACGAACTAATTTTTTTAAATCCGGGCCTGATTTTTTTCTAGTTTGAATAAATCAGTTGATTGGATGGTAACATAAATTAAATATTTGTTCAAAAAAATTAATTTTTGTAATAAAAGTTAATTTTTTTAAATCTATGGTTCACTTTACCAAACTTTTAATTCATAGTCAAATTTGATTTTTTTATAACAAATTAAGGAATCGTGTGCGGAAAAAAATAAATATGCCATTTTAATTGCCTATTTGTCTAATTTGTAAAATTTATATTAGAGTTTTCAAAAAGCGTATACAGGGTGAAATTTTTTCTAAGACGCAAACGAACTAATTTTTTAAAGCCTGACCTAATTTTTTTCTAGTTTGAATAAATCAGTTGATTAGGTGGTAGTAGTGTAATGATTGGCCAAAATAAGAGACACATCGATCTGACCGTTCAAAAATTATGACGAAACAAATTTATGTCAAAATGCGAAACTCGTCCTGTATATTATTAAACAATGGGAGCAGACACTTTTTAATGGTCATTTGTTATTCCCCATAGGAGCCTCTATACGAGGTAGGAGTATGTACAGTTCCTCATGACTCACCCTGTATAAAATATTGAAATTTAAACTCAATTGTGGTCTTAGGCTGTCTTAACATTTTTTAAATTTCATTCACTTATGTTTGATAATAAAAGAGATATGTACTTTTATATTATAAATGAGGTATGCTATTTGGTCTTGATCATTCCAAATCTCGAGAGCCACTGTTTCTACCTCTTGTAGGGTTCTAGGAGATAGCATTTATCTACTTGTAACGCCGACCTGAAAATGATCTGTATAATGTAGAGATCGAAACCAGTCGTCAAAGTATAATTAAATGATTGTGAGTAAGTCTGTGTTTCATTACTACATTTAAGATTTTAATAATTTAGTTCAAACAATAAATGATGAATTAGATATTCTTAATAATTGGTTGATGGCAAATAAATTGAAACTAAATGCTCAAAAAACCAAGTGTATGATTTTGGGTACTAAGATAAATTGTTCTAAATTTAATCAAGGAAATTTTAGTATTAAAATAGGTGAAGATATAATAAGTTATGTAGATGAAACATATAAATTTTCTGTGTAAAAAAATTGGTAAAAAAATCGGTTACTTCTCTAGAATATCTAAAGGGCTTTTCCGATGGTCTAGGAAGGTTGTGTATAATACAATAATATTTCCGTATTTTAATTATTGTATGTCACTGTTTATTTCATGTTCAAATGAACAGGTATATCGTTTGCAGTTGCTTCAAAATAAAGCTATGAGAATTGTCCTTGGATGTAGCAAGTATACCTCTATAAACTTTATGCTGGAAACATTAAATTTTTTAGATGTTAATCAGCTTATTACTGAGTCATGTTTGGTGTTAATATTTAAAATTATTAACAAGCAAGCTCCTCAATACTTCAGTAATTATGTCATTAAAAGATCACTTTTGTTAGGTCAGTATAATTTAAGATTTGATAATTATCATATTGAAAGGTTCAATACAAATGCCATGGAAAAAAACTCTTTTTGTTGAAGGACTAAGAATATATTATATTATAACGGTCATATGTTATATTATAACAGTCTACCATCTAGCATAAAAGATTCACCAAATGTTAAAGTCTTCAAAAGTAGGTTAAAAAAATTGTATTTTAAGAATTAGTTGATTTTTCGTTTAAGTTATATTTGTTTAAATATATGTAAATGTTTATTTGTAATGTAATAGCTAAAAAGCTAAATAAATCCTGTTATTATTATTATATGATACATCAAATTCTGATTATATAACATTTAACTTAAACATGCCACAAGACAACAGTTTCTGAACCGTATTGGATGAATATAATAGTTAAAAAAAGAATTTAAATTTAAAGAAAATTTGACATTTCTGCCTCTTGTACCATTTCCATGTGCCCTGTAGCTGTTGTTCTTGTGTGTTAGTCGTATTTTAAAAATAAATACCACAAAATAACAATTCGTGTTAGTTACTATTTATCTTGATGATTGCAGAGGAAGTTATTATAAATAATTATAGTAAATGTCTCTTTATTTTCCTTTTTGTTATGATAAGGTGTTACAAATTCATTAAAGTTTGCGTGAAAGAACTGTGTGTATTTGTGTCGCCGTTTCCGACTAATATTATACCTAATTACATTAACTATCAAAGGTGTCTAAAAGAACTTAGGTTATTTATACATATAAATATGTATAATGGTTAAGAAGAACAATTCTGGTTAACTAACATAATTTAACGAAACAAGTGGATAAAGATGGTGTTTTATATTTTGAATACAGTAAATTTTCCTAAATCCCCTTGACAAAACTAAGGCAAAAATTTCTGTAAGTGCATTAATGGGAATAAAACTAGACTAAATTATAACGAAAGTTACAAGTACGCCAGTCTGTGGGAGCAAGAATAGGATATTATTTTAATGAAATTTTGGGCCTAGCCTCTACTTATCTCCTAATTCAAAGTCTACCCTATGCGGATGTGTGCTTTTAACTTGGGGGTGGTTCCCACCCCTTCTTAGGGATGGAAAAATTTTTGGTTACAATTACCACGGGATTTGCTAGAGAACCTAATTCTAAGCAAAAACTGTTTTATATATATTTTTTGAAAACTCGATACTTTTTGAGATATTTGTGGTTGAACATTTTCCATTTTCATTGAAACATAATACCATTTCGAACGGTTTTTTGCGAATACCTTAAAAACTATGCATCTAACTAAAAAAAACTATAATAAACATTTTTGTAGGTTATAAAAAAAAACAAAGAGACACTTGCCTTCATAAATCTTCTAGTTGTAATACAGAAAGAGATATGGTAGGTGAAAATAGTTTGTATTTTGGTACATTCTCAAATTGGTGTATTCAACTTGAAATAACAGAGAAACGGTCAACTTTAAGTGTTAAATGCTGCTAATACCTTTTGTAGTACTTGAAAAGTCCTTTAAAAATAGCTATATTAGAGGTCCATTACATTAAAACTAAGCGAGATATGCTGCAAACAAAATTGATAACTAATGTATTTTAAGAAAAAATGAGAAGTAATTTTAACCCCCATCCACCAAAATGTAAATGCATCGTTTTTCTTCTACAATACTTTTTATTATAGTGTTACTTCTATGTTCAAAAAGTTGGAAGGGTTTAAAATGAATGGTTTTTGAAAAAAAAAAGATCAAATTATAGAGCTCATTTTTAAATTTTCTTAAAAATCTTCATTTTTTCTATGTAACTTGAAAATAATAAGAGCCTTAATAATAAGATACAGTAATGAAAAATAAAAAGGAAATTTATATCTGAAAAAGCCCTATATTTTTGTGTGGTATCTTTTTTTCGTATCTCTTATCTTTTTCGAGTTACATGGTGGAAAAGGAAGATTTTTAAGAAAATTTAAAAATGCGCTCTCTAATTTAATCTTATTTTTTTCAAAAACCGTTCATTTTATTCCAGTCCAACTTTTTTAACATAGAAATAGCACTATAATAAAAAGTATTGTAGAAGGAAAACGATGTACCTATTTAAGTTCTGATGGATGAGAGGTTAAATATACTTCTCATTTATTCGTAAAATACATTAGTCATCAACTTTTTTGCAGAATATCTCGCTTAGTATGAATGTGGTCGACATTTAGTATTGCTCATTTTAAAGGTCTTTTCAAGCCCTACAAAAGTTATTAGCAAACGTATACATATTATACACCTAAAATCGACAGTTTCTCTGTTATTTCAAGTTGAATAAACCGATTTGAGCATGCAGCAAAAAAACAAACTCTTCTTACCTACCATACCCCTCTTTGTATTTTAACTACAAAATTGATGAAGGAACAAATCTCTTTGTTTTTTTATAACCTACAGAAATATTCTAATAGTTTTTTTGTTAGATGCATATTTTTTAACCAATTTTCAACCACGAATAACTCAAAAAGTATCAAGTTTTCAAAAAATAATTATAGAACAGTTTTTGCTTAAAATTAGGTTCTATAGCCTCTTCCGTGGCTATTTTAACCAAAACATTATTCATCCCCAAGTAGGGGTGGGAACCACCCCCAAGATAAAAGCGCACATCGGCATAGGGTAGACTTTGTTTCTTGAGCTACTTACTGTGAAAATATCAAGTAAATCGATGTAGTAGGATGAAATTTGGAGCCAAATACCCTCATTGACTTCCCTAAAGCTAGAGTTATTCAATCACTTGGAAAACAAATTCACGAAACATAACTTATTTTTAACTCAATAAACTCTCAGAATAGTTTACACTAAACAGTGGCCTGAAACAAGGAGACGCACTGTCACCTCTATTCTTTAGTCTTTAGTATAATCTTGAAAAAAGTATTCTTTTTCTCATAGTCATCTTTCAGCGCGTCACAGTCTTTCTTTCTAACGCATTAAATTGTATGTGACAGAAAAAAGGCACGTCCGTGATTACAGACATTTATAACATTTATTCTAGTTGTCGATAGATGGCGCTATAATCGAAAAAAAATTATTTACGAATTATATAATATATCTACGAATATAATCTGTACAATTTATAAGACTGTACAAATAAAAGAAAATACCTTTTTATAAATACAATAAACACAATTGATTTGTAAACAAAGTAAGTTATCAATCTAAGTAGTACAGAAAACGACAATAAATATCATTCCCATACCACCAGATTGACAACAGGTGGAATACTTTTTTTGGTTACAACCTCCCGAGATTTTCAAAATTTATAAATCAAACAGGATGCCGAGGAAATTAAGATGAGAGAATTTTAAATAATTCACAACTCATCTGCTCAGCGTGGTAAAAGTTCCAACAAGAAAGATTCCTTAATACTCTTACAAAAGAGTAAATGAATTAAAAATGTATAAACATTTTCAATTTCTTTGCAACACGAAAATGCAGCAGCTGCATAATGCTCTAGTTAACTCAGATTCATGCATCTTGAATTCCTGTATAGACAAATGGCCTAAAGCAACTGTAATCTATAAAGATGCATCCAAAACATCGGAAGGGACCGGATGTGCTTTCTACATTCCATCTAAGTCAACAGAAAAAATGTTCAAATTACCTTCTAATTGCTCAATTTTTAGTACAGAAGCAATTGCAGTTCTTGAATCCTTGATATATTTCGATAGTTTAAATAATAATTCAGTGTTAATAATATCCGATTCATTGTCAGTTTTATTATCTCTCAAAAGTTCAAAGTTACCCAATTATAATTCTAATCCTTTCATTTACCAAATTGCATGCTTGTCAAGCTTAAAAATAAAAATGAAACTACTAATTTTATTTGGGTAAAAGCTCATGTTGGTATAAAATATAATGAGCATGTTGATTCTTTAGCTAAAGCTGCAATAACCTCTTCAGCTGAAATTGTACCAGAGGAGAGAATTTGTATTCCTGACACTTTTTGTATCTCTAAAATAAATCAAATAGATCGTTGGAAAACTTATTGGCAAACTTTTTGTAACCACTTAACAACACAATATGTTTATATACAACCACAAATTCCAAATTCGAGATGGTTTAAGAAATTTAATAACATCCGTAAATATATAACAACCTTAATAATATTGAGATTTGGTCATGCTTGTTATCCTACTCATCTTGCTAAAATCAAAATTTACAATTCAGACTTATGTGAAACATGTCAAGAACAAGGAGATCTTAATCATATCTTTTTTAACTGTTTCAAATATATGCAGCATTCAGGAACTCTTTTAAGCAGCTTGCAAACGCTGCAAATATTTCCTCCGTACCAAATAAATAACCTATTGGCTACTAATGACAAAAGAGTATATGATTGTCTAATCAAATTTATACATAGTACAAATTTATGTCTGTAATCAATCTTATCCAATCTCGCTAACCTTTTTTTACCCAATTGTTTATTTTTCCTCCTTCTCCCTATTTATAGTAATGTCTTGTAGGAATTTTTAAGAGGTTTTTTTTTCTTTTGACTATTATGACCTGTTTGCAATAGTAGGTATAGATAGACACTTTTTTATTTAGTATTAAGTAAATTAGAATAATATGCTTTTCTTTTTAATAATTTGTATTAAGTTTAATGTTTATACATTTTTACAATTGATTTGTTTTTATGCTAAATTGCAAATAAAATGTGACAGCTGTCAGATAACTAAAATATCATGTTAGAATAAATGTTATAAATGTGTATTATTACGGACTTACCTTTTTTTCTATCATTTGTGACACACTGAAAAATACCCATGAAAAGGACCATAGTAAGAACAGCACGAATTAGAATAAAACTACTGACAGTAAATGCACCAAAATCACCACTAGTACAAGAAGATTTAAAGGAAACTTTCAACAAATATGAGATTTAAGGTCGCTGCATATTATCATGCACATAGCGTTTCCAGCACGTAGTGTAATCTACGAAAAACCTGATTTTACTGAAAGGTGTCTGATACAGTACGTTCCAGACAGTGTGAATTGTTCATATTTATAACCATTTAAGGTCGCTGCATACTATCATGCACGTAGCGTTTCCAGCACGTAGCGTTTAGTTTCCGAAAATTATGATTAAACTGGTTTTATATATGAATAATTCACACCGTATCAGACAAATTACGTTTCCGTTCAGTAAAAACATAAATTTGGGAAACTAAACGCTATGTGCTGGAAGCGCTACGTGCATGATAATATGCAGCGACCTTTAGGCAAAAAATACCGGTATAAGGGTCAATGAAGAGAAAACATTCATTAACAGAAAAGGATACTAGATATAATAGGGTAAAATGTAACATTAGACCTATACAACTTTGAAAGGATGGATCGTTTTAAATATCTCGGACCGGCAATCCCCACAGATAACGATGTCACGGTAGGATAAAAGGAAGAATTCAGGCAGCAAGCAGATGTAGGTATAGCCCCCACAACACTATTATAACATAAAAAATTAGGACAAATAACGGTGCTTAGACCAGTGCTCATGTATGGGTGTGAGACGTGGACACTGACAAAAGCAGTGAAAATGGAAGGAAAACTCTCAAAAGGAAAAATGTTTAACAGAAAAATCCTTAAAAGGTTCCCCAAATCCTAACCAGATTGTAAGACTGGAAAGAGACCATTAAAAAATGTTTCTATTTGTGGCGACACGCTTCAATTACTATTTTGCTAATTTTAATTTTTAATAACTTTTTCAAAATGAAATAATACCTCCCATTTGAAAATTCACAAACCATATGCAAAAAGGGCCTGTTAAATTTTAAGAAACGAAATATATCAGTATTCAGATAAAATGCCTTCCCAGCTTTTAAAACACCAGTGTTGATGGCCTGTTCAGTTTATGTATGGGAAACGCAAATTCCATAATAGATTACGGGACGATAAAGGTCCAGCCTCGTTATGTCAATAACTCAGTCTTCAACTTCTTTAAAAACCACAGAAATGTAAAACTAACGTTTTTAGTTCATCCACAGGCAGTCTGACACAAACCCTCGTCCCGCAAAAAATAACAAACCCTCTTACGAGATATAAGCACCCCTTTGTAACCAAAATTAAATAAATATATTATTGTTCGTTGTCTTACACTCATTTTAATATCACATAATTGTTTCCGTAAACCACCAACGCAACATATTCATACATTTGCTAGTAGGTTCTTCAAAAATACGCAGTGGTTTACGTTTTGTTTCATTCAAAACATATGGCGCCATATGACGTGTCCATTCTGTAAAGCGGGAAGGTTGATCATGCATTCTGGGTTTCCCTCTTCTAATCACTTTTCGATTTCACTATCTGATCAGGATCAATAATGGCGGATATGTGTCATAGAGGGAAGTAAGAAAAGTCGTTTAGAGAGAAGACACAGAGTTGTGCTTCATATATAGTATATGAAATTTATTGTTAACTTTATTATTTAATTTCTTAATAATACTAAATTTATTACTAATATGATGATTTTTCTTTCAGGTAAACTACTTTACGAGTATACTATCAAATCTACAATATTTATGGTAAGTTTATGTTTAGTGGTGACCTTCCATAGAGCTGAGTGATAACCTTCCATAGAGCTACCAAACTGCCAATAAACAAGCAGAATTGCTTATAAAAAGGAAGAAGTAGAGGAAACTTAACTATTCCATTCTTTAATGTAGCCACATTGCACTTCTATCTTGTGCTCTGCTTCTAATGTTTCAAATCGGTATATTTTGTACATATTCATAGTAGAATCACACGTAATCTTTGTTTTATTCATATATTTTACAAAAAGTTATAAAAGGGAGAGTCTCGAAATATTGATGTACTAAAAAATTTTTTTAATGAACTAATTAAAATATCCATAATCTCCAACAGAAATTATGAGCCTAACATTCGTACATTAACCTTTTTCTTGTTGCTGTTAATAACACAAACACAACTCATATTTATAAAATACTTTGCAAGAATTATCAAAACCATCTTCTTAAGTTTTCCTAAACATTGCTGTTTCGCAAGTTTTAATTAATAGAAGCAATCTGGATATGGTCTCTAATTCGAATACTTCTCCATACCCAGAATGTACTTCTCATTATCATACATTAAAACCATTACTCCCCGATTGTTGAAAGTTTTAGCGTCATATGGAATAATTGGTATATTTTGTTCAGATTCATAGAATTACACTTAATCTTTGTTTCATTAATAATATGATTATTTTGTAAAAAGTCGTTGAAGAAAGTGTCTCAGAATATTGATGTACTAAAACTTTAACAAACCATTTAAAATGACCACATAGTCGAAAATAAATCATGCGCCTAACATTCGTATACTAACCGTTTTCTTATTGCTGCTGGTAACACTACTCATATTTCTAATATACTTTGCAAGAATTATCAAAACCATATTCTTAAGTTTTCCTAAACATTGCTGTTTCGCCAGTTCTATTTAATAGAAGTTATCTGGATATATGTTCTCTAATTCGAATAGTTCTCCATAGCCAGAATGTACTTCTCATTATCATATACTAAAACCATTACTCCGAGATTGTTGAAAGTTCTAGCATCATGTTCTTGTTTCTTATGCAGTGCACGTCTTTCGTTTCTGATTGTCTTTTAATGATCATATGCCTTTTTTGTCTTGGTTGACATGTATTTTAGGTAAGCTTTGGCATCAGTATTGAACAAGAAAAGGACACAAAATACTCTGGTATTACTCTGTCGCTCACATGCGCGAAGAGTCCAAGTCTCTGCTCCGTATAGAAATATTGAGAATACAAAGGCATTCACCAATCTCATCTTGATATTTTGACAGATAGATCTGTCTTTCCAAACTTTAGTTAGGCGATTCATCGCATTTTTTGCCATACCAATACGTCTCCGAACTTCTGCTTCACAGTTACCATCGTTAGTTATACTAGACCCGAGATAGACAAAGGTTTTTACTATCTGGTAATCATGTAACATGTTAGTCAGTTTAATAGTGTCGAATCTGTCGACCACCATTATTTTTGTTTTAGCTTTATTGATTTTCAGACCAACTTTATTGCTTTCGTACTCAACTCTTCGCAGAAGATCAACCATTTCTTGCTCATTTGCTGCTATAAGTGTAGTGTCATCAGAAAATCTTAAATTGGAGACTTTCCTACCAGCTACTGTTACTCCACCGGCCCATCCTTCTAAAACCGTCCTCATGACATGTTCACCATAAATGTTAAATAAGTCAGGTGACAACACGCATCCTTGTCTAACATCTCTCTCGGTCTTGAATTGGTTTGAGAAATTCTGATCTAGTCGTACTGTCGCTATATTAGGCTGGTACAGATTTTTAATAAGTGTCACCAGGTGCATTGGTGCGCCCATTTCTATTAAAATTGACCACAGATTTATCCAGCTTACACAATCAAATGCTTTTTGGTAGTCAACGAAGCATATAATCATAGGTACTTGAAATTCTCTAGACTTTCAAGTTACCTTATCAGATTTTAATAAATCACTTTTGAAATGCATTCGAAGACGCTTCTAAAGAGCCAGCATCTTTATGTCAATAAATTAGTCTTTAACTTAAAACCACAGACATGTGTTTTCAGTTCAGTCGATTCACAACCTCCCGTCGGTAGTTACACTCCAACGGGCGTAGGGATAGGTCAACAACGCACCCTTACGAGATATAAACGAAGCACGCTTGTTTACCCAAAATAATTAAATATATTACTGTTCGTTGTTTTACACTTATTTTCTTCTCTTCTTTAGGTGCCGTGTCTGTATTCAGACGTTGGCCGTCATCATGTTTACAATTTCCTGAAATCTCTCTCTATCGGCTGCTGCGCGAAATAATTCTTCTACTGTGCAGCCACACCATTGTCTAATATTACGCAGCCATGAAAGTTTCTTTCGACCAATCCATCTCTTTCCCTCCACTTTTCCTTGTATTATAAGGCGAAGCAGATGGTATTTAGGTCCTCTAACTATATGGCCGAAGTATTCTGTTTTTCTCCTCTTTATGATGCTTATGAGCAGACGTTCCGAATTCATCATTTGAAGAACATCTTCATTGGAAGTGTGCGAAACCCACGATATCTTTAGGATTCGTCGATAGCACCACAATTCGAATACTTCTATTTTGTTTAGCATTGTGGTTTTTAACGTCCATGTCTCATAACCATACAATAGGATAGACCACACATAACATTTCAGCACCTTCTTTCGAATATTCATCGACAGGTTTCTATTACATAAAACTGGTTTCCAGGTCATAAAAGCCTTCCGTGATATTTCGATCCTAGTTATTATCTCTTCATCAGAGTCACAATTTACATTTAACCAGCTGCCAAGGTACTTGAAATGATTTACCCGTTCTAACTCCTCTCCATCAAGAGAAAGCTGACCTTGATCTATATTAATCTTTCCAACTGCCATCCACTTTGTTTTTGAAATGTTGATTTTAAGGCCTCTCCGATAGCTTGCTTCACTGACTAGATTTAGTAGTGTCTGAAGATCTTGTAAATTTTCAGCAAGAATGGCTGTATCGTCAGCGTATCTAATATTGTTGATTACTTCTCCGCCTAGCCTTACTCCCTCTTTTCTGTCATCCAAAGCCTCCCTAAAGATTTCTTCAGAGTACAGATTAAAAAGGGTGGGTGATAGAACACAACCTTGTCGTACTCCACGTTTTATCGGCAGTTTTTCAGTACGACTGTCTCCAATTTGGATAGAGGCTACTTGATTGTAATATAAGTATTTCAGCAGTCTTATATCGTAGTGGTCAAGTCCTGCTGCCTGCAGGCAATCGAAAAGTGTATCATGTTGTACTCGGTCGAATGCCTTCTCGAAGTCGATGAAACAAACATAAACGTTCTTTCGGAATTCACAACTTTTTTGTAATAGAACGCGCATACAAAATAGTGCTTCTCTAGTTCCTAGACTATTTCTAAATCCAAATTGCTTATTACCCGTTCTCACACTTATTTTAATTTAAATTAATTGTTTCCGTTAACCACCAACGGAACAGATACTAAGAAGACTTACAGGAAATACGTTGAGAGATCGAAAGAGGAGTGAAGACATTAGAAGAAAGAAAAACGTTTAGTTCATAAACAGATGAACGTGGAAGAAAAAAAAAGAAAGGAATAGCCACATCAGCAAAATGGGGGAATCATTGTGGTCAAAATAGCAAGAGGTAAATCACCAAACGGTAGAACAAGTATGAGACGACCGCGTAAGATATGGTGACAACGTTCTATAGAGCTATCACACCGCCAATGAACACGCAGAATTGCTTATAAAGAGGAAGAAGTATTCCATTCTTTTCGTTTTTCTTTAGTTGTTAATAATTTACTAGCACTGTCTGTTAAGATTGCACTGCCTTTCTCTCTCGTGTGCACCTAATATATCGGCGAGCCTAAATCGGTATATTTTGTACATAGTCCATTCTTTCACGGTTTTTGCTCTAAATTTTAAAGAACCGCTTGGATCAACATGAAATTTGGCATACGTTTAGCTTACATGTCAAAGAAAAAAAGTGATATTGTGCCGATGTGTGCTTTTGCTCTGGGGGTGACTTTCAACCCCTCTTGGGGGTGAAAAAATATATCTCCAAAATAAGTCCGGAAATGGGTTAACTGACTAATTCTAAGTAACTTTTCTTCTATAGAGCTTTTTCGCTAAGTCAACACTTTTCGAGTTATTTGCGAGTGAATATGTTCATTTTTCAACAAAATAACCACATTTTTAGACGGTTTTTCGCAAATAACTCAAAAAGTAAGTATTTTCTCGAAAAAAACGTTCTTAGCAAAAATATAGCTTATTAAAAATTTAAAAAAATGTTGTACACGTTAGGTCTCTGGATCTCGTAAAGCCAGAGTTATAGCCAATGAAAAATAGATTCATATTCACCAAATTTCAAATAGAATATTTCGACGTGAAATATCCAAAAAATTAAGCACTTTTTGGGAAAACCCATTATAACTTTTTTAAAGTGTTTAAAAAAAGCTTTATTCTGTTTTTACAAAAAGTTTCTAGCATTAAATTTAAGCAAGTTACACTCAAAATAAAGTTGGTCCCTTTTGTTTTTGCAAAAAAAAATCGGGAAGACCACCTTCTAATTAGCAACTTAAATGAAATTAATCGTTACCGATCCACAAATTATTTTACTTATGTTGTGTTTATATGATCTGTAAGTTTTATCGATTCAAAGTGCTTATGTTTGAAAAAAATTGGTTTCAAAGTAAAATTTTTAAAAATTTAAATTTTGAAATATATGCTTTTTTTCAAAATAACTTAAGAATCGTTAGAGATACCAAAAATCTCGAAAAACAAAAAAAAGTCAGATTTGCTTTTCTGAATATCATGTATTTTTTTGTTTTTTTGTTAGACAAAAATTGATTAAGATTTGGTGTTTCAAAATTTGCATACATTCGTGATCAGTGACTCGTTCAACCCTTTTAACTACAGCCCTTTCAATAATAAGGACTTTGAACCGATGAAACTTACAGATCATATAAGCAATATATACACGAGTCAAGAAACTTGTGAAGTCGTAACGATTAAGTTCATTTAAGATACTAATTAGGGGGTGATTTTCTCGATTTTTTTACCAAAACCAAAAGGGATTAACTTTATTTTGAGCGTAACTTGTTTAATTTTGATGCTAGAAATTTTTTTTATAAAACAAAAATGAAGCTTTTTTTAAACACTTTAAATAAGTTAAATAAGTTGTAATAAGTTTTCCCCGAAATGTGCTTAATTTTTGGTTATTTCACGTTAAAGTATTCCATTTGGAATTTGACGAATATGAACCTATTTTTCATTAGCTATAACTCTGCTTCTACTAGGTGTAGAGACGTGATATATACACCATTTTTTTAAATTTTTTACAGGCTATATTTTTGCTAAGAAAGTTTTTTCGACAAATACTTACTATTGGAGTTATTTGCGAAAAAACGTCTAAAAGCGTGATTATTTTGTTGAAAAAGTGAACATATTCACTGCCAAATAACTCGAAAAGTATTGACTTAGTGAAAAAACTCTATAGAACAAAAGTTACTTAAAATTAGCCAGTTTATCCATTGCCTGACTTTTTTTGGACGAATATTTTTTCACCCCCAAGAGTGGGTGAAAACCACCCCCAGGGCAAAAGCACATTTCGGCACAATATCACTTTTTTTCTTTGACTTGTTAGCTATGTGTATGCCAAATTTCATGTCAATCCACGCGATTCTTTAAAAGTTAGAGATGTTGCAATATTTTACCGTTAAAGAACGGACTAACAGACTCATTACACATTTACACTTAATCTTTGTTTCATTCATATATGACTATTTTGTAAAAAGTTATAAAAGCAAGTGTCTCAAAGTTCTGACGTACTAAAACCTTACAAACTCTTTAAAATAACCAAACAGTTAAAAACCACCACTCATATTTCTAATATACTTTGCAAGAATTATCAAAACCATATTCTTAAGTTTTCCTAACATTGCTGTTTCGCCAGTTTTAATTAATAGAAGTAATCTGGATATGGTCTCTAATTCGAATACTTATCCATAGCCAGAATGTACTTCTCATTATCATACATTAAAACCATTACTCCGAGATTGTTGAGAGGTTTCAAGGAGTTTAATTGTAATATGCTGAATACGTTAACGACAAAGCTCCTTTAATTATGTAAAATGAAGTTATTTATAATATTACTTGTTTTAATTACAAGCTGCTCTAATCTTCCCGCTTTTTAAACCTTTCATGAGATCATCAAATTAATCACATCTTCGTTAGTAATGATGTGTATTATGAACATAGAACAGAATAGTTTATAGATGTATATTATAAATGGATGTAAAAAATATGTGTTTTAGCAGGTTACTTAAAATGAAAGCAAGTTTTGAGGTTACCAAACGTGAACTTTCTTTCTTTCTCCCCTTCCTTATACCGTTTCAAGTGTTTAATTTGGGTTTAGTTAAGCAACATTATGCACCCATCTCTTTCATTCTTTTTTGTCTTGTACTA
The DNA here is from genome assembly GCF_917563875.1 of Diabrotica virgifera virgifera. NCBI lineage: Eukaryota > Metazoa > Arthropoda > Insecta > Coleoptera > Chrysomelidae > Diabrotica > Diabrotica virgifera. The sequence goes on from NC_065448.1 coordinate 74,287,963, forward strand.
TTATTTTCATTACTTTAAGCGTTTGCTGTTTTATCTTTCTCGAATCTACTATCTCAGATGTCCATACCAGTTTAATTGTCTGTTTATAACTTTGCTCACTATTGGTTCCTGTTTGGTTATCCCTTTCATTGTCTACTGTCTTATTCTTTCCGACTTTAGCTCGTATATGTCTCATCTACATTGCGATTATCCTGCTATTATGCTTTTTCAGTATCTTCGTTATCACAATCGTTTTTAATAAAATATTATATATTTAATTTTTGTCTCTTGGTACAATTTGTTTTATTTTTTTGTTCTGTTTGTTAGTTCTAAGTCTATTTTTCCATTATTGGTAATTATACTTCCAAGATAATCACATGCGATAACTATTTTCAGTTGAATATTTTTGCATTTTATATTTATTTCAATTTCGTCCTTTCCGCCGACGACCATTATTTTACTTTTCTCGATATTAATTTCCATTTTTAGTTTTTCTATTTCCTCTGTCCATATGATTATAAGTTTTTACATTTTTGTGACAGAATCTGCTATAAGGAATATGTTATCCGCATGCAATAAGGCTTCTATTTTTACTAGCTGCAATCTTTGGTATCTCGTTATTATTCGTATTTGGTTGGTTCTTTTTCCAGTATTTCTAGTCAATTCGTTTACGACTACTATAGTAGCAGGCTAAGGCTGTCTCCTTGTTTAATACCTGTTTCCCAATTGATTCTTCATATTTTTATCCTGCTATATGTACACGTCGTTTTACTACTCTGTAAATTTATCAGTGTAACCGGAACTTTTATTTTTTGCAAGCGTTGCCATAATATAATTTTTCTTTCTATATAGTCGAACGTTACTCTTAGATCTATGAATGCCAAAAAAAATTTTCCTCCCGAGGCAATACTACTTTCTATTATATTTCTAATGATGTAAATGTTATCGTTTGTTTGTATTTCTGGTCTAAACGTTGCTTGTTCTTCTCCCAGTTCTTTTTCTACCTCTTGTCTTAGCCTCTTCTCTACTATTTTCTTGTATATTTTAAAACATATCGATGGCAAACATATTGCTCTATAATTTTCGCAGTTGACGTATTCTCACAAAATTAACAGGCAAGAGACCAATAGGAAGGCCCTTTAAAAGGTAGCGAGATAGCTGGCAATCAACATCACAGCTACGAATACAAGCTCAAAATCAGTTAAGAACAGGTCAAGAGGCCTAATGTAAGAAGAAGAAGACGTGTTCTTCATTTTTGTACATTGGCACTATAAGATTACTTTGCCAGATTTTTTTTATTTGTTGCTTTTTCCATGCCTGTTTGTATATTTTCCTTAGCCATTTTATACCTTCTTCTCCAATTTTTTTTTACCATTTCGGGTATATATCATCATTACATAATCCCCTAGCCCTACAGCTTTGTCTCTTTTTATGTTTGATACTTCCTGTATTATTTCTTCTCTCAGCAAAATTCTAGCATTTTAATACCATTCCTGTTCAAACTTTCCTCTTCGTATTTTCCAATGCATCCTAATTCCTGGTTAACATATTTGCGCACTCTTGAATTCCAATTTCCTAAAATTATGATTTTCTCTGTCGATTCTCTTAATTTGTCTAGTGCTCTTTGAAGTTCATTGTAGAATTATGTCATTATCTCTTCATCCCTCCCTTCAGTTGGTGCATATAATTGAATGAATACTATTTTGTCTTTTATAGGTTTATTAGGTCTATTTGGTTTTTTATAACTCTGGACGATGATGCTTCGTAGTCTGATATTTTTATACATTTCATTATCATATATTAAAACCATTACTCCGAGATTGTTGAGAGGTTTCAAGGAGTTTAATTGTAATGCCCGCACTTCACTCTCGCCGAAGTCGGTCGAGGTTCAACAAGTACGAGAGTGTAGACGGTCACCTTGTGTAACTTTGTCTCACTTCGTTCTACTTCCATTCTCTGTCGGTCTGGCGCGTCCGAGTCAAAGGGATCTTTGTCGGTATCGCACCGCTCTTTGTCAGTATCGCACTTCCTCGCGAAGTAGAACGAGTGTGTGGAGAGGGTACTTCGGACTTCGGTCAACTTTGGCGAAGTAACTTCGCCGAGAGTGTGGAGCCCGCATAATATGCTGAATACGTTACCGACAAAGCTCCTTTAATTATGTAAAGCGGGCTCGACACTCTCGGTGAAGTTACTTCGCCAAAGTTAACCGAAGTCCGAAGTACCTCTCTATACACTCGTTCTACTTCGCGAGGAAGTGCGATACCGACAAAGATCCCTTTGACTCGGACGCGCCAGACCGACAGAGAATGGAAATAGAACGAAGTGAGACAAAGTTACACAAGGTGGCCGTCTACACTCTCGTACTTGTTGAACCTCGATCGACTTCAGCGAGAGTGAAGTGCGGGCATACAATAAAGTTATTTATAATATTACTTGTTTTAATTACAAGCTGCTCTAATCTACCCGCTTCTTAAACCTTTCATGAGATCATCAAATTAATCACATTTTCGTCAGTAAGGATGTGTATTATGTAAATAAACATGGAATAGAGGCAAGTATATTCAAATGGGAAATAAGCCACAATTTTACCTTAAAATGATTTTATTAACGTTTCGACGCCCAAGTCGGGTGTCGTTGTCAAAATGGAATAGAGGCGACAGAAAAAGTCTTTATATTAGATAAAAATGACTTCATAAACCTTTCATGAGATCATGAAATTAATCACATCTTCGTTAGTAGATGTGTATTAAAATAAAGAGTCGATGCAAAAAGTACACATACCCAAACTTATATGGAATCATCTGATATTTCGTACTATTTCCCGCAGGTTTAAAAAAACAAACACACGAAGTCAAACAATATTTATTTTAAAGCAATTTAATAACAAATGCATAACAATTAAATAAAACAATAAAGTATTTAACAAACAAATTGAAACTACTTGTTTTAAAGTCAATAGCATAAACAATTTCAATGTAAAACGAATAATGTTTATATTATTTTTATTTACTTTCTTTTTGTTTTTTTTTTTGTAGTCAGTGTTATCACCGCTAGTCCTTATGCAAGCTTGTTTGCATGGGCACGCTCCTAATCAAATTATGTTTTATATCAATATTAATATTTTTTTTGTGGTGGGTTGCTTCATGCTTCAAGAGCAGCTTGTACTAGCCGTGCTGTGTTTCGTGGGTTTTCTTGTTTTTTCTGTAATTTTTCTTTTAAGTATATATTTGATACTTCCGGTTATACCGGAAGTTGCTTATAACTTCGTTTTTTAAATGGGACACCCTGTATATTTTTACATATTTGGATTCTCTTCGATGTCTTCTTTTTTAAAATATGAGGTTTTGTAATGTTATACAGGGTATTTTAAAAGATAATTACGTTTTTGTATTAATTTCGTAGCAATATTCAGACCCTGTAGAAATGTAGTAGTTTGACATATAAAACTTTACTTACGTTCAAATGATTTTTAATATAGTCTACTATTGCTAAGAATCATTAGTATAGCTAAATTTTTATTTTTAGTATACAGGGTTGGTCGAAACTCGGAATGAGTATTTTCTGAGTTTTCTCAAATAGAACACCCTGTATTTTAGTATTGTAATGAAATGATATTTTATGGTACTTTTTTATTTCTTAAGCATTCCCTATACCTAACTGCTTTATATTGTGCTTAATTGTTAATCGCACCAACAATCTTAACTACGTAGGTATTTTGATAGCTAAACCATTATTGGCAATTTTAAGGATTAGTCTGGAATAATATGTATTTATTTCTGAAAAATTATTTGTGATTGAATTTTTTCACGGCCAACCTAAAATTTTACGTATTTTTTGTTGCAATTAATGTTTAGCTTGAATCACCAATAACTCACAAATTAAAGCAATTAGGTATAGGGAATACTTATAAAATAAAAAAGTACCATGAAATATCATTTCATTACAGTACTAACATACAGGGTGTTCCATTTAAGAAAACTCAGAAAATATTCATTCCGAGTTTCGACCAACCCTGTATACTAAAATTTTAAAATTAGCTATACTAATTATTCTTAACAATAGTAGACTATATTAAAGATCACTTGAACGTAAGCACAGTTTTTAATGTCAACCTGTTACAATTCTACAGGGTGTGAATGTTGCTACGAAATTAATAAAAAAACGTAAATATCTTTTAAAATACCCTGTATAATATCTAACGTGCTATGTACTAAGAGTATAAGTCATAAAAAGATTTTTCGGGATTCTTCTATATTTTGAATTATATAATTAATAAGGTATTACCAAAGTAGAAAGTAAAATAGTTAATTACTAATTTATTAATCATATTTCGTCACCATTTTCATATTTAGTTGTAATAGTTATTTCATCAGTGGTAAAAAAGACTTTGAAAAGTCCTAATAAAAAATTTTCAGTTTTGACTTATACTCTTAATACTCTAGATATTACAAAACCTCATATTTTAAGAAAGAAGATATTGAGGAGAATCCAAAAATGTAAAAATATACAGGGTGTCCCATTAAAAAAAACGAAGTTATAAGCAACTTTATCTATAACCGGAAGTTGCAAAGAGATGAAAATATTTTCATTAAATAGATCATCCTTCAAAACCCCTACATTCCAATTTTCATGATTCTGTTGCCTTTAGTTCTCGAGATATTTCTAATAGGCCAGTTATCTGCCTCACCCTATATTTGTGAACAGATCTGACAGTTTTCGTTCTTGCTTGTCTTCCTCGATCTCTAAGTACACGATTTCGTGGGTCATCTGATTTTACACAAATCCTGACTTTTTCTAAAAATAGCACATTTTGTCAATTCCCAATGTTCCAGTTTTGGTGGTGAAGACACCAATTTAGGCTATCAATCTTGTGCTGCCTGGATAACTCGAGAACCCATAACTGTCTCCTGCTGTATACTTCTTGACACGAACTCTTCTTCTTGTCGTTTCAACTGAAAAAGTTACACCTTCCAAAAGCTGCCTTTATAGCTGAAGGTGAGAAATGGGTAGGAGTCTTCCAGCTGATTGGACAATTAAACGATCATGGCGAGCCGTTATTACTTTTTGGTAACTATCCCTTTCTTTATTTTTGAGCTTCCTAGTTCCTGTTATCTAGCATAGGTTTTGGACAGAACGCCCTATATTACACCTAGCACTACAGCTATGTCCCTCTGAGAACATTACTTGCTCCACAAGACCAATAATCTTTCTCCATTGTAAGTTCTATAACCCCACATTAGGCATATTTTCATTTTTGGACGCAAAACTTAGTTTATTTATTTTCGTTCAATTTGCAACTCAAGCAAATAACCAATACCGTACCGAGCTGTACTATCTGATTGTCTTATCGATTTGTTTACTTTCAATAAAAACCTTTATTCTTCGCAACAATAACAAGTTTTTTCAAAAGAAATAAATATTGCTTTGAAATACATGGTGATTCCATATAATTTTGGGTGTGTGTATTTTCTTTATCAGCTTACTTAAAATCAAAAAAGTTTTTGAGATCAACAAAAGTCAACACATCTGAGTTACACCGCACATATCTTATGTAAAATGTAATGCCACTCAAATGCAATAAATTGTATATGAATAGAATCTTCTCGAAAATAGAATTATTTCATATCATTGCACCAACTCCGAATTTTGATTAATATTGGCGTAAATTGTAATTAAAGTTTATGGGAATCATATTTTTGAAGTCCATAAAACTGCCACATTCATAAACTATTAGTCTGTTAAAGACTGTCTGTTGACTATTGAAAACAGTTTAACCCAGCCTGAGCTAAGCCTATTAAAGGAACTATGTACTTTGATACGACTGACCAAACTGTATGTTCATACTGTGTTACCTATAAGATAAGAGTAAGCCTTTGTCTCAATACCTGCAGAAAGATTTATAAACTGCCGATTCACAAAATCTGTTTTCTCACTCTAACTTCTCGTATAGATTTGATTTTAGATTTATTTATATCAATATATTACGCCGTTATTAATGAAAATAATTTAGAGTTGGCGCAAAGATATGAAATGATTTTAATTTCGAGACTAATATATTCATGTATTTTATTGCATTTGAGTGACATAACATTTTCCATAAGACGTGTGCGGTGTCCTCTCTCTTTAATTTTACTATACATTGCAAAATCTGTTTCGCCAATGCAGAATTTCGATTAAATCCGAATGTTCAATACAAAGTTGTTGTTGATACAGAACATGGATTTACCTGTATGCACACTGAACGAATTTGAAACAAATCGAAGTGACAAGTGACTGTAAAAACGTTGCCCTGGAAATTGTGAAACCAGCCATTCAGTCCTTCTACACTCACCGGCAGAGAAAACGGGCACCCCAAAAAATGGGTCATTTTTAATGTCTTGTATTTCCTGAACCTGATGTCCGATTTAAGTAATTTTTTTAATATGTTATAGCCCTATTCTTTATCAATATCGCTGTAATAATATTGTTGCTAGACAGGTACATTGTCATTGTATACAGGGTGTACGAATCAAACTGTGTTTTTTTCTCAAACTTTGGAACACCCTGTGGAATGTTCTAGCTTTTATAAAATACTGAAATTATAACCAAACTATAGCCTCAGGTTTTCTTAACATTCTGTTTTTTGATTCATTCGCTTATGTTGGATAATAAAAAAGTTAAGCACTTTAACAACTACCCCTGTTTTTCGTTAATACAGGGTGTTTTTAAATAAGTACGGCAAACTTTAAGGGGTAATTCTGCATGATAAAATAATGACAGTTTGCTTTATAAACGTATGCCCGCAAATGCTTCGTTTCCGAGATAGGGGTGTTGAAATTGTTCTTACAAACTGACGATTTATTTATTTCTCTAAAATGGTTTGTGATATGCAAATTAAATTTGGTAGATTTTAAGAGGTAGTTGTTGCGCATTTTTTGGCATACAATTAAGAATTTTATATTCACCATTGGCGTGCATACGGGTATAAATATTTTAGATATATCCCGTATGCACGCCAATGGTAAATATAAAATTCTCAATTGTATGCCAAAAAATGCGCAATAACTATCTCTTAAAATCTACCAAATTTCATTTGTATATCACAAACCGTTTTAGAGAAAAAAATGAATCGTCACTTTGTAAGAACAATTTCAACACCCCCTATCTCGGAAACGAAGCATTTGCGGGCATACGTTTATAAAGCAAACTGTCATTATTTTATCATGCATAATTACCCCTTAAAGCTTGCCGTACTTATTGAAAAACACCCTGTATTGACGAAAAACAGGGGTAGTTATTAAAGTGCCTAACTTTTTTATTATTCAACATAAGCGAATGAATAAAAAAACAGAATGTTAAGAAAATCTGTGGCTATAGTTGGGTTTTAATTTTAGTATTTTATAAAAGCTAGAACATTCCACAGGGTGTTCCAAAGTTTGAGAAAAAAACACAGTTTGATTCGTACACCCTGTATACAATGACAATGTACCTGTGTAGCAACAATATTATTACAGCGATATTGATAAAGAATAAGGCTATAACATATTAAAAAAATTATTTAAATCGGACATCAGGTTTAGGAAATACGAGACATTAAAAATGACCCATTTTTTGGGGTGTCCGTTTTCTCTGCCGGTCAGTGTATTTATTAAAAGAAAAATGTACCAAATAATATTGTTAAAGGTTTGGGGTATTGCTATTCAGAAAATGTTAGTGAAATGTTTGTCGAAAAAGAATAAAAATCACTATGTATTTAGTTTTTCATTTTTTAACCAGTGGTACGGTTTGAATTGGCAATCAAACTTAATATGTGAAATAAACGACAAACAAGGTTGTATAATCTAAACTGGGACAAAAATTATAAAAGATAATAATATTAATCGTAGAGTAAAAGTCATGGAATTAGAAAAGAAGTCGATCTTCTTCTTAACGTGCCCTATCAGGTCCCCTTGACGTTGGCGATTAACATGGCGAAACTGTCTCTGTCTCGAGCTATTCTAAATAGGTGTTCTGCTTTCTTTATTCCTGTCCACTCCCGGATATTCTTCAACCAAGAGGCCTGCTTTCTACCAATTCCTCTGCGTCCTTCGGTTTTACCCATCATAATAAGTTGAAGAATATTATACCGGTCTCCCCTTATTACGTGTCCAAAATAGGCCATCTTTCTATATTTGATGTTATCAAGCAGCTCGCGGGTAGCATTTGCTCTCTTAAGGACTGCCACATTTGTCAGCATAGCCGTCCATGGTATTTTCAGAATACGTCTGTGCAGCCACATTTCAAAGGCCTCCAAACGGTTAATGGTGGATATTTTTAATGTCCATGCTTCGACACCATACAAGAGGACTGACCAAATGTAGCATTTAATCATGCGCTTTCGAAGTTGAAGTTGCAAGGTATCATTACAGAAGAATGACCTCATTTTTAAAAATGTCGTGCGGGCTATCTCGATTCTACATTTTATCTCTTTATCTGGATCTAGTTGTTCAGTAATATGGCAACCAAGATATTTAAAACTGGTTACTCTTTGAATTATATTACCATCAACATATAAACGTGAATCTTGATGGGCCAAACGGCTAAATACCATGTATTTTGTTTTTGAACAGTTTATATTTAGGCCAAACTCTCTTCCCACTGTATCAATGGCATTTAAAAGGTGTTGTAATCCATTCATATCATCACTTAAAATAACTGTATCGTCTGCATATCTGATTGTATTTATCAGAATTCCATTAACCTTCACACCCCATTCCAAATTATGCAGCGCTTCCTTAAATATTCTATCTGAATACAAATTGAAAGAAGTCGATAATAAAGCCAAAAGTTAATATGGAAAAAATGATAATCATCATCATTATTCAGCCTTTTTCATCCAGAGTTGAACATAGTCCTCCCCTAATTCTCCCTCCGCTGTGAGACTTCTTGTCCTTCTTCTTATTTCTTCATTTTAACCCTCGTAAGGCGGTGCTTAGATTCTTACGTAAACAACGGTGCACATTTGCACCCCATCCGTACATCCATTTTTTTATATGTGAACGTCGGGAAAATTGATTTGAAAGATAATTAGGACTTATTTATTATACTATGAAACATAATTTTACAAAAAAATTACTAATTTCTTCTTAAAAAAAATTACTATCGTTGCAAGACAAACACATGAAATTTTTCACATTGAGCAACAAAAAGTTTTTACATATAATACAGTTATGCCGGGACTTTCGTTCTTTTTCTCTGACGTAAGTAACACCGACCTTGTCCCCCTGCTCTGTTAGCTCCAGGTGAAACATTAGAAACGTCAAATTCAGGATATGAAATTTTTATCATTTTTGCACCTTACAGTCATTTTTCCAAAAAAAGCACGTAAACGCAAAGAGTTTTAAATGCCATAATGGGCGGAATGCGTTTAGAATTGAATTTAATGCTAATAAAAAAATGGACAAAAATCAAAAAAAATTATTGAAAAAGATAGGTGAGAAGAACGAGATCTGGGGTGCAGCTGCACCCCGCATCGCCTTACGAGGGTTAAAGCATGTTCTCGAACTGCCGTAAATAGTTTGGAAGATAACGTGTCTCCTTGTGAATCAGACAATTTGATTGAAACGTCTTTTTAATTTTTATACATTTTGTAGCTTTGTGTAATCCCACGGCCATGGTTGGGTTATGGTATATGGTTTCTCGATGATCGGTTGGTTACTCGATGATTACGTCATCAAATCATATCGACTGCTTTGAAAAATCTACCTAAGCCAGGTCCAACAGTTGATTGTATTATGTGGATTTTCTATAATCCCCTTTATGCAATGAAGGTTGTCATTAGTGCCAACGCTTTTGCTAAAATCTGTCTGTTCCGTATGTTGGTACAAATCTAGTTTTGTTTCCAGTCTATTTATTATTCTTGCCAATAATTTGTAGAGGTGGTTTAACAGGATTATGGGTCGGTAGTTCTCGAGATCTTTTACATCGCCATTTTTGTGTAAAGAATGGTAAGTGTATGTCATCTTGTCGGTGTTTCACTTTGATGCAGATATAAGTTGAACAATTCCTTTATATTCTCTAAAAGTCCCCCAGTCTCCTCCAATCTTTGGTGCTTCTGTTACGATATTTTCTTCTCCTAGAGCTTCCTTTCCTTTCATTTTCTTTTCAATGCATTCCTTATTTCGTTGGTTAATATATCGGGCAATAATTTCGATTCATTGTTGGTTGACTAATCACTTGGAGAAATTGATAAATGATGAAAAAAGGTTCCAAGAAATATGCACAAAAAGGCAAAGCTACAGAAACCGACAATATACTATTGCTACACCTCAAGCAATGACTAAGATTATATTTGAAGAACTTAAATTGGAATTAAATAAGCAACTGAGCAACACTTCTGCATGTACTCGTGCCACTCTTCTTCTTCTTCTTCTTCTTCTTCTTCTTCTTCAGCCTTCAGTAATCCAATCTTGGACATAGGCCTCCCTCAATTCAATCCAGTGTTGTCTATTTTGCGCCACCTGTTTCCAGTTATATCCTCCAAACTTCTTTATGTCATCAGCCCATCTCATTTGTGGCCTTTCTCTACGTCTTCTTCCTAACCACGGTCTCCATTGTATTTCGTGATTCCATCTTTTATCCTTCAGTCAGGCATTGTGTCCTGCGAAGCTCCATTTTAATTTTAATTGCCACCCCTACCACACACTCAACTATTGACCATATTATCTGGTCAATAGTTGATATCGTTAGAATAATCTTGGAACAAGTCAATGAATGACAAAAAGACATCTGTGACTTTTTTACGTCTTTGAAAAAGTATTCGATAGCATCGATAGGGTGCAAATGAGGAAGATCTTAAGACTATACAGGCTACCAACAAAATATAAAAAATAGATTTTCAGATATAGGTGGACCATGTCTTCTTGGATTATAATTTTTCAATCTTTGGTGTTTCTAGTTTGGGATTTTAAGTTTTAAGTGCTTTCAGATTTTTTCAACATTATTTTTCTATCTTGTTTTATAGTGGAGTCACTGAAGGTTTTCACCTCCGATTTCGTTGAACCTTTATCGATTTTCATGAAAATTGGTGAGTAGTTAGAAGATACTTCAAGGAACAAAGGTGACATAATGTCAACTTGCGCTTTTACCCTGGGGGTGGATGCCACCCCTTCTCGGGGGTGAAATTTTTTTATTAAAAATAATACCATAAATCGATAGAGGGACAACTTCTAATCAAAATTTGTTATATAAAGTTATTAACATAAATCAATACTTTTTGAGTTATTAAATATCAAAAATTTGATTTTTTCTTAAAAAATGCATGTTTTAAAGCTGTTTTTCACGTATTACTCAAAAACTAGAAGCTTTTGTAAAAAAGCTATTATTACCAAAATTAAAGATAATATAAAATTTAATACACTCCCCACTTAAAGAACTAAACTAATGTTATTTCAAAGTGAGTTATGGGTAATTAAATGTATATTTTTTTCGACGAGTACTCAAATCTAAGTATTCAAGCTTACATAACGGGAAAACGATGCATTTTATAGAATATACTTGTTAAACACTTGTCAAAGTACTTTAGAATACCTATCAAATGAGCTCAAGTAAAAGTTAATAGCATCAAAATTAAGCAAGTTATGTTGAAATTAAGAGAACCCTTTCGATTATTTTAGGAAAAAGTGAAAAATAAAACATACGCCATTTCCACAAAAATTAAAATTAGTAGTAATCCTCACAAAAATTTCTTAAGGTTAATATAGTTAATGATTTCAACAATGATTTGGCCGGTTTAGAATGCATATTTAAAAAAAAAGATATAATTTAAAAAACTCGGAATTTTTAAAATTATCGTACTTTTCATTTTCTTTTGATAATAACTCCAAAAATACTCAATATACGTAAAAAATGATAAATATCTAAATTTTAGTTTTTTCTGTTTCAAATACTTTACCGATTTTGCTATTTCCGTAGAGTAAAAAATAACCGAGATAGAAACGTTTTAAATTTCAATTTTGCTGCGAGAACCATGTAACCGGGACCATTTAACCTTTTATTTTTAAAAAACTAAGAGGTTTAAAAGACTAATTTTGACGTTTTTAATAGTTTTTGGAATCAACTTTTAATTAGTTTTTAGGTGAACCTGATATCTTAAAAATTAACGGAGTTATTTACAAAAAAAGCAATAACATCTTTTGGAAAATTTTTTAAAAGATACATTTTGAAACATTTTTGGTGCATAAATTTTAATGCTATCAACTTGTTCGAGGGCTTATTTGATAGATATTTCTATGAACTTTGACAAATGTTAAATAAGTTTATGTTATAAAATGCATCATTTTCCCGGTATTTAAGCTTGAATACTTAGATTTGGGTACTCGACAAAAGAAATATACATTCAATTACCTATAACTCACTTTTAGTTAACATTGAAAGGTTTTTCTAGTAAGGAGTTTATTTTATTTTTTATTAGCCTCAATTTTGGCAATAATAACTTTTTTGTAAAAACTTACAGTTTTTGAGTTATTTATGAAATATCGGTTAAAAACATTCATTTTTCTCACGAAAAATTAAAATCTTTGATCTTTAATAACTCAAAAAGTTTTGATTTATTTTAATAACTTTATATAACAAATTTTGCTTATAATTTGTCCCTCTATCGAATTGTGGGTTTATTTTTAATAAAATAATTTTCACCCCCGAGGAGCGGTGGCATCCACTCCCAGGGTAAAAGCGCAAGTTGGCACCATGTCACCTTTGTTCCTTGAGATATCCTCTAACCAATCACCAATTTTCATGCAAATCGATGGAGGTTCAACGAAATCGGAGGTAATAGATCATGTCCACCTTCAGTGACTGCACTATTACTATTTTTCTTTTTTCCTTAAATCCACCCAGTTAGTATTTTTTAATATCGATTCTAACATAATTTAGATATTTACTCAACCATTTCAGTGTTTGTGCTATTATTACTTTTAAAATATTCGCTTCTCCACAAATCTGCCTCCTTTTTGTTGCCCATACTCCTTTCCCATGTAAAACACATTTCCCTATGCAAGCCATGGTAAATAAACCTAGACCAGGGCGCATCTGTAAAAATATTAGTACATTTGGACGTTGAGAGGTGACTCATATTTTTTTGCAGAAATTGCTTGAAAATAAATCATATAATAATATCTGAGTTATCCTCCCACTCAAAAAGGTCCCGAACATTGTTTAAATAATGAAAATGTCAAAAAATGAAGGAAAAATTCGATTTTTTTCTTCGTTTTTGATTATAACTTTGAAAGTATTCATTTCTGAGAAAAGTTGTACTGACATAAAAGTTGTGCAATTAAATTTCCTACAATATAGAATTCGTTAAAAATTTTAAAAATTGTCACCCTTGTTGCAAAATAGCAATAATTGCTAAAAAACGATAAAAAACAAGTATTCGCATTTTACATTTTTCAACCATTTATGCTACACTTAGGACCTTCATATTTTACCAAGAAAAACTTTATGATATATGAAAACACTACTGTGAATTTTATTAAGATCGGTTGAACAGATTTTGAAATCCAGCTTTCGCAAAAAAAATTAATTTTTTCAAAGTCTTGCAGGACTGAATATAAAGCAGACAGCAAGTTTAATTTTTTTTACAGATAGAAGAGTACTGTACCTTTCATTTGCAATTTGCAAAATTAAACTTGGTTAACCACTACGGCGTCACGAATTTTTTAAATACACATTTTTTTTGGTGCTACGCGCAGGACAGCGGATAGTTTGCTCTGATTGGGCATTCCAATGACCATTGATAATGATTGACAAATTTTAATTTTTAGTACATTTCGATATAAATAAATAAATTTGTTTATTGCAAAATAAAAACACATGCTCTGTCCTTTGAAATAACACTTTTTTTAGCAAACTCTTAGTTTGTTCATATGTTAAGTTAGAGAATAAAAGTTTATTATTTTTAAACATATGCAATATTTCACAAACACTAATCCAACTAGTTTGATTTTTGTGGAATTAAAATATTAAAATACAACAAAATACAGTGTAATTAAATAATATATTAGATAAAGATTGGAAGAAATTTTGGTGGAAATCAACTTGTGTGAATCGAACACCGCTGTCCTGCGCGTAGCACCAAAAATTAATGTTTATTTAAAAAATTTCCTGACGCCGTGGTAATTAATCGATTTTAATTTGGCATATTCTATAGCAAAAAAAATTCAACTTGCTATCTGCATTATTTTCGGTCCTGTAACATTTTGAAAAAATGAATTTTTTTTGCGAAAGCTGGATTGCAAAATCTGTTAAACCGATCTTAATGAAATTTACAGTATTGGTTTACTGTATCATAAAGTTTTTCTGGGTGAAATATGAAGGTCCTAAGTGTAGCATAAATGGCTGAAAAACGTAAAATGCCAATACTTGATTTTGTATGTTTTTTTCGCAGTTATTGCTATTTTGCAACTAGGGTGACTATTTTTTAAATTTTTAAGCAATTCTATATTGTAGAAAATTTAATTACGCAACTTTTATGTTAGTACAACTTTTCTCGGAAATGAATACTTTTAAAGTTATAATCAAAAAACGAAGAATAAAATCGAATTTTTCCTTCATTTTTTGATATTTTGATTATTTAAACAAATTATATTATTTTCTTACTCTACATTTTGTTGTATTTTAATATTTTAATTCCACAAAAATCAAACTAATTTTATTATTGTTTGTGAAATATTGTTTAAACAATTGCATATATTTAAAAATAATAAACTTTTATTCTCTAAGTTAAAATATATGAACAAAGAAAGTTTTTGCTAATAAAAGTGTTATTTCAATAGTGTTTTTATTTTGCAATAAACAAATTTATTTATTTACATCGAAATGTAATAAAAATTAAAATGTATCAATCATTATCAAAAGTCATTGGAATGACCAATCAGAGCAAACTATCCGCTGTCCTGCGCGTAGCACCAATAATTAATGTTTATTTAAAAAAATTCCTGACGCCGTGGTGTTAATCGATTTTAATTCTGCAAAATTGCAAATGAAAGGTACAGTACATTTCTATAAGTAAAAAAAAATTCAACTTGCTATCTGCTTTACTTTTAATCCTGTAATATTTTGAAAAAATGAATTTTTTTGGCGAAAGCTGGATTGCGAAATTTATTTTGCTAAACCTATTGAACCGATCTTAATGAAATTTGTCGTATTATTTTACTGTATCATAAAGTTTTTCTGGGTGAAATATGAAGGTCCTAAGTATAGCATAAATGGTTTAGAAACGTAAAATGCGAATACTTGTTTTTGTATGGTTTTTTCGCAATCATTGCTATTTTGTAACAAGGGTGACTATTTTTTAAATTTTTAACCAATTCCATATTGTAGGAAATTTATATTCGCAACTTTTATGTCAGTACAACTTTTCTCGGAAATGAATACTTTTAAAGTTATAATCAAAAAACGAAGAAAAAAATCGAATTTTTCCTTAATTTTTTGACATTTTGATTATTTAAACAATGTTCCGGACCTTTTTGAGAGGGAGGATAAGTCAAATATTATTATTTGATTTATTTTCAAGCAATTTCTGCAAAAAAAATTGAGTCACCTCTCAACGTCCAAATGTACTAATATTTTTACAGATGCGCCCTGGTCTAACTACAATGTGCTAAGTGATATGAAGCAGGAATTCACTGGTCAACTGAAGATTGAACCAGTAGAGATCCTAAAACTATCAATAAGAAAACGGTTGGCCTACTTTGAGACCATAGGGCTTATTAGAAGTTAATGGAAAAACAGGGTTTTGGTGCAAATAGTTTACGTGCCAAGTGGCCGTAAACTAAGAAGGAAAAGATCCCTATAATTTTGACATCTGCGTTTGTCACCTTTTTGTGATTAAACATACTTCAGTCCATTCCTTCAGTATATTTATTGTTCCCATGTCTCACTTAGCTCCTCGTACTTTAACATTTGGCTAGTTCTTTAGTTGGTAAATACTTTTTGGTCTATTTTTAAAACCAGAAAGCTCCATAGCTTAGTGTTAAAACCAACCATTTACCATTTATTTGTTTTAACTATTTTTATAATAAATATAAACTCCCTATATTTTGTTAACACTGGTCTATCCAACATCATCACTAGTATAACAAATGCACAACTTTATGGATATACGTACTTATTGTGTTTTCTTAACAGTTTTTTTTCTCAAAATTAATAGGATATTGATTATGTTCAAAATAAGAGAGCTAAAAGGAACTACAACGGTAATGAGATTTTATTGTTTCATATGGTCAACGGACCTATAAATTTGGAAAACCCGCGGAGTGCTACCATTTAAATAGGTGCGTTTTTGAGAAAGGGGCCAATTAGTTCCTAGGTTCAAGGTGAATTAGGGTGAGTTCTACACTCTTGTGGTACAAACACGTCTACAGGAAAATTGTTCCAGGTTAAATTTATCGATAATAAATATCACAATAAATCGAAATATCACATTTTAGAGTCAAAAATATTTTTTTTTACAAAAATATATTCAAAAGAACAGCAAGAAAAAACACAAAAGAAAGCAATTTTGTTTTTTGCCTCATAACTTTTTTCCTGTCGTATAGGTATAGGTATTGCTTCAGAGAAAAATAACTTCAGGCCTTTCTCTTTAAAATGACGTTTAGTAGAAGTCACTAGGATTTATATTCCCCAAATAGGATTTTTCAAAGTTTGCCGCTCACAGCATATTTAGGGCCATTTTCTCCATTATTTCGCAAACATTGTTCTGTAACTTTTTTCTACGTATTTCTAGGTACCTATATGTAATGGTACAGTCACAATCACTGAATACTTTACACCTTTATTTTTATATTGTAATACTGTAAAATCGCAGTGTCGTACGGATTTACTAATTGTCAAATTGCTTGTCAAAAATTTTAGTGCGTATTGAACAATAAATTATATCTATTAATAAGAAGTTATTAAAAGCGTCCAAAATGCCGTTTATATCACGCGCAAAACCAAAAGTCATTGCCAAACTCAATCATTTTAACTCAATTTTATTTAAAAAAATCCCTTTCTGTACTTTCCGTTTTGTTAAATTTTGTAAAATAGATTTATTTTATTTTGATTTATTAATTTTAATCAACCTACTCTGGGTCCGCCACTGGTAACATCACTTTGACGTAAAAGGTGCGTTTAAACGAGGTAAAAATTCAAAAAAATGGCCACTGGATGTTAAAGGGTGTAAACTATTCAGTGATTGTTACTGTACATTTAGTAAAAAAGAAGTCAATTACCTTTAAAATGGTCTATTGCAGGGGTTGTCAATCTGTGGTACATGTGCCACTAATCTCATTACATCACATCTAATCACATCTCATTATTTGGGGTGGTACACAAAATACAAAAACACAGCCAAAATCCAAAGGTTGTGCGACTATTTTTAAGCAAGTTATGCTTTTTCAAGGTTTTATACTTTAATGATTTTTGATATTTTTTATGATTATTGTTTAAATTTCTTATTATGACTTTTTTTCTTGTACATTTAGGTATATACATTGTGCAATAAAAAAGCTTATTTTCTTTACTTTAAACTTTAAATGGTGTATTGCAAAAAATTGTAGGACTATTTTTAAACAAGATATCCGTAGGATATCCAAGGATATCCGTAACTTGAGAAAAATTTTAAAATTTTTTATTTTTTGCAATTAGAAGAATATACACTAAGCACCAAAATTAACGCACCACCTTAAAAATGGAACATTTTTGATGTCTTGTATTTCCTAAACCTGTTGTCTGATTTTAGTAATTTTTTTAATATGTTATAGCTTTGTTCTTCAAGAATATGGATGTAATAATGTTGTTGCTAAACAGATAAGTGTCATTGTATACCGGGTGTAACAATGATAGTGTGTTTTTTCCTCAAAGTTTGGAACACCCTGTGGAATATTCTGGCGTATATAAAATATTGAAATTAAAACTCAACTGTAACCTTGCTTTCTTAACATTATGCTTTTGATTCATTAGCTTATGTTGTTGAATAAAAAAGTTAGGTACTTTAACAACTAGCAACGTTCTTCGTCAATATAGTGTGTTTCTAAATAAGTGCGACAAACTTTAAGGAGTAATTCTGCATGAAAAAATAATGACCGTTTGCTTTATAAACATATAATTTCTTTGAGAACATACACCTGTTTGCCGGTTTGACCTATTAAGGAGTGTGTACGTGTACATGTACAAGTCATACAGTCTGTTTCAATTTATAAACATATGAAACATGTGAAGACTTATACACGAAGTTTCTCGAACGTGGTGACCGAGAAATAGCCGATGAGCTTTTACACAACATCGATACAGCTAGACGCCAAAAATGGATAAAGACTGTCGAAAACCTTGACTTCAAAAAATCAAGCCGGCAGGCATGGTCCTTGTTGCGGAAAATTGGAGGAGCTAACCAGCTGGAATCCAGAGAGTCTAAAATGTCTCCTAACAAGGTTGCCTCCCATATAGTATCTCTATCCAGAGCTCCACGAGATCGAACACATACTACCAACGTGAAAAGAGACTTAAGGGCATTAAAACAAATGAACAGTACGAACTCCGAATATTCAGCAAGAATACTTATTTCTGAAATCACACATGCGCTGAAAGAAATGAAATCAGGTAAAGCACCTGGCTTTGATCGTATCCATCCAGAGTTCTTGATACACAGTGGTGCATACACGAAACAGTGGCTTGCAATGTTCTTTAATGATATACTTCAGTCAGGTAACATTCCTTTCTCACTTAAGCGAACAAAGATAATTGCAATTCCGAAACCGGGCAAATCAAACGATAAGCCAGAAAACTACCGCCCCATAGCTCTACTCAGCATGGTATATAAACTATTAGAAAAGCTTCTCCTCAACAGAATTAGTCACAGGATACTAGAAAATGTCCCCATTGAACAAGCTGGCTTCCGCCCTCATCGAAGCTGTACGGACCAAGTGCTGTCATTAACAACTTTTATAGAAGCTAGTTTTCAAAAGAAACAAAAGACAGCAACAGTATTTATAGATCTAACAGCAGCATATGATACTGTTTGGAGACAGGGATTAATATATAAACTGGCCCGCATTATCCCCTGCAGAAAGATAATTAACCTCATTGACAACATGCTGACCAACATAGCCTTCCAGGTTATAATGGGAAAGGAGACGAGTAGACAGATGAAACTTAACAATGGTCTTCCACAGGGTTCTGTCCTTGCCCCTTTACTTTTCAGCCTCTATATTGCTGACATGCCTGAAACCGAATCTCGGAAGTTTGGATATGCTGACGACTGGACCCTTGCAACAAGCCACCAATCTTTAGAAACAACAGAAATCACTCTCACGAATGACTTATCCATCCTCAGCGAATACCTTAAGAAATGGAGACTACAGCCAAGTACTACAAAAACTGAAGTATCAGCTTTTCATCTAAACAACAAGTTGGCAAACAGAGAATTGCGAGTGTATTTTAATAACAAGCTGTTAAAACACAACAAATACCCGAAATACCTTGGGGTTACTCTCTAGACAGAACGCTCACATTCAGAGAACACCTGACGAAAACAGCAGCAAAATTGAAAACACGCAACAATATAATACAGAAACTCTGCGGCACTATATGGGGGTCCACAGCATCAACATTAAGATCCTCTGCTCTTGGCCTGATATATCCGGTGGCAGAATACTGTGCTCCAGTGTGGCTAAATAGCAGGCATACCCACCTGGTCGACACCCAACTAAACCGTACTATGCGTATGATAACAGGCACAATTAAGCCCACCCCTACAATGTGGCTACCTACCCTTAGTAATATAGCACCACCCAACCTACGCCGCGAACATGCATTGGTTAAAAAATATAACAAAATAATGGACAGTCGCCAGCTTCTAGTCCACAACGACATCCCCGATATTCTTGGAAACCGTCTCCAATCCAGGTTACCCCCTCTACAATCTGCTTAAGCGCTGCAGCAATCCAACTTTGACTTAAATACCCGATGGAGAGAAGATTGGGAAAGTAGGACAGATCCGCATTACCATAGTCTACCGGACATCATAGGGAAACCTGGCGAATTTGAACGTCCCCGTAAGATTTGGGCAGCCCTTAATCGAATTCGAACAAACTGTGGAAGATGCGCCGACTCCCTCCACAGATGGGGTAAACTCCCCTCGCCTTCTTGTGACTTCGGCGCTGCAAGACAGACGATCAGTCACATTGTTCAGGACTGCCCACGCAGAGCATACACAGGCGACCCTATAGACTTTGTAATGGCAACCGAAGGGTCAATCGAATATATAAAAAAATTGGACATCTGTTTGTGATGCATTGTATAATGCATAAATCTAAATATATTCTGTGATATACTTAATCCATACGCTAAATAAATAAATATAAACATATGTCCGCAAATGCTTCGTTTCCTAGATACGGGATGTTGAATTTTTTCTTACAAACTGACGATTTATTTATTGCTCTTAAACCGGTTGCGATATGCAAATGAAATTTAGTAGGTTTTAAGAGATAGTTATTGCGCATTTTTTGGCATACAACTAAGAATTTTATATTCACCATTGGCGTGCAGACGGGTAATAAGACCGGGTAATATTACGCGTATGCACTCCAATGGTGAATATAAAATTCTTAATTGTATGCCAAAAATGGGCAATAACTACCACTTAAAACCTACCAAATTTCATTTGCATATCTCATCCGGTTTTTATAGCAATAAATAAATCGTCAGTTTGTAAGAAAAAATTCAACATCCCGTATCTCGGAAACGAAGTGTTTGCGGACATATGTTTATTTAGCAGATGGTCATTATTTTTTATGCAGAATTACCCCTTAAAGTTTGTCGCACTTATTTAGAAATACCCTGTATTGATGAAGAACATGGCTAGTTGTTAAAGTACCTAACTTTTTTATTATCCAACACAAGGTAATGAATCAAATAGCATAATGTTAAGAAAGCATAAGGCTACAGTTGAGTTTTAATTTCAATATTTTATATACGCCAAAATATTCCACAGGGTGTTCCAAACTTTGAGGAAAAAACACACTATCATTGTTACCCCCGGTATACAATGACACTTATCTGTTTAGCAACAATATTATTACATCGATACTCTTGAAGAATAAAGCTATAACACATTAAAAAAATCACTAAAATCGGACAACAGTTTTTGGTGCTTAGTGTAGTTACATATTAGAACATAATTTTTAATTCCAAATAACTTTTCTTAATAACACTTTTCTATATTGTGAAATGTAAAGGTACTTCACTCTTGAGCGAAATTCACATTTTTTAACATACCTCGTACACTATTGATACCATTTTATATCTGATGATTGCATCTCAGGTTTTAGAATATGCAGAGCATTTTATAAGGAATAATTTTTTTTCATAAAGTTGATAATAAAAAAGTTTGCATATGGTTCCAGCTTAGTGGGACCTGTGGCATGTGTATATGACACATCCTGAGAACGCATATCTTGTTTAATAGTCCTAGAATTTTTTGCAATCGACCATTTTAGGTTAACGACCAGTAAAGAAAATAGGCTTTATTTTTTATTGCACAATGTATATGTATACACAAATATACAATAAAAAAAGTTCTAATGAGAAATTTTAAAATAATCGAAAAATATATCAAAAATCATTAAAAGTATACAATTTTCAAAAACCATATCTTGCATAAAAATAGTCATACAGCCTTCTACAATAGACCGTTTTAAAGGTAATTGACTTTTCTTCCTACAAAATGTACCATTGCATATACCTAAAGCTGCGTAGAAAAAAGTTACAGAACAATGTTTACGAAGTAACAAGGAAAATGAGTCAAAATCGCTGTGAGTGGCGCAGTTTTAAAAATGATATTTTGGTAAGTATAAACTATAGCGACTTCTACCAAACACCATTTTAAACAGGAAGGATGGAAGTTTTTTTTCTCTAAAGCAATGCCTATACCTATATCCCCATGGGAAAAAGTTATGGGGCAAAAAATAAAATTGCTATCTTTTGTGTTGTTTTCTTGCTTTTCTTTTGAATATGTTTTTGCAAAAAAAATATGTTTCACTTTGAAATGTGATATTTCAATAGTAAATTTAACCTGGAAAATTTTCATGTATACGTGTTTGTACCAAAAGTGCATAGAACACCCTAATTCGCCCTGTGTCTAGGGACTAATTCACCCCTTTCTCAAAAACGCACCCCTTTAAATGGTAGCATTCTGCGGTTTTTTCATATTTAGAGGTCCATTGACTATATTAAACAATAAAACTCCGTTAACGTTGTAGTTCCTTTCTATCATAATCAAGAGCCTATAAGTTGACATTTATTTTTCTTGCGATGAATTTAGACGGGGAAGACAAAATATCCGTCTAGCTGTCCACTGCTTTAAACTCTTGAATTAATAATTAGTCTTCTTATTTTTCCTCTTTATAAGCAATTCTGCTTATTGACTGGCAGACTAATACAAATAATCCTCTCTATTATATAGATGATTAGATCTTTGAGTAATACTGTGTCAAATGCTTTTTTAAGTCATTTAGACAAATGCTTGTCGATTATACTCTAGTGATTTCTCAGTCATTAGGTTTATGACGAATATTGCATCTGTAGACGATCTTCCAGTACGAAAATCCTCTTGTTTATTTGCTTAACTATATAAATTAAATAATAGTAACGAAGAAAAAGCCCCAATTTAGGTACTTAGCTCTTTTTTCAAATGTAATGGTAACCTCACTTAATGCCAGAAAATGTCGATGAAGTGCGTAACAAATTTTAAAAACTCGTCAGTTGTGTTTAGTCCGTGAGAGCGAAACATACCTGTGGGTTAATTCCAGTTCTACTCGGAACATTTAATAACGCGGGAATATTCGTCTGTTAAAAAATGCCGTACCCATTAAAAACTTCAAAAAGTTACTAAAAAAAGGATATTTTCGGCTATTCAAAACATCGAAATTGTCATTTGATTTGGCTCACAATTACTACTTTTATTTCCATTTACAACGTTTTTCGATGTCTGAAAAAATGGTTAATGCGTCTAAAACTACCGTTTTGGTGTTGCCTCGTTTTCAGTATAAAATCGGTTTTGACAATTGATTCGGACACATGCAAAAGTGTATTGATCTTACTAAAGAGGATTTTGAAAAACAATATATCCATTTTCAGTGACAAATATTTGTTTTCATTTGTGTGTTTCAAAAATGAAGTGCAATCTCTTTTGTTTACAAAACACTGATACCTTTTATTGTATCCAACCAAATCCCTGGTGGTATTTACACAGCCGTTCTTTATCGACTCTTTTTTGGACTGAGTATGATATTGCAATAAATATAGTAAGTAATAAAAGTAGACGAAATATTTTTAAATATTGTTCTATACTGGGTTGGGATTAAGTAAGGAATTATGTACATATCTTTGAAACGAAAAACACAATATTCATGAAATACTGAACGCCAATAAAATGACCTAACCTTAACTTATGCCATATTTCTTCTTACTACTTTATTTCCGGTTTCACCGAAAATACCCTCAACTTTTAAACTGTAATGGGACACTCTGTATATTTTGCAGATTTTAACAATATACATAGTTTGGTATATAGAAAAGTTTGTGGTACATACTGTTGTGATCTTACTTTTGAAATCTAATGATGTTCTCATATGTAATTTATCTTAATTAATTAATCAATAATTATCTCATTAATTAAACAGATCAAATACCAATATAGTGTCAATCTCAGGGCTAAATTATAATATCAATTACTTACTTTCGTGGCTTCAAAGTATTTCTCAGTGGATTCCTAATCGCGATAGATAAAAGAGAGTAAAATAATACACATATACGGATTTCAATTAGAAATTATAAAAATCGTTTATTTTATCTAAATGGCAATATTTGCTTAATATTTCTTATATCTTATCTTTCTATCTTTATTTAATA
Organism: Diabrotica virgifera virgifera; assembly: GCF_917563875.1. NCBI lineage: Eukaryota > Metazoa > Arthropoda > Insecta > Coleoptera > Chrysomelidae > Diabrotica > Diabrotica virgifera. The sequence goes on from NC_065448.1 coordinate 74,311,852, forward strand.
CAACAGTTACAAAAATGGGAATCTTATTTCTTTTTGTCTCCAAATTTATTTTATTTATAATGAACTATTATGATTTATCAGTAACAAATTGATTTGATGAAATTTTTACAGTGATTGTGTAGCTCAATTTTCAATGTGTTATTTAATACACAAACCATACATTCATGTCTTAACAAAATAAACTGACCTTTACTGATGATTTGACAATGTCTTCACACAAAACACGTTTCCTATTTGCTTGGGTTGCGATCCAAAGACTCGTCCAAGTCTTCCAGTAATGCCTCTGGTCCTTTGAAAACTAAGCCTCGTACAGCCCTCGTTCCTGCCTTCTCCTGATGCCGTGTTCTACCTTTTTCAAACACTTCAACAAAACCGGGATACTCTAGACTCAAGGAGTTATATACTTTTTCGACTCGGTCTATCACTCGTTCCACGATATCTTACTTTTTATTTTTTAAAGACAAAACTAGCCAACCCGGCGTTTCACTTCTTTGTGCACTCTTCTCGAAAACTGGACTTTCGCCTCCCGATCGCTCCAAACACACTGACTCTCATTGCTCATTCATTCTCCTCCTTCCAAATACCCCTTCCAGCATTCAAAAATCAACCAATCCAAAGCAACTTTCAATTATCCGTATTTACCAACACAAACTTTCCTTTTTCTAAATATCTTAATTGATTTCAAGAAAAAATAATATTCCCCATTTCAATTTTACTTTCCACATTAATTCTCTTTACAAATTTAATAACCTATTATCTTATTTACTAGAATATGAGTTATCGGTGGTTATTGACAACCTTTCCACGAACACTTTCTTTTTAAACATCACTCTAATTGTTTACTTGAGTCGTATTGTTCCTGGGGTTCGTAAACACTTCTCTGAAACACTTTCTTAAAAACTACCTATATAAAGCCTAATTTTTTTTTTAAATATAAGTAGGAACATCTTATAGGGCCAGACAGTCCCTACAGGAAAGGCAATATTATAACATAAGGGTTAAAACTATTATCGTTTGGAGGTCTAATATCTTTTTATATATTTATCTTCTTAATTTTTTTAATTCAAAGTTGGGAATTGATTAATTTTTAAGTTAAGTTTAGCTAAGTTAAGGAATTTAAGGATCAAGTTAATCCTACGTGGATTAAGGTTGGACATAAGTAGGCAAATTTCAATGGGGGTAGGGATATTTGTTTTAGCTAATTCTTTATATAGGTGAAAATTGAGTGACATATTTATAGGGCACTCAAAAATCAGATGATTCAAGGACCCAGCCCGGCCACAGTCACAATATGGGTTGTCTTTTACTCCTATCCTGAATAGGTGAACTGGAGTAGCACAATGACCTGTCATCATTCTAATAATGGTGGTTATATGTCTTCTGTCTTGGTATGTAAAATTGTGGTCCCAGGGGAGTTTATCTATCTGACCTACAATTTTAGAGTAAAATGAATTATTTCGATTTTTCCCCTGCAATTCTTGCTTCCACCGATTCCAGATGGAATGCTTGATATCTGGTAGAAAGTTGGAATAGTGAAGAGTGATACCAGCAGCTACATTTAAGGTTCTACCTATATTAGCTAGTTTATCAGCCACCATGTTCCCTTTAATATTCGAGTGTCCTGGAATCCATGCCAGACTAATATTAACGTTATTTTCTTTCGCTTCAATGATGCCTCTCTTGGTCATGAACGATGAGTGTTCTGTTTCCATAGAATAGGTTGATCTGCCTATTTTCTGTATGGCACTTTTAGAGTCCGAGCAGATGATTGCTTGTTTAATCCCATTTTTTAAAATAATTTGGAGGGCATGATTAATTTAAGAATTTTATTGAAAATCGCTAAATGTTGTTGAGGTTATGTCTTCTCCAAAATTTGACAGTGGACTTCTCTGAGGTGTCATAGGCAACAGCCATGCTTTGGCTATGGATTTTTTTTACCCCATAGAATTTCAAATTCTGATTATTGTATACGTGTTTATATTAAAATAAAAATAAAATTATATTTTAGGCGCTCAGAGGAATCTCAAAAATGAAGTTTGAGATCAATATTTGCATTCGTATTTACATTATGCTTATGGGATGCGCCTTATGGGATACGACATTATAATGGTATGTAGCGCCATTTAGCAAAATAAAGAGGTAGGTTATGTAGCTTGTTAATCGAAAGATGTAATGTTGCTGATTTTATTAATATATTAATATAAAATTTGTGGCCTAGGCCACTCTTGCTCTAAGCGCTTCATTTATTACTATCCTCAAAAACATAACAACAATATTAGAATAATACAATATACAACACAGTATATACAATTGCAATCACGCTACACAGATCAATCTATCTACATAAGTACGCACTCAGACTCGTAGCTCCACACTTCAATAAAGTGTAATCACAATCAAACATCGACACAACGTTACCCATCCGCCTGCTCTGGGTCGGAGATAGCAGCTACCGCTCACTGCGGTTCCGGCGAAACTCCTCTTCACTACAAAGAACTTTCACCTCGGCAGGTTCCGATTTATTCCATCGCATAACTGCCGCTTGTCGGCCGCCTGCTGGCAGCCGCTGAGTTCCTTTTAATTCAGTACATTGATTGGAACGGAACTGATTTCATGATCATCGATTCTCTTCTTAAGTATGTACACTCTCGGTAACCATCACTCCTTGGCTTCATCGGAGAGGTGGTACGTAGTAGTCATGTTGATTACAATTACTTTCGAGTATTCGTTACAAATCGTTACTTTTGTATAAAGTAATCATTTACAGTATTCGTTACTTTAATTACTTTTTCCGCAAATCGCCAGGAAATTTTGACATTCCTGTCAAAATTTCTTGAAGAAAAAGTCAGGACTTCCTTACTGTAAGGAAATGTCATTTCCTTACTGTAAGGAAATGATATTTCCGTACAGTTGTTAGTGTTCTACATAAATGATAGAAAACACATTGCTATTAAAACCTTTTAAATTACCTTAATCATTAAATTTTCTTTATCTGGAGCTTCCTGGATAAATTTTTCAATTTCTTCCTTCGTTAAAATCTTAGATTTCTTTGCCCTATAACCTTGAGCTTGCCGTTTCAATAAAGAACGAAGTTTTGAGTATGTAGATATATCTACATTGTGTTTAAGTGCAAGGGTTGACTTCAGCATTGAATAATTGGCCCATAATGTTGAAGATTTCATCTTTAAACAAAGGTCTAGGAAGTATGCCATTACAACATTTTCTGAGAAAGAACTCGTATTTTTACTCATGCGATAATCCATAAAACGTCTGTATGCATTTTCGTACTTTTCTCTTGATTTCTTTGGCAATAATTCTAATGAAGCAGTATTCACTGCCTCAACCAGCTCTGAAGGAGTCCCAGGAATGGAAATTTCATCATCACTTATCATTTTACTTTCGAGAACACCAGCAATTAAATTTATAAGCGTCAAGTTTGACAATTCAACCTCAATACGTTTCCATAGTAACCCAAGTAATTTTATTAGGAATTTCAAAGCACCATTTATTTGGGAATAAAATTATCGCGTTTTTTTTAAATCAATCAATATCTGTCGAATTTTAAACGATTTGCGGAAAAATAGTATGTTTACCTCGTAGGAAAAGCCACATTCCTGGACTCTGTGTTGCTAAGTCTCGGCTTGCGCCTCGACTTAGCAATCTTCACAGTCGTCCAGGAATGTTAAGCTTTTCCTACCCGGTAAACAATGTACTATTGTTACTTTTGTATTTGAGTACAGGTAATCACATCGAGAATCGCATTTCTCAGTATGTACATTTTTTGTATTAGTATTAGTTGGATACTTTGATTACTATGATTACTGTTGTATTTGAGTACCGGTAATGGCGGTAATCATATCGAGAATCGCATTTCTCAGTACATATTTTGTATTTGTATTAGTAGGTATATAAGATCCGATATAACAACGACCTTCACCGATCTGTAAGGGATAAAAATGATTTGATATGTAAAGTAGGGGATATTTGAATGCTCGAATATATGAAATTTATTATGTTAAAAATGATAAAAAAACAAAACATGACTTTTTTATAAATTCTAACTTTTTTCGGCCCGTGCAGATATCTATGTATTAGGATTTTAGATCTAGATTTAGAAAAACATCATACCTAGGCCACATACTGAGAAACAATAAGTACCAATATGCTCAACTATTAGTGAAAGGAAAGATCGAGAGAAAGATAGGCATATGAAGAAAAAGACTATCGTGTCTAAGAATGATCTGACAATGAACAGGGTTAAATTTTGAACAGCTTATAAGAACAGCTGAGGACAGACAACAGTTTGCAATTGTAGTAGCCAACATCAATTGAGGAGAAGGCACTTTAAGAAGAATATATAATGAAACAACAAAATAAATAAAAACAATGTCATGCATGTAAAATTAAAGTTTTTGATTAGGTATAGTGTAGAAACCAGAGGCGTGCGGTCCATGGAAGCGGGGGAAGCACCGCTTCCCTATTATATGCTTGGATATAACAAAATACATTATTAACTAATATTTAATTATCAAAAATTTTCCCCAATCCCAGTAATCTACATAGTATTACCTAGGCAATAGGCATTGAAAAATATTAAAAATTAATCGCATAGGAAGGAACTCAATATGCACTATGCACACAATTCAACTACTCGGTCCACCCCTGACAGAAGCGCATCTCAAAATCGCCGCTTGTCATGCAGTTGTCCCGTATAAAAATTGGTCAGGGTTCAATGACGGCACCCACTAGTCGCGCGAATTTTGGTACCCTGCAGAAGCGATCGTTCGATCGCCTTCCAAGAGTGGGATGCTCTGACTGTTACTGCTTCTAAGGGGTGCTTAGGTACATACATTCGCTTAAAGAATATTACGATTTAAATTTTTTGCAGAGATTTTTCCTTTTACTGATCTTTTATTTGACATTTTACAGATGAAGTCAATTGACATTGCATTATGTATAAGACAAATTGATGACTTTATTAATACGACAATTAAAAAACGAGAGCAGTTTAAAAATATTTGGGATAAAACTGAAAATATGGGGTTTTAACATGAAAGAAAAAGAATGATCATTGATCATGTCGACAACAAAGAGACCTTTTGATAACATTCTACAAAAAATGAATTTTCGCTTTCAAAATTTTAACGAATTAAAATTTGTAGAATTATATAATATATTCTTATTTAATATTTTTAATTATAATTCATCAAAATTTCCCACAGAGGAATTTATTTCACTACGATTAAATAATGAAAATATTTTGATATGCCAGCTTTGAATTATAAGTTAAGTGTTGTTTATGAAACAACTCACATTAGTGATAAAGATATACTCAGAAATCTGGGTATTTCTTATAACTACTGGTTTAAAAAGTCTCTGTGTGAAGTGTCCCAGTTGTGTGAATTACTACAAACTATCCCAGTCACAAGTGCATCAGTTGAACGAAGTTTTTCAGTATTAAAATGCATTAAAAGTTTTACAAGAAATTCAACAAGCGAAGACAGACTTTACAAGTCCATTGAAAAAGACCGAATTCAACAATTATCATATGTTGATAGGAGAATAGAGCTCAAGTATAAATAAGTGTCATATTGTTGAAAGTTGTGTGTTGAGGAAAATGCCTCGGAATTAAAAAAAAAAAAAAACATTTAAATAGATCTCTTCTTTAGGAAACGAAGCCCGGAGCGAGGACTTAAGGCCCGAGCAAGCAATACAGATCAATGATAGGCCACTATAGTCACTAGAAATAGCGGCAATAGAGTGCCCCACGCATTAATCGGGGTAGGATTTAGTGTGTGACTCCTTGTACCCAGGACGTCTCACATAAGCACTTTGCTGATAGAGAGCCCCTATAGCGCATCAGAGTGTTATCAGGTGGGAAGTGGCTCGACCCTCGACCCTTAAGAAAATATTTTTATATCCTTATTGAATCGCTTCCCCTTTAGAAAAAGTCACCGCACGCCACTGGTAAAAACATTATTATTTCCACATTTTCCGGCCTAAAGTGGTCGTTTTCTATTACAAAATCATAGAGCTTTTGATCTTTTCATAAGTTTGTTTATAGCAGAAAAAATTCTTTCGACATTGGCTGACGAATGAGGAATACAAAGCCGGTTAAACACAAAAGTTGTTACTTAGTTTTGAACATTTGTATTCCATCTCCTAATTTTAAATTTTGAACGTCTATCCAAAACGGTGCAGATTCATCTGAAAATGATTTAATTTCTTCTGTGCTCTTTAACCAAATTTGGAAATAAAATTGTTATTTCGGATATTGAAGCAATTAATTTTGATAACGAGAAAATGTTTGAGTGTTCTTTAATTATCTCGAAATATTAAGATTTCAGTATAAATAATGAAGTTAAAAATAGCAAAATAAGTTAAATTCTGCTGTTTTAAGATTTATAAATAATATTAAGAAATACATATTATGTATACCTAATTTTTTATTTAGTTTGTAAATAGTTCAGGGTGGTTCGGGTACATTAGTCCCAAAATCTTTAAAGTGGTCATCATAAAATTATCTGCTGAACATCTGTGGCAAGGGTGGCATCTGTAATCTGTGCCCTCTGCATACCGATAACACTCATCGTCACTCGTGGAATACCGATATCAATCGGTTGTAGATATAATACGGCTGTGTTGGTACGATTGGTACGAATATGAATTAGGAAGTAATCAGAGTAATCAAAGTAATGATTTGACTCTTCGTATAGTAATCGTTACTTTCGGTATTCGTAAGTAACGAGTACTTTGTAACGAATAGTTACTTTTTCAACATCACTAGCACGTAGTGGGAGTTGCGCTGGTATGGAAACGCGTTTAGTCCTCTGTTGAACGCCGGTCGGACAGCACATCGTTACAGTGTCTCAGAGTTTCAAAATCCGCTATCGTTGTTATATTCTTATTGTTGATTTCTTCTTTTTTTCTTGTTTTTTTCAATGAAGAAAAATCTTTTTGTGATCTGCAAATGTGGCAAAAAATTTAACAAATACTATACCTCCTTCTCAGGATCCGATTTCATATCTTTCTCATAGGAATGTAAATAGTTTCTTTTTTTCACCCATAGTATTAGGTGACCTACGCTCTACAATAAATGACATTAAAAATAAATCGTCATCTGGGACTGATGGCCTCACTCTTAAAATGTTTTCTGCTCTACCTGATTGCACTTTAAACCATCTTACTACCTTAATAAACAGGTATTCGAAACTGGGGTTTTTCCAAGCTGCCTTAAGACAGCGATAATTATTCCTATACACAAAGGAGGCGATAAAGATATTGCTTCGAATTATTGCCCTATTGCACTCCTGCCCACGTTGTCGAAGATAATTGAAAGTCTGGTAAAAAAAAAGAATCTTATATTTTCTGTTGAAATACAAATTGCTTACTTTACATCAATTTGGATTCCTGAGTGACAAATGCACGAATGATGCTATGTTATTCCTTTTCGATCATGTTTACTCCAGTCTAAACAACCATCACTCTACAGCAACAATTTTCTGTGATTTCTCTAAAGCATTCGATTGTGTAAACCATAACATCTTGACTGACAAATTACAGCACTATGGATTTAGGGGAAATGCTCTTAAATGGCTTAAATCATATCTTAATAAAAGAAGTCAGTTTGTAAGGGTTGACACGAAGACGTCTTCTTGCATGCCATTAGAATGTGGGGTACCTCAGGGTTCAGTTCTAGGCCCTATATTGTTTCTGATATACATAAATGACATCTCTAGTCTGAACATTAAAGGTAAAATATGTCTCTTTGCAGATGATACTAGTATTACTTGGAGTAACACGGATATTATGGATCTTCGCAATACCATAGCTACAGACCTAGTCACCATTAAATCGTGGTGCGATTGGAATCTCCTGTTATTTAACGTTTCTAAAACCAAAGTCCTACCTTACAACAGTATGATGCAACATTTAGTACTTAATAACAACAGTCTAGAGGTAGTTGAATCGGTGAAGTTATTAGGGCTTATTGTGGATAAGTCTCTAAAATGGAACTTGCACATTGATGCCTTACACAAAAAATTAAGTCCTGCTTGTTTTGCGCTAAGATCAGTTGCTACGGAAATGAATTTGTCAACATCTAGGACCGTTTATTATGCCCTTTTTGAGTCTCATCTTCGGTACGCCCTTCCATTCTGGGGTACGTGTTGTGCGACTCAATTTGAGCGTATGTTTAAACTACAAAAGAGAGCTCTTCGTTACTCCCTGAGACTCAATAGCAGAGTTCATTGCCAAGAATTCTTTAAAAAATTTAAAATGTTAACTCTTCCTTCTTTGTTTGTTTTTGAATCCGTTTGTTTAATCCGCAAACATGCATCAGAAGGTCCAGAGAGACCCACTCACAACTATCCCCTTAGAAACGTGGAGCATAATTTTTATCTGCCAACCCCACGGTCTGAGCTGGTTAAGTGCTCGACAATTCGAGAAAAATGTACAATCACCTGCCATCTAACATCAAATCTATTGCAGCATTTCCCGCTTTTCGCAAGGCCTTGAAAGCTTATTTGCTGGGGAGAGCTTTTTATGCAGTGAATGACTTTTTTATAAACGATTTGAATTCAGCAAATTGACTTGCAGGATTATTACTTTCGAGTACTTTTATACATATTTGCAGCGGCATAGAACTTTTGATTTACTTTCCCTTTTCCTGGTTCGCCTTCTTTTTGCTCTGACGTTGTATACATATTGTTTGCAAAATTTTTAAAATTTTTTAATGTGTACTTAATAACTATAAAATTATATTAAGTAGTATAACTCACGCCATTTACTTGGTGTCTGTTTCTGTTTTTGTTTTGTTTGTAGTTCTTTATTATTTTTTTTTTATTGTATTTTTTTATTTTGTATAAGCTTTGTCCACAAATTGGTAAAATTTTTTGACAATAAAGCATACCTTACTTACTTACTTACTTACTTACTTACTTACTTGTAAACGAATAACCATATTTGCAAGCAAGCAATAATGTTTAACCCAGACTAAGCGACTTGCATACCCCTTGAGAATGATATTCCATTGATACAATTCATGGGGCGAAGAGGATTAACTCATGTAAGCAGGGATCACTCCACCCCGCTACAATGCTCTAGCACTCTAGCCTATCTATGTGCATATGCGCCCTGGTTGCCTGTTCGTTGATTAGTATTGATTTGATAGTATTTTTTTCTTTCATCGCTTCGGCTTTCTCTTCTACGGAGTTGACGATTCCGTTTTCTCCGTGCAGCGGGGGAATGGGATTTCTATAGTTTCTTAAAGTTCTTTGGAGTCTCCATATAGCTTGCATATTCTGGCCTTCTTCATTTCTTTTACGTAATTGTCCCACTTTTGGCTCGTATTTTCTATTAGGGCCTGTTTGACTGATCGATCAAGTCGGTTTGCCCTATTTTTATCTTCCTAATATCTTGTTCTTCTGGCTCTCTTTTTAGCTCGGTTTTTCCCTTATCATTTCTTTTATTCCGGATTAATGTCTCTAACTCTTCCCATGTGAATTTCATATTCTTCTTCATTAGTGCTATTCCTTAGTACTTCTTTGATTGTCGATTGTAGGAACGTTTCCAATTCCTACGCTCATTATTAGTTTGAACTTAAACCACTTCGTTTTCTTTCTTTTCTTTGTTTTTTGGTATCTTCTTCTCATGTCCCTATTTCTAGGAGTATGGAGTTGTGGTCTCCTGGTGCTTCGTTCAAGGTTCGGATGTCTGTAGTCTTAGGTTTCTAACCGCTACTACATCCGAATGCGTTGGAAGAGCATTTCCATGGAAGTAGGTTGGTTCGTTGGGTCCAATTACCATAGTGTCTTGGTTGTTCACTAGATAATTATTTAATATTGTTCCATTTCCGTTTGTAGATCTATCGATCCAGTTAGGGGATCTATCGTTTAGGTCTCCTATAATTATGGACGGTTCTCCTATGTTCAAGAATTCATCCAGGTTGTCGTCATTTAAAGGATCTGTTTAAGCTCTACCTTATAGTTGGATATGCGATACCAATTTGTAAAAACATTAATTTATTCCATATTGCTATACGGAGTGGAAACATGGACTCTCGGAATTACAAGTATGAGGCGTATAGAAGCCTTTGAGATGTGGGTTTTTCGAAGGATGCTGAAGATCTCTTTAAAAACGAGTTATCCAGGACATATTTACAGAGGAGAAAAACAAACAGGTCCAGGAAGAAGAAAATGCTCCTGGCTGAAGAAGGTAAGAGACTGGGCAGGCATGGACACACATTCAATACTAAGGACGCTCAATATAGAGAGCAATTGGCTGTAGTTATAGCCAACCTTCAGTAAAGGAGAAAGCACCTTAAGAAGGAGAAGGCACCTCAAGAAGGAGAAGAAGTTGGCCTTATATATATGGTGAAGTGAACCTTATTTTTCCTTGTCTCATCTGGATCTGGACTCCTTAATTCCATAGTGTTTACTGCTAGCATGTTGCCATGTGTTATTTATTTCTTTTCTCATTAGGACAGCAGTTTCACCTGAATTTACTATGTGAGGAGGTCTGATTAAAATTACTACCTGGGTCTTCCGTATTGTGCATTTTTCTATATTTCCATATGCCCATAGTTGTAAATAGCCTCATAGTCCAGGAACCGAAGCTTTTCACCTCGCAATTTTTACAGAATGGATCGATTTGCTTGAAAATTTGAGAATAAGTAGTGGATAGTCCAAGGATCAAAATCTATATGATGCTGAAAGGCGCTTTTAGCATGGGGGGTGGTTGCCACCTCATATCGGGGGTAGAAATTTTTTATTATATTTTGACCACAAAAGTTGATAAAAACATTCGTTTTAAGCAAAAAAATGTTCTATACATTTTTTTTATAAAATTAATAATTTTCGATTTATTCGCTAGGGAAAGTGTTAGTTTTATATCGAAAAAATCAATGTTTTTAAATAATATACTCATTTACGATTCACTCATTTTTTGCCGTAGAAAAAATTGTTTCAAACCAAGTTCTTGGGAATTAAATAACCTGCAATTTCATATTTAAACATTTTTTCGTATCTCTGATGCTAATCTTTCTATTCTGAAGAAAATGGCATTTTTTACCAAACTACAAAAATTCGTTATTCGTTTTTAACTCCAATTTTTTAAAAACTAATCACTCTAACCCAGTCAATCTTCTGGAATCTATTAATAATGCATAAATAAAGAAGAATAAATAGTTCCAATGACTAAAAACACCGCTAACTTACATTATTATGCTTCCAATTAGATTTCTCCTTTTTTTTTTCAAAAAAATATATTGATTTTTTAACCGTAACTTTTTTATTTTTTATCCTAGAAGTTTGTTAAAAAAGAATTTTGTAGGTTTTTATAAGATCTATAAGTCTATTAATATTAAATCCTTTTATAATTCTCAGTCGCAAAAAGAGGTGAATTTGAAAGGGTTGGTAAAGGTGGTTTTTGCAAGTTATTACAAGTTTTAATTATCAATAGCTCACTCAATTTTTGCCAAAAAATTTTTTTTTTAAACCATGTTCTTGACAATTAAATGGCCTCCAATTTTAAACTTAAATATTTTTTCGTATCTCTTATGCTAATCTTTCTATTATGAAGAAAAAGGCATTTTTTACCAAACTACAAAAATTCGTTATTTGCTTTTAACTCCATTTTTTTTTAAAACTAATCATTATAAGCCGGTCAAACCTCTAGGACCTATTAATAATACAAAAATGAAGAAGGCGACATAAGGTCAATGACTAATTTTAATTAGGGTTGTGAGAAGGGGCAAGTTTCCCATCACTTTTTCGCTGAAAAAAATAGGGCCTGACATTCTTTTTATAAGAAGTCACTTAATTTTTTAGCTAGAGACTACTTTTTAATTTCAGGAGATCATCATCATGGCTTATTCACTCCTGGCGGAGTGTTTGCCGCCCTTTTGGGCTCTCTGATTCATTTGTTGCGGAGAATCAGTCCGCTGTTGTCTTTTATTATTATAGCAGCGTGTGTGACTTGGCTTTCTCCACAACTTTTCTCCATTCTTTCCGGTCCTTACAACGCTCCTTCCAATTGTAGATTCTCAGCTTCTTTATGTCTCCTAAGACTTGATCTCTCCATCTTGTTTTGGGTCTTCCCTTTGGTCTCCCTGTTGTTGGTCTCCAGCCAGTTACTCGCTTTAGCGTAGAGTCTGGGTTAGCTCTTTCTGTGTGTCCCAGCCACCTGAGCCTCTGCGCCTTCACGAACTTGATTATGTCTTCACCCTGGATGACTTCTTTAATTTCTTCATTTGTTAATCTTCTAAATTCGCCTACACTTATCCTCACCGGTCCCATTATTCGTCGAATTATCTTTCTCTCTAAGATTTCTAATCTCATTTCATCTTTTTGAAGGGGCAAGTTTCCCATCACTTTTTCGCTGAAAAAAATAGGGCCTGACATTCTTTTTATAATAAGTCACTTAATTTTTTAGCTAGAGACTACTTTTTAATTTCAAGAGATAGATTTTTTAAATACTTTAAATTAGTCTCAACAAGTTATCCTCGAAAAATGCGTATTTTTCCCGTCTTTTGACTTTGAAACTACAATATTCAGCATTTCACGAAGAAGAGCTAACATATAATAAAGTAGAGCTCGATTACTATTGGTCTTAAATAAAATTAAAAAAACTGTTTTGTTTGTTTTTTAAAAGGTACATTTTTTTATATAAAGTTTTTTTGATAAAATGAAAACTTTTTGAGTTATTAGCAGAAAACAGATTAAAAACATTGATTTTTTCGATATAAAACTAAGACTTTCGATAGCGAATAAATCGAAAACTATTAATTTTATCAAAAAAACGTATAGAACGTTTTTTGCTTAGAATGAATGTTTTTACCAACTTTTGCGGTCAAAATAAAATAAAAAATGTCCACCCCACACATGGGGTGGCAACCACCCCCATGGTAGAAGCGCCTTTCGGCCTCATAGATTTTCATCCTTGGACTATCCACTACTTATTCTCAAATTTTCAAGAAAATTGATCCATTCTGTAAAAATTGCGAGGTTTTGTCCTATTTTAAGCTTCATTACTTGGACTATCATGCTAGAGTTAAAATCTGGAAATTACAGTATGTGGCAAAATAAACAGTACTGAAATGAATAATTATTTATATATCTATGATATAGCCTTGCAAACGTTATTCACGACGACGCATGTTCCCGATAAAACAGATGTTAAAGATGTCCTCTGGCCAGTGGTTGATCTACGGGAAGGGAAAATGGGGAAATTTTCCACTCTAGCAAGGTCCAAAATTAAAGAAAAAAAATTGTTTAAACATAAAAATATATTAGCTGACATGAAACCGAAACTCCAGAAAGACAAATTCAACCCAATAAACACGATAGGAAAATTATGGGAACTTAATGGCTATAACTTATTATTTATGTAACAATAAAAAACTGAAAACGTTTGTTTTCTATACTTCCACAAAATTTATTATATCTAAGTGACTACAGCTGTTTCGGCGGAGTGCCTTTCTCAAGTAATATAGTTTACAATGTGTTTGCCTTTTTAATCTTCAACTGAAGAGGTTGAGGAGTGGGGAGCTGTTTGTCTCGAGTTGGTCATTCAGAATTATATCTGTATTTTTCAGTTTATTAATTTCCATAGATTCTAAAAAAGATAGCTTAAGGCCTTTATTTTGAATATGTAGAATTTTAAACTCTTCATTGAAAGAATGATTATGATCTAGAAGGTGAAGTGCGTATGTAGAAGTGTCTGTTTTTCTATTGTTGAATGCCCTTTTGTGTTCTGCTATCCGTTTGTCAAAAGTTCTGCCAGTTTGACCGATGTACGTTTTCGGACAGTCACCACAAGTTAGTTTGTACACACCACTCTGTAGTTGCTTTCTCTTTCGGCTTTTATTGTTCTTAATATATTTGCTTAAGTTGTTGTTAGTTCTGAAAGCTGGTGTTATTCCTTTCTTTTTTATGTATCTGGCTATTGTTGTTGTTATCTTGCCAGTATATGTGAGAGAGCAGAAGGTACTGGGTTCTTTCTGTGGTGGTGGATACACTAATTTCAGGGCTTTCTTATGGAGTTTTTGGTTTAAAATTTTGTTAACTGTTTGTTCGTTATAGCCGTTGTTTACTGCTATTTGTTTAATGATGTTTAGTTCTATTTCGAAGTTATTTTTTGTCATGGGAATTTCTGTCAGTCTATGTATCATGCTATGGTAGGCTGCTAATTTGTGTTGTGTAGGATGGGATGATGAATTGTGTATAGTTGTGTCAGTATGGGTAGGTTTATGATATATGGAGAACTCATGTTTGTTGTGTAGTCTGGAAATCGTTACATCTAGAAAGTTTATAGAGTTATTCTGTTCTGTTTCTACTGTAAACTCAATATTATTATGAAGTGAATTAATATATGATAGAAATTGGTCAAGTTGTCTGTTAGTTCCTGTAAAGCATACTAGTATATCATCCACGTATCTCCACCAATATAAGAACTGTTTAAATACGGGATGTTTAGAAATTGTTGTTTCAAGTTGGTTCATAAATATATCTGATAGCAATGGGCTTAGAGGATTACCCATAATAAGTCCTGCACTGTTGTTTGTGTATATTTGATTATTGAATTCAAAATAGTCTTGATTTATGCAAATTTCAAGAAGGTGTAAAATTTCAGATGCAATGATCGGATTTGTACTATTATGATCTAAAAGATTCTTAACTAAAACAAAAGTTTCTGTAGGAGGAACACTAGGAAAAAGATTTTTTACGTCAAATGAAATTAGTCTGGAGTTTTTGGGCAATTGAAAATGTTGTATTTTATTAACTAGTTCTAGTGTATTTTTTACGGTGAATTTAGGTGAAAATTTAGTGTATTCTGTAATAATATCTGACAGTTTTTTTGAAATTTTATATGACGGAGCTGTATAAAAAGAAACTACAGGTCTTATTGGGTGGTCAGGTTTGTGTAGTTTAATAAAAGAGTATAATTTAGGAGGCTGTGGGTTCATAATATTAAGGTATTTCTGTTCTGTTGGATTTAGTATTGATTTTGAATTTTCAATGGCTAGTTTAATTTGTTTTCGGTATTTTTCTGTGGGGTCTTTGTTTAGTTGATTATTACATTGTAAACTATATTACTTGAGAAAGGCACTCCGCCGAAACAGCTGTAGTCACTTAGATATAATAAATTTTGTGGAAGTATAGAAAACAAACGTTTTCAGTTTTTTATTGTTAGATAAAATGAACTTCCATCAAGTAACGGTCGAATCCATCAATTATTATTTATGTCTTTTATATAATCTTAGTTTATCTTTTTTATGCCTTTTGGTTGGTTTTCATTGAAAGTTCTCCCCTAGGGAAAATTTACCCTCTCAAGGCAAATTTCTAGATCCGCCAATGCCTCTGACATGAAAAAATCTTTAATTCTAGTCCGCAATTCTGAAATGGCAGACGAGGGATCTGTCTGACTCCTTCAGCCTTCCCGATATGTACGCATCTGGTGGCGTTAGTTCTGGTGAGTGGCAACTCTCAAAATGATCGCGCTGTATTCGAAGAGACTCCCTTGTAGTGTGACAGGTTGTCCCGTCCTGCTGAAACCATTGTTGATTGTAAGCTTAAACCGTTTTCGGTTCTGAACTATTACCGAAAATAGTACTCCACAATAAAAATTTCTTATACAAAACTGAGGACCATCCTGCAGCACCTAACATTAACACGACATTCACATACGTTTTGTCGACATTCAGAAACCACGCAATACGTGTCGGTGCATCACACATACAAATTTGAGGTATACGCATTTCAGTACTACTGTTTATTTTGCCGCATACCGTATATCAGATATTGCAATTTTATAATATATTGTACCACATATCCAAAAGTAACCATAATATATCCCCCTGTTAAGGTATGATACGGAACTGAAACTACAGCGCAGATTTTAAAGCCGTTTATATTATTTAGAAGACGAACTCTATAAACTAAAGCGTTTACGGTGCAGAGATGCTTATAATAAAATTGAGACGGAGAAAAGAATGTACGTCTCACATACATTTTAAAAAAATTCAGTTATTTCATATATTTTTTACACAAATAAGAATTTAATATGACAGTAATCTTGGTCTATAGTCTATGCCAGTGATACTCAACCTGCGGCCCGCGGGCCGCATGCGGCCCTCTTACGTCTTTTATGCGGCCCGAAGGCTAACTAAAGGGCCCTTTGATCAAATTATTAGTCAAATTTCACGTGTTTTTCAAATTATTTGATAGTGTGCCGATGTGTTTGGGCGTGAGGAAGACAATTTAATGACTTTAATTTCAAATTATAGTGAAAATTTTAAGAAGTCTGATTAAAAAGCAAGGTATTATTAACTTTTAATAATAAATTATTAAAATTAATGAACAAATACTCATTTTAAAAATCATCAATACTTATTTACTA
The DNA here is from genome assembly GCF_917563875.1 of Diabrotica virgifera virgifera. Lineage (NCBI taxonomy): Eukaryota > Metazoa > Arthropoda > Insecta > Coleoptera > Chrysomelidae > Diabrotica > Diabrotica virgifera. Next base: position 74,328,250 of record NC_065448.1, read on the forward strand.
CATTGCAACGACCCATTTAGTAATCACAAGAAAAATTCAGGTCCGGATTAACAAAAAAAATTTAAAATAATTGTGACCTTGAAACAACACCCTGTATATTAAAATTTTCAAAATTCGTCTGCACATTTGAAAAGAGCACAAAAAACTAAGTTTAATTGCTTGCTTCAATTTTGCGCAGATTATTTAATGACATTAATTTTGAAGTGTCTGCGCAAAAAAATGGAAGCTCCATTAAAGCTCTTTTCAAATGTGCAAACAGGTTTCGAAAATTTCAATATACAGGATGTTGTTTCAAGGTCACAATGGATTTATAATTTTGTTTAATCCGGACCTGGATTTTTCTTGTGATTAGTGGTTGAGTGGTTTGGGTTCTAAACGTGACATATTTGTACCAAATATCAAAAAAATATACAAAGTGGTTCTAAAGTTATGGGTCCAGAAAGAAATTGGCAAAATCGATAAAACACCCTGTAACTCGTTTATAAAGCCGGTGGAGCAATACATTTAGTATGTCTAGAACCGCCTCATTTAACTCTATTCACCATTTATCTTATGAAAATAAGATTTTTCTACGACCGTTTAATAATTTGCTCAATATTCACTATTTTTGAATAGATAATGACACCCATTACTTTACCTGTGAGTAATAAATCATTACTCAAGGGCTGAATTTAATCACGGGTCATTACTCACGGGTTGAAGTTTGTTTCAGGTGGTGCATGGTACTTTTAATATACTTATTATTAGCAAATAAAATTACTTAAACTTGTTTATTTAATAAAATAATCATTGTAATTTATATCAACAATTAACTTCAAAAAATGTTTAAAGGATTTTTAATTGTAACAATGACATTTTTCAACATTTGACATTTTAAGATTGACGTTAATAAAAGGTAAACATAAACATTTGGGTATTAATTCCGTAAAAGGATTAACGGATGTGAAATTTATGTCAATGAATTCTGTTTCACTTTCTGTTGATTGTACAATAGATTTTAATTGGGAGCAAACGTTCTTTTTTATGTAATTGCCTTAAAATATGTCTTATTTTTAAAAGCCACTGCCATTATATACCGTGACACTAATGACAACTACTGTTTCATAAACTCAAGAAGGGTAATTCTAACAGTGTTGCCATAGATATATAAAATATGTTTTCCTTTGAAAAATAAAATCTTTCGATTTTAAATAATGTTAGTAGTTGGAAGTTATATTTGTCTACTAGTCCAAATAAAAAACGGTCGTAGAAAAAGTATAGTATTCTACTCGCATGTAGTGGCTATTACTCACTATGATGAATTACGACACTCGCCTACGGCTCGTGTCGCAAACTTCATCATCGTGAGTAATAGCCTTCATTACATGCTCGTTGAATAATATACTAGTAACTGACGAGAGAATTGGAATTACACAATAGTTTATTGCCATTTTAACGTACATAGGAATCATTAACCTTGGAGTTTATAGTAGAGTGTCCGATATAAGCACTGCCTTCATCGATCTGTTAATGGATATAAAGAATATTAAGGCGCATTTAAATCAAAGCGAACACGAACGAACGAACGAAGGAACGAATTCATAGGTGTTCGCTTGGTCATTCGTTCGCTACAAAGTAGGGCCATTTACATTGAAGCGAACGTTCGCATTCGTTAATGATCGGGAGTGCATATTGCCCGCAGATGTTTTTAAGATGGGCCAGTGCCAGTCACACATTGTGTTTAAGTTTATTTTCGTGTTTCTTGCTGGGTAAATTTTAATACAATAATAGCTTACAAAAATAGCAGGTAGCAGGTATTTATACGCTGATTGAGGGAGCTTAGAAAATAACATAATAAAGAACCAGCTTTCTTAAAATTCGTCTTCGAAAAAGTTACTTGCTCTTGATATTATGACTATATTATGTTTAAATAATAAATTGTTAAATTGGTGTATCAAAATAAATTTGCATTTAATTAATTTTAGCAATTAATTTGATTTGGTTACCTCATTAGTGTTTCTGGGTTGAAATTTATCCAATAAAAACATTAGGCTTTTAAAAGAAACCACTTCGAACCCTCTTTTTGTCTTTCTCGTCTAAATGATGCCAGAAGCTAATTCATTTTTTTATTTCAGAGACATCACAACCCATTCCTATAGAAATGTTAAAACAAGCATCAGTTTTTCTGTTTATTATTTTATATAGCTTCTATTGTGGGTTTCATAGGCATATTCCATATTGCAAAATTATGTTTTCACAACTACACAATAAACAATCCTCTCAAACTAATGTTTGTAAATAAATTAAATCAGTACTTCTAAACGAATTCGTTCGCTACCGTCTATCCACTGTCCACATTGAACAACGATTTCCTTTGATGATTCGCTCACTTACCGACATCGGTTGGAACATGTGCGAATGCGAACGAATTCGTTCGGTCGTGCTCGATTCGCTGTACAAATACAATAAAGTTAACGAACGAATTCATTCGTTCGTTCGTGTTCGCTTTGATTTAAATGCGCCTTTAGACTAATGGATAAAAAGTACAGACTATAATTAATTAATAACTAAAATTGACTTTTTTTATAAATTCTTCTAACCTTCCTTTGGCCCGAGCAGATATTATTTTAGATGTTTTGGTTTATTCGAAACAAAAAAGGTCTTTTGTGTAATTTTTCTTATAAGTTGATATTTTGGGTAGGTACCTATAGACCTTGGGTCCACACTAAACAAATTATTCCCTTCCTTATGAGACTTTCTTTATTCATTTATCCATGTCGAGTAGGACAACTTGTCTAATAGATATGGAAAATTTTCCGGAGGGGGTGTTTCGTAAATATAGAGGTTTCTAAACTTTTGTGCGTCCGACAATTGGAGTACTCTTAAAAATTTGTCGGACAATATTACCAGTAAATAATTATAAGTAATTGTATCAAACCATCCTGTAAAAGAAATAATTATTTATGACTCAATAGTGCGCCCTCCATATGGAGTTCGTACATCATAAAGAGTCATAAAATTTAGGGTCGGTCCATTGGTCGAACCAACAAAGTATAAAAACCTCTATTATATATTTACGAAAATTTTCCGTTAGAAAAGTTGTCCAACTCAACATGAATAACTGAATAAAAAAGTCCCATGAGGGAAGGAATCATTTTTTTAAGTGTGGGCCCAAGACCTATTTTTCAATATTGTTTTGACGAGCTTTTTTATTCTTTAAATGTTTATGCCTTAAAATTTCTGAACGTTTTGTCACTTGGACAAGAAAAAAACTTCACAATATTTGCAAAATAGTGCCTTTCCATCCATAGATATTTACTAACATCTGGAAAATCTTTCATAAGTTTAGTAAATACAGCACTCCCCGATCGTTTTTCTTCTATCTTAATTGACTAAATATGACAGTCAAAGTTAATTCATTCGCATTTATATTATTTCTGAAGGTGTTGTATTTAGGCGCTAAGGAATTAGGAACTACCCAAACAAAGGTTTGTCAAATTATCTAAAACTTTAAGTACATTTTACGTATATAAAGGTTTTAATCTCTGTGTAGTCAAACGTAGATTTTATAATAATATAATGGTTTTAATCCTTTTGCACCATTTCTCGAAATTCGAGTATTGTAACTTCGTTATAATCTTATTGTAGTTTCTAGAGAGTGTTGCAAATAATTTATAATATGGCTCAGATAGTATGTAGTCAAGGTATTTAAAATTGGGAAAAGTATTCAATGTATAACACAAATAGGTGGCAATGTATAAAGGTGGCTAAATTCTCAGATTTCAATTTAATGTGTTTTTTATAGGCGTAACACTTTTAGCAAATTAATTCCTTTTCACCAAAATGGGTTTATACGGAGAGAAAAATGAATACATCACAAATTATAAATACCCGTGTACTTAGAATACAAATAGACCAGTGTCATAATAGTTTTCACAAATTCTAATGAATAATGCCAAGCAACAGTTTTCTAAGAGTAATACGCCCTCATATGGATTAAAGACTTTAACAAAAAGCAATGAACAGAGTTTAGGATACTTTGGGAGGACGCTACAAGGGAAAATTTACGATGCGTTGAATGACGGTAGTGTGTGGAGAAGATGATACAGATTCGAACTGTACAGAATTTACCAGGACCCAGATATCGCCAATCACATTAAAATGGGACATCTAAGGTATGTAATGCGGATGGAGAAAACTGATCCAATAGATTGATCCAATAGACTAGACCCACTAGGCAGACAAGAAGGGAAAGACTTACAAAATATTTATTAGTAACATCTAAGAAGATATTATGAGAAGCATAGAAGCAGGTTCTTGGCTGAGAAAGGGGATAGATAGGAAATTTCTTGAGGAGACTAGGACTCACGTAGGGTTGTAAAATTAGAATGATGCTGATATATCAATTATTGTTGATATAACTGTTTCTGATCAACATCTCCGTATACTTAAGAATTTTGTATCTCAGGTTCAAATCCAACTTGCAATCAGTCAGAAATTTACGAAATTTCAAAAAAAAGCATTTCTGGCTTGTCCTTCTCTGCTCTTTATTTCAGTCTCAGGGTCCCAACTCTCGTTTAGCATACAAATCAAGTATGTAAATGGCATTACTTGTTCGATTTCTTCTCTAGCTACATATATCTTTATATTTGGGTAATTATTTATTTCTATAATCATTTTTTTTTGTCTAATTCATATTTATTTTCAGACCCGAAGATTCACTTGCAAGAGATAGTCTAAAAGGCATCGAAGATTTTCGACGTTATCTGCCATCACTGTGTCATCGTCCTGCCGAATTTCATTAAAAACATTCCGTTTACTTTGATACCCTTATTATCTTGTGTAGTCTATCCCTGTTTCTGCGAAGGTTTTTTCTACGTATAAGTTAAACAACAATGAAGAAAGTATATAACCATGCCTTAGATCATATTTTGTTGAGAAATCTTCCTTTTCGCTGAAGTTTTTAAGACGTTCTGTTACAGTCTGGTTCCAATACAAATTTGGCGAGCGTCGGCTTAATATTTGAAACCCTCTCTTCACTCTACCTAAATAATAAATATGGAGTGGATTAATAGCAGCTTTTAACATACATGCTACATCATCTGAAAGCATTAAATCTTTAATATAGGATTGGGTAAGAAGAGCTTTGTTAGACTGTCTTACAGTTTATATACTGTTATATAAAGCTACTTACACTAAAATTGCTTGTTTTTCTTATAGTTAAATTGCAGTTATCAAGTTAGCTATATACCTGCCGCATACGTCTGTCAGCTCATCCACCATAATATACAAGAATTTGCCCTCTAACAAGCACTTAATTTTTTAAATACATTCTTAAAATGTTTTTCAAAAAAGAGTTCAAATCTCGGATGAATTTTATACAGAGTAATTCATTTTAAAAAATGCACAAATAGACGAAATTTGCGAAAAAAACCAATATGTAGTGCATAAGCACCTAGAATAGGCAGAAAAGCATTTTACCATTCTGGACCTCGGAGGTAACCTACACTATGTCGACATGGTGTTGTTTTGTTTTTTTTTTTTTTCTTTAACTCACTCAGCTCTCCAAGAACTTTCTAGAGGTATACTACACTTGGTACTAATGACCACGAAAACGAAATTACCAAAAAAATAGAACACTATGTTCAAATAATTTGAGAGGTAAAAAGCGCCATGTAAACTTGGGTGTTTTTACCTCAGAGTTACTAACTGCGTGCTGATGGCAAACAACACCATGTTGACTTAGTGCACTGAGCACCTAGCGGCAAACGGGTTATATGTAACTGTTCTTCTTAACAGAAATAAATCCCTTTGTTTTATCTATTCTTCTTTTATAGTTACATAGCTGTTGTTTTTATAAAAATCGTGGTTATTAATACATTGTAATAAACAATCAATAAATATTGTGTACCTTCTCTTAAAAATTGGTGTTTCTATTTTGAATGGTATTATACACATAGTTTCAAAAGTTATACATTACTTAAAATTATGTTGAATTTAAAAAAATTATAAAAGAAACAGAAATAACAAGAGGTATTATTAAATGTTATTATTTTGTTGAGCCACATTATATCAGCAACAAACTGACAGCATTGTTGTTATTTCCGTTTTCTTTCAAGAGTCAATAAATACATATTGGTTCGTTAATAATAATGTTCTATTTGTGATAAAGAATAGACAATTAAATGGACAACCAAACAATATACCTTGTGTCTGGTACATACAAAAACCTCTTTAGTATTACAATGGTATTACCTCATAATAACCATTTTTTAAAATCTTATATAGTGCGTCTAATAATTTGGTCAGAGACTGTATACTACGAAAAAAAAACAGAATCTCTTCAGATTGTTATCACATGTGAAACATCTCATGCTAGCGTTTAGTGAAGCGTTTTAAAGAATTCTTCACCTCACTTTTATTTTTTTTACAGCTTGAGAATTTTACAACACTTTTTCGGCCAACTTTTGTGAATTTAAACCAGACTTTTCGCTTTCTCAGCTATTATATTTTTATTATGTTTCTTAGCGACAAATGTTGCCTATTTTACGACCTATTATTATGGAGCTTTAACAACTTTGTGTTCGCCGACACCGACCCTAATTTATTATGCAGGTTATTTTTAATCTCATTTTAGATAAATACGATAAGTAATAAAATAGTATTGGGTATTTTACAATATTGGGTATTATCAACAAGTACCTATACAAAAATATTTTGGCCTCTATTAACGGGTAAATTTCTATGAAATGGGTTTTAAAAATATTGAGATTATTTGGCCGCGTCCTTATTATATAAATGGCCGTTAGTACAGGTCGCCGATTTTGACAGGTGGCCGTTAACACAGGTTTTATGTAATAACATTTAACTAAAATAAAAATTTGTTTCATGAGAAGTACCTAGCTAATTTTTTGGACTTAAATACCTTTAAATTCATTAAATATTTTATAAGTATAGATCAAACATATCAGAGGTAAACTGCACTATGTCACTGTAAATAACCATTAATTACAGTAATTAGGGCAAATTTTAACGTTTTATTAGTTGGATTGTACAAACTAGTTATATGTTATGATTAAAATACGATCACATTGTCTTTCAGACCGAAAGATACCGAATTATGGGATGTATAAGATTTTTAAAACATTCAGAGGTAAACTGCACCATGTCACTATAAAATACCATTAATTACAGTAATTCGGGCAAATTGTAACGTTTTATTAGTTGTATTGTACAAACTAGTTATATGTTATGATTAAAATATGGTCACATTGTCTTTCAGAGCGAAAGATGCCTAATTACGGGATATATAAAATTTTTAAAATATTCAAACTGCTCTACTGAAAAGTTGCTTAGAATGGCATAGTGTAGTTTACCTCCGAGGTCCAGCATTAATTCAAGCTTTAGTCACACTTTTAATACTTTATCGTCTCCTCATCTTCCATATGTAAACAAACTTGTTTACAATTTGCTAACCTTCTCTTCACTACATTACTTAACGATATATTACTACTATATTATAGTTATTTTGCCCGTCGCCATGCGACGGTAATCCAGTCAATTGCTATCTACAGTCACTCCACTCCATTTTTTCAAATTTTTTCTTAATAAAGTAACCAATATTTTTGTCAATTTTGCGAAAAATTTAATTATTAAATAAAAATAAGAAAGTTACAATATCTGGGACACGGAAGGAGGGGACAGCGATATGAAGTGGTAAGGCTGATATTACTGGGAAAGATAAGAAGCGGATGGAGTATTGGAAGAAGGAGAGTGTCCTGGTTGAAGAATTTAAAGGACTGGTTTAAATAAAGTTCTATAGAACTCTTCAGAGCAGCGGTATATAGAGTAAAGATAGTGATGATGATATCCAACCTCCGATTGGGAGACGGCACTTAAAGAAGAAGAATTGGAACAGAGGGAATCTGAACCGTCTTTCTTAAATCTGGATATCTTGTTATGCGGTAAACGACACGATGATAAAATCGAACGTTCAAACTCACACGTTAATTCAAACATTATTTTTAAAATTTTTATTAATTTTATTAATAATAAATAAATTAAAATTATTTATTTATTAATATTTGTTTTTAATTTTAAATATATATTTAATTGTTAATATTAGTATATATAATAAAACTTTTTAATATAGATTATAATAAGTTTATCCTACTAACTTAAGAAATATACTTAATAATTCCACATGGGGTGAAACATATTCCTCACATTTGATTAAACTCGAAATACTTCAAAGGAGATTTTTAAAAATAAAGTTAAAAAAAACTCGCTTTTATTCATCAGAACTTCTTTATCAGCAAGCAGGTATTTTGAAAATTAAACAGTTATATTTATTAAACATAATTTTGCATACATACAAAAATAAACAAATATTGAAATCAATAGGTCATAATTACGACACTAGAAGAAAACTTCATGACTATGTCCAAATTATTAGTAATTTTAAATCAATTGGTGGATTCGATTGTAGTACCTCAACGAGTAAACATCGACGATCGCAGCTGTGTTTATTAATAGCAGTGAAATACGAGTTTACCAGTGAGAGTGATAACAATAATTATAACGTACGTATTTGAACATTTTAAATTAGATTTGTTTAGTTTATTCGGAACTACAATTAGATCCAGTTTTTTGCTTTTTACATTAATTAGAAACATCAATAATATTAATGGACTAGCATAAACATCGAAAAGTGATCTAGCCGGCTACCAGTGGTGCCGGCAAAATGCGTAAATATCAACAAAATTCTAAACTAAACAAATAATTATTATATTTCATAATATTGTTTCTGCTTCTGACTACATGGGCAGTAACGTGCAAAACAGTTCAGCTTCAAATATGTCTAAAACTACAGATAATGCAACTTCTAGACAAACAACTTCGTATGCATCCATAGTTACATCCATAGTAAAACCTTCGTTTCCAAAGCACACCCAAGCGGTAGTATTACATGCTGATCAAAACCTTAAATTACATGACTATGTTAGAGCTATAGGCGACATTATCGGTCCCAAACAAATTTCTTTTGCTTCTAGGATATCCCATAATAGGATATGTATTTATCTTACCAATTCCAATCTAGTCGAACAGTTATTAACATCGCATCCTAATATTCAGATAGGGAACATTACCCTAAATATTCGCAGACTAGTTTCCCCCACGAAAAGAATTGTCATATCAAATATTTCCCCAACCGTTCCGCACGATTTAGTAGAAAGTGCCATTAAAAATCTTGGGCTTGAGTTAGCCTCCCCGATTTCCTTTTTAAGAGCTGGTATCCCAGGTGATGAGTACTCTCACATCCTTAGCTTTAGACGCCAAGTATATGTTTTTTCCAATACAGATAATTTTGAGTTACAAACGTCAATTGTAATACCTTTTGAAGGTATTGACAACAGAATCTTTTTATCTACAGATAAAATGGAGTGTTTTATCTGTAAACAACCAGGACACATTGCTTCTAAATGCTCTAATCCTCCAACTGTTAATGTAACCCAAACTTCTAATTCAAATCCCGAATTATCCACGAACACAACCCTTTTACTAGATAACACACAGCCGACAGACACCTCCAGCGTGACCCCTATTACAGATACTGCACAACAGGACACAACTACTGCAGTAAAACCAGGCCTTAAACGAGGTCGCTCAGAAGTATCAACGGCCACGAATGAAAACAGTTCCCTAGATGACACTGTTAGCATGCCTCCACCCGTTTCACCTGCCAGCCACATACAGCAGGATAAAACCATTAAGCGAAAAAGAAAGAAACAAAGGACAAACCCACCAATAGAAACCGGATTGACTGAACAAACTAAAGAGGATATAAAAGAGGCCTACAATAAAACACCAGAAGCATTCATACTTCCACAAGATAATCTGATAGCTTTCCTTGAAAATACCTTTGGAAATAACGATCCTTACACTGAAGCATTGAAATTTACGAGCGATATTAAATCTTTGATCTTAAATTTACAATTTCTGTACCCATCTCTCCAAGAACGGGCAATTAGATATCGTATAACACGTATAAATAAAAAAATGAAACTCCAACTGGAACCTGATGATGCCGAAAGTGTATCTAGCATGTCCCATGACGTAAGCGATGAAGACAGCAACTCAGACGTATCTCAATTATCTCAACAGTCTCAAAATTCCTTAAAATAATCTGTAATTATATTCACATTAATTCAGTGGAACTGTGACGGGTTTTTTCCCCGTCTTGAACGCTTACAACAATTAATCTCAGATCACGTCCCAGACTTTCTCTGCTTACAAGAGACTAACTTTAACACAACACACAATCCGTATCTTAAAAACTATTCTAGCTATCATTTTATTAGGACAACGCATTTAAGAGCCAGCGGTGGATCCTCCATTTTTATCTCGAATGATGTTTTTCACCAAGAATTTTTGTTAAACACAACGCTAGAAGCTGTAGCAGTAACTGCATGGTGCCCTAACAAAATTGTCATATGCAATGTTTACATTCCCCCTAACTATAATCTTGCCAGTGCTGAACTTTTAAATCTCATTAACCAACTTCCAGCTCCATTTATTCTTGTTGGAGATTTTAACGCTCATGGTATTATATGGGGATCTAAAAATACGTTTGGTAGGGGTAAGATCATTGAAGATATTATCATTAATCATGATGTTAGTCTTTTAAACACAGGAAGTAGCACGTATTTTCATATACAGTCTGGCTCCTTCTCTTCAATTGACCTGAGCATTAGTGATCCTAAAACAGCTCCTCTTCTTACCTGGTACACGCTTGATAGTCTCTATGACAGCAATCACTTCCCTATCTTCATCACTAATAATGAAGCTAAACCGTCTTATGTTAAGAGCAAATGGAATATCTCAAAAGCTAATTGGGAGCTTTTCAGCGCATCTGTTAAGGATCGAGTTAACGAAATTGTTTATCAAAACAATGCTGATACGGATGTTGATGAATTTAATAGATGCATACTGCAAGCAGCAGAGGAACACGTTGGAAGGTACACTATTAATCCATCCCATAAATCTGTACCATGGTGGAACCTATCTTGCAAGCTAGCAGTTAAAGCTAGCAAAAAGGCCTTAAACAAATTTCGCAGAACACGAGCAGAAGTGGACTTAATTAATTTTAAGAGACTAAAGGCCAAATCAAAACGAGTAATAAAAGAAAGTAAACGAGAATCTTGGATTAAATTCTCCAGTACTATAACCGCTGACACATCTCCAACTCAAGTATGGAACAAAATTAAACAAATTAATGGACGCAACACAACGTATAAAATACCCGCTCTTATCCACGAAAATAATATTATCACAGACGACCAGAAAATCTCTGATACTTTTGCACAATATTTTTTAGAAAAATCCAAAAACAGAATTAACCATTTATTGACACGAGACGAACAGCACCCTCCTCAGTCCTCCTCATCTAACCCTGATCCACTTAACCTACCGTTTACTCTGGACGAACTCTATGATGTTGTTAGCTCTCTAAAAAAATCTGCTGCCGGACCAGATGACATTCCCTCAATATTTATTAAAAAACTACATTCAGATACATTAAGAAAATTATTAGATCTGTACAATATTTTATGGACAGATCAACTGTTTCCCAGGCTATGGAGAAAATCCATTTTGATTCCAATTAAAAAGAATGACTGCATGTCAGCATTACCCAGTTCATTTCGACCCATTTCTTTAACTTGCCCATTATGTAAAGTCTTAGAAAAAATGATAAATAATCGTCTTAACTGGTACTTAGAACGACATAAGTTACTAAATCCATTTCAGTCAGGATTTAGATCAAATAGATGCACTATGGACAATTTGGTTTCACTTCAGTCTGAAATTGCGTACGCCATGCAAAACAAGAATGAGGTGATTGCCGTTGCTCTAGACATAGAGAGTGCTTTCGATACCACCTCAAAATCAATAATTCTTGCAAAACTTAGTGACCTCAAATTAGAAGGTAATATAACAACATTTATTAATCACTTTTTAACGGATAGAACGTTTCAAGTGTCCATAAATGGTAAAATGTCTGCAACACAAGCTGTAGAGAATGGACTACCTCAAGGTTGTATACTTAGCACCACACTATTCTTAATCTGTATTAATGACATAAGCACTATGATAAAAGCACCAGTTCAACACGCTATTTACGCTGATGATATCATTCTATTTTGTCAAGGTAGGACCACATCCAGTACATGTGCGTTACTCCAAAACACCCTAGAGTCTATTACCAATTGGTCAGAAAGTACAGGATTCAAATTTTCACCACCTAAATCTGTAGTAATCTAATTTAGTAAAAAATACAGGTCTCCCCAACCTAATTTACAACTACATGGAACTTCGCTTCGTGTAGTAGATAACCATAAAATCTTAGGTATGCAATTTGATAAACGGCTGTCTTGGAGAAATCATATACAAACCACTAAAGCTAATTGTTTAAAAAGAATAAACATAATTAAATCCCTTGCTCACTATCACTGGGGATCTGAAGAGGAAGTATTACTCAGAATTTACCAAGCTCTAATTAGGTCCAAACTTGATTACGGTAGCATACTCTATATGTCTGCATGCAAGTCTCTCTTAAATTCTCTTAACGTCGTTCAGAACACATCTCTTCGTATTTGTCTTGGTGCTTTCAGATCTAGCCCATCTGAGGGCATCCATGTCGAAGCCTACGAACCTCCACTGACTGATAGGAGACAAAGACTCCTTCTGAATTATTTTGCAAAGGTCTCTGCCAACCCCTCAAATCCAGCTGCCAATCTTGTTGCCAGACACACAGTAATAGATCCAACAGAAAAACCTAGGTCTGTATACCCAATTGACCGCAAATTACACCAGTTAATTAACAACATAGATTTTTCAAATATGACCCCGATCTGTATCCCTCATACCCCGCCTTGGACCAGAAAGCAGCCTAGTTTTAACATTAGTCTATGTAGATACGACAAAAAGGAAACACCCAGCCTTATGATTAAACAAGAGTTCAATAAAATGATCGACATGGAAAAGTTTGATACAATCTTATACACAGACGCCAGTAAAGATGAACATGGTACAAGTTGCGCAGTTACTACTACAAATGAAACAATAGCGTCATTCCGCCTCCCTACAATCTGAAGTATACATACAGCGGAATTATATGGAATAAATAAAGCTCTAGAAGTCACACCAAAAAGCAGCAAACGTATAGCCATATGCACCGACTCACTGTCATCGATTCATTCACTAAAAACCTTAAGATCACAACACCCAATAGTCAATAAGGTACACACTCACTGCCATCAGCTGTTAACTTCGGGTACCTCAGTCTCCATAATCTGGGTTCCTTCGCACGTAGGTGTTACTGGTAACGAGAAAGCGGACCAAGCAGCGAAAAAAGCTAATTGCCCTAATAATCCTGTCGAAAAGATACAGCTCCATCAGGACCTCAAATATCTCTTCAAGCAATCAGTTTTGGAAAATTGGCAACATCAATGGAATAGAAGCACATCAAAACTACGTCAAATACAACCAATAATTCGACCATCGCAAATTCCCATACAAAAAAGAAGAGACAAAGCCATAATCAGACGAATAAGAATAGGTCACACTCGTCTCACGCACGGTTACCTCATGAGTTCTGGAAATCCACCAGTCTGTGAAAGCTGCAACAACACGCGGCTTTCCATACAACATATCCTACTTGAATGCAGTACTTTCAGCTCCACCCGACGACGGCATAACATTATTGGTACCCTTAGTGACATACTTAGTTCACCTGGTTCAATGAACTCTCTGATTGCTTTTCTGAGAGACTCTAAATTGTACAATTTAATATAAAATGTTTATAAATTTTGTAAAAGTACCTAAAACTTGTAGCTTAAGCAAATATTGTAACCAATTATTGTAACCAACTATTGTAACCAATTATTGTAACTGTTTTGTTCCCGTGTCAATGACCATAGTTGTCGAGACACGTAAATTTAAATAAAAAAAAAAAAAAAAAAAAAAAAAAAAAAAAAAATCAATTGGTAAACAGAATTTCACATACTTTATTCCTAAAATATTTAATTATTTACCCGAAATTTATAAAATTTATTTGAGAAAAATAAACTCATTCAACATGATTAAATCCATTTTTAAAAAATTTATAAAGAACACTGGAATGCGATCTTTAATTAAAATTATAACTACTAATATACAGGGTGTTTGGTAAAGAATGGGCCATAGCTTAACCGCATATTCCTGAGCTTAAATAGGTCGATTTAAGCTAACTTACCTTAGTACAAAAGTTGATAATAATCGAAATACAGGGTGTCAAAGTTAAACTTTTATTTTATTTATTTTAGAATATTTTCTGACAGGCATGGGACAACAACACGAAATTTGGTAAGTGGTGCTGGTATTGTAAAATCTACTAGATTATGTTAAACAAACGTTTCTGGCTACTACCAGAGGCGTACGACGGGGGAATGTGAATGGTTGACCCTTCCCAAATTCTACGCCACTGGTGGAATTGCTATTTTAGTGCAATTTTTTGATTCTTAAATACTTTCTATGTAAAAAATGTACTCTTCATTCGTAACGATAAAGCCATTAGTTTTCGAGATATTTGAAGCTAAAAACGAAGGAGCATAATACATTATTAATCAAAATAAGTGTACCTTTTCATTTTTAACTTCAAATATCTCGAAAACTAATGACTTTATCATTACGAATGAAGAGTCTATTATTTGCATAGAAAGTATTGGAGAATCTAAAAAGTATGCTAAAATAGCAGTTTCATCAGTGACGTAGAATTTGGGAAAGGTCAACCATTCACTTTCCCCTGTCGTACGCCTCTGGTATTAACCACAAACGATTATTTAACATAATTTAGTAGGCTGTACAGTACCTACACTTTCTGCCAAGTACCATAAGGATATGTCAAATAGTTTTATAGTACCGGGCATACATAGTTCTTAAAGTTTTAAATAAAGAATAAATTATTAAAAAAAAGAATAATTTAAAATAATTTTACATTTCCTTGTGATACTTGCCAGAAAGTGTAGGCACTGTACACCCTACTAAATTATGTTAAATAATCGTTTCTGGCTACTACCAGAGGCGTACGACAGGGGAAAGTGAATGGTTGACCCTTCCCAAATTCTATGCCACTGATGAAACTGCTATTTTAGCATAATTTTTAGATTCTTCAATACTTTCTATGCAAATAATATATTCTTCATTCGTAACGATAAAGTCATTAGTTTTCGAGATATTTGAAGGTAAAAATGAAAAGGCACACTTATTTTGATTAATAATGTATTATGCTCCTTCGTTTTTAGCTTCAAATATCTCGAAAACTAATCGCTTTATCGTTACGAATTGTACTAAAATAGCAATTCCGCCAGTGGCGTAGAATTTGGGAAGGGTCAACCATTCACATTCCCCCGTCGTACGCCTCTGGTAGTAGCCAGTAACGTTTGTTTAACATAATCTAGTAGATTGTACAATACCAGCACCACTTACCAATTTCGTGTTGTTGTCCCATGCCTGTCAGAAAATATTCTAAAATAAATAAAATAAAAGTTTAACTTTGACACCCTGCATTTCGATTATTATCAACTTTTGTACTAAGGTAAGTTAGCTTAAATCGACCTATTTAAGCTCAGGAATATAAGGTTAAGCTATGGCCCGTTCTTTACCAAACACCCTGTATAATATATTTGTTATGCGTTATGAGTTTTTGTACGTTATGTATTGTTAATTTTTAATATTTGTTATGCGTTTTGTATGGTTAATGTTTAATATTCGAATAATGTAATCCCTGAGCACAACCTCTGGTTCTTCAGGGAATTTCTTCTTTTGGTTTATTTACTATTTGTGAAAATATTTAACTTAAAATCAATTTGTAATTATGTTAGTATTGAATTATTCTATTATAGCATTGTTATAATATATGAGAGCATAATGAGAAGTAAATAAACATTATTATTATTATTATTAATAGTTTCCAAAAATAATAGAGCGTAATTAAAATGAGGAATAGCAATAAAGTGGTTTCCAAATAGGACACTCTCGTAATGATAATAAATTCTGCCCAATTCAAATAATTAAACAACACACAACTGCTTGTTACATGCGGAATAAAGTTATGTTTTATTTAACCAAAATTGGGATCGGACGCTAGCTAAATACGTGCAAGTCCCTTCTACGGTTTATTAATTACGTTAGTTCGTGCAGTTGTTAGCTTCTCATATTATAAAGTGCGCTTCTGGAACAAGAGTCACTCCGCCCACTAATTAATTTAAAATAAAATGAGAAAAACATTTGTGTATTTTTGTGAAAAGTAGTTAGTCTGGGCTGATTATCGGAGAATAGGCCATTTTTGGGAAAAGTTATTTACCAGCAATTTTATTGCTCGAATCGAATCTTATTATTGTATGTATTAATAATATAGGTATGCAAAGTCCGCAGATAGTGTGCTACTTTTTTTATAAACAAAATGGCGCCCGAAAATCGTATTTTTTTCAATTTTTTCTCTATAACTCCAAAGATTTTAACTTTACACCAAAAATACCCAAATAAAAATTCACCGCAATTAAATTCTGCATAGAGACGTGTTTTTCCCGATTCACGTCGACGAAAACTTTCCCCGTACAAAGCGGGTTTTTCCAGCAAAATCTTTAATTTTCAACTAAAATTTTAGATAAGTAATTGTTAATCAATAATTAAATAACTTGGCAATGTAAAAGCCGTTTTTGTGTAGATTATAGTTCCAGAAGCCGATGGAAATTAAATGTGCAGTTTAGCAACAATTCAATTGTTAATTAAAAATTTACGGTCACTATAATAACGACAATAATTATGATACATAAGAATAACTATGATTTTTTCATAAAAAGATACTATACCTATCTAATGTACTTTACAGAATTGAAATTGGACTATTTAAGCGGCCTCAGGAATATTTTAAAATATAAACAATTTTTTGGTCTATAAACAAATAGAATATCTCGGGAAATATTAAACTAACTTAAATTGTAAAAACGGCATTCGAAAAACAGCGGCAGGGAGCTTCTTTAAAAAGAATAAATGTTTAATTATGATGAGTGCATTAGATAGGTATAGTGTCTTTTTATGAAAAAATCATAGTTATTCTTATGCATCATAATTATTGTCGTTATTATAGCGACCGTACATTTTTAATTAACAATTCAATTGTTGCTAAACTGTTCATTTAATTTCCATCGGCTTCTGGAATTATAATCTATACAAAAAGGGCTTTTACATTACCAAGTTATTTAATTATTAATTAACAATTACTTATCTAAAATTTTAGTTGAAAATTAAAGATTTTGTTGGAAAAACCCGCTTTTTACGGGGAAGGTTTTCGTCAAAGTGAATCGGAAAAATCACGTCTCTATGCAGAATTTAATTGCGGTGAATTTTTATTTAGGTGTTTTTGGTGTAAAGTTAAAATCTTGGGAGTTATAGAGCAAAAATTGAAAAAAACACGATTTTCGGGCGCCATTTTGTTTATAAAAAAAGTAGCACACTATCTGCGGACTTTGCATACCTATATTAATAATACATACAATAATAAGATTCGATTCCAGTAATAAAATTGCTGGTAAATAACTTTTCCTTGTATTTTGCTAATTAGCCCAGAGTAAGTGTGAAACAGTTTAATATTGTTCTTAAAGTACCTTTTTGTTGGGGTATCAAATATCTTAGAATATCTAAGATATTTTACAAAATGAAAATATATTTTGCAGCTAATAGAAAAGGAGCATAACAAATCAGAAACTATATGTGTTCGTATATCTTTGACAGAGGAACAACTGTAACAAACTAATACTGTAAAAAGCAAAGATGTTTCACACAACAAGACATCTACTATGTGCTTATACGTATTTCGGGTTTACGTTACCCTCATCGGAGCACCTGTGTAGAGGCACTCTATTTGTATTCACTTTCGTGAGTATAAAAGGAACTGTTTTGCGAAAGATTTGTTCCGTAGGTGGTTAACGGAATCAATTAACTTAAATTAAAATAAGTGTAAAAACAACAACTTGTCAATAATATATGTATTTGTGTCGGCAATCCTGAGAGAAAACTAATAAGTATTTTTGAAAAATTTAAACGCACAACGAAAGATTACGTTATTAGCGAGGGCCGAAAGTCCCTGAGAACTTCTATAATGTTTATTTTAATAAGTTACAGTGGTGAAAAACTAAGAGAAAATTTAGTGTGATTTTTAATTTCAAATATCTCATTCAAAAGAAACTTTTTATTTATTCTAAGGGACTTTCGGCCCTCGGTAATAATTTAGTCTTTCATTCTGCGTTTAAATTTTTCAAAAAAATTTATTGGTTTTTTCAGGATTCGAAAAAAATGAACACAATGTCGGTGGTAATATTTCCAAATCGATGGCTTAGTGTGAAAACCTCGTATCTCATTAAATTACAATTTTACAGGAGAGGCAAAAAACTGATTTTCTGCATAATATAACCTAAAAACAAAAATTACCGTTACGTATTTTTAATTCGAGCACATTGAGACAAATATCTGATATTGGCCCAGAGCTAAAAGTGTCAAATGTTGCTATTAAATTGGAAATACAAATATTAACTATGAAAAAACACGCAAATATCCTTGCAGTATATAGAGCCTTTACCTAAGTAACTATGATAACCTCGTATATCTTGATATAATACGTGTTTTTCATCTAAAATGAGACTGTGTTTATTATTATTAATATGTAACGAGGTTTTAATTTTTCAAAGCTTATTGCACACCTCCAAATATTAGGTTGATACAGTATATACAGATAAATCTTTTGATTTAAAGTTCATAAAATGTTTCTATATGCCGGACTACATTTTATTGTTCACAAAAACATTTCTATAAGTCGTATCTCTCAAACAAACACTCCAAATTAAGTACCAAATTTTTGGTTAAAAATATACGGGGTGTGTGTGTGTGTGTGTGGAAAGATAATGGCATGGAATCAAGTCCATTTGCCACAGAAAGTTGTAAAAGGAATTTTCTTATAGTATAACTACAGAGATGTGGGTTATGCCGTTTTAAATTTGTATTTTATTTTCTTTAATAAAATTTACTAAAAGTTCCAAGGTGTTTTTATTGGCAGCTAACAAAATGAATATACGTGGTATTCACACTAAATCAAGAGATCAATTTATATACCTACATGGTTTCTTTTTTCGGCTGTAGAAAATAGTCTAGTATATTTGGATTTTTTCTAACAGTTGTAAATCGTGAGATACAAGGCTTTCAAACTAAAACCACCAAAATGTCATTTTCGAAAAAAAAAAAAGAGATACGAGGTTTTCACACTAAGCTAACGAAATCTATCTTTGCCATACAACGCACTCGGTCGAATAGAATATTGTCAGCATATTGTCAGTCAGACAGTGACAATTTTAAATATTTGACATGGCATCGGGAATGTTTTGAGTTGTTGATTAAATAATATTGATAGTGTATTTGATAAATAATTGATTTAAGACGTGAACTTAATAAAAAGTTATTTATTGTTTATTATTTATGGAAGATTCAAGCAGAGAATACACCAGGATCTATTCAGTGATCCAAGTATTTTGTTGTTAAAGATGTTCAAAATTGTAAGCGTTTTATAGCAACAATATATTATTAAAAAATCACTTTATCACTTTTTCTCTTTTCTCGATTGATTATTAGTTTTTGTTGTACAGTAGATAAATTATTACAATCACTGAATACATAGTTAGTGAAAAAATTATCATATTGATTAACTGAATTAATAATTAAGGCAATTAATTATACAAGTAGTAACAGTTATCCAAGAACGTTCAAAAGCAATCTTTAGTTATGAAGTTAATGATGACATTGTCAATAAAGTTTTCATATCCATACCACTGTGAATCTTACTACACGTAATTTGCCGTGTAAAGACAGAAAAAGTAGGGGTAGCCGTAAAATATTTACGAATTATGTACCGATGGCCTTAACATAATTTTCCTAAGTTGCTGAATCAGTAAACTACTAATAATATTTATACTTTCGCGTATAACGACACCTGGCTCCATTTTATTAAAACTGCTTTCTTCAATTTTGTTTAAAATGTGTGAACAACAAACTTGACCGATTTTAGTTGATCCATTAAAGTTGATCAACTAAAATCGAACTGTCAGAATGCGCTTTAAGACATTGTATGAAATGAAAATAGATTATGAAATATAAATGAAATAGACATATAAACTAATTAAGAAATAAAAAGCAGATATCGAACGGTGTTATTTATTAATCTTCTATTATCTTGCCCAAGTACTTTCGCTCTCAGGGACATCATCAGGGGCTGCATGAGAGCGAAAGTACTTCGACAAGACTTAATAAATAACAGTGCTGGGTGTGCTAACAGTGCTAAAATTTCAAAATATATTTAAACACATTTATACCAAAACGCAACAGCTAATCTTAGAATGAAATTTGTTTTTCCTTTCAATCATATTAATTCTCTGTATGTACATATTCTCAGTTGTTTCTCTTTCCTTCCTAATAGCAGCTTGTTCTTCTTCTAGTTTTCCTTTCAGTTCTTTCCTGAGCTTTCTTTCTATTATCCCGGTGTAGACTTTATATACCACTGATGATAAGCATATGACCCTATAGTTATCACATTCTGCTTCATCTCCTTTCTTGTGTATTAGTATCAATAAATTTTTTTTCCAGTCTTTCGGTATCGTTTCTGTTCTCCCTGCTTCCCTCATTATTTCCGGTAGCCAAAGTATGCCTTTTTCTCCCACGTACTTCATTATCTCCGGATCTATGTCATCGACACCTCCCGCTTTTCCAATCTTTATTCTTTCCCATCCTTCTTCAATATCTTTGATATTAATTTTATCTGTTCGATTATCCCTACCCTTATCTCTTTCTTGCTGTCCTCTCTCCTCATTTTGTTGATTCCTTGTCTCGAATCTTTTTTATAGTTCTTATTTCATATGACTAGCATGTATTGTATGTTTGTTTTCAATTCATTTCGCTCATTTCTAATTCCTTTTATTTGTGTCCTTTTTGTTTCTTTCATGCTTCTTATTTAATTCCAAAACTGTTTATTGTTATTCCCAAAACCTTCTTTCAATTCTTTACTGAATTTCTTCCAGCTCTTCTTCTTCGCATCTTTTATTAGTTCTTTCACTATATTTTTCTGTCTTCTGTATTGTTCTTCATTTGTGTTTATGTATCGCTTCCACATTTCTTTCTTCTTTTTTACTTCTGGCTTTATTTCCCTATTCCACCATCCAGTTCTTTTATTATTCTTCTCATTCTTTCTTATTCCCCATACGTGTTTTGCAGTGTTCCATAACGTGTCTCCCAATTTTTTCCATATCTCTTCCATATTCCATATTTCCTCGTTGTTTTCAAGCTGTTCCAGTTTTTTTATCTGTCTCTCTTTGGTATAACTTCCTCATTTCCATCTTTTTCATCTTGTGTATTGCTATTCTTGTATATTGAGGACTCAAAAAATTTGTTTAAATAAATTAATACCACTTTTTGTATCGGCGACTTCTTAAACTCTATTTTGTGGTGTCTTGTGTCTTATCAAAAGTCAATATACCCGAAAAACCCGAGATTTTCGTCTTGTCTATTAGCAGTGGCGTAGCTGAAGATTGAGGGCCCCCCGCGAAAGTTTTTGTGGGCCCCCGTATTATAAACATAACGACAACTAATAACAGTATAATACTAAAATGTGTAAATGACAATATTTGGCCTTCGTCAGTTAGTGTTAATACTTAGGTTTTTTGGGAATTGACATGAAAATCGATACATGTATCTTAGTTTGACAAACACGCTCGGACAGGTCGATTTTTAAAATAATCATAGTATATTATAGCATCAAAGTTTCGAACTTTACGCGATCCCTCTTCAGGTAACAGTCATACTTTTGATTTTTTTAAATGGGAAAGTACATCATGTGACACCTCATTTAAAAGCTTTTGAAATACTGATTACAAAAATGTAAAATACTTTTTCAAAATTTCGGTCAAATGCTTTTTAAATGCATTCATTTTTTTTTTCGAATACTGAGAAAACTAATAAGTATTTTTTAAAAATTTAAACTCAGAATGAAAGATTACATTATAACCGAGTGTCGAGAGTCCCTTAGAATAAACAAAAAGTTTCTTTTGAGTGATTTGAAATTAAAAATAATACTAAATTTTCTTTCGTTTTCACCCCTGTAACTTATTAAAATAAACATAGAAGTTTTTATGGACTTACGGCCCTCGATAATAATGTAATATTTTATTCTGCTTTTAAATTTTTCAAAATTTCCTATTAGTTTTCGCAGGATTAAAAAAAATAATGCATTTAAATAGCATTGGACCGAAATTTTGCGCAAGTATTATACATTTTTGTAATCAGTATTTCAAAAGATTTTAAAAGAGGTGTCACATGATGTACCTACTTTCCCATTTAAAAAAATCAAAGTTATGACTTTCACCTGCAGAGGGTTCGCGTAAAGTTCGAAACATTTTTCCTATAATATACTATAAGTATTTTAAAAATCGATCTGTCCGACCGTTTTGATTATGTGCTAAAAATAAATAAGTTAAGATGGGGGTGGGGGGTACATTTATTTTTAAATTTTGGTGTAATACCCCACTATTCTGCTATTCCTGCTGCTTTTGCTAAAGTTTCGGAAAACGGATTTCTCATTTCTTGAGGATTATCACGAGGTTTTTGAAAAAGTTGAAGGGCGGCCGTTAAATCTGCCATTTCAGATTGCAAAAGTCTTGATGTTAGAATAATAAAGTTAAGTATTTTAGATTGAATAGTAATATTAACGACAAATTCAAAATTATTCATATCCTCTAATAATGCATTAGCTTCTAATTTTTCATCGTTTTTTAGATAGCAATGAAATTTTCGTTAGATTTCATTACTTGTCGGAAAGCTCAACGCAAAGCCCTAACAGCATTATGTCTGGATCACCACCGGGTTTCACCTTTTAAGTGTTGGCAAACGGGATTAATCCAAAATCATAATAGTACATAGTACATATTATATATACGGGGTGTCATATCGGCTGACGCCGCATCCCCACACCTAACCGCCATCTATTTCTATCCTGGGCATCTTTCTCTTCCAAATCTCGGTGTTCCATGGCCTTCCTTGTCGTGTCATTCCATGATAGTCTTGGTCTTCCCCTTTTCTTCCTACCTGGGGGTTTCCATTTCGGTAGTTTCTTTGAGCCCGCTACCGCTGTATCGTGTGCCTGCATCCTTCTTCTTATTTCTTTGTTACGCACTCTGTCCAATTGAGAGATTCCAGCACTTCTACGTATGTAGTCCATTTCCACAGCATTGATCCTTCTTCTGGATTCTGCTTTTAATGTCCAGACTTAGCTTCCATACATTAGCTTTCATACATGGTACATACCATCTTTTAATACTTGCACTAAAAAAACATAATCGTTTAATTAGGTATATCCTAAAAAAACAACTCCTGTAAACCATCAAAGGCATCATTCAACACTAGGTTCAGATTATGGGATGCACAATGAACATAGGAAGCTGTTTTTTCAATGTTAATTATGCACATTTGTATGCCTGAAGTTGTGCTCACAACGAGGCGCCTGCCATCGCTCCCTGGTATTCCTCGTACTGCTTGTACCATATTATCGATCGCCAGATGCATTATTTTAAATGCGAGCGTTCACCAAAATGAAGAGTAGGATACTAAGCTCTAGGCTAGGATACGATGCGAAGGTCTCCGTAGTGAACGCACCCTGAATATGCACCACGCATAACGTCCCGTCATAACCCGTTCCTCTGCATTTATGTACGGAAAGGTGCTTTGAATGTATAAATTTTAGAATTTAATTTGCAAGACTTTCTGCAATTTGGTCTAATATGCGAATAAATCCCAAAATACTTTCAACAACTTCTGCTTTGGAAGGTAAATTATTTTCATCGCAACTTATTTTCATATACCGGAAAATACACCTCAGCTGATCGTGTTTTGAAATATCTTGAGTGGTATCAAGAATTATTGAATAAAAACAACAAAATATGTTTTGGTTCCCAATTTAAAGAAAGTAGAAGTATTACGCTTGAAGGCTTTAAGGGGTCCCTCCTAACGTCGGGCCCCCGCTTTGCGGGCCCTGCGGGCCTGTCAGCTACGCCACTGTCTATTAGTAGTTCTCTTTCATGGCTAGAAATTCAATGAATTCTTTAACTACATACATTAAAGCACTTCCAACAAAAATGTTCCAGTGTTGTATTATGTAAAAGTTATTCCACCAATATAAGGTATTTAACACGATTCGATAATCTTTTTTTAAATCATTCTCTATAATCGCAAATAACTCTAAATTGCGCCCCTAAATTGTATAGAACTTCTAACAAAACCTGAAGCTATATTTGCCCCTGTTTACACAATCGTCAGAATTCTATTTTATCGTATAGTCGAATAGTAATTAATAGTAATAGTTAAAATTAATTCTGCATACCATTCGCATTTAATTATTTAATATTATGATGTAGATGAAACGGTGAGCGAGATTTGATACTCTGATTTTCAGCAAATCCGGAATGCGAAACTACCGTTATTGAATTTCTGCTAATATAATAATCCATGACGGTTACCATACATGTACGAACTTTCGAATACATAATACAGGGGTTATTTTATTTATTACTAAAACAAACATCATCTTCACTTGCACGTCTCATATTATTCGCCATTTATCAATAATATACAGGGTGGTTCATCTTATTCGCCTCGGTCTCTGTACGGAAAACCACTTGATATTTTAAAAAAAATTCTTTACAGAAATATACAGGGCCATTAATACTACAATCTAAAAATAATGTGAATTATACAGGGTGCTCCAAAAAAGAGAGGTATATCAAAGATATATTTTTTCTTATGGAATGCCTTATATCTGATGCCATTATTTAATTGACCTTAAAAAATAAGCTATACTTTCATAAGGGTTCCCTATACCTAAATACAGGGTGTTTTGATTTATTTCGATTTTTATAAAAATGTAAGGTTTTAGAAAAAAATAAATATCTACGAATCTAAGAATCAGTAACAAATTCGTTCTTGGATCTTAATTATAGACTATTTAGCATACTTAAACAGATGCTTGTTGCAACAAATTTTCTTACCGGGTGGCCAAAATATGAAATTGTTCTATTAACAAATTCAAGCTGTAATAAGTTACTTATTTTAAATAGAACACCCTGTATCTTACTAGTCTATCGCGTAGAAAATTTACTTAGCTTTTAATTCTTGTTAAGGTTTCCTATACCTATCTCCCTTCATTTTTTAAATATTTAAATATTTCCTAATTTGTAAGCTTTAAAAATTAGAATTAAGTACCTATGTCGTGGTTATGTACAACACATCACCAACACCGGCAATAACTTAGATATCTTAGTCAAGATACTTTCATCAATAAAGTTCACATTTTTATCATTTAATCACACAGTGTTCTTATTTTAAATGACGTAAGTACTCGATATTATATTCTTTATAATGGAAGATATTTAAAATCTCTTCAATTCCATGTAAACATTCTCAATACACATGTTATTCTGTAAATATAAATTCCCATGTTATTCTGTAAATACCCATTTTTACATATTTTTGTACAATAGGCTCGTCTTCGTCAAAGTAGCCATTGCATTTAATTGTTTGTAATTGCGATTCAAAATTTCAAACAAAAAGTGGTGTTCTTAAATTTACTTAATTACCGTTGGGTTAAGATATAGAAAATACTTATACGGAATGAAATATAATTTAAATATCTTCCAGAATAGGGCATCTAGTATAGGGTATGCAGTTTAGTATAAACATATTATCCAATGTCACATGTAGGCCAAAATCAATTAAAATAATACAACACTCTGTGTGATTACATGATAACAATGAAACTTTTATTAATGACAGTATCTTGTCTAAGTATATTGCCGGTGCTGGTGATGTGTTGTATATAACCACGACATAGGTACTTAATTCTAATTTTTAAAGCTTACAAATTAGGAAATCTTTAAATATTTAAAAAATGAAGGGAGATAGGTATAGGAAACCCTAACAAGAATTGAAAGCTAAGTAAATTTTCTACGCGATAGACTAGTAAGATACAGGGTGTTCCATTTAAAATAAGTAAGTTATTACAGCTTGAATTTGTTAATAGAACAATCTCATATTTTGACCACCCTGTAAAAAGATAGGTATAGGAAGTCCTAATACAAATTGAAAGTTAAGTAAATTTTATATGCGATAGACTAGTAAGATACAGGGTGTTCTATTTAAAATAAGTAACTTATTACAGCTTGAATTTGTTAATAGAACAATATCATATTTTGACCACCCTGTAAGAAATTTTGTTGCAATAAGCATCTGTTTAAGTATGCTAAATAGTCTATTAATAGGATCCAAGAAAGAATTTGTTACTGATTCTTAGATTCGTAGATATTTATTTTTTTCTAAAACCTTACATTTTTATAAAAATCGAAATAAATCAAAACACCCTGTATTTAGGTATAGGGAACCCTTATGAAAGTATAGCTTATTTTTTAAGGTCAATTCAATAATGTCATTAGATATAAGGCATTCCATAAGAAAAAATATAACTTTGATATACCTCTCTTTTTTGAAGCACCCTGTATAATTCACATTATTTTTAGATTGTAGTATTGATGGCCCTGTATATGTCTATGAAGAAATTTTTTTAAAATATCAAGTGGTTTTCCGTACAGACACCGAGGCGGATAAGATGAACCACCCTGTATAGTCCGGTATATCATTGTTGTATCTACATAAATTTCAACTTTATCTATACAGTGTGTGCCAAAGAAAACAGTCCTCCTCGATATTTGGCAGTAGTTATTAGATTTTAAGGAAATACCAAAACAGGTCGATTTTTGATATAAAGGGACACATTTTTACGGTACATACATCTGTCACTTGTCAACCCCATCCCTTCCACTTCCCCCACCCCTTATTTTTAAATAGGGAATAGGGGTCGTGTGCTAGCGCATTTGAAAAGATATTCAATTCTCTATTTTGTAATAATAATATTTACATAATTATTTGTACAGGATGTCCAAGAAAAAGTATTTTGAATTAAATTAATTGGCACAAAAAGAAGAATGTATGTAATTTAATTAACTCAAAATACATTCTACTGCTAACAGAAAACAGAAAAAAATGTTTATTTGGTAAATAAACATTGTTTGTTGCTTAAATTCAATATTCAACCTACAAAGAGACAGATAGATGTTCGTCCATCTGTCTGTCTGTTCGCGACTATAACTCCTCCGTTATTAATACAGATAGAATGACAAATGAAAGCTTATATCCCAAGGTATTAAGGATAAGAAATTTGACCGAGTGCTTCCTGACTTTTTGAGTTGCAACCGGAAGTACCATTTTAGAGTCACCGAAATAGTATACGCTGCATATTATTTAACGTGCCTTAGCAAGATGAGAACAAATGTATATTTTTGGTTTTTATATCATTTCCGGTTAAAAAGTTCTAACCGGAAGCGGCACAATAGCTGCAGAAATAGTACATATGACATATTAATCGAAGCATATTGAAAAATTTTCAGACCTCATCACGACATTACCACAAACCAGTATAGGATCAGAACAAATATCTAATTAAAAGCACTCTACAATGACACCGATATTGTCCAATAAATTAAATCAGAATGACTAAGATGGGCAGGCCACGTGCACAGTCTTTATTACGAGAGACTTGTAATACTGATATGTGAGGAGATTCCTACAGGCAAAAGACCACTCGGACGTCCCAGAATGCGATGGAGAGATAACATCCAAGCAGATATCCGGAAAATGAACATTCCATTTGACCCTAGGTTGATCGAAGACCGAACATATTGGAACAAAGTTGTACAGTCAGCTAAGACCCATCCAAGGTTGTTGCGCTACGTGATAATGATATTTAAAGATATAGTTTGAATATTTAGTTCCGGTTTTGAAGTTAAGTTACTTGTTTAGTACTTAGAAAATACAATAGAACAACATGGTATTATTCAAAAGAGTCTATGTATTCAAAATAATGTAACTGGATTATTTTTAGTTTACAGCATTAGCAAAAAACAATAAATTTCACTTGAATGTTGTATATTTGATTTATTATTAATCACAATATTAGTTCTTGTAACGTGGGTCATCTCCAAAAAGGTGTTCTATTATAAAATGTTTCTTTTTCAAGGAATTTGACATCTGCAAAATTCATTCTGTGATTTTGAGTGTACACATGGCTAGCACCTTACATGATAAAGCCTACAATCGCTTTTATGAGTAGTAATACGGTCTATAAGACGTCTAGAAGTTTGACCGATATATTTATCATTAGAATCAAAACAAAGAACGCTATAAACTACATCTCATATTTAAGGCGCTCAAAGCAACAGTGGCCTAACTCACAACCCATGCTTGAGCCACTCTGCATCTGAAAATAGGTACTTAAATAGCGGATAACGTTAATGTAATAAAAGCGTTTCGGTAGAATTGTGGGTGGTGGGTTAGACCACTGTTGTCTAAGGGCCTCATTTGTTCTTTTGGGGTTCGGTCTTCGAGTTTTGAACAAATAGAGTTGACTGTTAAAACTGTTTTATAGTCTATTTTGATGTCATCATAAGATTTAATATTTCTTGTCAGCTTAGGCGCGCTTGTGAATCCATGCTAACAAATAATTTGTAAGTTTCATTGAGCTGTGTTTTTAGCGATTATACAATATGGATCAAACAAAACCAAAATCTATGGATTATACAATATGGAATCCATCTAACAAAACCCCTATCTATAGATGATCCGTAGATCACCTTGGCATCATGTAACATGTAGGCCTATTTTTTATGACCTTGGTCTGGATTTAGTTAACTTGCACGTCCTTCTATCCTTAATATTCCATCCTTCCATTCTTCCAAACCTTCCATCTATAGATGACCCGTAGATCACGTTGCCTTTGTGTTGGTCAGCTTCCATCTCGGCTCTTGACTATAAATTGTCTATTCTTCTTGAAACCTCACCTGTTGTCTTTGCTGATTCTAATTTCGCTTACAAGGTTTATGTATTTATCAACAAGTTCTACTACCTCTTTCTAAATTTTTAAATTGTTACTGGGCACGGGGTTCCTGTATTTTGTTTTGGGGATGGTTATTTTTAAATCGACTTCTCTGCAGGCTCATTACAGTTCTTCTAACATGGTGCCGATGTCACCTAGACCATCTGTTATCAAATAATCATATCTCCAATTACATACTTCTATCAAATACTCTTTATTATGTTTTCAATTATAATTTCATTACGTTTTTTACGCATTACGCATTTTTGCCCAAATAAATGCCCATTAAAGGTCTAAGCACTTTGGTCGGCAACGGTTACCTCTTCATATGTATTTATTCATTGACCAGTGTCTGTATTTTAAAAAACCGTAGTTCCATTAGTAGAGATCTTAATGATCCAAGTGACCCATGATCTAGATTACTGACCCGGGTCTTTAAAGAGATTCGTACTTTCCCTGAAAAATTCCGATTAATACAATGGGAATTTTGTTCTCTCTTGTAAATGCTTCTAACTTTATTTATTCATTTTTGAGTTTCCAACTTAATGAAGTCATTCTTTAAAGGCCCATGGGTATAACCTTCTTTATGTCTTCAGAACGTCGCAATATTTCTATAATTTCTATTACACATTAATTTAAAACGAAATTTTAACTTCAAAGAAAATCCCATCTGGGCTAAATATGCTGTACATCCAGTAGGTCTTTTGCTTTTGAAAAATGTTGTTTGCAGAAAATGAATTCAAATGGTTATCTGAGGCGGAAGATGGCACAGAAAGATATAATGGATATTAAATGAAACGAATATAAAGTTTCTTAAATAAAATAGATTAAGGAAGATACGTGTCAGATATGAACTTTCAACTGTAAGTTGTAAATAAATTTTATCCAATTTTCTCGTGTTATCGTAGAGATCTATGCAAAATTTGCCCCGTGCAAAGTTTTAAAGTTTTGTTAATTATTGTCTTTTGTTTGTGTATTAATAATTATATCAAAATTTGGTTTTTAATCGGTATTTAATTATTAGAAATGTTGGATGCGACAATCAACATTTTTAAAATTTTTCATAGAAGCAAACAACATTATGAACTTAGAGAAATAATGGTAGGGGAGCCCAAGCGGGGATTTTTGCAGTTACTCGAGCGCGTCAGATTATCATATGGGAGAAACCTGGTACCCTGCAGATGTACCTCTACCATATATTGGCTCAACACAGGGAGGTTCGTTAAGGGGGGCCGGAAAAAAAATATCTATGGTTAAAAATACTCGAAATTGTCAGATTAAGATAAGGTAAGTTAAGTACGTGCAAGAGAGTGTATATTTCAAAAATCTGACGATTTGAGCATTGCGTAAGGAAATGGGTGAGTCAAAAAGTTTCACAAAAGAAAAGCGAATATTTCGCGAAATGAACGTCAGATCGAAAAACTAAAAAATAAGTATTCAATATTTTTCATAAATCTATCGAATGGTACTAAACATGACCCCCACGGAGAGGGATAGGGGGTAAATTTAAAATTTGAAATACAAACCCCGCGATATTTCGCAAAATGAACATCAGAACGAAAAACTGCAAAATACACTTTCAAAATGTTTTTGAAAAATCTATCGAATGGTACCAAACCCCCCACGGGGGTGGGGTGGAGGGTTTGTTTAAAATCTTAAATGGGACCCAAAAATTTTTATTACACATTTGGATCCTTTACGTAAAAATAAGCAACTTTTATTCGAGACATTTTTTCGAATTATGGATAGATGGCGCTATAATCGGAAAAAACGATTGTTGGAAATAGAAAATTAAATTAAAAAATGACAAGCGCCCGCTAAAATGGAAAATTTTACTTAACTTTTTTTGATTTTAGGATCTAATAATCACAACCCAATTGGTCCACATAACGCTCGAGTGACTGCAAATTTAGCATGCTTTACTCCCCTACTATACGTAAAAGAATGCAAAAATCTATTAAGATTGAGAACCGAAAGCATAATAGTATATTAAGTATGGAGAGCGATAAGGGTTTTATACCGATCGAAGACAATTGTTCAATATTATTGTCTGAGATCGGTTACCCTTAACGTTCGACATGCTTATAACGTTTTTTGCACGATTGATACCATTATAAATTATAAAATTAAACAGTTTCGTCATATTGAATAGTTTCATTCATTTTATTAAGATAGATACTTTGGTTGTTAGGTAGTAACTAGGGTGCATAACAACAATGGAGAATTGAGTTTTTATTTAGTTGTCAATAATTTTAAGTACAATTTTGATTATTATAAATTTAAATATGAGCAAAAGTGAATTTGAAGAAATTGAACGGGCTTGGGAAGAAGGGTGTTCCGCAATTATTCCCGAAAAATCCAAAATCCGTTATCAAAATACCTACCAAAGTTTTAAAAAATGGTGCGAAGGCAAGAATTTAAGAATCGAAGAAAAGACTCTATTGGCATATTTCGTTCAAAGGCATATGCAGTTGAAAGCTCCTGGAAGCCTCTGGGCAGAATATTCAATGATGAAATCCACCGTTTTTCTTTATGATGGCATTGATATTTCCAAGTTTTCAACTTTGATCGCGTATTTGAAGAGAAAAAATGTTGGCTATAGGCCTAAGAAAGCGAGCATTTTTACACGGGAGCAATTTGAAAAATTTCTGATGGAAGCACCGGATGAAGAATTTCTAGTTCACAAGGTAATATAAGCTAGTTTAGGTAAAAGAAATACTCTAATAAAGATTTTTTCATAATTTGTAGGTCGCAATGATATTGGGAATATCTGGTGCCTGTAGAAGAGAAGAATTATATAATATTACTATGAATGACATCCAACAAACCGATGGTTTAATGATTGTAAAAGTACTCAATACAAAAACGAACATCCAGCGTAATTTTACAGTCGTTAATAAACCAGACGATAAAATTCCATATTTAGAAATTCTGCAAAAGTATATAAAACTTCGTCCATTACAAGTAAAATCAAATCATTTGTTCTTAAGATACGCCAAAGGAAAATGTTGTGCTCAAGTAATAGGGAAAGGGACAATCGGGGGCTGGCCTTCTCAAATTGCCAAATTCTTAAATTTGCCTAATCCCGAGAACTATTTTATACTGGCCATTCGTTCAGGAGGACATCAGCAACGCTTTTGGCTAATAAAGGTGTTGATGTCCTCGGATTAAAGCGTCATGGAGGTTGGCGTTCATCGACAGTGGCAGAAAGCTATGTAGAAGATTCTCTTCAAAATAAAATAGATTTTGCCGACAAAATATTGTGCAATACTAGTAATACTACTAATGTATGCGATTCTGCAGGAGTTTCTGTTAGAAGTGAAACCACAGTCCAAACAAGTGGGATTTCATTAAATAATTTAACAAATTGTACCATAAGTTTCAATATTAATAAATAATTCGTTAGTTTTCTTTATTCTTTCAAAAAATTAAATTAAAATTAAGAGATTTTTTAACTCGACGGTAAGTGAATTACTTACCGTCGAGTTGGAGTACTTACCGTCGAGTTGGATTACTTACCGTCTAGTTGCTAGTAAATGTCACCTACTGACGTAAAATCTGTCACGGTAAACAGTCAAAAATGATCAATCGTGCAAAAAAGTAAATAAATCCAATAAACGATTGAAGATAACAATAGCCTCAAATTTCTAAGAAGAGAATTAACAAATGATAAAAAAGTGACAAAAAAAGCATTAGAAGATGAACTAGCAGTCATAAAAATAAATGGCCTACCATTATGTGAAATTAGATACGCCGATGACACAATACTAATAGCAGAAACTATTACAGATCTACAAAGAATTTTAGATAAGGTTGTTGCAACGAGTGAAGAATTTGGTCTGTCACTAAACATAAAGAAAACGAAATTCATGGTTATATCAAAGAAAATATTAGAAACATAAATTTACACGTAAATAATAAGACGATAGAACTAGTTCAGAATTATAACTATTTAGGGACAAACATTATATAGTGACACAAACGATTATACCAAAGAAATCCGAATTAGAATAGAAAAGGCTAGAACTGCATTCACTGATATGAAACAAATATTATGTAGTAGAGACCTCAGCCTAAATCTTAGAAAGCGAGTACTAAAATGTTATGTATTTTCTGTTTTTTTGTATGCTATGGAGACATGGACTCTCAATATACAATGCCTTAATAGATTGAAAGCATTTGAGATGTGGACGTATCGAAGAATGCTGAGAATCTCCTGGACAGACAGAATAACCAATGAGCAAGTACTAAGGAGAATACAGAACAGCAGAGAGATAATGGATTCCATTAAAATAAGAAAACTTCAATACTTGGCTCATATAACACGTGGTGACAGATATGAACTCCTAAAATTAATTATGCAGGGAAAGTTTCAAGGAAGGCGCAGAATAGGTAGGAGAAAAATGTCCTGGCTGAGAAATCTCAGAGAATGGCTTGGATGCAGCTCAACTGAACTCTTTTGGGCTGTAGTATCAAAATTGAGAATAGCATTGATGATTGCCAACCTTCGTCGCGGAGATGGCACGTAAAGAAGAAAAAAAAGTAAGACAATTAAATGATTAAAATGGAAATATCATCTCCAACAGAGTCATTTTGGTAGGGGTAGTAGAGGATTTCTACACAGAAGTATGGCGAAGCCAACAAAACCATGATAGTCCAGGGTAATAAGGTTTTTTCCATGACACTTGAACAGCCAGGGTACTGAAGCGGTTTTTCGACAGGTAATACCTATAAGAGCAAATTGTAGTTATTTCCCTGGCGGCCATTTTTATTTATAAACAATTAAGTGTCAAAAAATGACATTTTTCACTTATTTTTCAAATCAATGGAAAACAGGGAAACTTATGGTTTTTTTAGCACAAATATCTTCGAGATTATGGAAAAAGCTTTAAAATGACGTATTACAAAGTTTGATATACTCACTTATTGTTAATATAATTGCGAAAAAAGGTCGGAATTGTAAAAAAACTGTTGTAAAAATTAGTGTACATCTCTGAAATTTTTGTCAAATAAGGGTTCTTTGGTGCTAAATATGTGATAAAAATTTCAAAGCGATTTATTCAATTGTTTAAATTTTATTCAAATTGTTTATCCCAGAGAGCATTTTTTTTGCAATAACATAAGTAAAAAAAAATGACGTTAGAACTATTCCACAGGTGTCAAATGAAAGAGCATGAGCTATATTTTCAACTTGTTTTAAAAAAAGTGAATAAAAAATGCGTTTATTTGTAATAAATAATTATGCAAAAGTATGGTAAATTTTTCCTTATAAACTTTTTATTTTGTTATATAAGAAATTATATATATTTATTACAATTTTTTATCAATTATAATATAAATAACATTTCTCGGTAGTTGTACACTTAAAACAGGGTAAAAAAGTTAATTTTTTGGAAAAAGTTATTAAAAATGTTTATAAAGAAAAATTGACGATACTTTTGCATAATTATTTATTACTAATAAATGCATTTTTTATTTACTTTTTTAAACCATGTTGAAAATGTAGCTCATGGTCTTTCATTTGACACATGTGGAATGGTCCTAAGGTCATTTTTTTCTGACTTATGTTATTGCAAAAAAAAGTTCTCTCTGATAAACATTTGAATAAAATTTAAACAATTGAATTAATCGCTTTGAAATTTTTATCACATATTAACCCATTTAGCGTCAAAGGTGCGAAAACGCACCATTTTTTTGTAGAATTTTTTTTTGACAATTCGTTAATTTTTTTAAATCTTTGTATTTTTTAAGCAACCACAAGATATAAGTGTAACTAAATTTAATTTTGTTTAATTTCCAAACTCCATCACAAAAATATTTTCTAAATGTCCGACATTTTCAATCCTTCGACACAACTTTATTTTTACTGTAGTAATTTTATTGGCATAACACTTTTGTGGTCAAATAAATTAAAACATTATTTTTTTAACCTATTTGTACACCAACTGTTATAAAAATACAAAAAAAATAATTTCTGAGTCATCAAATCTCGTGTTTGAAAATAATGGTTCGATAACGAACCATTGGCGGAAGTCGACATAATAATCCTGTCTGATCAGGAATAAGTTCAAGGTGATGCACAGGCAGTAATTTGTTGGGATATTTCTTTATTATGTGTAAAAACACGTATCCACTATGCTTGCGCTCCGAGCTCCTGCAACTGCTCCACATAGTGGACACGTTTGGCGCTCCCGGACTGTGCAATTGTGCGCACCCTGCCTCGGCGCTCCAATCTGTGGCAGTTTATATGTAAGGGAGCGCATACCGTATCGATTGGAGCAGTTGCAGGGAGCGCGGAGTGCAAGAGGTTTGCGAACATATTGGATGGTTGGCGCTCCCGGACCGTGCAACAGTGCGCCAACGACCGTGCGGCAGTTCCTCGGTGGTCCAATATTACGAACGTAGTGGATACGTACCTTTAGAAAGACGGGTATTCTGGTATTCAGTTTTGTTAAAATCTAGGGTGGGTGAGGGGGCTACATAAGGGAGGTTGCGTAGTGTTGTAGGCAATATGTTGATTTGTCGAATTTATGCAACTGGCACAGTGCAAGATACAGGAATGGAAAGTGTAAACTGGAAATATCTAAAATAATTTCTAAAAAAGATAGAGGGCCGTTCGACTTCGTTTTTGATAAAGAAGCTTATGAAAGTGTAGGCAATGTTCTAACAATACTATTTTTGTTTATCAAAACTTCCAGGTCCATTTACACTCTAAATGTTTTGAGACTTTTCACAAAAATATAAAATTGTGTATTTCAATTTTTATATCTCATTTCCGCCAAAGGTTCGAAAACGAACCATTTTGTTGTTGTGACACCTGCCATTATCAAAGTGTAAAATAATTTTTTTACGAATGTTTAAGTTTATTTTACTCTAGTTAATCAAATATATTACATATTATTGCAGTATTTCTTTGCTTGGCGGTTAATGGGTTAAGCACCAAAGAACCCTCAATTGACAAAAATTTAAAACTTGTACACTAATTTTTACAACAGTTATTGCGAAAATATTTTTTTGCAATTTCGACCTTTTTTCGCAATTATATTAACAATAAATGAGTATATCAAACTTTGCAATACGTCATTTTAAAGCTCTTTCCATAATATCGAAGATATTTTTGTACTAAAAAAATCATAAGTTTCACTGCTTTCCGTTGATTTGAAAAAAAAAGGGGAAAATTACATTTTTTGATAGTTAATTGTTTATAAAGCAAAATGGCCGCCAGATCCTACGCAGGAAATAGTTACACTTTTTTCCTATAGGTATTACCTGTCGAAAAAACGCTTCAGTATCTTGGCTGCTGAAGTGTCACGAACAGGGTATATTTTTGTCTTATTACCCTGGCCTAATGATGAGCAGCTAACAAAAAATTAGAAAATTAAAGAAATTACTAGGATCGGAATTAATGTCTGATATATCAACAGAGCAAATATGGAACGCAATGAAAACAATGAAAAGAAATAAGGCTCTGGAAGAAGATAATATCGTTATAGGAGCTGCAAAGACCAATATTACAAAAAACCCTCTATAGAACATGCAAAAATAATGTCCATTAAAAATAAAGCAAAGATATTGACAGAATATGGTGGGTAGTGTTGCCCAAAATCGGTCTTGGTCTTGCAGTCTTGGTCTTGTTCTTGCGTTTTAGCAAGACCAAGACCAAGACCAAGACCGCTTTATTTTAGCAAGACCAAGACCAAGACTGACCGTGCAAGACTTCAGCAAGAACAAGACCAAGCCTGCGAGACTCTTGCGTCTTGCAGTTTAGTGTCGTTTTATGGAATAATACAGGGTGTAACAAAAATACAGGTCATAAATTTAATCACATATTTTGGGATCAAAAATAGTTCGATTGAACCTAACTTACCTTAGTACAAATGTGCACATAAAAAAAGTTACAGCCCTTTGAAGTTACAAAATGAAAATCGATTTTTTCCAATATATCGAAAACTATTGGAGATTTTTTATTGAAAATGAATATGTGGCATTCTTAAGGCATTAGTATCTTAAGAAAAAATTATAGTGAAATTTAGACACCCCATAAGAATTTTATGGGGTTTTGGTTCCTTTAAACCCCCCCCCAAACTTTTGTGTACGTTTCAATTTGATTATAATTGTAGTACCATTAGTTAAACACAATGCTTTAAAAACTTCTTTGCCTCTTGGTACTTTTTCGAAAAGTCAGTATTTGTCGAAATATTTTGCATATTATTTGTCAAATCCACCACATATTTGTATATGGCCACATATATGTTATGTACATCTGTGATATGGCTAAGTACGATTATGGAGACTTGATAATAATAGGAAAATTTATTTATGATTTACATATTTAGATATATTTTAAACCATATTAAAAAAGAAGTCACATCTCGATAAAATGTGCCTTATCGAAAAAATACACAGAAGCAAAAAAGTTTTAAAAACACTGTATTTAACTAATGGTATCGCAGTAAAAGTTTAATTGGAACGTACACAACCATTTGGGAGGTTTAAAGGAACAAAACCCCCATAAAATCTCTACGTAAACATACATATTAGAAAAGAAGCCGCAACTCGATAAAAACTGCCTTGTCGAAAAAATACTAAGAACCAAAAAAGTTTTAAAAATATTGAATTTAACTAATAGTATCACAATAATAATTTAATTGGAACGTACACAAAAGTTTGGGTGGGTTTAAGGGAATAAAACCCCCATAACATTTTTATGGGGTGCACAAATTTCACTATAATTTTTCTTTAAGATCTTCCTGCCATAAAAATGCCACATGTCCATTTTCAATAAAAAATCTCTAATAGTTTTCGATATATTGGAAAAAATAGATTTTCATTTTGTAACTTCAAAGGGCTGTAACTTTTTTATATGCATATTTGTACTAAGGTAAGGTTAATTAGAACTATTTTTGGTCCCAGAATAGGTGATTTAATTTATGACCTGTATTTTTGTTACACCCTGTATATTAGTTCGGGTATATGCTTAGAGACTATGAGATACAAAAAAATATATGTAACAAAAATTTGGAAAAATGGATTTATCCGCATTATGAACAATACGATGATCATACATACCGAATTAAAAATATAAACACTTATTTATTTGATACGTACTCAGAGGTCATAATAAATTATTATACAATGTAAAAATAAAATATTTCATTCTTTCCTAATATCAGACGACGCCTTCGCTCCGAAATTAATTACAATTGAGCAATTGTCTAGATTTTGAGAATAGCAACCTTTCATAAAATAATCTTCTTGTGTTGTGTGTATAACAATATCGCATTGAAACTTTTAAAGAAGTATGTCGCCTACAAGGTGATAAAAATATAATACGAATACCACATTCACTGTTACGGATAACCACTCAATTGTTTTTCCTTATCCATATCGTAAAGACTAAACGTCCTACTTTTTGCAGGGTGTGCAATTAGATATTAGATCAATCGGCCAAACAAAATTTTTTGCTGAAAAAGCAGTAGATAAGATGATGCCTGACTACCATGTATAGTTCATTCGCGCACGGTATAATGCTACAAAACCTTCAAATTTCAAAAAAGAGATATTTATTATTATATAAAAAGAGATATTGGCCGATGTGTGATTTTGCCATTGTTTTTTTATTGTTAATGAAGAACTTATGAGAGGATGGGTGATCGGGCTGCAATAAAAACTAAAAAACAATGTTTTTTAAAATGAAATAAACAAATTACTTATCGACAACTGATAAATAAAGTTTAAACTTCAGTTTAGGCACTTCGAGATTTCGAAAATAATATTTTTTTCCACCTACCTCTACCGAAAGTATACTTTTCCGGACCTGATTGTAGGGAGCAAAGTCTTACTTTTCCTCCCTAGGGAGGAAAAGTAAAAGTAACGTCCTGGTATGTCATTCATGAAATATAACTTATTGACGCCCTGTATAATATCTATTTTCTATTACGTAAGTATATATACATTTTAACATTTATTTATAAAACACTCTTTATTTTGCAGAATGGTAAAAAACAGTAAATTGATATTTTGATTTAACAATGTTTACATTAATAATTTGACTTATATTTGACAGTTGACAGTTATATTGTACCTACTTGTTAGATTTACTTCTAATAAATTTTATTGGTTAGTTACATAAAATCAATTAAGTAAAAATGAAAAAATGACTTGTTATTTGAGGAAGGTGGAAAAACCATATGTATAACATGGGAGTAAAGTGCCTTTTCCTCCCTTGAATGATTACTACCCTCCGCTACGCGTCGGGCAGTAAACTTCATTCTCGGGAGGAAAAGTAGCACTTTCCTCCCTTGTTATACAAATAGCTATTATATTACTTGTGTTTTTGAGCCTTGAACATCGTCATTTTTCGATTTTTTTCAGTTTTAAATTGTTTATAACTCGGAAACGAATAACTTTAGACAAAAACTACAAAAGACCTTTTTTGTTCCATATGATTCAAAGAACCTAAAATAAGTCTGCCAGGGCTGAAACAATTGATTTTTATAATTTGTTTAATTTTTTTTTAAATAAATATAGAAATAACTCAGAAATTACGGCATTTCGGTATAGGAAATATTACATGAAAATTAATTAGTAGTTATTATGGTTCAAAATGCAAAAATATACAGGGTGTTCTATTCTAAATACTAAAGTTCATTATATTTTCAAAAAAACGCAAGATCTGGTAACAATCTTTAATTACCACTATAATATCGGCCGCATTAGAAGACCTTTACTCACCAAATTCTATAAAAATCGTTCAAGTCGTTTCCGAGATATTTGAGGCGTTCCATACATAAAAATCACTATGTATAAATGTTATATAATTAAACTGCGTGTATTACTTTGTATTAATTCTTGTTAAAAAAAAGTCAATCTTAAAATTTTCAACTAATAGCAAACAAAAATTTTCAACTAATAATAGTGTCAAAGCTATTGTGTACTGTGCTGTAATTTAATTTGTATTTGAATAAATGGCAAATTGTAGAACTCTTTTATTCCGTTTCATTCCATATACCTAATGTGAGAGTCCATCAATCCCTTTCTAGACAGATAATGTTCTTTAAAATACAGTCTAGATAATAATATAAGTTTATGTCATTTGTTTGATTTTTTGTGTTTTCACCATGTTTTAGCACATGTCAGGTTATTAAATGCAAACGTTTATTAAGAAACAGACTGATCCCGTGGGACATGGTAGATAGCCCAGTTAGTTAGAGTATAGGCAGAGATAGTTTAGATCGTGGGTTCAAACCCACCTAATGTGAGTTGTTTATTAATAAATAGCAATATGCTAGTGGGTAACTGCGAGACTTGCAAGACTCTTGCTGCAAGACCAAGACCAAGACCAAGACTGGGAGTGCAATACCAAGACCAAGACCAAGACTAGGTGTACTGGTGCAAGACCAAGACCAAGACTGTCCAAGTCTCGTCTTGGTCTTGCATTTGGGCAACACTAATGGTGGGACGTCGGCCATGGCCAGTAGGAAGGCCAAGAAAGAGGTGGACAGACGAAGTGAGAACCGATGCTAAAGAGATATAGAGGGTGGATAACTGTAGGAGAGAGCCAGGCACAGATATACTTGGAGGCGGATGCTGGGGAAGGCCAGCGCCCGACTTGGGCTGTAGCGATAGAATAGAATTTATTGAATCAAATATACAAAATTTCTTTTGTTTTTGACAAGTCAAAAGAGAACGTACATTATAAAACCTGGACAAAATTTAAAAGATAAATATTATAAATTATAGTGAAAAGATATACAAACAGGTACTAACAAATTTAAACAATTTAACACACTATGTAAAAACGTAAAAACATTAAATAAACATAAAAGCATGAAATTAATATCGTCATAAAATTAATATCGTCATAATCGGCAAAAAAAAACCCTGACCAAACTAGTACTATTATATTATATAAGCGGTACCTAAGTACTCTGTCTTTGTGTAAAAACAATGTTTTAAAAATTGTGATTTTATTTTATTTTTAAACGACTGTAAATGAAGACTTTTTACTTCATCTGGCAAAAAATTGTACAAACTAACATCAGTCGAGTTTTTTATACTTTTCGTCAACCTAAAACGTTGTGCTCTAATAGCATCTCTCGATCTTGTATGATGATAATGGAAGTTGGAGTTTATGTTAAACTTACTTTTGTTGGAATGAATTTCAATCAGCGTCTCATATATATAGAGTGAAGGCAGTGACATAATACCTAACTCCTGAAATAAAGGTTTACAGTGTTCCCTATACTCAGCTCCTGCAAGTATCCTCACTATTTTCTTTTGTAATTTAAAAATTCTTGCTGCGTGACAAGAGCCACCCCAAATAGTTATTCCGTACTTTAAATGGTTATGGAACAGTGCAAAGTAGATCATTATAAGGGTACTTTTAGGGATCATAAAAACTAAGTTGCGTATCAAAAATATAGTTGTAGCAAGTTTAGAACTTAAGTAGTCTGTATGAGCACTCCAGTCCAAATTATCATCTAGAAAAATTCCTAAGAGTTTAACACTATTTCCTAAGACACACTTCCGATCAGAACTAAACATCAAATTCTGATTTTTGTCTTCATTTAGCTTCAGACCATTATGCAAAAACCAGTTTTTTGCTTTCTGAGTATCACTATCTATTTTAATTTTCAAATTATGTTGATTAATGTCAGTATTTATGAGAGTGGTATCATCTGCAAAGCACACACATTTTATGGGAAAAGTGTAGTGAAATAGATCGTTAAGATAAATAAGAAACAAAGTG
Source organism: Diabrotica virgifera virgifera (assembly GCF_917563875.1). NCBI lineage: Eukaryota > Metazoa > Arthropoda > Insecta > Coleoptera > Chrysomelidae > Diabrotica > Diabrotica virgifera. The sequence continues at coordinate 74,370,087 of NC_065448.1, forward strand.
GGTCCTAGTATTGAACCTTGAGGAACACCGTATTCGACCGTGTTCAAATCAGAAAAGCTATTATTAAGAAAAACTACCTGTTTTCTATTTGTTAAATAAGATGTAAATAGATTGAGGGTGTTTACTCTTATACCATATTTATGCTTTTTGTCCAACAGTAATTTATGCGAAACACAGTCAAAAGCTTTGGATAAATCACACATTGTCAAATACACGAAATGACCCTCCTCCAAGCCGTCGACTATATCTCTCACAATTTTCTGTATAGCTTGTGTAGTGCTGCACTTTTTTCTAAAGCCATATTGATTACAGTGAAGTATTTTGTGTTTATCTAGATATTCTATCAAACGAGTATTAAGAATGCTTTCAAAAATTTTACCGAAAATGGGAATGATAGAGATGGGACGATAATTTTCAATTTCATCTAAAGACCCCTTTTTGAATAGTGGTAACACTTTTGTTACTTTTAGTACATCTGGGAAAATCCCCTGAGTAAGGCAATTATTATAAAGTAAAACTAATTTGACAATAACAATATCAATAGTTTCGACAATTATTTTTTTGTTCAAGAAATAAAAATCTGTACAATGTGAATTTTTCAAGCCACGCAAAACATTTCTGATCTCAATATCAGTAACAGGTAGTAAAAATAAAGAGTGGCAAGGAGAGTGTACATCTTTCAAAATATCTATAGCCACATTTTCATTTGTAGAACTAAAAGAATCTCTAATATTTTTAGCTACTGAAGTAAAGTAATTATTGAAATCGTTTGATGAGATCGTACTAGGACAAACTTTTTTATTTTGAACTTTATTTCTGTGATAGTTTATAACTTTCCAACTGTCACGAGATATATTTTCAGAATTTGAAAAGAAATACCCATAAGCTAGTTTTTTCTTTAATGACATTGTTGATCTATAATGCTTCTTATACTTATTATATTCACTATAATCTTTTGTAACGTCAGCAATTACCTTGACCGTGGAAAGATTTTCTCGCATAAGTTTTAATTCATCATCAAACCAAGAAATTGGAGCTTTACTATGAGTTCGCAATTTTTTTAATGGAAAATTGATTTCAGTTAACTTTTGATACATTTCAGTAATAAATTGAGCTAATTCTGTTGCTGTTTTGAGAGAAATAGCTAAAGACCAGTCAACGTTATTTAACGAATGTTTTAACTTCAGTATGCCATTACTCGTTATACGTCTTGTGTATGTATTTGCACTATGATTTTTTTCAGATTTTATTTTTAAGTTAATAAATTGAGCAAGATGATCAGAGATACATGGGTCCACAATTCCACAACCAATTATCCCACTGTCTATGTTTGTTAAGATGTTATCTAAACAAGTTGCTGATCTAGTTGTTATTCTAGTATATTCATTAATATTTATTGTTAAGCCAAAAGTAGAAATTAGATCACGGAAATTGCTGAGTTCATTAGAAGATTTTTTAAAATCAATGTTGAAATCCCCAATTATTATTATTTCTAAAAAATTAGCAGAGCAAAACACCAATAACTTTTCAAAAAGGTCTAGAAATATTTTAAAATTCCCATTTCCGGTTCTATACACTGTTACTATAATAGTTTTAATATCTGTAATTTCTAATGCACAAAATTCACCCTCATATTCACATGATATATCATTCAAACAAACTGGTCGTGTAGAAAATTTATGATCGCTAAAAATTGCAACACCTCCATGTTCTCTTACCTTCCGACAGAAAAAAGTTGACAAAAAGTACCCATCAAACTTTAATGTTGTTAATTCGTTTTCTCTGAGCCAATGTTCAGATAAACATAATATATTGTATCTTTTATTTTTCAAAAAAACATTAAGCTGATCTATTTTGTTTATTAAACTTTATGTGTTTACATGAAAAATACTAACTAGACTAATCTGGTCAGAGTTTGCTAACGAATTTTGATTATTATAAAATGGTAGAGAGTTATTTAAAATAACACTTTCACTGTTGTCTTTTCCTGTTAAAGTATCTACCTTGGTTAGGAGGTTTATTGACGAAATATTTTCTGCGAAAAAAATATTCACTCACCTCTATTCCCTTTGGCCATGTCTGTGGTTGAAAAAGAATATCCTTCAATTCTGCATCTGCCGTAATCCTGAAAGAATTTGATCCATTTACCTTATTCTCGTATAAAGTGCACGAGAACTCATGCCCGGGAAACTTTGTTTGTAGGTATGTTTCCAATTTTTGTGTACTGTAAGATTGTTCATACTTTGCTGCATAAATCCACACCTTGTCTTTTGTTGCAAGCTCCTCACTCTCACTGTTATTGCCCACAACTTTTGCATCCGACCGAGTTTTGTTTTGGTTTTGACCAAGACTGTGGATATCATTCATTTTCAAACTTTGTTGAGCCTGCGTTAAGGCGCTTGAGAATTGCTGGTTTGTAATTGTTACATTCTCACGTGTCTCGTGTATGCCCTTGGTTTTCTTACCATCAGCTTTAGCAACGGAAATTGGAGGATGACCGGCAACACCGCTTTGCTTGTTTGTATTTGGCACATGGTTAACCTGCAAATTTGCTGGGTTTTGTAGCAAATTTATAATATAATCTTGATTACTAATCGTTCGTTCAAGTTCTTTGATAATACGTGTTGAAGCTTCTAGTTGGACGTTTGCGACTTTGAGGTCATATTTTAATGTTAAATGACTTACCGCATTGGCGTGGTCAGTTGAACTATTATCAGATATTTCAGTAGTTACATCAGGAAACTTGGTATTTTCATCACTTTCCACATACTTAACCACTTTATCACTTGATTTTATGTCCAAAGGAACTTTCTTTTCAATTATTATCCTGATTAGATCACTTTTATTCGATTTGTTCAATTCTTTCTTTACTTCCTCGATCTCCGCCATGTTGCCATGGGATATAGGAGAGAGAACCCGCCAAGATTAGGGGAGACAGATTTTAGAGAATATAAAATGCGTCCACAACAATAGATTATAGAAAAATCCATTAAATACACCACTGGTGTATTTGAAGGATTTATCCATCAAATACACAATTCCAATCCATCCAAAAATCCATCAAATACACCAGGTCCATTGACCCAGCACTCAGGATCATTGGACCCATGACGAGTGGTTCTGAATTTGGTAATGAGACCGTTTGAGGAAAATTGTATAAAGTATCGATACTACAAACTGATGTAAAACATATACCATAATACCATAATGCAACCATTATCGTAAGAGTACAAAAAGATACAGAATTTATTAAGATAAAAAAATTTAGTCAAAGAAACATGTTATCTCCCAAACTTTTTACGGCAGTTCTATGCTTTCAAACAATTGGAGTGGGGGATAATGGAATCAATTTTAACGGCGAAATGCTCTCCCACCTCACTAACAAGTTAGTTTGAACGTAAATTTTGGAAATATGCAATACTAGCAGAAAACAAGGACCATGTGGTCCTTGTTCTCTGATACTAGTATGATATAATTGATCCAAATAATGGCATAACCCGGTCATCCAAAGTGAAAGTTATCCTCCAACACCAAATTGTTCTATATGGTCCACATAATGTTCAGAAAAAGTCACACCATTTTGAGCGTCGGGGTTTTGGGGGGGGGGGGGGGGGGGGAGAAATCGGTAAATTCGTAGTTTTTTAGGTTTTTTCGTCAATATTTCTAAAACTATGCGGTTTAGCATGAACAACCTTCTATACAAAAATGTTCTACATTAAATTTGCAATAAAAAAAGGTCCTATGCATAATCCTTCTAAAATGAATGGTTCTAAAGTTACGGAGGTAGTATAGTATAATTGGTCCAAAACAGGCCCAACCCAGACATCTAAAGTAAAAGTTTTCCTCCAACACCAAATTGTTCTATATGGTCCACATATTGTTCAGTAAAAAGTTACACCATTTTGAGCGTCCGGTTTGGGGGGAGATGGGGGAGAAGTCGGTAAATTAGTAGTTCTTTTACGTTTTTCGTCAATATTTCTAAAACTGTACTTTAGCGTAAACAATGGTCTACACAAAAATGTTCTACATAAAATTTAAAACAAAAAAGGTCCTATACATAATTGTTATAAAATAAACGGTTCCAGAGTTACGGAGGGTGAAAAGTGGAGGTTTTCGATACTTTTTATATTATCTGGGCAATTGATGATGCTTTTGGGTGGTGAGGTTGACGTTTCTTCAAAAGCTTACCACTAACATATCATCGGCCACTGAAATAGCAAATTTTATTTACAAAACACAATCCTGTTAAAGAAAATTTCTATAAATTGCCCAAAGAATATAAAAAGTATCGAAAACCTCCACTTTTTACCCTCCGTAACTCTGGAACCGTTGATTTTATAACAATTATATATCGGATCTTTTTTGTTTTAAATTTCACGTAGAACATTTTTGTATAGAACATTGTTTTTGATAAAGCATAGTTTTAGAAATATTGGCGAAAAACGTAAAAAACTACTAATTTACCGACTTTTCCCCCATCTCCCCCCAAACCGGACGCTCAAAATGGTGTAACTTTTTACTGAACAATATGTGGACAATATAGAACAATTTGGTGTTGAAGGAAAACTGTTACTTTGGATGTCTGGGTTAGGCCTTTTTTGGACCAATTATACTATACTACCTCCGTAACTTTTGAACTGTTCATTTTAGAAGGATTATGCATAGGACCTTTTTTATTTCAAATTGAATGTAGAACATTTTTGTATAGAAGGTTATTCATGCTAAACCGTATAGTTTTAGAAATATTGACGAAAAACGTAAAAAACTACGAATTTACCGATTTCTCCCCCCTTGCCCTCCCAAACCCGACGCTCAAAATGGTGTGATTTTTTCTGAGCATTATGTGGACCATATAGAACAATTTGGTGTTGGAGGATAACTTTCACTTTGGATGTCTGGGTTTGGGTCTAGTTATACCATACTATACGTGACAAAACTGGTATCAAGTGAAAATCCAAATGTTGGTTGCAACGAAATAAGAATAGTTCATAAATATAAATACTTAGGTCATGAAATCCAAATTGCCGGGGACAACCAAACCCTTGAACTACAAAGAGGAATCACTTTAGCATGGGACACATATGGAGCTGTAAGTAAGACGTTCGACCAATGTGTGCTTCTAGCCATGACTTACGGCGGCGAAACACTTTCCCTAACTTAATCCACAAGAATTAAATTCAGATGGCACAAAGAATAATGGAACGGTCGTTACTTGGACTAACTCTCAGACAGAGTTAGAAACGAGAAAATCAGAAGAAGAACAGGATGGAGAAATATAGAGCGCATAGCTAGACTGAAGTGGAAATGGGCGAGCCATGTGGCCAGAAGGATTGACGAGAGGTGGACTATATTTATTTCTAATGGTGGCTATTCACCTAGGTGAGAGGCCTATGCTCAACTTTGAAAGCAGGAAGCTGGATGAAAATGATATGTAATTGTGTATTTATTCTATTTGCAAATGAGATACTTGCATTATGAATTTTTAGGTACAGTTACACTCCATTTTTATGTGGCCGTCGCAACCTCATTATTTTCAAAGATAAGCTCTCCTTAACTACCCATTTTTCATTGTAAAAGCAGACTAACTGGCACTGATAATTAAAAACACATTAGGACTCACAGTTGTAATGAACTTTTTGCTTTTTCACTTTAAGTTTCTTCTCTTCTAATCCTTCTTTATTATATCAATATGTGCAATATTGCACATATTGCATTCTTTGTATATTGAAATTGGATTAGATTTTTTATTTATTTATTTATTTTTTATTTATTTATTATTTATACATATGACCTGGCCTCTAGTGACTAATCCAGGTCGTTTTTTCCTGATGGGATTACAGATATTTTTTTTTATATTTTTACATTTTTTACTAAACTATTAAATCTATTTTTATAATTAATAATTTGCCATAATCTATTAATTACGTTTAACAAACAAATTTAAATAAACAATTTAAAATATTTTTGGCACTATCAACTCCCTTCTAAGTTATAAAGACAGTCCCTCTATTTTCAGAAGAGAGTTGGTAGTTTTTTTTTAATTTTATGAATTACGTATTGAATTATTATTTTTATTTATTTATTTTATATTGAATTATTATTATAATTGTAAATATCTATTTTTGAATTTATATTTTATTTTAGTTATTTTAACTTTATCTTACTCAACTTCATCAGGGTTGGATTATTGGTTGTCTTCTTCTATTATTATAGATTTCTTGTTGTGTGTGTGTGGAAAGATAATGGCATGGAATCAAGTCCATTTGCCACAGAAAGTTGTAAAAGGAATTTTCTTATAGTATAACTACAGAGATGTGGGCTATGCCGTTTTAAATTTGTATTTTATTTTCTTTAATAAAATTTACTAAAAGTTCCAAGGTGTTTTTATTGGCAGCTAACAAAATGTGTGTGAGATTTAATGGAAGAAAATATTTCATTCGAAAAGAATGTGCCCTACAGAGTAGACGTGGTTTTGCGGTGCTGCGATTAAGTATTGGAATATGTGGTAAACGTGCACGTATAATTTTGAAAATTTGTCTGTAAGTGGAAGTTATGACCACGGACGTAAATACATAGATACATAGAAATATTTTTAGCTGATTTTTAGCTGATTTGCAGTAAGTTTTTATAAAGTTTGTTTTGTTAAAATGGGTAGAGATGGTAATAGAAGTCAAAGTGGTAAGGGAGAGGATGAATTGCACTCAGTAGTTAAAGACCTTGTTGTTAAATTGTGCACAGCAGATGAGTTTATCCTCAAGCTTACCGAAACTATAACTGGGATTATCGAAGAGAAATATAACGAAAAAATTGCCAAACTCGAAGAAGAAAATCAAAGTATTGTTAGAAAACTTCAGCAGCAGGAAGAGACAATCAAATCTCTTGTTAATCACCAAAAGAAACAGGAACAAATGGGGAGAAGCACCAACCTTAGAATTTATGGAGTTCCTGAACCATCGGGTCCTGAAAATTTGTCTAAAACTATGCTTGCTATATTTACAACTACAATGCATCTGGAATTAGATGAAAGAAGTATAGAGTTCTGCTATCGACTGAACAAGAAAGAAACCCACAAAAGTAGACCAGTTTTGGTGAAATTTTCCTCAAATTATTATAAAAATGTTGTTTACAAAAATAAAAGGTCACGGAAGTCTACAAATATAATAATTCGAGAGGATTTAACGAGAGAGCAGCTAAATATTGTAACGGAGGCAGTGAAAAAAATTAATGGTTCAGGTGTGGTTTGGACAAATTATGGTCAAGTTTACGTCAAACTGAATGGTCAACAAAATGGTAGAAGAATCAGCTCACTGGAGGATGTCGCTAAACTACTTACTTAGTATATAATGTATTATTATTATGTATTATTATTATTCTCTATTTAAGGGCTTTTGAAATTAACAGATAGAATCATGATGTTTGTTATTTTTATCTTTTACGAGCATAACAATGTTAAGGATTATATTTGCAGCATTTGACCAATTGAGTTGTTCCCGTTACTAGATTTTTATCTAGGTGGAACAAAAACTACAAGAACTACAATTTCTTGTTTAAGTTAGATATCGTTTGTTTTGGTATTGTTTTAATTTCGAACTCGAGCATTCAAATTGTTTAAAATAAAACAAAATGTTTAAAGTAGGTTGCTGTAATGCAAGATCATTAGTACCTTCATTGCAAAATATTAAACAAATAGTTTCGGATAATTCTTTAGATATTCTTTTAATATGTGAAACATGGTTGAAATATAGTATTGTTGATGACCAATTAAATTTTAATAATTATAAATTATACCGGGCGGATAGAAATTGCAGAGGTAAAGGAATATGTATATATGTTGGAGATGGATTGCGTTGTGAACCACTTATAAGTAGGCAGGATTATATCTGGGAACAGTTATGGATTAAAATTACGGTTCATAAAAAAACATTTGGAATAGGTGTAATATATAGACCTCATGAAAAAAATTTAAATTCTTTTCTGGATGAGTTTGAAAATAGTCTAATTGATATTGGACCAACTGTAGATGAAATAATTTGTATGGGTGATTTTAATTTAGACTTGTTTGACTATGACAATAGTAGTGTTAAGAATTTTTATTCAATTTTAGAATCACTGAATTATTGTCAATTGATAGACGTTCCTACTATAGTCACTGCTACATCTGCAACACTTCTAGATTATGTAATAGTACAAAAAGGAGCTGCAGTGGAGGGGGGTGTCATACATCATAACATCTCAGATCACTCTATTGTTTATTGTAAGGTAAATGTAGGTGGTACATCGCAACAATCTAAAATGTGTACATATAGAAGCTTTAAAAATTTTAATCAAGAATCCTTTCAGGCTGATTTGTTTAATACTTCATTTTTCAGAATATATGACCAGGAAAATATTGATGCAAAAATATCGTACTTAGTTAATTGCTTAAATAATTTATTTGATAGACATATTCCCATAGTTACCTCTAGAGTCACTAAAGCCAGAGCACCATGGATGACCTATGTCATCAAAATTATGATGAACGAGAGGGACAAAGCTTTAAGCAAATTTAAAAGGACTAGATTACAGAGACATTTAGATTTTTATAGACAAATGCGTAACTTTACTAATCGGGCTATTGAGAGAGAAAAAAAGGCATACTTTATACATCAATTCAATAATAATTCATCAAAAGAAATGTGGAAGACACTAAAGTTGAATAAATTTCTTCCCGATAAAAATAAAAATATTCCAGAGGATTTAAAAAAGCCTAACGATCTAAATAATTTTTTTATAAAATCTGTTCCTAATAAAAAACCACCCCAACATCTTTTAAATTTTTATAATAATAATAGATTACTCAATGAAAACTTTAAATTTAAGGAAATTAATGACTTGTTTGTTTTTAAGACCATATCAGATATAAAAACGAATGCGAGAGGGTGTGATGGTATAAATATTAAATTAATTAAACTTTGTTGTCCTCATATCGTACCTTACATTACACATATTATAAATTATTGTTTAACAGAGAATGTCTGTCCGGCGATGTGGAAGAGGGCAGTTGTGAGGGTATTGCCGAAGAAACAAAATCCAAAAGAAATGAAAGACTTGCGAGGTATCAGTATTTTACCTACTTTATCCAAAGTATTGGAAAGAGCTATGGAAATTCAAATAAAGGAATATATACAAAAATTTTCTCTTTTACCTGATGTTCAATCTGGATTTCGCAAAGGCTTTAGTTGCACAACTGCACTTTTGCATATTGTCGATGACATACTTACGGCTATAGATGACAGAAAATGTACTATATTGATTTTATTAGATTTTAGCAGAGCTTTTGACACTATTAACCATGAATTAATGATAAGCATTTTAAAGTATTTAGGATTTTCCTATGATGCGTTGTTACTTATAATAAGCTATTTGGAAGGGCGACAACAGCATGTTAATATAGAAGGTCAAAATTCAAACTCTTTGAATATTAATTCAGGAGTTCCACAAGGCTCAATATTGGGTCCTTTATTATTTTCTCTATATACTTCTAATCTTCTCTCTAAGCTTCAGTCATGCCAAGCTCATTTATATGCTGATGACACTCAGCTCTACTACAGTTTCCCAATCGAAAATTTAAAAAACGCTAATGATCTGATTAATGCCGATTTAAAAAGATTTGTAGAAGCTGCTTTAAACCATTGCCTATGCATCAATTCCAGTAAATCAAACATATTAATATTTGGGCCAAAAAATCAAAGGGAATTAGTTTTACCATCAATCCAAATCCAAATTCAGGATTCAATTCTTGATGTTGTTGATGTGGCAAAGAATTTGGGTGTATTAATGGATTCAGAGTTAAGATTCGAAAAACATATAAATAAATTGATACAGCGTGCCTACGCTTCAATTAAGATTATATACGGTAATCGACATTTTCTACCATTTAATGTTAAGAAAATTTTGTGTGAATCTCTTGTACTTTCAAATTTTAATTATGCTGACGCTCTTTACGGTCCTAATTTAGCCACTCACTACAAGAATAAAATTCAAAAAGTTCAAAATTCCTGTCTAAGACTCATATTTGGCATTCGCAGAAGACAAAGAGTTTCACATAAAATTAAGGAAATTGAGTGGCTGAATATGGAAAATAGAAGGGTACATCATACAGTCTGTCTTTATCATAAAATAATTCTAACAAAAAAACCGTCTTATCTTCATCGTAAAATCACGTATCGAACGGACATACACAACTTAAATATTAGATATAAAGGTTTGCTGGCAATACCGAAATTTAAAACAGAGATATTTAGAAGGTCTTTTAGGTATCAGGTATGTCATTTGTATAATTCATTACCATCAACAATAAAAGTATTAAACATTGGGCAGTTTAAATCCAAATCTAGAGACTATTTGTTTATTTCTCAATCATAATTTTGGTTCTGGACGAACATAATGCTCGAGCTCGAATAAATTGGTAAATGAAACGAAATTATTGTTGTTTTTATAATGGCACTATATAGATAAGTTTTTTTTTTCTTTTTCGGGTTAAGTGGAAGAACATTTTCTGTAAATGGCGACATTTCAGAAAATGAACTTCGCCCTTTATTTCTGAAAATAATATATTATGTTTTATATAAAAATGTACATTTCTATATTGAAGAAATAATAAAGACGATATTATTATTATTATTATTATTAAGTGTACGAATTAAATCATTGGATTTTTTTAAATGTTTTTTGCAACCGAAAAATATATGATTTAGATCTCCGTAAGAGTTCTGATCACAACTACAGGCCGAGGACTGTATAATGCCCAGCTTAGCAAGGTGCGATGGAAATCGCCCATGATTTGTTTTAAGTCGAAAAACACTTGCCGAAAAGAATTTTGAAGTAGGGTAGTTGAAAATATATAGAGGTGGGGATGGTAGGGTAGGATGTATTTTAAAGTAGGTATTTTGTGAGTTTTCTACAGTATTTTCCCACTGTCGCATGTCGTTCCCATTTTAATCTTATTTTATTTTTTATCAAATGAAAGACGTCTGGTAATGTATAAATATTACAAAGAACTCCGTTAAATACTGCTTCCTTAGCCAAACTATCAGCTTTTTCATTACCTAGTATACCTGTATGACCTTTGACCCATACAAATGTTATATTTAAATCTGCTATCAAATTTTTTAAATTGCATAATATAGGACATTTCATTCTTTCAAATTTTATGTTGTTTTCTTGTTGTTTTTTAGATATTATTTGTGTGAGATTGTTTAATATTTCAAAATATTCTTCATTTTGTAATATATCTCTTATTTCAATTCTTTCTAATCTTCTTCTCATTTCTCTATGTTCTTCATTTTCTATAGTATTTTCACAATGTAACACTATATGTTCTGCTGTACCTAGTTCTCCACATTCACAATATGCATTATCTTTTAAGTTAAATCTTTCCAAATATATTGGGTACGGTCCATGTCCTGTTAAAAAGTGTATTAAACCTTGTTTTGGATTAAAATAATTTGGAATGTTTTCTAATATTGGTATAAAATTGTATAAGCGTCTAGATTTTGTTGAATTTTCCCATTCATTTTGTCTTTTTCTATTTATTATTTCTTTTAATTCTCTTTTATTTCTTATATCTAATCCTATTATTTGTATTATTTTTTCATATTTTTGTTTTTTTTAGCCAATAATTACATGCTCTTTTTTGTGTTTCTAAATGCATTGGCATTACTCTAGTTAAAACTGTGAGTGCCTGTGTTACAGTTGTTCCAAATGCTCCCGTCATTCTTACAAGAAATCCTCTCTGAGCTCTATTTAATTTTTCTGCATTTTTTTTATTTATTAATCTATGTGCCCATACACTTGAACCGTACCCTACAATTGATGCACGTATTGTACTTAGGTATATTCTCATCTGTCGGAACGAAATTCTATATTCCTTTTGTGCTAGACTAGCAATGCTATGCATGATCTTTGTTGCCTTTTCACAGACACAATTCATGTGTTTTGTAAATAATTTTTGTTCGTCTATTATAATACCTAAATATCTTGTTTCCATTTTTCTTTTTATTGTTTTCCCTCTAATTTTTATAATTGGATCTCTTTCTAAATTTCCTTTTATTAAACTATATGTTGTTTTTGAATCTGATATTATTAATATATAATTTTGAAATGGATTAGATTATAGTCGGACATTATAATCGGATTAATATGGACAAACTATACGGGGATATGTTGAATTAGTTGTGTACATGACTTTCACCAACGGCCGGAAACCATAGTGGGGGACGAGGGTAGTTATAGAGGGTCAAAGTCGCGGTTTTTATTATTTTTTTTGTGATGCTCATGATCAAGATAGTGCACCAAAATTTGGGAATAATTAGGTGATGACGTAACTAAGTAAAATCTCCAGGGGCGGAACGCTGCTTGGGGTACAAAGGGGTGGTGGGCGGGTGTGAATATAAAAATATAAGGGGTTTTTTGCGACGTTCGTGATCGAGATAGTGCACCAAAATTGGAGAATAAGTAGACCATGACATATCTAAGTAAAATCCCCAGAGGCGGAAACCATAATGTGGGACGAGGGTAATTATAAGAGGCCAAAGTCGCGGTTTTTATTATTTTTTTTGTGACGCTAATGATCGAGATAGTGCACCAAAATTTGGGAATAAGTAGGTGATGACGTAACTAAGTAAAATCTCCAGGGGCGGAACGCTGCTTAGGGTACAAAGGGGTGGTGGGCAGGTGTGAATATAAAAATATAAGGGTTTTTTTTGTGACGTTCGTGATCGAGATAGTGCACCAAAATTTGGGAATAAGTAGATATTGACATAACTAAGTAAAATATCCAGGGGCGGAACGCTGCGTGGGGGACAAATGTTGTGCTGCGTCACAAAAAAAAAATAATAAAAACTGCGAGTTTGACCCCTTAAAACTACCCTCGTCCCCAACTCTGGTTTCCTCATCTGAAGATTTTGCTTAGTTGCGTCATGATCTACTTACTCCCAAATTTTGGTTCACTATCTCGATCACGAACGTCACAAAAAACCCTTATAATTTTTATATTCACCCCTGTCCCCACCCCTTTGTCGGTCATGCAGCGTTCCGCCCCTGAGCGCCCCTATCTCGATCATGAGCGTCACAAAAAAAATATAAAAACCGCGACTTTGACCTTACAACTACCCTCGTCCCCCACTCTGGTTTCCGCCCATTGAGGAAAGGCATGTACACAACTAATTCAACAAATCCCCCTATAGTTTTTCCATATTACTTTTTTTTTTTTTATAGCCTTTTTTCTATTCGAAATGTCGAATAAAGGCCTCTCCCATTTCTCGCCATTCATCTCTGTTGTGTGTGAGGCGTTTCCACATTGGTCCTGCGACTCTTCTGATGTCATCGCTCCAGCGCATTTGAGGTCTTCCTCTTGGTCTCTTCGCTTCGTACGGTCGCCAGTTTCCAACTTCCTTGCTCCATCTACCATTTTCGAGACGTTCGTTGTGTCCAGCCCATTTCCATTTTAATTTAGCCGCTTGTTCCACGGCATCCCTTACTTTTGTTTTGTTTCGGGTTGCTTCGTTTGTTTGCCGATCTATTAGTGAGATACCAAGCATCTGTCGTTCCATGGCTCTTTGAGTTTTTCTAATATTGTCCATGTTCATTTTTGTGAATGTCCAGGTTTGAGCTCCGTAAGTGAGAACGGGAAGGATACAAGAATCGAACACTTTGGTTCGAAGGTATTGTGGTATCTTTTTGTCTTTTAGTATATATGAGAGTTTTCCGAATGCAGCCCCCATCCCATTCTTACTCGTCTGCTTATTTCGGTAGTTTGATTTTCTTTGTTTACCTTGATATTCTGACCTAGATATATATATTCTTTTACATGTTCCACTTTTGTTCCTTGGATGGTTATCGTTGGTTGATCATCTTTGTTCGACATTAGCTTAGTTTTGCTCAAGTTCATTTTTAGTCCTTTTTTTAAGGATTCTCTATGAAGCTCATCGATCATCACCTTCAGTTCTTTCCAGCTATCGGCTATTAGTACCACGTCATCTGCATATCTTAGGTGGTTTAAATACTTTCCATTTATCGAGAGTCCCCTTGTTTCCCAATTTAATAATTTAAAGATGTCTTCAAGTGCGGCAGTAAATAGTTTTGGAGATATGGTGTCTCCCTGTCTTACTCCTCGGTTGATTTTGATTGGCCTAGTTTTCATGTCGTTATCCATCGTGACTACCATTTCAGCATGTTTGTATATATTATGTATTAATATCCTATATCTAGAATCGACTCTGCTATTGACCAGTGCTTCCTCAATAGCCCATAATTCTATGCTGTCAAAAGCTTTTTCGTAATCTATAAATGCTAAGCAAATTGGTAAGTTGTACTCGTTAACTTTTTCCATTAGGATCTTTAGTGTGTGAAGATGGTCGCATGTACTGAAGCCTTTTCTAAAACCGGCTTGTTCTGCTGGTTGATATACATCGAACTTTGTTGTCAATCTATTTGTAATTGTTTTTGTGAATGTTTTATAAAGTTGTGATAGTAGTGATATTGGACGATAATTTTTCAGATCTGTATTGTCACCTTTTTTGTGTATTAAGATTGTGTTAGCAGTATTCCATTCCTTTGGTATGTTTCCTTCAAATAGGCATTTATTGAAAAGTATTTTTAGGTATCTGATAACTTCTTCACCGCCGTCTTTCAGCATTTCTGCCAGAATTCCATCGTTACCCGGTGCTTTATTTCTTTTCATTTCTTTAACTGCATTTTCTATTTCTGCTTCGCTTATTTCGGGCATTAATTCAGAGTTTACGTTTGTTATTTGCCTTTTCAGATTTTGCTTTGAACAGTCGGGGGGATCGTTTTTTGAATGGTATAATTCAGTATAGAAGATTTCAATTATCTTCGATATCTGAGCTTTGCTTGTTTCTAGTTGGCCTTGTTGATTTTTTATAGCTATAATATTTTTCTTGCCTAATTTCGGTTTGGTATATTTCAGACTTCGATTTTTCTCTATCACTTCTTCTATATGGTCTTCTTGCTGTTTTCTAATGTCGTCTTTTATCTGTTTTCGTATGGCTCGGTTAAGTTCCTTGTATTCTGTGGTATTTCTTTTGTTTCGTGACAAGAGCTCTCTTCGTTGTTTCAGCATATTCTGCGATTCTGCACTTATTTTGGATTTTTTATTTTTATGACGGGTCGCTATTTCAGAGCTGGTATTCAATAGTTCTTTTGTTATAACTGAGTTAATTTTATTTATGCTGAGTTGTTCTAGATTCAGTGCTTGGGCGGTTTTTAATTTACTAGCATATTTTTCTTTATCGGCTTTTAGTTTTTCTGTATCTATTTGTGTCGTGTTCTTAAAGTTAGTTCTACGTTTGCTATACCCAATTCTTAGTTTAGCTCTAACCATTCTATGATCGCTTCCCAGAGAGACCGAATTTATTACTGTTACATCTTCTACGATATCTTTCTTGTTACACATGATGTAATCAATTTCGTTCCGTGTTTTTCCGTTTGGTGATAACCACGTCCACTTCCTTTGCGGTTTTTTCTTATAAAATGTGTTCATTGCAAAATATTTGTTGCTATGTAGGAAGTTCACAAGGGTTTCTCCTCTATCATTTCTAACACCATAGCCGAATTCACCAATATAGCTTTCAGTTTCTTCTAGTCGTTGTCCGATCTTAGCGTTGAAATCTCCTATTATTAGTGTATAGGTGCTGTGATAGCACGTGTTGGTTTCTATTATTTTCTCGTAGAACTCATCTATCTCTTCATCGGGATGTGTTGAAGTTGGGGCGTACACTTGAATAATTTTTAGGGTGATTTTTTCGTGTATATTCATCATAATCATTGCAATTCTTTCCGAGATTCCCACATATTGTTCTATTCTACTAGCATATTTCTTAGAAACCAGAAATCCTACGCCGTTTAGACTTTGCTCATCGTGCCCTTTGTAATACAAGATGTTCCCTGATTGCAATGTTATGCGCTCTTCTCCTTTCCTTTTTACCTCTGCCAGACCAATTATGTCCCAGTTCAGGTCCTTTATTTCTTCTTCTAGCTCATAGATTTTCTCATCTTTGTTTAATGACCTTACGTTGAGTGTTGCTATATTCAAATTTGTAGTTTTTAGCGATTTCTTGCTTCCCCCAGATTCCGTGAAGCTGTCCTTTTTTATAAAGGAGTGGGACTTGCCAACACTGTATGACTTACCCACCTGGGGACCTACTCCTATCGTTTTAGAATTCGCCATAGTTTTGGGGAGGTTATTAGCCTTAAAACACCGCGCTGGCCAGACGTGTTGGTGAGTGTTTAATCAGCCGTCCATTCTGGATCAGACGCTGTTCGTAGCCGCCCACTCTGGATCAGACGCTACAATTTGTGATCCTATACTATCCCTAAAATCAAGGGTTGCCAGCTCCGCCATCTTCGCCGTACCGAAAGTATTCTTCTTCGCCTTGGATGCCGTTCTGGACTTCATCCGTGACCCTGGACAAGGAACCCTTAGCAGGTGCTAGCTTCCCGGGTCAAGAAGCTCCTGGAATCTGCGGGGGGCAGGGATTGATTCACTTTCCCTGTTAGGACTATCCAATAGAATCCATAGGACTCCAAAAGAGTTCCTACCCGCTACCCGCCCATATTACTTATCACGAGCAAAATCCGCTTCTATCTCTCCGACTATTAATTAATACCAAAACAATACATCAAGCAAAATCGTTATTAACCTTTACGTTGTCACATTTAAAGAGATCTCAATTAGACTACCACTATAAAAATTGTAAAGTTGGTTATGAAACATTTTATTTTATTCAATTAATGCCCTTATATTCAAACAAAGATAGTCATATCTACGAAATAAAGGAATGTCTTTGTTGTAGCATGTAAAAAGCTTTCTAGTGAAGAGTTTCAAAAGTTCTATTTATGTCCATCATAAACTCTTAAACAACTGCCACAAGTTAATTTGCAAATGTGCTTTGTAAAGCTCTCTCGTTGTTTCGTTGTTTTCTTACACTTACTCAGATTATTCATATTATTTCTGAAAGCTGTTATGAATAGAGAATATTTTAAGGGTTCTTAGGTGGGTTGGTTTAATATATCATCGCTTGGGTAAGATTGCGATGTTTACTATTGTCACTATTCGTGCAAAATTTTTCTTTTGTGATATATTTTTCATAAAAATATAATAGTACATTCTTTTACGGTAAAATATTGCAAAACCTCTAAATTTTAAAGAACCGCTTGGATTGACATGAAATTTGGCAAACACATAGCTAACAAGTCAAAGAAAAAAATTGATATTGTGCCGATATGTTTCCCCGCGGGTTGTCCCGGGGGTTGTTTTCACCCCCTCTTGGGGGTGAAAAAAATATTCGTCCAAAGTAAGTCCGGAAATGGATAAACTGACTAATTTTAAGTAACTTTTGCTCTATAGAGTTTTTTCACTAAGTCAATACTTTTCGAGTTATTTGCCAGTGAATTTGTTCATTTTTTCAACAAAATAACCACGCTTTTAGACGGTTTTTCACAAATAACTCAAATAGTAAGTATTTTGTCGAAAAAACATTCTTAGCAAAAATATAGCCTGTAAAAAATTTAAAAAAATGGTGTATACATTACGTCTGCATACCTAGTAGAAGCAGAGTTATAGCTAATTAAAAATAGGTTCATATTCGACAAATTCCAAATGGAATACTTTAACGTGATATAACCAAAAATGAAGCACGTTTCGGGGAAAACTCATGACAACTTATTTAAAGTATTTAAAAAAACCTTAATTTTTGTGTTATAAAAAAAATTCTAGCATCAAAAGTAAACAAATTACGCTCAATATAAAGTTAGTCCCTTTTTTTTTTGGTAAAAAAATCAGAAAAATCACCCCCTAATTAGTATCTCAAATGACTTAATCGTTACGACTTCACAAGTTTCTTGACTCGTGTATGTATTGTTTATATGATCTGTAAGTTTCATCGGTTCAAAGTCCTTATTTTTGAAAGGGCTGTAGTTACAAGGGTTGAACGAGTCACTGATCACGAATGTATGCAAATTTAGAAACACGAAATCTTAATCAATTTTTGTCTAACAGAAAAACAAAAAAATACATGATATTTCAGTAAAGCAATGCTGACTTTTTTTGTTTTTCGAGATTTTTGGTAACTCTGACAATTTTTAAGTTATTTTCAAAAAAAATCATATTTTTCAAAATAAATTTTTTTTAAAATTTTACTTTAAAACCAATTTTTTTCAAAAATAAGCACTTTGTATCGATGAAACTTACAGAAACACAAATCAAATAATTTTTGGAGCGGTAACGATTAATTTCATTTAAGTTGCTATTTAGGCGGTGGTCTTCCCGATTTTTTTTTTGCCAAAACAAAAGTGACCATCTTTATTTTGAGCGTAACTTGCTTAAATTTAATGCTAGAAACTTTTTATAAAAACAGAAATAAAGCACTTTTTAAACACTTTAAAAAA
The DNA here is from genome assembly GCF_917563875.1 of Diabrotica virgifera virgifera. Lineage (NCBI taxonomy): Eukaryota > Metazoa > Arthropoda > Insecta > Coleoptera > Chrysomelidae > Diabrotica > Diabrotica virgifera. The sequence goes on from NC_065448.1 coordinate 74,388,534, forward strand.
GTTATAATGGGTTTTCCCCAAAGAGTGCTTAATTTTTTGGATATTTCACGAAGTATGACTTTCCGCACTTGTTAGGAAAATAACTATTTTCCTCATACATAACATCTCTCACACACTTTCTATATTCACCGGGGACTCCTTCCTTATTAAGTGCCCGTCAGTCAATCTTTCGAGGACATAATATGCTGTCTCAAGATCAATGAATACCATACGTGTGGGTTTCTTTATTACTATATTTTACCATCGTGGAACATATATATAAATTTAATGTTAAATTTGAATATTTCTTCCCCAAAAGTGTATAAGAAAATTCATGGAATTACCTGAAAGTAGTCCTAATTATATTTTGGAATTTTGACTGAGCTAATTAACTCAAATCGGCCTATTTTAACCCCAATAATCTCGAGTTACCAGTTTGTCCCATTCTTTAGTGAACACCTTAAATAATTTAGTTAATTTTGTATTTTCTGCGGTGCTTAAATATTTAAAATCAATCATCCTAAAACTTCAACCGTGTAGTTTTGTTCATTGTCGGAAAACATTATAGTCCAGGGCGCATCTGTTTTGAGATGGACGTTGAGAGATGACTCAAATTTTTTTGCAGAAATTGCTTGAAAATAACTCAAATAATAATATTTGAGTTATCCTCCCACTCAAAATCGTTCGGAACATTGTTTAAATAATCAAAATATCAAAATATGAAGGAAAAATTCGATTTTTTTATTGGTTTTTGATTATAACTTTAAAACTATTCATTTCTAAGAAAAGTTGTACTGACATAAAAGTTGCGTAATTATATTTCCTACAATATAGAATTGGTTAAAAATTTAAAAAGTAGTCACCCTTGTTGCAATATAGCAATAATTGTGAAAAAAACCATACAAAAACAAGTATCCGCATTTGACGGTTTTTAACCATTTCTGCTACACTTAGGACCTTCATATTTTACCCAGAAAAACTTTATGATATAGTAAAGCAACACCGTAAATTTCATTAAGATCGGTTTAATAGATTTTGCAAAATAAATTTTGCAATCCAGTTTTCGTAAAAGAAATTCATTTTTTTAAAATGTTGCAGGATTGAAAATAAAGCAGATATCAAGTTGAATTTTTTTTTGCTTATAGAAGTGTACTGTATCTTTCATTTGCAATTTGCAAAATTAAAATCGGTTAATTACCACGGCGTCAGGAAATTTTTTAAATAAACATTTATTTTTGGTGCTACGCGCAGGACAGTGGTGTTCGATTCACACAAGTTGATTTCCACCAAAATTTCTTCCAATCTTTATCTAATATATTATTTTCTTACTCTATATTTTGTTGCATTTTAATATTTTTTAATTCCACAAAAATCAAACTAAATTTATTATTGTTTGTGAAATATTGTTTAAACAATTGCATATGTTTAAAAATAATAAACTTTTATTTTCTAAGTTAAAATATATGAACAAAGAAAGTTTTTGCTAAAAAAAGTGTTATTTTAAAGGATAGAGCATGTGTTTTTATTTTGAAATAAACAAATTTATTTATTTATATCGAAATGTAATAAAAATTAAAATGTATTATCAAAGGTCATTGGAATGCCCAATCAGAGCAAACTATCCGCTGTCCTGCGCGTAGCACCAATAATTAAAGTTTATTTAAAAAAATTCCTGACGCCGTGGCAATTAATCTATTTTAATTTTGCAAATTGCAAATAAAAGGTGCAGTACACTTTTATACGCAAAAAAATTTCAACTTGCTCTCTGCTTTTTTTTCAGTCCTGTAACATTTTGAAAAAATGATTTTTTTTTGCGAAAGCTGGATTGCAAAATTAATTTTGCAAAATCTATTGAACCCATCTTAATGAAATTCACAGTATTGTTTTACTGTATCATAAAGTTTTTCTGGGTGAAATATGAAGGTCCTAAGTGTAGCATAAATGGTTGAAAAACGTAAAATACGAATACTTGTTTTTGTATGGTTTTTTCGCAATTATTGCTATTTTGCAACAAGGGTGACTATTTTTAAAAATTTTAACCAATTCTATCTTGTAGGAAATTTAATTGTGCAACTTTTATGTCAGTACAACTTTTCTCGGAAATGAATACTTTTAAAGTTATAATCAAAAAACGAAGAAAAAATCGAATTTTTCCTTCATTTTTTGACATTTTGATTATTTAAATAATGTTCCGGACCTTTTTGAGAGGGAGGATAACTCAAATATTATTATTTGAATTATTTTCAAGCAATTTCTGCAAAAAAATTTGAGTCACCTCTCAACGTCCAAATGTACTATTTTTACAGATGCGCCCTGGTCTACTAACCAATTTAGCCGTGAAATTAGTAGGTGTTATTCAAATGAAATACACATCATATATTATATTAAATACTATATCACATAATATATTAAAAGCTTATGAATTTTAGAAATCATGAATCAAAAATATCGACATATTAATTTCTTTAAACAGTATGGAACCTCTAGTTTCCTTGCAATGTAGGGTTAAAACTTAGTATCTTCCTTAATGTCTCTTACGTAGGAAATGTCGTGCTCATTTGGCTACTAATTACCAATTATTATATCTTCGTGTGTAATCTCCCGCTTCGAAATAGCCGTTCAGAGAGATAATATAAAAGTTTAACAAACTATTGTCTCATATAAGGTTACCATAACATATTTAATATGTATATTTGTTTTAATAACATGCAGATTATTGTAATATATAAGACAATATAAAATCGTAAGTAATTAGAGTAGGCAATAAAAATTCCTTCCAGAAATAAAAGTATAAGCAGTACATATTCCTTCCAGCAGTATAAAAATAAAATACATAACCTTTTTTGAGTTTGAGGTTATTTGAGTTCATCAGAATCAAAACCTGCTAAAGCCAAAATTTTTCGTTTTGCTAAATTCAAACTAAAAGTACAAATTTCTGAAAATGTAAGGGGCATGCAGAAAAATGACAAATTAGTCTGCCATTTTAGGATATTTATTGATGCCCCTTTGATTCAGAAATGCCGGATACTTTTTGGAAAATTTACATTTTTAATATTTTTTAGCCTCCTGACAAAATTTCAAAACATGGATCTAGCAGGCTTTGATTCTATAGGCCTCATTTTTAAAAATAAATTGGAAGTAAATGTGAAACTTTAAAAAATATTAGGCTTCTGGATACCTTGATGACAAGCCGATAGAAGAGTTTAACAAAAATGTAATACATCTCAAAAGTAAAGTAATTTAAGGTTACACCTGGATTATTTTCTGCCTGAACAGTTTTTAGTATTGATTAGCATGTGGCCTTCCCTTAGAGAATTGGTGTTTGCAGTAAACCTAAACTAAACTAATAGCCTTCACTAATAAGAGAAGGCTTGCTGGAATGAGTGAGGGAGAGGAACTAGAAGGAACCAATGAGGTATCTAGGGCTAAACCTGGGTACTTGCCCCTTTGGATACTCCCAAACTCAATTGGGCACTTATTTTAACAATATAGCCAATAAGGCTACGAGAAACTTCGGGAACTGTAGACGAGTTATTGATAAAGCCTGGGGGTTGAGACCATATGTTGGAAATATATGGTCTTCCCTTCGAGAATTGGTGTTTGAAGTAAACCTAAACTAAACTAATAGCCTTCACTAATAAGAGAAGGCTTGCTGGAATGAGTGAGGGAGAGGAATTAGAAAGATCCAATGAGGTAAGTATCTAGGGCTAACCCTGGGTACGTGCCGCTTTGGATACTCCCAAAACTTAATTGGGCACTTATTTTAACAATATAGCCAATAAGGCTACGAGAAACTTCGGGAACTGTAGACGAGTTATTGATAAAGCCTGGGGGGTTGAGACCATATGTTGGAAATACACATCAGTGATACGACCAACAGTTACTTATGGTTCAGTAATTTGATGGGAAAAGACCGCTTTACCATCTTGAGCAACCTCTCTCATCACCTATTCAAAGAAAGCGCTTCTAAATATTATAATATACTTGAATAGTACAGGAACGATTTATACAGATAGCCAAGCGGCTATTCTGGCAGTAAAAATCCCCGCACAACAAATCTAAACTGGTGAGGAACTGCAAAGATCTTAATGATTATTATTTAGTTTGGTTATAACATTGTAAACGTTATAGTGCAGTCACTGAAGTTGGTTATGAGCTATTACGTCCGATTTCGTTGAACCTTCATCGATATTTATTAAAATTGGTGAGTGGTTAGAGTTAGAGGATACCTCAAGGAACAAGGTGACATAGTGCCAACTTGCGCGTTTTGCATTTTAGGGATGAAATCCACCCCTTTTTTTAAAATAATTTTTTATATGTCTGAAAGTGCAGTCACTGAAGGTTTTTACCTCCGATTTCGTTAAACCTATAGATCTGGATCCCGCGTACCAAAAAAAGTTGATTAATAACAAGCTGAAAATTTGTTAATAGCTTAACGGTGTCTACTCGGACAAACTTTGATGCATGGGAACACTGGAACAGGGGAAGTTTTAATTGTGGAACAGGTTAAAAATTTGGAACGTCAGACTACGAAAACGTTCCATGTATTTTGTCTGACAGAACTTCCAATTGATTTGTTACCATTTCATTAAACTCTCATACAAAAATTAGACTGGTGTTTGTCGCCAACTGGGCACTTTAATGAGCGAAACATGAAGAACATGTCAAATGACAGGAATCATGTTAGTTAGTAATAGCAGTCTGATTTTTGCATGAGAGTTTAATGAAAGGGTAACAAATCAATTGGATGTTCTGGCCTACAAAATACATGGGACGTTTTCGTAATCTGTTCCACAATTAAAACTTGCCCTGTTCCAGTGTTCCCGTACATAAAAGTTTGTCCGACTAGACACCGTTAAGCTATTAACAAATTTTCAGCTTGCTATTAATCAACTTTTTTTTGGTACGCGGGATACAGGCCTACTACATCGATTTTCATGAAAGTTAGTGAGTAGTTAGAGGATACCTTAAGAAACAAAAGTTATATGGTGCTAACTTGCGCTTTTTGCCTTTTAGGGGTAAAATTCACCCTAATTTTTATTATTTTTTTATATTTCCGAAAGTGCAATCGCTGAAGATTTTCACTTCCGATTTCGTTGAACCTCCATCGATTTTCATGAAAATTGGTGACTGGTTAGGGGATACCTGAAGAAACAAAAGTGTTATGGTGCCAACGTGCGCTTTCTGCATAGGGGTAAAATCCACCCTTTTTTAAAATTATTTTTTATATTTCGGAAAGTGCAGTCACTGAAGTTTTCTACCTCCGATTTCGATGAACCTCCATAAATTTTCATGAAAATTGCTGAGTGGTTAGAGGATACCTCAAGATAGAAAGGTGATATGATTCCAACTTGCTTTTTTTGCATTTTAGGCGTGAAATCCACCCTTTTTTTAATTATTTTTTATATTTCTGAAAGTACAGTCACTGAAGATTTTTACCTCCGATTTAGTTAAACCTCCATAGATTTTCGTGAAAATTGGTGACTGGTTAGAGAATACCTCAAGAAGCAAAAGTGATATGATGCCAGCTTGCGCTTCTTGCACTTTTGGGTTAAAATCCACCATTTTTTAATGGAAAAATTGCTGATTTCAGCGTTATGCAGATTTCAGCGTTCTGTCGGAAGTAATATCGTTTAATTGAATAAAAGAAATGTTTTGTAACATTTATGTGCATGATTTATAATTTTAATTAATTTTTCAGCCCTTTTAGCAACCACCCCTGTAATCTAAAATCATGAAAAAAACATTTTTGATTGAATATTTTCGTGGGCAAACTAATAAAATTTCACGTAATATTATTGTTGTTGCAATTAATGTTTGGCAAGAATCCACAATAACTACCAAATAAAAACAGTTAGGTATGTTTAATACTTGGGAATACAGGGTGTGAATATTGCTATGAAATTAACAAAAACAAAACGTTAGCTTTTAAAACTACTTCGTATATCATTGCAAAACCTTATATTTTAAGAAAGCAAATATTGAGAAGAATCCAAAAATGTAAAAATATACCAGTAAAAAAAGATAAATTTGTTTCAACCTTTCAATATGGGTTGACCCTGTATATAAATATTTTAAAAATATGATCCTATCTATGCCCCAATCTCATCTAAATATTTTTTTTCGTATCTGTTACTACAAACGAGTAATTTGACTTCTCCGCACCCTTTATACATACAAAATCTCAGCTACAAAATTTTTTCCAAAAAATGTTATTAGTTTTTTTAGAATAACTCCGTTAATTTTAACGATATTAGGTTTATCCGACAACCATTTCAAGGATAATTGCAAGGGCTATAACATCATATTAGACTTTATCTTCTAAATCCATTATTTTTGTAAAGACAAAAGGTTAAAGGGCCCCGGTTACATGGTACTCACAGTAAAATTTAGGCTTAAACGTTGGTATCTCGATTACTTTTTATCATACAAAAATTTAAAGATAAGTTAAAGCTTTAACAAACGAAAAAGTAAAGTTTAGTTCTGTATCATTTCTTACGTTTATCGAGTATTTTTGGAGTTATTTATTATAAAAAGAAAATGAAATTTACAAAAATTTGAAAAATTCTGATTTCTTTAAATCATAAGTTTTTTCAAAAATATGCATTCTAAACCAGTCAAAATTTTTGAAGTCATTACACATGTTAAAATGAAGAAAGTTTTGTAAGGATTACTACAAATTTTTTTTCATTTTTTCCTAAAAAATTCGAAATGGTCCTGTTATTTTCATCATAACTTGCTTAATCTTATTGATATCGACTTCTTCTATAGCTTTTTTGATAGGTATTTCTAGGTACTTTGAAATATGTTTAGTAGCTATATTTAATACAATGCATCGTTGTCCTGTTGTTTAAGCTTGAATATACTTAGACTTAGATTTGAGTACTCGCCGAAAAAAATATACATACATTCAATTACCTATAAATCACTTTGTATATACATATATACTAAAATGTTTTTATAATAACGTGTCAATTTGATTTTTTATTAGCTTCAATTTTGGTAATGACAACTTTTCTAAAAAAACTTACTGTTTTTGAGTTATTTACAAAAAACCGTGTTAAAACATGCATTTTTTTTCACGAAAAATCAAAATCTTTGATCTTTAATAACTTAAAAACTATTGATTTATTTGAATAACTTTAAATAACAAATTTTACTTAGAATTGGACCCTCTATCGATTCCTGGAGGTATTTTTAATAAAATAATTTCCACCCCTGAAAAGGGAGGGCATCCCCCCTCCGAGTAAAAGCGCAAATTGGCATCATGTCACCTTTGTTTCTTGAGGTATCTTCTAACTACTCACCAATTTTCATAAAGATCGATGGAGGTTCAACGAAATCGGAGGTGAAAACCTTCAGTGGCTGCACTATTAAGAATGAAAGTTAATAATGTTCATTCTCTCGCATTTCTGAGATAAAAAAAATTATTTTTTAAAAATCGTCCCTGACGTGCAATAACTATTAGTCTGGTCATGAAGGGGTGCATTGCAATGGAAGAATAGATGTGTTGGAAAATCGAGAGAAACCTTTGTAGGCCCTGAACCATTCTGTGGTATCATGAAAGATGCTACAAAAAACGAGTCAGAAATCATCGAAAGAAATGGAGGGCAGCTTCATGGGCAAATCCAGACTAAGAATATAATCAATAGGGAGCGGATTTTATGCTAAATGCATATTGCATGCATATTTCGCATATTTGAGAACTTTACTACAGTTTGCATATTTTTGAAAAAACATGTGTATTGCGTGCCTATTTAAAAACATTTAAGTCCAAAAAAAATTTAGAATTTTTTAATTCGACACAAAATATTTCCCCGTACGTACAGTCTGTCGTATCTACACACACCGGCAAAATTAGCCGAACACCTTAAAATGGGACATGTTTGGTGTCTCGAATTTTCTAAACCTGTTGTCCGATTTGAGTGATTCTTTTAGTATGTTATAACCTTATTAGTGAAGAATATCGGTGTAATAATATTGTTGCTAGACAGGTATTGTAAATGTCATTTTATACCGGGTGTTACAATCATACTGTGTTTGTTTCTTAAAATTCGGAACACCCTGTGGAATATTCTAGCATATGTAAAATATTAAAATTAATACTCGATTGTAGACTTAGGCTTTCTTAACATTTTCTTTCTTGATTCATTGGCTTATGTTGGAAAATAAAAAAGTTATATGCTTTAACAACTAGCCATGTTTTTTTTATCAATAAATCCTCATAGTAGGGGAGGAAAGTATGCTAAATTTGCAGTTACTCGAGCGTTATGGGGACCTATTGGATTGTGTAAGAGTAGGTCCTAATACCAAAAAAAGTTAATTTAAGTTTTCCATAAAGTGTGGAACCAACCAATCGTTTTTTCCGATTATAGTGACATCTATCCATAATTGGAAAAAATGTTGCGAATAAAAGTTGCTTATTTTTACGTCAAGGATCCAAATCCGCAATAATAATTGGGGGCTGCTATTTAAAATTTTAACCCTACCTCTTTGGGGGTCTTGTGTGGTGCCATTCGGTAGATTTTTGAAAAATATTGAATAGGTGTATTTTGTAGTTTTACGATCTGATGTTCATTTCGCGAAATATCGCAGGGTTCGTATTTAAAATTTTTAATTTACCCCCCACCCCTCTCCATGGGGTGTCACGAGCCCCACGGAGGTGGGGTGGGGGATTTAATTTAAAATCTTAAATAGGAGCCCCCAATTTGTATTGCAGATTTGGATTCTTTACGTAAAAATAAGCAACTTTTATTCGACACATTTTTTCGAATTATGGATAGATAGCGCTATAGTCGGAGAAAAATGATTGTTTCAAATGGAAAATTAAATTAAAAAAAGAAAAGTCCCCCATTTTATGGAAAACTCCACTTAACTTTTTTCTGATTTTAGCACATACTCTTCACAATCCAATAGGTCCCCATAACGCTCGAGTAACTGCAAATTTAGTATACTTTCCTCCCCTACTATGAGGATTTATTGACGAAAAACATGGATAGTTGTTAATGCACATAACTTTTTAATTCTCTCACATAAGTAAATCACTCAAAAAGAAAAATGTTAAGAAAGCCTCAGTCTACAACCGACTATTAATTTTGATATTCTACATTTGCTAGAATATTCCACAGGGTGTTCCAAACTTTAAGAAAAAAACACAGTATGATTGGTACACCCGGTATAAAATGGTATTTACCTGTCTAGCAACAACATTATTATTAGGATATTCTTAAATAATAAGGCTATAACATACTAAAAGAATCACTCAAATCGGACCAGTGGTTTAGGAAATTCGAGACATCAAACGTGTTCCATTTTTAAGGTGTTCTGCTAATTTTGCCGGTGTGTGTATTAATTCGAGAACTACCTGAAGAGAGACGGCTCATTCACTGCCTTTTCATTTTTTCCTAGAAAATACCCGATCTTTACACAAAGTACTTATAGTACGTCGCGCCGTTATAAAATGATTTGTAGGATGTTAAATTGATGAAGGATGGTTTACCGGGAAATCCGAATTTTATTTACTTTTATTATATTTAGTAGGTACCTATAATTCTGGTGATTCTTTTAAATACCCTATTGTTAAGAGAATTTACACCTTTAACCATAGTTTTACGATTTTCTAATGGAAATTGAAATGTTCATGCTTTAGATCATTTCCCGTAAATCAGTAATAGTATATTACTTTATGAGGCGGAGAAGCATGACTTTTCTTGACGCGCCCGATATTACGCGCCGAACGAAGTGAGGCGCGTAATAGAGGGCAAGTCAAGAAAAGTCGCTTCTTTGCCGAATAAAGTATACTATTTTTTCTTCAAACGTAGCAATTTTCAACCATAAATAGTACAATTCATACGCTATTTTTACTCGAAATTAACTGTGACAACTATCAAAGTCGTCTAGATGTTAGAAATTAAAATAATTAAGTATTTAAACGATGCAAGCGCATACACGGGTCACTCTTTACGACGAACTTCAGCAACACTTTTAATTGATGGAGGCGGAAATCTAGAATGCCTCAAACGACATGGGGGCTGGAAATCAAGCACGGTTGCCGAAGGATATATAGAGGATTCAATAAGAAATGAGAACGATAATGCTCAAAAAATTTTAAACCCTCATGATTCGCCAACATCGGGAATGCTTGCTGAAAGTTGTGCTCGACCATCAGTATCATCAACAATTACCAATGCGTATCAAGAGTCGGGAACATTTTTGCACGGTTTCAATTTTGAAAATGCGTCATTAACTAATTGTACTTTTAATATTACTATAAATAAAAATGATGTTTAATTGTTGTTAATGACATTTGTATTGTTGCTTTGTGACATGTTTCATATTGTTGCCATGACAACATTTTTCCCTCCGCCGTAAAGAAACGGGAAAAAAACTGCTGCCGGCGGAGACATCAAACTTTGACAGGATCAAGTTAGATAAGTAATGTCATCATTATTTGACGTTTGAAGAAAAAATTAGTTACCTTTAGTCGGTCAGTGGGAATGTTTAGTTTTTGTTTAATACTTCTGTTTGAAAATATTTCAATATGCCGAAAGAATCTAGCCTGGTTTATTCCTGGATCAGAACCTATCCCGAGCTTCATTACAGCAATGGAAACTTATTCTGCAAAGCATGTAGTAAAATGGTGAGTTCTAAGATTGCTTTCTTCCTCTTTTTTCTTTAATAAATGGCTAATATTTGGCTGCTTCCTCATTAAAGTTTACTTACTTACTTACTTAGTCCTAAGCCTTTCTACCTTTAGGTGTAAGGCTGGTGGATTTGAATCTGGCATTACAGTCTCCATGTTTTCCGATCTTGTGTTAGGTTAGGATTCTACACACGTGCCAAAACCATCTAAGTTGTCCATCTACTATTTTTTCATTGATTGGTTCTAGTTTTAGGTTTTGTCTGATTGTTTCGTTTTGTATTTTGTCTGCACTCTTCAGAACAAAAATCCCAGTATCACTGAGAATAGCAGTGGACTCAACACGCATCCCTATAATTTGACGCATTGAATTGTAGTAAATTTTCTGGATTCGTCGTTATTGGTTGTTACTGTATTTGTATTATTTTTGTACATATCCTTTATTACTTCCATGTTGTGCCTGTCGACTCCCCCGTCTTTTAGTTTCTTCCATACGTCCTTTCTTCGGATTCTGTTAAACGCCTTTTCCATATCGATGAAGCATGTATGTATCTCTCAATTCTTATTGATTACCTTCACACTTACATGTCTTATTATGAATATTATAGGTCTTGCGTGCTTCTGCACTTCCTGAATCCACACTGTGTGTCTTCTCACTGTGAATAAATTGCATATGTAAAAAATAATGTTTTTATTTCAAAGATAACATACGATTGCCGCCCCCCCTATAAAAGAACCCGTTAGAATAGAATAGAACAGAAAATTTGTGGTTTCTCGAAATGCGCATTTTTTGAATTTTTGTGCATATCTTGCGCATATTTCGTAATTTGTTACTGCATATATATGCGCATATTTCATCAAAATTGATCGCATATAAATCCGCTCCCTAATAATCAATAATAGTGATAAAAAACTCTCGGACAATTTAGTGAACCTCAATAAACGAGAGAAAACAATCACTGAAATGGCACTGGACATTGTCGCTTAAGAACACACCTATACAAACTTAAAAACCTTAAACACACAGAATAGCTTAAAAACTAGACTCGTTGATGAATAGTACATATTTCTATTATTTCTGCTGATTTCGATAATTCAGGCAAACTTAATGGAGACTTTCTTCAGAGGTGTCTTGACTTCATAAAGCCTACGACGTAGATCTGTTACCAAAGTTACGATTCTTGTCGCTTAAAAAAACTTCTTTCTGTTCAATGGTTTTACAAAAGTATAGAATCGCACTTTTTTTCCTAAAGTTGTACGCTTGCTTTATGGTAGGGGAGCTCAAGCGGGGATTTTTGCAGTTACTCGAGCGCGTCAGATTAGCATATGGGGAGAAACTTGGTACCCTGCAGATGTAAAACCTCTACCATATATTGGCTCTTAACACAGGAGAGTTCGTTAAGGGGGGCCCGAAAAAAAAATTTATCCTTAAAAAAACTCGAAATTGTCAGATTAAGGTAAGGTAAGTTCTCTCTCTCCTGTCGTTTTCCCATTACTGAGGATCGTGATTTCTTCCAATATTCCTAACAATGTTTCTCCATTGGTCTCTATCTTCAGCTGCTCTAAGAGCTTCGCAGAATGAGTTTCCAGCTGAATGCTTTATTTGGTCAGACCATCTAGTTGGTGATCGTCCTCTTGATCTTCTCCCCGGAACGTTTCCAGAAACAATTAATATCTCCAAACTATCGTCACCTCTGCGAACCACGTGACCGAAGAATTGCAGAATTCGTTGTGGACAGCCTTTTTTTAATATTGAGTTGGTTTAGAATGGAAACGTTTGTCCTATGAGCTGTCCAAGGTATGCGTAGCATTCTTCTCCAGCACCACATCTCAAAGGCATCAATTTTTTGGCGCTCGCATGCGCGAAGAGTCCAAGTCTCTGCTCCGTATAGAAATATTGAGAATACAAGGGCATTCACCAGTCTCATCTTGATATTTTCAGAGAGAGATCTGTCTTTCCAAAGTTTAGTTAGGCGACTCATCTCATTTTTTGCCATACCAATACGTCTCCGAACTTCTGCTTCACAGTCACTATCGTTAGTTATACTAGACCCGAGATAGACAAAGGTGTTTACTATCTGGTATTCCTGTAATACGTTAGTCAGTTGAATAGTGTCAAATCTGTCGACCACCATTATTTTTGTCTTAGCTTTATTGATTTTCAGACCAACTTTATTGCTTTCGTACTCAACTTTTCGCAGAAGATCAAACATTTCTTGCTCATTTGCTGCTATAAGTGTAGTGTCATCAGCAAATCTCAAATTGGAGATTTTTCTACCAGCTACTGTTACTCCACCGGCCCATCCTTCTAAAACCATCCTCATGACATGTTCACCATAAATGTTAAATAAGTCAGGTGACAACACGCATCCTTGTCTAACACCTCTCTCGGTCTTGAATTGGTTTGAGAACTTCTGATCTAGTCGTACTGTCGCTATATTAGACTGGTACAGATTTTTAATAAGTGTCACCAGGTGCATTGGTGCGCCCATTTCTATTAAAATTGACCACAGATTTATCCAGCTTACACAATCAAATGCCTTTTGGTAGTCAACGAAGCATATAATCATAGGTACTTGAAATTCTCTAGACTTTTCAATGAGTTGTCTCAGGTTCAGGATTTGTTCCCTTGTACCTTTACCCTTTACAAACCCCGCTTGTTCCTGAGGTATTTGGTAATGTAGATAGGTTTTTAATCTGTTTTTGATGATATGCAACAAGATTTTACTAGCATGTGTTATTAGTGACAGTGTGCGGTAGTTTTCACATCTGGTAGTAGTTCCTTTTTTGTGTAGTGGGATATAAATTGAGGTACACCAATCAGATGGTCATTTACCTGAATTCCAAACAGCGACACAGATAGAATGGATGATATGTAATCCTTTGTCACCTAGTAACTGTAGTATTTCACATGGTATTGAATCAATGCCTGGGGATTTATTTCTCTTTAGTGATTTAATTGCATCTTTGACTTCAGCGAGTAAGACAGTAGGTTCTCTAGGGTAGTCAGAAGGCCACTGATTTTCTGCTGATACCTCGTTATTTTTATATAGCTCGCCACAGTAGTTTCGCCATGTTTCCAATATTTCATCAGTATCGGTCTTTAAATTACCTTCCTTATCTATAACAGACCACGTTTGAGGTGGTACTTACCACCACTGGTTTACAGACCACTTAAGGTAAGTTAAGTACATATAAAAGAGTGTATATTTCAAAAATATGACGATTTGAGCCGGGCGTAAGGAAATGGGTGAGTCCCAAAGTTTCACAAGAAAAAAGCGAATATTTCGCGAAATGAATGACACATCGAAAAACTAAAAAAATATATGCTAAATATTTTTTAAAAATCTATCGAATGATACCAAACACGACTTCCCACGGAGAGGGGTGGGGGGTAAATTTAATATTTTAAATACGAATCCCGCGATATTTCGCGAAATGAACATCAGATCGAAAAACTGTAAAATACACTTATTCAATATTTTTGAAAAATCTATCGAATGGCACCAAACCCGACCCCCTCACGGCGGTGGTGTGGAGGGTTACTTTAAAATCTTAAATAGTAGCCCCCATTTTTATTGCAGATTTGGATTCCTTACGTAAAAATAAGTAACTTTTATTCGAGACATTTTTTCGAATTATGGATAGATGGCGCTATAATCTAAAAAAACGATTGTTGGAAATGGAAAATTAAATTAAAAATGGAAAGTCCCCACTAAAATGGAAAACTTTACTTAACTTTTTTGGGTTTTAGGACCTACTCTTTACAACCCAATAGGTCCCCATAACGCTCGAGTGACTGCACATTTAGCATACTTTGCTCCCCTACTATTAAGTTGAGTTACCGGAAACATTGTCATTTTTTTTATTTTGATAGATATTATGACTCGTTTGTTATGACAGATATTATCAATCCTGCGTTGCAAGATCTATCTGCTCCATGTTAATTTCTTGGATTTCCAATCCTGTATATTTCTATACTTTGTTCTTTTCTCATATTTACATTTTCATATAATCTTCGTAACTACAGTATAAAATATTTAAAAACACTTTATTAAAACTAAATGTTTTATGATGTCTATTAATAATACAATACAGAAGGAAACTCTGTTGAGAAATTTTGAGTAGAATAGATTTTTAAAGCGCTCCAGCTACGTCGACTGCTTATAAAAGAGACGTTTAGAAAAGCCGCCATTATATCTGATTTTTCTCTAACGGCGTACTTTAGAGGGATGCTACTTAACCTAAACTGTGACCAACCTTCTTCAACCATTTAGCGGCAATAAATCTTCAGTTTTCAGTCGTAACCCCTTTTTATGTGCTATTATTTTCAAGCGCGTCTTTATTGTGACTACGGATATTTTCGTGTTATATTCCATTTTTGAATATGTCTTTTCTGGATAAAATTTCTCGGGATCATTTTCGTAAACCCCTTTTATACAAGCACTAAAACACCCGAAGTGTTGCTTTCTAAAACCACAACGTAGCAAAAATATCTACTTACTCAGAGCTTATTAAAAGATATTCATCTCCAAAAAAACACCTAGTACAAACACGTTAGTGTATCAGCATATTATAAGAAAGCGTCCTATTTATAGGACAATCAATCTTTATTTCTTCAGCACTTTCTTATCTTTCAATGGGTTACTATTGTTGAGTAAGGTTTATTATAACCAATATTATAGTAATTTAAAGTTTATTTTATTGTCCTATAAATAGGTCACTCGTACTTATAGGCTATTGATTATGTATTTTAGAAAGGAACTACAACATATAGTCAATGGACCTCTAAATATGAAAAACCCGCGGAGTGCTACTGTTTAAACAGGTGCGTTTTTGAGAAAGGGTTGAATTAGTCCCTACGCACAGGGCGAATTAGGGTGAGTTCTATGCACTTTTGGTAAACATACGTCTACAGGAAAATTGTTCCAGGTTAAATTTACTATCGAAGCATCACATTTTATTGTTAAAAATATTTTTTTTTACAAAACTATATTTTCAAAAGAAAAGCAAGGAAAAAACACGAAAGATAGCAACTTTGTTTTTTGCCCCATAACTTTTTTACACGGGGATATAGGTATAGGCATTGCTCCACAGAAAAAAACGTCCATCCTTCCTCTTTAAAATGACGTTTGGTAAAAGTCTCTTTGATTTATAGTTTTCAAACTATGATATTTCAAAGTTTGCCACTCACAGCGATTTTGGCCCATTTTTCTTGTTACTTTTCAAACATTGTTCTGTAACTTTTTGTACGTAGCTTTAGGTATATGCAATTTAACATTTAATAGGAAGAAAAGTAAATTATCTTTAAAATGGTATATTGTAGAAGGTTGTATGAGTATTTTTAAGCAAGATACGGTTGTTCAACATTTTATACTTTTAATGATTTTTGATATACTTTACGATTATTTTTGAATTTCTCATTATAACTTTTTTATTGTATATTTAGGTACATACATTGTACATACATAGACTAGAACCCACGATGGAGTCATCAGATATGAAATTTTATTAATAGTGTACGAGGTATGTTAAAAAATATGAATTTCGCTCAAGAGTAAAGTACCTTTATATTTCACAATATCGAAAAGTGTTATTAAGAAAAGTTATTTGGAATTAAAAATTATGTTATAATATGCAATTATATTCTTCTAATTGAAAAAAATTTAAAAAGTTTAAAATTTTTCTTAAATTACGGATGCCCTTGGATATCCTACGGATATCTTGTTTAAAAATAGTCCTAGACTTTTTTGCAATACCCCATTTTAAAGTAAAGAAAATAAGCTTAGTTTATTTTACAATGTATATAACTAAATGTACAAGAAAAAAAGTCATAATGAGAAATTTAAAAAATATTCATTAAAAATATCAAATATCATTAAAAGTATAAAACCCTGAAAAAGCATAACTTGCTTAAAAGAAGCCGTATAATCTTATACAATAGACCATTTTAAAGGTAATTGACTTCTCTTTCTACTAAATGTACCATTGCATATACGTAGAAATGCGTAGAAAAAAGTTACAGAACAATGTTTGCGAAATAATAGGGAAAGTGTCCCAAAAATGCTGTGCACGGCGAACTTTGAAAAATCCTATTTCGGAATCAATAAAACCTAGAGTTCTTCGGCGAAGAACTGGAGTGAAAGACATCATAAAGCGCATTACGAAGTTGAAGTGGAAATGGTCAGGACACGTCGCAAGACAGACAACACAGATGGACAAGGAAGATCTTAGAGTGGCGGCCAAGGGCGGACAAACGAAATCGTGGAAGACCACCTACCAGATGGACCGACGATATTAAGAGAATAGCGACAAAGTGGATTGCAGCTGCCCAGGACAGAGAAGGGTGGAGACATCTTGAGGAGGCCTATGTCCGAACAGTGGACAAATTTGGCTGTGTGATGATGAAAACCTAGAGACTTTTACTAAACTTTATTTTAAAGAGGAAGGATGGAAGTGATTTTTCGCTGCAGCAATGCCAATACCTATAACCCGTGTTGAGCTGGCCCCCCCCACTTGCAAAAATTAAAAAACAAATAGCCCTGATTTATGAGCTATTTATGAGCTCTCATATTCCGCAAACTAAAAATTTTGAGCTCGTTCCACTGAGCAGGAATTTAATACCCTAGTGGGGGGGCTGACTCAGCCCCCCCCCACTACTTAAAAATAGGAATATTGAATCGGTTTTTGCGGCAGAATTACGAGCTATTTATGAGCTCTTGAAATTATATAGTTTCGATTTTTGAGCTCATCCCCTTCACCCCCAAACAACCCTTTAATTGATTTAACTTAAGAGAAAGATGCTGAGAAAACTTAAAATATATCGTATTGCGGATATAATTCCTATAGCTTATATACTCTAAGAATAAACTATTAAATCAAGGGCATTTCGATTATTGAGCTACAACCCCTTCGCAAGAAAACCACCCTATCTTCCCGGCTTAAGAGAAAGTTGTACTTAAAATGCGTTAAACTAATTATTTGGCGACTACATATCATTTCATAATTTATAAGCTTCCAAATTACGCGCATTTAGATCAGTAAATTGCAATTTATTTTGTATAGTGCAGTCACTGAAGGTAAAAATCAACGATTACCTTCAATTTCGGTGAACCTTCATCGATTTTCACGAAAATTGTTCAGTGGTTAGAGGATACGTCAAGAAACAAAGGTGACATGGTACCACCTTGCGCCTTTACCCTGAGGGTGGATACCGCCCCTTCTCCGGGGTGAAAATTAATTTATAAAAAATAACTGCACAAATCAATAAAAGAACAAATTAAAAGCAAAATTTATTATATAAAGTTAATAAAATAAGTCAATACTTTTTAAGTTATTAAAGATCAAAGATTTTAATTATTTGTGAAAAAAAAATGCATATTTTAAAGAGGTTTTTTGTAAATCACTGAAAAACTGTAAGTTTTTACAAAAAAGTTAATAGTAGTTTAATTCGTATAGCTTATATTCTAAGAATAATCTCTAAAATCACGCGCCTTTCGATTATTGAACTACAACCCCTTCGCAAGAAAACCATCCCATATTCCCGGCTTAAGAGAGGGTCGTACTTAAAATAATTTAAATTAATTATTTGTCGACTATATATTGTTTAATAATTTATGAGCTTGCAAAATATACGCATCTCAATTATTGAATTGCCATTTTCTTTCTATAGTGCAGTCACTGAAGGTAAAAATCAACTATGACTTTCGATTTCGGTAAATCTCCATTCATTTTCACGAAAATTGGTGAGCGGATTTTGAAACTATCAACTTTTTCTGGATCTTATTTTTGATGGGTATTTCTAAGTACTTTGACAAGTATTTAGTACCTAAGTGGTATAAATTGCATCTTTTTCCCGTTATTTAAGCTTGAACCCTTAGATTTGAACAGTCGCGGAAAAAAATATACATTTAATTACCAATAACTTACTTTAAATTAACATTAAAGGTTTTTCAAGTAAGCAATTTATTATATTTTTTATTAGCTTCAATTTTAGTGATGAAAACTTTTTTGTAAAAACTTACAGTTTTTGAGTCATTTATGAAAAATCGCTCTAAAGCATGCATTTTCTTTCCAAAAATTAAAATATTTGATCTTTAATAACTCAAAAAGTATTGATTTATTTTAATCACATTATGTAACAAATTTTGCTTACACTTTGTCCCTCTCTCGATTTGTGGGGTTATTTTTAATAAAGTAATTTTCACTCCCGAGAAAGGGTGACATATACCCCAGGCTAAAACCCCAAGTTGTTATTGTCAATTCGTGAAAATAAATGGAGATTTACCGAAATCGAAGGTAATAGTTGATTTTTACCTTCAGTGACTGCACTATAGAAAGAAAATGGCAATTCAATAATTGAGATGCGTATATTTTGCAAGCTCATAAATTATTAAACAATATATAGTCGACAAATAATTAATTTAAATTATTTTAAGTACAACCCTCTCTTAAGCCGGGAATATGGGATGGTTTTCTTGCGAAGGGGTTGTAGTTCAATAATCGAAAGGCGCGTGATTTTAGAGATTATTCTTAGAATATAAGCTATACGAATTAAACTACTATTAACTTTTTTGTAAAAACTTACAGTTTTTCAGTGATTTACAAAAAACCTCTTTAAAATATGCATTTTTTTCACAAATAATTAAAATCTTTGATCTTTAATAACTTAAAAAGTATTGACTTATTTTATTAACTTTATATAATAAATTTTGCTTTTAATTTGTTCTTTTATTGATTTGTGCAGTTATTTTTTATAAAATAATTTTCACCCCGGAGAAGGGGCGGTATCCACCCTCAGGGTAAAGGCGCAAGATGGTACCATGTCACCTTTGTTTCTTGACGTATCCTCTAACCACTGAACAATTTTCGTGAAAATCGATGAAGGTTCACCGAAATTGAAGGTAATCGTTGATTTTTACCTTCAGTGACTGCACTATACAAAATAAATTGCAATTTGCTGATCTAAATGCGCGTAATTTGGAAGCTTATAAATTATGAAATGATATGTAGTCGCCAAATAATTAGTTTAACGCATTTTAAGTACAACTTTCTCTTAAGCCGGGAAGATAGGGTGGTTTTCTTGCGAAGGGGTTGTAGCTCAATAATCGAAATGCCCTTGATTTAATAGTTTATTCTTAGAGTATATAAGCTATAGGAATTATATCCGCAATACGATATATTTTAAGTTTTCTCAGCATCTTTCTCTTAAGTTAAATCAATTAAAGGGTTGTTTGGGGGTGAAGGGGATGAGCTCAAAAATCGAAACTATATAATTTCAAGAGCTCATAAATAGCTCGTAATTCTGCCGCAAAAACCGATTCAATATTCCTATTTTTAAGTAGTGGGGGGGGCTGACTCAGCCCCCCCACTAGGGTATTAAATTCCTGCTCAGTGGAACGAGCTCAAAATTTTTAGTTTGCGGAATATGAGAGCTCATAAATAGCTCATAAATCAGGGCTATTTGTTTTTTAATTTTTGCAAGTGGGGGGGGGCCAGCTCAACACGGGTATACCTATATCCCTGTGGAAAAAAGTTATGGGGCAAAAAACAAAATTGCTTTCTTTTGTGTTTTTTTCTTGCTTTTCTTTTAAACATATTTAAAAAAAATACTTTTAACATTAAAATGTGATATTTCTAGGCTAGACCTTTTGATTTGAGCGTTCGATCACGTGTTTTTGTTGTGAAATTTGCGACAACGCGTCCGTTCGTATGTTAAGGATAAGATTATTGAGAACTATGTAACGGAAACAGGAGTAGAACGAACACATTAGTAGAATGGCAAAGGATAGGATAGTAAGAATAGCACGAGATAAGTCACCAAATGGACGAAGAAGTAATGGCAGACCAAGAAAAAAATGATGCGATAACTTAAACAATTTAAGAGGCTAATATTGAAGAAGAAACAGGCTTTAAAGCCTACATACAAGAAGGAAGAAGAAGAAGAAGAAGAGAACTATGTATAAGTAAAATTCTGAAATTAAAACAGAATTGGGTGTTAATGGGATATTTCCTCTTATATTCCATATTTGAATGTGTCTTCTGGATAAAATTTCGCGGTTGATGAAAAATAATTTTCATAAACCCCTTTTATACACGCAATAAAACACCCAGAGTGTTTCTATCTCAAGCAAGACCACCACGTAACAAAAATATCTACTTACCCAGAGCTTATTAAAAGATATTAATCTCCAAAAAACACCTAGTACAAACACGCTAGTATATTAAAGTCAGTTATTGATAAAATACCATATTCAAGCTCACGTTCTGTAAAAATGCGTCTGTCAGTGATAGTCAGCGGTTGGCACTTTGTGGAGTTGGAGTTCCATGAGATAACGACTGCTGATATTTGAGACATATTCATTCTATTTTTACCCCTTCATTGTCAAGGTAACCATTCCCTGTTATTGTAGATATACATGCAAAATTATAAATCTGAAATTTATATACAACTGAAAATTGCAGATTGGAATACACACGGAAAAAAGAGAATTCGGAAATATAAAATTGACTGTTAAAACCATTTGTTGGTTGTCGTTAAACCTTTGTCGTAGTAGTCTGGGCTGATTATCGGAGAATAGGCCATTTTTGGGAAAAGTTATTTACCAGCAATTTTATTGCTGGAATCGAATCTTATGATTGCATATATTAATAATAGAGATATGCAAAGTCCGCAGATAATGTGCTACTTTTTTTATAAACAAAATGGCGCCCGAAAATCGTGTTTTTTTTTCAATTTTTGCTCTATAACTCCAAAGATTTTAACTTTAGACCAAAAACACCTTAAATAAAAATTCACCGCAATTAAATTCTGCATAGAGACGTGTTTTTTCCGATTTACTTCGACGAAAACTTTCCCCGGAAAAAGCGGGGTTTTCCAACAAAATCTTTAATTTTCAACTAAACTTTTAGATAAGTAGTTGTTAATCAATAATTAAATAACTTGGTAACGTAAAAGCCCTTTCCGTATATATTATAATTCCAGAAGCCGAGGGAAATTGAATGAACAGTTTAGCAACAATTGAAATGTTAATTAAAAATTTACGGTCGCTATAATAACGACAATAATTATGATGCATAAGAATAACTATGATTTTTTCATAAAAAGACACTATGCCTATCTAATGTACTTTACAGAATTGAAATTGGACTATTTAAGCAGCCTCAGGAATATTTTAAATTTATAAACAATTTTTTGGCTTATAAACAAATAGAATATCTCGGGAAATATTAAATTAAATTAAATTATGAAAACAGTATTCGAAAGACAGCGGCAGGACGCTTCTTTTAAAAGAAAAAACGTTTAATTATGACGAGTGGTTCCTGAGATACAACCGGTCAAAATTGACCGAAATTTACAGCAAAGATATAAACAATAGGATCATAATTTTCAAACCATCACCTTTTTATTTTTGTCCTCTTTCTCCACAACAATTTTCATATCTTTAAAATCCTCATAGCATATATTATTATAATAAAAACTATCGATAATACGTGTGAAAATTGCCAAAAATAGCAAAATTCCAATCAAAAATTAGGTTGGAGAAAATGTAACCCTCAAAGTTCAAAATCGGTATACGTTAAAAAAATGCATTTTCTCGGCTTCCCATGGAGCAATTTCCTTCATTCTTTTTTTGTTTCCAAGTAACTCGAGTAGAACCATCGAACTAACGCATTATTAAATGTCAAACTTGCTTTTGTTTTGTTATAATAAATTAATTTATTTATTATAACACAATATTTTAATTTGTTTAAATAAAAATTGTTTAAATAATTATACAGCTTTCAAATGAGAATATTTATGTTTTTAACTTTAAAAGGTACGCTTGTAGTAAGTTTATCTAAAAAAAAGCCTACAATTGGAAAAAATATGTAATTTTCTGTTCTTATAAATAAATTAATCTATTATAACAAAACAGAAGCAAGTTTGACATTTAATAATGCGTTAGTTCGATGGCTCTACTCGAGTTATTAGGGAACAAAAAAAAGAATGAAGGAAATTGCTCCATGGGAAGCCGAGAAAATGCATTTTGTTAACGTATACCGATTTTGAACTTTGAGGGTTACATTTTCTCCAACCTAATTTTTGATTGGAATTTTGCTATTTTTGGCAATTTTCACACGTATTATCGATAGTTTTTATTATAATAATATATGTTATGAGGATTTTAAAGAAATGAAAATTGGTGTGGAGAAAGAGGACAAAAATAAAAAGGTGATGGTTTAACAATTATGATCCTATTGTTTATATCTTTGCCGTAAATTCCGGTCAATTTTGACCGGTTGTATCTTAGGAACCACTCGTCATAATTAAACGTTTTTTCTTTTAAAAGAAGCATCCTGCCGCTGTCTTTCGAATACCGTTTTCACAATTTAATTTAGTTTAATATTTTCCGAGATATTCTATTTGTTTATAAGCCAAAAAATTATTTATAATTTTAAAGTATTCCTGAGGCCGCTTAAATAGTCCAATTTCAATTCTGTAAAGTACATTAGATAGGCATAGTGTCTTTTTATGAAAAAATCATAGTTATTCTTATGCATCATAATTATTGTCGTTATTATAGCTACCGTAAATTTTTAATTAACATTTCAATTGTTGCTAAACTGTTCATTCAATTTCCATCGGCTTCTGGAATTATAATATATACGGAAAGGGCTTTTACGTTACCAAGTTATTTAATTATTGATTAACAACTACTTATCTAAAAGTTTAGTTGAAAATTAAAGATTTTGTTGGAAAACCCCGCTTTTTCCGGGGTAAGTTTTCGTCGAAGTAAATCGGAAAAAACACGTCTCTATGCAGAATTTAATTGCGGTGAATTTTTATTTAAGGTGTTTTTGGTCTAAAGTTAAAATCTTTGGAGTTATAGAGCAAAAATTGAAAAAACACGATTTTCGGGCGCCATTTTGTTTCTAAAAAGAGTAGCACACTATCTGCGGACTTTGCATATCTATATTATTAATACATACAATAATAAGATTCGATTCCAGCAATAAAATTGCTGGTAAATAACTTTTCCTTGTATTTTGCTAATTAGCCCAGAGTATAGTATCATGGTTAAAACACCCTATTATTATATACAGAGTAATTTATGTATACCTCAAATTACATTTATCGTTGAAAATAGTAATATTCGAAACCTGAAAATTTGTATTTTCTTCTCGCTTCTTCTTATTACATATTTCAGTCTTTTTGGTTATTGCAGCAGGAAAGATTTCTACAGTGGAGCGTAGCTAGGAACGTAAGCAAGAGGGCTGTACAGATGATATAGTTGAATATGATGATAACTAGGGAGCGGATTTATATGCGAGCAATTTTGATGAAATATGCGTATACATATGCAGTAAAAAATTACGAAATACGCGCAATATATGCACAATAAGTTAAAAAATGAGCATTTTGAGAAACCACTGTCTATCAAGAATAAAATAAATAAATCATGTTTTGCTCAATGTACTTTCATCGGGAATACTTTCCTTGGAATATATTGCCAAAAAACTTTTAAACATAGGATCTTCCAGTTTTTTCAAAGGTATGTTTGCACAAATCATCGTCTCGCGTAATCTGCATCTGAATTAAAATATTGTTCATTGGATGAAGTTATCAACGATTGTCTACTCTCAATGGGTAACTGATCAACTACTTTCGATTCACTCATTGCATTTTAACTTATGTAGTTCTGACCCGACGTGTTGTGTAGCCGAAAATTATCGCTAAGATGGTATCTACGACAATAACACATACTTTTTCAAACTGTTTAAACTAAAAATGATGAGGAAGCAGCCAAATATTATTTATTAAAGAAAAAAGAGAAACAAATCAATATTAAACTCACCATTTTACTACATGTTTTGCAGAATAATTTTCCATTGGTGTAAAGAAGCTGGGGATAGGTTCTGATCCGGGAATAAAACAGGCTAGAATCTTTCGGTATATTGCACTATTCATAAACAAAAGGACTTTTACACAAAAACTAAACAGTCGCATTGACCGACTAAAGGTGACTAATTTTACTGATGTACGGTATGTAATTTAAACTATACATATTGAAATTTCCATTAGAGAATCGTAAAACGATGTTTAGAGGTGTAAATATTCTTTTAACAATGGGGCATTTAACATCCTACCTATAATATTGTGGGTAAAGATCGGGAGTCTTCTAAAAAAAAACCGAAAATGTAGTGAATGAGCCGACTTCAGGTAGTTCTCGAAAAGATATGACAGCATGTGCGAGGGAATATTTTTTGTCAAATTAAAAAATTTTAGAAGTTTTTGGTTTGGACAAAAATGTTTTTAAATAAACACATAATATGCACGTTTCTTTAAACATATGCAAAATTTGGTAAAGTTCCCAAATATACGAAATATGCAATCAATATGTATTTAGCATAAAATCCGCTCCCTAATGATAACTATTGGAGGCGGTGTAGAACCATATTGGAAGAGGTAGCACCTGAGGTGATTGGAAGGCTAAAGCGTGAAAAAATGGGGTCGGACTGGTACGATGCTAATGGAAAAATCAAGTATATGCAAGGATCCAAGCACAAATACTGAAAAAAAAAGAAGAAGGAGCATATATAGAAAACTAACTACAAGAACTAAAGAAGTATAACACACAAATGGAAACGCGAAAATCCTATAAGAAGATTAACCAGATCAAAAAGGAATTCAAACTTGGACCAGATACTAGAAAGGTGAAAAAAAATTTAAGGGTAGACAATATTAGAAATAAGATGAGGTTGCAGGAACAAATGTATAGTTTTGGTTTTCATTCCAATTCCGGTTAAAAAGTTATGACCGACAGGTTGGAAAAATGACTAACAATTAGTGAAATCGTATATGAATCGACCCAAAGTTACACGAAGAGTTCAGATGTGGACTTCTGGATCTACTTTCTGTCACGTGGGATGAAAACATACGACTCCAATTATTCGTTATTTTTAAAGTTTTCTCAAATCCTTACTTAAATTCGTATATTCATTTGCCTTTCTTCGTCTGTCTCCCGTTGGCTTGTATCGTTGCTTCCTGTTAATTATTTTATTATGTAATGTTTAGTTATATTTCTGTAATCACATCGTCATAGTATAATCGAGTTATCGCAGAGGAATTCATCCAAAGCGAAGACTCGACGTTCCAACACACACAGCGCGAGATCATGAAGACAGTTCAATGAAAAAAATGAGAGAAAAGCCTCTCACATGATCCAAAAAAGTAGAGGACTCGTATATACACTGTAACCCTACTGTAAAAGAGTACGTGCGATTGCTGACCTCCGTCGCGGAGATAGTACTTAAAGAAGATGTGGAAAGCGTTCGTCTCTGGCTAGCACAAGTACCAACTCTCCTCACCACCAATTGTTGTTGTTTTAATGCTCTGTACTATAAGTGTTATTATTATTCAATCTATACAGCGAATCTATTTTTAAGGAAGCAATATCAGAGGAAGAACAGGGTATATCAATAAACGGAAAAATCTTGAACAACATAAGATTCGTAGACGACACCGCTATTTTTGGAGACAGTCTAGAAGCACTGCAACGATTAGTAAATAGATTTCATCAAGTCAGTATAACAAGAACACAAAAAGAAGTATGGAGAATGATCAAAGGACAAAGAAAGGAGATGAACGAATTAATAAAAGCGAAAAGCATTCAGAAGGAAACATGGGCAGACTACTTCCGATCTCTATTTGCTAAAGGCGACGATAATGAACCACCAATACCTGCAGTTACGACAAACGAAGAAATAAACATCGAGGAGGGAGAGGTAAAGGAAGCATTAAGAAAATTAAAAAATAGAAAATCTCCAGGAGAGGACTGAATATTGAACGAACTCCTAAAGTACGGAGGACAAGATCTAACTAAACAACTATTAAAACTAATACAAAAAATAATAGAACAAAACAGAATACCACAAGAATGGAGATCAAGCATCCTAATACCTCTCTTCAAAAAAGGAGACAAATCAGACCCGGAGAATTACAGAGGGATCAACTTATTAAACACAACATTAAAATTAACAACAAAAGTGATAACAAACAAATTGAATGAAATTATAACATGCGCAGAAGAACAACAAGGTTTTAGGTCGGGAAGGTCATGCACTGACGCTATATTTATAATGAGACAAGTTTAAGAGAAATTGTTGGAATACAACAAACCGGCATATTTATGTTTCGTGGACCTTAAGAAAGCAATTGACAGGCTCACATTAAAGGACGTTATCCACTTGTTATACTCGAGAGAGGTACCTCTGGGAATAATTAAAACGATAGAAAACATCTACCAGAACAACACAATAAAAGTAAAAGTGGAAGATGAACTAGCTGACCCAATTGAAGCCGGCAATGGGATAAGACAGGGGGATTCCTTAAGTCCTTTATTGTTCAACCTGATCATGGACGAAATAATAAAAAAAGTAAGAACTAAAAAAGGATACCAAATGGGAGAAAAACAACTTAAAATAATCTGCTATGCGGACGATGCAATACTAATCTCTCAAAGTGAAGATGATTTACAACGTATGCTGCACCAATGCAGCATAATCGCCAGAAAATTTAACATGTTAATTTCCTCAAAAAAGACAAATTGCATGGTTATAACAGCAGATCCAATAAGATGTAAATTGGAGCTGGAAGGTCAGATAATAGAACAAGTGATGGAGTTTAAATACCTAGGCATCACACTATCTAGCTACGGAAGACTCGAAACAGAAGTGGAAGATCAAGTGAATAGAGTAAACAGAGCCGCAGGTTGCCTGAATGACACAAGATGGAGAAATAAAAATATCGGAAAAGAAATGAAAGGCAGAATTTACAAAACAGTCATCAAAGCAATAATGACATACGCGGCAGAAACACGACTCGACACAGAGAGGACAAAAAGATTGCTAGAAACAACGTAGATGAAAACCCTTCGAAAAATCGATGGTAAGACTCTATGGGACAGAGCTAGAAGTACAGATATACGGCGGAGATGCAAGGTGGATAACATTAATAACTGGGTAAGAAACAGAAGAATAGAATGGAATGACCACATAAGCCGAATGACAACAAATAGGGTAGTCAGGACAGCGAGAGACGGTTCCCCAATAAGAAGACAATCAGTGGGAAGACCACGAAGACGATGGAACGACAACTTACTAGAGGCACATTGAAAACCCCGACAGAGTCATGTCTATACAAAAAGAAGAAGAAGAAGAAGAAGTTAGTATAAAATGTGGACTACAAATGAACGTTAAGAAAACCAAGTTCATGATTATTTCTAAGCAACACACAGTAGGAGGGCTAGATATCGAGGGAAAACAAGTAGAAAGAGTAAATGCCTACAAATATCTGGGAACCTGGGTAAATGAAAACAATGACCAGGACGCGCATCGAGATTGCAAGAAAAGCATTTATAAAAATGAAAAAAATGTTTGTTAATCGAGATCTTCCTCTGGAGCGTAGAATTAGAGCTTTAAGATGCTACGTGTTCTCGACTTTGTTGTATGGAATGGAAAGCTGGACACTAAAAGTAGAGAACATAAAGAAGTTGGAAGCGTCTCTGGTAACAAAATATGACGTTTTGTTAAGTGAATCCTTCTTTGAGTTTTCCTTAGTTTATAATAAAAATCTTAATCTTTACATTATTTGCATTTATAGATCACCTGATTCTACCGTGGAACTATTTTTTCAGAGCCTGCTAAATTTGTTAGATGACCTGCCTCATAAAAGCAGAAAAATTATATGCGGTGATTTTAACATTAATTATGCTGCTGCTAGTGCTACCCAAGTGTCCCTGGCAAACATATTTGAATCGTATGGTCTCTCAATGCACGTTAATTCTCCTACGATTACAAAAACTACATCTACCATAATCGATTATATTGTCTCAGATTTCTCACCCCTTGATGTCTGCTCTACAGTTATTAATGCGGGACTATCTGATCATGAAGCAGTGTATACGAAGTTTAACATCTTCAGCAAACCCTCCTCAAAAACCCGACGTTTAGGCAGGATTTTTTCCGCCCAGAATTTTCGTAAATTCCAAAATTTATGCTTAACTTCTGAGTGGCAATTTCCTTCTATAGACGTGGACTATAATTTCAGTGTTTTTCTAGATAAGCTTCTCCACATCTTCAATAAGGCATTTCCTTTCATTCCTATTAAGCCAAAACATCGGAAACCATGGGTTACGAAAGGTATTCGCATATCAGCTAAGAATATGCGTTCACTACTATACATCAAGAAATTTACTACCATTGTTGCTGTCACTGAATATATCATGAAGTACAGGACAACATATCTAAAACTTGTCAGGTCAGCTAAAAAAGCCTATTATCAAAATCATCTGGGAAGCTCTAAAAGTGTTGCAAAAGAAACTTGGTCTATAATAAACGATCTTCCAAATAAAACTCACACAGCTCAATCATTTTCCCTTCCAAATCCTGAAAGTCTAAACGACTACTTCGTTAATGTGAGTAAAAATACAACATCAACAATTTTGCCGCAACAAGATCCCATTTCCTATCTTCCTAATTCAAGACAGGTCTCGAATTCATTCTTTTTACGACCAGTGGATAGCTCTGAACTGATCCAAATAATCAATAGTATCAAAAGCAAATCATCCTGTAGTACTGATGGACTATCTATAAAAATTTTCTCTAATCTCACAGAAAATGTGTTGGAAATCCTCCTCTCACTAATTAATGATTCCTTCGAAAAAGGTAAATTTCCAGAGTGCCTAAAGACAGCCATTATTATTCCTCTTCATAAGGGTGGCGAAAAATCTGATGCCTGCAACTATAGACCTATTGCCTTACTACCGGTACTCTCCAAAATTATTGAGAGACTCATTAAAACTCGACTTATGTCCTTTATCGTTAAAACAACATTTTATCACAAAATCAGTTCGGCTTTTTAACAAATAAATGTACCACTGATGCCATGTTTTCTGTACTACATGAGGTTTACCAAGCACTAAACAATAATCTTTATACTGTCACTGTTTTCTACGACTATGCCAAAGCTTTTGATTGTGTAAATCACGACATCTTGATTACAAAACTAAATTTCTATGGAATTCGAGGTATTTCTTTAAATTGGTTCCAATCCTACTTGAATAATCGGAAACAACTAGTTAGAGCAAATGATACTGACTCTAGTCTCAAAAACATCGTATGTGGAGTACCACAAGGTTCAGTATTGGGTCCTATACTGTTCCTTATCTTTATAAATGACATCACTAATTTAAAAATCAATGGGAAAATTTTTCTTTTTGGTGATGATACCAGTATCACTTGGAGCAACTCAACTATTGCATCTCTTCATGAAACTATAACTTCGGATCTACTGACGATAAAGACCTGGTCTGACTCTAATTTACTCTCTTTTAACGTAAATAAAACAGTAGCATTATCCTATAAAGGAGCTCTTCAACCTTTGCCTCTTAATAGCAGCCAGATCAGTACCGTTGATTCTGTAAAATTTCTTGGTATTTTTTTTAGACAGCAACCTCAAATGGTCCCTTCATATCGATTCGTTAAGTAAGAAACTCGCCTCAGCTTGCTGTGCAATACGATCTGTCTCAAGGGAACTCAATTTAGCATCTTCTAAAATAACATATTTTTCGTTGTTCGAGTCTCATCTTCGATATGGTCTTCCTTTTTGGGGTTCTAGTACAGCTGCTCAATTTGATGTCATTTTTAGATTGCAAAAAAGAGCAATAAGATATTTGTTTGGCCTCAGAAGATCTACACATTGCAGAAGTTACTTCAGAGATCACGAAATTTTAACACTTCCATCTTTATATATTCTAGAAACGGTTTGTTTAATTCGTAAACACCTTCATGTCTTTCTATCAAGGCCCAATCATCTTTACTCCACCAGAAATTCAATCTTTGATATTTATTTACCGATTCCATCCACTGAGTTAGTAAAGAAATCTATATTATATTCCGCAAAGAAACTGTACAATCATCTTCCGTTACAACTTAAATCTGCAACATCTTTCCCTAAGTTTCGTAAAATGACAAAAGCCTATCTATCCAAAAGACCATATTATTCAATAGAAGAATTTCTTAATGAATAACTAAGAAAATTGGGTTCCATACGCACGCAGTAGCATAAACTTGTCAGTTCCTTATGTTGTCCCTATTTTAGTTTATTTGTTGTATGTTCAATTTGCAATTTATATATATTTTGCAATTAATTATTTTTGTCTTGGCTTTTATATCTTATACTGTATATTATTGACGATTTATCTAATTTTAGTAAAAATTGTAGTTGCTATTTGTTATTTATATTATGTTTTTCTTTTGACTGTATGTAAGCTTTGTCCATAAAATTGTAAAAATTTTCAGTGACAATAAAGCATATTTCTATTTCTATTTCTATTTGAGATGTGGTACTATAGAAGGATTTTGAAAATACCATGGATCCAACGAGTTACGAATGCAGAAGTATTAAGAAGCCTACAAAAGGATTGCGAGGTGATAAAGAACATCAAAACAAGAAAGCTGGAATATTTGGGACACAGTAGAGGTGCGAAATATGAGATATTAAGGCTCAAAATGCAGGGCAAAAATAAGGAGAAAACATCTGTAGGTAGAAGAAGAATTTCCTGGCTGAGAAACTTAAGAAAGTGGTATAATTGCAGTTCAGCTGATCTTTTCTATGGATACTGGTTTTCACAGGTATCTATGGATACCTGTGATGATAGCCAACCTCCGATAGAAGACGGAACTACAAGAAGAAGAAGACTATAAGTGTGTGGGTGCGTGTGCAAAATCGATGTGCTTTCAGTTTTATTTTCGAAATGTTTCAGTCAATATACGGTTAAAAAATTGTTTATTTTTATTAATAAAACATGAATGTAAAAATATACCTACCTAATACAAACACAGAAAATTATTTGTCCAACAATTTTTGTTCGTATTTTATTGACGTGTTTAGCTCAAACCCTCTATTTTTATATCAATAAAGGAAATAGTTCGTGATAAAATCAACTAAGCTTACAAAAGATTATTAGACCTAAAAAACTCACTCAAAAAATAGGTCAACACCGGAACTAATGGCTATAAAGCTATTACGGCTTATTGTTGTTTGAAGAACAACCTTTTAATATTTGAAGAGTGGCTATTAATTTATATATCAATAAAGTTTTCGAACTAATTTACAAGTAAATTGGAAGCATACAAAAGATTTGTTAGAACTGCGATATTTTAAGATTAATCTTTCATATTTATGAAATTTTGTAGTAATGAGTTTGATGGATTAAAGTTTTGGATCGATACATATAGTGCAGTCACTGAAGGTTTTCACCTCCGATTTCGTTAAACCTCCATAGATTTTTATGAAAATTGCTAAGTATTTAGAGCAGTGATACTCAACCTGCGGCCCTCTATCATTTTTTATGCGGCCCGAAGGCTAACTAAAGGGCCCTGCGATCAAATTATTTGTCTTTCACGTGTTTTCTGTAATTATTTGATAGTGTGCCGATGTGTTTGAGGCGTGTTTGGGAGTGAGGCAGACAATTTAATGATTTTAATTTTAAATTATATTGAAATTTTTAAGAACTCTGATTAAAAAGCAGGGTATTATTAACTTTTAATAATAAATTATTAAAGTTAATGAACAAATACTCATTTTAAAAATAATCAATACTTATTTACTACGTTGCAACAGCCCATTTGGTAATCACATGAAAAATTCAGGTACAGATTAACAAAAAAAATTTTTTTAAATAATTGTGACCTTGAAACAACACCCTGTATATTAAAATTATCAAAATTCGTCTGCACATTTGAAAAAAGCACAAAAACTAAGTTTAATTGCTCGCTTCAATTTTTTGCGCAGATAATTTAATGACATTAATTTTGAAATTATATCGAAATTTTTGTTTTGAAAGTTCGAGTTCTTAAAAATTTCGACATAATTTCAAAATTAAAGTCATTGAATTGCCTGCGCAAGAAATGGAAGCTCCATTAAAGCTCCTTTCAAATCTGCAAAAGGGTTTTGAAAATTTCAATATACAGGATGTTGTTTCGAGGTCACAATGGAATTAAAATTTGGTTTAATCCGGATCTGGATTTTTCTTGTGATTAGTAGTTGGGTGGTTTGGGTTCTAAATGTGACATATGTGTACCAAATATCAAAAAAATATACAAGGTGGTTCTAAAGTTATGGGTCCAGAAAGAAATGGGCAAAATCGATAAAACACCGTGTAACACGGTTATAAAGTCTGTGGAACAATACATTTAGTATGTCTAGAACCGCCTCATTTACCTCTATTCACCATTCAAGTATTTCCGTTTCCCAATGAAACACCCTGTATACTACTTCATCTTGATTGCGGCCCGCAAACGGTGGCAATAACTACTATGTGGCCCAGGAAAGAAAAAGGTTGAGTATCGCTGATTTAGAGGATACCTCAAGGAACAAAGGTGACATGATGCCAACTTGCGCTTTTACGCTGGTGGTGGATGCCACCCCTTCTCGGGGGTGAAAATTATTGCATTAAAAATAATACCATAAATTGATAGAGGGACAAATTCTACGCAAAATTTGTTATATAAAGTTATTAATATAAATCAACACTTTGTGAGTTATTAAAAATCGAAAATTTTATTTTTTCTTAAAGAAATGCATGTTTAAAGCTGTTACTCACGTATAACTCAAAAACTGTAAGCTTTTGCAAAAAAGTTTTTATTACCAAAATTAAAGAAAATAAAATATTTAATAAAATTAATATTTAAAGAACTACACTAATGTTAATTCAAAGTGAGTTATGGGTATTTTTTTTTTTCGATGAGTACTCAAATCTATGTATTCAAGCTTAAATAACGGGAAAACGATACAGTTTATAAAATATACCTATTAAACACTTGTAAAAGTACTTTTTAATACCTATCAAATGAGCTCCAGAAGAAATTAACAGCATCAAAATTAAGCAAGTTATGATGAAAATAAGAGAACCCTTTCGAATTTTTTTGGAAAAAGTGAAAAATAAAACACGCCATTTCCACAAATATTAAAATTTATAGAAATCCTTGGAAACACGCCATTTCCACAAATATTAAAATTTATAGAAATCCTTACAAAAATTTCTTTCTTTATATTATGGTAGGGGAGCAAAGTATGCTAAATGTGCAGTCACTCGAGCGCTTTGGGGACATATTGGGTTGTGAAGAGTAGGTCCTAAAACCAAAAAAAGTTTTCCATTAGAAACTCTATCAAGTAGAGTTTTCCATTTAAGTGGGGACTTGCCATTTTTTAATTTAATTTTCCATTTCCAACAATCGATTTTTCCGAATATAACGCCATCTATCCATAATGTGAAAAAATGTTTCGAATAAAAGTTACTTATTTTTACGTAAGGAATCCAAATCTGCAATAAAAAATGGGGACTCCTATTTAGGATTTTAAAGTAACCCCCACCCCACCTCCGTGGGATGTCGTGTGTTGTGCCATTGTATAGATTTTTCAAAAATATTGAATAAGTGTATTTACAGTTTTTCGATCTGATGTTCATTTCGCGAAATATCGCGGGATTCGTATTTAAAATATTAAATTTACCCCCACCCCTCTCCGTGGGAAGTCGTGTTTAGTATCATTCGATAGATTTTTAAAATATATTGAGCACAATTTTTTTAGTTTCTCGATCTGTCATTTATTTCGCAAAATATTCGCTTTTTTCTTGTGAAATTTTGGGACTCGCCCATTTCCTTACGCCCGGCTCAAATCGTCAGATTTTTGAAATATACACTCTTTTGCATGTATTTAACTTACCCTATCTTAATCTGACAATTTCGAGTTTTTTTAAGGATAGATTTTCTTTTTCGGGCCCCCCTTAACGAACTCC
This sequence comes from Diabrotica virgifera virgifera, assembly GCF_917563875.1. Lineage (NCBI taxonomy): Eukaryota > Metazoa > Arthropoda > Insecta > Coleoptera > Chrysomelidae > Diabrotica > Diabrotica virgifera. The sequence continues at coordinate 74,422,995 of NC_065448.1, forward strand.
CCTGTGTTAACAGCCAATATATGGTAGAGGTACATCTGCAGGGTACCAGGTTTCTCCCCATATGATAATCTGACGCGCTCGAGTAACTGCAAAAATCCCCGCTTGGGCTCCCCTACCATTAGCATACGTAATGATCTGAACAATTTTCACCGGTTTAGAATGCATATTTAAAAAAAGTATATATAATTTTAAAAAATTAGAATTTTTCAAAGTATCGTAATTTTTATTTTCTTTTATTAATAACTCCAAAATACTCAATATAAGAAAAAAATGACATATAACAAAATTTTAGTTTTTTCTGTATCAAATATTCTACCTGTCCTGTTATTTCTGTAGGGTACAAAATAACCGAGATAGAAACGTTTAAAGCTTAAATTTTGCTGGGAGAACCATGTAACCGGGGCCATGTAACCTTTTATTTTTAAAAAAGTAAGGGGTTTAAAAGATTAAATAAAACGTAGTTTAAAAGCCCTTAGTTTTAGCTTTCAAATTGTTTTTAGGTGAATCTGATATCTCAAAACTAACGGAGTTATTAAAAAAAACAATAACATTTTTTGGAAAAATTTTTAAAAGATAACTTTTGAAAAATTTTTGGAGCAGAAATTTTAATGCTATTAACTTGTTCGGGGGCTCATTTGATAGATATTTTTAAATACTTTGACAAATGTTTAATAAGTTTAAGTTATGAAGTGCATCATTTTCCAGTTATTTAAGTTTGAATTCTTAGATTTAGGTAGCCGCTGAAAGAAATATACATTCAATTACCTATAACTTCAATTTTGGTAATAATAACTTTTTTGTAAAAACTTATAGTTTTTGAGTTATTTATAAAAAATCGGTTAAAAACATGCATTTTTCTCACGAAAAATTAAAATTTTTAATCTTTAATAACTCAAAAAGTTTTGATTTATTTCAATAACTTTATATAACAAATTTTGCTTAGAGTTAGTCCCACTATCGCATTATGGGGTTATTTTTAATAAAATAATTTTCGCCCCCGAGAAGGGGTGGCATCCACCCCCAGGGTAAAAACACAAGTTGGCACCATGTCACATTTGTTCCTTGAGATATTCTCTAACCACTCACCAATTAGCATGCAAATCGATGAAGGTTCAACGAAATCGGAGCTAGTAGCTCATATCCACCTTCAGTGACTGCACTAATAGTGTTAGTTTGATTTCTATTTATTAGTTTGATTATAAAAGGTAGATAATTAACATTTAATGAAAATCTTCTGGTCAAACTACACTCGTGAGCAAAGAAATCGACTCAAAGTAAAAAAAACACATATATATTGTTATATTTCTATTTGATATGAAAATTAAATTTTGATAATTATAAACAAAATTCAATTTAATATAAAATATTTTCAATTTTCTCAACCACGGGCATATAAATTTAGAACAACCTGTATACAACAAATTGTTATGTTTAATTTTAAGAAGTGATTAGACGAAGCTTACGAAACTCGGGACAATGCGCTTAGAATAAACAAAGTGAATGGCGCGTACCATTATCGTTGTTCGCGGAAGGTTCGATCATTAGCCTATGCTAAATAAGACTCAGTTGAAAAAGATAATAGGTCATTATCGTTGTTCGCGGAAGGTTCGATCATTAGCCTATGCTAAATAAGACTCAGTTGAAATAGAGAATAGGTCATTAAAATTTGTAAATAGTAGAAAGTAATTTTAGAATGGGAATTAACTATTTCTTTTTTGAAATCCATTAAGCATATTTAGAAAGATTAAAAATTGGTTTTGAGGAAGACTGCGAATGAGAGTTGGTGGTGGAAGGTTGATTTGTGAATCTGGAAGGGATATTTAGAAAGTAGGGGAATGAATGACAAATATAGATCAGAATGTTTTGAGCTGTCGAGAAGTGAAGTCCAGTAGTAGACGGTAGTGTACGGAGAGTGAGAAAGCCGGTGTAGTTCCGTGAGTGTGGAGTATCTATCGTGGAACGAGAGGTAGGCCAGGTTGAGAGTAAAAGAACCTCCTTGAGCCAAGAGTGTCCCGGTAGCTGATTGCAGTTTCGAAAAAGGTAGAATACAGCATCACGACAGAAGCAGGAACGAGAGCTATACGAGCTAGTTTTCAAAGGAGAACATTACTGAAAGCCAGGACGAGGTTTTGATCGCAGCCAAGGATAGCAGGAAACGGGTTTTGTATGAAGACATTCTCAGTTCACCAGAAAAAGGTCAGTTTCATTTGTTTGGACATGAATGTATGGGTTTTTCGTATTAAATACCACATTATAAATTGAAGAACATAATAAATAATATCAGAAAAGCTTCATCAAACTTAAATAGAATTGTTGCTAATAAATCCTAATAGTTAAATGTTAATAAAAACTTTCAATTGGAAACCAAAAGGAAATAAGATTCCCATTTGTAAGTGTTATGTTTAAGAAAAATAAGATCTAGCAAATATTAAGCAGTGATTGCCTTTTAAATAAAATAAACAATATTTTGATTATAATTGTAACCCATCTGTGTGTATTATTTTACTCTTTTCTTTCCTATCCCGATTAGGAACCATTGAGAAATACTTAGAAGCCACGAGAGTAAGTAATTAATTTTATAATTCGCCCTGATATTGAAAACATATTGATATGTGATCTGGTAAATTAATTAGATTATTATTAATGCATTGATTAAATTAAATGACATATAAGAATATTATCTCATATCAATAATCAAGATCACATCAATATGTAAAATTAGAAGTAAAATATTGTTAAGAGTAGAAATTTTTAATGTAATGACACCAATTTTCATAAACTTTGTAACTAAAGAACATAACAAAGACAACTTAATATTGTATGTGAGAAAACATGTTATGAATGAAAGTCATTGTGTAATGAATATAGAAGTGAATTAAAATAAAAAATCAAAATGAATACTGAGTATTTCCTTCTCTGCGTTGTATTACACTTTCTATATGCGAGATGTTAAGGACTTTATTAACTGTCTGACTGATTCCTGAAGAATAACTGCCCACTCTTCATTTAGTGCAGTTTTTAGCTCCTCTACTGTCGCTGGTGCTAGATTACGGACCCAAACTCTGCGTTTGAGCTCATCTATATCCTCATTTATCTCATTTATATCCAGACTCAATGGAGGCCAGTCCATTGTTGTTATATTGGTGTTGGCCAGGTAATCTTTCGTAATCCGCGCTGTGTAACGTCGGGCATTATCACGCTTAAGCATTATTAGCATGAACTATGTAGCCGGGTAAGAAACAATATGGTCTTGGAGAATATCCGTAATGTAACGATCCGATGTCAATCCCCCTAAGCTCTGTTTTGTTTATCCTTCCAAATACACCACTCCAAGCATACACGAACCACCTGCATAGCTCACTGTTTGACACTGCGGTACTGGGCAAATGATTCTCCAGGCCTCCTATAGACGCGTCAGCTTCTGTCATTTCTTTACAAACACATTTGACTCTCGGCAGAGAATAAAACTCTGCTCCATCGGCCAAGGTTCCAATTGACATGTTTTCGGGCAAACTGAAGTCGAGCTTGTTTCTGATGTGCATTCAATTTGGGCCCTGTGTTTGCTTGTCTGGGAGTCAAAGTGGCAACCTTAAGTCTTCTCCTAAGTATCCACTGGGTGACGGTGACACCCCGAACATTCCTCAAGGATTTTTGAAGCTCAACTACTGTCTCGTGCCGATTTCGCAAGGCACTAAAGACAATAAATCGATCATTTCTCTCTGTAATTACATTTCGCCGACCCGAAGCTGATCGGCGACTATAGCTACCGGTCTCCCGGTATCGACGGTAATCCCTTGAGACTTCAGACTGCGTCATAAGCGGCGAGGAGCGACAGTCCTCTGACTATAGCGCTGTCGTAATTATTCAATTACCTGGGCCGCCTTCACTGGTGAAGTATCCATTTATAGAATATCCACTTAATGCATATCGATGGGTACACACACGTCAACTTTTGAAAACGACTGAGACGACCACCGGCAGCCGGCAAATCCATAGATAGTCTAAGAGCTAGTGAACCCTCCGACCTCCGACTAACGGTCGTCCTGTAAGGCTAGAAATTTGTCTAGTGATAATTCATAGCACACCAAGGCTAAAAACCATGACCTGGCAGGCATCAGCGGTGCACGTGTATCTACCAGGTTAATCGAAAAGTGCAAATTTAGGGGGTAAAATAAACTTTCTCCTGTAAGGTTTAAATTTAAGTATGTGTTTGAGTAAGTCATTTAGAAGAAATGTGTACAATGAGAGGCGATTCTGAAGAGCATAAGACCTTGCCAGACGGGGGGAAAGATTAGGGGTTTTTCCTAAAATTATTCTTTTTGCATCGAACAAATTTTTTTTAGGTTTTTTGAATCATTCCAAACAGAAAAGGTCTTTAGTGATTTTTCTCTTAAGTTAATAGTTTTTGTTATATGTATAACCGATTGAAAATTTTGAAAAGTGCGAATTCGTCCATTTTTAACCCTAAATCTTGGCTAAAACTGGCTAAAGTTGCCAAGGTAGGTACATATTCTTTAAACATTGATTGATGAAATCCCAAAGAGTTTTTTGCAATACAATATCGGAAACGCCTTTGATTTTTAATTGCTAATCAAGCGGGCGCGACACTGTAGTATAAGTGAGGACGTTTGAGTTGGCATAAATTCATTATCTCGAGAATGGGCAAATTTCAAGAGAAATCCTCAGACAGGCCGATATTTATTTTTAAATTAGGACTTTTTGGCATATATACAGCGTGTCTACTTAAGTTGGAAACATATGGGAAACTTTTTTGTTATGCATTTTACGAAAAAAAGTTACTCTTTATAAAAAGTTCTGCATGCTCTAAAACCTAAGATTCAATCATCAGATATCAAATTTTGTCAATATTATACGAGGTATGTCAAAATATATGAACTTCGTTCAAGAGTAAAGTACCTTTATTTCTCTCAATATCGAAAATTCTTATTATGAAAAGTTGTTTGGAAATATAAACTAAGATCAAATATGCAATTACATGCTTCTAATTGGAAAAAGATATTTTCCAAATTTTTCTCAAATTTATTGATACTAACTTCGTTTTTATTTATTACACATACGATAACTCTTTTATTATTACTTTTACGAAAAAAAGGTATTCTTTATAAAAAGCTCTGTATGTCCTAAGGCCGAAGATGCAACCATCAGATATCACATTTTATTAATTTTATACGAGGTATGTCAAAAAATATGAATTTCACTACTATAATCTTGAGCGAATTTCATATCTTTTGACACACCTCGTATAAAATTAATAAAAGTTGATATTTCATGGTTGTGTCTTAGATTTTAGACCATGCAAAGCTTTTTATGAAGAATAACTTTTTTTCATAAAATGAATAATAAACGAGTTATCATATTTGTAATAATTAAAAACGATGTTGGGTATCCCTAAATTTGAGAATTTTTTTTTTCCAATTAGAAGCATGTAATTGCATATTTAATCTTAGTTTTTAATTCCAAACAACTTTTTATCATAAGAATTTTCGATATTGAGAGAAATAAAGGTACTTTATCCTTGACCGAAATTCATATTTTTTGACATACCTCGTATAATATTAAGAAAATTTGATATCTGATGACTGAATCTTAGGTTTTGGGGCATGCAGAACTTTTTATAAAGAATAACTTTTTTCCGTAAAATTAATAATAAAAAAGTTTCCCATATGTTTCCAACTTAAGTAGACACGCTGTATATATATATAATACTAGTGACGTCATCCATCTGAGCGTGATGACGTAATCGATGATTTTTTTTAAATGAGAGTAGGGGTTGTGTGATAGCTCATTTGAAAATGTATTTAATTCTCTATTCACTAATATAAACATTAAAATAATTATTTATACAGGGTGTACAAAAAAATTTTTTTTATTAAATTAACTTTGATTAAATTTGACAAATAGAAGAAAAAATTTTTTTGTACACGCTGTATAAATAATTATGTTAATGTTTATATTACTGAATAGAGAATTAAATAACCTTTCAAATGAGCTATCACACAACCCCTAATCTTATTTAAAAAAATCATCGATTACGTCATCACGCCCAGATGGATGACGTCACTAGTGTCTGAGGATTTCTCTTGAAATTTGCCCATTCTCGAGATCTGAATTTATGCTCAAACGTCCTCACTTATACTACAGTGTCGCGCCCGCTTGATTAGCAATTAAAAAAACCAAGGGGTTTTCGATATTTTATTGCAAAGACCTCTTCGGGATTTCATCAATCAATGTTTAAAGAATATCTATGTACCTTGGGAACATTGAAATTTGTAGATAAAAATGTCCGATTTAGGGTTAAAAATGGCCGATTTCGCAATTTTCAAAATTTTCAATCGCTTATATAACAAAAACTATTAACTTAAGAGAAAAATCACTAAAGACCTTTTCTGTTCAGAATGATTCAAAAAACCTAAAAAAATTTGTTCGATGCAAAAAGAATAATTTTAGGAAAAACCCCTAATCTTTCCTCTCGTCTGGCAAGGTCTTATTATTTCAGAATCGCCTGTCATTGTACACATTTCTTCTAAATGACTTACTCAAACACATACTTAAATTTAAACCTTACAGGAGAAAGTTTATTTTACCCCCTAAATTTGCACTTTTCGATTAACCTGGTAGATACACGAGCACCGCTGATGCCTGCCAGGTCGTGGTTTTTAGCCTTGGTGTGCTATGAATTATCACTAGAAAATTTTCTAGCCTTACAGGACGACCGTTAGTCGGAGGGTTCACTAGCTCTGAGACTAAGAGATCTAAATTGCGTAGAACATTCCCGTTACATTGTTTGCTGCGTTCCTTATGCCATACAGAAGTAGAAAAATTTTACAATACGTTACCAATTTGCGTACAACAGTAATTTTTGGAAGCTCTATAATAGAAAATGTTTTTTGCATTGGTTGTTTTAAATCAAAGAAGACAACATGAACTTACTAAGCATAAATTACAATTCATCGAGTGAATCGATTTTTTTATTTGCAAGTGTATATTAAAATTGATAATTATGTTAATTACCAACTTTTTTATAGGTACAGTGGGGAGCAATGGGGGTCAATAAGTGCCATGAGCTGAAACGACTAGCTCACCTTTCTGTAAATTAAAACCCCTCAGAGGTGTTGTTCGGCATAAACTAATTAATATGAAGAAATTAGGAATTATTAACGGAACAAGTTTTCAACAGATATTCTATATTCAACCAGTACTCAATTACACTTTATTGCTTATATCTTACTATGTAACCAAATTAATAATTGACAACTTGAAAATTAAAATCAGCAAATCAGAAATCGATGCTCAAGCCAAGGAAAAAACTTTTGACTTAACTGAACTTTCCTAGGAGTTCCCGTTGTTGTGGACCCTAGTCGACTGATGTTCGGCTGACTTCTCCTGCTTCTTTGATGTTAGTTAGCTAAGATTTCCCATGTGATATGCTCGATGTTCGGCCGGCTTTTCTTGGTTGATCTGATTGCTGCAGCACCCTAGTGGTCTTCGGCTGGTGTTAAGCCTTATCTTCGGAGGTTGCCATGAAGTTGAGTTGAAATGGTTCCAAGTGGTCCCAAATGGCTAGAACAAAAACAGGCCGCTGTATAATTGGTATGGCACACGTTTTGTCCGACAACAGAGGAATCCCGGCAAGTGAAAAGTCCCGTTTTCCGCAAGGACTTGCACACAGATCCAAAATCCCCCGATTTACTTCATCTCCCGAATACTTTAAGACTGGAATCGTTCAATATTTGATATGCCAAAATATATTTACAGAATTAATCTACATCTGAACGAATCATGTTAACAAAATTCACTAAAAATTATTACAGCAAGCATTATTTTAAAATTAATAAAGAAGAAAAAGTTAATAAAAAACTCAATGTGATTTTTACCAACTAACTGAAATAAAATTTATTAAACAAACATTGTCACAGTGCTCATGTAACAATTATAAAGAAAATGTAGAAATATTTTCTTTTACTTACCCAGGTTGGCAAAAGGACCTGGCCACGAAATAATTCTAACTTAGTACATATTATGTATTTTCTCTATGGAGAAAGAATTGGAAAAGAATTTTTATCGAAAATTAAGAAGCCTCTCTTTTGGTGGGGCTTTCAACGCCATGTGACAGCACCGAAGCAGATATAGTTGCTGAGTAGAACACGAGGGGACTTTAGATACTAGTCAGAGCATTTATAGGAGATAGAAATGGGAAAATATAGAAATGGAGGAATAAAAGTGAAAATTAAGAAAGGAAATTATTGTAAACGAAAACTATAACTGAAAGTGTTTAAAAGTATATAAAAAACAACGATGTGACGTTTGAAGCGTCACAGAGCATTCTAATTAAAAACTTCTGTTTTGTAGAAGCACCAGCATAAAAATAAATATTAGCTCTTCTAGACAAAAAAAAATGGCCATAAATATTATTAACAGAGTTATTGTACGGTATGACAGTATCGTTGGTTCGCTAACGTGATAAACGAATATAAATCGACTCCGATATTTAACACGGTGATCCACATAAAGTTAATATTTTCTGCCTTCTTCCAGGTCAATTGGTTTTTTTCGTTTTAAACGCATAAATAAATATACAGTAGAAAAATAACGGGACTATTTAAAGCATACTATGATAACAATATCAATGTTTTATATTTTATACTATTTGTAAAAATAAAGTTTTATCTTTAAATTTTCTTGGGAAGAGACCGATTTATGAACACCGGCTGGTACAGAAATTTTTAATCATTATTCCTCAGTATAATTTGTATAATAATAAATAAATATTTCAAAAAAAAACAAGAAAAAAAATACAATCACTAGAAGCAAAACTGGACAATACGGGAGAAATATAACCACTGGATTCGGAACTGGATATGGAACTTGATAATATTAGAAAACTGTGTACGAACATTAATATTATGTGATTTGCAAGTTTGCCAATTGTAGAATGTAGAATTTTTTACCATGCTGATATTGTTTAAAAACATTAATAGAAAATGTTAATAAATTTTATTTTTTGTTATAAGAATCAAAGGTAAATATGATTAGGCGAATGAAGCCTTAGGTTTCGCAGTCAATATCCCAACCACACACACTCAGTATAATTTTGTATTCAGTGTAAGAAAGTGCCTGGAGTTCCAAGACCTCAAAATTACCACCATGTTAGCGATTTTGACAGGGGTATAATTATTGTTATCTATAGAGATATGGGTTTGTCGTATCGTGAAATTGGCCGGTGCGGTCGTGTTAATTTTACGGCAATGACGCTTATGCGTGTGTGTCGTTTGTGGACAAGAAAAGGTAGATACTTGAAGAATATGTACCAACTAGTCAACCGAGGCTTACCACAAACCGTAAAGAAAGAATCTGTAGACTACTGGCTTTGCGAGAACATTTTGCTACTACGCGTCAAATCTCTGACCAATGGTTTGGCGTAGAAGGTAGAGCTGTTACTATGCGTACAGCGTACACTAGGCCGTCGACGTGGAGCATTTGAAATGGTTTCATTCCTCCTACAATTAGCGCTTTCTTTGACTGCGGACCACTGTCATCAACGTTTGAATTGCAGAATTGCAGTTTGAGTGCAGAGAACGACAGCATTGGGTGGAAGAATGGCGTAATGTAGCATTCAACGATGCGTCGCAATTAGGCAATCCAAACCACGTGACCTCTGGTTGGCACACAAACTAACAAAGAGGTTATGTTTGCATCTATTTTTCAATGATTTTTCATTGTTTATCGTCGTATTTTGGATTCATTTGGATTTCGTTTCCTGTTTTTGTGAACTTTATAAACTTTACCACAATGCAAACTGATTATTTAAGGAAATTATTATTGGAAACTCCAGATGTTGCGAGAAAGGTAGGCGAAACAATTTTTTTTACTGTTCATTTTGCCCCGATATTTATCAATAATGATGAATTTTGCAAGCAATAACATTATTTCTTTTATTGTTCTAGATATTTATTGAAGCTGAAAATAATTGGGGATTTAGATCCATACGCAATTCAGTCAGAATTAGATTTTACAGTAAAGTGCAGTCCATCAAGTTACTATTATAGATATTTATACATATCTGGTGGAGTCTGATATGTCACAGTTGCTACTCTAAGCAGCAGATGAAAGCATACAAAAGCCTTCAGGCACATAAATATTTTACAGCTGGATTTGTTTTGAATGGAGTAAAAATTGTTAATGATTTCCTGATTTCCATATTATTGTCGGAAAGGTATGCCTTTATTTTATTTATTCACCATTAAGAAATATATGGATAACAGTATTAGTGTCTTTTGGATAAATTGGTTTTAAATATTAGATTTATTTACGTTTATATATCTGTATGAAACCAGACATATCATCGTCCTAATCTGTAAACTGCGAACTCCATAATTCTCTGAAAATGATTTATTACTGCCATATATTTGAATTACTGTCATGATTGTTCTAAAATTATATTATATGAATGTCTGATTTTAAATAAAATATTCTCAATCATTGTAAAGAACGCAAATACTCTAATAAAAATAAATTTTTGTAGTTGAAGAATTTCCAAAAAAATAAAATATTTTTTTTAGGTGAAGCATTTCCAAAAATCTAATGCTAAACGACTAAATGCTTGGGTGGGGTGATAGCCAGTTCTGATGACATAGCAAATTCACATTGTATGCGTATGGCCGGTAATAGTGAAGTCTGCAGCCATATTGCAGCAATCCTATTTTTAGCTTAGTATGCTCAGGGCAAGACAGACGAAGAACCCAATGTATGTACATATGTTACAGCTACATGGTTTGGAGATAGCAACATATGTATTCTCTGATGAAAAACTAATGAGTTTTGAAACTGTTCGGTCAGAGTGTTTGTTGCGCTCACTAAACGAATTGAAATATAAGATGGCTTTGGCATTGTGTTGCAGCGATATGAAAATGGTTATTCATTTTTAATTATAATGTACTTCTTCATCATGAGTAATTATGTATTGGTCTTTTAAATGTGTATTTATTTTTGTAATTAGTATCAACTTGTAATAATAATATTCATTTATCGTTTAAGGTATGACTATGTTTTGACTCTAAAATAAATGTTTTAAAAATCGAATCCTGCCTCTTTCTGTTAGTAACTACCCATGGATATCACAAATTGTGCTTACTGATAGGTTTGTTCGTAGAACGATCAGCAACTCTTGCCAACCATCAGACACATGTGCATTCGTAGTCTATGAATGCTAACTATTAACTGCACAACGCTAACTGTTAACTGCTCATGCATCTGATGGTTGGCAGCAGTTGCTAATCGTTTGTGTCGTACTATGAACAAACCTATTAGGTCTGGATCCCGTGTACCAAAAAAATTGATTAATAGCAAGCTGAAAATTTGTTAATAGCTTAACGGTGTCCAGTTGGACAAATTTTGATGTATTGTGACACTGGAACAGGGGTAGTTTTAATTGTGAAACAGTTTGGAAACTCAGATTTGGAACATCAGATTACAAAAATATCCCATATATTTTGTCGGACAGAACATCCAATTGATCTGTTATCCTTTCATTAAATTCTCATGCAAAAATCAGACTGCTATTACTAACCAACATGATTCCTGTAGTTTGACATGGTCTTCGTGTTCTACTCATTAAAATGCCCAGTTGGTGATTTTTTCACCAGTCTGGTTTTTGCATGAGAGTTTAATGAATTGGTAGCAAATCAATTGGAAGTTTTATCTGACAAATTACATAAACATTTTCGTAGTTTGACGTTCCAAATTTTTAACCTGTTCCACAGTTAAAACTTCCAGTGTTCCCGTACATCAAAGTTTGTCGGACTAGACACCATTAAGCTATTAATAAATTTTCAGCTTGCTATTAATCAACTTTTTTGGTACGCGGGATCCAGGTCTATATGGAATAAATAAATAACAAAACAAATTCCCTGTCAAAACTGCATTTATTTTGAATAGAATGAAAAACAAAATAATATTGTTTTAACAAAATAGGGGATAAATGTTAAAATTTAGTACTATTAATAAAGTTTGTCACATTGGCCTAAAAATGAATGTCAGTACTTACGTTAGTGTCACATATAAATAATTGTAATAATATTAATAAAAACCATAATTCCTAGCATGAGTGCGTCCTGTTATTTGACAATTTAGTTAGGTGAGGAAACATAAATGAGTTTCTAATACGGCTTTTCATCGATTGTCATTTGTTTCGAGCTTCTGTCAGATGTTGTATAATCCTTGTATAATATTACTATACACGGATTATACGACATATGACAGAAGCTCAAAACAAATGACTGTGAATGAAAAGACCTATAGAGGGAACACGAAAAAAATTAACATTATCCGATCAGCTCGACTTCCACAGTTCACTACTATACAGATTACAGGCATGTTTTCAGCACTTAAAATCACCACAAACGAAAAGTTTATAAAATAATCAATCTAATGAATGTCTTTAAATACTATATTAAGCTCAAAATCGTGACAAAAAACAAATTAAAATTAACATTATTCTGATCAGTTGGACTTCCACAGTTCACTACTATACAAGTCACAGGCATGTTGTCAGCACTCAAAATCACCAAAAACGTAAAGTTTATAAAATAATTAATCTAATGTCTTTAAATATAATATTAAGCTCAAAATCACGACAAAAAATAAATTAAAATTAACATTATTCTGATCAGTTGGACTTCCACAGTTCACTAATATACAAGTCACAGGCATGTTGTCAGCACTCAAAATCACCAAAAACGTAAAGTTTATAAAATGATTAATCTAATGAATGTCTTTAAATACTATACTACCTCAAAATCACGACAAAAAACAAATAAGAAAAATCAATAATTACATTGAGTTTAGGTTAAGAACAGTTTTGTGTGCCAATCAAAGATCACGTGATTTAACTTTGACAGGTCGATGGATTCCCTAATTTTGTTTAGGAATGCATGATGTTCGTAGAATAGTAAGACGCCGCCGTGGAGAGCGACGAGGTATCGGGTTTGCTGTTGAGAGGTTAGGTTAGTTGAGAGAGCGTTATGTTGATGACATCTTAAAAACCACTTTACTGTCTTATCTAGATGGCCTTTTTTAGTAAGACAACGCACGTCCCAATATTGCTCTTTAAACAACGAACTTTCTCCAAGAAGCTGGCCTTAATGTTTTGCTGTTGTTCCCCCGTTCACCGGTTTCCGATACCACAGAACATGTGTGGGATGTGATGGGAAGGAGACTGTCCATTTGGACCATCCTACACAGACTCTGGCACAGTTGTTATCCATTAAGTTGAAGTTTGTTAATGCCTAGACCCGAATAGAAGTGTATTCAGCTATGGGGTAGCCAAACAGGTTATTTTTTTTTTATTTCATGTTAATAAAAATAAAATTCTTGCCACGCTTTAATTCTTGAAATAAATCTACCATGTTGTCAAAAAATTAAGTTTAAGAAATTATTCCTTCTGGGTGTAATGCTTCTAATGTCACTAAGTATACTTTAAAATCTAATGAACGGTTTCGGTAATAAGAAAAGTTTCCATTTTTTAAATTAGAACGATCTCATTGCTCATTAAAACATAGTTTTGAATTCTAAATAACTTTTCGTTGATAACTTTTTTTTTAATGGCATGGACTTTATGTCATTCAGCCAGTCACAACATGAGGTACTTAGTGTCATAATGTGTAGTGTGCGTGTTGAGCAAGTGTCTTGTTACTTTGCAAAGTCGACGTCAATGTCTTTGCAAAGAGACTCTAATTGTATCCGAACGTGTGCGGTCCCTCTTCGTTGATAACAATTTTCGATGTTGTGAAATACAGGGTGCGGCAAAAGTCAGTTCCCGCTATGTAGTTTCGTGCATAAGCGCTATAAGTACATGCTGACAATCGGCCTCGCATAACAGCTAGTGTCCCCTACTGTTTGTAGGGTTAACCTTGAGTTTCGTTCATCTGCCTGTCACGTGTTGCTGTTCGTTGTGTGTGTCGGTGCGTTGTTAGTAACGAGTTAAACATGCAGGCGGGCGGCAAATACACGAAATAAGAACGCGTTTTTCTTTTGCGATTTCTTTTTATGGGGTCTGCTGAAGAATAGTGTGTATGCTAGGCGACCGCAAACTCTCCCACAGTTGAAGACAAAATTATTGAGGAAGAATTTGAACACCTCCGTCAGAACAAGGCAATCCTCAACCGAACATGCCGTAGCGTTGCGAGCCGTTGTGAACGTTGTATCGAGGAAGATGGACACCAGTTCGAACATAAAGCTTAGATTTTTATATGCACCTTTGTAACCCAAATTTACGACTTAATTAAACGTTTTGCATTTTCATTTTCCGATATTTTTCGATTGTGCAAATCGGGGAACTGACTTTTGCCGCACCCTGTATAAAGGTATGATGCTAATAATACTTTATTAATACGTTAATACTTTACTTTTTGACATATCTCATATAAGATTGGTACAACTTTGATAACTAATTATGACTGCATCTTAGATTTTAGACTATGCAGAGGTTTTTATTAAGAATAACTTTTTTCCTATATGTATATTGTACTTAGATTATGTAGGTAGGTCTATACGCATTTTCTCACTCCTACCATATAACCAGTCATCCTATATTTTCAATTTTTTATGATTAACATTCTTCACATGTAACTTGCACCCGTGTACGTGACGAAAAGCCGACTACAAGCAAATGATTTTAAGCCATAACCAGAAATGTATTAGTCAGTATGTCTACAAAAATTTTATTTTTCTTTTTCCATTCCAGCGGTGTAGTAATACTGAGTGTGTTACCCGAAAGTGTGAATTATTACAGCCATGTTATTGATTTATGCAGTAAGAACGGGGGCAAACAAAGGAATAACATTTCTGCAATCTGATAAGTTTAGAACAAATAATAATCGCGAATTTTCAGATATTATTTCAGTTTTGGTATCTTTCGTGAATAACACCACTTATGGAAGGATCACAAATAGTGCCTTCATTACCCTAATAACCTCTTAACAAGTAATTGGACTTCGTAACTCCTGGGTTTCCACCCAAAGTGGCCGCAAGTAAAACCGGAAGTCGATATTTAAACTCTTCGTGTAACTTTGCGTCGATTGATATACGATTTCACTAATTTTGAGTCATTTTTACTAAACTTTTGGTCATAAGTGTTTAAACGGAAATGACTTTAAAACCGGAACTAAAGATTCAAGCTCGACTTTTCAATAAGCTTCGTTTGATAATGTCATATGTATTATTTTTGCGATTATAACATGGCACTTCCGGTTACAACTCTAAATCCGGAAGTCTAAGATTAATTTTTTTATCTTTAATACCATTGTTGGGTTATAAGCTTTCATTCGACACCTCATTTGTCGTTATATCTGTATTAGTAACGGAGGAGTTATTAATATTTTATAATTCTAATATTTTAAATCTTGAATGGGTTGCATGTGAGAGTTCATTTTAAATGAAGTATGAAGTAAAATTTAAAGTTTAAATGAAATGAAGTAAAAGTCAGACTTACTCTCAATCTTTATTATAACTTCCGACGACCGGTTTCGCTCTTTAAAATTTGTAGAGCATCTTCAGGTCAAAGGTGGTCAAACAAGATGCTCTACAAATTTTAAAGAGCGAAACCGGTCGTCGGAAGTTATAATAAAGATTGAGAGTAAGTCTGACTTTTACTTCATTTCTAATATTTTAATATTTAATATATTATATAATATATTTAATATTATATATATTAATATTTAATATTAATATTTTATATATTTTATAATGTTATAATATTTATATTCGCGAACAGACGGATAGACAGTCAAGAAACCGAAAGTATGTATGACAGTCGCTGAAAGGTGACCGTAAAACGGAGGATAGTACTTCCGGTTTTAGAAATGCAACCAGAAGTACTATCCTCCGTTTTACGGTCACCTTTCAGTACACTCTTACGAACAACAGTGTTGCCAAGAGATATATTTTAAGCAATTGACATTTTTCTGTTCTAAGCAGTAAACATCAGCGTTAATATCGTATAAATATCTTTCATAATACGTATCTATGAATTAGTTAAAAATAATAAAACCCACAGATTTTCAAATCAAGACGTTTTGGGCTTCTGGAATATTCTATTTAGACGGACTTTAAGTTCGTCTACTTAAAACCGGCAACACTGAGCTGCAAAGTTCCATAAGCTTTAATATGGGATATGCTGCTCGCACTGCAAAGTGACTGCAAAACGCAGAATAGTTCAAATTTCTCACCTTTAGTACCACCCTCATTTTTGTCATTCTATATGGTAAAATAACAGATGAGTTGTGTTTACGGACAGACGGACAGACGGACGTGGAAAATTCAACGTTTTCACATTTTTTCAAAATTGGGTGAAAACAAAAATGATGGTAAAGTAATAAAAACTATCCCCATGAAAAATCTTCTATTTTTGAAAATTTCTAACTTGTCATGACCCATTACTTAAAATTAATGCTGTAAATTTTAAAGGTTTTCAATTTTCTAAGAATATGAAAGGTCTGGATCCCGCGTATGAAAAAAAAAGTTGATTAATAGCAAGCTGGAAATTTGTTAATAGCTTAAGGGTGTCTAGTCGGACAAACTTTGATATATGAGAACACTGGAACAGAGGCAGTTTTAATTGTGGAACAGGTTAAAAATATGGAACGGCCAGACCACGAAAACGGCACATTTATTTTGTCCGACAGAATAGACTTAAGCTCTCCGAACAGAGATTAAACTCTCATGCAAAAATCAGACTGCTATTTATCACCTGTCATAACTCCTGTCATTTGACTTATTCTACATGTTCCACTCATTAAAACGCCAATTTGGTGATAAATAGCAGTCTGAATTTTGCATGAGAGTTTAAGTCTGTTCTGTCGGACAAAATACATGTGCCGTTTTCGTTGTCTGACCGTTCCAAATTTTTAACCTGTTCCACAATTAAAACTTCCCCTGTTCCAGTGTTCCCATATATCAAAGTTTGTCCGACTAGACACCCTTAAACTACTAACAAATTTTCAGCTTGCTATTAATCAACTTTTTTTTCATACGCGGGATCCAGACCTATTGGTAAACTACTTAAAATTTATAATCTTCACTACCTTATTACGATGGTTAATTTTGGAGTTTTCGGAAAATTAATGTTGATATATTAATCTGTGAGTTTAGCTGTTGTATATCGTAAAATAAAATATACGTCGTACATGAAAAACAACCAGTTGAGAAATAGTCCGTGAGTAAACACGTTGTTAGAATTTCTGAGATTATTAGCAAATTATTATTAAAATGTGTCCGTGGAATTGTAATAATATTAACACAGAACTCCTGTTGAACCCGCCGTTGAAAATTGTCTGTTAAAAGAGGCTGTTTCCATTCAAGACTGTTTAATTTTTTTATTTAATTCTTACAGCTAATTTACAATCTACTTAGTAGTACAGGAGTTTTAGTAAATATGGTGAGTGCTATGTGTCTTGAAGTGGGTACCGGTCATTAACGGTTCTTCAAAACTTCACCTAATCCTATAGGTCTCCAGGCCAGGTTCTGTTTAGACGTCTAGTAGGTCGTGGTGGTTGGTATAATTCTCTTAAGCTGTGGCAATCATTTGTGGAAATATAGTTCTTTTGGCTGTTGGCCTGAAGGTCAATACTCTTATGAATGTAATACCAAGATCGTTGTGTATTGTATGGTTAGAAACGTACCATGGAGCATTGGCTACTGTTCGAAGGGTTTTCGACTGAAAAGTTTGTAGAATATTGGAATTCGAAAGTTTACTGCAACTCCACAGTTCAATTGTGTAAGACCGAATAGGTTTGAGGATAATGTAAATCAGTATTTTATTCTCGAGTGATAGTATACAGCAGCATATAAAACCGTCTATATATGTAAATAATACCAAACTTGAGCAAGTTGATAAAATCGTTTACAATTGGATATAGTAATTGAGTCAATACTCGCAATCTTTAGTTTGTATTTTTTTATTAGTTGTTATATAATCATGGGGCAACCGGTTTCGAGTCTTACAATATATGACTCATCATCAGGCCCAGTACAAAAAGTCTTCTCAATACAAACTACAAGCTAAAAAACACAAAACGAGAGACATGTACACACACACATATATATATATATATATATATATATATATATATATATATATATATATATATATATATATATATATATAAAACATGAAAAACAACTTTGTCTTGGTCTTAATCACATACAATAAAGCCAAGCAACTGTTTAGTATTGAACTCAACAGTCTATATCTTGTAAAAATGAGACATTATATCATTGGGAGCGACCAATCTGATAAAAAGTGCTTGGTATATAATTTGATATATATATATATATATATATATATATATATATATATATATATACTACCATCAATCCTTAACTAGTCAAGGGTTGATGGAGTCCTGGTAAGATAGTATGCGACTAAAAGACATAATACAAAATTTTCTTAGTAATTGGTATCTACTCACATAACAGCCATAGAAATTGTTCCACAGCTAAAGATGTACCTGGAAGTCACCAGCCCCATAAGAAGAGTTGACCAATCAAACAGCCCCTTAGTCTCTTAAATTGTTAGTTAAGTGCAATTTGGAATCTTGCAAGAAAATTTTTTTTTTCGTTTCGAAAAATCGTTTACCTTGGACAGCAACTAAATTGTAACGCAGAAAGTCACGGCGAAATTAGATCTAGGATAGAGCAGGCTAGAGCCGCTTTTAGAAGGATGCCAAAGGTGTTATGTAACAGAGACCTAAAATTGGAATTAAGGATCCGCCTACTTCGCTGCTACGCGTTCTCGGTCTTACTTTATGGTGTCGAGTCCTGGACTGTGAATAAAATCGATCTAAATTGCCTTGAGGCTTTCGAAATGTGGTGCTATAGAAGAATTTTAAAAGTTTCCTGGGTAGAGAAGATTCGAAACTCCACAATATTAGAACGTCTCAGTAAGACTACTGAGATCATAAAAAGCATCAAGCAGAGAAATCTGGAGTACATCGTACATGTAATGAGAGGTCCCAAATATAGGTTGCTACAAAATATTATGCAAGGAAAAATAGCAGGCAAACGCGGTCCGGGACGAAGAAGAACCTCATGGTTGAAGAACTTGCGAGATTGGTTATGGTGTTGATACAAGCATGCTATTTAGGGTGGTAGTGAATAAAATTAGGATAGCTATGATGGTAACCAACGTTCTGAAAGGACATGGTACATGAAGAAGAAGAAGTGATAGTTGCGACTTATTTTCAAGTAGCCAGTATATTTGTCTAACTTTTATGTTTAGTTGTGTCCGTTTGGCTTTAATATGGGTTTCCAAGAAAGCTTGTGATCTAGAAGCAGTTCTGAATATTTCACTTCAGATTTTTGTGGAATTGGAATATTATTGATATGTACTTGGGGGCATGTTTGTCTTCTTGTTGTGAAAGTAACTACTGACGATTTTTATGCGTTAACCTTAATTTTCCATAGTTCAAGCCGGGTTGGTAGCACTTGTAGGAAATCTTGTAGTTTGTTGGCAGCACTTTCAGGATCTGTGTCTGAAGTTAGTATTGCTGTATCATCAGCAAAAGTAGCCGTTGGGATATTCAAGGACATGAATTAGAAAAGCGTCAAAGAACCCATCTGCCATTGAATGTCAAAGAAATAGTTGATAGATACTGTTTTTTTTTTTAACATTTTCTGATAGGCATTTGAGTAAAACTGCAGCTATAAAAACAACTGCCTCTCTGATTGGGACACCAATTTCAACCCTTCGAAAAATTATTAATGATACAGTACTACCACAGTGGCGTAACTAACCAATGCAACCAATGCGGTGCATTGGGGCGCAGGCCTTAGGGGGCGCAAAAAACTGATATTCTGGAAAATATAAATGGGTAATTCCATTTCAAATCACTCAACTTTTGATCAAAAAAACTTTTGGATCTCCGATTTGTCTGAAAATTGGTGTACAGCATCTGCGGAATGTAAAAATAAGACATTTAAGGTCGAATTGTCTTCTTCTTCTTCTTTTTTTTCTCAAAATTTTGTTTTAAGCGATTTTACAGTGATTTGGTACTTATTTAAACAAATTTACATTTTTTACCGTAAAGTATCAATGGAAAAAATAATATTTTAATAGAAGGGACTGAAAAATGTTATTATATGCCATTATAACAAGCTATTTTGATTCAAAACAAGTTTTTAATCAAATTGTAGTATAGAAAACGTTAAAATACCGTTTTTTACATTTTCTTCCATTCCCAAAATACATCATATTATTCGATTTGGCTGAAAATTTGCCCACAGATAGCCAAAGCAAAGTACTTTCAGTGGTTAAAAGGATTTGAGTAATTTTACAATACAAAAAAAGTTACATGCAATATCATGGTCAAAAATATAGGCGTCTACTGTAAGTACAACTAACTCAGAAAATATCGACCTCATGACAAACATTGTTAAAAAGAAATTGTAATAATGGTAAATACGATTTATTTTTAATAATTTCATTTCCTACCATTTTTGTCGAAAAGTTAAAAATTGCGGAGATATTGAGCAAAAACGGTTCTCTTTTAAAATTAATATGGCGGCTAACGTAACGGAGGAATTTATTCGCGATTTTAAATTTAGACTACTAAAAAACTATTGACTCCTAAAAGATTAGAAAAAAAAAAAAGAATGTGTGGTGTACTTTGTACGCACGTAAGAAGTTATACTTCTATTATATATGATTTCTTAAAAATAATAGTTATTTATGATATAAGTGTTAAAAATACAATTTTAAGGCACGCATGTGAAGGTTTGCAGAATGAGCGAAGCGAATATAAAGCGAAACGAAAGATAGCAACTAAACGCCATACTGTCTGTGTGCGCATGCGCGCAGTATTATGAAATTTTACTCTCAATCGCGCCTAAAGTAGTATAACTTCAAAAAATTTTGTGCAGCTCGGCATGCAAAGTCAAATGATATCCCGACTGGACTAATATACTTTTGAGTCTCATATTATTGCATGTAACTTTTTTTGTATTGCAAAATTATTCAAATCCTTTTAACGACTTGAAGTCCTATCTTTTGGCTACTGAGGGCAAATTTTCAGCTAAATCGATCAAAATAACTTGTTATTCCTTATAATGACATTTTTGAGTCCCTTCTGTTAAAACATAATTTTTTTCATTGACACTAGGATAGAAAATGCAAATTTGTTTAAATAGAAGAAGAAGACTTTTTGACCTTAAATGTCTTATTTTTGACATCCCGCAGAAGCTATACACCAAGTTTCAGAAAAACCGGAGATCCAAAAGTTTTTGCCTGAGTGGTTTTCACATGGAATGTACCAAATACGAATAGGGGCGCACGGGGAATACTTGCATTGGGGCGCAGTCAGACTAGTTACGCTACTGTACTACCAAGTACTACAGTGCTACCGAAACCTAAAATAAGTGACAGTGATGTTTCTCAGTTTTGTTTAGAAGTTTGTTAGTACGGATAAAGACATAATTCGTTGTAAAATGTACGCTATGTATAAAGAACAATTAGTGTCGATATTAGATCATATTCTTAATTAACTCAATGCCGATGACACTGGAATTAAGTGCGGTGGAACCAGACCACCTTCCAATAATGAAAAACGAGTATCGATATTTCACGCTGGATCAGTAGATGGATGGGTTCCAAACTGTCTGACTTTATCTGACAAAAACATTAGTGAATCGTGTGTCGATCATCACCATGACAGAACTGCGGATGTATTTGAAGATTGGTTTAAAATAGTTATTTATGAAACAATTCGTGAAGTATGCTTTTTGCAAACGCACGCGATGTTTAGAGCACGAGCGACAGCAGAGCAAGTGCTATACATCGTGTAAGTTTTCTCAAAACTTTATTTTGTGAGTTAATGGATTTTCACAGTATGCCCACCCAGTGGCGGCTCGTGGCTTTAGGGACAGGGTCGGCAAGGTTTTGTCTCCTGAGATAGGTATGCTATCTAATTAAAAGGCTTCAATTTCATACAAGATTTTTGGTTTTTGTTTTTTTTTTTAATTTTTTTTATTTATTTTTTTGTTTTTTTTGTTTTTTCTTATAAATTTAGAACCTAAACCTGTTTATAAATTAACTCCAGTCTATGTTGTTTCGAAGTAGCATAATGGGTTATAACGTCATTTTAAAATTTATTATTGTTTGGAGAGGTTTTAAAAGTTTTTTCTATTGACATTTGAAATTTGAGACAAGATTGACATTCTCTCTTGTTTCATGGTGTTTCGACAATACGTTTTCACTCTTTTGAGACAAGAGAAATCCCGTTCATTTGAGGCAGAATTTGCCCACATTTGAGCACAATAATTTATTAATTTCGGGAACAGTTTGTTATACCTGATGAATTGCAGTATATAAAATTAAACATATTTTGTAACTTATACCACCTTCCGAAAATATTTAGATCAGCATATAAAACTGTTAATCAATTTTCTTATTTTATTTGATTAAAGAATGATGGATAATTTTTAATGAACTTGTCTAATAGATATTTTGAAAATTCTTTGGAAATAATAATTGAGTTATCCTTCCACTAAAAAAGGTCCGGAACATTGTTTAAATAATCAAAATGTCAAAAAATGAAGAAAAAGTTCGATTTTTTTCTTCGCTTTTTGATTTTAACTTTCAAAGTATTCACTTCTGAGAAAAGTTATACTGACATAAAAGTTGCATAATTAAATGTCCTACAATATAGGATTGGTTAAAATTTTTAAAAAGTATCATCCTTGTTGCAAAACAGCAGTAATTGCGAAAAAAACATAAAAAATGAGTATTCGCATTTTACGTTTTTCAACCATTTATGCTACACTTACGACCTTCATATTTTAACCAGAAAACCTTTGTGATTTAATAAAACAATACTGTAAATTTCATTAAGATCGATTCAATACATTTTGCAAAATAAATTTTGCAATTAAGCTTTTGCAAAGAAAATTAATTTTTTCAAAATGTTGCAGTACTGACAATAAAGCAGATAGCAAGTTGATTTTTTTACATATAGAAGAAAGGTGCAGTATTCTTCTATACGTAAAAATAAATTCAACTTGCTGCGTGCTTTATTTTCAGTTCTGCAACATTTTGAAAAAATGAATTTTTTTGCGAAAGCTGGATTGCAAAATTTTTCTGGCAAAATCTATTAAACCGATCTTAATGAAATTCACTGTATTGTTTTATTATATGATATAGTTTCTCCGGGTAAAATTATGAAGGTTCTAAGTGTAGCATAAACGGTTGAAAAACGTAAAATGCGAATACTTGTTTTTTATGATTTTTTCGCAATTATTGCTATTTTGCAACAAGGGTGACAATTTTTAAAATTTTTAACTAATCTTTTATTGTAGGAAATTTAATTACGCAACTTTTATGTCAGTGCAACTTTTCTCGAAAATGAATACTTTTAAAGTTATAATCAAAAAATGCTAAGTAAAAAATCGAGTTTTTCCTTCATTTTTTGACATTTTGATTATGTAAACAATGTTCCGGACCTTTTTGAGTGGAAGGATAACTCAGATATTATTATATGAGTTATTTTTAAGCAATTTCTGCAAATAAATATGAGTCACCTCGCAACGACCAAATTAATGTTACTAATATTTTTACAGATGCGCCCTGGTCTATAGGTACGTGTCTTGTTGCCGTTTGCAGATCACCGCTCGGCAGATTGTTTATCTGCCGTACTTGTCATTGAAATAAATACGGGGAATGTATAATTGGTTGCCTATTGGCTAATATTCCATAGCTTCTTATTACAAGCAAATGGTCAATCTGGGGACGACTTGCCGAAGCGGGCCTTATAAGAATTCACACAATCGCAATCGGGTGCATGGCTAGGATCATTAATTTGAAAAGTGTCTTACGCACAGCGCACAGGGATCAGTTAACGTATCGGATCGATCGAATTCTTTTAAAAACAATGAATAAAATTTAGTCTGTATTATCTCACAGATATTTTTTTTATTTCACAGAAACGAATATCATCAACTCTGATTAACTTATATATTTAAAAAAATCTATTTTTTTCTTCTTCACGTGCCATATCAGAATAATCCGACGTTGGCGATCACCATTGCGAAGGCTTCTCGATCTTCTGCAATATGAAACAATTGTCCTACATTTGATATCTGACTCCATTCACGAATGTTTTTTAACCAAGAAACTTGTTTTCTTCCCACACCTCTACGGCCCTCTATTTTGCCTTTAATTTGGCCAGTTGTAATATTTTATATCGACTTCCCCTCACTATATGTCCCAGATAAGACATTTTTCGATGTTTAAAAAAATATATAATGTGTTCATAAATGTGTGGGTCGTCACTGCCGACCCTGCCGACCCTGACTAGCCGCCACTGCGCCCACGATATATTAGATAGTATTGATGAAAGTACACAGCCCTATCTCACTCCTCCACTTATCTGATGCGCATCCTTACTATTTCCATCTAGTGTTGCAAACGCCTATTGGTTCGAATAAAGATTTCTCGCTATGTTAATATCAGTTGTGTTGAGTCCTTTTCGCTTTAGATATTCCATGAGATTGTTATGTTTAACTTTGTCGAAAGCTTTCTTAGTCTATAAATGCGACGAAAAGATCGTTTTGTTGATGTCGACCTTTTTGAGGCAAGAGTTTTGAAACTATACAGAGCTTTAACTGTTCCGAAGCCATTACGAAAGCCAAACTGTCTATTACTCATATCCGCTTCACACTTCCTGAACATTCTTGCATATAATTATCTTTGAAAATGTTTTCAATAAAATTGTAACATTAAGCAGATCAATCTATAGTCACTACAGTGTTTGAGTTCTTTGGTCTTTGACAGCTGAACAAAGGTCGATAGTAGGCAATCTCTAGGTATCTCACCATCTGGTATCTTAGTGAGATACCGGATCTGTACATTTTATTAAAGAGAATAGTTGTTATTGCGTTTAAATTTTCTTCATCTATAAGTTTAATCAGCTCGATGTGAACTTCATCTGGCCCAGGGGCTTTACCAGATTTGGAGTTGTTTATAGGATGTTGGACTTCACATTTTAATATTATTGGAGATTTCTCGCTATCAATTTGTATTGGTTCCATTCTTGTGTCCATGAAAAGATCTTCAATATATTTAGTCCATACTCGTTTTATTTCAATTGGGTTATTAATAGGTTTTTGTTTTGTCAATTAATCGGTGTCTTTGTTCGTTATTTTCCAAATAATTTATTAATGTTTTTGTGTAAATTATAATGATCATATTTCTTCTGAAATTCCTTTACATCAATGCATGTGCCCATCATCCACTTTTCCTTAACCTCTTTTATTTTGTTCCCTATTATTTTATCCTTTTCTCTATATTTATTTGGGCTTTTGTGTCTGTATTTTCTTCTTTGCTCCATGTTCTCCAGTATTTCTTGAGTCATCCAAGGTTTTCAGCTTTCTTCTTTCTTTTGCAGAGTTTCTTTCTGGGTCTTAATCTTTGATTTGTCTCCAAATAATGTTCACGTTGTCAGTTTTTTCATTTCTAAGCTTAATTTTTTTATTTCTTGATTGTTAGAAGTTGAAGCCTCAGCACATGTTTCGTTTATCTTGAGCAACTGAGTATTTACCTTAGTACTTTTGGATTCTCTTATATTTTTTGCCCTTGTTTTCATTTTGAAGGCACGGAGGTTATGATCTGATCGGACATCTGCTCCAGGCAAAGTTTTAACGCCTATAATGGAATTTCTAAATCTTAGATTGGTTAGTATAAAGTCGATTTGATTTCTAATGCAATTTTGTTCATTGTCCTATGGTGACCTCCAGGTATACAGTCTACGGGAAGGTAATCAAAACCATGTGTCTACCACTATAGTCTACTAAATTAATATTAAATGCTCCTTTTCTTCAATTTTGCTAACTTTTTTTTAAATTGGTAGGATGCTTATAATGGTAGGGGAGCCCAAGCGAGGACTTTTGCAGTTACTCGAGCGCGTCAGATTATCATATGGGGAAAAACCTGGTGCCATGCAAATGTACCTCTACCATATATTGGCTTTTAACACAGGGGAGTTCGTTAAGGGGGGCCCGAAAAAAATCTATCATTAAAAATTCTCGGAATTGTCAGATTAAGATAAGGTAAGTTAAGGACATGCAAAACAGTGTATATTTCAAAAATCTGGCGATTTGCGCGGAGCGTACGGAAATGGGCGATTTAAAAATTTTCACAAAAAAAATGCGAATAATTCGCGAAATGAACATTATATCGAAAAACTAAAACATACGTGTTCAATATTTTTCAAAAATCTATCGAATTATACCAAACATGACCCCCCACGGAGAGGGGTGGGGGGTAAATTTAAAATTTTAAATACAAATCTCGCGATATTTCGCAAAATAAACATTAGATCGAAAAGCTACAAAATACGCTTAATCATTTTTTTTAATCTATCGAATGGTACCAAACGCGACCCCCCACCCTCACATAGCTGGGGTGGGGTCGCGTTTGGTACCATTCGGAGATTTGGATTATTTACGTTAAAATAGGCAAATTTTATTCAAAACATTTTTTCAAATTATGGATAGATGGCGCTACAATCGGAAAAAACGATTGTTGGAAATGGAAAATTAAATTAAAAATGGAAAATCCCCACTAAAATGGAAAACTTTACTTAACTTTTTTTGGTTTTAGGACCTACTCTTCACAACCCAATAGGTCCCCAAAGCGCACGACTGACTGCACATTTAGCATACTTCGCTCCCCTACCTTTTTAAAGTTTAAAGCTTCTTAAACTCCGCTGTGTTTTTTGCTTGGTTTACCGCTTATACCACAATTATGCATAATTCTAGACAGTATAATCGTTAACCTGGTATAAATACATGTGTAATTGAACCTTGATGCAATATATAGCTTATCCTCGTGAATCTCATACTTTATTCTATGAACATCCAAAATTAAATTGTAATTTTCGATAGTAACGCGGAGCGCACGTAGGCGGAAATTGTTCTATCTTTCCCGTGGTTATCACTAGTATGAATATTGCAATTGTATATAAAACAAACAAACGCAATCAATTTCGGCCTGGTTTTCACGATCAATATGGATGTCACTACACAGGGGATAAATATTTTATTTTATATGTCTTTCTTGGAGCGCTGTGTCTCTTTAACGAATGGTAACTATCATATTGGTGATTATCTCATTGACTGAAACTCAGAGATGGGATTAAATTATCTATACCGTTGTTTTAGGCTTTTATGCGACAATTGAAACTCTTCTTGCTTCTTTTACTTGAAACGTTAGATGTAAAAATCTAGAGATTCCGGAATGCTTTGCGTCCTGCGCAGTCATGGGAAGAAATTAAGACGCGCACAGCTGAGTCATAGCAGAAATTAAAGTCAGCATATGGTTTGTTGTATATTAGAAAAATGCAAGGTGGTCTAATAGAATTTCCAAACCAACTTGTGCCCTTGCACACGCCATTTGCACTGAACATCAGATCAACTTCACAAAAGTCATTATACGGGCCTCAGCTACGGCAAAATAACAAAATTATCAAAAAAGTTCTTTTCTTGAAATGTGCCATATTCTCAATCATCCATCTTAATTCAGTCACTTTGTACTCTAGGAGCCCCCTATGGGAAAGTTTTCGGGTAGTTCTGATTTCTTTCATTCCATTATGTATTTTGGGGTGCCGAATGCAAGTATGAGGTTTGCCGACAAAATTTCGTGACGCTGAAAAAAAATCGAGAAAAAACCAAACATTTTTGCATTCTCCCTCTTTTCTAATTTTTCTTGCGAAAAACAAACAAACACAATCAATTTCAGCCTGGTTTTGACGATTGATATAGATGTCACTACACACGGGATAAATATTTTATTTTATATATCTTTCTTGGAGTACTGTATCTCTTTGGCGAATGGTGATTATATTGGTGACTATCTTATTAACTGTGGCTTAGAGATGAGGTTTAATTATTTGTGCATACCGTTGTTTTAGACTTTTATCCGACAATTTGTTCGTTATGAAATTCTTCTTGCTCTTTTTACTTGGAAAGTTAGATGTATAAATCTAGACATTTCTGAATGCTTTGCGTCCTGCGGTTCACACAGTAATAAGAAGAAATAGGTTAAGACGCTAGTAGCTGAGTCATAGTAGAAATTAAGGTCAGCGAATGGTTTGTTGTATAATAGAAAAATGCAAGGTTGTCTAACATCTCACAAAAGGACATTAGAATTTCCAAACCGTCTTGTGCCCTTGCACAACACGCCACTTCCACTAAACATCAGATTGACTTCATAAGTCAAAATACGTGCCAAACAACAAAATTATCAAACAAGATCCTTCCTTGAAATGTGCCATGTTCTCAATCATCCATCTTAATTCAGTCAATTTGTTTGTACTCTAGGAGCCCCCTAGTGGGAAAGTTTTGGGCTAGGTCTGATTTATTTCAGTCCATATGTATTTTGAGGTGCTGAATGCGAATATAAGTTTTTCGGACAAAATTTCGTGACGCAACATTGAAAAAATGGCGAAAAAGCCAAACATTTTTGCATTTTCCTTTTTTTCCGTGTTCTTGGGAAAAACAAACAAACGCAATCAATTTCGACCTGGTTTTCACGATCAATATGGATGTCACTACAGAGGGGATAAATATTTTATTTTGTATATCTTTATTGGAGTCCTGGTTCTCTTTGGCGAATGGATTGGTGATTAACTGTGGCTCAGAGATGAGATTTAATTATTTATACATACCGTTGTTTTGGGCTGTTTTGTGACAATTTCTTCGTTACGAAATTTTTCTTGCTGTTTTTACTTGGAACAATAGGCGCGCGGTTTTTGCTGACGAGCTTAGTCGCGCGGTCTACGATTGTAGACCAATAGTTTTTTGTCGTATAATACCGGATTTTACAAAATTAACAAATTAATGGTTAATAACATGTTTATTTATGTCCGTACTTTGATATTAGATATGTTTTGTTCCTTGGCTTTTCTCATTTTGACAGTGGTAAAATTAAAAACGAGGTCATGATTTTTTGGGTCTTTATTCGCAAGTAAATGAAAATGGTCACAAAAATAAGCTCAATTTAGTAAAAAAACACAAATATTTTTTATCTTTGAACTTCTAGAATGACCAATAGGGATGAATAATGAAGAATAGAACTAAAAATTAAAAAAAGAACAAAACTATTAAATGGTAAGAGTGACACAATTTTATTCCGTCAAACATTCAGTGCAAATATCCCTGACATGATCCTTGCATGCAAATTTGTCAGATCTTTGGCATGCCGTTCTTGTTGACATATTGCAAATTCGTGCACTAATACAACATCGTCCACGTAATTTGCTGGAATGTTAGGGGGAGGGGGTACGACTTCTTGAACTCCGAGCAGTACTCGAGCTCGTCGTCTAAGTTCTCTTAGAAGGGAAGGTATAGTTGATCCATAATCAATTTGCGGTTTGATTAGTTCCCATGCTAAGTTTTCAATGAAGTCGCTTCTTGAAACTTTTTCATGTATGTTATTAGCTTTATAAACACAGCAGGCTACATATTAGCTTTATATATACAACTAATAACTGGAACGCGCTTAGTCGCGCGGTCTACGGTTGTAGACCAGTGCTCTTTGAATAATGGTAAAAAAATAATGCAAACAGATCGGCAGCGTTTAGCAAACTGAATAGTAAGTTGGAAGTATTAGTGACAGCTACTAAGCGGGATGGGGGCGTATGTGCAGTTTTCTGCAATTAGCGACCACTTAAAGGAGAGTGGTCTACGATTGTAGAACGTGCGACTAACGGAGGTTAAATGTAAAAAATGTAGATATTCCTGACTGCTTTGCGTCCTGTACCTTACACAGTAATGGGAAGAAATAGGTTAAGACGCCTGCAGCTGAGTGAGAGCAGAAATGAAAGTCTGCGAATAGTTTGTTGTATAATAGAAATAATCACTAAAAATATTCTTAAAACAGGAAGATATGTGGCCGTAAATTCAGTTACTCCAGTCTTTAGAGAATGCCAGTGAACCTCTAAAAATTATGCAAACAAGCTTAATTAATTTGAAGGTGTCAATTTTGCGACCTAAAAGAGATACAGAAAAGTTTAAACAGTTATAAAAGTTATAAAGTTATAACAGTTATAACAGTTATAAAGCTATAAAAGGTATTACAAAAAGAGATAGCCAATCCTACAAGAAAACGTAAAATATCGATTCACAGATAATCAGTACCTACGTCGCAGTTTAAAAAAACGTTTCAACCAAGAAATGTAGCTGAGATAATTTTACACAAAAATGTTTACTAGCATTTTTTGTGTAGAGTGAACCGTTTTCTCACAAACAACGCTTGAAGTGACCGGCGATTTTGAATGTCTGTAGACGGTAAAAATTTGATTTTTTTACGACTTTTCTACAATAGATTCATACTAATCCACGATAAAGTACGTCCTCATGTGGCTAGAGTACAATACAATACAATTTAATATCAGCAGAAAAAACCAAATGTATGACAACATCTAAATACCCACTACGATGTAAAATAGAAATTGATGGGAAAATAGTAAAGCAGGAAGCAAAGTTTAGATATCTGGGAATAGATATAACCAGTTACGAAGACGTTGAAGAGGAATTACGACAACAAAGCTTAAAAGCAAGTAAAGCCGTGGGATCTCTTAATGACACAATCTGGAAGAACAAACACCTAAGACACAAAAGCAAGAATCTATAAAGCAGCATTTAGACCTATATTTACATACACAGCGGAGACAAGACCTGACACATCTAAAACGAGACGACTACTAGAAAGAACAGAGATGAAAATACTTCGACGAATATCAGGGAAAAGTCTGATAGATAGGGAGAGAAGCGAAAACCTCAGAAGATCATGTAATGTAGAAGATATAAATGGATCGGTGACAAAACGGAAGTAGGAATGGAACGAACACATTAGTAGAATGGCAGATAATAGGATAGTACGAATACCACGAGATAAGTCACTAAATGGACGAAGAATGGCTGACCAAGAAAAAGATGGCGCGATAATTTAAACAATTTAGGGAGCTAATATTAAAGAAGAAACAGGCTCCAAAGCCTACATATAAGAAGTAGGAAGAAGAAGAAGAAGAAGTTTCCCTGATTAAACAATGCAAAAGTAGTGTCACATCCACTCGTCGCATGTAGGAATAATATATGGTCTATTAAGATTTTCTCAGCAGTCAGATGAGGGTTGTAGAGGCTTTGCGACTCGTTTTGGGACAAGTTCCGTATATGTGTGTGCGATGCCATCCATTAACAAGTTTTTTTGACAAGGGATGTCAAAAAGAGATGGAGAAAATACTTTGACAGCTTATTAAATGAAGAATTTGACAGACAGCCTATAGAGTCAACGGAGACAGTAGCAGCAATGGTCACCAAAATAACAAACGAGGAAGTGGATCAAGCGCTTCAAAAAATAAAGAAAGGAAAAGCGGTAGGACCAGATGATATTCCTGGGGAAGTATGGAGAGCATTGGGAGAGACAGGAACAAGGTGGCTAGCAGGTCTATTTAATAGAATTATGGAAGTTGGACAAATGCCAGACGAATGGAGAAGCAGTATACTGGTACCAGTTTACAAAAATAAGGGAGATATACAACAATGTATAAACTACAGGGCTATAAAACTGCTTAGCCACACCATGAAAATATGGGAAAGAGTAATTGATAGACGGATACATGAAGAGACCGAAATATCCGAGAATCAATTTGGATTTATGCAGGGCAGATCAACAACAGATGCAATTTTCATTATAAGGCAGTTGATGGAAAAATACAGGAGTAAAGAAACAAACTCTCATATGGCATTCATTGATCTTGAGAAAGCATATGATAGAGTTCCTCGGGAGATTCTGTGGTGGGCACTCAATAAGAAAGGAGTCCCTGGTGAATATGTAAAGGTTGTGAGGGATATGTATGAGGGAGTAACGACTAGTATTAGGACAGGTGTGGGAGAGACTGATAAATTTCATGTGAAAGTAGGATTGCACCAAGGCTCCGTGCTTAGTCCGTATTTATTCTCATTAGTTTTGGACCAGATAACAGCGAAACTACAGGGTAACATTCCATGGTGCTTAATGTATGCTGATGATGTCGTGTTAGTAGGAAATAGTGAAAGAGACTTGGAACAACAACTGGAACAATGGAGGCAAGCTCTGGAGGAATAAGGTTTAAAACTTAGTAGGACAAAGACAGAGTATTTGGAATGTTCATTTAAAGATGGAGTTACTACAGATAAAATGGTAGTTTTGGATGGTGAACTGATTGTAAAAAGCAATAGTTTTAAGTACCTGGGATCGGTATTACAGAGTAATGGAGAAATAGATGGAGATGCATGCAGTAGAATTAGGGCTGGATGGATGAGGTAGAAAGAAGCGAGTGGTGTGTTGTGTGACAAAAGAATTCCAATGAAGCTGAAGGGAAAATTCTATAAAACAGCCATAAGACCGGCTATGATGTACGGAACTGAATGTTGGGCAGTGAAGAAGAAAAAGGAACAACGAATGCATGTGGCGGAAATGAGAATGCTTAGATGGATGAGTGGAGTGACAAAGAAGGATAAAATTAGAAATGAGTATATTAGGGGAAGTCTAGGTGTGGCACCAATTGACGCCAAAATGAGAGAGCATAGGTTAAGATGGTTTGGTCATGTTCAACGTCGAGACGTTAATCACCCAATACGAAGAATAGCTGAAGTGCAGATTCCTGGAAGGAGTAGGAGAGGAAGACCAAAGAAGACCTGGGGGAGACGATAAGGCAGGACATGTTGGTAAAGGGGATTGACATTGATATGACCCAAGATAGAATTGTGTGGAGAAATACAATTAGGGAAGCCGACCCCGCATAGGGACAAGGCAAAGAGAATGATGATGATGACGCGATAGTGCACGTCGTTTTTACGCGGTGGTGTGCGCCGTCCGTAACACTTTCAATAAAAAACCACAAGTAAATAATTCAATAAAAAAGATTTTGTCTTTTTCTTTAATGTCAACTCCTTTCCCTGACAACCATTCCTTATTTTTTTAATAGATGAATAAGTTTTTAACATTTATCCCGTCTATATAGTGGGTTTTTCAGAGACCGCTGAAAATTGCATATTTTCACTTCAGACCCAACAACTCGTCTGAAAAAAAATGACGAGTGATATATGTGGAGAATTTTAAGTACTTTAATGTCTGTAAACAGACCATTTACTAAAAGTTAAAAGTTTTTCATGATTTAAGCAAAAAAAACGGTGAAAAGCAAAAATTTTTCTCTTTTTTCGCGATTTTGCGAAATCTCACTTTCGGATTCAGCACCCTAAAATACACATAGAATGAAAGCAGACATCAGAACTAACCCAAAACTTTCCTAGTCAAAAACACAATTTAACTGAATTAATATGTTTGTCAATGAGTGTATTTCGGTTAAGACTCGTACACGTGTCGAGCAAATCGCATTTTATGTGTAGAAAAATGCCGGCCCTTTTTACTAAACACCCAAAGTTTGCAAGTTTTAACATTACAGTGACCAACAACAATAGAACCAACATAAGTGTCAAAAATTGATTTATGAAATGCCATATAAATGAAAGAAATGTAATTCATACACCGAATACAACATAAAATATCTTGATATACACATTTTTGTATACACGCGAGATAGCAATTTGAAATAATTAGTATATCATTATATTTTTACACCAAAACCGTGAACTAATATTTTTAAAAATAAAAATTGTATGCAGGCATTAAATAATCAAAAATTGAAACTTTTATCTCCAAGATCTTTTATCGATTAAAAGACTAATTTGAATTGCCTTATCGTTTTGAACATGTTTCAGTTAATATATTATTACTTCAAGTTATTAATAATTATTACCTTCAAGTTATTTTTATGGGAGTCGCTTTATAAACCACTCAATTTTTATTCAAAACTTTCCAGTCAATTCTCCACATGCTTTTTCAATATTTCGTTCTGACTTTTTTAGAAATAATGAACCTACGATCTGCCATGAGCATATTAGTCCAAGTAATGAAGCTTAAAATAGGACAAAACCTCGCAATTTTTACAGAATGGATCGATTTGCTTGAAAATTTGAGAATAAGTAGTGGATAGTCCAAGGATCAAAATCTATATGATGCTGAAAGGCGCTTTTAC
The DNA here is from genome assembly GCF_917563875.1 of Diabrotica virgifera virgifera. NCBI lineage: Eukaryota > Metazoa > Arthropoda > Insecta > Coleoptera > Chrysomelidae > Diabrotica > Diabrotica virgifera. The sequence goes on from NC_065448.1 coordinate 74,457,137, forward strand.
CATGGGGGTGGTTGCCACCCCAACTCAGGGGTGAAAATTTTTTATTATATTTTGACCGCAAAAGTTAGTAAAAACATTCATTCTAAGCAAAAAACGTTCTATACATTTTTTTGATAAAATTAATAGTTTTCGATTTATTCGCTATCGAAAGTGTTAGTTTTATATCGAAAAAATCAATGTTGTTAATAAGTTTTCGGCTAATAACTCCAAAAGTTTTCGTTTTATCAAAACAACTTTACTTAACAAAAATGTACCTTTTGAAACAATAAACAAAACCGTTTCTTTAATTTTTTTTAAGACCAATAGTAATCGAGCTATACATTATTAAATCTTAGCTCTTCTTCGTCAAATGCTAAATACTGTAGTTTCAAAGTCAAACGTCGGGAAAACTATGCATTTTTCGAGGATAACTTGTTCAAACTAATTTAAAGAATTTTAAAATATCTATCTCCAGAAATAAAAACAAAGTCTGTAGCTCAAAAATTAAGTGACATATATTGAAAAGAATGTTAGTCCCTACTTTTTTCAGCGAAAAAGTGATCCAAAGCAACCTCCTAATCACCACCCTAATTAAAATTAGTCATTAACCTTATTTGGTCTTCTTTATTTTTATATTATTAATAGGTTCTAGAAGTTTGACCGGCTTAGAATGATTAGTTCTAAAAAAAATGGAGTTAGAAGCGAAGAACGAATTTTTGTAGTTTGAAAAAAAAAATGGCCTTTTCTTCAGAATAGAAAGATTAGCATCAGAGATACGAAAAAATGTTTAAATATGAAATTGTAGCTTATTTAATTCTCAAGAAACTGGTTTGCAAAAATTTTTACCACAGCAAAAATTGAGTGAGCTATTGATAATTAAAACTTGTAATAACATGCAAAAACCACCTTTACCAACCCTTTCAAAGTCACCTCTTTTTGCGACTGAGGATTTTAAAAAGAATTAATATTAATAGGCTTATAGACCTTATAAAAACCTACAAAATTATTTTTTGCCAAACTTTCTAGATAAAAAATAGAAAAGTTACGGTTAAAAAATCAATATATTTTTTTGAAAAAAAAAAGGAGAAATCCAATTGGAAGCATAATAATGTAAGTTAGCGGTGTTTTTAGCCATTGGCCTTATTCATTCTTCTTTATTTATGTATTATTAATAGATTCTAGAAGTTTGACTGGCTTAGAAAGGTTAGTTTTTAGAAAACTGGAGTTAAAAGCGAATAACGAATTTTTGTAGTTTGGTAAAAATGTCGATTTCTTCAGAATAAAAAGATTAGCATCAGAGACACGAAAAAATGTTTAAATGTGAAATTGTAGTTTATTTAGTTCCCAAGAAATTGGTTTGAAAAAATTTTTTCTACGGCAATAATTGAGTGAATAGTAAATTAGTATATTATTGAAAAACACTTATTTTTTCGATATAAAACTAACACTTTCGATAGCGAATAAATCGAAAACTATTCATTTTATCAGAAAAATGTATAGAACATTTTTTGCTTAGAATGAATGTTTTTATCAACTTTTGCGGTCAAAATATAATAAAAAATGTCCACCCCCGGGATGGGGTGGCAACCACCCCCATGGTAAAAGCGCCTTTCGGCATCATATAGATTTTAATCCTTGGACTATCCACTACTTGTTCTAAAATTTTCAAGCAAATCTATCCATTCTGTAAAAATTGCGAGGTGAAAAGCTTCAGTTCCTGGACTATATCGGACCAGCAACAAAAAAAGGAATGTATTGGAGGAGCATAATAAGCAACAGCTTTAAAAAAAACAGATACCAAAGAAAAATGAAAAGGAAATCAAATTTAGTCAAAATATGGTTAACGGTTAGAAACTTTTATCCAAACATGTGTGTAGAAATGACTCATTTACGTTTTACTCAAAAGCGTTTAAAAAAAGCAAAGAATACTTTCATATTACTCACAAAAAAATATTTTTAAAATTTAGAATAGTTTTTCTTCTCTGTCCAAGAAATTATTTATCTTTTTATTTATTTTGTTGACATTTTGAAATTTTCTTGAAAGTTATAAAACTGAAATTTAAAAATTAATGATTTTTTTTTTGTTCTAGGTACGGGATTTTCTTGTTGTTTGAAGATTCAATTGTAAGTATATTGTTGAATTTTTATTGGAACATAAAAATATATTGTTTTAAAATAGGAAATGGTTGAATGCTCGAATATATGAATTTTACAAAGTTAAAGGCAGATATCGAGCACTGAATTTATTTAATCTTGCCCAAGTATACTTTCGCTATCTAGAGCATCTTCAGGGGCATTTCGTCAATAAAATGAAGGTATCCTCGAATGTCATTTATCTTGAAAACTAGTTTTGTGGCGACTTACATTAACATATAACTACGAATACACTTAACAAAGGACAAACAGATGAAATTTGAGTGCCGGGTATCTCTAAAGTTCTACATTGTTAAAAGATGGACTGTTTTTCCTTTGTTAAGTGTATTCGTAGTTATATGTTAATTTAAGTTGCCACAAAACTATTTTTCAAGATAAATGACATTCGAGGATACCTTCATTTTATTGACGAAATGCCCCTGAAGATGCTCTAGATAGCGAAAGTATACTTGGGCAAGATTAAATAAATTAAGTGCTCGATATCTGCCTTTAACTTTGTAAAATTCATATATTCTTTTGTTGATAATCAGGATATAGGTATAATCTTATCTTCTTCTCTTCTTCATTTGCAAATCCACTAATGGATGTTAGCGATTACATTTTCCATTAAGTCTCTCTGTTTCTTGAAATGTGTATCAGAGATTGTATGTCGTTAATCCCTGTCCATTACCTTATGTTTCGGAGTCAGGACATTTTCTTGCGTCCCTTTCCTCTCTTTCCTTCAATTTTACCCTCGATTATTATAAGTTGAAGGAATTGGTATTTTTCATTTCGCATGATGTGACCCGGATAAGCCGTTTTCCTTTTCTTGATGGTTTCGAAAATTTGGCGTTCTTGGTTGATTCTTTTAAGGACATCTACATTTGTGACTTTCGCCGTCCATGGCATCTTTAGGATACGGTGATAAAGCTACATTTCGAAATCTTCTAATCTATTTATATCCCTCGTTTTGAGTATCCAGCTCTCTACAGTCGGAAAAATGAAAGAATACCCATGAACGAACATATAAAACACGCTGTATTTTCCTGCCACCGTGTCACAAAAAAAATTGTCCAGTGCAAGTACATGCAATAATAATTATTACATGTACGTGCGCTGGGCAATTTTCTTTGTGACACGGTGGCAGGAAAATACAGCGTGTTTTATATGTTCGTTCATGGGTACTCTTTCATTTTTCCGACTGTACGTCATATAGTAGCACCAACCTTACGTAGCACTTAGTAAACCTTAGTCTCAGTTGAAGATCGAACTCTGAACAGGTCAGAACCTTCCTGAATTTTACGAAATCTTGTCGTGCTTGCTCAATTCGACATTGTACTTCCCTGTCCGGTGCCGTCTTCAAAAATCCACGTTCCCAGGTATTTAAATTTGCTCACTCTTTCAATGGACTCGATATTTACTGTTATGTTGAAGTATTCAAGTACATCCAAGTTTCTAGAGATGATCATGAATTTGGTCTTCTTGGTATTAATCTCTAATCCCATTCGCTTACTATATTCTCCGTCACTGAAGTGATAACTTGTTGAAGATCGACAATGTTGTCACAAATTAAGACACTATCATCAACATATCGTATGTTGTTGATTAATACTCTATTCACTTTGATATAATCATTTGTGTGACTTTAAGTTATCAACTATTCAATGTCATGTAATCATTAAATTGTAGGTTGTAGATTTCAAAGTGTTCCTTTGATATTGCAGGCCTTTTCACACGGTACACGACAATTAGACCGAAATCATTAGACCGAAAGCAGTAGACCGAACTCATTGAACCGAAAAGCACTTTACCGAAACCTCACTAGAACGAACAATATTAGACCGAAATGGTACACAAATTAAAAAAGATTGCAGTAAAATTATGCTAAGATTTTTTATATCCGTCTTTTTGTTTATTGTATTTTTTTTGTATTAATTTATACAGTGCATTCATAAAGTGTGGAAACGGTCTATTATCTTATGACTTTCTATTATCTATTTTTAGAGTTAAGGCTCTGACAGATTGATTTTTAATTTTAAATTATGATTTTTTGACGTATAGGTAGTACATAATAGTGAAGGAATAGGGGTCGTGTGGTAGCTCATTGAAAGATGATTCAATTCTCTATTCAGTAATATAAACATTAACATAATTATTTATACAGGGTGGCCAAAATACAATTTTTGAATTAAAATAATTGAAGCAAAAAGAAGAATATATGTAATTTATTTAACTCAAAATACATTTTACTGATGCCACATAATATAAAAAAAATGTTTATTTCATAAATAAATATTGCTTTTCGCTTAAATTAAATGTCGAAACAGCCACACACCTGCCTCTTGACAGTTTGAACATTTAATTTAAGCGAAAAGCAATGTTTATTTTACAAATAAACATTTATTTTCTCTTTTCTGACAGAAGTAAAATTTATTTTAAGTTAAATAAATTACATATATTCTTTTTTTTTTCGGCAATTAATTTAATTCAAAAATTATTTTTTTGGCCACCCGGTATAAATAATGATGTTACTATTTATATTACTGAATAGAGAATTGAATCACCTTTCAAATGAGCTACCACACAACCCATATTCCCATTTAAAAAAATCATCGATGACCTCATCACGCCAAAATCGATGACGCCACTATTATGGGATGGATATACGTCAAAAAATCATAATTTAAAAATAAAAATCGACCTGTCAGAGCTTTAACTCGGAAAATAATTAAGTCATGAGATAATGGACGGTTTTCACACTTTGTGAATGCACTACATATAAATTGTTACTCTGTACAGTCTGATATGAAATAATTTTCGTCCGTTAAATAAATTAGTGAAGGTAAAAATAAATTAAGGGTAGAGTGACTTATACTTAATTACTTAAGGGGTATTGCACATAACTTTAATTTTTAGTATTTAATTATTAGTATTGTACATAAAAATAAAAAATAAACCAAAAACAAATAAAAACAAAAAAATAAACAAAAAACAAAGCAAAAACAACAACCTCTAAACTCGCCAGCGCTTTGTGCTGCCAGTCGCAAGCCTGGATAAAGAGTGAAGGGAGGTTGATGTTATCCTTGCTCAGATTACAATCCTGTTTGAGCACCCTGTATTATGTACCTAATGCTTTTCGGTCTTCTGCTTGTCGGTATCCTACTGTGAGGTTTCGGTAAAGTGCTTTTCAGTCTAATGAGTTCGGTCTAATGATTTCGGTCTCTTCACAGTAAACCTTTTTACACTATGAACTGAAAATGTGAAATTCCTTAGCATGTTAGTCTATTAGGTCTGCATCCCGCGTATGAAAAAAAAGTTGAATAATAGCAAGCTGAAAATTTGTTAATAGCTTAAGAGTGTCTAGTCGGACAAACTTTGATATATGGGAACACTGGAACAGGGGAAGTTTTAATTGTGGAACAGGTTAAAAATTTGGAACGGTCAGACCACGAAAACGGCACATGTATTTTGTCCGACAGAACAGACTTAAACTCTCCGAACAGAGATTAAACTCTCATGCAAAAATCAGACTGCTATTTATCATCAAATGGGAGTTTTAATGAGTGGAACATGTAGAATATGTCAAATGACAGGAATTATGACAGGTGATAAATAGCAGTCTGATTTTTGCATGAGAGTTTAATCTCTGTTCGGAGAGTTTAAGTCTGTTCTGTCGGACAAAATAAATGTGCCGTTTTCGTGGTCTGACCGTTCCAAATTTTTAACCTATTCCACAATTAAAACTGCCCCTGTTACAGTGTTCCCATATATCAAAGTTTATCCTACTAGACACCCTTAAACTATTAACAAATTTTCAGCTTGCTATTAATCAACTTTTTTTTCATACGCGGGATCCAGATCCAGACCGGGATTTCCAGACACTAAGTGTCCATCGAATGTACACTAGATTTTTTTCTATTCGAAATAGATTGAAAAAAAAATATATTGAGATGGCCGGTAAATGAAGTCGGATTGCCCGTTGCCAGATCAAATTTAGCGTCGTAACCACTACAACTCATAAACCATTTGGGGAATAATCGTTAATTGGATTATACTTTTGTATCTTAATAACTTCTCTAAACGGCTTAACCGATTTTGATCAGTAAACATGAGTTTGAAACGTATTGACCAGTAGTATCTGATGGATCTAAGGTCAAGTATGATAACTGAAGCTATTAGGTACAGGAATTATTTAGCTTTCGAAACCGTTTTTCCCACAGAAAATAGATTTTATCATATTTATGAAGCCTATAACCTAAAAATTTGAATTTTCCCGGATATGAGGTATACATCGTTAGATTCGTCTTGAGTCCTTATACAAACGCTAAGTTATTGGCACAATTCGTACGTTGAAATGTTGAGTAATTGTCGAAAAACCAAAATTTTCAAAGTTTAGTTTTTCAGTTTTTCGGCTATACTGAGCCGTGTGTATGTCTGATCCTGACGGCTTGGACACCATTTGAAAGCTTAAGTCAACACTATTGATTTGATATATTTGCGGTTCTCATGCCTCTTCTTGATCCGAATATATATACCCCCAAAAAATATGCCGTTTTGTACCTACAAAGTCCTATAGCTGGCTTATGGGTGGTCAAAAGTCACAAACTACACCGGTTCTAAATCGGCCCTGACCCCCTCTTTAAATACAGAGAAAAAATATCAAATCGGTTTAACTTTCAAACACACATACATACATATCCACAAACATTTTCCCTTTTTTAAATACAAATTGAGTCACATTTCTAAGCTCTATAACTTTTAAATGGTATAACGGATTTTCAAAATTAGACATGCGTTGGAAAGATAATGATCAGTTCTATTAGAAACCGCAAAGGTTGGACTTAAATTTTCGAAGTTTTTGGGAGTTTTGGGGACCAGAAGGAAAAACAGACCCTAATTAGGAAGGGCCGTAAAATCGACACCCTTAGACCAAAATGGATGGTTGACATATGAATGGGTGAGTCTTTTTCTGAACTTGAAGATGGGAGTTAGCACAATTTTCAATTCAGTCAGATTTAGAAAATTGAAAATTTCGTGTATATAATAGTGTCGCGTGTAGGGGGGTGTATTTCTGCGCCACTGGCGAGAACTGCCGTTATCTGGTAATCTTTCCGATATAAAACTAACAGCTTCGATAACTAATAAATCGAAAACTATTAATTTTATCAAAAAAGTGTATAATGAACATTTTTTGTTTATAATTAATATTTTTACCAGCATTTGCGGTCAAAATATAAAAAAAAATTTCCACCTTCGAGATGAGGTGGCAACTACCCCCTTGGTAAAAGCGTCTTTCGGCATCATATAGATTTTGATACTTGGACTATCCACTACTTATTGTCAAATTTTTAAACAAATCTATCCATTCTGTAAAAATTGCAAAGTGAAAAATTTCAGTTCCTGGACTAATTATACCTTTGGAGCTCTATAATTTCTGAACGGCTTACCTGATGTTGATCACTAAACATGAATTTGAAACGTATTGACAAGTAGTATCTGATGCATCCAAGATCGAGTAAGATAACTGAACGTATTACAGGAATTATTGAGCTTGAAAACCCGTTTTTCCCATAAGAAATAGATTTGATCATACTTATGAATCCTATAACTTAAAAATTCGAATTTTCCCAGATATAAGGTATACACCGTTAGACGCGTCCTGAGTCCTTCTACAAACGCTCAGTTATTGGCGCAATTCGTAGGTTGAAATTTTGAGTAATTGTCGAAAAACCAAAATTTTCAAAGTTTAATTTTTCAGTTTTTTGGCTATGGTGAGCAGTGCGTATGTCTCAGCTTGATCGCTTAACGGACATTTGAAAGCTTAAGTCAACCCTATTAATTTGGTGTATTTGCGGTTTTCCTGTCTTTTCTTGAACCTAAGATATATACGCCCAAAAAATATGCTATTTTGTATCTACTTAGTTCTCTAGCTAACTTACGGGTAGTCAGAAGTCAAAAATTAGACCGGTTCTGAATCGGCCCTCACACCCTCTTGAAACACAGAAAAAGAATTCAGATCGGTTTAACTTTTCCTCATACATACATACAAACATACATATCCACAAACATTTTCCATTTTTTAAATAAAAATTGAGTCATATTTCTGAGCTCGATAACTTTTGGATGGTACAACCGATTTTCAAAATTAAACATGCGTTGGAAAGGTAATGATCTATGCTATCAGAAGCCGCAAAGGTCGGGCTTAAATTTTTGAAATTTTTGGGAGTTTTGGGGACGAGAACGAAAAACAGGCTTTAAATGGGAAGGGCCGTAAATTCCACACCCTTGGACCAAAATGGAGAAGTAACATATGGATGGACGAGTCTTTTCGTAAACTTTAAGATGGGATGTGGCCCAATTTTCCATTCAGTCAGGTTTAGAAAATCGAAAATTTCGTGTATATATAGTGTCGCTTGTAGGGGTGTTGTGCGCCACTGGTGAGAACTGCTGTTCTCTGTGGATATCTACGTGATCAACGCCCAGTGAAAACACCTGTGATTACTCTGAGATCAGTTTTCTTGAGTTCTGAGCGTATTTTTGCGTACCAAGCAGTTGACTTTTCTTTAGAATACAATATCAGACAACATTCTAAAATTAATGGACATAGGATAGGTCATATCTAAATAGCGATCTTAGCAGGTACAAAGAAATCAGGTCTAATCCGGCGAAGAAATAAAGGTTAATAGCATAATGCAGGGGTGTAGAAGAGCTGGCGGCTAAACTCGACTCATTTAATACATATGTACAGTAAACCAGCCATACTTCAGGTCAATATAAAAAGAGTATTCTTACGAATGAACAATATAAAATTATTAGTAGCACAGAAGAACCAATAATGGAAAAGGTATATTGATTTTTTTTTTAGATACTAGGTGTACCTCTCAAAATATTATAGCCTATTACAGCACGAATATCACTAAGGCAGAAATTGTACACGCTATTGCGTGTATACACATGCATGATGAAGATGGAAAGGTACCGTGACCAGAGGGAGAGTACAGATAGATGTTTTGAAAATGCTTAGAGAAGATGGACATGGCTATCTTACTTCTACTAAACTTACTTAACTTCATTTACTAGAGAGAAATAATAATAAGATTGGCTTAAATCAACATTCCTGGCGACTTTAAGGCTAAGAGCAAGTTAAGCGAAATATTATGTCATCACCCATGCTTGTTCATTACTGGTTTTACTTTAGTTATTTAAAATTAGAGTAAATTATAAAAAGTAAGAAGTGATTCATACCATAATGCAACTGCAAGCCCAGTAGACCCGTAATATCCTCTTCGCGTGTACAAAAGGAGAAATATTCAAATACTATTTGAATGTAGGTCACATGTACGTATAATTGGTTATCAAATTTAGAGAGAACTAATTAAACCATTGGGAATTTAAGGAATATACGCAACATGTTCCTAAATGGCAGCATTGAATATATTACATGTCTATGTTAATTGCCCGAATGCGCCAAAATTCTGTTTACGCGGATATAAATGCCCATTGACGCATTGTTCGGAGTTTCATAAACAAAAATCTAAAACGATTACATAATATGAATATAAATTAAATTCCATTTTGTTATGGTAGCAAAATTATGATAATTTATAAATCTATAATTTAGACTAGATCGATTGTCGCTATAATATACACTCCCCGGCAAAATTAACCGCCCACCTTCTTTCAATTTTCAGAAATTGTCAATCTTGTACCACATTTTATGAAAGATACGTGAAAACTACCTTTGAGGAAGAGAAAACTATAAAAATATTGAAAAAAAAGTCCTTTATTAAGGGATACCAAGCCAAAATCCAATGTTTAAAAATCTTCTAAGAAAATTCAAACAAACATAATTTTAAAAATCATGGTCTAATTAAAAGAAATATGAGTGAGTCGTCCACTTGCAAAACTCGATATGTCCATTTTTCAAAATTTTCAGAAACATCAAAAAACTGTAGAATAAAAAGTAGTGTATATTGAACGCTCCTTTCACATTTTTGCTAAAGGTTTGTACATTATAATGTATGTTCAGTGTCCGAAAAAATATATGTTAATATTTAGGGGGTTTTTAGGGGGGTTTGTTTTGGACATAACGAGTTTTGATACATTATACTGGATTAAACGGGTTTGGCTGCACTATATGGGAGAGAAAACGAGTTTGGCTGCACTATATGGGAGAGAAATATTAAAATAAAGAGAGAGCTCATTTTAAAAACTTATGTTTAATGTAACAAAAATGTTTCAGAAATACAGGGTGTTTCAAAAAAAGTTAACGCCGTCTCTAGGGTAGGTAAAAAACTGAAAAATAATTGGGGTTTGCTTAGTAAAAAATTTTTGTAACGCCATCCGTTTTCAAGATACAGGGCGTTGAAGAAAAAAAAATTACGCATTTTTTACGATTTTGCCGAAACTACTGGCAACATTGTAATGAAATTTTTTACGAATATTTTTTGGAAGCTGATACATCCCATGAATTTGTTTTTATATCTGATTCTCATAGAGGGCGCTAGTTACACGGATCGTACTGAGTCTTAGTCAATATAACTTTTTTAAGAGTATAATTATTAATCAGAATTTCAAGTAAACTTAAACATCATTCAATTTTACACGAAAAAGGTACTCTTGGTAAAACTCGATACTGTGTACCGTTTTCGGAATATTTTGATTTGAAAATTATGAAGTAATAATTGATGCTGGTAGTAATGATAAAGTTCTAATAGGTATACCTCTATTTTCTCCAAGTGTGCCATGGAAATCTGACATTTATTGATTGTTATGACGATAAATCAACAATAATTAGAGTTTTTAAACCTTGTTTCGATTTTTCAATTTTCAAAAATGCGTAAATTTTTTTTTCTTCAACGCCCTGTATTTTGAAAACGGATGCCGTTACAAAAATTTTTTACTAAGCAAACCTCAATTATTTTTTAGTTTTTTACCTACCCTAGAGACGGAGTTACCTTTTTTTGAAACACCCTGTAGATACAAATAAAATATGTAAATTATTTCAGTTTAAATCTATTAAATGTCCATGCTTATATAGCCAACTCTTCTCCAGCATCATCGATCTCACCAATATCTGATTCGTTGTCTTGAGGATTAGAAAGAAATTTCTGTTGGTAAAAAAGTTTTTTAAAGAAAGTGAGATCCTGGATATGTTCCCATTCCTTGTTAAAATGTTTTGTCAGAAGTGTATTCAAGTCATTTAATTTCAATTTTTTATAGATATAATTCCTTCGCTGGTTTTAATTTCAAGTTTGACAACTGTTTCCCAGGCTTAATAATACTTTTCCGACGCCTAAACCTAAACTATAATCGTTGTCGAAAATGTTTCGAAGATAATCATACTTAACTTTAAGACCTTCGTCATGAGAGCCTTGGTACATACAGTTGCTAAAGTCCTCTGATGGTTAACTCACTTGGGAGATCTTGACTGGTTACATTTTTACTCCCACAGTTATGTCTTGTACTTGAAGGGACTCTATAGAAGCTTTTACATCATTTTTTGCATAGATATTTCAATGAGCTTGTTTTACTGTCATCATCACCACGTTGGTCTTTGCGTACATATCCTTTTCAAGGAACTTTTTACGCAATAACTGAATTCTATCTTTTGATATACCTAGGGTGTTTACAAAGAGATTTTTCCACACTGGAACTAGTTCTGGCCGACCACCTCTTAAAAGATTTCGTTGATACTTTTTTCTTCTAGTTTTCCTCATCTCCATTTTTGGCCTCCGATATCGTGTTGATGCAAACCCGATAACATTGCGATAACACAAACCCTATACTGTCTCAGAATTGAATAAAAACAGCGTATTACAGCGAAGAATTGTGGAAGCAGAATCACACATATTTCAGAATGGACATAACGAATTTTGCAACAGTTTATTTATTGGTAATCTACTTTGTTATGAGACATGACGAATGGCGAGTTTTGAAACAGTTTTAATATGTTGAAAAAAACGAATTTTGCTGCATTATGAAAATGGCCGTAACGTGTTTTGCAGCATTTATTGATTTTCTGATACGTTTTAAACAGGCTTATAACGACTTTTGCAACACGACTTGATATGTTTTGGATGCAGGACAAGAAACTCTACAAAATGGCGATCTTATCTCAATTTTGAAAAAAATGGACAAAACGAGTTTTGCAACTGGGCGACTCGAGTATTAATAACACTAGTCAACAAATTAACAAAAAAAAGTTGCGACTGATGTTAAAATGGCTGTATCGGGGAGTTTAAAGCATCCTGAATGCGAATTCAAACACCAAAATGTTCCACCATGTATATATTTTGAGTTATCTTCTTCTTAAAGCGCCGCGCATTTCTGCTTATACGTCCACCGTGCATTGTCTGGTCGTGTGAAATATTAGGTTTGGAGTTATAGAATGCATCAAATATGGCTGTTTATTATAATAATTCTTTTATACTATATACATACAGTGCTAGTCAAAAGTCCGTACCCCCCTCGTATCTTTTGAACGGTTATACCTATAATAGTGAAAGTTGCAGGGAGGAGATAAACGGACGTAAGCTTCTTAACTAGTTATGACAGGTGACGTAATAGTGACAGATAACGTTACAGAGCCACTGTGACCGATAATTTTAAATAGGACCTTATGGCAAGTGATACCTCGTTTGAAAGTTATTTAAAATACCTGTTCAGTCATACTAATTTTTTTGGGTTTAGGTTGATTTTGATTTTGGTGAATAAATTAACTAAATATAATATTGTAGTTTCAAATTTAATTAATAAAAATTCAAATGTCCGCCTATGGATTTTTTGTCAAAAAAGTTGACGTTTTTTAATTCTCTAGTAGTTTTTACGTCAACGTCAACCTGTTTGACAAGTAATCATAGGCGGAATTTTGAATTTTTATTAATTAAATGCGAAACTACAATTTTATATTTATTTCATTTGTTCATCAAAATAAGCTTAAACTCAAACAAAATTAGTATGACTGAATAGGTATTTTCAATACCTTTCAAACGAGGTATCACTTGCCATACGGTCCCATTTAAAATTATCGGTCACAGTGGCTCTCTAACGTCATTTGTCACTATTACGTCACCTGTCATGACTAGTTAAGAAGCTTACGTCCGTTTATTTGCTCCCTCCAAATTTCACTATTATAGGTATAACCGTTCAAAAGATAGGAGGAGGGGTACGGACTTTTGACTAGCACTGTATAAGTTCAACACTAAAACACTAGAAACAAAAATTATATTAAGTCTTTTGTACACAATTTTTTGCATATCCCAATTTTCCAATATCACTATTTGGAGTAACACAAACACACTTTTATCCTGCATAGTAAAAAACGAGGATAGCTCCTGGTTACAGTTCTTAAATGTTATAAGTTGTCCTGGCTAGTAAATTCCATTAAAAGAAATCCATTATTGTAATCTAGAGCCTATGGGTTAAGCATGTCCTTTGGACAAGTGAAGGTCTCGAACTAAATCATGTAATTCTGCTTGTTGGATTCAATAAGGTGCTTTTACGTCGCTTTCGGGAAAATAAGAATCATTATTTTCTGATACATCATCAGATTCACTTTTGTCACTACACGTTTCCAAATCTTTCTCCTGATTTGCCAAGGTCCTGGAACTGGTAAATCTTCTCCATGAAAAACCGGTTTTATTGCTGAGGTAATATCTGGATATTTAATTTTATGCTTGTTCTTCCTTGAAAACCCAGACACTTTTGTCATGCAAGAGTAACAGTCGTTAAAATGGTTTAGTTAGAACTATATAAGTTTAAATGGTTAGGTTTACTGATTAAGGACTACCTTTGGTTTGTTCTTTATTTAAATGTTAATGTGTTATTCGTAGACGTTAGATATCCCAGTGTGGCCAAATTATTCACAATTTTTAGGAAAAATGTTAATTTGATAAGATCACGCCCCGATATACCGGGTGTCCACTTATATTTTCCCCCATTTTAACTGCCTATAACTTCTAAACGGCTCAAGATAGAAATATGCGGTTTTCGCTGAAATGTTTTATTTTAGTAAAAGTTTTGTCTGAATGGATTGAATTTTTTATATCGCTTTTAAATACAAAAATAAAAATGGCGGATTTTTGAAAAAAACGTTGTTGACTTTTTTTTAATGGAACACATAGTATATTTTTTTTGTAAATTGAAAGAAAATTCATTCTCCTATCCATCGATGTAAAGTTTTTCAAAATCGGTTGTCAAATCACTGAGTAATTAATTTTTAGAATGAGAGGTGCAACGTGGATATCACATACCTAAATAACATAACTAAGCAAATTATTGATATTATGTTATGTGATTTCCACATTGCATCTCTTATTTTAAAAATTAATTGCTCTGTCATTTGACAACCGATTTTAAAAATAATTATATCGCTGGATGGGTAAATGACCGTTTTTTCAAGTTTTTAGGTAAATGACCATTTTTTATATCGCTTTTAAATAAAAAATGGCGGATTTAAAAAAAAACGTTGTTGACTTTTTTTATTAAAACACTCAGTATATTTTTTCGTAACTTGAAAAAAAAAACGGTTATTTACCTATCCAGCGATATAAATTTTTTTAAAATCGGTTGTCAAATGACTGAACAATTAATTTTTAAAATGAGAGATGCAATGTGGAAATCACATAACATAATATCAATTTGCGTCGTTATGGTATTTAGGTATGTGATTTCCAAATTGCATCTCTTATTTTAAAAATTAATTGCTCAGTCATTTGACAACCGATTTTAAAAATAATTATATCGCTGGATAGGTAAGTGACCGTTTTCAAGTTTTTAGGTAAATGACCATTTTTTATATCGCTTTTAAATAAAAAATGGCGGATTTAAAAAAAAACGTTGTTGACTTTTTTTATTAAAACACTCAGTATATTTTTTCGTAACTTGAAAAAAAAACGGCCATTTACCTATCCAGCGATATAAATTTTTTTAAAATCGTTGTCAAATGACTGAACAATTAATTTTTAAAATGAGAGATGCAATGTGGAAATCACATAACATAATCTCAATTTGCTTCGTTATGGTATTTAGGTATGTGATATCCACGTTGCACCTCTCATTTTAAAAATTAATTATTCAGTGATTTGACAACCGATTTTTAAAAACTTTATATCGCTGGATAGGTGAATGACATTTCTTTCAATTTACAAAAAAATATACTGGGTGTTCCATTTAAAAAAAGTCAACAACGTTTTTTTCAAAAATCCGCCATTTTTATTTTCGTATTTGAAAGCGATATAAAAAATTCAATCCTTTCAGACAAAACTTTTACTAAAATAAAACATTTCAGCGAAAACCGCATATTTCTATCTTAAGCCGTTTAGAAGTTATAGCCAGTTAAAATGGGGGAAAATATAAGTGGACACCCGGTATTACAAATGATTGTTTTAAAAATTTTTTAGTAAAATACTCATAACTTAAAAATCATATCTCATTTTTTTTTGAAAAAATCATAACTCAAAAATCTTACGCGTTTAGAACTTTTTACCATCATAATCATATTTAGAGAGCATAAATTAACAAAAAACACCATTTTGAATTCCTGTCGCAAATTGTTTGTAAACTAGTGTAATTTGTGTTGCCGTCTGTGGCACTTAGGACTTCTTGGAGCCGGTTCGGCAATTCATTCAGGATATCCTGGATATCCGATTGGGGAATATTGTGCCACTTCTTTATCGCTGTCTTGAGCTGTTCGAATGATGTAGGGACTGGTACTCTTGTTCTTACCCATTTTTTGAGGTTGTTCCAAATGTGTTCAATTGGGTTAAGATCGGTACTGCGCGACGGCCATGGTAAAACTTGGATCCCAACCTTATTAAGATACTCGCAGGTGACTCTTGTGGTATGACAACGTGCACTGTCATGCAATAATCTAAACTTTTCATCAATGAACGGTGCGAAAGGCATAATATGGTCTTGGAGAACTTCTTCCACATATCTTCCACGTCAATTTGGTTTCTTACAAGTTTCTCTATGTTGATCTTTAGCAGTTTAAACAATATATTGGTTATAACAAAATTATTGTTTTGGCAAAACTCATTAAGTATATAACCTCTTTCGTTTCTGGTTCCCAGATATTATCCTCCTGTACATTCTTCCAGTTTTTCCCCAACCTGTGCATTAAAATCGGATCATTATTTCAGTCATCTATTTTGCTTGAATTCTTTCGGGGACAACTTTCAATGAGGCCTTTAATAATTCGACAAGTATCTGTAGTGTATCAGCAATGTTGTCTGTGATAGGAATGATTTCACCTGCGAATTTAAGATTGGTTAACCATTCACTGCCGATATTAATGCTTTTGTTTTCCCAAGACAGTGGTTTTATTGCTTATTCTAGGACAGCGATAAAAAGTTTTTGATTTTGGTGAAAACTTGTACAAATGGAAAAGAAGGCTTTTTCCGAAATGTATGTCTTTTATGTACCAATTTATGATAGTTTAAAAAGTTTCATTGTATTAGCCAAAGTAGATATTAGCCAAATCTGATAGAAGCAAAATAGGCCAGGGTAATAAGGCCAAAATATACCCTGTTCGTGACACTTCAACAGCCAGGGTACTGAAGTGTTTTTTCGACAGGTAGTACATATAAGAACAAATTGTAACTATGTCCTGCGTAGGATTTGACGGCCATTCTTATTTATAAACAATTTAGTGTCAAAAAACGGCATTTTCTCCTTTTTTTTTCAAATAAATGGAAAACAGTTAAACTTATGGTTTTTTTAGTACAAACATCTTCGAGAGCATCGAAAAAGATTTAAAATGACGTATTATAAAGGTTGATGTACTCATGTATTGTTAATAAAATTGCAAAAAATGGTCGAAATTGTAAAAAAAAATTAATTTCGCACTAATTATTGTAAAAATTAGTGTATTGCTTTGATATTTGTGTCAAATGAGGGTTCTTTGGTGCTTAATATGTGATAAAAATTTCACAGCGTTTCATTAAATTGTTTAAATTTTATTCAAATTGTTTATCCCAGAGAGCATTTTTTTGCAATAACATAAGTCAGAAAAAAATGATTTTAGAACCATTCTACAGATGTCAAATGAAAGAGCATGAGCTAAGCTTTTAAATTTGTTTAAAAAAAGTGACAAAAATGCATTTGTTAGTAATAAATAATTAGGCAAAACTATCATCAGTGTTTTCTTATACATATACACTTTTCGAATAACTTTTTTCGAAAAAATCTATTTTTTACCGTGTTTTAAGTGCACAACTACCAAGTAATGTAATACAAAAAACGTAATAAATATATATAATTTATTATATAAAACAATAAAAAGGTTTTAAGAAAAAATTTACGATACTTTTGCATTATTATTTATTACTAATAAATGCATTTTTATTCACTTTTTTTTATTAATTTGAAAATTTAGCTCATGCTCATTCTTTTGACATATGTAGAATGGCTCTAACATCATTTGTTTTTCTGACATATGTTATTGCAAAAAAAGCTCCCTGGGAAAAAAACAATTTGAATAAAATTTAAACAATTTAATGAATGGCTTTGAAATTTTTGTTACATATTAAGCACCAATGAAGTGGTATTACATATTAAAAACCTTCTTTTGGCGAAAATTTCAAAGCTGTACACTAATTTTTACAACAGTTGTTGCGAAATTATTTTTTTTTTTGCAATTTCTACCTTTTTTCGCAATTATATAAACAATAAATGAGTGTGTCAAACTATGTAACACGCTATTTTAAAGCATTTTCCATGTGCTCGAAGATGTTTGTACTAAAAAAGCCATAAGTTTTACTGTTTTCCATTGAAATTTTACAGGAAAAAAGACACTAAATTGTTAATAAATAAAAATGACCGCCAGATCTTATGCAGGATATACTAAAGTACTAGTACTAGTACTTGCAATTTGTTCTTATAGGTATTACCTGTCGAAAAAACGCTTCAGTACCCCGGCTGTTGAAGGGTCATGAAAAAAACCTTATTACCCTGAACTAAAAGTTGTCTCCTGAAAATGTGCGCTTTGTCGCTTATATGTTTTCTCAAAAACCCATGTATAATATTATGATAATGCTTTTAGGTTGTTGTTATTATAATGTACTTACCTTATTTTAAATATTATTATTGTTTTAAAGAAACTGGTCGCCGGTTGCTTTATAATATACAAACAGATGAGAATATTGATATCAATGCTGATATTGAGTTACTAGATTATCGATTTAATAATAATAATGAAACACCAATATTCATGTTTAATGTAGGTAAAGTAAAAACTCCATTAGCCGATGAAATATTAAAATTAATCGCTAAAAAATATGTAAACATGCACAATGATGATTATTAAAAGATAGAAGAGTATAAAGTTTAGATTAAATTTACAAACAGACATTAACACAATTGAGTTGCTGTGTTTTGTTATCTGCTATTACCTAATGGATCTTTTTTAGTCTTGCCTTTTTAGGAGAATTATATCAGACCGAGAAAAAATATTAAATTAATATTATTAAATTAATATTAAAAGAATAGGATAAATATTAGCAAGAGATCAAGTTGATATAGTATGAACAATATACAGTGATGAGCGCGCTAATAACCGGCGAAATAACGCAAAAGCTGGAAAACATAATACATTGTGAAATAAAAAGAGATGAAATTAGTAGAGGTGGAAATTGTCGATATCAACGTATAAATTATCATTACATAGTTTCCCACCTTTAAACGTCTGTGGCAGGAGTATTTTATAAATATCTCCTGTCACAGTGACAGTTATCATACTCCTCGGATACGTCTAAAGGTGGGAAACTATGTAATGTAAATTTATACGTTTATATCGATAATTTTCACCTCTGATAGTTTCATCTCTTTTTACTTCACAATGTATTATCTTTTCCATCTTTTGCGTTACTTTGCCGGTTATTAGCGCGCTCTTCACGGTATACAGGGTATTTCAAAAAGGTATGTCATAAATTAAACCACACATTCCGGAGACAAAAATAAATTGATTGAATCCAACTTACCTTAGTACACTTCGCGTCAAAAAAAACTGGTACAACTCTTATAACCGAAAGTCGTGCTTTTCAAGTTGTGTAAGTTGATCTTGTCACAAGTGTCATTCTAATTTCTAGGGCAACGTTGCCAGGTCAACGAAAATATTATATCAAACTAGGTAAAAACGGGGCTGTGCGACAGACCGCATTTTTTAATATACGAAACACTTAATAATATACAAAACAATTGTAATTTTCCGTCATCTCAATTAAGTATCCATACATTGATTCGTGTTTTATTATAATTTATGAAAATATTTCAATTCAAAAATATTGATAGATAATAAATCTTGATATGTCTTTAAATTATTATGTTTAATGTCAAATCGAGAAGTGTGATTGGTTTCTCGTAAATTGTAGGATAAAACTGCATTAAATTGTGTAGAATAAATAAAACACACTGGACAAATTAAAAATTTAATTTGAAATTAATACAAAATAAATAACTTTTACAGTGAACAGGTGTGGAATTTAAATATATGTATTACAATTCGAAATAAGTATACATTTTAAACGTTATTTTTTTGTATTTAGATTTAGTGCAATTCCGTTATCTGTGATGGCAACAACGACGTGATTCACGAACAATAATTGTCAGTCTGAACACAGGTTTACATTGGGAAAAAAAAGTGTACCAGTTTTATATGACGCGAAGTGTACAAAAGTGTACACAAAAAAAGTTACAGCCCTTTGAAGTTACAAAATGAAAATCGATTTTTTTTTCATATATCGAAATCTCTTAGAGATTTTTCATTGAAAATGGACATGTGGCATTCTTATGGCAGCAACACCTTAAAAAAATTAAAGTGAAATTTGTGCACTCCATAAAAAATTTATGGGGGTTTTTGCTCCCTTAAACCCCTCAAACTTTTGTGTACGTTCCAATTAAATTATTATTGTGGCACCATTAGTTAAACACAATGTTTCTAAAACTTGTTTGCCTCTCAGTACTTTTTCGATAAGCCAGTGTTTATCGAGACATTTTGAATATTTGTCGAATCCACCACATATTTGTATATGGTTAAGTACCTATCATATACCTGTTAATAATCTGAAAATTTATTTATAATTTACATTTTTAGGTATATTTTGAAGAAGAAGCCACATCTCAATAAAAGGTGACTTATCAAAAAAAGACTAAGAGGCAAAAAAGTTTTAAAAA
Source organism: Diabrotica virgifera virgifera (assembly GCF_917563875.1). NCBI lineage: Eukaryota > Metazoa > Arthropoda > Insecta > Coleoptera > Chrysomelidae > Diabrotica > Diabrotica virgifera. Next base: position 74,477,423 of record NC_065448.1, read on the forward strand.
CACTGTGTTTACCTAATGGTACAACAATAATAGTTTAATTGGAACGTACACGAACATTTGGGGGGTTTAAAGAAACAAAACCCCCATAGAATTTTTATGTAAACATATTAAAAAAGAAGCCGCATCTCGATAAAAATTGGCTTATCGAAAAAATACTGAGAGGCAAAAAAGTTTTAAAAACGTTGTTATTACCTAATGGTACCACAATAATGAATTAATTGGAACGTACACAAAAGTTTGGGGGGTTTAAGGGAGCAAAACCCCCATAAAATTTTTATGGGGTGCACAAATTTCACTTTAATTTTTTCTAAGATGTTGCTGCCATAAACATGCCACATGTCCATTTTCAATGAAAATGTATACATTTTGTAACTTCAAAGGGCTGTAACTTTTTTGTGTACACTTTTGTACTAAGGTAAGTTGGATTTAATCAATTTATTTTTGTCCCCAGAATGCGTGATTTAATTTATGATATACCTTTTTGAAACACCCTGTATAGGTAACTACGTAGTAGAGGTACGGTACATAAATCAAAAGTTTCCTACAAAGGTCATGACATGCGTTCGGATTTCGCTAGTTTGATGCAACTGTATACGCTGTGAGCTCGTACGTAGAGGGGATATTTATAAATTCGCGAGCGCCAGTAGTGGCAAGTCTGTAAACGTTTACCGGAAATTTGACATAAATGTCAAAGTGATTAATTTAAAATTAAAATTAAAAACATTAATTATAAAAAATATTAGTTGGTCAAAGCTGTGGTATATATCTTTACCTTAAATATACTTACGTTTTAAATACTGAATTTACGTTTTTTTTAATGTTCCGTAATATGTAATTATAAATAGATGTATTAATGTTAGCGCCATCTACATGATAATTGTGAAAGTATCCGAAGTAAGAAATTAATATTTCATCAATAGAACGTCAAAATGATTAGCAAAATCTTAAAAAAATCTATTATATTTTAATTACTTTTTAGCGTTGTAAATATTAAGCGATAAAAATTAAATAATAAATTTAAAAATTACCGGTGAAAGTTGAATTAGTAATCCGCCAGGAGCGACACCAGCGAAGCTCAGAGCGTATACTTAATATTTACTTTAATATTTCAAGTTTACTTTTATATCTTTTATTCTTATTCCTCAGTCGAATTTCAAAGTTTATCATCAAACAATTTTTCTAAACATGCACCAACCAGATACTTTGCAATAGTATTAGACATAGACTGAAAAATGGTCAATATTATGTAATTACCTTAATTATATAATGTAGATGATCATTATCATAACATTACGTGTTACACCTCTATTAGCAATTATACAACCAAGTGATATGAACAAACATTCTGTACAGCGATATAATTAATTAAACGGTTAACTTTAATTCTTGGTTTAAATAATATACCTACTTTATCCCCTTCGTAAACTGAACTTTATTGGTTTTTGTTTAATTCAGATATATATATATATATATATATATATATATATATATATATATATATATATATATATATATATATATATATATATATATATATATATATATATATATATATATATAAAACGGCAAGGTGGAGCAACTATAGGATGAACAAAATTAAAAAACTCTACATTATGCTGATGACTCCGTTATATTGGTGTCTTCACTAGAAAAACTGGAACAAATTATGAATAGACTGGGCATGGTAAGTACGAGTACGGGATATGGTTTGAAAATAAAATACTTACAGAAAACCAAAGTAATGATCATCGATAGAATTAGAAATATCCAAACAGAGATAAGAAACATGGCAGAGCACGAAGTGGTCAGGCAATTTAATTACTTAGGCTCCGTTGTTACTAACAGTGGAGGAACATCACAATTGCCAGATCGGTAACAGACAAACTCACAAAAATATGGAAGAACATTGATACTACAAAAAACACAAAATTACGCCTTGTTCGTGCATTAATATTTCCAATCGCCACGTTTTTTTTTATTTGTTTTTAAATACAATCTGTTACATCACAAAAAAAAAGTAACACTAAGCATTTTTGTTGAACGAACAAATGTGAGAGGAGTTTTAGTCCAATGACTATCAATTCCTAGTAGGTTTGTTACTAATAACTACACTAAATCACTTACTTTCACTTAAAACCTTAAAACACTTTAAGCCACTTATGTTCTAAATAGCAAGTCAAGAGGAGTTCTAATTTTCAGTCTATTTAGTTGTGTAGAGTTGTCCAATAAATTCACTACTAATTCGTTGGGGTGCTTTTCCAGTCGTTTGAAATATTTATCACTGCATTTGATGATCATCTGCTTCACTGTCTCGATCTTCAAGTCCCTGTAAATGTCTGCATTTGGAATGAACCATGTGTTCTCCATGTTAGCACCTTGTCAAGGTGTAATCCGAGATATTTTACAGTATCATTTTTAGGAATATATTATAACCGAACTGATGATTTGGTATAATATTGTTTGTCTGAATATCAATAATTAGTCTACTTGCAATGATTTTCTCTGCAAATTTGAACATAACTGGTAATAGGCTAATGGGTCGGTAGGATGTAATCTCATGTGGAGGTTTGCCTGGTTTTGGAATCGTTATGATTTCTGCTAACTTCCATTGTGCAGGAAAGTAGCCTGTTTTTAGTATCGAGTTAATGATCTGTGTTAAACTTACTATTCCTTTTCTAGGTAGGTTATTTAATATGTTGGCCGTTATCAGATCATGTCCAGGCAACTTCTTTTTATTAAGGTTTTTTATTAGACCTTTTACTTCATTAGGATTTGCCCATTTGGGTGGTAGATTCATTTGATTAGGACTATCTAAATATTCATAGATGTCCTCATCTTCATTGGCTCTGTTTGTTAGTGGCTGAAATAACTTTTCTAGATGTTTTGCGAAAGCATCTGCTTTCTCCTGATATGTTTTTAACCATTTTAAATCTTCTGTTCTGATAGGTGGAATTTGGTTTTGTGGCCGCTTTAGCTTATTTGTGGCCGCTTTAGCTTATTTGTGGCCTTCTATAATGAGTAATAGCTGTCTGAATTAGGTGTCAGATTTTCTAGGTAATATTGGAAATTGGCGTTACTATTTTGCTTTAGTAGTTCTTTTATTTCTCTACACATTCTGTTTAATTCTGTTTTGTCTGGAGGTGAACGAGTTTGCTGCAATTTTTTACGAAGTTTTCGTTTTTCTAATATTTTTGTTCTTATTATTGTTGGGCAATCCTTATGGAACTGTTTTCGTTTAAAATGTTGTTTTTGTATATTCGCATGCAGCTTCGTGTATCTGTATGTTAGTGTTTTTATTGCTTTTTCTATATCTTGGGGTTGTTTTAGTGGGATTTTTACGTCTATTTGTTCTTGTAGGATTTCTTTGAAAATATTCCAGTCTGTTTATTCGTCAGTCTTGGAGGTGGACATTTTTCTGATGGTTTTGTCATTATTGCTGCAATAATTGGTGAATGATCTGACGATAGGTCTTCATTAGGTTCTATGTGCAGGTATTCTTTTGGTATTCCTTTATACAGTGCTAGTCAAAAGTCCGTACCCCCCCTCGTATCTTTTGAACGGTTATACTTATAATAGTGAAATTAGGAGGGAGGAAATAAACGGATGTAGGCTTCTTAACCAATCATGACAGGTGACGTAATAGTGACAGATGACGTTACAGCGCCACTATGACAGATAATTTTAAATGGGACCTTATGGCAAGTGATACCTCGTTTGAAAGGTATTGAAAATACCTATTCAGTCATACTAATTTTGTTTGAGTTTAAGCTCATTTTGATGAATAAATGAAATAATATAAAATTGTAGTTTCGCATTTAATTAATAAAAATTCAAACCTCCGCCTATGATTACTTGTCAAAAAGGTTGACGTTGACGTAAAAACTACTAGAGAACTGAAAAACGTCAACTTTTGACATTTGAATATTTATTAGTTAAATACGAAACTACAATGTTATATTTATTTAATTTATTCACCAAAATCAAAATCAACTTAAACCCAAAAAAAATACTATGACTGGATAGGTATTTTCAATACCTTTCAAACGAGGTATAACTTGCCATAAGGTCCCATTTAAAATTATCTGTCATAGTGGCGCTGTAACGTCATCTGTCACTATTACGTCACCTGTCATGACTAGTTAAGAAGCCTATACCCATTTATTTCCTCCCTCCAAATTCCACTATTATAAGTATAACCGTTCAAAAGATACGAGGGGGGTGCGGACTTTTGACTAGCACTGTATATAAAGAAGTCAAGCAGATCAGGCAGTCTATTTCGATCGGTTGGCCAGTAAGTTGGTTTGTAGGTCGAGAGAGATTGTAGTTGCATTTCTTTCGCCACATCGTATAGGACTCTACCTCTTCCCGGGGGGGGGGGGATAATCTTGAGCCCCAGCACTTATGTTTTGAATTGTAGTTCCCACCCGCTAAGAACCTGGGACCTAATTATTTAAAAAGTGTTTCAAATCCGTTCTTGTTAGGTTGATAATTTGGCGGACAATAAACTGCTGAAATGCCTAGTGGGCCAAAATTGTCTTCTATGCAAATTGAGGCTACTTCGCCACGTACTCTTCAGAAAGTTTGACCATCAAAAAAGCCGATTCGAAGCATATAATGGTATTTGAAATGTGGATCTACCGTATAATGTTGCACATACCATGGACCGCACATCGCACCAATAATTCAATACTAGCAAAACTTAACAGAACTTATCAGAACATAAAAAGTATAATCACGTCATCTATTAACCAAAATATTGAAATATTTTGGACATATAACTAGAGGAGGAGAAGGCATCGAACGAATGATAGTTGAAGGCAACGTAGCTGGCATCATATCTAGAGGAAGTTCTTTAGTACGATTGTCGGACCAAATAGTCTAGTCGCAACATAGGGGGTCTCGTGGGAAATTCTAGCTCGCCGTGATTTGATGGTGGTATTATAGGTTTTTGGGTCGCTGAATCCAATGAATGTGGTCTGGAAGTCCAAGTATGGTGCGTTTAATTGTTATTAACAAATTATGGTAAAATTAGGTATTTTTCACGAATTATTAGAATCCCTGTAAATAAATTGATAGTGGTAAGGTCTTCTCTGGTGTATTTTTGGTCGCTGAATCGAATGCGACTGGTCGCGATTACTCAAAATATGTTCTTATTTTGCTAATAACAAAATAATTGTTTATTCACCGAAAAGCTCGAAATAATGCGCTATCTACAGCAAGTTTGTAGTCTTTTTCATAGTATTTTTATACGCTAAATCGATTGCCACGATTCGTGGTAGCTTAAACCACGTTCCGACGTTGTTATTAATAAATTATTGCAATAATAACGGGTTATAGTACGTTTACGCGAACATTTTTGCTCTACATTTAAAAAAAAATACTTGGATTTACATGAATTTTGGCATACACGTAGCTAACATGTCCCTCAAAACAAGTGATATTGTGCCGATGTGTGCTTTTACCCTGGATGTGACTTTCACCCCTTTTCGGGGGTGAAAAAAGAAACCTTTAAAATAAGACCGGAAGTGGATAAACTGATTATTTTTAAGCAACTTTTGTTTTGTACAGTTTTTTCACTAAGGCAATACTTTTCGAGTTATTTGCGAGTGAATATGTTCATTTTTCAACAAAAGACCCACGTTTTTAGACGGTTTTTCGCCAATAACTGAAAAAGTATTTTTTCAAAAAAATTCTTCTTAGCAAAAATATAAACTATAAGAAAAAGAACCAAATGATGTATGTTTTAGGTCCGTAGACCCAGTAGCAGCGGAGTTGTAGCTAATGAACAACAGCTTCATATTCGTCAAATTCCAAATCGAATATTTCAACATAAAATAACCAAAAAATGAAGCACTTTTTCAAGAAAACTGCTGAAAACTTTATTAACCTTTAATCTTTATTAATCTATCACAGTTTTTACATTTTTTTTTTGAAAATTATTGCTATTGTGCTTCTAGTTTAGAATATTTGGGAGTGCAAGTTCTTGTGCCGAGTTTTTTTTAAATCCTTCGTCTACTTCGGTCATTACCTTTCCAATCAGGAAACTTTTTAGTGAATATAATATAGGCATTGAGTGCATCCATATCAATAATTTCCATAAAAATTCTAAATTGCCATCATCTACTTGATCGAACACATGTATATTCTCTGGTGATTTTATTTCCGGTGCCAACGGAAACTTTGATTTCAATACGCAGCAGGCCATGCGGGGTAACGAAGGTACCCCGAGTAATTAATTTTAATTTTAGTAGAAAATTCAAATTAAATCTAATAATTTTTATGAAAAAAAAAAACGATTTGTTAATGTATTTTCTAAGATTACGTAGAGAGAGAGACAGAGAAAAAAATAAAAATATTTTGAAAAGTTGTATAAACAAAACTGCATCTGGGTACCTAAAATACCCCGCATGGTCACGGAAAGGTTAAAGCTTTAAAAAAACTTTATTCTTGTTTTTTCAAAAAGATTCTAGTATCAAAAATAGGCAAGTTACGCTCAAAATAAAGTTTTTTTTTTTTGGTAAAAAAACGCCCTCTAATTAGCATCTCAAATGAAATTAATCGTTACTGCTTCACAATTTGCTTTACTTATGTTGTATTTATATAATCCGTATGTTTTATCAGTTCGAAAGTGCTTATAAAACCACCAAAAACGTTGTTTTTTTGTTGAAAAATGAACTATTCACTCGCAATTAACTCAAAAAGTATTGACTTAGTGAAAAAACTGTATAGAAAAAAGTTGCTTAAAATTAATCAGTTTATTCGCTTCCGGACTTATTTTAAAGGTTTCTTTTTTCACCCCCGAAAAGGGGTGAAACTCACTCTCAGGTAAAAGCACACATCGGCACAATATCATTTGTTTTGCTTGACATGTTAGCTACGTGTATGGCAAATTTTATGTCAACCCAAGTGGTTCTTTAAAATTTAGAGCAAGAACCGCGCAAGAATTTTACAATAATTTATTAATAACAAAGTCGGAACGCGGTTTAAGCTATCACGACTAGTGGCAATCGATTTAGCGTATAAAAATACTATGAAAAAGACTATAAACTCGCTATAGATAGCGTATTATTTCCAGCTTTTCGGCGAATAAACAATTATTTTGTTCAATGGGATATGGTCCAATTATGGATATGGTTCAATTATTTTGTTATTGACAAAATAAGAACATATTTTGAGTAATCGCGATTAGTCGCATTCGATTCAGCGACCAAAAATACACCAGAAAAGAACTATCACTATCACTTTATTTATAGGGCTTTTATTAAGTCCTGAAAAATTCCTAATTTTACAATAATTTGTTAATAACAATTAAACGCATCATATTTGGGCTTCCAGACAACTTCCGTTGGATTCAGCGACCCAAAAAACCATCATCAACCTTAATATCACCATCAAATCACGGCGAACTAGAATTTCCCTCGGGACCCCCTATGTGGCGACTAGACTAAAATAAAAGACATGACTGTTGCTTCTCTCTTCTCCGAAGCAAAACAACACAGAGAGAGAGAGTACAAGAGAGAGATAATTTAACAAAAATATTTAACAAATTACATGACAGTGTAACAAAAATAAGAAAACTTCTGTTGGAGTGAAGGTAAAGAGAGTGATATACTCCAACAGAAGTAAGGGAAAAAAAAGAAAAGACTAAGTAATAAAAATGAAGAGAGAGTGGGGTGTGTAAAGAAAAGGGTGAAGTGGCTTCTACGTTGAGAAGCCGCAATAGGAAAAATACTACTAAAGTGCAGTAGTACTGAAGAAAGGGGGATTAGAAGGGATAGAAGTAGAAGTGGGAAGAGACAGAGGCAAACTGAATAGAGTTGGCTAGCTATAGATGCAAGAGAGCAACTTGACACTCAAGGATGGATACGGCTCGTTTGCATGCCTGTCGAAGAACAGTAGCTCTATATAGACAGTAACGATGACTAAAAGATGAAATAATAAAATAAGAATAATGTACTGAAAATGAATGGAGATGAATAATGACTAAAAACGAACAAAATAAATAAAACTAACTAATCATGGGCGCCATGAAAATGATCTTCGATCATTTTCCCAGGTATCTTATACTGCTGTCAAATATTAAATATATCAAACCTGTAATAATGAACATAAAGGAGTAATAAAATAATTGATATACAAAATAAGTAAATATTTATTAAAAATAACTACTAGATCTTGGACAATCTCTGAGTTACACAAAGTGCATATCATGTGACTCTAAAATGACATAAGTTATACAAAAAGTTATATTTGAGATAATAATAATGTTACCTGTTACAAAACTTAAAGGTATAAGTACCTCTTACTAACATATAGTGTACAAAATTACATATGTCTTCTACCAAATGGTTATAGTACGCCTGCGACGTACAACTAAAGGAAACTGACAAAGATGAAAATACTACAAATAAATAGGCCCAAGCCTCACTAAGAGAAAATACCATAATGAATAAATAAAGTTAAATATACAAATGAATAAAGTTATAGTAATGAAGTAATTAATACCGAAACGATGACCTAACTTAACCGAGAAAATGCAATGAAATAAAGTAACGACGAATTAACCGAACAATCGAAATAAAGCGAATAACAAGAAAATATTTGGGAAACAAGCAAGTAATATTATATCAAAGCAATAATAAAGTATTAAAAACCTAATTTTCTCTAGGCTTATTCCTGTGCACAAGAAGTTACCGTAGATACAAAGTTTGGGAACCAAATACAATAGTATACAAATATGTCATATAAAAACAAATGTACGCTAAATCTGAAAAAAAATAATTAATAAACATAATGTATCAAATAAATGTCTGATATATAAAAACCATAGTTACTTAAAACACAACACTAAATGTTCCCAAACGACTCCTAAAGAGGTTGCTGCTGCATCCTCAGAAATGAGCATCAAGATGATGCGGTCCCATGCCCTCTGTAGGCCCAGGTGGCAGGACGAAAAGGAGCTGGAATGCTCCCAAAAAGCTTGTTCCCAAAAATGACTTACTCCCAATGTTGACTTGACTGTGGCTGTGGTGGTTTCCCTAGGTGGTCAAAGAAGGGGCTATGACTTCATCTTATGGTTTCTCCCAAATGGCTAAAAACATTCCCAGTTTTATTTCCCATCTTAGACATTAGCAAAAAGTAAAGGGAAGAAGAAATAATTGAGGAAACTTTTTAGAAGCATTAACATAGAAAAACCGATCATTAAAATGGAACAAAAACTAATCTCAGGTAACCTTGAACTATTTTGAGTGTGAAAACATGAACAAATAATGATGAATGTGAAATTTGAATATGATTTATCTGAGGGAATATCTGTAAAAATATATAGAATTTATAAAAATATTGGATGTTCAATAAATTTAAAACCTACAGAGAAATGATAATTATTTCCAATATTAATTGAGAATTGCATGTGTTTGGTTATGTCTAACCAAAAAATATATTAATATATAATTTTCCTTGAATGAATATTCGATAATCGAAATAATCTACATAAAATCCAAATAATGAGTTGACTAAGAAATTTAACAATGAACCTAATATATCAAATGTTCCATCACAAAAAAAACAGGCTATATAAAAAAATTATTATGAAAAACTAAATATTTTACCGGGTTGATTCTTATCCAGATTCCATGAGGTGTTGAGTTACACATATGTTTCCATACTCCAGGCTCCAGATAGCTTTTCACTTGGAAATTAACAAAAATGATTTAAATAGTTGAAATTATCAACCCGCCATTGGTATAACCGATTCGAACCACAGCTCACAGTCAAATAAAGAGCATTCCTCTCTCATTCAGCGAGGAAGACGTCAAACTCTCACGGAACACGAATTAAATGACAAGGAACGGTTCAACTATGTTCCGTACAGTGTGACGTCACATGAGAAGTCCTTTACGAGAAATTAAAGAATTTAAATGGGAGGTCAAAAGAAAATAATTTTAAAAATAATTAAAGCACTAAAAATGATATTATAACGGGTGGACCGTTACAATCCCCTCCTACTCGGGAAAAAAAAATTATCAAAGAAATTTTTTTTTAAACCTCAGAATATAACAAATAAAATTTACACTAGTCTAACAATCCACGTTGATTCGCAAGATTACCAATAAGAATAAACTAATGATCAGGAAAAATAAATAAATTACTCAAATTCATACTAAAATGTTACTATGTTACTCTCTGCTACCAAATATTGACATAATATTGCTTAAAAGTCAAAACAAAACTAAATATTAAGTTCACAATAATAACTAAGTGTCGAATTGGACACTAAAACCAAAATTTAACTATCCTTGGACATCAGATTTATAAAGGGTATATCCAAGGACGGAACAACCAGGAAAAGGTGTGAGCCAATTCGAACCATATCACAAGTAAATGTATCAAAGGGATTAAAAAAAAATCAGTAACTAAAATAAGTAAAGAATTGAACACTTAATCCAAAACTGAACTAACAATGGACACCAGATTCATAATAGTATATCCAGAGAAGAACAATCAGGAAGATTTATGGAACAATTCTCACTAATGCCAAATAATACCAATGCTGAACATACCAAAGGAATCCAAAACTCAATAACCAAAATAAATGTGGAATCAGACACTTAATCCAAAGTCGGACGATCAGTGGACACCAGATTCATAAAAGGCATATCCAAAGAAGAACGACCAGGCAAATTTATGGACCAATTTACACCAATACTAATCCACATAAACAGATCAGGTCTACGTACACCCACATCCGGTAATACGAACCTATCCAACCAAATACACAAAATAAATGAAGAATCGGACACTTATCCAGAATCGGACTATCAATGGACACCAGATTTATATAAGGGCATATCCAAAGAAGAACGATCAGGCAAATTTATGGACCAATTCTTACTAACTAAATTATTGGATCCAATGGTAACTAATACTGAACAAAATAAATAAATTAGGTCTACATACACCCTCATCCGGTAATATGAACCTATCCAAACTAAGTAATCAAAATAAGTCAGAATAAAAATTAATAACAGACTAAGTAACAGAGATGTAACCAAACTAAATCAAAAGTAAGATAAATACCTAAGGTATATTGACTAAAATATAGAAACTACATAAACTTAATTCGTGCTGGTATTCGCGAACTATAGCATGTTGCTACAACAGATGTATGAGAATAACCAGACTCAGATAAGGTACCAATAATGTAAGAATAAGTAAGAAAGAAAACATAATGAATGGTGAACTTACAAGTTCTATGGCACTATGATAAATAATAGGAAGAAAAAATAGGATAAGTGATAAGAAAAAAATTGATGAGAACGAGCAACAAGTTTTAAATAAAACTGCAGATTCATGCGTTCTCACATACATAGAATTATTCAGGAAATATTCCAGAATCTGAGTAGCAAGACTAATGCCTAAGGAAAGAAGTGGGAATATACTCAAATGAACACTCATCTATCTAAACACTCCAAATACTGACTTAAAGAACCTACTATGTATAGGGATGGCCTAAGCATTGATTTATAAACAAGTGCGCAAGATTTTTATCCATGTTTATCCATCAGCTATCAAAGTACAAACATACTATGAAGTAAAAGCCCTAATATGAACTAAATACTTCCCTATTAAATTGTAAAAAACTGAAATAAGTAAACTGATTACAGAAAAATGTTTAGGAAATGTAATGATGAAAAGACATCTGCCTACTCTGCCATGAGGACATAGATTACGAAACCGGATAGCAGTGATGTTGCTGAATTTCGAACCCACGTACTCACTCACTAGCGTTAACAGAGTAACGACAGACTAGTCCACAAGAAGAAATCAATAAAAGACTTAAGAAACCATACATACTCACATCAACATTCCAAACTAATTCCAGAATCATAGTGTGTAGGATAGAAGGATATCAATTATTATGAAGTGTTTAAGATATTGGAGACAAATGTTAATAGAGTAACCCAATAACAAATTAAAAACCACATCTTTACAATATGGCAAATTCAATAACAAGATATCAAAAATAATAAAAAAATTAGTAAGTAATCAAATATTCAACATAATATAACACATAACCTGAGATATGGTAGTGTAACATAGTTCCATCATAATATCCATATTAAACAAGGGTACTTGTATGAGCTTTCCTATCCAACTATATAAATATATAATAAGTTAACAACCCTACTAACTTAGGGGTTAGGTGTGCAAAAATAAACAAAAATACAAGTGAAGTTATTATTAATTGTGTAATCCTACTGACAGGATCAGCAATTAATAATATTGACTCATAATAATAATTACAATGCTCAATGTGCTTATAATACCAAAAAAAAAATAAACTCATACATAAAGTACTACATAATAATTAAATTAATAAGTAATAAATAAAAGTCATCAAAACTAAGCCAAAGATGAAATCAAGCAATTTATGTGGGTACATGCATTATCATATGATAAAAAAAAAACAATATTGGACTAAAAGTTATAACCATACTAAAGATTGAGCTAAGCTAAAGACAAACAGAAGAAGAGATTAGCTTGAACAACACTGTTAAGGTAATCTTCTTCTGAAGATTGTTCTATAACTTAATAGAAAAGTAGTATCAATGTTTCCTAACTAATAAAGAATTTATATTTGAATCTCAACCTAAAGTATCTGATTCATATAAGCATTATATTATGGTACCCACATTAATATAATATTATTATCAAAATTAACAAACTAGAAGATGAGATGGATAATGGAACTACTTTACCATACAATAATCATAATTGTTATGTTTAACACTACCAATTAAAGAAAAATAGTTTGGATGACCATCTGTAATCATCCGAACCATGCGAATTCAACGTATCATGTATAGAAGCTAATGTTCTGGACTGATATTGCTTTGTGGTGTGTGCCTGTCTTACCAAACAACCCAAATATCAAAAATAACAAATATAAAATATAATCTAAAGTTTGTAAGACAAAGATACATATGGAGAAAATATTAGCGACACACCAACAAATCAAAATGCCAGCAAAATATATAAATAATCAAATCAATAAAGTAAATAAAATACCTAAATACTGAAAATAATTTCTAGTTAGGTGTAAAATATAACCACACTAGAAAAAAAATATATGCATATAGTCAACGATTAATTGTACGCGCAAACGTACTACCATTGGTAGAAGGAATAAAAATTTAACTAATAGAACATAATGTCAGTTATGTATACTCAATCTAAATACATAAATAAGTTTCCAATAAAAATACAAAATCCAAACTAAGATATGAGCTGTACCACTAAAACTAAAAATGAGGTATCGAAATAAACTAATCAAAACCAAAAGCAGCATAAGTCTACCTGTTTAGTATTCGTAAAGTTTTAAAGACCAAAAATAAATCAGAAGTAACATGTATACAAAGATATCAAAAAGTTAATAAAACAGAAAATTCCAATAAAAGAAAATTGAACTAAAAGAACTACTGTCTTAGAACCATAAAACGGTTGGCACCACGTATTGGGCAGCCAGTGTAACAAAAATAAGAAAACTTCTGTTGGAGTGAAGGTAAAGAGAGTGATATACTCCAACAGAAGTAAGGAAAAAAAAAGAAACGAAAAGACTGGGTAACTAAATAGTTGTGGCTGAAAAGAAGAGAATGTGGGGTATATAAAAACCATAGTTACTTAAAACACAACATTAAATGTTCCCAAACGACTCCTAAAGAGGTTGCTGCTGCATCCTCAGAAATGAGCATCAAGATGATGCGGTCCCATGCCCTCCGTAGGCCCAGGTGGCAGGACGAAAAGGAGCTGGAATGCTCCCAAAAAGCTTGTTCCCAAAAATGACTTACTCCCAATGTTGACTTGACTGTGGCTGTGGTGATTTCCCTAGGTGGTCAAAGAAGGGGCTATGACTTCATCTTATGGTTTCTCCCAAATGGCTAAAAACATTCCCAGTTTTATTTCCCATCTTAGACATTAGCAAAAAGTAAAGGGAAGAAGAAATAATTGAGGAAACTTTTTAGAAGCATTAACATAGAAAAACCGATCATTAAAATGGAACAAAAACTAATCTCAGGTAAATCGAAATAATCTACATAAAATCCAAATAATGAGTTGACTAAGAAATTTAACAATGAACCTAATATATCAAATGTTCCATCACAAAAAAACCAGGCTATATAAAAAAATTATTATGAAAAACTAAATATTTTACCGGGTTGATTCTTATCCAGATTCCATGAGGTGTTGAGTTACACATATGTTTCCATACTCCAGGCTCCAGATAGCTTTTCACTTGGAAATTAACAAAAATGATTTAAATAGTTGAAATTATCAACCCGCCATTGGTATAACCGATTCGAACCACAGCTCACAGTCAAGTAAAGAGCATTCCTCTCTCATTCAGCGAGGAAGACGTCAAACTCTCACGGAACACGAATTAAATGACAAGGAACGGTTCAACTATGTTCCGTACAGTGTGACGTCACATGAGAAGTCCTTTACGAGAAATTAAAGAATTTAAATGGGAGGTCAAAAGAAAATAATTTTAAAAATAATTAAAGCGCTAAAAATGATATTATAACGGATGGACCGTTACAACAGCACTATATCCTTATCCTTACGAACGAGATAAGATGAGGAGGAGGAAACTTAACTCTAACATGTGCGGTTTTTGGTCTATAATCATCCCTAACTTATAGTTACTAAAGAAAACCCTAATATAATTAAGATATCAAACTATTAAATTAACTTTCCTTGTTGAGCAAAGTTGCAACCGACTAAATATCCATAAAACTCAATAAGAGCAACAAATCTGTTTTGAGGGGTCGCGATTCTACACGAAAGTGGTTTTGACGGTTCGCGATGGGGGCTGAATTCCAGCTTTTAAAATTCCGATCATGTTTATGCATTACCAGGAAGACTGCAGGAACTTTTTGAGTTCGACGAGACCGTCATATAATTTATATTAAACGACAGTTCCGATAAGTTACTTTAACCTGATCATTTTTAAAAGGGGGAAGTTTATTTTTTAAGTAGTGGGACATGATAAGAAACCGAAATAGATTTTAGGATTATTTTTATTTATAATTTTACCTGGAGTGCATAAAATTATAGTACAACTTTTAAAATAAAAGTTTTAAAATCTAAAACACAACTTTTACGAATGTGAAATGTAAAATTTAGTCCATTTACTCATGGTTTTTGCTCCGGATTTGAAAAAACCGCTTGGATTGACATGAAATTTGGCATACACATAGCTAACATGCCAAAGAAAAAAAGTATTATTGTGCCGATGTGTGCTTTTGACCTGGCGGTTAATGTCAGCCCGTCTCGGGGGTGAAAAAACATACGTTAGAAATAAGTGCGGAAGAGGATAAACTGACTAATTCTGAGCAACTATTGTTCTATATCAGCTAGACAAGACAAGACAGCAAGACAAGACAAGACAGAGAGACAACAGATGGACCAAGAAGATTTTAGAGTGGCGGCCAAGGGCAGACAAACGAAGTCGTGGAAGACTACCTACCAGATGGACCGACGATATTAAGAGAATAGCGACAAACTGGATTGCAGCTGCCCAGGACAGAGAAGGGTGGAGACATCTTGAGGAGGCCTATGTCCGACAGTGGACAAAGGGCCTAGCCGGGTAAGATGATGAAAACTGCCCCCAACTCGATTCGAATTCCATATAGGTCACCGTTTAGCATATATAGTGAAACTCACTTTCTGAAATTTTTAGCCCCCTAATTGGTCATGTCACCCACCTAGAGCCTAATTAGGGTTTTTATGTTTTTATTTTTTATCTCAGCCGCATTGAGAACTAGCGAAAAACTTTAAATAAAAAAGTTGTAAGCTTTAAAAAGATCTGTACGATTTTTTTTTAATTTTTGGCGGGAAATTTGAATTTTAGAACAATTTTAAAATTTTAAATAAGTATAAAAAAATAACTAAGACATTCGTTGTCACGAAAAAAATATATCACGTGTATTTTTGCATAATGTTTCACCCTGAATTTTTTCAAATTTTTAAAATTGGTGAAACGCACCTTTAAATATAAAAAACCGCAATTTTCGTTTTTTTTTCGTTTTTTGATACAATTTTATACATGTTTTTCAAAAAAAGTAACCCCGTCACTAGAATAGGTAAAAAACTGAAAAATAATTGGGGTTTGCGTATAAAAATTTTTTGTAACGTCATCAATTTTCAAGATACAGGGCGTTGAAGAAAACAAAATTTTACACATTTTTTACGATTTTGCCGAAACTACTGGCAACATTGTAATAAAATTTGGCAGATTTTAAGAGGTAGTTATTGTGCATGTTTTAACATACAATTAACGATTTGATATTTACCATTGGCGCACATAGGGGTAATGGTCTGAACTTTTCAAATTAACAATCATTTTTGAATTTCTCGTTCAATGTGCGATAAAAAAACTATCTTCTCATTTTTCATACGACGCGTCGTTTTGCTGCAAAAAATAAAATATCTTAACGCTTCCAAAGTCTTCGAATTAGTTTTTATAATGGATGTACGAGTTTATGTAGATGTAAATACTTAGTAAGGGTTAAGATGTTTTATTTTTTGAATAAAAATGGCGCGTCGTATGAAATAATAGGAAGATAGATTTTTTGTCACAAATTGAACGAGGAATTCAAAAACGATTGTTCATTTGAAATATGTCAATGGCGTACTATCATTTTTCTTTAAAAAGTTCAGACCATTACCCCTATGCGCGCCAATGATAAATATAAAATTCTTAATTGTATATCAAAATATCAACATCTACCTCTTAAAACTCGCTAAATTTTATACCAATGTTGCCAGCAGTTTCGGCAAAATCGCAAAAAATGTGTAAAATTTTGTTTTCTCCAACGCCCTGTATCTTGAAAATAGATGGCATTACGAAACATTTTTATTAAGCAAACCCCAATTATTTTTTACTTTTTTACCTATTCTAGTGACGGTGTTACCTTTTTTTGAAAAATATGTATAAAATTGTATAAAAAAATTAAAAAAAAAACGAAATAATACGGTTTTTTATTTTTAAAGGTACGTTTCACCAACTTTAAAAATTTGAAAAAATTCAGGGTGAAATAATATGCAAAAATACACGTTATATATTTTTTTCGTGAAAACGAATGTCTTAGTTATTTTTTCTACTCATTTAAAATTTTAAAAGCGTTCTAAAATTTAAATTTCCCGCCAAAAATAATAAAAAAAATTTTTCGGACATAACTTTTTAAAGCTTACAACTTTTTTTATTTAAAATTTTTCGCTAGTTCTCGATGCGGCTGAGATAAAAAGTAAAAACATAAAAACTCTAATTAGGCTCTAGGTCGGTCACATGACCAACTAGGGGGCTAAAAATTTCAGAAAATTAGTTTCACTATATATGCTAAACGGTGATCTATATGGAATTCGAATCGAGTTGGGGGCAGTTTTCATCATCTTACCCGGCTAGGCCCTTTGGCTGTGTGATGATGATGATGATGATGATTGTTCTATATACTTTTTATCACTCAGTCAATACTTTTCGACTTATTTGCTAGTGAATATATTCATTTTTCAACAAACAAACCACGTTTTTAGACGGTTTTTCACAAATTAAAAGTAAGTATTTTGTAGAAAAACACATTCTTAGCAGAACTGTAGCATATAAAAAAGTGAAAAAAAGTGGTGTATGTATAAGGTTTGTAGAACCAGTAGAGGCAGACTTGTAGCTAGTGAAAACTAGATTCTTTATTGTCAAATTTCAAACATAATTTTTCAACGTAAAATAATCAAAAGATTAAGCAATTTTTGGGGAAAAATCATTTTCACTTTTCATTTATCACTTTTTTAAAGTGTTTATCTTATCTTTATTCATGTTTATCTTTATTTTTGTTTTTTAAAAAATTTCTAGTGTCAAAAGTCAGTTAGTTAAGTTCAAAATAAAGTTGGTCCCTTTTTTTTGTAAAAAAATCGTGAAAATCACCCCCTAATTAGCATTCCAAGTCACTTTACTTATGTATTGTCTAAATGGCTGTAAAAATTGGCTTTAATAGTTATTTATGAAACAGTTCGTGAAGTATGCTTTTTGCGAACGCATGCGATGTTTAGAGCACGAGCGACAACGGAGCGAGCTATATTTCGCGTAAGATCGAAAAAAGTACTTCACGCACAGTTTCATACAATATTTTATCTATGATGAACAAATAAAAAAACTGTAACTCTTCGTCACTGGAATTTATTTCTATTCTACAATTTTTAGAACTTTGACATTTAAAAATTCTAACTTCTTTCAAACCACAAAACTGTCAAAACTTTTGTCGTAATTTATTGCTCATTATGTCATCACCATGACAACGCGAAAGTTAAGGATATTTGATTATATGGAAGTGTGTCAAAAACAGTGCAAAAAAGTTCCATTTAAAATACATTGTTACTTCACGCACACTTTAAACACTTCACGCACTGCTATCTATAATGACAGTTTTCACAAACTAAAAACTTATACATAATATGACATAGAGTAGATAAAATATTTTTTTATCTTTATTTTTTATTTTTTTTTAATAAAAAATGTAGATTTTGATTTTCTAAATATTTTGGATTTTTTGTTTTTTTGTAATACAAAAATTTGTTAATATATGGCTGTTCAAAATTTGCATACACTCGTGATTAATGACTCGTTCAATCCCTTTCAACTACAGTCCTTTAAAAATAAAAATTTGTGAAGCCGTGATTAGGGACTGATTTTCACTATTTTTTCTTACCAAAAACAATTTTATTTTGAACGTACCTTGCTTACGTTTGATGCTAGGAAATTTTTTGGGGATGGGAATGGGACAAGTCCCGTATTTTCTAAACCTGTTGTCCGATTTTAGTGATTTTTTTAGTATGTTATAGCTTTATTCTTCAAGAATATCGTTGTAAAATATTGTTGCTAAACAGGTAAGTGTCATTGTATACCGAGTGTAAAAATGATAGTGTGTTTTTTCCTCAAAGTTCGGAACACACTGTGGAATATTCTAGGGTATATAAAATATTGAAATTAAAACTAAACTGTATCCTTAGGCTTTCTTAACATTTTGCTTTTTGATTCATTCGCTTATGTTGCGTAATAAAAAAGTTAAATAAGTTGTTAAATAAGTTAAAATAAAAGTACTTTAACAACTAGTAACGTAATTCATCAATACAGGGTGTTTCTAAATAAGTGCGACAAACATTAAAGGGTAATTCTGCATGAAAAATAATGACCGTTTGATTTATAAACATATGTCCGCAAATGCTTCGTTTCCGAGATACGGGATGTTGAATTTTTTCTTACAAACTGGCGATTAATTTACTGCTCTAAAACCAGTTGCGATATGCAAATGAAACTTGGAAGGTTTTAAGAGGTGGTGATTGCGCATTTTTTGCCCTACAACTAAGAATTTTATATTCACCATTGGCGTGCATACGGGGAATATGACCGGACAATATTACCCGTATGTACGCCAATGGTGAATATAAAATTCTTAATTGTAGCAAAAAAATTCATAATAACTACCTCTTAAAACCTATCAAATTTCATTTGCATATCTCAACCCGTTTTAGAGCACTAAAAAAATCGCCAGTTTGTAAGAAAAAAATTAACGTCCCGTATCTCGGAAACAAAGCATTTGCGGCCATATGTTTATAAATCAAACGGTCATTATTTTTAATGCAGAATTACCCCTTTAAGTTTGTCGCACTTATTTAGAAACACCCTGTATTGATGAAGAACGTTGCTAGTTGTTAAAGTACCTAACTTTTTTGTTATGCAACAGAAGCGAATGAATCAAAAAGCAAAATGTTAAGAAAGCCTAAGGCTATAGTTGTGTTTTAATTTCAATATTTTATAAACGCTAAAATATTCCACAGGGTGTTCCGAACTTTGAGGAAAAAACACACTATCATTGTTACACCCAGTATACAATGACACTTACATGTTTAGCAACAGTATTATTACACTGATATTCTTAAAGAATCAAGCTATTCCGATGGGTGAGTTGCCGGAATTTAATTAAAAATGAATATAATAAAACAAACGGTAATTTTATTGTTGTAACGAAAATGTGTTTCGCTTTGGTCTCTGAAGAAAAGGTGGATGTTAGCGACGACCAGACCCGATGCGTTTGCCTGCTGAGTTGTGACTGAAGAAAAAAACCACAAACGATAAATATGTTTGTGATTCTTTTACTTTGACCAGCTGTCAATAAATCACTAGGTCTGGCGTACACTTTCGCAGTTTTAAGAAAACAATTTCGATGCATTCTTTGTTGACATAATGGTCTGATATGATAACTAATTTATGTGGGTGAGGAAACAGATGTTGACAGAGTAAAGCCATGTCACTCTTACATATTTGTGTTTAATTTAATGTGAATTTCGAATGACTAAGTTGTTTCGCTTTTGAGAAAAAATATTAAAATTAAAATTAGCGAAAATAGTAATTAAAGCGTATCGCTATACACCCCCTTCCGAGAGACTAAGACGATAGATAATACATAATATATACAAATTATAATGAAAATTGAAAATAGAAAAAAAAATAAAGAACGCAAAGTTTATACGAGGAGGACGAAAAAATCACTTAATACACTGTGAACTAACACTTTATTGGTAGCTTCCGGTAAATCTTGCTCATCTGTTGTTTGTTTTGCTGGATACTGTCATTTCTTTTGTTTCGTGATGGGTAGAGTCGTGAAGCTCGTACGCTGGTTTCAATCTGTCTATGGAAATTGTTGATTGTTTTCCATTTAACCGGACGACAAAAGTCTTGTCACCTCGCTTAACAACTGGAAAAGGCCCGTGATATGGGTTTTCTAAGCTGCTTTTGATTGTATCACGGCGGATGAAAACATGAGAGGTGGTTTTCATGTCTTTGAAAATGAAGGTACTTTTGGATCCATGATGCGACGGTTGCGTAGGACGGAGGTTTTCGAAATGGTTTCGAAGCGTTTTTAAATAAATGTGAGCATTGTCGTCGGTGTTTCTTTGTGACGAAAACAATAGTTCACCTGGCAAACACAATGGTTCTCCGTACACGAGTTCGGCGGCTGAAGTACCTAAATCTTCTCTCCACGCTGCTCGTATGCCCAGTAACACTAAAGGTAGGCTTTCGGTCCATCGGATGTTTTCATAACATCGAATTGCTGCTTTCAACTGTCGATGAAACCTTTCTACCATACCATTTGCTTGCGGATGATAGGCGGTTGTCCTTAAAAGGGTAGTTCCAGTTAATTTGCATATTGACTTGAAGAGATGCGATTCGAATTGTCGGCCTTGATCTGTTGTGATGCGCTTGGGAGTGCCGAAACGAGCTATACAACCAGAAAAAAATGTTCTGGCTACTGTGTCTGCTTCTTGATTAGGCATCGGGAAGGCTTCTGGCCAACGTGTGAAACGATCGACATATGTTAAACAGTATCTGTTTCCTTCTGAAACCGGCATCACTATAATGTCTATGTGGACATGTTCGAATCGACTGGAAGGTGGTAGAAAACTTCCAGTAGGTGAAACAATGTGGCGTGATATTTTCGATTTTTGGCACTGTAGACACGCTCGAGTCCATTTACTCACATCTGATTTAATGGATGGCCAAACATATCTCTGTGTGATCATCTTCACAGAACTGTTGATTCCGGGATGTGCTAGGTTATGCATGGTGCGAAAAATTGCCATTCGAAGTGGTTTCGGTACAAATGGTCTGGCTGTAGATGTTGATATGTCACAGTACAAGCTCACGTTTTGTTCGGAAAAGCGTATTTTCTTCATTTGTAGTGATGTTTTCTCACTTAAAAAAGTTTGCAGTTCTGGATCAGTTTCTTGTGCGAGAGCTAAGTCAGTTATGTCGATATTTTCTTGATGCTATCGACTCGAGATAGTGCGTCTGCCACAATATTTGTTAAACCAGAAATGTGCTGAATGTTAGTGCAAAACTGTCCTATATAGTCTAAATATCTAAACTGTCTAGGACTACATTTATCTAGCTTCTGAGTAAAGGCGAAGGTGATTGGTTTCTGGTCTGTGTATATCGTTATGTCCTTGCCTTCGATCATATGTCTGAAGTGTTTTATGGCTAGATATATAGCTAATAGTTCTCTGTCGTATGCACTATATTTCTTTTCGATAGGTGAGAATTTCTTAGAAAAGAAAGCTAAAGGTTTCATACCTGTATCCGTTTTTTGTTGTAGTACAGCTCCCGCACAAAAATCAGAAGCGTCACAAGTGATGGATATATCAACATCGTTTACAGGGTGGCTCAGTAAAGCAGCGTTAGCCTAAACTGTTTTTGCAGTCGTCAAAGGCTTGGATTCGCTGTAGTGTCCATTCGATTGGTGCTTTTCCTTTGACGTTACCTTTTAGGGTATCATGTAGTGGTGCTTGTAGCTCAGCTGGATTGGGTATGAACCTTCGGTAGAAGTTTAGCATACCTAGAAATCTGCGTAGGTCTTTCACTGTTTTTGGCTGAGTGAAATTTTGTACAGCTGCTACTTTTTCTTGTGTAGGTGTGAGTCCTCCGTCTGATACTGTGTATCCCAAGAAGGTAAGCTCGTTTTTGCCGAATTGACACTTCGCTGGATTTATCACAACGCCAAACTGCTTGAGCCTTTTGAAAATCTCTTCCAAATGCGACATATGCTGCTCTTCGGATTCTGATGCAATGATAATGTCATCGATGTAGGCGTAGGCGAAGTCTAGACCACGTAAAATCTCGTCTATGAAACGCTGGAATGACTGTCCTGCGTTTCGTAAACCAAAAGGCATATATAAGTATTCGTACAGCCCAAATGGTGTGGTAACTGCGGTTTTTGGTATGTCTTCGGTGGCTACTGGTATCTGGTTGTATGCTCTCACTAAATCTATTGTAGAGAAAATTGTCTTACCAGCTAGCGCCTGACCGAAATCTTCGATGTGCGGAATTGGATATCGATCTGGAACTGTTTTTTGGTTGAGACGTCGATAATCTCCGCAGGGTCTCCATTCCTCACCTTTCTTCGGGACCATGTGCAGTGGAGTAGACCAGTTGCTTTTCGATGGTCTTATGATGACTAGTCGTAGAAGATTTTCGAACTCTTTTTTAGCCCATTGCAGTTTGTCAGGTGCTAATCGTCGAGGCTTCGAAAAAACGGGTGGACCTGATGTTGTATCGATGTGGTGCTTCGTTTGATGTTGAATGTCTTTCACGATACCGGCGGGTCGCGTGATTTCCGGAAATCGTGGCAGCAGTTCATGGTAACGCGACGCTTCCGCGATAGTCTTTACGCTGCCGTCGAAACACTCTTTAACAAGTCCCTTTGTTCGAAGGGTTGTCGTACTGTCTACTAAGCACTGGTTAGCAATGTCAAAACTAGGAGCGCGAAATGGGAAAGAAAATCAGCACCGATAATGGGCTTTGAACTCTCCGCCAATACGAATCGCCACGTAAAATCACGCCGTAGTCCGATGTTTAATGTCAAGTTCACATAGCCGTACGTCGCGATTTTAGTGTCATTGGCCGCGTATAGTTCGTATGAAGTCTTTTCGCGTGCACCCCGTACATATTGTCGCGGGAAAACGCACAGATCGGCTCCGGTGTCGATTAAAAACTGTTTTTTTGTATCATAGTCTGTCACGAAAAGGCGGCGAGACTTTGGGCTTCGATCGGATGCCGCATTTACCGACTGCCCGCGACGTTTCCCTGCTGCTTGCACGGAGGAGAGCACTTTTGAGCTTGGTCACCAAAACGGTAGTGATACCAACATAATATGTCACTATTATGTTCCCTACTGTAGCTACTGTCTCTGGGATATGGTCTTCGTCTTGAGTTGCTGCGGTTTCGACGGTATGTGTTAGCTTGTGCTCGAGCATGCGACAAGCTAGCTAGCTGGATTTTCATGTCAGCTAATTCGGCTGTCAATTTCTCTATGGTACTTTCACGAGAGTTAGAAGCTTCTGAAATTTGGGCCCTAGGAGCTATCGCTTCAGATATTGTGTCAGCTAGCTCGGCAACTGCGTCCAAACTAGCTTTAGCTTGAGTAGCTAGAATAGCCTGTGTAGACGCTGGCAGCCTACCTAACCACAGAGACCTTACAATATTTTCTGGTACCGTTGTGCCTGCTAAAGACTGTAAATGTCGTAAGAACTGCGAAGGTCTTCGATCGCCCAGTTCTTCATGCTCGAGTAGTCTTTTAATCTTTTGTTGCTGTGATGCACTAAGTCTCTTAATTAATTCTGATTTTAATTTTGCATACCTCTCTGTGGCTGGTGGTGAAACAATGATGTCCGTAACTTCTAATATGTAGGCTGTGTCTAAATTGGCAACTATATAGTTGAATTTGGTTGCGTCACTTGTTATATTTGCCAGTGTAAATTGGTTTTCTACTTGCAGGAACCATATTTCAGGATCGTTGGGCCAGAAAGGTGGGATTTTAACTAAAATCCGATCGACTGAAGCACTGGTGTCGGCACTGGTATTACCGTCCGTTATTTTCGGTGTTCACTGTATATTATTAACCGGCAAAAATATATTATTAACACTAACTGTTTTTTTAAATTTTCGCGGCGGTTTAAAATACTCGCGGGGGTCACCAATATTCGGATGGGTGAGTTGCCGAAATTTAATTAAAAATGTATATAATAAAACAAACGGTAATTTTATTGTTGTAACGAAAATGTGTTTCGCTTTGGTCTCGGAAGAAAAGGTGGATGTTAGCAACGACCAGACCCGATGCGTTTGCCTGCTGAGTTGTGACTGAAGAAAAAAACCGCAAACGATAAATATGTTTGTGTTTCTTTTACTTTGACTAGCTGTCAATAAATCACTAGGTCTGGCGTACACTTTCGCAGTTTTACGAAAACAATTACGATGCATTCTTTGTTGACATAATGGTCTGATATGATAACTAATTTATGTGGGTGAGGAAACAGATGTTGACAGAGTAAAGCCATGTCACTCTTACATTTTTGTGTTTAATTTAATGTGAATTTCGAATGACTAAGTTGTTTCGCTTTTGAGAAAAAATATTAAAATTAAAATTAGCGAAAATAGTAATTAAAGCGTATCGCTATAAAGCTATAACATACTAAGAAAATCACTAAAATCGGACAACAGGTTTAGAAAAGCGAAACTTCAAAAATGTCCCATTTTTAAGGTGGTGCGTTAATTTTGGGGCTTAGTGTATATAGGGTGAGGCAGATAACTGGCCTATTAGAAATATCTCGAGAACTAAAGGCAACAGAATCATGAAAATTGGAATAAAGAGGTTTTGAAGGATGATCTATTAAATGAAAATATTTTCATCTCTTTGCAACTTCCGGTTATACCGGAAGTTGCTTATAACTTCGTTTTTTTAAATGGGACACCCTGTATATTTTTACATTTTTGGATTCTCTTCGATGTCTTCTTTCTTAAAATATAAGGTTTTGTAATATTATGCAGGGTATTTTAAAAGATAATTACGTTTTTTTATTAATTTCGTAGCAACATTCACACCCTGTAGAATTGTAGTAGTTTGACATCTAAAACTCTACTTACGTTCAAATGATTTTTAATGTACTCTACTATTGTTAAGAATCATTAGTATAGCTAAATTTTTAATTTTAGTGTACAGGGTTGGTCGAAACTCGGAATGAGTATTTTCTGAGTTTTCTTAAATGGAACACCCTGTATTTTTGTATTGTAGTGAAATGATATTTTATAGTACTTTTTTATTTCTTAAGCATTCCCTATACCTAACTGCTTTAATTTGTGAGTTATTGGTGATTCAAGCTAAAATTGCAACAAAAAATACGTAAAATTTTATAAGGTTGGCCGTGAAAATACTCAATCCCAAATATTTTTTCAGAAATAAATACATATTAATCCAGACTGGTCCTTAAAATTACCAATAATGGTTTAGCTATCGAAATACCTACTTAGTTAAGATTGTTGGTGCGATTAACAATTAAGCACAAATTAAAACAGTTAGGTATAGGGAATGCTTAAAAAATAAAAAAGTGCCATAAAATATCATTTCATTACAATACTAAAATGCAGGGTGTTCCATTTAAGAAAACTCAGAAAATACTCATTCCGAGTTTCGACCAACCCTGTATACTAAAATTAAAAATTTAGCTATACTAATGATTCTTAACAATAGTAGAATATATTAAAAATCATTTGAACGTAAGTAGAGTTTTAGATGTCAAACTACTACAATTCTAGAGGGTGTGAATGTTGCTACAAAATTAATAAAAAAACGTAATTATCTTTTAAAATACCCTGTATAATATTACAAAACCTTATATTTTAAGAAAGAAGACATCGAAGAGAATCGAAAAATGTAAAAATATACAGGGTGTCCCATTTAAAAAAACGAAGTTATAAGCAACTTCCGGTATAACCGGAAGTTGCAAAGAGATGAAAATATTTTCATTTAATAGATCATCCTTCAAAACCCCCTTATTCCAATTTTCATGATTCTGTTGCCTTTAGTTCTCGAGATATTTCTAATAGGCCAGTTATCTGCCTCACCCTGTATACAATTTCAAGTATGTATATACACAATGCAAGTGATTCTAAATAATATTATACAACTATATAAACTAGCTTTATCAATATGCAATAAAGTCATTCTGAAAAAATGATTTTTTGTTTATTTCCTTTGATTTACCCAAATTTCTTGCGTTTGCAAAATACAATTTGCACATAAAAAAAATCAAAATTACTTTTCTATGTATCACCAGCATTTTTGTCTATACCGTACAGGTTTCGAACGTCGGACTACGAAAACGTCGGCGTCCCATTAATTTTGTCGGACAGAACTTCCAATTGATTTTTTAACCTTTCATTAAACTCTCATGCAAAAATCAGACTGCTATTTTTTATCACCAATAGTTCAAGTAATGAAGCTTAAAATAGGACAAAACCTAGCAATTTTTACAGAATGGATCGATTTGCTTGAAAACTTAAGAATAAGTAGTGGATAGTCCAAGGATCAAAATCTATATCATGCCGAAAGCCGCTTTTATCAGGGGGGTGGTTGCCACCCCATCTCGGGGGTGGAAATATTGTATTTTAATTGCAAAAGTTGGTAAAAACGTTCATTCTAAGCAAACAACGTTCTATACATTTTTTTGATAAAATTGATAGTTTTCGATTTATTCGCTATCGAACGTGTTAGTTTTATAACGAAAAAATCAATGTTTTTAATAAGTTTTCTGATAATAGCTCCAAAAGTTTTCGTTTTATCAAAACAACTTTACTTAACAAATATGTACCCTTTGAAAAAATAAACAAAACCGTTTCTTTAAATTTTCTTTAAGACCAATAGTAATCGAGCTATACTTTATTATATGTTGGCTCTTCTTCTTCAAATGCTAAATATTGTAGTTTCAAAGTCAAAAGACGGGAAAACTATGCATTTTTCGAGGACAACTTGTTTAAATTAATTTAAATTACTTAAAAATATATATCTCCAGAAATAAAAGAAAAGTCTCTAGCTCAAAAATTAGGTGACTTATAATGAAAAGAATGTCAGTCCCTATTTTTTTCAGCGAAAAAGTGATCGCAAGCAACCCCCTAATCACCACCCCAATAAAATTAGTCATTGACCTTATTTGGTCTTTTTTATTTATGTATTATTAATAGATTCTAGAAGTTTGACCGGCTTAGAATGATTAGTTTAAAAAAAAAGGAGTTAAAACTAATAACGAATTATTGTTGTTTGGAAAAAAATGGCATTTTCTTTAGAATAGCAAGATTAGCATTAGAAATACGAAAAAATGTTTAAATATGAAATTATAGCTTATTTAATTCCCAAGAATCTGGTTTGTAAAAATGTTTTCTACGGCAAAACGACAAAAACTGAGTGAGCTTTTGACTTGTAATAACATGCAAAAACCACCTTTACCAACCCTTTCAAAGTCACCTCTTTTTGCGACTGAGGATTTTAAAAAGATTTAATATTAATAGGCTTATAGACGTTGTAAAACCGTACAAAATTATTTTTTACCAAACTTTCTAAGATAAAAAATAAAAAAGTTACTGTTAAAAAATCAATATATTTTTTTTGTAGAAGAAAGGAGAAATCCAATTGGAAGCATAATAATGTAAGTTAGCGGTGTTTTTAGTCAATGGCCTTATTCATTTTCATTTAATTATTATTGTATATTAACTGGCTTAGAATTATTAGTTTTTAAAAAACTGGAGTTAAAAGCGAATAACGAATTTTTGTAGTTTGGTAAAAAATGCCATATTTTTTCAGAATAGAAAGATTAGCATCAGAGATGCGAAAAAATGTTTCAATATAAAATTGCAGGCTATCTAATTCCCAAGAACTTGGTTTGAAAAAATTTTTTTCAACAGCAAAAATTGAGTGAATCGTAAATGAGTAGGTATATCGAAAAACATTAATTTTTTCTATACAAAACTAACACTTTCGATAGCGAATAAATCGAAAACTATTAATTTTATCAAAAAATGTATAAAATATTTTTTGCTTACAATGAATGTTTTTATCAACTTTTGCGGTCAAAATATAATAAAAAATTTCCACCCCCGAGATGGGGTGGCAATCACCCCCATAGTAAAATCACCTTTCGGAATCATATAGATTTGGATCCTTGGACTATCCACTACTAATTCTCAAAATTTCAAGCAAATCGATCCATTCTATAAAAATTGCGATTAGGTAGAAGCATTAATTTACTGACTCCAGTACTCCAGTCAGTCAGTAGCCATGGCAGGAGAAGCACGTTCAAATAACACTGCCGATATCAGTAGTAATATAGTTTGCAGAAAATGTAAATCTAAAGTTGTTTCACTGGTAAAGTGTATAATATGTGATAGCTGTTATCATCCCAGTTGTGCCAAAAAACTGGAGTTACAAATTTTTGACAAAGTTTTTACTAAATGTTGTGAAAAAACCGAAGATAAAGCAAACGGCGACTGTGATGACAAATTTTCGATGCCATCGAAAACTTAGCTGCGTCGACAGAAAATAAGGTAGATATACACATCTTTAAATATATTATCAAACAAAAAGATCTCTTAATATCAGAACTAAAGGAAAAAATATTCCCAAATTAAAATTAAAATTAAATTAAAATTATTCCAAAAAAATTAAATACCCAAATTGACTCATTAAAACAATTAGAAACAAAACAAGTTCCGGAAAAAAACTGACTATTCTTTATTTAAAAAATCTAAACACAAAGCTGATAACAATAAACAAGTCTTCAATTCACCAGAGTCAACAATAGGCCAGGAGAAATATAAGGAAAACAATTTAATTAGCGCTAAAGATGTCAGCGAAGCCATAAACCGAGCGCAAAATATAATACCTGCATCTAGTCGAACCGAAAAGACTGGAGATGCCAACATGCAAATAAGCAAATATCATTCCTACGGATTGGCAGAAAGTGACTTACAAAAAAAGAACACCCAAAAAAAACTTATTAGTGGGTAACTATTCTGGAAATTCTAATGTAGAAGGAGTGGATCAAACAGTTGCTTTACACGTATTTAATCTGAAACCGCAAACATCTGCAAGACCGTCAATCTTTTTTATCAAAAAACCTGCCAGAAGCCAGCTGCTCAGCTCTTCCATCTCGTCGTCCTGATATATATTCTTCTTTCAAAGTGGAAATCTCGAAAACAAACTACAATAAGGCGTTGGATGCCTCGATTTGGCCAAACAAAGCCTGTATACGAAATTTTTTTCAATTGAGGAAAAAGAAAGAGCAAATCGAGTAGAAGTATCTATCGACAATGAAACAAAACATACGGAAATTTTTAAAATTATACAGTTAAATACAGCGTCTATTAGAAACAAACTTGAGAGGTTGGAAATTCTGCTTGACCAAGAAAATCCCATTGTCGTCAGTATTGCGGAGCACTGGTGTAAGCAGGATGAAATATCTCTAATGGTAACTCCGGGTTACGATCTTGTAACCAGTTATTGTCGACCTATCCATGAGCATGGCGGATCAGTTCTGTATGTGAAATCTGGGTATGAATATCAGATCATCAATGTGTGCCAGTTCGCTGTGGAGATGCATTATGAGTGCAGTGCGGTAAAAATAATGTTTTGTGAAAGAAAAGTTGCAGTCATCAGTATCTACAGGCCTCCCAGTGGAGACTTTTATTTGTTTTTGAAGCAGTTTT
The DNA here is from genome assembly GCF_917563875.1 of Diabrotica virgifera virgifera. Classification (NCBI taxonomy): domain Eukaryota; kingdom Metazoa; phylum Arthropoda; class Insecta; order Coleoptera; family Chrysomelidae; genus Diabrotica; species Diabrotica virgifera. The sequence goes on from NC_065448.1 coordinate 74,507,562, forward strand.
CCTATACGATTGAACTCTGTAATAGGTATGTTGACGATATTTTTATTTGTGGTGACTTAAACATTGATTATTTAGAAAATAGTTTATTTAAAATTCTTTTTAACGATGTTCTAATGAGCTACAATCTTAGCATAACCTCTATGGTTCCCACAAGGGTAGAGAAAAATTGTTTGAACCAAACTTCTATCAGTAAGATTGACTATATTATAACCAATACAGCTAATATACTTCAATGCAATTCTAATGTTTTTGAAGCGCATTTAAGTGACCATAGAGCAATCAGTTTGGAATTTGTAGTAGACATTAATAGTAGCTGTACTAAATCCAATGACCAGCCTAATTATAAATATTTTAGAGACTTGTCTGATAACAACCTTAAACTAATTTCTTCTGTGCTATCTGTAACTGACTTTGACGATATTTATTTAACCGATAATGTTGATAAATCCTTTGAAAATTTTATAAGTAGTTTAATATATGTATTAGATTATTGCTGTCCAGTAAAACGGTATAATATCAGTAAGCAGACTTGCAATAAAAAATGGATTACTCCGGAAGTTAAGCAGTCTAGTGTTCATTTAAAAAATGCTTACTGGATTAATAAAGAACTAAAAGATGCCAATTCTCTTGCAAATTATAACAAAATTAAGAAAGACCACGCGGAACTATTACAAAAATCTAAATTAAAATTCCATGATCAATTGATAAATAATTCAAGTAATAAAAATAAAACTGTATGGAATCTTGTTAACAAGGAAACTGGCAGGAAGTCTATCCAAAAAAACATAGCATTAAATATAGATGGTGAAAGTTGTACTGATTCTAAGCAGTTGTCTGAAGTTTTTTGTGATTATTTTGCTACAGTAACCGAAGAGAAACTGTCAAATCATTTTGGGAATTCTCGATCTAATAGTTGCACATCTTCTACTATTCTTAAAAACAGTTTCTTCTTTAGACCTGTTGTTGGTAATGAGGTAATGAATGTGATCAATAATTTAAAAAATAAAAAAAGCACTGGACTTGATTCTATCTCGATACGAGTATTAAAGGCTATGTCATCTGATATAATAAACCACATTGCATATTTGATAAATTTATCAATAGGTAAAGGAGTCTTTCCAAGTATTCTAAAAAAAGCAATCGTTATTCCTATTTACAAAAAAGACGATCCGGAAGACATTTCAAATTATAGACCTATTTCCTTATTGTGTGTACTTTCCAAAGTATTTGAGAGAATTGTGTATAACCGTATGTCTGAGTTTTTGGGTAGATTTAAAATTGTAAGTGATTGTCAACATGGCTTCCGTACCGGTAGATCCACTCAGTCTGCTGCCTGCAGATTTTGTGAAAGGGTCTACAGATCTTTGGATGCAGGTGAATATGTGGCAGGTCTCTTTTTTGATCTAACCCGTGCCTTTGATTGTCTTGATAGTCGTTTTGTTAGCAATAAACTGTATAATATTGGTTTTAGAGGCATATTTTTAGATTGGCTAATCAATTATCTATCAGATAGGATAATTTCTGTTAAAATCAATGAAGCTATTTCGGAGGAACGTTTTATTAATCTGGGAGTTCCACAGGGCTCTGTATTAGGACCCCTGATTTTTTTGTTGTTTATTAACGATGCATCTAACCAGTTTGATATTTTGGACCTGACGTTATTTGCAGATGATACTTCTATTGTGGTCTTAGCACAGACCTATGAGAAATTGGAATCTACTTGCAATAGTTTTTTAGCTCGGTTTAATGACTGGTGTCGATCTAATAACCTAATTTTAAATGTAGACAAAACAAAAGTAATATATTTTAATAACTTAAATTCTGTAAATCCTGTACTACATCTAAGTTTTAACAATGTACTACTGGATTCCTCAAATCATACAAAATTTTTAGGTATCCATCTCGACTCAAAATTAAAATGGTCAGTTCACATAGACATGCTCAGTAAGTCCCTTAAGGTTGATCTGAACCCCCCCAAAAATAAACTACACATTCAAAAAATTTGAAAAAAATTGAGAAGGTATATGTGATCACTAGAAGTATTTTGACAAATTTTGAGCAAACTTCATGTTTTCGTTTTCGAAAAAACTCAAAAAAACTCCTTTTTTTCAAGTATAAAGCGGGAAAACTAAACATACAATTTTGTTAATTTTCTTACAGCATAAAGATATAATCCTAGGAAATACTTATGAATTTTTTTAAAATTTTTGAATATACAGTTTTGCCACAGTAGGAAAAAATAATATGTTTCGGCTTATAATAAAGCTACCGGTAAGAAATTGGATAACATTTCAATAACAACATATATAAAACTGTAACAATGGAAAATATTTCCAATAAAATGTTGAATATTTTTTCCTAAACATATGAAAAATCTCGTTAAACAAGAATTATATCTTGAATTGCCGCTAAGAATTTGTGCCGCCATGACATTGCGCCATCTACACCATCGGTAATATTTATGTTCGATAGATAGCAGTGCCTTCTGCTTCAATCGCGTCACACACTAACAGCGTTGCCATATCAATTACTTTGTACAACAAAATGTTTTAATGTTAGTAGGTAATATAAGCCTACTACTATAACGTCTATTTATAACGCATCAACGTGACCTTCTGAAATTAATTTAACTACTTTTGTTGAAATATTTTCAGTCCCCTTGGCCGTATTAGATTTTGATATATTTAGGGCCGGTACTTTCTGTTTCGATTAAACCCGAGTTGGCAATTGGCATTTTAATGTTTTTAAGTACCATAAAGTTGTCTTTTTTCTTTGTATTTCTTCACGTATCTCTGAAGCTTTGTATTTGACTATATTTTAAATTGGAATTGGAGCATAGTCTTCATTTGTCAAATAGTGTTTCTAATAACTACCATCCATGGTATTTCTCTTTTGTCGCACTTTTATGTTTATTAAAGATTTTAATTGAAATTATTACTTTATTTTTAAAATTTTCATTGTTCATTACTTTTTGCATTTGTGGTGAGCTAAATTTAGGAGAAAACAATTGGACGATATGTAAATAGATATGAAGTAAGCGTAAATAACCACTTCTAAAATTAATTGAGGAGAGGTTAAAAATATTTTCACCTTCACATTAAAAATAAAAAAAGGATCAATATACAAGGAATAATAGGTAACAATCAATTTTAAAAATCTTACATCTATATTGATTTATTCTCTGTACAAAAACAACAGAAATAAATAAATATTAGCGAAGACAAAAGAAAAAATGTGTTGTCACTTAATAATAGGTATGTTAAATAAACGTATTGATTAGTCTGATGGAAGTAGAACTTAGAACTTATATATGGAGCTAATCTGGATCGGTATAAATTAAATGAGAAAGAAAAAATCTAATAAACAGTTTCTTTAAGAGCAGGAAGAGAAAGAGTATGGAATATTAGAAAATGAAAACGGCGCGGCAGAATAATCATCGATAAAAAAGTAAAAAGAGGAAACGCGATAACGATATCTGGAACAATTGTTTTATCTGATAAGAAACGAAGAAGAGCCAGAAATTGCTATCAAAATAAAAATTATAGTAAATAAAGCAGTGTGGATTGTTTCTGTGTTTAAAAAAGGTTATGGGTTTTTATGAGCTTCTCCGGACGGGTCAGTAGGTGACAATAATATTGTGGAAGTTAAGTGACTGTATTCATCCCGAGAATATTCATCTCTAGAGGCAGCCGAATCCATAAAAACATATAGCTTGTTAAGTAAATGTCCCTAAAGAAAACAATAACTTCTTCTTTAGCCTGTTTGCATCCACTCCTGGACAAAGGCCTCCCATGAGTTCTTCACTCTTCTCTGTTTTGTGCTATTTGGTACCAGTTTCTCCCCACTTTTGCTTTGGAGTCATCTAGCCATCGTTTTTGTGGTCTTCCTCTGCTACGACTATGCTCGCGTGGTCTCCAATCTAAAATGTTTGTCGTCCACCTTTAGTTGTTTTGTCGTGGCACGTGTCCTATCAGTGGCGGATCCAGGGGGGCGATGGGGGCGATCGGCCCCAACTCTCAACCCAAGTGATTTATTTTTGAAGTTATACTTCTTTAGGCGCGATTTCATTGAGGGTGAAATTTTATTAATCTGCGCGTATGCGCACACAGGCAGTATGGAGTTCGTTACTAAATGTTTTAATTTATGTATTTATCAGTCCAGAAAAGGTGTGGAAAGAATATATTAGTGTTTTTAAATATATTTTTCTACAAACGTGTTAAAAATACAATTTATAGCACTCCATAGGAGCGTTAAAAATGCTACTTTAAAGCACCGGTGCTTTAAAAATTTTAAGGCACTGCAGTTAAAAGTGAATTGTCAAATTGTGAAACGTCAAAATATTTATATTTCATTATTAACATTAATAGATATTAATAATACAACTTGCGCAATTTGAAAAAGGTGGGTGGTTTAAAAGGCTTTTTAAAATTTAATTTAAACTGTATTGCATTTTTAACGCGTTTGTAGAAAAAAACTGTTAAAATTTGTTAGAATATACAAAAATAAAAGTAGATGTTATTCTGATTTACGTATTGACAGTATAAGCAGTTTTGATGTAATGTCAAGAAAAATATAAAAATGGAATGTCAGTCAAGTTCAAGTAAAAGTTTTTGTAGGTATTGTCCTGTAATTGAGAAATAATAAATTATAATTGTTCATATATAAGACGTTTGTAGAAAAAATATTGTATGATATAGGTACGTGTTAAAAAGTACATTTTTAAGGCACTCATGTGAATTGCAGAATGAGCGAAGCGAATCTTTCACACGAAACTTTCACATACGTGCCTTAAAATTGTACTTTTAACATTTATATCATAAATAACTATTATTACAATTTTTGTGTATTTGGACTTGTCTACCTCGGGAATAAGATAATAAGTAATATGTCTGTTTGTCACTATGTCTGAGAAATCTTGTAGCCTGGATAATTAAAAGGGTATAGCTCAGCGGTAGAGCGTTCGACTGGAGATCAAGAGGACCCCGGTTCGAATCCTGGTGTTTTCTAATCTTTTTTTAATTTTTGGTATTGTTTTAATAAAACTGTTTGGAAAGTAGTAAGTAAAAATTAATTTAATCTTTAAATAAAATACAAATAAACTGTCCGAAAGTATATTTATTTCATTGAAATCATATTTAGAAGTATAACTTCTTACGTGCGTACAAAGTACACACACATTTTTTTTATTATAATATAAAGATTATAAAAACATTCATTTATTTTTTCAAATGGATAATTATACATGTTTTAAAATTACAATATTATATGAATTATGAATTACATATAAATATATTTTATTAGTATGGGACTTGGCCAAAACGGGCCAGTGACGCCAGTGTATTTTGAAATGAGTAATTTATAATCCTTATAAATTAAGAAATAAAAATAATCACAATAAGCATATTTAAAAAAATATATGTAATCCTATATTCTGTGAACGCATACTAAGCATCTCCACGTATAATTATAAAATTGTTTGCAGATAACTGATTGCAGTGTATTTTGGTTATCGATGCAAATAACATCTCTAATACTGATTCGTGCAGATCTTAGTTTGTACATACATTGTTAGCGTGATTAATAGTATTTTGAGTTTATTCTTCTTTTTTTATATTAATATAGTTTGTGATTTACGAAGAGTTATAAGATGTCAAAGAAACGATAAACGAAAGGAATCAGAAGCTTCTACCGAGAACTTAAAAAGTAAAAAATTGAAATGTCGCAATATAATTGATTATTTTTTTTTAAATCAACGTAATTTGGGTGATAATATTAATAGTAATGATGATAATAAATATGTACAAGGTACATCTTATCAGATAGATCATACTATGAGACCTACTGATCTTGGATCAAATTTAAGTTCTGAGAGAATTCAAAACAAGTCATGCGATTTTTCAGTGTGCCCGATACAAATCAACGATGATGCAGTAAATACCAATTCTACTTTCGAGAGGTTTATGGAAAAATGTATGTCTAAAAAGGATCGTTTTCACGCTACGTCTTATTGTACGTTTTGTGTGTCATGCAAAACGTACGACCAAACATACGTTTTGTCAAGTGTATAGATACATATTAACGTTTTTCAAACAATGTGTTCAATCTTCGCAACAAAACAATTTTGCCAAGGATTTTAACTGCCTCCAAGGTAGTTTGACCTCCATCTCTAATCATCTCTTTTGTTATTCCGTCGTCTCTATATTTTCCATTTTTCATTTGATTTAGCATTTATAACTTCCTCGTTAGTAATAAACGATACCATAATAATAACGTTAGTAATAAACTATACCATTTATACTACAGCCAACGATCAAATGTGTAATTTGGAACAGAAGTGTCAGAAGAAATGGAGATAAGGAGAGGGGCCAGGCAAGGTTACATACTGTCGCCGTTATTGTTTAGTGCTTATTCTGAAGAAATCACACAAGAAGCTTTGGTAAACGAGACAGTCGGCATAAAAGTGAATGGAAATTTAATTAATAACATTAGGCATGCCGACGATACAGTCATAATATCAGACAACTTGGAAGACTTAGAAATAATAATGAACAAAATATTAAGATATATGTAGTGGAGAATACGGACTCTCTCTTAACATCAAAAAACCCAAATTTATGAAAAATAGCAAGAACAACAATACAAATGAAATATTAACTATAGACGGCCAGCAGTCTGAGAGAGTAAAAAAATATACTTACTTGTGAACGATAATCACAGAAAATAACGATTAGACTGCAGAAATAAGAGAGAGAATTGAAAAAGCACGTGCCAACTTCGTGAAAATAAAAAAGATTTTATGCAACAAAGATCTGATACTGGCCCTCAGAATAAGGCTAATTAAATGTTATGTACACAGTTTGCTTTGCTATGGAGCTGAATCATGGACATTAAATCGAAATGCAATAAATCGACGGCTCTCTTAGCAAGACAGAGACGAACTAGTTTTGGTGTGAAATAGTTTTCAGTATTTTTTTCTGTTAACAGTCATTTTTAATATCTTTATTATAACCTTTTGGGTCTTATTCTGCGGTATCTCATGAAACTGATTACGCAAAAAGATCTCATGGGAATATTTTTCCCAAGAAACGCGAGGTTTTCGCCTTGCTTAAACATATTTTGCTGAATTTAAAATCAAAATCCTATTATTACATCTACAGATGCATATGAAATATGCATCTACATCCATGGTCGTCGTCCACATGTTTACAAAAAACATATTGTTTCCATAAACTATAAGCGCTAAAACAAATTTAGCAATTTCCCTATTCTACTTTGCAAAATTCATATAGTGTCACACTTGATTATACATTTGACGCACTGTTCGTCAACGTGTTAAAATTTTTATGTGTATAAACAAAATTTGTGCAATGCAATACATTTTTACTTTGTCGACAGTGAATGGAAGAGGTCGTAAAATTTTATTACCATTTGTGTGAGATAAGATGAATGCCTGACTAACTGGAATATTTAGTTACGGAGAAACATAATATGTAATTAGTCTATGTTCTGAGGCCGCTTCCGTCTGAAAAAGAATCTGATTTGGTTTCTTTGCGGATTCCTATTCAAAAATGTCCCCTTTAAATAAATCAGAAGGGTGCCGGCGAAATTTTTGGGCAGAAATTGTTTAAAAAATGTTTCTAAACAAATTCACAATATTACCATTTTTTGTCCAGGAAAATATTTTTTCTTGTTTTTTGGGTCATTCTAAACAAGAAATATATGTCATTTTTCTCAAAAGTTGATAGTTTTCGAGTTAGAGGTGAATTAAAATCTGAAAAATGCGAAAATACACATTTTCGAGGCGTAAAAACTCATATTTAAATTATTATATTTAAGGTTGTTTAAACATTCATTTTTGAAATTCTGAGTAGTAATCGGGTCTAACTTCAATTTAGACGGTTGTTTTTTAATTGTTAATTATGCGCGTCCATCCGATTTTAATGCCAATGCGGCAGGCTCTATTTCAACCATCTCCTATTTTGCCCTGTAATTTTTTAGGTTTTTTGTCTCCTTCTAAACAAAAAAGATATCTTCTCATTTTTCTGAGAAGTTAACAGTTTTCGAGTTACAAGGGATTTAAAATCTGAAAATTGCGAGAATACACATCGTTTGCTGAGAACATTAGTGACGTAACTTCAAAAACGTAGTTTGTAGCGCCGTAACTGTATCATGTATGGATATTGCACGGAGAATATAATATTATGTTTTAATGTAATACCGCCACATGTTGCGAGTTCTAGGGGTATTTTACAGAAACGTTTGCACAATATTCCGAAGTATGGGAGAGTTGTAGAAGGAAGTAATAGGACAAAGAATTTATGTTTTTATTTAACTATAAACAAATTAAGGAGAAGAGCATGCAAAATATTTTTATGAATACCCTTAATATTGGAAATCGATTTCTTCGAACAAGTTTGGCTGAGTCAAAAGATTATAACATCGTTCAAAAAGATAATAGAGGAAATCATCAAAAACGCACGATAGACGAGAAACTTAAGGAAACCGTCGTAAGAAAACACATAAATAGCTTTGAGCGCGTAGAGTCTCACTATTTAAGAGCTCAAACTCGTAGAGAATTCCTTGATGGATCATTAACCTTAGCTCAGATGTATAGATACTACAAAGAGTAACGAGAAGAAAAGCAGTTGCCATCTGTCAAAACATGTACATATGAAACATTTTCTAACACAGAATGTAATATCTCTTTTTTTAAACCGACGAAAGATCAGCGCGCAACTTATGAGGTGTATAAACAACGCAATCAAGAAGAAAAATACAAAGGCCAAGAACAATACACACGTCACATTCGTAGTAAAGAAAGAAGCCGAGAAGAAAAAGCAAAAGATATTACAAAGCCTACATAAAAAATAATAAACTCATAGTAGCTTGCTTCGATTTGCAAGCAGTATTACCTATGCATTGCGGAGATATTTCTCTCCATTTTTTTATAAGTCCTGCCTCAATGGCTTTAATTTTACGATTTTCGAAGTAGCATCGCAAACGGTTCCTGCTTTTTTGGCACGAAGCCACTGCTATGCGAGGAGCAAATTAAATTGCAACATGCCTCTCTAGCTATTGGAATGAAATGGACGCTGAAGACTTTTTTGACTTCAAGTACCTTTCAAAAATTTTTGGACAAAAATTCACCAAAAATTCGGATAACGAGAAAGTAATATGGAATAATATACAAATTCTTAAAGTAGAAACGTGTTTTCCTACAAAAGTTTTTAACAAAACTAACTTTGACTATACAACCTATAAAACTATTGACCTTTCTACTCGACGTTTTTCTGATAATAATAATATTTTAGAGCAATATAACTTAAAACCAGCCTACGAAAAGCCTCCTACTGTAGAAGAGAAAACAAAAGAGCATTTACTGGAACTATGCAAAAAAATCTTATTGCAAATGTACACCAATCATTTTATTTCAATTTGTTGAGTTAATTTCTTGTAAGTGATTTTTAATAATATACAATTATAATTATTAGATTTATCTAGTAAACTACCATTTATAACTTTGTCTGTTTTTTCATTGTTAATCTGTATAACCATAACAGTAGCAGTTATGGTTAATGAGTTATTTAAAAGATAATGCAATACGAATACCGCCATATCTTACAAATATTTATAACGGTTAAATATTACTTGTTTTTGAAAAAAGATATCCATTCGTGTGCTATTGAATTACTAATATTCTAATATTCAATTACTTGTCTTAAAATATCTATTTTGTAGAAGAAGAAACCCGCAGTTGTATCGGTATTGAATGGGATGTGCGATATATTAAGATAAATGATCTTTTAAGCTTCGAAAATGCGTATTATCGCATTTTTCAGATTTTAAATCGCCCCTAACTCGAAAACTATCAACTTTTGAGAAAAATGACAAGATACCTTTCTTTCCAATTTCTGGCCAAAAATTTCGCCCTCAGATTTCCTTCCGCAAAGAAACCGAAACATAATTTTCTTTCAGACGGGAGCGGCCTCATAACATGGACTAAATGTTTCTTGCTATTAACATTGTTATTAGGCGTTGATAAAATTACTGTTTAAACAATTTGGCATCATAGCCAATTGAGCCGATGGGTGTAACGATAAAAAAGTGTTCAGGTTTCTACATATTACTGAGTCATCATGTAGAAATCTACAATTAAGTTGAAAATGTTACCACAATGGCATGCTACAGTAGAGCCATCTCTAGGATCAGAAACAAATTAATTGAGGGTTCAAAGTCGTACTATGCATTATCCCGTATTAAAAATATTATGCCCATCTCTGCGCTGTTAAATGTATACTATAGCCTTGTTTATAGTAGACTTTGTTACAACATAGTTTTATGGGGGAATGCAGTCAACAGTGACAGAATACTTATAACACAAAAACGTATAATACGAAAAATGTTTGGAATTAGACCTCTTGAGAGCTGTAAGCCCATATTTATTAAGAATAGTATTTTAATTTTTCCATGTATTTATATCTTCAGAATGTTACTATATGCTGTTGATAATATTCATATGTATGACAGAAATTCTAGTTTCCACAATTATTCGACACGAGGTGGCGACTTGCTGAGGGTACCTGGTCATAGATCGAGTAAATTTGAAATGTCAGTAAAGTATATGAGCATTAGATTGTTTAACGTTTTACCAAAAAAATATAGAACAATGAATAAATATTTATTTAAGAAATCCATTAAAAGCTTATTGCTTACCAAATGTTATTATACTGTGGAAGAGTTTGTTTCGGACAGAAATATTACCTAAATGTTATCAATTCTATCTACCTTAAAGTGTTTATAAAATTTATAAATGTATTAATTTTATTGTTTGTTTGTTTGTAAAACTAATGACATGTCCTATACATTGTATGTCTTGGAGGATGAATAAATATTATTATTATTATTATTATAATTTGGGCCACATACACTACACATATAAACGTTCAAAATTAGATATGAGGCCTTCTCAGACCTTTTACAAAAATGGCGCGCATTCAAAATGGCGACGATACATATGTGACTAATAGCACGATAACTTTTAAACGAAAAGTCCGACTTCAACCAAATTTGGTATATGGATTATTTTTTTATGTATAAGATCGGGCTCCTGAACCGGAAGAATGGGTTTACCAGAAGCTTAGATTTCCTGATTTTTTAATGTAAAAATATGTTGTTTTTTTTTAATTCTTTTACCCTGTATATATTAATTTTTCAAAAATGTAATACCGGCATTGAAAAGAGCGTAAAAATATTTTTTAGGAAATATTTTGAACTTTTTAGTTATGTTAATTACCTACCATGTAATAAATGCATAACTTATCTTTACATGTACCTATGTACGGCAGATTCGTGCGGATATTATAAGAATTATTGTGTATTTAATGGTAGAAGCATATAATTTGGACCACCTATACTGCCCTCCTAAGCCAAAAGGGCGTATCTCATTTTGCCATATTTTCGTAAAAGGTTTTTTAATAGGGTGTTTATACCAATACGCATCAAATTTACTAAGCGAAACAGACGTATCTCGAATGAAACAGCTTCTACAACGCGAGGTACGTCTGTTTCTCTTAGTAAATTTGATGCGTATTGGTATAAACACCATATTAAAAAACCTTTTACGAAAATATGGCAAAATGAGATACGCCCTTTTGGCTTAGGAGGGCAGTATACTACACATACAAAGGTTCAAATTTTGATATAAGGCCATCTCAGATTTTGCCTTTTACAGAAAAGGCGGGCATTCAAAATGGCGACTATACAAATGTGACTAATAGCACGATAACTTTTGAACGAAAAGTCCGATTTCAACCAAATTTGGTATATAGGTTATTTTTTTAATGTATAAGATCGAGCTCTTGAACTAGAAGAATCGGTTTACCAGAAGTTGTGTTTTTCCTGATTTTTTTGTAAAAATATGTTGTTTATTTTTTCAATTCTTTCACCCTGTATATATTAATTTTTCAAAAAAGTAATACCGGCGTTGAAAAGGGCGTAAAAATATTTTTTAGGAAATATTTTGAACCCTTTAGTTATATTAATTACCATTTAATAAATGAATAACTTATCTTCACATGTAGGTACCTATGTGCGGCAGATTCGTGCAAATAATAATATAAGAATTATTGTGCATTTAATGGTAGAAGCAAATAATTTGGACCACACATACTACACATACAAAGATTCAAATTTAGATGTGAGGCCATCTCAGATTTTGTCTTTTACAAAAATGGCGGGCATTCAAAATGAATCTGCCGCCCATAGGTACATGTGAACATACGGTATGCATTTATTAAATGGTAGTTAACATAACTAAAAAGTTCAAAATATTTCCCAAAAAAAATGTTACACTCTTTTCAATGGCGGTATTACCTTTTTGAAAAATATATATATATACAGAGTGAAAGAATTGAAAAAGAAACAACATATTTTTACATAAAAAAAAAACAGTAAACACACAACTTCTGGTAAACCGATTCTTCCGGTTCAAAACCCCGATCTTATTCATCAAAAAAATAACCTATATACCAAATTTGGTTGAAATCTGACGTCTTGTTCAAAAGTTATCGTGTTATTAGTCACATATGTATAGTCGCCATTTTGAATGCCCGCCATTTTTGTAAAATGAACAAAAACTGAGATGGCCTCATATCTAAATTTGAACTTTTATCTGTGTAGTATATGTGGTCCAAATTATATGCTTCTATCATTAAGTGCACAATAATTATTATAATATTTGCACGAATCTTCCGCACATAGGTACATGTGAAGATACGTTATGCATTTATTAAATGGTAATTAACATAACTAAAAAGTTCAAAATATTTCCTAAAAAATATTCTTACGCTCTTTTCAATGACCGTATTAACTATTTAAAACATTAATACATACAGGGTGAAAGAATTGAAAAAAAAAACAACACATTTTTACATAAAAACCAGGAAAAACGCAACTTCTGGTAAACCGATTCTTCCGGTTTAAACCTCGATCATATATATCAAAAAAGAACCTATATACCAAATTTGATTGAAATCTGACGTCTCGTTCAAAAGCTATCGTGCTATTAGTCACATATGTATAGTCGCCATTTTCAAATGCCCGCCATTTTTGTAAAAGACAAAATCTGAGATGGTCTTGTATCTAAATTTGAACCTTTATATGTGTAGTATATGTGGTCCAAATTATATACTTCTATCATTAAATGCACAATTGTTTTACATATCGGCTGCACTTCAATTATAAATTTATTCATTCCAAAAATAGCACCTTATTAAAAAACTTTATCGCAATCTTTTATCTGAGACCATTCAAAAAGACAGTGGATTTTACACTAGATACAATATCTAACACCAAACCTGAAATGAACGTCAGTATAAAACACATCTTCCTGTCTGGGCTCAATGCTTTCGCGACAGCTTTATTTTAAGAGATAATGCTATACGCCACGTTAGTGGTGGCGTCACGCTGGCATTTTTATTTACGTGTATTTTGATTTGGAATAAATCAATATTCATATGCCATTCAATAACATTTGCAAAGGATATTATTTTAAATTTGATTTTGTGGATTTATTCAAACACGGTATTGACCTTTTTAAGAATCGTTTTAGTGGAAAAAACATACTTTTGAAGAGAATCAGCAGATTTTTAAGTAGATGTTGAAAGAAGTTTTACGAAAATGTTTTTATTGGACGTAATTACTGATAGATTTATTTATTTATTTATTGACAGGACACCCAATTAAATATATACATAAAATATTACAATAATTATTATCTAGTGATACATTAAACATAAATATAGTGAATATGATAAAAATTGGCGATGCAGCCATGTAGAAGAAACAAATATTAAATAAGATTAAAATAAGATAAAGCACGTAACAATATAAATCACCTAAATTACAAACATTTTTTTACACATTGTCTACAATAATTGTGTTCGGAACCGCACAGCAACAAATCGAAGTTTATTCTGTTTCCATTCAGAATGATTCTACTCAGTGGAGAATGCCTACCAAAGTTGAAGCGATGAAATTTAATTGCAAAATTTTGAGATGATCTAGTAACTCTAGAGGGAACATTAAAATCAATTAGAGACAGTAGATCATTGCAATTTATTTTAGAATTCAATAGTTTATGTGGCAACAAAACATCAGCACAAATCCGTCTAGAAGATAGCTTAGAAAGGTTTAATGTATTTCTAATTTCTAAGTAGGAATGGTCACTTAAAGGTTTGTATAATTTAAAACTTAAATACCTAATGAATTTATTTTGAACTTTTTCAAACTTGGCTATATGGACTTCATAAGTGGGTGACCAAACAACTGAGCAATACTCAAGAACAGATCTAACTAGGGAAATATAGATCAGTCTGATGGAATTAATGTTATGAAAACATCTAGAAGTTCTGATAATGAAGCCTAACATTTTAAATGCCTGGTTATTCACATAATCAAAATGAGCACAAAAATTTAGTTTGGAATCTAATTGAACACCTAGATCTCTCACAGTTGATACAGCCTTCAGTGGTTCTTCATCTAGTTTGTAATTATAAAAGATGCTGTCAATTCTTCTACAGAAAGTAATAATGTGACATTTTCCAACATTACTGCTCATTTGGTTAAATGATAGATGCACCTCTCCCGCTTGTCGAATCTTGTAGAATCTGGGCTATGGCTTGTCATCTCAACGCGTGACAAATTTAAATGAAACAGACTGAGATACAACGTAAGAGAGCCGAAGTTTAATCACAGAATGGTAGAAAGAACGAAAAGACTAACTAGAGAGTGGTGACCAAATTCACTTATCAAAAAATGTGACGTTTAAAACCAGCGGCTTTATTTTGGATTTATAACATGGTGATAAAATCATCAATAACATGTGCATAAGTATTATGGTGGCCAAAGTTGTAGCAAAAAAGTGTCATTCTGCAATTAATCAAGTCTTGCTTACTTTATTCATATAAAATCTGAGGGATACTGTTCTGGAATCGGACCTCTTTACACCGATCTAAGAAGGATGCTAGACTGTGATATTATAGACTGAGAGAAAACCTGAATAATGTCATGGTCAGATCTGGAAATAACAACGATATAAACAAAATTGAGAAATCGTACAGGTGGTGACTTGTGACAATATGGATTTTTATTTATTTAGCGTATGGCACCTGACATATTTCCATTTACATATATTTTGTATAAGACAATACTTAGGTTCACAAACGTACATCTAACTTATTTACATAGTCTATCGACTCTGGAGTCGCCATCAGGAAATCCTCTGACCTGCCATGATATGATCTTGTGGGACACTGTTCTGTGATGTGATAGATGGTTTGTTGTTGTCCACAGTCACAGAGTGGGGATGGTCGTTTACCCCATTTGTGCATCATGTAACCACATCTGCCGTGTTGGGTTCTGATTCGGTTCAGCATAGACCATGTAAGTCAAAGCCTGGTGGTTTTTGTGTGATGCAGGGTAAGTTGCTATTTTGTTGTTCCATCCATTCTCGAGTCCATGTTGTCGTTAAATTGAACTCATTTTCCACAGCCACCTTTGCTGTTTTTACTGGTGGTCGTCTGGAGCGTAGACGGTTACCGTTGGCGGCATCTATATCTTGATGAATTGGCAGGTTCTCGTTATCTACTATCTTTCTGTACTCACTAGTGAGTGCGTGTATGCGTCGTAGTTTGGGTGGTGGAATGTGGCTCAGTACTGGGAGCCATTGCGTAGGGGTGGATTTGATAACTCCAGCAATCATTATCATTGTATTATTCAATTGGGCATCTACTTTGTGTATATGTGGACTGTTAAGCCATGCTGAAGAGCAGTAATCCGCAGTTGAGAAGACTAGGCCCAGGGCAGATGATCGCAAGGTGGAAGCCGATTCTCCCCATGTTGTGTCGCACAGCTTCTGGATGATGCTGTTTCTGGATTTAAGTTTTCCGCTGTTTTTGTCAGATGTTCCTTGAATGATAGGGAAGAGTCACCCCAAGGTACTTTGGTGTTTTATTGTAGGCGAATGTGGTGTTTTCGAACTGAATATTGAGTATTCTTTCTGCAAACTTGTTATTTAGGTGGAAACTGGAAACCTCTGTTTTCGTAGCGTTTGGTTGGAGCCTCCATTTACGGAAATATTTTCCCACTATGTGTAAGTCCGCCGTGAGGATTTCTTCTGTTTCTTCAAATGATTTACACCTTGTTGCAAGGACCCAGTTATCGGCGTAACCAAACTTCCTTGATTTGGTTTCTGGTATATCAGAGATGTATAGGCTAAAGAGAAGAGGAGCCAGGACAGATCCCTGAGGCAGTCAATTCTTCAGTTTGCTTGGGGTGCTGATGTCAGATCCCATGACCACTTGAATCGTTCGGTCGGCTAGCATGCTGTTGATTATTCGAGCAGTGGATTTACAGGGGATTGTACTGAGGAGCTTGTATATCATGCCTTCTCTCCAGACTGTATCGTAGGCCGCTGTTAGGTCTATGAATGCGGCTGCAGTTTTAAGTTTTCGCTGGAACCCTGCCTTAATAAATGTGGTAAGTGAAAGAACCTGATCTGCGCAGCTTCTTATGGGTCGGAAACCTTCCTGATCAACTGGTATTGTTTCAAGCAGCTTTGGGCTAATTCTATTGTAGATAAGGCGCTCTAGAAGCTTAAACGTCACCGATAGTAGGGCTATTGGTCTGTAATTATTAGGGTTGCTATCATTTGGTTTCCCTGGTTTTAATATGGCAATGACCTTCGAGCGTTTGAGTTCCTGTGGTATGATACCGGTCTTCATAATGTCTGTGAAAAAGTGGGCTATCCATTCTCTCGCACATTTGCCGCAGTTAGTTAAGAATTCGGGATGAATATTGTCAAAACCTAGCTTTACCTGGCTTTACATCCTTGAGAGCAATAGTGACTTCTTCGGAAGTGAAAGGGCGGGAGTATTCGGTGTCTGTAGATTGGAATTTTAAAGTTTTGAGCTCTCGTTTTACATCGGTTGTATGTGTCTCGTCTTTCGGTGCTCTAGATGTTGATACCAGATGGCAATAGTGTTTGGGTTAATTGTTCTTTTGTTCCTTGTTATAGGATTCTTGTTGTCGTACGGATTTGATAAATGTCAAAGTCCATAAATTTCAAAGTCAATGCTTGTCAAAAATTTCGCTAGTGTTGAAAAATAAAATAAAATAAAATAAAACGATATCAAACTCCTCCAAAATGGTTAGAATGCATTTGAGTGATATGCAAAAATCAAGAGCAATTGCCAAACTCGGAAGAATGTTGTTCACTAAGGAAAGTTGCTGCAGATTTGTACGTGAGCCATATGTGCATATGAAAAATCAAAGAAAGATGGGATAATTATCACTCTATAGCAAGGTTGGCCGATTGAAGTTGGCAGATCTCCACAGATCAACAGGGTGAGTTAGTGAAGCGTCTAATGTCTTCTGATTGATGAGTAATGGTCGCTGGGTTTAATTAGTTAGGTAGTAGAGACAATGGACTGTTTAGAATTGTAGAGATAAAATATGTATGTGCGTTTAGTATAGCAAAAATGAATAAATGTGTGTGTTTGTAGGCAAATGTGAAGAAGGTGACCTGGCTATATGTTCATAAATTGTATCAATGTTAGAGAAAATATCGCACCTACCTTTAAAATGGGTGTAATTGGCCGGTATCTCCAGGAGTGGGCAGCATCTCCATGACGGGACGGCCACCCGGGTGGTGAACTAGCCAAATGTGTCTCGTTCGACGTAGAATTTCGTACTGAGTTGAGTTTTGTCTTCCTTTTCCTTGGCAAGGTTCAGGTACCGCCCTTTCGGGATAAAGAAAACTTGGAAGTCATAAAAGGCCGACACATGGGGTTCCTTGAAACACTTTCTAGCCTGATACATGTGCCAAGCAAACTTTGTCAAAGTGAGTGCGTTCTCTCTTTCAACAAGAAAATATTTATGAACAGCCAGTGGTGTAGCAAAGAAGGATTTAACTATGAAATCTATTATATAAAATGGAGTTAAACTATGTACATATATATTTATTATAAAAAACTAAGAGGGTATTTGCTATTACATAATTAAGTAGTCATATGCTTAACTATAAAAAACTAATAAACTAAAATACTAAAATACGTTGCATACTTTCCCAAACATTCTCCCTCTCCAAAAACGAATGTTTTTAAGAACGATTGAAAGTATAAGTATAAAGATGAACATGAAGAGATAGAATATAACGTAGTAAAGAGATAGAATAAAAAAATGGTAAAAGATATAGAATAGTAAAAATAGTAAAAGAGTTAAAATAGTAAAAGTAATAAAAGAATAGTAATAAAAGAAAAGTAATGAAAGAGGTAGTATAGTACAGAAATGCACTGAAAACGAAATATGACTCCGTAAGCATACCTTGACCACCGAACGTCTGAAGTTGCCATGCATGGATGAACAAGCGCGTCGGACGCCGTTAACCGAAAAAGATATCTGATCCAATCGATTGTCAGGATAATACCGTAAGGACGAAATATTGATTGCCAGATAAGCTGTGGGCGTATTTTGACCACCGAACGTCTGAGGTTGCCATACATGGATGAACAAGCGCGTCGGACGCCGTTAACCGAAAAATATATCTGATCCAATCGATTGTCAAAATAAGACATAAATTTTTCCTATATAAATTCCTATTGATTGACAGATAACCGTGGGATGCGAAAGAAAGAAGAAGAACCGCGTCGAAATCTCTACGAGGGGTCGTATGTACTAAAGATAAATTATTCGACGATAGCCGATAAGTAATAATAAAGTGATATACTGTGGACCACGGTAGAAAACTGCCAATTGTAGGGAAAACCTGTAACAGTTGTGTCGGTGATCAACCACGACTAACACAAGCTGCGAGGTTTTGATGAGATGGCATTTAATGCCGAGAAAAACATGAGAGCAGTCCTTGTATGTGGCTTATGATTGGCAAGAAAAGAATTAAGCTAAGTAAACAATTGTGAAATTTGACCAAACGTGAAGATTGGACGAAAAACTCGTTGACAAAATGTGACATGGACATTATGAGTGCCAAGAGCTCCAACCCTACTATTGGTGATCATGTAAAAAAGACACTAGAAATTTGGCACATACAAGTACAATCTGACATGTTAATATAAATAATATTGTTGTAGCAGACATTTGGCCAGTAAAATACACTGAGAAATAAGCCAAGAGGATAAAAAAAAGAAAAGACGTCAGTCGTATTGTAGATACACCACTGTTAACGTCACTTTGACGTAAAAGGTGGGTTTAAACAAGGTAAAATTTTTAAAAATTGGCTCCTAGATACGTATGCCTGTAAACTATTCAATGATCGTAACTGTACCTAATATCTAATATGTATCTAGAAAAATAATATTGTAATATGTACTTATGTTAATAAATAAGAAATTTATGAGTATAAATATGCAATCAATCAGAAACAAGTTTGGTTAATTGGTTCTGCCAAAGCCATTTTTCAGAAAAAAAAAAAAAGAAAAAAATACCTCTTATTATTTCATCGAGTGCATACTATCACCAAACAACACTACTACCTCGCACAGACGCTGACATAATTCAATGCAAATGTCATATTAGCAAACTTGATTATTTTGGTATCAACCACTATTTCTAAATAATAAAGTATTCTAATAAAAATTATGAAATGTTCTGTACTAATATGATATAAGTAAAAGGTTAGTAGAAATATATAGGTTGGTTTTATAAACGTATGTCTGAAATTAGTGTTACTAATAAGCCTACCCTCACCCAACTTACCATAATTTTTAAAGAATGCAACGCTTGCACCTAATCATACACCGACATAATACATATGTACATACATAATATACAGTTCTTCCACTATAACTTTTCCCATGCATGAAATTATTCACGAATTACTTTTTTACTAGGTCACTTTTTTACGGGCAGAAACTGGTATGGCAAAATTGAGCCGCTTGTCCATAGAAACCAAAATAAGTTAAACAAGGATAAAAAATATGGCATGTTGTTGATACCTTGTTTATTGTTTACTATGAATTTTGACGTTTATGATTTTCAATGACAGTGACATTAGCGCATTTGTTGGTTATTATTTGAATGTATTGTTTATTTGGTTTTATAAATCAATAAAGTGTATTTTGCTTTGTATTTATAAAAAAGTAAATATAATATTTCAGTAAATAAAATTTATTTACTGAAATATTTCTATATCTTCATTTAATGAACAGTTGCAATTCTGACTTTTGGGTCCTCAGAGAAGGACGGGTATTAATACTATCGTAGTGTTAATAACTCAATTTGTGCAAAATTTGCACTTGTGTCACTGTTTCCCCAAAGATGCGATATATTAAAAATATTATTTTTTTTTATGTAAGTCACTCTATAGTTTTTATTTCTTAATATTAGTTATTATTAAATCTTCTTAAAAATATTCATGTTCAAACTGTTTAATGTTGAGTCCGTCAATATCTTCAATAGTGAAAAAAGATTAAATATTTCAATAAAATAACTTTATCAAATACGTCCGCGGTATAAGAGCCATTTCCTAATTATTATCACTGACAATGCATCAATGATAAATACGTTTCACTTTATTATGTTTCACTCTATGTTTTGATTTAATTTGAAATGAATCATGACGCATGGGCAAAGATAAAATAGAACAACTATATAAATATATTTGTGGCTGATTAATTTTCCTCTTTAGTTTTCCAGTGTAGCAGCTAGAAACCGCTTTGCAGCACTTTTATTCGTGGCAGCCGTCACTTAACTATAAAACTTATTTCTTGGTTATAAGTATCCGCACTTCTTAAAATAGCTTAAAATATTATCTTAAATCTCTTCGCTTTATAAAACGCTTAATCGCTAACTGAGCTGCCTTCGACTTGATTTAAAATCAATATTGCAAAAGTGGTGAACAATTTAACGGACTATTGAAAGTTGCAAACTTTGACAGGTCTGCTATTGATTACAATTTTCCACATGACAGTTTGCTTTAATTTCGCTAGTGGTACTTTTTAATAACGCTTTACTGCCATTAGTATTGCGTTAAAAAATAACTTCAGTCAATTATTTCATCCGTTGATTAATTAAAAATTAATTTAATTAATTTAAAGCGTTAATACTTTGATTTCAATTTTAATTACATTAATGTGTCACAATACATTGTGTTCAAGCTTCACACTGCGAAAAGTATTATTTGAATTCTACTAAGTAGGTTAATAATCGCAATCTACATAAATCGTAATTATTGCTTTGCTTCTTCTTTTACTTCTTGTAGATCTTTCGATCTGTTTAATTCTGAAGCTGCCTCTGGTTAATTTCCTGGGAGATTGCTACACGGTTTTGCTGATAGGCAGATCTGCTAGCAATATGGGTCCTGAAAAGATGTTTGTTTGTTTATTTACCAGCTAGCTCGAATAAAACACCAAAATTTAGGACTGTGATAGGTTAAAATTTATTATATGTAGTCCAGTCGGGTTAGACGAATAACAGGCGTAATCTTGTATTAGGAGCTGCCTCAAATTTTATTTTTCTAATCTTTAGGGGGATCAATAGTAATGTAAATTTAAAATCTCGACTGAATTCCGCCATTGCGTTAGCCGCCATCTCGATTTTAAACGAGAACCGTTTTTGCTCAATATCTCCGCCATTTTCAACTTTTCGACAAAAGGTATAAAAACTAAAATTGTTGAAAATGTGATTTTCTATCATTTCTATTGTTATAATTTTTTCGTTCCGTCGATATTTTTCAAGTTATGGCGGAAAATAGTGACATTTAGAGCCTAATTATTCAATTATCTCGTTTATTATTAGTTTTACGACAAAAATGTTTCTATGCAAAAATAGAGAGAATTAAATTCTACATAATTTTAATCTCTTTCATTTTTTTGCTAAAGTTAATATTTAAGGTAGTACGTATGCGATAATGGCGCGAGCGCAAGACCAGATTGATTTTGTAGCAATTGTTTTTGTTCAATATCTACGCCATTTTCAACTAAAATTGTTCCAAATATGATTTCCTACAATTTATTTTTAAAAACTTTTTTCATGCGGTTGATATTCTCCGAGTTAAGTGGGAAAATAGTTAAAAGTGGTGGGGGGAGCATAATTACTGAATTGAATCTTGTTTCCGAGCTGTCCCAAATTTTATAATTCTATCCTTTAGGGGAGATCAATAGTAGTGTAAATTTAAAATCTCGACTGAATTCCGCGGTTGCATTAGCCCCGTATTGATTTTAAAGAAGAACCGTTGCTGCTTAATATCTCCGCCATTTTCAACTTTTCGACAAAAACTGTAGGAACTAAAATTGTTGGCAACGCGATTTCCTATAATTTTTTTTGCACATTTTTTTTATGCGATCAATATTCGCCGAGTAAGGAGGAAAATAGTGGAAGCGGAGGGGAAGCATAATTATTGAATTGTCTCATTTATTATTACCTTTACGACATAATTGTACGTAAACAAAAATAAAGAGAATTATCTTTTTTATAATGTTTGAAACTTCCAATGAAACACCAACCAAACCTAAGTACATAAAAGAAATAAATTATAATAACTTATATGCATTAAGTCACTAAATTTTATTAACTAGCGGGTTTTATTGGTTGAATTTGTCTGTCGATAATTAAGTTTCATGTCAACTAACATATTTTAATATTTCAACAATTTTTTTTTAATTTTGGACCCTGTTGGGGGAAATTTCTCCATTCTTCCCTCGTAGACCCACCACTGGTACTCTCGAAAAATTGTAGTAAATCTTAATTGCAACAATTTCAATCCTTGCACATTTTGTCTAAAAGTTGAAAATAACGGAGATATTGAACAAAAACAATCTCTATAAAATCAATCAGGTCTTGCGCTCGCGCCTTTACCGCATACGTACTACCTTATAAATTGATTTTATCAAAAAAATGGATTAGATCAAAATTGTACAAAATTTAATTTAATTCTCTTCATTTTTGTATAGGTTCAAACTTGTTTTAAAACTAATAATAAACGAGATAATTCAATAAATCAATAATTACGCTCTAACTGTCACTATTTTCCCCATAACTCGGAAAATATCGACCGCACGAAAAAATTTATAATACTGTAAATTATAGAAAATCGTATTTCAATCATTTCAGTTTCTACACTTTTTGTCAAAAAGTTGAAAATGGCGGAGATATTGAGCAAAAACGTTTCTCGTTTAAAATCAAAATGGCGGCTAACGCAAAGGTCAAATTCAGTCGAGATTTGAAATTTATACACCTATTGACCCCCCCCCCCCCCTCTAAAGATTAGAAAAATAAAATTTGAGGCAGCTCGTAATGCAAGGTCAAATGCTATCCCGACTGGGCTATCAAGTTAAGAGTATTGATGTTACTTTTCATATACAGCGAGATGTAATCCTAATACCAGCGAGAAAATAAATTTAATTATTGTGAAGGTTATTAAATATGATAAATACAAATATATACAATATAACAGGGGTGGCCAAGCTCCTTGATAGCCAGAGCCACTTTTCATAAGTTAAAATTTTTCGCGAGCCGCAATTAAAAACGTATTCAAAAAGTATGTAAAGAAGGTATGTACAATGTTTTTTAACAGAACTATTATTTATTGAAAACAGAAATAAAATTACGAAATATTAAAACTTAATTACATTTTTGTTTTCATTATTCTTCTTCTCGTTGTCCTTATGCCCAATAAGAGAGTCGAACTTTGCTATCACCTATCACCTATCCATCTTTTACCCATTTCTTCCACGCCTTCCTGTCTTCTTCCGATTTCCTTCACCTGTTTTGCTGTTTTCCGTCTTTTGGTCCCGATTTCCTGGATTTGTTCCATCCACCCCTTTCTACGTCTGCTCCCTCTTCTTTTCCCCTGTCTCTTGGCATCTGTCATCTTCTTTACTAGTCTGATCTCGTTCTTTCCAGTTATATGTCCAAACCAATTCAGGTTTTTTTATTCAATTTTTTTCTCTGCTGGTCCCTGTCTTAGCATGTATCTAATGTTTCCGTTCCTTTCCCTCTCCAACATTTGTTTTCCTTCTTTTGGTAATTCTTTAAAATTTTAGATGCTGGTTAGTTAATACTGATATGTGTAAGGATTTCACGAATTTTAAAATGGAATTAAATGACCCATGCAAGTACGTTGTTTCTAATATGGAAATAATTCGACAAGCATTTTTTTTATTTAGAGTATGTACTTTGATTTTGGTACAAATTTCCAAAATTCGGTAATCGGCATCGACTTATAGTTTTATTTTCGAGCTTGATCTTCTTGCGTCTCTATTAATTTTAATTCACCAGATGTTGTTTGGGTCATATATTGGTAATACATACAAAATTCACCTTATGGACTATGTATATTTCAAATGAATTCAGAAAAAAATGAAGACACGATTTAAAATATTTTAAGTCTTGAAATAAATTTTGGACTTCGGTCAATATTCCTTCTGGCTTTTTTATTTACTCGTTAAGTTTTTCTAGTTTAATATTGTAACAAATTTTTTTTAAGTCGAGTAAAATGACTAAATATGTATACAAATCGGTCTGGAGTGGGTTGATTACTGACTTTTATGTCGCGCCACTCTCAATATTCTTTCGCGCAGTTTTCGATTTGTTATATCACTCTTAGCTTGGATGGAAATGGAATTTGTTACAAAGTTTCATTTGGTCTTTCATATTTGTTGTCAGTATTGTAAAAGACATTCTAAAACACATATGGAACGATAATAATTTTTTTAAATAATAACACAAAATTGAAAAGGATATCTGGTACATTTATCGAGAGCCACAAGCAATTCTTCAAAGAGCCGCATGTGGCTCGCGAGCCGCAATTTGGCCACCCCTGCATAAGAAAACAAGAACCGAAGGAAGGCCCAAACGGTATCGATACGTTTGTTTACACAGTAAGTATTAAATTGATTATTTATTTATATATATATATATATATATATATATATATATATATATATATATATATATATATATATATATATATATATATATATATGTAAAATATTTTACGGGAAATAAATATTCTACCTTCGTCTGTGCTGCCATCTTGGGAACGTTTTCGCTATCTACAGCTCATCAGCCAAGCTCTCAGAACAGACGAAGATGTAGAATATTTCCTCCGTATACCCGAGGCCGTAAGACAGCCATGCAGTCCTTATGGGACTAGCGCAATCTGAGTTAGTTAGAAGCAACCTACCTTGCTCGTTTCGGTACGAAACCGATCTGTGCCTCTACTTTGAGGCCACGAGATGTCACCTGGTATTTATTGAAAAATACCTACGGCGTCAAACAAGCAGGAAATAATCGCAACTTTCTACTTTTTAAAAAGTATGAAAATAATATGTAAAATATTATACGGGAAATAAATATTCTACCTTCGTCTGTGCTGCCATCTTGGGAACGTTTTCGCTGTCTACAGCTCATCAGCCAAGCTCTCAGAACTCGGTTTCGTACCGAAACGAGCAAGGTAGGTTGCTTCTAACTAACTCATATATATATATATATATATATATATATATAAAAATAAATAAGCAAAATCATTGGCTAATACTCGTAAAGTGAATGTGAATTTAGTTGGAAATATATAAAATGATGAAGGGTCATCATTCCATACATTTCTGTGTAACTATATACACCGGTGTTTCGGCCTATTTGGGCTTCGTCAGTATAGTGTAGCAAGTTAAAAAAGTTGTTTGTTAACTTGTAAAAGGATTACTACAGGAGCAAGGTTACCATTTTTGGTCAGATTGTTAGAAGACCCGCAGTCGCAAGGCTACAACTAACATTGCCAAGGAGGTAAGGCTACCTGAGGAAATGAAAAGCCATAACATTATTAAATAAAATGATGTTGGATAATCGAGTACACATATAAAAATAAATAAGCAAAATCATTGGCTAATACTCGTAAAGTGAATGTGAATTTAGTTGGAAATATATAAAATGATGAAGGGTCATTAACAAACAACTTTTTTAACTTGCTACACTATACTGACGAAGCCCAAATAGGCCGAAACACCGGTGTATATAGTTGCACAGAAATGTATGGAATGATGACCCTTCATCATTTTATATATTTCCAACTAAATTCACATTCACTTTACGAGTATTAGCCAATGATTTTGCTTATTTATTTTTATATGTGTACTCGATTATCCAACATCATTTTATTTAATAATGTTATGGCTTTTCATTTCCTCAGGTAGCCTTACCTCCTTGGCAATGTTAGTTGTAGCCTTGCGACTGCGGGTCTTCTAACAATCTGACCAAAAATGGTAACCTTGCTCCTGTAGTAATCCTTTTACAAGTTAACAAACAACTTTTTTAACTTGCTACACTATACTGACGAAGCCCAAATAGGCCGAAACACCGGTGTATATAGTTGCACAGAAATGTATGGAATGATGACCCTTCATCATTTTATATATTTCCAACTAAATTCACATTCACTTTACGAGTATTAGCCAATGATTTTGCTTATTTATTTTTATATGTGTACTCGATTATCCAACATCATTTTATTTAATAATGTTATGGCTTTTCATTTCCTCAGGTAGCCTTACCTCCTTGGCAATGTTAGTTGTAGCCTTGCGACTGCGGGTCTTCTAACAATCTGACCAAAAATGGTAACCTTGCTCCTGTAGTAATCCTTTTACAAGTTAACAAACAACTTTTTTAACTTGCTACACTATACTGACGAAGCCCAAATAGGCCGAAACACCGGTGTATATAGTTGCACAGAAATGTATGGAATGATGACCCTTCATCATTTTATATATTTCCAACTAAATTCACATTCACTTTACGAGTATTAGCCAATGATTTTGCTTATTTATTTTTATATGTGTACTCGATTATCCAACATCATTTTATATATATATATATATATATATATATATATATATATATATATATATATATATATATATATATATTTATTTATCTTTGATAAGTGTATTCCTGTATCGGTGAACCTTTATTTTGGTTTTAGTTACTTCTTACTGGCGCAGGATGATGGAAAGAGCTTACTTAGTTCTTGGTAATGTAGTGCAGGGCTCCTTGTTGTTCAGCCTGGACAGTAAATACCCTGGAACGGTATGATTAGTTCGAATTTACGTCTCCTAGTCTATATTTAATTATCTAATTGTGGATCATGAAGTTGCAGCATTTACAAGTTGGAGTACAAAAGTAGAAGGAAGACAAAAAAAGGCCTAAAAGCAGGTAATAAAAGTTATAACTAAAAACTATAGGCAGAATAGAGGTTATCTTACCGGAGGTGTAGTGTGGCCTTATTAGTGGAATTTCGAGTAGACTACAAATCCAACAACAGTTGATTACTTTATCCTTTAAGATAATTCAATAATTGTCTAACTCGAGACCCTAGAAAGCTATCAGAAATCCGCTAAAATTCGCTAGCACAACGTGCAAAATGATCAGCTTTCTATTTTTTTTGGGAATGAAAGTGGCGCGAGAAATGTTTAGATTTGAGAGGGAGTAGTTAAATCTTCTTCTCAAAAATGGCCTATACCTATGTGGTTTCTAATCTATGTGAGACTATTTACCAATCTCCTACTTCATATTAAATTGGTAACTAGATAAAATATTAGTAAGTATATATTAATATTATTATTATACATTATTTAATAGGATTAGATAAAATATTATCATACTAACGAATTATTCTTATGTTTTAGATTTTAGATGCCTAACTGTCCAATATTAAATATTCAGTATTCATATCCGAAATTGGACAGTATCATTTTATCACCCAGTAGATCGAATGCATTTATTTGTTATTAAACACACACACACGTAATTAAATGTAATTAAATTACATACACATTTGGTCAATTAACAATAATATAATTTGGACATCAGCCAAAAGTTGCTGACATAAGATAAACAATTTACCTTAATTAGATACACAAAATCACGCGGGGCCCGTGTTTACATTGACCCAATTTAAACTTATATAAAACTAAGATCTCTTGTCTAGAAATTCAATTATTATTAATTCATTAACGCGAGTGATTGTCTTCAACGCTCATCATTTAAGTCTCTACTCAAAGTACCCCGGGTCAACATCCATAGTGTAAGTCTCATCAATAAACTCTGTTACTATTATTTGGTGTTAGGATATTGTTAGGATATTGTTCATGGTCCTATCGAGAAAAAGAATACTTCAAGGAGGTTTGAGAAAGCCTATACAGTCCACACCAGCAACACCCTCAGAGAGAGACCACTAGACCCGGGAGAACGAGAGCCGATTGCTGAGCTAAGAGCAGTACCAAAGCCGAGAGCCGATTGTAGAGCAAAGAGCAGTACCATAGCCGAGAGCCGATTGCAGAGCTAAGAGCAGTACCAAAGCCGAGAGCCGATTGCAGAGCTAAGAGCAGTACCAAAGCCGAGAGCCGATTGCAGAGCTAAGAGCAGTACCAAAGCCGAGAGCCGATTGCAGAGCTAAGAGCAGTACCATAGCCGAGAGCCGATTGCAGAGCTAAGAGCAGTACCAAAGCCGAGAGCCGATTGCAGAGCTAAGAGCAGTACCATAGCCGAGAGCCGATTGCAGAGCTAAGAGCAGTACCAAAGCCGAGAGCCGATTGCAGAGCTAAGAGCAGTACCAAAGCCGAGAGCCGATTGCAGAGCTAAGAGCAGTACCATAGCCGAGAGCCGATTGCAGAGCTAAGAGCAGTACCAAAGCCGAGAGCCGATTGCAGAGCTAAGAGCAGTACCAAAGCCGAGAGCCGATTGCAGAGCTAAGAGCAGTACCATAGCCGAGAGCCGATTGCAGAGCCTACCAGAAGCGAGGGACCCTAGACGTCTAAGAAAACAAAAAAAAACCGTAAGTTTTTGAATAATTACAAAATCTTCCAACTGTTACAATCGTACAATTTAACAAGTTTTTATTTTTATTATAATTCAACAATCTAGAACAACAATCTCCACTCTATCAATAGTAAAATAATGTACTTTAGAATGTATACCATATAAATAATAAAGAGACAAAAATATATTTGAAAAATAATTTGAAAAAAAAAAAAAAAAAAAAAGAAACGTTCATAAACATATAGCTTGCTTTAATTTCAATTAAATACTTTATTTCGAAAAAATTAAAATACTACGTAACTTATAGAACGATAAAAGTCCACTCTATATAATAATTTCAGTTAAATTTTCACTATTTTAGAAAATGAAAATATTTTACCTACTTCTGCAAAAATTAATCACATAGATATCTAATTGCCAAATTTGAATAAGATTCCAGTAGTAATATTAAATATATCGTTTACAGATCTTTTATAAATACAAAAGTTCATTACATTATCCAACCAAAGAATTTCAATTTTAGCGTTAGTGAAATCGTAATACTATTCAGTTTATTTACAAACAGAAATCACTTAGTCAGGCAAGCGACCTACGGTAACGTTGAAAAAATTGCAAACTTGACAAGGGCATACAATTACATTTTTATTTACATACATTCTGGCTTACGAGAGAGCGTGATAGTACAGGTATAGAAAATTAATACAATTGTTAATAAGCAGATATTTTTTTGTGTGAATTTGATGGCCTTGGACTAGCCAATTAGCCAGACATTATAGGCATATTTAAGTACATTGCTTAATAAATAAAATACAGTTCATATTGTTTAATATATTTACCGCTGAATTTAAAATTTTATAAAAATAACCATGGAAAGTGTATACGTTAAGCAAGCGGAGATAGGAGCAGAATTAGCGAAACTAGTTTCTAATACTAAAAAGGATTCTCAATCTCGGAGGACTCAACAATACATCCGGGATAGGCAGGAAAAACTAGAAGAATATTGGGCAAAATTTCTGAATAACCACGAAAAACTGCTAGAAGGAGGTATAACGAAAGAAAAATATTTTGAAACAAAATACCATGATCAGGTATTTAAGACATATATTGAGGGGAAAACCCTGTTGGAAGAATATGGAAGGGTGCTGAAAAGAGGAAAAGCACCGAAAGTAAAGGAGATACAGATAAGGAAGCAAAGAATCGAGGAATTATTACGGCCAGAAAATGAACAAGATTTGCAGGAGGATGAAGAGCTGCAGTCAGAGTTAAGAGAATACATGGAAAAGGTGAATACACTAATAATTGAAGCAGCAGTAAATGAGGAACTAGACGCTATAGATAATGGAGAAGTAGAGAGAATAAATCAACTAAAGAGGAGAGTCAGGGAAACCTTGAAGAAAATAAGGCCAGGAATGCAACGGCCGGAAAGCACACAGAGGAGGGACGGTGTGACATTACCGCAGGTAAAAATCCCTGTGTATGAAGGCAGGTATGAAACGTGGAGAACTTTCCACGATCTGTTTACTAAAGTAATACATGAAAACGACCAGTTATCAAACGCAGAAAAAATGCAGTACCTAAAAACTCAACTAAGAGGGGAAGCCAACAGAATGATACAACACTTAAACATATCCGAGGCCAACTACGAAGTGGCCTGGAACATGCTAAAAGATAGATATGAGAATCCAAGGATGATATTGTTTAAATTGATAGACAGGATGCTACTAGCACAGGAAGTAAAGGAATCTTCTGCTAGAGCATTGAAATCACTTCTTCTTCTTCTTCAGTTTATTGGCCTCCACCTACTTGGGTATTTGGCCAGCTCATCGTCTCGGAACAAGGGAAAAATCCCTTATTCACTTACAATTTGGAGTTAGTACATTGTACAATTTGTTTCTTCTTCTTCTTCATCTTTTTCTTCTTCTTCTTTAGTTAACTAGTAATTTTGGTTGGTGTGGGACAAACATGACAAGATAAAAAAAAATTTCACGCTAGGGGCAACCTCTCTTTCCTTGTCTAAGGGGGCAACTGTCTATCAATACACAATCTTCTTTTCTTCTTTGATTTAGTAGAAATTTTGAGTTGGCATGGGACAAATACAAAAACTTAACTTTTTTTTTCAACAACATTAAACTTTTTTCTCTCGAGGGCAACTGCCGACTACTACACAATCTTATTCTTCATGAAATCACTACATGACACCTTCCACGAAAGTCTGGAAGCCATAGGAGGGTTAGGAACAGACACGGAAGCGTGGAGCCCATTGGTAGCCCGAATTATCATAACGAAATGGGACAATGAAACCAGGAGGCTTTACGAAAACCACGTTGGAGACAGTAGAGAGATACCGACGTACAAATCGACACAAACATTCTTACAGCGAAGATTCCAGACACTGGAACTGCTGGAGTCAGAAAAAAGACAAGAGAAGCAAGGAGGATCTGGAAGGAAACCAAGAACACGTTGCGTGATATGCAACGGAGATCACGGAGTACCGAACTGCAGAGAATTTCAGGAACTCAATGTAAGAGACCGAAACAGGATGATAAAAGAAAAAGGATTGTGTGCAAACTGCCTAGCACATAAAAAAAAACAATGTTATGTACAATATAGGTGCAGACACTGTGGCGGAGACCATCACCATATGTTGCATTATGAGAAAGGAACCACAGGCAACAAAAGAAACTCCAATGAAACGAAAGGAGAACAAACACAAGAAAGAAATGGAAGAGATTCGAATAATAGAAGAAACGGGTATCAAGCTAATAGGTACAGAGGAGGAAATAATAATCCATACAACGCCAGAGAACAAAATAACGGAAGGCGAGAAAATACACAAGATACCAATGGGCATAGGAATATCAACGACCACCAAAGAGGGCAGAATTCAGTAAACTGTGCAAGCCATAAGGAAGGTGAAGCATTACTAGCGACAGCTGTTGTACGCATAAGAGATGCGAAAGGAGATTCACACATAATGAGAGCATTAATCGACCAAGGGTCACAATGCGCATTTATAACGGAACAAGCTGCGACGACGCTAGGAACAACAAGGAAGCCCATACAGGCGACCATATCCGGGATAGGCTCGTCAGGAGAAAAAACAGCCAATTGGAGTATGAAACTTTTAATCGAAACTCATTACGAAAGTGACTTCGAGATGGAAATAGAAGCACTTGTATTACCGAAGATAACAAGGAATTTACCGGAACAGGATATAATTCTACCGGACTATAACGAGAAAAATGCAATACTGGCAGATCCAAGATATTACAAGGTAGGGAAAATAGACTTACTACTAGGAGTAAAAGAATACAGTTACATATTGACAGAAGGGATGCACAGAATAAGTAATGGACTCCTGAGTCAAAACACCAAACTAGGATGGATAGTTTCGGGGATAGCACGAGAGAAGGAGACTACAAAAGCAGAAGTATGCTGTATGATATCCAGACAAGAGATGGACATACAAATAAAGAAATTCTGGGAATTAGAAGAAGTAAATCAGGAAACAAGTTTATCAGTAGAAGAACAAGAATGTGAAGAAATGTATCGACAGACAGTAAAAAGAGATGAAGACGGGAGATACGAAGTGAGAATTCCGTTTAAGGAAGACGCAACAAAGCTAGGAGAATCTAAGCAGCAGGCATTCGCCAGATTGATGCAACTAAAAAGGAAGTTTGCAAAAGACAAACAGTTAGAAGCGAATTACAGACAATTCATGGAAGATTATGAAAACCAAGGTCATATGGTAATAGCAGAAAACCAGGGAGATGGGTACTACCTACCTCATCATCCAGTGAGAAAAGAGGACAGTACTACAACGAAAATAAGAGCCGTGTTTGATGCATCAAGTAAAAGTTCATCGGCAGTAAGCCTGAATGATATTATGCACACAGGGTCGAAATTACAACAAGATTTGACAAATATACTATTACGATGGAGATCCAATAAGATAGCATACTCAGCGGATTTGGAAAAAATGTTTAGACAAATCAGAATGGCAGAAGAAGACCAAAAATATCAAAAAATTTTGTGGAGAAAGGACACAAAGGACCCAATACAAGAATATAACTTAACGACGGTGACATACGGCACGGCCGCAGCACCATTTTTAGCGTTGAGAACAATACAGCAATTACAAGAAGACGAAGGAGCGAGGTTCCCGTTGGCATCGAAAATTGTAAAAGAAAACATGTATGTAGACGATATACTAGGAGGAGCGGAGACAGTGCAGGAAGCAGAAATAGCCCAAAAGGAATTAATACAACTGTTCAGAAAAGGAGGTTTCATTTTCAGAAAATGGTTGAGCAACGAAGAAAAAATAATGGAGAACGTACCGGAGGAAATGAGGAACGTAGACTCCAAGGCATTCAAACAAGAAGAAGTACGGAAAACGTTAGGAATACACTGGTCCCCTAAAGAAGATATAATCACATTCAAAATAGGGATAACGACAGCAAAGAAAATAACGAAAAGACACGTACTGTCAGAAGTAGCAAAACTATACGACCCACTAGGGTGGATAGCACCTGTACTAATTCAGGCGAAAATGTTCATACAGGAATTATGGGAGCAAAAAACCAGTTGGGATAAAGAATTAACTAGCAACCAACAAAGCAGGTGGAATACATACCAGGCGCAATTAGTAAATCTGGAGAAAATAACATTGCCCAGGTGGAACAACTTAAGCAAGACAAACAGAGTAGAACTACATGGATTTGCAGATGCATCTATGAAAGGATATGGAGCGGTAATCTACTCAAGGGTGTTAGGCCCAGAAATCAAAACGAATCTAATGATAGCAAAATCGAAAGTCGCACCATTGAAAGGAAAAACGACATTACCGAGGCTCGAGTTGTGTGCCGCGGTGCTATTAGCAAATTTAATGAAGAAAACCCTACAAGCATTGAATAGGGAAAACATTGAGGTATATGCATGGTCAGACTCAATGATAACCCTGGCTTGGATAAGGGGATCATCAAAAAGGTGGAAAATGTTCGTCGCCAACAGAGTAGAGGAAATAAGAGGCGTTATAGGACCGAAAAATTGGCATAAGGTAGATACGAAGGGAAACCCAGCGGACATCCTCTCACGTGGAAGTACAGCATCAGAATTATTAGAAGCAGAGCTATGGTGGAAGGGACCAACTTGGCTGACTAGTAACAAAACTTTAACGCAGGAATCAGAAGAAATACCAGAGACAAGTGAGGAGGAAGTCAAAACGAAAATAACGGTGCACACGACAACGATAAAGGAGGACATATGCGAGAGATTCTCAAATTTAGAAAGAATGAGAAGAGTACTTGCATACTGTAGGAGATTTGCAGACAAATGCAGAAAAAAGAAGGACAGTGGACAAAGTCAGCTGACAGTCCAAGAATTAGAGGAAACGCTATTAAAGGTGATAAAGCACTCACAGCACGCCTACTTCAAACAAGAAATAAAGAAGCTGGAGAAGAAACAGCAGTTAGACAAGAAAAATAAATTAGCGTCATTGGTACCATTCCTGGATAGACAAGGAATTCTAAGAGTCACCGGAAGACTGAGACACACGAATCTAAAGTACGGAGAAAAACATCCGATAATTTTGCCAAAGGATAGTGCATTAACAAAGTTACTTATAGCAGATAGTCACGCAAAAAATCTACATAGCGGATTACAACAAACACTACAGTATATAAAAAGGAAATACTGGATAATCAACGGCAGAAGAACCGTGAAAGATCATCTAGCAAAATGCTTAAGGTGCAGGAGGTATAAAAGCCAAGCAGCACAACAATTAATGGGAGATCTACCGAAAGACAGAGTGAACCCGAGTCATCCTTTTACTAACACAGGGATAGATTATGCCGGGCCAATAAAAATAAGTACCACGAGAGGCAGAGGACAGAGGAGCTATAAGGGCTACATCTCAGTATTTGTGTGTCTGTCAACGAAGGCAGTACACCTCGAAGTAGTAAGCGATATGTCTACGGATGCATTCATCGCGGCGTTCAAGAGATTTACGGCACGCAGAGGACAGTGCAACAACGTATACAGCCATAACGGAACCACATTCGTAGGAACAGCAAATTTGTTGAAAAAAGAAAATCAAAAAATAGATGACGAGATAAAACAAGGATTACTGGCACTAGGTACCCAATGGCATGTCATACCTGCATATGCACCACATTTCGGAGGACTATGGGAGAGCGCAGTGCGGATAATGAAATATCACTTGAAAAGAATCATCGGGGAAACAGTTCTAACATATGAAGAATTGAGTACGGTGCTGACACAAATAGAAGCATGTATGAACTCGAGACCATTATGTGGGTCAGCAGAAGACCCTGAAGGGAAAATAGCCCTGACACCAGCTCACTTCCTTATAGGGAGAGAAATTATATCACCAAATCGGAAAGAAGAGCTTACGACTTATTTGAAGATGCCGACGAGGTGGAGATTATTGGAGAAAATAAAAAGAGACTTCTGGAAAATTTGGAAACAGGAATACCTGCACCAATTACAACAGAGAAATAGATGGCATAAGGCGCACTCTAACATAAAAGAAGAAGAAATAGTTATAATAAAAGAAGAAGATACACCTCCAGGCAGATGGCCATTAGCGAGGGTAACAGAAACACACCCTGGAGCGGAGGGACTAACCAGAGTCGTAACAGTGAGAAAGGCGAACGGGAAACTGACAAAAAGACCCATACATAAACTAATACGACTGGAAGAAGAGAAACAGGAAAAGCCGAAGAAGGCAGCAGCACTAAGATGGAAGAAAATACTAGTAGCTATAATGTTTTTAACGATGTTAAAGCCCATAAAGGCAGAACCGTATAAAATATATAATCCGGAACCAGGATTTTTCACAGAAGATCTTGGAGAGGTCGTTATAGACCGGGGAACATTTCGAATAAAGGTGTTACTAGAAAAGGGAAGAATTCGAAAAGAGCACCAACTAATAGGAAATATGATACAAGGAGTACGAGAACTATATCAGGATATAAAAATCGTGAATTGTAAGGATATAATAGGGAAGTTAGAGGAAGGACAAAGAAAGGCGGAATCAGTAAGCGAGGGGTTGACAGTAGAAATAACAGCAAGGGAAAGAAGAGGAATATTAGGAACAATATTAACCTCAGTATTTGGAGTCAATGACGAAGCCTACAGTAACATTGAAGCATTAGACAATAACCAAAAGGAGCTAATAAAGGGATCACAGCATCAAGCGAAGATAATGTTAGAAACAATAACATCAATCAATCACACAGAGAACAGGATAAACGAGCAAATGAACAAGTTTAACAAAGCACTAATCACAGGCCTACAAGAAATATCTAAAGGACTTAACGAAGTAGAAGACAAAGCACAGAGACTAGAAACCGAATATAGCACGTTGCGAATACAAACGATAGCGTTGCAAGTTATGGAATTCATAAACGAATATACTCAATTTTACGAGGGAATATTAAACCTTCACTATAACCACGGACACTTCATTGATATAGTGAAACCGGGTGAGATAAACAAATTGATAGAGAAAGCAGGGCAGATACTGCCACAAGGGGTCGAAATACGACGACAGCCCATTATAGAAACAGAAGTCAGTCATGACGACAGATATATAACAGTCATCGGCTATTTCATAGTGACAGGGAAAATTAAGTACAGCATGCTGAAAGTCACGGCCATACCACTTAACGTTGAGGGGTCGGTGTTGCGCACATTTGTCGCCCCAAGGAATCTACTGGTCGTAGATTATAACACACTGCACTACTTCGAATTGACCGCAGAAGATAGGGAAATATGTTTACTGTTGACAAAGACGCAGATAGCGTGCTCACCAACGGCTATAAGGCACATGGATACCCAACCAAACTGCATACTTGAAGAAATTTATGAGCGATCTAAGAATAGCACATGTCCAGTGGTAGCCAGGACAATACAGACAGCTCAATGGAGTAAGATGGGTACCCCCAACCTCTGGCTCGTTATCACGCCAGTCACGATACATATATCCATTATTTGCGATGGAAATCGGAGCGAAAGAGTACTGGAACGAGTCACATTCCTGAAACTTTCACCCAAATGTATCGCCCAAACGAAAAATATTACATTACTCCCCACTAGCAGTGGGATGGAGAGAGCGGTAACAAGCTACCTGAAGGCGCCAATCACTCCCGTGGCCCAATTGGTGGCGAGGACACCCCGCAGGTTTAACATGCCTCTAAACACCTACCTGGACATACCAGGAGGAGAGCTACGTCACGCGTTACTTGAGGAGGAAAGTCTAGAACAAGAAATGACGCATACGCAGTGGCAATCGATTCCAGAATCTAATTGGCATTATTTTGTAGCCACCGGGACCATCACTATAATGGTAATTATTGGGATACTCACGTTATGGAAATACCGTCCTGTTGTACGACTATGTCGTTCAGGGAATCCACATACTCAGACTAACGAACAGGAAGTACCTGTATTAAGTAGTAATCGGCATAACAATGTACCGTCGACTTCAAAGCCGACATCCCACTCTCCACATTTTCATCCAATTGCCCTAATTTTAATCTAGAGATAGAGTCGGACATTGATAGCTAGAGTACGGTTAGAAGATTGTTGATTATTCTTAAACTATTTATTTATTAACATGTTTGAATTTGACTATTTTATGTAATACTTATATGTAAACTTTGAGTATTGACACTTGGGCCAGTTTTTGCCCGAATCCGCAGTATGTCCAATATCAAATATTCAGTATTCATATCCGAAATTGGACAGTATCATTTTATCACCCAGTAGATCGAATGCATTTATTTGTTATTAAACACACACACGTAATTAATTAAATTACATACACATTTGGTCAATTAACAATAAAATAATTTGGACATCAGCCAAAAGTTGCTGACATAAGATAAACAATTTACCTTAATTAGATACACAAAATCACGCGGGGCCCGTGTTTACATTGACCCAATTTAAACTTATATAAAACTAAGATCTCTTGTCTAGAAATTCAATTATTATTAATTCATTAACGCGAGTGATTGTCTTCAACGCTCATCATTTAAGTCTCTACTCAAAGTACCCCGGGTCAACATCCATAGTGTAAGTCTCATCAATAAACTCTGCTACTATTATTTGGTGTTTCCATCACAACTTAAAGACCATCTACACTGAGCCAACGAAGGGATTCTGTTCACTAACCATGGGAGAACAGTATTGGGAAGAATAATTTTAATTTATTGTCCATATTTTTTTATTGTACTGTGGAATAAAATGAACCTTTATGAAAATAGGAGTAGATTGCCAACTCTCCCTCCATCTTTTAGGTGATCTTCCGGGGGTCTTGAACCGAGCGGGTTGTTTTCTAGGGCAAATTGCTTTGCAATTTCGGCAAAACCTTTTTTGTGAGTCATTTCTCTCTTATTTGCCCTACGTACCCATACCATATTAAATGTTGCTTTTCTAGTTGTATTATCGTTTCTTGTACAGCCATTTGTCTTCTCATTTCTTGGTTTATAATATTCTCCTTGTTGATTTTCTCGGTTTGGGTTTGCGAGTTTATTAATCGACTGTTTGCAGTCCCAAGCTATTACAGACTCATAAATTGTAGATTTCGCAGACTTCAGTGCTTCTTAGCTGTCTGGAATACTAGCTATTTTTATCGAATTAATGTTACAGCCTTTACTCCAGATCAGTGTTTTTCAATCTTTTTGATTTCGCGACCCCTTTACAGGTTGAAATATTCTGGCGACCCCCTGGTGTCATAGAAAATCAAAGAAATAAATTAATTAAAAACTACATACGTTAGATAATAATTTCTTCCTATTGTGGTACATTTATCTTTTATTCTCGCGGGGCAACAATTAAAGAACAGCTAACATTTTGCTTTCCTGTTTGACGAATCTACAAATGTTTCCGACTGTGCACAGTTTGTAGTATTTGTGCGCTTTGAAGCAGATGACAGTATCATGGAAGAAATCTTATTTTGCAAAGCAGTTCCTGCAATCACTATTGGCTAGGGTTTGTACAATATGTTTTTAGAAAGCACTTGCGACTACAATATTGATTGGAAAAAATGTATCGCTATTTGTAGCGATGCATGGAGCTGGAGCTATGACTGGCAAAAATAGCGGGCTCATTGTAAAATAAAAACGACAATGCCAAACATATCCTGGACACACTGTTTACTTCATCGACAGGCCCTAGCTGCTAAGGTAGTACCTTTTGATTTAAATGACGTGCTCAGGGAGGTAATAAAAATTTTAAATTCATCAAAGGTAAAGCTTTGCTTTCAGCTACTCAGAACCCGGCTATTAACCCGGCTATTCAGAATCGTTTGTGAAGATATGGGCTCGCTTCATCAAAATCTCCGTTATCACATAGAGGTCAGGTGGCTATCCAAAAGAAAAGTATTGGCAAGAGTTCTAGAACTGAGAGCTGAATTGTTAATGTTCTCACAAGATGCAAAATCTAAATAAGCTTATCGTTTTTCTGACCCTATTGGCACTTGAAATTAGCATTTTGGCAGATATTTTTAGCAACCTTAACAATTTGAACAAGAACGTTCAAGGAAGAGAATATTATAACAGCTAAAGATAAAGTAAAAGCATCTCACGCAAAAATTCGTTTGTGACCAACCTGTCTGCAAAACAAACTGTTCGAGTCTTTTCCATGTGTTCAGAAGATTGATGAAGATAATGCAACAGACCAAAGTTTTGCAGTATCTGCTCACATTCCTTGCATCATTCAGAGCTTGCATAATTTACAAGAGCAACTTTTGACATACTTTC
This sequence comes from Diabrotica virgifera virgifera, assembly GCF_917563875.1. Taxonomy (NCBI): domain Eukaryota; kingdom Metazoa; phylum Arthropoda; class Insecta; order Coleoptera; family Chrysomelidae; genus Diabrotica; species Diabrotica virgifera. The sequence continues at coordinate 74,547,173 of NC_065448.1, forward strand.
CACACTTACACTCTGAAGCTGACAATGGGATTAGATGGGTTTTAAACCCATTTTTTGGACAAATCAATAGATCTGGCTGATTTCACCAAAAAAAAAAAAATGAAAGAATGTCTTCTAGATTTAGCTGCTGATGGCATGGTTAAAATGAAATTTTATTCGCAGTGTCAACGTACTTTGGATGAAAAGAAAACACCAATATCCAGAGCTGGCAAGGGAAGCTCTTAAATTATTAGTGCAATTCGCCACCTCATACGTGTGTGAACTGACATTTTCTTCAATGGTAGACTATAAACTAAAAAGAGAAATAGACTGCAATTAGAAAATGGTTTGATTATTAACCTTTCAAAAATAGCACCACCATTTGATAAACTCTTGAAAAACAAACAAGCACATCCTTCCCACTAAAATTTTGTATTAAGAACCTCAACTTTTTCTTTGAGTCGGCGACCCCCCGAGAAGACATACAGATTGAAAAACACTGCTCTAGATTGTCGAAAACTCTATTCAGTCAGTTTTGCTCAAAACATATATCCATAATAACAAGAACGCACCTGGAAAATTAAAATCAGAATCAATAAGAATAACAGGAAGAACACTGATGGACAGAAGAATAGAGATGAAAATGGGATACTCACATTCATAGATTTCCAGAATCTTGACACGGTCAAGAGAAAGTAGAAGCGATTTCAACTACAACAAATATTTTCGAAATATAAATAAAATACAGTGCACAGATTCTAAACGTGCCGGTGGGGAATGGCACCTATGCGCTATATTATAGTCGGTGTCTAAGAGAGAAAGTATTCGAAATAATGAAATAACAAATTTTTTATTATTTGTTATATCATTATTTCAAATACTTTCAAATACAAAATAATTCGTGTATTTAACATGATGAAAGAAGAAGAAGAAAAGCAAATGAGAAAAAACTGTTTTAGTCGGATTTTGATCTTGCTTTATCCTTCTCCTCCTTATTCCGTGAATGATAATTACAATATTTCCTACAATTATTATCCTAAGGAACAGAATGCAGAATTCTGTTGGAATTTTATCTAGATAAGCGGGCAGCTGATGGATGTATATTGTAGGTCCTCCCATGTCCGCTATTTATCGGCCTGTGTCTTTATAAATTTGTAAAAAGCTCAGGCAACAGATAGTTACCAAGAATTCTGCTTTCCGACCTACAAAGAATTTTCTCTGTCTCGAGATAGATGTCGCTAACGCGTCCGTACGCATTTAATATTTTATTATTATGCATACTTCGACAGCTTAGATTCAGTTCGCTTCGGGATACACCACAGGCGGCTTTGAAGACGCTGAAAAGCAGAAACCTTAGTTAGCCAATGGTGGTTGCCCCAAATCGAATTTAATCTAAAGCTCTCTTTCCTTATTACAATGTTTCCTATTTGTGGAGTAGTATGTAATATTAGTCCGAATATACTTATCTCTATCTTATAGATAAAAATCTCTTCCATTTGTGACGTATACTATCTTCACTTAAAAATGGTGCTTTCACCAGAAGTAGGTGGTTTTCATTTGCTCTTCGAAGAGTTCAAATTTTATTTCCCACTCATTATGCTCAGCCATTAAAAACTGAAATTGACATAGAAGTAGAGGCAGAAAAGTTGGCCAAGATTATACAGGAGGCAGCCTGGCTTGCTACCCCACACTATGAAACACGTCAAGGAAAATATGAAATATCTCCTTCAGTCAGAGAAAAAATTGCCGCAAAAAGACACTTGAGGAAACAATAGCAACAAGCTAGGACCACAGAAAACAAGAGAAAATTGAACAAAGTTACCAAAGAATTGAAAGAGCTAATCATAGCAGAACAAAATCAGGGAATCCAGTGTTACCTGGAAAGCCTTACACCTACATAGGCCACAGATTATTCGCTGTGAAAAGCAACGAAAAAATTAAAAGGTCTTACTTGCTTAATCCACCAATCAGAAATGGTAACACCTGGGCCAGAAATGATAAAGAAAAATCTGAAGCTTTTGGCAAATATCTGAAAAAAGTCTTCATGCCCTTTCCTTCAGAATTATTTGCTGAAGAAGAACACGAAATTACCGATTATCTAAATGTACCCTTCCAAATGGACCTGGCTCATAACAAGTTCACTATTAGAGAAGTCAAACAAACAATTATGGAAGAAATTAATATAAAAAAGCTCCTGGTTTCGATTTGGTATCCGGAAAAATTCTTCAAGAACTATCCGAAAAGTGCTATAGACTTATTACTTACATTTTTAATTCTATACTACGACTAAATTATTTCCCTAGCATCTGGAAAGTTGCCCAGATTGTTATGATAGCCAAGCCCGGGAAGAAAACAGAAAAGTTGTCTTCCTACAGACCGATAAGTCTACTGCCAATTCTTTCCAAGGTTTTTGAGAAGCTATATGTTACAAGGCTAAAAACTATAATAGACGAAAAGAAGATAATTCCAGATCAAGAATTCGGATTCCGCAATAAACACGGGACAATAGAACAAGTTCGTAGAGTGGTAAATCAAACCAATAAGGACCTGAATAGTAAAAGATATTGCTCAGCAGCTTTCCTCGATATATCTCAGGCTTTCGAGAAGGTGTGGCATGAAGGATTGCAAGTTAAACTAAAGAAGCGACTGCCCCATCCCCACTTTCAACTTCTAAAATCATACCTGACAGATAGATACTTCCAAATAAAACATGGAAGTGAATATACAGAGCTGCATCCAATAAATTCAGGAGTTCCACAAGGTAACGTACTTGGACCGATTCTGTACTTATTATATACTGCAGACGTGTCATCAACACGACTTACCACTGTTGCGACATTTGCCGATGATACGGCCATTTTGGCGTCCCACACTACCCACACTGACCCAACATCAGCCTCTAGGAACCTGCAAACTAGTCTAAACAAGGTCCAAAACTGGCTAAAAAGATGGCGTATTAAAGCAAATGGATTGAAATCAACACATGTGACGTTTACCCTCCGCAGAGAAACGTGCCCACCTGTTCAATTTATTGATTGTCAACTTACACAATCTGATAGCGCCAAATACCTCGGAATACACCTGGATCGACGACTGACTTGGACAAAACACATATTCACTAAGCGCAAGCAACTTGGCCTCAAATTAAGAAACATGTATTGGCTCATCGGTCGCAGATCAAAACTCTCCATAGACAATAAAATATTATTATACAAAACAATCTTAAAACCCTACGTCAGTAACGAAATCATTCAGCATGATATCCCTTTAAAATCCATCAATTGTTTTAGTGTCAACTATAGTGAAAAAGTGTCAGTGCACCCGAATCGGTTAGCGGCCCAACTAAACGTGCGCGATGCCAATGAAATCCGTAGGCTAAAACGTCTACTGCCATCCGATCTATCTATATCACACAGACTTTAGTTTGGTTTTTTTAAGGCAAATTATTGTAAAATCATACCAACAATGTTTAACTTAGGTTTAGATATATATTTAAAAGAGATTATTCATTGGAATAATACTCTACATGTCATCAGCTTCATTATCAGAAAAAACGCTTATTGCCTAATAGGCAGATTGCAGGTCTCTCAAGGAGTTAATAATAATAAAAAACTCATTATGCAGTCTACTTATTTTCTTTAGTCTTTTTTCATTTTGAGGTAACTATATTGAAGCGAAGCTTTTATAGTGACTCTGTATTAATTTGTATCTATAGTAAAATGTAAAATCCGTCCGTCATACAGATGTAAACTTTTTGTTTAATTATGAAACAAAACTTCAAATTTTTACAACCTTTTATTTATATCAATAATTCAATAGTGCGGAACAATGCAATAATTTTTATTATAGTACTGGATTTTAATGAAATAGTCGTTGATAATCACTAAAATATTCAATTTTGATAATTAATATTTGCAAAATTTTGGATTAGTTGAAGAACAATTTAAATGGGAAAAATTCGAGATTGTTGACATTATTTACGTGCAGTCAGACAAAAAGACGGGTACAAATTATACCATGGTTTTTGATGCAGTAAATGTAAGATGTATCCATATGCATCGGTATATTTTTTGAATGACTGCGAATACCTGTCACAACTGTCATCATTCTCTTTGCCTTATCCCTATGCAGGGTCTGCTTCCCGAATTGCATTTCTCCACACAATTCTATCTTGGGTCATATCAATGTTAATCCCCTTTACCAACATGTCCTGCCTTATCGTCTCCCTCCAGGTCTTCCTTAGTCTTCCTTTCCTACTCCTTCCAGGAATCTGCATTTTAGCTATTCTTCGTATTGGGTGATTAACGTCTCGACGTTGAACATGACCAAACCATCTTAACCTATGCTCTCTCATTTTGGCATCAATCGGTGCCACACCTAGACTTCCCCTAATATACTCATTTCTAATTTTTATTCTTCTTTGTCACTGCATTCATTCATCTAAGCATTCTCATTTCCGCCACATGCATTCGTGGTTCCTCTTTCTTTTTCACTGCCCAACATTGAGTTCCGTACATCATTGCCGGTCTTATGCCTGCTTTATAGAATTTTCCGTTCAGCTTCACTGGAATTTTTCTGTCACACAAAACACCACTCACTTCTTTCCACTTCATCCATCCAGCCCTAATTCTACTGCATGCATCTCCATCTATTCTCCATTACTCTGTAATACCGATCCTAGGTACTTAAAACTATTGCTTTTTACAATCATTTCACCATCCAAAGATACTATTTTATTTGTAGTAACTCCATCTTTAAATGAACATTCCAAATACTCTGTTTTGTCCTACTAAGTGTTAAACCTGTTTCCTCCAGAGTTTGTCTCCACTGTTCCAGTGTTTGTTCTAAGTCTCTTTCACTATTTCCCATATTAACACTACATCATCAGCATACATTAGGTACCATGGAATGCTTCCCTGTTGTTTCGCTGTTATCTGGCCCAAAACTGATGAGAATAAATAAGGACTAAGCACAGAGCCTTAGTGCAATCCTACTTTCACCTGAAATTTATCAGTCTCTCCCACACCTGTCCTAACACTAGTCGTTACTCCCTCATACATATCTCTCACAATATTTACATATTCGCCAGGGACTCCTTTCTTATTGAGTGCCCACCACAGAATCTCTCGAGGAACTCTATCATATGCTTTCTCAAGATCAATGAATGCCATATGAGCGTTGGTCTCTTTATTCCTGTATTTTTCCATTAGTTGCCTTACAATGAAAATTGCATCTGTTGTTGATCTGCCCTGCATAAATCCAAATTGATTATTGGATATTTCGGTCTCTTCACGTATCCGTCTATCAATTACTCTCTCCCATTTTTTCATGGTGTGGCCAAGTAGTTTTATAGCCCTGTAGTTTGTACATTGTTGTATGTCTCCCTTGTTTTTGTAGACAGGTACTATTATATACTGCTTCTCCATTCGTCTGGCATTTGTCCAACTTCCATAATTCTATTAAATAGACCTATTATCCAACTTATTCTTGTCTCTCCCAATGCTCTCCATACTTCCCTAGGAATGTCATCTGGTCCGACTGCTTTTACTTTCTTTATTTTTTGAAGCACTTGAGCCACTTCCTCGTTTGTTATTCTGGTAACCATTGCTGTTACTGTCTCCGTTAACTCCACAGGCTGTCTGTCAAATTCTTTATTTCATAAACTGTCAAAATACTTTCTCCATCTCTTTTTGACATCCTTTTCGTAAATTAGTATTTTATTATTTTCATCTCGGATACATCTGATCTGATTAAAATCTCTTTCTCTGTTTGGCTATTTTATATATATTTGCTTCGCCTTCGCTAGTATCAAGTTGATCGTATAGGTTTGAATACGCTTCTGCTTTAGCTTTTGCTACTGCTACTTTCGCTTCCTTTTTGACGACCATATAGTTTTGAAGATCTATGTACTTGATCTGGTTTCTTGCCACTTTTTATATAATTTTTTCTATTCTACTACTTTTCTACTATTTTTTCTACTATTCTTTTCCTGAATAGACCTTCTTTCTCATCTTTTAGCATTCACCACTTGATTTTTTGTGTCCCTCTCCGATATTTTAGTTTAGTTTCGCGTTTTACTTCCATATCCAGAACAGCAGCTTATGTTGTTGGCTTACTGTCTCACTAACTATTACCTTACAGTCCTTGCATTCACGTATGTCTTCTTTCCTTATCATGAAGTAGTCTATTTGGGATTAATGTTTTCCACTTTTGTAGGTAATAAGTTGAGTTTCTCTCTTTTTGTAGAATGTGTTAACATGTGTTAACCTGTCACAACTGTATTTTATACAATGTAGTTTTGGGCAGATCAAATGCCAGTTGAAAGTGCCGCAGAATTCATTATGAATAATAATAAAAAAATAACATTACTTTACTCAATTTTAAAAATATTATTTAAATTTTAAAACACAGTATGAAGCATCCCACTCGTCTACAGTACCGTCTACTGCACTACTTTTTTTTTATTTATATCGAAACCAAAACAGCTTATTTAATATAAAAAGTTTAATTTTGAAAGCAGTTTCTAATGTAGCACTGGAGCATTTCAATAAATAATCTGATTAATGTAGAACTGAAGGAAGACTGATTGTAATTCGTGGTTTATTCACAAGAAAATCAAAAACAAATAATATACCATGCCGTACATCCAATGTTACCTAATATTTAATAATATATATTTTTTTACACCCTTTCAGATTGTTAAAGATTTAAAATCATTCCGTAAGCGCCCAAATATGTAAAGTAAAAATAAAATCATCGATGGACTACATTTCCGTAACCTATATACTCTCCCTATTATTCTAGTTGGTTTCGGTAGCGTAATTGTTTGTTTTTATTACGTGCACTGAACAAGTCAGTTTCACCATAGTCGACTGTTTTTATTTGTCTAGAAATTAATGCAGCCAACATTAACACCAGGTGTACGGAAACACATTGCTTCACTTTTGTTAGTTCTGTTATGGGTGTTTACCTTTTGGTCCTTCCTGAATTAAATGCAACACATTTGCGTTAATGGCTTAAGATCATCCCATTTCAAAGTTTACAAAATCTTTGTTAATAAATATATTGTTTTGTAAGCATTAAGTATTTAACTTAACTATGTTTAATTTTCCTAAGAGGGGACTTTAGAAAACATATTTTTTTTAACATTGAAAAGTTTTACTCCCGAAAGTTATGACAAAATAGACAAAATGACATTGTGTGCTGAACAATAGCGATAATAAAATGTGAAACACAGACACAGATCTCAATCATACACAATACATATGCAACACACAATACACAATTTACAATTTATACATTAAAAACTCACAGTTTAAGAATACTCCCAATCGTAGGGGAGTCTTGGATGTTGAATTTGCAGTTACTAATACCAGGATCCCACGTAAGAAAGAAAAGTTTATTAATAGCAAGCTGAAAATTTGTTAATAGCTTAACGGTGTCTAGTCGGACAAACTTTGATGTATGAGGACACTGGAACGGGGGAAATTTTAATTGTGGGGCATGATAAACGTGTCGTCCTGACAAGTTTATGATTGTGAAAAATAGCAAGTTGTTTTTATGGTAGGGGAGCAAAATATGCTAAATGTGCAGTCATTCGAGAGCTTTGGGAAGCTATCGGGCTGTGAAGAGTAGGTGCTAAAACCTGAAAAGGTTAAGTAAAGTTTTCCATTTTAGTGGGGACTTGTCCATTTTAATTTAATTTTCCATTTCTAACAATCGTTTTTTTAGATTATAGCGCCAACTATCCATAATTAGAAAAAATGTCTCGAATAAAAGTTACTTATTTTTACGTCAGGAATCCAAATCTGCAATAAAAATGGGGGCTCACATTTAAGATTTTAAAGTAACCCCCCATCCCACCTCCGTAGGGGGTTGTGTTTGGTTCCATTCGATAGAATTTTCAAAAATATTGAATAAGTGTATTTTTCAGTTTTTCGATCTGATGTTCATTTCGCGAAATATTGCGGGATTCGAATTTAAAATATTAAATTTACCCCCTCCCCTCTCCGTGGGAAGTCGTGTTTGGTGTATCATTCGATAGAATTTTGACAAATTTGAAAAATAAAAAAAAATGATTTTTTTTTTTTTTAGTTTTTCGATCTGTCATTCATTTCGCGAAATATTCTCTTGTCAATGCCTTGCCAAAAATTGTCAATTTTCAACTAGCACTTTAGACCGAACGGCTCGTCTGAGAAAACAAGTAAATAGTGATATTTGTAGAGAATTTTAATTACTTTAATTTATGTTAGTAGACTATGTACTAAAAGTTAATAGTTTTCGAGATTTGAGCAAAACAGCGGAAAAAAGCAGACATTTTTCGCCTTTTTCGCGATTTTTTCAATGTTCCGTCAAGAAATTTGGTCCGCAAACTTCATATTCGGATTCAGAAACCCAAAATACATATATAATGAAAGAAATCAGAACTCCCCCAAAATTTTCCCACTAGAGAGCTAATAGAGTACAAATTGACTGAATTAATAGAGCTTAAGCGCTGTGAGATCCGTGGTAGTTAAATAATAAAAAAGAAGTATCCAATTAACAAATATAAACAAACAAACTAAAAATGTTGTATATAATTAACAGTCCGAAGTTCTTTGGAGCGGTTTAGTAATCTGGTAATTAACTCTGTTATTATTCCCTTGGGTCCACAGGAAATTAAGCTGGATGACTACACGTCTACTGGGCGTTATGGACGTAGAAAATCTTGACATGAGGCGTATTGGTTTGGCTCGGGTGTTGTTTGTGCTTCCGTCTTATCCAGCTGGATTTAAAATCTCTATAAATATAATTAATACTAAATTAAAAGAAAAAAATATTATAGGAAATCAAATAAGTGGTACAATTTACTCTTACAACAATCAATTTCAATCAATTATGAGATTAAAATTATAATCCTACAATCAACAATGATATTAATAAAATAAACTGCAAGCCATAAGTTACGGATATAGAATCTGTTCACGAAAAAATCAACTATGAAAATAAGCATAATTTTCTATATTCATGACTTATGCCTCGCAGTATATTTATAATATCTATCAAGAAACTAAGAGTACCTTTAAAAGTATTCATAAAACTATCAAAAACATGTTTTAAAAAGCAATAGTAGTATGGTATAACTAGACCCAAACCCAGACACCAAAAGTGAAAGTTATCCTCCAACACCAAATTATTCTATATGGTCCACATAATGTTCAGAAAAAAGTCACACCATTTTGAGCGTCGGGTTTGGGGGAGAGGGGGGAGAAATCGGTAAATTCGTAGTTTTTTACGTTTTTCTTAAATATTTTAAAACTATACGATTTAGCATAAACAACCTTCTATACAAAAATGTTCTACATTAAATTTGAAATAAAAAAGGCCCGAGGCATAATCCTTCTAAAATGAACGGTTTCAAAGTTACTGAGGTAGTATAGTATAATTGGTCCAAAAAAGGCCTAACCTAAAAATCCAAAGTAAAAGTTTACATATTGTTCAGTAAAAAGTTGCACCATTTTGAGCGTCCGGTTTGGGGGGGAGATTGGGGAGAAATCGGTAAATTAGTAGTTTTTTTACGTCTTTACGAGCAATGTTCTATAATAAAAAAGGTCTAACACATAATTGTTATAAAATTAACGGTTCCAGAGTTATGGAGGGTGAAAAGTGGAGGTTTTCGATACTTTTTATATTTTTTGGGCAATTCCCTACTGATTTTCTTTAACAGGATTGTGTTTTATAAATCAAATTTGCTATTTCAATGGCCGATGGTATGTTAGTGATAATCCCTTGAAGAAACGTCAACCTCACCACCAAAAATTATCATCAATTGCCCAAAAAATATAAAAAGTATCGCAAACCTCCATTTTTCACCCTCCGTAACTCTGGAACCGTTGATTTTATATCAATTAGGTATTTCCCGCACGGCGTGCGGGAAAGTAAAATACCTTGTAATATGGCATCTCTCTTTGCGCTAGAGCACAAAAAGAGAGGTTGTTGCGAGTGGAACGAAGAATCTTGCGTAGATGCAACTACGAGCACTGAAGATATCCCTCAAACGAAATCCATAACATCTCAAACATCCCCAAAATCAGTGAGAGAATAAACTCTCTCAACAGGAACTTCACAACCAAAGTAAACAACGGTTCCCCCTCCGACACACAAGAATCTCTCAAATGTTCCTGTTCATCTTCCGGCCACGTATTCTACCGCGCAAAGCCCAAGCGCAAAAAGATTCATCCACCGTCTGCTCTAATGCAAATATGCATTGACAAACTCCCGGTAGAATACGAAAACATCCTCGAGGCTACCCCGTTAGCCTACCGCACCCACCTATAACACATCCTCTTCCCTACCCCGAACAGGGAGAAGTTGTTTTTTTGCGGTTTCCCAACTTCATTGCACAATTATACCTGTTCTTCCCAAGAAAATAGCCGCAACTATTTTCTCCACTCGAACGCTCCCTGTTCACGCTGCGCTGAAAACCACCTCTTGACCGCCGACGAGGGCCGCTGGTTCTACCAGTTGGCGTACAATGGTTTCTAGAGGGGTTGTCGAGGGCAAAGCACGGACAGTACACGTAAATGTCTATGGAACCAACAACAACTCCATCAAACTTTCTTCTCTGTTGTCTTTTTGGCCTTCTGGACACCACCGTCCGGCATAACCCAGGACCACCAGGAACACCAGGAAACGACACATGCCCCAGTGTGTTTTCGGACTGTTTGCTTTTGCGGCCACTTTTTCGTTGTTCAAATCAATACATTCACTACAAACCCTGAAGAGGACAAAATCCTAAACGGGGACTCTCATTGATAGCATTTCCACATAGCATTTAATCTATACACGCAAATCAAACAATGAGATGATGCATTATAATTGTATATTATAATACATGCACTAAACTAATATTTAGATATTATTTACTAATTTATTTCAAATTTATCTTATTGTGTTCATGTTTTAATGAAATTAGCGCGATTATTTCATTCATAGGAGATTCTGACCAATAGAAAGCTACAGAAATAAAAATTAAACTGATAATTTTTGATAATATCCCGTCGTCAAGTATATTACGGCAGATGAACTTCGTTGCTACGAAAAAATACATTCAGTGGCATTAATGACAATTATTGTTTTAAAAATTATAAAAGTGATGACCTTCAACCGTCAAATATTTATAATAACTGTGTGTTTAATTGTACTAATTTGTACTTACATAAATAAATTACAATAAAATTTTGGTTTTGAACAGTTTTATTCATGAAATAATCGCAACAAATTGAACTCGATCTCTAAGATTATTATCGAATTTTTGCCCTCGTGACACTTTGACATAATTTCACTCCCCTTCGGGTCGTGAAATTAAAACTGTCAAAGTGTCACTCGGGAAAAATTCTATAATTTTATAGCTCTTGTGCAATTACTACTGATAATTCGATGAAATAAAATTATTTTGACATAATATTTAAAAGTCAGATCAGTAGACAATTACATACAATGGTTTTGAATCGTCGTCATGAAAACCAATATCGCCGTCGTGGTAACCCATTATATTGAAAGTTTGGTTTTGACAACCTTGTCAAGGAATTAATTTGTGTATTTTTACTTCTAAATAAAAATTGATACTCTCTATTTTTCGTTGGTTTTTTCCAAACGTACGGCTTTAAAAAATATATTGTTCCTAACTCATGCGGAAAGTGTCTTCCCCGCCTCGACTGCTTGCCCGAACTCTTCTATCGCGGCGTCGTTCGGGTCAACGGCAGTCTCGTGCGTGAAAGTATCACTTTCCGCACTAGTTAGGAAAATTTTCCTAACAATATTTTTTCTAGGGCCGTACGTTTGGAAAAAGCCACAAAAAATATAGTTATGTATATCAATTTTTATTTAGTAGTGAAAATACACAAATTAATTCTTTGACAAGGTTGTCAAAACCAAACTTTAAAAATAATGGGATACCACGACGACGATATTGGTTTCCATGACGACGATTTAAAACCATTGTAATTGTCTACTGATTTGACTTTTAAATATTATGTCAAAATAATTTTACTTCGTCGAATTATTGCGTTAATTTCATTAAAACATGAACACAATAAAATACATTTGAAATAAATTAGTAAATAATATCTAAATATTAGTTTATTGCATGTATTATAGTATATTATAATGTTATATTAGAAGGTATTCTACTTTCCCGCACGGCGTGCGGGAAAATTTACTTTCACGCACGCTGTACGGGAAAGTGCAACTTTCGGAAACGAAAAGTGGCAAAACTAGAAAGTGGCTGTTTAAGCACGGCCGTAGAAACATAACTATTTCCACATGTTACTCAATTTTTACAATGCGGAAATACAAAATAAGGCTAATTTAATAAACCTATGATGCTTTTATGTCCCACGTCATGCTCATCAAAATGATTTATTTGAAAAAGATCAGTATGTGGGTGACAACTTGTTACCGGTTCAAAGACTTGGGCAGATCTAATATCGATATTGTAAAACCGGTAAACAATTTAACGGCCTGGCGAACATAACAAACTCCTGACACGTCTTATATTGGTAGCAATTTTCTGCCGTATACACCCTGTCAACTCCTTTAAATATCGCTTTCCTTACTTAGAATTATAGTGATAAGAATTTAAATTCGACGCCCCAATATCTACAAGTAATAACTTTGTGTACGTGGTTCAGTGCATGTTCTAATCGCAAAAATATAGATTAAAAGTCTATTGATATTTTATACCAGAGCAGCATTTGCCCGTATACAAGAAACAAGCTTAAAATGCGAGCATTACCATAACGAAAACTTTGTTTATTTACATATTTAAACGGAAAATTTCATAATATGGAAAATTACTATTACGAAAAGTTGTTTAGATTTAAAAATTATGTTTCAATTTGCAATTATGTTTCAAAATTCATATTTTTTATATACCTCGTATAAAATTGATAAAATTTTATGTGATGGTTGCATCATATAAATCTTAGACCATGAAGAACTTTTTATGAAGAATATCTTTTCTTCGTCAAATTAAAAATGCAAGAGTTATAACTCTTTTCTTATTGCATACTTTGACTTGAAATTTTCCAAAAAACTTCTTCATGAATTATATTTTATTCCTGTGTTGGTGAAAATTATAAACTAAAAAGTTTGTCACTCAACTTTTTTAAGTAAACATGAAACTAACGAAATCTGACGACAAAATGTTTAAAAATTAACAACTCCTCTTTTAGCTTGTTTTGAATAAAGCACATCGTTATTTAAATACTTCAAAGATGACACAGTAAAATTTTCAAAAGAAAATATTTACAGCAACCAAAGATACAGTGAGGTAAAGTTGAAAAATCATTAAAATTGATTTTTGGAATTTTTGCATAAAATTTTATTTTTTAACATGTAGGTACCACCAAGTCTAGATAAAAATAAACTTCATATTATTCAGATTCAGCGGTATCGAAAATATAAAGAATCACCAAAATTGGTCATTCATCTTAAAGTTGATTTTCGTGGTCGGTACAACGTAATTTTAGGAGTTGCTACCGCTCGCCTAAAAATTGAACAGTCTATTTATCATTAAGGGGAGGCCGTATACTCGTACAAACCTTTGTTGTTAATACATTATTGCTTTCAAAATATACTCAATTTGTATTTTTAAACATTTTATTTATTTTATATCATAATTAAATTCACTATAGAATGTCATTTATATTTTATTAATAGCTAATTTAAAATTTAGTTTGACATTCACGAAGTGTCAAACTTAAATGTAAATACCAAATACTTACTAATAGCAACGATTTCAGATGACGTTTAGTGTGTCGGAAGAAAATAAAAGGATTGTGACGTCACATTTTAGACTTTGAGGTCGGTTATCTCGAAGATGGTTAGAGATATCGAAATACCGTTTTCAGATTTGGATTCAGAAGACAAAACTACATAGGAGTCCGTCAGTAATTAGGCTCTAGGTATTACAGGAGCAGCGACGCAATAACACACAGACTTTGCGAATTTATAAACGAAAAATTTTCGTTGAAAAGCATTCCCTGCAATATAGAAAATAGTGCATTGTAGATGTAGAATATGGTTAATAAATAGATCATCATTTTTGTTAATAAAACTAGGGAAACATTAGATAAAATAAACATGAAGCATGGATTTAATAAGCGTGATAAGGAATAAGATAGGAATACATATGATAATAAGTAAGGGAATGCTAAGGCATGGGTAGAAAATGTGTTTATCGATAAGGTTCTTCTTTTTTTTTGTGTAGACATGACTCTGTTTTTAATGTGCCTCCAGTAAGTTGTCGTTCCATCGTTTTCGTGGTTATCCCACTGATCGTCTTCCTATTGGGGAACCGACTCTCGCCGTCCTTACTACTCTATTTGTTGTCATTCGGCTTATGTGGTCGTTCCATTCTACCCTTTTGTTTTTCATCCAGTTATTAATGCTGTCCACCTTGCATCTCCGTCGTACATCTGCGCTTCTAGCTCTATCCCATAGTGTCTCTCCATCGATTTTTTGAAGTGTTTTCATCTCTGCTGTTTCTAGCATTCTTTCTGTCCTTTCTGTATCATGTCGTGTTTCTGCCGCGTATGTCATTATTGGTGTGATGGTTCTTTTGTAAACTCTTCCTTTCACTTCTTTTTCGAAGTTTTTATTTCTTCATATTGTTTTATTCAGGCTTTATTTATGCAGCTCTGTTTGCTTTATTTACCTGATCTTCCACTTCTGTCTCGAACTTTCCGTAGCTAGATAATGTGATGACTAGATATTTAAACTCCATGACTTGTTCTATTATCGGATCCTCCAGCTCTAATTTACACCTTATTAGATTTGCTGTTATAACCATGCATTTAGTCTTTTTTGGGGAAATTAACATGTTAAATTTTCTAGCGGTTATATTAAATTGGTGCAGCATACGTTGTAAATAATCTTCACTTTCAGGTTCTAAATCAACAGGTTGATAAGGTTCTAAACAACAAATCAATATATACGGATTTTATCCACCATATTCATTATGTATCTAATAATTTTAAATAAAATTTAACGTGAAGTAAAACTCCCTGGTGTATAGTTGGTATATTTAATAAAAATTTAAAATTTTTTTAAAAATCCAAAAGGATTACGTTTAGAACGATTTCGGACTTATCAGTCCATTATCAGTGAACTCCCTGTCCTTGCTAAATAGCCACAATGCCAAACACTGGTTAAGATGTATGTTCCAACTACATATTAAAATTTGCAAAAGAATTTGGCCTAAATTGGATGCCAATGGATTACTACCAGCAACATGATGCTCTACTGCAGGGGTCGGCAACATGCGGCCCTTTGAAACTTTTTGCGCGGCCGGTCAATGCACTAATGTAATTTTAGGAAAAATCAACAAACTTACGAAAAATAATAAATTAAAGACAGAAAGACAACAGACGCTTAAGGACAACAGTTGCATGGACCGAAATTCACTAAAATATAAGGAACTTAATAAGGCAATAAAAAAAAAGATAAGACAAGACATAAGGGACTAAAATACCGAACAAATCGAAAATATTATATGGAAAATCAAGAGTATGAAAGTGTTAAAAGCTCTAAATAGGAAAGACCGACAACAAATGCACCTGGCAACAGATATAAATGGAATCACTATAAATGATAAAAATAATTTAATAAATATTATTGAATATTACTATTTATACAGAATTATACTCGTTCAACATAGAAAAACCAGAAAACCGCGGTATGGAAATGTTAAATGTAAATTCTGAACTACCAAAATTACTAAAGAGGATATTCTAAATGCCTTAAAATAGATGAAAGATGATAACAGATTAAGATCAACACAGAGGTCCATCGAACAAGCTATGTTAGGACTAAGCTGAAACGACATAAACGAAAATAAGGACGTGTGACGCTGGACGAAGGTGGAAGATGCAATTGGAAAAATTGCGCAAATAAAATGGAACTGAACATGACAAAGTAATGAAATGTGGACGCGAAACACTATACATTGGAGACCACACGAGCCCGGTCATACTAAAGCAAAACCACAAAAACGATGTAGACGACGTCAAAGCAAAAATGGGTAGATACTGGCACTAAATAGCACAAAACAGAGAGAAGTGAAGAACTCATGGGGAGACCTTTGTCCAGGGATGGATGCAAACAGACTGAAGAAGAAGACTATTTAAGCTACATTTGAATATGCGGCCCGCATAAAAAATTTTATTTTGAACATTGCCCGCCATCCGAAAAAGGTTGCCGACCCCTGCTCTACTGTATCACATTAAGAGATTTTTTTAAGTGATTAGGTCTTCATTGAACCACGTTTAGTCTGTCAATCATATTCTATCTAGGCAAATTGTATCTCTCTCTAGGCCAAATTCTTTTGCAAATTTTAATATGTAGTTGGAACATACATACATCTTAACCAGTGTTTGGCATTGCGGCTATTTAGCAAGGACAGGGAGTTCACTGCCGATGGACTGATAAGCCCGAAAACGTTCTAAATGTAAACCTTTTGGATTTTTAAAATTTTTTAAATTTTTTTAAAACCAACTACACCAGGGAGTTTTACTTCACGTTAAATTTTATTTAACTATAGATAGTATACAGCCAACCTTCGGGTATTATCCCGTTTTATTTAATCATCTTAACTCGCAGCTGGAGCGCACATAAAAGTAGTTTGGACTCCATCTTACTTCGGTATTTTAAGTAATGAGACTGCTAGCCATGCTGCAAAAAAGCAATTAAATCACCTTAAACTACAAGACTAATGATGTACCACACACACACCGTATATGTCCAATCTAAAATTTAGTTAAGAGAGATAGCTCTTCTTTTTATGGTGCCTATCCGTTACGGATATTGGACACTAACATGGCTATTCTGACTTTGTTGACTGCTGCCCTGAAAAGTCCGGTAGTGGTTAAGTTAAACCATTTTCGCAGGTTATGCAGCCAGGATATTCTTCTTCATCCTGGACCTCTTTTCCCATGCACTTTACCTTAAAGTATGGTCTGAAGTAGGTCATATCGTTGTTCATTGCGAATTATATGGCCCAGGTATTCCAGTTTGCGACGTTTTATGGTTACGACTAGTTCGCGCTCTTTACCCATTCTATGTAGAACTTCTTCGTTGGTAACTCTGTCTATCCAGGAAATCCTCAACATTCGTTTATAGCACCACATCTCAAATGCTTAGAGTCTCTTCACTGATGTGTCAGTTAAAGTCCATGACACCACGCCATATAAAAAAATCGAGAATACGTAGCATTTTAGTAAATGAACTTTTATTTCCAATTTTATATAGAGATAGCTCAAGGATTTAATTTATTTCTGAGAGCATCACTATCCTTTTCGTTTCTTACCAAAACGTACGTTTCTGGTTGTTACCATAATGTTTTATTTCCGGCGTAAAAGATCTATAGTGTTTCTGTACTTTAGATTTCTCTTAGTCTACAATTAAATGTTTGTGGTACTGGTAGGGAGGAGGGTTGACAAATGACAGATATTGTCTTCTTCTAGTACCGACTCCGCTAACGAAGGTTGGCTATAACCATTGAATTTTTTTTCTATCTTCTGATTTTCTTAAAATAATCTGTGTGTTTATTATGTGTGAGGACATTACAAGAAGAAAGAACGATGCATATAAACAGATGCAGCAAAGAAGAACCCGAGAAAAACAACAAAAATATAAAGACCTTAGAAGAGAAGTGTTCATAGAAGAAAAAAGAGAATTTATGAAAATAGAATACTGGAAGAACTTGAGGCATTAAAACATAAAAATCAAACAAAAAAATTATATAAAACTCTGAATAATGCAAGAAAGGAATTCAAACCAAGGCTAAGACTATGTAAAGATAAGGAGGGGCTCATACTCAATACAAAAGAAGAAATATTGAAAAGGTGGGTGAAACACTATAAAGAACTACTTACCATCGAAGTAGAAGATCCAAATCAACCACCCCCCAGGAGCAACTAACAATACACCATTAGACCCTCCATCAATTCAAGAAGTACGGGATGCAATAAAACACCTAAAAAATAATAAATCTCCAGGAAGTGATGGTATATCCGCGGAACCTATTAAATATGGAGGTGCTACTCTGACTAATCAAATATATAAAATAATACTGAGATCCTTGAATGAGGAACAAATCCCGGAAGAGTGGTGTGTTGGAATCGTTTGCCCGCTACACAAAAAGCGTGATCAATTGGAATGTAAAAACTATAGGGGAATAACCCTCCTTAATACAGCTTACAAAATATTTTCGAGTATCTTATACGGTCACCTAAGTGCACATTCAGAGGAGCTTCTTGGAGAATATCAAAGTAGTTTTAGGCCTGGTCGATCAACAACAGACCAGATCTTTGTGCTAAGGCAAAATACTGGAAAAAACCAATGAATTCAATATCGACACACACCATCTTTTTGTAGATTTTAAATCGGCCTATGATAGTGTCCTGAGAAATAAATTGTACGAAGCCATGGATGAATTCCACACCCCTGATAAACTGATAAGATTGGTTAAGGCTACAATGCGTAAAGTCGTTTGCAAAGTCGAAATACAGGGTGAACAATCACAGGCGTTTGAAACGAATGTTGGGTTGCGACAGGGAGATGCGCTGGCGTGTCTCCTCTTTAACATAGCTCTGGAAAAGGCGGTCAAAGATGCCCAAATAGACAACAGAGGAAATATTTTTAATAAATCATCCCAAATTTTGGCATATGCAGATGACGTGGACCTAGTTGCCCGCACAACACACAAACTAGAAGAAATGTATACCACCTTCTCAAATGTCTCGACAAATATGGGCCTGAAAGTAAAAGAGGAGAAAACTAAGATGATGGCATCAACACTCAACAATAGAGCCAGAAACATCAGTCACCAATTCACTGTTGATAACTCTACCTTTAAAATGGTGGACAAATTCACATACTCCCTGATCACCAAGGAGAACGTCATGACGGAAGAAATCAAGCGAAGGATAATCCTAGCGAACAAATGCTATTTTGGACTGAGTAGACATATGAGAAGCAGAAACTTAAGCCAAAAAAACAAAAATAACCATATACAAAACCCTTATACAACCAGTGTTGACATGTGGATCGGAGACATGGACCATCTCCAAGGCAGATGAAAACCTTCTGCTTATATTTGAACGAAGGATCCTGAGAGGAATATTCGGTGGCATCTGTGAAAATGGTATTTGGAGGAGGAGGTACAACTACGAGGTATACCACAGATATAAACATATATTTGGTGGTAAAGACGTAGTATATCTTATAAGAATAGGAAGACGAAGATGGGCAGGACATCTAGCAAATTCACAGCATAACAACCCTCCTAGAAGAATCCTTATGTTACAACCTGTGGGAAGTAGAAATAGAGGTAGGCCAAAACTTAGATGGAAGGATGGTGTAGATGAGGATGGGAGAAAAATAGGCGCAGCAAACTGGCAACGGTTGGCAATGGATAGGACTGACTGGTGTAATAGACTTGGGAAGGTCGAGGCTTTTTCATAGGGCTGTAGCACCATTGATGATGATGATCTGTGTGTTTAGCCCGGTCCAGTCGCGAATGTTTTTCAAACAGGACATTTATCGTCCATCAGGACCCTTTTTTACTTCGGTTTTACCCTTCATAATCAGCTGCAACCACTCGTGTTTATCATTTCTAAGTATGTGCCCAAGTATGCTGACTTTCTCCTTTTAATGTTATTCAAAAGTTCTCTGTCCATTCCCATTCATTGCAACACCATTTAGTTCGTAATATGGTCGGTCCATGGTATTTTCAAAATTCTCCTAAAAACCACATCTCAAAAGCTTCCAGCTTTCTCATTAAGTCAACATTAACTGTCCAAGCTTCGGCACCTTAGAATAGTGTGGATGTAACATTCTACTATGCGATATCGGATTTGTCGTTTGAGTATTCTATTACTCAGAAATTTCCTCATCTTCAAAAAGGCTGAAAGGCTATTCTTTGAAATGACCCCTTTGGTTTGGATTGGCCAACCTTGTATATATATTTTATAGACACACATATAGATATACCTATATAGGTACAAAGAGGGAATAAATTAATTTTTTTAGAAAAAGGGAGTTTTTTAAGAGAAATCCCGAAACAGGTTGATTTTTATTTTTAAATTATGATTTTTTGGCATACATTTTATGATACTAGTGACGTCATATATCTGGGCGTGATTGGGGTTTTTTAAATAAGAATAGGGGTCATGTGATAGCTCAGTTGAAAGGTTATTCAATTATCTATTGAGTAATATAAATACTAACATAATGATTTATACAGGGTGTTCAAAAATTTTTTTAAATTAAATTAATTGACACAAAAAGAAGAATGTATGTAATTTATTTAATTCAAAATACATTTTACTGCTGTCAGAAAATAGAAAAAAATGTTTGTTTGACAAAAGATTACGTTTCGCTTAAATTAATTATTCAAACTGCCACCCACCTGCCTCTTGGCAAATTGAACGTTTAATTTAAGCGAAAAGCAATAATTTGTCATAGAAAATTTTTTTTTTCTGTTTTCTGTCAGCAGTAAAATGTATTTTGAATTAAATAAATTACACACATTCTTCTTTTTGTGTGAATTAATTTAATTAAAAAATATTTTTTTTTTGTCCAACCTGTACAAATAATTATGGTAATGTTTATATTACGGAAAAGAGAATTAAATTACCTTTCAAATGAACTAAAACACGACCACTTTTCCTATTTAAAAAATTCATCGATGACGTCATCACGCCCAGGTGGATGACGTCACTAGCATGATATATATGTCAAAAAATCATAATTTAACAATAAAAATCGACCTATTTCGGGATTTCTGTCTAAAATTTCCGATTCTTGTAAAAATGCACCTCATATTTTTATTGCACAATTTTGCCTCTCACTATATACATATATTATTATTAGTGAAAGTTCAACAGACGTGAAAGACAAAGTTTTAATGTTCCAAAATATATTAAATACGAGAGCCCAAATGTGTCCATTGAGGGAAGTAATTAGAGCGCACATAATGAATGTGAAAATGAACTAAAAGCAGACCTGGAATTGTTAATTAAACAATAATACTTATTTGCTGATCTTTTACCTGAATGCGCAAATATTTCTCCATTAATTTTGGCACAAAGATTGTTTGCAGTAGCTTTATTATTATTTTCAATTTAATAATGTAGAACATCAAGCACCAGTCCTGGATTAAAAAATAATTCGTATCTTCCGTTTTATGTTTGTTTCGAAAAGATTAGTTGAATATCTATTTCCGTATTTTGCAAAGAAGTGTCTTATACTTCAAACATTAATCAAACTTTATTTTTGTATAGCAGACGTTTCTATTAATGTTAGTTTTTACTACTTTGAGTTTTATAAAAGGGTATTATTTTTAGAAAGCTTAATAGTGTTCAAAAGGAAAAGAATAATAACAAAGAACATTACAAAAAATGTTTATTAAGTTTGCTGGGACGTCAACTACAAACAGTCCGTTTAAAATCATTTTCATGGAGTTGGTAGATCAATTAGAGATGAACGATATATGAATGAATAAGAAAAGAAATACGTAATGGCACTGTAATGTGAATTAACTAAATATATAGAGGCGGATGCTATAGAAAATATGGTATAGGTTTTGAGGTACATAACCCCCTCAACAACTGGGCTTTTATAGACAACAAATTGAATTCAATTTTTCTTATGAATCTTTTGAAAATGATATCCTGAGTAAAAGTCGAAAATGCATATTCTTTTTAGGTAAAAATGTAAGTGGCTAGTCCCATGTAAACACAATATTTATTTTAGACATGCCACAGGAAAATACTTTCAGAACCTCACCTCTTAGAAACAAGTTTCCAATGAATTGAATGAATGAATCAATGAATGAATGAATGAACGAACGAAGAAGCATAACCCCGTTTAGGCTTATGCTTCTTCAGGGTACGGAATCTCCCTTTCAGGAGCGTGGGGGTGGCATTTAAGAATACCTAATACAGGTTGAGAAGCAAAACTGCTGAAGGTGTGTAGGGGTCGATTTCCCATACCTGAGTTAATCTATGGTTCAATTGATTGGGGTTCATCCTTGAACTGCGGTTTTATTTGGAAAAGCAATTTTCATTGTCAGTTGACGTTCTACAGCTTTCGAGAAATTCCAATAGATGGTGTAAAGAAAAAAACTATCGCCTTTGTGTATAACCTTTTTATGCTGTTTCTGAATAAAGTTAAATTTAAGTAAAAATGTATACCATTTTTATTCAGCTGCAATGCGAAAGCAAAACAATCTTACTTTTCAATTAGAATACGGAGTGCAGTCCAGTCCCTTTAATCGCGATTTTCGGCACTTATTGGAGCCTCATCGGAAAGAACGTAGGCACTGTTCTCCATATTTTAACTGATTCGCATCGAGAGCTCTTCCCACCCATTGCAACCGAAGTGATGATAGTAGGTGGCTAGCGCCATCTGGCATTGAAAGACGAAGTAGTTTTCAATCCTAATAGTAAATTAATAATATTGAAAAATATTAAAAACATTACTAAAAGATTTTTAAATTGAAAACTTATTGGTACACTTTCCCGGTAACACCTCCAAGACTTCTACAATTTGCAAGTCAAATGGATGCTGCAGTGAAGACGAGAGGGAAGGAATTCTACACTATGCAATTCACATCCCCCGTCTGCAGCTGGTAAAGTTCCAACGGAAAAATGCACCTAGTTACTCTACGGAGTAATACGACAATAAAATAAAAATGTATACCATTTTTATTCAGTTGCAATGCGAAGGCAAAACAATCTTACTTTTCAATTAGAATACGGAGTGCAGTCCAGTCCTTTTAATCGCGATTTTCGGCTCTCATTGGAGCCTCAGCGGAAAGAACGTAGGCACTGTTCTCCATATTTTAACTGATTCGCATCGAGAGCTCTTCCCACCCATTGCAACCGAAGTGATGATAGTAGGTTGCTAGCGCCATCTGCCATTGAAAGACGAAGTAGTTTTCAATCCTAATAGTAAATTAATAATATTGAAAAATATTAAAAACATTACTAAAAGATTTTTAAATTGAAAACTTATTGGTACACTTTCCTGGTGACACCTCCAAGACTTCTACAATTTGCAAGTCAAATGGATGCTGCAGTGAAGACGAGAGGGACGGAATTCTACACTATGCAATTCACATCCCCCGTCTGCAGCTGGTATGGGGAGTGTGAATTGCATAGTGTAGAATTCCTTCCCTCTCGTCTTCACTGCAGCATCCATTTGACTTGCAAATTGTAGAAGTCATGGAGGTGTCACCAGGAAAGTGTACCAATAAGTTTTCAATTTAAAAATCTTTTAGTAATGTTAATATTTTTCAATATTATTAATTTACTATTAGGATTGAAAACTGCTTCGTCTTAAATTTAAGTATTTATAGTCAAACAGTCATTTTAATAATTATAAATAAATGTAATAAAAAACAAAAATAAAGTTATCGTTTATCGTTAGGCTTAATATAATATAATAGGTTATATTTATATGATGACAGCGTTTCATGTCAAGTTGCAATAATAGAGCGCATGCGTAATCATTGAAATCATCTGAACTTTGGTTCTGAACGCCCGAATTTCAGCGTTCAAGCTGAACGTAGTTTAAATTGCCATCGGTTGAACGTGAATTGAGAAAGACGATTTTGACTTAACACGGACGTTCACTAAAAGGTCAGGTTAAACATGTTACCATCAGCGAAGACGCCATGATGTTATTAGTGTACTTAGAACCGGCTCTTGGATTCAGCTTAAGTTATCTGCGATATATTAGAGGGAATTATTGTTGTATGTCGTAATACTCATCCGGAAGTTCGTTTCTGGCCAATTGTAGAAGATTGGCTGGAGGGAAGGGAACTTTATTTCTGGATTTCCTGGTGAGTATGTTGGCGTAATAGGAGCCAAAGGCTAAATCAAAATAATCTGAGGGAAGCGGTTTCAAAGAAAATAATAAACCAAGGCTCCGAAATACTACCAGAGATAACCACTAGTGAAATCCGTCAAGCACTGAGAAAAATGAAAAATGGAAAATCACCAGATAAAGATGGAGTCGTAATAGAGGCCATTAAAAGCGGAGGCCACATTCTTATAGGTAAAATAAAAAATTTCTTTACCTTATGCCTTCATCTTATACCTGAAAAATGGAAAAACTCAGTAACAATACTTTTGCATAAGAAGGGAGATAAGACAGACTTAGAACATTACAGACCCATTAGCCTGCTAAACCACTTATACAAACTCTTTACAAAAGTAGTGACATCAAGAGTAGAAAAGAAGCTAGATTTTTACCAGCCAAAAGAACAAGCTGGATTTCGATCAAACTTTGGAACAAACGACCATCTGCAGGCAGTAAGGTTACTAATTGAAAAGTCAATAGAATATAATAAGCCCCTTGTTCCAGCATTCGTGAATTTTCATAAAGCCTTTGACACGATAGAGCTGGATAGCATTTTAGAAGCTCTAAATGAATGCCGCATTGACTATCGTTACAGTACACTCATCTATAATATTTATAAAGAGGCAACAATGAGTGTTAAATTACATGATAAAACCAAACAAATAAGCATAGAACACTTTCGCCAAAACTATTCATAACTGTTCTGGAATATATGCCTTTAAGATGCTCAACTGGGACAATAAAGGAATAACAATAGACGGAGAAAAGTTAAAACATTTTCGTTTTGCAGATGACGTAGTCCTTATAACTGATGACCTAGGAGAAGTAAAATAAATGCTAAATGAGTTAGATGCTATCTGCTGGAAAATAGGCCTGAAAATGAACTTTTCTAAAACTAAATGTATGACTAATCTGATTCCTAACGGACAGCTGATTATACGTGAACAAGAAGTAGAACTAGTGGAAAAGTACATTTACTTGGGTCATAAAATTAGAATTGGCAGAGATAACCAAACATGCGAAATAAAAAGAAGATTAACTCTTGCTTGGGCAGCCTACGGAGCTCTGAGAGACATATTTAGGAGCAGTATACCGATCATCGGTTTAAAAATACAAGTGTTTGATCAATGTCTGCTGCCGGTAATGACATATGGAGCAGAGACACTGACTCTAACCAAGGCAACAGCGTCGAAAATGCGGGTTGCTCAAAGGCGTATGGAAAGATCCATGCTGGGTGTAACCCTACGGGATAAAATGAAGATCTCAGACAAAGAACCGGTATCGCAGATGTTATAGAACGTATCACCAGGCTCAAATGGAACTGGGCAGGACACGTCGCCAGGCTGAAAGATTCAAGATGGACACGAAAACTGATGGAGTGGAGACCAAGAGAAGATAAACGCAGTAGAGGAAGGCCGCCTACACTATGGACAGGTGATATCAGGCGGATTATTAAAAACTGGTAACAATCAGCACAAAACCGTGAAGTGTGGAAACAATTGGGGGAGACCTATGTCCAGCAGTGGACGTGAATTGATTGGATGATGATGATGATGTTGGCGTAGCTATTACAAGACATTTTGAGGTCATGTTTAGCTCTGATGTTGGAGCCATTTATCGTACGTCGTACATACTACGCAAATTCTCTCCTATGTTGGGGAGATTTTTGCGAGTGGATTTACTAATACCGATGGATACCACCAGTGCTTTCTGAGGCACTTTTTGAGTATTCTACGTTCAGTAGAAGCGATGGCGTTGTTATATTTGGTATTAAGTGACGCCTAGAGACACGCCCTGTAGTAGACAACTAGCCTTGTGTAGGTTTTGTAGGTGTATAGGAGAGTTCGGCTTGATGTGCCTACAAATTTTCCAGATAGCACTCCCAGGAAACCGTCTCTTTTCTTTACCTTTTTTAAGGTGTTTTCGATATCAGTTTTCCAGTTGAGAGTCCTGATAAAGTGAACTCCCATATAGACCACCGATGAACGAAATTATAGTTCTTCTCCCAGAAGAGTTAACATACCCTATTCGTTTTTGATGCTATTAGAATGTCTGAAGACAATCATTTGGGTTTTTGTTGGATTAAGGTAACTCTCCATTTGTTACACCACCTGACCATTTTGTTTAACTGGGTTTGGGCCCCTGTCAAATACAGAGGGTTATAGCTGCGTACCATATACAGTACCTGTAGTAAAAATGAATTATCATCGGCTTACAGTTAGTAGGATACTCTCGGTTCCATTAATGGAGTGGGTGACGTCACTGTTGCAGACTGTGCATAATATAGGAGCTAAAATTGAACATTGTGGGACTCCAGCTAGTGGAGTGAATGATGCATGTGGTTAGTTGTTTGGCGACTTTGACGCGTATTGTCTTTTCTATTGTTTCTTTTGCCACATGCTTATGGGCAGAAAAATACACGAGGCGACGTGCAGTTTTTTGACTCTATTGTATTCGAATTGTTACTTCCTTTACTAGGAAACTGTATATACTGAAAACGTACTAGAAACCAGATAAGCGTTATAATTTGCTGTTAATGTGATGGCTCAAAATGCATGGATATAAATGTGGGTGTGCGTGTTTGTTACGTTTATTTTGAAAAAGCATTTGACAAAGTAAGACATGAAAAATTAGTCCAAATTCTAAAGACACACAACATAGACAAACAGGACTTGTTCATTAATAAATTGTTATTATACACAATATATGATGTCTGCTGATGACACTATATATTTTTAAAACGAAAGTTCTTACTCTATTTTAAGGCCTTAAACGAGTATTTGTTTTTAATTAAATGTTAAATTAAGGATTGACGGTAAATTTCACATTTTTTATTTTCTATGGTAATTTCAATTTTTCAAATATATATTTTATATCTTCTTTTTGTTTTAGGTAAGTTCTTTAAACTGATGTAAATACGTAAATGGAACTTGCTGGTAAGTAATTTTATATGCTGTTATATTACTTTAAGAATAATAATAAACCTTATAGTCCAGGCGCATCTGTTTTGAGATGGACGATGAGAGGTGACTCATATTTTTTTTGCAGAAATTGCTTAAATTTAACTCATATAATAATAATTGAGTTATCCTTCCACTCAAAAAGGTCCGGAACATTGTTTAAATAATCAAAATGTCAAAAAATGAAGGAAAAATTCGATTTTTTTCTTCGTTTTTTGATTATAACTTTAAAAGTATTCACTTTCGAGAAAAGTTACACTGACATAAAAGTTGCGTAATTAAATTTCCTACAAATATACAATTAAATATATGATTGGCTAAAAATTTTAAAAATTGTCACCCTGGTTGCAAAATAGCAATAATTGCGAAAAAACCATAAAAAAAACAAGTAACAAATTTAACTCATATAATAATAATTGAGTTATCCTTCCACTCAAAAAGGTCCGGAACATTGTTTAAATAATCAAAATGTCAAAAAATGAAGGAAAAATTCGATTTTTTTCTTCGTTTTTTGATTATAACTTTAAAAGTATTCACTTTCGAGAAAAGTTACACTGACATAAAAGTTGCGTAATTAAATTTCCTACAATATAGGATTGGCTAAAAATTTTAAAAATTGTCACCCTGGTTGCAAAATAGCAATAATTGCGAAAAACCATAAAAAAAAACAAGTATTCGCATTTTACGTTTTTCAACAATTTATGCTATACTTAAGACCTTCATATTTTACCCAAAAAAACTTTATCTACTCTATGTCATATTATGTATAAGTTTTTAGTTTGTGAAAACTGTTATTATAGATAGCAGTGCGTGAAGGGTTTAAAGTGTGCGTGAAGTAACAATGTATTTTAAATGGGATTTACTTCTTCGCACACTTTCAATGGGTTTTTTGGCACACTTTCATATAATCAAATATCCTTAATTTTCGAGTTGTCATGGTGATGACAATATGAGCAATGACTTACAACAAAATTTTTGACAGTTTTGTGGTTTGAAAGTAGTTAGGATTTTTAAATGTCAAAGTTCTAAAAATTGTAGAATAGAAATGAATTCTAGTGACGAAGAGCTACAGTTTTTTTATTTGTTTATCGTAGATAAAATATTGTACGAAACTGTGCGTGAAGTACTTTTTGCGAACTTTCGCGATGTACTCACGGTTTTTAGAGCACTCGCTCCGTTGTCGCTCGTGCTCGAAAAACCGCGGGCGTTCGCAAAAAGCATACTTCACGAACTGTTTCATAAATAACTATTATGATATAATAAAATAATACTGTAAGTTTCGTTAAGATCGGTTGAACAAATTTTGCAAAATAAATTTTGCAATCCAGCTTTAGCAAAAAAAATTCATTTTTCAAAATGTTTCAGGACTAAAAATAAAGTAGATATCAAGTTCAATTTTTGTTACATATAGAAGAATACTGTACCTTTCATTTTCAATTTACAAAATTAAAATCGGTTAATTACCACGGCGTCAGGAATTTTTTTAAATAAACATTAATTTTTGGTGCTACACGCAGAACAGCGGTGTTCGATTCACACAAGTTGATTTCCACCAAAATTTCTTCCAATCTTTATCTAATATATTATTTTCCTACTCTATATTTTGTTCTATTTTAATATTTCAATTCCACAAAAATCAAACTAATTTGATTATTGTTTGTGAAATATTGTTTAAACAATTGCATGTTTAAAAATAATAAGGTCATTGGAATGCTCAATCAGAGCAAACGTATCCGCTGTCATGCGCGTAGCACCAAAAATTAATGTTTATTAAAAAAAATGACGCCGTGGTAGTTAACCGATTTTAATTTTGCAAATTGCAAATAAAAGGTACAGTATTCTTCTATATGTTAAAAAAATGTAACTTGCTGTCTGCTTTATTTTCAGCCCTGCAACATTTAGAAAAAATGATTTTTTTTTTCGAAAGCTTGATTGCAAAATTTATTTTGCAAAACCTATTAAACCGATCTTAATGAAATTTACAGTATTGTTTTACTGTATCATAAAGTTTTTCTGGGTGAAATACGAAGGTCCTAAGTGTAGCATAAATGGTTGAAAAACATAAAATGCGAATACTTGTTTTTTTATGGTTTTTTCGCAATTATTGCTATTTTGCAGCAAGGGTAACCATTTTTAAAATTTTTAACTAATCCTACATTGTAGGAAATTTAATTACGCAACTTTTATGTCAGTGCAACTTTTCTCGAAAATGAATACTTTTAAAGTTATAATCAAAAACCGAAAAAAAAAAATCGAATTTTTCCTTCATTTTTTGACATTTTGATTATTTAAACAATGTTTTGGCCCTTTTGGAGGATAATTTACATATTATTATACGAGTTATTTTCAAGCAATTTCTGCAAAAAAATATGAGTGACCTCTCAACATCCAAATGTACTAATATTTTTACAGATGCGGCCTGGTCTATTATTGGTTACTGGAACCAAAAGCACAGATTGTAATACATAACGAACCCTGTTCAGAACTTAAAATCAGCAGAGGTATTAGGCAGCAGGAGCTTTGACGTCCTCTCTGACGTCATCTTCAGAGTTTCCGGCATCTCAGTCTCCTGAGTTTCCAGACACTACACTCTATAATACTCACTACAATACAATATTGTAGTGCCAAGGGCCTTAGTTGTCGAGGAATTTAAGCTAAATAAAAAAATATTATCTAATGACACATTTGTAAATAAACTGTTTATGTTATTTAAAAATTTATCTTACTAAAATGTTATTTAAATTAAATTAAATATTCGATCATTTAGGTAGGTAATTAAAAAATTTTCTGCATTATTTCTAAAAGATTATTCCAAAAAAGAAAACTGTTAGACAGATCAAATATAAAAAATCACACACATTTTTGTTAAAAAATTGAAAAAATCTAACACATTCGTTCAAGAAAAGCATAGACTTCATCGAATAAACGGTTTTCGCCCCACGCTTCTCTTTAACGAATGTGTTAGATTTTTTAATTTTTTTAACGAATGTGTGAGATTTTTGTAAATTTAATCTGTCTAACAGTTTTTTTTTTCGAATATTCCTTCGAGTTTGAATTTTTTTCATCTTGTGCTTTTTAGTTGATTTTTGTATAATATTTTTAATTTTAGTCACTCGCAACTAAAGAAAAGCGTTTCTTAAAATTTTTTTTTCATATTTTTTTATTTTTTACTTTTTAGTCTTACACTTTTTAAACACTAAAATATATGTATAAAACATATGATGTACAAACATGAAAAGTAGTCGAAATCGGCAAAAAATTTGAAACTATTGTTTATTTATGAAGCATAACGTAATGGTAGGGGAGAAAAGTATGCTAAATGTGCAGTCACTCAAGCGTTATGGGGACCTATTGGGCTGTGAAGAGTAGATTCTAAAACCAAAAAAAGTTAAGTTCCATTTTAGTGGGGACGTTACATTTTTAATTTAATTTTTCATTTCCAACAATCGTTTTTGAAGTTATACTTCTTTACCGGCGATAGAGGGTGATTTTTTTATATGTTAAAACCTATCAGCCCGGCGCATGCGCATTATAACTTTGTTCTGATTGGATGTTCAAATGACATGTCAAAAATTATCCGATATGGCAGCTGTGGTTTGGAGGTAAAGGTAAAGGTAAACAAATGTATAATATATTAGTTTTATTGTTGTGAGGACAGAAACAAAAAAGTTTATAATATTGTAGTGACTCTTAAATAGTTTTTAAAAGCAACAGGTACGTAATAATTGTTAATGTATCATGGGTATAAACCTACCTATTTGATCTGCCAAAATACATAGTATGTAATACTTTTATTTATATAATTTGATTACCATCAAAATTTCTATCAATATTCACCTAATATATTGTTTTTTTACTCTATGTTTTGTTGTATTTTTTCAATTCTAAATCATTTCAATTCAAAATTAAAATAATTTGATCAATTTTCAAAATATCAAAATATCACAAGTTTAATCCCTTTAGTTAGTCGATCTTCGTAAATAATGACACATAGTGTCTGTGGCTAAGCGGAGAAGGCGAATGAATTCCAATACCAACCGCTCTTATTAGCGCTGGTTCGAGTCCCAATAGAAACTTTCTTTTTTGTTTTTTTTAATACATTTTATGATTGTAAGTATATTTATTATATAATTGTATTTTCAGAAAATACGTATCTAGTTAAAAAAAATTTCGACAATTAATGTTCAGACATCATTTGTGGCTTGTTTAATGTGTTTGTGTGTGTTTTATTCTTTTATTATTTTAATTTTTGGCACTGTTCTAATAAAAATGTTTGAGAAGTAGTAAGTATAAATTAGTTTAATATTTAAACAAAATATAAATAAAAAGTATATTAATTTCGTTTAAATCATATAATAGAAGTATAACTTCTTACGTGCGTACAAAGTACACATACATTCTTTTTTTTTAGATTATAGCGCCATCTATCCATAATTCGAAAAAATGTATCGAATAAAAGTTACTTATTTTTACGTAAGGAATCCAAATCTGCAATAAAAAATGGGGGCTCTCATTTAAGATTTTAAGGTAACCCCTCACCCCACCTCCGTGGGGGGTCGTGTTTGGTGCCATTCGATAGATTTTTCAAAAATATTGAAATTGTGTATTTTTCAGTTTTTCGACGTGATGTTCATTTCGCAAAATATCGCGGGATTCGTATTTAAATTTTAAATTTACCCCTCTCCGTGTGAAGTCGTGTTTGGTATCATTCGATAGATTTTTGAAAAATATTGAGCACGTATTTTTTAGTTTTTCGATCTGTCATTCATTTTGCGAAATATTCGCTTTTTCTTGTGAAACTGTGGGACTCACCCATTTCCTTGGCCCGCTCAACTCGTATATTTTTGAAATATACACTGTTTTGCATGTACTTAACTTACCTTATCTTAATCTGACGAGTTTTTCTAAGAATAGATTTTTTCGCCCCCCCCCCCTTAACGAACTCCCCTGCATTAAGAGCCCATTTATGGTAGAGGTACATTATCAGGGTACAATGTTTCTCCCATGTAATAATCTCACCCGCTCGAGTAACTGCCAAAATCCCCGGTTAGACTCCCCTACCATAAACAATTAACGTAAAAAGTGAAATTATGTATAGTTCATATAATTAGCTACATTCTGTAAAAGTTTCAAGTTTCTTCATTGTAAAAAACAAGAGAATTTAAGCATTTTCCATTAAAATCGTTTTTTTTATTTAAACAATTAATAAACATAAAAAAATTATTGACTATTCGTGTATTGCTCCCGCAAATGCATATGTCTGCAAATTTTCATTCATTTGCAATGAAAAAAAAGCTGTCAAATTAACGTCTAAAGATTTGACCCAAACGATTGAACTAAAGAAAAGCGTTTAAAAATGTGTCAATATTATTTGAAAATGGTTGTATATTTTTAATAAAAATGTTTATTATACAAATATAATTTATTTATACAATAAATGAATAAATAGAATGTGTTTGTTTTGATGCTTGGTTTTTTTAGACGGAAAGAAGAATAAGAAGAACTATGACACGCCATGGTCTCTTTTTGGCACGACGCCATGTCTATTTTCTGATTACACCCTGTATATCACACATGATATACGTCTGCTGTCAATTGAAAATGGTGCCGGTCTTAGCTAAGTTCATGCTTTGACTAAGCTTGGCCGGTGATGCAGATCCAACGCTTACCGACATTGGCGCCAGTGACGTCTGAGTTGGACTTTGACCGTCTGGCCCAAGCGACCCATACTCTGCTATAATGAATTTTATAAATAAAATTTTGATCCACCAATGGGCTCTGCTTTATGTCCATTCTTGGCACATATATTTATGGATGATTTCAAAACATTTATTATTCCTAAACGAAATTGAACATCCACACTATGGTGGCAGATAATGTAGATGATGTGTTCTCAATATAGTCTCATGAATCAGAGTTGTTGGATACATTTCTAAATAATATAAATGACACAGAAGAGGCACTAATATTTACCATGGAACACACTACCTTTCACTATGTTTTAATCTAAAAGAAGAAAACTGGATATGAGACTCGAGTGTATAAAAAACCAACACACACCAACAGATATCTAAATATTACAAGTCAAATCACAACATCAATGTTAAAAAGGGAATCATTAAATCCTTATACGCTAGAGCGAAAATTACTTGTTCTAACGAAAATTCGTTCTTAGAAGCAAACCTCTTGATAACATATTATATTAAGTAATGATTTGTCTTTTATAGGTAAATAAGAAATTTTCAAGAATAGACCAAATGGAACAGAACCGTCTAGAACGGGTTTCTATAACATTCACAATAATAATACGAGGAAAATAACAATACCATACATAAAAGAATTATCAGTAGTAATTGCACAAGAGTTCTAAAATTCTATATTAATTTTAGAGATCGAGTGCAATTTGTTGCGATTATTTCATGAATAAAACTGTTTAAAACCAAAATTTTATTGTATTCTTTTTTTCATGATCATCTTTCAGTGCGTCACAGTTTTTCGATTTCTTTCTAACGCATTAAATTGTATGTGGCAGAAAAAAGGCACGTCTGTGATTACAGACATTTAAAACATTTATTCTAGCTATTCTGGTTGTCGATAGATGGCGCCATAATAAAAAAAATATTTTTTTTTAATTAGATAATAATATTACAAATATATTCTGTATACTATATAAGACTATACAAATCAAAGAAAATACCATTTTTTAAATGCAAGAAACACATTTGATTTGTTTTTATTCCAAATTGAAAATAAAATGTGACAACTGTCAGATTTAACTAAAATGTCATGTTAAAATAAATGTCATAAATGTGTATTATCACGGACTTACCCTTTTTCCTATCATTTGTTAAGCACCGAAAAATGCTCATGAAAAGGACTATAATTTATTTATGTAAGTACAAATTAATACTGTTAAACACACAGTTGATATAAAATATTTTACGGTTGAAAGTCATCACTTTTATAACTTTTAAAACACTAATTGTCATTAATGTCACTGAATGTATTTTTTCGTAGCAACGAAGGGCATCTGACGTAATATACTTGACGACGGGTTATTATCAAAAATTATCACCTTAATTTGCATTTCTGTAGCTTTCTATTGGTCGGAATCTCCCATGAATGAAATAATCGAAAAAATTCAAAACGATACGAAATAATTTTAACATTTGAACAACATTCAAAACAACAAATACATTGAGATCTATTTTATCTAAGAATAAACCTAACAATGAACAAGAAAGAACAAAGAATTGTATTTATAAAATATATTGTGAATGCGAACATTTTTATTTATGTGTAATTTCAAGACTATCAAACATTTGAATAAGTGAACATCATTAATCTTATATTAGAGAATTTTATAGACCGCAAATGTGTAAATACTCATGCGAAAATGAACATAGAATTCAGAGGAAAGATTCAACTATAGTTCTGAAAGAAACAGATGGTAAAATAAATCAAAGACGTATTTCAAATTTTCCTTCTGCTTTTTTGTCTTGCACTCAACACTACTATGCTGATGATACACAACTTTATATGTCATTTAATTTAGACGAGTGTGAACAAGCAGTTCATGCAATAAATTATGATTTATTAAATATGCAGATTTTTTCTCAAAATCATTGCCTAAAACTGAATGCGTCCAAAACTCAGGCTATTGTTTTTGGTAGATCCTCTCATCGAAAAATATTTTTAGAAACTTACTCAAATAAACTGCTTTTAGAAAATGGTAACTTAATTTTTAGCAAAAAGGTAAAAAACCTGGGGGTTTGGTTGGATGAAGACTTAAGATTTACACACCATGTTAGTCTTTGTTTACAAAGAGCATACGGGGTACTTAAGCTTCTATACCAAAGTCGTAATATATTAAACAGTGCTACCAAATCCTTGTTGTGTGAATCTTTAATTTTATCAAAATTAAATTATTGCGATGTGCTTTATAACTCATGCCTTACTGAGACTGATTCTAGGAGAATACAGAAATTACAAAACTCCTGTTTGCGATTAATTTTTGGAATTAGAAAGTATCAAAGTATTAGCCATACTTTTACTTTAAATAAGTGGTTAAACATGAAAGACCGCAGAAAACTTCATGCTTTATGTTTCTACCATAAGATTCTTCGGGAAGGGGTACCTCCTTACCTATACAATAGAATAACTTATAGAACTGATGTCCATAACCTCAATCTAAGACATAGGAACACTCTCTCTTTACCACGTCACGTAACGCATTTTTTCAAACGCTCATTTTCTTTTTCAATTGCGAGTCATTTGAATAATTTTGATTATGATATTCGTACATTATCCGGACATAGTTTTAAGGAAAAAATGTTTAAATATTTGTTATCTGAGCAGTAATGCCAAGCCTACGATTTTTAGAGTACCTAATTTGCATACTATTTAGTAGTATCAGTATATGTAAGTATATTTATATACAAAATATAGTTTTTCGCCCTTCTATTAGGAAATGGGGGTTAGGTGGAAGAGCAGCTGTACATTGCTGTCCTTCAATGATGTACAAGCTGAACCTCGCCCTACAGACCAATTAATATTTTTGTTTTGTTGTATAATTTTTGGAATACTAATAAAGACATTTATTATTATTATTATTATTATTATTTTAAAAGAGTAAATCGGTAGAAAAAACATATCACTATTAGAAGTCAATAACATACCGAAGATACATCGTTTACGTTTTAAAATAACATGCGTATACATATGTATACAAAGCATACCAAAACAGTTTGGTGTTAATATTGAGAGTAAACTTAATATAAGATCAAATACTTACCATTTGGGATAGTATCAAGAGTTTGTTACTGGTTTTTTCCTCATCTTATGATCTACTTACTATAGGATCACTAACAAGAGAGTTTTACTGTCATCATTGCCTGTGGTTGTATTTTTAAAGATAAATTACATGCTATGATTTTTCTGACAGATATTCGTAAGTTAAAGTTGATTCATGTAGTCGAATGATTACATATATCTATTTTCCAACAAAGTCGTTCCCGGAGCGCAACTCATGAGTTAGTTACATTTTTTAATAGAAGAATTTTTGATCAAGCAACAAAAACAAACTTTGTTTAATTTATTAATGTTTTGTATTTTGGAAACGATTTACGAAGTGGAAACGTGAAATAAACTTAATTTTAAAGGAAAATAGTGACTCATTCCCAACAAAAATAGTAAATTGCATTAAGATGCCACAAGAAAATAGCTCCAGAACAATATCTTACCGCTCAATTAAAAGTACAGACTCAATGCAGTTTATGCCTTCGAGCTAATCGACTTACTACTTATATAAATTGTTTTGAAACTTCGTCATGCAGTTTTGTTAGAATTTTCATAATTTCTCTTTGTATAAACTGTTAGAGCTTTATTTTAAAACCAGTTAAGAAAGTAAATTCCCACGAGAAAGATCCACCATATTGCATCTAAAGCTTTTCGAAATGTCGCTAAAACTGTTCTAAGAGTTTCACGAGCTAGGAACGTTGCTCCAAGAAGACATTGGTGAAAATCTTTATCGACACTAACTACTCGAGAGGGAAAGAGATTTCTTTTTGAAAGATGTAAAACAACTAAAAAAATTTCCTTCGTAGTATGAAATTAGTTCGCGTTTTCGTAAGATATATTAGACACTAAATGAGTGAATGAGAAACAAAAAGTGAGTGAAGAACTTTGTCGCGTATGTAGCGTAGAACGTTGTAGCTTCGGATACGACAACGTTGCTACAAGCCTAAGAAAATCTAGTTAATCTGAACATAATACGTATGTTCAGACATACGTACGTACCCAGGTTAAAAAAGCCTGATAAATAAGTAACTCGGTTGTATAAAGAAATCAGAGAATTATTTCTCAAGTAGTTCATGTTTTTGCTTATGGTTATCCATTCTCTAACTCCCATCTTCTGAAGGTCCGCAATTCTCTGGTTCTTCAATCTTGTTTTCTATCTTCTCTATTTCGATTTTCTTGATAGCAGCTTCTAGATTTGTGCTTTCTATATGTTCCACTCATCTGAGTTTTTGTGCTTTGATAAATCTATAGCGACACACGTCATTTATTATTTTTAGTTGCTAATTTTAAATATTAACTTTCTTTTCTAAACGAAAATAATATGGGCCATGGGTCATTTAAAATTCACATGTGTTTCGCTCCTAAAATACAAAACCAGATTGTATAAAATTAATGTTTTTTTTTTGGGAAACAAATTCCCAATTAAATAGTTACCTTATCAGACCTTAATAAATCACTTTTGAAATGCATTCGAATACGCTTCTAAGGGCCAGCCTCTTTATGTCAATAAATTAGTCTTTAACTTAAAACCACAGATGTGTGTTTTCAGTCAGTCGATCCACAACAACGAGTCGATACACAACCCTCGCTGGGCCAAACAATAACAACCCTCTTACGAGATATAAACGAAGCACGCTTGTTTACCCAAAAATAAATAAATATTACTGTTCGTTGTTTTTACACTTATTTTAATTTAAGTTAATTGATTCCGTTAACCACCAATGGAACAAATCTGACGATGTTTTCTCCTTTGAAAAGTTCTTTTACTTCGTAGTTCATCAGTTTTCTTAATTCATTATTACCTGATTTTAGTGGGCCTGCTATTCTCCGAATCATTTTTCCTTCTAGGTTCCTCAATCTCATCTTTCTGTGTCAAGCACACTTTAGCACCACATGTGATTAATGGTCTAATTATTGCTACTCTGTAAATTTTCAGTTTAGTATTCTAAATAAGCTTCTTATCTTTGAGAAAGT
Source organism: Diabrotica virgifera virgifera (assembly GCF_917563875.1). Lineage (NCBI taxonomy): Eukaryota > Metazoa > Arthropoda > Insecta > Coleoptera > Chrysomelidae > Diabrotica > Diabrotica virgifera. Next base: position 74,584,795 of record NC_065448.1, read on the forward strand.
TGTATTTCCAGTAGGTTTTGTTTCTTGTCAGGACTGTCTCATTGATACTATGCTATTATCGTTAGGTCCATTAACTGAGACAGCAAGATATTTAAAGGGTTCTAACTTTACAAACTTATACTCGCCAAAATTTAACTTAAGTACATTAACTGTACTTTTTCTTGAGCATATATAACATGTAGTCTATATCCCTAACTTATACGAGGCGTTATACAAAAATTATGCTCATTTTCATAGTTAATTTTTTCGTGAACAGATTTTTGCTTTATTATTTTAGATATTTCTTTAGTATTTACACAGTTGTGCAAATGTTTACTCAAACTTCTTTTTTGTCCTTAGACCAGGTGAAAAAAAAAAGAAATGTTTTTCTTATGTTAAGTTTGTGACATCCTGTAGGAAGGATGAAGTACAAGTCTAGGAGGTATACATCGGAATCGTATTGTATTATGTTTTGTAGACATTTTGTTTTTTGAATCTCCCTGATATCTTTAGAAACAAAGAAAATAGGTGGTTTGACTCTTTAACTGAAACATCTAAATTAACAATAAAAAATAATGAGTAAAATTTAATAAAAAGTTTTTGTCCTGGTAAAAGGTATATTAGTTTAAAAAGCCGCTATAGAGCTTCAAACATAGAAACAAAACGTTTTCGCTCTGTAACAAGAACATCATCAGTGTTACAAGGACATGGTGAGCCATCCAAAAATACAAAGGTTAAAACCTTTAAAAATAGACTAAAATATTATATAAATGTAAACATCGTAAAATTAGATATAATTATCATACATCGTAAATTAAATATGGATAGAATTCCTGTGGATGTGGCTTTAGGGCAACATAGGTTACTAGGTAATAAAAAATAATGGTTATCAAAACTCTAAAGACATAAAGACACATATAACGTAAACAGTTTTTATCAACACCTATAATAAGAGTTATTAATTGTCAACCAGGTAAGCGGTATGCACAGGCAACACAAGAGAGACGAAATTGGCCCCCCTTAGATCAAAAATCGACCCGTTTCTTCATTTCCTTAAAATCCAATAAATACTGCCAAATATCGAGGTGGACTGTTTTCTTTGGCCCACACTGTATGAACTACCTCTTATAAAGAGCCATACCTACTTTGAGCCCTGAATTTTTACCCGTGCGTCATCATTTAAAACATACGAAATAAGTCGATGATAAGTCGGAAATTGACATTTACGTCACTTGCTGTTGCGTTTAGTAAATTTCAATTTTCGACTTATCATCGACTTATTTCATATGCTTTAAATGATGGCGCACGGGTAAAGATTCAGGGACTCAACTGTATTTCCTTTTGCAGACCATAAAAATCATATTCAATTTCTTTCCAAAAACGTTTCCATCTAAGTATTATTAGTTACTATGTACTACTAGTACGTTATTCTTCTTACAAGTGCATATGTTTCGTTTTCCTCTATTATAGTTCCTCTTTATTTCATTTCATCTTTATATGGATAACCAGATCCTACTGCATTCTAACAGCTTGATGTTGACTTGGGAAATATATTAGAAATATTAGTAAGTATTCTCCCAAAGATATGTATATGTCAACTGTCGCCTTCTAATGCGTTAAAGAATAAAATTGTATGGACAAATAGTTCAAAAATATATTCTCGTTTAGAAACGGTTCTGCCTTTATATGCCGTGCATTATACTTTAATACATACAAGGTATGTTGTTTCTTTGATATGGTATATGATTTAGTTATGTAGCCGGATATTTGAGATTGTCGCAGAAGATAAGGATAAAAAGCAATTGTTAATACTCCCACTTAATCATCTGTGGCGATAAAATATTAAAATTATATCCTGCATATCATTAGTATCTACAGGTAGGGTTTTAGTTATTAATGATATCGAACTGATAGTATCTTTACTTAATTATATTTGAAAAATAGTCGACTGTATGCTCACCCTCGTTAGGTAAATTATTCCCATCCGTTTTTTGCGAATAATATACAAACCAGAATTAATAACAAACTAACACAGCCGATACCAGTGGAAAGAGGCATACGTCAAGTAGACTCGTTGAGGCCGCTGCTGTTTAACCTCATCATGGATGAAATTATTTATAAAGTCAAAAACGTGAGTAAAGGGTCCAGAATGGGTGAAGAAATTATCAGTAGTAATTGCACAAGACAATAGATCATGGGAAACACACTTCGCAGAGCTATATAGATGCAAAGAAAGCCCGGAAGAGGAGGTAGGCGCAATGGAAGACATTAGAGATAATGAAATAGGGATTCCAACATATGATGAATATTTAGCTGTCATTCAAAAAATGAAACAGAAAAGAACACCAGGCCCAGATGAAATTCCCAATGAGCTAATTAAAAACGGAGGGGAAAAGTTATTAACAAGCATATATAACCTAATAGTTAGAATATGGGAAGCAGAAGAAATGCCCGAGGATTGGAAAGAAGGCAGAATTATACCAATATTTAAGAAAGGAGAAGTAACAAACTGTAACAATTATAGAGCAATATCTCTACTGAGTACAACATATAAAATTCTAAAAGCCCTCATCAAACAAAAACTCAATCAATTCACAGAGAAAAAAATTGGGGACTACCAGCAAGGATTCAGAGAAGGCAGATCCACTACAGATGCGATCCACATAGTTACACAAACAATCGAAAAATGCCACGAATACAACATAGAACTCCACATCCTCTTCGTAGACTTCAGACAAGCCTTTGACTGTATTGGAAGAAATAAATTATTTATTGAAATGAAAAATCAAGATATACCAGCAAAATTAATCAGATTAGCAAAAATGACCATGGATGGAGCTCGAGCTAAAGTAACAACAGAAGAAGGTAGCACAAAATCAATTGCAATAGAAACAGGAGTGCGACAAGGCGACTCCCTGTCAACCACATTATTCAACATAGCACTAGAAGGAACAGTCAAGGCCAGCAAAATTAAAGGAACTATAGCCCACTCCTCAACACAGATAGTTGCATATGCAGATGATTTAGTTCTTATGGGAAGAGACAAGAAAATATTAAAAGAAGCAGTAACAATCCTGGCAAAAGAAGCACGGAAAAGAGGTCTAGAAATTAACGAAGGAAAAACAAAATATCTACTCTGCTCTAGAAGAGAAGATAACAGGATAAGAGAAATCAAAATAGAAAACTACACTTTTGAAAGAGTCCAACAATTTAAATATTTGGGAGTAATAGTGAATGGCCAAAACAAGAGAAGTGAAGAAGTAACGGAACGAATACTAGCAGGCAACAGAACATACTGGAGATATCAGAGGCTTCTGAAGGACAAGAACTTATCTAGAAATACAAAACTGAAAATATACAGAGTTGCAATCAGACCAGTAGTTACGTACGCAGCTGAGACAATGTGCCTCACGGAAAAAGATGAAGAAAAATTGAGAATATTCGAAAGGAAAATCCTCAGACGCAGTATGGGCCCGATAAGAATGGACAACGGAAAAATGAGAAGAAGAATGAACCATGAACTAAGAGACATAATGAAGGGAGAAGATATAGTTAGATTTATTAAAGCACAGAGGCTGAGATGGCTGGGACACATAGAGAGAAGTAAAAACGACCTACTGATTAAGAAGATCACCAGATGGAAACCAGCAACTGAAAGACCAAGGGGAAGACCCAAAGAGAGATGGGAGGACCAGGTGATGAGAGATATCAAAATTCTGGAAGTGAGAAAATGGAGGGAACTATGCACATATCGAAATGAGTGGAAGAAATTGTAACGAAAGCCAAGTCATACAATAAACTTCGACAACATACAAGTGGAATGCGGAGTGATTCACCGCAATAAGCGAATCTGAGAGCTCTAAGTAAGAGCGGCAAACATTCCACCCGGAATGAAAAGCCCTGATGATGATGAATTGCACAAGGGCTCTAAAATTATCGATTTTTTCCCGAGTGACACTTTGACAATTTTTAATTTCACGGCCCGAAGGGGAGTGAAATTATGTCAAAGTGTCACGAGGGCAAAAATTCGATAATAATTTTAGAGATCGAGTGCAATTTGTTGCGATTATTTCATGAATAAAACTGTTCAAAACCAAAATTTTATTGCAATTTATTTACGTAAGTACAAATTAGTACAATTAAACACACAGTTGTTATAAATATTTGACGGTTGAAAGTCATCACTTTTATAACTTTTAAAACATTAATTGTCATTAATGTCACTGATTGTATTTCTTTCTAGCAACGAAGGGCATCTGATGTAATATACTTGACGACGGGATATTATCAAAAATTATTACCTTAATTTTCATTTCTCTACCTTTCTATTGGTCAGAATCTCCTATGAATGAAATAATCAGTAGTAATTGCACAAGAGCTCTAAAATTATAGAATTTTTCCCGAATGACAGTTTGACAGTTTTAATTTCACGACCCGAAGGGGAGTGAAAATATGTCAAAGTGTCACGAGGACAAAAATTCGATAATAATTTTAGAGATCGAGTGCAATTTGTTGCGATTATTTCATGAATAAAGTTTCAAAACCAAAATGTTATTGTAATTTATTTATGTAAGTACATATTAGTACAATTAAACACGCAGTTGTTATAAATATTTGACGGTTGAAAGTCATCACTTTTATAACTTTTAAAACCTTTAATTGTCATTAATGTCACTGAATGTATTTCTTTCTAGCAACGAAGGGCATCTGATGTAATATACTTGACGACGGGATATTATCAAAACTTATCACCTTAATTTTCATTTCTGTACCTTTCTATTGGTCAGAATCTCCTATGAATGAAATAATCAGTAGTAATTGCACAAGAGCTCTAAAATTATAGAATTTTTCCCGAGTGACACTTTGACAGTTTTAATTTCACGACCCGAAGGGGAGTGAAAATATGTCAAAGTGTCACGAGGACAAAATTCGATAATAATTTTAGAGATCGAGTGCAATTGGTTGCGATTATTTCATGAATAAAGTTTCAAAACCAAAATTTTATTGTAATTTATTTATGTATGTACATATTAGTACAATTAAACATGCAGTTGTTATAAATATTTGACGGTTGAAAGTCATCACTTTTATAATCTTTAAAACATTATTATAGAGTAATTTTAAATAGTGTTAGATAGTAATTTTAGAGATCGAGTGCAATTTGCTGCGATTATTTCATGAATAAAACTGTTCAAAACCAAAATTTTATTGTAATTTATTTATGTAAGTACAAATTAGTGAAATTAAACACACAGTTGTTATAAATATTTGACGGTTGAAAGTCATCACTTTTATAATTTTTAAAACATTATTGTCATTAATGTCACTGTATGTATTTTTTCGTAGCAACGAAGGGCATCTGACGTAATATACTTGACGACGGGATATTATCAAAAATTATCGGGTATAATATCACAAAAGAGTGAGAATAAATTGAAAATAATACGACAGTTTTTCGAAAATTTGTTGTCTGGCAATAGACAACTATTGCCCAATGACAACAAAGAGTAAAAATGAAGCATTATTTTCTTATTTATTCTTACTGTCGTGTGATATTCGTAAGATTATTTTTTAATACGTATATTATGGATATTTTCTTAAATGTGACAGTTGTCAAAACTAGGAAACTGGTTGCCATTAAACAGAAACAATCTACTTAAAAAAATTCTATCGGTAATTTTCTACAGTAGATAATTCTCAGTATAATTTTAATCTGATTGGACAGAATTAAACACGTGATCAAATATCTTACTATACGATTGGAAGTTGAAATCATTAAAAACTAATCAGTTAAATTTTTATTTCTGTAGCTTTCTATTGGTCACAATCTCCTGTGAATGAAATAATCTCTATAGTATGCTATGCAGATGATGCCATAATTATTGCACAGAGTGAAGATGACCTTCAGAGGCTTTTATATCAATTTAATATAACAGCAAGAAAGTCCAACAAGTAAACAAAGCCAACAGAATAGTAGGATGTCTTAAACACACTATCTGGCGCAACACACATCTACGGACAGAAACAAAGGCCAAGATCTATAGGAGAGTACTTAGGCCAATAATGACTTACACTGCAGAAACAAGACGGAAACGTTGAAATGAAAATAGTAAAAGATATCACAGGAAAATCATTATTATAGCTTCGGGATATTCGATAAAAATATCGATATTGTATTGATATCGTATCGAAAATCAATACGATACCGATACAATACATACCTTAGCAATATTAATGTCGATACAATACTCATTATCTGAACTCAATACAATACTCTTGTATTACGCTTGCCTGAATATTATTGAGGATATCGATATCGAGAAAGACAAAGATTTATAAGACGCACAAGCGCGTATGCTCTCCATTAGTACGAGAGATAAGGACGATGAACCCCATAAGTCAATTAATTTCGATATTTTATTTTTAAAATCGTCAGACAATATCGCTGTTTTTAAAACTGAAATTGAAAACTACTTGCAATTTCCAAGACCTGTACCAAACACAAATATTTTATTATGGTGGAAATCATCAATGTAGTAGTGTTTTCCACATTGTATCTCGGTTGGCTAGGGATATTTTGTGTGTCCAAGCGACGTCCGTACCAGTCGAGCGGCTTTCTTCTGAAGCAGCGCTGATACTAACGAATAAAAGATGCTCTATAAAAGATAAAAGTATCCAAGAACTCATTTGCGTGAACAGATGGATGAAGAGCTCCTTAGAGGCTAATATTTGTGAAGTTACAATGTAATTTATTCTATTTTTTTTTATATTTTAAAAGATTTTTTCTTCTTCTTCTTCATGTGCCGTGCTCGATTATCGAACGTTGGCTATCAAATTGGCTATAGCAATTTTGTTAACGGCAGCTCGGAAAAGGGATGCAGAGGATCTGTTATACCATTCTCTCAGGTTTTTAAGCCATGACGTTCTTCTTCGACCTGGCCCTCTTCTTCCGTCTACCTTGCCTTGTATTATTAAATGGAGTATATTATATCTCTCTGGGTGTCGCATAACATGGCCAAAATATTCAAGTTTTCGATTTTTAACTGTTCTGACGACTTTTCCCATCCGGTGCAAAACAACTTCGTTACGAACTCTATCCACCCAACTTATTCGTAGGATTCTTCGGTATACCCAAATTTCAAAGGCTTCCAATTTCTTGAGAAGAGTATCTGTTAAAGTCCAACCTTCGACACCGTACAAAAGAGTAGAGAACACATAACATCTCACTAATCTAATTTTAAGATTCAAAGTAATGTTGGTTCCACATAAAAGTTTCTTTATCTTAAAGAATGCAGCTCTGGCCTTCTCTATACGTATTCTAATTTCTTTGCTCATGTCCCAGTTCTCATTTAGATTACAACCAAGGTAGGTGATACTATTAGTTCTCTCTAATTGTTCACCATAAGCTGTTACTACTTCCGGTTGTATTGGCGTCTTACTGACAACCATCACCTTGGTCTTTGCGGTGTTTAGCTTGAGTCCATATTCATCACACGTTGTGGTAATCCTATTAATCAGATGTTGAAGTTCTTCATAATTGCTCGTAATTAACACCGTGTCATCCGCATATCTCAAATTATTAATATTGACGCCATTCATTTTGATACCACATTGAACATTATCCACTGCTTTATTGAAAACAAACTCAGAATAGATGTTAAATATTAGTGGGGACAAAATGCAGCCCTGCCTTACTCCTCTTCGTATTTGAAGTTCTTCAGACGTGTCCCAGCCAATCCTGATGTTTGCACGTTGATGCCAGTAAAGATTTTTGATAATGCGTAGGTCTTTATCATCAATACCCACTTTCTGAAGAATAGCAATCATTTCCGTATGTTTTACCCGATCAAAGGCCTTCTCAAAGTCAATGAAACACATATAAACCGGATGTCCGACATCTCTGCATCTCTGTACCATAACCTGAATACTAAACAGTGCTTCTCTGGTCCCAAGGTTATTGCGGAATCCAAACTGTGTATCACCAAGCTGTTCTTCTATTTTTTGGTACATCCTAGAGTGCAAAATTCGTAGAAATATCTAATGGTTCGGTAGTCACTACATCTTTTCGCGTTTGCTTTTTTAGGTATCGTCACAAATGTCGACAGCAGCCAATCCGTTGGTATATAGCCAGTTTGATAAACTTTATTAAAAAGATGAAGGAGAGATCTTTTACCTGAATTTTCGAAGAGCTTTATTATTTCATTCGGTATTTCGTCTAGTCCCGTCGCTTTTCTGGTCTTTGCTAATCTTATTGCTTGTTCAATTTCGTCCATAGTTATGTCAGGTCCTGTAACTACTTCGTTAATTTCAAGCTCGGGCCTTTCATCATTAAACAGTTCCTCAATGTATTCTTTTCATCTGTCTATTTTATCCAAATCAGTGATAATCAGTTTTCCGTCTCTATCAACGATGTTATTTGCATGTTTTTTGTTCTGACCGGTGAGTTCTTTTATTTTTTTATACATATTAAATGAATCATATTTTCTCTGCAACTCTTCAATTTCTAAACATTTTTTTTTCAAAGTATGTTTTTTTGCCGCTCGTATTTTAGTCCTTATCTCTTTATTAATGCGTTTATACATTTCGATGTTTTGATTCTTAAATTTGCGTCTTTTTTCCATCAAATTCAAAATCTCATCGTTCATCCACTGTTGCTTCTTTTGATTTTTCTCTTTGAAGTTTGGAGTTGAGTTGCTTATAATCGTTTTGATTTAGTTCCAATGATCCTCGATGGATTCTTGTTGTTCGCTATTCTCAAAATTGCTCTCTAAATTGTTTGAAATCCCCTGACTGTTGTTTCTAATAAAATCGGTATCCAGTTTGTTAGAGGATCGTTGTTGTTTTATCCGTTTAAGTTTTAATTTTATTTCGGCTAACAATAGATTGTGATCAGATGGCACATCGGCGCCAGGATAGGTTTTTACAGACTTTACTGCATTTCTGTAACGCTCACTGATGGTTATGTAGTCAATTTGGTTTCTTACGATATTATTGGGGGTATCTGCTGGAGATTTCCACGTATATAATCTCCTTTTAGGTAATATGAAAAAGGTATTCATTATACATAGATTATGTTCTTTGCAAAAATCTGCGAAATAGTCTCCCCTTTCATTTCTATCGCCCAGTCCATAACAGCCAATAATATTACTTTGTCTGCCTTTTCCTATCTTAGCATTAAGGTCACCCATCAGAATGGTGAGATCTCTAGTCTTGAGTTGGTCGGTAACACTTTTTACATCGGCGTAGAACTTGTCAAGTTCTTCCAGTTCACTTTCCGCTGTCGGTGCATACACTCGTATTAAATTTATGTTTCTGGGTTTCGCGTTCAACTGAATCATTATGACTCGTTCAGATACCTGGCATACCGCCCTAACAAATTTGCTAACCTCGTTTGAGACTATGAATCCAACACCATGACGATGGTAATTACTCTCTTCTCCTGCATAATATACTTCATGATCATCCACATGGCATTGGCCAGATCCGGGCCATCGCATTTCACTGATACCCAGAATTGGTATTTGCAGCCTTTTCATCTCATTCATTTATTAAAAAAGGATTTTTTAATAAAGATAAATGAATAAATAATATTTTTTTTATATTATTTTAAACCTTTTTATTTAGATATTTTATCGAGTATTGTATCGATATGGTATTGAAAATTAATACGAACACGATATTTATATAAGAAAGTATTGCCGATATCGATACCCGATACAATACTTCATTGGCATAACCAATATAATACTCAATACTTAAAAAGTATCGATATTCTATCGTATCGTGAAGCTCTCATCATTATGGGATAGACAACGTAGCACAGACCTTAGGCAAAGCTGTAATATAGAGAATATAATTGACTGGACCCTGAAAAGAAAAAAAGAATGGTATAGCCATCTAAGCAGAATGGGAGAAGAAAGACTCGTAAAGATAGCACGAGATAGATCACCAAACGGCTGAAGGAGTATAGGAAGGCCAAGGAAGAGGTGGAGTGACAACCTGGATATCTGATGATGAGGCATCCGAAGATGGAACTGGCGCGAGCCTATTAAGGAAGCAGGAAGAAGAAGAAGAAAATCGAAAACTTACTCAAAAAGAGGTCCTTATAACAAATCCACAGGGTGAGAGGCTTTACCGCGGTCGGAAAATTGTTTAAAACATTTTTTGTGCGTATTGAGGCGGATTTGGCCGCCAAAATACGCGCTTATCGCTCATTGTTAATAATTAAAATAATAACTTTTTAATAACATAATGACAAATATTTCTTCAGGATCTTGTAGGGAGGCTTTAAACTTTGATTTTGTCACTTCCTCACTTTCATGATTATAATTTTTAACCGAGTTATTAAGCCTTGAAATGGTTATTTTCGCGTTTTTAAATTTTACTCGACAACATACTCGGCAACTCGATAACTCGACAAAAATCAATAGGGACAAATCACAAGAGATCTTTTTTGCTCAGAATGACCCAAATGATCTAAAAAAAAATATTGTCCGAAACGAAAAAAATTTTTTTTTTAATTTGTTTAAAAAACATTGTTTAAACAATTTTACGACCGCGGTACCGCCTGGCACCCTATGGATTTGTTATAAAGACATCTTTTTGAGTAAGTTTGTGCAACAAACGAATAGGAATAATTTACCTAACGGGGCGAGCATACAGCCTGGACTAAAAAGAGAATTAAAAGGCAAGCTGGTAAAATTAACCAATATCAATCAACAAAAAAACATAAATGTTTATAAATAAAAGAGTAGAATAAAAACTTCTTTTTGTGGAAGGTGTATTTATGTAGAAATATCAAAAACCATTAATCACAATTCATGAAAGCGTTTTTGGCTCTATCGGACTATTATTAATGTGTCCTAAAAGCAAATAAGTTCACTTAAATTAATACGAGTGTTGTCAAATTTTGACTGTTAAAAAAAACTTGTGGTAATTACTTATAGTCCAGAGAAATAATCAAAAAGCAGTATTCTGTTTAGTACTTTAACCATGCTAGGTGTCTGACAAATTTTTTGAGTTTTGTCGACCTCGACCACCAAATTCTCTGTTTCCTGCAATGGGTAGGTGGACTTTTTAAATTATTATTAACAGTTTAAGATCAATAATCGACCATTTTAACACCTTTCGTCTACCAATAAAGCGTAAAGCATTTTGAACAGATTCGGGGGTAATTATTTGCTAAAAACACGTTTAAACCTTTAAAATGGCGAACCTACAACTTTGAGATTACATGGAAAGTTGGGCCTTATAGTCTAAGAGCTAGTGAACCCTCCGACTAAAGGTCGTCCTGTAAGGCTAAAAATTTTTCTTGTGATAATTCATAGCACACCAAGGCTAAAAACCATGACCTGGCAGGCCCCAGCGGTGCACGTGTATCTACCAGGTGAATCGAAAAGTGCAAATTTAGGGGGTAAAATAATCTTTCTCCTGTAAGGTTTAAATTTAAGTATGTGTTTGAGTAAGTCATTCAGAAGAAATGTGTACAATGACAGGCGATTCTAAAGAGCATAAGACCTTGCCAGGCGAGGGGAAAGATTAGGGGTTTTTCCTAAAATTATTCTTTTTCCATCGAACAATTTTTTTTAGGTTTTTTGAATCATTCCAAACAGAAAACGTCTTTAGTGATTTTTCTCTTAAGTTATTAGTTTTTGTTATATAAGCGATTGAAAATTTTGAAAATTGCGTAATCGGCCATTTTTAACCCTAAATCGGACATTTATCTAAAAATTTTAATGTTGCCAAGATACGCAGATATTCCCGAAGAGTTTTCTGCAATAAAATATCGAAAACCCCTTTGTTTTTTTAATTGCTAATCAAGCAGGTGCGACACTGTAGTATAAGTGAGGACGTTTGAGTTTGCATAAATTCATTATCTCGAGAATGGGCAAATTTCAAGAGAAATCCTCAGACAGGTCGATTTTTATTTTTAAATTAGGACTTTTTGGCATATATATAATACTAGTGACGTCATCCATCTGAGCGTGATGACGTAATCGATGATTTTTTTAAATAATAGTAGGGGTTGTGTGATAGCTCATTTGAAAGGTTATTTAATTCTGTATTCAGTAATATAAACATTAACATAATTATTTATACAGGGTATACAAAAAAATTTTTTCTTCTATTTGTCAAATTTAATCAAAGTTAATTTAATAAAAAAAAATATTTTGTACACCCTGTATAAAGAATTATGTTAATGTTTATATTAGTGAATAGAACATTCAATAACCTTTCAAATGAGCTATCACACAACCCCTACTCTCATTTAAAAAAATCATCGATTACGTCATCACGCTCAGATGGATGACGTCACTAGTAATATATATGCCAAAAAGTCCTAATTTAAAAATAAAAATCGATTTGTCTGAGGATTTCTCTTGAAATTTGCCCATTCTCGAGATAATGAATTTATGCAAACTCAAACGTCCTCACTTATACTACAGTGTCGCACCTGCTTGATTAGCAATTAAAAAAACAAAGGGGTTTTCGATCTTTTATTGCAGAAAACTCTTCGGGATTTCATCAATCAATGTTTAAAGAATATCTACGTATCTTGGCAACATTGAAATTTTTAGATAAATGTCCGATTTAGGGTTAAAAATAGCCGATTACGCAATTTTCAAAATTTTCAATCGCTTATATAACAAAAACTATTAACTTAAGAGAAAAATTACTAAAGACGTTTTCTGTTTGGAATGATTCAAAAAACCTTAAAAAAATATGTTCGATGCAAAAAGAATAATTTTAGGAAAAACCCCTAATCTTTCCCCTCGCCTGGCAAGGTCTTATGCTCTTCAGAATCGCCTGTCATTGTACACATTTCTTCTGAATGACTTTCTCAAACACATACTTAAATTTAAACCTTACAGGAGAAAGTTTATTTTACCCCCTAAATTTACACTTTTAGATTCACCTGGTAGATACACGTGCACTACTGAGGCCTGCCAGGTCATGGTTTTTAGCCTTGGTATGCTATGAATTATCACTAGAAAAATTTCTAGCCTTGCAGGACGACCGTTAGTCGGAGGGTTCACTAGCTCTTAGACTATTATAGCTTATAGTGCTAAAAATGTGGTTAAAATATCGGAGTGATTCATAAATTAGTTAACAGTTATTTAAAAGACACTGTTACCAAATTCCATGTAAATATCACGGGAAATAAGTGCAATTTCAAACATTGTTTATATTTTTTGCACCCGTATTTATTTCACCTACTTAGTGGACAACGCGCGCACTATATTAGAACGTCGCGTCTGCTTCAAATATTTGCCTAGTTCTATGTCTAGTTTTTTATTAACAGATCTGTCGATTGTATTTAAATGTTTTTATGTACTCTATGTCATATTATGTATAAGTTTTTAGTTTGTGAAAGCTGTCATTATAGATAACAGTGCGTGAAGTAACAATGTATTTTAAATGGGAATTACTTTTCGCACTGTTTTTTCGTACACTTTCAAATAATCAAATATCCTTAACTTTCGCGTTGTCATGGTGATGACATAATGAGCAAATTACAACAAAAGTTTTGACAGTTTTGAAGTTTGAAAGAAGTTAGAATTTTTAAATGTCAAAGTTCTAAAAATTGTAGAATAGAAATGAATTAAAGTGACGAAGAGTTACAGTTTTTTTATTTGTTTATCGTAGATAAAATATTGTATGAAACTGTGCGTGAAGTACTTTTTGCGAACTTACGTGATGTATAGCACTCGTTCCATTGTCGTTCGTGCTCTAAACATCGCGTGCTTTCGCAAAAAGCATACTTCACAAACTGTTTCATAAATAACTATTTTAATTTAGTGGAAAATAAAAACATAACAATAATTGTGGTACATATAGGTATGGCATTCAGTGAAATTGGCTAAAATCCTAACCTGCGTTGTTTTTATTGCACAATACTAGTGTATTACTACAGTTTCCTCTTCTTCTTTTTATTGCGTCGTCTCCTTTCGAAGGTCGGCGATCCAAATGCCAATTGTCGCTTTGAAAACTGCTGCACGAAAAATTTCTACGGATGAGCGGTCAAACCATCTTCTCAGCCACGAGTTCTGACGTTTTCGTACTGATCTTTGCCCTGTACTTTACCTTCCAATATTATTTGTAGTAGTTTATATCTGTCCCCTCTCATCACATGGCCCATGTATTGTATTTTTTACGGAGAGAATCAAATATGCGCTCTCTGAGGAAATCCTAACATGGATGGAAACCGGTCATAGTGCTTTTGGCGCTATCTGAACTAACCAAAAATAAGACGGCTCTTGTTTTGGTTTTAGAACGAAATAATAAGTTTATTGTATTTTTCTTTCTTTGATTATTCTTAATACTTATTTTTGTTTGTTCATGCGCCGAAGTACCTCATTATTAGGTTTTTTTGTACCCATGGAATTCTCAGCATAATATGTCTGTATATATGCATCTCTAAGGTATTCTCTACGGCAGTGGTTCTTAATCTTTTTGAGTCATGTACCACAAAATACTTTTTAATATTTTTGGTACCACCTAACTGAAATAACTACCTATCTAGATAGGTAATCTAATTAACTGTAATAGTGGTGATTTTGACAGTTTTGCGTTTTGTGTACCACCGCAAATAATGATATGTACCACCAGTGGTACATGTACCACAGATTGAGAACCGCTGCTCTACGGCAAGACAGAAAACACAACATCTGATCATTTGGATTTCGAGCTCCAGACTAAGGTGTGGTCTTGTAAAAAATGTTTTCAGGTTCGTGAGTGTTTTCCTCGCTGGTTCTATTCTTGATAGGATTTTTTTTGGGTTACGCTGGCTATTGACATTTGCTCCCAAATATTCTATGGACGTTACCTTCTCTATTATTTATCCCTTGGCATACAAACGTACGTTTATTGCTGTCTTTAAGAATACTAAAATTTTAGTTTTGGAAATGTTTAAGTGTAAACCAAACATTTCGCTATGACGAACTACTACATTTATTATATTTTGTAGACCTTGTGCGTTGCTTGCTGTTAGGACAGTATCATCGGCGTCCCTGATGTTGTCTATGATGGTTCCGTTAATCTTAATTCCACCTTGAACCTCGTTTAATGCTTCTCCGAATATAGACTCCGAATACAGATTAAATAATAGCCGCTATAAGACACATCCCTGTCGCACTCCTTGTCGGATTTGTATATCTTCGAATAGTGTGTGCTCTATTTCAATTTTTGCTGTTTGGTGCCAATATAGTTCGGAGATAATTCACAGGTCTTGTTCGTCAATTCGTTGTTCTTGGAATTACAATCATATTTTGATGGTTACCGCAGTCAAACGCTTTTCGATAATCAATCAAAAATGCATACACATCTACATTCATGTCTCTGCATGGTTGTGTTAACACATTGAAGACAAAAACAGTTTCTCTTGTTCCCAATCTGTTTCGAAATCCGAACTTAGTATCACTCATCTGGAACCCGCACTTCTTGTAAATTCGTGTATGGATGATTCTAAGAAAAGATTTAAGGGCATATTCTAGCATATATTCTGAGGACTACCATTTCGGATGGCACTAATTTACATATTTATTATTGCACCACTGCCGAAATCAACATTTGAAGGTACCTACGTAGCCACCAGTGGCGGCCGGTCAGGGTCGGCAGGGTCGGCAGTGCCGACCCACACATTTATATAGATAGATTTTTTTAATATTTGTATCTGTGAAGTAAAAAAAATCTGTCAGATAATACAGACTAAATTTTATTCATGGTTTTTAAAGGATTTGATCAATCCGAGCGTTAAGTGATCCCTGCGCATAACAGACTTCTCAAAAAATGAATGATCCGAGCCATTCATCTGACTTTTCGGCTAGCCGTACCTAACTCATCCGTAGCACTCCGTAGTTTGACGATTTACGCGTAAAACTCAACGAAATAACAAGTCGATAAGCAAGCGAACATACATTCTCTCCGTAGGCAGGTACGGCATATTTAAATCTGCCGGTCGGTGTTTCATTTGGCATCGCCAGATCGCATCGGCAGAAATTGTCAAAAATAATCACGCCGTTTTACGTCGTTTAATTGATATTGTAATTTTTTTAAGTTGTCAGGAATTATCATTTAGTGGATATGATGGATCGAAGCATTTGTTAAAAATCAAAGTGATTATAGAGAAAATAATGAAATTGTTTTAGAAATATTTACTTTCTGATTCGAAGTGTATTCGTAATACAGAATGAACTAATACATATACCTAATCAAATAGTTACATTTTAAATAACGTTATTGAATCTGAGATTTAGAAAACCATTTGCTTTTCGCTTCAAGTAGATGAAACTTCTGATTATCATGTCATTCACAATTATCAATTATTGTTGTTCGATACGCGTTACGTGGTAATATTTATGAGAGGTTTTTAGGTTTTAGAGACGTGAGTAAAAGCAATAAGGCAGAATATATTTTTAGTGTTTTAAAGAACAGATTAAAATTTTTTGATATCAAAAATAAATTGGTAGGGCAAACTGGGGCAATCTTATGACGGCGTTGCTGTGATGTGTGGTGAATTTAATATTCTCCAGTCAAAAGTTAAAACTACATATTGCATCACAAGCTTTATTTACTCACTATTATGTGCATATAATGAATTTAGTTTTGCATGATACGTGTAAAAAAATAAAGAATATCGTCTTTGCTTGCCAGTTTAGCTCACCTAAACGGATTACTGCATTAGAACAAATTTGTTTCGAAAAAAAAAACGAACAGTTTGTCAGACGCGATGAAATTTTAAATCTCGATTAGTTTTATCTAAGACGATTATCTCTGGTAGTTTTCGTATCTGTAGCAGATTTTCGTGAACAGCTTTTGGAAGTTTTTGATTTTATTATCGAAGGCGACGATTTTGAAATTGGCGATACCTCGATCCGTGAAGCAATCGGTTTGAGAACTTTATTAAATAATTACTCTTTTAATATTCTTTTAAATATTTTTAAGACAAAGTTTGCCCAAGATATTCATTATTGTTCAAAATCAGTCAACTGACATTATTTATTCAAAAAATAGAATACGAAAGCTGGTGCAAAATCTCAGAGATTTTCGTAATGATAGTAGTTTCCAATATATACGCAGTGACATTTTGGATTCGCTTGATATTTCCGAACCATCCCAAAAAAGACAACAACATGATACATCTCTCGAAAAACGAGTAGGTATATTTTGAATTTTTGGATACCTACTAATATATGCAAATAGATACTCGTTTTTCGAATTTTGAAGATTTGCAAATTTTTGACCTCTTTTACGATTCAAAATTTAAAAGTTACCTTCGCCAAAGAATTTCCAAGATATTTATTATAACAAGTTAGGTACTTAAAAATTATGCCGATCCAAATATTTTCAGAAAGTGGGATAAGTTACAAAATATGTATGTATAATTATATGTAGTAATGTACTGCAATTCATTATAACAAACTGTTCATCAATTTTCTTATCACCACTACCACCAATTTCTGCCTCAAATAAACGGGATTTATCTTGTCTCAAAAGAATCAACACGTATTGTCGAAACACCATGAAACAAGAGAGAATGTCAAGTACATCAAATAAAAAAACAAAAAACAACAAAGTCTCCTATGATGATTTAAGCCTTTTAGTTTGATGGTATACCTATATGGGGAGACAAAAAAACCTTGCCGACCCTGTCTCCACGGCCACGAGCCGCCACTGGTAGCCACGACTTAAAATTAAGCGTTAAATAATTTCAATATTCAGTAGCTGTTCAATTAAGAACAAGTTTTGTGTGTTTCTTAAAAATAATTATACTGGGTTGGGATAAATTATGGAACCAAGCAAATATCTTTGAAACGAAAACAACAATATTTATGAAACTTTGCATGCAAGTACAGTGATGCAAAAGGCATCTGATTCCATATTTTTTGTTACTACTCCACTTCCGGTTTCACCGGAAATACCCTTAACTTATTTAATTTAAATGGGACACCCTGTATATTTTTGCAGATTTTAAAAGAACTTGTTATTTTTAATTCATACATACCAAATTTGGAAGAAAAAATTTGTTAAAAAGTGTCTGTAGATAATTTTTTGTATTAATACAACGTAGTAGGAAATAAACGAGTACCATCTATACTCTATACTAAAATTGTTGTTTACATGCACTGCATAACTTACTTGAATTTAATATAGTAGGTAAAACCGTTACTCAACTAATTGACAGAAATAAGTTGTATTAAAAATGGTTAATTTAAGTGAAAAAGATCGTATTGAAATATCAATGATAATTCGATTATGGTGAACTTTGAATTTTTAGAGGTAAATTTTCCAAATTGATCGATTGGACGTAGAGGATTCATAGAACGGCCCGCTCGTTCTCCGGACCTCTACCCGTTAGATTTTTTCTTTTGGGTTATCTAAAATCACGTGTTTACGTTAGGCGACCAACATGCGCGCAGTATTTGAGACAAAGAATAATAATTGATGAATGTGAACTAATACGTGGAGGAATCTTGCAAAGAGTGACTTACGAATTTATTTATAGGCTTGCATGTTTTCATGAGGTGAATGGCAAGCATTTTAAACATTTGAAATTTTTTTTTATTTTTAATATCATTGGTCTGTCGTAAATAAAGTAACCTATTTTTTAACTGTAAAGAGATTTACTTTCTTGTTTTAATAGTTTTTTCTTCCAAACTTGGTATGTATACATAACAAAAATAACAAGTTCTTTTAAAATCTGGAAAAATATACAGGGTGTCCCATTTAAAGTAAATAAGTTAAGGGCATTTCCGGTGAAACCGGAAGTGGAGTAGTAACAAAAAATATGGCATCATATGCTTTTTGCGTCACTGTACTTGGACACAAAAGTTTCATAAATATTGTTCTTTTCGTTTCAAATATATTTGCTTGGTTCCATACTTTATCCCAACTGTATATTTTCAAAGAATTTTCCTGAAAGTGGACAGAAATAAACATAATGTCATTAAAGAGCAGGATCGCTAATAATAAAATTATTTCAAAATTATGAAAAGTGCAACGGACACTTATGTTAATGGTAAAAAGTAAAACTGCTGAAGAAACAGGTACGGAGCTTTAATGAATTTAAAGGTATGTACACATATACGCTCCGCTCGGGGTGCACGCCGCTCGCGCGCAGCATGTTTGTTACATTAGTACGTGTTTTTAAAGGTGCCCAGTGCTCGTACCCAGGCTTTTACTTATGACTAGCCTATCGCTACGGCTCCACGGGCGAGAAATTGACGCTAGCAGTAGCCGTAAAACGAACTTAAGGTTCCGCGGAACGGAATAGGAATAGCCGAACTGTACCGACTACAGGACTTGTGCGTAGTCGGTTCAGTTCGCCTATTCCTATTCTGTTCCGTGGAACCTTAAGTTCGTTTTACGGCTACTGCTAGCGTCAATTTCTCGCCCGTGGAGCCATTCGCTATATGTGTACGTCGCGATGAGCTGGAGTCAGAGCAGCGCAAGCCACACAAGTAAGATACTCGCAAGGTTCCGGCGAGTGTCGGTACATTAAGAGGAAACAGTAGCGATCAACAGGTAGCGAAAACGCGTTCCAAGACTGCGGCTGTAATTTTGACTATTTTTTCGAGATATTTGGCACACGTATTCGTAATATAATAAAGAATGGCGGTATAGAGCCCAATTTGACAAATATATTAATATGTGGAAATTACTCTGTAATTAAATAAACTAAAATTTTTTATTTCATTAGTAGTTCCAAAATAACACAAAATCTAGGCATCGGATAAAAAAGTTTATTTGAAGAAAGTGTATTTTTTTTTGTTCTTCTGAATGGTGGTACAGGCTCGTTTTTTTAATATTGTATTTAATTACAGAGTAATTTCCACATATTCTTCCATATATCCACGTGCGCCAAATATCTCGAAAAAATATTCAAAATTACAGCCGCAAACTTGGAACGCGTTTTGGCTACCTGTTGATCGTTACTGTATAACCTTAAAGGAAATTTGCGTAACTTCATGAGTTCCAAGTAGAAGTACGAGTACAAGTAGGAGCACGAGTAGTCTGGACGCACCTTAAGAGGTGCACAAACGGCGCGCACTGTTAAGAACACGTACTAATCTGACAAACATGAAGCGAGCAAGCAGCGCGCGTACCGAGCGGCGCGCATACGTATACGTACCTTAATATTAATTTTTTTATATTTAAATCGATGATAATTTATTATTTACTAGCTTACTTGGTATATATTAATTGCTTAACAGGTCTTGGAGGCATAAGGCTAAAAATATCGTTGTTTTAATTATTTTTCATCCAATTTTTTACTGTCAGTTCTCAATGTTAATTCTTTGTCAATCTTCCCTCTTTTTTGTCTACATTTGCTTCTCTCATGTATTGGCTTTTTCGAGAGTACCATTTCCAACATACTTCTTTGTCCATTCTTTCGATGTGTTCTAAATATCGTGTTCTCAGCGCTTTCATTAATTGTTGTTTTTGGCTGTTATTTTGTTTACTTATTTATTTCGTTTACTATTTCTTTTTGCGTGGGTGTTTATATTGCAGTCGAACCCGCTTATTGGAATAGATTGCGTGCCAAATAGAACCGTTTCGGGACCTCAAATTTCTATTCCTTAAACCGGGATATTCCTATAACCGGTATTCTAGTAAGCGGGTTCAACTGTATGATGTAATCATCTACAATTTAATAGTTTATTTACATTAAGTAAAATTTAAAAAAAAATGTTGTCTTGGTAAAAGGTATAAGACGATAGATAAATACATAATATATACATATGATGAAAAATTGAAAATAACAGGAAATAAAACAACGCAATGTTTATAAGAGGAAAAAGAAAAATCACTGAATTCACTATTAATCTACACTTTCTTGATAACTCGTAAATCTTGCCTTTCTCTTAGGTCTGCTGTTTGTTTTGTTGGATACTGTCATTTTTTCTGGTTCGTGATGGGTACTTTCGTGAAGCTCATAAGCTGGCTTCAATCTGTCTATGGAAATTTTGTTTCTTTTCCATTTACACGGACGACAAAAGTCTTGTCACCTCGTTTGACTACAGGAAAAGGACCGTGATATGGGTTTTCTAAGCTGATTTTGATTGTATCACGGCGGATGAAAACGTGAGAGATGGTTTTTATGTCTTTGAAAATGAAGGTAGGCTTTCGGTCCATCGAATGTTTTCATGACATTGAATTGCTGCTTTTAACTGTCGGTGAAACCTTTCTACCATACCATTTTCTTGAGGATGATAGGCGGTTGTCCTTAAATGGGTAGTTCCAGTTAATTTGCAGATTTATTTGAAAAGATGCGATTCGAATTGTCGGCCTTGATCTGTTGTGATGCGCTTGAGAGTGCCGAAACGAGCTATCCAACCAGAAAAAAATGTTCTGGCTATTGTGTCTGCTTCCTGATTAGGCATCGGGAAAGCTTCTGGCCAACGTGTGAAACGGTCGACGCATGTTAGACAGTATCTGTTTCCTTCTGAAACCGGCACCACTATAATGTCTATGTGGACATGTTCGAATCGGCTGGAAGGTGGTAGAAAACTTCCAGTAGGTGAAACAATGTGGCGCGATATTTTCGATTTTTGGCACTGTCTACACGCTCGAGTCCATTTCCTCACATCTGATTTAATGGATGGCCAAACATATCGCTGTGTGATCATCTTCACCGAACTGTTGATTCCGGGATGTGCTAGGTTATGCATGATGCGAAAAATTGCCATTCGAAGTGGTTTCGGTACAAAGGGTTTGGCTGTAGATGTTGATATGTCACAGTACAAACTCACGTTTTGTTCGGAAAAGTGCATTTTCTTCATTTGCAGTGATGTTTTCTCACTTAAAAAAGTTTGCAGTTCTGGATCAGTTTCTTGTGCGAGAGCTAAGTCCATGATGTCGATATCTTTCTTGATGCTATGGACTCGACATATTGCATCTGCCACAATATTTGTTTATCCAGAAATGTGCTGAATGTTAGTGCAAAACTGTCCTTTATAGTCTAAATATCTGAACTGTCTAGGACTACATTTATCTAGCTTCTGAGTAAAGGCTAAGGTGATTGGTTTCTGGTCTGTGTATATCGTTATGTCCTTGCCTTCGATCATGTGTCTGAAGTGTTTTATGGCTAGATATATAGCTAATAGTTCTCTGTCGTATGCACTATATTTCTTTTCGCTAGGTGAGAATTTCTTAGAAAAGAAAGCTAAAGGTTTCATACCTGTATCCGTTTTTTGTTGTAGTACAGCTCCAGCACAAAAATCAGAAGCGTCACAAGTGATGGACATCGTTTACAGGGTGGCTCAGTAAAGCAGCGTTAGCTAAACTGTTCTTGCAGTCGTCAAAGGCTTGGATTCGCTGTGGTGTCCATTCAATTGGTGCTTTTCCTTGGACATTACCTTTTAGGACATCATGTAGTGGTACTTGTAGCTCAGCTGCATTGGGTATGAACCGTCGGTAGAAGTTTAAGATACCTAGAAATCTGCGTAGGTCTTTCACTGTTTTTGACTATGTGACATTTTGTACAGCTGCTACTTTTTCTTGTGGAGGTGTGAGTCCTCCATCTGATACTGTGTATCCCAAAAAGGTAATCTCGTTTTTGCCGAATTGACACTTTGCTGGGTTTATCACAACGCCGAACTGCTTGAGCCTTTTGAAAAGTTCTTCCAAATGCGACATTTGCTGCTTTTCGGATTCTGATGCAATGAGAATGTCGTCGATGTAGGCGTAGGCGAAGTCTAAACCACGTAAAATCTCATCTATGAAACACTGGAAGGTCTGTCCTGCGTTTCGTAAATCAAAAGACAATATAAATACTCGTACAGCTCAAACGGTGTGGTAACGGCGGTCTTTGGTATGTCTTCGGTGGCTACTGGTATCTGGTTGTATGCTCTAACTAAATCTATTGTAGAAAAGATTGTCTTACCAGCTAGCGACTGACCGAAATCCTCGATGTGCGGAATTGGATATCGACCTGGAACTGTTCTTTTGTTTAGACGTCGATAATCTCCGCAGGTCTCCATTCCTCACCTTTCTTCGGGACCATGTGCAGTGGAATAGACCAGTTACGTTTTGATGGTCTTATGATGCCTAGTCGTAGAATATTTTCAAACTCTTTTTTAGCCCATTGCAGTTTGTCAAGTGCCAATCGTCAAGGCTTCGAAAAAACGGGTGGACCTGGTGTTGTATCTATGTGGTGCTTCGTTTGATGCTGAATTTATTTTACCATACCGGCGGGTCGCGTGATTTCCGGAAATCGTAGCAACAGTGTTCATGGTAACGCGACACTTCCGCGATAGTCTTTACGCTGCCGTCGAAACACTCTTTAACGAGTCCCTTTGTTCGAAGGGTTGTCGTACTATTTATTTATTTATTTATTTATTTTATTTTATTTTATTACTGGTTTCCTGAGGGATATAATCTGGCGGAATAAATATATGAGCACCGAAAGCAAAGTCCGCATTTATAAGACATGTGTTAGACCCGTACTGACATACGCAGCTGAGACAAGGGCCGAGACAACAAAGACCAAACAAATAATGAGAACAACAGAGATGAAAACCCTAAGATCCATAAGAGGTATCACACTCAGAGATAGAATACGAAACGAAGACACATTGAGAGAGCTAGGCGTTCAAGACGTAGTGAGATGGACAAGAGCGCGACGACGCATGTGGAGAGACCACGTAGATCGGATGAACCCTGAACGTATGGCGCATTGGGCGAAAACACAAAAGCCCAACACCAAGCGACCCATAGGAAGACCCAAAAAAACGATGGTACGAGAGTTGGAGCTCTGGATCGCAGCAAAGACTGTAACAGAAGAAACAGGACATAGTCCTATTACAAGAAGAAGAAGAAGAAGAAGATTTTTTTTATTTATTTATTGTTTATACATATGACCTGGCCTCTAGTGACTAATCCAGGTCGTTTTTTCCTGATGGGATTACAGATATTTTTTTATATTTTTATATTTTTTACTAAACTACTTTAGGTTACTAAAAACAATTAGGTCATTCTGTTACAAGAGCTGACAGTCACCTCTTGTAACATCATGACCCAATTGTTACCTTTTGACCCACTTACCACGTGTGGGAGTCATATGTTGCCCTAGGGCCGTATCCTTAGGAATTATATCCATCCTTTGGATTTTGCTATTTTTACATTAATATGAGACTTTTGTCTCTTTTTGAAAGGCTTTGACCTTTGTATTTTTTGGTTGGCTCACCGTGTTCTTGTGACACTGATGATGCTCTTGTTACAGAGCGAAAACGTTTTGTTTATATGTTTGTAGCCCTATAGGGGCTTTTTAAACTAATATACCTTTTACCAAGACAAAACTTTTTTTTAATTTTACTTGTAATTAATGGTATAGTATGAAGGAAATTGTTCCTTGTGGATATTTACATTACTAATTTTGCCACTGTATAA
This sequence comes from Diabrotica virgifera virgifera, assembly GCF_917563875.1. Classification (NCBI taxonomy): domain Eukaryota; kingdom Metazoa; phylum Arthropoda; class Insecta; order Coleoptera; family Chrysomelidae; genus Diabrotica; species Diabrotica virgifera. The sequence goes on from NC_065448.1 coordinate 74,609,164, forward strand.
TAATACGCTATATTTTACCACTATTCGAATGAAGTATTGAGTAACATTATATGGAGTTATTCATTTTATTAATATCCAATATTTTTTTACTATTCATTTGATTGAAATTGCATTTAGAAATACAGATAACTCGAAACCGTATTATTTGAGGTTGAAATATACAATCAACTAAATAAAAAGTCTATCGTTATTAAATAAATATATATCATAAAAAATAGGTTACCCATTTCCCAGAATAATAGGAACAAATATTTATTCAATAAGTTGAACACCAATTTCGTTGTTGAATATGCAATAGCAATTCACGAGTATTGTTACAAATATAGTTTAGGTGAGTACCTTTTATTCCAATATATTTCTTGTTTTTACGTAAATAAAACCGTATTTACGATTTACAGATATCTAACGGGTTAGTTTTTTACTAGTTGATGTGTTTGTTTTTGTTATAGCCAGGGAGTTAACAACTTTCATATTTGCATTACGCGATAAACTTCATACAAGGTGACAAATAAATGTTTTTTGTGCGTTTCTTTTTCTTTTATATCACGTTTGATCTAAGCCAATTGGCACATGAAAAACTGAATGTATCTTGGGAGGGACGCACTAACAGATACCATCCATGTTAGAACGGGCCTACGACAGGGAGATGCTTTATCCTGCATTCTACTCAACATCACATTAGAGAAAATAATTAGAGAGTCAAAAGTCAACACCAGAAGAACAATAATAACAAAAAGTGTACAAATATTGGCATTTGCAGATGATGTTGATATTATAGCTAGAAGCAAAAGAGAAATGATAGAAGCATTTAATGCGATAGAAAGAGCGGCACAAAACAGTGGCCTAAATATTAATGAAATCAAAACCAAATACATGAAGGCCAGCAAATTGACAGGCCAAAGAAACCTACAGAATCTGACAGTAGGAGACTATAACCACATCGAAAGCGTAAAAATTTTTACATATCTAGGTTCACTAGTCACCGCAGATCAGTGTTGCCAATCGCATTTCTCTAGATTATCCGATGATCGCTCGAAAAATATCCGATTTGTCACGAAAAGGTACGCTAGGTCAAAAATTATTCTGTTATTAAAATCAATGTTGCCAATGTTATTCTTTTAGTCCCCTTGACAACCATCAAATAACAAAATCCGTTGTGCGTACGCCAATCAGTTGATTGTAATCAATTATCATTATGATAATTAACATAATTGATTGATTAATTAATTATTAATTATCAATTAACATAACAATTATTAACATAATTGATTAATTAATCAGTTAATCTCACAATTGTAATCAATTATGTTTTCAGCAACCCAATCAAAGTTGACATTGACAGTAATTAAATATTTGACAATGATCAGTTGATTACATTTCTGATTAGCGTTCGAACAACCGGCCCTTTAATCTACTGCAGTGGTTCTTAATCTTTTTGAGTCATGTACCACAAAATACTTTTTAATATTTTTGGTACCACCTAACTGAAATAACTACCTATCTAGATAGGTAATCCAATTAACTGTAATAGTGGTGATTTTGACAGTTTTGCGTTTTGTGTACCACCGCAAATAATGATATGTACCACCAGTAGTACATGTACCACAGATTGAGAACCGCTGATCTACTGGATTCTCTATTTCACAGTTTAAAAATTTTCGTATATAGATGAAAATCTCGTATCCTAGCTGATTATTACCTAATTCATGTATGTAAATACTATTTACTTACTATTATTATATTATTCGTATTTTGTATTATCGTAAGTGTTAAATTCTAAATAAATAAATAAATCTAAATATTTCATTATTTGGATCGTTATATTAATTTATTATAATTATTTAGGTAAAAAAAATCACTTTTTAAATATTATTTTATTAAAACGTAATAACTACCTAAAACTAGGTACTGGAAAAATAAATAATAAATAAATCAATACAAAATAAACTACAGCTACATTAATAGCATAGGCGCAAAATTTCTGGTCAATGCTTTTAAAATGCATTATTTTTTTCGAGTCCTGAGAAAGCTAATAAGTATTATTTAAAAATTTAAACGCAGAATGAAAGATTACATTATTACCGAGGGCCGAAAGTCCCTGAAGACTTCTATAATTTTTATTCTAATATGTTACAGGGGTAAAAGGAAAAGAGAATATTAAGTGTGATTTTTAATTTCAAATATCTCATTCAAAAGAAACATTTTGTTTATTTTAAGGGACTTTCAGCCCTCGGTAATAATGTAATCTTTCATTCTGCGTTCAAATTTTTCAAAAATATTTATTAGTTTTCTCATAACTAAAACAATAGAAATGTATTTGACAGTCTTGTAGTTATTAAGGTATCAAAGTTATTATCCATAATACCCGTGGTGCGTTCAACGTTAATGCCCGACTAAATAATTTTTATAGACAAAAAATTTGAAGGATTTTTGAGTTAATTAGTAGATATCTAGATAATACTAGTTTCAAATAAGTAGATTTTTCTACAACCAATATTCCAAATGCATTTTTCTGCACAATTTTATGTTAACAAACTTAATATTTTCTCACAGAATAACTGACAGTAGTGTGCAGAAAAATGACGTTTCTGTGCCGGAAAGTTCTTTTCTGCATAGTACCATTACATTCCTCAAAAAAATCATAAATATAATTAGGTAAGTATAAGTAAGTATAACATGTTTTGATGAAATGGTTTTGTTTAAGATATTAGATTTGATAGAACTTTACAAAAAAGAACTAGATTTAACTACATCTCATGTCCGAGAAATTTGGAAACGTTTACTTAAGCACTGCACTACATAAAATGAAAATAAAACTAAATCGTGCGTAAATTAGCTTTCACAAGTTTAAAGACTAAAAACTAAAAACTCATAAATAACATCGGACGGCATAGCAGACGGTTTTTGAAATTTGAATTGGATTAGTATGCCTTAAGTGGATGCACTTGTGCATTTAAATTCTAAACAAAAGAATCATGTCCCTTTTGTCAAAAGATGAAAAGTATCGGATGTCACTAACATTCATCCACTATAGGCTATTTATAAAAATTTGGGTGGAACCAAACAAAATTAATGTGTTGTTGGTGTTGGGAATATATGGATGAGAAAGTTTTAGTCGATGGTAGATACACTGAAAAATATCCGCAAATATCCGATTTATTTAAAGATACGAAGAAGACACGACAACTCTGAAAAAGGTACGCAAATCGGATAATTATCCGCCGATTGGCAACACTGCCGCAGATAACAATGTCAGCGAAGAAGTTAAGAGAAGAATACATATTGCTAACAAAACATATAATGGACTAATTAAACATCTAAGATCCAACAACATCACGAGGAAAACCAAATGCAAAATATACAAAACCCTGAATAAACCGGCCCTTATATATGGATCAGAGACATGGACATTGTTGAAAAGCGATAATAACTTATTAGGCACGTTTGAACGAAAAATCCTTAGACACATATATAAGGGGGTGAAAGAAAATGACGTATGGCGCAGAAGATATAATTTTGAACTATACGCAGCACACATCCAACCCGACGTCATAACATCCATAAAGATCGGACGTCTGCGCTGGATGGGGCATGTTGAACGGATGTTGGAGACCGAAACACCAAAACAAATAATGAGGCAAACACCAGTAGAGAGAGGGTCAAAGGGAAGACCCAAACTTAGATACATGGAACAAGTGGAACAAGATCTGAAAACACTTGAGATTACTCACTGGAAGATCAAAGCAAGGAACAGAATAGAATGGCGGAAAATCCTAGAACAAGCCAGGACCCAAAAAAGGTTGTCGAGCTACTGATGATGATGATGATCTTGGGAGGGACAACACTTGGAATATACTGATAGGCCCAAACATATTGGAGTCAGACTAGACCGGCTACTAACATATAAATTCCAATATCAGAGTACAAGACAGAATGCTACTACTAGAAACAACCTTCTTCGAAAACTTGTACAGAGCAAGTGGGCTGCAAACCCACAGGTCTTAAAATCAACAGCTGAGGCCCTCTGTTCCTCAGCAGGGGAATATGCTTGTCCCATCTAGGTTAGATCTAAACATGCCCAACAAGTCACCACGGCATTAAATTAAACATGTAGAATAACTACCGGCTGTGTGAAATCTACCCCACTATCCCTACTGCACCGGGCAGCTGGATTAGCATCACCAGAAGCCCGTAGATGCGCCTCGCAATATGTGGAGAAGGTCAGGCAAACTTTCAATAAGGCACCAATTATACAGGTTTGAAGAACTGCCAGGAACTAGCCAGCTTAAATCAAGGAAAAGGTTTATGAGGAACGTTAACGTCGAACCACCTGAACTGTTTCTTCTATACCCAGAACCACCAAGGCAGGAGTGGTGAACCAATGGCACGCGTGCCACAAGTGACATGTTTGAAAATGTTGATGGCACGCACAAAAACAAAATTATTTTTTTATAAGTTATCTTTTTTTTTTAGTAGAATTGAAAAATCTTTGACTGGTTAAATTTTAATGAATTTGAAATGGAATTAGTGGAATTAGAATTTTAGTCAAGTACCATATGTAATCAAGTACATATTATGTAATCAAAAATTTGTTGATTTAAGAAATGATTTAGAAATCATTGAAAGTAATCGATTGTTGGATAAAATAAATAAAATTGCAGAAGAGAAAATTCTAACTATAATACATAATGCAATTCCTGACACGTTTAATTGTTTAAAAATATTAGCAAAGGCAATTTTGTCAATATTTTCATCAACGTGGGCATGTGAAATCTCTATTTTCCGAACTAAATTTTATAAACAATAAAATGGCAACAAAATGACCATATACATATGTATATAAATTTTATGATATTGTGTACAGCTTGAAATCAGATTAGTACTCTGCTACATATTCTCTACACTCTACATCGATGTATAGCATGGAGAGCTAAGCCCTTACATAGACACTAATGAAAAAAATGGCGATTTTGAGATGTGGCTTTTCCGACGAATATTGCGTATAAGTTGCGTTCATCAAAAAAAATCTTTTTAATGGAAAAATAAAAAAAGTAGGTGTACTTTATACTTTTTTGTGGTTATTCCACATATTTTTGTATATATTTTCATAGTAACTCATGAATCAATTACAGTATTTTTTATTACTGAACAACAATTAATAATTAACTTAGAGAATCGGACTAGAGCAGTATTATTCATTACCGTATATAAATAACCAATCTAATAGATAACAATCTTACTTATTGACGTTTTCGGCTGTCGGGATTCTAACTCGATGTGTATTCTGAAGATAAAATACTGAATCCACTACTTTGTTTTCTCTGGCTAATTGCAAGAGCCTTCAAAGAATAATAAGATTTATTTTAAAATAAACTTTTATCTTTAATCTCCAATAAACGATGGAGTTCATACTCAATCAGATATGCCTCTAGCAAGACGTATCGATTTCTAACGAGATAGCGAATGTCTAAAGTAATTTCTAAAGTTTAATTGTGGTTCAGACGGTTCTGTTTCCATATTTTTGCTGGTTTAGTTTCAGTAAGATAAATATAGATGCTCTCCGTTGGCAATCAAACTAAAGTACAAACAAAAAAAATATGACAGTTTTGCCTTCGCATTGCAACTGAATAAAAATGGTATACATTTTTATTTTTAAAGTACAAACAAAGTAACAATTTTACAAAAATAAAAATTTAATTATCGAAAAGCAGATCACAATAGACATTTTCCATATACCCTTTTATCTATAAAATACGCTTACGGTATTCAAGATTTTTGACGTCAGAGCATTGCCTAATTATTAGATTATGACTTTTCATCATGGACATGTTTATTGTACAGTGAGAAGCTAGGCATCATTACTTGTCAGAGTTATTCGTTTTATCAAAACAACTCTACTTAACAAAAATGCTCCTTTTTGCAAAATAATCAAAACCGTTTTTTCAAATTTTCTTAAGACCAATAGTAATCGAGCTATACTTTATTAGTCCAGGGCGCATCTGTTTTGAGACGGACATTGAGAGGTGACTCAAATTTTTTTGCAGAAATTGCTTGAAAATAAATCAAATAATAATATTTGAGTTATCCTCCCTCTCAAAAAGGTCCGGAACATTGTTTAAATAATCAAAATGTCAAAAATTGAAGGAAGAATTCGATTTTTTTCTTCATTTTTTGATTATAACTTTAAAAGTATTAATTTCCGAGAAAAGTTGTACTGACGTAAAAGTTGCGTAATTAAATTTCCTATAATATAGAATTGGTTAAAAATTTAAAAAATAGTCACCCTAGTTGCAAAATAGCAATAATTGCGAAAAAAAACATACAAAAACAAGTATTCGCATTTTACGTTTTTCAACCATTTATGCTATACTTAGGACCTTCATGTTTCACCCAGAAAAACTTTATGATACAGTAAAACAATACTGTAAATTTTATTAAGATCGGTTCAATAGATTTTGCAAAATAAATTTTGCAATCCAGCTTTCGTAAAAAAAATTCATTTTTTCAAAATGTTACAGGACTGAAAATAAAGCAGATAGCAAGTTGAATTTTTTTTGCTTATAAAAGTGTACTGTACCTTTCATTTGCAATTTTCAAAATTAAAATCGATTAATTACCACGGCGTCAGAAAATTTTTGAAATAAACAATAATTTTTGGTGCTACGCGCAGGACAGCGGTGTTCGATTCACACAAGTTGATTCCCACCAAAATTTCTTCCAATCTTTATCTAATATATTATGTTCTTACTCTATATTTTGTTGTATTTTAATATTTTAATTCCACAAAAATCAAACTAATTTTATTATTGTTTGTGAAATATTGTTTAAACAATTGCATATGTTTAAAAATAATAAACTTTTATTATTTAAGTTAAAATATATTAACAAAGAAAGTTTTTGCTAATAAAAGTGTTATTTCAAAGGATAGAGTAAGTGTTTTTATTTTGCAATAAACAATTTATTTATTTATAGGCTATTGATTATGTATTTTAGAAAGGAACTACAACGTTAACGGGGTTTTATTGTTTCATAGAGTCAATGGAACTCCATATATGAAAAAACCGCGGAGTGCTATCATTTAAAGGGGTGCGTTTTTGAGAAAAGGGTGAATTAGTCCCTAGGCACAGGGCGAATTAGAGTGAGTTCTATTCACCTTTGGTACAAACACGTCTACAGAAAAATTGTTTCAGGTTAAATTTACTATCGAAATATCACATTTTAAAGTCAAAAATATTTTTTTTTACAAAAATATATTCAAAAGAAAAGCAAGAAAAAAACACGAAAGGTAGCATTTTTGTTTCCTGCCCTATAACTTTTTTTCACGGGGATATAGGTATAGGCATTGCTTCATAGAAAAAAAACTACCATCCTCCCTCTTTAAAATGGCGTTTGGTGTAAGTCTGTATGATTTACAGTTTCCAAAATATGATTTTTCAAATTTCGCCACTCACAACAATTTTGGGTGATTTTCCTTGTTACTTCGCAAACATTGTTCTGTAACTTTTTTTTACGCAGCTTTAGGTATATGCAATGACATTTGATGATTTGACTTGATGATTTCCAATCTCCGATAGGAGTGGCACAAGAAGAAGAAGAATGACATTTAGTAGGAAGATAAGTCAATTACCTTTAAAATGGTCTATCGTAGAAGACTGCATGACTATTTTTAAGTAAGATATGGTTTTTCAAAATTTTATACTTTTAATGATTTTTGATATATTTTACGATTATTTGAAATTTCTCATTATAACTCTATTATTGTATATTTAGGTATACACATTGTGCAATAAAAAGAAAAGCTTATTTTCTTTACTTTAAAATGGTGTATTGTAAAAAATTCTAGGTCTATTTTTAAACAAGATATGCTTTTTCAAAGTTTGACATATACACATGCAATAGGTCCCACTAAGTTGGAACCATATGGAAAACTTTTTATTATTAACGTTATGAAAAAAATTATTCTTTATAAAATGCTCTGCATAGTCTAAAACCTAAGATGTAATCATCAGATATAAAATTTTATCAATAATGTACGAGGTATGTTAAAAAATATGAATTTCGCTCAAGAGTAAAGTACCTTTATATTCCACAATATCGAAAAGTGTTATCGAGAAAAGTTATTTGGAATTAAAAATTATGTTACAATATGCAATTATATTCTTCTAATTGAAAAAATAAAAAAATTTAAATTTTTTCTCAAATTACGGATCCCCTTGGATATCCCACGGATATCTTGTTTAAAAATAGTCCTAGAGGTGATTGCAATACAACATTTTAAAGTAAAGAAAATAAGCTTTTTTTATTCTAGAATGTATATACTTAAATGTACAAGAAAAAAAGTCATAATGTGAAAATTAAAAAAATAATCATAAAAAATATCAAAAATCATTAAAAGTATAAAATCTTGAAAAAGCATAACTTGTTTAAAAATAGTCGTACGACCTTACACAGTAGACCATTTTTAAGGCAATTGACTTCTATTTTTACTAAATGTACCATTGCATATACCTAGAAATGCGTAGAAAAAAGTTACAGAACAATGTTTGCGAAATAATGGGGAAAATTGCTCAAAAATTCTGTGAGCGGCAAATTCTGAAAAATTCTATTTTGGAAACTATAAATCCTAGAGTCTTCTACCAAACGTCATTTGAAAAAGGAAGGATGAAAGTTATTTTTGCTGAAGCAATGCCTATACCTATATCCCTGTGGAAAGAAATTATGGGGCTAAAAACAAAATTACTTTCTTTTGTGTTTTTTTCTTGCTTTTCTTTTGAATGTATCTTTGTAAAAAAAATATTTTTGACTTTAAAATATAATATTTCGATAGTAAATTTATCCTGGAACAATTTTCCTTTAGAAGTGTTTGTACCAAAAGTGAATGGAACTCACCCTAATTCACCCTGTGCCTAATTCACCCCTTTCTCAAAAACGCACCCATTTAAATGGTAGCACTCCGCGGTTTTTTCAAATATAGATGTCTGTTGACCATATGAGACAATAAAATCCCGTTAACGTTGTAGTTCCTTTTAGCTCTCTTATTTTGAACATAATCAATAGCCTATTATGTCGAAATGTAATAAAAATTAAAATGTATCAATCATTATCAAAGATCATTGCAATGCTCAATAAAAACAAACTATCCGCTGTCCTGCGCGTAGCACCAATAATTAATGTTTATTTTAAAAAAATTCCTGACGCCGTGGTTTTAATCGATTTTAATTTTGCAAAATTGCAAATGAAAGGTACTGTACACTTCTATAAGCAAAAAAATGTTCAACTTGCTATCTGCTTTATTTTCAGTCCTGTAACATTTTGAAAAAATGAATTTTTTTTACGAAAGCTGGATTGCAAAATTTATTTTGCAAAATCTATTGAACCGATCTTAATGAAATATACAGTATTGTTTTACTGTATCATATAGTTTTTCAGGGTGAAATATGAAGGTCCTATGTATAGCATAAATGGTTGAAAAACGTATAATGCGAATACTTGTTTTTGTATGTTTTTTTCACAATTATTGTTATTTTGCAACAAGGGTGACTATTTTTTAAATTTTTAACCAATTCTATATTGTAGGAAATTTAATTACGCAACTTTTATGTCAGTACAACTTTTCTCAAAAATGAATACTTTTAAAGTTATAATCAAAAATCCAAGAAGAAAATCGAATTTTTCCTTAATTTTTTGACATTTTGATTATTTAAACAATGTTCCGGATCTTTTTGAGAGGGAGGATAACTCAAATATTATTATTTGATTTATTTTCAAGCAATTTCTGCAAAAACATTTGAGTCACCTCTGAACGTCCAAATGTAATAATATTTTTACAGATGCGTCCTGGTCTATATTACTTGTTAGCTCTTTTTCGTCAAATGCTAAACATTATAGATTCAAAGTAAAAAGACGGGACAACTATGCATTTTTCGAGGATAACTTGTTTAAACTAATTTAAGATATTTAAAAATATCTATCTCCAGAAGTAAAAACAAAGTCTCTAGCTCAAAAATTAAGTGACTTATAATGAAAAGAATGTCAGTCCCTATTTCTTTTAGCGAAAAAGTCAGTGGTGTCATGGTGTGGGAACGCGTGGGAACGCCGTTCCCGCACTGGTTAAGAAAAGAAAAAAAAAATAATAGAGAATTTAGGTTTTGTAAACAAAAATTATGCGTTCCGGCACTGCGTTCCCACACTGCTAATTTTGCCATGACACCACTGGAAAAAGTGATCCGAAACAACCACCTAATTACCACTTTAATTTAAATTAGTTATTGACCTTATTTGGTTTTCTTTATTTATGTATTGTTAATAGGTTCTAGAAGTTTGACCGGCTTAGAATGATTAGTTTTTAAAAAAATGGAGTTAAAAGTCGAATAACGAATTTTTGTAGTTTGGTAAAAAATTCCATTTTCTTCAGAATAGAAAGATTAGCACCAGAGATACGAAAAAATGTTTAAATATAAAATTGTAGCTTGTTTAATTCCCAAGAAGTTGGTTTGCAAAACATTTTTCTACGCAAAAATTGAGTGAGCTATTGACAATTAAAACTTGTAATAACATGCAAAAATCACCTTTACCAACCCTTTTAAAGTCACCTCTTTTTAGATCCTATAAGAACCTACAAAATTCTATTTTACCAAACTTTCTAAGATAAAAAATAAAAAAGTTACGGTTAAAAAATCAATATATTTTTTTGAAAAAAAAGGAGAAATCCAATTGTAAGCATAATAATGTACGTTAGCGGTGTTTTTAGTCATTAGGCGTATTCATTGGAGTTAATAGTCGAATAACGAATTTTTGTAGTTTGGTAAAAATGCCATTTTCTTCAGAACAGAAAGATTAGCATCAGAGATACGAATAAATCTTTAAATGAAATTGTAGGTTATTTAATTCCCAAGAACATGGTTTGAAAAATTTTTTTCTGCGGCAAAAATTGAGTGAATCGTAAATCAGTGTAATTAATTTCAATATAAAACTAACACTTTCCATAGCGAATAAATCGAAAACTGTTAATTTTATCAAAAAAATGTATACAACATTTTTTGCTTAGAATGAATGTTTTTATCAACTTTTGCGGTCAAAATATAATAAAAAATTTCCACCCCCCGAGATGGGATGGCAACCACCCCCATGGTAAAAGCACCATTCAACATCAAATAGATTTTGATCCTTAGACTATCCTCTACTTATTCTCAAATTTTCAAGCAAATCGATCCATTCTGTAAAAATGCGAGGTGAAAAGCTTCGGTTCCTGCACTACCTATAATTATTATTATTTATTCTAATTAATGATGCCAATCGGTTTTCATTATTTACCGAAATATAATAATAACGATATTATCATAGTGTATAATCTGTTAGATGTTGAGCAATGAGAGGGTCCGACTACATGCTGGTGAGAGCCAAAATCAAACTCAAACTAGCCAGAGTAAGAAAATGTCAATGTAACAACGAGAAAGATGTAACGTTCAGTGGTCCAAAGACGGAAATTATAGTACTAAATAATTTAAGACCAAGCTAAGAGAATTATATGATAAAACTTACAACATAGAAAATGCCACGATAGAAGAGCTGTGGGGCAAATTCAAGTATGTACATACACAAGCAACAAAAAAATGGATAGGAATACAAAAAAGGAATAATAAACCATGGCTGTCAAAAAGCATGTGTAAAAATATAGAAGAAAGGAATCTACTAAAATGTAAAATGCTAAAAAAATGATCTAAGAGATAGGGAACAAATGAAGAGAAAATATAGAGAGAAAGACAAAGAAGTTAAAAAAATGCGAGAAACGACAAAAGGCGATATAAAGAAGAACTGTTAATATAATCAGAAACAACAGCAAAAAACAACGATATGGGAACTATATAAAACGACGAAAAAACTAAGCTCGCGCGGAAACATGAATGTTGAACATGTCAAAGACAAAAACGGGAAAATATTGAAGAGTGAAAAGGAAATAGTTAAGAGATGGATCGAACATTACAGAGAAGTATATGCCAACAGAATAATAGAACACGAAATGGAAAATAAAGAAATAAAGGAAAAACTATGCTTCACCGAATCGGATTTTACAAAAAAAGAAGTAAGTATACCTACTTAGTCTGTGGTTAGTCACCCTGAACGACCTGGGTGCGGAAAGTTTTTTTTCCCTTCCCTACCCTGGATTGTTTTTGTAATGGATTTGGTTTTGGTGTATGGTTGGGCGTCGATTTTAAGAAGTGTTGCTGGCTAAATGGGCGCAGGTCCCAAAGGCCATAATAGAAGAAAAAAAAAGCAATACATCAGCTGAAAAGAGGGAGAGCAGCGGGTATAGATAACATTACTACAGAACTACTGAAAGCAGATAGAGAAACATCGTAAGAAATCCTATATGTACTAATAAACAAAATATGGCAGGAGGAGAGAATACCTGATGATTGGAAAAAATATATAATTGTAAACATACCCAAAAAAGGAGAAGGTCAAACGAATTGTAGCAATTGGCGAGCAGTAACCAGCGCCGGATAAAGGGGCGGGCGAGCCGGTCGACCGCCTGGGGCGCCGAACTTTGAGGGGCGCCAAATTTTGAGGGATGCTGATATAAAAATAACATATTTTTTACATTATTTTTTTATAACTTTGAGCATTATTCCTAAGACATGCCTGAATAATAATTTTAATAATAAGAAAACTATTGCTAGCTATAATCAGAATCAATAACTCAAAAAAAAAAGAATAATAGACAAAAACAACAATTTTCTGATCAATGTAATGCAACATAAGAATTTTTATCGGCCATACAATATTAATGCTAACTAAAAATGTTTTTTACGATCTAAAAAGTTTGTTCAGTTTTTAAAAGGACATTTTTGTCACGTACCTATCACTTATGGTAACAATGTAATACATAGATACTTAAAAAAATTGACAAAGATCAAATATATGAATAGTCAGGGATATTCTAATACTGGCGCTTGTATATTATAGTCCATTCTTTCACGGTTTTTGCTCTAAATTTTAAAGAACCGCTTGGATTGACGCCGATGTGTGCTTTTGCCCTGGGGGTGACTTTCACCCCCGTTTGGGGGTGAAAAAGTATATATCCAAAATAAGTCCGGAAATGGGTAAACTGACTAATTTTAAGTAAGTTTTGTTCTATAAAGTTTTTTCGCCAAGTCAACACTTTTCGAGTTATTTGCGAGTGAATATGTTCATTTTTCAACAAAAAAAACCACATTTTTAGACGGTTTTTAGCAAATAACTCAAAAAGTAAGTATTTTGTCGAAAAAAACGTTCTCAGCAAAAATATAGCATATAAAAAATTTAAAAATATGGTGTACACGTTAGGTCTCTGGATCTCGTAGAACCAGAGTTATAGCCAATGAAAAATAGATTCATATTCACCAAATTTCAAATAGAATATTTCGACGTGAAAGATCCAAAAAGTTAAGCACTTTTTGGGAAAAATCCATTATAACTTTTTTAAAGTGTTTAAAAAAAGCTTTATTTCTGTTTTTACAAAACGTTACTAGCATTAAATTTAAGCAAGTTACGCTTAAAATAAAGTTGGTCCCTTTTGTTTTTGCAAAAAAAATCGGGAAGACCAACCTCCTAATCAGCAACTTAAATGAAATTAATCTTTACCGCTCCACAAATGATTTTACTTATGTTTTGTTTATATGATCTGTAAGTTTCATCGATTTAAAGTGCATATTTTTGAAAAAATTTGGTTTCAAAGCAAAATTTTTAAAAATATAAATTTTGAGAAATATGCTTTATTTCAAAATAACTTAAAAATTGTTAGAGATACCAAAAATCTCGAAAAACAAAAAAAGTCACATTTGCTTTTCTAAATACTATGTATTTTTTTGTTTTTCTGTTAGACAAAAATTGATTGAGATTTGGTGTTTCTAAATTTGCATACATTCGTGATCAGTGACTAGTTCAACCCCTTTTAACTACAGCCCTTTCAATAATAAGGACTTTGAACCGATGAAACTTACAGATCATATAAACAATATATACACGAGTCAAGAAACTTGTGAAGTCGTAACGATTAAGTTCATTTAAGATACTAATTAGGGGGTGATTTTCTCGATTTTTTTACCAAACCCAAAAGGGACTAACTTTATTTTGAGCGTAACTTGTTTAATTTTGATGCTAGATTTTTTTTTTATAAAACAAAAATGAAGATGCTTTTAAACACTTTAAATAAGTTGTAATGAGTTTTCCCCGAAATATGCTTCATTTTTGGTTATTTCACGTTAAAGTATTCCATTTGGAATTTGACGAATATGAACCTATTTTTCATTAGCTATAACTCTGCTTCTATTAGGTGTAGAGACGTGATATGTACACCATTTTTTTAAATTTTTTACAGGCTATATTTTTGCTAATAATGTTTTTTCGACAAAATACTTACTATTTGAGTTATTTGCGAAAAACCGTCTAAAAGCGTGGTTATTTTGTGGAAAAAATGAACATATTCACTGCCAAATAACTCGAAAGGTATTGACTTAGTGAAAAAACTCTATAGAACAAAAGTTACTTAAAATTAGCCAGTTTATCCATTTCCTGACTTTCTTTGGATGAATATTTTCTCATCCCCAAGAGGGGGTGAAAACCAGCCCCAGGGTAAAAGCACATATCGGCACAATATCACTTTTTTTCTTTGACTTGCTAGCTATGTGTATGCCAAATTTCATGTCAATCCAAGCGGTTCTTTAAAATTTAGAGGTTTTGCAATATTTTACCGTTAAATAATGGACTATTATGTCAGAGATGTTACATACGCCTCAATGGTTAAGATTAAATAATTTAGTCTTTCTGTTCTATAAACTTCCGTTAACAAGACTGGCGTGTGCCCGTGGGTGTGCAATAATTAAAGTGAAATAAAACAAAGATTTGTTAGATATGGGCCATTCCACGAACATACGCCTGCTTTGGATTACTTCGACAACGAATATTTTACTGTGCAACATAAGAAGTACGAAAGTAAATGGCGCTAATAATTATTCCAATAAACAACAATGTAATTTGCAATTTACTTTCGTTCTTCTTATTTTGCACGGTAAAATATTCGTTGTGGAAGTAATCCAAAACAGCCGTATGTTCGTGGAATAGGGTATATTAGGAATTTGTGGTATTGTGGTATTAATTAGGTATTTTTTTATTTTTACGTTATATAAATTTCGGTAAGTAGGTATCGACGTAAAAAATATATAAAATTTATGGTAGGAAACATAATAATATTAAATTGCACAATGTCAGGAGGTAAACAGAATTTTGAACATTTGAAGTGATTTTTTAAAATTATTATTCTCATCCGTGTTAGTAAATAAATTTACCTATTCTTTCATTTAAAAGTGATTTATTTCTTCTTTTGACAATTTTTTCTGCCAATAAACTGGGTATAGACGAATTAGAAATGACAAGTTATTTTTCATATGAATATATTACAGAAACTTATTTCGAATACTTTGTAAGGTTAAGATGTTTTATTTTTTGCATAAAAACGGCGCGTTGCTTGAAAAAAGGAAAGATTAATTTTTGTATCACAAATTGAACGAAGAATTCCAAAATGATATTTTATTTGAAATATCTCAGTGGCGTACTTTTTTTCTTTAAAAAATTCAGACCATTACCCGTATTCGCGCCAAGCGGTAGATATAAAATTCTTAAATTCATCTCAAAAAATGCGCAATAATTATCTCTTAAAAACCATCAAATTTCATTTGCATATCCCAACCGGTTTTAAAGCACTAAATAAATCGTCAGTTTGTAAGAAAAATTTCAACAGCCTCTATCTCGGAAACGAAGCATTTGCGGACATACGTTTATGGAAACTGTCATTATTTTTTCATGCAGCCCTTAAACTTTGTCGCGCTTATTTAGAAATACCATACATATTACTAAATATTTATAGTCTGGGCTGATTATCGGAGAATAGGCCATTTTTGGGAAAAGTTATTTACCAGCAATTTTATTGCTGGAATCGAATTATAAGATCCTATATATTAATAATATAGGTATGCAGAGTCCTCAGATAGTGTGCTACTTTTTTTATAAACAAAATGGCGCCCGAAAATCGTGTTTTTTTTCAGTTATTGCTCTAGAACTCCGAACATTTTAACTTTACAACAAAAACACTCAAATAAAAATTCACCGTGATTAAATTCTGCATAGAGACGTGTTTTTCAAAAGAAAATCTTTAATTTTCAAATAAAGTTTAGATAAGTAATTATTTACCAATAATTAAATAATTTGGTGACTTAAAAGCCTTCTTGGTTTAGATTATAGTTCCAGAAGCTGGTGAAAATTAAATGAATATTTTAGCAACAATTCATTTGTTAATTAATAATTTACGGTCGGAATAATAACCAAAATAATTATGATACACTGATCAAACTTTGAAATCTTATAAAGATGAGATGCATATTTAACATTTTGTCGACAAAAAATAATTTTTTTATTTTTTTGCATAATCTTTAAATGTTTAAAAAAAATATTTATAAACAAATTAACGTTTCTCAGAAAGTTTTTATTATATTATAATTTTAAAAAATAGCTAAAATGCGCATTTCAAATATCTTGAAAATGAATGCTTTAAAACTTTTTTGCAACCATTTGCAAAAAAGTTATGAAACAGAAAAGTAAACATACGATTACTACGGTGTTAATAATTTTTTTAAATTCTTTCAAAGCGTATAAGTGAGCTTAAAGTACAAGCTAATTATTTATAAAACAATATCGATTATCAGCTTAATGGTTATATTTTAATTAAAGATTATAAATATATCTTTTTGTAATTTACACGCGCGAAAGTAGAATAATACAGTACCGTAGCTACCCGCCTACATACACAACTCGCGCGAGTTTAAGCGTGTCAGTCGCTTCGAGTGAACATTTGATCTCCGGCTCTATATCAAGCCTACTTTCTCGCTAAAAATTACAAAAAAAAGTATTTTTATTCTTTGATTAAAATATTAATTAGAGTAATTAGATTGTACCATAGACTCACTTTTAAGCTTTGAAACAATTAAAACAAATTATAAACAATAGAGATATCGTATATTTATTTTGCTGTTTCCTAACTTTTTTGCAAATGGTTGGAAAATTTTTTTAAAGCATTCATTTTCAAGACCTATGAAATACGCATTTAAGGTATTTTTTAAAATTAGAATATAATAAACAATTTCTAAGAAATGTTAATTTGTTTATAACAATTTTTTTAAACATTTAAAGATTATGCAAAAAAATGAAAAATTTATATTTTGTCGACAAAATATTAAATAGGCATCACACCTTTATAATCTTTCTAAGTTTGATCAATGTCTCATGATTATTTTGGTTGTTATTGCGACTGTAAATTGTTAATTAGCAATTGAATGGTTGCTAAAATATTCGTTTCATTTTAACCGGCTTCTGAATTTATAATCTATACCAAGAAAGCTTTTATTTCACCAAGCTATATAATTATTGATAAATAATTACTGGCCCAAAAAATTTATTTGAAAATTCGAGATTTTGTTGGGAAAACCCACATTTTCCGAGGAAAATTTTCGTCGGAGCAAATCGGGAAAACCATGCCTCTATGTAGAATTAAATTGGGGTGAATTTTGATTTGAGTATTTTTGGTGTAAAGTTAAAATCTTCGGAGTTATAGAGCAATAATTGAAAAAAATACGATTTGTCGGCGCCATTTTGTTTATAAAAAAAGTAGCACACTATCTGTGGACTTTGCATACCTATATTAATAATATGTAGGATCTTATAGTTCGATTAAAGCAATCAAATTGCTGGTAAATAACCTTTCTTCGTACTTTACTAATTAGACTACGGATTATAACTATTTTTTTTCTTCAAAATTTAAAAATTATGCAAAAAAAAATTATATTTTGTCGATAAAATATTAAACAATCATCTCATCTTTATAATCTTTATAAGTTTGATCAATGTATCATAATTATTTTGGTTATTATTGCGATCGTAAATTGTTAATTAACAATTGAATTGTTGCTAAAATATTCGTTTAATTTTCACCGGCTTCTGGAATTACAATCTATATCAAGAAATCTTTGATGTCACTAAGTTATTTAATTATTAATTAATAATTACTTACCTAAAACTTTATTTGAAAATTATAGTTTTTGTTAGGAAAACCCGCATTTTCCGAGGAAAATTTTCGTCGGAGCAAATCGTGAAAAACATATCTCTATGCAGAATTTAATTGCGGTGAATTTTTATTTGGGTGTTTTTGTTGTAAAGTTAAAATCTTCGGAGTTATAGAGCAATAATTGAAAAAAATACGATTTGTCGGCGCCATTTTGTTTATAAAAAAAGTAGCACACTATCTGCGGACTTTGCATACCTATATTATTAATATATAGGATCTTATAATTCGATTCCAGCAATAAAATTGCTGGCAAATAACTTTTCCATGAATTTTGCTAATTAGCCCAAAGTATTAAGCAGTTTTCACTGTACTGGATTAAATGGACTGCATATTCTATTATCCATTTGGATAGCTACTTTTTATTCTTGTAGACTGCTCTTATTAATATTAGTGGAATTTCGATGTCTTCCATTGCTTTCCATAGTTTGGTCCTGAGTATGGAATCATAGTCCTACTCAATATATGAGATAAATAAAAAAATTAATGAATGATTTTAATTGAATTTAGATTTAGATGATTGTAAGGCCAAGGATATGACAGTGGCTCTAACATGAATGGATAAAATAAAGGTGTACAAGCTCGTGTTTGCAAAGACTATAGTCCTGCTTTGTTATGCCATATGGATGCCACTCCCTCAATTTAGTCATTGGGGATGCAGCTATATCTTGCGCACAATCAACATCTTTTTTGGTATTGTACACCTGGTTCCAAAAAAAACTGATACGACTCTTCACGCGTGTTTTGTAGAAAATTGAGCAGTGTATTTTGAAGGATAAATACTTAATATTTACATACTGTCAATGTCACTGCCAATTCTTAAAATTTGTCAGATAGCTTATTCTGTTCCACGGTTATTAGACTTTATTATTAATCTTTATTATTAATACTTTCTCCGCAACTGAGGGTATCTTATTAACTGTATTGTTTTTAAACAATAGATGATAAAATAAAAATATTGACAGTTCAAAAATGTGAACATTATTGCATTGTGTGTGGCCTAAGTTTGGGCTGAAAACTGAAATGTATTACATTTTTACATAATTTTGGAATATGTTTAATTACGTAGACCAATTTCAACAGTTGTTTTAAATACAGATTTGAATCATCTACAAATAGTTTCTAATGTCTTTTGATGTCAAATAATTAGGGAAGCTGGAATTCAACAGTTTAGAATTTTACATTGAGTTAATGCAAAATTGTGACGCATGTCAAAATTCTCAATGTAATTGTATCAATGAACTGTCAATACGGATGGAATAGGCACAAAGACAACTAATGCAGCCACGATACAAGAGAGAGGTCCTAGAGAGAGACAGACAAGGTGGTGGAAACTTTGACAGGCCGTGTAATTTGAGTTGCCTATATCAACTTAAATCGGGGAAATATAAAAGTCTAAATATAAAAGTAACATAAAAACATAATCAAGGACTTCTTCACTTTGTATAAAACAGTCACTAATTTAGTATTTAAATAGTTTTAAAATTATTTAACTCCCAAATACTTTAGGAAAGTAGGTATTTGTTTTGATAAATACAAATAACAATTCTGAAAAGTATCTAAACACCAAGTATGGCACTGTGTACTCTATTTATCCCCTAAATACAAAAAAGTGGTTAAATTTTGAAATATGTACTGCCAATCAGCATTAGGCCTTAGCCAAGTTAAAATATAAGTTAAAATATTCAAGGAACTGTAAATACTGATTCAATCGGGTCCATTTATATAGGCAACTCAAATTACACGGCCTGTCAAATCCTCCACCACCTTGTCTGTCTCTCTCTAGGACCTCTCTCTTGTATGTTGGTGTCAATCTTGCTTCACTATTTGAATGGGACATGGCCATTCCATCCGTATTGACAGTTCATTGAATTGTATTCATTTTTTTTCGAATCCTGAGAAATCTAATAAATATTTTTGAAAAATTTAAACTCAGAATGAAAGACTACATCATTACCGAGGGCTGAAAGTCCCTGAAAACTTCTATAATATTTATTTTAATAAGTTACAGGGCTGAAAATAAAAAAAGTGTGATATTTAATTTCAAATATTTCATTCAATAGAAACTGCTTGTTTATTCTAAGGGGCTTTCCGCCCTCGGTAATAATGTAATCTTTCATCCTGCGTTTAAATTTTTCTAAAATACTTATTAGTTTTTTCATGAATCAGTTGTTTGTTGTTTGTTTATTTTATTATTTGTCTGTCATAATAAATATAATGTCAGATCAATCAAATACACTGCTCAACATGATGAAATCTTACTAAGAGTCGTATCAGTTTTTTTTAGGAACCGGCTGTACAACATTATAAACATTTTTTTCTGCTTCTTGACAATTTGCATTTATCTTTATCTTTTATCTAGCCCCTTCGTCGTTTGAACTTCCTTATGCTATGTCATATGTTGGATCAGTTATAAATAATAACTACTGTACTATTTTTTAAATAAATATATTTTCACATAGTTCTTTATAGTGAAATTTTGATTTTCTTCTATTTTCTTCTATTTTTTTTTTATATTTGCCGAAAATTTGTAGGTATATTCTTGTACGAAAGGGCGCCAAATTTTATTTTGCCCGGGGCGCTCAAAACCCTAGAATCGGCCCTGGCAGTAACACTACAATCTACAATCACTAAAGTCATGCAACGATGATACTAGAAAAGATGAAAAAAACTATAGATCAGTTGATAAGACCAAACCAAGCGGGCTTCAGAAGTAGTAAAGCATGCACCGATCATATTAACACATTAGGAAACATTGTAGATCAAACAATAGAATGGTAGAGCAAAATCTGTGTGTGGTCTTACCACACACAAAAATGATCTTGCAGATTATTCGAAAAAAATTTCGACTTTCAAACGCACTTTGAATAACTGAAATCTGTCATCTTTATAGTCCTGTCGCCAGGGGGTACAACGGCCTCCTTAATTCAGATGGACTTACCAAAGTTTTTTTTATGTATTTTGACCCGTAGAACACGAATTTTTTGGTTTGGAACACAAGTTTTATCGTAGGATGCATAGTTTTCGAGATAAACGTGGTTGAAGTTTAAAAAAATCGAAAAAGTGCAATTTTTGAACCCGAATAACTTTTGATTAAAATGAAAATAGCAATTCTGCTTATTGTATTTGAAAGTTCAAGTCAAATTCTATCGGTTTTGATTATTTGCATTGCTAAAAATTAAGTTTTTATTTCTTAAACAAAGCCATACACACATAGTGTTTCCCGTGCCCAATGCATGCGTTTTAATGTACGTAATCTACGTAGAAATTGTCTCTATGCGTGCCTACTCGTTCGATTTCAAATGAGAAATGCATTAAAAACATCATTCAATCACTATGTGTTTATAGCTTTGTTTAACAATAAAAAAATTAATTTTTAGCAATGAAAGTAATCAAAACCGATAGCATTTGACTTGAACTTTCAAATGCGGTAAGCAGAATAATTGCTATTTTATTTTTCAATCAAAAGTTGTTCGGGTTCAAAAATCGCAATTTTTCGATTTTTTGAAAGTTCAACCGCGGTTATGTAGAAAACTATGCATCCTAAACTTGTAAAAACATTTTTTGCTTAGATGACCCAAAAAATACAAAAAAAAATGTTTTGTTTTGCAAAAAATCGTTGTTATGTGATTCCTCAAGTTCTTTGTTTATAACAAGTTATCGACATCCGGATCGACTGTTACCCAAAAAATTCTTGTTTTGCAGGTCAAAATACATAAAAAAACTTGGGTAATTCCATCTGAATTAAGGAGGCCGTTGTACCCCCACTGGCGACAGGACTATCTAGGCGAGCCTACGGAAATTTTAAAGTTGAAAACAATGTTTTGGCTCATAAATAAATAAAGTAACTTCTCGAATTTTATACATACCTACTATCAGTTTCAAAATTTAAAGTGAAGTTTTCAATTTGTACATTTCGCTCATCCAGACCCAATCGCATTTCTCTAGATTATCCGATGATCGCTCGAAAAATATCCGATTTGTCACGAAAAGGTACGCTAGGTCAAAAATTATTCTGTTATAAAATCAATGTTGCCAATGTTATTCTTTTAGTCCACTTAACAACCATCAAATAACAAAATCCGTTGTTCGTACGCCAATCAGTTGATTGTAATCAATTATCATTATGATAATTAACATAATTGATTTATTAATTAATTATTAATTATCAATTAACGTAACAATTATTAACATAATTGATTAATTAATCAATTAATCTCATAATTGTAATCAATTATGTTTTCAGCAACCCAATCAAAGTGGACATTGACAGTAAGTAAATATTTGATAATGATCAGTTGATTCCATTTCTGATTAGCGTTCGAACAACCGGCCCTTTAATCTACTGGATTCTCTATTTCACAGTTTAAAAATTTTCGTTTATAGATGAGAATCTCGTATCCTAGCTGATTATTACCTAATTCATGTATGTAAATACTATTTACTTACTATTATGATATTATTCGTATTTTGCATTATCGTAAGTGTTAAATTCTAAATACATAAATAAATCTAAATATTTCATTATTTGGATCGTTATATTAATTTATTATAGTTATATAAGTAAAAAAAAACCCTTTTAAATATTATTTTATTAAAACGTAATAACTACCTAAAACTAGGTACTGGAAAAATAAATAATAAATAAATCAATACAAAATAAACTACAGCTACATTAATAGCCTAGGTGCAAAATTTCTGGTCAATGCTTTTAAAATGCATTATTTTTTTCGAGTCCTGAGAAAGCTAATAATTATTATTTAAAAATTTAAACGCAGAATGAAAGATTACATTATTACCGAGGGCAAAAAGTCCCTGAAGACTTCTATAATTTTTATTCTAATATGTTACAGAGGTAAAAGGAAAAGAGAATATTAAGTGTGATTTTTAATTTCAAATATCTCATTCAAAAGAAACATTTTGTTTATTCTAAGGGACTTTCAGCCCTCGGTAATAATGTAATCTTTCATTCTGCGTTCAAATGTTTCAAAAATATTTATTAGTTTTTTGAGGATTCGAAAAAAATGAATACGTTTAAAGATTATTGATCCGAAATTTTGCGCCTACGCTCTTTGAACAACTAAAGATTTATTACAACTAAATCAATAGAAATGTATTTGACAGTCTTGTAGTTATTAAGGTATCAAAGTTATTATTCATATTACCCGTGGTACGTTCAACGTTAATGCCCGACTAAATAATTTTTATAGGCAAAAAATTTGAAAGATTTTTGAGTTAATTAGTAGATATCTAGATATTACTAGTTTCAAATAAGTAAATTTTTCTACAACCACTATTCCAAATGCATTTTTCTGCACAATTTTATGTTAACAAATTTAATATTTTCTCACAGAATAACTGACAGTGTTGTGCAGAAAAGTGACATTTTTGTGCCGGAAAGTTCTTTTCTGCATAGTACCATTACATTCCTCAAAAAAATCATAAATATAATTAGGTAAGTATAACATGTTTTGATGAAATGGTTTTGTTTAAGATATTAGATTTGATAGAACTTTACAAAAAAGAACTAGATTTAACTACATCTCATGTCCGAGAAATCTGGAAACGTTTACTTAAGCACTTCACTACATAAAATGAAATTAAAACTAAATCGTGCGTGAATTAGCTTTCATAAGTTTAAAGACTAAAAACTAAAAACTCATAAATAACATCGGACGGCAGACAGTTTTTGAAATTTGAATTGGATTAGTATGCCTTAAGTGGATGCACTTGTGCATTTAAATTCTAAACAAAGAATCGGCACATGTCCCTTTTGTCAAAAGATGAAAAGTATCGGATGTCACTAACATTCATCCAGTATAGGCTATTTATAAAAATTTGGGTGGAACCAAACAAAATCAATGTGTTGTTGGTGTTGGGAATATATGGATGAGAAAGTTTTAGTCGATGGTAGATACACTGAAAAATATCCGCAAATATCCGATTTATTTAAAGATACGAAGAAGATACGACAACTCTCAAAAAGGTACGCAAATCGGAGAATTATCCGCCGATTGGCAACACTGATCCAGACTCAATAAAAGTTTCAAAACTCAATAAACAACTTTGTGCGAAGTGATTAAGTACAGAATTGGTACATCCAGAATTGATTACAGCAAAAAATAGACTCCCATGGAAAATGTCCAATTCAAAACAGATTTCGCCTGGACTATGTTTAAAATGATTGACAAGAGAATACGTACTTCGAGAACAGGCGCCAGCTTGTAAATCTTAAACTTTATACTTGATATATAAACGTTTATAAAGTTTCTTTACAAGTAGTATATCTTTGTTTTAGAAATTTACACAATGCATTTGTCAGATGAACAAGAGACAAATTGTTGCTTTGCTATGTTGCTCTTTTATTTTAGTTTAATCGCTATATCAAAGTTTGGCAATTGGCTCACCGCAAAAGGGATACAACTTTCGGTCTATATTTATCTCTAACAGTAGTTACATGTGTTATGTGTATGCAAAAATATGTATTATGTATGCAAAAAATCGGTGAAAACCAGCATAAGTGAAAAAAAATCAATAAAATATAATTCTCTTCATCATAGTGTATGAACATTCATGTTTTAAAGTAAGTTAATCATCATCATTCTCTTTGACTTATCCCTATGCGGGGTCGGCTTCCCTAATTGCATTTCTCCACAAAATTTTATCTTGGGTCATATCAATGTTAATCCCCTTTACCAACATGTCCTGCCTTATCGTCTTCCCCCAGGTCTTCTTTGGCCTTTCTCTCCTACTTCTTCCAGGAATCTGCACTTCAGCTTTTCTTCGTATTGGGTGATTAACGTCTCGACGTTGAACATGACCAAACCATCTTAACCTATGCTCTCTCATTTTGGCATCATTTGGTGCAACACCTAGACTTCCCCTAATATACTCATTTCTAATTTTATCCTTCTTTGCCACTCCACTCATCCATCTAAGCATTCTCATTTCCGCCACATGCATTCGTTGTTTCACTTTATTTTTCACTGCCCAACATTCAGTTCCGTGCATAATAGCCGGTCTTGTGGCTGTTTTATAGAATTTTCGCTTTAGCTTCATTGGAATTTTTCTGTCACACAACACACCACTCGCTTCTTTCCACTTCATCCATCCAGCCCTAATTCTACTGCATGCATCTCCATCTGTTTCTCCATTACTCTGTAATACCGATCCTAGGTACTTAAAACTATTGCTCTTCACAATCATTTCACCATCCAAAGATACCATTTTATTTGTAGTAACTCCATCTTTAAATGAACATTCCAAATACTCTGTTTTTGTCCTACTAAGTTTTAAACCTTTTCCTCCAGAGTTTGTCTCCACTGTTCCAGTTTTTGTTCTAAGTTTTTTTCACTATTTCCTATTAACACTACATCATCAGCATACATTAGGCACCATGGAATACTACCCTGTAGTTTCGCTGTTATCTGGTCCAAAACTAATGAGAATAAATAAGGACTAAGCACCGAGCCTTGGTGCAATCCTACTTTCACCTGAAATTTATCAGTCTCTCCCACACCTGTCCTAACACTAGTCGTTACTCCCTCATACATATCTCTCACAATCTTTACATATTCGCCAGGGACTCCTTTCTCATTGAGTGCCCACCACAGAATCTCTCGAGGAACTCTATCCTCTATCATATGCTTTCTCAAGATCAATGAATACCATATGAGCGTTGGTCTCTATATTCCTGTATTTTTTTATCAGTTGCCTTACAATGAAAATTGCATCTGTTGTTGATCTGCACTCCATAAAGCCAATTTGATTATCGGATATTTCGGTTTTTTCACTTATCCGTCTATCAATTACTCTCTCCCATATTTTCATGGTGTGGCTAAGTAGTTTTATAGCCCTGTAGTTTGTGCATTGTTATATGTCTCCCTTGTTTTTGTAGACAGGTACTAATAT
The DNA here is from genome assembly GCF_917563875.1 of Diabrotica virgifera virgifera. NCBI lineage: Eukaryota > Metazoa > Arthropoda > Insecta > Coleoptera > Chrysomelidae > Diabrotica > Diabrotica virgifera. Next base: position 74,635,226 of record NC_065448.1, read on the forward strand.
ACTGCTTTTCCATTCGTCTGGCATTTGTTCAACTTCCATAATTCTATTAAATAGACCTGCTAGCCAACTTATTCCTGTCTCTCCCAATGCTCTTCATACTTCCCCAGGAATATCATCTGGTCTGACTGCTTTTCCTTTCTTTATTTTTTGAAGCGCTTGAGCCACTTTCTCGTTTGTTATTCTGGTAACCATTGCTGTTACTGTCTCCGTTAACTCCACAGGCTGTCTGTCAAATTCTTCATTTAATAAACTGTCAAAATACTTTCTCCATCTCTTTTTGACATCCTTTTCGTGAATTAGTATTGTATTATTTTCATCTCGGATACATCTAATCTGATTAAAATCTCTTGCTTTCTTTGCTCTCTGTTTGGCTATTTTATATATCTTTGCTTCGCCTTTCCTGGTATCAAGTTGATCGTATAGGTTTGAATACGCTTATGCTTTAGCTTTTGCTACTGCTAGTTTCGCTTCCTTTTTGGCGACCATATAGTTTTGAAGATCTATGTCCGATCTGGTTTCTTGCCACTTTTTATATAATTTTCCCTTCTCTTTTTTTTCCTTGGGGGTGAAAAAGTGTATGTCCAAAATAAGTCCGGAAATGGGTAAACTGACTAATTTGAAGTAACTTTTGTTCTATAGAGCTTTTTCGCCAAGTCAACACTTTTCGAGTTATTTGCGACTGAATATGTTCATTTTTCAACAAAATAACCACATTTTTAGACGGTTTTTCGCAAATAACTCAAGAAGTAAGTATTTTGTCGAAAAAAACGTTCTTAGCAAAAATATAGCTTATAAAAAAGTAAAAAAATGGTGTACGCGTTAGGTCTCTGGATCTCGCAGAACCAGAGTTATAGCCAATGAAAAATAGATTTATATTCACCAAATTTCAAATAGAATATTTCGACGTGGAATATTCAAAAAATTAAGCACTTTTTGGGGAAAACCCATTATAACTTTTTAAAGTGTTTTAAAAAATATTTATTTGTTTTTACAAAAAGTTTCTAGCATTAAATTTAAGCAAGTTACGCTCAAAATAAAGTTGGTCCCTTTTGTTTTTGCAAAAAAAAATCGGGAAGACCAACCCCTAATTAGCAACTTAAATGAAATTAATCGTTACCGCTCCACAAATTATTTTACTTATGTTGTGTTTATATGATTTGTAAGTTTCATCGATTCAAAGTGCTTATTTTTAAAAAAATTTGGTTTCAAAGTTAAATTTTTAAAAATTAAAATTTTGAAAAATATGCTTTTTTTCAAAATAACTTAAAAATTGTTAGAGATACCAAAAATCCCGAAAACCAAAAAAAGTCAGAGTTGCTTTTCTGAATATCATGTATTTTTTTGTTTTTCTGTTAGACAAAAATTGATTAAGATTTGGTGTTTCTAAATTTGCATACATTCGTGATCAGTGACTCGTTCAACCCCTTTTAACTACTGCCCTTTCAATAATAAGGACTTTGAACCGATGAAACTTACAGATCATATAAACAATATATACACGAGTCAAGAAACTTGTGAAGTCGTTACGATTAAGTTCATTTAAGATACTAATTAGGGGATGATTTTCTCGATTTTTTTACCAAAACCAAAAAGGACTAACTTTATTTTGAGCGTAACTTGTTTAATTTTGATGCTAGAAATTTTTTTTGTAAAACAAAAATGAAGCTTTTTTTAAACACTTTAAATAAGTTTTAATGAGTTTTTCCCGAAATGTGCTTCATTTTTGGTTATTTCACGTTAAAGTATTCCATTTGGAATTTGACGAATATGAACCTATTTTTCATTAGCTATAACTATGCTTCTACTAGGTATAGAGACGTGATGTATACACCATTTTTTTAAATTTTTTACAGGCTATATTTTTTCTAAGAATGTTTTTCGACAAAATACTTACTATTTGAGTTATTTGCGAAAAACCGTCTAAAAGCGTGGTTATTTTGTTGAAAAAATGAACATATTCACTGCCAATAACTCGAAAAGTAACGACTTAGTGAAAAAACTCTATAGAATAAAAGTTACTTAAAATTATCCAGTTTATCCATTTCCTGACTTTCTTTGCACGAATATTTTTTCACCCCCAAGAGGGGGTGAAAACCACCCCAGGGCAAAAGCACATATCGGCACAATATCACTTTTTTTCTTTGACTTGTTAGCTATGTGTATGCCAAATTTCATGTCAATCCGAGCGGTTCTTTAAAATTTAGAGGTTTTGCAATATTTTACCGTTAAAGAACGGACTAATTGCAAAACCTCTGAATTTTAAAGAACAGCTTGAATTAACATGAAATTTGGCATACACATAGCTAACATGTCAAAGGAGAAAATGATATTGTGTCGACGTGTGCTTTTGCCCTAGGGGAGTACCACCCCCTTCACGGGGTGAAAAAATATACGTTCAAAATAAGTCCGGAAGTGGATAAACTGACGAACTGTAAGTAACTATAAAGTTAAGCTGTTCTATAAAGTTTTTATATTACTTAAGTCAATATCTACTTTTCGAGTTATTTACGAGTGAATGTGTTCATTTTCAACAAAAAAACACGTTTTTAGACGGTTTTTCGCAAATAATTCAAAAAGTAAGTATTTTATCGAAAATAGATTCTTGGGAAAAGTTTTGAAAAAAAGGCATTTCCTTCAAAATTTCAAATTATTTTTTTTTATTTAAATCAATTTTTTTTTTCAAAAATAATCACTTTGAAATCGTAAAACTTCCAGATCATATAAATATACAAAGTGAAGTAAATTGTAAAGCTGTAACAATTAATTTCATGTGGGATGCTAATTAAGCGGAGATTTTTACGATGTTTTTTTTTCCCAAAAAAAAAATAGGGACCAACTTTATTTTTAGCGTTGCTGACTTACTTTTGCTGCTAGAAACTTTTTGAAAAAAAAAAAACAAAAATAAAGCTTTTTTTAAGTTATAAGGAGTTTTGGCCGAAAAGGGCTTCATTTTTTGGTTATTTCCTCTTCTTAGATCTACCGACTTCATGCAAGCAAGTTTTTTCAAATTTTTTTATAAGCTATATTTTTGCTATAGTCGGTTCGCTAAAGACACAATTAGCTAGTGATTTTAGTCGGTAATTTTTCTGTTTTTGGCCAATTTTCCCAAAATTGGAAAAATTACTAACTATTTAGTAATTATTTTTTTTGCCAATTTTAGCAAATTGGCAAAATTACTTACTAAAATTACTAGCCAGTTGTGTCTGAGTTTAGCGAACCGACATAAGAACATGTTTTCAATAAAATACACACTTTTTGTGTTATTTGCGAAAAACCGTGGTTTTTAAGTTGAAAAATCTGGCACTCTGCCATTATATGCTCTAAAAAGGTCACTATATTATCATCGACTTTATATTCTCAATACATGTATAAGCCACTCATGCGGTACTGAATCAAAGGCCTTCTTGTAATCCATGAAGGCAGTAAAAAAGTTCCTGTTTTTGGAATATGCCTGGTTAGAAATGACTGAGTCGATGATGAGTTGTTCTTTACAACCCATGGAACCCTTAGCGCATCCTTTCTGTTGAGGCTCTATTATATTATTCAAAGCACAGTCTTGGTAGATACGCCGGGCTACACAGGATGTGACCAATTTATACAAAGTTGGAAGACAAGTAATTAGGCGGTATTTTGCTGGATCCTTCCCTGAACTTTCACAAACAGTTATTTTGATCCTTCGGTATTAAATAAGTGGTTCCCTGAGTTAAGAATGGTGCTATATTTGCAAATAACTCGAAAAATATTGACTTAGTGAAAAAACTGTATATGGAACAAAAGTTACTTAGAGTTTATCCACTTCCGGACTTAATTTTACCGTATATTTTTTCATCCCCGACGACGCAATATCAATTTTTTTCTTTGTTATAAATTAGCTATGCGTATGCCAAATTTCATATCAATCCAAGCGGTTCTTTAAAATACTGAGCAAAAAAAGGGAGCAAATGGACTATAATAATAATAATTATATATTTATTTGTTCTGTGATAATATAATTGTCGTTTTTTATATTATATGTCGTAAATATTTATAGTATTCATAATAACTTATCAGTATATTACTTTCCTGCTGCTGAAAATCTAAGAGCCAAAAGCAGAAAAAAAGGGTTACTCAGAGGGCCATGCTAACAATCACAAGGAGACAGCATACCAAATAATATCAGGCAAAGAACAAAACTCAAAGACATAGTAGAACATGTAGCAAAAAAGAAGTGGAGATGTGCAGGTCGTGGCAAGAAAACTGAACAACAGCTAGACTAGAAGATTATTAGAATAGCGACCGCGGGCGGACAATAGGATAAACGAAGCAGAGATCGAACACCAAAGCACAAAGCGCTGGAGTGACGAGGTAAAGAGAACTGTTGGGAACTGGATAGCTGGTAGCTCAAGATAGAGAGGCATGGAGAAACTTAGAGGAGGCCTATGTTCAACAGTTGACGATAACGGTTAGATTGTGATACTTCCCTAACACATAAAAAATATTTTGTTGGTATCCCGTATAACGATTCACTAAGCTACAAAAAAAAACTACTTACAAAGGAAGGAGGAAAAGGGCGCCTAAAATTACTTGCCCCGGGGCGCTTGAAAGCCTTAGCGCGGCCCTGGTAGTTACTGTGCAAGTTCCAAAATGAGTTATTTACAATTATCAACGGGATGTTAAAATATCGGCATGTGTAGCGGCTACTCGAATTTTTTAAACATGTATACCAAACACTGATACCGCCACTTCGTTGCGCATCCTGGCTGATTTCCGTTTATACTATACACAATATGATGGTTAACAGAATTTTAGATATTTAGAGGCTATAAATAGTTTCATTGTATACTGTTTTGAAGACATTTTATTTAATGGGCGCGCGCGTCCCTGCAGTCTAAAGATAGACGGCCCTTGCAGTTATGATACAATTTTGCCTCGGCGTCACATTCGTAGCAAACTCATGCGGAAGGACGCAACGGACAGACAATTTTTCTAGTTAATCAATGTTATGAGCGCTCGCTCTGCACTACAGCTCGGATGATTCAAAGAGTTTCTACCTAAATGCGACTTGTACGTTCGCAACAAGGTTTTTCGTTAGGAGAAAAACTGCATGGGTTTTAAAATCCAACGCGTTGCAACGTTTCACGAGATTTTAGCTCTTGAGCTGAATCACGTTTTCCAACATAAAAAAGGATAGATGTAAGTGTAACGTTTTTGAATCTGTTAAAGTGAAAATTGAAGTAAAAAAATTTTTAATTGAGGTAACAGACCTACTAAAAAGTATTTCTCTGCAAATTTATATGTATACAGAGGGTGAGTTTTTAGTGGTACATTGGTATGCGATACGATTACTGTACGCAATGGATTCAACGAACACATACTAAACAAAAATTTTAAACAAAAAAACTGCATAAGGTATCAAGTTAGTCTTTCCACCACCAGAGAATAAAGCCAGTACGATAACCGGCAAAATATCAACTGAAATAGCCACACATACAGGGTGAGTCATGAGGAACTGTACATACTCCTACCTCGTATAGAGGCCCCTATGGGGAATAACAAATAACCATTAAAAAGTGTCTGCTCCCATTGTTTAATAATATACAGGGCGAGTTTCGCATTTTGACAGAAATTTGTATTCGTCATAATTTTTAAACGGTCAGATCGATGTGTCTCTTATTTTGGTCAATCGTTACACTATTGCCACCTAATCAACTGATTTATTCAAACTAGAAAAAAATCAGGTCCGGCTTTAAAAAAATTAGTTCGTTTGGGTCCTAGAAAAAATTTCACCCTTTTTGAAAACTCTAATATGAATTTTACAAATTAGACAAATAGACAATTAAAATAACATATTTATTTTTTTCCGCACACGATTGCTTAATTTTTTATAAAAAAATCAAATTTGATTATGAATTAAAAGTTTGGTAAAGTGAACCATAAATTTAACAAAATTAACTTTTATTACCAAAATGACTTTTTTTTGAACAAATATTTAATTTATGTTACCACCAATCAACTGATTTATTCAAACAAGAAAAAAATCAGGCCCGGATTTAAAAAATAAGTTCGTTTTGGTCTTAGAAAAAATTTCACCCTGTATACGCTTTTTGAAAACTCTAATATGATTTTTACAAATTAGACAAATAGGCAATTAAAATGGCATATTTATTTTTTTCCCACACGATTACTTAATTTTTTATATAAAAAAATCAAATTTGACTATGAATAATTAAAAGTTTGGTAAAGAGAACCATAGATTTAAAAAAAATAACTTTTATTACAAAAATGAATTTTTTTTGAACAAATATTTAATTTTTGTTATCACCCAATCAACTGATTTATTCAAACTAGAAAAAAATCAGGCCCGGATTTAAATAATTAGTTTGTTTGGGTCTTAGAAAAAATTTCACCTTGTATACGTTATTTCAAAACTCTAATATGAATTTTACAAATAAGACAAAAAGGTAATTAAAATGGCATATTTATTTTTTCCCCACACGATTACTTATTTTTTTATTAAAAAATCAAATTTGACTATGCATAAAAAGTTTGGCAAAGTTTTTGCATAGATTTAAAAAAATTAACTTTTTTTACAAAAATTAATTTACAAAAACAACGTTTTTCTTAAAATTAAAAGTTTTACCATTTTTTTTGTTTTTTTTTCTATAACACGTCTAGATCTAAAACTTCCCATAACACTTCTTTTGGACTCTATAGTTTAACATAGAACGTGATCAAATTGATAAATTTTAAATTTTTCCACCTAATTTTTGCGATTTACAAGTTTGCAACTTTTACAAGAAGAAGACTGAAAGTCTACAACAATTTTCATAGTCTTCACAATGGTAAGAGGTATGTGCTGTAAAAATTTCAGAAAAAAAATATTAAAATGGAACAGAGTTGTAGAGGAGCGCCTAAAGATACAGTGCGGCTCCCTACTTTGCGCATGCGTCAAAATATTTACAACGTTGTCATGTTGTTTACACATTGACATCGCCGGGAAATTCAAAATTCTAGCTCGTTGCAAGGAATCTTTTATTTTGACAAATGACATAATATTTTTGTTATGTAAATATAAAAATAACCTATAAAAATAAAATTCTATTTTGTTTTACCTGTACCTGTAAAAGGGTATTAAGAAAATATAAGATCATTGAAAAGAGTAAAACGTTGAATTTAATTATTTTGTCAGTTAAAGAACAACATACCCATCATACAATATGGAAGTGCTATTTTAGGTTTAGAAGTTTTTAAATACTTTTGCATATTATGGGTATATAAAATGACACCATTGCAGAATCTTCAGTCAGACAGTAGTTGAAGTGTTGTATAATCAATGACAAATTGCCTCAAGAATTGTTATAGAAAGAATATTTGGTATTTTATGCAGAAAAGATTCCCCATATTAGTATGTGAAATGAGATGCAAGTTACCTTTTGTTTGAAGAATAATATCAGCTTGTATACTTTTACACAATATTGCAGTTGTTAATAGAGAAAACATTGAAATACTGGAAAAGGAGGATGCTGTTATTTAATGGAACAAGCTGTGGCAATACCTACATTTTCAACCAGGAGCAAATCTAGTGTAACTAAATGTTGTGTGTGTTTGTCTTAAAAGATTATTCTCCATTTAACTCCAGCCTAAATGGTTCCCACATAACAATTTCATGTTCTTGGTAGATTCGATATTCAATATTCGATAAATAGACTATTGATTATGTATTTTAGAAAGGAACTACAACATTAACGGGGTTTTATTGTTTCATATAGTCAATGGACTTTTAAATATGAAAAAACCGCGGAGTGCTACCATTTAAAGGGGTGAGTTTTTGAGAAAGGGGTGAATTAATCCCTAGGCACAGGACGAATTAGGGTGAGTTCTATGCACTTTTGGTCCAAACACATCTGCAGGAAAATTGTTCCAGGTTAAATTTACTATCCAAACATCACATTTTAAAGTTAAAAATATTTTTTTTTACAAAAATATATTCAAAAGAAAAGCAAGAAAAAAAACTTCCATCCTTACTCTTTAAAATGACATTTAGTAGAAGTCTCTATGATTTATGATTTCCAAAATATGATTTTTCAAAGTTCTCCACTCACAGCGATTTTGGCCCATTTTCCTTGTTACTTCTCAAACATTGTTCTGTAACTTTTTTCTCTGTAGCTTTAGGTATATGCAATGTTACATTTAATAGGAAAAAAGGTCAATTACCTTTAAAAAGTTTTATACTTTTAATGATTTTTGATATATTTTACGATTATTTTTAAATTTCTCATTATAACTTTTTTTATTGTATATGTAGGTATATAATTGTTAGGTATATTATTGTCTAATAAAAAAGAAAGCTTATTTTATTTACTTTAAAATGGTGTATCGTAAAAAATTCTGGGACTATTTTTAAACAAGATATTAAAATGTGACATATCGATACATCAAAGCAACAGTGAGATAAGTCCAAAAGTACGCTATTTACATAGAATGTATTGCACTCTATACTGGTAACACTGAGATATGTATATCTCAGTTATCAGAGATACATATCTCAGTGTTACCAGTATAGTGTATAGAGTGCAATACATTCTATGTAAATAGCGTACTTAAAAAAAATTTAAATTTTCTACTTATCTCACTGTTGCTTTGTATCGATATGTATACACATGCAATAGGTCCCACTAAGTTGGAACCCTATGGAAAACTTTTTTATTATTAACTTTATGAAAAAAAATATGATATAATATGCAATCATATTTTTCTAATTGAAATAAATTTAAAAAATTTAAAATTTTTCTCAAAATACGGATACTCTTGGATATCATACGGATATCGTGTTTAAAAATTGTCCTAGAATTTTTTGCAATACACCATTTTAAAGTAAAGAAAATAAGCTTTTTTTATTCCACAATGTATATACTTAAACGTACAAGAAAAAAAGCCATAATGAGAAATTTGAAAAAGCATAACTTGCTTAGAAAGAGCTGTATAAATAACCTTATACAATAGACTATTTTAAAGGTAATTAATTTCTCTTTCTACTATTGCATATACATAGAAATGCGCACGAAATAGTTACAGAACAATGTTTGCGAAATAATGGGGAAAATTGCCCAAAAATGCTGTGAGCGGCAAACTTAGAAAAATCCTATTTCGGAAACTATAAATCTTAGAGAATTTTACCAAACTTCATTTTAAAGAGGAAGGATGGAAGTTATTTTTCGCTAAAGCAATGCCTATACCTATATCCCCGTGGAAAATAGTTATGGGGCTAAAAACAAAATTGCTTTCTTTCGTGTCTTTTTCTTGCTTTTATTTTGAATATAATATTTTTGTAAAAAAAAATATTTTTGACTTTAAAATGTGATGTTTGGATAGTAAATTTAACTTGGAACAATTTTCCTGTAGATGTGTTTATATCAAAAGTGCATAGAACTCACCCTAATTCACCCTGTGACTAATTCACCCCTTTCTCAAAAACGCACCCATTTCAATGGTAGCACTCCATGGTTTTTTCTAATTTAGAGACAGATATGAGACAATAAAATCCCGTTAACATTGTAGTTCCTTTTAGTTCTCTTATTTTGAACATAATCAATAGCCTAAGAGGTTTATTCCAAGAATAAACTTTTACGAATATTCTAAGTAACTACATACATGAATGTGCTCAGTATATTTGGTCCGAGAATATTCTTCGAAGTCTATGCAAAAAACATGAAATTTAGAATGTTTTTATAGTACATGCTATGCTTCTACTACACACATACTAAAAAGAATATATTCCGACGAATGTTGGTAGTGTATGCTTCGAACATGAAAGGAAAATCATTGTTATGTAGTATAATGTTGATAATTTTATTTTTATTGATTTTAAGTATTTTATTATTATTAGCAATTTATAAATACATGATATTGGTGTTTGATTTTGAGTATCCTTTAAAATTTATTTTATATCTCATTCTGTTAAAAGGCCTTCCACAACTAGCAAAAATGTATGAACAAAGAAGTTATTTTAAAGGACAAAAATAATAATAGAAAAATTAGCTTTATGGTGTTTTTTTATTAATTTTTTTGACAGTATGTTTAAATAAACAAATGCTGATGACACGAAAATGAAAGTGTAATACATACTTTTGGCTCAAAACTTTATAGATTATGGGACTTATGTCCCCGTTAAACCTCGGTTAGCTAATCGGGACAGAAAAGTACCTCTTTGGGCCTCTTGCGTTGTAATATCATGTATAAACATAATATCATCATCATTGGCTCCGCAACCCATGGTGGGTCTTGACCGGTTCCAGAATCAGCTTCCTATCCCTCACCTTGGTTTTCCAATTTCGCACTCCTAATCATAATAATAAGTATAATTGTGTTTATGTCTATGTTATGCATACATTTCTGTCCTGATTAAACCCCGGTTAGCTAATGGCGGTTTAACCGGGACATAAATACCCGCCCTATATCTAAATAATAAAAGGATTAAAATTCCGAAAACCTTTGTTTTATTGTATTAACCTGTTCATATTGTTAATACCATACGTATATTATGTTATATCTGTTGAATTGAACTGTACTTTTGAATCCAGAATTTTAACAAATCCTAAACTTTTCCACAATTTCACAAGCATGATATTTGTGCATTCAAATTAATTGAAATTACATCTTATATATCTATACCTACTAAAAATATTTATTTCTACACAAAAATGTCTAAATTAATAATTATAAAGAATGTCTATGTGATTCTTATAATTAACAGTTTAAAATTATATAGCTTTAATAAATGTCCTCGTTTCATATTGATTTGGGTCAAACCATGCATAATCTGTATCTGAGAATAAACTTTTATTTAGGAGTCCTTTTTAATGAATAAAACAGGACATACATAACCAACTTACATCCAAATATCCAAAATATAAAAATATTAATATCCTGACTGACAGTAGTGACAGTGACAAAGACAAATACAAAATACCTTCACGCGTTTCTTGTTTCTCAACGACAAATTTGTCCTTCAAACTATCTCGGAAACGGCAACGTTGGAGTTGAGGACACGCACGCGCAAATTAGGGAGCCGCACTGTATCTTTAGCCGCTCCTGAGTTGTAGCGAGTTAAACCGTGAGTTCATTTTTTTTTAATTTTTAGGTTAAAATTCCGATTTTGACAAATTTGATTTTTTAATAAAAAATTAACTAATCGTGTGGGGAAAAAAATAAATATGCAGTTTTAATTGCCTATTTGTCTTATTTGTAAAATTCATATTAGAGTTTTCAAAAAGCGTATACAGGGTGAAATTTTTTCTAAGACCAAAACGAACTAATTTTTTAAATCCGGACCTGATTTTTCTCTAGTTTGAATAAATCAGTTGATTGGATGGTAAAATAAATTACTTATTTGTGCAAAAAAAAATAATTTTTGTAATAAAAGTTATTTTTTTAAAATCTATGGTTCACTTTACCAAACTTTTAATTCATAGTGAAATTTGATTTTTTTATAAAAAATTAAGTACCTAATCGTGTGCGGAAAAAAATAAATATGCCATTTTAATTGCCTATTTGTCTAATTTGTAAAATTTATATTAGAGTTTAATAATATACAGGGTGAAATTTTTTCTAAGACCCAAACGAACTAATTTTTTTAAAGCCGGACCTGATTTTTTTCTAGTTTGAATAAATTAGTTGATTAGGTGGTAATAGTGTAACGATTGGCCAAAATAAGAGACACATCGATCTGACCGTTCAAAAATTATGACGAATACAAATTTCTGTCAAAATGCGAAACTCGCCCTGTATATTATTAAACAATGGGAGCAGACACTTTTTAATGGTCATTTGTTATTCCCCATAGGAGCCTCTATACGAGGTAGGAGTATGTACAGTTCCTCATGACTCACCCTGTATAAAAAAGCAACAAATAACACCAGGTTTCAGGACAAACAACAATTTGAGTAATTATATTAAGAGTAACAAGTGCTAAAACAAAAAGCAGTTACACAGTGGTGTACACAAACTTACTTGCGGGACTGTCCAAAAACCTAAGTCTTTAATAAAAAACTTTAATAGACATATAGAAGAACACAAAAGGACTTTCAATAAGAGAAAAACAGATTCTACCTACGCACTTCACCTTTTAGATCTTGTAGCACCAGCGTGGATAACAAAGGCAAAAAAAGATAATAATGGAACTCGACAAATTAAACAAACAAAAATATACGTGGTGCTACGTAACTTTACGGAGTGCCTCGGTAGCTCTTAGTCTTCAGAGATCTAGGGGAGTGGATTCTTAATAGATTTTAAATATAATAGAAACTCAAGAGGGATGTTCACTAATTTTTAAATTTAGTTAAATTCAATAGATTACAAGGTATATAAAAACGTAGCAATCATAAAACTGTTTAAAAATGTATATTTTTTAAGATAAATGAGTTCATAATGCTGATTTTCTTGGAGGCTACAAAAACGGTACCCTGCAGCGAGGCTACGGTCTGTGACGTCAGCAGTCGTAACGTCTTTGATCGACGACTAGTTTTGTATACTTATTTACTCAGTGTATTTGAATGTGCGCAGTTTTTTACGTATTTAATTATTAAAAATAAAGCCAAATAAGTGGTGTTTTGTTCCTGGGTGTGTAAATACATCAAAAAACAGTTCTGACAAGATTTTTATTACCGTTCCAGCCAATTTAAAACAGAAAAAGAAATGGTTTGTTGTAGCTAGAACTTAAAATAACTAACTTAAAGAACTAACTTAATAAAATAACGTTATAGAAGTTTTCCAGAAACTTTCGGCCCTTGGTAATAATGTAATTGTTCTTTCTGCATTTACATTTTTCAAAAATACTTATTAGTTTTCTCAGGATTCGAAAAAAATGAATGAATTTAAATAGCATTGGACCAAGATTTTGCACCTACCCCCTTAAAGAGTAAATGAAAAAGTTTCGGGACCTCAAATTTGTATTACTTAAACTGGGATATTCCTAAAAACGGGATTCTAATAATACATACAGTAAAAGTAAACCTTGAAATAACTACATGTGGATGTAGGTATGACTTTATATTATATTAAAATCATTAATAATTTAGTGAAAAGATTGGTTGAAATGAAAATGCATAATACCCAAGTTCAAAAATATTTTTTACCGTGGAACAGTTGTCAACTCGAAATACGAAACAACCGAAATAAGATCTAGAGTTGAAAAGGACATAGTAACATTTAACAACATGCATGAGAAATATTTTCACCCATTGCGACATAATATCTCTCCTACTAAAAATGCGGCTGCTAAAATATTATTATTTCCGGTCTTGCTATATGGCGCAGAGGCCTGGACAATATTGGAAACAATGAAAAAGCTAGAGGCATTCGAGATGTGGGTGTACCCACGTATCCTCAAAATATCCTGGGCGACCCACACCAACGTACAGGTATTGCGTCGAATGGGAAAACAAAAAGAAATCTCTTTTACAATTAAGAAACGAAATCTTAAATATTTCGGTCATATCATGAGGCATGATAAATATCGTATACTCCAACTGATAACGCAAGGTAAAATAGAGAGCAAACGCGGACCCGGAAGAAAAGACACTCATGACTTAAAAACTTACGCCAATGATTTGGACAAAAATCGATCGAGTTATTCAGAAACGCCTCAAATGAAATTAAAATTGCCATGATGATAGCCAACGTCCACAACGGACAAGGCACATGAAGAAGAAGAATAATAGCTATTTGTATAACAAGGGAGGAAAGTGCTACTTTTCCTCCCAAGAATGAAGTTTACTGCCTGACGCGTAGCGGAGGGCAGTAATCATTCAAGGGAGGAAAAGGCACTTTACTCCCATGTTATACATATGGTTTTTCCACCTTCCTCAAATAACAAGTCATTTTTTCATTTTTACTTAATTTATTTATGTAACTAACCAACAAAATTTATTAGAACTAAAACTAACAAGTAGGTACAATGTAACTGTCAACTGTCAAATATAAGTCAAATTATTAATGTAAAAATTGTTAAATCAGAATAACAATTTTCTGCTTTTTACCATTCTGCAAAATACAGAGTGTTTTTAAATAAACGTTAAAATGTATAGATACTTACGTAATAGAAAATATATATTGTACAGGGCGTCAATAAGTTATATTTCATGAATGAAATACCTTTTACTTTTCCTCCCTAGGGAGGAAAAGTAAAAGTGACGTCATGGTATTTAATTCATGAAATATAATTTATTAACGCCCTGTACAATATCTATTTTCTATTACGTAAGTATTTATACATTTCAACGTTTATTTAAAAACACTCTGTATTTTGCAGAATGGTAAAAAACAGTAAATTGTTATTCTGATTTAACAATGTTTACATTAATAATTTGACTTATATTTGACAGTTGACAGTTATATTGTACCTACTTGTTAATTTTAGTTCTAATAAATTTTGTTGGTTAGTTACATAAATAAATTAAGTAAAAATTAAAAAATGACTTGTTATTTGAGGAAGGTGGAAAAACCATATGTATAACATGGGAGTAAAGTGCCTTTTCCTCCCTTGAATGATTACTGCCCTCCGCTACGCGTCGGGCAGTAAACTTCATTCTCGGGAGGAAAAGTAGCACTTTCCTCCCTTGTTATACAAATAGCTATTTCATACACCTAACCAAGGAAAAGTAATAACCAGCCAATGTATGTATACAATATGCATGCGTACAATGCATGCATACAACTTTCTCTATTTTTTTTTGTGGAGTATTAAGCATTTATTTTTTTAGCTTAAAGAAGACATGGAAAATTATATGGAATATACACTCAGTAAAGCTGTGGTAGATTTATTTTTTTACAAGCTGCCAATAAATCATACACCATTGTTACATCTACACTACAGTCGGTAGTTTATACGAATCGGCTTTCTGAAAACCTTCTTCCATTTTATTTGTTTATTTTTGTAAAACCCAAAATATGTCCTTACAAACAGTCTATCCACTTTAAACTAAACAAATTCACTATAAAACTCCACTTTAACCCTGATAAAACAAGAAGAGAACAAAATAAAATGACCTGAAACGTCAAACAGGTAAACAGTAACACTATGAGAATGGCGCGCGCTTGGGGTATGCAACTAGTGACGTCAGGCCAATAGAGAAGCGTTCTTGAAATTTAAAATAATACTAGATTTCTAATAAAGATTTTTTATAGAAAGGCTTTTTAAATTTTGTTGAAATTATGGACAATTATTCCTAGGGTGTTTCTTAATCGTTTTACATGTTTGAAATGACTTTTTAATTTTTTGTGAACATCCCTATTGCTCGGTGGGCGCCATAATTAAAAGAAAATGAAAGACGAAACATACTTAAAACTTAGAAAATAATTAAAGTAAAAAGTTAATAAAAATATATAGTTATCATAAGATACAGACACATTTACATAAATATAAATATATCATGACGTACCATAGTGTTCTCAGTTGAATATCGTTTAGGACCAAGAGAAAATGATCAGATAACAATATTATTAATCAAGAACATTATTGCAAAATGAATAAAATTTTAATAAAATGAAGATAAAAAAAATAAAAAAGACAAATGATGGATCTTTTGTAGATGTACAATATTAAAGATCCTGTTTACAGAAACGATAAAAAAGTTTACAAACAATACCTTGTTATTAGTCCTGTCCTTATTCTTCACGTTGTGTATGTCCAAAGCACTACTTTTCACTGAATTTACATAAAAATACAAAAAGGGTCCATAAAAACTTTTAGCAAAACTAAATAAACTGCCAAATTATTCTGCTCATATTGACTTTTAAATAACTTTTGAGGTATCTAGGATTATCTTTAGCACTTAATCCATAACTGCTTACAAAAATAAACTTAGGTAGTGTAGTATACACTAAAATAAACTGACTCTTTGCCTAACAGCGGCATTTGGCTTGTCACTAGGAAATCACGAAAGGAGAACAGTTTCTAACACTACATAGGTACTGGTTCTAATACTCTACATTTTCAGGAACTTAAAAGAATTGATTAAGAACTACGTCAGAACTTAATATTCGAACTTAACTTACTCAGAAAACTGCCAAAGCGGCTTCTGCCGAGGCTTCAAAAAACCTCTGTCTTTGAAAGCTCAAACTTGAATGTATCTCCTCAAACCAAAACGCTTCCTTCCAAAACTCACTCCATTTCTCTCATTCTACCCTAGTCATCGAATCAACCAATAAGAAACAAGTTTATTCCTTCCTTTTTTCATCAATGACTAATCAAAAAATAACCAAGCTTCCTACACTTATTTATTAACCAATAGGGAAAATTAAAACACATTCTAAATCCAACCTCTTTGGTAGGGAATTATACTCTTTAACGAATAGGGTCATTTAGCCATGTCAGCAAACCTTACTTAGCTCTAACATTTTGAAGAAAGGTATTGCTGAGTCCACAATTAACACCTGCGCTTTCTGATATTGATATTAGCACGTATGTGTATCGAACTCCCAGGATTCGTGGAGCCAAAACGATCATTAGCTACATTGTAACTCTTTTTTACATCACAAACTGAACACAGGAAATCGAATATAGATACCTATGACCGTAAAATATAATAACGTCTTTCTTTAACAAGACGAATAAACATTAAATTCTCACGTTTTTTTTAACAGAAATAAATTCCTTACATTCTCTTGACGTATGAAGCGATATTTTTATGTCTACAGGATGGGACAAAAATATGTTACGATACATTTACAATTGTTGGTTTCTGCATAAGGCAAAATAATTGCGTTCTTTTGAACCGTTTCAATCTAGATCACAATCATTCTTTTAATGGTCAAATTCAAATTCTCAATATTCAAAATAAAAGCCTTAAGCCTTGTTTATTACAATCTATGGAACTATTTCGTTTCTTAACTGAACAGACCCTTCTATGCATATGGTTTGTATATTAAATGTGAATGTTAAATGGGACGTTAATGGGAATGTTAAATTGTTTCATTTTGAAAAAGTTATTAAAAATGAAAAATTAAAATTAGCAAAATAGTAATTGAAGCGTGTCGCCACATAGATATTGTTCGTAATAGAAAATTCGACCAACAATAAACATAAGTTGATTATCCTAAACTTATTGACTTGCACGAGCGTGTGGCTAGTATGGCAGGTAATTTGACAAATAATCTAATAAACAGAACAGTAAGTAACTTGAGATATTTTTGTTGCATTTTCTAGAGTGTATCAAAAATATTGCAAAGGAGGGTCGCGAATTTAAAGCATGAAATAAATTCTCTTATGACACTCTCAATAAAAGGCGGAAGAAATCTTTTAAAATCAAATTACAGACGGTTGAACAGGGTCTGTCACGTCGGTAGATAATTAATTTTCATATAACAGAAACAAGTGCCCAGTGTAAGTAAAATAAATAAATTAATCTTGGAAATTGGGATTTCGGATTCTGAAGGGAGACATGATACAAGACACCTACGCTTAAAAAATATAAGAAGATTAAACATTTTAGAAACGAAAAAGATTCATTATGATTACTAAACGTATTTACTTTCGGTCATAGTCGCAGTTATAGCTGGACTGATGGAACGAACGGTAGGCTTAAAAGACCCTTTTCCAAGGGCTAACGTAATATCAGTATATGTACAGGGAACGAAGCTGGTTTTGCCAATGGATCTTTTGTGAGATGGAAATCCCAAACAAAATTGGGTGACTACCATGATCGTATGAATTTTGTCAGTTGTAAAAGGTGGTTATAAAAAAACTGTTAAATAATCTGCCTTCTAATAGTGTTATTTTAATGGACACTGCACGTTATCATAATAATAAAGAGGATAAATCACCAACATCCGCATCAACAAAGAGTAAAAGGATTATTTCCATGCTAAGAAGCTCACAACAAATATTTAAGTCATTAAAAAAGGTATGTAAACCGAAATATTTAAAATTTTCTTCTGATTTTATTATTAAAAATTTCGAACACGAGGTTTGAGCAGTACTACAACATTATGTTGGTACACAGAACTTAGATTTCACTTTTAATTTTATTCATAAATTATCTCAAGTACTATTTAGTCCTTTGAAATACAAAGTCTTTATTCGTAATATAATAAAGAATGGCGGTACAGAGCCCAATTTCAGAAATATGTTAGTACGTGGAAATTACTCTATAACTAAATAAAACATTGAAAAAAGGAGCCTGTACCGCCATTAAGAACACAAAAAAAATAAACTTTCTTCAAATAAACTTTTTTATCCCATGCCTAGATTTTGTGTAATCTTGGAACTACTAATTTTTTTTATTTCTAACAAGAAATCGAACATATAACTAAATAACTAATTAGGCAACATAGAGAAATTATCACTGTCATTTTGACAAACCTGCGTCAGATTTTCTCTAATCTGTTTTGTCATCTTTATCGATATCTGTTTAGTGCAGTAGTGTGTTAATTTAAGAATTCGTTTTTGTTGTTTCATAGGAAAGTAGTGTTTATTGATAGTTAATTTATTATATTATATTTGTTGTTGTTGTATAAGTTGTTGGCCTCTTTGAAAGAATAGATTGTTGTTAATTATGAGTTTTAGTTATATGTAGGTAGGTAAGTATATTTTACGTAAAAATATTTCGAATTCTAATGCGAGTATGTATATAAAATTTTAGGAGGATTTTTAATTCTAAAAATATTATCAATAGTTTAACAAAATGGAAAAACTAAAACAAACGAAAAATAAAGTGAAACCTTCCAAGAAAAAGTCCATTAAAAACCGTGCCAAAATTGTTTCGCTTCGCAACAAAAAATGATTATTTATTATTGTTTTAACTATTTATTAACAAACTATTAATCTTAGATAATGTCAAAGATTACCACTGTTGCCAAAGTTTATGATACTATTTCTCGAAGTTATATTTTGTTGCTACCTGTTGATCGCTACTGTTTACTCTTAAACAATTTATTAATGCAAACAACATTTCTGTACATACAAATAAATTGGTCAATATTTGTATAAACCGTGGCAATCTTGTAATAAATTTAAGCCACAAATGAATTCTGCATCCCACCACCGGTTTGGGCGCAGTTCACAGCTATCGTTATCTTGGGCGTAGTGTACTAGTACCTACAAAAAATTAAGGCAACTTTGGAAGCTAAATGAACTGAAAGGGTCAGATTCGACAGCTGGCACGTCACAAATATTAAGTACCAAGCAATAAAAAATACACAAAATACAAGCACGGAACTATACCAAGCTTTTATAAACCTAGAAGAAGCATTTGACAGATCCCCCGGAAAAAAATCGACACAAGCCTCATGAATAGAGACGTCGATACTAAACTCAGAAAAGCTATTTTAAATCTGTACAAAACCACAAGAAACAGAGTAAAAACAGATAGTATGGAATCCCACGAGTTTAGAGTCCATGATTCTTCTTTTAGTGCCTATTCGTTTCGAATATTGGCGATCATACTAGCTATAATTATTTTATTAACTGATGCTTTAAATAGATTAGTTGTTGTTGTGGAGAACCATTTCCTCAGGTTCTTTAACCATGATATTCTTCTTCTCCCAATTCCTCGCTTTCCAAATACTTTACTTTGAAGGATTACCTTCAGTAATCTGTATTTAGTGCCGTTTCTCAACTCGGTTTACGTCAATGAGCCGTACGAGGCCCCATCTTGTTTATTATTGTCCTATATGATGTAATAAAGGAAATCAGAGAAGAGACATTGAAAATGTAAGTTGGACATAGAAATCTGCAAATGATACAGATAATTGAATGCGGATTTGCAGACGATCTCGTGTTTGGAAGAGTCGAGGACGCACTCAAGAGGAACCTTCAAATATGGAGTGGTAAACTTGAAAAACGTAATCTGAGCATTAACGAAAGTAAAGTTAAGGTTATTGTGTGTGGGAAAACAGATAAGCGTAAAAAATTAATAGTATATTGTGTAACAAGTGCAGAAAGGTACTAATTTCTCACGAGTTTGAAAAGTTGCGGTACGAGCGCAAGCGAGTGCTAATTTTTAAACATATTTTGCTAAAACTAAAAATCACAATTTCCAATCGAAGATTTATTATAACAATAAATTATAAATTTTTAACTGTGTTTAATTAATACTAATCAATTTAAATTCCTTATACCTGCACAAATTACACAGAAATCAGTTAAAAAAATTAATGCACTACCTTAATTTGTTTGAATTTAGCTATTTTAAATACTTATTACTAGGGAGCGGATTTATATGCGATCAATTTTGATGAAATATGCGCATATATATGCGGTAAAAAATTACAGAATATGCGTAAGATATGCACAAAAATTCAAAAAATGCGCATTTCGAGAAATCACAAATTTTCTGTTCTATTCTATTCTAGGGGGTTCTTTTATAGGGGGGCGGCAATCTTGTTTATTATCTTTCAAATAATATCATTTTTTTATATATGCAATTTATTCACAGTTTTTTGGAAAAATCTGCTAGCAATAGTTACCTATTTAAAATAAAACAACAATATCACTATAAATTAATATATCTTCGATTATAATTCACTACAATGTGTTTTTCCAAATTCTTTACGAGGAAACATATTCTTTGATCAGACGAAATATTTTTATAACTTGAAAAACTCCTTTCAACATCAATATAAGTACCTAATTGGGGTGTATTTAAAATAACTTGTTAATTTCCGTTAGAAAATGGTAAAACTATGGTTAAAGGTGTAAATTCTCTTAACAATAGAGGATTTAAAAGAATCACCAGAATTATAGGTACCTACTAAATATAATAAAAGTAAATAAAATTCGGATTTCCGGGTAAACCATCCTTCCTCACTTTAACATCCTACAATCATTTTATAACGGCGTATTATAAGCACTATAAGTACTTTGTGTAAAGATCGGGTATTCTCTAAGAAAAAATGAAAGGCAGCAGTGAATGAGCCGTCTCTCTTCAGGTAGTTCTCGAATTAATAGATACGACAGCCTGTGCGGGGAAATATTTTGTGTCGAATTAAAAAATTAACAATTTTTTTTTAATTAAATGTTTTTAAATAGGCACAAAATATGCATGTTTTTTTAAAAATATGCAAAATTTAGTAAAGTTCTCAAATATGCGAAATATGCATGCAATATGCATTTAGCATAAAATCCGCTCCCTACTTATTACAAAATAATGTCACATTTGACGTTATATTTATGCAGTCACGGATTTACACCAAACCTATTTCATTCGACGTCTCTTGCTGAGGTTGCTAAATCCTTATTGGTTAATTGATAATTATAAAATATTTATTAAGAATAAAATTGTAAAATAAAACAGTTGTAACATCCATAATTTAATTTGTGTTCGATAATTCGATAATTAAACTTTAACCACAGATGTAAACAGAATATATAACGTTACTCAGAATGAGATAGTCTACTGTGCAGAAAAGAACTTTCCGGCACAGAAACGTCACTTTTCTGCACACTAATGTCACATATTTTATACCGTGAGAAAATATCAACTTTGTTAACATAAAACTGTGCAGAATAGTATATTGTGCAACAAGTGCAGAAAGGTACTAATTTCTCACAAGTTCGCAATTCAAACGAGTGAGAAATTACCTTTCTGCACGTGTTGCACACTATACTTTTCTACAACCACAGTTTTTGCTAAAAATAAAAATCAAAATTTTCAAACGGAGATTTATTATAATAATAAATTATAAACTAATCAATTTAAATTTCTTATACCTAAACAAATTATACAGAACAGAAATCAGTTCAAAAATGAATGCACTGATTTAATTATTGTAGTTATAGTTCACTGTAAAATTGGAACAATTTTGAATTAAATTTCTGAAAAAGTTGGTTTTATTTTCAACAATATTTAAATCTGCTGTAGAAGTTGAAGGCAAACTTGCAAAGTTTTCTACAGTAAAAGAGCTTTTAGGTTGTGATATCGCATTTACGTCTGTAGGCACTGCGGTTGACATTTGTTGATCAATTGATTGCATTATTTTATTTGAAATGTTTATTTTGGAGAGCATAGAATCATCAACTTAACCTTCTGCGACACTATTTGACCGCCAGCCACCATGACGTTTCAGTGTTAAAAGATCAGCTCCTGAATTTGCTAACACGGTTGCGGATGATCTCCGGAATGTGTGACCTGTATACAATTTTGGGTTCGGTTACTTTAAAAATGATGCGATTTCTTGTGGCATTTTACCAAACTTGTTGATTCCTACCACTTGTCGAGTACATTTTCCTTTTTGGTAATTTAGGAAAAAACGATGTTCATATATGTAGATCAGAAAGACGCAGTAGAATGTATTTTTTACATATGTTATAAAAGGTACCGGTAATTGTGAAACTTCTTGGAGCTATTGTTTTCATGTCACTTAACTTTACTATTAATGCGGACTTTGGGTCTTCTATTTCATTTATTTTCAGCTTTCATAATTCACTTCTTCGACATGCACCACTAATTGCAATAACCATTACAACCTACGGTAATAAATACTAGAATTGTATTGTAAAATTATTTAACATTAAAACTAACCTTAGTTAGTAGGTAGATTTTCAGAAAAACTTTTAGTTTTATATTTTTTCTTCCAATCCATAAACTGTTTGTATCTAGTTTCATATTTTTCTCTTGAAGTTGAAGGTAATAACGATAACGAATTGGCTTGTTCTCTCAATTCTGGAGGAGTATTTTCAATTTCGCTATCGCCATCCATTTTTGCTCAAACTTATTTCAAAAAGCAATATGTATTTTAAAAATTACAAAATAATACCTATCACATTTGACGTTTGTGCGCAAAGTTAATATTCATGTAATCAGCAGGTAACTAGATAAACAAATATACAGTCACGGATTTACACGAGACTTACTTCATTCGACGTATCTTGCTGAGGTGGTAAATCCTTATTGGTTAACTGATAATTATAAAATGTTTATTTATTAAATTTGTATAATAAAACAGTCGTAACATCCATAATTTAATTTCTATTCGATAATGAAGTATAATAACTAATGTCTTTAACCGCAGATGTAAACAGAATACATAATATAATATAACGTTACCACACGTTACTCAGAATGAGGTAGGTAGTCATTTCTAGACCAAATGTAAAGTTCAAAAATAATCTGTTTAAGTAGCGAATTTTTCAGATTTCTCGGACATAAGATGTAGTTAAATCGGTTCTTTTTTGAAAACTACTATCAGATCTAATATCTTAAAATTAAAACCATTTCATCAAAACATGTTATAATTAAATTAAATTTATATTTATGATTTTTTGGAATGTAGTGGTACCTACTGTGTAGAAAAGAACTTTTTCTACAACCACTATTCAAAGTGCACTTTTCTGCACGGTTTTATGTTAGCAAACTTGATATTTTCTCACAGTATAAGATATTTGACATTAGTGTGCAGAAAAGTGACGTTTCTGTGCCGCAAAGTGACGTTTCTGTGCCGCAAAGTTCTTTTCTGCACAGTTGACTACCTCATTCTGAGTAACGTTATATTCTGTTTACATCCGTGGACTACCGCATTCTGAGTAACGTTATATTCTGTTTACATCCGTGGTTAAACTTTAGACAAATATATAACCTATAAGATAATTATTATATTTAACTATAGCATAGAAACTAAATTATGGATGTTACAACTGTTTTATTTTACAATTTTATTCTTATTAAACATTTTATAATTATCAAATAATAACCAATAAGGATTTAGCAACCTGTGCAAGAGACGTCGAATGAAGTAGGTTTTGTGTAAATCCGTGACTGCATAAATATAATGTCAATAATGTGTAATAATTGTTTAAATTTAATTAAATTAAGGCAGTGCATTAATTTTTTAACTGATTTCTGTGCAATTTATTTAGGTATAAGGAATTTAAATTGATTAGTAGGTATTAATTAAATACAGTTTAAAATTTATCACATAGGTACCTATTATAATTAATCGTCGTTTGGAAATTGTGATTTTTATTTTTAGGAAAAACTGTGCTTGTAGAAAAAGTATAGTGTGAAACACGTGCAGAAAGGTAATTTCTCACTCGTTTGAATTGCGGCACTCGCTTGCGCTCGTACCGCAACTTTTCAAACTCGTGAGAAATTAGTACCTTTCTGCACTTGTTGCACAATATACAATTCCGGCACAGAAACGTCACTTTCCGGCACAGAAACGTCACATTTCTGCACACTAATGTCATAAATCTTATACTGTGAGAAAATGTCAACATTGTTAACATAAAACTGTGCAAAAAAGTGCACTTTGAATAGCGGTTGTAGAAAAAAGTGCATTTTGAATAGTGGTTGTAGATAGAATCAATATCGATACTCAGAACAAGTCGAAACCTTCAAATATCTATGAGTTCAACTAGGGAGTAGGAGTGCACAAGAAACTAAGACAAAGTTGCTACTCTATTAGAGTAGCAAAAGCAGCCCAATATACCATGCAATTGAGAGCACATTCCTACTGAAAAAAGAAGTATCTCAAAAAGCTAATATAACCCATTACCAGACTAAGGAAGAAACTGCAAAGCACTGTAATGAAGTATCTAAGAAGAGTACTAGGTGTGACCAGAATGTACAGGATACGGAATGAGGAAAAATAGAACGTCTAAAAGTCCATCCAATTGAGAAGAAGATTGAAGAAGCTTAGCTGCGATAATACGGGCACATAGTTAGGATGGATAAAGAAAGACCAGTGAAACGAGTTTGGAAAGCGAGAAGAAACTTGAAAAGACCGAGAGGCAGGCCCATGAAGACCTGGGACGATGAAATTGCCGCTATCCTAGACAAAAGAAGATTCACTAAAGAGCAAGAGAAGAACATAGCAACAAACAAGAAGCATTGGAGGAAGTTTTGTAAACGTCATACTTTATTTTACGTATCCAATACACTGTTTTATTTTTTTAAATTGTTATAAACTGATGTGAAAATGGTTTTATCAGCTATAAATTTCTAAATGCCATGAGAGACTGAAAATTAGGATAATTTAATAGAACGAGATAAGGTTTTTATGTTACGAAATACATACCGAAACAACCTAACCAAAAGTTTTGCGCACTTTGAATAAAAAATGATCCTAAACCGCAAAATGAAATTACAAGAATTTTAAAAGTTACTACCCGGAGCGAGTTTCGCCGTACAAGCTTGGGTACGGCAGGTTGTACATCATAGTGAAAATCAAATTACAAAACTTAAACGGGTCAATACTAATGTAAACGATTGTGTTCCGGCAATAATCTATTCCCCGTGTACACAAAAATTTGCCTCGGTCTTTGAAATGCAAAATTAAAAAACTTTCTCAATCATAATTTTAAATTTTTGAAACCTCACGTCTCTTTAACTCTTGTGTAATAATGATTTAACTTAGTTCGTACCGTTTTTCGGTGAATAGAACATTAGCCTGAATTAACCAGACAATGTGCAGTACATGTAATCACTTTTCATTGACTGCATTATATCCATAGATCACCAGTGGCGGCTAGTGATAATTTTGTTCAGGGGGCGCTAATTCGAGAATACAAAAAAATAAATAGTTTAAGTTTTTTCGATGGACATAACAAACACCGCCAGTCTTTCTTCCGGCATTATATTCTTTAAAAACGTCTTAATCAATTTCAAAGTGATCAAAGTTTCAAAAATAATCAAAACTTTACTTTTTTCACAAAATTTTGAATCCAAACCTTATGATACTAATAGATTTAGAGTATGTAAGCAACTGAATATATATGTTCGTTTTTTTATGTAATTTCTTCTTCGTCTTTTTATGTTATTTCTTTTTCGTCTTTAAGTGTCGCCTCCCAAAAGAAGGTTTGATATGATGATCACTGATCACTATCTTCACTTTATCTACCGCTGCTGTGAAGCTACTATTGAACTGAGTTTAAACCAGTACCCTAGTTTTTCAACCATGACAGTCTTCTTTTCCCCCACACTTACTTCTTCTCCTATCTTTCCCTGAATTATAAATCTTAGCATCTCGTATGGCTCTTCTCTCATTACATAGCCCAGATATTGTAATTTGTTTTATTTTTGTTGTATTTATTTATTTAGTACTTTTGGCTAATTTCTCGCAATACTTCCGCGTTCGTCTCCCACTGTGTCAATGCTATTTTAATCATCCTTCTGTACCACATTTCAAATTATTATTTCTGATCGCGAGTAAATATTATGGTCAATGTAAATTTCAGGGCTGTTTTCAATTATTGAAAATGTATTATAGAAGATGTCAATGTCTTATAAATATACTTCCTTTCTATAATGTTCACAATTTTCTCATTGAAATAACTTTCACCAGATGATTTCTAAAGCAAAGTCACCGTCAATTTGAAATAATATTGCCATGTTTCTCTCGCAAATAAATTCAAATTCTTCTTATTTCCTACTCATCTCTTTGGTCCCACTGATTCTTCCATAATTTCCCTAGAGGGTGGGATGTTTCTTATGCTAACAACTATTTTTTCAAAACATTGTATTCAATTTTTGTTTCCACTCTTACGTGTTTCTTTTTCCAAATTGTGTAGTTTAGGCATCCGGCCGTTCTACTGACTTTAACAATTTGGTCTTTTACCTCTCTTTCGACATTGTTGTCGGCTGATAGATTAATTCCCAGCTATTTGAAAGTCATTACATGTTCCATAATTTGATTTTGTATTGCATATTATTGGTTCTTTGGCTATTACTAAGCATTTTGTTTTTTGGGCGTATATTTTGATATTCATTTCTTTTGCGTTAATGTTGAATTCGTGCAGTAATCAATCCATATACATAATCCATATATATATAATGTGTACCGATATAATTTTCTTAGCACATTTTGCGATTTTTCGTACCCGATTATGGAGTGACGCGTGGGAGTACATTACAGTGGCTTGTGGCTTTTCACAACGCATTACAACCTCACTGGTATTCACATCAACTACCCATGGTAGTTTGTGAGGGCCAGTGTCTAGCCACATCGGTACAAAATTGCTACCTCTCCATACCGCCTGGAAAATTAATATATTGTGAAATATTAATATACACTCAGGTGCAAAAAAATCGATCCAATGAAAATTTGGTCATTTTTGATGTCTCGAATTTCCTAAACCTGTTGTCCGATTTAAGTGATTTTTTTACCATGTTATAACCTTGACCAAGAAAATAATTTAAGTACCTGGGAGCGATCATAACATCTGAAAATAAATATGAAAAGGACATGGCAGCCAGGATCATTGCAGGAAACAGGTCATATTACTCCTTAAGGACCCTACTTAAATCAAAAATACTCTCAAGACCAGCAAAAATAAGAGTATATAAGACAATAATTCGTCCCACAATAACGTATGGAAGCGAAACATGGACTCTGAACCAGCGGGAAACGACAAAATTACTGGTACTTGAAAGAAAGATACTGCGGACTATCTATGGGTCTTGCAGAGAAGAGACAACAGGAGAATGGAGAAGAAGACACAACGATGAACTTCAGACAATATATGGAGATGAAAACATAATACGCTACATTAAAGCAAACAGAATACGATGGGCGGGTCACGTGCTAAGATCAAGTGACGAAAGACTTCTGAGCGCCACATTCTGGGAAAGGCATTTTTGCTAGACAGGTAAACTGTCATTGTATACCGGGTGTACGAATCGAATTGTGTTTTTTTCTCAAAGTTCGCATCACCCTGTGGACTATTCTAGCATTAATAAAATACTGAAATTAAAACCCAACTATAGCCTCAGCTTTTCTTAACATTATATTTTTAGACTCATTCGCTTATGTTGGATAATAAAAAAAATTAGGTACTTTAACAACTGGCCATGTTCGTCATCAGTATAGGGTGTTTCTAAATAAGTGCGACAAACTTTAAGGGGCAATTTTACATGAGAAAATAATGACAGTTTGCTTTATAATCATATGTCCGCAAACGCTTCGTTTCCGAAATACGAGATGTTCATATTTTTTACAAACTGACGATTTATTTATTGCTTTAAAACCAGTTAAGATATACAAATCAAATTTGGTGGGTTTTAAGACGTAGTTATTGCACATTTTTTGACATACAATTAAGAATTATATATTCACCATTGGCGTGTTTACGGGTAATATCATCGGTAATAATACCCGTTTGCGCACTAATGGTGAATATTAAATTCTTAATTGTATGTCAAAAAATGTGCCATTACTACATCTTAAAACCCACCAAATTTGATCTGCAAATATCAACTGGTTTTAAAGTAATAAATAAATTGTCAGTTTGTAAAAAAATTGAACATCCCGTATCTCGGAAACGAAGCGTTTGCGGACATATGATTATAAAGCAAACTGTCATTATTTTCATGTGTAAAATTACCCCTTAAAGTTTGCCGCACTTATTTCGAAACACCCTGTACTGATGACGAACATGGCCAGTTGTTAAAGTACCTAACTTTTTTATTATCCAACATAAGCGAATGAATCTAAAAACAGAATGTTAAGAAAACCTGAGCCTATAGTTGGTTTTTAATTTCAGTACTTTATAAACGCTAGAATAGTCTACAGGATGATGCGAACTTTGAGAGAAAAACACAGTTTGATTCTTACACCTGGTATACAATGACAGTTTACCTGTCTAGCAGCAATATTATTACAGCGATATTTTTAATGAATATAACAGGGCTGGCCAAACTGTGGCTCGCGAGCCACATGTGGCTCTTTGAAGGATTATTTGTGGCTCTCAATAAATGTACCTGAATTACTTTTAATTTTTGTGTTTCAAAATGTCTAAAATTACTGACAACAAATATAAACGACTAAAGGTCGCGTCATATTATAATGCACGTCGCGTTTTCGGCACGTAGCGTTTGCAGACCGGCAATCGGACTGCCCATTCACATTATCATACATAGAACGTTTACGTTGGTTTCAGTTTGGTGCGGTGCAGATGTGTTTATTGTCACAACACATGTTTACATGACAAATTGCCTCGAAAACTACTTTTTAAATTAGACCGGGCAGTATCGTCGCCCCGGCTAGCGAAATTATTCCGATTCGATATTTTTAAACAAACTTACTCAAAAAGAAGTCCTTATAACATATCCACAGGGTGCCAGGCGGTACCGTGGTCGAAAAATTGTTTAAACATTTTTTTAAACAAATTCACAAAAATATTTTTTTCATATCGAGCAATATTTTTTTAGATAAACTGGGTCATTCTGGGCAAAAAAGGTCTTTTGTCATTTTTCTCTAAAATTGATTGTTGTCGAGTTACACGCGATTAAAAATTTGAAAAATGCGAAAAGGCCATTTTCAAGGCTTAATAACTCGATTAAAAGTATTATTATGAATTTCAATAAGTGACCAAATTAAGTTTCAAACCCCTTCTTCAAGGTCTCAAAGAGATTTTTGTCATTATTTTACTACAAAGCTGTTATTTTTAGTTATTAACAATTAGCGCTATAGTCCAACTGTATCGTCGCCCCCGTTAGCGAAACTATTTCGATTAGATGTTTTTGCACAAACTTACTCAAAAAGAGTCCTTATAACAAACACATCCACAGGGTGCCGGGCGGTGCCGTTGTCAAAAAATTGTTTTAACAATTCTTATTAAACAAATTCACAAAAATAATTTTTTCATTACGAACGATTTTTTTTTAGATAATTTGGGTTATTCTTAGCAAAAAACATATCTTGCAAAAATGCGGAAATGGCCATATAACTCGACAACAATCAATTTTAGAGAAAAATCACAAGAGACCTTTTTTGCCCAGAATAACTCAAATTATTATTAATTTGGGTTTAATTAAATTATTATTAAAAAATTATTTTTGTGAATTTGTTTAACAAAAATTGTTTAAACAATTTTTAGACCACGGCACCGCCCGGAACCCTGTTGATGTGTTATAAGGACCTCTTTTTGAGTAAGTTTGTGCAAAAAAATCTAATTTTGCTAACGGGGGCGACGATACAGTTGGACTATAGCGGTAATTGTTAATAGTTAAAAATAACAGCTTTGTAATAAAATAATGACAAAAATCTCTTCAGGACCTTGAAGAAGTTGTTTGAAACTTGATTTGGTCACTTATTGAAATTCATAATAATAATTTTTAATCGAGTTATTAAGCCTTGATTTTAATAATTAAACCTTTTTTGCTCAGAATTACCATAATTATCTAAAAAAAATTATTGCTCGAATGAAAAAATATTTTTGTGAATTTGTTTAAAAAAGATTGTTTAAACAATTTTTCGACCACGGCACCGCCTGGCACCCTGTGGATATGTTATAAGAACCTCTCTTTGAGTAAATTTGTGCAAAAAATCGAATCGGAATAATTTTGCTAGCGAGGGCGACGATACTGACCGGTCTAAATACTCGGTATCAAATTCAAAGAAATACCTACATAAACAAGAAGGGGAAAACGACCCGTATCTGTCAACATCCGAAAAATATTGTTTTCGAATGAACCGAACGCAGACGTAACGTGTCTTATACGCTACGTTACGTGTCTTATACGCACAATATGAATGGTTCAATTTAAAAACCATTAAATTATATTTTTCGCAAACGAAACGCTACGTGACGAAAACGCGACGTGCATTATAATATGAGGCGACCTTAAGTATAATAGCAGGACTTAGACAAGAAGACCTCCTATTCACCGTTGTTATTCAATTTGGCCTTAGAATATGTAATAAAGTAAAATGTCATCTGAGTTGACAGGGCGATTTGCGAATGGAGGATAAAAACTATTGTTGGTCTTTGCCGATGATCTAGGTGCATTCTACAAGAGTCGTGAGAGAGGTGTATTTACAACTCAAGGACGAAACAGGTAGTCTGGGCCCTCGACAAAATGAAGAGAAGACAAAATACATGTTAGTAACCAAAAATACAAGACCAAGAGTTAGGCAGAACATAACTATTAATGACCACAACTTCGAAGTAGTAAGAGTTTAAATATCTAGCGGCGGCAACTACAGATCCCAACCGCATATAAAAATTGGTCTGAGCATGTATAGCTGCGTGGAATAGAGCATTATACTCCCTATCATCATTATTAAGATCTAAGCTGCTAAAAAGACAGTCTAAATTAAGACTAAATCTACATTCAGTATTTGAAAGGAAAGTTCTCAGAATGATATTTGGCCCTCAAGGAGATGAATTGATAGGAAAGTGGAGAAGGCGGGCGACGTAATGCTGAATTGGTGACTGTGTATGGTACTGGAAACATCATCAACCATAATATAAAAGCTAAGATAAGATGGGCAGGTCATGTGGTACGATCAGAGGAACACAGAGTGTTAAAGACAGTGTTTTTTGAGAGACCGTAGAAGATTAGTAAGCCGTTCCAGAAAAATTTGGAATGATGATGACAAATCGAAGTATCCTGAATTAGTAAAGGCTACTTGTAGAATTACTTGCATATTTGAAACAACGATGTGAACAATTTTATTTCGTTTTAAAATTCGTGCAGTTCAAATAGTCGGAGAAAAATTTAATACCTTTTTTTACACTTTTTAAGTAATTATCTAATTGCGGCTCGCGAAAAATTTCAAATTTTGAAAAATGGCTCGGACTGTCAAGGAACTTGGCCACCCCTGGAATATAACATGGTAAAAAATCACTTAAATCGGACAACAGGTTTAGAAAATTCAAGACATCAAAAATGGCCAAATTTTCAGTGGTTCGATTTTTTTGCACCCGAGATATATGTGAAATTATTAAACTAATTTCAGAGGACTATGTTACGAGTATTAGTCTAGTAAAATAAAATTTCACTACATGTAAAACAAAATGTAAATTCGTACAGGTTGAAACAAATTTTATATCAAAGTTTAGGTGGGTACAAAAGATATTTTCAAGAAAGTATCCAAATCACACAAGGGGATCATTCTTTAAATAATTAAAAAGGGGTCATTTTTGCAAAAAATTACTTTTTTAACTGCTGAGGTCATTCAATTACTAATGAAAGTCTATAGGATTATTTTCTGCAAATTTGAAGGGTTAATCTTTCACACATAACTTACTAAATTAAATTTGACCCCCTATTTATTTAAATAATTATACATAAAACTTTAAAAACAAATTTGCAAAAAATTATTTTTAGCGTTTTAAATAAGCACTATAAAATATCTTATTTTACAGGAGAAGTTGCACTATGTTATCAGTATTAATCAAAAAAAAATTAGTCCACAAATATTTAATGTTTTTTGAGATATTGAATTTGTTTATTAAATGTTACTCTATTTTCAATTGCAAAAACGCGGTTGTTGTCAAAGAAATATTCACCTGTATTAAATCTTATTAGTTTTATTTTTATGTATATTTTCGATAAATGTATTGATAAATTCTAATTTCAATTAAACTTCCCCCTAAAATGACATTTGAAAATTATTCAAATTTGTTTATAACTTGTTTTTTTAATAACGTCGCAGGGATTAAATATTTTGAAATGCCGTTTCGATAATTGGGTTTCTGGGAATTTTTTACTAATTAACAAATTTTTTTGTCTTTTTTTCCTCTTCTTTTTTTTTCTTGGAGTTATATTACTACGGGCCCTTTTAGGGTTAAGTTTCATTAAGAATGTCGAATCTCTAAATTATAGATTCTAGACCTAAAAATATTAAGATTTTTCTAAAATCACTTAAATAAAATGTGGCTGGTTACTGAGTTACAGGGTGTTTAATTTAAAAATTAAAAATTATTTTTACCAAGTACTTTCAAACTATTTGACGCATCCTTATCATACTTGTCAGAAAGTGTGGGTACTATACAGTCTACTAAATTTTGACAAATAAAAGTTTCTAGCTACTACCAGAGGCGTACGACAGGGGATAGTTAATGGTTGACCCTTTCCAAATTCTACGCTACTGAGGGAATTACTATTTTAGCAAAATTTTTCGATTCTCCAATACCTTATATGTAAATAATATACTCTTTACTGGTAACGATTAAGTCATTAGTTTTCGAGATATTGGACGTTAAAAATGAAACGGCATAGTTATTTTGATTCATTCATTCATTCATTTTAAACTTCCAATATCTCTCAAACTGATGACTTTATCGATACCAATAAAGTTATTTACATACAAAGTATTGGAGAATCGAAAAATTTCGTTAAAATAGTAATTCACTCAGTGGCGTAGAATTTGGGAAGGGTCAATCATTCACTATCCCCTGTCGTACGCCTCTGGCACTAGCTAGAAACGTTTATTAATCACAATTTAGTAGGGTGTATAATAGCCACACTTTCTGCCAAGTATGATAAGGATACGTTAAATAGTTTTAAAGTACTTGGTAACAATAATTTTTAAATTTTTAAATAAAACACCCCGTAACTAATTAAGTAGCCACATTTTATTTAAGGGATTTTAGTTAAATCTTAATATTTTTAGGTCTACAATCTAGATCTCATAGACTCGACATTCTTAATAAAATTTAACCCTAAAAGGGCCCGTAGTAATATAACTCCAAGGAAAAAAAGAAGAAGAAAAAACGACAAAAAAAATTGTTAATTAGTAAAAAATTCCCAGAAACCCAATTATCGAAACGGCATTTCAAAATATTTAATCCCCGCGACGTTATTAAAAAAAAACAAGTTATAAACAAATTTGAATAATTTTCAAATGTCATTTTAGGGGGAAGTTTAATTGAAATTAGAATTTATCAATACATTTATCGAAGATATACATAAAAATAAAACTAATAAGATTTAATACAGGTGAATATTTCTTTGACAACAACCGCGTTTTTGCAATTGAAAATATAGTAACATTTAATAAACAACTTCAATATCTCAAAAAATATTAAATATTTTTTGACTAATTTTTTTTTGCTTAATACTGGTAACATAGCGCAACTTATTCTGTAAAATAAGATATTTTATAGTGCTTATTTAAAACGCTAAAAATAATTATTTGCGAATTTGTTTTTTAAGTTTTATATACAATTATTTAAATAAATAGGGGGTCCAATCTAATTTAGTAAGTCTTATGTGAAAGATTTACCCTTCAGCTTTGTAGAAAAAAATCCCATAGACCTTCATTGATAAGTGAATTACCTCAGCAGTTAAAAAAGTATTTTTTTTGCAAAAATGACCCCTTTTTAATTATTTAGACAATGATCCCCTTGTATGATTTGGATACTTTCTTGAAAATATTTTTTGTACCCACCTAAACTTTGATATAAAATTTGTTTTAACCTGTAAGAATTTACATTTTGACTTTTTTTTATTTTATTAGGCTATATAGGGTGTCGTTTAAAATAATTAGGAGAGACAATTAAATGCTATACAGACAATACATAATATAGAGGCTTACCCATATACATAACTGTTATATCACTCGGTGTCACATATGCAGGTTTCACAAGCGGTGGTTGATCGAGTGATGTCTTGTGTTACACTATTGCACAGGGAAAAAAGGTTTGTTTATTACGACAGATGGAATCAGAGCGATTCGCGGTAGTATACGGGAAGCGGTATCGCAGATGAAAAGCAGTGAGCAAGTTATTCGCACGTCTGTTGCTGTGGAGGTCAACACAAGAGCACGGTACTTTTCACTAAGCGGTAACTAGCGGTTATCACTAACAGAGTATCGACAACAGCGTCAGTTCTAGTCGAGGGTCTAAACCAGAGAGATCTTTCGTTTTGGCACTGTCCAAAAATGTCTGTATTTTTCAAGGAGTGGGAACAGTATGGGAGTAAGAATTATTAATCAGGATTGGCCTAAATAATTACTTAAAATTAAGGATGAAAATTATCACTTGTAATTACACAAGAGCTCTAAAATTACTGATTTATATCTCGAGTGACAATTTGACAGTTTTAATTTTCCGAACAGAAGGAGAGGGACATTATGTCAAATTGTCACGACGGCAATACAAATCAGTAATTTTTAAGAGCTCGAGTCTAATTCGGTAAGAAGATTTCATGAATAAAATTGTAATTTTCTACGAGCGTGCAAAAATGTCTAGCTTCGCGCACGCGTTTTAGTTTAGAAAGTTTTACTTTTCCGCACGCGTGTTAATTTAGATAGGTTAATATGGCCTTAAAGTAATTATAATACATGCAATAAACTAATATTTAGATATTATTTACTAATTTATTTCAAATATATCTTATTGTGTTCATGTTTTAATGAAATTAACGCGAAAATTCGATGAAATAAAATAATTTTGACATAATATTCGAAAGTCAAATCAGTAGACAATAACAGTGGTTTTGAATCGTCGTCATGGAAACCAAGATCGTCGTCATGCTAACCAATTATGCTGAAAGTTTGGTTTTGACAACCTTGTCAAAGAATTAATTGGTGTATGTATTTTCATATTAATTAAATTAATTGATTAAGATTTGGTCATTTTTTAAAGACTCGTAGAAAAAATATTGTTCCTAACGCTTGCAGAACGTCTCTTTTCCGCACTCGACTGCTTGCCGAACTCCCGCTTCGCGTCGTTCGGCAAACTGCAGCCGCGTGCGGAAAAGTAAGACTTTCTGCACTTGTTAGGAAATAGTTATTTTCCTAACTAGTGCGGAAAGTGATACTTTCACGCACGAGACTGCCGTTGACCCGAACGACGCGATAGCGGAGTTCGGGCAAGCAGTCGAGTGCGGGGAAGACACTTTCCGCATGAGTTAGGAACAGTATTTTTTCTAGCGCCGTACGTTTGGAAAAAAAGCCACAAAAAATAGAGTTATATCAATTTTTATTTAGAAGTGAAAATACACAAATAAATTCTTTGACAAGGTTGTCAAAACCAAACTTTCAATATAATGGGTTACCACGATGACGATATTGGTTTCTATGACGACGATTCAAAACCATTGTAATTGTCTATTGATTTGGCTTTTAAATATTATGTCAAAATAATTTTATTTCATCGAATTATCAGTAGTAATTGCACAAGAGCTCTGAAATTATTGAATTTTTCCCGAGTGACACTTTGACAGTTTTAATTTCACGAGCCGAAGGCGAGTGAAATTATGTCAAAGTGTCACGAGAGCAAAAATTCTATATTAATTTCAGAGGTCGAGTGCAATTTGTTGCGATTATTTCATGAATAAAACTGTTCAAAACCAAAATTTTATTGTAATTTATTTATGTAAGTACCATTAAACACACAGTTTTTATAAATATTTGACGATTGAAAGTCATCACTTTTATAATTTTTAAAACATTAATTGTCATTAATGTCATTGAATGTATTTTTTCGTAGCAACGAAGGGCATCTGACGTAATATACTTAACGACGGGAGATTATCAAAAATTATCGATTTAATTTAGATTTCTGTAGCTTTCTATTGGTCAGAATCTCCTATGAATGAAATAATCGCGCTAATTTCATTAAAACGTGAACACAATAAGATAAATTTGAAATAAATTAGTAAATAATATCTAAATATTAGTTTATTGCATGTATTATAATATATCATAATGCCATATTACAAGGTATTTTACTTTCTCGCACGCCGTGCGGGAAAGTGCAACTTTCGGAAACGAAATAAGCGCGTGAAAGTGGCTCTTTTAGCACGGCCGTAGAAAAATAACTATTTCAAATCATTTTAACTAATATTTTATTGATATCTCCGCCTGAATATTTGCTGAACTTGCATGGTGTTCTCTTTGACAAGTTGTAAAACATCAATTGTCATTGACGACGGGAAATTATCAAAAAAGTTACCGCTGAAATTTTTTTTTGTAGGTTTCTATTGGTCAGAATCTCTATGAATGTAATAATCGAAATGATACCGCGAAAAATATAATATTATTTCTCGCATGTGAAAAATTGAACACGCGTCCCCTTAATCTAATAGGTAAGAATCATTGACAGCATTTCCTTAATTTTTTAAAGTCATCAATTAACCATATTCTGCTTTTATTTTTCTGTACTAACATATTAAAAATGTCAGAAAGGTCATTGCCATATTTCAGTTTATTTTTTCAAAGCGATATTAAACAACTTGGAAAGAAGGAAAGAAAAATAATGAAAAAATTCAAAAAATTATTAATTAAATGGAAAGTTTAGTACTTCCAAAGGTCTATAAAATCCCCGCTATTAATAGTTCTCCTGTCTAATCAATATATCACCACCAACAAACAGATTAATACACAGTAACCCACTTTTAATTTATTCCCTCCTGCGCCCATTAACTGAACTACATTTAGACTTGTCAAAAACAGTTGTTTTCCTCGTGAGCTCGCGTTGTTCCTGGCACTAGTTTTATTACTAATTTGCTAATTGACGTTATGTGTGTTGATTTTAATGTGCAGAAACAAAAGTTGTCCTTGAGTAGGCGCCAAAGTTTATTCCTCTTGGGTGAAGTGGATTGAGTAGTTGTTGTTTTCATTTATGTGTAGATTTTAGGTTTACTACATATTGTGTATAAAAAGTAATGTAATTTGTTCGTAGTTCGGTAAAGTACTCGTACTCGTAACTAGTGTTTGGTTTAAAAAAAAGAGCGCGCATTTTTTATTTAAGTAATTTAATTAATTTTATTTAATTGTATTCAGGTTTATTTAGTTTTATTAAATTTTATATAATTTAATTAATTTTATTTAATATTATTTAATTTTATTTAAATATACTTTATTTTTTATAATTTTATTTAATTGTACTTACTTTTATTAAATTTTATTTAATCTTAATTATTTTATTTCATTTTATTAAACTTTATTAATTTTTATTGATTTTTACTTAACTTTATTTAATTTTACATATTTTTAATTTGATTTGAACACCTATCAAGTTGACACAACCCCCCCCCCCCCCTCCCGAACCCAGTCAATAATAGAAAATTTTGAATCTATATCTAATTTTACTTTAAAAAAATATGCCACACTATATTTTTCCGAAATACTGGAATTACTGATCGAATTACTGACTCTTCCCTTAGGGATGAAACCGCCCCAAATTCCATTTATAATTTAAAATTCGAGGTTTATAGTATGGTATAGTTAGACCCAAACCCAGACATCCAAAGTGAAAGTTATCCTCCAACACCAAATTGTTCTATATGGTCCACATAATGTTCAGAAAGAAGTCACACCATTTTGAGCGTCGGGTTTGGAGGGAAGAGGGGGGAGAAATCTGTAAATTCGTAGTTTTTTACGTTTTTCGTCAATATTTCTAAAACTATGCGGTTTACCATGAACAACCTTCTATATAAAATTGTTTTACATTAAATTTGAAATAAAAAAGGCCCTATGCATAACCCTTCTAAAATGAACGGTTCCAAAGTTACAGAGGTAGTATAGTATAATTGGTCCAAAAAAAGTCCTAACCCAGACATCCAAAGTAAAAGTTTTCATTCAACACCAAATTGTTCTATATGGTCCACACATTGTTCAGTAAAAAGTTACACCATTTTGAGCGTCCGGTTTGGGGGGGAGATGGGGGAGAAATCGGTAAATTAGTAGTTTTTTTAGGTTTTTCGTCAATATTTCTAAAACTATGCATTAGCGTAAAGATTGTGCTATAGAAAAATGTTCTACATGAAATTTAAAACAAAAAAGGTTCTATACATAATTGTTATAAAATCAACGGTTCCAGAGTTACGGAGGGTGAAAAGTTGAGGTTTTCGATACTTTTTATATTTACCGATTTCTCCACCCTCTCCCCCCCAAACCCGACGCTCAAAATGGTGTGACTTTTTTCTGAACATTATGTGGACCATATAGAACAATTTGGTGTTGGAGGATAACTTTCACTTTGGATGTCTGGGTTTTTGGTATAGTTATACCATACATTGCCCAAAAAATATAAAAAGTATCGAAAACCTCGACTTTTCACCCTCCGTAACTCTGGAACTGTTGATTTTATTTCAATTATGTATAGAACATTTTTTGTTTTAAATTTCATGTAGAACGTTTTTGTATATACCATTGTTTAAGCTAAATCATAGTTTTAGAAGTATTGACGAAAAACGTAAAAAAACTACTAATTTACCCATTTCTCCCCAATCTCCCTCTCAAACCGGACTCTCAAAATGGTGTAACTTTTTACTGAACAATATGTGGACCATACAGAACAATTTGGTGTTGGAGGAAAACTTTTACTTTGGATCTTTGGGTTAGGCCTTTTTTTGGACCAGTTATACTATAACTTTGGGACCATTCATTTTAAAAAGATTATGCATAGGGCCTTTTTTATTTCAAATTTAATGTAGAACAATTTTGTATAGAAGGTTGTTCTTGCTAAACCGCATAGTTTTAGAAATATTGACGAAAAACGTAAAAAACTACGAAATTACCGATTTCTTCCCCCCCCCCCACCCCAAACCCGACGCTCAAAATGGTGTGACTTTTTTCTGGACATTGTGTGGACCATATAGAACAATTTGGTGTTGAAGGATGTCTGGGTTATGCCATCTTTTGGATCAACTATACTATACTATTATACTTGAAATCAAACAATAGATAATTCGAGATCTCTACTCAGTTTACTAAGAAAGTTAAAATAGGTGTAGAAATATATATGTATATTACCACTCCCGTCAAGCTTTTTGAATGACGCCAAATACAATTTTAGTGCCGTCAAAATTCCTTACCGAGCGATAAGAAGTATTCACTTCAAAAATGTTTTTCGAACAAAAATCAGAATTAGTGCAGTATCCAAAGATCTAAAATCTAAAATCGAGACGAACAACCTGAATTTTGCTGAGAACTTTCCGGACTTTCCCGTAAAGCCTCCCTTATTTGGGAAGGGGTTGAGGGAGGGAAAAATGTTTTAAAAAACATCATCATCCAACACATTTACGTAGAATCGGTAGGTCGTAAAAAAATATTTCAAACAAGAAATAAAGCTAAAATAATTTGGAACAAAAATGTTTTCCCCTTAGTTAGAGGGAGTGTGAGCCGTATGGCTAAATCTGGATATGAATAATAATAAACTACACGGTGAGGTGCTCAAAGTTCCATAGGTTTTTTTTTGTTTTTATCTTCCGCGGCTCCCTACTCAATTCGAAAGCTGCCTTGCTATAGACTGTCCAAGTTGCTCACCACACTTTCTCTATATACATACATACACATATACACACAAATACTTTTATTACTTGACACTACAAAACTATTTTGGTACTTGACAGAATCATCACCAATGCATTATACATGCTCTCTTGTCCATTGGCTAAGATACTAAGGATATTAAACGGAGCTGGTATCTTATGTCTATGTAGCTGCTGAATAGATCGATCTGTTTCATTCTTATATTTTTGGCATTCAAAAAAAATATGATCTAAATCACCTTATTTATTACAATTTGGACATCGATCATTTTCGAGAACACGAATTTTATGCAGGTGTGTGGGATAACTTTTAGCAGGGGAGGTCAAAGAACTGTATCTACACAATATTCTGTGAATGCAACAGTTTCTATGTGGGAGAAACTGCGCAAGACTATTAAACATCAGGATTAGCGAGCATGAAACATACATCATAAACAGGGATTTCGATAAATCACAGAATATGCAATCATGCCGGTGACAACGAACACAGAGTATAATTGAGAGATGCATCAATAATCATGAAGAAAACAGACATGAAAAAGAGAAAAATCAGAGAAATCCTCATCCTACTAAATGAAGAAAAATGTGGAGAAAAATGAAGAAAATCCATCAGCAGAATGGAGAAGGCTTTGGTTGTCAATACTTAAAGAAGAATGAGCAACAAGAATATACCAACAATAGCCGATGACAAAATGTAGAACGCATGTCTTCAATCATACACAATACCTATGCAACACACAATACACAACACGATACGAATATTTACATACACAGAACCGCACAAAGTTCTTAGAAATAATGCAGAAACTTAAAGAATAATCAGAATTTGATGTAAGTACCATGGGGCATAAAATATTTATTGTTGATTACTGTTTCCAATCAGGGGCGTAACAGAGGCCCCCGCAGCATGAAGCTTGCGGAGGGGCCCCAATCGATCTGGGGCCCCATCTTGTCGTCTCATATTATGTAAAAATCTGTTATTGGTATATTATTTTACGTTGCGTGTTTAAATTTATGAACGTAAATTTCTAA
Organism: Diabrotica virgifera virgifera; assembly: GCF_917563875.1. Taxonomy (NCBI): domain Eukaryota; kingdom Metazoa; phylum Arthropoda; class Insecta; order Coleoptera; family Chrysomelidae; genus Diabrotica; species Diabrotica virgifera. The sequence continues at coordinate 74,676,178 of NC_065448.1, forward strand.
ATAGGCATGTTCAGCAAGTGAATTATTTTATATCTATAAATTTAATATTTTCCGGTCCCACACATTTTTATGGTAACGGCAATAAACTATATTGCTTTGTACGTGACCATTGAAAGATTTGAGAACTGCAATTTGCCGAATTTCAGAACAATATTTCTAAATCTAGAAATGGGTTTTCTCCTTACATTTAGTATTTCGATACAATTATCGGCAGTAGTTACCAGAGGCGTAACAGAGGCCCCCATAGCATGGGATATCAATATTGCGTCGTCTTCATAACCGAGTATTTTTACTTCTTTGTTTCCCACTCTGTATCCTCTTCCTTTGTTGATGCTGTTGGCGATTTCATTCATGATTAAATTGAAGAGAATTGGGCTCAATGAATCCCTTGCCTTATTCCGTTGCCAATGTCTATAGATTCTGTAAGTTGTCCATCTATTCTACAGGAACTTCTCTATTATACAGAAGATGGATTACATGTTCGAGTCTTGAAGCTTGCGGGGGAGGCCCAATATGTCAGGGGCGTTATCTTGTCGTCTAAAAATGTGTCATTTTTATATTATTATAGGCATAAGTACATACGCAACGATTATTAAGCAGTGTAGTATTGAAAATAAAGTTGTCCATCATATAGATATGTATTAATAAAATTGTAGATTTATTCGCTGATAGTAGTACACGAAGAAAGTTGTTAGAAAGTAAGTAAGTAAGTAAGTAAGTTATCAAAAAAATATTTTTAGTAAAAATGTGGCTTATAAAAAACAAAAAAATGGTCTATTCATGAAGTCAATAGACGCAGTAAAAGCAAAGTTAAAGCTCATGAAAAATTGTTCTTATTCGTCCAATTCCAAATCGAATATTTCAACGTAAAATAACCAAAATAAAGCACTTTTCGGGGAAAACTTAATAAAATTTTTTTAAATGTGTAAAAAAGCTATATTTTTTTATAAAAGTATCCAGGATCAAAAATAATCGAGTTAAGTTCAAAATAAAGTTGGCCCACTTTTTTTGGTAAAAAAAATCGTATAAATTTACCCCTGTTTAGCACCTCAAATAGAATTAATAGTTACCTAGCGCTTTACCCTTTATCTACCATTTTTTACTTTATATATGTATTGTTTATATGATCTGTAAGTTTGACCGGTTCAAAGTTTGTATTTTTGAAAAAAATTGGTTTTTTAGTAGGAAAGGATTTTTTTATTTTGGAAAAATGCCCTTTTTCAAAATAACTTAAAAAGTATTAGTGATACAAAAAATCTCAAATAGTAAAGAAATGTAGGTTTTGCTTTTATAAATATTATGGTTTTATTTTGTTATTAACACAAAAATTGGTTAAGATATGGCTGTTCAAAATTTTCACACTCGTGATTAGTGACTCGTTCAAAAATACGGTCTTTGGACCAGTGAAACTTACATATCATATAAAAAAATAATTTGTAAAGCGGTAATGATTAGTTTAATTTGGGGTGCTAAATAGGGGAAGACTTTCACGATTTTTTACCAAAACAAGGGGTTAACTTTATTTTAAGTGTAACTCGCTTAGTTTTGATGCTAGAAACTTTTATAAAAAATAAAGATAAAGCTTTTTTTAAAAACTTTTAATTAGTTGTCCCCAAAAGTGCTTCATTTTTTGGTTATTTCACGTTGAAATATTCGATTTGGAATTTGAAGAATAAGAAGAATTTTTCATAAGTCACAACTTTGTTTTTACTGGGTCGATAAACATCATTTTTTTATAAGCTACATTTTTGCTAAGAATATTTTTTAGATCAAATTCTTTTTGAGTTATTTGCGAAAAACCGCTTGAAAACGTGGTTTTATTGTTGAACAGTAAACATTTTCACTCGCAAATAATTTAAAAAGTATTGACTTGATCACTTCGGTGGTGACACTGAAAATTACACGGAATCTCCGTATTTCACGGTCATTTACTAGGCTATTACATATACGTTTTTGTTACACAAGTCATAGTTAGTAACTTTTTAAAGAGGGCCCCATTTTCAATTCTGCGGGGGGGCCCTGACGGAGTTTGTTACGCCACTGTTTCCAATACCAAATTAAAAAGCATCGTGGATAAATAATGTCCTTATCTAAGGCCTCTGTTCACTTCAAATTCGTCCGATGAGAATCCTTTCCATACTACATGATTTCGTGTGCTATTCAGAGTCATTTGAACTAAAACTAACTCAATCAGTTTTGAGGGTATGCCCAACGAGCTCAGCGCTTCATACATTTTATTCCTTCTTATGTATCTATAAATAACGCATGTACCTTATCGTTCGTTTAATTCTATAGGGGCGTATCTCAGAATGTGGCTAAATCAAACTACGGATGCCATTGTGTTCCATGTAGTGCCACCTATCGATCAATCTAAAAAACTAGTTTCTATCTAACTCCCACGCATAGATTTGAGTATATGCGTCTCTATCGAAATAAACGATCTTTAACGAAAATTTATTTCTATACGGAGCGTATTAGTGTTGCGTCTGCCTTCGAAGTGAGTGGTGGTGTACGAGCTGTCGCATTGCAAAGAAGTAGCTGTGTTGATACAAAAGAGCGAGCCAGTACGACGACAGAATTTGAGACTAGACAGCCATATTTCGAAATACAGGTATATAGAAATAAATTTCATTAATTTTTTAATGTGTAATGCGTAAAGTGGCAGTATCGAATTAAAACGAAACTCTGTTTCTGTACATAAATCAAAATATGGCAATATAGAATTAAGGTATAATATCATTCAGAGGTCACTTTTGGAATTCCGATAGTGTTGTGTTAAATATCTAACACTTTTTATATGCCACTTCTGCCTCATTTTAATATGAATTTGTATAGAATTAAAAAGCTTCAGATTGCTTCGAAGTAAACCATATTGTGTCTGCATAGAATTAAAAAATCCCAATGTGATATGTAAATATTTGCAATCAAAAGAAAAATATAGGATAGGTACTGTATTGTTTTTCAGGAAAATGAATCCGACAATGAAATGTAAAAGAATAAACTTAAATAAAGATACACATAGATCCATTGGTCACACAAGAAATCCCTCATCAAATCTTGCCATCTTTTAGTGAAAAATCTTCGACGAGAGATTCATCATCCTCTGAACGAGAAAGTGACGATCAGCAGAAATTAAAGAAACGTCTAAGTCAACCCAGTAAATGGAAAAAAATATGTCTAAAGAAAACAGAAACAAGGGGAAAAACTACATATCGAATTATAACAAACATCTTAAAGAATCGAGAAACATCAAGCCCCCTTGTGGAGATACATGCAGACTAAAATGCTCTGCAAACATTGACCATGCAACGAGATTGAAACTATTTCAAGAGTTTTGGGATCAAGGTGACGTAAATTTACAAAGAATATACCTTACTTCATGTACGACAGAAGTGACACCAAAGTACAAGTACAGCAACACAGAAACGCCCAGAAATCCGAATAAAGCTTATCATCTTACAGTGAAAGGTATTAAAGTGAGAGTATGCAAGCAGTTCTTTCTCAACACTTTAGACATTTCTGAAAAAATGATTTGCACTGCTTTAGCCAAGAAGATTTCATCTGGTACAGTCACGAAAGGTATGCGTGGACGTCACGAAAATGATCACACCACCAACCCCGTTCTAATAGAAGACATCAAGAGGCACATAAATTCAATCCCACGAGTGGAATCCTATTATTTGAGAGCTTTCACTTTTCGTGAATATATAGATGGGAGCAAACCAGTGGCTGACCTCTATCGAGATTTTAAACAACAACAATAAAACTGATCATAAGGAGGCAGGCACCTATCATACATATTATCACGTGTTCAACAAAGAATTCAATATTTCATTTCATACCCCTAAAAAAGATCAATGCGACCTTTGTGTCGCATATGGTAATGCAGAACAATCAAGTCGAGAAGAAATGGAGGAGAAATATGCCAAACATCGTGAAGAGAAACTGGCTTGCAGATTGCAAATAGAAGCGGGCAGACTAGGCATAACCCCAAAAAATAAAGTAGTAGTTTACGACCTGCAAGCAGTGTTCCAGTGTTCCAATGGTGATGTGTCTTTATTCTATTATAAATGTAAGCACAATTCGTACAATTTCACAATGACGGAGTTGTCAAACCCACAACAGAGCAAGTCGGCGTACGGCGATGTCCACTGTTTTTTGTGGACTGAGGTCACAGCTAAACGCGGTGCGAATGAAATTGGATCCTGTGTGCTTCAATATTTGAAAAATGCAGTGATCAGATCAAAGTCAGGAACCTTTGGACATAATATTCTTATCTGATAACTGCTGCGGACAACAGAAGAACAAATTTGTCATTACTGCCTACATGTTTGCCGTCCTAAACTACAATAATAGATCAATTACACATAAATTTATGATCACCGGTCACACACAGAACGAAGCCGATAACGTTCATAGTCTCATCGAAAAACAAATAAAGCGTAATTTGAAATCTGGCCCCATCTATACACAGGAGCAGTATATAACATTGATAAAAAATTCGCGAAAAACTGGAAAACCATTCATGGTACATGAATTATCGTGTGAAAGTTTCTATAATTTAAAAAGTTTACAAGAGGAGTGGAAGAGTAATTTCAGCAAAAACAAAAGTAGCAATGTAGTAAAATGGAACAACATTAAAGTAATTAAAGTCGAAAAAAAAACAAGCCATCATCGTTTTTTTTACAAAGAATTTCACAATGCAGAAAATTATGAAGAAGTTGTTGTGAGAAGCTTTAAAGCAAAAAAAACTTAAGCCTCTGGAAACCCTAAATTTGCAGCCTGCGTACTTGCAAAGAATTCCACTATCGGAACACAAAAAAACTGAACTAAGAGACCTTTTCAATAAAAATCTTATCCCGGACTTTTATGCACATTACTATAATGACATACTGCAAATAGAATAGGTAACAGCAAGATTAATTCACGGAACAAAAACAAATTATTAATTAAGACAACATTTGTATCGAAATTAATATTTCCTTGTTTAATTTTTTCTAGTTACTAAGTTCTAAATAAATGTTTATTTTTCAGCTTGGTTTTTTATTTAACTTGACTATTGAAAATATAAACTTGTAAAACACCACATGCTATTTCACATAACTTGAGTACTTTTTAATTCAATAGAGACCCAAATTTTAATGCAAATAGAAGATTTTATTTTAATTTTAATTCTGTGAAGACATTTCTCATTATAATATAAAAGTCGAAACTAATTTATGGTTCTAGAGAGACACATTTCTTCATAATGAATTATTTGGTCATTTCTTATTAATTCAATACTGACGGATATCGCAATGAGGCTCACCTGCTTCATACAATTTTATTTCAATAGAGGTACATACAAAATAGTGGCCAATGTTCTTATTACATTTTTAATTCAATAGAGATGTTGTAACATTTTTTTATATACTAGGATTAGTTAATAATTAATTTACCCGTTGGGGTAAATTTTAAGCCCACTAGTACTCATTACGGGTACGCCTATGGCCGTTTCCGTAAATAACTACCCTTATCTAAAATTGGCTATCATAACGGTACTGGCACAATTCGTGTCGGTATGACCAACGCAAATAACTGGAGTCCATTATTATAAACGGAACCATTCTTTATTGCATTTTTGCCGGTACACAATGTTTTGGAAATAGACCCAAAGCATCCTATTTATGGTGTTATTGTTATCTGTTAGTATGAGAACAGTAAGTTTCCGTTAAGAAACCTCTCCAAAGTTTACTACCTACATTCCGTTAGGTATGACATTTTATACAAAGCGGCATGGTATTGCGATGTTTTATTGGACTTTCCGTTTCTGTAAGATTTCAAAGGAATCACTGTCCCTTTCGAAAACCTCCGTTAGGTTCGTTGCTTTCTCTTGCGGTCTGTTTGAAGCGCGACCCTATTTCAAAGGATCTATTTTTTTTTAACACTTTACAACTCAAATAACGTTACTTTACTTAAAAACGCAAATAGGTCGGTTCCTTTTGAGAAATGCAATTTTTTTGAGTAGGGAGATTATATCCCCACTTTTTTAGAAGGACAGCATCGCAAAGATTGCGAAGAAGGCGAAGAGGACTTCGCGGCTGAATGGCTAGAAGTACAGACGTCTGTCTCTAGAGTACCGTATATCTGATCTACCGTATATCTTATCTGAGTCATATTCACTCTCGTATCGTATCTGTAATTGGATCTAACATCCGATTAGATTCAATTACCAAATAACTTCAGTGTTTGCTTACTAAGTAAAGTAAATAATATAGAGTCACTGAAGATTAAGAGGCAGAGCAACTGTAAGTGTCTTAATAATCCTACCTAAAACTATTTCCAAAAATAGAGCAATCTAAGGGCTATCTACCTCAAAATATCTTCATCTGTGGTTAAGGCTAACCTCCGATGAATCTCATCAGCGATTTCATCAATACAATTTTTTGTTCATTAATAAAACTTTTCATTATCGAAACCAAGTACAAACATTTACTACTTCATTAATAGCTGTGCGATTGGCTTTTTGCTTATGAAACCAAGTGCGGGCTGGTTTTTGATTTTTGAACAGTAAACGTTTGTTAACTTTGTATGCTTTGCATTCAATTTTATTATATCTTTGTACGTTATATTTTCTATCAATCATTAAGGTTACCATATCCGTTGTCTCGAGATAAGCCCTAAACCAGTAAAGAGAGATTTCTCATTATAGATGCTTGATTTGTTTTTTTTATTCATAACCAGGCTCTCTTTACTGTATTTTTAATTGTGCATGTTTTTGTTATAATATGTTACTTGTATTTATTCCATCATAATTTTTGTTTATTTCTAACTGTACACCACAACACATTAATTGTTGCTGCAGTTTTGATGGGTGTATATACATTGTTTTCTCTTTATTTCTTGTATTTTTTTTTGGACTCACCCTTCTGGTGAGCCATTTGTTTAATATATTGTTTTTTATTTATTTACTAGTTTTATTTGTCTACTCATAATAAATTACCGCTAAATATTTACTAATTAACTGTCTATATCTTTTCTTGTATTTGGTCTCAGAACCTCATTATCTTTTCTTACCTACCTGTTTTCGTTTCTAAGGTTTCTTAATTTTCCCCTTTCAACCCCAAAAAGTTAAGTGGCGCCCTGTATCTCTTCTCTTATCTTAGGTAATTTTACCTATCTATCTTTTTATCTGTTTCTCTCTCTTCTCTTATCTACCTTCTCTTGTCTTATCTTTACCTATTTCTTCTATTGACTTCCTTCCACGTTTTAAAAGCTAGTTTCGAACTCACGACTCGCTCTCCACCTACCATCTGGCTGCCGTCGCAGTGTCTCCATTGGTGACCTTTCTAGCACCATCCGAAAAAAGGTTTCCGAGATTACAATGTATAATACATTATTTGATTTCAATCGAAAAAAAAGACTACTTTGAATTAAGAAATTAATTTTTTTCTTACCGTATTTTATAGAACAATTCTCATACTTAACAATCAAGAAAAAATTTTAGGAATAGGTACTTTGTAAACAAAAAAAATAATTTTTAAAGAAAGCATGGCTGACACGCAAAAGCGTTTTTTGCGATTTCCCAACAAGTTAAGTTTTTGACATACGTCCCTATAGAATTAGACGTGTGTTATGTTCATAGCAGGTAAATCTGTATTTATTTTAGTGTACCTTATTTGTCACTGATCTATTAACTCTAAAACCGGCGTGATATTCGCCCAGTTTATCTCCTGCAAATCTGTTGAGTCTCTCTCTTAGCATCCTGGCTAATACCTTGTAACAAGTATCGAATAGAGTAAAATATAAATATTTTTTAAAGAAACTAAGGTGTAAGAACTAAGTTTTTCTTCGTACAAAGAGTCCTATTAATTACCATTACACTTTATCATAATAATGAAAATAATTGGCTCTCTTTAGATTTCTGAAATCATTCCATGCCAAAACAAAATATCGAGATAATAAATAAATTTGGGAACATTTAGAAGACGGAAACAGGTCAATGGCGGTAAATAAATAAAATTAATACTTTTGGTTAGAAAAATGCTTCACATAATATTTTATGGCTTCCGGGCCATTCATGATCTGATTTGTAGTACCTCTAGTGGTACGACAAGAGAGAGAGAGTGACACTAGTTTGTGGTCCCTCTAGTCGTACTACCAGACCATTCACGCCCCAACATTTTATCTTTCTAGCCGCCAACAAAGGTCTTACCTTTCAGCCACCTGTTTTCACGTTGGTGTACACTAAAAAATGTATCGAGTAAAGTCTATGCAAAATATAATTCGGAGGATTTGTGTTTTTAAAAATTAGGTACATGAGTTGAGGTTTCATAATTAAGCATGCCATAAGTTTCGTTTCTCTAGCATTTGTCTAGGGATGATATGAACTAATTAATTTTTACGACTCTTGTAATTTTTACGACTTTTTAAGATGGAGGGTAGTTATATTCTATTTTAGTAAACTAAACTAGAGCTGGGATTTGCATTTAAAAATGAACAAAAGTCGTTTTTTCCTCCTAAAATATTTCATTGTTAAGCTCCAAATCAGGCAAATCTTGAAATTTGCGGTGATTTATACTTCGCCTCATTGTCCTCTGACATCTTTATAAACACATCACCAAATAAATAATTTAACGATGGTAAAGTATAAGCCCGGTTACAGATAAATGAGAAATTTAAAGAGATATACCAATTGGTGTACAAGTGGTATACCAGAGGGTGGTGTAAAATTTTCCATCCTAAGAGGGTATACCGAACAAAATATCCATGTGCTTAGATCAAATGACATCTGTTTTAATAGTTCCTTTTTAATATGTTGCCTTGTTACAGGATAGTATTCAGAAAAACGCAAAAATAAGTACTGTAAAATATAATTTCATTAGGTACAATTATAAATAATATATTATATTTAAATAATTATAACTGTTGTTAGGTCTATTTAATCAAAATAATGCTTTTATTTTAATCACAATAATGTTTTTATTTACGCTGCTGCTAAAAGTTGCCATGCCACATTGTTTGATTTGCTTGTCTAGATAATGTTTAGAAGAAATGCGTTCAATGTGCTTCCCCGTTTAGGATTTTGTCCTCTTCAGGGTTTGAGGTGAATGTATTGTGTTGGCAGCAAAGCAAACAGTCCGAAAACCACACCGGGGCAAGCGCCGTGTCCTGGTGTTCTTGGATCCTGGGTTATGCCAGACGGTGTTGTCCAGAAGGCCAGAAGTCAACAGAGAAGAAAGTTTGATGGATTGTTGTTGGTTCCATAGACATTTACGTGTACTGTCCGTGCTTTGCTTTCGACCAAGCTCCCTAGAAACCATTGTACAACGACAGGCGAACCTGCGTCCCTCGTCGGCGGTCAGGAGGTGGCTTTGAGCGCAGCGTGGACAGTGAGCGTTCGAGTGGAGAAAATAGTTGCGGCTATTTTCTTGGGACGAACAGGTATAATTGTGCAATGAAGTTGGGAAACCGCAAAAAACCAACTTCTCCCTGTTCGGGGTAAGGAAGAGGAAATGTTAGAGGTGGGTACGGAAGGCTAACGGGGTAGCCTCAAGGATGTTTTCGTACTCTACCGGGAGTTCGTCAATGCATGTTTGCATTAGAGCGGACGGTACGTGAATCTTTTTGCGTTTGGGCTTTCGGTAGAGTACGTGGCCGGAAGATGAACAGGAACATTTGAGAGATTCTTGTGTGTCGGAAGGGGGGCCGTTGATTACTTTGATTGTGAAGTTCCTGTTCAGAGAGTTTATTCTCTCGGTGATTTTGGGGATGTTCGAGATGTTATGGATTTCGTTTGAGGGATATCGCCAGTGCTCATAGTTACATCTACGCAAGACTCTGCGCTCCGTCCTCAACAACCTCTCTTGTTTTTGTCTTGAGCAAAGAGAGTAGATACATGATTTGTACTCCATGACGGGTCGAATAAAGGTCTTGTAAGTGTGAATGAGAGTCTTCTTGTGTGTCTTGCCAATTTTTCCCGAGAGAGCGTTGAGAAGTCTGGCCCTGTTCCTTACCCTATCTAAAGTTGCCTTTAGATCTGCGTCCCAGTTGAGAGTCCTGGTAAACAGTACTCCCAAATAGTTCACAGTCGGGCTAACAACAAGCCTTTCTCCCAACAAACTCAGAGGATATTGGTCGTCTTCATTGCGAATGATTCTATTTGACACAGTAGGGGCGCGAAACACAATTGTTGTTGTTTTGTTCGCGTTGAGCGTGACTCTCCACTTACAACACCATTCGCCGACACCGTCCAACAGAGCCTGTGCTCTTCTGAAGAGGAGTCTTGGGTTGTATCGAGAGGTAGTTGAGAGCAGAGTCGTGTCGTCTGCATAGAGAAACAGCCGAGTACCTGGGATATTTTGGTTAGTGATGTCGCTGTTGTAGATGATGTACAACAGCGGCGCTAGGACTGAACCCTGGGGAACTCCAGCTTGTGGAGTGAAGGGGGTGGACTTTTGATCGCATATTTTCACTCTGACAGTACGGTTGTGGAGGTAGGAGTGTACAATTTTGGTAAATTGCAATGGAAGCCCGATGTCCAGAAGTTTCCGAACAAGCCCGTCGTGCCAGACCTGGTCGAAAGCCTTCTGCACATCCAGAAATGTGGCTATGGCGATAGAACCATCGTTGATGGTTTGAGTGACTTTGGTAGTGAAATCTATTAATGCATGTTTGGTAGATTTACCTGACTGGAATCCATATTGGAATTTTGGTATGATATTGTGGTTTTCGAGAAAGTTATTGAGCCTCTCCTTTAGGATTAGCTCAAGAACTTTACCCAGAGTATTGATTAATGAAATTGGTCTGTAGGATTCCACGTCGGTTGGGGGTTTGCCTTTTTTCAAAAGCATGATGGTGTTGGCCACTTTCCAAGGAGTAGGAAAATGGCTGTTTTTGAGACATGCATTGAATATTTTAGTTAGAAGAGGGATGATACTCTCTGGAAGTTTTTTGAGGCACCTTCGGTTGATGCCATCAGGTCCGGGAGCGCTGTTTTTGCCGATTTGGCAAAAGCTCTCCGTTTCCCTGTCTGTGAGGGGGTCCATGATAGGATCATAGACTGGAATGTGGTGGTTGAGAGTAACATTTACAATGTATTCTGTGTTGAATTTAAATATGCGATCAAAGTTCGGGTTATCTGGCGTTTGAAAATTGTTTTGAAGCGAATTTTTGAATGCTTCGGCTTTCCCTTCTGGGGAATTGACTATGTGATTGTTGACCAACAGATGAGATGGTTGAGATAATTTTTGTTTTGTTAGGACTTTGAATTTTTGCCAGAATTTACCTCCGTCTCTGTAGTCCAGTTTTGAGGTAGTCTCTTCCCACCGGCGAGCCGTTAGGACAGATATCTCCCTCTTTATCCTGGCACAGATTCGGTTGCACTCTGTTTTGATTAGTGGGTTTCTGTTGGCCTTGTATTGACGTAGAAGACGTCGTTTTTGTTGAATTTTGGCAATGATGTATTGTGGAAGTGCCGGTGATGTATAAGTTATTTGTTTGAGTGGAATTGCGTGCGTGATCGCCTCAGTGATGAGGTTCTCGATATTGGTTGCACTGGTGTCGATACTATCGTTAGTATCGAGTTCGCCTAACATTGGGAGATTTTGTGTGATGAAGTTTTGGAATTCAGTCCAGTTAGCGTGACGATAGTCTCTTATAGATCTTGGAGGGTTTGGTTGTTTTGGAGTGAGAATGTCGGTGTCGACAAGAAGAGGTACGTGGTCTGACGTTATCGAATCGCCTATGTGGCATCTATCCCCGAACCGATCCAGAATGTTACTAGTAACTAGGATGTGGTCGATAATAGAGGCCCCATTGGCGTTCAAAAACGTGAATTCAGTGTTGGTGATTCTTGAAATGGGAAGGTCTAGTAGATAATCCGTGAGGCGGATGCCTTCTGGGTTTTGATGGTGATCACCAAACTGTGTATGTCTACAATTTAGGTCACCCATCAACACAGCCTTGCCGAGCCTCGAAAAGTACTCTAGCAAATGCCTGTTGAGTGGTTGACCCGGGTGTTTGTAGTAAGAGACTATCGTGAGGGTTTCGTTGTTGGGGATGTGCACGTCAATTGCCAGGAAGTCCACATCAGGTGGACGAAAATTTTGTGGGAATGTGTGTGTGTTGTGCGGTATTCCGTGTTTCACGAGAATACCATTCCCACGTGAAACCTGACAGCGGCTTCGATGGATGATCGAATATCCTGCGAAGTGTGGATCGTTTTTCGACAGAGTATCTGTGAGTGCGAGGATCTGGATGTTATGCTTCGACAGGATATTCTTGATGAGGGGTCTCTTTTTGGAGAGACCCTGACAGTTGACTGTGCCTAGGGTGAAATCCATAAAGGGAGGGTGTTTAGTGGTTGGAGCGGAATGTCACCGTGACATTGCTCCCGTACCCGTGGACCACTGTCGAGTGGTCGTAGACTTGGCTAATCAGATTAGCCGTGATTGCAGCGATATGCTCACGAAGTTCAGGCAACAAGTTAAGCAACAGAGCGGTCTGAATAGACAAGATGTTTTTTGTTTCTGTAGGGAGTTCGAAAGGGGGGAATGATCTTTCGATCGTAAGTGGCTGAATTTCATGTTGGGCGGAGGGGATGGTGTGTCTTTGAGGACACTTGTTGGAATATGCGGGGTGGTCACCGCCGCAATTCGGGCATTTTGGTTCCTGCTGTTTGGTGCAGGCGCTGGATTTATGGTTGCCGCCGCAGTGGGGGCAGACGAATGCTTTTTGTGGGCATTCGTCGATGGAATGTCCGTTGATGCAGCATTTGCTGCAATATTTTGGAGTGGGTATTGTAGGGTCGGAGCCATGAGGGAGTTCGGCATTATAGATCTCGCCATCTAGAGTTATGCCTCGGCTCAGTGCTGACGTGAATTTTTCCAAGGATTTGGTCACCACCTTGATCACTTTGGAGTCCTTGCCTGTTTTATAGGATTTGACTCTCCACAGTCTTTCGACTGGGAATTGCTGTTCTGTGAGCAAGTCGGTGACCTCCTGCTCGGAGTAATCCACGTCGATTCCAGTTATGCAGAGGAGATAGGTGGGCTCTTTTGCGGAAGTGTTTGCATTTCTGCTACGGCTATGGACCGTAACCATGGTTTGGCCAGTTGCTGTGTGGATTGCTTTCTCGATATCCCCTGCATTTATAGGATTAAAAAGTCGAAGATGTGCGATTCCATGTGAGAGGACTTTGCAAGAGTGAATTTTGTTGGACAAAAGAGTGGTGGCATTTATTTGCCGAAAGAAGGTACGTTTGTTACAAAGATCTTTTGGGAGATCTTTGATTAGATATTCGGACAGTGTGGGATCGTTTATGGCGTTGATGACGTTTTGATTTCTGGCTTGGGTTTTGGGGCGTGGATTGGCTGCGGCATTGGCGTAAGACATTTGTCTTATTTGTCTTCTTTGGAAGACGAAATCGTTCGGTTCAGGATTGTTTTCAGTGCTGATGGTTGCTTGTGGTTGAGAAGAGGGTTGCTGTTGAGAAGATTGTTGTTTCGGTTGTTTGGGTGCTTGCTTAGACGGTTGAGTTGGGACTTTGGGTATGGCACCGTGAATATTCCGAGCGCTCTGTCGCTGAGGACCAGCCTGTGCTGGTGTTCTTAGAGGCGGAAAATCATTAGCATATCGCTGCAGAAGGGGGTTGGAGGCGTCGTCCTGCTCGATGCGAAGGTAGGCCTCGCGATACTTGTTGCGGACGATTTCCATCTCCGCGCTAAGCGTCTCGAGGTCTAGCTCCGCCGTGAGCCGGTTGTAACCTCTGGCTGGGGGTACAGTGCCTTCCTGATGTAAGGAAGAGAACTGGTTGGCAGTAGTGGTGGCTGTAGTGGTGGTGGTGGTGGTGGCAACGCTTGTCGAGGTCGTCGTCCGAGGACGAAGCGACCGGGTGGAGCTGACTGACCTTACAGAAGAAGGCATTACAAATGGGTGAGGATGCAAGTCGAGCGATCGGAGGGCACCTCAGCCTCAAGGTGTTCTGGGGGGTAAACCCCAGGGATAAAGGTGGCTTGTCCACCCCTCCGTGCTTTTCCGGCGTAAGACAGTGACTATAATTACCTGATGGGTGCAGTTTACCCTGCTGCTGGTGGGTCCCTCGTTGAAAGCCTTTATCGCAGTTAGTTTGGCCCCCTTACTCGCACTTGTTCTTGTAACCGTATGTGAACACTAGGTAGAGTTCGGGGCGAGCGATCTCGCTCGAGCCCAGGGCCAGAGTATTCCTCTGAAACCCAGTAATCCGTCTACCTTTTTGGTTTACACGGCCAAGCGTCGTTGGTTTTTCACGCTGGTTCCAAACTAATAGCTTAGGGCTAACCGTGCGCCGCTTCTTCAGCACTTGGTGCTCTCAGGCTTCTCGCTGTTCGTCGGTAAGAGTGGGGTGTGCACGCAGTGACCTTACTCTTCGACGTCCGGGACGAGAATGAAAAGTTGCCGATGTAAGCTCCTTTTTATACCTATCAATGACTCCTCTTACTCGATTGTCGGGTTCTTGTCACAGCTCTGCTGTGCTAAAGGTTTTTACATTTCCACGAAATTCTGAACGACCGTTAACAAGACTGATAACGCAACAATTGGCAAATGTTGGAGTAATGACAATGTAAAGTGCAAAGTTAATGTACCAGCTTCCAGGGGCAAACGAATATGCATTTTACATTGTGGAGGGGAAGATGGTTGGGTAACCGATGGCTTACTATTAAATGCAAAAGACATTAAAGACAGCTGTTTGGACTATCATCAAGATATTACGGGTGAACTTTTCGAATCGTGGCTTAAAAATAACTTATTACCAGATTTAGCAGACAACAGTGTTATTGTTTTAGATAATGCATCATATCATTCTAGACAACTTAAAAAAATTCCGAATAAATACTCTAGAAAGGATGAATTGCAAGATTTTTTATTATCACAAGATTTATATTTTGAAGATTGGTACACTAAAGACCAATTAGTAGAGGTACTTAATACAAAATTATTTGTAAAGGAATATATTATTGATGATGCAGCAAGTAAAAATGGACATACAACTTTAAGACTACCACCATATTACTGAGTTTTAAATCCAATAGAGTTGTTATGGTCTCAACTGAAATATAATGTGAGACAAAAAAAAATGTAAGTCCAAAATGTTATAACAATGTCGTGAAACTGATAGATTCTGAATTTAAAAATATCACAGGATAACTGGAAGAAAGCAATAGAGCACGTAAAAAATATCGAAAAAATATATCTTAAAAAAATTCCTGTTCTAAATATAATTATTATCAATGTGGAGAACAGTGATTCAGAGGAAGAAAGTGACAAAGTGTAATACCAAAACAACTTTCTCTCAATACTGAGCTTACCCGGAATATTTTCTTACATAATCAGGATGTAGGGATTATCGACATATGTTCATCCCCAAACTACTGCTTCAATCTTTTAAGAAACACGTGGCCTTATTATGAACACCTCACTTATTGTTGCAATATCTATATCTTTGAAAATCAGTTCTTAAGAGAAAATAAAAATGTAAGTAAGTGTTGACTAGATAGTTTTAATTTTTGCTTCAAGGTTTTATAAATTATTTAAATATATATTTTTTATCTTTCACTACCTACCGTTCGCTCAATTATTAATTAGTTTTTGTATACAAACCAAATATTGTTTGAACATTTTATAGAAAATGCATTGCAGAAATATTATTAAAGTAGTTTAAACTTACACAAAATCATCAAGACACAAAATTAAGCTTAGTTTATAACAATTCAAATTTATAGAATCAAATTCTTATAAAATATACCATATTATGTTTCATGTAGGTCGGTACTATCCTGTTCTTTACCGGTCATAGTGCTGCTTATCCCTTTTTTCTCAAATAAAAAACAAAATGTTCACAAAACATAAGACTACAAACATAAGAAAAACATTACTTTTCTTCCACCCGGTATAAGTACAAAAAAGAAGTTTAATTAAATATTTGCACAACTGTGTAAATACTAAAGAAATATCTAAGATAATAAAAAGAAAAATTAGCGAAATCCGTTAATCCGTTCACGAAAAAATCAACTATGAAAATGAGCATACATTTTCTACATCCTTAACTTATGACTCTCAGTGTAGTGGAAATTTTTAATCCAACATCCAACATCGGCATTCACGCTCTAACTTTCTTTGTAATACCGCTAGTAGTACCACTAGTGGTACTACTAGTAGTACTACAACCCATTCACGGTCTGATTTTAGATCCAACATATCACTCTCTCTCTCTTGTCGTACCACTAGAGGTACTACAAATCAGATCGTGAATGGCCCGCATTTGTAGAAAATACTGTAGGGTCGGCTGCTAATAACTACACGAAGGAGTGTCCTTTCTTATCTAAACACTTAACATGTGTTATTTAGGGCCCATAAAATTTTGATGCCCTGTCTAACCAGGTCAAGCAATAAATCAGATAAGGGTGTGACATGGCAGTGTGCCTGTGTTTTAAACTGAAAATCGCATTATTATGTCATATCTCTGTATTATATTTATTCCCACTTAAAAATATAGTCTCTCAACTTAAATAGGCCTTAAAATAATTTTATTTCTCTATCATATACATTTTACTATAAATAATAACCAACCCTAATAAAACTTTTAATAATATAAAATTATTACAATACATAATTTCTTTTGTTTTTATTATATGTGATACGACGATCGAGTATAAGTCAGTCCACGGGCGCCCATATAAAAATTTTTAGGGGAGGGGCAGACGTGAGGATGTTGCACATTATATTTTGTATACTTTGGATAACCATATTATATTATAATTATAGTTTAAAAAGCATCCGAAAAGCTAAGGGGGCACGCCCCCCCCCCTGCCCATGGGAATGGACGCCCATGAGTCAGTCCCGCAGATTCTGGCTGGGAGGGAGGTGGTAGGGGAGACAAACATATTTTTGTGAAACTATCTTAGTAAAGTTCTAAAACTGTTTTCATAAAAACATAAGTTAAACATCATGTTTATAAAGGGATTAGTTACAGTTGATTGTTTTGAATTTTAGCTTAAAAATATTATTTGAGGCTTCGATTTCCTGGGTGGAAAGAGTATCTTAGATCATTATAAAGATTAAATTATATAAAAAGATTTCAAAAAAGAGTAATAGAAAAAAGAAATTTTGTCAAAAAATGTATAATCTCCAATATTTTGAAGAGGTTATGTTTTATCAAAAAATTATTAAATTGAGATCGAATTACTTGGTCTATGGTGTTGTAGGCAACAGCCATGCTTTGACTGAAAATATATGTGGATAAATGTTTTATGCCCTATCTATGGCATACCAAATTCTGATTATTATATGTGTGTTTATGCATTATTTCGGTGTTTTGCTACTCAGTGTTTGGGAGTGATTTGTAAATTGTGAATGTTTAGTGTTCATGGATTGTGTTTTGGATATGTATTGTTTATGATTGAGAAGTGAATTTCACATTTTCTTATCCACTATTGTTGGGTTGGTATACTCTTGTTGTTCACTCTTTATTGGCGACCAAACTCCACTGCATTTGCTAAACATGCTCTTCATTTAGTAGAATGAAGTCTGCTTCTTCGATTTTTCTCTTTTTCATGCCTGTTTCTTTCGTGATTATTGATGCATCTCTCCACTGTACCCTGTGTTCATTGTCCCAAGTATAGGCATGTTTGCATAACTGTCATTTATTGAAGTCTCTGATCTTGATGTATGTTTCATGCTCGTTTATGCTGACGATTTGTTGTCTAGCAGTTTCTCCCACATAAAAAATGTTGCACTCATAGGGTATTAAATGCTGTGCAGGCCCTTACACCTCCTTCGTTTCCAAAATTGGACGTAATTAGTGCAGTTCAGTTCAATTCGTGACATTTAAGTCTGTCAAGTACTACCTGCACATGAAAATGAAGGGTACTAGGCAAAAAGAAACTGGAAAAAAGCACTAAGTCCAAAGCAAGCCTCAGTCAGATATTTTGGAAGTTCTGGAAATATTTTTGGAACAACACTTTCTATAAGACAAGGTCTTTTTTTTTAAGTTTTTAAACACCATTAGAATACATCTGCGAAGTGGCCAAGTGTTGCACTGGTACTACGTCACTAGTAGCAAAATAATTTATACTCTCATCAAACCTACCGAGCAACTCTCCCCAGCAAATTCCCAAGAAAGCCCGTGTATAATGCATTTAAAAGATGTTTTTAATCATTGAAAATTTATATCTAGGATATCATCTGTTAGTAAACATTCGAAAGGTGTGGTTTTACCTAAACTTAAACTTTAAAAATATTTATAAAGTCAAAAGGCAGATATCGAGCACTGAATTTAATTAAATCTTGGGGCAAGATTTAATTAAATTCAGTGCTCGATATCTGCCTTTTGACTTTAAAATTCATTTATTCGAGCATTCAACCATTTCCTAATTTTAAAAATATTGTTGAAAATACTACAATAAAGATTATACAAAGAATGTGAATGGGATATCAGTGATTCTCAGTTTGGGTTTAGGCAAGGTTTAGGAACAAGAGAAGCAATAGTAGCAACACAGGTGTTGGTCCAAAATTGTTACGATCGGAGGAAGGACGTATTCCTGTGCTTTTTAGATTACGAGAAAGCGTTTGATCGTGTCCAACATCACAAGTTATTGCAGATCCTCAAGAAGCTTGATATAGACGAAAAAGACATAAGATGCATTGAAAACTTGTACTGGTATCAGGCAACAAAATTAAAAATAGACAATTCTATATCCAAACCCATACATATAAGAAGGGATATTCGGCGGGGATGTGTGCTTTCCCCTCTTTTATTTAACATTTATTCGGAAGCCATATTTCAAGAGTCTTTGGAAGATGCAGAGATGGGAATCAAAGTGAATGGAGCATTGATCAACAACATACGATATGCTGATGATGCTGTCTTAATTTGTGACAACATAGCAGATCTTCAACAACTTGTCACTATAATCGGAGAATACAGTAAGCGAATGGGATTAGAGATTAATACCAAAAAGACCAAATTCATGATCATCTCCAGAAACTTGGATGCATTTAAAAACTCCACCATAACACTGAATATTAAGTCCATTGAAAGAGTCAGCAAATTTAAATACATGGGAACGTGGCTTTTTGAAGACGTCATCGGACAGTGAAGTAAAATGTCGCATTGAGCAAGCTCGACAAGCTGTCGTAAAATTCAGGAAGGTACTGACCTGCTCAGAGTGCGACCTTACAATGAGACTAAGGTTTACTAAATGCTACGTGCGGTCGGTGCTGGTATATGGCATATAGGGCTGGATACTCAAAACCAGGGATATAAACAGATTAGCAGCCTTCGAAATGTGGCTTTATCGCCGTATCCTAAAGATACCATGGACGGCGGAAGTCACAAATATAGATGTCCTTAAAAGAATCAACCAAGAACGCCAGCTTTTCGAAAATATCAAGAAAAGAAAAACGGCGTATTTGGGTCACATCATGCGAGACGAAAAATACCAGTTCCTTCAACTTATAATCCAGGGTAAAATTGAAGGCAAGAGAGGAATAGGACGCAAGTAAATGTCCTGGCTCCGAAACATAAGGCAATGGACAGGGATTAACGACATACAATCTCTGACACGCATTGCAAGAAACAGAGAATTAATGGAAAATGTGATCGCTAACATCCATTAGTGGATTTGCATTTGAAGAAGAAAAGGTTTTACCTACTTACTTATAGAAATTTCGAAGTTGTCCCCAGCTAACCTCTTGGTCTTGGCTAAGCATTTAATTGTAATATTAAATAGTCAGTGTCCAATTATAGACCACCGCAGCTGAACGATTTTCGTTTAGAGTGTTCAACTCTCGCGTATTTTGTATAGCTATTGTGTCTAGGTTATTGTTTAAAAGCTACACGTTTCGCAGATGCTTATTATTAATCAAGTTTATTAATAGGGTCAATCCATGCCAAGTGGTCCAATATAAATTAAGTTGGTTGCTTGACTATTTTTAATATTTTTTATTTTTCTACCTTTTAAACTTCAGTCTATAGAGACTACAGAATTCCATTTATTTTATTTTTAAAAAATTTAGTTTGCCGATGACGGCCATTTTTGTTAAAGCGTATCGATCATTTTCACGGAAAACATGGCTTCGCTCTTTAGCCAATATTTTCACAGGTTTGTCCTAGAACAATAAATCAAAAACCAAACTTTTTAGAAAAGTATGCTCTAGAAAAACAGCCTATAGCATTATTTAATTTCAAACTACCCTTAAGGCCTTAAATGAACCTCAAAATTTGAAAAGGTAAACTAATAAAATTCCATTTTCAGCATTTTTTTAACAGCATAAGGCAAGCCGATAATGGTTTGTAATTTTTTTCTGCAAAAGACATACGTACATACTTTAAATAAAAGAAGTTTAAGCTTTGAGACTTAAGTACATTTTTTCAAAAAAAATCTCAATAATGTAATTTTTTGAAAAATCTCAAAGTTTGACCCTTTATATCTCTGATGGGCACGGATGAAAAATTTTTAAATTTGTCTGAATGTTAGCCCCTAGCAAGTAGAATAAGGTGTAAAAGTTTGGAGTTGCAGACTTACCTCATATAGGAGTTACAGGCCTGAAAAAATGGTCAAAAATCAAAATGGTCAAAATTTGAGCGTTTGCGGGCGGGGTAATTAAAATTCAAATAAACTGTCTAATGAAATAAAAATTAATCTATTTTCACCAGATTTCACAATGAATACAAATTTATACAGGGTGGGCCAAAGAAAAGAGTTCAGCTGGATATTTGGCAGTTATTAGATTTTAAGGGAATGACGCAACAGGTCGATTTTTATTTTTAAATTACAATTTTTTTATATATATTTCATACGTCTCCATGACGTGTCATCGTCAGTGACGTCATCCATCTGGGCGTGATGACATAATCGATGATTTTTTAATGGGAATAGGGGTCGTATGTTATCTCATTTGAAAGAGTGATCAATTCTTTGTTCAGTAGTATAAACAATAATATAATTATTTGTACAGGGAGGCCAATAAATAATTTTTGAATTAAATTAATTGACACAAAAAGAAGAATGTATGTAATTTATTTAACTCAAAATACATTTTATTACTGTCATAAAATAGAAAAAAAAATATTATTTGGCAAATAAGCATTGCTTTTCGCTTAAATTAAATGTTTAAACTGTCAAGAGGTAGGTGGGAGGCTGTTTGTGATTTAATTTAAGCGAAAAGAAATGTTTATTTGTGTAATAAACATTTTTCCTATTTTCTGACAGCAGTACAATGTTTTTTTAGTTGTCACAAGACTCATATTCCCATTAAAAAAAAAATCATCGATTACGTCATCACGCTCTGATGGATGACGTCACGTAGTAGAAATGTATCCCAAAAAGTTGCAATATAATAAAAATAAAAATGGACCTATTTAGGCATTTCCTTAAAATCTAATAGGTAACTATTGCCAAATATCGAGGTGGACTCTTTTCTTTGGCCCATACCCGGTATAAATTTGTATTCATTGTGAAATCTGAGGAAAATATATTAATTTTTATTTCATTAGACAGTTTATTTGAATTTTAATTACCCTGTCTGCAAACGCTCATATTTTGACCATTTTGATTTTTGACCATTTTTCAGGCCTGCTACTCCTATATGACGTAAGTCTGTAACTTCAAATTTTTACTTCTTTTTCTACTCGCTAGGGGCTAATATTCAGCCAAATTTCAAATGTTTTCATCCGTGCCCATCAGGGATATAAGGGGTCAAACTTTGAGAGTTTTCAAAAAATTAAATTTTTGAGAGTTTTTTTACTTAAGTCTCAAATCTAAAACTTTTTTTATTTAAAGTATGTACGTATGTCTTTTGCAGAAAAAAATTATAAACCATTATCGGCTTGCCTTATGCTGTTAAAAAAATGCTGAAAATGGAATTTTATCCCTTTACCTTTTCCAATTTTGAGCTTCATTTAAGGCCTTAAAAGGTAGTTTAAAATTAAATAATGCTACAGGCAATTTTTTTAGAGCATACCTTCCTACAAAGTTTGGTTTTTGATTTATTGTTCTAGGACAAACATCAGTAAAAATATTGGCTAAAGAGCGAAGCCATGCTTTCCGTGGAAATGATCGACACGCTTTAACAAAAATGGCCGTCATCGGCAAACTAAATTTTTTAAAAATAAAATGAATGCAATTTTGTACTCTCTATAGACTGAAGTTTGAAAGGTAGAAAAATAAAAAATATTGAAAATAGTCAAGCAACCACCTTTGGACCACTTGGCTTGGATTGACCCAATACTAAAGAAAACGTCCTTGTTTCATGGGAAAATTAGTGACATTTAAACTATAACGTGCTTTCGTATAGTGTGTTGGGGACTAGGTAAATTAGACATTAAAATCGGCGGTTTAAATATAAGAACTTTATGCTAAAATTTTGACCAGATCTTAACTTAGTTATAGTAACAAAGTTAGTCATTAAATTTCATAAATACTTGTTAATGCTCGTGGTATCTTTATTTCCCACGTTAGTGGGTGGTCCTTTGAATTGTAATTTACTACATTGCTTATTACGCTCTAGAATGGTAGTAAGATCGCCATCCTAGTTTGTTGTTCATCTTTCTTACATTTCTATCACAAAGAAACACACGGATATATTTGTATAGGACTTCAATGCACTGTTGCAAAATTTCAATGTCCTGGCCGTGTGTAACGAGGACTACGGGCTATGCTCTCTAAACAGTTCCAACAAAAAAGAGGTTACAAAGTAACTTTGGAATTTTTATTTGTATATTTGTAACAAGAATAAAAAACCGCCAAACGCCGTAAAAATGAGTGACGCATACAATATTCCAGCTACAAAAGATCTGATATGAATATTACGTGGCGCGAAAATGTATTTTCATTTTGATGCAAAACAAAATTCTAGTTTTATTTTAAAAGATTTTTTCATAATATTTGCCTAATTTGAAATAAAACGCGCCACAAAAGAGTAACTTTGATACAGTTTGAATTTTGAAACTCTTTTGTGGCGCGTTTATTTCAAATTTAGCAAATATTATGAAAAAATCCTTTAAAATAAAACTAGAATTTTGTTTTGCATCAAAATGAAAATACATTTTCGCGCCACGTAATATTCATATCAGTTCTTTTGTAGCTGGAATATTGTATGCTCCACTCATTTTTACGGCGTTTAGCGGTTTTTTATTCTTGTATCAGGAGTTTTTCAAAGTTATTTATAAATTAAATGTATAAAGCTGAATGCATTGTTTCTCGATTACACGTTAAGCTTTATAAATGGTCGCCTTTGTCGCATTATATCCCAAATGATCTAGTGTTCATCGAATGTACACTAGATTTTTTTTATTCGAAATAGATTGAAAAAAATATTGGGATAGCCGGTAAATGAACTCAGATTGCCCGTTGCCAGATCAAATTAGCGTCGTAACCACTACAACTACTTAAACCATTTAGGGAATAATCGTTAATTGGATTATACTTTTGTAGCTTAATAACTTCTAAACGGCTTAACCGATTTTGTTCACTAAACATGAGTTTGAAACATATTGACAAGTAGTATCTTATGCATCTAATGCCAAGTATGATAACTGAAGCTATTACAGGAATTATTGAGCTTGAAAAACCGTTTTTCCCATAAGAAATAGATTTGATCATACTTATGAAGCCTATAACTTATAAATTCGAATTTTCCCGGATATAAGGTATACACCATTAGATTCGTCTAGAGTCCTTCTACAAACGCTCAGTTATTGGCGTAATTCGTGGGTTGAAATTTTGAGTAATTGTCGAAAAACCAAAATTTTCAAAGTTTAGTTTTTCAGTTTTTCGGCTATACTGAGCCGTGTGTATGTCTGATCCTGACAGCTTAGACACCATTTGAAAGCTTAACTGAACGCTATTTATTTGGTGTATTTACAGTTCTCCTGTCTCTTCTTGAACCGAAGATATATACCGCCAAAAAATATGCCATTTTGTACCTACCAAGTCCTATAGCTGGCTTATGGGTAGTCAAAACTCACAAACTACACCGGTTCTGAATCGGCCCTCACCCCCTCTTCAAACACAGAAAAAAAATTCAGATCGGTTTAACTTTTCCACACACATACATACATACATACCTATCCACAAACATTTTACCTTTTTTAAATAAAAAAAATCTAAGTCAGAGTTAAATTTTCGAAGTTTTTGGGTGTTTTGGGGACGAGAACAAAAAACAGACCCTAAATAGGAAGGGCCGTAAACGCCACACCCTTGGACCAAAATGGATGGTTGATATATGAATGGGTGAGTCTTTTCCTGAACTTTAAGATGGGAGTTGGCCCAATTTTCAATTTAGTCAGATTTAGAAAATCGAAAATTTCGTGTATATAGTGTCGCGTGTAGGGGGTGTAGGTGTGCGCCACTGGCGAGAACTGCCGTTCTCTCGTAATATTTTTTGGCATTTCGTAAATTGTAAAAGAATGGTTATTGGTGTTTCAAACTAATTACGGATTATTTCAGTTCTGTTGTTGCTAAGGATCAAAAATTGCTTCGGATAAAGCGATTTCTAAGGAAATAAGAAAAGTAATTATTAATTTGCATTTCAAAGGAAAATCTATTGCGAAACCCGCTGAAAATGTTAATTTCTCACGATATACGGTGCGAAACATTATTAAACTTGACAAACTACTGGTTCTATTGTAATACAAATTTTGGAGCTTTAAGAAGGATTATTAAACAAAATTAATGCGGTTATTATAGAAAGTTGAATGTTTTGTGAGCGGAAGCAACGGCCAAACCTTAACAAAAACAACTTGCGGTATGTTTATATATAAAGTAAGGATAAGCTATTTCGAATCCGTTTTATCTTGCAGTAAATGTGAGTACAATATATTCCAGAGTAATTAGCAATATACTGGAAAATAGTAGTTTTAAACAATTTTTTTTAAAATAAAAACGGTATGTTTACAATAGAATAGCTTTTTTAAACGCTTTTCTTTACTTAATAGTTTGTATCAAATCTTTAGACGTTACTTTGACTGACTTTTCTTCAATGCAAATGAATGAAAATTTTGCAGACATATGCATTCGCGGGAACAATACACGAATAGTCAATAAAAAATTGTTATGTTTATTAATCGTTTAAATGAAAAAAAAAAACGATTTTAATGGAAAATTCTTAAATTCTCTTGTTTTTTACAATGTAGAAACTTGAAACTTTTACGGATTGTAGGTAATGATATGAACTATAAAGTTTCAAATTTTGAATGCTCATTTATATGTATATAAATCGGCGTTTATTCGTGTCAAATTTCAATACGATACGAAACAAAACTTCAACCGAAACTCGAATTAAAAAAATTCGTGTTTTTATCGTAGTCTTAGAAAAACCACCGGTAGAGACGTTTTGTGCTACAATTGACAGTAGAATTCGTTTTGTCGTATTAATTAATTAAACGCTTTTCTTTAGTTCAATCGTTTGGGTCAAATCTTTAGACGGTAATTTGACTGCCTTTTCTTCAATGCAAATGACTAAAAATTTGCATACATATTCATTCGCGGAAACAATACACGAATAGTCAATAAAACATTTTTTTTGTTTATTAATTGTTTAAACAAAAAAACGATTTTAACGGAAAATATTTAAATTCTATTGTTTTTTACAATGAATAAACTTGAAACTTTTACAGATTGTAGCTAATTATATGAACTATACGTAATTTCACTTTTTACGTTAATTGTTTACGTTATGCTTCATAAATAAACAATAAAGTTTCAAATTTTTTGCCCATTCCGACTACTTTTCATGTTTGGACATCATATGTTTTATACATATTTTAATAAACATGACGATATATTTTAATGTTTGAAAATTGTAAGACTAAAAAGTAAAAAATAAAAAATATGAAAAAATATTTTTGAAAAACGCTTTTCTTTAGTTACGAGTGACTAAAATTAAACATATTATAAAAAAATCAACTGAAAAGCAAAAAATAAAAAAATTTAAAAAAGTTAACACATTCGTTAAAAAAAAAGCGTGTTGCGAAAACCGTTTATTCGATGAAGACGCGCCACGCTTTTCTTTGACAAATGTGTTAGATTTTTAAAATTTTTTTATTTTTTGCTTTTCAGTTGATTTTTTTTATAATATGTTTAATTTTAGTCACCCGTAACTAAAGTAAAGCGTTTCTTAAAAATATTTTTTTTATATTTTTTTATTTATTTTTAAATGTGAATATCTGTTGGTGCGGGTTGGCTTTCTGTAAACTCTGGTTGCATATCCTGTAAATTCTTTGGTGATCATCACATCCAGAATAGGAAGTGAAGTGTTTTGTTCTTTTTCCATGGTGAATTTGATTGATTCTTCTTGTATATTGTTGATGGCAGTCAGGAATTTGTCCAATGCTTCTGGTCCTGGAGCAAAATGGAAAACACATCGTATACATATCTCCAGAATTTTTTTCCATTTGGCCTCACGAACCAGAAGAATTGGACAAGTTCCTGACTGACATCGACGAAAATGAAAAATCCATCAAATTCAACATGGAAACAGATCAAAATAATTCACCTCATTTGATCAGTAAGTAAGTGATACATTTAAAATAACCAACAGACTCAGATCTATCCTGTCCAAAATTAACCGAGAACAAAATAAACCAATAGACAAGAGAAGTCAAAGAACTTTATCTACAAAATGCCCTGTAAATGCAACAATTTCTGTGGGAGAAACTGCAAGACCACGTCAGGATTAACGAGCATGAAACATATATCAAAAACAGGGATTTCGACAAATCAAAGATATTTAAACATGCCTGGGACAATGAACATAGACCACAGTCGAAAGATACATCAATTACTATGAACGAAAGAGACATGAAAAAGAGAAAAGTCTAAGAAGCACCCCAATCCTTCTAAATAAGGAAAAATGTACATCAGCAGAATACAGCAGATTTTGGTTGCCAATACATATTTAAATAAGAGGTGAATAACAAGAACATACCAAATATATAGAAAAATAAAATATAAAACACATGTCTACATCATACACTATACCTATAGTATTTTTACTACAAAAACGTTATTACGTAGGTCAAAATTTTTGACGTAAGAGAACTGTCAAAACATTAGAATGTGACTTTCATTATTGTCATGTTTATTATAAACATGACAATAACGTTTTTGTAGTAAAAATACTATACCTACATAGGCAACATACAATATATACAAAACAATTTACAATTTTTACACAAAAATTCATTATTACGAACATAGAGTCACATAACGCATAGGATTATTGGATAAAATACACAGAATAAGCAGAATTTGATGTATCATAGGGCATAAAAACATCCACCCTGATATATTTTCAGCCAAATCTGGCTGTTACCTTGTAACGTTACAAACGTCGTATCTTTGTTATTTTATTTTTAACTAATTATTTTACTTTATTTTCTTTAATATTTCATTAATAATTATCTTCTGTATTCGTTTTAACCTGTTTTCTTCGTTAAAAACTTGTCTGGCGCCCTCTTTTATTATCCTCTATTTTCTGTCTCTCTTTTCATCTGAAATCTAAATCATCATACGGAACGTACTTCATATATTTTTACTCTGTAGATATCTGTCTTTAAATCCGGAACATGGTTGCCCATCTACTCATACTTTGCGCTGTCATGTCAATGAGAGTGACAATTAGTAATGGAGGGGCAAAATTAATCTATTTAAAGAGATGAGCCTATAAGGCCCCATTTATTTCATCAGACCATATTCTCTTGGGGTAAGAATACATAATATTATATTTTAATTACATTTCTACATCTAACAGTCTTTTTAATATTTTTTATACCTAACCTGCAATGTCAAAGCATGTGTTCTGATATTTTAGTTTTAAATATATATTTCTAATGTTCATATATGCACGTGTAAATCAAATTTTAACTATTCCCCTTATCTTAATTTCATTTAATTTACCCTTGCCATCTACTAGTTTTTGAATACTATTTGGCAAAGGCTCGTTTTTGGTTTTTCTTCTTGATGTTTGATATGTGTTTTTATCCTATAGTTTTTGGGAATAAATCAACCTTTCTCCCTTCGGGAGCCTCAAGTCGTCAACATCACCGGTGATGCTACATATAAGGCGAAGACAACATGTCATCTACACTCAACGACTACCATCTCCAGCTGCAGGGGCCTAGGGCCGAACATCTTCCCAGGTCTACAAGAAGTCTACAGCACTACCATTCGACATCAAGAAGTTACCAGCGAACCAGATACCAAAAGCCATAAGTTTAATTCAAAATTGTTAGTTTTTGGCAAGAATTTGAATATATTTAAAAAAAAACTGTAAAATCATGTATAAAAGGTATATTTAAAAACCCTCAAAAGAGCCACATCAAAATCGCAGCATAACTAGTTTTCGACTGGTTTACCAGTCATCATCAGTGCTTACGTGCAATGTACATGCTAACCACCAAGATAGTATTTAACAAAGATATGGGGGTCAAAGCCCAGTAAAAGAAGTCCGTCAAGGAAACATTGGTTTAAAAAGCTACATTAAATATGGATGTTTAAAATATTTAGCTAATCTGCTCTAGGTAACATCTGAGCTGTGGATTTGACTTGTTTACATGTTGAAAGTCTGACGGCAAGTGAAGTCAGTTGCCGTCAGACTTTCAACATGTAAACAGCTTTTTAAACCAATATGGTGGCTCCTACCTTCTGAGCCACCTTAGATAATTAAGGGTTGGTTACCCCCTACCATAAGGGTTGATGAAATAACTCGTATCACCGTAGATGCATTTATTTTATAAGTTAGAGTACTAACGGTAAATAGCTGGTGGTACGTTAGTTCTCAGTAGCTGTGATGTTTTCCCTTTGGGATCTCAAATATTAATGACTTACTGTTCGCGATGGAATTGGAACTAATCATCGGTATTCTCGTTATTGTATTGGTATATAATGAAAGTAAGAATGTTTTGATTAAAAGCGCTGAGTCGACTAGGTTATAAAAATAATGATAATATTGTTATTTCAAACCGACCTTGGTCAAGCCTAAACTGTTACACCGATATGTGCTAATGTAGGTCGATTGTATTTACTATAAACAAACGTAGTTTGTTTTGCTAAAGACATTTTTAATTATTAAAAGGATTTGTTTTAATAAGAAGATTACTAAGAGATGCCGTGTATCCTAACACATCTTCCTTTCTTTCCGAAAATTTTCTGACTACGGAAAAGAAAGAAAATTTTCTATTAGTACCACCACCTGCTTACTGCGTTTTAATAAATACAATATATACATTTTTTATTTCCTATAAATAATAATTAAATGAAAAAAAAAATAAAAATGTTCGTTATCGACATTGTTCCCGTTTCACTTGTCACTCACTGTGTTCTCGGATTGTAAGCATATAATCTATTCTTATGTATTTCCCTGATTTTATTGTTTTCCAATCTGATCTTACAATTAACATTATTTACCTCTGTTATTGTGAAGGGGCCTACATAAAGACTATCAAACTTACCATTCTCTTCCCTTTTTACCAGGACTAGGTCTCCTATTTTAAAGTGTTGTGGTGTTGCTTTGCGCTTGTTATTTTCTTGTCTTTTTTTTTTGTTTTAGTAAGAAGGTTCTAGCTCTCTCGTGTGCGCTTTGTAGTTTGTAGCGTAACTCATTGTAGTAAGCATCTATATTGTAACATGGTTGAATCTCCTGTGTAAGATCTTCTGGTAGGTTAACCTTCCTGCCATATAACAGTTCAAACGGTGTGTAACCATGATACGCGTTAGGGGTTGTATTGTAGCAGTATGTGAACATCCTGCAACACACATCCCAATTTTCTTTGTCTTCGTCTATGAATGCTCTTACGTACTCGTTTAATGTTCTGTGCAGTTTTTCGCAACTTCCAATGGACTGTGGATGGTATGCCGTTGAGAAGTTGTGCTCTATTTTTAGTAGCTTTGTTAGTTCCTGCATTACTTCATTTTTATATTCTGTGCTTTGGTCTGTCCTTATTTGCTTCATGAGTCCGTATGTTGGTATGAAATGATCAAAAATTCCTCGGGCTATTGTCTCTGCTTCTTTATTGCACACGGGTATACTAACCGCTTATTTCGTAAGCTCACATAACATTGTTATACAGTATCTATTACCTTCGTTACTTTTAGTGAATGGACCTATCGTATCTATGTATACTATGTCCCATGGTTTAGAAGAAGTGTCCGATATCACGAATTCCTCGACATGTGTTCTTTTCGGTTTGTTAATTTGACATTTATGACATTGTTTAACGTATTTTCTTACGTCTTTTTCCAAATTTTTCCATCTAAATCTTGCTTTTAGCTTCGTTATGAGTCTGTTATTTCCTACGTGTCCTCCAAACATAGGATGATTATGATATTCTTCTATTAACCTGTGTTTTTCTTTGTCATCTTCTATTGTTTCTGGTACTTCACATATGTATATTTCTACATTCTTCAATATTTCGTTTCCTTGTTTAATAAATTCCTCAATTGTGCACACTTTAAAAATAATATCGTTTACGTATATTTTTACTTTACGTATTGCATTCTCTACCGCCAGCTTATCAAGCTGTGCCAACATTTGGTTTAAATCAAAATGATTGAATCCTGTGGCTATGCTCTTGCTGCACTTTATTTTGTTTTTGACCCTAATGCTCAGTCTTGGTGAGATTATTTCTGCTCCAAAAGACAAAATTGGTAGTCTATGCGCCTCTAAATTATTTAGTACCTTTCTTACTGTCTGTTTGGGGGCTTCTGGCTGTAGTGCAAGTTCACTTTCTGCCTTTGTTTGCCTTGCATCCTTCTTCTTTTCTCTTGCTTGTGCTCGTGTTATAGCTAATATATGGGTATTATCTATGTATAAGTTCTTTAGTTGATGTAATGTTATTCTTGAAAGACTATCTGCATAGTTATTTTTTCCTGTTATATACTCTATTTCGAAATCGTATTCCTCTAAATCTAATCTGATTCTTATAAGTTTCGAAGTTTTTTCTTTCATTGCGAATAAATGTGTTAGTGGTTTATGATCCGTTTTGACTAAAAATGTTGGTGCTCCATATAAATAACATTTGAAATGATTAATTCCCCAATGAATCGCTAGTAATTCCTTAACGATTATAAGTTTATTACATTCTCCTTTATTGAAACTTCTTGATGCGTATGCTATTGGTAGGTCTATTCCGTTATAATCTTGACTTAAAATTGCTGAACAACTCTCGTTGGATGCGTCTGTTGTTAGGATGAATTGCTTATTGAAATCTGTATATTTTAAGATCGGTGGCTTCATCAGAGATGATTTAAGCTTATTGAATGCTTTTTCACATTCTTCTGACCAAAAAAATTCTACTCCTTTTCTTGATAATCTGTTGAGTGGTCTGCATATTTCAGCAAAATTTTGAATAAAACGTCTATAATAGTTACAAAATGCTACGAATCTTTTTGTTTCTTCCGCTGTCTTAGGTGTCGGGTATTGTTCAATCGTTGCATATTTCGCTTTGTCTGGTGATACTCCTTCCTGAGAAAGATCATGTCCTAAATATGTTACTTCTCTTCTAAAAAATTGACATTTTCCTGGGTTAAGTTTCAAATTGAATTTTCGACATGTCTCGAATGTTTTTTTCAGGTTGTCTAGGTGATGTTTTTTAGATATTCCTATCACTACTATATCGTCCATGTAAAGAAATGCTTTGTCCGGTGTTAATCCCGAAAATGCTATTGACATCATCCTTGAAAAGCTATTTGGGCTTACATTTAATCCAAAAGGTAATCTGGTAAATTGAAATGCTCCATTTTCTGTGCTAAACGATGTGTATTTTCTCGATGATTTTTCTAATGGTATCTGGTGAAAACCTGACATTAAGTCTATAACCGAAAACCATTTTGCTCTTCCTAGTTGATCTAGTATCGAGTCTATCCTTGGTAAAGGAAATTTGTCTGTGACTATTTTCTTGTTCATTTGTCTAAAATCTATGCATAATCTCCATGCTTTATTTCCATCTATCGCCTTTTTCGGTACCAGCACTACTGGGCTGTTGTATTCTGATGTAGACGTTCTATTATTCCTTGGTCTCTCAATTTTTGTACTTGCCGGTTTAATTCCTCTGTTTGTGCATGAGGTGTCCTATAGTTTTTAATATATACCGGAGTTTGGTCTTTAACTCTCAGTTTCTGCTCGTAGAAGTTATTACATGTTAGCATGTCATGCCTTAGGGCGAATATATCTGAATAATCTTCACATAAAGATACTAAGTTATCGCGTATGTATTCTGGAATGTCTAACTTCAATGATTCCCGTAATTCCTTTTTCCTATCCTTGCTGTCGTTGATCAGTCTATATATGTTGAATAATTAATGTCTAATGTTTTGATTGCGTTTGTCTCTACTTTTACTGTTTCGTAGGTTGTGTTCAAAATTTTGATGTACGGATTATTACTTGAAATAATTGCTCTCGTTATGAATATTCCTGGTTGTATTTCCTGTTGTTCCACTATCCTGTCATTCTTCAGCGTTTGAAAAATTTTTACGACTCTGTAAATTTCACATCTAGGCGGTATTATTATCGTGTCATTATCTATATTATCCAAAATGTTTGTACTAATGTAACAATCGTTGTCCTCTTTAATGTGCATTTTACGGTTAGCGTAGTCTAGTATGCATTGAAAGTTTGAAATAAAGTCTCTCCCAATGATTCCGTCGGTTGGAATAGGAAAGCTAGGTTCCACTAATTGAAAGATATGCTCAAATCGAGATCCTTTTACTTCTAGTGTTGTTTCAACTTCTCCCATTGTTTGTAATTCTCCTTTAGTTACTCCTTTTATTTTCGCTTTTGTGTTTGGTTTCACATGTTCCTTCATAAAATCTTGTGAACATTTCAGTATTGAAATATCAGCTCCTGTGTCTATGATAAAGATATTTGTGTTTTCTAGGATTCCTGTTTTCATTCGTACAAAATTCGTTAGGTTTAAATCGAAGTTGTAAATATTATATTCCACTTCTGACTGTGTCTTTCCTTGTTTCGTTCATTCAAAACCCCAACTGCTGGTTTTCTGGTTCCTCTTGGCTGTCTTCTAACTCAAGTAGCCTTACGTTTCTGTTACGTCCTCCTCTCTGGTTCCCTCTGTACGTTTGGTTGTTGAATTGTCTATATCCTCTGTTGGAATAATTCCGTTGGTTTCCTGTTTCTTCTCCTTCGTTCCGTTGTCCGAAGTTATTTCTTCTTCCTCTGTCGTATTTGTTATGGTATCCTCTTCGGTATTGCTGTTGTCCTCTTCTATTTTCATAATTCGTCCTATAATTGAACACTCTTCCCTGTGTGTTCTCCTCTGTCGTATCAATCGATAGAAATTTGGATACTACTTCCTGCGGTGTTGTGAAATTAGCTGCCTCCAGTATTAACTTAGCTCTATCCGTATTAACATTTCGTTTCATTGTTGCTACGACTGTTTCCGTTGTGTATTTTTTCGCTAGCTCCAATGGCATTCCTTCCGCTATGTATGCTACCTTCAACTGTTCCGCTAATTCCTCTACTTCGGATGCGTACACTGCTGCATCTTTGTTTCCTTGCCTTTTCTTTGCTAACTTGTCTATTATCGTTTTCGGATTGTCGCCTCTTAATTCCTTCTTCAGTGCCGCTGCTATAAGTGGGATCGTATCCTCTGTGGTTATCAGGTTTCTAGCCTTATTAGTCAATCTTGTTTTTATTAATGTTATCGCTGTTTCTTCATGTCCTTCTGCTATTTTTCCAAGTAACTCTAATGCGTCTAAAAATGGTTGTAGTTTCCCTGCGCTTCCATCCAACTCGTTGGGCAATACCTTGCTTGCAATATTCAAAAATTCGTTGATTGTCAGAGCCATGTTTAATATTTTTATCTCTTGTTTTATGTCGCTTTTTCCCTCTCTTATTTCCTCGTCAATTTTTTCGTCTATCTCCTCGTCACTTTTTTCCTCTTCTACTTCTTCGTCGCTTTGTTCTTCCTCTATTTCCTTGTCAATTGGTTGGTGTATTGAACTTGGAACTACTGTCCTTAAGTTTACAGCTTGAAATGAGCGTATAACTTTGTCTCTTATTTTTCCGAAATATTTGTTGCACGCTTCTCTTTGTTTGTCCGATAGCGCTTCCCAATTTTTCTTCGTTAAATGTGTGAATTTGTTATACAATTTAATTAGCTGTGTCGTTACTTCTTCTTGTATATCCTTAGATTTACGTACTTTCTTCTTCAAGACCCTTCTACTTTGTCTTGTTACTTCTTACGTAATCTCCTCAACTATTTTGATGAAGTCTTCCCAAGTAACTTTGTTGCTACTCATTTATTCATAAGTTTCCTTATTCCTGTACCCGTAACGAACGCATAAATTTGACAGTCTTACGAGGTATAGTAAATATATATGTATATAAAATGTTATGTCAAAAATAGTAAAAATATAGTAAATTGCAATAAAAAATCATTATATCAATCAATATAAATCACCATAAAAATCAGTAGACCAATAAAAATGTAATAAAAATCGGTAGGTAAAATAATAAATGGATAAAAAGTCAGTAAAGATACAAATATATGTTGGTAAATATATAAAAATCCAATAAAAATCAATATCAAATAAAAATGTATCATTACGTCCTATAAATATCCATAATATTTGTAAAAAAAAATTCCTTATAATACCAATAAGGTAATTACAATAAACTAGGTAGATAAACATAGGTAAAACTTAGATTATGTATCTTAAATTACGATTATATTACGTTATTATATGGTTATACGAATCAGGAGTAATATTGTGGAAATACCATAAGAATAGCTAATATGGACTTACCACTTTTACACGGTCTGTGTCGTATCACCCAAAAGTCCTCGCTGCACGTTCCATAGCATTGTCCATTGTTCCACGATGTTCCATCTCCATACCAAGTTCCATTTTCCATACATTCTCAGCTCCGTCTCGGGCCTGACGTCTCCATCCTTTTTCTATATACCTCATTGTTCTAGGGTGGTCGAGGTGCCAGAACATTGACGTGTTTCTCCATACTCGTCCCGTTTACCAGTCTTGTGTCCTTCCCTGGTTCTGGATCGCCATATGGTGGCTCCTACCTTCTGAGCCACCTTAGATAATTAAGGGTTGGTTACCCCCTACCATAAGGGTTGATGAAATAACTCGTATCACCGTAGATGCATTTATTTTATAAGTTAGAGTACTAACGGTAAATAGCTGGTGGTACGTTAGTTCTCAGTAGCTGTGATGTTTTCCCTTTGGGATCTCAAATATTAATGACTTACTGTTCGCGATGGAATTAGAACTAATCATGGGTATTCTCCTGTTATTGTTTTGGTATATAATGAAAGTAAGAATGTTTTGATTAAAAGCGCTGAGTCGACTAGGTTATAAAAATAATGAATACTATTGTTATTTCAAACCGACCTTGGTCAAACCTAAACTGTTACACCGATATGTGCTAATGTAGGTCGATTGTATTTACTATAAACAAACGTAGTTTGTTTTGCTAAAGACATTTTTAATTATTAAAAGGATTTGTTTTAATAAGAAGATTACTAAGAGATGCCGTGGATCCTAACACACCAATGTTTCCTTGACGGACTTCTTTTACTGGGCTTTGACCACCATATTTTTGTTAAATACTATCTTGGTGGTTAGCATGTACATTGCACGTAAGCACTGATGATGACTGGTAAACCAGTCGAAAACTAAATATGCTGTGATTTTGATGTGGCCCTTTTGAGAGTTTTTAAATATACCTTTTATACATGATTTTACTGTTTTTTTTTTGTATTACATGGTATACAGCCAACCACAGGAAAACTTTTTCTTTGTTAATTTTTGAATATATTTGTTAATGCATTTAATAGGTCATATTTTTATTATATCTTTATCGAACAATAAACATGATCACTTAAAAATACTGTTTTGTTTGCTTCCATTCTGAATTTTCAGAGTTCAT
This sequence comes from Diabrotica virgifera virgifera, assembly GCF_917563875.1. NCBI lineage: Eukaryota > Metazoa > Arthropoda > Insecta > Coleoptera > Chrysomelidae > Diabrotica > Diabrotica virgifera. The sequence goes on from NC_065448.1 coordinate 74,712,100, forward strand.
ATTCTAAGATTAGGACAAGACGAACACACGCCCTGAGAGACTGAGCTGGGCTGGGGTGAACGATAGCTATCTTGGTTGGTTGAGATATTATTTTTGAATGTTATTTCAATTAGCTGAGGTAGTCTATCGCCTTATTTGTTTCAACCTACAACCATTAAGGCAAGTACATTTAAACCCCAATTTTGTTTTGATCTGTGATGTGACATCACCTCAACAATAACAATTGCCGGTTACACATGGTTTTAACAAAACTCTTTTTAATCTTCTCCTGATGACGATTTCCGGAGTGGAAATCGAAACGTCTGTGTTTTTTAGGTAATAATGTAATTATTATTACAACCAAATTGTGGCTAATCCCATATAAACAAAATACTTCAAGTTAAGTAAGATGCCACAAGATAATAGTTTCAACATCTTATTATACAGGGTGTCCCCGAAAATAGTGCGTTCCTTTAAGGTATGGACACAATTTAGAACAGAAAAGGCCTATAACTTTTTTTCTAAAGGTAACCGTTTCCAAGAAAAATATTACATTGTTCTCCATATAAGTGAATTTTTATTTTCATAAATTTGAAGGCCATGGCAACGTGGCCTAGAAGAACTTACTGTGACTAAAAATTTAACCTAATAACCCCTTGTTTATTTACTTTGAGGTATGATTTTTGGGGTTGTTGACATCGTAGGTACCTACCTGCAAAATAATGGATATTATGGGTTTGGTTGATATTTACATTATTTTACCTACCAGATGCAACTGACCTACTAACCTACTTTTTAATCTTTAGATTTTTGAGTTGCGCGTTGTTCCCAAACTTCAATTTGCATATCAAAATGTATTTTCGTTTTTTTTTTGACAACCGGATCAATTTAGACAAAATGTTATAAGACTTTTTTGCTCTACATTGTGCCTTCTACTTATACCTTTAGGGAACGCACTTTTTCGGGGACACCTTGTATAATTTTATCTCTGAAATAATAGATAGTGTAAAAGTCAAACTAGATGTCAAACCTCTGAATGTAATAGCAATCTATACACCTGAAAACAACAGAGATACCATCACAAGAGTTAACTTCTATGAACACCTTCAGACTGTAATGAGAAAGACTCCAAATGATGAATAATAATCATTATATAATATTAGTCCATGTGGTGAGACCGCTCCCGTCTGAAAAAAATTTCTGATTCGGTTCCTTTGTGGATTCCTAATTAAAAATGTCCCCTTTAAACAAATCTGAAGGGTGCCGGGCGGAATTTTTGGGCAGAAATTGTTTAAACAATTTTTTTAAACAAATACAAAAGATAATATTTTTTTGCTCTGGAACATTATATCTTTAGTTTTTTCCGGCCAATCTAAACAAGAATGGTATCTTGTAATTTTTCTCAGAAATTGATAGTTTTGGAGTTATAGGCGATTTAAAATCTGAAAAATGCGAAAATACGCACTTTCGAGGCTTAAAAACTCATATTTAAATTAGTATTTTTGAGGTTGCGAGATACTCAGATTGAAGACTGAATATTTAGCTTCAAGATTCTGAAGAGTGATCGCGTCTATCTTTAATTTTAACCGTTGTTTTTTAATTGTTAAATATGCGTATTTGCCTGATTTTTTTGCCGGTGCGGCTCGCTCCATTTCAAAAATCTTCTATTTTCCTCCGAAAAATATTTTTTCTAGATTATTTGTGATATTCTAAATAAAAAAGTTTTTTGCGATTTTTCTCAAAAGTAAATAGTTCTTAAGTTATAAGCGATTTAACATCCGAAAAATGACAAAAACGCATTTTCGGATTTTAAAATCGCTTATAATTTTAAAACTATTAACTTTTGAGAAAAATGTCAAGAAACTTATTTTATTTAGAATATCCCAAAGAATCTAGAAAAAATTTTTTTCGGAGGAAGATAGGAGATTTTTGAAACGGAGCTCGCCGTACCGGCAAAAAAATCGGATAAACACGCATATTTAACGATTAAAAAACAACGGTATAAATTAAACTTAGACGCGATCACTCTTCAGATTCTTGAATCTGAATATTTAGTCTTTAATTTAAGTATCTGGCAACCTCAAAAATACTAATTTGAATATGAGTTTTTAAGCCTCAAAAATGCGTATTTTCGCATTTTTCATATTTTAAATCGCCTATAACTCGAAAACTATCAATTTCTGAGAAAATTTACAAGATACCTTTCTTGTTCAGAATGACTCACAAAACTTAAAAATATATGTTCTGAATCAAAAAAACGTGATCTTTTGTATTTGTTTAAAAATATTGTTTAAACAATTTCTGCCCAACAATTCCGCCCGGCACCCTTCGGATTTGTTTAAAGGGGATATTTTTGAACAGGAATCCACAAAGAAACCGAATCAGAAATTTTTCCAGACGGGAGCGGTCTCACCACATGGACTATATGAATGATTTTAATGCCCGTATAAGGTCTAGAATAGATGATCCAGACGAGAATAGTCCCACAAAACATTATACATGAAGATGACATTGAAACGGCGGGAAAGTTTACATACCTGGAAGTAGAAATATATGCCGACGGATCAGAAGATAAAGAGAAATACGGAAGAGAGTTAACGTAGGAAAACAGAGCTTATAGACCTGGCTCCCGCGTACCAAAAAAAATTGATTAATAGCAAGCTGAAAATTTGTTAGTAGCTTAACGGTGTCTAGTCGGATAAACTTAAATGTACGGGAACACTGGAACAGGGGAAGGTTTAATTGTGGAACAGTTTAAAAATTTGGAACAGATTACGAAAACGTCCCATGTATTTTGTCGGACAGAACATCCAATTGATTTGTTACCCTTTCACGGTGTTCAAGAGAAAATCTAAGTGAAAGTTGATCGAACCCCCTATTTTTTTGCTTTTATGCTTGCATTATCCCTTGTAGATCAAAAATACGTCAAAATTAAAATCGGCTACGGGGCACTTTTTTGCGCATGTCTAAAAGAAGATTTTTTCTATTTATTTTCCTGTTTTTTTTATTTTTCTTTATCTGTATAATCGGATTTTCATATATTTTAATATGTGTGAGTATGTATATGATATACCCTTTTCCACGAAGATACGCCTGTTTTGGATTACTTTGACAACGAATATTTAACTGTGAAAAATAAGAAGAACGAAAGTAAATTGCAAATTACATTGTTGTTTATTGGAATAATTATTAGCGCCATTTACTGTCGTAATCCTTATGTTGCACAGTAAAATATTCGTTGTCGAAGTAATCCAAAACAGGCGTATGTTCGTGAAATGGCCCATATGTATACACACTCACACATACACACACAGACATACACACACAGACATACACATACACACACATATATATATATATACATATATATATATATATATATATATATATATATATATATATATATATATATATATATATATATATATATATATATATATACCGGGTGTTGAATAGTCAAACGGCCATATGAAACAATGGGGAATTCTAAACTGTTGAATTTCTGATTCCCTAATTATTTTAAATCAAATGTCACGACAAACTATTTGTAGAGGACTTGAAATCTGTATTAAAAACAAATGTTAAAATTGTTCTACGAACTAAACACATTTCAAAATTTTGCAAAAATATAAAGCAATTGCCAGAGAATTATTAGTCCAATCGACCTCTAAAAGTCAGATTTGACGTCTAAAAACCATACGAACTAGCTGAATTTTGCTAAAAATATCAACTTTGGTACCACAAAAAAGATGCAAAATAGATTGCCAGTCCTACCCCCGGGCTTCCCCCTAAAACCACCCGTCGTAGAGGGGGAAATCGAAAACGTCATATTATCAAGAATATGTTTACGCCGTATAAAAAAATGATTTAAACAAAATGTAGCTCAGAATATTTTAAAAAAATATTTAAACAAATACAACAATATTTAAAAAAGGGTTCAAGGCAGGTTTTGTTTATATTCGATTCAGAGTTGGACTACCATCTCCATATAGTAACTATTTCAGCATCCTTATGCATCATCAGTGAAGATTATGCAGTCACAACTCTGAAGGGAATACAAACATTCTGCCTCTTTTAAAGCAAACCATCGCGATGCGATGAACCCGCCTTTTGAGACGCAATACAGCGACATCTCTCGTATTACGAGGAAAACGAAAAGCCCTAGATACAAAGTTTACTACTTTTTAAACAATTAGAATAATTGAAATAAAAATATAATAAACAATATTTTAAATCCAAGACTTTTCGTTAATAAACTGCTTTCTGGCTGCATCCCATATCTCCGTATTTTACAATATATAATCACATAGAGACGACGAAATAGGAGAAAGCAAATAGAGGACACTTAGGCCACGCATTTACCTTCTCTTCGTCTAGGAAAAGGACCGAAAGACAGTTTCTAAATACTCACAAATTGAGTAAAAATGAAAAAGATAAAGAAGGGTTCAAGGCAGGTTTTGTTTATATTCGATTCAGAGTTGGACTACCATCTCCATATAGTAACTATTTCAGCATCCTTATGCATCATCAGTGAAGATTATGCAGTCACAACTCTGAAGGGAATACAAACATTCTGCCTCTTTTAAAGCAAACCATCGCGATGCGATGAACCCGCCTTTTGAGACGCAATACAGCGACATCTCTCGTATTACGAGGAAAATTACAACAATATTTGTTAGCATTTTTTGTGCAGAATAAACCGTTCTTTCAGAAACAACGCTTGAAGCGACCGGCGATTTTACATATCAGTTACGCTCGCGAACTCAATTTTTTAAATAGCATTTTTATCAACTCGACGCGACGGTCAAAATTCAATATCTTTTGATAAGAGCGTCCTTTTGACAAAAATCCAAATGCATTTTAAAGATAAAATATTTTATCTATTTTATTAAATTTTATTTAATATATTTATATTAGCTTTGGTGTCTAATTTTTGCATTTTTTAGCAAATGAAGTCAGTTTGTTCATAAGACTTTTAGAGGTCAAATCTGACTATTATAGGTCGATTGGACTAATAATACTCTAGCAATTGTTTTACATTTTTGCAAAATTTTGGAATGTGTTTAATTCGCAGAACAATTTTAACATAACTATGTTTTTAATACAGATTTCAGTCCTTTACAAACAGTTTTTCATCACTTTCGATTTAACAGAATTAGGGAAGCAGGAATTCAACAGTCTAGAATTCCCCATTGGTTCCAATGGCCCGTTTGACTATTCAACACCCGGTATATTTATGTGTGTATGTGTGAGTGTGTATACATATCATATACATACTCACACTTATTAAAATATATGAAAATCCGATTATACAGATAAAGAAAAATAAATAGAAAAAATATTCTTTTACGCATGCGCAAAAAACTGCCCCGTAGATGATTTTAATTTTGACGTATTTTTGATGTTGTTCTGAAGCTATTTCCTTGTGGCATTTTTATAATTACGTATTTTTTATGGGAAATAAGCCACAATTTGACTAAAAAATGAATTTATTAACGTTTCGAAGCCCAAATCGGGTTTCGTTGTCAAAATACAAAATACTATTGTATTTTGATATAATCAATAGTATTTTGTATTTTGACAACGAAACCCGATTTGGGCTTCGAAACGTTAATAAATTCATTTTTTAGTAAAATTGTGACGTATTTTTGATCTACAAGGTATAATACAAGCATAAATGCAAAAAAATAGGGGGTTCGATCAACTTTTATTTAGATTTTCTCTTGAACACCGTGCTTTCATTAAACTCTCATGCAAAAATCAGACTGCTATTACTAACCAACATGATTCCTGTCATTTGACATGTTCTTCGTGTTCCACTCATTAAAATGCCCAGTTGGTGATAAATACCAGTCTGATTTGTGCATGGGAGTTTAATGAAATGGTAACAAATCAATTGGAAGTTCTGTCCGACAAAATACATGGAAAGTTTTCGTAGTCTGACGTTCCAAATTTTTCACCTGTTCCACAATTAAAATTTCCCCTGTTCCAGTGTTCCCCTACATCAAAGTCTGTCCAACTAGACACCGTTAAGCTATTAACAAATTTTCAGCTTGCTATTAATCAACTTTTTTTGGTATGCGGGATCCAGGTCTATTATTTTGACTCTGTCATATATGTCGGCTAAAAGCGTCAACCCAAAAACCAAGGAGGGAATTTATAAAATCTTAATTCGACCAATAGCTTGCTACGGCATTGAAGCATGGGTCTTGAAAGAAACATCCAAAAACAAATCCGACACATTCTAAAGGAAAGTACTGAGGAGAATACTAGAACCTGTGAGAGAGAACGGAATCTTCAGAATTCGATACAACAACGAGCTTTATCAATTTTATAAGTAAACACCCCTGTCAGACTTCATTAGAATACGAAGATTGCAATGGACTGGACATATGATAAGAATGGGTGAGGATAGGCAACCAAAAAACTCACTGAACGCTAGAATGCAGGGAAAGAGACCGGTTGGAACGCCAACAAAGCGCTGGGAAGACATAGTAAACAGCTACGCACAAGCACTTTTAGGGGTCCGTGTATGAAGAAGAGCAGCCACAGACAAACAAGAGTGGAGGCAAAAAATAAAGGAGGCCAAGGCTCAGTTTGCGCTGTAGTGCTGAAGAAGAAGTTTTTGAAAAGTATCCACATGTCATTTTGTTTAAACCCACTCTATAATTGCTTTTTCTTTTGGCTCTTATTGTTCTTCATGTGTTTATTTAAGCTCTAAATACAAAATATTCTCATTTGCTGACTGTATAATTATTTAAACGACTGGCCTAATCGAGCTAGAACGAGTTATTTCGCATTGGACGACCTCTGTAATATTTTGCAGTTTTGGTGGAGAAAAAGTTGATGTTAATTGATAGAAGTCACAGTGAAGTGAATTTATTGTGTTGTGCCCCTGCTGGTGATATTTCGGTGAGTGAAATTTAGTTTTACTGCACTTACTGGCACTAAATATAAACATTCACAACACCATATTTGTTAAACAACTTTTTGCTTCGCTTATCAATAATCACAACAAACCTATTATTGCAACAACTAATCAGCTGTCGATAGGCAGCCAGAATTACGATGAGTAATTACTGGTTGCGGAATATAATATACACAAATAGAAGCCAAAAATAAAAGATCATCTCTAGGGTTGCTTTTGACTACGAGGGCACCCTAAATAAAAAAATATGAGTTCACCAACCGACGATACCACCACAATGACAAACACCTCACAGCCTTCCACTTCGTACACAGCAGCAGTAAAGAAAAATATACCACCGAAAGTATCCTTCCCCAGCAAACAGCAAGCCGTAGTGATGCACTCTGAAGAAGACCTTAAGTTATACGACTACGTCAAATCCATAGGAGACATTATCAGACCAAGAAATATATGCTTCGCCTCAAGGATCTCAAACAGCAGAATATGTATTTATTTAACCAAAATCGACCTAGTTGAGCAGCTTATTTCCACAAACCCTACTATTAACATCGGAAGCCATATCCTGTCAGTAAGAAAATTAGTCACACCAGAAAAACGACTGATCATGTCTAATATATGTCCCTCAATACCACATGAAATGTTAGAGACCGCCCTGAAAAATATAGGACTTCAGCTAGTTTTTCCAATATCATTTCTACGAGCTGGTATTCCAGGAGATGAATACAACCATATTTTGTCGTCCTTCCGTAGGCAAGTATATTTTGTGCCACCCCATGATAATCCTGAAGTTGAAACATCCCTGATTATTCCATTTGACAATCTTGATCATAGAATATTTTTATCCACAGATAAAATCATTTGCTTCTTATGTAAAAAACCTGGCCACACTGCATCAAATTGCCCCACTCCTGAATCTAATCAATCAGAAAATTCGAACAAAACACCTTCCCCTCCTTCTGATATTTCCCAAGTTGCAAGTCTAAACACACCACCGGTAGCTCCACAAGACCATAATTCGGAAACTCCCAATGACACGCAAAAAATTGATATAGATTCAAAAGGTGCAAAGAGACCAAAGTCATCGGACTCGTCAGAAATAGAACAACTAACTAATTCAGAGTTTATCAGACCAGAGCAAGCCACAAAAAAAGCAACTCAACCCAAAAAGAAACTCAAAAGGGACTCTTCAATTTACGATGACTGCAAAATATCTTTGGAATCCAAGAATGCAATCAGAGACCACTACCAAAAAGATTCTTTTATGTTACCGGTCGATAACTTCATAGCTTTCTTAGAGAATTGTTACGGTAAATCCAGCCCACTGAGTGAAGCACTTCTGTTTACAAAAAATATAGAAGATCTCCTCTCTGATACTTCCAAGATCCACAAATTACTAACAGATAGCATATTTCTATTCTATTCTATTCTATTCTATTCTATAGATCTCTCAAAAATCGACTCTAATTAGACTAGAATTATTAAAAAAATTAAAATGGAACTAGGCTCAAGTAATTCTGACGCAGAATGTCTGACAGGACAATTTCGAAGAAGACCATTTCTCTGAAGGTCCAGCCACATCAGAAATATAAAGTAATCATTTTCAATTTAATCCAATAGAACTGCGACGGGTTTTACCCCCGTCTAGAACGTATTCAACAATTAATTATGGACACGAATGCTGACCATTATCTGCCTACAAGAAACAAACTTCAAGCAAACGGACAAGGGTTATCTTAATGGTTTTGAAGCACACTTTTTAAGAACAAATTACATTAGAGCTAGCGGAGGCACTTCGATATATATTTCTAAAGACTACTATTGTCAAGAAGTACACTTAACTACCACACTAGAAGCCATTGCGGTTACTCTTTGGTGCCCAAATATAATTACTATCTGTAGCATTTACATACCACCTTCCCACAATCTTACTGAATCTGAACTAATAAATTTAATTAATTAACTTCCAGCCCCCTTTATTTTAGTAGGTGATTTTAATGCCCATAATTCACTTTGGGGATCGGAAAAAATATTTGGTAGAGGAATAGTCGTTGAAAATGTTCTAAACTCCTCGAACATCTGCATCTTAAATACTGGATCCAAAACACACTTCAACATTTCTAGTGGTACTTTCTCCTCAATTGATCTCAGCTTATGTGATCCAAGGTTAACACAACTTCTAACTTGGACCACAATGAGCTGTCTTTATGATAGTAACCACTTTCCTATCTTGATTTCTAATTCTATCAGCAAACCCAGAGCAAAAATTTCAAGATGGAAATTATCTCAAGCTAACTGGAAAAGTTTTTCAGACTTCATTGAAAACAAGATCAACCAGGTACAACTGTCAGAAGATCCTGATACAGCACTAGACTCCTTAGTGAGTTTAATCTCCCTAGCTGCTGAAACACACATTGGAACATGCACAATATCGGCATCTCGAAAAACTGTACCCTGGTGGAATACTGAATGTAAGAACGCTATCCGGGAAAGCAAAACGGCATTAAATAAATATCGTAGAACCAGAACCGAGGCAAACCTGATCAAATTCAAACAACTAAAAGCTATAGCGCGACGAGTCATAAAACAAAGTAAAAAAGACTGCTGGAATAAATATATATCCTCCATATCTGTTGATGCTCCTTCCGGTCAAGTTTGGAAGAAAATCAAACAAATGCATGGGAAAACAACACACTTGTCAATTTCAGCCCTTAGTTTTCATAATTCAATAGTAACGGAAGATGACCAAATTGCCAACATCATGGCAACTCATTTTCATAATAAAAGCAAAAATGACCACTACAAAAATACTCTAATTCCCCATAAAGTTATTTCTTCTACTACAGATCTGTCAGATGACCTTCACGCTTTAAATTCACCTTTCACCTTTCAACAGCTTACTTTTGCGATATCCACGCTAAAAAATTCTGCGGCAGGAACTGACAATATACCATCCATATTCCTCAAAAATTTAGCTATCAATGGACTTACAAAATTACTTTCATTTTATAATTCTCTTTGGATCAACGGAAAGTTTCCTAACCTATGGAGACAATCAATCATTTTTCCAATTAAAAAACCCGACAAACCTTCAATAGAGCCATCCTCTTATATACCCATCTCATTAACTTGTTGCATGTGCAAATTAATGGAAAAATTAATCAGTAATAGACTTATCTGGTTTTCTGAAAAGCATAACATAATTAGCTCGGTTCAATCGGGATTCAGACCACAACGAAGCGCAATGGACAATTTAGTATTAATACAAAATCATATAACCGAGAATTTCAATAAGAAACATGATACAGTTGTGGCAGCCTTCGATATTGAAAGCGCCTTCGACAATATTCCAAAGAATGTAATATTACAGAAACTCATCGATAATAATATTACAGGCAATATTTACGGATTCATAGATAACTTTTTAAATGACCGTAAATTTAAAGTTAGAATAAATGGAAGTGAGTCGCATGTTCTCGAACAACTCAATGGTGTACCTCACGGCTCTGTTTTAAGTCCAACTCTGTTCAACTTAACAGTTAATAATATTTCAGAAGAAGTTAATCAACCGGTAAAAGCTCTACTGTACGCTGATGATCTACTTATTTACTGTAGTGGAGCAAGCATATCCAGTACATCAAATCTTATTCAAAATGCTGTAAACAACGTATATTCCTGGTCAACACAACATGGCATCAAACTTTCCAACTCAAAATCTATAATAATAAGATTTACCAGAAAGCAATCAAGTGCTCATAACCCGGAAATATATATAAACGATGTTGCTTTACCCACAGTAAATCATCATAAAATCTTGGGGCTAGTATTCGATCAGACGTTAAATTGGAAAATACACTTAAAAAATCTAAAGGACAACTGTGCTGGTAAACTAAACATCTTGAAAACACTTGCACATCATCAATGGGGAGCAGAAGAGAAAATGATGCTGATACTATACAGATCCCTGATTCGTTCCAGGTTAGATTATGGTTGTTTTTTGTACATGACTGCATCAAAATCTGATTTAAAGAAGTTGAATCCGATACACAACAGTGCTCTGAGGCTATGCTTGGGAGCATTCAGATCCAGTCCCTCAGATAGTTTACACGTTGAAGCTGATGAAGCTCCACTTTGGGTCAGACGCCAGCAGCTACTTCTTAACTACGCTGCTAGGATATCAGCCACTCCCAGTAATTTAGTATATTCTTTGATAGCTAATCCCCAAGAAAATATTGGTCTTACTTCGGGCAAACTACCCACGATTCGACAGCTACTCTCACCGCTTTTACAAAATATAGACTTGACAGCTACTTCCCCCAATAAGATCTCCTCCGTTCCTCCTTGGAATAAAACTATCCCCAAAATAAATACTACCTTAAGTCAATATCCCAAACATGAAACTCATCCGTTAACTCTCCAACACATGTTCCTAAATATTGTTAGCCAATTACACTCTGACCTAATAATCTACACTGATGGCTCCAAGAATAATGACAGAGATAGTTGTGCAGTCACAATGTCAACAGAAATCATCAAAACATCGACCCTCCCATCATTTTGCAGCATTCATACAACTGAATTAGTAGGAATACTTCACGCAATAAACTCTTTATCACATAATTACGCATCTCCAGCAATTGGCACTGACTCCTTAGCATCTATCAATTCCATAAAACATATTTTCACAAGACATCCAATTGTTAAAGCCATCCATGACTCAATTAACTCACTGACCTCTCAAGGAGCCTTTCCGACAATCATCTGGGTACTCTCCCATGTAGGTATTCAGGGAAATGAAAGAGCAGACGCCGCAGCCACATCAGCACTATCACCAACCAGTGATCCTGAATGTATCAAAATAGACAAAGATTTAAAATGTCATTTTAAAGATTTAACAGGCAACTGCTGGCAAACCCATTGGGATAGGCTGCCTTCGAAACTGAAAGAAATTCAACCGAATATTGGTACATTTACACCGCCGAATATCTGCAGAAAATCAACCGTAGTACTTAGAAGACTGAGAATTGGGCATACTAGACTAACCCACGGTTATTTAATGGCTTCTGAAGACCCTCCTATGTGACAATATTGCCAATGTCAGCTGTCAGTGAAACATATCCTATTCGATTGTCCAAAATATCAACATGAACGACGACTTGATGGACTCAAGAGTAGCCTGAATGAAGCACTAAACTCGCCAACTGATATTCTCCACACCATAAGCTACCTAAGACGCATAAATATTTTCAACAAAATATAAATGTTCATGTAATGTAAATCACTAGTATCTATGTATTAATTGTATGTATATATTGTTTACTAATGTATAATTGTAGCTGTGTCAATGATCATTGTAATCGAGACACGTTAATTCAATAAAAAAAAATATTTAAACAAATTAAAATCTTTTGTCATTATTTTTTTACCGCACAACGGACTAAACGGTTTCAGACGAATACGACATCTGTGTTTATATAGTCTGTTCGCTAAACTCATACGCAACTGGCTACATATTTTAGTCGATAATTTTTTTGTTTTTTGTCAATTTTGCAAAAATTGGCGAAATTACTAACTATTTAGTGATTATTAACTATTTAGTAATTTTTTTTTGCCAATTTTACTAAAATTGGCAAAATTACCGACTAAAATATCTAGAAAGTTGCGTCTGAGTTTAGCGAACAGACTATATTTTCATAATGGCGCTTTTCCACTAAACTTCCAAAACAAAAATAAAACACAAAATCGTGTCGAATAAAACCGCCATCACGTTAGCTACGTTATTATTTTTAAAGGTTATCACTAAAATACTTTTATTTTTGAAAAATAATACCTTTTATTACACCTATGTGTGCTGCTCACCTTTTGAAATAATAAACTTACTCGACATCAAAGTAATCCAATTTCTCAGACGACAATATCAATATTGTATCTGCTAGAGGAATCGTTCACTTAACTAAATTAAAGTTTGTGCTGTAGGCTTAATGGTATGAGGCGAAACAACGGAATAAGGAAGTCTTTGCACGTTTACCTCAGAAATTGAAAACAGCCGGGATATAAATTAAATGTAGGTAAACAGCATCGGTACAATCACTAGAGAATTTGTTTTAGGCCAGGTTTGTAGAGCTGGCTCAGAAAATTAGTTGCTCTTTTTAGTACGTTCTTTAACGGTAAAATATTGGAAAACCTTTAAATTTTAAAGAACCACTTGCATTGACATTATGTGTGCTTTTGCCCTGGGGGTGGATTTCACCCCTTCTCGGGGATGAAAAAATATACTTCCAAAATAAGTACTGGAAATTGATAAACTGACTAATTCTAAGCAACTCTTGTTCTATAGAGCTTTTTCATTAAGTCAATACTTTGCGAGTTATTTGCGAGTGAATATGTTCATTTTTCAACAAAATAACCACGTTTTTAGACGTTTTTCGAAAATAACTCAAAAAGTAAGTATTTTGTCGAAAAAACCATTCCTAACAAAAATATAGCCTGTAAGAAAATGATAAAAATGTTGTATATATTAGTTCTCTAGACCTACTAGAAGCAGAGTTATAGCTAATGAAAAATAGGTTCATATTCGTGAAATTCCAAATCGAATATTTTAACGCGAAATAATTAAAACACGAAGCACTTTTTGGGAAAAACTCATTGCAAATTTTTAAAAGTGTTTAAAAAAAGCGTTATTCTTGTTTTATTAATAAAAATTCTAGCGTCAAAAGTAAACAAATTACGCTCGAAATAAAGTTGGTCCCTTTTTTTTGGTAAAAAGTCGGAAAATCACCCCCAATATCATCTCAAATGAACTTCATCGTTACCACTTCACAAGTTAATTGACCCGCGTATGTATTGTTTATATGATCTGTAAGTTTCGTCGGTTTAAAGTTCTTATTTTAGAAAGGGCTGCAGATGAAAGGGCTTGAAGGAGTCACTAAACACGAGTGTACTCAACATTTTGAACAGCCATATCTTACCCAATGTTGGTCTTACAGAAAAACAAAAGATACAAAATATTTGGAAAAGAAACTGTGACTTTTTTTACTATTTAAGATTTTTGGTATTTTGAATGATTTTTAAGTTATTTTGAAAGAAAAACGTTTTTTTCAAAATTAAAATTTTTAAAAATTTTACTTTAAAACCAAATTTTTTTAAATAAGCACTTTGAATGGATGAAACTTAAAGATCATATAAACACAACATAACTAAAGCAACTTGTGAAGCGATAACGATTAATTTCATTTTAGTTGCTAATTAGGGGATGATTTTCCCGATTTTTATTTGCCCAAGGAAAAGGCAACTTTTACCAACTTTAGTTTGAGCCTAATATGCTTATGGTAGATATATTTGATGGTAGAAACTTTTTTTATAAAAACAGAAATATAGATTTTTTTTTAAACACTTTAAAAATGTTGTAATGAGTTTTCTCCAAAAAGGGCTTAATTCTTTGGATATTTCACGTTGAAATATTCTATCTGAAATTTGGCGAATATAAACCTATATTTCATTAGCTATAACTCTGCTTCTACCAGGTCTAGAGACCTCATGCATACACCATTTTTTTCACTATTAGACGCTATATTTTTGCTAAGAATGTTTTTTTCACAAAATACTTACTTTTTGCGGTATTTGCGAAAAACCGTCTTAAAACATGGTTATTTTGTTAAAAAATGATCATATTCACTCACAAATAACTCGAAAAGTATTGATTTAATGAAAAAACTCTATAGAACAAAAGTTGCTTAAAATTAGTCATTTTATCTATTTCCGGACTTATTTTGGAAGTATATTTTTTCACCCCCGAGAAGTGGTGAAACCCACTCCCAAGGCAAAACGACACATCGGCACAATATCACTTTTTTCTTTGACATGTTAGCTATGCGTATGCCAAATTTCATGTCAGTCCAAGTGGTTCTTTAAAATTTACAGCAAAAACCGTGAAAGAATGTACTATTTTATATAAACTTGAATTTGTTTAATATTTTACAAAAATTTTATTAAAAATAGTTTCATAACATCGGTTTCAAACAATTCTAAGCTTTATCTATTTTACATTCGATAATGTCAAAAACAAAAAGACAATAATTATTTATATTTACCCCTGCAGGTAAGGATAATCTATCCATTGCCTTAAACCAAACACATTATAATACTAAAAACCTTAATTATTTGTAATGTGCTAAATAAATTTTCTACTTCTTTTTCTTCTTCTTCTTCTTTTTCTTGAGCCTGTTTGCATCCACTTCTGAGCAAAGGCTTCCTCATGAGTTCTTCACTCTTCTCTGTGTTGTGCTATTTGGTGCCAGTTTCTCCCCACTTTTGCTTCGATGTCGTCTAGCCATCGTTTTGTGGTCTTCTTCTACTACGACTATGCTCGCGCGGCCTCCAATGTACAGTATTCGTCCACCTTTAGTTGTTTTACCATGCCACGTCTCCTATTGCCACATCGTCGGTGATTCTGCAAAACATCGTATAAGAATTTTTTTCCAGAATTTAGTTTTTTGCCCTGTCAGAAACTCCGTTAAAAAATACACATGTTAACGTAATGAAAATGTCATTTCGTAACTATGTTAATGTAATTAGGTTTCTTGACATTTTCATTACGTTAACATGTGTATTTTTTAACGGAGTTTCGACAGGGCAAAAAACTAAATTCTGAAAAAAAATTCTCATACGAGGTTTTGCAGAATCACCGACGATATCCAGTTCCCCTTCATTTGCGCAATTCTTCAGTCCTCATAATATAGCATTATATATTTTCTCAGAGATACTGCTAGCATAGCTCGTTCATTTGTCCTCTGTGTTGTTCTTAATTTGTAGTATGACAACTCTCTAAGTGCCACGGTCTCCATTCCATAGGTCATAACTGGTAGAATACAACTGTTGAATACAAATCTACGATTGGAGTGATCTTCAAATCTGATCGGGGTAGTCTCAAGGAGCCTTTTTGCGAAGGTTTCAGGAATCCTTGGGCCATTTGTTGAGGTATGAGACATCTAGGCTCCAGGTAGTGGGGCCATCTATAAGTCTTACAAACCACCTTCTCCCTGTAGAAACTCTACTCTAGACCGTAGAAGATACTCTCTGTGCATGGTACTGGCGTATCAGAGGTGGCAGATACTAGGTGCGGCCTTTTTGCAACCAATCCCAATTAGGGGGTTACCCCTAAGAGACTTGTGGCTTGCTATGCAGAAAGAGATCAGATTTGGAACCACTGCTGGTTCTAACAGATGTGGGAGCTCTATGCGGCCTGGATCCCAGAAACGCCGAAGACCAGGGCCTTGTGGTCCTAATCCATATGATAGCGATGATACAAATGACCCACCTTAGGAGATCTAGGTGTCTAAAGGGCTCAGAAGCGGGCCCTGCTCCGATCTACTAAAACCATAACCAAAGTTTCCCAAAACTTTAGAGGAAGCAATAGTCAAGGCAGGCCTAGTGAAAGAAAACTTCCTATTTTGGACGACTGGTAACTCAAAAATGTAAAGAGATGGACAATTCCTAGTATTTTTAATAGAGCTCATTAAAAACATTGACAGCTGCTCATTTCAAGACGTTTTACGGGCCTCAAAACTATCACATGTCTCGATTACTGCAATCAGATTCTAGGTGAGCATCTAGCACAATGAGTTTCACACAGAATTTACTAATTCTAATAAATTTGGTAAGATAATTCATCCGATAATTAGGACCAGTAAACATACCCAGGGCAGCTTTATCCATTAGGCAATATAGGCAGTTGCCTAGAGCGGCACATTATGAGAGGGCAGCAAAAATATTGTACAAAAAATATTTGTATATAAAAATTATGGATCTGGGTTCTTTCATTAAAGAATATGAAGCTGTTTCAAATTACTTTACCGTAAGGAAGTCAAAAAATTGTGCCCAAATAAAACATAAAGAAATAAGAAAGAGAAAAAGATAAATTCAATTTGGCAAGGAGGCCGATGATGAACTAAACTTTTCAGCTAGTGATGAGATAAAAATCCACACATTCTATATTATAATCGACACTCTGATAAGACACCTGAATAGACATCTGGAATCTTATCGACTTATTTATCAACGTTTTCGTGTTATTAACAGGTTTGCCAAAATTAAGCAATGAAGAAATTATTAAAGAAGCTGAAAATCTGATACAAAATAAAGACGACCAAGATACATCAATCATACATGAATACAATAAAATCACCAATTGATATAAGAAGAGTTAGTGCAGTCACTGAATGTGGATATGAGCTATTACCTCCGATTTCGTTGAACCTTCATCGATTTGCATGAAAATTGGTGAGTGGTTAGAGGCTATCTCAAGGAACAAAGGTGACATGGTGTCAACTTGCGCTTTACCCTGGGAGTGGATGCCACCTCTTCTCGGGGGTGAAAATTATTTTATCAAAAATATCCCCAAAATTAGATAGTGGGACAAATTCTAAGCAAAATTTGTTACATAAAGTTATTAAAATAACTTTTTGTGTTATTAAAGATCAAAGATTTTAATTTTTCGTGAGAAAAATGCATGTTTTTAACCTATTTTTCATAAATAACTCAATAACTATAACATTTTACCAAAAAGTTATTATTACCAAAATTGAAGCTAATAAAAAATGACATAAACTCTTTACTGGTGAAACCTTTTAATGTTAACTAAAAGTGAGTTATAATAGGTAATTGAATGTATATTTTTTTCGACGAGTACCCAAATCTAAGTACCTATTCAAGCTTAAATAACGGGAAAATGATTCATTTTATAACATAACCTTACTAAACATTTGTCAAAGTACTTAGAAATATCTATAAAATGAGCCCCGAACAAGTTGATAGCATTAAAATTTATGCACCAAATATTTTTCAAAATCTATCTTTTAAAAACTTTTACAAAAAAGTTATTGATTTTTTTTAAATAACTCCGTTAATTTTTACGATATCAGGTTTGCCTAAAAACCATTTGAAAGTTAATTTTAATGGCTATTAAACCAAGTTGAATTTAATCTTTTAAACCACTTACTTTTTTTAAATAAAAGGTTGAATGGGCCCGGTTACATGGTTCTCGCAGCAAAATTTAAACTTTAAACGTTTCTATCTCGGTTATTTTTTACCCTACAGAAATGGTAATAGGGTAAAATATTTGATACAGAAAAAACTAAAATTGGGTTATACATATATCACTTTTTACGTATATTGAGTATTTTTGGAGTTAATATCAAAAGAAAATAAAAATTCTGATTTTTTAAAATTATATCTTTTTTCAAAAATATGAATTAAAAACCTAAACCAGTTAAATTGTTGAAATCATTATATTTTACAGGTATATTTTATAAAATGCATTGTTTTCCCGTTATTTAAGCTTGAATATGTACTTAGATTTGCGTACCTACTCGTCGAAAAAAAAATACATTCAATTACCCATAACTCACTTTGAATTAACATTAGTTTAGTTCTTTAAGTGAGGAGTGTATTCAGATTTTTATTATATTTAATTTTGGTAATAATAACTTTTTTGTAAAAGCTTATAGTTTTTGAGTAATACTTGAAAAACAGCTTTAAAACATGCATTTTTACGAAAAAATAAAACCTTTGAACTTTAATAACTCAAAAAGTATTGATTTATATTAATAACTTTATATAACAAATTTTGCTTAGAATTTGTGTCTCTATCGATTTATGGTATTATCTAAAAAATAATAATTTTCACCCCTGAGAAGGGGTGGCATCCACCACCACGGTAAAAGCGCAAGTTGGCATCATGTCACCTTTGTTCCTTGAGGTATCCTCTAACTACTCACCAGTTTTCATGAAAATCTATGGAGGTTCAACGAAATCGGAGCGAAAACCTTCAGTGACTGCACTAAGTGGATTGAAAGATATTTTCCCTAATTTTGACATTGCTTTGCACATTTATTTGTGCATCCCAGTTGCCAACGTGTCCGCTGAGAGGTCATTTTCGGAAATGTCAAGAATTAAAAATAATTTCCCATTAAGTATGACTCAAGAACGTGTTAACAATTCGTCGATTTTGTTAAGAAAAAAATTTTTTTTGAAAAGAATTCTCGGATGTGATCGAACTGGAGCGACGATTTTTTCTGTTATAGGTATGTAAACATCGTAGTTTAAATCCATTTTTAGTATATTCTTATTTAAATAAAAAGTGGTAGGTACATGTTTGAAGGGCGGCTACTAGAGAATTGCCTAGGGCGTCAATTGACCTAAACGCACATACCAGAAGCATGAGGACTTGTAAAGGTAGCTTTTATACCCAAAGCTAGCAAAACTGGGAGGAAAAAGCTGTCTCTATAAGGGAGATTAATCTGATTGTACTCTGATTGGTACTAAGGTATTGCTCGTTGTAAAGGCACATTAGGAATGGTATATTTATAGAAAGTCCATTACCTCAGGAACAGTATGCGTGTAGAGTTTCTCTACTAGTAGGATTCTCTACGGAAACAGCAAGTCGTAAAAACATATCATGTTAAAGAAATTCTCGTCAATTACAATTTTATTCATCACTACCTCACTAAACTGTAGTCTAGGGTGGTAGTCATCTTTATTTAATTCTTGCGACAACTCGATTTTTTAGAGTTTAGATGAATTTTTATGTAATACACGCAATATTGAACAATGAACTACATCTTGTATTTGCATTACATCTAAAGTTCTATTGTAATTTATACCAGTTGGTCTACCTATTCGACTGTCATCTTTTACTCGTCCACTTTCCTGAAAACGCTTTACAATTTTTTTGTACCGTCGCCTTATGGATTGTAGAATGGTTTAAGAAAGTATCGTTGAACTTTAAGATCTTTTTCTATCACCGTAGCTTCTTATCATTAAACAGTAATTCGCTCCTTTTCATTAAAAACCGTCTTTAATGTAGAGCTTTTAAAAACTCATAAAACAACTGTCCGCTTTAGTTATTAATACCATTTATTGTTCCAAAACTTTTCAATAAACTTCAAGCTATTGTCAGTTTGATGAATTAATGTCAAAATCACTGCGTTCTATATTCACTAAATTATTTCAAAACTATTTGATACTGAGAAGTTTTATTTATTTAAGAGATAAGTAACATATTATGGTTGAACGCGTATTGAAGTGAGGATTCAAATAAGTCTGGCAACATTGCACGCATCAGAATACACGTATCCCGTGTATACACGTATTGTACAATTAGTCCTGTCGCCAGGGGGGGTACAACGGCCTCCTTAATTCAGATGGACTTACCCAAGTTTTTTTATATATTTTGACCCGTAGAATACGAATTTTTTGGGTAACAGTTGATCCGGATGTCGATAAGATTGTTATAGACAAAGAACTTGAGGAATTACATAACAGCGATTTCTCGCAAAACAAAACATCTTTTTGTATTTTTTGGGTCATTTTAAGCAAAAAATATTTCTACAAGTTTTTTCGTAGAATGCATAGTTTTCGAGATAACCGCGGTTGAACTTTCAAAAAATCTAAAAATTGCAATTTTTGAACCCGAATAACTTTTGATTAAAAAACAAAGTAGCAATTCTGCTTACCGCATTTGAAAGTTTAAGTCAAATTATATCGGTTTTGATTATTTGCATTGCTAAAAATTAATTTTTTTATTGGTTAACAAAGCTATAAACACATAGTGTTTCCCGTGCCTAATACATGCGTTTTAACGCATGCTACGTAGAAATTGCCTCGCTTGCACTTGTAGCTACTCTACCTACTCGTTCGATTTTAAATGAGAAATCATTGAAAACATCACTCGCGCACTAGGTTTTTATAGCTTTGTTTAACAATAAAATAATAAATTTTTAGCAATGCAAATAATCAATACCGATATAATTTGACTTAAACTTTCAAATGCGGTAAGCAGAATTCCTACTTTATTTTTTAATCAAAAGGTATTCGAGTTCAAAAATTGCACATTTTCGATTTTTTGAAAGTTCAACCGCGGTTATCTCGAAAACTATGCATCCTACGAAAAAACTTGTCAGAGCATTTTTTGCCTAGAATGACCCAAAAAATACAAAAAGATGTTTTGTTTTGCAAGAAATCACTGTTATGTAATTCCTCAAGTTCTTTGTCTATAACAATGTTATCGACATCCGGATCAACTGTTACCCAAAAAATTCGTATTCTGCGGGTCAAAATATATAAAAAAAACTTGGGAAAGTCCATCTGAATTAAGGAGGCCGTTGTACCCCCCCTGGCGACAGGACTAGTAGCATCCATTTAATAGATAATTTTCATTTAATAGATGCATTATGCATTTTCAGACTTTTAGTTCACTGTGTATAATATATGTATTCCCAATTGTTGGGAAAAAGAAATATTTATATTCTTTAAATGAAATAACGTTAATTTTTATTATTAATCGACATATTTACTTTGGGTTATTAGATCCATTTTCAATTTTTAACTGTCGGAAGAAAAATGCATGTTGGGTGGTATAGATTTTTCCAACTACATTCCATCTTTTGTCATCGGTTAGCCGTGTACATTAATCTCTCCGAAGCTGCACCGCTTTGCCTATTTGTCGGAATAGTAGAGATGCGGAAAATTGAGGAAAGTGTAATGTTATATTTTGGTTTCATACTAGTATGCAGGAAATGTTTAGGGATTAATAATGAAAAACGAGATGTTTAGAAATGGATACTGTTACAGTTCGAATACATACAGATCAAATCTTTTGTTTAGTTATAATACGTCGAAGCTTGCATTTTTCGACACTTAAAAAAAGTTGTCCTAGGATAATTTTGGATGAAGTTAGTCCTTTTTTTATTTAAAGAGATGTAATTAGCATCGTTTGAAAGAAGATACCTTAAAGTTTTAATGTGCCAAGTTAGACAAAGATTGCCTTTTAACGGCATCGTCAAATGTGTTTCTCAACATCGGCCGGCTTTGAAACTCGTGTGAGAGATGGAACGGGAAGGAGCTGTTAACTGCTATGGTTCTTGTTTATGGATTTCGACGTTTCTTTTTTAAATTGTATCTACTTTTTGCGTTCTTTACCAATATCCATTATTTTTTTAATGGCATGACTATATGTCAATCTGCCAGTCACAACATGACTAATATATCAAGAAGAATAAACATTTGAAAACCGTAAAGTCCATAAAATATCAATAACGAAGAAGTTAGTTCAGTTGAGATGTAATTTAAGTACTGAAATTAAAAAGGTAGTACTAAGCTGAGGTAAGCTAAGTATAGCTTCCTTTCAACATGATAGGGGTGTTCAAAAACGATCTACAAAATGTTTACAACAATAACAATACTATAAGAATAATAAACAAGACGGTGAGGTCTTCAAAGCTCCATAGCAATAAATAACATAAATCCATTATTAACAATAAATAAATTGTTAATTAGACCATCTAATTTTAACAATTTTTGAACTTATACTTCTTTAGGCACGAGGGTGAATTTTTACATTCCCTGGCGCATGCGCACACCGACAGTATGGTATTAGTCGCTACATCTTTTAAGTTATGTAGCGCAAATAAGGTGTCCGTGAAAAGAATATATTATTATTAGTGTTTTTAGTAAATATATTTATTATAATTTTTATGTCTGTGGATTTGTCTTCCTCCTATAGTAAGTATTATTGAAAATGTTTATTTCCAATTCATGTACTTGTCACCTGTCACCGTGATTGTAATTATGTCCGAGAAATGATCGACTGAATACAAAAGACCTGTCAAAGCAAAGGGAGTTATTTAATTGAATGCCTTTTTCTTATGACGTAGCAACGTGGTATTTTTATATCGATATATCCAGATGTCATCATACGATAGAGGCAGTCGCAAAGCACCAGTCGCCCAACTTAGCGTGCATTGTAATCTCTTCAAAGTGGTCGTGTTTATCAAAACTTTAGACAGTTCAAAGTGTAACGGACTTATTTATATTTTACTGTTTAATTTAGTGTTTTAGAGCTAATAAAGTCAATATCTTTCACGCGTTGTAATCACTTAACCAGCATCTTCTTAAAGCTTTATCGCGTCAAATTCAGTCAAAGTCAGGCACACATATTCGTAATATAGTAAAGAATGACGGTACAGAGCCAAATTTGAGAAATATGTTAGTACATGTCAGGGGTGGCCAAGTGCTTTGATAGTCAGAGCCATTTTTCAAAATATGAAATTTTTCGCGAGTCGCAACTAAAAAATTTTTCCCCCAGTGTTTGGATTTCACGAATTTTAAAGTAAAATAAAATGGTTGTTTTAAATATGCAAATAATTCTACAAGCAGCTTTTACTAGTTCAGGATACTTCAATTCTTCGTCATCCTTCCATCTTTTTCTGGGACGGCCTACTGATCTTCTATCTCTCAAAAAACACTGTTTTTAAACACTCTCTCTTCCTCTGATATTACTAGTCCTGTCGCCAGGGGGGTACAACGGCCTCCTTAATTCAGATGGACTTTTCCAAGTTTTTTTTATATATTTTGACCCGCAGAATACGAATTTTTTGGGTAACAGTTGATCCGGATGTCGATAACATTGTTATAGACAAAGAACTTGAGGAATTACATAACAGTGATTTCTTGCAAAACAAAACATCTTTTTGTATTTTTTGGGTCATTCTAGGCAAAAAATGCTCTGACAAGTTTTTTCGTAGGATGCATAGTTTTCGAGATAACCGCGGTTGAACTTTCAAAAAATCGAAAATGTGCAATTTTTGAACTCGAATACCTTTTGATTAAAAAACAAAGTAGGAATTCTGCTTACCGCATTTGAAAGTTTAAGTCAAATTATATCGGTATTGATTATTTGCATTGCTAAAAATTTATTATTTTATTGTTAAACAAAGCTATAAAAACCTAGTGCGCGAGTGATGTTTTCAATGATTTCTCATTTAAAATCGAACGAGTAGGTAGAGTAGCTACAAGTGCAAGCGAGGCAATTTCTACGTAGCATGCGTTAAAACGCATGTATTAGGCACGGGAAACACTATGTGTTTATAGCTTTGTTAACCAATAAAAAAATTAATTTTTAGCAATGCAAATAATCAAAACCGATATAATTTGACTTAAACTTTCAAATGCGGTAAGCAGAATTGCTACTTTGTTTTTTAATCAAAAGTTATTCGGGTTCAAAAATTGCAATTTTTAGATTTTTTGAAAGTTCAACCGCGGTTATCTCGAAAACTATGCATTCTACGAAAAAACTTGTAGAAATATTTTTTGCTTAAAATGACCCAAAAAATACAAAAAGATGTTTTGTTTTGCGAGAAATCTCTGTTATGTAATTCCTCAAGTTCTTTGTCTATAACAATCTTATCGACATCCGGATCAACTGTTACCCAAAAAATTCGTATTCTACGGGTCAAAATATATAAAAAAAACTTGGGTAAGTCCATCTGAATTAAGGAGGCCGTTGTACCCCCCCCTGGCGACAGGACTATACCTCATGACGTGCCAATCTTATCTTAGCTTTTATATAATAGATTTTATCTGACGATGTTTTCAGTACCATACACACACAGTCACCAATTCAGTTTTGCGGTGCCTTCTCCACGATCTTGTCAATTCATCTCTTTGAGGACCAAATATAATTCTGAGAACTTTCCTTTGAAATACCAGCAGCTTATTTATTTTCCACTGATGTATAGTCCATGTTTAGAATAGAATAGAATAGAAATATGCTTTATTGTCATGAAAAATTTAAAAATTTTAAAGACAAAGCTTACAAGAATCATAAATAAAAACAATAACAAATACAATTTACTAAAATTATACAAATCGTCAATATAAATAAAACATAATAAAGTTAAATAAAAATCAGTAACAATCTATTGTAAAATTAAATTTTTTTTTAAATTGTAAAATTCTTTCACTTCCATATTGTAAGAATTGAGCGAATAATTGGCATGTACAGTCTTAATTTATATTGTCTTTCTCACAGCTTAGATCTCAATAATGATGATAGGAAGTAAAATGCTGTCTTCCACGCAGTTATCCTTGCTGAGACCTCTTTTTATATGTGGTTTTCATCTGTGATTACCGCCCCTAGATATTTAAACTCTCTCACTACTTCGAAGTTGTGGTCATTAATGTTCTGGCTAACTCTTGGTATTGGATTTTTGGTTACTAGCATGTATTTTGCCTTCTCTTTATTAAATAAATAAATTATTAAATATTAAATAAATAAATTTTATTCGAAGGCCCAGACTACTTGTTTCTTCCTCGAGTTGTGAAAACATATCCCTCTTGTCTCTTGTAGGATGAGCGATCCTCGATTCGCAAATCGCCCTGCCAACTCAGATGGTATTTTACTTATTACATATTCTAAGGTTTAGAAAATTGAAAGAGCAGTACCGAAAATGGGGTTTGGAAATGAGCATGGAGAAAACTGAATACCTTGTAGTCGGAGGTGATACTGAAGACTTAGAATTAGAAGGGGAATACATAAAAGGATGTGATGAATTTAAATATCTAGGTTCTATTTTTGACAAAAACTCCACATGCGATCAAGATATATAATATCGAATAAGTCAAGGAAGAAAAGCTATAAAACAGCTGAATGGCATTTGGTGGAGTACAGGATTGCAAAATCAGACAAAGAAAAAAATCTACGAAACTATCGTGGAAGGAATTGTCCTGTACAACTCGGAAGTTTGGGAAGTCAAAGACCGACAAAATAAACGACTACAAGCTTTAGAAATGGACGCGCTTAGAAGAAGCTGCAGAATATCTAAACTGCAGCATATCCCAAACGAAGAAATAAAAGAAAGAATGGAAGTAGAAAATGATATTATAGACAGAATAGAACAAAAAAGATTGATATGGTACGGGCACGTCCAGAGAATGGGACCAACAAGATGGCCCAAGAAAATGATCCAGTATGCACCACCCGAGAGAAGAAAAAGAGGCAGACCGAAGAGAACATGGTTACAAGATGTAGAGAAAGCAATGAACAGTAGACAACTCAACGAGGAAGATATTCGTGACCGAAAAGCATGGCGAATAGGATGCGGGAAACGGCGAATGCTGTAGAACACCCGATATATACAGAGAGAGTCTGTAATTTGGAATAAATTCAATATCTCAAATACTAATTGTTTTTTTGAAAAATGCTCAGACCCGTCGATTAGTATTTCAAATTGTCCTCTTTGACATACAATAATAATGTATACAGGTTGTTCCAATTTAAAGATATGACGTCATCGATGATTTTATTAAATGGCAACACTATCATTTTGATAGCTAATTTAATAGGGTGCGTAAAGTTATACATAACTGCTAAATATAAAATTTTTATTTTCTACCATTTACAAGATAATAAAAAATAACAAAGTTATGTCTGTAATTTGGAATAAATTCAATAATTCAAATATTAATTGTTTTTTTTTTGAAAAATGCTCAGACCCGTCGATTAGTGTTTCAAATTGTCATGTTTGACATACAATAATAATGTATTTAGGGTGTCCCAATTTAGAGATATGATGTCATCATTGAGTTTATTAAATGGCAACACTCTCATTTTGATAGCTATTTTGATAGGGTGTGTAAAGTTATACATAAGTGCAAAATTTCAAATTTTTATTCCCTACCATTTACAAGATAATAAAAAATAACAAAGTTATGAACAACAAGTAATCAAATAATAATTGAATTATTTAACTATTTCAATTAAGCAAATGCTCATAATTTTGCCCTTAATTATTGTCAAATAGTCAATGGGCAACATTATGAGCATTTGCTTAATTGAAATAATTAAATTCAATTATTATTCGATCACTTGTTTTTCATAACTTTGTTATTTTTTATTATCTTATAAATGGTAGGGAATAAAAATTTGAAATTTTGCAGTTATGTATAACTTTACACATCCTATTAAAATAGCTATCAAAATGACAATGTTGCCATTTAAGAAAATCAACGATGACGTCATATCTCTAAATGGGGACTACCTGTATACATTATTATTGTATGTTAAAAATGATAATTTGAAATACTAATCGACGAGCCTGAGCATTTTTCAAAAATACAATTAGTATTTGAATTATTGAATTTATCCCAAATTACAGACATAACTTTGTTATTTTTTATTATCTTGTAAATGCTAGAGAATAAAAATTTGAAATTTTGCAGTTATGTATAACTTTACACATCCTATTAAAATAGCTATCAAAATGACAGTGTTGCCATTTAAGAAAATCATCGATGACATCATATCTCTAAATTGGGACACCCTGTATACATTATTATTATATGTCAAAAAGGACAATTTAAAATACTAATCGACGGGTCTGAGCAGTTTTTAAAAAACCATTAGTATTTGAGATATTGAATTTATTCCAAATTACAGACTCCCTCTGTATATATACATATTCTAAGGTCAAATTGAATAGTAACGGTGATAAGTAGTCTCCTTGTCTAGGTTCTGTTGTTACACTTTAGTCTTTTATATTTGTTGTCAGTAGTTTCAAGACATTTTGTAACACAAAAATTAAAAGTAATTTAGGTACATTCATTGAGAGCCACAAATAATCCTTCAAAGAGCCACATGTGGCTCGCGAGCCACAGTTTGGCCACCACTGGTATATGTGGAAATTACTCTATAATTAAATAACGAAGATCCACAATTATTGGGATCAAAGCTAGCCGTGCAAAAAATTACGTATGTCTTGTTTTAATCCGAATTTATATAAAAAATCAGTCAAAACCTTTAACACAGAACTTTAATCAAAAATAAAAAGAACTAACAAAATTATAAGTAGCAATAATAAATAAATTCAAACAAGATGTCCACCAAAAACATCTCTACATAACCTAACTTTTCTTGTTAAGTTGACGTACACTGCAAAGTTGACGTAAACTGGAAAGTATATCTGAATTAAGAATAGACATGCACTGTATAGCTATCTCTGTCGTTCAGAGCCACCTATGGTGACAATAATTTTGGATCACACGTTAGCCTATTGCAAAAACGAGCCTGTACCGCCATTAAGAAGAACAAAAAATAAACTTTCTTCAAATAAACTTTTTTATCCCATATCTAGATTTTGTGTCACATTAGAACTACTAGAAATCGATTATCTATAACAAGAAATCAAACTTGACTGACTTGGCAACATTTAGCGCGCCTATGAGTATAATAATTATGGTTTTTGATAGTATAATGCATAGATATAATAACACATAGATTAGGCAAGGTCCGAAAAATAGCGTAACGCGTCTATCTCTCTCTCTCTCTCTCTCTCTCTCTCTCTCTCTCTCTCTCTCTCTCTCTCTCTCTCTCTCTCTCTCTACCGGCGCTTAGCTTTCTCTCTCTAGCATATGATGGCCGATGCCGCTGTCACTATGTGTCTGTATCGTTCCATTACTCCCACCTCTTGGTAGATACGCTCACACTCGTACGACAAAGATCACTAGACCAGCAACTATCCCTAGCCTGGTCTATTGTTAATATATTAAATTGGAAAAGACTAACAGGTGTATGTTTTCAAAAAACTTTTGATAGTGTGTAAAAAATATATTTTATATCAGCTAAGTACTTTCAACACATAACGTACCATCATCAGAGCTTCCTAAAAGGACATATTTAAGATAAGATTTTTTTCATATAAAAAATGAGTGAAAAACTTACGTCCTCTTAAAATACCTTCATATAAGAGCAATTGCTTAACAACACAACAAAAAACATGAATACTGGGCAAAAGCCACAGATATAGGGTAATAACCCTTTACAGTGAATAGAATCACATCTAAATTCTTTTATTAATTTATAAAGACAACATGGCTGAGTCAGACCATTTTGAGCCCACGTGAACAGCAGATCAGCTGAGGAAGACTGTCATTTATTAAAATGGTAAAGAAGGAACTACAATCTTATGCGGCCTCTATATTCATAAATATTAATTAAAAAATTGAAAATGACTAAAAAGCCATGTATAGGTTAAATGAATTTAAAGTTACGATACTAAATTTTAAAGTTAAATTTTCAAAAGATTACTATTATTACTATTGAAGTGAAATGTTAACGTGTATATTATAAGTTATCAAAATTCTCCCAAAAACAAAACTGTTATAGTTCGACCAAGTGTAGAAGAAGTTAGATGAAATCAAACCTAGGAGAAATATCATTTGACAAGCTCAGAGTTCGAAAGCTGTTATTTAAAAAATTTGAAAAAATCGTATTGAGTAATTCAGACAAATAACAAATATTTATTTGTTTAAAAATATGTAAGAAAATGAACGAAAACTCAAGAATACCTAAAAGTAATGTTCAAAAAACTTTCATAAATTGTTGGGTATACTGTATACTAAACCAAAATTATTAAAGAAATTTCTTAAAAATAGGATCAAATTTACAATTTAATTGAATCTGGGTGTTAACACAGTTTTGAGGGTTTCTTTTCATTTCTCTACTTATTTTTAGATCTTCTAGTAGATTCATTTTGGTATAGTTATTATTAGGTATGCTGTGTAAGATCCTACTATCTCTTTGTGGACTAAAGCTATGTTTCGATGCATGTAAATGATGACCAAAGCTAGATTTATCGATCTTTGACAGATGCTCTTTGATACGAGTATCCAAAGGTCGCATCGTTCTACCCACGTAAGTCACAGGGCATTCACCACATGACAATTTATAAATGCCACTTTTTGAAGTTTTTTTAATTTTGTCTTTAGTATGAGAGAAGAGACGTCAAATAAACGTCAAACTGATAGTTATAAATTTATCTGCTCTCAAAAATTAACTTTTTTAATAATAAAAGTGTGTCAGTATATAAAAAAAAATTAGTGAATTTGACGAAGAAAATCGTGGCTTTAAACTGATGAACTAACGTGCTAAATATAAACTAATTTAACTATTTTATTTGTGTTTATAAGTGACGAACAAAAAAAAAACAAGAACAACAGTGTTAAGTGCTAAACAACAGGACAGAAAGGGGCTCTTGGCCCACGAAAGAGCCTTCCAGACACCGGATGACGACTAAGCTAAGTACCTTAGATGATTTTATAGACAATAATATTTTTGAAAGCTTGCCTGAATTGACAGATGACGAATTAGCTAATGATTTAGAAAATTCAAAATTAAATAAGACAAATAAAGTAAATTCAAATCATACCAATAAACTAAAAACAAAATTAGGTCCATCAGACAATTTAAAAATAATAAATAATTCACAAACAAATAAAAAGAAAATAGATATTGCAAACATTGAATTCCTAAATAAAGCTAATTCTACATATTCTGTAGGTAGCATAGTAACAGTAGTTACTGATTCCATGTCTAGTAATAGTAATATATCCACATGTATTTCCCATAATAATTCTAGCGAGGGTGAAATAAGTGAAAGGGAAGATGAAATCAGTGAAAATAGTACAAATATAAGCAACGTACAAAAAGAGAAAAGAAAAAGACTCAATTCCTTAGGAAGCGGCTCAGACAAAGGAGAAATTAAACGTGCCAAAGAAATGGACACATACCACAAAGAACTAGTTCGATCATTGGACACATTAACTGAACAGATGAAAAAAATGGAGGCGGAAAATAAGCGCCTAATGAATCAAATCCATCAAATGCAAGAAGAAAACAAGTTCCAAATGGTCAAACTAGAAGAGAAAATAACCGGCAAAGATCAAGAAATACAGAAAATAACTCAAAAGCTACTTGAGATGATAGACAAACATGCGGAAAAGGAAAAGCTGATTTTAAAATCGAACGAAAAACCAACGCAAGCTGAAAAACAAACGCAGAAGAAAACGACGGTAGAAGAACCAACAAATATGCATGAAAAGGAAAGACGTAGAACTTCTGCTAATAGTCCAAATAAAGAAAACTTAATTGAAATGGAAAACAACAATGCTGAATGGACAACCCAGCAGCACCAGAAGAAAAAACAAAACAAAAAAACCAAAATAACAGAAAAAAACGTCACAGAAGAAGAACCGAAAAATATTAGCGCTGCTGAAAAGCAGACATTAATAATACAAAAGAGAAATGAAGAAGCATGCGTAGCCAGAGGAATGCTAAGAAAGAAATATGAACAAGAGAAAGATCAACACACTGAAATAGAAATGGAGACTGAAAACGAAAATAAAAAAGAAAAATCGAAAAACAATATTCCCAAATTACCAGCGCAAAAACAAAATACCGTAACAACAACAGAAAAAGAACAGCCAACGAAGGCTGCACCTAGACCACCGGCGATTATCCTCAAATCGATAGGAAAAAGCCAAGAGATATTACAAAAAGCCGCAGAAAGGGGAATCGGATCCGCTAATAAATTCGCTAAATCTGGAAGGTCAATCGTGATCCAGACAAATAATAGAGAAGGGTACCTAGCAATGATCAAGATACTTGAAGAACAAAATACAAAGAACCCTGAAAGCCCTATTGAATACATCGCATATCCAATAGATTCAGAACGCACCACAAGATTAGTAATCAGAGGATTACATGAAACAACAGAAACAAGCAATATACAAAAAGAACTTAACAAAAACGGAATCATGGCCATTAAAGTAACAAATATGATCTCCAAGAAGGAAGACAAGAAAAAATTGCCACTTTTCTTAGTT
Source organism: Diabrotica virgifera virgifera (assembly GCF_917563875.1). Classification (NCBI taxonomy): domain Eukaryota; kingdom Metazoa; phylum Arthropoda; class Insecta; order Coleoptera; family Chrysomelidae; genus Diabrotica; species Diabrotica virgifera. The sequence goes on from NC_065448.1 coordinate 74,743,499, forward strand.
ACAATAAACGAAGAAGATAAAGAAAAAATGAAAAGCTTGACAACTCTCTGTTACATGAAAATATATATCGAAGAAGAAATAAGAAAAAATACAGAAGTTATGCAGTGCTATAACTGCCAAGGATTCTACCATGGATCCAAAGCCTGTCACTGTGGAACTAAATGCGTTAAGTGTGGCGGATCACACATTAGCAGCGAATGCACAAAGGACAGGAACACCGAACCAAAGTGCGCAAACTGTGGCGAAGCCCACACAGCTAATTACAGAGGATGCTCCAAAGCACCAAAAAGAAAAACATACACCGCACAGGCACAAACAAGAAACAGAACAGAAGAACACACACCTACAGACAGAAGTACCAACAAAAGCTACGCACAAATAACAAAGACGACAGATGAATCTAAACAAAACAACGAAACGGCAAATCTCATGGCAATTGTAAATGAACAGATGAAAAACTTCATGTTCATGTTCGAGAGGATGACCAATGTAGTGAGTGCTATGGGCAATATTGGTGTAAACAGAACTAACTAATCAGTTGGGCGATCTGCGTATAGGGTCATGGAATCCAAATGGGCTAAAACAGAAAATTAACACCTTGGACGAGTTTTCCAACAGACTCGAACTAGACATCATAGCCTTACAAGAAACTAAGATAACGGAAAAAAACAAAAACAAAATTTCCAGGTTATGATGTCTATAGAAATGACTACACAGCCACATCAGGAGGCACGGCGATCTTGGTGAAAAAAGGAATCAAACACCAAGTAATTCCTACACCAGACGGACTCATCACTATGGAAGCCACCATAGTGAGGATCAAGACAGGAAAAGATATGCTGAAAATTGTTTCAGCATATGTTAGACCAAATGATCCAATCTTCAAGGAAGACTTAAATGTCATATTAGACACAGTAGAGCCCTCTATCATTATAGGAGATCTGAACGCAAGATCTCCGAACTGGTTCGATAGAACCACAAACCGCAACGGGAGAATATTGTGTGGCTATCTCGAAGAACGACCAAACACGATGGTGGCGGGACCCATAGAACCCACATGCTTCCATGGTGGAAACAGACTTCCCACATTCCTAGACATAGCAATTCTACAAAATGTGGGTCAACAATACGAAATATATTCAATGAATGAGGGTGACTCAGATCACAACCCAATTGTACTGACCCTGGGAGCAATAGAAACAAACAACTTGCAAACCTATAAGAAAAAACGAACAAATTGGCCAAACTACAAAAGAATAGTAAGTGAAACTATTGGTGCAATACCAACAATAAATACAAAAGAAGAACTAGAGGAATGCATTAAACATCTAGAAAAAACGATACAAAACGCTATCGAGGCCAGCACCACAGAAGAAAAAACTCCAACAACAAAAGGAAGATTCAGGGAAATCAGCAATGAGCTGAAAGAACTGATAAACGAGAAAAACAGGAAAAGAAGAAGAGCCAACAGAACAAGAAACCCAGAGGACAAAAGAATTGCTAATGAACTGAATAGGGAAGTCAAAAAACAATTAGACGATCATCGAAATGAAAACTGGGACAACTATATCCAGCAACTAAACCCAAATAAATCCGCGTTCTGGAAGCTATCTAAAATACTAAGAAAAGATAAAAAACCAATCCCTCCTTTACACGGTGAAAATGGAATTGTGTACACAGAAGAAGACAAAGCGGAAGTAATGAAAAACACGCTAGAAAGAGAATGTAGGGAAAACTATCATCCCGATGAAGATCTAGACTTCACAGAAGAAGTCGAACGAAGATGTAGAATTCTAAAAAGAAGAAAGGGCATTATAGGTATTACACACACCTCCCCTGAAGAGGTCAGACAGCTTATCAAGCGTACTAATGCTAAAAAAGCTCCAGGACCGGACAAGATTACAAACAGAGCTCTAAAAAATCTGCCAGGAAAAGCAATAGTGTACATAACAAATTTAATAAACAACATCTTAAGACTAAGACATTTTCCTGACAGATGGAAAGAGGCTCACGTAATCATGATTGAAAAACCAGGAAAAAATGGTACATTTCCACAGAATTATCGACCGATAAGCTTATTATCAGCATTAAGCAAAATCGCAGAGCGGGTCATATTAGTTAGGCTAAAAGAAGAATCTGAAGCAATCGGAACAATACCTGAAGCACAGTTCGGATTCAGATCCGAGCACTCGTGTGAACTTCAAGTGCTGAGGTTAACAGAATATATCACGAAAGGGTTCAACGAAAAGAAATATACAGCGGCCGCCTTTCTAGACGTCAGTAAAGCATTTGACAGGGTATGGCACGACGGCCTGCTGTATAAAATGAACCAATATGGTTATAGTGAGGCGATGACGTGTCTTCTCTCGTCATACCTAGTCAACAGGAGGTTCAGAGTTCGGATAGGGCCAACCCTGTCCGAACTTGGGACCATGGAGGCTGGTGTGCCACAGGGGGCAGTGTTGTCGCCATATCTATATACCATATATACGGCAGACACCCCAACTGAACCCAGATCGTTGCTAAGTCTATACGCAGATGATACAGCGATAGCTTTTAGCAGTACCCACCCAGATTTTGCAACAAGACATCTACAAAGAGCTCTTGACGAACTACAAGAATGGTGTGTGCAGTGGAAAATAGCTGTCAATCCTGACAAAACACAGGCCGTTATGTACCAAAAAAGAAGAGGCAGACCAAATGAGGTACTATCCCTATTTGATACCCAAATTGAATGGTCAAATCAAGCCAAATACCTAGGCGTAATGTTGGACAAAAGGCTGACCTTTACAGAACACGTAAAACAAACGGTCAACAAAGCTAAAGCCCTTAGGAGTCAACTGTCATCGCTAATAGGTCGAAAGAGTAAACTGAGATTTAAGACAAAGATTAGGATGGCAAATTGTATAATTTTGCCAACTCTAACATACGCCTCAGCCGCATGGGGGCACACGTGTAAAACCAATAAGAAAAAAATACAAACCATCCAAAACCACATGATCAGGGAAGCTCTGAATATACCTACATATGTCCCATTAAGATATGTATTTGGACATACGCAACAAAAGAAAGTCCTGAGAATGATAGACGAAAGAGCACATGAAATATTTAACAATATCAGACACCATCCTAGCAGATTATTAAGAGAATTGACTAACTACGACGAAAACCAAAGAACGGTACATAGACGGCCTAGACAGCAGTTAGCTGGATATAGAGGAAACCCTTAAGAATGAAAAATTGAGATAACCACAGAATATCGAAACACAAATGTCGCCCTTCAGGCACTAAGTACCCTTCAGGTAGGTCAAATGGACCATAGCCGCGGAATGTGAGCATCAAGGTCACGTACCGACAGACGTGGGCTTGATGGCCACACCTTTCGGGCGCTCAGCCGTCGAGGAGAACAAAATTTATTTTGCCAATTCGCCGGCTGAGTGACCGAGCACACACGGTCTGGACAGCAAGACACCGATTTAGATTGGTGCCTTGATGTCCGGAACACATTTTTTTAGGACTCAAGTCCAAAGTAAAGTAAAAAATTAACTTAGTCATTAATAGGGAGAAAAGCTCTTCTAGCTACCCCTAAAACCAGGTGGCTTAACCACATGAAGTAATACAAAGGGTGTCCCATTACCCAGGGCATCCAAAGTAACATTAAGATCAACGCCTCCCCATTCGGTATGTCCTTCGATGGGGAGGGGTGGAGGTATAGCTTGGGGGTCAGATAGGTACCACTCCATTACGGGGTGTGACCGGTTTGATCTTCGGACATGTGGGTTCCACTTTTCCATTGGAACACACATGTTCCCCGGGGCTGGGGTTGATACGAGCATGTGTGTGTGTGTGAGTATGAGAGAAAATTGACTTGATGTTATCTTTGCATTTAAATGAAAGTTTTAAGTTAGGAATGTTATTTAAAATTTTTTGCTATATTGTCTGAAGGATAACCTATGTATGATATAGATCTATACATAACTGCTGAGTTGGAGTTGTCTGGGGTCGCAATATAAGCTAGAGATCTGTTTCTTTTATTCCTTAATTTGTTGAGAATGTTATCAACCAAAGTAGGGGAGTAACCATTACTATGTGCAAGTTGTTTAATAATATCCAATTCAGAAGTAAAATTTGTATCTGATAATGGTAAGGTAAGTAAACGATGGATATAGCAATAAAAAGAAGACATCTTCTGTTGAAAAGGATGATTCGAAGATCTAGGGATAGTATGGTCAGTCTGAGTTGGTTTTCTAAAGACTGAAAAACTTAATTTGTTCTCTATTCTAGTCAATGTTAAGTCTAGAAAATTAATAGAATTGTTAGACTCTGTTTCTAAAGTGAAAGTTATGGCTGGATGTAAATTATTGAGTGAAACTAGAATATTTTCTGCATCTGAGGAATTTTCTTCTATAATAGCCAACACATCATCCACATATCTAAACCAATACAAGATTTTTTGTAAAGGATTGTGATTTGAAGAATTATTATCAAAGATATTAATCTCAAGGTTGTTAAGGAACAGATCTGCTAGAAAAGGTGATAATGGATTTCCCATTGCAAGGCCTTGTGCCTGTCTATAAATAATGTTGTTAAAAGAAAAGAAATCTTGTGATAAACAAATTTTAAGTAAACCCAATAAGTGGGAAATTGTATCTTTATTAATGTTATTGTTAATAAGTAAATTCTCCACTATAGGAATGGTTTCATCTCTTGGTACGTTCGTAAACAAATTACTAACATCAAACGAAACTAGAAAGAAATCTCTGGGTAAATTTAAAACTGACAACTTATTAACTAGATCAGTAGAATTTTTAACAGAATAATTAGGTTGCAAAGATATTGAAGATTGTAAAATGGTATTAATGAATTTAGACAGTGTCACAACTGGAGTGTTATAAAAACTAACCACTTATGAATCTTTGGTAAACCATATAGTCTTGGTATTTGAGGATTTGACAAAATGAAGGTTTTTTCTTTCATCTTATGTAAAAGAAGGAAATCTTTATGTTTAGATAAGGTAGCTTTTTAGTTGGTAACTAATTTATTTAAAGGGCTTCTATCTAAAATATCAAAGTTGTTATTTCTTAAAAATTCTTCAGTTTTTTGAATATAAATACTATGATGCATAATAATGAGGCAGTTACCTTTATCAGCTTTAGTAACAATTAGGTTATTCCTATTCAATTTGGTAGATATTTGTCGAATCAAATGTAGTTGTTTAAAACATTTGATTTTAATATTATTAACATTATTGTTAAATTTAATAAGATCTTTTTGTAAAGAAAGGAAACAGTTACTTTTCAAGTTGGTTTTAGAAATGTTGTCTAAAGGTAAACTTTCTATAACTGAGTCAATGTCAACTGAAAATTCTTCAACCGTTTTATTGTTGAATGGTACTAAAGTAGAGAATTTTAATCCGTTGGGCAAAAAATCAAGTTCTTTATTAGAAAAGGAGCAATTTGATAAGTTAACTATACGTTTGTGAAATCTAAACTTGAAAGAACCCATCAATCTATTAGTGTCTTGACTATTACTATTATGATTATTTTTCTTTTTTAACAAATTGTGTAATTTATTGTTTAATCTATTGAATTTAGAATGTTTTATGTACTCTAGATTATCTAAATGATTGGCCATGGAATCTCTGAAATTATCAAATGACACCTCTCGTACAATATTATCATATAGTATTTTAAGTTGAACATTAATCTTATCCAATTGAGCATGATGTTTACATAGTTCTTTTTGAAGAAATTTCCTTTCTGTTTGTGATTTAAAATTTAAAGTAGCAGTGAAAGGTACCTTACATTTTGCAAAAGTTGGTGTTACTTTGAATTTGATGCATTTGTGAATGAACCAGATGTCGATGTTCAACAATTCTCTCTTCTTTGACAACATCGTTGAATTGTTGAACATCGACATCTGGTTCATTCACAAATGCATCAAATTCAAAGTAACACCAACTTTTGCAAAATGTAAGGTACCTTTCACTGCTACTTTAAATTTTAAATCACAAACAGAAAAGAAATTTCTTCAAAAAGAACTATGTAAACATCATGCTCAATTGGATAAGATTAATGTTCAACTTAAAATACTATATGATAATATTGTACGAGAGGTGTCATTTGATAATTTCAGAGATTCCATGGCCAATCATTTAGATAATCTAGAGTACATAAAACATTCTAAATTCAATAGATTAAACAATAAATTACACAATTTGTTAAAAAAGAAAAATAATCATAATAGTAATAGTCAAGACACTAATAGATTGAAGGGTTCTTTTAAGTTTAGATTTCACAAACGTATAGTTAACTTATCAAATTGCTCCTTTTCTAATAAAGAACTTGATTTTTTGTCGAACGGATTAAAATTCTCTACTTTAGTACCATTCAACAATAAAACGGTTGAAGAATTTTCAGTTGACATTGACTCAGTTATAGAAAGTTTACCTTTAGACAACATTTCTAAAACCAACTTGAAAAGTAACTGTTTCCTTTCTTTACAAAAAGTTCTTATTAAATTTAACAATAATGTTAATAATATTAAAATCAAACGTTTTAAACAACTACATTTGATTCGACAAATATCTACCAAATTGAATAGGAATAACCTTATTGTTACTAAAGCTGATAAAGGTAACTGCCTCATTATTATGCATCATAGTATTTATATTCAAAAAACTGAAGAATTTTTAAGAAATAACAACTTTGATATTTTAGATAGAAGCCCTTTAAATAAATTAGTTACCAACTTAAAAGCTACCTTATCTAAACATAAAGATTTCCTTCTTTTACATAAGATGAAAGAAAAAACCTTCATTTTGTCAAATCCTCAAATACCAAGACTATATGGTTTACCAAAGTTTATATACCAAATAAACCAAATGTTCCTATGAGACCAGTGGTTAGTTTTTATAACACTCCAGTTGTGACACTGTCTAAATTCATTAATACCATTTTACAATCTTCAATATCTTTGCAACCTAATTATTCTGTTAAAAATTCTACTGATCTAGTTAATAAGTTGTCAGTTTTAAATTTACCCAGAGATTTCTTTCTAGTTTCGTTTGATGTTAGTAATTTGTTTACGAACGTACCAAGAGATGAAACCATTCCTATAGTGGAGAATTTACTTATTAACAATAACATTAATAAAGATACAATTTCCCACTTATTGGGTTTACTTAAAATTTGTTTATCACAAGATTTCTTTTCTTTTAACAACATTATTTATAGACAGGCACAAGGCCTTGCAATGGGAAATCCATTATCACCTTTTCTAGCAGATCTGTTCCTTAACAACCTTGAGATTAATATCTTTGATAATAATTCTTCAAATCACAATCCTTTACAAAAAATCTTGTATTAGTTTAGATATGTGGATGATGTGTTGGCTATTATAGAAGGAAATTCCTCAGATGCAGAAAATATTCTAGTTTCACTCAATAATTTACATCCAGCCATAACTTTCACTTTAGAAACAGAGTCTAACAATTCTATTAATTTTCTAGACTTAACATTGACTAGAATAGAGAACAAATTAAGTTTTTCAGTCTTTAGAAAACCAACTCAGACTGACCATACTATCCCTAGATCTTCGAATCATCCTTTTCAACAGAAGATGTCTTCTTTTTATTGCTATATCCATCGTTTACTTACCTTACCATTATCAGATACAAATTTTACTTCTGAATTGGATATTATTAAACAACTTACACATAGTAACGGTTACTCCCCTACTTTGGTTGATAACATTCTCAACAAATTAAGGAATAAAAGAAACAGATCTCTAGCTTATATTGCGACCCCAGACAACTCCAACTCAGCAGTTATGTATAGATCTATATCCTACATAGGTTATCCTTCAGACAATATAGCAAAAATCTTAAATAACATTCCTAACTTAAAACTTTCATTTAAATGCAAAGATAACATCAAGTAAATTTTCTCTCATACTAAAGACAAAATTAAAAAAACTTCAAAAAGTGGCATTTATAAATTGTCATGTGGTGAATGCCCTGTGACTTACGTGGGTAGAACGATGCGACCTTTGGATACTCGTATCAAAGAGCATCTGTCAAAGATCGATAAATCTAGCTTTGGTCATCATTTACATGCATCGAAACATAGCTTTAGTCCACAAAGAGATAGTAGGATCTTACACAGCATACCTAATAATAACTATACCAAAATGAATCTACTAGAAGATCTAGAAATAAGTAGAGAAATGAAAAGAAACCCTTAAAACTGTGTTAACACCCAGATTCAATTAAATTGTAAATTTGATCCTATTTTTAAGAAATTTCTTTAATAAATTTGGTTTAGTATACAGTATACCCAACAATTTATGAAAGTTTTTTGAACATTACTTTTAGGTATTCTTGAGTTTTCGTTCATTTTTTTACATATTTTTAAACAAATAAATATTTGTTATTTGTCTAAATTAATCAATACGATTTTTTAAAATTTTTTAAATAACAGCTTTCGAACTCTGAGCTTGTCAAATGATATTTCTCCTAGGTTTGATTTTATCTAACTTCTTCTACACTTGGTCGAACTATAACAGTTTTGTTTTTGGGAGAATTTTGATAACTTATAATATACACTTCAATAGTAATAATAGTAATCTTTTGAAAATTTAACTTTAAAATTTAGTATCTTAACTTTAAATTCATTTAACCTATACATGGCTTTTTAGTCATTTTCAATTTTTTAATTAATATTTATGAATATAGAGGTCGCATAAGATTGTAGTTCCTTCTTTACCATTTTAATAAATGACAGTCTTCCTCAGCTGATCTGCTGTTCACGTGGGCTCAAAATGGTCTGACTCAGCCATGTTGTCTTTATAAATTAATAAAAGAATTTAGATGTGATTCTATTCACTGTAAAGGGTTATTACCCTATATCTGTGGCTTTTGCCCAGTATTCATGTTTTTTGTTCTGTTGTTAACCAATTGCTCTTCTATGAAGGTATTTTAAGAGGACGTAAGTTTTTCACTCATTTTTTATATGAAAAAAATCTTATCTTAAATATGTCCTTTTAGGAAGCTCTGATGATGGCACGTTATGTGTTGAAAGTACTTAGCTGATATAAAATATATTTTTTACACACTATCAAAAGTTTTTTGAAAACATACACATGTTTGCCGTTTTGACCTATTGTTAATATGTCTATGGTGTAATGTCACTGCCAATGTCGTACTGCCGACGCACAGTTGTTGCACTGTTGAAAGTTCGCAGAACTTTCTAAAAACAAAAATATTGATGATGCCCTAATTAAATGTTGCCTCTTAAGGTTACCTGAATAAACGTAGGGTTTTTGTTTGAATATTTCCAGCCAATGTGGAGCCTTGCATTCTAAATAATATTATAGTTCAGGGGTGGCCAAACTGTGGCTCGCGAGCCACATGTGGGAGCCTCTTTGAAGGATTATTTGTGGCTCTCCATAAATGTCCCTGAATTACTTTTAATTTTTGTGTTTCAAAATGTCTTAAATTACTAACAACAAATATAAAATACTAAGAGCCGGTTGTTCGAACGCTAATCAACAATGATCAAAATCAAATATTTAATTACTGTCACAACTGTCAATGTCAACTTTGGTTGGGTTGCTGAAAACATAATTGATTATAATTATGAGATCAGTTAATCAATTAACATAACAATTATTAATATAATTGATTAACTAATTTCATAATTGTAATCAATAATTATGTTTTCAGCAACCCAATCAAAGTTTACATTGACAGTTGTGACAGTAATTAAATATTTGATAATGATCATTTTTGATAAGCGTTCGAACAACCGTCCCTAAGTGTAACATCAGGACTTCGACAAGGAGACCCCTTATCACTGTTGCTATTCAATTTGTCCTTAGAATATGTAATAAGTAAAATATAATCTCAACTGACAGGAGGATTTGCGAATCGAAGATCAAAACTATTGTTGGACTTTGCTGATGATATAGGTGCAGTCGCTCATTCTATAAGAGACGTAGGTACGTGAGAGAGGTGTTTTCACAACTCGAGGAAGAAACAGGTAATCGGGACCTTCGAATAAATGAAGGGAAGATGAAATACATGCTAGTAATCAAAAATCCAAGACCAAGAGTTAGGCAGAATATAACTATTAATGACCCCGACTTCGAAGTAGTAAAAAAGTTTAAATAGTTGGGGGCGGTAATCACAGATGACAGCCATATATAAAAAGGTCTCAGCAAGGATGGTTGCGTGGAATAAAGCATTATACTCCCTAACATCATTATTAAGATCTAATCTGCTAAAAAAACAATATAAATTAAGACTGTACAGCCAATTTTTCTCCCAATTGTTACATATTATGGAAGTGAAACATGGACTCTACATCAGCAGGAAATAAGTACGCTGCTGGTATTTGAATTATATTTGGCCCTCAAAGAGACGAATTGACAGGAGAGTGGAGAAGGCGTGGCAAATCTGAATTGGTGACTGTGTATGGTACTGAAAACATCGTCAGACATATAAAAGCTAAGATAAGATGGACAGAGTGCTAAAGACGGGGTTTTTTGAGAGACGATAGAAAATCAGTAGGCCGTCCCAGAAAAAGATGGAAGGATGATGAAGAATCGAAGTATCCTGAATTAGTAAAGGCTGCTTGTAGTAGTAGCTGTATTTTGCATATTTGAAACAACGACGTGAACCATTTTATTTCACTTTAAAAATCGTGAAATCCAAACAGTGAGAGAAAAATGTAATACTTTTTTTACACTTTTTGGTGTACAAAAATGGTACGCAGGTAATTGTTTGTTTGCGGCTCGCGAAAAATTTCAAATTTTGACAAATGACTCGGACTATCAAGGAGCTTGGCCACCCCTGTATAGTTATTTCTCAAAACACTGCCATTGTCTATTTTACAAAGCTCATACATAAGTCGTATGGTCTTATAATTCTTATTGTGCAACAATAAGCTCTTAATTACCTGTTTTTAGAACAATAACAACAGCACAAAACTTGTTTTACCACATATACAGATAGCACGTCCACATAAAAGAAAGTAGTGCAAGCATTTCCTTCAAACAATAATCTTAACATAAAGACATACATAAAAAAACAACTAGTAGTTGTCTAGAAGTTTCCTTCAATCCACAATCTAAATATAGTTAAAACTTAAATGAAACTATAAAGTTACTATAAAACAAGTTAAACTAAATTGAAAGAAGGCTGAGATATAATAAAGAACATACAGAAATACTGTCAAGAGTTTAGAAATAAGTGGAAAACATAAGGATGAAAAATATTAAAATAAATAAAAAATAGTTACCTTAGAATTTTTATAAAATAACTATGTTAAAAAGACAAGAGGGTAAATAACAGTTGTTCACATACCCAAGTATATCTGTACCTCACTGGCGAAGCGTCCATGTAACCACTGTTACCATTGGTAACAGTTAAAAATCTTGCAAATAAATATTTTATGACGATGAATAATTCTATTTACCAATACTTTTACCAACAGAAATATATTATTATATTATGTGGTAATAGTACCTAACTCAGTAAATTGCCAACTACTCGTAGACACGAAAATTTTGGCGAGTTTTTTTGACTCAGTTGCACTTTATTATACTCTGTTACCAGACTCATTTCTGGTTACAATGGTTATATACCCACGTTGGCGCTCGACACCGGCTAGTGACTGAAAATTTTGAAGAAGCGACGGCATAAGCGCGCTGTGTATCAGTAGCGCTGTTACCAGATTTAAAATTGGTGACAGTACCTATAAAAAGTGTGCGTGCAGTTAACCATGGATGAGTGTCGCTTCTTAATCGATAAACTACTTGAAAAGTAATTCTCCTTGTATTATTTTGAAGAAAAAAATGAGATTAAAAATGAAAGACCTATTTTAAACAATCTAAAAAAGGAATCAACAAAAGTAGTTCGATATTTTAAATTTAGTTGGTACAGTGAAAATCCTTGGTTATATTATGGTTCCAAGAAAAACATACTGTATTGTTGGCCATGTCTTCTGGTTTCTACAGAAAAATGGGTGGACCAGGTTCACGGTTTAAATAGTGTTAGATTTTTAAAGAGGAGACATGAAATTTCTCCGTTACCTACATGTAAGATATTACAATATCCCAATTTGATTCAGTTTGGCAAAACAAAAATCAAAAGTTCTCTTAACCAAACTTTTAAAGCAAATATTGCTAAACATAATGAGTTTGTTAAAAAATAGATAGGTATATCCTTAGCACACTTATAATAGATACTGTATGTTTTTGGGACAAACAAGAACTAGCGTTTCGTGGTCATTTTGAGTGCGACGACTCTGACAATCGAGGCAATTACAGGGAATTGTTAGCATTAATTGCCAAAAAAGATCAAAAATTTTATCAACATCTACAAACATCTGTTTTTTCGAGAGTTTCAAGTGATGTACAAAATAATATCTCCGATTTTCAAAATTCTTGCACCAGTTTGTATGTACATGTATTCATATTGTTTGGTATTATTCCGGTAACAAAAAATTTTGCTTGCATGTCATTGTACAGGGGTGAAAGGAAACGTTGTATTTTCTCCTAATTTTAAAAAATTCTGTGGAAAAATGGAATAGCTGATTTTGTTTCATAGTCCTGTAATATTTTCCCGGAGGCATCACCAACATTTTGTTTTTTGAATTATCCGAATATCTTTTTTCTTGTAAGAGCTGTACCATTTTTTGTAAATAAAAACACTGATTGACTCATACAATTGAGGTTGGATTGATAAGATTAGAATGGCCCGCATGCAGCCAAGATCTCAATCATATTGAGCATTTATGGGATGAATAAAGCAGAAAAAGTCACGAGTCGCCACTGCTGTACCTATCTTGTTGCGCGGATCTGACAAATTTGTTTTTATATCTTTCTTGCCCTTAATAGATTTTATCTTTCTTAACACGTACTTTCTATAAAATATCATAACTTTACTTCGTTAGACATATCCGAAGTTTTATCTTTTTATGAAATTTTGAAACCTCCCGCTCGCGCTCAGTTTCTCGTTTTAACAATATTTTTAAAGTTTTAATTTTGTGTCACTGATAACGAGGGCACAAGACACTGTGTTTAATATACTGGCAATCTTCTACTTTTGGCATCATAACCCTGGATGGGTCTTTGTCTGTCTGGATATATCTTTCGATTCGGATCTCTCGTGTGCCCTTCTTCTCTATTGTCTCATGTTCGTGGTTTTCCGGTCGTCTAAAAACGGTGTTTTTTTTACGTTTAGTACTAATCTAAATTTACAATCAAAATTCAGTAGAAATAAACAAACCAAGACACGTTAAATGCTACTAGGAGCACTCCAGTATCATAATTTACAATGTATAAACTTTGGAAATCATGATTTGGGATTGTATATACATTGTAAATTATGATTCAAGAGTGCTCCTAGTATCATTTAACGTGTCTTTGTTTATTTCCACTGCATCTTGATTGTAAATTTAGTATAGAAGCGTAACTTTTAGTACTCGAATACCTCATAATTTAATAATCCATTGTCAAAAATTCTTAAAAATAAAGACAACAAAGTTATGCGATAAAATAACCGTTGACGTACCCAAAACAGACGCCTATAAGGGCTGTTTCACATTATAAGAATTTTGAACGTGCGAGGGTTTTCTCGTGCGGTAGTATTGACGCACATCCTACACGCCTTTTCACATAATAAGAATTGAGTCGCACGAAGATATTTTGCTACATGATACGATGTCTGATATGTATCATTACGATGTATCATTAGAAATGGGTATTTTTTGTCCATACTTTTGTCCTAATGGACTGTAATGCGTATTTAATTCATTTGCAATTTCTATTTTGTCAGTTATTATTTCTTATGTTTTTAATTAAAAGTCTTAATTTGTTTTTATAACCGTTGTTCTACTAAGTTATTTATGGGTTATTGGATTAGATCATCTAATTAGCACATACAATCTATGTAACAAACTATTCTAAATAGGAAATAAGCCACAATTTAACTAAAAGAATGATTTTATTAACGTTTCGACATCTGATTTGGGCGTCGAAACGTTAATAAAATCATTTTTTAGTTAAATTGTGGCTTATTTCCCATTTAGTATAATTTATTACAAAAATGCCATAAGTAAATAGCTTCAGAACAACATTACAATCTATGTTTTTCATGTACAGAATTTAAAAGACTCTCTGCCATCCACTCGTTTTAAAATGTTCTTTCCCTCGTTTTAAATGTTGTTTTTAGATAATTTCACACAAGACGTGACGGCCGCCCTACTCCAGTCTTCACCGAGTCGTTTACCCTATAAAACTAAATATAATTTCGTAGAATAAAAGGTATAGGTATATTATATGGAGCGAAATCAAATTAAAGCGTTGTGGTTACTTTATCGTCGAAAAAAGAGAAATAAGAAGAACCGAATTCATTGGGTCCATTCTATGAACGCAAATAGATACGATTTATATATTTTTATATTCACACATGTTGATAGAACACCCTCTATACTCCACGTTCATTGCAACGTAAAATAAAGTTTATTATAATATACTTACCAGTTTTAATTACTGTTGTTATCAGTAACATATAATTAATTTTGCTGTACTGACCAAATGTGTTTTTTCTTTATCACCTAATTCGTCAAATTCACTGTTAAGTGCACGGCATACACCATTCCAAGCATTTCTCGTCAAGTTTCTATCTTTATATATTTCTATTGTTTTGTCCCAAAGAACAGGTCTCGCTTTAATTAATGTTCTTAATATTTCACTGTGAATCTGAGACATCATAATATAAAATATATGCACCTACTTCAAACAGTCACAAAGTGTAAATGAAAATAATGTACCAAACAACCAAGGAAACTACCTTCGTGCGACTGAACGACAGTATCATATATGAAACGATGCATTAAGTTCCCTATGCTACTAGGTGCGTAAAGACGGCACGGCTGCCGTCTGTTGTTGTAAGCGAGGGATGGCATAAATACGGCGAATTTACCGAACTTTCCAACCATCGTCTAGTGAGAAAGGCTCCATATGGTTACATGAGCCACCATTGGAATGTCGTCGTGCGATCTAACCCTCGCAGGTTTAAATTCTTATAATGTGAATAAGCGCTAACTGGTTCTAGGAATTTGTAATTGAGCTAATCGATTTATCTCTGGAAGATAAATATGCGTACCAGTTTTCGTTTTTCAAATGAAGCGTTCTGCAGGTATTTAAAAAAACTAATTACAACATGCCATCTGTAAAGAGCTCTAGCTCTCTTAGGAAACATTTTCAGACTAGCTGAATTGGCTTAAATTGTCTTAAAATCAGGGCCGGCGATAACGGATAACGCAAGGGATGCACTGCAGGCGGGCGCCATAATGAGTTTTTTTCTGCTAGTGTTACACAAAATGCTAATTTTAAAAAACCTAAGGGCGCCTATGTTAGTTTTGCAGGCGGGCACCTGATACCCTAGCACCGGTACTGCTTAAAATTATCAGTAGTAATTGCACAAGAGCTCTAAAATTATTGAATTTTTCCCGAGTGACACTTTGACAGTTTTAATTTCACGAGCTGAAGACGAGTGAAATTATATCAAAGTGTCACGAGGGCAAAAATTCTATATTAATTTTAGAGATCGAGTGCAATTTGTGGCGATTATTTCATGAATAAAACTGTTCAAAACCAAAATTTTATTGTAATTTATTTATGTAAGTACAAATTAGTACAATTAAACACACAGTTGTTATAAATATTTTACGGTTGAAAGTCATCACTTTTATAATTTTTAAAACATTAATTGTCATTAATGTCACTGAATGTATTTTTTCATAGCAACGAAGGGCATCTGACGTAATATACTTGACGACGGGCAATTATCAAAAATTATCGGGTATAATATCACAAGAGAGTGAGAATAAATTGAAAATAATGCGACAGTTTTTCGAAAATTTGTTGTCTGGCAATAGACACGAGAGCCCGCAGGGTTCGAGTGGCTATTGCCCAATAACAACAAATTTGAGTAAAAATGAAGCATTATTTTCTTATTTATTCTTACCGTCGTGTGATATTCGTAAGATTATTTTTTCATACGTATATTATGGATATTTTCTTAAAAAATGTGACAGTTGTCAAAACGAGGAAACTGGTTGCCATTAAACAGAAACAACCTACTTAAAAAAATTCTATCGGTAATTTTCTAAAGTAGATAATTCTCAGTAGTAATTGCACAAGAGCTCTAAAATTATTGAATTTTTCCCGAGTGTCACTTTGGCAGTTTTAATTTCACGAGCCGAAGGCGAGTGAAATTATGTCAAAGTGTCACGAGGGCAAAAATTCTATATTAATTTTAGAGTTCGAGTGCAATTTGTTGCGATTATATCATGAATAAAACTGTTCAAAACCAAAATTTTATTGTAATTTATATATATGTAAGTACCAATTAGTGAAATTAAACACACAGTTATAAATATGTATTTGACGGTTGAAAGTCATCACTTTTATAATTTTTAAAACATTTGTCATTACATTAATGTCACTGAATGTATTTTTTCGTAGCAACGAAGGGCATCTGACGTAATATGCTTAACGACGGGAGATTATCAAAAATTATCACCTTAATTTGCATGTCTTTAGCTTTCTATTGGTCAGAATCTCCTATGAATGAAATAATCAGTATAATTTTAATCTGATTGGACAGAATTAAACACGTGATCAAATATCTTACTATACGATTGGAAGTTAAAATCATTAAAAAATAATCAATTTAATTTAGATTTCTGTAGCTTTCTATTGGTCAGACTCTCCTATGAATGAAATAATCTTAGGAATCTCCGCTCTTCGTTTATCAGGAGAGTTTCTGGACACCCTGTCTAGTTATATTTTTATTAACTGATTTATGGTGAATAGAACAATGAGACGTTTCTAAATATGTCATGTTTTTAATATTAAATTGTATTAAATGTTCCATGAGTTTAAAAACAATACTATTATTATTAAGAGCGTAGCCGCAAAATTTCGGGCCAATGCTTTTTAAATGCATTCATTTTTTATTCGAATCCTGAAAAAGTAATAAATATTTTTTTAAATTAAGAATCAGAATGAAAGATTACATTATTATCGCGTGCAGAAAGTCCCTTACAATAAACAAGAAGTTTCTTTTGAGTGAGATATTTGAAATTAAAAATCACACTCAATTTTCTCTTTTCTTCGCCCCTGTAACTTATTAAAATAAACATTATAGAAGTTTTCAGGGACATTCGGCCCTCGGTAATAATGTAATGTTTCATTCTGTGTTTAAATTTTTCAAAAATACTTATTAGTTTTCTCAGGATTCGAAAGAAAATGAATGCATTTAAAAAGAATTGGTTGGCCTACGCTCTTAATTAACTTACTAACAAACATAACTTCAAAACTTCGTGTATCGGAAATAAATTGCTTTCGAACAGTACTTAAGGCAAAACTATTCAATAATTAATGAAGATGGAAGCTAACTTCGTAGAAATATTTATCTTGTCTTATTTCTTAGTTTTCCAGTAGTTATTCCTTAAACTTTAAAATTTAAAAGCAGTTACATTAAAAGTTAGAAACTATGAAAACTATGAAAACAAAAACTACTTAAAATGTTTTCTGGAGTGGAAGTCGAAACGTCAAATATTATAAATAGTAGGGGAGCAAAGTATGCTAAATGTGCAGTCACTCGAGCTCTTTGGGGACCTATTGGGTTATGAAGAGTAGGTCCTAAAACCAAAAAAAGTTAAGTAAAGTTTTTCATTTTAGTGGGGACTTTCCATTTTTAATTTAATTTTCCATTTCCAACAATCGTTTTTTCAGATTAAAGCGCCATCTATTAATAATTCGAAAAAATGTTTCGAACAAAAGTTATTTATTTTTACGTAAAGAATCCAAATCTGGAATAAAAATTTGGGGCTCCTATTTAAGATTTTAAAGCAACCCCCCACCCCACCTTCATGTTTGGTACGGTTCGATAGATTTTTCAAAAATATGATTAAGTGTGTTTTTCAGTTTTTCGATCTAATGTTTAATTTGCGAAATCTCGCGGGATTTGAATTTAAAATTTTAAATTTACCCCCACCCCTCTCTGTGGTGGGTCATGTTTGGTATCATTCGATAGATTTTTGAAAAATATTGAACACTTATTTTTTAGTTTTTCGAACTAACGTTCATTTCGCGAATTATTCGCTTTTTTTGTGAAACTTTTTAACTCGCCCATTTACTTACGCCCCCCCCCCCCGCTTAAATCGTCAGATTTTTTAAATATACACTCTTTTGCATGTACTTAACTTACCTTAACTTAATCCGACAATTTCGAATATTTTTAAGGATAGATTTTTTTTTCGGGACCCCCTTAACGAACTCTCCTGTGTTAAGAGCCAATATATCGTAGAGGTACATCTGCAGTGCACCAGGTTTCTCCACATATGATAATCTGACGCGCTCGAGTAACTGCAAAAATCCCCGCTTGGGCTCCCCTACCATTAGCTCGAAATGTAATTTCTATTACAATCAATTGGGGTTTAATCCCATTTAGTCCGTTCTTTAACGGTAAAATATTGCAAAACCTCTATATTTTAAAGAACCGCTTGGATTGACATGAAATTCGGCATACACATAGCTAACAAGTCAGAGAAAAAAAGTGATATTGTGCCGATATGTGCTTTTGCCCTGGGGGTGGTTTTCAAAAAATATTCGTCCAAAGAAAGTCAGGAAATGGATAAACTGGCTAATTTTAAATAACTTTGGTTCTATAGAATTTTTTCACTAAGTCAATACTTTTCGAGTTATTTGGCAGTGAATATGTTCATTTTTTCAACAAAATAACCACGCTTTTAGATGGTTTTTCGCAAATAACTCAAATAGTAAGTATTTTGTCGAAAAAAACATTCTTAGCAAAAATATAGCCTGTAAAAAATTTAAAAATATGGTGTATATAAATATCACGTCTCTACCTCTACACCTAGTAGAAGCAGCGTTATAGCTAATGAAAAATAGGTTCATATTCGTCAAATTCCAAATGGAATACTTTAACGTGAAATAACCAAAAATGAAGCACATTTCGGGGAAAACTCATTACAACTTATTTAAAGTGTTTAAAAAAAGCTTCATTTTTGTTGTATAAAAAAAATTTCTAGCATCAAAATTAAACAAGTTACGCTCAAAATAAAGTTAGTCCCTTTTGATTTTGGTAAAAAAATCGAGAAAATCACCCCCTAATTAGTATCTTAAATGAACTTAATCGTTACGACTTCACAAGTTTCTTGACTCGTGTGTATATTGTTTATATGATCTGTAAGTTTCATCGGTTCAAAGTCCTTATTATTGAAAGGGCTGTAGTTAAAAGGGGTTGAACGAGTCACTGATCACGAATGTATGCAAATTTAGAAACACCAAATCTTAATCAATTTTTGTCTAACAAAAAAACAAAAAAATACATGATATTCAGAAAAGCAAATATGACTTTTTTTGTTTTTCAAATTTTTGGTATCTCTAACAATTTTTAAGTTATTTTGAAAAAAAACATATTTTTCAAAATTTAAATTTTTAAAAATTTTACTTTGAAACCAATTTTTTTCAAAAATAAGCACTTTGAATCGATGAAACTTACAGATCATATAAACACAACATAAGTAAAATAATTTGTGCAGCGGTAACGATTAATTCCATTTAAGTTGCTAATTAGGGGGTGGTCTTCCCGATTTTTTTTGCAAAAAAAAAGAACCAACTTTTTTTTTTGAGCGTAACTTGCTTAAATTTAATGCTAGAAACTTTTTGTAAAAACAGAAACTTTTTACATTTTAAAAAAGTTATTATGGGTTTTCCCCAAAAAGTGCTTAATTTTTTAAATATTTTACGTCGAAATATTCTATTTGAAATTTGGTGAATATGAATCTATTTTTCATTGGCTATAACTCTGGTTCTACGAGATCCAGAGACCTAACGCGTACACCATTTTTTTTACTGTTTTATAGGCTATATTTTTTCTAAGAACGGTTTTTTCGACAAAATACTTACCTTTTGAGTCATTTGCGAAAAACCGTCTAAAAATGTGGTTATTTTGTTGAAAAATGAACATATTCACTCGCAAATAATTGGAAAAATGTTGACTTGGCGAAAAAGCTCTATAGAACAAAAGTTACTTAAAATTAGTCAGTTTACCAATTTCCGGACTTATTTTGGACATATATTTTTTCGCCTGCAAGAGGGGGTGAAAGGCATCCCCATGGCAGAAGCACACATCGGCACAATATCACTTTTTTTCTTTGACATGCAAGCTATACGTATGCCAAATTTCATGTCAATCCAAGCGGTTCTTTAAAATTTAGAGCAAAAACCGTGAAAGAATGGACTAATTTAAACGCCATAATATTTAACTTAGACATGACACACGAACACAGTTTCAAAACATTCTTAAAAAATATTTCAAACCATTTGGATATAAAAAATCGAAAATCAAGAATAAAAACCAAGTATTTATTAAACAAGAACAACGAATATTTGTAAGATTATTTAATTCATAGGAGATTCTGACCAATAGAAAGCTACAGAAATAAAAATTAAACTGATTATTTTTTGATGATTTTAACTTCCAATCGTATAGTAAGATATTTGATCACGTGTTTAATTCTGTCCAATCAGTTTAAAATTATACTGAGAATTATCTACTGTAGAAAATTACCGATAGAATTTTTTAAGTAGATTGTTTCTGTTTAATGGCAACCAGTTTCCTAGTTTTGACAACTGTCACATTTAAGAAAATATCCATAATATACTTACGTATTAAAAACTAGTCTTACGAATATCACACGACAGTAAGAATAAATAAGAAAATAATGCTTCATTTGTACTCAAATTTGTTGTCATTGGGCAGCCACTCGAGTCCTGCGGGCTCTCGTGTCTATTGCCAGACAACAAATTTTCGAAAAACTGTCGCATTATTTTCAATTTATTCTCACTCTCTTGTGATATTATACCCGACAATTTTTGATAATATCCCGTCGTCAAGTATATTACGTCAGATGCCCTTCGTTGCTACGAAAAAATACATTAAATGACATTAATGGCAACTCATGTTTTAAAAATTATATAAGTGATGACTTTCAACCGTCAAATATTTATAATAACTGTGTGTTTAATTGTACTAATTTGTACTTACATAAATAAATTACAATAAAATTTTGGTTTTGAACAGTTCTATTCATGAAATAATCGCAGCAAATTGCACTCGATCTCTAAAATTATTATCGAATTTTTGCCCTCGTGACACTTTGACATAATTTTACTCCCCTTCGGGTCGTGAAATTAGAACTGTCAAAGTGTCACTCGGGAAAAATTCGATAATTTTATAGCTCTTGTGCAACTACTACTGATTATTTCATTTATAGGAGATTCTGACCAAGAGAAAGCTACAGAAATAAAAATTAAACTGATTATTTTTTGATGATTTTAACTTCCAATCGTATAGTCAGATATTTGATCACGTGTTGAATTCTGTCCAATCAGATTAAAATTATACTGAGAATTATCTACTGTAGAAAATTACCGATAGAATTCTTTTAAGTAGATTGTTTCTGTTTAATGGCAACCAGTTTCCTAGTTTTGACAACTGTCACATTTAAGAAAATATCCATAATATACGTATTAAAAAATAATCTTACGAATATCACACGACAGTAAGAACAAATAAGAAAATAATGCTTCATTTTTACTCAAATTTGTTGTCATTGGGCAATAGCCACTCGAGCCCTGCGGGCTCTCGTGTCTATTGCCAGACAACAAATTTTCGAAAAACCGTCGCATTATTTTCAATTTATTCTCACTCTCTTGTGATATTATACCCGATTAGTTTTTGATGATTTTAACTTCCAATCGAATAGTAAGATATTTGATCACGTGTTTAATTCTGTCCAATCATATTAAAATTATACTGAGAATTATCTACTGTAGAAAATTACCGATAGAATTTTTTTAAGTAGATTGTTTCTAACAATAAAACACTGAAAACGTTTTTGAGAAAGGCACTCCGCCGAAACAGCTGTAGTCACTTAGTTATAATAAATTTTGTGGAAGTATAGAAAACAAACGTTTTCAGTGTTTTATTGTTAGATAAAATGAACTTCCATCAAGTAACGGTCGAATCCATCAATTAGATTGTTTCTGTTTAATGGCAACCAGTTTCCTAGTTTTGACAACTGTCACATTTAAGAAAGTATGCATAATATACGTATTAAAAAATAATCTTACGAATATCACACGACAGTAAGAATAAATAAGAAAATAATGCTTCATTTTTACTCAAATTTGTTGTCATTGGGCAATAGCCACTCGAGCCCTGCGGGCTCTCGTGTCTATTGCCAGACAACAAATTTTCGAAAAACTGTCGCATTATTTTCAATTTATTCTCACTCTCTTGTGATATTATACCCGATAATTTTTGATAATATCCCGTCGTCAAGTATAATACGTCAGATGCCCTTCGTTGCTATGAAAAAATACATTCAGTGACATTAATGACAATGAATGTTTTAAAAATATAAAAGTGATGACTTTCAACCGTCAAATATTTATAACTGTGTGTTTAAAATTGTACTAATTTGTACTTAGGTACATAAATAAATTACAATAAAATTTTGGTTTTGAACAGTTTTATTCATGAAATAATCGCAACAATCTGCACTCGATCTCTAAAATTATTATAGAATTTTAGAGCTCTTGTGCCATTACTACTGATAAGACATATTCCCAAAAAAAACATTTAAAATTACAATTTCAGACAAAACATTTCAACCAAGAAAGCCCTATTAATTTGTAGACTAACAATAAACATAAATGGGGACAGTGTGTCAATTGTTTTTACCAATTGTTAAAATAAAATGACAAATGGTATGCAGGCGACGAGTAGAAGGTATACAGGAAGAGTAAATGGGAAAATGAATTGAACTAGTAGAAAATAGACAAATAATAATTAATCCGGGAATTTCATTGTGAGAAAATTTGAGCGCCAACTATTTTTAGAAGAAAAATAGTAAAAATTGTTTTACAAGTTTAAAAAGTATGTAGTCTTTCGGTCTTAAATAAACTCTATTTCTTCTCTTTTTTACCTTAGTGCCTCATCCAACAGTTTCGTATTGATTAATTTCGCAATCAGCATTTGTTTGTAGACTCCTGTTTCGGGATGTTTGTACGAATTAGGTTGGAGAGATATTTTTCAACCATTTTATGAGTTCTTCGCATTTTTCTTTAATTTTCCATAATATAAAATAACTCCAACGCAACTATTTACTGACTTGTAATATATTTTCTTTTCTCTGTTAACTATTACTGTGATCAATTCAGTAAACGTAATAAAAGTCTTCTTTTTTTGTTTCAGGTACGCACTGCTTTTTTGGAAACGCTTTGTTGATTAAAGTGTAAGTTTTATTTTAAAAATAGTGTAACGAAAATTAAAGTCACAGTTCCAATTATTTATACAGGTTTATTTAAAGGATAAACAAATTTTATGATCTTAAAACTACACTCACCGGCACGAAAAACGGGCACCCTACAAAATGTGTCATTTTTTATGGCTCATATATCCTAAACCTGTTGGCCGATTTAAGTGATTTTTTTAATATGTTATAGCCTTGTTTTCAAACAATATCGCTGTAATAATATTGTTGCTAGACAGATAAATTTTCATTGTATACCGGGTGTACCAATCAAACTGTGTTTTTTTTCTAAAAGTTCGGAACGCCCTGTGGAATATTCTAACATTAATACAATTCTGAAATTAAAACCCAACTGTAGCCTCAGGTTTTATTAACATTCTGCTTTTTGATTCATTCACTTATGTGAGATGCTAAAAAAGTTACGTACCTACTTTAACAACTAGCCATGTTCTTCATCAATACTGGGTATTTCTAAATAAGTGCGACAAACTTTAAGGGGTAATTCTACATGAAAAAATAATGACGTTTGCTTTGTAAACATATGTCCGCAAATTCTTCGTTTCCGAGATACGGGTTGTTGAATTTTTTATTACAAACTAACAATTTATTTATTGCTCTAAAACCGGTTGGGCTGTGCAAATGAAATTTGGTAGGTTTTAAGAGGTAGTTATTGCGCATTTTTTGACGTACAATTAAAAACTTTATATTCACCATTGGCGTGCTTACGGGTAACATGACCGGGTAGTATGACCCGTATGCACGCCAATGGTGAATATAAAATTTTTAATTGTACGTCAAAAAATGGACAATAACTTTCTCTTAAAACCTACCAAATTACATTTGCATACCTCAACCGGTTTTAGAGCAATAAATAAATCGTCAGTTTGTAATAAAAAATTTAACATCCCGTATCTCGGAAACAAAGCATTTTTTGATGCAGAATTAGTCCTCAAAGTTTGTCGCACTTATTTAGAAACACCCTGAATTGATGAACTAGAGAGCTAGTTGTTAAAGTACCTAACTTTTTTATTATCCCACATAAGCGAATGAATCCGAAAACCGAATGTTGAGAAAACCTAAGGCCATAGTTGGGTTTTAATTTCAATATTTTATAAATGCTAGGATATTCCACAGGGTGTTCTGAACTTTTAGAAAAAAACACAGTTTGAATGGTACACCCGGTATACAATGACAATTTCCTGTCTAGCAACAATATTATTACAGAGATATTGTTAAAAAATAAGGATATAACATATTAAAAAAATCACTTGAATCGGACAACAGGTTTAGGAAATACGAGCCATCAAAAATGACCCATTTTTGGGGTGCCCGTTTTTCGTGCCGGTGAGGGTATCTCTTGATAACTGCCTCTAGATTTCAAATAAACAGAATTTTTTCGAATTCCAAACAGCCACACAGATACAATGACATATTATTCTTTGTCGCCTAGTGACTGCAGCGTTTGTCCTGGTATCGTGTCAATTCCTAGGGATTTATTTTTGTTTAGCGCTTTAATTGTATCTTTTATTTAAGAGAGCAAGACAGTAGATTCTCTAGGCCAGTCGGAGGGTCATAGATTTTCTGCATGAGTCGGGATATTTGTATATACATAAATCACTACAATAGTTACGCGACATTTCCAATAGTTCGTCAGTAATGGTCTTAAGAGTCTTATTGGTTTCGGAGTCAGAAAGCCGACTCCGAGTCGGTGTAGCTAAATCCCTCGTATTTAAATGTACGACGACTAAATAGGTACGAATAATAATTCGCAAACTGACTCGGCGCTGGCTGTCTAAGTCGGAAACCTGCGTGCACTATGGACGCGCCCTTAGGGCACGTCCAAGGTGCACGCTGGTTTCCGACTCAGACAGGCAGCGCCGAGTCGATGTGCGAATTATTTTTTGTTGTCATCACGCTGCTGCACTTTGAACAGGCCCATTTAAATACGAAGGATTATTTGTACACCGTTTGCACCGGTTGTCTGACTCCGAAACCATCGTGCACCTTGGACGTACCCTAAAGAGTACAATTTTTACAACTCCATTTGTTTTGTACGTGCATTATCCGGGACTGAAAGGTAGACAACGTTGCCAGCAGTGATTTTAAAATTATCTTTACCTTGGAAAATGATACCAATACCGATATATTGGGGTTTGCCATTTCTTTTTCAGTTTTCTGTAGCTTTCCAGGGTCTTGGATTAATCCTTGAACATTCCATGTTCCAATTCTTTGACACTTTCTTAAATTTAGTTTAGATTTGGATCCAGTCGCACAGTTTCTGCAAGATGCCTGATTTCTTACACCTGCACAGCCGGTAGTACATATATTTCATACCGTTCGACTAGGAACCGAGATGGCACCGATAGTGAGTCTGGTCATTAAACACCTTATCTTCACTTTATGTTACTGTCATATTGGGAGAAATTATCTTGGAAATATATAGTGCAATGGTCTCCCTTTGCCTTCTGCAACCACTAAAACTGATCCAGTAATGCTTGTGGTGGTTCAGTTTCAACCCAATCCTGGATCACTTCCTCTGTTACTTGAGTTGGGACTGATGATCGCTGCTGTCCTTCATCAGGAAGTGATAGGAAATAGGTAACTAAATTTTGGAAATATAAAGGGATGGTACATGGGACATCCTCAGTAAGGAGTTGAGAGCAAAGCATGGCTCGCGAGGGCAGAGTCGCTTTCTTAAGTAGGCCTATATCTACTGGGATCGTAGAAAAGTGTCGCTTTATAATTCGAGAGAATTATCTATGGCAAACAAAATGAAAGAGTCCAGAAAAATTCGCGTAAACTGGATATAGTCCTGTCGCCAGGGGGGGTACAACGGCCTCCTGTATTCAGATGGACTTACCCGAGTTTTTTTTATGTATTTTGACCCGTAGAACACGAATTTTTTGGGTAACAGTTGATCCGGATGTCGATAAGATTGTTATAAACAAAGAAGTCGAGGAATTACATAACAGCGATTTCTCGCAAAACAAAACATGTTTTTGTATTTTTTGGGCCATTCTAACCAAAAGTGTTCCTACAAATTTTTTCGTAGGATGCATAGTTTTCGAGATAAACGCGGTGGAACTTTCAAAAAATCGAAAAATTGCAATTTTTGTACCCGAATAACTTTTGATTAAAAAATAAAATAGAAATTCTGCTTACCGCATTTGCAAGTTCAAGTCAAAGTATATCGGTTTTAGTTATTTGCATTGCTAAAAATTTATTATTTTATTGTTAAACAAAAGTATAAACACCTAGTGCTGGAGTGATGTTTTCAATGATTTCTCATTTAAAATCGAACGAGTAGATAGAGTAGGTACAAGTGCAAGCGAGGCTATTTCTACGTAGCATGCATGTAAACGCATGTATTAGGCACGGGAAACACTATGTGTTTATAGCTTTTTTTAGCAATAAACACATAAATTTTTAGCAATGTATATATTCGAAGCCGATAGAATTTGACTTGAACTTTCAAATGCGGTAAGCAGAATTGGTATTTTATTTTTTAATCAAAAGTTATTCGGGTTCAAAAATTGCAATTTTGCGATTTTTTGAAAGTTCAACCGCGTTTATCTCGAAAACTATGCATCCTACGAAAAAACTTGTAGGAACATTTTTTGGTTAGAATGGCCCAAAAAATACAAAAACAGGTTTTGTTTTGCGAGAAATCGCTGTTATGTAATTCCTCAACTTCTCTGTTCTACGGGCCAAAATACATAATAAAAACTTGGGTAAGTCCATCTGAATACAGGAGGCCGTTGTACCCCCCCTGGCGACACGACTAATATACACTCAACAAAACTTATATGGAGTCATCTGATATTTTTTATTATTTTAAGCAAATTAATGCTAAATTAAATTTTCTTCCATCGCATCTCTCAATAGCCTAACTACAGGTTACAGAACCAAATCAACATACCTTCGAGCTATTAAAGTTGGTTGGATGAAAATTAAAAGATTTTTTACTAATAATAATTCGTCCCCAGAACACGACCCTTCCTCTTTTATATTTATGAACAAATCTGGCAGTTTCTGTTCTCGCTTGTCTTCCTCGCCCTCTAAGTACACGAACCCGTTAATAATATTATTTTACACATCTAGTCCAGGAACCAAATTTTTCACCTCACAATTTTTACAGAATGGATCGACTTTCTTGAAAATTTGAGATTAAATACTGAATAGTCCAAGGATCAAAATCTATATCATGTCTAAAGGCGCTTTTACCATGGGGGAGGTTGCTACTCCATCTCAGGGGCGAAAATTTGTTATTATATTTTGACAACAAAAATTGGTAAAGAGATTTATTATAAGTAAAAAATGTTCTATACATTTTTTTTGATAAAATAAATAGTTTTCGATTTATTCGCTATCGAAAGTGTTAGTTTTATATCGAAAAAATCAATGTTTTTAACCAGTTTTCTGCTAATAACCCAAAAATTATTCGTTTTATCAAAACAACTGTAATTAACGAAAATATACCTTTTGAAAAAGTAGACCAAATGGTTTATTTTAATTTTCTTTAAGGCCAATCGTAACCGAGCTATACTTTATTATAAATTAGCTGTTCTTCGTCAGATGCCAAATTTTGTAGTTTCAAAGTTAAAAGATAGGAAAACTATGCATTTTTCGACGATAATTTATTAAAAACTAATTTAAATTATTTTAAAAGGTCTATAAATATTAAAAAATAAAAAGATTGTCTTTAACTCAAAAATTGAGTAACTTATGATGAAAATAACGTCAGTTCCTATTTTTTTCAGCAAGAACGTGAGCGGAAAAAACCCCTAATTACCACCCTAATTAAAATTAGTCATTGGCCTTTTTCACTGTTCTTTATTTGTGTATTGTTAATAGATTTTAGAAGTTTGACCGGCTTAGAATGATTAGTTAAAAAATGGAGTTAAAAGCGAATAACGAATTTTTCTACTTTGGTAGAAAATGTTATTATCTTCAGAATAGAAAGATTAGCACCAGAGATATGAAAAAAATGCTTACAAATTAAATTGGACACTTTTTAATTCTCAAGAAGTTGGTTTGCGAAAATGTTTTGTACGACAAAAATTGAGTGAGATATTGATAATTAAATCTTGTACTAAATGCAAAAACTACCTTTAACAGCCCTTTCAAAGTTACTCCTTTTTGAGACTAAGGGTTCAAAAAGGATTTGATACTAATATCCTTATAGATATTGTAAAACGGAATGGGACGTTTCGATGCCGCCGGTTCATCGCCGGCCGTTTCGATGCCGCCGGTTCATCGCCAGTCCATTTCATCGCCGTCATATCTCGCATTTCCTAGAATTCCTAATTAATACTAAAAATAACTAATAATTGTAACTGTCGAAAATCCGGAAATATATCAGATAGCGATTAATTGACTGGCGATGAATCGGCCGGCATCGGCATCGGCATCGGCATCGGCATCGAACTGGCGGCATCGAAACGGCGGCGATGAAACGTCCTAGACCCTTGTAAAAACTTACGAAATTCTTTTTACCAAACTTTCTAAGGTAAAAAATAAAAAAGTTAAGTGTAAAAAACCAATATATTTTTTTAAAAAACTGCAGAAATGTTTCAACTTTTAAACGACAGATCCAAATATTTTATTGTCCTTCTGGTCAGATGGTAGAAGCACAAACAGATTAGCGTCTGTGGTTTCTTTCAGCCATCTGTCGGTTACCACACCCCAGTAGACTCGGTCGCTCGCTGGGCCGAAACAATAACTCTCTTACGAGATGTATAAGCAAAACACCTTTTTTTACCAAAAAGAAATAAGTATATTAGTGACAATTGTTTGCATTTTAATTAATATTATTTTATATAATTGTTTCCGTCAACACACACACACACACCTACCGGAATATGTTTATTTGTTTAAGTAACTAGCTTTTTCATTTTGGAGGTGCGAGCCAGTATTTTTTAAATATCTTTGTATATATATTTTTTTACAAATCATTAAATATAAGTGTGTATATAATGTGTTTAAGATATTTAGGGTATCAAATGATTGAAAGATGTGTGTAGATTTTACATGTCTACTTGTTGAAGGACTTTGTACTAAAACAAAAAGTTACTATAAGAATTTATACCATGCCGATCAATTACTGACAATAAATATACACTCCAGAGGATACAAGGTTCTGAAACTGTTTTCTTGTGGCATAGTTAAATTTAATATGTCTATATGGGATTGAGCCACAATTGTTGGTGTAATGAAAATTACGTTTCTTGATTAACTATTTATGAATTTTCGAAGGGTCAAAATATTTAAAAATTATACTTAGAGCACCAAAAAATGATTATTTAATTCATCTTAACTAAATTTCACTGTTTAAGTATAAACTTTTCTGTAGAGTTTGGAATGAGGGGTAGATTTCACTCTTAAAAAATAAATTTTTAAGGGTTGAAATACTCAGAAATTATAATAAAAGAATATCAAACCATTTTTGAGCAAATTTGAGAAATTATGGGTAGTTTTCACCCTTAAAAAAACTTTTAAAGGGTTGAAATAGTTAATAATTATTAAAGTTAGAGTATTACATAATAGTATTTAATTCATCTGAACAAATTTCACTACTTTTAAGCTTTTTTTATAGATTTTGGCAATAAGGGATAGTTTTCACCTTTAAAAAATAAAAAGCGCTTTTCGGCACAATATAGATTTTGAAGTAGAGGGTAAGTTGAACTTAATTCCCATGCAAATCGGTCCATTCTGTAAAAATTGCGAGGTTTTGTTCTGTTTTAAGCTTCATTTCTTGAATGAATCCTACTTTCGTTTGAAAATAGCACACTGTTCCAATTTCCAATGTTCCAGTTTTGGTGTTGAAGACACCAATTTACGTGATTAATCTTGTGCTGCCTGGTTAACTCCGCATTCTGTAACTTCCTCCTGCTATATTATATTCCTTGGGCACGGCAACTCTTCTTCTTCTTATCCAAAAGAAAAGAAAAGATGGTTCAGATTTTATTACAGTACAGAGCCTCTACTATGTGCTTATACGTATTTCGGAATAACCGTTTCCTCATCGGAGCACCTGGCTAGAGGCACTGAACTGAAATCAAATCCTTTCATCCTTTCCGGGTAATTTTCAAAATAATTACCAAAGATGCTACTAGCACCATCTATGAGTCAACAGTCTAATAAGTCAGGAAATAAAATTCGAAATTATTTATCCTCTAAGATTTTTAAGTTGGAAAAATAAAGCATAACAAAGTGGCGAAATACTCGATAAGGGAAATCTAAATTGCATTTCACGTCCTGCCATTCACCGTGATAATAATTTTAGCGAACTATTTCCTTTAATATCCACCAAAGGTGAATAAAGTACAGTTGAGTCCGCGAGTCTTTACCCGTGCGTCATCATTTAAAGCATACGAAATAAGTCGGAAATCTATTTCACGCAACAACAACTGACAGAAAGTTGCTACTGTTCCGATTACGGGTTTTATTATAAAATTTGACGTTATCAAATAATATATAGAATGTCAAATGTAAGTTTTGCTTCAAAATTTTTGTGCAGAATTACAGCTACATTTGAAGTAGCTTAATAAATTCTTATATTATTATTGATTTATAAATAAATAAATAATTTATAAAAAAATTCAGTAACATATTTTATCTCACAATAAAACACTGAAAAACGTTTGTTTTCTATACTTCCACAAAATTTATTACAACTATGTTATTACTACAGCTGTTTCGGCAAAGTGCCTTTCTCAAGTGATATATTTTACAATGTGTTTGCCCTTTTAAGTCTTTAACTGAAGAGGTTGAGGAGTGGGGAGCTGTTTGTCTCGAGTTGGTCATTCAGAATTATATCTGTATTTTTCAATTTATTAATTTCCATTGATTCTAAAAGTGATAGCTTAAGGCCTTTATTTTGAATATGTAGAATTTGAAACTCTTCATTGAAAGAATGATTATGATCTAGAAGGTGAAGTGCGTATGTAGAAGTGTCTGTTTTTCTATTGTTGAAAGCCCTTTTGTGTTCTGCTATCCGTTTGTCAAAAGTTCTGCCAGTTTGACCGATGTAAGTTTTCGGACAGTCACCACAAGTTAGTTTGTACACACCACTCTGTAGTTGCTTTCTCTTTCGGCTTTTATTGTTTTTAATATGTTTGCTTAAGTTGTTGTTAGTTCTGAAAGCTGGTGTTATTCCTTTCTTTTTATGTATCTGGCTATTTTTGTTGTTATTTTGCCAGTATATGTGAGAGAGCAGAAGGTACTGGGTTCTTTCTGTGGTGGTGGATACACTAATTTCAAGGCTTTCTTATGGAGTTTTTGGTTTAAAATATTGTTAACTGTTTATTCGTTATAGCCATTGTTTACTGCTATTTGTCTAATGATATTTAGTTCTGTCTCGAAGTTATTTTTTGTCAGAGGAATTTCTGTCAGTCTACAAATAACAACAAAAATAGCCAGATACATAAAAAAGAAAGTATACCTTACTAGATCATAATCATTCTTTCAATGAAGAGTTTCAAATTCTACATATTCAAAATAAAGGCCTTAAGCTATCACTTTTAGAATCAATGGAAATTAATAAATTGAAAAATACAGATATAATTCTGAATGACCAACTCGAGACAAACAGCTCCCCACTCCTCAACCTCTTCAGTTAAAGACTTAAAAGGGCAAACACATTGTAAAATATATCACTTGAGAAAGGCACTTTGCCGAAACAGCTGTAGTAATAACATAGTTGTAATAAATTTTGTGGAAGTATAGAAAACAAACGTTTTTCAGTGTTTTATTGTGAGATAAAATGAACTTCCATCAAGTAACGGTCGAATCCATCAATTAACATATTTTATTTTTGTTATTTTATTCACTTTGACGGAAATCTAAACACAATCATTTCTTTACTGTGTGAATGACGTTAGCTTTGTATGTTTTAAATATTAATTGGCAGAATATAATTATTTACCTTAAAATTTCAAAGCCCAATATAAAATTAGTTGTGAAAACAACTGTTTGTGTAATATAAAGAAACTTCAAACCCCAAAAATTCGACAAAAACCGCAAAAAATTCAACTGATTGACAGCCACAAAAGTAAACAAAGCAGAAACGTCAAACAAATTGTGCTTAAAATATGGAAACATATCGAATCGTCTTTTTGTGTACCTATCTCTTTTCATTGCACTGAGTCTAGATGGTTCATAAAAATAACATGTGTTGTTACTTAATAACAAACGGTAGCTGGTTTGTCATGAGTTTCATGCGTGGAAGAGAATGATGCTAGATAAAAAGTATGTGTTTTATCTCTTCAGGTATTAATGACGCACGGGTAAAGACTCGCGGACTCAACTGTATAAACTAAAAGAAAAGAAAAGATGGTTCAGATTTCTTTAGAGTACAGAGCCTCTACTATGTGCGTATACGTATTTCGGAATAACCGTTTCCTCATCGGAGCACCTGGGTATTTCGCCATTCTGTTATAATTTATTTTTCCAACTCAAAAAGCACAGAGGATAAATAATTTCGAATTTTATTTCCTGACTTATTAGACTTTTGATTCATAGATGGTGCTAGTAGCATCTTCGGTAATTATTTTGATAATTACCCGGAAAGGATGAAAGGATTTGATTTCAGTGCAGTGCCTCTACCCAGGTGCTCCGATGAGGAAACGGTTATTCCGAAATACGTATAAGCACATAGTAGAGGCTCTGTACTGTTATCAAATCTGAACCACCTTTTTTTTTTTCTTTTAGTTTATACTTTATTCACCTTTGGTGGATATTAAAGGAAATAGTTTGTTAAAATTATTATCACGGTGCATGACAGGACGTGAAATGCAATTTAGATTTCCCTTATCGACTATTTCGCCACTTTGTTATGCTTTATGTTTCCAACTTAAAAAGCTCAGAGGATAAATAATTTCGAATTTTATTTCCTGACTTATTAGATTTTTTCTTCTTCCTATCGTTTCAACTAAAATATTTACAACTATAGCTTCCAAAGGCTGCAGGTTTCAAGTACATCAGATAAGTTTGTTTGAGTGTATATCGATGTTATGAATCTCGTTTCATGTTCAGAACCAGACTTTCTTACAGTATATCAGAAAAAATCATATAGAGAATCATATATTTCTATTAGAGAACCATAGAAATTATCTTAAAATTTTATTTTTACTTCGTTAAATACTCCCGCTTCATTGTTATAGTGAAAAGCTTCGAGCTTGTTGGAGCTTGTTCAGTGTGCTAGATTTTTTCAAACCGTAAACTATAATAATTAAAATGTCCAGGGGTAGTCAAATATAAAACCAATTAAAAATTTGAGTAACTTTAAACCATGGAGACGTAGCAAATACATTAAATAAAGAAAATTACTGCAGGGAAATAGTATTCCTTAAAAGTAAAATGTATTTCAGAGCACTGAAAAAAGCTATGTATAAAAATTGAATGCAAATACTAACAGGGATGTTCCAGGGACGAATTTCTTGATGTTCTTCGTATATTGGTGATATATTGTAATTTAGTTGAAAATAAATTAAATAAATTAAAGTAAATACTGGAACAGTGGATATGTGATATAGAAGGATGATAAATGTTTAAAATTTATTAGGAAAACAACGGATTCTAAAAAAATAGGGTTAAAGCTATTTTATTTTCTCCTCTTCAGAGTGATGTCAGTAGTAGACAAGATGATACATCTGGGTATTTTCCTTTCTCTAATGTTTGGGTTTCCAGATCTCTGTTTTGGAGACATTTTCGTTGTATTTTGCAGTATTTTTAGGTAAAAAATGTAACAAACGATACAGGCAAATCGAAGCTTGAAGATACTTCAAAGAAAACTAAAAAATGGAAATATCAAATAATCAAATTAGAGATGATGAAATATTTATCGGATCCCTCAATAATGGGGTCGAGAGTCGAGACAAAATGGAATATTAATCATTTCTCTCTCCCTTGTCGTTTTCCCATTACTGAGGATCGTGATTTCTTCCAATTTTCCAAACAATTTTTTCCATTTGTCTCTATCTTCAGCTGCTCTAAGAGCTGCGCAGAATGAGTTTCCAGCTGAATTCTTTATTTGGTGGTACCATCTAGTTGGTGATCGTCCTCTTGATCTTCTCCCCGGAACGTTTCCAGAAACAAATAATCTCTCCAAACTATCGTCACCACTGCGAACCACGTGACCGAAGAATTGCAGAATTCGTTGCAGCCATATTGTGGACAGCCTTTCTTAAATCAACCCTTTTAAAATAATAATTTACAAAATAAAAAAAAACGATATAAGCCGCGATCAGTTGCATTGAGTAATGCATCAACAGGCAGGAATGTGGCATGTGTAGAAGACTTGAATATCATCGAATTTCAATCAGAGCAATCTCAGAGAATATTGGTGTGAGTGTAGGATCTGTCCATAATATCATGCAAAAACTGGGCGACAGCAAAGTTTCTGCGCAATGGGTTCTTCTTCTTTTGCCAACAAAAGCAGGAGCAAAAAGCTTACGTATGGGTTTATGTTTGTAACATCTCACAGAATACAGGAAAAACGGTAATGACTTTCATCAATAAGTTCTGGCAACGAACCTAGGTGTCATTATTATCTTATTATATTATTATCTTGCTATCGAGCAATAAGACGAACCCGTTCAGATAATCTCTCACATTGTCATGTTGTCATTCTTCTGGATGATAATGATCGGACTCATGTTGTCAAAGTAGCGAAAGAAAATTCTCCTACAACGAAGGAGCAATTATCTTAAGATGTTAGAGCATCCATCTTATAATCTCGATTTATGGCCTTGTGATTTTCACATCTTTGGGCCGCTGAAAAAAGGCATTAAAAGTAATCGTTTTTAGTCAGTCGAAGAAGTACAAAATGTCGTAAAAGAATTCTTCGAGCAACACACACAATAATTATTTAAACATGATATACACTGGTTGGTAAAACAATGGGATATGTACCTTAAGAGGCTACATTAGCGCGTCATTAGTATTTTTTCGTAAGTTCTGCGAACTTTTACAGTGCGGCAACAGTATGTCGGCAGTGGGACAGTGACAGGACACTATACTATAAAAATGTCAAAAACGAAGGCACAATATTGTGATAACAATAATTATTATAATCATAGGCGCTCTTAATGTTGCCAAGTCAGTTAAGTTCGATTTTTTGTTATAGATAATCTATTTTTAGTAATTCCAATGTGACACAAAATCTAGGCATGGGATAAAAAAGTTTATTTGAAGAAAGCGTATTTTTTTGTTCTGTTCAATGGCGGTACAGGCTCGCTTTCTTAATATTTTTTTTTAGTTATAGAGTAATTTCCACATATTGTGCAAGCGATCTATATAGTGTAATAGGTAAGATTTGTAGCTTTGGGTTGTTCTTCGTTAAGCTGTTAGGCCGGCAGCTGGTTTTTTCTGGTAATTAAATATGTAGTTAATAGTTATTTATGATATAAGTGTTAAAAGTACAATTTTAAGGCACGCATATGAAAGTTTGCAGAATGAGCGAAGCGAATTCTGCAATTCACATGATTGCCTTAAAAATGTACTTTTTAACACGTATATCATACAATATTTTTTCTACAAACGTCTTATATATCAACAATTATAATTTATTCATTATCAATTATAGGACAATACCTACAAAAACTTTTACTTGAACTTGACTGACATTCCATTTTTACATTTTTCTTGACATTACATCAAAACTGCCTATACTGTCAATACGTAAATCATAACAACTATAAAATAACATCTACTTTTATTGTTGTATATTCTAACAAATTTAAATAGTTTTTTTCTACAAACGTGTTAAAAATGCAATAATACAGTTTAAATTAAATGTTAAAATACCTTTTAACCACCTTTTTCAAATTGAGCAAGTTGTACTATTAATATTAATGTTAATAAATGAAATATAAATATTTTGACCTTTCACAATTTGACAATTCACTTTTAACTGCAGTGTCTTAAAAATTTTAAAGCGCTATTGCTTTAAAGTAGCATTTTTAACGCTCCTATGGAGTGCTAAAAATTGCATTTTTAACACGGTTGTAGAAAAAAATATTTATTTATACTTAGGTAAATACCGTTAAAGTAGGACATAATATCGTATGTGTTAAAATTAATTTTATCAATTTTTTAATTACATTTAACCTCACAGGGGCCCTCCCTCTTACCGCATGCTTGCATTAATAACTGATGTAGAATAGCTTTTATAATTAATCTTGTTATTGTTAGAATGATTGATCCTAAAAGAACTTTATAAAAACACAGTTAGATTTAAAATTACTTTAGGTATCCAGTTCAAAACTTTTAAAATTCAGCACAAAATGCAAGCATGTCCCCGCTCTATTTTTATTTATTAAAAATACAAAATCTAAAAATATTTTTTTAACCGAGTCTTTTCATTACTACACTTATGATTGGAAAATGAATTGCACAACACAACAATTAAAATACTGATACACTTAACTCATTTTCTCCTTCTTCCGTATTTTCTTCGTCACTATCATCGCCCAATTCAATAATAAATTTATTTCCACCATTAATGTGGAAGTGCCCAATCTTCTTATAATATTCTTCCACTTTGATCACTTTGGCGATTCTTTTCTGACGTCTATTTTGGTAATCTTGCCTACCTCTTTTTTAATCATCTCACTTACCTTTTTGTCAAATTTAGGAAATGTATTTGAACGCCTTATACTTGGTTTTAATTGTCCCCAAATTAACTCAATAGGATTGAAAACACAAAAGTAGGGGGGAAGTCTCAATATAGTGTGTCCATGCTTTTCGGCAATACTCTCTAAAGCGTATAATTTTCTAAATTACTTCGTGTGTAGAACTTCAATAGGTTGTTTTTTTGTGTAAAAATTTTCGAAATACAAATCATTTTCCTTTAAAAAATTTTGTAGGTCAGCTTTATTTGAAGATGTATTTGGTATTTTAGTGAGCTGTCGGGAATGATATAAAGCTATTACGCTGTTTTTCTCCGAGTTTGGGATCAGCGAGTTTTCAAACCACTCTTCAAAAATTTCGGCTTCCATATTATTGTGGTAGTCAACGTTACAATCTTCCATTTTCTTCCCACATAATTTTAAAGCATTCGGAACCCATCCTCACTTCCTCCGCAATGTACAATAATTAGTCGCGAGCCTTTATTTGCAGGCATTTCTGTTATGCAGATGCTTGAACCATCTGTCCATCCTTTCTTTACTGTATCGTGGGTAGCATACCAAGTTTCATCTAAATAATAAATTATCTTATTTTCTTGCCTATATTTAGTAATTTCTTCTAGGTACATATTACGTCTGTTAACTATTCTTTGGCTTTCTTTAACTGCTTGACGTTTATTTATTTTTTTGAATTTAAAGCCCATTTTTTTATCCAATTTTGAAGAGTTTTCTCACAGCAGTTCATATTTCGACCGGTTGTTTCCCATTTCGTTCTTATTATTTCTATTGTAGGTATTTCATTGCTTTTGCAGAAGTCGTATATTGTGGTTTTCAATAGTTTTACAAGTGAAGGATTTAAAGGTCTTGAAAATTTGTAGTCACATCGTTTCTTGCGATGATAGGGTTCATTTTTAACTATTTTATATACAGTAGAAAGTAGAATTTCTGTTAAATCAGAGGTGGCTTGTGCCAATAGTGTTTCATCGAAGCCGAATTTTGTACGTAGATTTTTGTATACATTCAAACATACTTGCTGTGTTTCAGCATTTAAATGGATTCGAATCTTCTTTACGGGCACTTTTTTTAGTCATTACATTCACACTAGCCCTGGCAATTTCTACAATATCAGCGTTATCGTACGCGATATTTACATTATCCCACGGGCGCCACATCATTATTCACATTAATTAAATTACAATAATCAACACTTTACACTCTCCAAACGAAATACTAAACCCAGATTCAAAATAATTACAGCAAACAAAACACTCGTATCACTCAACACAAGTACACTCCAGTACTACACTGCTAATGAACTAAAACTAACGTTTTGCACTAAACTTGTGAATAGATATGGGAGGTCTGGGCGTAAAAACACATATACGTTCAAAGGGCCGCTTCTTAAACGTTTTACCCAATATCTTTATTTGAAGAATATCATATTTATATATATACACCGTTCTTAGGCGTCAACGCCCTTCGGTAGGGATCTATGGAGGAGTATCACCAAGCTGCAAGCCCTTATCCCTTGCCGTACCGCTTCTCCAGAGGCCGATCAGACGCCAGTATATTCCAGACCAAGCCGTAGACTATATTGAGTTTTATACTACGGCGTTGGCCTTTTATTAATTTCATGACCTAGCTGAGGCTCAAACCAGCGATCTCAAATCGCAAATCCACTAAACGACTGCGCTTCAGCTAACTGGACCGTCTAGATCGACAGAATATCATATTTCACCTGCTTAAAGCTATTCCACAAAATGTTTTACTTGGACAATACTAACATATTTCTCAAATTGGGCTCTGTATCGCCATTCTTTTCTATATTACGAATATGTGTTCCAAATATCTCGACAAAATATTCAAAATAAAAGCTGCAATCTTGGAACGCACTTTCCGCGCGCTGATGTTGCCGCTTAATTGCAGGGGTAATTACTTGTAGATATATATTTACCAATAATTTTTTTCTGGACCAAAGATGAGTCTCAATTGAACAAACCTTGTACATTACAATTCTAAGCCCATTACTTCCCTAAATAAAAAAATGTCAAGAACAATAGTTTTTACTACAAACATATTTTCGCTTTTGTTTCACCCAAGTCTCCCAAGTTTTTATGCTTATATATGAATTTTTATATACTATAAAAAGTTTGGTAACAATATATACAATCCGTATAATCCATCGGCGAGCGTTCTGAATTCGGGATCAGATTATCAAAAAATTTATTCATGCGATTTTTAGGGCGAAAATTCAGGTTAAGGTACCTGCAGGTATTACGTTACGGTCTATCGTGTATGCAAATATGTTTTTTTATAGCCTATCTATAAACATCTTTACATATATTTTCCATTTAGGTTATATGCCGAGCGGTTTTGTCGAAATTTTCATTTAGCTCTATCGTGTGGATTATGTTTTATGGTAAGACCTGTTTGTGAACGGTCGCCATTTTGTCTCCGAAGATTGTGAATGGTGTATTTTTACTATAAAATAAATCTCGACGTGCGACATTGATAGATTAGAATTCAATATTATTTACAAAGTAAATTTTATAAAACTAGTACGTAATTATGGTATTATTAGAAAATACCGCGAAGAAATTGGGAGGTCTAGGATATTGTGGATATATTATGTTCTTGTAGTTGACAATAGTACAATGCAGGAAGTCGAAGAGTAAATCTCAACAATCTAATACACAATAAAATATGCAAAACACAAAAACTAGTCCTTTATACCACCACTTATAATGTGGTGGTATAAATTAATAGTTTTTTAAAAATTTTGTACATAAAGTGTGTTCGTGTATTGTGTTTTGCATATTTTATTGTGTATTATAACCCGTATTTGCCCAACCAGAACATCAGTATTGGTGGCAAAGAAATAGAACTTGTAGATAGATATAAATACCTGGGACATGAAATTACGATTGGCAGGGATAACCAGACTCATGAACTGAAGGGAAGAATAGGTCTTGGGTGGGCAGCATTTGGAAAACTGAGAGAAACTTTTAAAAGTGAGTTGCCCACATGCCTAAAGAGAAAGGTATTTGATCAGTGCGTCCTCCCAGTCTTGACGTACGGATCAGGAACACTTACCTTAACTAAAGCCTCGGCTACCAAACTAAGAGTCACGCAGAGAAAAATGAAGCGGTCAATGTTAGGAATAACTCTTGACAAAATCAAAAACGAAGAAATCAGGAAAAAAACAAATAAGGTGAATGACTAGTTTTAATTAGGATGGTGATAAGGGGTTGCTTCCGATCACTTTTTCGCTGAAAAAAAAATAGGGACTGACATCCTTTTCATTATAAGTCACTTAATTTTTGAGCTAGAGATTTATTTTTTAGTTCTTGAGATAGATATTTTTAAATACTTTAAATTAGTTTGAACAAGTTATCCTCGAAAAATGCAGTTTTCCCGTCTCTTGACTTTGAAACTACAATATTTAGCATTTGACGAAGAAGATCATGCTAAAATATAATAAAGTATAGCTTGATTACTATTGGGCTTAAATAAAATTTAAAAAAAAATATTGTTTTGTTTATTTTTTCAAAACGTACATTTTCGTTAAGTAAAGTGTTTTGATAAAATGAAAACTTTTGGAGCTATTAGCAGAAAACTTATTAAAAATATTAATTTTTTCGATGTAAACCTAACACTTTCGATAGCGAATAAATCTAGAACTATTAATTTTATTAAAAAAATGTATAGAATGTTTGTTGCTTAGAATGAATGTCTTTACCAACTTTTGCGGTCAAAATATAATAAAAAATTTCCACCCCGAGATGGGGTGGCAACCACCCCCATAGTAAAAACGCCTTTCGGAATCATATAGATTTTGATCCTTGGACAATCCACTACACTTATTCTCAAATTTTCAAGCAAATCGATCCATTCTGTAAAAATTGCGAGGTTTTGTCCTATTCATTACTTGGACTAAATGTCAAAGTACATTTCGCCAGTCAAATTTTATGATTCCATGTGTCTTCTTCACCTAAACCTTGTTTCCTTACGTCCTCTGCCGCACACAGTCCTTCCGTTTACTTTTCGGTTTTGCTCTAACTCTCTTTCCAACAACTTATAACAGGTTTATTATATTAACAATTGTCCCAAATTGTTTTTATTTCTACGTCTGACGTGACCAACTCATGACAATCTTGCATCTTTTTGAGACAGTAGTCATCCCGGCTCTTTCAACCAAGTCGTTCCTGATCCTGTTGCTTCTAGTTTTACCCAATATCCACTGTAACATTTTTATTTCAGCTACTTCCGTCTTCTTTTCCTAAATTTTCTTTACATGCCACACTT
Organism: Diabrotica virgifera virgifera; assembly: GCF_917563875.1. NCBI lineage: Eukaryota > Metazoa > Arthropoda > Insecta > Coleoptera > Chrysomelidae > Diabrotica > Diabrotica virgifera. The sequence goes on from NC_065448.1 coordinate 74,784,855, forward strand.
TCCCGTCCTCCACAAATGCAGACAGGCCTTACCATACTCTTGTTTGTCTTTCCTTGTAGCCCTTCCTTGATTTTTCGATCACAGATTATCCGGCTAATTCGCTTTTTTATCGCTAAAACTTTTTATTATGATTCCCTAGAACGTGGCTTTAAAATAATAAATTTAAAGGGATAAGTGTCGATGGGAAAGACTGTACCACCTAAGACCTAAGTTATACTGATGAAATAGTTTTGACAGGAAATAACCTAGGCTAGACAAAGTAGACAATATACCTTAAACTCTAAAGTAGAATAGGCAAGGACAACCAAACAGCTGAGGTGTCAAAAAGAATAGTATATGGATGAAAAGCGTCAAAGCCGGTGAGGACATTGTTTAAGAAATTCGATAAAACGAAAAGAATTTTTGACGAAGTATAAAGAATTTTCGGCGAAAAGTTATAGAGTTTTGGCCAGGTATTTTGCCAATGGTTGTGTTGGGCAGCTGTGTGCGATGCCAATGGGACGTAGAGGAATATTGGGTTCTTGAATTTTGAGTAGGCCATATATTCGAGGTGTTTTAACAGTTTTCACGAGGAATTAAAGTTTGTTTTACGTCAACAGGAAGACAGGTTTTATTGATGATGGCTTTTATTGTTCCTTCTAGATAAGTTATTGGATTATTGGGGATTGGTTTGTAGCCTGGATGTTGGGATTATTAGATAATATTATAGATTAAGATTATTAGATAATAATGAGAGCGGCAGTAGTGCAGTGAGTAGTGAAGAGTGTAGTTTCTGAGGCTCAGGAAACAGAGGCTCCGGAAGCCCTGAGAAAATCATCAGAGATGATGTCGAAAGCTCGGCACAGTGATAATCGACTTGGTTTAACTCGGAAGCCTGGTTGTAATTCATTTTTTGAAGTTACTCTTCTTTAGGCACGAGGGTAAATTTTTATTTTACTGGGGGCATGCGCACACCGAGAGTATGGTATAAACGTTATACGGTATCTGATTGGGTGTTAAAATCATCTGTCAATAATTGTTCAATATGGAGATTTTGAATAAACAAATTAATATTGTGCGTATTAGTTTTTATTGTTGTGATGGCAGAGAAAAAAACAAGTTTATCATATTGTAGTGACTTTTTAAATAGTTTTTAAAAGCGACAGGTACGTAATAATTGTAAATGTTTCAGTATCCTAATAAAAAATTTCATAGGTACCTACCTATTTGGAAAATTTAAAAAGAACCTACCAAAAATGGTATGTAATGCTTTGATTTACATAATTTGATTACCATCAAAATTTCTATCACTATTCACCTAATATATTGTTTTCTTACTCTATGTTTTGTTGTATTTTAGTATTTCTTTCAATTCTAAATAATTTCAATTCAAAATCAAAATAATTTGGTTAAATTCAGAACCATCAAAAGTTTAATCCGTTTAGTTAGTTAATCTTAATTTCAATACTAACTGCGCTGATAAGCGGGTTCGAACCCCAATGGAAACTTTTATTTTTTTATACATTATATGATTGTAAGTTTATTTATTATATAATTGTTTTTTCAGAAAATACGTATTTAGTTAAAATTATTTCCTACATTGTTCAGAAATCATTTGTGGCATTTTTCAATGTGTTTGTTTGTGTGTGTTTTATTCTTTTATTATCTTAATTTTTGGCACTGTTTTAATAAATTTGTTTGAGAAGTAGTAATTATTAAAATTAGTTTAATATTTAAATAAAATATTTTGTTATAAATAAACTGTTTAAAGTATATTAATTTCGTTAAAATCATATAATAGAAGTATAACTTCTTACGTGCGTACAAAGTACACACACATTATTTTTTTAATAATATTAATATGTATGTATATAAACTTTCGGGCATAGAAATCGGCCCACTTAAAAATTTGGTTATTTTTGAAGTCTCATATTTCCCAAACCTGTCGATTTAAGTGATTTTTTGAACATGTTATAGCCTGATTCTTTAAAAATACCACTGTAATAATACTGTTGCTAAACAGGTAGATTTTCATTGTATACCGGGTGTACTAATCAAACTGTGTTTTTTTCTCAAAGTTCGCATCACCCTGTGGAATATTCTAGCATTTATAAAATACTGAAATTAAAACCCAACCGTAGCCTCAGGTTTTCTTAACATTATGTTTTTTGATTCATTCGTTTATGTTGCGTGATAAAAAAGTTAGGTACTTTAACAACTAGACATGTTCTTCATCAATACACGGTGTCTCTAAATAAGTGCGACAAACTTTAAGGAGTAATTCTGCATGAACAAAATGTTGACAGTTGGCTTTATAAACGTATGTCCGCAAATGTTTCGTTTCCGAGATACAGGATGTTGCATTTTTTCTTACAAACTGACGATTTATTTATTGCTTTAAAACCAGTTGAGATATGCAAATTAAATTTGGTAGGTTTTCAGAGATAGTTATTGTGGATTTTTTTTATATAAAATTAAGAATTTTATATTCACCATTAGAGTGCATACGGTTAATATGATCGGTCATATTACACGTATGCGCGCTAATAGTGAACATTAAATTCTTAATTGTATGTCAAAAAATGTGCAATAATTACGTCCTAAAACCCACCAAATTTCATTGGCATATATCAACCGGTTTTAAAGCAATAAAATAAATCGTCAGTTTATAAGAAAAAAATTTAACATCCCGTATCTAGGAAACGAAACATTTGCGGACATACGTTTACAAAGACAACTGTCAATATTTTTTCATGCAGAATTATCCGTTAAAGTTTGTCGCACTTATTTAGAAACACAATGTATTGATGAAGAACATGTGTAGTTGTTAAAGTACCTAACTTTTTTATTATCCACCATAAAAGCCCTTTTACCATTAGAACGTTATATATGGCATATGTCAATAGTATTTTAATGTTTGGTTCTATTATTTGGAATCCGCGTTATTCGGTATACATCTCTAAAGTAGAATCCATTGAAAATAAGTTTATTTCCTATTGTAAAAGGAAATTTTATCCTGATAGTGATAGACAACGCATTCGCTCTAATTTAAAAATAATTTCTCTTGAGCATAGTAGACAAATTGTGGATGTCTTATTTGTTCACAAGGTCCTAAATAATAATGTAGATTGTATTGACCTTATAAATTTCCTGAAAATTCGTACTCCAAGCCACACTACTAGAAATAATTATACTTTTGTTACGGACGAAGCATGCACAAATTACTTTTTAAATTCACCTGCTCATAGAATGACAAATACTTATAATAAATTGTCTAGCGTTGTGGATATTGATATCTTCTTTCATAAAGCGGATATGATTAAAAAACTATTGAAGAATCACTTTCTTGAAACTTAGTCTTTTGGTGTATTCAGTCTTGTTATCGCTTATTTTCTCATTTTTTTTTCTTCTCTTTTGTTCATACATATTATATCATTTTCTGTATTTATGTTCTTACTTCAATGAATATTTTTACTTTTAGTTTGTAGTTATATATCAGTTTGTAAAATTGTAAATGTATCTGAAATTCTGTAGTGGATACTTTTATGGGTTTGTCCTATCTGTATCCCAAATAAAATAAAAATAAAAATAAACTAATGAATCAAAAAACAGAATGCTAAGAAACCCTGAGGCTATAGTTGGGTTTTAATTTCAGTATTTTATAAATGCTAGAATAGTCCACAGGGTGATGTGAACTTTGAGAAAAAAACACAGTTTGATTGGTACACCCGGCATACAATGAACATTTACCTGTTTAGCAACAATATTATTCCAGTGGTATTGTTAAAGAATCAGGCTATAACATGTTTAAAAAATCACTTAAATCGGCCGACAGGTTTAGGAAATATGAGACATCAAAAATGACCAAATTTTTAAGTGGGCCGATTTCTATGCACGTAAGTTTATATTTAACACTTATATACCACTAAATACTGATCATACAGTATTTTTTGTACATTAGAAACCCAAGACACTCTTCTTACATTCTTGATAATATACTAGCTAGTTCATAAATTCTCAGATATACTTTTTAAGATTATTCTTTCTAGTAAATCATGTATTCAGCTACTCTTCTCTATGACATAATCAATCGTAACTAATTAAATTAGCGAACAAAAACAACCTGTGTATATTGGCCAAAGTTGATTGAAAAAGTCTATCAAGCGCTTGCTGCAAAATTAATGAGAAACCTGTCGTCAAAATCTCTATTAGATTTTACTGTAACAACTTCAGGGCTCGAACGTATTCGATGGTAACTAAAAATCGATACTTCATTGGATCTTTCTTATACTGATTTCTTGGAAACCGTCTCGGTGTTTTTTCTTTATTTTTAGTTTTTAAGTTTCCTTTGTATTCTATAGGGCTTAATAAAATTACCTTTAAATAAAATTATAATAACTAAGGTTATATTCCTCTATTAAAGCTCACAAACCTAATTATGCTGGTAGGCCAATCAAATTATTTTGGGGTAACTTCTATTGCTAAAGTTTCCAAAATCGCTTACACGTTTTTCATCTAGAACTAAATTTACTGTAAAATTTATTAAAACTAATAATGAACTTTTGCACATTATGATTCTGAAGCTCTTTTATTGTGACATTTTATTTTTGTAATTAATCTGTACGGGGCATTCACCAAAATAATTGCACGATTATAAATTTGTATAACAAATAATAAATTAATATTAAATTAATAAATAAATTAAAATTCAAATCACAACATGAATAAGGTATCATTGGATTATTATGATAGGGCCAAAATTATCTATTCTAACGAGCAGAATTTACATTTGCTTTTTAGACTGGAAAACCTTGTTTTAACATATATTTTACTAATGAATGAACATCCTTTGTCAAATATAAACAAGGAATTTTACCGACTAGTGAAAATGGAACAACACAAGAGCAATCATGGAAGATCTTTAAGAAACGATTATACATTTTCAAGATCATTTTCATTTCAAGACTGGCAAGATAGCCTGTTTGATAAGTTTTGCGGTTTGATAAGAAAAACAGTTTTGTGATTTTAAATATACGCACAACCAAATTTGGAATATATGGAATCACCATGTATTCCAAAGAAATATTTATTTCTTTTGAAAAAACTTGTTATTGTTGCGAGGAATAAAGGTTTTTATTGAAAATAAACAAATCGATAAGACAATCAGATAGTACAGTTTGGTATGGTATAGGTAATTTGCTTGAGTTGCAAATTTAACGAAAATAAATAAACTAACTTTTGCGTCCAAAAACGAAAATATGCCTCATGTGGGATTATAGAACTTACAGCGGGGAAATATTATTGGTCTTGTGGAGCAAGTAATGTTCTCAGAGGGACATAGCTGTAAGTAGAGCTAGGCGTAATACAGGGCGTTCTGTCCAAAACCTATGCTAGGTAACAGTAACTAGGAAAGCTCAAAAATAAAGCAAAGGAAAGTCGCCAAAAAGTAATAACGGCTCGCCAAGATCGTTTAATTGTCCAATCAGCTGAAAGACACCCAACCATTTCTCACCTGCAGCTCCAAAGGCAGCTTTTGGAAGCTACAGGTGTAACTGTTTCAGTTGAAACGATAAGAAGAAGATTTCGTGCCAAGAAGTATACAGCAGGAGACAGTTATGTGGTCCCGAGTTATACAGACAGCACAAGATTGATCGCCTAAATTGGTGTCTTCACCACCAAAAATGGAACATTGGGAACTGACAAAATGTGCAATTTTCAAAAAAAGTGAGGATTTGTGTAAAATCAGATGACCCACGAAATCGTGTATTTAGAGGTCGAAGAAGACCAGCAAGAACGAAAACTGTCAGATCTGTTCACAAATATACAAGGGGAAGTGTAATGTTCTGGAGAGGAATTGTGATCCGTACAAAAACTCCTTTAATCTTCATCCAATAAACTTTAACTGCTCACAGGTATGTTTATAACCTAAAGTTAGGCTATAGAGAGGTGTAACAGGAGCAAATTTAATTTTCATGCATGGTAACGGACCTCCACATACCATTAGAGTGACTAGAGACATCATTGAAGCAGAAGGTATCCCTTGTTCGGGGTGGCCAGCTTGCTCACCCGAGCTTAACTCTATAGTGTGTTTTTGGAATATGCTTAAAAGAAAAATTAGAGCTCACCGGGATAATCCACAAACCACCGCACGGCTAGTACAAGCTGCTCTTGAAGAATTGAGCAACCTACCACAACAAAATGTTGATAATTTGATTAGGAGCGTGCCCACGCAAACTGAAGCTTGCGTAGGGAATAGTGGTGATAACACTAACTACTAAAAAATCAGAAAAAATAAATAAATACAATTTAAACATTATTTGTTTTACATTTAAATTTTTTTATGCTATTGACTTTAAAACAACTAGTTTCAATTTGTTTGTTAAATAATTTATTGTTTTATTGAATTGTTATGTATTTGTTATTAAATTGCTTTAATGTAAATATTCTTTGATTTCCGGTGTTCTTTTTTTTTAAATTCGCACGAAATAATAAGAAATATCATGTGATTTCATATAAGCTTGGTTGTGTGTACTTTATTATTCAGTATGTATAGTGTACCTGAACATCAATAACCTTGTTCTAATGAGATTCCAATTTATGAATTCCATCCCTGAAGTGATAATCTGGAAGGACTACAAAATATGTATATTATAATACCCAAAAAACTAATTTGCAACCTGGCTGCTCAAGTGTCCCGTCAAAAACCTTTTTTCTCTGGACTATCATACACTTCCAACATTCGGTGATAAATTTCCTTTGTTCTTAAACCTTCCAAAAATAAAAATTCAATCACTGCGCGATACTTGATTCTTTCCATCGTAAAAAAATTACTTTGACACTTCGATACTAAATTGTTTGTAAACAAAGAATACATTGACACATGGAAATGTAACCAGATGGAAGAGTGTACCAAAATAACAAAAAAAATTAGGCTAGTAGCATCCATCTCTCTTACCCAAACGCAAAACTTATTGAACAACCGTTCTAATAACCAAATAGTTTACAGGAATTTCCGAACACTTCCGTGCAAAGTTAAGTTTGTTAGCAGTTTCATAACACTGTTCCACACTTCTGCCCTTTTGAGACACCTGGATCTGATTACTAATATAACAAAGTTGCTGAATATAGCTCAAAACCTAGTGTGATAACAATAGTAAATTTTACATCTTCTTCTCGTAGTGCCTATCCAATGGCAATTTGTGCTTTGCACGCTGCTGCTCTGAAAATATTTGTGATTATCGTCTTGAACCACGTACCTACGTAGATTTTCCAGCCATGAAATCATTCGCCGTCTTGGAGCTTGTTTTACTTATGGTAGGGGAGCCCAAGCGGGGATTTTTGCAGTTACTCGAGCGCTCGAGCGTTACATCAGATTATTACATGGGGAAAAACCTTGTACCCTGAAAATGTACCTCTACCATATATCGGCTCTTAATGCAGGGGAATTCGTTAAGGGGGGCCGAAAAAAAAATCTATCCTTAGATAAACTCGAAATTGTCAGATTAAGATAAGGTAAGTTAAGTACATGCAAAACAGTATATATTTAAAAAATCTGACGATTTGTGCGGGGCGGTGAGTCCCAAAGGTGCACAAGAAGAAAGCGAATATTTCGCGAAATGAACGTCAGATCGAAAAAGTAACAAATACGTGTTCAATATTTTTTAAAATCTATCGAATGATACCAAACACCACCCCACACGGAGGTGTTTGGTGTAGGGTCACCAAACCCCACACCCCACGATACCAAACCAACCCCACCTCCGTGTGGGGTTGCTTTTAAAAGCTTACTTAGGAGCCCGCATTTTTTATTGCAGATTTGGATTCCTTACGTAAAAATTGGTAACTTTTATTCGAGACATTTTTTCGAATTATGGATAGATGGTGCTATAATCTAAAAAAACGATTGTTGGAAATGGAAGATTAAATTAAAAATGGAAAGTCCCCACTAAAATGGAAAACTTTACTTAACTTTTTTTTGGTTTTAAGACCTACTCTTCACAACCCAATAGGTCCCCAAAGCGCTCGAGTGACTGCACATTTAGCATACTTTGCTCCCCTATAACTACTACATTAATTTGATTTCTACGGAGTGGTCCCAATTTTCATTGACGTTCATAGCAAGGTGGGTGTATGTTTTACCTCTTCCTATTTTTTGACCGTCCACACCTATGTATTCGTCCAAATTGCTTTCCTTCTTAAAGATCATCATACATTTTGTTTTCTTAATGTTTAATGAAAGTCTATATCAATGATTTACTTCTGTGATTCTATTCATTAATTCCTTAAGAGCTTCGGAACTGTCAGAGAATACCACTATGTCGTCTGCGTATCTTATGTTATTTATACATTCTCCGTTAATTCGATTTCCGGCTTCAACATCGTCTGCTGCTTCTTGAAAGATTTCCTTAGAGTATATGTTGAAGAGCAGTGGTGATAGTATACATCCTTGTCGAACCCCACGTTTGATTTTGATATCTTCCGATTTTTCTGCTGTTGTCGGGATAGACAATGTTTGATTTCAGCAAAGACTGCTGATAATTCTGAGATCACAGGTATTTATTCGAATATTGGTTAATACAGTAAAACCTGTCAATAACTGTCACTAAAAATGACAGAACTATTGGCCGATATAAAAAGGTGGCCGCTAATACCAGGTTTTGTAGTCCACAAATTTTGGTTTGGGGAACTTTGAAACTAGCCGGCTAGTTTAGGTGGCCGGTTTTGACAGGTGGCCATTAACACAGGTTTTACTGTATCTCCATCAGCTTGTCGTGCTTTTCTGTATTTGAACGCTTTATGGTAATCAATATAGCATGCATAAATTTTACATAACTAGAATGAAAATAACTGCTTAAGTTAACTTTGAAAGGAATGTATGCAGCCAGAAACCAATAAATTGAAAAATTTCAGCTTTATTTGAGAAAGGTGCATTTTTATGGTGTAATATTTTGAAAGTAAGTATACATAAAGAGCTCACGTTCCTGTGTATTAGGTTAAACTCTTTAAAGTCATATTAAAAAGTATGAGATGTTGAGGAAACTAAACAGCAACTTTTATAAATTCATGAGTTTAACTAACAACTAACTTAAAATTTAACTGTACTTAAACATCGACTTTATACGAAGTCTGTGTAACCCAATAACAAAGTTTGAGGAGATTCTTTTTACTTTTCCGAAGTCATCTCATTTTGGTTTATTTTCTACATGCGTTTAATATATTAAAACCTGGTCGAAATACAGTGCAACTTCAATACAACGAAACTGAAGGAAAGAAAATATTCGTTATACCAAGTAATTTGTTACAATGAGGTTTGTTATACAATAGAGGCTAGGTTAGGTGACTACTTCCACGAAATCAAAATCATAATATAAGAGACTAGATCAAATGTTAACAAAATGACAAAAGTGCTCTGCACAAGAGATTTGAAGTTGGAGCTAAGCGTTAGGTTGGCCAGATGGATGACCAAATTGTCAAAAAAACTCTACTTGTTTATATTATTTAAACACATCTATCTAATTCAAGTTCTACATTCATTACTAAGGAGCGGATTTTATGCTAAATGCATATTGCATGCATATTTCGCATATTTGAGAACTTTACTAAATTTTGCATATTTTTAAAGAAACATGCATATTTTGTGCCTATTTAAAAACATTTAAGTCCAAAAAAATTTTAAATTTTTTAATTCAACACAAAATATTTCCCCGCACAGGCTGTCGTATGTATATATGAAGGGCTTAATGTGAAACAATGACAAGCCACACATGATTTCAAAACAAGTTAGTGATATTCTTGGTTAACGTAATAGTATAACAAGTCACTAACAAATTATCTCAGTCCTTCGTTAATAGATGGCCCGATAAATCTATGGTCACACTATTGCATAGGTCTAGTTTGGCTCTAGTATCTACTCATTAAAATGGCGAACATGGGCGGAATCAATTCGGATAATTATTGAGTTCTGATGATTCTAGCAAGAAAAATAGTAAAGTTGACTTGACATTCGATGACAGTGACCGTAACCCTGACTATGTACAATCTAGAAGTGACTCAAGTAATGAAAATACAGCGATATGTAATTTTTTCCTAAATGTGGCTTGTCACATTATTACCATTCAAGATTAATGTAGTGGCTTATGATGTGGCTTGTTATATTATTATTGCATTTGGTTGTAGGATAATGAACAAGGTCCGTCAATAAAAAGGACAAAACCAAACACACCCGTCAAAAATTCCAACAAGTTGATGGAGACAAAGAAATAAACACTGTTTAACACGTATAGGGTTGAAACCACCACGAACTCAGTCAATAATAGAAAATTCTGAACCTACATATATCTAAAATTTGGGTATATATTATTAATGGAATAATGTAACATGCCACATTTTTTTTTAATAAATGCTGTTTTTTCTCGAGTTTCAAGTAATTTTATTAATATTGTTGTCAACTATGATCTCATAGGGCATGATGCATCGAAATATCTAAAGTAAAACAATAAAAGTTGTTACTGGATTTTTTAATATTATTTTTAACATTCAAAGTCAAATATCTCACTTTTATCTTTTTGAGGCTTGTCATTGTTTCACATTAAGCCCTTCATATATATTAATTCTAGAACTACCTGAAGAGAGACGGCTCATTCACTGCCTTTCATTTTTTCTTAGAAATTACCCGAGCTTTACACAAAGTACTTACTAGTGCTTATAGTACGCCGTTATAAAATGATTGTAGGTTGTCGTTGTAGTGATGAACGATGGTTTATCCGGAAATCCGAATTTTATTTACTTTTATTATATTTAGTAGGTACCTATAATTCTGGTAATTCTTTTAAATCCTCTATTGTTAAGAGAATGTACACCTTTAACCATAGTTTTACGATTTTCTAACGGAAATTAACAAGTTATTTTAAATACGCCCCAATTACTTCTATTGATGTTGAAAGGAGTTTTTCAAGTTATAAAAATATTTTATCTGATCAAAGAATATGTTTCCTCGTAAATAATTTGGAAAAACACATTGTAGTGAATTATAATCGAAGATAATTTATAGTGATATTGTTGTTTTATTTTAAATAGGTAACTATTGGTAGCAGTTTTTGTAAAAACTGTGAATAAATTGCATATATAAAAAAAATGATTTTATTTGAAAGATAATAAATAAGATTGCCACCCCCCCCTATAAAAGAACCCCCTAGAATAGAATAGAACAGAAAATTTGTGGTTTCTCGAAATGCGCATTTTTTGAATTTTTGTGCATATCTTGCGCATATTTCGTAATTTTTTACCGCATATATATGCGCATATTTCATCAAAATTAATCGCATATAAATCCGTTCCCTATTCATTACCATGTTAAACATAGTCTTATTAAGTAACAAAGGAAGAGAAAAAGAAATCCGAGTGGTTGACAACGTAATAAGCTGAGGGATGCAAGAAGCAAAGGAAATCCTTATTATTCAACGTCAAATAAGTTTTTTCCTTAAAAAATTTTAAAAGCTGCTCACGTAAACGGGAATGTGCAAAGATGCTCCCGGACAATATTAGACTAGCAATTTTTCAACACTTTTGTGCACTAGGCTTAAGTTACCAAAATCAGGTTATCGCACAGGACTGCAATGAAGTATAAAAAATTGAAAGATAGCACCAAGCAAATAACAGTTTACAATTTTGTATTTTCTAAAATATTGAGTGACATAAAGTTCAAGTAAGTTGTACTATAGTTTTGAATACTCTAGATATAAAAACGGGAAAAATAACAGTATTAGCTAAAAAGAAAAGAGAAGAAAAAGGGTTGTACACTATCGAAGTCACTGACGAAGCAGTCTCAATATTTAAACATTTTGAGAATATACTGAACTGTTATACCGTCCTATTCATTCTGAATTCTGGTTCAGTTATATTTGAAAATATAACTGAACTAGGGACACTTTAGAGAAAAATATTGGCCGAAAAATTTAACTTGTCATATTACCATCCTTGTAATAATACCTGTGAAAAGTGCTATCGTTATAATTCATTAATTATTGATACAACTTCTATTTTGAAAGTACCAGCAGTTCATAAAAAGAAATATAGCCAGCACTTTTCAAGAAACTTTGGAAACTATAAATCATAGAGTCTTCTACCAAACGTCATTTTAAAAAGAAAGGATGGAAGTAATTTTTCGCTGAAGCAATGCCTATACCTATATCCACGTGGAAAGAAATTATTGGGCTAAAAACAAAATTACTTTCTTTTGTGTTTTTTTATTGCTTTTCTTTTGAATGTATTTTTGTAAAAAAAAATACTTTTTACTTAAAAATATGATATTTCGATAGTAAATTTATCCTGGAACAATTTTCCTTTAGAAGTGTTTGTACCAAAAGTGAATGGAACTCACCCTAATTCACCCTGTGCCTAGGGACTAATTCATCCCTTTCTTAAAAACGCACCCATTTAAATGGTAGCACTCCGCGGTTTTTTCAAACATAGATGTCCGTTGACCATATGAGACAATAAAATCCCGTTAACGTTGTAGTTCCTTTTAGCTCTCTTATTTTGAACATAATCAATAGCCTAACAGTTGCTGCGCTTGTAAAAATGAAAACAATGCTCTGTAATAAATACCTTAGGCCTTAGATTATAACTGGGACTAAGAACTCTGAGATTTGCGTGCTTTCGATACTACTACAACACGCATCTTAAAGCTGGACACATTTCAGATGACAACATTTATTTGAAATGTGGTGTTACAAATAGATGGTTGAAATAGACTCAAGAGAAAACAAACACGGAAGTATTGATAGAAATGGACAAATAGTACGAAATAATACACAAAATGAAAATAAGAAAGTTGCAATATCTGAGACACCTAATAAGGGAACAGCGATACAAAAATGCTTATATTGATAATACGCGGAAAGATAAGAGGAGGAAGGAGTACATATAGGAAGAAAGAGAGTGTCATGGTTGAAGAATTTAAGGGACTGGTTTAAATAAAGTTCTATAGAACTCTTCAGGGCAGCGGTAGATAGAGTAAAGATAGTGATGATGATATCCAACTTGGGATTGGGAGATGGCACTTACAGAAGAAGTTGTTCGACTACCTATTGTGGCCCCGCAATATTTCAGCAGTTTATTTGGTATCCATCTCTAAATGTATCTTTTCGATTTTTCAGGTTTTTCTTTTTACAAGTATTTTGAGAACTTGTGTTTTAAGTTGTAACGTCATTTGTTAAACGTGAACATTTGTTGTCACTAGAGCGAAGAAGGAGAGACAGAGCCCGAAGATCTCTCAGAGATGAAGTGGACGAAGCAATGGAAAGAAGAAATCTACAGGAAGGGGACTTTCAAAACAGAAAGAACTGGAGTGAAGGAATACAGTAAAGACTGTGGAAATCATTAGTATACAGGGTGTCTCCGAAAAGAGTGCGTTCCTTTAATTTAAGGTATTGATATAATACACAATTTAGAACAAAAAGATCCTATAACATTTTTTTTCTAAAGTTAACAGTTTAAAAAAAATACATTGTTCTCCATATAAGTGAATTTTTATTGTCATATTACATAATTTGGCAACGTACTCGTTGCCAAAGCAAGAGCAAGAACTCGTTTGTGAATGTGGAAATTTAACGTAATTGAACTCATTGATTATTTACTATTTGAGGTGTGATTTTAAGGTTGTTGCCATCTGAAATGTACCTACCGGCAAAATAATTATTTCTTACTTTAATAATGTGGCATTTGCTGTTATCTGAATTAATTAAGGTTTTGGATTAAGGCTCGAAGTTTTACATAAATTATAACTTTTACTTAAGTAGCTATGGTTTAATTCTTAAAATGCAATTAATGCACCTAAGAAAAATTATTTGAAATGTTTTTCTGAAATGTATTGAAATATGGAATAATTTTAAATGAATTGATAAAATGTCAATTATTTACAATAGGAAACACTTCATCTTTTAACTAAACTGGTCCTACGTATTTATTAAGCTTTAAAGGTGTTGAATGCAAGGATTTTAGCTGAATTACATAGTTTACAGTTGAAATTAAATACAACAGACAAAGTTTAATAATTCTAATTTAGTTTTTTGCACTATGCTCTGACTATCACTAATTTGTTTAGTTGTGAATTAAAGTGAAATTAGATGTTTGTACTTGACAATAATTTTTATAATAAATGTTTAAAGTGAGCTCCACCTGCGCGAACACATGCATCGATACGACGAATCCAGTTGTTAGTGACGCGATAGTTAACTAAAATAATGTTCAGATAGTTTCTGCAGCATCAAAAATTCGTTACCGTATTTCAGCTTCTGTTTGGATTTGGATCATCATACACTAACGATTTCAGATGTCCCCAAAAATAAAACTCAATACACTGAATTCGGGACTTCGTGGTGGCCACAGAATGAGAAGATATAGTATGGTATAACTAGAGCCAAATCCAGACATCCAAAGTGAAAGTTATCCTTCAACACCAAATTGTTCTATATGGTTCACATACTGTTCAGTCAAAAGTTACACCATTTTGAGCGTCGGGTTTGGAGGGAGGTACGGGAGAAGTCGGCAAGTTAGTAGTTTTTTAGGTTTTTCGTCAATATTTCTAAAACTATGCGATTTAGCGTGAACAATGTTATATACAAAAACGTTCTACATGAAACAAAAAAGGTCCTATGCATAATCCTCCTAAAACTAACGGTTCCAAAGTTACGGAGGTAGTAAAGTATAATTGGTCCCAAAAAAGTCCTAACCCCGTCATCCAAAATAAAAGTTTTCCTTCAATACTAAATAGTTGTTCTATATGGTCCACGTATTGTTCAGAATAAAGTTACACCATTTTGAGGCGAGGGGGAGATGAGACGTCGGTATGTTTTACATCAAATTTGAAACGAAAATGTTACTGTTGGAAAGATATTCATGCCACATTGTCCAAAGAAAGTTCAGAGTGGGTTTCTTCGTACCAAAGATTTATATGGCCTAGGCCTGTAGAAGCTTCTTGAAGGTGGTGAGGTTGACGTTCCTTCAAGGGCTTATCAGTAACATACCACCGGCCATTTAAACAGCATATTATATTTAGGAAACACAAATCTGTTAACAAAATTAGTTTTCTCAGTGATCATATTATAATTTGCCCAAAAAATGTAAAAAATATGGAAAACCTTCACTTTACACCCTCCGTAACTCCGAAACCTTTGATATTAGAACAATTATGCATAGGACCTTTTTCGCTTCAAATTTAATGTAGAATATTTTTGTATAGAATATTTCTCACGCTAATCGGCTTACGTTTAGAAATATTGACGAAAACGTAAAAAACTAGAGGAACTGCTCCGAATATGGGCTATGTATTTAATATAGGCCCCCACAATATCTATGAAACAAGTATAGAGCTATCTGTTAGAAAATGCCCAAATATACTAGAAGGCCCCTCTTTTGTCATATATTTACAGATTCCTCGACCAGTATATATATTGTTGTTACACAGTGTAGACCGTTTGATTTTGACTCTTGAAAAAATGTTATTGGGTAAGATTATATTACGTGATATTTGTGTTTATTGACATTATTTCGGAATTGATATATTATGCTTGTGTGGCAGAAAAAAGGAGGAAAGAGGTTTTAATGTAGATTCTGAACAATAAATAGTTACAAAATCATAAGCTAACATTTTTCTTGGACGTACATATTTTGAAATATGGGCCCCTTGTGTGACGTAAATATGGGCTAGGGGCCCATATTCGGACCGCCTGCATAGATCTAGCAGAACTGATGGAAAAAGCATTTCTAAAATCCCAGACCGCAGAGATAACTAAGAATGGGTTTAAAGTAACAGGAATAGGGCCAATAAATATAACCATTTGTTCTGGTGCTGATTTCAGTGCTGAGAAACTTGAATCTGAGAAAACATGTAACTCGACTGAAACTTATTTGAAAGGATTGACAAGTGACCTTGCAAAAACGATTTCTTCAGAAAATATAACAGTTCGTTCAGAAGATCAATGACCAGGTCATTCTAAAGACCCAGATCGACCAGTCAGGAACACAACATTCGTTTTTTCACCTGTCCCATCAGTTACGAAGCGAGCGTCTTTGAAGAAGGAAAACTTCTCATTCTCAAGTTATAACTTCATCTCCGTACAAATCAAGCCTTGAATTATCAATTGAGAATATAAGAAATCAAAAGAAGGGAAGGGAAAGAGAAAAGTATTTTCAATTGAATCAAAAGAAAATGAAAAGGTTAAGGAAGAAAAGGGGAAGCGAATAGTTTCTGCGCTAAAGCCGAAAGAAAATATATAGAAACCCAAGAGAAAAAACAAAACCAAATTCATTTCGAATGAAGAAGAGAAAGAGGAATGTTTGCCCGCTGTTGAAGACCTTGACATTGACATAGCACAGATAGGACAGTATTCTCCTGAAAGCAATGGCGCCACATGTCTATTTTGTGAAAAACAGTTTTCTGATGATATTATAGGAGTAAGATGGGTTCAATTTTTAATGTCCAATCCCTGGACAGATGAACAGTGTGCCGGAGCTAAAAATACTCTTACGTTTGCGATTTTTGTAGATAATTTTATTTTATTTTTTTAGAGATATGTTTATTATTCCTTAAACATAAATTGTTGGCTAAGTTAATTCATATTTTTGTTGTCAAAAGAAAATTTTGCTAGTTTTTGAATGGGGCCCATATTTCAGACAGCCTGGCCTGGTTAGAAAAATATGCCCCACTTCATATTATTATCTACAAAATAAATAAACTTTTTAATAAAAAATACATAGTTAGCAGTTTTTTTGCTAATGTCTTGTAGCATGTATAAATGCCATTTAGATATTATTATAAAAACATAATAAGCAAGTTTCAATAAAAAAACAAATGGGGGGCCCATATTCGGACCAGTTCCTCTACTAATTTATCGACCTCTCCCCTCCCCCTCCCCCAAACCTGACTCTAAAAATGGTGTAAATTTTCACTGAACAATATGTGGACCATATAGAACAATTTGGTTTTGGAGGAAAACTTTTATTTTGGACGATGGGGTTAGGCCTTTTTTGGACCAATTATGCTATACTACCTCCATAACTTTGAAACTGTTCGTTTTAGAAGAATTATGCATAGGACCTTTTTTGTTTAGAATTCAATGTAGAACATTTTTATATTACACATTGTTCATGCTAAACCGCATAGTTTTAGAAATATTGACAAAAAACTGAAAAAAACTACTAATTTACCGAGTTCTCCCCCATCTCCCCCCCAAACCCGACGCTCACAATGGTGTAAATTTTTACTGAACAATACGTGGACCGTGCAAGTTCGGAAGAGCGACACCTGGTTTCATAGCTAGGCAACATTTTTAGCAGTTTTAATTATATTGGCCAATTATATTAGTCCTGGTTACTAGATAATTAAGGTCATAGCCCAAAAAAGAATAAGAAGAAAAAGTAAGATTGAGGTTATGTTATTAAAAGGTAAACATTGTACTACAAGCAAAATATGTATAACAGAAAAACATATAATTTTTACAATTTATAACACATTATTTGCGAAATCCCATTTTCTTCAATGACAGTAGGTATGAAATATACGTCAATTTGACAATTTCAATTATCAATATGAATTATTTATAATATGTATTGATGTGATCTTGATTATTGATATGAGATAATATTCTTATATGTCATTTAATTTAATCAATGCATTAATAATAATCTAATTAATTTACCAGATCACATATCAATATGTTTTCAATCTCAGGGCTTTTTATAAAATTAATTACTTACATACGTGGCTTCTAAGTATTTCTCAATGGTTCCTAATCGGGATAGGAAAGAAAAGAGTAAAATAATAACACATATGGGTTACAATTATAATCAAAATATTGTTTATTTTATTTAAATGGCAATCACTGCTTAATATTTGCTAGATCTTATTATTCTTAAACATAACATTTACAAATGGGAATCTTATTTCCTTTTGGTTTCCAATTGAAAGTTTTTATTAACATTTAACTATTAGGATTTATTAGCAACAATTCTATTTAAGTTTGATGAAGCTTTTCTGATATTATTTATTATGTTCTTCAATTTATAATGTGGTATTTAATACGAAAAACCCATACATTCATGTCCAAACAAATGAGACTGACCTTTTTCTGGCGAACTGAGAATGTCTTCACACAAGACCCGTTTCCTGCTATCCTTGGCTGCGATCAAAACCTCGTCCTGGCTTTCAGTAATGTTCTCCTTTGAAAACTAGCTCGTATAGCTCTCGTTCCTGCTTCTGTCGTGATGCTGTATTCTACCTTTTTCGAAACTGCAATCAGCTACCGGGACACTCTTGGCTCAAGGAGGTTCTTTTACTCTCAACCTGGCCTACCTCTCGTTCCACGATAGATACTCCACACTCACGGAACTACACCGGCTTTCTCACTCTCCGTACACTACCGTCTACTACTGGACTTCACTTCTCGACAGCTCAAAACATTCTGATCTCTATTTTCAGTCATTCACCTACTTTCTAAATATCCCTTCCAGATTCACAAATCAACCTTCCACCACCAACTCTCATTCGCAGTCTTCCTCAAAACCAATTTTTAATCTTTCTAAATATGCTTAATGGATTTCCAAAAAAAATAGTTAATTCCCATTCTAAAATTACTTTCTACTATTTACAAAATTTAATGACCTATTCTCTATTTCAACTGAGTCTTATTTAGCATCCGGCTAATGATCGAACCTTCCGCGAACAACGATAATGACCTATTATCGATTCCAACTAAGTCTTATTTAGCATAGGCTAATGATCGAACCTTCCGCGAACAACGATAATGGTACGCGCCATTCACTTTGTTTATTCTAAGCGCATTTTCCCGAGTTTCGTTTAATCACTTTTTAAAATTAAATATAACAATTTGTTGTATACAGGTTGTTCTAAATTTATATGCCCGTGGTTGAGAAAATTGAAAATATTTTATATTAAATTGAATTCTGTCTATAATCATCAAAATTTAATTTTCATATCAAATAGAAATATAACAGTATGTTAAGAAAGTTGCAATATTTGTCGGCTATACGCGCACGATCGTTTCTCCT
This sequence comes from Diabrotica virgifera virgifera, assembly GCF_917563875.1. Classification (NCBI taxonomy): domain Eukaryota; kingdom Metazoa; phylum Arthropoda; class Insecta; order Coleoptera; family Chrysomelidae; genus Diabrotica; species Diabrotica virgifera. The sequence goes on from NC_065448.1 coordinate 74,803,902, forward strand.
ATCCCCTCCAAGTACTTGCACACAGCGAATAGAACAATTTGGTGTTGGAGGAAAACTTTCACTTTGGATGTCTGGGCTATGCCTTTTTTAAATCAATTGTATCATACTAATAGTAGTATCCAGAAGATTCTTCACAGCTCTGGTAAAGTGTGATGGGGCTCCGTCGTGAAGAAACCACATTTCACGTCGTGTTGGCAAAGGCTCGTGTTCAAGAAGTACCGGCAAAACATTTTGCAAGAAATTTATAGGCCTCTCCATTTAGAGTTCTGGGTAATTCATGCACCCTTTGTCCTTTCTGTATCCTTTACAAAGTAACGGATATAATATTTTAATACCCAAAATACCTATCGATTCTCGTTGGTAAGAAATACCCGTTCTTTTGGTGCAGAATAAAACTAAACAATTAGGCGAAATATCCAATTTCAATAACACCAAACAAACCAAATTCTTGTTTTGTTTGATGTGACCGGACAGGGTGAAAACGGACGACCACGGACAGGGTGAAAAAATGTAAACACTAGGCCCGTGCCAAAATGGATATCGGTTTAGTTGATATTTACATTATTTATTACTTTACTACCTACCAGATACAACCGACCTACAAACCTACTATTTTTAATTGTGACCGTCTACCTTTAGATTTTTGTATTGCACATTGTTACCAGACTTCAATTTGCATATCAAAACGTATTTTCGTTTTTTGGTCAAACGGATCAATTTAGAAAAAAATGTTATAAGACTTTTTTGCTCTACATTGTGCCTTCTACCGATACCTTTAAGGAACGCACATTTTCGGGGATACCCTCTATACTCTATACATACGTTATTTTTTATCTCTCTGTATACAGGTTACAAATACTGTTACAAATACAGGGAACTTTAATAAACGAAACTGGAGACCAAAACAATGAAATAAAAAGACGTATCGAAATTGCCAGGTCCACCTTCATAAAGATGAGAAAATTCTTCTGCAACAGAGATATAAGCATCCCTCTACGATTAAGAATGCTAAGAGGCTACGTATTTAACACGCTATTATACGGTGTAGAGGCCTGGACTCTCAAACAGAACAACATAAAAAATATTGAAAGTTTCGAGATGTGGTGCTACCGTCGAATGCTGAAGATGAGTTGGGTTGAAAGAATCACAAATCTTGAAGTAATACGAAGGATAAGAAGAGACCCAGAAATTTTGTTAACGATAAAACGAAGAAAACTCGAGTATTTGGGTCACCTGATGAGAGGTCATAAATACGCATTACTTCAAAATATAATGCAAGAAGAAATTAGAAGGAAAACGGAATCCATTCCGTAGACGAATGTCATGGTTGCGGAATTTGAGAGAGTGGTTTGGCTGCACCACTAATGAACTTTTTAGGTCAGCTGTAAACAAGGTCAGGGTAGCCTTGATGATTTCCAATCTCCGATAGGAGTGGCATAAGAAGAAGAATAAGATACAAGTTTTTTAGACTGTCCATCCATGGATCTTTTTTACGGATTTTCCAAAACAGATATTTAACTGTATGGTTAGTTTCCAGATATTATATTCAGAGCTGGATAAAATCAGTTATGATTTTACCCACTTATCCACTCGACTCATTTTTAGTTCTTTTATATCATGAGATATTGCAAAACTAAAATTGTATATTCTACAAACCATAAAAAGCAAAGTATTAGTCGCATTGTATTTTCTATTTGACTCTTTTTTAGAATACTTGCTCGGTTTTTTTCAATTTTACATCGGCATACACACGTCAATTTCTGCTTTTAATAAAATTCTTTTCATAATGTTACACAGGTAAAAGCATCACGCAGCAAAATAATTTTAAAAATTCTTTAACAACAGAATTTTGGAATCGAGCCAGAAATTGTTAGGGCTCAGGAATCCCTTTGGAATTTTTGAGTAGATACCTGTTTTCATTCAAGTGGATGCGATATTTTAAACGAAAAATAATAATAGCGGAAAATCTCGGGCTTTAAGATTAGATTATCAAGTAACTAATTCATACTTTTATGAGGAATTTTTAATTGGACGCCGGAAAGTCAAGAGTCAAAGAAAAAACTGAAAATACCACAGCAAATAATTTAAAACAAAGGAACGACGAATGGTTCATTTATAATGAACATTTTTTGATTGATTGAGTTGAAAACACAGAATATTGAGGAAATATAAAAGTGAAATTAACTTCAATATAAAAATAAAAACATCTATATAAAGAAACCAGATTTATAGGATTTATAGGACCAATGGCGTTAGAGCTCGTTATAAGCCAAAGGGTAGATCTACAAGGTGAAACGGATGAAATAAGGAGTCCTCAAGAGATGCGTGCTATTCACTTTTCTTTTTATATTATATACCTATGGATTATATATACGTGGTCTGTAATAGATAAGGAAGTTAATTTAAAGACCGGTACTGATGAAATATTGGAAACATGGCGAAACTACTGTGGCGAGCTATATAAAAATAACGAGGTATCAGCAGAAAATCAGTGGCCTTCTGACTACCCTAGAGAACCTACTGTCTTACTCGCTGAAGTCAAAGATGCAATTAAATCACTAAAGAGAAATAAATCCCCAGGCATTGATTCAATACCGTGTGAAATACTACAGTTACTAGGGTGACAAAGGATTACATATCATCCATTCTATCTGTGTCGCTGTTTGGAATTCAGGAAAATTACCATCTGATTGGTGTACCTCAATTTATATCCCACTACACAAAAAAGGAACTACTACCAGATGTGAAAACTACCGCACACTGTCACTAATAACAAATGCTAGTAAAATCTTGTTGCATATCATCAAAAACAGATTAAAAACCTATCTACATTACCAAATACCTCAGGAACAAGCGGGGTTTGTAAAGGGTAAAGGTACAAGGGAACAAATCCTGAACCTGAGACAACTCATTGAAAAGTCTAGAGAATTTCAATTACCTATGATTATATGCTTCGTTGACTACCAAAAAGCATTTGATTGTGTAAGCTGGATAAATCTGTGGTCAATTTTAATAGAAATCGGCGCACCAATGCACTTGGTGACACTTATTAAAAATCTGTACCAGTCTAATATAGCGACAGTACGACTAGATCAGAAGTTCTCAAACCAATTCAAGACCGAGAGAGGTGTTAGACAAGGATGCGTGTTGTCACCTGACTTATTTAACATTATGGTGAACATGTCATGAGGATGGTTTTAGAAGGATGGGCCGGTGGAGGAAAATCTTCAATTTAAGATTTGCTGATGACACTACACTTATAGCAGCAAATGAGCAAGAAATGTTTGATCTTCTGCGAAGAGTTGAGTACGAAAGCAATAAAGTTGGTCTGGAAATCAATAAAGCTAAGACAAAAATAATGGTGGTCGACAGATTTGACACTATTCAACTGACTTACATATTAGAAAAATACCAGATAGTAGACACCTTTGTCTATCTCGGGTCTAGTATAAGTAACGATGGTAACTGTGAAGCAGAAGTTCGGAGACGTATTGGTATGGCAAAATCTTATGACAGATCTATCTCTCAAAATATCAAGATGAGACTGGTGAATGCCCTTGTATTCTCAATATTTCTATACGGAGCAGAGACTTGGACTCTTCGCGCATGCGAACGCCAAAAATTGATGCCTTTGAGATGTGGTGCTGGAGAAGAATGCTGCGCATACCTTGGACAGCTCATAGGACAAACGTTTCCATTCTAAACCAACTCAATATTAAAAAAGGCTGTCCACAATATGTCTGCAACGAATTCTGCAATTCTTTGGTCACGTGGTTTGCAGAGGTGACGACAGTTTGGAGAGATTAATTGTTTCTGGAAACGTTCCGGGGAGAAGATCAAGAGGACGATCACCAACTAGATGGTCTGACCAAATAAAGCATTCAGCTGGAAACTCATTCTGCGAAGCTCTTAGAGCAGCTGAAGATAGAGACCAATGGAGAAACATTGTTAGGAATATTGGAAGAAATCACGATCCTCAGTAATGGGGAAACGACAGGAGAGAGAGATGGATTATATCGAAGCAACCTACCTGCTCGATATTAATTGTCTTTTTCTTTTAAGGGCACTAGATGGCACCTGATATTTATTATAAAACATCAAAGAACGTCAGTCAAGAGGATATAATTGCAACTTTCTACTTTACACGAAGTATGAAAATAATGTGTAAATAATATATACGAAAAGGTATATACACACTTCCGTCTATCTCGCCCTTCGAGATGCTTTTCAGCATTTATGCCTCATCAGTCGAACTTTGCAAGACAAACGAAAGCAGAGAATATTCCTTCCGTATAACTGTGGTTAATACAAAACCGTGCAGTCATACACAGACTAGCGAACTCTGGATTATATAGAAGCAACCTACCTGCTTGACATTAATAGGTCGCTTTCCTTTATGGGTACTAGATGATGCCTGATATTTATTTATATCTATGCAATAGTAAAGATACAAAGCACAACATGGCATATTACCATAGCTTCACGATACAGTCCCCCTCGACATATGATCTCAACTGAAAAATATAATGAACTTTTTTATTCTCTAGGCTCCCATTACATAATTGATGGAGATTGGAATGAAAAACACCTGGGGGGGGGGGAAACTACCTGGGGTTCAAGACTTATTACAACGAAAGGAAAATATCTCCTGGAGACAGTCCAACAAAAAAATCTCAACCATTTATCAACTGGCGAGCCAACTTATTGGCCCACTGGGAGAAATAAAATTCCAGACCTATTAGATTTTGCTATAAGAGTATACCAATCCATCAATGTGATATTAAATCAAACTTTGACCTTAGCTCCGATCATAGTCCCATAATCATCAATGTGAGTAGTGAAATTCTGCAAAAAGTTTCCCCTCCTAGACTATATTCTAAACGAACTGACTGGCTAGAATTTCAAGAAATCGTAAACACCAACCTAAATCTCAACGTAAGGCTAAAAACAAAAGAAGAAATTGAGACAGCAGTTCACGATTTCACAAATCTGATACAGAACGCGGCCTGGAAAGCAACACCTGTACATACGTGTGACCAACTCCAATTCAGTCGATTTCGGGACAAGGCTGAAAAAATAAGAAAAATAAGAACTTCAATATCATCATTTTATTGATTATTTAACATTTTTATGTTATCAAAGTTCACAGTTTGGGTTTTCGTAAAACTATAATACCACGATATAAAATGCATGCGTATTGGATGGGGTATTAGTATTATACTGTACAAATTGTCAACTTTTTTTCGGGTCACCAATTTAACTTGATGTGAATTCATAGAAGAATAACGTATTCAAAATTTCAAAATAGAATTTTACCAAAAAACGTCTAACATTCGGTTGGCCCGGAAGCCTTGTCCGGGACGCCGGGACACAACTTTGTAATTCGGGCCATATTCCGGATTTTTCGGACTAGTTGGTCACACTAAATCATAACAGAAAGACAGAGGGTGTTCCCAGATATATTAAGGAGTTGGTAACTGAGAAGCGTAGGCCACGCAAAATCTGGCAGCATGCAAGAAACCCAGCGGACAAAACCAATCTCAATAGACTGACTCGCAGACTACATTCAGCACTTCAAGAATCCAGAAATACATCTTTTGAATATTTTATCAAAAACCTGACTGCCAGTGATCACTCATTGTGGAGAGCGACCAAAAAAATAAAAAGACCCGTCGTAACAGGGGGTCTAGTACAGCTGCCCAATTTGATGTTATTTTCAAATTACAAAAAAGAGCAATAAGATATCTGTTTGGCCTCAGAAGAACAACCCATTGCAGAAGTTACTTTAAAGATCACGAAATTTGAACTCTTCCATCTTTGTATATTTTAGAAACTGTTTGCTTAATTCGTAAACACATGCATGTCTTTCCAGCAAGGCCTCATCATGACTACTCCACCAAAAATTCAACTTTTGATGTCTATTTACCGATCCCGTCTTCTGAGTTAGTAAAGGAATCTATACTATATTCCGCAAAAAAACTATACAACCATCTCCCTTTACAACTCAAATCTGCAACATCCTTTCTCAAGTTCCCTAAAATGACAAAAGCTCATTTATCTATTATTCAGTAGAAGAGTTTCTTAATGGCTAACTAAGAAATCACAGTAATGTACAAGTAACTAAAGTGTATTTATATATATTTGGGTGTCACATACAGCAGCTTAAACTTATTAGTTCCTTTGTTTGTGTTTTATTATATTATGTTGTATGTTCAATTTTGCAATTTATAGTAATTTTGCAATATATTGGTTTTTGTTTTTTTACTTCACTTTTTTAACTTGTTTATATTTTTTTTATTGACGATTTATCTAATTTTATAAAATTGTATTTGTTATTGTTATGTATATCTTTTTCGTGAATCTATGTTAAGCTTTGTCCATAAAATTGTATAATTTTCAGTGACAATAAAGCATATTTCTATTCTATTCTATTCTAACAGCTTCTCCATTAAGACAGAACGATAGTGCATGGGCTCGATCAAATGAGGAAAAAGCAAGAGTTTTTGTGGAACACCTTGAATAAGTGTTAGCACCAGTAGATTTATTTGAAGATGAAGAAATAAACAGCTATCTAGATGCTCCCTGTCAACTATCACCACCTGCTAGATCAATTACTCCATCAGAAATTATGGAAGAGATAAAGAAAATCAACTCCCATAAAGCTCCAGGTTATGATCTAATAGTGGGAGAAATTCTCAAACATTTACCAAGAAGAGCCATCGTGTTTCTCACTACTTTATACAACCGAATTCTTCATCTTTCCTACTATCCAACGCAATAGAAATTTGCTGAAATTATTATGATCGCCAAACCTGGAAAGCCTCCAACAGAAGCTGCCTCTTACAGACCTATAAGCCTGCTGCCTATACTTTCTAAAATATTCGAGCGACTACTGCAAAGTAGAATAAATACTATAACCTCGATTAATAATTTAATACCAAATCATCAATTTGACTTTGGGGAAAAATATACCACAACTCAGCAATGCCATAGGATAGTAAATTGAATCAGAGACGGCTTGAAAAACAAGAACATTTGCACTGCAGCATTTCTAGATATTCAGCAAGCCTTTGATAAGCTTTGGCACCAAGGGCTGTTATACAAACTAAAAACCAACATGCCGAGTCAGATTTACTTACTTCTAAAATCATACCTTTATCATTTTGTACTGTGCACCGAGTATAGCATGAAACCAAATAAAAATAGACGGTTTCGTTTTGATTCAATTCGAGTCTCTTACCATCTTCTAACACGTATTTCTAGGTTTACCCGTTTTCAAAGAGGCTTTGTAAGAAAACTGAACTGAATAAAAACGCACCGACTGGTTGGTGAAAAAAAATCTTTTTTGTCGATATTGCTGCAGTATTTTTATAATTTTTGAAATATTTATTTCTGATAGATATTCAACCACCAACATGTTATTTCCTTATTACCCCGTTTTTATCGAATGACTGCACAACGCACGTTGTATATTATCATTCTAAAGACAAGCTTATCTGGGTATTAAGATTAAGTAAATAAAACTATAGTCATTTTAGATGACATTTAAGATTGGTCAATTTATTTCAGAGAAGCTGCTATAACTATAGGATCAACATGCGATGTGTTTCTAACTACCATACGCACGCAGTAAAGGTCTACGGCGGAAAGCAAACCACTTCTGTTAATAGATCTGCCATATCCATGCCATCGGGCGATGCTAGAAATCTATTCCACTAAAGCATCAGCAATTTACCCATCTAAACTGCTATCATTTTGTACTCCACACTGAGAATAGCGTGAAACCAAATAAAAATAGACGGTTTTGTTTTGACTCAATTCAAGTCTCTTAACATCCTCTGACATTTGCTTCTAGGTTCATCCGTTATCTAAGAGCCTTTGTAATAAAACTGAACTGAATCAAAACTCACAGACTGTTTTTTTTACCTTTTTTTGCCAATATTGCGACAGAATTTTTTATGATTTTTGATATTTTCGTTTCGATATTTTCGTCTTTTTGTGCTGATATTGTGACCGTATTTTTTAAGATTTTTGATATATTCGTTTATTTCTGATAGATATTCAACCATCAACATGTGTGTCACTTCATTATTACCTCGTTTTAGACGAATAACTGCACAAAGCACGTTGTATATCATCATTATAAAAAGTTGGGCTTATCTGAGTATTAAGATTAAGTAAATAAAACTATAGTCATTCTAGATGACATTTAAGATTGGTCAATTTATTTCATAAAAACAGCTATAACTATAGGATCAACATGCGATGTGTTTCTAACTACCATACGAATGCAGTAAAGCTTTACCGTGGAAAGCAAACAACTTCTGTTAATAGAACTGCCATACTCATGCTATAGAGTATAGAGTATAGAGCGATGCCGATGCTAGGAGTCTTTTGCACTATTATCCATACTAATATATTCCGCTAAAGCATCAGAAGTTTACCTATATAAACTGCTATCATTTTGTACTGTGCACCGATTATAGCATGAAACCAAATAAAAATTGACGGTTTAGTTTTGATTTAATTCGAGTCTCTTACCGTCCTCTAATACGTGTTTCTAGGTTTACCCGTTCTCAAAGAGGCTTTGTAAGAAAACTGAACTGAATAAAAATGCACCGACTGGTTGGTGAAAAAAAATCTTTTTTGTCGATATTATGATAGTATTTTTTATGATTTTTAAAATATTCGTTTATTTCTGATAGATATTCAACCACCAACATGTCATTTCCTTATTACCCCGTTTTAGTCGAATAACTGCACAACGCACGTTGTATATTATCATTCTAAAGCAGCGGTTTTCAAAGTTTTTGAGTCATGTACCACAAAATTCTTTTAAAATTATCCTTGGTACCACCTAACTGAAATACCTATCGATCTAGGTAACTAACTAACTATGAATATGCTGGATTTTGGCTGTGTTTTTGTATTTTGTGTACCACCCCAAATAATGAGATGTACCACCAGCGGTACATGTACCACAGATTGAGAACCCCTGTTCTAAAGACTTGAGCTTATCTGGGTATTAAGATTAAGTAAATAAAACTATAGTCATTTTAGATGACATTTAAGATTGGTCAATTTATTTCAGAAAAGCAGCTATAACTATAGGATCAACATGCGATGTGTTTCTAACTGCCATACGAACGCAGTAAAGGTTTACGGTGGAAAGCAAACAACTTCTGTTAATAGAACTGTGTCGAGTGGTGTTTTAATGGAGTTCACGAGCTTATTACTAAACAATGGTCGAACCCTTGTAAAGGACACTAATTATACGAGTTTCTGTAGTATACACCTTGATAGAAGTTGCTGCAGGTTGGAAGTAGTTGTATTAAGGAACATATACACACACCCAAACTTATATGGAATCACCTGATATTTCTTACTATTTCGTGCGAATTTAAAAAATCGAATACATGAAGTCTAACAATATTTATTTTAAAGCAATTTAATAACAAATACATAACAATTAAATAAAACAATAAAGTATTTAACAAACAAATTGAAAGTAGTTGTTTTAAAGTTAATAGCATACAAAATTTCGATGTAAAACGAATAATGTTTAAATTGTTTTTATTTTTTTTTGTATTTTGTGGTAGTCAGTATTATCACCTCTAGTCCTTATGCAAGCTTCAGTTTGCGTGGGCACACTCCTAATCAAATTATCAACATTTTGTTGTGGTAGGTTGTTCCATCTTTTAAGAGCAGCTTGTACTAGCCGTGCAGTGTTTTGCGGATTATCCCGGCGAGCTCTAATTTTTCTTTTAAGCATATCCCACAAATACTCTATAGGATTAAGCTCGGGTGAGCAAGCAGGCCACTCCAAACAAGGGATACCTTCTGCTTCAATGATGTCTGTAGTCACTTTAATAGTATGTAGAGGTCCATTATCATGCAATAAAATTAAATTTTCTTCTGTTGCACCTCTCCAGAGCTTGATAACCACAGGTTATCAACATGCCTGTGAGCAGTTTAAGTTGATTGGATGAAAATTAAAGGAGTTTTATTACGGATCACAATTCCTCTCCAGAACATTACACTTGCCCTTGTATATTTGTGAACAGATCTGACAGTTTTCGTTCTTGCTTATGTTCCTCGACCTCTAAGTACACGAGTTCGTGGGTCATCTGATTTTACACAAATCCTGACTTTTTTTGAAAATAGCACATTTTTTCAATTCGCAATGTTCCAGTTTTGGTGGTGAGGACACCAATTTAGGCGATCAATCTTGGGCCGCCTGGATAACTCGGGAACCCATAACTGTCTACTGCTGTATACTTCTTAGTACGAACTCTTCTTCTTATCGTTTCAACTGAAACAGTTACACCTGTAGCTTCCAAAAGCAGCCTTTGGAGCTGCAGGTGAGAAATGGTTGGGTGTCTTCCAGCTGACTGGACAATTAAACGATCGTGGAGAGCCGTTATTACTTTTGGCGACTTTCCTTTGCTTTATTTTTGAGCTTTCCTAGTTCATGTTACCTAGCATAGGTTTTGGACAGAACGCCTTGTATTACGCCTAGCTCTACAGCTATGTCCTTCTGATAACATTACTTTCTCCACGAGACTAATAATATTTCCTCGTGGTAATTTCTATAACCCCACATGAGGCATATTTTCGTTTTTGGACGCAATAGTTAGTTTATTTATTTTTGTTCAATTTGCAACTCAAGCAAATAACCTATACCGTACCGAATGAATGAAAACTCATCGTTTATACCCCGTTTAGGCTTAAGCCTCTTCAGGGTGAAGGATCCTCCTTTTCAGGAGTGTGGGAGATTGCGTCGATGGTATGTGGAGAAGCAGAATTGCTAGTGGATTGGGTTAAGAAGGTGGTTTTAGCGCAGAAGCTGTAGAAGCGAAAGATAGAAATTGCCATGCTCAGCAAGCGACCAGTCAGTGAGGGGGTTCCAAATCTTTCACCTTAGAGGAACGGCTCTTAGATCAGCGTGTGGGGATGCAGTTGTTTATCTGCGATACATTAAGGGAGTTTGTTCAAGTATTTCGTAGTACTCATCGGGAAGTTCGTTTCTGGCCAATTGTAGAAGATTGGCCGGAGGGAATGGAACTTTGTTTTTGGGAGTCCCGGTGAGTATATGCCCTCGCCGATTGCAAGGGGTAATTAGGACATTTTTAGCCCTTTGGTTGTTACCATTAATCGTTCGTATGACATATTTGTTGCTGAGAGAACGGATTCTCTCATTTATGGGGGGTAGTTTAGCGAGTGGATGTACCAATACCGACGGATATCTCCAGTGTTTCCTGAGGCACTTTCTGAGAATTCTACGCTCGCATCCGAGGATTTTATTAGTATATTGTTGATTTAGCGAAGCATAAAGGAGCGCTCTGCAGTCGATAATGGGCCTTATGAAGGTTTTATAGGTGTGCAGGAGAGTCTTGCTAGATGTGCCTCCAAACGTTCCAGATAACGCACCAAGGAGTTTAGCTCTGTTTCTTACCCTGTTTAGGGTGTGTTGGATGTCGATGTTCCAATTGAGTGTCCTGCTGAAGTGGACTCCCAAGTAGACCACCGACGGACGATATTCAAGAGCTTCTCCTTGAAGGGTTATTCTGGTTGTTTCGTACCTAGCACTACGAGGGTGTCTGAAGGCAATCATTTGTGTTTTGGCTGGGTTGAGGGTGACTCTCCATTTATTGCACCACCTCACTACCTTGTCTAATAGAGTTTGGGCCCTATCGAAGGCAGAGGGCCTTCCTAGCGTGCCTCGCGCAGTGCCTGCAGTGAGCAGTGCTGTATCGTATTTTCAATAAAAACCTTTATTCCTCGCAACAATAACAAGTTTTTTCAAAAGAAATAAATATTACTTTGAAATACATGGTGATTCCATATAAGTTTGGGTGTGTGTACATACTACTCTACTGGCTATTAAACTAAAGGTAAAAATAAAGTTGGAAACATTTTTCAAAACGATGAAAATTTGTGGTAAAAAGGTTTCTGCTTATATTTTTGTAATTTTTAGCGATTTTAGAAATGATTTAAGGTACTTATTTTTACTTAAATATTCTTTTTTTAAACGCTTTTCTTTACTTCAATAGTTTGCATCAAATCTTTAGACGTTAATTTGACTGACTTTTCATCAATGCAAATGAATGAAAATTTGCAGACCTATGCATTCACAGGAACAATACACGAATAGTCAATAATTTTTTTGTTTATTAATTGTTTAAATAAAAAAAAACGATTTTACTGGAAAAATGCTTAAATTCTCTTGTTTTTTTACAATGTAGAAACTTGAAACTTTTACGGATTGTAGCTAATGTTATGAAATATACATAATTTCACTTTTTACGTTAAGGCTGTGGGTACATAATTCGCAAATAATTTACGTGTATCCCTACTTTTTTTGTCTTTACACGGCAAATTACGTGTAGTAAAATTCACACTGGTATGGATATGTAAACATTACTAGAATGTCATTCCACTTGAAAATGTCATCATTAATTTAAAGAGATGGGTTTTGAACGTTCTTGGATAACTGTTATTTTTATAATTGCAAATTATTAATTCAGTTAATAAATGTGATAATTTTTTCACTAACTATGTATTCAGTGATTGTAATAATTTATTTGTACAACAAAGACTAATACTCAATCGAGAAAAGAGGAAAAGTGTTAAAGTGATTTTTTAATAATATATTGTTATGGAACGCTTACAATTTTGAACATCTTTAACAACAAAATACTTGGATCACAGAATATATTTATTATCCTGATGTATTCTCTGCTTGGATCTTCCACAAATAATACACAATAAATAACTTTTTATTAAGTTCACGTCTTAAATCAATTATTTATCAAATACACTATATATCAATAATATTTAATCAATAACTCAACATATTCCCGATGCAATGTCAAATATTTAAAATTGTCACTGATTGTCAGTGTCTGACTGACAATATATGCTGACAATATTATATTCGGCTGAGTGCGTTGTAAGACAAAGATAGATTTGGAAAATATTACCACGGCATTGTGTTCATTTTTTTCGAATCCTGAAAAAACCAATAAATATTTTTCAAAAATTTAAACGCAGAATGAAAGACTAAATTATTACCGAGGGCCGAAAGTCCCTTAGAATAAATAAAAAGTTTATTTTGAATGATATATTTGAAATTAAAAATCACACTAAATTTTCTCTTAGTTTTTCACCCCTGTAACTTATTAAAATAAACATTATAGAAGTTCTCAGGGACTTTCGGCCCTCGCTAATAACGTAATCTTTCATTCTGCGTTTAAATTTTTCAAAAATACTTATTAGTTTTCTCAGGATTTGAAAAAAATGAATCCCCATTTGATTAGCATTGCAGCCGAAAATACGTACCGATCCTCTTAATTGTTGTTAATTCTAATTGTTAACAACAAAGTTTCAAATTTTGAACGCTCATATATTTGTTTTCCTATATATACATCGGCGTTTTTTCGTGTCAAATTTCAATACGATACGAAACAAAACTTCAACCAAAACTCGAGAGTCTTATCGTGGTCTTGGAAAAACCACCGGTAGAGTAGAGACGTTTTGTTCTACAATTAACATTAGAATTCGTTGTGTCGTATTAATTAATTAAACGCTTTTCTTTAGTTCAATCGTTTGGGTCAAATCTTTGGATGTTAATTTGACTGCCTTTTCTTCAATGCAAATTACTAAAAATTTGCAGACATATGCATTCGCGGGAACAATACACGAATAGTCATTAAAAAAATTTTTGTTTATTAATTTTTTAAATAAAAAAACGATTTTAACAGAAAATGCTTAAATTTTCTTGTTTTTTACAATGAAGAAACTTGAAACTTTTACAGATTGTAGCTAATTATATGAACTCTACATAATTTCACTGTTTACGTTATGCTTCCTAAATAAAATTTCAAATTTTTTGCCGATTCCGACTACTTTTCATGTTTGTACATCATATGTTTTGTACATATGAAGACTACAGGGGAAAAGCGCTGTAAGTTAATTTTTATCGATTTTTTGATGAATACATTTTTCGATACTTGGATACACGTAGTACAATCCACAAATATCAAACAAAATAAAAGTTCAATAAGTCAAACGTTACAAACGAATAAAATAATGCTGTACAATGGACGAGCGCTGCAAGTCAAGGTTAAACTAGGCAACAATGCTATTAGTCAGATTTAGGTGCTCAATGCGCCTGTCCGTAGGGACAATTTACAACGGAAAATCAGTCAGTGTTTAGCATTCATACAAGTTGTTTATTTTAGTATCATTATTACCATAATCACAGTTTGTTTTTTAACTTTTAGTAAGTTTGAACTATTGTTTATTAATATGGAAAGTGAGGACAGTAAAATTGAAGAGGCTTTACAGTCAAAAACTACAAGAAAACGAAAAAATTTTGGGCGAATACGTGATGTGGCTAAAGCGCTAAAAGTGCAAACTCACGAAACAGGCGAGGACTGCCGTTGCAAACGTTATCAGTGTTTTGAAAATATAACGGTTGAACAAAGAAATAAAATTATTCGTAATTTTAATTCTATGCTGAATTGGGACGAGCAAAGTGTGTATTTGGGTGGTCTAATATCCATACTTGCTGTAGCTCAAAGAAGACCAAGAAAAGACGAAGAGAATTGCAACGTAAGAGATGGCTCTTTTTATTACAGAATTCGCCTTGCGGTAACTAATGATGAGGGGCATACATCACCTGCAAAAGACGTTCAGGTTTGTCAAAAAGCTTTTGTTGCTCTTCTTGGCATATCCACGAGAAGATTACAAACTGTACAAAAAGCCCTAAAACGTGGTACAACCGCCAAGGAAAATAGAGGTAAACATGGCTCAAGACCCAATAAAATGTCTGAAGAGACTATGCAGTTAATTTTAAATCACATAAAATCATTTAAAGGGCGCATGAGTCACTACAGCCTAAAAAAATCTAGTAGGAAGTACCTTCCAGAGGAACTTAACATTAAAAAGATGTACAAAATGTTCCTTGAGAAACATCCCAATAGAACAGTGTGCTATGAAGTAAATAGAAAAACATTCAACGCACGCTTTAATATCTCCTTTGGGTATCGCAGAACCGACACTTGCAGCATTTGTGATGCTTTCAAAATAAAAATAGGGGAATGTAAAGATGAAGAATTAATTAATAAACTTAAAACAGGGCAGAAACTTCACCTGCTGAAAGCACAGACATTTTATAAACGAAAAACAAAAGCTAAACTACGAGCAAGGACCTCAAGAGAATATGAAGTCATAGCCATGGACTATAATAAAAACCTTTCAATGCCTAACATTACGAGTAACGACGTGTATTATTAAATGGCAGTTGTCTTTCTACTCCTTTAATGTCCATCGACTTAGTGATAATGATGTTATGTACTCGTACCCTAAGAGAGTAGCTCGAAAGGGTGCCAATGAAGTTTGCTCATTTCTGTATGACTATGTGACAATCCAGCTTCTTCCTGAAGTTCGTCACTTAGTGATCTATTTATTTTTATTTTAGTGACCTTTCTATAAGAGGTCACTCCTACATGGAGACGGATAAAGATTTTGGTACAGCGTTTTTGCCTTTTTCCTCCATACCTTTGGTTGTTTTTTTTTTAATTTCTCTTGTTACGTAGTGTATATGACAATTTCAGTTTTATAATATCATACTGTGTATATGAGTTGTCAAATACTCAATACAACTGTTTTAGCATGTTTATTTATGAATTATGAAGTTTTGAATCTAAAAATCGAGTTTTCCAAAAATTAAAAAAATTGACTTATAGCGTTTTCCCTTGTAGTCTTCATATTTTAATAAACATGACGATATATTTTAATGTTTAAAAAGTGTAAGACTAAAAAGTAAAAAAAAATACGAAAAAAATATTTTTAAGAAACGCTTTTCTTTAGTTACGAGTGACTAAAATTAAACATATTATAAAAAATCAACTAAAAAGCAAAAAATAAAAAAATTTAAAAAATCTAACATATTCGTTAAAGAAAAACGTGGTGCGAAAACCGTTTATTCGATGTAGACGCTCCACGCTTTTCTTTGACGAATGTTTTAGATTTTTTCAATTTTTTTATTTTTTGCTTTTTAGTTGATTTTTTTATAATAATATATATTATGTTAAATTTTAGTCACTCGTAACTAAAGAAAAGCGTTTCTAAAAAATATTTTTTTCATATTTTTTTAATGTTACGTCTTTAGCAGAAGCACAGAAGAACAGCAGAAGGCAATCATTCTCATCACAATCAGCCCATAGTCGTCCACTGCTGAGCATATGCCTCCTCGAAATCTTCCATTCAGATCTATCTTGCGCTGCTGCAATCCAGTTGGTACAAATCCTCTTTATGTCGTCAGTCCATCGTGTGGGTGGTCTTTCCGGGTTTTGTCTATCCACTCTCGGTCTCCACTCCAAGATTTCTTTGGTCCACCTATCATCGCTCATTCTAGTGACGTGTCCTGTCCACTTCCATTTAATTTTGGCTATATGGTTTATAATGTCTTCTACACCACTTCTAATACGAATTTCTTCGTTTCTTACCCTATCTCGTGACGTTATGCCCAACAATGATCTTTCCATTCTACGTTGGGTCACTTGTAGTTTTCGTGCAGATTTCCATGCTAGAGTCAGTGTCTCTGAGCCATATTTAAGAACAGGTAGGACACATTCATTAAAGGCTCTTCTTTCTAAGCTGATAGGTATATCACCTTTAAAAATATCACGTGGTCTTCCATATGCTGTCCATCACAGAGTTGATCTTCTTAGCAGCTCAGCAGTTTGATTGTCTCTGCTAATTTTACCGTATGTCCAAGGTACATGTAGCTGTAAACAACTTCAATTTCGACGTCTTCTACCTTTAAAGGATGGCTCGGAACTAAACTCGTCATCATTTTTGTCTTTTGGTAATTAATATTTAGACCTACTTTACTTGCTGCATCGCGGAGTTTATTCAACATATCATTGGCAGTTTTTAGGTCGTCTGAAATCAGAACAATATCATCTGCGAATCTTAGATGACTAAGCATCTCACCATCGATATTTATTCGTTTATTTTCCCATTCCAGTTGTTTCAAAGCATGTTCAAGAACAGTAATGAACAACTTAGGCGACATAGGATCTCCCTGTCGAATACCTCTCCTGATATATATATATATATCATATTGGTAGGACCGTGCAGATTTATAGTTGTAGCATTTCTGTATATATTTTCTATAATATTGGCGTACCTATGATAAATTAAACACTCTTCCAATGACTTAAGTAATGCGGATAGTTCGATAGTATCAAACGCTTGATGGAAAGGTCTATAAACGTTAGAACTAGAGGTCTATTGTATTCAATGGATTTTTCAATCAAGACTTTGATGAACTATTGGTGGTCATGTGTACCGTAGTTGGGGCGAAACCAGCCTGTTCTCTTGGTTGATACAGCATATGTATTCATTCATATGCTTCATTGCTTTCAATCAATTAGTTATTATTCTGGTGTAAAGTAGGCTTTATAGTTAAATAACTGGAGGAAGAACCGCCAAAAATAGTACCGAGAAGAATACTCATAATCATAGAACATAAATATCGACTTAACACTTAACCTAAAACCATTAGAAAAACTGAAAACATTACAATAATACCTAAGAAGAATGGAGTGCCATTCGCCTTCTGAAATAAGAATTGCAGACTATCCTTTATGTAGAAAATATTAATATAGGCCTTATAGGCGAAAATCTCCAAATTCATACATCACTACTTACCTTATCAGCTATACCACAATGTCCATTCAATAAATAATTCTAAAGGATGAAGCACAGTAATTATTATAAAACAGAGTAACAGGAGATGAGACGGCAAAGAGAAGAACTTCCAAAAAATTTGTACCTATAAATAAATAAAAATAAAAAATATTTATTTTCTTTTAATGCAATGGCGTTTTTTTTATAATTTTTGTTTTATTTGTTTTTCGGGTTAGGGTCAAAAAACACATTCTTAAATATGCTAGGTTTATTGCAGTTTAGACGTCTCTATTAAAAATTTCGACATTTCTATAAAAAAAATAAAAGTAAAGCAACAACTTGTATTACCTATGTATCTATAAAAATAACATTGTAGTACTTATGTTATAAAATAAGAACTTTATGACTATGAATCTGCAATCAATCACAAACAAGTCTGGCTAATTGCGTGACCCGTCAAAATAGCCCGAACACAAAATAGCCTCGACAAAATAGCCCGCAAACAAAATAGCCCCGACAAAATAGATCGCACACAAAATAGCCCCGGTCAAAACAGCCCCGGTTAAAATAGCCCCGGCTAAAACAGCCTCTTATAAACAATTACATAATTATTTATACAAGGTGTCCAAAAAGCTTTTTTTTAATTTAAATTATTTGACAAAAAGGAAGAACGTATTTAATTTATTTAATTTAAAATGCATTTTACTGTTGCCCGAAAACAGAAAAAATGTTTATATCATAAATAAACATTGATTTTCGCTTAACTTAAATGTTCAAACTTCCAAGAGGCAGGGAAGACAGGACTCGAGTTCTCTGAAAAGACCATTTTTATTTAATGTGGTTAAGATATATAAACATCTGAATAGAGGATAATTACCATTTCCGAAAAAATGTATTTTTAAGGAATTATTTCATGATGAATTCTAAAGGGAGCTTTTTTGTCGGGGCTATTTTGTCGGGGCTATTTTGTCGGCGGGCTATTATTTCGCGGCTATTTTGTCTGCAGGCTATTTTGTCGGAGCTATTTTGTGTGCGGGATATTATGTCGGGGCTATTTTGTCGGAGCTTTTTTGACGGGGCTATTTTGACGGGGTACTGGCTAATTGGCTCTGCCAAAGACATTTTTCAGAAAAGAAAAGACATTTCTATTCCTGTTTTTCAAGCAATAAATTGAAATATAAATATTATATACAATACTTACAATAATATTAATTGCAATAAAAACTTAAGCTACATAATTTAATAGATGTTTTATAAAATTTAATAGGTGCCGAAATCAATGAGGGTTTGTAGCATAATAGTGTATTTCAAATGCTAACCGATTGCAGCACTCTGGTGCCGTAGTATAGCAGCATCTGTAAATATGCCTCCGGGACTAGTATTTCCCGTGGATGTGGGATTTATTTGTTGTTTGCGTGTAGCTACATTTATTTGTTAATGGCGATGACAAATGAAGATACATAACAAATATTATTTTGGACCCTTTAACTCGTTATTGACGTATATTATTTAAAGTTATATAATACTTTATGGTGTATGCCATTGCGTCAAATATCAAACATTCAGAATTAATATCCGATATTTAACAGTATAATTTTATCAACCCGTATATCACATTGTATAATTACACATATATTGTACATATTATATTACATCATATTGTATAATTACATGTGCGGGTCTTTAATTTAGTTCACGAATTGCAATTTGTAAACAATAATTCGGGCAATTGCATATATATTTGAATATATTTCTTTGTTCTCAATATTTTGTAAACATACTCAGCGCGTGGCCTGACACCAATACTGGTGCCACCGCTGAGAAAAAATATACATTTTAGAATCATTCATTAGAATCAACTGAACCAGGCCAGATGTGCCTTTAAATTTATTCAACATGTAGCTTCATTATAGAGTCTTCAACTAATTCGCGTACAAGCCACATATCAGTACCGCAACGTTCTCTCGGGGTAACTACCCTGGTGTTTGGTGCGAGTGAGTTTGGTGCAACTGATTCTCATTGGGGAGTTGAGATATTCATCTGTTCGCTGAGATCTGTACCGATTTTTAATAAAGTTCATAATAAAGTAATAAAGCGGCTTCGCACACACAAGTTGAGTCAAACATAATATACAATTTCATGGCCAAACATTTTCAAAATTGCCAAACGCTATATTATGAATTTAATGACGGTCCGCACAAAAGTAGCTCACGGTCCGGATGCGGACCTCACGGTCCGGCTGCGGACCGCGGTCCGCTAATTGGTGACCCCTGGCGTAGACCATAATTATTGGTGTGCTCTGGTAAAAAGAACTAAGTAATTAATCTGCTACCTCTATACCACACTTAAAAGAATCATAGTGGAATCATCATCATCAATCAGCCAATCGCGTCCATTCCTGGACATAGGCCTCCCTCAGTTCTTTCCAGTGTTCTCTACACTGGGCCGGTTGTGGCCAGTTTCCCGCTACTCTTTTTATATCGTCGGTCCATCTATTCAGTGGTCGTCCTCGGCTTCTTTTATGGTTTCTGGGTCTTCATTATGGTGGGGGAGCAAAGTATGCTAAATGTGCAGTCACTCGAGCGCTTTGGGGACCTATTGGGTTGTGAAGAGTAGGTCCTAAAACCAAAGAAAGTTAAGTAAAGTTTTCCATTAAAGAAAAACCGTAAAATCCTGTACAAAAGGTATATTTAAAAAAACCTTTTATAATACCAAATACCCTTTATACAGGATTTTACTGTTTTTTTTGTATCACATGGTATACAGCCAACTACAGGAAAACTTTTTCCTTGTGGATTTTTTTCCATTTTAGTGGGGACTTGTCCATTTTTAATTTAATTTTCCATTTCCAACAATCGTTTTTTTAGATTATGGCGCCATCTATCCATAATTCGAAAAAATATCTCGAATAAAAGTTACTTATTTTTACGTAAGGAATCCAAATATGCAATAAAAAATGGGGGCTCCCATTTAGGATTTTTAAGTAACCCCTCATCACACCTACGTGGGGGGACGTCTTTGGTGCCATTCTATAGATTTTTTTAAAAATATTGAATAAGTGTATTTTTCAGTTTTTCGATCTGATGTTCATTTCGCGAAATATCGCAGAATTCGTATTTAAAATATTAAAGTTACCCCCCACCCCTCTCCGTGGGAAGTCGTGTTCGGTATCGTTCGATAGATTTTTGAAAAATATTGAGTACGTATATTTTAGTTTTTGGATCTGTCATTCGGTTCGCGAAATATTCGCTTTTTTCTTGTGAAACTTTGGGACTCACCCATTTCTTTACGCCCTGCTCAAATGGTCAGATTTTTTAAATCTGCACTGTTTTGCATGTACTTAACTTACCTTATCTTAATCTGACGATTTCGAGTTTTTCTAAGGATAGATTTTTTTCAGCCCCCTTTAACGAACTCCCCTGCATTAAGAGCAAATATATGGTAGAGGTACATTTTCAGGGTACAAGATTTCTCCCCATATAATAAGCTGACGCGCTCGAGTAACTGCAAAAATTCCCGCTTGAGCACCCGTACCATTATACTGGACAAAATTAACGCACCACTTTAATTAACCTAAATATTTACAATATGAACACAAAATAAAACTAAGTTACATTGAAGTAATAATAAACACCTACAAATAAGTCCAACATGACTTTATCATGACATTAATTTGCCTAATTGTTTCTTTAAAAATTTGTTTTTGCCGGAAATTCGTAATAGGTCTGGATCCCGCGTATGAAAAAAAAGTTGATTAGTAGCAAGCTGAAAATTTGTTAATAGCTTAAGGGTGTCTAGTCGGACAAACTTTGATATATGGGAATACTGGAACAGGGGAAGTTTTAATTGTGGCACAGGTTAAAAATTTGGAACGGTCAGACCACGAAAACGGCACATGTATTTTGTCCGACAGAACAGACTTAAACTCTCCCAACAGAGATTAAACTCTCATGCAAAAATCAGACTCCTATTTATCACCAAATGGGCGTTTTAATGAGTGGAACATGTAGAATATGTCAAATGACAGGAATTATGACAGGTGATAAATAGCAGTCTGATTTTTGCATGAGAGTTTAATCTCTGTTCAGAGAGTTTAAGTCTGTTCTGTCGGACAAAATAAATGTGCCGTTTTCGTGGTCTGACCGTTTCAAATTTTTAACATGTTCCACAATTAAAATTGCCCCTGTTCCAGTGTTCCCATATGTCAAAGTTTATCCGACTAGACACCCTTAAGCTATTAACAAATTTTCAGCTTGCTATTAATCAACTTTTTTTTCATGTGCGGGATCCAGACCTATAAATAAACAAGCATAACTCCAAATTGCAAAAAGAAAAAAATCAGTAAAGTAACACAATAAAATGCATCTAGGTCAACACTAATACCGTGTAGGCCCTCCTCTACTTCTTATGACTGCATTTATGCGTCGAGGCATGCTTGATATCAAATATTCAACAAAAGCTTGCGGAGTATTCTCCCATTCTTCAATAACTGCCTCAATGAGTTATTTGTGATTAGCAATAGGGGGTCTACAACTTTAAATCTTTTTTTTTGAGATAGTCCCATAGATGCTTTATAGGATTCATGTCCGGACTGTTAGGTGGCCACTCTAATAATGGCATATCAACATCATTTAGGTAGCCAATAACCTGTCGAGCCACATAAGGACGAGCGTTGTCTTGCATGAATAAAAAATTAGGTCCCGGAAGTGGAGCAAAAGGCATTACATGTTCGACAATAATGTTGTCTAAGTAATAATGGGCATTCAAAGACCTCGTACGTATGGGGACTAACTCCGTAAGAACTTCAAAACAAATTCCCCCCCAAAACATTTTAGAGCCACCACCAAAAGGTACTTTAAGGAGAGATATTGCAGCTGGCAAACCTTTCTCCTCGCCTTCGCAAGACACGCTCACGACCCCTGGAGCTTTTAGGCTTACTCTAGTCTCATCGGAGAAAAGAACTCGTTTCCAATCATCGATGGTCCAATTTTGATGCAATCTTGTAAAATTCAATCTCTGAACCCTGTGTTCTCTGGTAAGCAAGGATTTTTTGGCCGGTTTCCTGTTGCTCAATTCTGCTTCATGTAAACGTCTTCTAACTGTTCGAGATGATATCGCGACATTTCGAACATCTGCTAGTTCATTTTTTAGCAAATTGCTGGTGATTCTCCAATCTCTGAGAGCACGTTGTCTCAAAAAACGATCATCAATTTGATTAGTGCAACGTTGTCGCCCTTGCCCTGGTCTTCGATGGTACGACCCTGTTTCATTATATTGCCTCACCTTGCGACTGATGCTGGAATGATGTCTTCCTAACAAACCTGCAACGTATCGCATTGAATATCCTTCATCTAGGAGAGTCGATGCTCGCACTGCCTCCCTCCTCCATTGACAAAAATTTCTTTGGCGGTTCATTTTTTTATTTGATTTTTATGCAAATGAACTTCCAAACATGCATGTGATGAAAAATATCACAATAAAAAGCTTGCTTCTCGCAAGCACTTTGCTGTAATCGGCACTTTTTATGAAAAGTTTAACTCACTTTTAGTCTAAAACGAAGTTTAAGAGGAAACAGTAGCGATCAACAGGTAGCGAAAACGCGTTCCAAGATTGCGGCTGTAATTTTGAATATTTTTTCGAGATATTTGGTACACGTATTCGTAATATAATAAAGAATAGCGGTACAGAGCCCAATTTGAAAAATATATTAATATGTGGAAATTACTCTGTAATTAAATACAATATTAAAAAAACGAGCCTGTACCGCCATTAAGAAGAACAAAAAAATACACTTTCTTCAAATAAACTTTTTTATCCGATGCCTATATTTTGTGTCATTTTGGAACTACTAAAATTTTTTATTTCATTAGTAGTTCCAAAATGACACAAAATCTAGGCATCGAATAAAAAAGTTTATTTAAAGAAAGTGTATTTTATTGTTCTTCTTAATGGCGGTACAGGCTCGTTTTTTTAATATTGTATTTAATTACAGAGTAATTTCCACATATTAATATATTTTTCAAATTGGGCTCTGTACCGCCATTCTTTATTATATTACGAATATGTGTGCCAAATATCTCGAAAAAATATTCAAGATTACAGCCGCAATCTTGGAATGCGTTTTGGCTACCTGTTGATCGCTACTGTATCACCTTAATACAAATTATTGTTAAAACAAGACTATTATTAGCTTACATAACAACAGTCACTGTCAAACAAGTCCATAGGCAACTTGTCGTACAGTAAATTATCAATAAATAAAGATTATTGAGAAAAATATGACTGGTGCGTTAATTTTGTCCAGGAGTTTGTCCATCTAGCATCATAACATCATAATGAAATAAATAGCAACAAATTTATATTGTATCAGTATAACAACGATTAAAAAATTTAAACATTTAATAACACGCATAACATAACGACATAGTCACTGCATTTTAAGTTAAATTAACAACTTGCATCACCTTAACAAGATCTTACTAACATTATAAATTTTATCACTTGAACTTCATTTGACTTGTGTAACATGCGGCCTATATGTACAGCCTAATGGTTGTCGACCTTATATACAATTTGCTAATTTTATCAGGCGCGAATATTGTTCACAGATGCAGAAGGTTACGCGAGGTCGAGCGACACTTGCATTCATGTAAAATATTCCTTTGGGACCGTAGCACCAGTTATGTACCGCGGTAGGTTAAGCAAATATGGAGTGTATAATAGTATATGCCGCTTTGTGCCCATTTTGTCTGATTTGGAAATGGCAGAAATTTTTCTTAAATGTGTATTCTATTGGTTATAGCTTAGTAAAGTCTTTTGTATACTTCTACCATATTTCGAATATACATTTGACTACTACTACTTTACTTGCGTAGAGGTGGAGATTGTCGATATAAACGTATAAATGAACATTGCATTACACAGTTTCCCACCTTTAGACGTCTGCGACAGGAGTGTTTTATAAAATTCTCCTGCCAAGTGACAGTTATTGTCATACTACTCCGATATGTCTAAAGGTACAATACTATGTAGTGTAATGTTAATTTACACGTTTATATCGATAATTTTTACCTCTACTCTTTTTACTTCACAATGTATTGTTTTCCACCTTATGCGTTATTTTGCCGGTTATTAGCGCGCCCATCATTATCGAGAAATGCACTAAACATCACCTCCTTGTTTTTGAAAATGTACTCAATCCTTTGTAAAAGACAAAACTGATATGAGATCAGATCTGATAGATTATATCCAAGGGCGGATCCAGGACCGATTTTCGGTGGGTGCTATGTGGGGGGGGGTATCGGGGGACTGAAGGAAAAATTTTAAAATTGTATCTGGACGAATTCACATTTGGAGAAGAGGCAATTCTACAGGATTCACAAAAATAAAGACGTTTTTAATGGCATAGACGTTAATCATTCAGCCAGTCACAATCAGATTATTGCTTATCACTACCTCAGTGGAGTAATGTGTAGTGTGTGTGTTGAGTAAATGTCTTGTTACTTAGTACAGTGGACTGTATTGTTTTTACAAATAGATGCTTATTGTATTCGAATGTCAGCGGTCCCTTAAAGAAAGGTAAACAAGGGAGAAAGGCGCATTATACCCATGCCAAAGTGGCATCACCGCAGAAAGGACTCTCAGATTCCTCAATTTCCAGAGCACCAAGATTAAAAACAAGTAAAGTCTGATCTTCAGACGCACATTGAAATCAGACTTCTGGATCTTTTTTGTAAACTTTCTTTTACTATAATGTTTATGATGAAATCATAATAAAGAGTGATTCAATGAAACGGTACCCCGTCAAAATAGCCCCGTCAAAAAAGCTCCGACAAAATAGCTCCGACAAAATAGTCTGCAGACAAAATAGCCGCGGAATAATAGCCCGCCGACAAAATAGCCTCGACAAAATAGCCCCGACAAAAAAGCTCCCTTCAGAATTCATCATGAAATCATTCCTTAAAAATACATTTTTTCGGAAATGGTAATTATCCTCAATTCAGATGTTTATCTTAACCACATTAAATAAAAATGGTCTTTTCAGAGAACTCGAGTCCTGTCTTCCCTGCCTCTTGGAAGTTTGAACATTTAAGTTAAGCGAAAATCAATGTTTATTTATGATATAAACATTTTTTTCTGTTTTCGGGCAACAGTAAAATGCATTTTAAATTAAATAAATTAAATACATTCTTCCTTTTTGTAAAATAATTTAAATTAAAAAAATTTTTTGGACACCTTGTATAAATAATTATGTAATTGTTTATAAGAGGCTGTTTTAGCCGGGGCTGTTTTGACCGGGGCTATTTTGTGTGCGATCTATTTTGTCGGGGCTATTTTGTTTGCGGGCTATTTTGTCGAGGCTATTTTGTGTTCGGGCTATTTTGACGGGGCTTTTTTGACAGGGCTGTTTTGACCGGGCTATTTTGACGGGTCACGCAATGAAACAGTACGATTTGACAACGTTGCTGACGATAACATAGAGGAGCCGCGGGCTTGCAACGTAAACGTTGTGAATCTAGCTAGAGAGTGGGAAGTTTAGTTATAATGGAGACGTGGTCTGGTGAACAACGCGCATTTGCTGTGAAAGCTTATTACAAAAATGGTGAAAGTTTTGTGCGTGTACAACGAGGATTTCGTTTACACTACCATTTGCCGCCAAGTTTACAAAACCAAGTTAGGACTTGGGTTAGGAACTTCGAAAGTAGTGGTTCAACATCACAAATAAGAGGTGGCAGTGTCAGAACTGCTCGCATGCCACAGAATATTGAAGCGGTTCCAAATTCATTACACGCGAGTCCTCGAAGATCGCTGCAACGACTCGCATGTAATGAATTTGGCAACGCTTCAATATTCTGTGGTGTGCGAGCAGTTCTGACACTGCCACCTCTTTTCTGTAATATTGAACAACTTCTTTCAAAGTTCCTAACCCAAGTCTTAATAGCCACGTTAGACGGAACTGCGCGTGGGGCGGCAAATAGTAGTGTAAACGAAATGCTCGTTGTACACGCACAAAACTTTCACCATTTTTGTAATAAGCTTTCACAGCAAACACGTGTTGTTCATCCGACCACGTCTCCATGACAACCAAACTTCCCACTGTCTACATTCACAACGTTTACGTCGCAAGCCCGCGGCTCCTCTATTTTATCGTCAGCAGCGTTGTCAAATCGTACCGTTTCACTGAATCACCTCGTACTTTTCTACAAATAGTTCTAATCAAATTCACTATTATTATGGATGTACAGTTTTTGGTCTTGTATATTTTTTCTGTCAGTATTCATTTACGTTGTGCGATGTAGGGATGGGAAAAACCTACCGGTTATAAACTAAAACCGGTTATTTTACTCCGCAGAAATTGGTTTTTCCGGTTGTTTTTTTTGTTTCGGTTATAACCGTTTTTTTTAAGTGATAACCGGTGAAAAACTGGATAACTTACCTCTGGAAAAAATAATTAATTCACAGAAGAAATGGGTTGGTTTTTATTTATTATAGGGTCCATATAATCCACCCTCATAATTACAGAAAAGCTCTATAAGCTGATATAAAAGCATCTATAAGCTAAGCAGCTATTAGTCATCATCATTCTCTTTGCCTTATCCCTATGCGGGGTCGGCTTCCCTAATTGCATTTCTCCACACAATTCTGTCTTGGGTCATATCAATGTTAATCCCCTTTACCAACATGTCCTGCCTTATCGCCTCCCCCCAGGTCTTCTTTGGTCTTCCTCTCCTACTCCTTCCAGGAATCTGCACTTCAGCTATTCTTCGTATTGGGTGATTAACGTCTCGACGTTGAACATGACCGAACCATCTTAACCTATGCTCTCTCATTTTGGCATCAATTGGTGCCACACCTAGACTTCCCCTAATATACTCATTTCTAATTTTATCCTTCTTTGTCACTCCACTCATCCATCTAAGCATTCTCATTTCCGCCACATGCATTCGTTGTTCCTCTTTCTTTTTCACTGCCCAACATTCAGTTCCGTACATCATAGCCGGTCTTATGGCTGTTTTATAGAATTTTCCCTTCAGCTTCATTGGAATTTTTCTGTCACACAACACACCACTCGCTTCTTTCCACTTCATCCATCCAGCCCTAATTCTACTGCATGCATCTCCATCTATTTCTCCATTACTCTGTAATACCGATCCTAGGTACTTAAAACTATTGCTTTTCACAATCATTTCACCATCCAAAGATACCATTTTATTTGTAGTAGCTCCATCTTTAAATGAACATTCCAAATACTCTGTTTTTGTCCTACTAAGTTTTAAACCTTTTTCCTCCAGAGCTTGTCTCCACTGTTCCAGTTTTTGTTCTAAGTCTCTTTCACTATTTCCTACTAACACGACATCATCAGCATACATTAAGCACCATGGAATGTTACCCTGTAGTTTCGCTGTTATCTGGTCCAAAACTAATGAGAATAAATACGGACTAAGCACAGAGCCTTGGTGCAATCCTACTTTCACATGAAATTTATCAGTCTCTCCCACACCTGTCCTAACACTAGTCGTTACTCCCTCATACATATCCCTCACAATCTTTACATATTCACCAGGGACTCCTTTCTTATTGAGTGCCCACCACAGAATCTCTCGAGGAACTCTATCATATGCTTTCTCAAGATCAATGAATACCATATGAGCGTTTGTTTCTTTACTCCTGTATTTTTCCATCAACTGCCTTATAATGAAAATTGCATCTGTTGTTGATCTACCCTGCATAAAGCCAAATTGATTCTCGGATATTTCGGTCTCTTCACGTAAGCTAAGCAGCTATTAGTACATATCCTTTAAACCTAGTATTTAGCCCGATCAAAGAACAATCTGATTTCAAAAAAAAAATAAAGGAAGGATGAAAATTTGTGAATAGGTAGTTGAAATTGTCTATTATGTATTATATAAAAAAAGTTTACAATTCTACATCCCCTCCATTTTACCAAAATTACAAAAATGGAGGGGAATACCGCTTCTCGAAGGTGAAAAATATACATTCAAAATAAGACAGGAATTGGATAAAATGACTAATTCTAAACAACTTTTGTTCTATAGAGTTTTTTCACCAAGTCAATACTTTTCGGGTTATTTGCGAGTGTGTTCATTTTTAACAAAAAAAAAACTTTTTTTGGACGGTTTTTCGGAGATAACTCAAAAAGTAAGTATTTTATTGAAAAAAATATTCTTAGCAAAAATAGAGCTTATAAAAAGTTAAAAAAAATGGTGTATGCATGAGATCTGTAGACCCAGTAGAAGCAGAGTTGTAGCTAATGAAAAGTAGGTTCTTCTTCGTCAAATTCCAAATCAAATATTTTAATATGAAATAACCCAAAAACTATCGGGGGAAAATTCATTTCAACTTTTTTAAAGTGTTTAAAAAAGGTTTATTTTTCTTTTTAAAAAAACTTTTAACATTAAAAGTAAGTGAGTCACGCTCAAAATATTGTTGGTCCCTTTTATTTTTTGATAAAATAAAATCGTGAATATCACCCCCTAATTAGCATTACAAATAAATTTTATCATGAGCACTTGACAAGTTACTTTGCTTATGTATTATTTATAATATGATCTGTAACTGTAAGTGTAATCGGTTCAAAGTGCATATTTGAGGCGCTCAGAGCAACAGTGGCTTAACCCACATCCTACAATTTTACCAAAACACTTTAATTGCATTAAAGTTATTCCTTATTTAAGTATTTTCAGATGCAGAGTAGCTCAAGCAATGGCTGCTTGAGCCACACTGCATCTGAAAATACTTAAGTAATGCATAACTTTAATGTTATAAAAGCGTTTTGGTAAAATTGTGGGATGTGGGTTAGGCCACTGTTGCTTTGAGCGCCTCATTTTTGAAAAAGCTGTAGTTAAAATGGCTTAAACGAGAAACTAATCACGAGTTTAGGCAAATTTTGAACAGACATAGCATAACCAATTTTTGTCTAACAAGAAAACAAAAAATAAAAAATATTCAGAAAAGCAAAACGAACATTTTATTACCATTTGAGATTTTCGGTATTACTTATAATTTTTAAGTTAATTCCATAAAAAATTCCATTTATTCAAAATTAAAAAAAATGTTTTATTTTAAACTCATTTTTTTTTAAATGAGCACTTTGAACCAATACAATGAAACTTATAGATAATATAAACAATACATAAGTAAAGTAACTTGTGAAGCGGTAACAATTAATAATTTTATTTGAGAAGTTAATTAGGGGGTGATTAAACACTTTAAAAAGGTTGTAATGAATTTTCGCCGAAATGAGCTCCGTTTTTAGGATATTTCCAATTGAAATATTCGATTTGGAATTTGACGAAGAAGAACCTACTTCTCATTAGCTGCAACTCTGCTTCTGCCGGGTCTACATACCTCATGCATACATAATTTTTTTCAGTTTTTTTTAGCTATATTTTTGCTAAGAATATTTTTTTCGCTAAAATACATACTTTTTGAGTTATCTGCAAAAAACCGTCCAAAAACATATTTTTTTTGTCAAAAATGAACATATATTCACTCGTAAATAACTCTAAAAGTATTAACTTAGTGAAAAAACCCTAAAGAACAAAAGTTACTTTGAATTAGTCATTTTATACAATTTCGGACTTATTTTGAACGTACATTTTTTCAACCCCGAGAAAATATTTTTCGCCCCGTATTTCCCAATTTTTGTAAAATTGAGGCGATGTAGAATTGTAAACTTTTTCTTATATAATAATAGACAATTTCAACTACCTATTCCCAAATTTTCATCCTTCTTAATTTTTTTGGAGGTTTTCGTAAAATTTTGTGTTCCCTGATCGGGCTAGTTAGCTGGACGATAAAGATGGATTTGACTAATGATTTGATGGATCGACTGTCTTTTCACCAGTGTGCCAAAATTGTGTATTACTGTAAATACGAAACACAAAGCTCATGACAATTGGCAACAAAAAGATAACGGAACTTCAAATGTACGTCAACCAAACCCTAATAAAGCGGGTGATGGACTACAGCCCTGGACTACAGCTACCCCGACACCATAACGAATGAAAAATGGACCAACAACCAGGATATAAGAGCGCTGATCGGAAAAACTAGTTCCACCTTCAACCGGTTGAGGGCCTCCTTCAAAACCCAGAACCTTGCTTTTGGTATAAAAGTTAAAATACGGCGATGCTACGTCCGTCGTTTCTATCCTTTTTTACGGTGCTGAATCTTGGATGTTGTTTGGAAGATACCTGCAGAATATTGGAAACATTTGATATGTTCTCCTATTGGAAAATACTTAAGATCTCGTGGACTGACGAGTTTACGTATGAAGAGGTTCTCAGAAGAATAAAAAATAACCGAGACCACTATTAAATCTCGAAAACTACAATTAGACCAGGGCACATCTGTAAAAATATTAGTACATTTGGACGTTGAGAGGTGACTCATATTTTTTGCAGAAATTGCTTGAAAATAACTCATATAATAATATTTGAGTTATCCTCCCACTCAAAAAGGTCCGGAACATTCTTTAAATAATCAAATTGTCAAAAAATAAAGGAACAATTCGATTTTTTCTTCGTTTTTTGATTATAACTTTAACGGCTCGTTCACATTATAAGAATTTCGACCGTGCGATGGTTAAAATCTACATAGTGGCTCGAGCAATCATGTGTAACCTTTCTCCCTTCGCCGAATGTTTCAAGCGGTGAAGGCAGAAAGTTGCTGGAGCCACTATGTAGATTTTAACCATCGCATGGTCGAAATTCTTATAATGTGAAACAAGCGTAATAGTGTTCATTTCCGAGAAAAGTTGCACTGACACAAAGTTGCGTAATTAAATTTCCTACAACATAGAATTGGTTAAATATTTTAAAAATTGTCAAATTTGTTGCCGCAATAATTACGAAAAAAACATAAAAAACAAGTATACGCATTTTAAGCTTTTCAACCATTTATGCTACACTTAGGACCTTCATATATTTTACCTGGAAAAACTTTAAGATATAGTAAAACAATGCTGTGAATTTTATTAAGATCGGTTCAACAGATTTTGCAAAATTAATTTTGCAATCCAGCTTTCGCAAAAAAAATCATTTTTTCAAAATGTTGCAGGATTGAACATAAAGCTGACAGAGAGTTGAGTTTTTTTGCATATAGAAGAATACTGTGCCTTTCACTTGCAATTTGCAAATAAAATCGGTTAACTATCACGGCGTCAGGAATTTTTTAAATAAACATTAATTTTTGGTGCTACGCGCAGGAGAGCGGATACGTTTGCTCTAGTTGGGCATTTCAATGGCCCTTGATAATGATTGATAATTGATAAATTTTAATTTTTAGTACATTTCGATATAAATAAATAAGTTTGTTTATGGCAAAATAAAAACACATACTCTGTCCTTTGAAATAACACTTATTTTAGCAACAACTTTCTTTGTTCATATATTTTAACTTAAAGAATAAAAGTTAATTATTTTTAAACATATGCAATTGTTTAAACAATATATCACAAACAATAATCAAATTAGTTTGATTTTTGTGGAATTAAAATATTAAAATACAACAAAATATAGAGTATGAAAATAATATATTAGATAAAGTTTGGAAGAAATTTTGGTGGAAATCAACTTGTGTGAACCGAACACCGCTGTCCTGAGCGTAGCACCAAAAATTAATGTTTATTTAAAAAAATTCCTGACGCCGTGGTAGTTAATCGATTTTAATTTTACAAATTGCAAATGAAATGTACAGTATTCTTCTATGTGTAATAACAAATTCAACTTGCTATCCGCTTTATTTTCAGTATTGCAATATTTTTTGAAAAAATGAATTTTTTTTGCGAAATCTGGATTGCAACATTTATTTTGCAAAATCTGTTGAACCGATCTTAATGAAATTTACAGTATTCCTTTACTTTATCATAAAGTTTTTCTGGGTAAAATATGAAGGTTCTAAGTGTACAGTTCACCAAATATAGCTGAAAGTATGAAAACGCGTGACGATCATGATGCGCATTTGTCAAACGACGGACCTCGCACTCGCACTGACGGTTCAGACCGTTTGTATGTGCGTTCTCACTTCTTTGTTAGCGCAGGCAATGGGAATTTCACACTTTCAGCTATAGTTGGTGAACTCTAGTACAAATGGTTGAAAAACGTAAAATGCGAATAGTTGGTTTTTTAAGGTTTTTTTCGCAATTATTGCTCTTTTGCAACAAGGGTGACAATTTTTAAAATTTTTAACCAATCCTTTATTGTAGGAAATTTAATTACGCAACTTTTATGTCAGTGCAATATTTTTCGGAAGTGAATACATACTTTGAAAGTTATAATCAAAAAACAAAGAAAAAACTCGAATTTTTCCTTAATTTTTTGACATTTTGATTATTTAAACAATGTTCCGGACCTTTTTGAGTGGGAGGATAACTCAATTATCATTATATGAGTTAATTCCAAGCAATTTCTGCAAAAAAATATGAGTCACTTCGCAACGTCCATCTCAAAACAGATGCGCCGTGGACTAAATATTTCAGACACATTATGAGAAATGAATTCAGATATGCCCTGCTACATTCCATCCTGAACCGTTTATATATCGATCGATTATTTTGGTATCGATATATTCTTTTAATAGTAGCGATATCCATAATATTGATAATACTGATATCGATTCAAACGGAGTATCTCAAAATAAAGTGCAATGTAAATGGAACATTGTAACCTAATGCGTATTGGCTATTGATTAAAAAAAAGTGACACCGGTTTTTGGAATGGCCGGTTTTTTGACCGGTTATAACCGACAGGTTAAACCGTAAGTAAGAAAAACGGGCACGAAGGGTGCGAAACGAAAACGGTAAGGCAGTAAAAATACAAGCACGAAGAGCTATAGCAAGTCTAAGCGGAGTTCTATGGAGTAAAGAAATATCAAAGAAAAGAAAATGGAACATATATGAGACATTGGTTAAAACTAGCCTACTTTATGGAGCCGAGATATGGAGAATAACCGAGAAATATAAGAAAAAGGTCGAAGCCACGGAAATGGATGCCATCAGAAGATCGATGAGAATATCAAGAGCCGAAAGAATAAGGAATGAAGTAATAAAACAACAAATGGGTGTAGAGGGCACTATAGTTGAGAATATTGAGAGAAAACAGCTCATATGGTATGGGCATGTGAGCCGAATGAGGGACGAAATATTGCCTAAAGAAACTATGATGGGGCAACCCAAGAGAAGAAAAACGAGGAAGACCACCACAGAGCTGGAATCTGGGAGTTAGGAAAGCGATTAGCGCTCGAAATCTAAATGAAGACCTAACTCAGGACAGAATACAGTGGCGTTTGGGAGTCGGACAACGTCGCAAGACGTTATGAAACCGAATATATATAAGAAAAACGGACCACCACAGAGCTGGAATCTGGGAGTTAGGAAAGCGATTAGCGCTCGAAATCTAAATGAAGACCTAACTCAAACTCAGGACAGAATACAGTGGCGTTTGGGAGTCGGACAACGTCGCAAGACGTTATGAAACCGAATATATATAAGAAAAACGGGTATAACCGAAAACCGGTGTCTTGTCAACAACCGGAAAAACGGCCATGCCTAGTACGATGCAGCTGATGTATTTTAAACGTTTTTATTATTTGCAAAACTACATCATACAAAACATTTTTTATGTTGTAAGTAATATTATACAACAAACTCCCTTGTAACAAACCAAAGGTTAATCAAGTATAACAGCCGGGTCACGCATCACGCATTGTTGAGAAAGTGTATTCGTATAACAAGGTTAGGTTTGTTTATAAACTATTTACCCAACGTACAATCTAGATGACACACACTGGGTGGCAAGGTGGATTTTATTACGTGTTTTACTCTATTTGAATGCTTACGTGTTTTAAAATAATAACTTTCCTTTATGTTTATTAATGTCACGTGCGGTGACCTAATTTGAAAATGTTACGCGTCTGTGTAAAGAAGATAAAGCGCATAGTATGTAAGTTCAATTATTTAGTGCAAGTTCATACATATTTGGTCATTTTTATATCAAAAGTGTTTTTAAAGATAATGCATTATGTGCAAATACTATATATTATACTTATATACCATGTTATATGATGGTTCAACTCCAACTGGCTTTGTTTTGCCTATTTACCTACAAAAAATATTTAAAAATGAAAATATGGTTACATACCTTATCTGGTATTATATGGTGGAATTTAAACATTATGTTTGCATTTTTACATGGTATTAAATCACATTTATTGATTTTGACGTTTCGATTTCCACTCCGGAAATCGTTCTCAAAAAAGATTATGTCGCTCATCCGGAAGAACATTGTCCCAACTCAAAGACCACCTTTTTCAGGGGAGACAAAAATATATTTTTTAGACCTTAATTTAACTATAAGTTTTAAACGGTAACTGCTAAAATTTATAAATTAACAAGCTGAAAATGCGAGCATTATCATAACGAAAACTTTGTTTATTTACGTATTTAAATTCATAATATGGAAAAGTTGTTTAGTATTAAATGCTATGTTTTAATATGCAATTATATCCTAATTTAAATATTGTGAACTATAAAGGTACTCTACTCTCGAGCGAAATTCATATTTTTTGACATACCTCGAATAAAATTGATAAAATTTGATATATGATGATTAAGTATCTTAGATTTTAGACCATGCATATCTTTTTATGAAGAATAACTTTTCTTCGTAAAATTAATAATAAAAGAGTTATGAATGAAAATGATATTGGTATTCGTAATTTGAGAAAATTTTTTAAATATTTTTTTTTTATCTTTAGAAGGATGTACAAGTAATTGCATATTAGAACATAGTTTTTAACTCCAAACAACTTTTTATAATAACACTTTTCAATATTGTGAAAAATAAAGACACTTTAATCTTGATCGAACTTGATATTTTTGACATACCTCGTATAATATAGATTTGATATCTAACTAAAATAAATAAATACAAAATAAACAGTTTTCCTTGAAAATAGTGAAGTGTAATTTAACATTACATTAACATAAATAAATAAAATTTGTTTTTCTACGACCGTTTAATAATATGCTCATTATTCGCTATTTTTTCATAGATAATAGCACCCATTACTGTACCCGTGAGTAATATTTCATTACTCACGGGCTGAAGTTACTCACTGGTCATTACTCACGGGCTGAAGTTAGATTCAAGTGACGCATGCCACCTTTAATATTAATCGTATATAAACTGCAAATAAAATTGCTTAAAGTTGTTTATTTAATAAAATAATTATTGTAATTTATATCAATAATTAACTTCGAAAAATTTTTAAAGGAATTTTAACTGTAACAATGTCAGAGTCTATTTTTTACGATTATATCTTGTTTACTAAAATTTTTGACGTTTATCATTTATTTGAGTGACAGTGACATTAGCTCATTTTGTTTATGTTAATTGGAATTTATAACTAATATTGTGTTTATTTTTTAAGTTATATTGTGTTAAATATGTTATAACATATTATGTATAGTTATATTATTATATTATATATAGTTAAATGTAAATATACATTATAACTATTGAAATACGTCCACCGACAACAGCCATTTTCCTATTTATTAGATTAATTGACAGTAGGTACAAATTTAAGCTTCGAATTTTTCGGAAACGAATAGAACTTATATTGACTTATTCTAGTTGTATTTTTACAATACATAATAATTTGGTAATAGTAGGCAACCAATTATTCATCCACGTACTAGGGGTAAATAGCATTTAGGTATTCTTGTAAATTATTATAATTTAAATCTCGAGTAGTTGATAATTAAATTTTTTACTAATTAAAATAAAAAAGGTCGTAGAAAAAGTATAGTATTCTACTCGCATGTAATGGCTATTACTCACTCTGATGAATTACGACACTCGCCTACGGCTCGTGTCGCAAACTTCATCATCGTGAGTAATAGCCATCATTACATGCTCGTTGAATAATATACTATTTTCTGACAGTTCAATATTTCAATTTTATGTTGACGTTTAGTTGCGTCAAACGAAAACAAGGTAGAGTTGACGTTTATATGTCGGAAGAAAATGTCAATTTAAAGGAGGCTTGTGACGTCACAATGACGACTTTGACGTCGGATATCTCGAAGATGGTTAGAGACAGCTAAATGCCGTTTTCAGATTTGGATCCAGAAGACAAAACTACATAGGAATCCATCGCTAGGTGGCCTCTAGATATTTCAGGAGCGGCAACGCAATAACACACACACTTTTGCGAATTTATAAACGAAAAGTTTTCGTTGAAAACGAAGAATGTGGATAAGTGAATGTTTCTAATTGTGTAAGAGGAAAACCAAAAAAACTATAATATCTGATTTAACAAAGAAAAAAGTAAGAATTTTGAGTTATGCCACTTTTATTTTAAAATATTAACCACTTTTTTAAATTTAACGAAAAATACCTAGGACACTTCTCGAAATACAACTGTTTTTGTGTTAAATAACGATAAGCTCACATCGAATGTCAGAGCATAACTGAAAAGTGTCATTGTTCCGGAATAAAAGTATTCATTTTACCATCAAAGGAATAAAGACACTACCGCCATCTTTGGAAGTTGGAAGTAAACATATCGCACCCTCAGTTATATAGAGGCACAATTCAAAAAAGTAGATTTTTGGGAAATCGAGTTTAAAGATTCTGGTTTCCAAAATTACAGCTATTTTTTCAAATAACATGCTTATTATTTAAGTTATAAATGTGAAATTTGGCAGATTTGTTAATTTGATAATTGCACTATAAATAGCGATGAGAAAAAAAATTATATAAATAGATTCCATTAATTATATG
The DNA here is from genome assembly GCF_917563875.1 of Diabrotica virgifera virgifera. Classification (NCBI taxonomy): domain Eukaryota; kingdom Metazoa; phylum Arthropoda; class Insecta; order Coleoptera; family Chrysomelidae; genus Diabrotica; species Diabrotica virgifera. Next base: position 74,841,416 of record NC_065448.1, read on the forward strand.
TAACTGAAAAAAATACTTTCAAGTTAGTCCCATATAGTACAAAAAACATAACACAAATAAGGAACTGTTTAAGTTTGATCCCTTATATTATTAATGCCCTGTCACTGTTTATGCAAAAAACGATCTATTATGAATTCTTCTTCTTCTTGTGCCACTCCTATCGGAGATTGTAAATCATCAAGGCTACCCTGACTTTGTTTACAGCTGACCTAAAAAGTTCATTAGTGGTGCAGCCAAACCACTCTCTCAAATTCCGCATCCACGACATTCTTCTACGGCCTGGATTCCGTTTTCCTTCTATTTTTCCTTGCATTATATTTTGAAGTAATGCGTATTTATGACCTCTCATCAGGTGACCCAAATACTCGAGTTTTCTTCGTTTTATCGTTAATAAAATTTCTGGGTCTCTTCCTATCCTTCGTATTACTTCAAGATTTGTGATTCTTTCAACCCAACTTATCTTCAGCATTCGACGGTAGCACCACATCTCGAAACTTTAAATATTTTTTATGTTGTTCTGTTTGAGAATCCAGACCTCTACACCGTATAATAGCGTGTTAAATACGTAGCCACTTAGCATTCTTAATCGTAGAGGGATGCTTATATCTCTGTTGCAGAAGAATTTTCTCATCTTTATGAAGGTGGGCCTGGCAATTTCGATACGTCTTTTTATTTCATTGTTTTGGTCTCCAGTTTCGTTTATTAAAGTTCCCAAGTATTTATAACTTGATACTTTTTCAATTTGAATGCCGTTTATACTAATATGTGCTGGTTGTGTCATGATTTTACTGAAGACCATATACTTGGTTTTTTTGATATTAATGTTTATGCCATAATTGTTGCAAGCAATATTTATGTTTGTAAGTAATCGTTGTAATTCTTCTACTGTTCTTGCAACTAGTACAGTGTCGTCTGCGTATCGAATATGATTTACAACCTCTCCATTGATTACGATTCCTTCATTTGCTTGCAAAAGGGCTTCCTGACAGATGCTTTCACTATATACATTAAATAGCAGTGGTGACAAAATGCATCCCTGTCTTACTCCTCTACGTATTTCTATTGCTTTTGATATCTCGTTTTCTATTTTGATGTTAGCTTTCTGATTCCAATATAAGTTGAAAATTATTCGCAGATCTTTATTATCTATGTCTTTTCTTTCAAGAATGTCTCTTAGCCTATCGTGGCGTACTCTGTCAAACGCTTTTTCAAAATCGATAAAACATGCATGTACTTCTTGATTAACGTCTAGGCATCTTTGTGTAAGAACATTCAAACCGAAGAGAGCTTCTCGAGTACCTAGTCCTTTTCTGAACCCCATCTGTGTATTACTAATATCTGACTCCAACTTTTGATAAACTCGGTTGTGGATGATTTTTAGAAATATCTTATCTATTATGAATTAGAACCCATTTATTTATTATATTTTGCATACTATAACGGCTCAACTAAAAACTATTCTATACAATACAAAATGTTAAAACACAAACTAACCAGGATTTTCGTCATAGAAAGATGTGTTACTGATTGCTCCATTGTAGCAGTAAAAACCAGAGGTGGCCGGGGAGAATGAGAGAGATAGTGCAGGCTCGAAACGGATAATCGTTTGCAAAAATTGCCGACCGTGATTTGAGTTTTGATACGGGTTATTGGTACCTTTAGCCGTATGAAAATACTTGTTGCCACGAGCATGCGCGGTGCGTTGCCGTTCCGACCTTGCGCGCCTCGTCCACTTCCCTAGTAGCCCAGTCGGGATACCATTTGACCTTGCATTAGGAGCTGCCCCAAATTTTATTTTTTTAATCTTTAGGGGGGTCAATAGAAGTAAAAATTTAAAATCTCGACTGAATTTGACCGTTGCGTTAGCCGCCATCTAGATTTTAAACGAGAACCGTTTTTGCTCAATATCTCCGCCATTTTCAACTTTTCGACAAAAAATATATAAACTGGAATTGTTTAAAATGTGATTTTATATAATTTCGTTTATTATAATTTTTTTCGTGCGGTCCATATTTTCCGAGTTATGGGGAAAACAGTGACAGTTAAAGCATAATTATTGATTTATTGAATTATCTCGTTTATTATTACTTTTACAACAAATTTTAACCTATACAAAAATGAAGAGAATTAAATTTTGCACAATTTCGATCTTCTTCATTTTTTGATAAAATCAAGATTTAAGGCAGTACGTATGCGGTAAAGGCGCGAGCGTAAGACCCGATTGATTTTAAAGCAATTGTTTTTGTTCAATATCTTCCCCATTTTCAACTTTTCGACAAAAAGTATAAAGACTGAAATTGTTGCAATTACGATTTACTACAATTTTTTGAGAGAACCAGTGGCGGCTCTAAGAGGGGGGAATGGGAAAATTCCCCCCAACGGGGTCCAAAATTAAAAAAAATTGTTGAAATATTAAAATATGTTAGCTGACATGAAACTTAATTATCGACAGACAAATTCAACCAATAAAACCCGCTAGTTAATAAAATTAAGTGAACTTAATGCATATAAGTTATTATTTATGTCTTCTATGTACCGGGTGTCCCAATAAGAACGGCTCTCGGCCATATCTCAGGAACCGTTTATAGTACAGCTTTGAGAAAAAAATATTTATAACAAAAGTTGCCTCGGGAAAAGCCTGGAAATTATTTTCATAATTGTAGGCTCACCGCTAGATGGCGTTATTGAATATCAAAACTTAAAAAATCAAAATTTTACAAAATTTACCTAATGAAAGGGCACTGGAAATCCAATCATCGTATTCTTCATAAAATTCTGCGCATATTTGATTTCACAAGTTTAATTTTACCTTTGCAAATAAGAGGTGGGGGTGAGTAGGAACCTTCTTATGAAAAAATGGCTGTAAGTCCGGCAATAGTCTTTTTAATAGACTTCAATAAATGGACAATTCGACGTAGATCTAAGGATCGAATTGTTTTGTAATGCCCCTTTGTCCGCTTCTTCTCGATCGACGATGGTAAATAAATGTTTGAGTTTGGAGTAAAAAATATGGTTTTATTGACAGCTACGTATAATTACACTATATATGATGTTCAGGTAACTTTCTATGATAGACTGCCTTTAATGACAGCTACTGATAATAATTACACTCGGCGTAACTTCTAACAACGACTTACGCACTTGTTAACGAGGTAACTATTTCAATTAGACTGCAACCCAAAATAGTCCCTTTGGTTAATTTATAATCTCGTCAAAATATACAATTCATCAATAAGTTGCATGACAACCGAACTACGGACTTTGCATGTTGAAAGATTGCAACTACAGTTTAAAGGAAGCTATTGCAAAACTTGTAAAGTTCAATTGGAAAATATATTATTTGGCATTTTATTAAGTTTGCAGGTTGAATGGACTCTAATTATTAAAATATTACTAGATGTTTCCCAATGTTTCAATCATACACGGTGAAACTATAAAAGTTTAGGAAGTTAAGAAAAAATGTGAGATTACAAATTAAGGGATTAATTTGAGATTGAACAATAAAAGAAGCTTTTATCTCATCGCATCTTTATTTTTTTCATCGCAAATACAAGCCTTTATCTGTATGATTTTTTTATGTTTGTTACGCGATTACTCCATCAATTATGAACCGATTTTTATGATTCATTTTTTGTTATGTAGGTCATATTTAAGAGATCGATTCAAATTTAAAATTAACTTTACTGGTGCTATTGTACAGTCTGTAGAATTTTTTGAAAAAAAAATATTATGAAGTATTGGAGCGGGTGGGGTGGGGGGAGGGGGAACCACAGTACAGACTGGCAACATCTGTGAAATTAAAGTCCAGGGTTACAACAACACATTTCAGAAGTCAGAATCCGGTCTGCAATTTTTTCAAACGAAACTCCTTTGAGAGTCCGGTCTAAGAGGCATAAATATATTTACCGAACCATTTATGTTCTTTTTCTCCCTCTGTCAATGCTAACCGGTAGAGAATTTCATTTTGTTCCCATATCATTCAAAATCACAATTAACACAAATTTTGAGTTGAGCCCTTATATTACTGAGGGTGCGATATATTTGGAGTGAATTTAACAAAATTACTCGATAAATGCATTTTTTGACTTATGTCATTATTCTTCCGGATGAGCGATGTATTATAAAAAATTCTGCGAAAATGTATATCCAAGTTATAACATCAAAACCAAGTTTTTCATAGGTTAGGTCTTATCAGATTGACATACTTGGCCTCAATATTGTACACAACCGTGACCCGTCAAAAGGGCCCGGTCAAAACGGCCCCATCAGAAAAGGCCCGTCAAAATAGCCCGGTTACAAAATAGCCTCGACAAAATAGCCCCTAAACAAAATAGCCCCGACAAAATAGATCGCACACAAAATAGCCCCGGTCAAGACAGCCCCGGCTAAAACAGCCCCGGCGACAACACCCCCAATAAAAAGTTTTACCTTTTAACGGAGTACCATTTATTTTAAATCACTATTCTAATTGGGAAATAAGCCACAATTTAACTTAAAAAAATTATTCTACTGCTGTCAGAAATCAGACAAAAATGTTTATATCACAAATAAACATTGATTTTGTCTTAAATTAAATATTCAAACTTCCAAGAGGCCATTTTTATTTAATGTGGTTAAGATAAACATTTGAATAGAGGATAATGACTATTTCCGGAAAAATGTATTTTTAAGAGATTATTTCATGATGAATTCTTAAGCTTTTTTGCCTGGACTATTTTGTCGGGGCTATTTTGTGGGCGGGCTATTCTTCCGCGGCTATTTTGTCTGCAAGCTATTTTGTCGGAGCTATTTTGTGTGCGGGATATTATGTCGGGGCTATTTTGTCGGAGCTTTTTCGACGGGGCTATTTTGACGGGGTACCGTACACAACAGCATGTGTATTGTTATAAAAATATAAGGGTGGTATTTTTAGCCTATATCAAATGCTGACTGTTTTGTGTGTGTTTTTTATTATATTATGTTTGTGTAACGTGGATTTGTTTTTGTGTATTATGTGTTGCATATGTATTGTGTATAAGATTGTAAGCGATATTTCTCCGACTCCCTATTATTCCTCCATTGTTGGTATATTCTTTTCGTTAACTTCTTCTTTTATCATTGGCAACTGAAGTGCTACATTCGGCCGATAAGTTTGCTACACATTTTTCTTCATTAAGTAGGATGAGATCTCTTTTGCATGTCCATTTCTTTCATAATTATAGATGGATATTTCCATTGTACTCTGTGCTCGTTGTCCCAAGTATGTTTGCATATCTGGGATCTCTCGAGGTCTCTGCTCTCCCTAGTTCATCCAGAGACTTACTGACCTTGCGGTTTCTCTCTCATTTTGCGGTTTCAAATACCGCTTCATCTTGTCCAATTAACTGAACTTACACTCACAGGAGCAGAGAGCATGGTAAAAATCCAAAACGATCTCTCAAGACCCTTCCATTGCAAAAATGGACTAAGACAGGGTGATGGACTATCGTGTCTGTCATTTAACCTGGCATTAGAAAAAATAATTCAAGAGTCCCAGATTACTGAGAATGGTACTATCTTTAACAAATCAGTACAAATTATCGGATACGCAGATGACACAGACATCATAGGTAGGTCCACAGAATCTGTGACTGAAGCATTTCGGTCGTTAAGAGCATCTGCACAGAGAATGGGACTAAATATAAATGTTCAAAAGACCAAATTTATGTGTTGCACTAGGTCAAGCAACCCGACACCTACAAGAATAATAATTGAAGACCTAGAACTGGAAGGTGTCGACACCTTCATATACTTAGGCTCGCTGCTAACTAAAGATAAAAATGTCAGTGAATAAATTAAAAGAAGAATAGTGCTCGCCAATAAGTGTTACTATGGCTTAAGAAGACAGTTGGTCTCAAAAATACCTAGAAAAATTAAATTGACTGTATACAAAACACTAATAAGACCAGCGCTAACATATGGCTCAGAAACTTGGTCACTTACTCAGAATGACCAAGAATTGCTCAAACGTTTTGAGCGAACAATCCTATGACGAATGTATGGAGGCATAAAAGAGCAAGGTTTGTGGCGCAGGCATTACAACTTTGAGTTGTATAGAAGTTTTGGAGAACCTGACGTTGTAAAATTCATTAAAGTAGCACGCCTTAGATGGATAGGTCATGTAGTCAGACGAGAGGAAGATGCCATAGTCAGAAAAGTTTTTGACCGAAGAGGGCCGATAGGACAACGAGGAAGAGGAAGACCGAGACTTAAGTACCAAGACAAGATATAATCTGATTTAAAAACTATTGGAATTAGAGCATGGAGAAGAGTTGCCAGAGACAGGGGCGAATGGAGGATTGTTCTGAATAAGGCTTTGGCTCATATAGAGCTGTAACGCCACTGATGATGACGGTTTCTCTCACGGAGAAATTGTTGCATTCACAGGGTATTTTATAGATGCAGTTTTTTATTTTTCTTGCGGGTTGATGTATTTGGTTTTGGGCAGGATAGATCTCAGTGTGTTGGTTGTTTTGATAGTTGTTCTAATGTTGTACTTGTTTCCTATTTTTTTTCAATTTTTCTTATGAACACTTTACATAATGGTATTGTTTTCATCTTTGAGTCCCTTCTTGTCAGTGTTTCTTGATTGCTTGTGATATTTTGTTGTTTCCTTTCTTCAATCTTGGTAAATTTTTCGTTTATAAATGACAATGGGTAGTCAATTTTAGTCAAAACCTTTGTTAGGAGGATTTCTTTTACCAGAAATACACATTTTTATTAGAAAAACCTGCTAACAAAGGTTTGCCTACCCCTTGTCATTTATAAACAAGAACAAGGACTTCTACAAGATTGAAGACAGGAAAAAACAAAACACCATTAGCATTCCAGAAACACTCACAAACGAAGACTCAAAGATTACAACAATAAGTGAAAACCAATATTTATTTGTCAAATTAACATTTTATTCTGTTTTCTAAAAGAAGTAAAATGTGTTTTCAATTAAATACATTACATCAATTCTTCTTTTTTCTTAATTAATTTAATTAAAAAAAATTTTTGGACGCACTGTATAAACAATTATGTTAATGTTTATATTACCTACTAAATAGAGAATTAATTATTAACGTTTCGAACGAGCTATCACACGACTCCTAATCTCATTTAAAAAAATCATCCATGACGTCATCACGCCCAGATGGATGACGTGACTAGTATGAAATATGGTTCCATGACATCTCGTAACGCGTCAGGTCGTAACCGGACAAATTGTAACGAACAGTTCGTAACGGCGACAGTTCGTAACTACATATACAAATTCGTGACGGACAATTCGTAACGTTCAAATTAAATTATTCTATTTATTTTCATCAGCGTGGAAACTAACTGGTGTTACAGTCATAAGTGAAGTTATGTTTATCAATTTAACGAATCAGTATCAGGATAAACTTTTTTAAGACATTTCATATTTCGTGTTTCAGAATATAATAAAAGTAATTAACTATAACCGTTAATTGAACCATCCCATTGCTATAACCAATCACAAGGTTTATTATAATAACAGGTAATTATAATTTTTTCTTTACAAAATGTTTACTTAGAAAGTTAGGAATGTCTAAAGACGGTTGTCGGCTTAAAGATTTCACGCATTACTTCATTATTCCTTTGTATATTATGTATATGAAAATTTAAGGAACAATAAAAGCGATAAATTTTAAACGTATTGTTAAAAGTTTGTATGTATTTAAATATTTGTTTGTGTTTAAAGACTTTTAATATATTCTAAAACACGAAATATAAAATGTGTTAAACATGTTTATCCCGGTACTGATTCGTTAAATTGGTAAATATAATTTCAATTATAACTGTAATAACAGTTAGTTTCCACGTTAACAAAAATAAACAGAATAATTCAATTTTAACGTTACGAATTGTCCGTTACGAATTTGTATAGTTACGAATTGTCGCCGTAACGAAGCGCCGCTGTTACGAGTTGTCCGTTACCAGTTGTCCGGTTACGATTTGTCGCGTTACGAGATGTCTGGGCACGAAGAAATATAGGCAAAAAATCATAATTTCATCGACTTGTTTCGAAATTTATTTCCAAAATGAATTTATTCCAACCTTTACGTGGTCACTGTATAATATGTATATCATTATGTTTATTATTTCTATCGACACTTAACTGGGGAACAGGAAAGATTATGTACGTATGTATGTATATGTTTATTATTTCTTGATAGTAAATATACACGATATTATTAATAACACTACGAACTGTCCAATATGTGCATTAGTGCCTTGAATGCATGTATCGGGTAGTTATCTTTGAATACTCAACGTGACAAGAACTTAAAAAAAGGAGAAATTTTGTTATTCAACATGGAAATAAAGATGAAAGTGAAATCACTGCTTCAACAAGCACTACAATATCCTTTCTACCTAAAATATCTGAGCCACCAAGAAAAAAAATATTTTTTCAATCTAAACAAAATAGACAAATAAAGTCAATATAATGTGTAAAATTTATTTATGGAGAACATTTTCTTTTAGATATTAAACTTAAATAGATATTAAACTTAAATTGTAATTGCAAAATATAGAGTATTTCTTGTAAATTGTTATACAGCGTGTCTACTTAAGTTGGAAACATATGGGAAACTTTTTTATTATTAATTTTAGGAAAAAAAGTTATTCTTCATAAAAAGTTCTGCATCCTCTCAAAACCTAAGATTCATTCATTACATATCAAATTTTATCAATATTATACGAGGTATGTCAAATAATATGAATTTCGTTTAAGAGTAAAGTACATTTATTTCTCTGAATTTCGAAAATTCTTATTATGAAAAGTTGTTTGGAATTCAAAACTAAGATCAAATATATATACATGGTTCAGGTTCTGCATTAAAATAAAATAAAAATATGTAAAACTCTCGAGAGAGGACTTATTTCAGTCCGATGCATAAAAAGAAAACACCTTTTTCGTTGTTTTTTGTACCAGTTTTGTAAATATACACCACATGTTTTTTGTAAGACAACTTATACAAGTTTTTATAACATTGACCAGCTTTCATTACGGCGCTAATCTCAAATTAGTAACATCAAAAAATTTAAATAGGCTGTCAATTCTTTATGTAAAACTATTTGTAGCTTATCCCTGATGATGTCGATGACTATCGACGAAATATTGGATCAATAAAGGAATAAAGAGTACACTTAGCCTATTCTTTCAGCTGTTTTACCCAAAGAATCTCAAAGTTTGTTCTCTAACTTAATCAGCTGTGATCAACACTATTTTATCTTCTATATATATATATATATATATATATATATATATATATATATATATATATATATATATACAAAATATGCACAAGATGGAATGCAACCATAGACACGTGTTTCTGACTTATTAGTCGTCATCAGTATGGTATAGCCAAACAGGAGCAACGCAACCAATTTGTGGCTGTAATGTTAGAAGACCCTCAGGATTCGAGAGCAACAACTGAGGGTCTTCTAACATTACAGCCACAAATTGGTTGCGTTGCTCCTGTTTGGCTATACCATACTGATGACGACTAATAAGTCAGAAACACGTGTCTATGGTTGCATTCCATCTTGTGCATATTTTGTATTTTCATTGTTGCGAGCCATGCCGATATCTATTAACTCGCGTTAACCTATTCTTGTTATATATATATATATATATATATATATATATATATATATATATATATATATATATATATATATATATATATATATATATATATATATATATATATATGCTTCTAATTGAAAAAAAAAATTTTCCCAACTTTTCTCAAATTTATGGATACTAACTTCGTTTTTATTTATTACACATAAGATATCTCTTACCCTTTGACCTCTTAAGTATTATTACTTTTACGAAAAAAAGGTATTCTTTATAAAAATCTCTGTAGTTGTTTAGAATTAAAAACAATGTTTCAATATGAAATTACATCCTTCTATTTGAAATATTGTGAAATATAAAGGTACATTATAAAATATAAAATTAAAAAATGTTGATATATCATGGTTGTATCTGAGTTTTTAGACCATGCAGAGCTTTTTATGAAGAATAACTTTTTTTCGTAAAATGAATAATAAAGGAGTTAAGTATCATATTATTTGTAATAAATAAAAACGATGTTGGGTTTTCATAAATTTGAGAAAAATTTGTAAAATATTTTTTTTTTCAATTAGAAGCATGTAATTGCATATTTGATCTTAGTTTTTAATTCCAAACAACTTTCCATAATAAGAATTTTCGTTCAGAGAAATAAAGGTACTTTACCCTTGAACGAAATTCATATTTTTTGACATACCTCGTATATTATTGATAAAATTTGATATCTAATGATTGAATCTTAGGTTTTAGAGCATGCAGAACTTTTTATGAAGAATAACTTTTTTTCGTAAAATTAATAATAAAAAAGTTTCCCATATGTCTCCAACTTAAGTATATTAAAAAAAAAAGAAAAAAAAATATAATAAAAAAATATAAAAAAAGAAGGAAAAAATATTAAAAAATATATATAAAAAAAATATTAGAAAGAATATTAGAAAAAAATATAATAATTAAAAAAATATAAAAAAAAATATGTAGATAAAAATGAATGACGAACTTGAAAGTCGATAGTAAAAAGCTTCATAGAATTAAGTAGAGGGCTAAAGAAGAATGTTAGGCTACGGCTCCACGGGCGAGAAATTGACGCTAGCAGTAGCCGTAAAGCGAACTTAAGGTTCAGCGCAACGGAAGAGGAATAGCCGAACTGAACCGACTACAGGACTTGTGCGTAGTCGGTTCAGTTCGGCTATTCCTATTTCGTTTCGCGGAACCTTAAGTTCGTTTTACGGCTACTGCTAGCGTCAATTTCCCGCCCGTGGAGCCGTAGCCTTACAGTTTTTGCTGTGGAACTCTGAGAACATCATTTAGAAAAAAAAAATACAAAAAAAATATATTATAAAAATTATTAAAAAAAATACAAAAATAATTATTTATTAGTAGAATTTGTTTATTAGAGATTAATATTAGTATTAGTTTTAGGATAAGATACGAAAAAATGATTATTAAAATAAAAAATAGTAAAAGTGGCGAATGGATTTAGTGTCCGCAGTCATATAAACCCAAATAAACAACAAGCATTTTTTTCGATAGACGAAAGGTTACTGATGGTAGGGGAGCCCAAGCGGGGATTTTTGCAGTTACTCGAGCGCGTCAGAAAATCACATGGGAAAAAACCTTGTACCCTGTAAATGTACCCCTACCATATATGGACTCTTGATACAGGGGAGTTCGTTAAGAGGGTTAAGGGGGGAAAATGTATCCTTAGAAAAACTGGAAATCGTTAGAAAGATAAAGTAAGTTAAGTAAATGCAAAACAGTGTATATTTCAAAAATCTCACGATTTGAATGGGGCGTAAGGAAATTTGCGAGTCACAAAATTTCACAAAATAAGTGAATATTTCTCGAAATGAACGTCAGATCGAAAGACGAAAAATGCGTGTTCAATATTTTTGAAAAAGCTATCGACTGATACCAAACACGACCCCCACGGAGAAGGGTGGGGAGTAACTTTAAAATTTTAAATAGGAACGTCGTGATATTTCGCGAAATAAACATCATATCAAAAAACTGAAAAGTACGTGTTCAATATTTTTTAAAAATCTATCGAATGACACCAAATACGACCACCTACGCAGGTGGGGTGGGGGTTTGTTTAAAATCTTAAACAGGAACCCCAATTTTTTTTTGAAGATTTGGATTTCATACGTAAAAATACTACACCTTTATTCGAAACATTTTTTCAAATTATAGACAGATGGCGCTACATCGGAAAAAACGATTGTTGGAAATGGAAATCTAAATTAAAAAGTGGAAAGTCCCCACTAGAATGGAAAACTTAACTTTTTTTAGTTTTAGGACCTAATCTTTACCACCCAGTAGGTCCCCATAACCCTCGAGTAACTGCAGCATACTTGCCCTTGCCTTCCCTACTGTAACATAATTTCAATAATAATTATTTAATTAGAGTGCACCAAATAAAATTTTTGTATGTCATCTATTTTATATTTCATACTGTCAGAACTTAACATAAAATAATTCACAAATAACTGAAATAATAATTTATTTAACGTTTTACGCGGTGTAATATTTTATCGAATTCTCTTTGCTATATATCATTACAAATTAATTAAACGGTAACTAAAATATGTGCATATTTCAAAACTTCTGTGTATTCGTGATTATAGGTCTGGATCCCGCGTATGAAAAAAAAGTTGATTAATAGCAAGCTGAAAATTTGTTAATAGCTTAAGGGTGTCTAGTCGAATAAACTTTGATATGTGTGAACACTGGAACAGGGGCAGTTTTAATTGTGGAACAGGTTAAAAATTTGGAACGGTCACAGCACGAAAACGGCACATTTATTTTGTCCGACAGAACAGACTTAAACTCTTCGAACAGAGATTAAACTCTCATGCAAAAATCAGACTGCTATTTATCACCAAATGGGCGTTTTAATGAGTGGAACATGTAGAATATGTCAAATGACAGGAATTATGACAGGTAATAAATAGCAGTCTGATTTTTTCATGAGAGTTTAATCTCTGTTCGGAGAGTTTAAGTCTGTTCTGTCGGACAAAATAAATGTGCCGTTTTCGTGCTGTGACCGTTCCAAATTTTTAACCTGTTCCACAATTAAAACTGCCCCTGTTTCAGTGTTCCCATATATCAAAGTTTATTCGACTAGACACCCTTAAGCTATTAACAAATTTTCAGCTTGCTATTAATCAACTTTTTTTTCATACGCGGGATCCAGACCTATTAATTACATCCAGCTCTCAATCAGCTCGTACTTATAGTTAATAATTTGACAAAAAAATTCGGTGGTCAAAATTATTTCGTATAATAATGTCGACGCAGACAATAATTCAATAATTATTATTCTACCAGCCTTTGATCTTTATGTTCAAATAATGTTATTGGTGTTTTTTTTTTGAAGTTATACTTCTTTAGGCGCGATATGAGGGTGAATTTTAATATGATTAAAACCTTCAATCTGGGCGCAGCGCCTTATAACTTTGTTCTGATTGGATGTTAAAATGACATGTCAAAAATTATCCAATATGGCGGCTGTGGCACAGCTGTGGTTTGGTTACGTATCGTTGTTGCGTTTTAAAATTTTTGGGAAGAGATACAACAAACAAAAGTTAGTTAATAGTTATACTGCCCTTTTAAATAGTTTTCATATTATATTTTTGGACTTTAAGTTTTTTTTTAGGGAAGATGAGGGAATTCTACAATTTACAATTCACGTCCCATCTGCTCAGCGCGGTAAAGTTCCAACGAGAACGCGTTCCCTTAGTCTCAGTATCCGTATGGCTTGCAAATTGTAGAGGCCTCGGAGGTGTAACCAGAGAAGGTTCCCATTGTTTTCATTCTGGTGGGATGTTCTATATTCCATTAGAGTGAAAACTTAGTCTTTTTGCTAGCAGTTGCCGCTAGGGCATTTATGCCATTTCGTTCGTTGCAATTCGGGACTGCACGCTGGGGTTTGTTTTGGTTGGATCAGGGAGAGCAGCATATGTGCCTCCTGATGAGAGACTAATAAGTTTCGAAACCGGTAGAGGTGCTTGCAGCACTCTCTGATTAGACTGGAATATGGTTCGGCTGTATTTTCGTTTTGCAACTAAATTGAAAATGGTTATTCATTTTTGATTTACATTTACTCTGTGTGGAGTATGAAGGGAACCATTCTCGTTGGAACTTTACCGCGCTGAGCAGATGGGACGTGAATTCTAAATTGTAGAATTCTCTCATCTTCCTTAGTCTCAGCATCCGTATGGCTTGCAAATTGTAGAGGCCTCGGCGGTGTAACCAGAGAAGGTTCCCATTGTTTTCATTCTGGTGGGATGTTCTATATTCCATTAGAGTGAAAACTTAGTCTTTTTTTCTAGTGTACTCTTGGTCAGAGTTCCTCAGTTTCTTCAAAATATTAATTCTGGAAACACTTGGATCTCTTTGTCTCTTCTTTCCAAGATTTTTCTTCTTTGGGAATTTTTTCTTAGCAGTCGTATTTAATAATAAACTTTGATGCATGAAGGGGTTTCCGCTGTTGATGCTTCTTGAACATGTAATCCACTGTGAACATCAGGTACAGTCGGAAAAATGAAATAATACCCATGAACAAACATATAACACACGCTGTATTTTCCTGTCACCGTGTCACGAAGAAAATTGCCCAGCGCAAGTACATGTAATAATATATATTACATGTACTTGCGCTGGCCAATTTTTTGTGTGACACGGTGACAGGAAAATACAGCTTGTTTTATATGTTCGTTCATGGGTATTCTTTCATTTTCCCTACTGTACCTTATTTTTATCAGTGGAAGTTAGTTCACTCGTAAATTATATAGATGTTACAATGTTTTTATAAAAATATTCATTAATTATAGAAATTAATAGTATTGTAACATTGGTTACAAAGTTTTTTCCACAGAGTGATTCAAAATTTGCACTTACAATGAGGTTATTTTATTAAAAAACTTTATATTTAGGTACATAAGATAGGATAACAGTTTTTAGGTCAAAATGGAAGTTGTCCTTTATAGATGTCATTTAAGCAATAGTTGAAAAACATTATAAGTGGAGTGACAATATTATTCATTCAGGTGTAGTTGTGATCTAAAATTTAAATTGGATTAATTTTTTTTGTAGACTGAACAGATAAATCAAAAAGTTAACATAGAGGACAAAGATTAGAGACTGGCATATCATCTCATACGGACAACACCGCAGGAGAGTTTTTTTTTATATTTAAACAATTGAGCTTCGCTTCAAAGAAAGTTGGACACCTTAAAAAAAATTAATCTTACGGAAGATATTGAAAATGCTATAAAGTAGGGATATTATACGGGATTTGTATATACTTTTGTAAATAATATATTGTATGATATTTTAAAAGAAAATAATGAGTACCACTAGTGTTACTACAAATGGCTAGTGATTTTAGTAAGTAATTTTGCCAATTTTGTAAAATTGGCAAAAAAAAATAATTTCTAAATAGTTAATGATTTTGCCAATTTTCGCAAAATTGGCCAAAAACAAAAAAAAAATATCTACTAAAAACACTAGCCAGTTGTGTCTGAGTTTAGCGAACCGATTATAACTCTTGTTAAATTAAGGTTAGGCTTACACTTTTGACTTGCCTATAGATTTAAAAATATTTTTGTCATAATATACAGTATGTCCCTGTAAGTTGAAACCATAATATGGAAAACTTTTTTATTATTCATTTTACGAAAAATAGTTGTTCTACATAAAAGGTTCTGCAATATCTAGAATCTATGATTCAACCATCAGATAGTAAATTTTATGGGTATTATACAGGGTGTGTCAAAAAATATAAATTTCACTCAAGAGAAAAGTAGCTTTATTTTTACAATATTGAACATTGTTATTATGAAAAGTTAATTGGAATTAGAACTATATTCTAATATGCAATTACATCCTTCTAATTGAAAAAGAAATTAAAAATTTTTCTCAACATATATAGTCAACATTATTTTCTGTTATTTCAGTTATAATTAATAACTTTTGTTATTAATTTTACGAAAGAAAATTTATTCTTTTTAGAATGTTCTGCATGATCTAAAACCTAAAATATAACCATCTTATATCAAATTTGATCAATTTTGTATGAGGTATATAAAAAAAAACTGTTTTTTTATGACGACAAAGAAATATAACTTCTTACGTGCGTACACAAGTACACACACTCTTTTTTTTATTAAGAATTTTAACACAGATTTAGTTTAGACTCGTTATTTTTGAAATTATACTTCTTTATGCACGATTGCGCGACAGGATAAAAATGACAGTCTGAAGTTAGTTGCTAAATCTTTCATAAGTTACGTCAGTGCAAATAAGCGGTATGAAAATAGTTATTTATGAAACAGTTCGTGAAGTGTGAAGTATGCTTTTTGTGAACGCACGAGCGGTGCGAGTGCTATACATCGCATAAGTGCGCAAAAAGTACTTCACGCACAGTTTCATACAATATTTTATTTATGATAAACAAATAAAAAACCGTAACCCTTCATCACTGGAATTCATTTCTATTCTAAAATTTTTAGAACTTTGACATTTAAAAATTCTAACTTCTTTCAAACCACAAAACTGTCAAAACTTTTGTTGTAATTTATTGCTCATATGTCATCACCATGACAACACGAAAGTTAAGGATATTTGATTATATTATGAAAGTGTGCCAAAAAAACAGTGCGAAAAAGTAAATCCCATTTAAAATACATTGTTACTTCACGCACACTTTAATCCCTTCACGCACTGCTATCTATAATGGTAGGGGAGCCCAAGCGGAGATTTTTGCAGTTACTCGAGCGCGTCAGATCATCATATGGGGAGAAACCTGGTACCCTGCAGATGTACCTCTACCGTATATTGGCTCTTAACACAGGGAAGCTCGTTAAGGGGGGTCCGAAAAAAATTATATCCTTAAAAATACTCGAAATTGTCAGATTAAGATGAGGTAAGTTTAGTACATGCAAAAGAGTGTATATTTAAAAAATGTGACGATTTGAGTGGGGCTCAAAGGAAATGGGTGAGCCAAAAAGTTTCCAAAAAGCGAATATTTCGCGAAATGAACATCAGATCGAAAAACTGCAAAATAGACTTTCAAAATTTTTTTGAAAAATCTATCGAATGGTACCAAACACGACTCCCCGCGGAGGTGGGTGGGGGGGGGGGGGTTACTTTAAAATCTCAAATGGGACCCCCAAATTTTTATTGCAGATTTGGATTCTTAACGTAAAAATAAGCAACTTTTATTCAAGACATTTTTTCAAATTATGGATAGATGGCGCTATAATCGGAAAAAACGATTGTTGGAAATGGAAAATTAAATTAAAAAATGGAAAGTCCCCACTAAACTGGAAAATTTTACTAACTTTTTTTGGTTTTAGGACCTAATAATCACAACCCAATACGTCCCCATAAGGCTCGAGTGACTGTAAATTTAGCATACTTTGCTCCCCTACCATAATGACAGTTTTTACAAACTAAAAACTTATACATAATTTATGACATAGAGTAGACAAAAATATATTGTTGTTTTTTTGAAAATTCCACACCTGTAATTTTGAACCAATCAAAATACGTTATTTTGACAGATCACCATGGCAACGGAGGTATTTTATCGGAAATTTTTTGCTCGTGGGGTACCCAACAGCGAATTATAGTGGAACTTTTTTGACGTTTACAATAACAGAACATTTTTGACAGACTGGTTTTTATTTGTTTACATAATTTAAAATAAAACGCCAAAAAATAATTTTCTATCACTTGTAGTTACTCAAAACTTATGTAAAATTGAAGAATATACTATTTTCTATCTTGAAATGGTATTCCCATGCAACTACAATGAGTAGAAATTACTAATTTGAAAGCCTAAATAATTGCTGACAAAGCTATGGCGCGCTATTAATCTGTTCATGCAGCTTTGGATTTTCAAATGCAAATTTGGTGTGGAATTTTCTTACCGAATACCACGCGAAATCAAATTAATATCCGGAAATTTTTTTTTGATCATGAATATTTTTAGAAAATTTCCGGAAATAATTTGACCTCTAGTGAAAATTCAATTATATTATACGACGGCGATAGATATTTACTGATATTTTATTAGTAAATATATTTATTTCGAATATTAGTGGTAAAGGTGGTTTTAATACACAGTTTTAAGTGCATTTGTAGATTTGAGGTCACGGCGAATTCGAAGACACGGCGCTCATATACAACATGATGAACTCAACAAAGAAAACTAAATCGATAGTGATATCAGCGGAACCGAGATGAAGTACCCTGTCAGACTTCATTAGACTACAAAGATTGCAATGGTCCGGACATGTGATAAGAATGGGAGAGGATAGGCTACCAAAAAGAGCACTGAATGCTAGAATGCAGGGAAAGACATCGGTTGGAAAGCCAAGAAAGCGCTGGGAAGACATAGTAAACAGCGACGCACAATTCCTTTTAGGAGTCCGTGTATGGAGAAGAGCACCCACAGACAAGCAAGGGTGGCGGCAAAAAATAAAGGAGGCCAAGGTTCAATTTGGGCATTAGTGCCGTAGAAGAAGAAGAAGAGACGAAGTAAACTGGTCGTAAATATCAAAATAATAGAACAAGTGATGGACACGGAATACTTGGGAATAAAACTATCAAGCTACGGAAAAGTTGTAGAAGAAGTACAAAAACAAGTGAACATGACGAACAGAGCAGCAGGATGTCTCAACAACACAATCTGAAGAAACAAATACCTCACAACGAAAAAACGAAAACGAAAACCAGGATATATAAATCAACAATAAGACCGATAATGTACGCAGCGTAAAAAAGATCAGATACGGCGAAAACACACAGACTGCTGGAAACAGCAGAAATGCAAGGCTTACGAAAAATAACCAACCAAACTCTAAAAGACAGAGTGAGGAAATACGAGCGAGATGTGGTACAGAGGAAATAAACATGTGCACCAAAAGAAGAAAAATAGAATAGCATCAACACATAGAAAGACTGACAGAAAATAGAATAGTACGAATAGCAAGAGACAAATCGACAAATGGAAGAAGAGCATTGGGACGACCGAGGAAAAAATGGTCACACAACGTCAATTGAGACTAAAAACTGAAGTAAAACAGGCATGAGCCTATTTATACAGTAGCGAGAAGAAAAGGTTATGATGACAGGTGGTGAAAGTAGTCAGTATTAAAATTAGTTTAGTATTTAAATAAAATACAAATAAACTGTTTAAAATATATTTGTTTCGATGAAATCATATAATAGAAGTATAACTTCTTACGTGCGTACAAAGTTTTTTTTTACATGAAGAATATGATCAACAATTAAAAATAAGATAAAAAAGATCAAGGCAGGTTTTGTTTATATTTGATTCAGAGTTGGACCACCATCTCCATATAGCTATTTCAGCATCCTTATGCCTCATCGGTAAAGCTCAGAAGTCTCAACTCTACTCAATTAAAAATAAATATAAAAAATAATGGTAGATTATTGTATTTTTTGGGGTTATTACCAACTAGCTGTCTAAGTGGCTTCTAGACATTCTAGGCGAAGCAACGAAGCACTAAAAAGCCCAAAACCTAGTAATTTTGTGCAGTAAGATGAATCATCATGCAACTTTTTGAGTTCGATTCGAGAGAGTTTCAGGCAATTTTGTGAACTAAATTGATCTCCGGCAAAAAAAATTGTGCATGAGAAAATGCATTTTCAAAGTGCATCTCGAAGAGATAGAAAATGAAAAATTTAGAGCTCAGGAAATATTGACCGAAATGAGTTTAATTTTTATTTTTAGGAGTTTTGGAGGTCAGTGAACACAAATTTTATGACGGCGATGGTCTCCGAGGTAGCTGGTGCCCAGGGTGGAGCTCGTCGCCTGGGACGATCGTTTAAGTCGCGAAATAAAGATTGGATAAAAAACTGAAAAATACGTGTTCAATGTTTTTCAAAAATCTATCGAATGACACTAAACACGACCCTCCACTCCACTCCACCCCCTGTCGGTGGGGTAGGGTGTAACTTTAAAATATCAAATAGGAATCCCCATATTTTAGTGCAGATTTGGATTCCTCATGAAAAAATAAGTAATATTTATTCGAAACATTTTTTTGGAATTGTTGATAGATGGCGCTAATAAATAGTATTTTTCCGATTATAGCGCCATCTATCCATAATTCGAAAAAATGTCTCGAATAAAAGTTACTTATTTTTACGTAAGGATTTCCAAATATGCAATAAAAAACGTCGGCTTCTATTTAAGATTTTAAAGTTACCCCCACCTCACCTCCAGAGGGTGGAGTGGAGGGTCGTGTTTTATGTTATTCGATAGGTTCTTGAAAAATATTAAAAACAAATTTTTTGGTTTTTTATTTGGAAGTGTATTTATCGAGATATTAGAATGTTTCTATAATTTACCTATGGTATCACGAAAAAATCGTTTTTTTTTCCGATTATAGCGCCATCTATCCACAATTCGAAAAACGTTTCGAATAAGAGTTGCTTACTTTTACGTAAGCAATCCAAATCTGAAATAATAAATGGGGCTTCTATTTAAGATTTTAAAGTTACCTCCACCCCACCTCCAGGGGATGGAGTGGGGGTCGTGTTTTGCGTCATTCGATAGATTTTTGAAAAATATTGAACACGTATTTTTCAATTTTTTGATCGAATCTTTATTTAGCGAATTATTCGGTTGTCCCGCGAATTATTCGGTCCTCCCAGGCGACGAGTTCCACCCTGGGCACCAGGTACCTCGGAGACCATCGCCGTCAGGAAATTCGTGTCCAGTGACCTCCAAAACCTCCAAGTATAAAAATTGAACTCATTTCTGTCAATATTTCCTGAGTCCTAAATTTTTTATTTTCTATCTCTTCGAGATGCACTTTAAAGATGCATTTTCTCATGCACAAAAATTTTTGCCGGAGATGAATTTAGTTCACAAAATTGCCTGACACTCTCTCGAATGGAATGCAAAAAGTTACATGACGATTCATCTTACTGCACAAAATTCCTAGGTTTAATGCTTCGTTGCCTCGTCTAGTCTTAAATTGAATAAATAAACTGCTCGTCAAAAGTTAGGGATATAGAAAATTCTGCTGAATTTTTATAGTAGATTTTTTCGTGAACAGATTAACGGATTCCGCTAATTTATTTTTATTATTTTAGACTTTTCTTTAGTAACTACACAGTTATGCAAAGGTTTACTCAAACTTTTTTTTTGTACTTATACCGGGTGGAAGAAAAGAAATGTTTTTCTTATGTTCAGTTTGAGACGCCCTGTAGGAAGGATGAGGTACAAATGGGAGTATATATCGAAACCGTATTGTAGTCTTATGTTTTGTGAACATTTTATTTTTTGAATGTCCCTGATATCTTTAGAAATAAAAAAAATAGACGGTTTTGTAATTTAACATGTGTTTTAACCGAAACAAAAGTTTGAGACACCTTGTAGGGAGAAAAAGGCACAAAGGTGAATACACCTCGATATTTTGTTGTCGTCTCATATTTTGTGAATATTTTATTTTTTTAATTTCTCTGATATCTTTAATAACAAAGAAACTAGACGATATTACTCTTTAATATGTGTTTTAACTGACGACATGCGTCACATCACACATGTGAAACATAGAAAAACATATTACAGAGTAATACCGTCTAGTTTCTTTGTTATTAAAGATATCAGAGAAATTAAAAAAAATATTCAAATAATATGAGACTACAACATAATATCGGGGTATACTCACCTTTGTGCCTTTTTCTCCCTACAAGGTGTCTCAAACTTTTGTTTCGGTTAAAACACATGTTAAATTACAAAACCGTCTATTTTTTTGTTTCTAAAGATATCAGGGACATTCAAACAACAGCATGTTCACAAAACATAAGACTACAATATTATTTTGATGTATACTCACATTTGTACCTCGTTCTCCCTACAGGGTGTCTCAAACTTAACACAAGAAAAACATATTTTTTTCTTCCACCCGGTATAAGTACAAAAAATAAGTTTGAGTAAACCTTTGCACAACTGTGTAAATACTAAAGAAAAGGCTAAAATAAAAAAATAGCGGAATCCGTCTGTTCGCGAAAAAATCAACTATGAAAATCAGCAGAATTTTCTATATCCCTAACTTTTGACGAGCAGTTTACTTTTTAAATTGTTAACGGGCAATTTTATTCTGAAGCTTTAACTTTAAACCTCTGTAGCTTAAATAATAGTGGACTAGTTTACTCTGTTCTGAACCCTCCGTATATATCATTACAAATTAATTAAACGGTAACTAAAATATGTTTATATTTCAAAATGTCTGTGTATTCGTGTTTAATTGCATTCAGCTCTCAATCAGTTCGTATAGTTAATAATCTGACAAAAAAAAAATCGGTGGTAAAATTATTTGGAAAATAATGTTCATGTAGTAGTCTGGGCTGATTATCGGAGAATAGGCCATTTTTGGGAAAAGTTACTTACCAGCAATTTTATTGCTGGAATCGAATTATAAGATCCTATATATTAATAATATAGGTATGCAAAGTCCTCAGATAGTGTGCTACTTTTTTTATAAACAAAATGGCGCCCGAAAATCGTGTTTTTTCAATTATTGCTCTAGAACTCCGAAGATTTCAACTTTACAACAAAAACACTTAAATAAAAATTCAGCGTGATTAAATTCTGCATACAGACGTGTTTTTCCCGATCTGCTCCGACGAAAATGTTCCTCGGAAAATGAGGGTTTTCCCAAAAAAATCTTTAATTTTCAAATAAAGTTTTAGATAAGTAATTATTTACCAATAATTAAATAATTTGGTGACTTAAAAGCCTTCTTGGTTTAGATTATAGGTCCAGAAGCTGGTGAAAATTAAACGAATATTTTAGCAACAATTCAATTGTTAATTAATAATTTACGGTCGCAATAATAACCAAAATAATTATGATGCACTGATCAAACTTTGAAATCTTATAAAGATGAGATGCCTATTTAACATTTTGTCGACAAAATATAAATTTTTTATTTTTTTGCATAATCTTTACATGTTAAAAAAATAGTTATAAACAAATTAACGTTTCTCAGAAAGTTTTTATTATATTATAATTTAAAAAAATAGCTAAAATGCCCATTTCAAATATCTTGAAAATGAATGCTTTCAAACTTTTTTGCAACGATTTGCAAAAAAGTTATGAAACAGCAAAATAAACATACTATTACTACGGTGTTAATAATTTTTTTTATTTCTTTCAAAGCGCAGAAGTGAGTTTAAAGTACAAGCTAATTATTTATAAAACAATATCGATTATCAGCTTAATGGTTATTATTATATACAAGAAATGGACATGTTAACAGTATTTATTCAATTCTAATTAATGACAGTGACAACCTTATATTAATCTAGAAACATAAAAACATTAGTAACTAAGGTAGATATTAGTAGCCTTAGATCTTAACTACTAAATATATAACAGTCCTCCGCCCCAATTCCCAACTACAAGACTAGAGATGCTGGCAGCAGCTGATCTAAGTGACGTTTCCAAAGTAGACCATCATCTGTTCGTATTTCATAATGTAAGTAACCTATGCGTCTGATTACCTTTCCAAATATCCATCGTTGATCACTGCAGTACTTTCTAGCCTGAACTCTGTCTCCCAAGGCAAATTCCCTACCAGGTGTAGGCCTGTCTGATGGAAAGGAAGTTGTGTGTTTGCAAGGTTTTCTTAACATTGTTGATGTTGATCTACTTCATATGTATTTGTGTTCTCAACAGGAAACCGCGACAAGAAGTCTGCGTTAGCATTTTTTGTGCTTGTTCTGTACTGTATATCATAATCAAATCCAGATAAAAAATGAGCATAATGAAAAAGTCTCATTGTACTCAGTTCTGGTAGATTATGGTGGGGATGAAAGATTGATGTTAACGGTTTGTGGTCAGTAATCAGAGTAAATTTTCGCCCATAGCAAAAATGAAAAAATTTCTTTATACCCCAGTATATCGCAGTCGCTTCCTTATCAATCTGACTGTATTTCTTTTCGGCATTGGTTAAGGTTCTTGACGCAAAAGCTATCGGTCTTTCTGAGCCGTCTTCAACTATGTGTGAAAGGACTGCTCCAAGTCCTGTTGGTGAAGCATCCGTGGCTATGATTAGAGGTTTTCTCGGGTCGAAATGTGTTAATACGTTTTCACTTGCCATTTCCGTTTTAATTCTGTTAAAACTTTCTTCGCATTTCACAGTCCAGGTAAACTTGTTATCTTTCTTCAAGAGTTGATTTAGAGGATTTGATATAGATGCAAGATTAGCAATAAATTTGTTGTAGTAATTAGCCATACCCAGAAAAGTTCGCAATTCGTTTATATTAGAAGGCCGTTCCATACCTATTATAGCTTTAATTTTGTCTTTGTTCTTATGGAGCCCATCTTTATCAATTTTATGTCCTAAATAGTTTATGTTCTTTTTAAAAAATTGACATTTTTCTTTATTCACCCGTAGGTTATTTTCTTTTAACTTGGTAAGTACCTCTCTTAATCTTAGTAATAGCTGGTCTTCTGTTGATCCTTGAATTATTATATCATCAAAAAAACATTGTACGCCTTCTAAACCTTTAAGTAAATTATCCATGAATCTTTGCCATAAACTGGGAGCTACTTTTACACCAAACATCAGTCTGTTTACTTTGTATGTTCCCATATGAGTGCTTAAAGTTTGTATTTGGGCGCTGTCTTCGTCCATCTCCATATTAAGGTAAGCTTGTTTAATATCTAATGTGCAAAATAATTTACCCCCATTCATTTTGGCAAAAATATTTTCTATGATAGGTATCGGGTATTTTTCGTCTTTAATAACTCTATTTAAAGTTATTTTGTAATCGGCACATAGTCTGATACTCCCATTAGGTTTAACAATAGGTACAATGGGTGTACCCCAATTACTATGGTCGATTTTTGTTATAATACCTTCAGAACTTAGCCGTTCTATTTCTGCTTCTACTTTCGATTTTAAAGCGTATGGAATTCTTCTAGACTTAATGAAAATTGGTTGTGTATTTTCCTGTAAGTTTAAACGAGCTTTGAAATTTGGTATTTTTCCTAGGTCTGACCTAAATACTGATGTTGCAAATTCTTCAAGAAGTTGTTCTAATTTGGGTATTTCAACAGTTTGTAGTCTTCGTACATCTGCCAATTCAATATTTATTTCTTTCATCCAGTTACGTCCGCATAAAGGATCAACGTCCTTAGCTATAATGTATAATTTGCTGAAGAAGGTTTGGTTTTTGTAGTTACATTTAACATAAGCAACTCCAGTAGGTTTGATTACTTCTCCTGTGTAAGTTCTTAATATTAAGTCTGTTTTAAAAATTTTCTTTGGAATGTTCAGTTGTTTGTACAATTTTAGTGATATAAGAGACAGTGTAGCCCCTGTATCAAATTCCATAGTAACTGGCCTATTTTCAATACTGATTGTAATTGTATATTTTTCAGATCGTTCATCCTTAACAAGGTTTATTTCGCCGATAGACTCTTCACTTGTATTACTGGTACAATCATTAATCTGGAGTGCATTGTTTCTTTTTAAACAAACGTTTGCTAGGTGTCCCTCTATTTGACATTTGTGGCAAGTTCTTTTAATGGCCCAACATTCGTTGGACCTATGATCTGGTTGTCCACATCTGAAACATTTTCCCCTTAAGTCTTTTAATGTTATATTATCATGTTTTTTCTTGTAAGTACATGATCTTTGAGGGATCTTTTTTTTACAGATGTCGATAATTTGTTTACCTTTTCAATTTCATTACGTATGTCTGTAGATATTTTATTGTTTTCTATTTTTCCCATTTCAATTGATGTAGCTATCTGAACTAATTTTGAGAATGTGTGTATTTCTCTGTCTTGCAGAATTTTTATTCGAATTTCGCTGTCATGCAATCCTCTGATAAACTGTAACGATAAAAATCCATCTATTGTGGACTTACAACAATTCTGGCATTTAAATTCACAGTTAGAAGCAAGTTTCTTGAGTTCTGCAGCGTATGTTGCAACAGTTTCATTTTGTCGTTGTAAATGTGTAACAAATTTATGTTGTTGAGCCCACAAACTAGGTTTAGGATCAATAAAGTCATCAAGTAGTTTAATTAATTCTTCAAAGCTTTTATTTATTGGATCCTCCGGAGAACAAAGATTATGTTGAACAATGTTTAAGAACAAATAAAGTTGTGGAGAGATCGTAGATAATAGAAAGTAAATTTTACTTTGCTCATCTGTGATGTTATTTAATAGGAAAAATACCGTCAATCTCCTTGTAAAGTTATTAATTGTTTCTGTTTCTTGTAATGGTTGAAAATTAACTTTTGGTAATTGTATCTTATGGTCTATGTTTTGAATTTTCTTACTACATAAAACATCTTGGTCGTTTGATCCATTTTTCTTTCGCAAAATTAGGAGTTTGGTCTTTATCACTGTATATTTTTCTTCAAATTCAAATCTTTCTTGTGTTTCTTGTTCTATATCTGCGTCTTCAGTTTCTTGTTCGATATCATATTGTATATTTTGAAATTTCTTTATGGTTTCGTCTAACGTATGTAATCTGGATTCAATTTCTTCGTTTGTGATTTCTCGTTCATGTAAACAGTTTTCAGTTTTTGTCAGAGTGCCTCGTAAACAGGCTCGTACTTTTTTTAGCTTTTTAATGTCCATTCTACTAATCTCGTCGCCAATATTATATACAAGAAATGGACATGTTAACAGTATTTATTCAATTCTAATTAATGACAGTGACAACCTTATATTAATCTAGAAACATAAAAACATTAGTAACTAAGGTAGATATTAGTAGCCTTAGATCTTAACTACTAAATATATAACAGTTATATTTTAATTAAAGATTATAAATATATTTTTTTGTAATTTACACGCGCGAAAGTAGAATAATACAGTACCGTAGCTACCCGCCCACATACACAACTCGCGCGAGTTTAAGCGTGTCAGTCGCTTCGAGTGAACATTTTATCTCCGGCTCTGTATCAAGCCTACATTCGCACTAAAAATTACAAAAAAAAGTATTTTTAATCTTTGATTAAAATATAACCGTTGCACTAATTTTTGACATTCTTTGTGAGTAATTAGATTGTACCATAGACTCACTTTTAAGCTTTGAAACAATTAAAACAAATTATGAACAATGGAGATATCGTATATTTATTTTGCTGTTTCCTAACCTTTTTGCAAATGGTTGGAAAATTTTTTAAAGCATTCATTTTCAAGACCTATGAAATACGCATTTTAAGTATTTTTTAAAATTAGAATATAATAAACAATTTCTAAGAAATGTTAATTTGTTTATAACAATTTTTTTTAAACATTTAAAGATTATGCAAAAAAATGAAAAATTTATATTTTGTCTACAAAATATTAAATAGGCATCACACCTTTATAATCTTTCTAAGTTTGATCAATGTCTCGTGTTTATTTTGGTTGTTATTGCGACTGTAAATTGTTAATTAACAATTGAATTGTTGCTAAAATATTCGTTTCATTTTAACCGGCTTCTGAATTTATAATCTATACCAAGAAAGCTTTTATTTCACCAAGCTATATAATTATTGATAAATAATTACTGGCCCAAAAAATTTAATTGAAAATTCGAGATTTTGTTGAGAAAACCCACATTTTTCGAGGAAAATTTTCGTCGGAGCAAATCGGGAAAAACATGCCTCTATGTAGAATTAAATTGGGGTGAATTTTTATTTAAGTATTTTTGGTGTAAAGTTAAAATCTTCGGAGTTATAGAGCAATAATTGAAAAAATACGATTTGTCGGCGCCATTTTGTTTATAAAAAAAGTAGCACACTATCTGTGGACTTTGCAGACCTATATTAATAATATATAAGATCTTATAATTCGATTAAAGCAATAAAATTGCTGGTAAATAACCTTTCTTTGTACTTTACTAATTAGACCAACGTATTATAACTATTTTTTTTTTCAAAATTTAAAGATTATGCAAAAAAAGAAAAATTTATATTTTGTCGATAAAATATTAAACAAGCATCTCACCTTTATAATCTTTATAAGTTTGATCAATGTATCATGATTATTTTGGTTATTATTGCGATCGTAAATTGTTAATTAACAATTGAATTGTTGCTAAAATATTCGTTTAATTTTCACCGGCTTCTGGAATTACAATCTATACCAAGAAATCTTTGATGTCACTAAGTTATTTAATGATTGATTAATAATTACTTACCTAAAACTTTATTTGAAAATTATAGTTTTTGTTAGGAAAACCCGCATTTTCCGAGGAAAATTTTCGTCGGAGCAAATCGTGAAAAACATATCTCTATGCAGAATTTAATTGCGGTGAATTTTTATTTGGGTGTTTTTGTTGTAAAGGTAAAATCTTCGAAGTTATAGAGCAATAATTGAAAAAATACGATTTGTCGGCGCCATTTTGTTTATAAAAAAAGTAGCACACTATCTGCGGACTTTGCATACCTATATTATTAATATATAGGATCTCATAATTCAACTCCAGCAATAAAATTGCCGGTAAATAACTTTTCCATGAATTTTGCTAATTAGCCCAGAGTATAGATAATTATTCTACAATCCTTTGATCTTTATGTTCAAATAATGTGATTGGTGTCTTTTTTTATTGAGAATTTTAACAAATATTCAGTTTAGACTCGTTATTTCGGCACAATGCGAGACAGGACAAAAGCAACAGTCTGAAGTTATTTGCTACATATTTCATAAGTTACGTCAGTGCAAATAAAGAGCGTGGAAAAAAATTGGTGTTTTTGTAAATTCAATTATATACGACGGTGATAGATATGTACTTACTGATAATTTATTAGTAAATATATTTATTTTGAATATTAGTAAATAATAAAGAATATTATTAAAAGTGGTTTTAATACACTGTTTTAAGCGCATTTATAGATTTGAGGTTATGATGACTGGTGGCGATAGTAGTAAGTATGAAAATTAGTTTAATATTTAAATAAAATATAAATAAACTGTTCAAAATATATTATTTATTTCGTTAAAATCATGTAATAAAAGTGTACCTAACTCCTTACGTGCTTACAAAGTACACACACTCTTTTTTTAACTTGAAAGAGATATGATCAACAATTAGAAAGAAATGTAAAAAATGACGGTAGATCATTGTATTTTTTGGGGTTATTACATGAAATTTGGCAAATAAAAGCAATCCAGCTGTCTAAGTCACTTGTTGACCTTCTTAAATTAAATAATGTTAACGAGTAATTGTGTTATGGAGCTTTAACTTTAAACGTTGGTAGCTTGAATGTAGCTAAAGTGGACTTAGTTTACTTCTGTTCTGAACTCTTCATAAATCATTACAAATTAATTAATCGATAACTAAAACATGTGCATATTTTAAAACTTCTGTGTATTCGTGTTTAATTACATCCAGCTCTCAATCAGCTCGTAAAGTTAATATTCTGACAAAAAAATTCGATGGCGACAATTATTTCGTATAATAATATCGACGCAGATAATTATTCTCCAAGAGTTTGATCTTTATGGTCAAACAATGTTATTGGCGTCTTTTTTTATTGAGAGTTTTAACACCAAATGTAGAACCAGTCTTTAATCAGTCACAAAATAAAATAAAAAGGGAAACAGACAAAGGCCTGAAATATATAGACACATCCGAATGCAAGAAGTGTGCAGAAGGTACAAATTTTATTAAAAAGAAAACTACTAAAGGCTTCCCTTTAGACACCGAATCAGATGTTAAAAAAAAACAAGGCTTATCTCAAAGATAGTAGCGGCCACGAAGTGGAGGTCTAGAGGATCTAAATATCCAAGAATTGTATATCCTTGACTTGACACGAAAGATGATCAACAATTTCAGAAAGTTAAACAATTATTATTTATTAATTCTCTGGATGGCTTCCGATTGCAAATCCTTAACGAGATTCGTAGAACAACCTTGTCCTCATGAACTTTAAGTCGGAACTGAACAAAAGATGACACTAGACAGGTAAAAATAAAGTAAGAGATGACACTAGGCAGGTAGCAATTTATACCTAAAGCCTAAATCTTACTTCATGCCTGATTTCATATATGATTTAGGTCTTAAAAGTGGCTTGATAGCACCTAATATTAATGACACTATAAAATATTGATTTTTATAATTCTTTAGGCCAGTACTTGTGAGAATAAAGCCAAAAATTATGACCATTTGATTCTTAAATTCGTTCCTAGTTTCTTAGCGTCGTTTAAACCGGAACAGTAAAAAAGTTTTGAAAAATTGGCTTTTAGGCGATATTTGGGGATTTTCTCCTATTTTATAGACTTATAATAGATAAAATCAAGGTTTTTTAAAGGATATATTATGTAAGTTGAAGTAACTGAGCCTTCTTGAAAGGTGGCGAACCTTTCAAAAATCTGAAAAAATAGAAATATATTGTTTGATAAAATGCAAAAAATAAGAAAATAGACGTGTTGCCATCTCCAAAAGAAAGTTATACGCTTTAAAAAAAATAAAATAATTATTTATGAAACAGTTCGTGAAGTATGCTTTTTGCGAACGCACGCGATGTTAAGAGCACGAGCGACGAGCGACAGCGGGGCGAGTGCTATACATCGCGTAAGGGACACCCCTCGGCATGATATCCGTGACACCCCTCTTGGATCCGCCCTCTTGGATCCGCCACTGATCATAATTGGATCCGCCACTTGATATATTAAAGTATGAGAGTAGAAAGAGAAATTATTAGTGTTAATGTTTTTATTTTTATCAATGTCTGTTTCCAAATCGACTAAAATTTCTTACAAAAATCAATCAAGTCTGCATTCACGTACTTGATATTCAGCTGTTTATACAGAAAATAGACAAGTTCAAATTAGACACTACACAATTAGGTATCTCGCAGAGCAGAGCGAAGTTCTCACATATTGCTGTTGTGTGCTGCATGCAGAATCAGCCTTCCGGAACTTACAAACATATCATGTTTAGGATAGATTTCCAAAATATCTATCTAATTACAGTTTCTCGAATGCATACATGCATTGTTATATGTGTCTAATAGAAAAACGATAAACTACAAAACTTTGTAATAGATGTTCTCCGTTGTAAAATAATAATTTAACTATAGTTAATCAGAAATTAGCATTTTGTGGATAAAAAATAACCAATTAAATTAACAGTCAAAAACTGCAAAACATAATTTAGGGTAGTATTCATACATTTTTAATTTTGCTTTAAATATGTATTTTAACTATTTTTTCTCAAATTTATTTGAGTTTAATACGTAATTCTGCATAATGTGAATATGCATGTTAATCATTGTTGCTGCTTTGGTCAGACATGTAGTAGATGCTTGCAGACTATGACCTTTAAAATCTTTAGTCATTTATCTTTCAGAGGCGTGCTAGCCATATAAATGGATCGGTGCAATCACCGCGCACCGAGACGCCGCGGCCTATTGAGGCCGGTTTTTTTTTTCACAAAAATTTTTGGATGTATAGTATAACAAATGTTTAACAATTTTTTTTTAACTTCTAATCTAATGATATTAACAAAACATTTCAAAAATATTTTATTTCCATACATACTGTTCGAGCCATTTGCATAATATTGCATTAATTGCAGTTGTCTGTTTTATACACACCCTGTATTTCAAAACGGTTAAAATTAAGATGTTCAATTGAGCCGTGAATAGGTATTATTCGGCTGATAATATAAACACAGACTTTTACACAAAATACGACTCAGCAATTGTCTATATTTTTTAGATATGTGTTTCTGGGAAAAGTTGGGGATGTTTTCGGTTTTGCTGAGTGGACAGAACCAGGCGATGTATCGCGGTTATCTTGAAATTAGCGAGGATAGATCTATTAGAAATATATGTTTAATATAGATTTTATAATATTTTCTATAAATGGAAAAACAACTTAAAACAATATACTAATGTCTCAAAGTGAAGATGATTTACAACGTATCTCTCTCTCTCCCTCTCTTTTGTCGTTTCCCCATTACTGAGGATCGTGATTTCTTCCAATATTCCTAACAATTTTATTTCATTGGTCTCTATCTTCCAGCTAAATTCTTAATTTGGTCGGACCATCTAGTTGGTGATTGATCTTGATCTTGATCTTCTCCCCGGAACGTTTCCACAAACAATTAATATCTCCAAACTATCGTCACCTCTGTGAACCACGTGACCGAAGAATTGCAGGATTCGTTACAGACATATTGTGGGCAGACTTTTTCTTTTTAATTTTGAGTTGGTTTATAATGGAAACGTTTGTCCTATGAGCTGTACAAGGTATGCGCAGCATTCTTCTTCAGCACCACATCTCAAAGACATCCGCTTTCAAAAGCACCACAGTTGGACTCAAAGAGTCCAAGTCTCTGCCCCGTATAGAAATATTGAGAACACAAGGGCATTCACCAGTCTAATCTTGATATTTTGAGAGATAGATCTGTCTTTACAAACTTTAGTTAGGCGACTCATCGCATTTTTTGCAATACCAATACGTCTCCTAACTTTTGCTTCACAGTTACCATCGTCAGTTGTACTAGACCCGAGATAGACAAAGGTGTTTACTATTTGGTATTCCTGTAACATGTTAGTCAGTTGAATAGTGTCGAATCTGTCGACCACCATTATTTTTGTCTTAGCTTTATTGATTTTCAGACCAACTTTACTGCTTTCGTACTCAACTTTTCGCAGGAGATCAATCATTTCTTACAACGTATGCTGCACCAATTTAACATAACCGCCAGAAAATTTAACATGTTAATTTCCCCAAAAAAGACAAAATGCATGGTTATAACAGCAAATACAATAATATTTAAATTGGAGCTGCAGGGCTAATAGAACAAGTGATGGAGCTTTAATAACTAGACATCACACTATCTAGCTACGAAAGGGTCTAAACAGAAGTGGAAGATCAAGTGAATAGAACAAACAGAGCAGCAGGTTATCTGAATGGCACAATATGGAGAAATAAAAATATCGGAAAAGAAATGACAGGCAGAATTTACAAAACAGTCATAAGACCTATAATGACATACGATGCAGAAACACGACCAGGCACAGAGAGGACAAAAAGATTTCTCGAAACAGCGGAGATGAAAACCGTTCGAAAAATCGATGGTAAAACTCTATGGGACACAGCTAGAAGTACAGATATACAGCGGAAATTCAAGATGGGCAATATTAATAACTGGATAAGAAACAGAAGAATAGAATGGAATGACCACATACGCCGAATGATAACAAATAGGACAGCGAGAGACGGTCCCCAATAGGAAGACGATGAGTGGGAAGACCACGAAAACGATGGAACGACAAATTACTAGAGGCACATTGAAAAAACAGACAGTCATGTTTATAAAAATAGAAGAAGAAGAAGAAGAAGAAGTATTTTTGTCTTATAAATAAGAAATAAAAATTCTGATAATAGAAGATAAAATAAGGATGGGAGGCCGCTTTTCTATAAAATCACCGGGCCGCTTGAAAAGTTCCAGCACGCCACTCTTATCTTTAATTGTCTTTACTCGTGTTTTTACAGTTTGTAACATTCCTGTTTCTTAATCAAGTAAGTGGACATTCGACACGTTGTTCCCAGCAATCCTTTTGATGTCGTCTGTCCTTAAGGAATACCCACCCTGTATATCTGGACATAACACGGAATAAGTGTCAAATTAAAAGAACAAAACATTTTTTTAAATTGTATAATTTTTTTCATAAATGTTTGCAAAGTTATAATTTTTTTTTGTAAAATTGCCGTTAAAATCTTGATTACAGGAAATTGAACTAAAAAATAAATTAAAAAACATTTAATGTCTGTGAAAGAACAGAATTAAAAGAAAATAAATAAAATTCAACAGTTGTTTTAAAAAGTCTTAGCACTTTAATAAAAGCTTGCAGTGACAACGAGAGAAGCTCATCCGGTCGTGGAAAGAATATACCGTGAAATGTGCTTTTTAAAAGAGGAAGTATAGATTTCGTTGATTTGTTCATTCTTGTTCAACGAACTTTTAAAATATAATCGATTAAACAAAAAAACTTACCATATAAATGAAAATTCGTGGAAAAGTTATTCTTTCGTACTTAGTACAATGAAGACATAAAGTATTAATACCAGCTCTATTGTTTTTGTGAATTTGAGAATTGTTTTAAATTCTGGGGGTATTCTAAAAGTTAAAGTACTGCAGCTTAGTTAAAAATTAGAAATACAAAGTTTCTTATCGAACCTTTACTTTCCCGAAATACGAACTTTGTTTAACAAGAGTACGTGTAACAGTTTAGTATAAAATATACAGGTTTTTTTTTATTTTATGGCATAGACTTGGGTGTCATTTAACCAGTCACAACTTTTTTTTTAATTCCTATTCATATTAAAGAAGGCAATGAGGTCCTCAGAATTCCACAGCAAGCTCTTCCACAGCTCTCTACTCAGTTCAAAAGCTGCAGTTGGCCGCTATGGACTATCCAAGTTGCTCACCACATTTTTTCATTATACATCTTCTTCTTCTTCTTCTCTTTTCATTAATATCAAATTATACAGGATTGGCCACTCTAAAGAGTCTACCTTGATATTTGGCAATATGCATTGCATTTTGTAAAAATCTTAACATATGTCGATGTTTATTCCAGAGGGGATATCTTTTAACGATATAGACAGGTGTAATTTGTCAACCTCCTCCTTTACAATACTAGGCCTGGATCCCGCGTACCAATAAAAGATTTATTAAGAGCAAGCTGAAAATTTGTTAATAACTTAAAGGTGTCTATTCGGACAAACTTTGATGTATGGGAACACTGGAACAGGGGAAGTTTTAATAATTGTAGAACGTGATTTTAATTGTGGAACTTGTGGAATTGTCATCCTGACAAGTTTAAGATTGTGAAAACTAGCAGCTTGTTTTTAAGTTTATTCAATAGTAAACTTTATATAATAGGTCTGGATCCCGCATATGAAAAAAAAGTTGATTAATAGCAAGCTGAAAATTTGTTAATAGCTTAAGGATGTCTAGTCGGATAAACTTTGATATATGGGAACACTGGAACAGGGGCAGTTTTAATTGTGGAACCGGTTAAAAATTTGGAACCGTCACACCACGAAAACGGCACATTTATTTTGTCCGACAGAACAGACTTAAACTCTCCGAACAGAGATTAAACTCTCATGCAAAAATCAGACTACTATTTATCACCTGTCATAATTGCTGTCATTTGACATATTCTACATGTTCCACTCATTAAAACGCCCATTTGGTGATAAATAGCAGTCTGATTTTTGCATGAGAGTTTAATTTCTGTTCGAAGAGTTTAAGTCTGTTCTGTCGGACAAAATAAATGTGCCGTTTTCGTGGTGTGACCGTTCCAAAATTGTAACCTGTTCCACAATTAAAACTGCCCCTGTTCCAGTGTTCCCATATATCAAAGTTTATCCGACTAGCTATTCACAAATTTTCAGCTTGCTATTAATCAACTTTTTTTTCATAAGCGGGATCCAGACCTATAATATTATATGAAAAATAGATTGTCCTTCAAATCTGTTGGGCATTTTAATAAGTCCGACACGTAGAACATGTCCCCTGCTCCAGTTTTCCCGTACATTAAAGTTTGTCCGACTAGACACCGTTAAGCTATTATTAAATTTTCAGCTTGCTAGTAATAAACTTTTTTTTGGTACGCGGCATCCAGGCCTATACTATAAACCTTCAATATTAAATGAAAAATATACGATGTGAGGCATGTCATTAGGCAGGTATATTGCTGGAGAATGCAGGAATCCATGATTTTTCCCATATTAACGCTATCCTTGTAAAAAAGTATCAGTTTATAGAAAGTGCTACACCGCTTAAAACCTAAACCTAATACCTATGTTTTGCTAGTGTAAATATTAAAACTTTATTATTAGACTAAGAGCCGCTATAGGTGAAATTTCTTAGTCATTTTAGGCACAATGGGACCCTATAACTTAAATAGTAGAACCTAAAAGAAAACGTTTGAACACTGTGCCGTCACTTTTCAGTGGCACATGCGTCGACAGTGGCGCATCAAACTTTCCACTTATGGACGGGATAAATAAATTAAAAGTTTAGCTCCCTTACAAACAGAATTAAATTTTTCTTATTTTTTTAAGTTCAATGTGATTAACACATAGGATTCAGCGCAATTTTAACCCACCACCCCCTTCCTCTTGCGCCCACCATCAAAAACTTCATTTTTCGTTTTTATTTTTTTTTGGTGGGATGCAATCAATTTTAAAATTTCAAAAAATTCACACGCATAGCTGAGGCTTTTATAAAGCATGCCTATTTTTTGTAGACCCATAAGTAGAGTGTACATAACCTCAAAAAAATTAAAGAAATTTTTTTTTTCAAAAAAGCGTATAACTTTTTTTGAGGAATAGCTGCAGGTCTAATTTTTTCTTAATCTTCTGTGTTTTAACAAACACTATATTTTTAATTTTTTTCAGATTTTTCCGTAAGGCTCCCCACCTTCAAAAATCCGAAAAACTGTTTTTTGGGGGGTTTTGGGGGATTTTCCCTATTTTATAGACTTCGTAATATATCAAATCAATTTTGTTTTTATAGGTGATATGTAACTTGAAGTAACTGAGTCCTTTAGAATATTTAAAAATCAGAAAAACACGTTCAAATCCCCCAAAACCCCCTTAAAAAATAGTTTTTTGGATTTTTGAAGGTGACCGGCGTTACGGAAAAATCTGAAAAAAATTAGAAATATAGTGTTTGATAAAATACACAAGACTATGAAAAAATTAGATCTGCAGCTGTCCTCAAAAAAAAGTTATATACTTTTTTCCAAAAAAATAAAAATTTAAAAATTGTTTGAGGTTATGTACACTGAACCTACAGGTCTATAAAAAATAGACGTGTTTTATAAAAGCCTTAACTATGCTTGTGAATTTTTTGAAATTTAAAAATTGATTGCATCCCACCAAAAAAAAAAATTAAATCGAAAAATAAAGTTTTTGATGGTGGGGGTAGGGAGAAGGGGGTGGTGGGTTAAAATTACGATGAATCTTATGTCTTAATCACATAGAACTTAAAAAAATGAAAAAAATTAAATTCTGATAATGAGGGAGGGTATTTTTTAATTTATGTATCCCTTCCATAAGTGGAAAGTTTGATGCGCCACTGTAGACGCATGTGCCACTTTAAAGTGACGGCACAGTGTTCAAACTTTTTCTTTTAGGTTCTACTATTTAAGTTATAGGGTCCCGTCGTGCCTAAAATGATTAAGAAATTTCACCTATAGCGGCTCTTAGTCTATATGTTTAATGTAAATAAAATGAGGTAAACTTTCTTTCTCTTCTTCTTTCTCTTTATAAGCAATTCTGCTTGTTCATTGGCGGATTGTTACCTCTATGGAAGGTTGTCACTTTCGCTGGGTCGGCCGATACTTCTTCTACCGATTGGTGATTTATCTCCTTCTATTTTGACCACACGTGTCTCTCCCATTCTTCTTTTGTGGTTATTTTATTATTTTTTTCTGTTTAGGGTTCATTCGTTTATACCTATCCTGCACTCTAGATACACTCAAAAAAATTTAGTTCATAATATTGATTAACAGTGATTATTGAATAGTATTTCGTTGTAACAACAGTTTAATTTTTTGTTTCATCGAACTTTTAAGACATTGATGAATGTATTTGGTTATTGTCACAATGATTGAATAATAATTTTGAAACTAACTAGAGTACATTAATCAATAACACTCAATTTATTCAGCCAATAAGTTAGTTTCGTATATTTAATAAATAATTGTAATTCTGGCATCAAAACACTTTCTTGATTTCGTAGATGATAAGCAACTACCTTGGTTCATCGTGACAACGTACAGATTTCATTAAAACGAGGTACACATGTTGTTAATAAAGAGTAATATTTCATTATTCCATAGATGTAAACTGATTGTTATGACAACGAATGCATTAATCAATCTACTACTGCGTTTAATAACCACAATCAATGCGTTTATGGTATAGTCGATTCGCTAATCTAAGATACAAATGTTTACACTACAATCACAATAAAAATGCACTATATAGAAATAACCAACCCAAAACACTTTGAATGTTCGAGGAGCACTCCTAAATCATGATTTTGGAGTGCTCCTCGTGCTTATTTATTTCTAGTGCGTCTTTATTGTGATTGTAGTGTAGAAAGTTGTGTCTCAGATTAGCGAATCGACTATAACGATAAACGCAGTTGTTAAAACAATAAATGTTTTGCTTGGCCATTTGAAATGTAACGGGTTTTCCTTATCGTGATACCCCAAGCTTCTCTGTGTTACCATTGTTTAAAAAATAATTTTTTGTTAAACAATGCTGTTACCTCTGCCGAAGTGCCGAATAATTTAATTTCGTTTCCAAGTGTAGTCCGTACTAGAAAGAAGTTGTCGTGTGTCTATTATCGTGTTCATTTTTTTCGAATCCTGAGAAAACTAATTAGTATTTTTGAAAAATTTAAACGCAGAATAAACTACTACAGTATTATCGAGGGTCTGAAGTTCCTGAGAACTTCTGTAATGATTATTTTAATAAGTCACAGGCCCTGTGAGTGAAAAAGAGAAAATTTAGTATGAATTTTAATTTCAAATATAGCATTCAAAAGAAACTTTTTGTTTATTCTAAGGGACTTTCAGTCCTTGGTAATAAGGTAATCTTTTATTCTGCGTTTACATTTTTCAAAAATATTAATCAGTTTTCTCAGGATTCTAAAAAAAAATGAATGCGTTTAAAAAGGATTCGATCGAAATTTTGCACCTGCGCTCTCAAGAAGGATTAAAGTGTTATACATTTTTGGAATCACTATTTCAAACGCTTTTAAATAACCTGTCACATGATGTAGTTTTCCATTAAAAAAAATCAAAGTTGTGCCTGTCACCTGAAGAGGGGTCGCGTAAAGTTCGAAACATTGATGTTGTAATATACTTTGATTATTTTAAAAATCGATCTGTCCGAGCGTTTTGCTTATGTGCTAAAAATAAATAAGTTAATAAGGGGTTGTAACACTTATTCCAGCGCACTTTATAAGTGAAATCATATGAGAAATCACACAGAGTGTAAAGTCCATTAGGTTTAGGACAAAAAGGGGGGTTTGCAAAATTATTAATAATCAATTAATTTTATACATTGAGCTAATGCATTCAGTAATTATTAATATAAAATACGTTCATAGTAGGAATGAACGAAACTGATTGTAGGAATGAATAGAATTGCTTGTAAGAATAACCGTATTTATTCTGGGAATGAACGGAATTAATTGTAAGAATAAACGGAAATAATTGTAGAAATAAACGAAATTGATTAAATGCATACGTTAGGAGAAATAACACTGTTATTGACACAACGAATAGTCTTCGTCGGTCAATTAACGACGTTGTCGTTTCAATGAATAGTGTTCATTGACTCAGTGGACAGTGTTCGTAATATCAATAATATGATATTATGGTACACATGACGAAAGTATTATATATTAATAAATGGATGTTCATCCATTCAATAAACGTAATACATTGGATCAACTAACGAAAATAATGAATTGATCAACATCGCTTTCTTGTTCCAATAAAACCAAGAATTGGACAAATTTTAAGTATTGCTTTTGTTGTCTGAATTAACATTTTTATTAATATTACGTACCATTTTCGTTGAGTGTACGTTACAATTTCTTCTGTCTTTTCTCTCCTTTCGATCTCTCGGCGTATTTCTTATACTTATTCTCAGCAGTCATTTTCTGCCACAATTTTGAGTAGTTACATTACATGTCATTTAGGCCTGGATACCGCGTACCAAAAAAAAGTTGATTAATAGCAAGCTAAAAATTTGTTAATACCTTAACGGTGTCTCGTCGGATAAACTTTGATGTATGGGAACATAGGAACTGGGGAAATTTTAATAGTGGAACAGGTTAAAAATTTGGAACGTCAGACTACGAAAACGTCTCATGTATTTTGTCGGACAGAACTTCCACTTGATTTGTTAGCCTTTAAACTCTCATGCAAAAATCAGACTGGTAATTATCGCCCACTGGGCATTTTAATAAATTCGACACATAGAACATGTCAAATGACAGGAATTATGACAGATAATAAATAGCAGTCTGATTTTTGTATGAGAGTTTAATGAAAGGGTAACAAATCAATTGGAAGTTCTTACACGAGACGGTTTCGTAGTCTGACGTTCCAAATGATTAACGTGTTCCACAATTAAAACTTCCCCTGTTCCAAGTGTTCCCGTACATCAATGTTTGTCCGACTAGACACCGTTAAGCTATTAACAAATTTTCAGCTTGCTATTAATCAACTTGTTTTGGTACGCGGGATCCAGGCCTTATTATGCAAAAAGCAAAGTTACTAACATTTATAGATAAACTGCTGCAAAAATAAAGGTTTTTGCAAGTATCTCGATCATTTGATTATGTATTTTAATTTGGAAACTTTCAAATGTATAGATTTTTTTATGTATACAAGTTCTATTTGAATGATTTTTCTGTAAAATAAATAATAGTAAAATAACATATTTTTTCTACAACCGTGTTAAAAATGCAATTTTTAGCACTCCATACGAGCGTTATAAATGCTACTTTAAGGCACTAGTGCTTTAAAAAATTTAAGGCACTGCAGTTCGTATTGACCATATAGGCAATTTTGATGTAATGTCAAAAAAAATATAAAAATGGAATGTCAGTCAAGTTCAAGTAAAAGTTTTTGTAGATATTGTCCTGTAATTACGTTTGTAGAAAAAATATTGTATGATATGTGTGTTAAAAAGTACATTTTTAAGGCACTCATGTGAATTGCAGAACTCGCTATCGCTCATTCTGCAAACTTTCACATGCGTGCCTTAAACGTGTACTTTTAACACTTATATCCTAAATAACTATTTTTCACGTTTTGAGATTCACTCCATTAAAATGTTACATTTTTTAAGCCGTACCTTGCATTTGTTAGAGGAGTCAATTTTATTTCTTTAATGTGTAGAGGGGATCAGTAGAAGCTTAAGTTCAAGTTTTTGGGGTCGCCACCCTTGTCCCCTGGCCGCCATCTTAAAAATGGTGTGCAAAGGGGTTTCGCGCTATATCTCGTAAACTACCAACCCTACGGAAAATCTAATTAAACATAAAATGTAGCAAATTAAATTTTCTACAATTTTATTTCTATTACTTGTTATCGTCAAGTGACCAACAAAAAAGATATAAACAAAAATATGTAAAAAAATTTAACAAGATTCCTTTTGGAGGTTATAACTTTTTTTCAGTTCATTTTAAAATAAAACAACATTATAGCAATTTTGTAAAGGATTTTC
This sequence comes from Diabrotica virgifera virgifera, assembly GCF_917563875.1. NCBI lineage: Eukaryota > Metazoa > Arthropoda > Insecta > Coleoptera > Chrysomelidae > Diabrotica > Diabrotica virgifera. Next base: position 74,882,311 of record NC_065448.1, read on the forward strand.
AGCGAACAATTTCCACTATAAATTTGTTTAATTCTATTTATTTATACATTGAAACCTCGAATATCCGTCAGGGCACCGGACCAAGGGTATGACGGATAATCGAAAAGACGGTTAACAGAACAATAAAAAAAATTGAAAATTGATAGTACAACTCTCAAATTTTATTTACATATATGTTTTGTTTTGCAAGATAAGAGGAATTTTTGTTCGTACAATCGAATCAATTTGGTTTAAAATATTCTGAAATCTTTGTTTGTTTTACTGATGCTTCACATTTTTCCTAATCCTCGTAATATCACGCAATCTACTTTATTGGCTTCTTCTTATCAAGAATACCACTCGATGAATTGTTGCATGTGCGATGCAGCTTCTGTAGCTTCTTTACGCAAATCTTTGTCAGTTGCAATAACATCATTGACATCTTCAGCTTCTGAAACTGTTTCGTCCGCCTCTTTTGCCATTTCAATTTTCAATGATTTCATCATCTGCCCGCAATCGATAGCCGTTTTGCGTCCTATCACAAATTAACAATTCGTTTATGTCATCTTTAGCCAATAAAAACAAAACAGCCATTCAGCCATAACTTCATTTGTTACCACACTGTACATTTCAGCGAATTTCGTTTGGCTTATCGCAATGCTCAAATAAAATGAATTGATGACCCAATTTTTGCTTATGTAGTCAATACAATAACTTATGTACGGACCCTGACGGTTAACAGAGGTGACGGTTAATGGAGAGACGGATAATCGAGGTTCCACTGTATAGGTGTTACAGCGCTCCAAACTTGACCAGATTCTCGAATGCTCATAGGGATATAATAAAAACAAAAGTTGAGCTTACTTTTCTATCTATATATATTTTTTATTCATACAATTTATTATTATTTTAACATTCCTATGCTATGATTAATCTGTTTTTGACCTTTATCCCCATAATAAAACTTATAACCCGAAGCATATATAGAAACGGCCCAAGAAGTTGTTTGAGGACAAATTCGCCGGGTCAGAAGAAGAATGACGCAACAGCATATTGCAAAATTCTTAAGAAGAGCAAAAAACGAATTTTTGTTATCAAAATCATAAAGTATGATCAAAATTAGCCATTCACCACACCGTACTCAGGATCTCGAGATATAAGCGTTTTTTGGGGTGTGCCGCTTGTTTATGAAGTAACATAACTTTTTTCCTATTGTATATTTTGACTTAAAATTTTCCAAAAAACTTCTTCATGAATTATATTTTATTGTTGTGTTGTTTAAAATTATAAACTAAAAAGTTTGTCACTCAACTTTTTTAAGTAAATATGAAACTAACGAAATATGATGACAAAATGTTTCAAAACTAACAACTCCTTTTTTAATGTGTTTAAATATTTAGGACAAATCCCATTGTTATCTACATACTTCAAAGATTAAACTGCAAAATTTTCAAAAGGAAATATTTACAGCGACCAAAGATACAGCGAGGTAAATTTGAAAAATCATCAAAATTGATTTTCGGCATTTTTGAATAAAATTTTATTTTTGAACATGTTCCACCAAATCTAGATAAAAATAAACTTCATATTCGGATACAGCGACCTCGAAAACATAAAAATAGACCAAAATTGGTCATTCACCTTAAATTTGATTTTCGTGGTCGGCATAACGATTACTGCCGCTCGACTAATATTATGTAGATAGAAAAGTATTTTTTTTTATTGTATTCCTATGAGAATTCGAGAATCTGGTCAAGATTGGAGCGCTGTAAAACCTAGATAATAAATAAAATTAAACAACTTTATAGTGAAAATTGTTCATCGAAAAATCCTCTACAAAATCGCCATGATGGTATTTTATTGTGAAATGAACGGAAAAAAAGTTATAACCTCCAAAAGGAAAGTTCTTACAAAATTTTCTCATATTTTTGTTTATAACTTTTTTGTTTTTCACTTGTCGATAAAAAGTAATAGATATAAAATTGTAGAAAATTTAATTTGCTACATTTTATGTGTAATCAAATTTTCTGTAGGATTGCTAGTTTGGGAGATACAGCGCGAAAGCTCTTTGCATCCCTTTTCCAATATGGCGGCCGGGGGACATGGGTGGCGAGTGGCGACCCAAAAAACCTAAACTTAAGCTTCTACTGAACCCCCCTACACATTAAAAAAATAAAATTGACACCTTTAAGAAATGCAACCCTAAATGTAACATTTCAATGGCCTATAACGGTTTTTGCAAGTATCTCGATCAATTGATTATTTATTTTAATTTGGAAACCATTTGCAAGTTATATTTTAATGATTTTTCTGTAAAATAAATAATACATAGTAGAAAAACGTTTTATATGCAAAGCATATTTTTTTTTCACTTTTTAAGATTGTAAAAAAAAACAAAGTAAAATCAGCTGTATGGTGTACGTCTTTCACGGATTATTTAAAAGCTACCCCTCACACCTCATATACCTTTTAGAACTTTCAAATATCTCAATAAGATTTTTACGTAAATCAATGATTTTTTACAGGTAGACGTATATCTCATCATTTGAAAACGTTATTGTAGCGATATCGAATCGTTTATAATGGCGGTATATGTGTACTCAGTAAAGGAGCCAATTTTGTTATTTTAGAGTTAAACCTCCCGAAATATCACGATTTACACAACCGCCAAAGTCCCCATAAAATCGATTTATTGCTTGTATTGTCGAGATTACAGATTTGTTGTTGAGTGTATAAATAAATTGAAATAAAATACAACCCTTGAGACCTTCTCTCCTCACTTATTCCCAGAAGTATATGTTTTCTTCAGATATCGGATATCGGATCAAGTAAATAAAAACGTCACTACGCGTGTAGTAAACAAGTGGAGATTGAATGAGTCGATAAAACTATTAATTTATTTAAAAATAATGACCTTCTTATATTGTTTACAGATTTCACTATTCAATTATTTTGCATACAAATCGTATATTTTAATTGACGATACCTACTATAGCAGAGGTGGGCAAAAGGCGGCCCGCGGGCCTTTTGCTTACTTTTTCCGGCCCGTTGAAAATTCCCGCAAGCTTTTTTTAAGAGCATAGGCGCAATGCTTTTTAAATGCATTTATTTTTTTCGAATCCTGAGAAAATTATACTGCCGAGGGCCGAAAGTGATCTACAATGAAAACTTCTACAATGATTATTTTAGTAAGACGCAGGTGTGAAAAAAAGAAGAAAAAAATTAGTGCGATTTTTAATTTCAAATAACTCATTCAGAAGAAACTTGTTGTAATATTTCATTCTGCGTTTAAATTTTTCAAAAATATTTATTAGTTTTCTCAGGATTCGAAAAAAAGGAATGCATTTAAAATGAATTGGTCCAAAATTTTGCGCCTACGCTCTTAGTCTCTTTTATGCGATTTTGTTGAAATCAACAGTATTGGTGTTTGTAGTGTTCATATAAATAATGCATCTCTGTCTTCTGCTTTTCTTAAAAGCGTCTGTGTGTTTAACCCGGTCCAGGCGCGAATATTTTTCGGCCAGGGTATTTGTCGTCTACCAGGACCCTTTTCCTTCAATTTTACACTTCATAATCAGCTGCTGCAACAACTTACAACAACGTACTGATCATTTATTAGTATGTGCCTTTTCTCCTTGCTGTCTTTCTCCCTTTAATGCTGGTCAAAGTTCTCTGTTCATTTTCCATTCTGTGCAACACCATTTCTTGATAGGTACCCCTCTCAGAGATTTCGGAGCCAGGATGTTCTTCTTCGGCCTGGTCCTCTTCTTCCGGCCCTGTATTATGATGTGTAAAAGGTTAAACCTCTCTGGATGTCTCATTACATTACATGGCCGAAATATTGTAACTTTCGAATTTTTATTGTGGACCCAACAGGGCCAGGAGCGGACGAAACGCATGTACTTCATTGTGAATGATCTAGTTCTAGTAGATAGATATGTAGGTTAAACCATGTCCCAAAAACAAAAACGCTAATGTAGTCGTATAAAATCTTGATAGATATCCTACTTGAGAAGGTAGACTGATAGACTAGAATACGGTGAGAAATACGATGACTAGAATGGGTGGGCAGTTTGACACGTGATGGGAGCTTGCGGCTCTGAGTTACTCACTCTATATATCTTAACTGGACAAGCGCGTATGTTTAAAAAACCAGAATATAAATCTATTTAAAGATTTGTATTGTTGATATTTTTTATTAGTAACAGTACAGTTGTCTATTTTCAGTTGTTACTCTTTTTGCTTTAGACTTTGCCAGGGTGTTTTTAAATGTCTGTTATTTTTCTTGCATCAACTTTTGTAATTGGTATCATCACACTAGACTCATTTTGGTTCTGCATGTACGACTTAAGGTTTAGATAAAATCATTTGAAAAACCGTAATGAATATACAGGGTGTCCAGAAACTCTACCGACAAGCGAAGACAGGAGACTCCTCAGATAATTTTAAGATAATTTAACCCAATTCACCTAATCCGAAAATGCTTTCTAAGGGAGCTAGAGCTCTTTGAAGATGGCGTCATGTACTTAGTTTTTCTTAAATATCTCCAGAATTCTTCTATTTAGAAAAACAAAAATTGGTATACATAATTACTTTCCAGAAATGAATCGATTCCATCCATTGCGAATTTCTAGTACCGGTCATAGGCGTCCGTTTTGGGTAGGGCAACGAATATTTTATCGCATAACTTTTTTGCCTTTAACTTTTAAGCATTTTTGATACTGGATTATTAAATTGTGAGGTATTTTCGTACTAAAAGGTACTCTTTCTTTAAGTCGGTAGGACACACCGTTTTCCAGACAAATCGATTTGGAAGTTTTTTGTTCTTGGAATTTGAAAAAAAAAAATAAAAAAAAATAATAAAAAAACTATGTATTTTATCAACTTAAAGCAAGAGTAACTTTTAGTACTCGAATACCTCATAATTTAATAATCTAGTGTCAAAATGCTTAAAAATTAAAGACAAAAAAGTTATGCTATAAAATAACTGTTGACCTACCCAAAACGGACGCCTATGACCGATACTGGTAATTCGCAATTAATGAAATCGCTTCATCTCTGGAATATAAATAAATGTACCACGTTTCGTCTTTCTAAATAGTTTTTTTTTGAAAATTTTTTTTGAAATTTAAGGAACGAATAATTTTCAAATCGATTTTTCTAGAAAACGGTGTATCCTATCGACTTAAAGCAAGAGTACGTTTTAGTACTAGAATACCTCACAGTTTAATAATTCTGAGTCAAAAATGCTTAAAAATTAAAGACAAAAAAGTTAGGCGATAAAATAACCGTTGCCCTACCCAAAACGGACGCCTATGATCGGTACCAGAAATTCGCAATGGATGGAATAGAGTTATCTCTGGAAGGTAAGTACGCGCAACTATTTTTGTTTTTCTAAATAGAAGCGTTCTGAAGGGATTTAAGAAAAACTAATTACAAAACGCCATCTTCAAAGAGCTCTAGCTCCCTTAGGAAGCATTTTCGGACTAAGCGAATTGGGTCAAAATGTCTTAAAATTACCTGAAGAATCTTCTGTCTTCGTTTGTCGGTAGAGTTTCTGGACACCCTGTATAATAAAACCAATATAAAACGAAAAGGAATAACTCAAACTCACAATTTTATGTGTTTACTAAATAGAGACTAATATTAAAATTTGTCCATTTTTAATAAGCAAATGGCTCAATTTGAGTGTGAAGACATAAATATGAACAAAACAAAAATGCATCAATTCAAAGCTTTGTCTGCAGCAACAATGTTCAGAACAATACGCGTTTAAAACAAAAGCAAACATATGAAAAGCTTTGCAACGCTCAGTAATAAATGGTTTTACTTTAATATCAATTAGTATCAAATGACAGGATTTTTTCTCTTTTTGTGTTGTTTAAATTATTTGTAAAAAAATATATAATAAACTACTTTTTGTTTTCGTTATAAACAAGTTCATAAAATGTTGTTTTATAAATTACGAATATTTCTTATATTTGTTATATTTTGCCCAGAGAGGCATTATTCTCCTTCAACGTGCTGACACACAGATGTTTGGATGTTAACCGTCCTATATACGTCGGTTTTATATAGACTACAATAAAGCCTCTGATAAAGTAAAACATGATCGACTCATGGAAATTGTAAAAATCAAAACCTAGATTAAAGAGCTTTAAGGCTTATAACACACCTCTATTACAGTCAGCGAGCAATAGTAAGAATTGAAAAAGAAACATCTGAAGAAATGGAAATAAAGAAAGGGGTCAGACAAGGCTGCATACTATCACGTCTATTATTTAACGCTTATTCTGAAGAGGTTATAAGAGAAACTCTGGAAGATGAAACAGTCGGCGTAAGAGTAAATGGAGTCTTAGTTAACAACATCAGATATGCAGATGATACGGTAATAATAGCCGATAGTTTACAAGACCTGGAAAGACTCATGAGTAAAATAATAAGGTGTAGTAGGGAGTATGGACTCTCTCTCAATATCAAAAAGACAAAGTTTATGAAAATTAGTAAAAACAACCATAATACTAACGAAACCTTGATAGTATAGGGCCAGCAGATCGAAAGAGTAAAAAAGTACAAATTGAAGAGTCTCAGATGCAGAATCCACCAAAAATGGTAAATAGTAATTTAAATCTGAGAGTATTCGTTTTGAAAGTTCTTTATGGTACATCCTTAATCTGCGACTTTTTCAATTAATAAGACCGCAGACCACGAATATAGAAAACGAAAATGAAACGATCACATTCCGCTTTCATTCTTCTAGGAAAAAAGGACAGAGGAGGAACTTTCAGTACTCAAATCCGAGTAAAGATAGAAAAATAATAAATGATGGTTTTGCTTGTTTTCGATTCAGAGGGATGCACACCCGCTGGACACGCTGTTTCTACCATTGCAGGCGTCATCAGCAGCGTTCGTTAGCGTGCACTCCTCTGAATCGAAAAATAGCTGGACCATCAATTTAAAGGGAATCTGAAAGATAATTCAAAATCCCCATTAGGACGCGATACAGCGACATCTCTTAACAAATTGAAGAGTCTCAGATGCAGAATCCACCAAAAATGGTAAATAGTAATTTAAATCTGAGACTATTCGTTTTGAAAGTTCTTTCTGGTACATCCTTAATCTCCGACTTTTTCAATTAATAAGACCGCAGACGACGAATATAGAAAACGAAAAGGAAATATTAAGAGGAATTATTAAAAAAGTACACTTATCTAGGAACACTTATAACAGAAAATAATGACTACACTGCAGAAATCAGTCAGAATCGAAAAAGCACGTTCTAATTTTATGAAAATGAAAAACGTTCTATGTAGCACAGATTTAACCTTAGCTCTTAAAGTACGCCTAACAAAATGTTACGTATACAGTGTACTATACTATAGAGTGGAATCATGGACGATAAATCTAGAGACAATGACGCGGCTTAACGCCTTTAAAATGTGGACCTATAGAAGAATTATGAGGGTTTCCTGGGTATATAGAATTACGAACAATGAAGTACTGAGAAGAATATGTAAAGAGAAGGAAGTTGAACTTACAATTAAAGAAAGAAAGCTACAGTATCTCGGACATGTGATGCGGGGCGAGAAGTATGGCATCCTGCGACTCATAATTCAAGGAATGATATATGGCAGAAGAAGCATCGGGAGAAGACGAATTTCTTGGCTGAAGAACCTAAGATAATGGTTTGGATGCAGCTCACAACAACTATTTAGAGCTACTGCCTCCAAAATTAAAATAGCTATGATGATTGCCAACCTTCGTAGCGGAAGTGGTACCTGAAGAAGAAGAAGTTATATTCGTAATGAACGAAGTACGTTGTATAATCTGATATTATCACTATGAGTGGTCTATTTCGCCAGTCGTTTCTATCCATCGCCAACCGTTGCCAGTTTGCTGCTTCGATCTTCCCTGCTTCTTCCTCTATCTATACCATCTCTCCATCTTAGTCTTGAACTCCTCCAACTTCTATCGGTACCGCCATGCATTGGCTAGTAATTTTCATTTGTTCTTCTCGGCGATATGTTTAGCCCATCTAAGCCTATTACCTATTTTTATGTAAGATCTAATAGTACTATCATACACTATTTACTTATACTTCTCGTACAGCTTAAAACTAAATCGGCTTCTCCAAATACCATTGGCAATCATCATGGCAATATTTATCTTGTGTGCAGCAGCACGGACAAGCTGTACATACGTTGTAGACCTCGTTTTCCAAATATTTTTCCTTGCAGGATTGCTTGAAGAAGGGATATCTGGATTCAATTCGCATAATATATTCAAAGTGCTGTACCTTTCGAGATTTGTGGTGGTAAGTACCTTTGGGTTCTTCTTCATTGTGATAAGGACCTATTCAGTTGCTAGTCCACGGGAGCTTAAGTATTCTCCAATGTAGTCACATCTCAAATGCTTTCAAACTTCTAAAAATATCTTCGTTCAACGTCCACGATTCAACACAAAGGACAGAGATGTATCATTTTCAGACAATTCCTGTTTCTTTTAGTATTTCGTTTAGTATTTCTGTTAGTATTTTGCATCATCTTGGCGTGTTGTACTCGATCAATCGTTTTTTTCGTGATCAAGCATACATACGTTGAAACATGAATGGGAAATAGAATTTGACACGATGTTGATATGTCATAAGGGGATGTAACGTGTTACACAATTTGGAGAACAAGTCCACGGTTGCTCAGAATCGTAAGAGATATGGGATGGCTCTTAACGGGATGTTATTAATATGCTCTAATTAGCTTAGAAATAAAAAAATAGAAAAATCAAAATAAGAATACCAAATAAAAAGAAATAAAATATTGGGCGCCACTGTGATGGGAACCAAAAATTACAAAAATAGAAACGTAAAAGAAAAGATAGCTAACTCAAAAATTGAACACAAAAACATAGTCAATATAAAATATACAAAATACTTTTAGCGTGACTTACCTTATATATGTCTTTACTCAGAAAATTATTTGTTGTACGTACGGAACAAGACAGAAGGAAAAGACAAATAATAAAATTGTATTTTGCAAATCAAACATTATTTATTGAAACAAAATTAAAAAGATCTGTGATCTCTCGCGATTTTACATAAGGAGATCATGTTTAGCAAAAAAGAAAATGAACAGTTTACTTAAAAAAATTAATACCTTGTACATCATAGTCTGCTGTATTTTCTCTTGGTAGGTTTTAAGTCCATGGCACAGCTAACCTCACTAAATGTCACTTCACATATGAATAGATACAATATAGTCCTGTCGCCAGGGGGGGTACAACGGCCTCCTGTATTCAGATGGACTTACCCAAGATTTTTTTATGTATTTTGGCCCGTAGAACACGAATTTTTTGGGTAACAGTTGATCCGGATGTCGATAAGATTGTTATAAACAAAGAAGTTGAGCAATTACAAAACAGCGATTTCTCTCAAAACATAACATTTTTTTGTATTTTTTGGGCCATTCTTATCAAAAAATGTTCCTACAAGTTTTTTCGTAGGATGCATAGTTTTCAAGATAAACGCGGTTAAACTTTAAAAAAATCGAAAAATTGCAATTTTTGAACCCGAATACTTTTGATTAAAAAATAAAATAGCAATTCTGCTTACCGCATTTGAAAGTTCAAGACAAATTCTATCGGTTTTGAGTATATCCATTGCTAAAAATTTATTTGTTTATTGTTAAAAAAAGCTATAAACACATAGTGTTTCCCGTGCCTAATACATGCGTTTTAACGCATGCTACGTAGAAATCGCCTCGCCTGCACTTTTACCTACTCTACCTACTCGTTCGATTTTAAATGAGAAATCATTGACAACATCACTCAAACACTAGCTGTTTGTAGCTTGGTTTAGCAATAAAATAATAAATTTTTAGCAATGCAAATAACTAAAACCGATATAATTTGACTTGAACTTTCAAATGCGGTAAACAGAATTGCTATTTTATTTTTTAATCAAAAGTTATTCGGGTTCAAAAATTGCAATTTTTCGATTTTTTTGAAGTTCAACCTCGTTTATCTCGAAAACTATGCATCCTACGAAAAAATTTGTAGGAACATTTTTTGGTTAGAATGGCCCAAAAAATACAAAAAAATGTTTTGTTTTGCGAAAAATGGCTGGTAAGTAATTCCTCAAGTTCTTTGTTTATAACAACCTTATCTACATCCGGATCAACTGTTACCCAAAAAATTCATGTTCTACGGATCAAAATATATAAAAAAAACTTGGGTAAGTCCATCTGAATACAGGAGGCCGTTGTACCCCCCCTGGCGACAGGACTAATAACAGTACATCAATGAATGGTTGTTTTCATAGTTCATAGAAAAATTCAGCATTTCTTAAAACAAATCGGCACTACTCGAACAAAAATATTTAAGAACTTAATAGTTCTTTCGTATATTAAACGGGATCAAAATGAAATATATAAGCAAACTTCATGAGTTGAAACTCATGTAAACTCAACTGTAATGCTGAAACTAGTAACACCAAAAGAAAATTTCTAACTCCTGCTTTCATGTAAGAAAAATTTATTATACCGATATTGGTATAAGATATCGCGTTCGCCTAAAATAGCGAAACGCGGTGGTCTAAGGCTTGCTTAGACCATACTGGAACAGACATTTTAACTCCAACACAAAGACTTTTGCAATAAAATTGCACAATATCTTCACTATACTCAAAGAAACTGAAACTTCCACCTTTCAGGTACTGCAATCCTGCAGACCTTCCGAGGCTAGCTCAACTTGACTTCTTGACGGCTCGAACGTGACTCTTCACAGTCCAAACGTAACTGACTGTCCTCGTCCCAATTCAAGACTATATTCCTAAACCAAACGCCCCTTCCAAAAATCATTCGATCTTCCCCATCAACAATTCAACGACCAATTACAGACTTAAGACTCTCAATTAATCAAAATCTTGACCAATAAAAAAAATCATTCTCCGTCAAACCTCCTATCGACGCCATAGATGTTTCTCAGCCAACCAAAAATTTACCAACTCATGAGTTTAGCGTCACCTTGGGTTGAACTTTTTCCATCAAAAATTTTAAGTCAGCTCAACGATTGTCGACTCAAAAACACTTGAAAACCTTATCATTTATTATGTCAACATCCTAGCTCTAAAATAAATAAAACTTAGACTATCCTCTCGAAAAACCATTAACTTTCTTTGATAATTAGCCGAAGATATACAAATGCTCTACTCGAACGGCAAACGAAAAATATATCACAGAAGAATTTACGACTTTGATTCCTTTTGGTGGTTTTAAAATAACGTAAACACTCGAAGAAATAAAAATTTATCGATTCACGAGAAACACAAGATCGATTCAATGCTGTGAGAAACGAAAAATAATCAGATGACCAGATTCTACGCAATCACAGTACAATTTACGAAACGGATTCAGCATACAGGGTAAACGGATAATACTAGGGTTTCGAAAACGTTAATGATCTTCGCACCCGTTACAACGTATATGTCGCAATTGACATCTGTGTATCTCCGGAAGATAACTTGCACTGAAAACAAAAGCTCTCTACACCATCATTTATCAATCCGAATTGCTTGGGTGCCATTAAATTTTCACACAGCTTGCAAATTCTCAAATGGAATACCTTTTTGCCATCCTTTAGCTATGTTATTACAGAATAAACTTCCTGTTGCAATATTTCTGCTCTCACCTCCTCTCCTGGTTCAAAAGATATTATCTCTTTGGTCTTCAAACAGTTTCTCTTGATACTTTTTTTCACGTTCTTATTTTATTCTGCCTCCGTCTTAGTCTACCTGTGAGTTCCTTAATTTTCGGGTATATATTGCAACTATCGTCATTTAACTGTGGAATCTGAATTTTTCCTCAACATTCCATTGCTTCTTCTTCTTTTGGTTCTCCGATTTTCCTTCTTATTGTTATATTTATCGGTTGATATCTGTTTGGGTCATATTTTCGTTGACGATCCATCAGCTTCAGGATCTCATCTGCTATCCAAGAGTTTTTCTTGATCAATTTATCTGCCTTAAGGTTGTTTTTATACATTTTAAACTGTTTCTGTAATAGGTATTGGTAATATTTTGTTCTTCATTACATATTTCTTGCTTTAGTAGCATATTTTCTCTTTTGTGCTCCTGGTTTCGATTTCTTAGTTCTTTAAGCTCTTCTTGGATTCCATCCAATTTTTGTTTTATCCTCGTATCCCTTGCTTCCATTCTCTCCAATTTTTCTCGAAAATCTTTTATGAATTCTTACATGTTGTTACTATTTGATTAATTAGATACTGAAGTATGTTTGTACACACGTATAATTTGGCTATGTCTGCAGAAGTGCAAAAATCCAAATCGACTTTTCGGAGAATCTTGCCCTTCCCAGAGTGGCCTATTAAAAAAAATAAAAGGGTATTTATTTCTTCCATCCCTATTTCCCAGTTCTTTTTTCAGATTTGGCAACACCGCCAAAAATTGTTTAGCGGTTACCTTCTTATCAAATTCAACATTTGATTGTTCTGTTTATTTATAGCTAACCTTGTTTTTTGACTTACTTGCTCTGCCGGTTTTATTTACTTAAAAATGTTTATTTCAATCCGAATTTTGATGTACACTTCGCCGTTGTCTTTGGATGCTACTTGGTATGGTGTTTAGATTTTATTTTCACCTCCGTTTTAAGTATTTTCGCGATTTGTTCACAGTAAATTCTCGAACTTGTTTATCTAGCCAAACCAACCTTGCCAAGCAGGGGCATATTGGAGTTCCAAAAAAGAAGAAGTTCTTCATTACATTGGTCTCTAGTCACAGTCATTTGCCTGTTTAACGTGGCTTGAACCCCCATTTGCGTATTGTCTTTCAACATTACTACTTTATATGATTGTGGTTTTCCCTTTCTACACTGTTTTTAGTTTGTTTGTGTAATGTGATGCGTCTTCATGTCTGCTCTTGGATAAGTCTTGACAGATGTGCAGCTGTTACGGAATCTTTTATTTACTAAAATGTAGTCTATTTGATTTCTAATGGTTCTGCCGCGTCTGCCCTGAGGGGATTTTCACGTATATAGCTTTCGATGTGGTAAACGGAAGAAGGTGTTGGAGGAAACTAGACTCCAATGCCATGTGTTTTGATGTACTGTGTCTTATCTCCAGTAGTGTTGCCCAAAATCGGTCTTGGTCTTGCAGTCTTGGTCTTGTTCTTGCGTTTTCGCAAGACCAAGACCAAGTCCAAGACCGCCTAATTTTAGCAAGACCAAGACCAAGACTTACCGTGCAAGACTTGAGCAAGAACAAGACTAAGCCAGCGAGACTCTTGCGTCTTGCAGTTAGAACTGAGGGTCGTTTTAGGGAGTATATTAGTTCGACTATATTCTTAGATACTCTATAAGAAACAAAAAAAAAAATTGTAACAAAAATTTTGAAAATTGGACTTATGCGCATTACGAACAATACCTTAAACATACATAGCGAATCAAAATATCCATTTCAAGAACACTTACACATTTGACACGTAATCAGAGATCATTATTACAATGTAAAAATAAAATATTTTGTATTACATGCCTTCCCAGCAGACGACTTCTCTGAAATTAATAATTGTCCGGGTTATGAGAATAGTCGCCTTCTAATCATAACATAACATTCGTGCTTTGCGACGCCGATAGTAATATCGAATATCGTATCAAAACTTTTTAAAATTAGCTGATAAAAATATACCTAATGAATAGGTATTTAATTTTTTTCATTATTAGTTTTCCAGGAATTTAAACACACAAATCTTATCGGTATATAGAATAGTAAGACTATTATAATGTATTGATTTTGCTTAATGTGCTATGAGGTCACTCGGTTAAACAAAATTTGCCGAAACAGCGCTTATAATATTTAAAAATATGATAGCGACACAAAAGAAGAGATAATGCCGGATAGCCTGACAAAATACCGACATATTATTTAATAACGATATACACTTCTCCAAAAAATTTACGTATCACCTTATAAACGGGTCATTGTTAATGTTTCGAATTTCCTAAACCTGTTGTCCGATTTAATTGATTTTTATAATATTGTGTTGTCTTATTTTTATAAATATCGCTGTAATAGTGTTGTTGCTAGACAAATCAATTATTGTCATTGTACACCGGGTGTAGGTACCAATCAAACTATGCTTTTTCTCAGTTTCTCAGAGCTAGCATCACTCTGTGGAATATCCTTGCATTTATAAAATACTGAAATTTAAACGATAGCCTTATATTTTCTTAACATTATGTTTTTTTTCTTCCCTTACATTGGATAATAAAATACACAAGTTTCTAATAAACTTTAGTCAGTTAGAACATAGGCACGGATCACTTAGATCGTGGGTTCAAACCCCACCCAGTGTCAATTGTCTAGATCAGTAATTCTCAATATTTTTGAGTCATGTATCACAAAATACTTTTTATTATTTTTGTTACCACCCAACTGAAATAGCTAGGTAATCTAATTTACTATAATAATTGTGGCTGATTTTGGCTGTTATTGTCTTTTGTGTACCACCGCAAATAATGATATGTTTACCACCAGTGGTACATGCACCACAGATTGAGAACCGCTGGTCTAGATATTTATTAATATGGCTGGTCTTTACTATGGCTATGGTATTCCAGCTTAAAATTAATGTACCTCTCTGTTACGTTGTTCAAAGATATGGAATAGGCAACTGCGAGTCTTGCAAGACCCTTGCTGCAAGACAAGACCAAAACCAATACCGGGAGCGCAATACCAAGGCCAAGACCAAGACTAGGTGTACTGACGCAAGACCAAGACCAAGACTGTCTAAGTCTCGTCTTGGTCTTGCATTTGGGCAACACTAATCTCCAGCTTCAAGCTAAGCATTAAAATCTCCCACAATGATAAGAACTTTCTGTCCTGAAATTCTCTATATGATTCTGTTGATTCTATGATTAAACTAAATTGCTTCTTCGTCCGCTTTGTCTTCTATAGTCGTCTGTGTATGTTCGTCGTTTTTAATGTAAGTATTTCAATAAATAAAGTCAGAAAAAGGTACATGTAAAAATAGACTATGTATTTTATGTATGTTCCATTAAATTGTTTAGCTGTTTGCTATTTCAAAGCCTTACTATCTCTAGAATATGTCCCGTGCAAATAGTGCTTTTCTAAACAATATTACACATTGTATATTCCGCCACCGTGACCGAAGACAAGCCGCAACGGAATGTTCGTAATTGGAAGACGTAAGACGTTTACACCCATCCATGATCTTGGATTCCACAACTATTGTGGTGGTGCAGCATTCTGTTTTAAATATCTTAGAAATGGTAGACTAATTATTCCTATATTATACCGGTTACCACAGTTATTTGACTTTCAGATGAAATCAGGATGGAATTATTTCCTGAATTTCATTGTAACTTTAGGTTAAGAGAAGGAATTTCATTTATTACGTCAGGATTTCATGATTATTTATTTTTAGGAGTGATCTCATAAATTATGGAGTTAAGAATACTTAGGAAATATGGCGAGTATTGTTTCTAATTATTCTTTCTGCGTATGTCTTTCTCCGATTTTCTAGCTTCTCAACGCCTTCTGTTAGGCATCAACGGGACGAGTGAAACCCAGCTGGAAGCGTTTATTTTGTTGCAATACTACTTATCAATCGGTGGACCGTAATCATTGGCGTATTCTAATTTAAATCACAGATCCACTTTTGAATTTTACACTATTTCGGTAATTTTTTGTTATTCGATCCTGATCTCGGGTAAAGGAAGACGTTTGGACAATGGACCAGTGACCCATTCTTGTTGACAGATAAATAAGACTATGAGACCTATAAACAAGGCACGAATAGTAGAGTCTTATCTTCGACGACTCAAGCAAAGAAATACGGACTATGCTTTGGTTCATGAAACGTTTTAACATTGAATAAGCCAGAAGCTCAAACATCGCTGCTCAATAAGTAATAAAAAAGACGACATGGCTATAAAACGGAATTGAAGACACAAAGAGTACTATGTAGCGAAAAAAACAACGAAAATAAAGAATTTGGAGTAGATGATAAAATAAAACACTGATTTCACTATCCGTCATTCATAAAATAATAATGTATGTCCGTTATTATATTAGCCCAAGTAGTCCAGTCGGGTTAGACGAATAAGAGGCCTAACCTTGCATTAGGAGCTGCCCCAAATTTTATTTTTCCAATCTTTAGGGAGGGTCAATATTAGTATAAATTTAAAATCTCCACTGAATTCCACTGTTGCGTTAGCTGCCATCTTGATTTTAAACGAGAACGGTTTTTGCTCAAAATCCCGCCATTTTCAATTTTTTGACAAAAAGTGTAGAAACTAAAATTGTTGAAAATGCGATTTTCTATAATTTCATTTATTATAATTTTTTTCGTGCGGTCGATATTTTCCGAGTCATGAGCGTAAGACCGCATTGATTTTATAGCAATTGTTTTTGTTCAATATCTACGCCATTTTCAACTAAAATTGTTCAAAATATAATTTCCTACAATTTCTTTTTAACAATTTTTTTCATGCGGTTGATATTTTCCGAGTTACATGGGAAAATAGTAAAAAGTTGTGGGGGAGCATAATTATTGAATTGAATTTTGTTTCCGAACTGCCCCAAATTTTATAATTCTATTCTTTAGGAGAGATCAATAGTAGTGTAAATTTAAAATCTCGACTGAATTCTGCGGTTGCATTAGCCGCCATATTGATTTTAAATGAAAACTGTTGTTGCTGAATATCTCCGCCATTTTCAACTTTTCGACATAAATGGTGAGAAAGAAAATTGTTGGAAATGCAATTTCCTACAATTTTTTTGGCACAATTTTTTTTATGCTATCAATATTCTCCGAGTTAAGGGGGAAAATAATGGAAGCAAAGGGGAAGCATAATTATTGAATTGTCTCATTTATTATTAACTCTACGACATAATTGTACATAAACAAAAATAAAGAGAATTATATTTTATACAATTTTTGAAACTTCCAATGAAACATCAACCAAACTAAATATACAAAAGACATAAAAAGACATTATATGCATTAAGTTCACTTAATTTTATTAACTAGCGGGTTTTATTGGTTGAATTTGTCTGTCGATATTTTAAGTTTTATGTCAGCTAATATATGCATGTTTCGTCAATTTTTTTTTTAATTTTGGACCCTGTTGGGGGGAATTTTCCCATTTCCCCCTTATAGACACGCCACTGGTTCTCTCGAAAAATTGTAGTAAATCGTAATTGCAACAATTTCAGTTTTTACACTTTTTGTCGAAAAGTTGAAAATGGCGGAGATATTGAACAAAAACAATTGCTACAAAATCAATCAGGTCTTACGCTCGCACTTTTACCACATACGTACTACCTTAAATATTGATTTTATCAAAAAAATTTACGGCATCAAAATTGTACAAAATTTAATTCTCTTCATTTTTGTATAGGTATATATTTGTTGTAAAACTAATAATAAACGAGATAATTCAATAATTATGCTACAACTGTCACGATTTTCCCCTCATAACTCGGAAAATATCGACCGCACGAAAAAATTGTAATATATGAAATTATAGAAAATCGCATTTTCAACAATTTCAGTTTCTACACTTTTTGCCAAAAATTGAAAATGGCGGAGATATTGAGCAAAAACGGTTCTCGTTTAAAATCAAGATGACGGCTAACGCAACGGCGGAATTCAGTCGAGATTTTAAATTTATACTACTATTGACCCTCCCTAAAGATTAGAAAAATAAAATTTGGGGCAGCTCCTAATGTAAGGTCAAATGCTATCCCGACTGGGCTAAAGATAGTAAAGGGAGGCAAGTTTTGGGTGCGCATTGGCAAAATTAGAACAAGTGTTGACAACACACAGTGTTAAAAGAGAGTTTTAAAACAACAAGATTGAAGCCTTGAAGCTTGTAACATACCCACTTCGTGTTTTGAAATTAACATAGTCTCACCAAGGCTTAGCATCCGGATCAAACGTGAATTAGGGAAGTGAAGTGTATAAGAGAATTTGAAGATGCACACAACTATCCATTTTTGTCTTTTTTAAGTAAACCATGTCACTCTAAGGATGTGCATATGGATCAAAAGCGAAATCCATATGACACAATTATTCCAAGATATATTCTGGATAGACTGGATTAAGGCTAGAGAGACTGTGAATATAGCAACTTGCTTATTTGATTGTGAAATGTATTTGATAGCTTGGGATAAAGCAGGGGATAAGAGATTCTGTGATAGAGTATGTGACGTAACAGAACACTCTACTCCTGTATCATTTTTTAAAGCCTCAGTGTACAGAACTAGATCGTAATTATTTGTAAAGATCACTTTTTTAAGAGGCACTTGCGCTTTTTTTATCTTTTCTATATAATAAATATTAATAAAATCAATCGTTTTTAAAAACTTTGACATTAATTAAAAACCAAAATAGATCAGTGTTCTTACACGTCTTTTCATTATTTAACTGATCTGATGTGACATAATTATTATATTTTAGCTGATTTTCTGTCTTCTTGTATCTAACACTGCACTTGTGTGTTACTTACTGACAGTTAATCATAAACTTAGCGCTCATACGTATAATTTTTATAATAAAACGAGATATACAACCTCGGATACGAATCAGATATTAACACGTTCAGGGTTCAGTGCTGATGACGCACCGGTGCATCAAACTGTTTCTTTTAGAGGGGCGGATGACGCACCGGTGCGTCATAAACCATATCGAATATAATGTTTACTTGTATACTAGCACTTGTAGTGTGTGTATCGCAGGAGTGATAGCACTTGTGGTAAGGTGTAGGTACTTATTTTGTCTTGTTTTTAACTCTTCTAATAACACAAATTAACAATAATGGAGAGCCAAAAATTTCAAAAATATGTATCAGGCCGGCAGCAATGTTACTAAGATGTGAATAGCACTGAACGTGTTAACTGAGTTGTAGCTGGCAGCCTTCTCGTACAAGAGTAGAAGTAAGATAGATATCTCACCAGGGAGATGGACCAACAAGTTTTCAATTGAAAAATCTTTTAGTAATGTTTTTAATATGTTTCAATATTATTAATGTTGCTATTAGGATTGAAAACTTTATCTTTCAATTTCCAGATGAGGCTAGTCACCTGATCCATACACGTCAGTTGCAATGTGGGGGTAAGCTTTCATGGTTGGTCACTTCGAGTATGGAGCAGCAGGCCTACGCCTCTCCGAGGATGACTCCAACAAGAGTCGAAAATCGCCGATTCAGAGTGCTGGACTGCGCTCCGTATTCTAAGTCAAAAATAAGATTGTTTTGCCTTTGCATTGCAACTGAATAAAAAAAGAATGTGTGTGTACTTTGTACGCACGTAAGAAGATATTCTTCTATTATATAATAGGTAATTTAAATGAAGTAAATATACTTAAAAGGTTATTTGTACTTATTTTATTTAAAAATCAAACTAACTTTCTTATCTACCACTTTCAAAAAAGAAGAATATCTTCAAAAATTATATAATATACTTACAATCATAAAATCTATAAAAAAAATAAAAAAATAATAACTTGCTTGGGGCTTGAACCCACTTCACGTCTACCGCGCCGTACGAAAATTGACGCCATTTCAATCTGCACCAAGCTCTCGTATACGTCATGTGGGAATATACACAAACTAAACGTTTACACCATAAATTTATATGAATTTAATAAAATTATTAGTTTGATTTTTGTCGAAATAAAATACAACAAAATATAGAGTAAGAAAACGATATATGAGATGAAGATTTGTAGAAAGTTTGTTCGTAATCAGATTATGTAAATTAAAGCATTGCCTACTAATAGGTAACTACATTATTTTGTTTACATTTTACAAATAGATAGGTATTGAAACTATTAGGTATTTCCAACTGAAACATTTAGAATTACGTACCTGCGGCTTTTCAAAACTATTTAAAAAGTCACTATAATTATAAATTTGATTTTATTTCTGTCCACACATCAATAAAAACTAATATTATACAATATTTTTGTTTACCGATAACCTCCATATTGAACAATTATTGACAGATCATTTCAAAATTTCAACACCCAATCAGAGCCCGTATAACAACTAATACTAATAATTTCTTCAAAAATGGTATACATTTTTATTTAAGAGTAGAAGTTTAATAGCTGAATATTATAATTATTTTGTGATCCCAATCTTCATATTTAATATCAGGTGTATTAATAGCTATTTGTATAACAAGGGAGAAAAGTGCTACTTTTCCTCCCGAGAATGAAGTTTACTGCCCGACGCGTAGCGGAGGGCGTAAAATTATACATATGGTTTTTCCACCTTCCTCAAATTAATAACAAGTCATTTTTCATTTTTACTTAATTTATTTATGTAACTAACCAACAAAATTTATTAAAATTAAAACTAACAAGTAGGTACAGTATAACTGTCAACTGTCAAATATAAGTCAAATTATTAATGTAAACATTGTTAAATCAGACTAACAATTTACTCTTTTTAACCATTCTGCAAAATACTGGGTGTTCTATAAATAAACGTTAAAATGTATAGATACTTACGTAATAGAAAATAGATATTGTACAGGGCGTCAATAAGTTATATTTCATGAATGAAATACTATGACGTCACTTTTACTTTTCCTCCCTAGGGAGGAAAAGTACAACTTTGCTCCCTACAATCAGGTCCGGAGAAGTATACTTTCGGTAGAGGTAGGTGGAAATAATAATTTTCTTCTATCGATGCTATACAATGTGCAAATTCTCATACTACTTACATGCATTCAAAACGAAATATTTCTCACGCAGTAAGAAAAGTCGACCATTGCAGTGAGAAATAATTTTTCTCACTGGTTCTCCGAAGGTTTTCCATACATATGATAGCCGTTTCCATGGTAACATGCCCAATACAAACCCAATTATTTTTGTCAAAAAAAATGTGTTGAAGCAAAACTTACCAGGAATTAGGTACCTTTCAAAACTGTTTAACTGTAACTGTTTATAATTTTAAATAAATATGTATATACATATTACGGTACGGGAGCTCAAGCAGGGATTATTGCAGTTACTCGAGCGCGTCAGATTATGACATGGTGAGAAATCTTGTACCCTGTAAATGTACCCCTACCATATATTGGATTTTAATACAGGGGACTTGGTTAAGTGGGACCCGAAAAAAATCTATCCTTAGAAAACTCAAAATCGTTAGATTAAGCTAAGGTAAGTTAAGTACATGCCGAACAGTGTATATTTAAAAAATTTGACGGTTTGAGCGGGGCGTAAGGAAATGGGTCAGTCACAAAGTTTCCCAAGAAAAAAAGCGAATATTTCGAGAAATAAACGTTAGATCGAAAATTTAAAAAATCATGTTCAATATTTTTTAAAAATCTATCGAATGACACCAAACACGATCCCTCACGGAGGTGGGGCTTACTTTAAAGTATTAAATAGGGGAATAGGAGCCCCCATTTTTTATTGTAGATTTTGATTCCATACGTAAAAATAAGTAACTTTTATTCGAGACATTTTTTCGAATTATGGATAGATAGCGCTATAATCGGAAAAAAAGATTGTTGGAAATGGAAAATTAAATTAAAAAAAAGTTCCCACTTAAATGAAAAACTTTACTTAACTTTTTTTGGTTTTAAAACCTACTCTTCACAACCCAATAGGTCCCCATAACGCTCGAGTAACTGCAAATTTAGCATACTTTCCTCCTCTGCTATTAAGAATATTAAATACCTACATATATTATGTATTTTATTTCAATTTAAGTATACATATAATATACCTAAAAGCACCTAAATTATTTAATTTTGAAGTTTGAACTCTTGACCACGACGGAGCATAGAAAACGTACCGTGTACCTACAACACGTGAGAAATATGCGATATCAAGTAGAGATATCAGCCCGCTTTTGAAAATAACTTATTAAATTGGTAACCTGTTTTTCCAATTGTTCACCTATGTCTATGTCTTCTTCTCCTAAGATTTCGTGGTAATATAAATATGAGAATGAAGTAAAGTCAAATCTTCCGCTGAAATTTTTCTAGGTTCGTTGTAGTCCACTTTACAATAAATACCAAATGAGTAGCTAAGCCCGCTTACTTATATTATTATTAAATGTATTTTTCTAAAAATTTATTAACGTTAAATATTTTTATATAACTGTTACTATGAATATAATTACGATTTTTTTAATTCCTTGTTGCAGATTTTACCGAAGTGTTACACATCATAGTGTTAGGTAAGTATTTGAGTTTTTTTTTATTTCCATTTAAAGCGTTACAAATTTTTTCCTAGTTTTTCATTCGAATTCTTTCTTGTTAAAGTTATCAATGCCTGGTTGCACTAACAGATCTTAAGCTTAAGACGATAATAAGATAAGAATTTATATACTGTGATATGATAAGAATATTATAAGATAATAATAGATATAATTGATAATAAGGTAAAAATTGAAAATTATGGTGCAAAGTATGAGATACCTTATGCCTGGTTCTTCTTCAGGTGCCGTCCTCGTTCCGAAGTTTGGCTATCATCAAGGCTATGCGTATTTTTGATACCGTAGATCTAAATAATTGGCAGCTGCTGCACTTGTACCAATCTCTTAAATTCTTCAACCATGAATGTTTTCTTCTGCCAATGGATCTTTTACCTATTATTTTTCCCTGAATAATTAATTGTAGTAGCTGGTACTTTTGTCCCCTCATTATATGTCCCAAGTATTGCAGTTTGCGCTTTTTAATAGTAAGCGCAAGTTCTTTTTCTTTCTGCATCCTTCGCAACACTTCCATGTTTGTCACTCTTTCTGTCCACGATATTCTCAGTATCCTGCGGTACATCCACATCTCGAATGCTTCTATTTTCCTTGTATCGATCTTTTTCAGTGTCCAAGCTTCCATTCCATAGAAAAGAACTGACAGCACGTAACATCTCATGAGGCGAATTTTAAGATTTAAACTTAACTCTCTTCCGCATAAAACTGTTTTCATCTTGGTAAAAGTAGCTCTAGCTTTTTCTATTGTGATCTTGATTTCTTCAGAGTTGTCGTTGTTTTCATTAATAACAGTTCCCAGGTAATTATATTTTCTAACACGCTCAATTCTTTGATCATGTACGGTTATGTCAGAAAAATTTTGTGGAGATTTCGACACCATCATTATTTTTGTTTTTTTTTGATGTTAAGTGATAAACCGATATACCGTGATATGCCTGGTTGCACCAACACAAATTATATCTATTATTATACTATGATATTTTTATTATAATATATTATAATTATATTATATTAATTTTTGTGTTATTCTCGTCTTAAGCTTAAGATCTGTTGGTGCAACCGGGCATTAAAGCAGCCCAATTTTGTAAGCTGAGCTGGGCTAAACTGGAGCTTAAGATCTGTTGGTGCAACCAGGCATAAATAATGTTTTGCTGGTATTCAGTTCATGTATTCACTTTTTACTCAAGAGTTCAAGAGTTGGACTTTTATTTAATATTCGCAATCGTAAGGCGCATTGTCTTAAAGCAATTAAACTGGGCACACTTAATTTAGTGAAAAGTTTTCCACGGAACCATTTTACAAACATTTACGTGTTCATATTATCATGATAATCACTTTTTTTATATAGGGTGTCCCAAAAGTAGCGGAACGGTCGAATATTTCTCGAAATAAACATAGTATCGAAAACCTGAAAAATACGTGTTCAATAATTTTCAAAAATCTATCGAATGACAAAAACCACGACCCCCCACTCCACCCCCTAGAAGTGGGGTGGGGGGTAACTTGAAACCCCCAGTTTTTATTTCAGATTTGGGTTCCTTACGTAAAAGTAAGTGACTTTTATTCGAGACATTTTTTTGAACTACGGATAGATGGCATTACAATCGAAAAAAACCATTTATCCTGTTGTCATAGGTAAATAATAGAAACGGTCTAATATCCCGAGAAATACACTTCCAAATGAAAAACAAACAAATACGTATTTAATATTTTTCATAAAACTATCGAATGGCACTAAACACGACCAACCACTTCACAACCTGGAGGTGGGGTGGGGGTAACTCTAAAATCTTAAATAGCAACCCCCATTTTTTATTGCAGATGTGGATTCGTCATGAAAAATTAAGCAACATTTATTCGAAACCATTTTTAGAATTCTTGATAGATGGCGCTAATAAATCGTCCTTTTCCAGTTGTAATAATGTAATAATAATAATAATGTAATAATAATATAATAAATTATCTATCAACAATTCTAAAAAATGTTTCAAATAAATGTTGCTTAGTTTTTCATGGTTAATCCAAATCTGCAATAAAAAATATAGGTTGCCATTTAATATTTTAAAGGTAACCCCCACCCCACCTGTCGGGGGTGGGGTGGAGGGTCATGTTTGGTGTTATTCGATAGGTTTATGAAAAATATTAGACACATATTTTTTCGCTTTTCATTTTAAAATGCACTTCTCGAGATATTAGAGCGTTTCTACAGGGTGTTTCATTGGGAAACGGAAATACTTTAATTGTGAATAGAGGTCACCGAGGCGGTTCTAGGTATACTACATTTTTTGCCCTACCGACTTTTATAACCGAGTTACAGGGTGTTTTATCGATTTTGCCCATTTCTTTCCTAAGCCATAACTTTAGAACCACCCTGTATATTTTTTTGATATTTGCTACACATGTGTCTCATCCAAAACCCAAACGACCGACATACTAATCACAAGAAAAATCCAGGTCCGGATTAAAAAAAAATTATAAAGTAATTGTTACCTTAAAACAACACCCTGTATATTGAACTTATGAAAATATGTTTGCATATTTGAAAAAAGCACAAAAAACTAAGTCTAATTGTTCGCTTCAATTTTTCGGCCAGACAATTTTATGACTTAATTTTAAAATTATATTGAATTTTTTAAGAACTCTCACATTAAAAAGAAGGTATTATTAACTTTTAATTATAAATTATTAAAGCTATTGAATAAATACTTATTTTAAAATTGATCAATACTTATTTACCACATTGGAACGACCCAATTATTAATCACAAGAAAAATCCAGGTCCGGATTAACAAAAATAAAATAAAGTAATTATGATCTTGAAACACCACCCTGTCTATTGAAATTTTCAAAATTTGTTTGCACATTTGAAAAGACCACAAAAATCTGAGTTTATCGGTTTGCCTTAATTTTTCGTGAAGAAAATTGAATGACTTTAGTTTTGAAATTAAATATTGATAATTTTAAGAACACTGAAATTAAAAAGCAGATTT
Organism: Diabrotica virgifera virgifera; assembly: GCF_917563875.1. Taxonomy (NCBI): domain Eukaryota; kingdom Metazoa; phylum Arthropoda; class Insecta; order Coleoptera; family Chrysomelidae; genus Diabrotica; species Diabrotica virgifera. The sequence goes on from NC_065448.1 coordinate 74,907,539, forward strand.
TTAAAGCACTTTTAACAATAAATTATTAAAGTTATTAAATAAATACCCATTTTAAAAATAATCAATACTTATTTACGACATTCGAATGACCCACTTACAAATCACAACAAAAATCCAGGTCCGGATTAATAAAACAATATAAAGTAATTGTAACCTTGAAACAACACCCTGTATATTAAAATTTTCAAAATCCGTTTGCACATAAATATGAAAAGAGCACAAAAACTAACTTTAATCGTTAGCTTCAATTTTTTGACCAGACAATTTAATGAATTTAATTTTGAAATTATGTCGAAATTTTTCAGAACTCTGGGAACTAATAATAAAAATTTCTCTTTTGTGCTCTCTTCAGGTGTGCAAACGTATTTTAAAAATTTCAATATACAGTGTTTTTTTTTCAAGGTGAGAATTACTTTGTATTTTGTTGTTAATACGGACCTGGATTTTTCTTGTGATAAGTAGGTAAGTCCTTCTAATGCTGTAAATAATAACTGAATATTTTAAAAATTAGTATTTATTCATTAACTTGAATGTTTTATTAATAAAAGTGCTTTGAAAGCCTGCTTATTAATTTCAGGGTTCTTAAAAAGTTGAATATATTTAATTTCAAAATTAAAGTTAATACATTTTTGCACAAAAAATCAAAGTGAATCTATAAACTCGGATTTTTATGGTCTTTTCAAATGTGCAAACAATTTTTGAAAATGTCAATATACAGGGTGTTGTCCCAAGGTCACAATTACTTTATGTTTTTTCTTAATCCGGACCTGGATTTTCCTTCTGATTAATAATTGGGTCTTTCCAATGTATTAAATAAATATTGATTCATTTTAAAATTGTATTTATTCAATAAATTTAATAATTTATAATTAAAAGTTAATAATACCTGCTTTTTAATGTGTAGTTCTTAAAAAAATTCAATATAATTTCAAAATTAAAGTCAAAAAATTGTCTCGCCGAAAAATCGAAGCGAACTATTAGACTTAGTTTTTTGTGCTCTTTTCAAATATGCAAACAGATTTCCAAAATTTCAATATACAGGGTGTTGTTTTAAGGTGACAATTATTTTATAATTTTTTGTTAATACGGACCTGGATTTTTCTTATGATTAGTATGTCGGTCGTTTGGGTTTTGAATGAGAGATAAGTGTATCAAATATTAAAAAAATATACAGGGTGGTTCTAAAGTTATGGCTTAGGAAAGAAATGAGCAAAGTCGATATAACACCCTGTAATTCGGATATAGAAGTCGGTAGGGCAAACAATTTAGTATACCTAGAACCGCCTTGGTGACCTCTATTCACCATTAAAGTATTTCCGTTTCCCAATGAAACACCCTGTATAATTTACCTATGGTATCACAATAAATGGTTTTTCAGATTATAGCGCCATCTGTCCACTGTTCGAAAAAATGTCTTAACTATGAGTTGCTTACTTTTACATAAGGAATCCAAATCTGCAATAAAAACTGGAGGTTTCTACTTAAGATTTTAAAGTTACCCACCACCCCACCTCCAGGAGGTGGAGTGGGGGATCGCGTTTGGTGTCATTGGATAGATTTTTAAAAACTATTGAAAACGTGTTTTTCAGTTTTTCGGTCCGATGTTTAGTTCGCGAAATATTCGACCGTTCCGCTACTTTTGGGACACGCTGTATAAATTAATATAATAAATACACACCTTCTATAAAGCCGGTGTTCCTTTCTGCCTGCAGAATTATAATAATAATATGTCGTTTCCCTTGTCAAGCAGTATGCTTGATCGATTTTACGTTGCTACCTTGCCATATTCTCTTGATTCTATCCTTAGAAAATATCCATGCTTTGTCTAAATATACAGGGTGTCCCGAAAAGATTGGTCATAAATTATACCAAAGATTCTGGGGTTAAAAATAGGTTGATTGAACCGCACTTTATATACGATAGTGCACACAAAAAAAGTTACAGCCCTTTGAAGTTACAGACTGAAAATCGATTTTTTTTCATATATCGAAAACTCTTAGAGATTTTTTATTAAAAATGTACATGTGGCATTCTTATAGTAGCAACATCTTAAAAAAAATATAAGTGAAATTTGTGCACCCCATAAAAATGTTATGGGGGTTATGTTCTCCTAAACCCCCCCAAACTTTTGTGTACGTTCCAATTAAATTATTATTGTTGCACTGTTAGGTAAACACAACGTTTTTAAAACTTTTTTGCCTCTTAGTACTTTTTCGATAAGCCAGTGTTTATCGAGATATTTTGAATATTTGTCGAATCACCACATATTTGTATATGCTTAAGTACGATTATAGAGAGCTGTTAATAATCTGAAAATTTATTTATAATTTACATTATTAGGTATATTTTGAAAAAGAAGCCACATCTCGATAACAGGTGACTTATCAAAAAAAGACTAAGAGGCAAAAAAGTTTTAAAAACACTGTGTTTATCTAATGGTACCACAATAATAGTTTAATTGGAACGTACACAAACATTTGGGGGGTTTAAATTAACAAAACCCCCATAAAATTTTTATGTATACATATTAAAAACGAAGCCGCATCCCGATAAAAACTGGCTTATCTAAAAAATACCAAGAGGCAAGAAAGTTTTAGAAACGTTGTGTTTAACTAATGGTACCACAATAGTGAACTAATTGGAACGTACACAAAAGTTTGGGGGAGTTTAAGGGAACAAAACCCCCATAAAGTTTTTATGGGGTGGACAAATTTTACTTTCATTTTGTTTTAAGATGTTCCTGCCATAAGAATACCCCATGTCCATTTTCAATAAAAAATCTCAAATAGTTTTCGATATATCGAAAAAAATCGATTTTCATTTTGTAACTTCAAAGGGCTGTAACTTTCTTTATGATCACATTTGTGCTAAGGTGAGTTAGGTTCAATCGAACTATTTTTGACCCCAGAATGTGTGGTATAATTTATGACCAATCTTTTTGGGACACCCTGTATAATAATGTTCCGAAGCTATTTACTTGTGGCATATTTCCTTGTGGCATCTTATGTAATTTACTATTTGATTTGGGAATGAAGCCACAATTTAGTTTGAAATTAATTTATTTGACGTGTCCACTTCCACTTCGGAAATCGTTATCAAAATACAAAACATTAGTAAATTGTAATTCATATTGACAATTCAGACATTTATATATTTTAAAGTAGACAACTTGGCAATATCATTTTAAAGTTGTCTACTTTAAAATGATATTGCCAATAAATACATCAGTATACATACACCCAATAACATTTCTGTGGCTTGGTTCTAAAAGGGCCAATGTCAAATTTTTGTTTTTTTGTACAGCTTTCTCTTGAATTTAATATTGACCAAAAAAATGCAAACGATTGACTCTGGCCCTTTTAGCATTAAGCCACATTATGTGACTTGGTGTTAAAATGGCCAATTTCAATTTTTTGCATTATATTTGGTCAATATTAAATTCAAAAGAAAGCTGTACAAAAAACAAAAATTTGACATTGGCCCTTTTAGAACCAAGCCACAGATTTATCCTGTTGAGTGTCACCAATTAGATTAAAATCCAAATCAAAATCCACCTAAATATCAACCTAAATATTGTTTTTAGTTGGTCGGGTGAATCGTTGCTTATTTACTTAATTCGACATATAATAGGTCTGGATCCCGCGTATGAAAAAAAAGTTGATTAATAGCAAGCTGAAAATTTGTTAATAGCTTAAGGGTGTCTAGTCGGATAAACTTTGATATATGGGAACACTGGAACAGGGGAGTTTTAATTGTGGAACAGGTTAAAAATTTGGAACGGTTACACCACGAAAACGGCTCATTTATTTTGTCCGACAGAACAGACTTAAACTCTCCGAACAGAGATTAAACTCTCATGCAAAAATCAGTCTGCTATTTATCACCTGTCATAATTCCTGTCATTTGACATACTCTACATGTTCCACTCATTAAAACGCCCATTTGGTGATAAATAGCAGTCTGATTTTTGCATGAGAGTTTAATTTCTGTTCGAAGAGTTTAAGTCTGTTCTGTCGGACAAAATACATACGCCGTTTTCGTGGTCTGACCGTTCCAAATTTTTAACCTGTTCCACAATTAAAACTTCCTCTGTTCCAGTGTTCCCATATATCAAAGTTTGTCCGACCAGACACCCTTAAGCTATTAACAAATTTTCAGCTTGCTATTAATCAACTTTTTTTCATACGCGGGATCCAGACCTATAAGTAAGTTCACCGAATAAACCTCAGGAATCTCGTCTAAACCCTAAGAATCTGGTGTAGTCGATAAAATTGATTTGTCATGTTGTGTTTGTCTTATATAGCAGTTATATTTTCTGTATGAAGCAATTTTCAGAGCAGTAGTGTGCAAAGTACAAATTGCCATGGTGGTCGCCAACATCCGAAACGGATAGACACTACAAGAAGAAGAAGAAGCAATTCGGTTCTGTAGTTCTTATGTTGCAAGGTAGAAATGGGCTTTGAAGTTTCGGGTAATATTTCAACAGATTTTTTTACAATAATTGTAAAAAATCTGTTGAAATATCAATCAAAGCCTGAAAGCCAATTTCCACAACTATGGAACATTATGGTCATCATCATTGGGTCTACGACTTTACAGCCCATGGTGGGTCTTGGTCTGTTCCAGAATCAGCTTCCATTCCTTCCTATCGTTCGTCTTGATTTTCCAATTTCGCACTCCTAACACTCGCAAGTCGTCTTCCACCTGGTCCTGAAATCATGCTCTGAACCTGCCTTTTCTCCTCACTACATCCGGTCTCTGGCTATACGTGTGTTTCGACGCCTCCACCTCATGAATTCTATTTAAGTGGCCTAGCCACCGCAGTCTGTTTATTTTGATAGATCTACCAATACAAGGCTCACAGGCTACAGTGGTAAAGCTCCAAATTATAGCGTCTACTCCATAATCAGTTTTCCTACACGCTTTTATAGATATGTCTGAGGATTTTACGGTCAAAATAACCTAACCGTTCTTCATCACTTTTTGTTATCGTCCACGTTTCTAACGCGTTAGTGAGGACGGGCTTGATTAGAGTTCTGTATACTTTTGTTAACCAATTTGGAGAAGTAAACCATTTGTTAATGTAAACCAATTTGGAGAAGATACTGATCATGGACTTCGGATATCAAGATCCGGCAGGGGAGGAAGAACACGAATATGTAAGGCTTCCCAGGTCGTCAACCCACGAAATCCTTACCAATATTTAAACACTAATAGAGAAAAAATGTGCACGTGGAACGTTCAAAAAATCTGTACTTGGAATGTTCGAAGTATGTTTGAAGGGGGAAAGATACACAACACCATTCAAGAAATGAAAAGACTGAATATCGACGTGATGGGAATCATCGAGATGAGATGGCCAGGCTCGGGACAGTGCTGTGTAGATGAGCATATAGTATATTATGCGGGAAACGATGAACCACATCAGTGGAATGGCGTATATAGGCGTAATTCTGAGCAAAAATATTGCTGGGGCTGTGATCAGCGTGCTACCTCTCTCTGACAAAGTCATTCTCATAAAGCTGCAAAGCAGGCCAGTTAATACCAACATCATTCAAATCTACGCTCCAACATCAGAAAAGCCAGAGGAGGACATCGAGGAGTTCTACGTACTTGTACAAAAAGCACTAAGATATACCAAGAAGAACGAGCCATCATCAAATGATCTACATCATCATGGGTGATTTCAATGCCAAAGTCGGTAAAAACAGAATAGAAGACATTGTCGGACAACACGGCTTAGGCGAGAAAAACGAAAAATGAAACCGACTTATCCAATTTTGCCGGGAAGAAGATTTTACTATTGTTAATACGTGGTTTAGACTTCCCCCGAGACGACTTTACACATGGAAATCACCTGCAGATACAGTCAACAGTATCATCAGAAACCAGATAGACTTTATTCTCATTAACAAAAGGTTCAAGAACAGCTTGACTTCGGTGAAGACCTACCCAGGAGCAAACGTCTCATCGGACCACAACCCATTAGTGGGCCAGGTAGAACTCAAACTAAAGAAACTCATCAAAATAAACCTAAAAAGAACCTGGATTATGTCACTCTAAAAGACCCCGTAGTTCGTCAGAACGTAAGAGCTGTAATGAGGGTAAAACTAGAAATCGCTAAACAACAAGAACAGAGTGTAGAACAAAAATGGAGTTATATCAAAGACGTCGTGTTGAATGCGGGAAAAGAACATCTGGGAAAGAAAACAAGAGTAAAAAATAAAGAATGGATGACTGATAACATTCTGCAGATGATGGATCAAAGGAGATTAATGAAGAACAGGGACGCGAAGAAATACCAAGAAATCAACCAAACAATTAAAAAAGAAATACGAAGAGCCAAGGAGACATGGATGCAAGAAAAATGTAAATTAATCGAGGAGTTCCAAGTGAAACACGATCATATAAATATTCACCGAAAGATTCGAGAAGCCACTGGTCAATACAAGAGGAGAAACACACCTCCTCATAAACAAAGACGGGAATCTGGCGACGACAGTTAAGGAGAAGCTGGTGACCTGGAAAATATACATCGAAGAACTCTTCTGGGACTACCGAGGCAACCTTCCAGAAATAAATTGCATGACAGGGCCATCAATACTAGAAAGCGAGGTGAAAGCGGCTTTAAAACAGTCTAAGAATGGTAAAGCCCCAGGTCCCGACGAAATACCCGTCGAACTTATTAAGGTGATGAGTGAAGTAAGCACGAAGGAGTTAACTGAACTGTTCAACGCCATATACGATTCAGGTAATAAAGGTTTGTAACAATACGAAAAAAAAAAAACGATCAGCGAAAACGTGCGAAGATTTCCGGACTATCAGCCTTATGAGTCATGCACTTAAGGTTTTTCTTAAAATCATACATGCCAGAATTTAGAAGAAATGCGAGAAAGATGTCGGTGAAATGCAATTTGGATTCCGCGATTCCATGGGTACACGTGAAGCATTCACCTTACAAGTTCTACTTCAGAGATGCCGCGATGTTGGTTGTGATGTCTATGCTTGTTTTATTGACTACGCCAAGGCATTTGACCGTTGCCAGCACCAGAAGATGGTCACCGCCCTACAAAGAGTAGGATTAGATGAGAAGGATATTCGGATCATCATGAATTTATACTGGAATCAGCGTACTCAAGTCAAAGTCGAAGACCAGTTGAGCGACCAAGTGAAGATCATGCGAGGAGTAAGGCAGGGCTGTGTGCTCTCGCCGACTCTTTTCAATATATACTTTGAGGAAATTTTTACTGAAGCCCTCACAAACCTAGAGATGGGAATCCGAGTGAACGGTGAATACATCAATAATATCCGCTACGCCGATGACACTGTACTACTAGCAACCAGCCTAAATGATCTACAGGCCTTACTAGACCGTGTGAGAACTGTGAGCGTAACATACGGACTGAACCTTAATATTAATAAAACTAAATTCATGGTTGTCAGCCGTGTAAATTTAGATCCCGGGGTACTAATGGCAGATAGCGAAGAGATCCAAAGAGTCGACAGATTCACTTACCTCGGAACTACCCCCAACTCACAATGGGACCACGCTCAAGAGATTAGATCCAGAATTGAAATGGCACGGTCTACATTTATCAAGCTGAGATCCTTGCTGTGCTGCAGTGATCTCAGTTTGGGAACCAAGATGCGGATAGTGAGGTGCTACGTTCTTTCAGTGCTACTGTATGGAGTTGAAGCCTGGACACTGACGCAAGCCACTGAAAAGCGGATTGAAGCCTTCGAGATGTGGATCTACAGGATGATACTAAAAATATCTTATGTGGACCATGTCACCAACATTGAGGTCCTACAGCGCATGACAAAAGAAAAAGAAGTGCTTAATTTAGTAAAACAACGTTAGCTTGAGTACCTTGGCCACGTGATGCGGAACGAAGAAAAATATCGAGTTCTTCAACTCGTCATGCAGTGCAAAGTACTTGGCAGGAGAGGACCAGGACGCCGTCGTATCTCGTGGTTGAAAAACCTCCGACAATGGTTTGGGATAACCTCCGCGGAGCTGTTTCGCAGAGCAGTCAACAAAACAATGATAGCCTTGATGATCGCCAACATCCGGACAGTATAAGGCACTGAAGAAGAAGATACTTTTGTTCTTTTTGTGACTATGTTTGATGTTAAATGTTTCTTTAATCCATAGTACGCTCTATTTGCTAGATATATAATAATATCAGTCTCCCGTTTTATACCGTTCACGTGGCTTTGGGAGTATAGCAGGGTAGTCTGCTATATCTAGGGCCTACAGTATACAAGGAAGGTAACAGGGCCAGTGCTACGCTTCAACCACCTAGTATTACCCCTGGTTTTACCCAAAGTACTCATTTTATTCAGGCTGAGTTGACCTGGGGCCTATAAACATTTTTAAAATGTCTCGTTGTTCTTGCCGGCGGTAGGATTTGAACTCCGGTCCTACCACCACACGAGCCAAGCACACTACCGCTTAGCTACGCCGGTCCTTGATAGATACATAGGTCTGTTAATTTCGGCAGTTACTGTATTGCTTTGGTTGATTTGTGAGCCTACATATACGAGCTCTCTTACTCCTTCGGAGGTATATCGTCATTGTAATTGCAAAAGGTCGTATGTCAAATGAGGCAACTTTACAAGAAAACTTTACTTTCTCAGCTGTGAAAACCAGTTTTTTGTTATTGCATTATATTATGTCCCACCGTTAGATCTTCAGGTTCTGCCACTTAATTATTAGTTGTTACCTATGGAATAGACGATAAGTACTTTTAATGACTAGTGTACCTGCAGTATGTCTAAGTAGATTAGTATAGATTTAGCGCAGTCTGACGCTTGACCTTTTAGTTAAGCTGTCCAAGAGCTGTTCAAAGCTGTTCAAGACCAGTACAAAGCTTTTTAAGACCTGTACAAAGCTTTTCAAGACCTGTTCAAAGCTGTTCAAGACCTCTTCAAAAGCTGATCAACGTCTATTTGATTGGTGATTAGAATTTATTACCATTTCAATATAAATGCAGATTTTAAGAGAAAACGTAACGTGAGGAGCCAAAGTGCGCTGAAGTATATACTTATCTACTTGTCTATTCGCTAGATTATTTTACTTTTTTTATTTAACTTTTTTTTTTTTTCAGGATCGGCATATCCCAAAATCTCATTTTAATACAGTGCATAAAATCAGGCCAACTATTTATTACAATACCTTTTGTCGGTAGTTCGGTCCTGGCAGGTATACTAGTTGGTGCGTATTTGTCAGCTCCAAACAAAATAGTTATTTAGATAGTAGCTAATGAGTAAAAAATTTTTATTTTCGCATATATAAGTGTATTATAGTGCGTTCAATTATTGTACGTAAGTACTCTTTAAAATTATATAAAGCCAAGTTATTTCACTGGAATTTATTATTTATCAGAAGTCGGTTTGATACAAAAAACCCTAAACACGTTTATTCGTTATCTATAACGACATGATAAAATCACCTGTTGTAAGACAGGTCCGTATTTCAGGATTTACTTAGTTTTGAATAATAAATAAAATATGTCAAATCCGACTGCCGGGACTTCTGACTACAGGAGCGCCCAAATGGAAAACACTACTAAAACTTATTCTACTGCTTTGATTGAACAACAATTTCCAACAAAAGAACAAGCCATTGTATTCCCATCCATTGAAAACCTTAAACTTCAAGATTATCTGATTTCACTAGGAAAGTTGATCGAGCCCAAAAATATCCTATTTTCCTCAAGGCTTTCTAACAACAGAGTGTGTATGTACCTTGCAAACAAAAATGTCGTTGAAAATTTCATGAATAACTATGGAGGATCCATAGAAATTAATAACCAAAAAGTCCAAGCACGCAAACTAATCACTCCATCACAAAGGCTAATTCTGTCAAACGCTTGTCCCTCCATACCGCATGCTGTATTAATTCAAGAAATTGAAAAATTGGGCCTTCAACCCATGTCTCCCATGTCATTTCTCAAGATAAGCGCCGGTTTGCCGGAATTCAACCACATTTATAGTTTTAGACGACAAATCTTTATCACACCACCGCTTGCCCCAATACCTGAATCCATATTAATGAATTATGATAACACCAACTATAGAATTTATTTTGCACAAGATTCCTTGATCTGTTTTTCATGTAAAAGGCCAGGCCACACTGCAGCAAATTGCAAAACAATCCAAGAATCAGTTTCTGAAAATTATAACCAAAACCCCCACTCCCAATCATCTTCGCAACCCATACCTTCCGAAATACTTTCAACCAACCCCTCAAAAACTCCAACCTCACAACCAATTATCAATATAGATACAACCCAGTCCACACAAAATAGCTCAAAACGCAGTTTGGATGACATTGTTACACCTCCTCTAGCGCAAGATGCTAATTCAGAAAACCAAAGTCTTGAACCATTTGTTAAACCTAATGTTGCTCCAGCTAAAAAACCAAAGAAAAGTAAGGGAAAGACTCCAACTCACGTACTCATGGAACCGACCAAGGCATTCATCTCAGAGCAAAACCCTTCATTTGTTCTTGATTTTGATCAAATATCCGATCTATTTGAAAATGTTTATGGTGCACAGGACCCAGTCAGCATCATAAAAAACTACACTAGCGAATTTGAAGCTTTAGTGAAAATGCTAACAGCAATATACCCGTATTTCAAACAAAGATCGATTAAAGCTAGATGTACAAAAATTAGAAAGAAACTATTGAAGCATTTACAGATGGCTTACTCGGATACTGAGGCATCAGAGACTGAAAGTGAGTTTTCTCAAGAATAGAGTCATGAACTTCTGTGACAATCCCAAATTTCAGTTTTATTTATTATAAATGGGCTTCTCATCAATTTTGCAGTGGAACATTAACGGTTTCTATAATAACCTTCCAATGCTCCAAATAATTCTGTCCAGACACAATCCAGATATAATTTGTCTTCAGGAGACTAATTTCAAAAATGAAAACATACAAGCTTTAAAAAAATTTAAAAATTACTGCAAAAACAGAACTAACCAAGATAAAGCCAGTGGTGGAGTAGCTATCTTTGTAAAAAAGTCAATTGAAACTACAGTAGTTCCTCTCCAAACTAATCTAGAAGCAATTTGCATTAAAGTTAACTCGAGTCCAAATATCTACGTTTGTAACTTATACTTACCTTCATCAACGCAAGTAGACTCAGAAGCATTAACTGAACTCTTACAACAAATTCCCCAACCCAGGCTTATTTTGGGCGATTTTAATGCTCACAACTTTTCATGGGGCTCTTCTACTATAAATACCAGAGGAAGATTGCTGGAAGAGATATTTGAACAGTCCAACCTTTCAGTCTTAAACGACGGCAGACCCACTAGATTTAATATACAGAACGGTGAATCTTCATGTATAGACCTTACGATATGCGAACCAGGTCTGACCCCACAGCTCACCTGGGATAGGCTGGATTTCTTGTATAACAGTGATCACTACCCAATTTTTATTCATAACAACAAAAACCAACGTGGACGGACATTTACCCCAAAATGGAATTTAAAAAAAACCTAACTGGAATCTTTTTTCAAATTTAGTCGAAAGCAGTATGACCACATTTAAAAGCACCTCAAACATAGACGAGACCCTTAAGAACATTGTTACCATTATCACAGAAGCAGCAGAAAGAGCAATAGGAAAAACTTCATACATAAAACAACGCAACCCCGTCCCATGGTGGAACCATGAATGCAAAACAGCAGTTGAATCTAGCAAAAGAGCTTTTAACAAATACAAGCGCTACAAGACTCTCGAGAATAAAATTGAATATACAAAACAACGTGCAATAGCCAAGAAGACAACTAGAAATGCCAAACGCCAGTCATGGACTCAATATGTATCAACGTTAAATGCAAACACTCCCATGACTGAAGTATGGAACAAAGTCAGAAGAATATCTGGATTAAACAGCAATCAGAATATCAAAAGCCTCGAGAGAAATGGAAAGGCAGTTACTAGAAATACTGAGATTGCTAAAATCCTTGCTAACACATACAAAAACCGATCCAGTAATATTAATTATAAAAAATCTTTCATTAATTACAAACAACATGAAGAAAATAAGAAAATTAGCATTACTCCTAACACAGATGAACCGTTAAATTTACCCATTTCTCAATTAGAGTATACGGAAGCATTATCAAATATTAAAGAAACTAGCGCTGGCCCGGACGATATTCCTAGTATTTTTATTAAACACCTTCCAGCGAGCGCTCACAAACAACTTCTAGATCTGTTTAACATTATTTGGCTTCAACACAAATTTCCTGAAAAATGGCATGAATCCATAGTAATACCTATACAAAAACCTAATAGTATTAAGACAAGTCCCGAGTCATACAGACCGATATCTTTAACATGCGCCATGTGTAAGTTACTAGAAAAGATTATTAACAATAGACTAAGATGGCACTTGGAGAGACAAGATTTGATTATTCCAGAACAAAGTGGTTTTAGAGACCAAAGGTCAACTATAGATAATATCATAGAGTTGGAGAGTGACATTTCTGAAGCATTCGCACTAGGGGGTAAATGTCTAGCGGTTTTCTTTGACATATCAAGAGCTTTCGATACAGCCTGGCACGACTATATAATAAAAAAATTACATAGTTGGAACATTCAAGGTCACAGCCTATTCTTTATTAAAAATTTCCTTCAAAATAGAACTTTCAGAGTTAGGACAAATAACATAACATCAGATATAATGTATCCAGAAAATGGTATCCCTCAAGGCTCGGTTATAAGTCCTACTCTCTTCATAGTGGCAATCAATGATATCCTCAAAAACCTAAAATCGCCTGTAAAGGCACGAGTCTACGCAGATGATCTTGTAGTTTTCTGCAAAGGTAAAAATATACAAAATATATTTCGTCATACACAGAACTTTATACAAGACTTAGAAATCTGGTCACAAAAAACAGGTTTCTGTTTTTCCGCTGAAAAAACTCGCTTCATCTTGTTTTCAAAGAGAAACGTCACAAATATCCCCAACCTAAGACTATGTGATGAAAACCTAAAGCGTGCAACGTCAATTAAGTTCTTGGGCATGACATTCGAAGAAACCCTAAGCTGGAAACTTCATATAACAAATCTGATGTTATCTTGTCACAAGCGACTAAATCTTCTAAAAACTCTGGCCAATAAAGAATGGGGTGCGGATCGCCAAACACTTTTAATGTTATACAGAACATTAATCAGATCAAAATTAGATTATGGGTCTACTGTGTATTCTACAGCGGCTAAGACGCTGCTGAAAAAACTTGACAGTCTTCACAATCTCGCTTTACGTATAATATCTGGAGCTTTTCGCACAACACCAATCGAAAGTCTGTATTGTGAAGTTGGAGAACCCTCCTTAGAAGACAGAAGAGTTTATTTAAGTGTAGCATACGCCGCAAAAATCAGGTGTAACTCAAAAAACCCTACTATACAAAATTGTTTTACAGAAAAGTTCCCAAATCTCTTCATAAATAAACCAAGAACGGCCAAACCCTTCTACGCAAGAATTAGAAGCTACTTAAATCAAATAAACTATGCGTTCCCAGAATGCTTTCCTTCCAAACTGTCCTCAATTCCTCCGTGGCAAATAGAGAACCCTCAGTGCCTAACACACCTCATTTCTTTCGATAAACATTCAACAAACCCACAGTTAATCAAATCCGCCTTCAATGATATACTCCGCAATTACAAGGAGTATACACAAGTATACACCGATGCATCTAAATCAAATGAAGGCACTGGTGCTGCAGTCATAACCCCAACATCAACAAATAAATACAAACTCCCTTCAGAGTACTCTATTTACTCTGCTGAATTATACGCTCTATACCAGGCCACCCTTGCTGTCAATGCGTCCAGTAATACCAAATATATCATACTCACAGACTCTCTAAGTTCGGTACAGTCAATCCAATATGTCTACCCATCTAATCCTTTGGTCATCAAAATAAAACAAGAAGTTCATACCGCTCAACTGAATGGAAAAATTATCATATTCCTCTGGATACCATCCCATATTGGAATTCAAGGAAATGAAGAGGCAGACAACGCTGCAAAAGAAGCTGCAACTAGTGATAGTGCGGAGTGTACGGAAACATTTACGAGTGCGGATGTGAAAGCGGCGGTCAAACGTAAAGTGCGGTATATGTGGGAAGAAAAGTGGAAAGTGTCATCGGCCAAGCTACGCGAAATTAAAAAATCGATAAAACCCTGGCCAACATTACCAACAAGCCGGAGAGACCAGGTAATATTAACGCGACTCCGATTGGGTCATACGCGATTAACTAATAGTCATGTTTTTTCCTACAAACAAGAACCAAGATGTGACAACTGTGAAGAAAAGTTAACAATCAAACATTTATTGGAGAATTGCGCAGCATTAACGCCAAAGCGCATATTGTACAATATACCAAACAAACTGAGTGACATTTTAGGCCTACAGTGCAATATGTCAAATTTAAAGAGGTTCCTAAGTGCAATTAACATTTTATACAATATATAAAAACACAAATGTATTAAAAATTATTGTTCACCACTATTGTTTCGCTAATAGCCAATTTGGCTGATGCGATTTTTGTTAATAAAAAAAAAAAAAAAAAAAATACCTTTTGTCGACACGTTTAATTCAATATTTTATATTCTTTCTATAATTTTATTTTCACAGCTTCGACAATCTATTGATATTATTCCAGAGGTATTCATCGCGCTGTGGTTGGTGTTGTCAGTGTATGTGCATTGTTTTAAGTTGCCGAGTGGCGTATTCTATAGCCCCATTGTTTTTTACCATAATCGACATGTTAATTCACTTAGCAAGTCGTTGTAATCGCTACCGCTAATAGCTATTTTATCAATAGTCCTCATGAATTTTTTAGAGTACATATTCTAACGTTTGATTAATTCAAATATATTTAATTGAAAAATAGTGAAATAATCAAAGTAACTTTAAATCACTACACAGGGGAACAACAATTTCGTTTTCTTTCATCTGTGAGTTATTTTCAACTAACTTTTGACCTCTGAACCCCAAATTTTTTGCCACATTTTGCCTATCATGTCAAGTGTGTAAGACACAGAATACCCCCAAAAGTCATATTAATTGTGCTTATAAAGGAAAATAAATTAAAATCTTATTAAATATACAGTTTATAAAAGCAATAACTGTAAGGAAAATTGTGTTAATACAAGTAATTATGTAAGTAACGAACGATATATCAAAACAAAAAATTTCGCCTATAGCTTTTTCTAGAGCGTTGAATCTGAGGAAATTCTCGCTTAATGCTCCTTCTTCTTCTTCTTCTTGTACCACTCCTATTGGAGGTTGGAAATCATCAAGGCTATCCTGACCTTGTTTACAGGTGACCTATAGAGTTCATTATTGGTGCAGCCAAACCACTCTCTCAAATTCCGCAACCGTGACATTCTTCTACGGCCTGGATTTCGTTTTCCTTCTATTTTCCTTGCATTATATTTTGAAATAATGCGTATTTATGTCGTCTCATCAGGTAACCCAAATATTCGAGTTTTCTTCGTTTTATCGTAAACAAAATTTCTGGATCTTTTCCTATATTTGTAATACTTGAAGGTTTGTGACTCTGTCAACCCAAGTATATGTAACTTGATACTTTTTCAATTTGAATGCCGTTTATACTAATATGTGCTGGGTGTGTCATGTTTTTACTGAAAACCATATTATACTTGGTTTTTTGATATTGATGTTTATGAACATTATGTTTATATTGAAGTGTATGGCTTAATGCTCCAGCAATGGTCAACCAGCATATATGTATGTAGGTACATCCCAGCAGTTCATCACTGACTACACCAAGATTTTCCGGGAAATATTATCTTTGAAGATATGTTTGAAGGCGAAAAGATTAATAAAAAACAAAAGCAGCATTGAGATAGAGTTGGACTCATATTTAGAGAAGACATTGAAAAAGTTATCATTAATAATTATTGCGTCGCTTCCTCAGACCTACGCTACTGGTTCAACTGAAAGGTAGCCAAATAAATATCAACGCATTACAAGTGTATGCACCAACTGGGGATAATTCTGATGAAATCGAGTTCTATGAAAATCTACAAGGTTTATTCTACTAGGTATAAGAGTTATCCAGACTCTATATTGGAATCAAAAAGCATTTTAAAAGGGGTGTGACAGGGGTGTATTTTGTCTCCTGTGCTGATCAACCTCGATGTGGAGAACGCTTTTACAGTCACTTGAAGGCACTTACGGTACACGGGTAGCCGATAAATAACATTCGTTGCGCCGGCGATACTGCGATAATCACAGATAACGACCATAATAACTATGCAGTTGACGCTAAATAAAATAAATACCGCAGAAAAAACATATGGCTTGAAGGTAAAGTCTGTAAAAACTAAATGTATGTCAATAAGAAAGGGCGCACTTTTAAGAATACAACTGCAAGTACCGGGTGGTCCAATAAGCCGATCTCTCGGCTATATATCAGAAACTATTCATGTTATAACTTGAGGAGAAAAATTCCTTAGTAAAAGTGGCCAAGAGAAATCGCTGGAAATAACTTTCAAGTTTCTGGGTTAACCGCTAGGGGGGCGTAACCTGTGAAGAAAAATTTGAAAACCAGTTTTTTGTGAAATATGCCCAGTTATACCAAGTGTTAAATAAGTAAACTAGAAAGGCCTAAATTCTGCACAAAGTTGTTCAAGTACTCTTTTTATTTTTTCAAATAAAGGGTGGGGGAGAGTGGGAAAGTATTTGTGGATAAATACCTATAACTTTGGTTTGGATCAACCGATTTTAACGAAATTTTGTAAACGATGTTTTTGATAACGATAATTTAATTTACATCTACTATAAAACAATTGCATTTAGTTTTAATTGTCATGGGTAGAGGGTACTTTCGAAAAGAAAAAATTAAAATTTGTTTTTCTTCAAAATGTTTAATAGAAACATCTATTCATTGTAAATTATAATGGAACTGGATTAAATTCGTAACAAAATGGCGCAAACAGCATGTTGATAGCTTTTGTCGAACTCGAGATATGAATAAAAACGCATAAATATAAGTAAGTATGGTATTGACTCACCCTTTATTATAACTTAAAATTAAATATGTGAAAGAAAGACCATCTTAATCTCGATCATTAAAACTTAATGTCCAATTCAATGATCAAATTGTTTTCCATCGTTGTCCACACAAAGACATTCGCGGCATCTTTCGCGCGTAGACATAACAGCTGCTTCAGTCTCAGCTGTTGATATACTATTTTTTCTACGAGCGTGCAAAAATGTCTACTTTCGCGCACGCATTTTAGTTTAGAAAGTTTCACTTTTCCGCACGCGTGTTACTTTTCCGCACGCGTGTTACTTTTCGTGTTTAGATATGTTAATATGGCCTTAAAGTAATTATAATACATGCAATAAACTAATATTTAGATATTATTTACTAATTTATTTCAAATATATCCTATTGTGTTCCTGTTTTAATGAAATTAACGCGACAATTCGATGAAATAAAATTATTTTGACATAATATTCGAAAGTCAAATCGGTAGACAATAACAGTCGTTCTGATTCATCGTCATGGAAACCAAGATCGTCGTCATGCTAACTAATTGTATTGAAAGTTTGGTTTTGACAACCTTGTCAAAGAATTAATTTGTGTATGTATTGTCATATTAATTAAATTAATTGATTAAGATTTGGTAATTTTTTAAAGACTCTTAGAAAAAATATTGTTCCTAACTCTTGCAGAAAGTCTCTTTTTCGCATTCGACTGCTTGCCGAACTCCCGCTTCGCGTCGTTCGGCAAACTGCAGTCGCGTGCGGAAAAAAATGACTTTCTGCACTTGTTAGGAAATAGTATATTGTGCAACAAGTGCAGAAAGATACTAATTTCTCAATTCAAACGAGTGAGAAATTATCTTTCTGCACGTGTTTCACACTATACTTTTTCTACAAGCACAGTTTTTCCTAAAAATAAAAATCACAATTTCCAAACGACGATTAATTATAATAGGTACCTATGTGATAAATTTTAAACTGTATTTAATTAATACCTACTAATCAATTTAAATTCCTCATACCTAAATAAATTACACAGAAATCAGTTAAAAAATTAATGCACTGCCTTAATTTGTTTAAATTTAAACAATTATTACACATTATTGACATTATATTTATGCAGTCACGGATTTACACAAAACCTACTTCATTCGACGTCTCTTGCACAGGTTGTTAAATCCTTATTGGTTATTTGATAATTATAAAATGTTTAATAAGAATAAAATTGTAAAATAAAACAGTTGTAACATCCATAATTTAGTTTCTATGCTATAGTTAAATATAATAATTGTCTTATAGGTTATATATTTGTCTAAAGTTTAACCACGGATGTAAACAGAATATAACGTTACTCAGAATGCGGTAGTCCACGGATGTAAACAGATTATAACGTTACTCAGAATGAGGTAGTCAACTGTGCAGAAAAGAACTTTGTGGCACAGAAACGTCACTTTGCGGCACAGAAACGTCACTTTTCTGCACACTAATGTCAAATATCTTATACTGTGAGAAAATATCAAGTTTGCTAACATAAAACCATGCAGAAAAGTGCACTTTGAATAGTGGTTGTAGAAAAATAACTATATTGCGTTTGTAATGCGCTGTTTCATTTCGTCTCGCGTGGTTGGTCGAGTTTGGTACACTAAGTCCTTCAATCTTCCCCACAGATAAAAGTCCAGACATGTTAAGTCTGGAGATCTAGCTGGCCATGAAAATATACTTCCTCTTCCAATCCATTTGTTTGGATAACTTGCATACAAATAATCTAGAACTCGTCTGGAAAAGTGCGCAGGACACCCGTCATGTTGTAATATCATATCTCTTCTTGTTTGTAAGGAAATATCTTCCAATAAAACAGGCAACTGATTTTCCAGAAAATCCAAATATGTTTTGCCATTTAAAGTTCTATCAAACAAATATGGACCTACTATCTTTTCATCAACTATACCACACCAAACATTAAGACTCCATCTACCTTGAAGCTGCACCTCCTGTATCCGGTGCGGATTTTCTTCAGCCCAATAATGCATATTATGCAGATTAACACCACCCGCACTATTAAACGTAGCCTCGTCTGTCCACAAAATTTTTGACATGATATGCGGTTGTTCTTCTAGCAGACCTAACATCCAATTGCAGTAATCCAGCCTTGCATCAAAATCTCTCTCATGTAAAGCTTGGTGGAGAACTACATGATAAGGATGCAGTCTAAAAAGCAGAACAATAAATATTGGTGAAAAAGAAACCACTATATTTACTAAAACCTAAAAAATCTTGAACAATCCACAATTGTTTCACAAGATAAAGCGTGCATAAGTATTTTTTAGAAACGGATAAAAGGATAAAAGCGCCGTGTTGCCGTTTGTACCGGAATATTAAAATAACAGTTGAATCTAAACTTTAAACTGACCTAAACGTTCACTTTATAATATGAAAAACCAACCTGTGATCTTTTAAAAGCCTTAGAACAGTAGTTTTAGGTATGTTTAAATCTATAGAGATTTGCAGACTACTTATATGTGGATTCTGTTGAATTAAAGCAAGAACATTGATTGAATTATCTCCGGTCATACCTCTAATACGTCGTTTAAAACAAGGACGATGAAAACTACCAGTTTCTCTTAATCTTCTTGCCTTTCTTTCAAATACTTGTTTGGCATAATGTCTTCTGTCAGGATATCTTACAGAATATAATATATACGTGAGGCAATAGCGGCATTTTGGTGACATTCGAAATAAACTCCAATCATCATACAATTTTGCATTTGATATACTCATCAGGAATTATTAGTACTGATAATTAATTACTAATATTACCAATATTAATATCTATTGAAAAAAGTGCAATCTTCAATTGGATTTATAATAATATAACACTTCTTAACAATGTTTTGACTGCTGTCAATAAATAAACAATACGAACTCCCCGTCAAATTCATTGTCGTAGTTTACTTAGTTTCGAAAAAACTATTTTTAATCGTATGAAATAACAATGGTCAAAATAGGTATCAACATTAAGATTTTTATGCTATAAAAAAATTTGAAAGTACCTACCTACTGACTTATTTTTAATTTAATTTATAATACAGGGTGAGTCAATACTATACTTACTTATGTTTATGCGTTTTTATTCATATCTCGAGTTATACAAAAGCTAACGACATGCGGTTTGCGCCATTTTGTTACGAATTAAAGCCAGTTCCATTATAATTTACAATAAATAGGTGTTTCCATTAAACATTTTGAAGAAAAACAAATTTTAATTTTTTCTATTCGAAAGTACCCTCTATCTATGGCAATTAAAACTAAATGCAATTATTTTATAATGGATGTACATTAATTCATCCACACTCTTTCTAATGACGCTAATTTCGTTAAAATCGGTTGATCAAAACCAAAGTTATAGGCATTTATCCACAAATACTTTCCCACTCTCCCCCACTCTTTATTTGAAAAAATAAAAAAGTACTTAAACAGCTTTGTGCAGAATTTAGGCCTCTTTCTAGCTTACTTATTAAACACTTGGTATAATTGGGCATATTTCACAAAAAACTTGTTTTCAAATTTTTCTTCACAGGTTACGCCCCCTAGCGGTTAACCCAGAAACTTGAAAGTTATTTCCAGCGATTTCTCTTGGCCACTTTTACTAAGGAATTTTTTCTCCCAAAGTTATAACATGAATAGTTTCTGATATATAGCCGAGAGATCGGCTTATTGGACTACCCGGTACATAATGCTCCAATTGCGCAAGTGAAAACATTTAAATACTTGGGAATGATGGTGAATGACCAATGGGATCATCAACAAGAAATAAAATGCCGTACCGAACGAACAAGACAAGCTTTTATTAAATTTAAATCGCTACTTTGTAACCGCAATCCTTCAATCTCCGTTACAGAATGGTCAAGTGGTCCATATGGTTACAGTATGGTCCATATAGTTATACGGCATGGAGATATAGATGTTGAAAATATCTTCCATTAATAAGTTGGACGCCTTCGAAATGTCGACCTTGCGAGGAATGTTCCGCATACCATGGACAGATAGGATGAGAAACGAGGAAGTCTTAAGAAGAGCAAATACTGAGAGATAATTGCTCAACTTGATCAAGGCACTAAAAATTTGATACTTAGGCTATTGATTATATTCAAAATAAGATAGCTAAAAGGAACTACAACGTTAACGGGGTTTTATTATTTCATATCGTCATTGGACATCTATATAAGAAAAAACCGCGGAGTGCTACCATTTAAAGCGGTGCGTTTTTGAGAAATGGGTGAATTAGTCCCTGGGCACTAGGGTGTATCATAATAAATACTCAAATAATGAATTTTCGAAATTCAAACTTTCAAGTTGATAAAAAGTTGCCTCTTACATTACTCTTTCAAGGAAAAAAAGTTTTGTTTTAATTAAAACATATTTAGGTCTCCCGGAATCTACTTAACTTTCGAATTTTTTCTCAAAAACACGATTTTTCATCTTTTTTTTTTATTGAAAATTAAATTTTATATTTTTATTGTCAACTTAAAAAATATTAAGTACGTGATAACAGTGAACAATAAAAATTAAGATAATATCTGTAACTAAGCATAAAGTCACCCGGAATTTTTATGAAAATCTCAATTGTAACAACGAAAAATCGAGGTACGAAATTTATTTAAGAAATACAAAAGTTTACTTAAAGATTACAGATAAAAAGTTGACAAAGAAAAATCTTTAAAATGGTTCTTTATTTCATGTTGAAGGATGTTGGCTAAACAAATCCAGTTAGCCTTCAAAGCCACAGGTATTGTAATGCTTCTTCTATCTGGAATCAAGGGAATTTGTTAGGGCGAGTGTCAGATTGTAATTATAGTACTAATACTAAGTTACTATTCAAAATATAATGCTGTGATGTAATCCTAAATAAGTATGAAATAAATCTTACCTGTAATTTATTTTTGCAATACAGCTGTAGCAGATGTATACTGTCGCTTAGTTTCAAACTTAGGAAGATACTTTCTGTCCAATAATCTTAATCTTATAAAGCCTTCTCGTTCTTGAACGCCACAAACGTGCTTAGAAGCTGCAGTAACTTCCTTTACAACTCGTTCTACCGCTTGAGTGTGAAGTGGTATTTTGAACTCTTTTCTATCACTGCTTCCTGAATTAACAATCATCTCAATCTCTTCTTTGCTGAAGTCAGCTATAAGTGGTGGTTCTGTAACTGTGGTGGATTGCCAGTCAATGAGATCGATGTAGTCTTCTGCCTCAAAATTAACTTGTGGTGGTTTGAAGACTCGATGTGCCCTTGTTTCTGTCTGTCGAGCTTTTTCTATCCGTTTGCCTGCCAAAGCTCTTATATGTTTTCGAGAGTCAAACAACATCCCTAAAAGGATGTGTTCAGGATGAGCCATAAGGGCGTTTCTTTGCAAGGAAGACTGAGCCACAGCCTTCAGTTCACTGTCTAAAAACTTGGTGCACTGTACGATGAAGAAAAAGTTTTGTGATGCGTGGATAATTTTAGGACGACATTTTATGGTAAACCGTGAGGTAGCATAGACTTTCATGACGAACTCAGCAAGCTTTCTTAGTTGTGGGGTTGGTTCAATAGTTGAAATATATAGACGTAAGATTCTATTTGCTAATGTCAGCCACCGGGCGTGGGACAAGTTTCCGGGGTTTCTACTGGCCAACTCAGAGGGACATTCACCTTTGACTACAGCCTGACATATATCCCAAAGGTATTTCTGGTCCGTATTTAAGTCTTTACTATCGACTTCTGGGAAGGTGCTATCTATTTTGTCATAATTAACAACCGGGAAGTCTTGGCAGTTGGTCAAACCTTTGCCTATTGGCCCACTGAATGATGTTGGTCCTGTAGTTGGACCGTCAAGAGCAACAAAAACTTTCCTCAGAGGCAATTCGTTTAAGTGCAACATACATATTACTACTTGGACCGGATGTTTCAATGCGCGTTCAAACAACAAAACTGCTCCTTGTGATGTTCCAGTATTCGTTGCCGTACCATCACATCCAAGCGCTTTGATATTTGAGTTATCAATGGAGTTATCACTCATGTAACTTAATATTGGTGATACTATATCTTTCGCAGATCCACTGTTTGGAGTTACATGACCGAAATATGCTGAACCTGGTTCCTCGACCAAAGATATGTGTTCTTCTTGTATGGTTTTACGGACAGATTTCCCACGTACAATTTCTTTGATTATGGTTTCATCCTTCCTACCATCGGAGTAAAGAGCAATTATTTCGTTTGTGCGAGTTGAATTAATACTTTGGCGGTACTTTAACCTTTCACGAAAAATCTTGGACTTGTCAATAACTGAGGCTTGGTTTTCTGGTGATATGACATTCAAATCTTGTAGAAGAGCACTTGCTAGTTGAGCACCTGCTCTGTTTGAAATGCCTCTGCGATCACATGCCCTAGAAAACAATGACAGATTCACTGGCAGGCCTTGTTTTACTACTTGATTCTTCTTCCATGGATTCATCATCAGAGTCACTACTAAGAATATCCACATTTATTAAATCAGGTGGAGTAGTTAGTTCCACATTCCTACTTAATTTAGATTGCAGTTTGCAATTTTTTTAGTCTCTGCTTGGTCAATACCTCCGATAATCATCATCCTCAAGTTCCGTTGGTCTGTCAAGAATGCATGTTCTAATTTTGGTATTTTTCTTGGAGCTGGGCACAAATATTTGTCTAGTTCACTACATTTGCATGAACAAATATCAAAAAGACTATTATCAATGTCAGATCTAAACTTTTCAACTGCAACTTTAAAACTCTTGGCATTTTTTGTATAAGATTTTTTAATCTTTTCACACCTCTTATGCAATTGTGGAATCATAAAAACAATATTGTTAGTAGATGAAACAGGTATTGATGATTTTTTCCAAATTTGCTCTAACTTATGTGTCACTCGCATTGCAATTAACTTTTTCTGTGGTTGGTAGCATCCTTCAGATTTCAACTGATTTCTCACCCATTCAAAATGCCTCAGTACGTCACTTTTAGTAGGTAAAACATTAATATCGCTAATGTCAAGAGGCTGTCCGACTATAGGAGCTTCATTGCATTTCCTTGTTGTTATAGTGTTTGTCTTTTTACACATGATAGAAAAACAACAAAACCACACGGAATTCACAGGTCATAAACCACATACACTAAACAAAACACACTGAAATACATGTAATAACGCGCAAACCACGTGCTGTCAGATTGAACGGTGGAGTCAGACTAACAGAAATAAAGGGTGTGAGTGAGTGGTGGAGGTGAGCCAGACGCCAGACATCCGGTGACTCACAAGTCAGTGCCAGCTGCCCCTCTCATTGACCCATTGCCTTAAAATACAGCACTGTAATGATTGTATTAGAATTTTTTTTACTGTTTCTGATTCATGTCAAACTTGAATTAAATATGAAAATTGTGATATATTTAGGGTAATTCCGGGTTACCTAAATAATTTAACTCAGAACCAAAATGTTTACTATGGATAAATTAAATGTAAAAATACACATTTTTTAACTTGATTACATCATTTGTAATTTATAAATTGTGTAAATTATTTTTTCAAAAACGTATTTTTTACAAAAAATTATAAACTTTTTGTACATTCCGGGAGACTTAAATGTTGTTGGAATTCAAAAAGATTTTTTTGGTAGATCTATGATGGTAGTAACAACTTTTTATCAACTTTAAAAATTAAATAATAAAAAAAAATTTTTGTGATACACCCTACTGGGCACAGGTTACATTAGGGTGAGTTCTATGCACTTTTGGTACAAACATATCTTCATCAAAATTGTTCCTGGTTAAATTTCCTATCTAAATATCACTTTTTAAAGTCAATGATACTTTTTTTTACAAAAATATATTCAAAAGAAAAAGCACAAAGAAACCCAAGAGAAAAAAATTTTGTTTTTTGTCCCATAACTTTTGTCCACGAGGTTATTAGTATAGACATTGCTTTACAGAAAAAAAACCTACATATTATTTCTTCTTTAAAATGTTGTTTAGTAGTGGTAATTAGGATTTATAGTTTTCGAAATATGATTTTTCAAAGTTCGCCACTCACAGCAATGTTGGGCAATTTTCCTTGTTATTTCGCAAATATTGTTCTGTAACTTTTTTCTACGTAATTTTAGGTATATGCAATGCAATGGTACACGTAATAGGAATAGAAATCAATTACCTTTAAAATGGTCTACTGTATAACGTTGTACGACTTTTTTGTTTTATACTTTTAAAACTTTAAAAAGGGTAAACCCTGTAGATGGCTGTATACCTTCGATAAAACAACGTGGAATGAAGTAAACACTTCTGTTGTATATGTAGGGAGCGGATTTATATGCGATCAATTTTGAGGAAATATGGGCATATATGCAGTAAAAAATTACGAAATATTCGCAAGATATGCACAAAAATTCAAAAAATGCGCATTTCGAGAAACCACAAATTTTCTGTTCTATTCTATTCTAGGAGGTTCTTTTATAGGGGGTGGGGGAGGCGGCAATCTTATTTATTATCTTTTAAATAAAACCATTATTTTTTATATATGCAGTTTATTCACATTTTTTACAAAAACTGATACCAATAGTTACCTATTTAAAATAAAACAATAATATCGGTGATTATAATTCACTACAATGTGTTTTTCCAATTTTTTACGAGGAAACATTTTCTTTGATCAGATAAAATATTTTTATAACTTGAAAAACTCCTTTCAACATCAACAGAAGTAATTGGGGCGTATTTAAAATAACTTATTAAAGCCGAAAATTCTGCACCAAAATCAATTTTAAAATTTCCATTATTTCGCGTATGTCCTTCAAAGTTTTAAAGCCACGATTTTTTTCTAGAACCAATTCTAATTTCTTTTTAAGTGAATTACCGATTTCACCGGGAACTTTCGAAATATTTGCTTTAAAATTTCTAAGTATTTCGGCGGACTCTGTTAAAGACATTTTCCGCTTTTCTAAATTATTTATGGTTTTTACTATAAAATTATAATGCGTTTGATAAAAGTTAGCTGATTTGCCAATGAAGTTGTTTTAACAATATGTTGTGCCTTTATAATAGCAGCACTGTCTTCGGCGCTAAATTCTAAAAGCAATTAATTAATTGCGACAAAATTTTTAGCATAAAAAATTGCAGCTTCCAACCAAGTTCCCCACCTAGTCAGTACTGGTTCGGGAGGTAAAGGTACATTAGGTAATTTGTTCCTGTACAACTGGACCCGTAAAGGACTTTTGACGAATACTTTTTTTACGCTACTTAGTACATTTACATCATGGAATTCACCCCTAATATGTTCCGTTAATAATTTCCGTTCGAAAATCGTAAAACTATGGTTAAAGTTGTAAATTCTCTTAACAGTAGGGGATTTAAAAGAATCACCAGAATTATAGGTACCTACTAAATATAATACAGTCGACTCGCGTTAATTCAGACCTGCGATAATTCGAACATCTCTATAATTCAAAGTTATCACGAGTTCCCTACAAAATCTCTTTATATTTCGAACTAAATCAATACATTTTTATGCACTTGGTAATTCGAACGAAAAAAATTCTTGCTATATAACAAAACGACGCGTTAATTCGAATTCATAGGCGTCCAGCACTCGACAATTCAAAGTTGCAGAGAGAAAGATGCAGAAAGATTGTAGTAAGTATAGTTTTCTCTACTTTTTCTTCTGTACTTTCTTTTTCTGTATCTGCTTCAAAAAATCCGGTTTCTTAAAAAAAGATCAGGAAAATCTTCCAATACTAATACTTATGGATGATGAAGAACCAGCAATGGAACCATTAGTTGACATCAGCGGTGTAAGTTTTTCTGACTTTGTTCAAGTAGATGAAGATGTTGCTGTCTCAGGTTCACTAACCGATGGCGAAATTTTATCTGCTACAGATACGAATGAAAAAAGTAACGATGAAGATGAGTACGAAATAAGAACCTTCGGCAGAGGTGTCAGTTAAGGAAGCAAGATCCTCATTCGATACCTTACAAACCTGTCTACAAAACGAAAGTGATGAAAAAGCATTTCAGGCACTTTTCTTCTCTTAAAAAAATTATTGAGCAATCGGAGCAGCAGCAATGTGCTTTTAAGCAAACCAGTATAATACAGTTCTTTCGAAAGATTGATCAATTCACATTATGAATACATACAGACATTTATGTACATGAATGTACCTCTAAACGTTTGTTATCATTATAGAATAGCAGTTAATAAATAATAATTGATCAACACTTAATAATTCGAAGATTTATTTATTTTCTCTCACAAATTTCGAACCATGTGATATTTCAAACACTCAATAATTCGTAATATTTTAAGAGTCCCTCGAGTTTCGAATTAACGAGAGTCGACTGTAAAAGTAAATAAAATTCGGATTTCCCGGTAAACCATCCTTCATCAATTTAACATCCTACAATCATTTTATAACGGCGTACTTTAAGCACTATACGTACTTTGTGTAAAGATCGGGTATTTTCTAAGAAAAAATAAAAAGGCTGTGAATGAGCCGTCTCTCTTCAAGTAGTTATCGAATTAATAGAATAGCCTGTGGGGGGAAATATTTTGTGTCGAATTAAAAAATTAAAAATTTTAACGGATATAAAATAATGTTGTTAAATAGGCACAAAATATGCATGTTTTTTTAAAAATATGCAAAATTTAGCAATGCAAAAGTTCTCAAATATGCGAAATATGCATGCAATATGCATTTAGCATAAAATCCGCTCCCTATATATAGGTATATGAATTTATTAAAATTCTTAAAATTTATCCACAAGGGAGTGGAAGTACAAAACGTTTTCGGTCAAACTGACCATCATCAATGTAAACGTCCAGTGTACAAGTAATTGTAACAAGCCACTTCAATAGGTGTAAAAACCTCTAAATAACATTATTGCTACATTATATGCTATAAATATAGTAGTCGACATTAAGTCGATGTCTTAATATTATGAATATCACATGTGGATGTATGTCATCCTTGCTCGGAAATTGCACAAGGTTGTTGTGATCAGATGAGAGGTTTACAATCAACTTACAAACTTAAGAACAACGTGGAATGAAGTAAACACTTCTGTTGTATATAGGTATATGAATTTATTAAAATTCTTAAAATTTATCCACAAGGGAGTGGAAGTACAAAACGTTTTCGGTCAAACTGACCATCATCAGTGTAAACGTCCAGTGTACAAGTAATTGTAACTAGCCACTTCAATAGGTGTAAAAACCTCTAAATAACATCATTGTTACAAGCTATATAGTAGTCGACATTAAGTCGATGTCTTAAGTTGGTTGTAAACCTCTCACCTGATCACAACAACCTTGTGCAATTTCCGAGCAAGGATGACATACATCCACATGTGATATTCATAATCTTAAGACATCGACTTAATGTCGACTACTATACATATAGCATATAATATAGCAATAATGTTATTTAGAGGTTTTTACACCTATTGAAGTGGCTAGTTACAATTACTTGTTGTACACTGGACGTTTACACTGATGATGTTCAGTTTGACCGAAAACGTTTTGTACTTCCACTCCCTCGTGGATAAATTTTAAGAATTTTAATAAATTTATATACCTATATACAACAGAAGTGTTTACTTCATTCCACGTTGTTTTATACTTTTAACGATTTTTATAATATAATATAAAAATAAAATAATATTATATAATATATCATATATCATATACAGGGTGCGCCAAACCTCTGGTCTTCTTTGATTACGGCTAAACTATGAGATATACAAAAAAATGTTAATAACAAAACTAATGTGTATCAAAGAGGTCTATAATTTAAAATTATTTTCAATTATACAGGGTGAGTCAGAACGACGGTATGAACCAAAGTTTTATTTTTTTAAATGGAACACCCTGTATATTAAATCATTTTTGAATATATTATTTAAAAATATGAAAAATTTGTTTAAGGTCTTATAGGCCTAAAGTTAATAATTTTCGAAATATTTACATTTTTATTGAGAAAAATGGTAATATTTATAGGGTTGTGGATTATGTTTCCAAGGAAATAAAAATTTAGGTAATAGGTCAAGGTTTTTAAAATATAGTGTTATTTTTAAATAATTTAATATTTTTTACTTTTAGCCATAAAATATACAGTGTGATCACTATTTGCAAATACAAAATTTTCTCATTTTTTTTAAATGGGACACCCTGTATATTAGTTTTGCGTTTTGTAGTAAATATTACAACCTTTCTTTTGGTATAAGGTTGTATGTACCTAGCTTGCTTCGTTTTGTAGATATTTTAAAAAAACTATAGATTTTACGTGTTTGCGGATTTTTTATTTAAAAATTTTTTTGCAAAAAAAATAATTATAATCTGGTTTTAGAAACATACACCAAAATATAAAATATGAAAATAAAAACGTAATTAAAGATTAAAATAAATCGTATGCTAGTACAATTCAATTGAATTTAATAACTTTAAATTATTTTACAAAAAATATTTTACCATATTAATGAATGCATAAATTAGTTACTAAATTAAATCAACAACCAAATTTTAAATCAACCGTAGTAATTTTTCTACTACAGCAACTTTCCTGTACCAAATTAATTGTTAGTTAAATTGTATTTAGTTAAACTTTTAATTTACCTTTTAAATTTACTTACATACATCTTGAGAATATAAAAATTATTATAAAGTATGCTTTGAAACAAATGAATGTTAAATGTATCATCCAAATTATTTATTAATATAAATAGTATTTACTGGTGTCACAAAAACTGGTAATACTTTTGTAGTTGAAATTTTTGTAACAATTTTTTATATTTTAAATTTTAATTTTTTAACCGAAAAATTTTTGGATATGACATTTGTTTTGGGCGAAACCATTAGAAATTATTACCAGCTTTTGTGACACGAGTAGGTACATAGATACTATTTACTTCTTAATATACTTCCATAACGTTCATTTGTTTCAAAGCATACTTTATACGTTCTCAAGATGTAGGTAAATTAAAAAGTTATTAACTGATCTTACTCGTAAATACAATATAACTAACAATTAATTTGGTACAGGAAAGTTGCTGCGGTAGAAGAATTACTACGATTGATTTAAAATTTGGTTGTTTTTTTAATTTAGTAACTAATTTATGTATTCATTAATAAGGTAAAATATTTTTTGTAAAATAATTTAAAGTTATTAAATTCAATTGAATTGTACTAGCATACGATTTATTTTAATCTTTAATTACGTTTTTATTTTCATATTTTATATTTTACTGTATGTTTCTAAAACCAGATTATAATTATTTTTTTTGCAAAAAAATTTTTAAATAAAAAATCCGCAAAAACGTAAAATCTATAGTTTTTTTTAAATATCTACAAAACGAAACATGCTAGGTACATACAACCTTATACCAAAAGAAAGGTTGTAATATTTACTACCAAACGCAAAACTAATATACAGGGTGTCCCAATTAAAAAAAAAGAGAAAATTTTGTATTTGCAAATAGTGATCACACTGTATATTTTATGGCTAAAAGTAAAAAATATTAAATTATTTGAAAATAACACTATATTTTAAAAACTTTGACCTATCACCTAAATTTTTATTTCCTTGGAAACATAATCCACAACCCTATAAATATTACCATTTTTCTCAATAAAAATGTAAATATTTTGAAAATTATTAACTTTAGGCCTATAAGACCTTATACAAATTTTTCATATTTTTAAATAATATATTCAAAAATGATTTAATATACAGGGTGTTCCATTTAAAAAAATACAACTTTGGTTCATACCGTCGTTCTGACTCACCCTGTATAATTGAAAATAATTTTAAATTATAGACCTCTTTGATACACATTAGTTTTGTTATAAACATTTTTTTGTATATCTCATAATTTAGCCGTAATCAAAGAAGACCAGAGGTTTGGCGCACCCTGTATATATATATATATATATATATAGTCACTCGACACTGAGGAGTAGGCAGATTGAGACCTCAGTGCCGCTTGACCGTTCTCCTAGAGAACAAGACACTACTGGTACGTCACGAGTGAGGGGAGTAGGCAGATTGAGACCCCGAACTCGAACGGAACCATACCCCTCTTGATAATGGCTCCAAAAAGGGTGCCGAAACGTCGAGTTATAAATTCTCAACGCGGTTCTTCCCGAGAACTTAGTAATTTTCATATATATATATATATATATATATATATATATATATATATATATATATATATATATGTAATATATACTATATATATATATGTAATATATAATATATATATATATATTATATATTATATATTATATATTATATATTATATATTATATATTATATATTATATATTATATATTATATATTATATATTATATATTATATATTACCTAATATAAAATAAATATTATTTTTTACATTTTTTACGATTATTTTTGAATTTCTCATTATAACTTTTTTTTTCTTGTACATAAATATACTATTATATACCTCAATAAAGAGGGATTACTTTCTGTTTTTTAAAATGGTGTATCATCTATATTTAAATATGTAATGGAAACCGAGTAATTCTTTGATATTTTTTACCTGTATTATTTAAAATTATTTCCTTTACAAAAATTACATAAACATCAGTCTTAGAAAACATCACTTTAGTTAAAATTATTTAACACTAGAAAGTCGGGCTTAGCTTACCTACCTAGAAAGCCGGAAGGGATCATTTTGGCCCCACGTTCTTTAATCAATTAAAACTCAGTTTAAAGAAATAAAATCTGATTTTATTTTTTACTTTTATTGTTTAACACATTCCCTGCCTATCAGAAGTTTTTGATATTTGCCACACATTACATTGTTACAGCCGCGGCAGTGATTGAAAGTAAGATAACCTCTTTAGAAGAAGTCGTACAACATTATATAGTAGAACATTTTAAAGGTCATTGATTTCTATTCCTCTTACATGTAATATTGCATATGCCTAATATAAAGTTATGTAGAAAAATGTTACAGAATATTTGCGAAATAACAAGGAAAATTGCCCAAAATTGCTGTGAGTGGCGAACTTTGAAAAATCATATTTCGAAAACTGTAAATTCTAATGACCTCTACCAAACATAATTTTAAAGAAAAAATAAGCAATTTTTTTTCTGTGAAGCAATGTCTATACCTATATCCCCGTGGACAAAAGTTATGGGACAAAAACAAAATTTCTTTCTTTTGGGTTTCTTTGTGCTTTTTTTTGAATATATTTTTGTAAACAAAAGTATCTTTGACTTTACAAAGTTATATTTAGATACGAAATTTAACCAGGAACAATTTTTACGTAGACGTGTTTGTACCAAAAGTGCATAGAACTCACCCTAATGTAACTTGTGCCCAGGGACTGATTCACCCATTTCTCAAAAACGCACCCCTTTAAATGGTAGCACTCCGCGTTTTTTTCATACATAGAGATTCATTGATCATATGAAATAATAAAACCCCGTTAACGTTGTAGTTCCTTTCTATAGTACATAATCAATAGCCTAACTAGACGCAGCAACCATTTAAAATGTAACCAAATTATATAATGGCGTCGTATAAACTCGTCAATAATTCTAGCCAATGAAATGCTCGCTGTAATAGGAATAGTATGTCAAAAAAATTTGATTATTCCCTATATATTATTTTTTCAAATTTAGAATATGGCAACAAGGGGAAAATTACGTGCATTCCTTATTGTTTGACTTTTCCTATATCTAAAGTGTAGAAATTTTATCACACTCTTTGTTGAAATATAAGTTTTAGAGTTTTATTTGAAATTGACAAGTGCGTGGAATACAAGCTGCCTAAACGGCGTCAGCATACAAATTCCAAAGGACCAGGAACTAGTAAAGAGGCTCCATATCAAAAGTTTAAGTCATTCATCAATCGAGATAGAATCGTGATGTATAAAACCTTCAGGACAGTGGGAAACCCTCGTCAGACTAACTCAAGAATAATCGTTACTCCTTGTAATTTGTGACGGTTGTATACGGAACAATTGAAACTCTCAAGGGAGGAAAGATATATCATCGCCTGCTTTGTTTATTATGTGTTTGTCACAGGTACTTTGATAATATTAATCTATAGATATTACTCCTTCGAATATAACTTTACTTTAGAAAAACTATCTTTGATGAGAGTAAACGGTTGAAGATATTACATACAGATAAACTAAAGGGTTCGTTGATCGAGTAAAAGAAAAAAATCTTATTTGTTTTGACAAAACACCAAGATTACGTTAAATATTTTTTCTGCGGCCGTTTAATAACATACTCATTATTCGCTATTTT
The DNA here is from genome assembly GCF_917563875.1 of Diabrotica virgifera virgifera. Lineage (NCBI taxonomy): Eukaryota > Metazoa > Arthropoda > Insecta > Coleoptera > Chrysomelidae > Diabrotica > Diabrotica virgifera. The sequence goes on from NC_065448.1 coordinate 74,940,906, forward strand.
TAATAAATTAGTACATTCTTTCACGGTTTTTGCTGTAAATTTTAAAGAACCGTTTGAATTGACATGAAATATGGCACGTGGATAGCTAACATGTCAAAGAAAAAAGTGATATTGTGCCGATGTGTGCTTTTGCCATGGGGGTGAATTTCACACCCTATTGGGGGTGAAAACATATATGTCCAAAATAAGTCCGGAAATGGATAAGGTGACTAATTGTAAGCAAGGTTGATTCTATAGAGTTTTTTTACCAAGTCAATACTTTTCGAGTTATTTGCGAGTGAATATGTTCATTATTCAACAAACTAACCACGTTTTTAGATTGTTTTTCGCAAATAACTGAAAATGTAAGTATTTTTTAGGAAAAAACATTCTTAGCAAAAATATAGCCTGTAAAAAACTGAAAAAGATGATGTATATGTTAGGGCTCTATACCTAGCAGAATCAGAGTTATAGCTAATGATAAATAGGTTCATATTCGTCAAATTCCAAATCGAATATATTATCGTGAAATATCCAAAAAATGAAGCACTTTTTGGGAAAAACTCATTACAACTTTTTTAAAGTGTTAAAAAATGTTTATTTTTATTTTATAAAAAAATTTCTAGCATCAAAAATAAATAAGTTACGCCCAAAATAAAGTTGGTCCCTTTTGTTTTGGACAAAAAAAATCAGGAAGATAGCCCCTTAATTAGCAACTTAAATGAAATTAATCGTTACCGCTTGACAACTTACTTTACTTATGTTGTATTTATATGATCTGTAAGTTTCATTATTTCAAAGTGCTTATTTTTTAACAAAATTGGTTTTAAAGTATAATTTAAAAAAATTTTAATTTTGAATAACTTAATAACTTAATTTTAATAACTTAAAAATTGTCAGAGATACCAAAAATCTTAAGAAACGGAAAAAAGTCGGCTATGCTTTCCTGAATATTTTGTATTTTTTGTTTTTCTGTAGGACAAAAACTGGTTAAGATTTGGTGTTTCTAAATTTGCATACACTCGTGATTAGTGACTTGTTCAAATCCTTTTAACTGCAGCCCTTTCAAAAATAGAAACTTTGAACCGATGAGACCTACAGATTATAATATAAACAATACATATTATACGAGTAAAAAAACTTGTGAAGTGGTAACGATTAAGTTCATTAGATATGCTAATTAGGGGCGACTTTCCCGATTTTTTTATCAAAACAAAAGGCACCAACTTTATTTTGAGCGTAACTTGTTTAATTTTGATGCTAGAAATTTTTTTTATAAAGCAGAAATAAAGCTTTTTTAAACACTTTAAAAAAGTTTAAACGAGTTTTCCCCAAACCGTGCTTCATTTTTTGATTATTTTTCATTGAAATATTCGATTTCGAATTTGACGAATATGAACCTATTTTTCATTAGCTATAACTACTCTGCTTCTGTTAAGTATAGAGCCCTAACATATACACCATTTTTTCAACTTTTTACAGGCTATATTTTTGCTAATAATGTTTTTTTTTTCTAGAAAATACTTACTTTTTGAGTTATTTGCGATAAACCCTCTAAAAACGTGGTTATTTTGTTGAAAAATGAACATATTCACTCGCAAATAACTCGAAAAGTATTGATTTGACAAAAAAACTCTATGGAACAAAAGTTGCTTAAAATTAGTCATTTTATTCATTTCCGGACCTATTTTGGACATGTATTTTTTCACCCCCAAGAAGACGTGAAACTCACCCCAAGAGTAAAAGCACACATCGGCACAATATCACTTTTTTTCTCTGACGTGTTAGCTATGTGTATGCCAAATTTCATGTCAATTAAAGCGGTTCTTTAAAATTTAGAGGTTTTGCAATATTTTACCGTTAAAAAAGGTACTAAATAATAGCACTCATTACTCACGGGCTGAAGTTACTCACGGGTCATTACTCACGGGCTGAACTTAGATTCAAGTGGCGCATGCAACTTTTAATATTAATCGTATATAACCTTCAAATAAAATTACTTAAACTTGTTCATTTAATACAATGATTATTGTAATTTATATCAGTAATTAACTTCTAAAAATTTGTAAAGGAATTTTAACTGTAGGAATGTCCAGTATATTTTTTACTTGTATATCTTGTTTACTAAATTTTTTGACGTTTATCATTTACTTTAGTGATAGTGACTTTAGCGTATTTTGTTTGTGTTAATTGGAATTAATAACTAATATTGTGTTTATTTTTTAAGTTTTATTGTGTTAACTATGTTAGGTATAACAGTTATGCTATTATATTATGTATATTTAAATGTATATATACATACATAAAACTTTATGAATGAAATATGTCCGCCGATAATAGCCATTTTCTATTTATTATATTCATTGACAGTAGGTACAAATGTATGCATATAATTTTTCGGAAACGGATAGAATTTGGATTGACTATTTCTTGTTTTATTTTTACAATACATAAGAATTTGGTAAAGCTAGGCAACCAATTATTCAGCCACGTACTAGGGACAAACAGCATTTAGGTATTTTTGTAAATTATTAGGTTTGTTTTAGCATCAGTGTTAAACGGTTTGAAACCATCAGCGAATAGTGGACCAGCGAGAGTAGAGGGGATAGCACCGGTAAATGTATTATGTTCCCTCACTGACCAACTGTTTTCTGACGGTTTCTGAGTAGTTTGACTGTTTGCTAGAACAAACCTATTATAATTTAAATCTCGAGTAGTTGATAATTAGGTATATTTTTTACTAATTAAAATAAAAAAACATAAAAAGTATAGTATTCTACTCGCATGTAATGACTATTGCTCACTCTGATGAATTACGACACTCGCCTATGGCTCGTGTCACAAACTTCATCGTCGCGAGTACTACCCATCATTACATGCTCGTTGAATAATATACTAATGTTTATGTTGAATTAAGCAATAATTTCTTGTAACGAAAATTACATTTTTCTACAACACTATTTAAGTGCACTTTTCTGTACAGTTTTATGTTAACAAAGTTGACACTTTCTCACAGTATAAGATTTATGACATTAGTGTGCAGAAAACTGACGTTTTTGTGCCGGAAAGTGACGTTTCTGTGCCGGAAAGTTCTTTTCTGCACAGTACCATTACATTCCACAATAAAATCATAAATATGATTATAACATGTTTAGATGAAATGGTTTTATTTAAAATATTAGATTTAATAGTGCTTTTCAAAAAGAACCGATTTAACTCATGTCCGAGAAATCTGCAAAATTCACTACTTTAACACATTATTTTTGAATTTTACATTTGGTATTTTACAAATGACTACCTCATTCTGAGTAACGTTATAATTCTGTTTACATCTGTGGTTAAAATGTAGATAAATATACAACCTATAAGACAATTATTATACTTAATTATCGAATAGAAATTAAATTACGGATGTTACAACTGTTTTATTTTACAATTTTATTCTTAATAAACATTTTATAATTATCAATTAACCAATAAGGATTTAGCAACCTCAGCAAGATACGTCGAATGAAGTAGGTGTGGTGGAAATCCGTGACTGCATAAATATAACGTCAAATGTGACATTATTTTGTAATAATTTATTTAAAATAGTTTAAATTCAAACAAATTAAGGTAGTTCATTAATTTTTTAACCGATTTCTGTGTAATTTCTTTAGGTATAAGGAATTTAAATTGATTAGTATTAATTAAATACAGTTTAAAATTTATAATTTATTATTACAATAAATCTTCGTTTCGAAATTGTAGTTTTTATTTTTAGCAAAAACTGTGGTTGTAGAAAAATTATAGTGTGTAACACGTGCAAAAAGGTAATTTCTCACTCGTTTGAATTGCGACACTTGCTTGCGCTCGTATCGCAACTTTTCAACTTCGTGAGAAATTAGTATCTTTCTGCACTTGTTGCACAATATACTATTTCAACGAATATTTGATTTGTCGATTTCCACTGCGAAGATCGTTTTTTAAAATTCATTTTAAAGATTCTGTGAAAATAAATAACTAATTAAGATGTTAGATGTTAGGTTATGTTTTTCCAAAATTGACGGTTGACTTCCTTGGTCTCGATCTTCTAGCTTGCTTTTAGTTCAAAAATCTGAGGGTGGTGTTTGTACCCTCGCCTCGGGATGTCAAATTCTGTCTGTTCTGTGTGATTTTTGTATTATTTTTTTGTTATTATGCGTTTGTGTTATACGAGTTGATATACAGTGCGCTGGAATAGGTGTTACCCCTCCCTATTAACTAATTTATTTTTAGCATACAAGCAAAACGCTCGAACAGGTCGATTTTTAAAATAATCATAGTATATTATAGCATCAATGTTTCGAACTTTATGCGAACCCTCTTCAGGCGACAGGCATAATTTTGATTTTTTTAAAGGAAAAAGTACATCATGTGATACCTCCTTTAAAAGCTTTTGGAACACTGCTTACAAATATGTATAACACTTTAATCCTTTTTGAGAGCGTAGGCGCAAAATTTAAATCAAATTATTTTTAAATGCATTAATTTTTTTCGAATGTTGAAAAAACTAATAAGTATTTTTTTAATTTAACCGCAGAGTGAAAGATTACATTATTACCAATGGCTAAAAGTCCCTCAAAATAAACAAAAAGTTTCTTTTGAATGATATATTTAAAATTAAAAATTACACTAAATTTTCATTTTTTTTCACCTTTGTGAAGGGGTGTTAACTTATTAAAATAAACATTATAGAAGTTCTCAGGGACTTTCGACCCTCGTTAATACTATATTCTTTCATTCTGGGTTTAAATTTTTCAAAAATACTTATTAGTTTTCTCAGGATTCGAAAAAAATTAATGCATTTAAAAAGAATTCGACCGAAATTTTGCGCCTACGCTCTCAAAAAGGATTAAAGTATTATACATTTTTTTAATCAGCATTTCTAAAGCTTTTATATGAGGTGTCACATGATGTACTTTCCCATTTAAAAAAATCAAAGTTATGGCTGTCACCTAAAGAGGGATCGCATAAGGTTCGAAACATTGATGCTATAATATACTACGATTATTTTAAAAATCGACCTGTTCGAGCGTTTTGCTTATGTGCTAAAAATAAATAAGTTAATAGGGAGGGGTAACACTTATTCCAGTGCATTGTATGTAGTTATGTATATAGTATGTATTGATTATGTATTATATATGTATTGTGTCTTGTGTCTAATTATAGATGAATTTGTCCCTGAATTTTTCTGTTGATATTTTGTTGGTAACCCAAGCCTACTACATTCTGCTGACGGGTTTGCTACACATGTTTATTCATTCAGCAGGATGACAGGTACTCCTTCGACTTTTCTCTTTTTCATGTTTGTTTCTTTAATGATTATTAATGCATCTTTCCATTCTACTTTGTGCTCATTGTCCTAGGTATGTTCGCATATCTGAGATTTGTAGAAGTCTCACATTTTTCATGTATGTTCCATTTATCCTGAGTCGTACTGGTCTTGCGATTTCTGCCGCGTGGAAGATGTCGCATTCACATTATTTTATAGATGTAGTTGTAGTGTGGTAGCTCATCTAAAAGGTGATTCAATTCGCTATTCAATAATTAGCATCATTATTTATACCGGGTGACGAAAAAAATAATTTTTGGATTAAATTAATTGCCGCAAAAACAATAAATATGTAATTTATTTAACTCAAAATACATTTTAAAAAACATGAAGTAAAAACCACTTCTATGTAATAGGTATATTTACTAAAATTTTTAAAAATCCCAATGGAATGAACAAAATATGTCCAATTCAGAACGTTTTCGTACCTATAAGTCCATCATCAGTGAATTCAAATACTTGCTAAATAGCCCCAGAATCAAACAATGGTTGTAATTATAATTCAATCTACATTATTTTGAAGTAAAATTGAAAAGGCTAAACGCCGATGTTGAAAGATATAACCTCCGGGAACATGATGAAACCCTATTACGAAACTTAATCAACCATCTTAGGCCAACGTTGACTACCAAGTCAATTAGTCATTGGACCCAATCGATCATAGATGTTCGTATTCTCGCTACTACTAGGTTTTGGTTGGGAGGTCTAAAACCTGCCTTGCACGTCAGTGTAACGGAACTGATTTTGATTATCATTTTTTGTGCATATTATTATATGTATACATACGATAACGATTTCATTTTTTGTATATATATTTATATATCTATATATTATATTATTCATATATAATTTATTATTCAGAACTTTTTCCTTTGACTTGGTAGTCAACGTTGACCTAAGATGGTTGATTAAGTTGCGTGATAGGGTTTCACCATATTCCCGGAGGTTATATCTTTCAACATCGGCGTTTAGCCTTTTCAATTTTATTTCAAAATAATGTAGATTGAATTATAATTACAACCATTGTTTTGTTCTGGGGCTAAATATAGCAAGTATTTGAATTCACTGATGATGGACTGATAGGTCTGAAAACGTTCTGAATTAGACATATTTTATTCAATCCATTGGGATTTTTAAAGAGTTTTTTAACTATACGGTATACAGCCAACCTAGGGAACTACCCCTTTTTAGTTTAAAATACATTTTACTGCTGTCAGAAAAGCGAAAAAAAATGTTTATTTGACAAATAGACATTGCTTTTCGCTTAAATTAAATTTTCAAACTGCCAAGAGGCAGGTGTGTGGCTGTTTGACATTTAATTTAAGCGAAAAGCAATGTTTATTTATGAAATAAACTTTTTTTATATTATGTGGCTTCAATAAAATATATTTTGAGTTAAATAAATTACATACATTCTTCTTTTTGCGTCAATTATTTTATTAAAAAACTATTTTTTGGCCAGCCTGTATAAAAAATTATGTTTATGTTTATATTACTGAATAGATAATTGAATCACCTTTCAAATGAGCTGCCACACGACCCCTATTCCCATTTAAAAAATCATCGATGAAGTCATCACGCCCAAATCGATGACGTCACTATTATGTACTATGCGTCAAAAATCATAATTTAAAAATAAAAATCGACCTGTCAGAGCTTTAACTCTGAAAATAATTAAGACATGAGATAATAGACCGTTTCCATACTTTATGAATGCACTGTATAAAGAAATTTACATATTGTATTGTTATAAATATGTAATAATGAAAACCTGGTATGTAAAAGGCCAAAGGATATTTATAAATAAATAGAAGAATAATAAATATTCTGACACTAAATTGACATAAATCTTGTTCCGTCAATTTTAAAATCTAATTTAATATTTTCTTACATCTCTGTTAATTTTTATCGTTTAAACTTGTTAACGTAATATTTGTTATTGTTAATTTAAAGATTAAAATGTTAAAGACTTCTTATAAAACCGATTTTCTTTAAGGTATGTAAATATTTTTTTTATAATTGTATACAAAACTAATAAATTTTGTTCTTTAAAGAGAAAAAACGGTGTTTAGTCTGTGTCCCGAGTTTCCAGAGTTTCTACATTATAAAAATATATATATCATAAAAATTAGTGCAAATGAAAGGAATAATTCATTTTTTCGTGAATGGAGAATTGCCGCTAAGGCATCCCGAAACAGGTCGACTTTTGTTTTTAAATTATTATTTTTTGACATATTATGTCTACTTGTGACGTCATCCATCTTGGCGCAATGACGCAATAAATGATATTTTTAAATGAGAATAGGGGTCGTGTACTAGCTTATTTGAAGGGTCATTTAATTCTTTATTTAGTAAAATAAACATTAACATACGTATTTATACAGGATGTCAAAAAATTTTTTAATTAAATTAATTGACACAAAAAGAAGAATGTATGTAATTTATTTAATTCAAAATACATTTAACTGCTCTCATAAAAAAAGAAAAAAATTTTTTTTACAAATAAACATTGCTTTTTGTGTAAATTTAATGTTCAAACTGTCAAGGAGGCAGGTGGATGGCAGCTTGGACATTGAATTTAAGTGAAAAACAATGTTCATTTGGGAAATAAACATTTTTTTCTGTTTTCTGACAGCAGTAAAATGTATTTCGAATTAAATAAATTACATACCTTCTTCGTTTTTGTGTCAATTAATTTAATTAAAAAAAAATTTTGGACACCCTGTATAAATAATTACGTTACCAGAAAGTGGTTCCACTTCGAAAAGTTTCAGATTTAAATTATTATTTAATATTTTTAATAGTGTTAATAAATAATAAATAATCTTTTAATTATGTTAATGTTTATATTGCTTAATAGAGAATTAAATAAGCTTTCAAAAGAGCTAGTAGACGACCCCTATTCTAATTAAAAAAATCATCGATTACGTCATCACGCTCTGATTGATGACTCACGAGTATACCTATAATATGTCAAAAAATCATAATTTGAAAATAAAAATAACTATATAAACTCACATTACACAAACGAATAATAACAAACAAATAATACAAAAAACACAAAACACTCAGTAGTTCATATATGTCGAGGATACAAACACCGCTCAGATTTTTTCAACTAAAAGCAGACTATTGCCTATCCTATAAGATCGAAGACATGTATGTCGACCGTCAATTTTGAAAAAACATGCCCTCCTCACACGTATTATTAAATTGTAAATAAAAATAAGAGGATAGTATTTAATATCTGTACATAGGAAGCATACTATCCTAAGTCACATTTTCATAATTTTACAGGAGGAGCACTTAAACATTATATTTGATATTTGTTCAAAAAATGGTAAGTAATTAATAATTGTAGTGAAAACTATTGTCGGTATTTAAAAATACTACTATATATAGTTTGCTGTGGTATTTTGAAAGTAAAGTAAGGGTTTAAAGATAATAAAATAATGGACTTGGGATATATTACCTCTAAGTTATAAGACTCCTTATATTTATAATACACAGATACTAAGTCCTCATAAATTGGTTATCTGTGTAAAAAACTCGTCAATATTTCTTTATTTATTTTATTTAGTTATAATTAACATACAGTTTTCAAATTACATGTCATCATTATCATTAGGGTACTCGGATTCTTCGTTTGAATGTGGCAGATTTTTATAGAAATCATGGCAATAGGATGGCAATTATAAGAGTAAGTCTTTTGTGGTAAAGTGTCTGGAAAATGATATCACCTCCTTTATTTCGTCTTAAGTCAACCATTTGAAAAGTGTCACTGTTGAATGATGTTTTATATTGAAGCATTCCAAAATTTTCTTTGGTAACACGTAAGATCACTGATTTTGAAATTTGAAATGCCCCTATATCAGTATTTATTTTCCGATTAATAAATGGACCTGTTGAAGAATATAAGCATTCAAAATTTTTAAAATCATTGAGTTCCATATTGACAGCTTCGTATTTATTTGAGCACTGACGAATAAATTGTTGCCAGTCCCAGGGTGTTAATATAGTTAGAGTGGGTAGTTTTTTCCGTTTCCTTTCTATATTAGCGTGTACTTAATCGGATTCCATATGCGTGTGCCCCTTTAGAAGAAATTTACAATCTATTACTTGTAGTTTGGGATATCTTTGAATAAGGTAAAATGCACACATAACTACACATAGGTTTTTGGTCTGGCCCCAACAGTTATCTGCCCATATGGTTACACATTCGACGTCAGATGAAGGAATATTTAGATCAGCCCACTTTAAAATTCCCGAAGCAATTTCATTTCCTCCTCTGTTTGCTTTGGTTTCATCCCACATTACACAATACGCAGCACTATTATATCCACCGTATAAAGTGTAATTCAAAGTCCATAATTTTCGCTTATAAAAATTTACACAATTGGTCAAATATGGCGTTGGAAGGCACTTTTGTAGATCACCAGTCAGTACTTTGTGCTTTATATTTACTTTTGCTTCGGCCATATCAATAGATTTAAATTTATATCTGTCTTCTGCTTCTTTTAAGTGCGTATCTTTCTCGTTTTCAATCAGTTGTTTCTCAGAATCATTATCAATTGCTCGTATTTTAGCTGCAAACATATCGCAGTCGTCACAAGTGTCTACCTCTGGGGGTTTAAATGTTAAATTAAATTGCTTATTAAATATATCGCGATATAGCCAGGGCTTTGCTATGTCTTCAGTAGCATCCTTATTCTCTGTTTTTTCCTGTTCGTATAATTTATACATTTTTTCAATATTTAAATCAGGCCCTAAATAATTCTTTTTGGACCTTTCCCGATTGTAGTGACACTCGTATTTGGAAAAAGATGAAATATGTGATACCACAGAATGAATAATTGTTTCTGTTGTCTTATTACTTGGCTCATGAGTGCCCCTAAGATCCCGTTGAACCATGCCGCCATCCTGTCGCTTTGATAAAGCAGTCTTCACTACTTGTTGTGAAATACTTAACGTGTTTAAGAACATGGTTCTACAAACTACAGTTCTATTACCGTTAATTACAAAAGAGTAAACCAAAGTATTTGATCTTAGTTTAGATTCATCTCCTGAGCGCGACCTACTTCGTTCTGTAGGTTTCGTTTGGACACAAGATAATATAAATTGCCTTTTGATGTTATAATCTGCTGTATCATTCCAATATTTTTTGAAAATATCTTCCCTTTGAGCTTCAGATAATTTTGAACCACATTTCATGCGGCAAGATGTTCCGCATAACACTTAAGTTTTTGCAAGGAACATTCTTACCCTTCTTACTAACATAGGCCCTTCCACCAGCATAGTTTCTTTTTTTCTCATTCGCTTTCCAGTTAAGAACATGTCGTGTTCGTTTCTTTCCTGTTTGCTTTATTTTTGTTTTATTGACGAATTTTCTTTTGGTCACTAGGCGATTGGGATTTCTAGTATCTTCTACTGTATTAGGTAAAGAGTCTGGTATAGCATTAGATGTACTTGGCACACCTTCTGGAAATGCCGATAAAGGTACAGGAAACCTACTTCCACTTTCATCTGAATCAGTGTCCGAATCTGGTTGATAATCTTTATCCTTTATTGAGTCATCGCTGTCACTCAAATAAAGGTTGGCACTTACCACAGAACTTTGTTTAGAGTGATTTTCTTCTGCAACACTAGCCGATTTGATGGCTGCATCTTGGCCGCATATATCGCTCAGTTCGTGATGTGGTAGGGTTTCTTTATCTTCACCTGCAATAGAAAGTTTCGTTACAACGGAAGCAGAGTTTAAATAAAATGATTATTATTAAAGATATCTTTATTAACATTTAGAAAAGCAGTAAATATTGCATTTATTTTTTCACGACTGACTGAAAAAAATAATAAATTAGTGATAAAAACTTACCTTTTTGAAATCTGGGGTCTGTATTTAAAGACTTACGTATGTCGGAGAGCGACAAATCTAATATCCTTAAACTTCTTTTGCGCAAAGCCATTGTTAAAGCAATAAAAGACTCACTAAATACCTTCTCTAAAATAACACGCTTTCGACTTTAAACGTGTTATCTGTTTGGTATGCTGGTACGTTAAAAACTAAATATTATATTATTTTCAGAATGCGCCTGTCTGTCATTAATGACGATTTTTCGTTAAAATACTGCTTAGTACAACCTAATAAATTAAGTAATAATTAAATCCAATCTCCAAAAGACATAAACACAATAAATTAGGGCGGCCTGTAAACCATAAAATTACTAAACCAATATTCTAAACAGTTACCACTTGATGTGCACTTAATATACTATGCATTTAACTTGAGTTTGTTTTAAAAAGATTAAGTTTCACGAAAATGCACACGTGTGTGTATATTTTATTATATACTTGATATATTTTCCTTGAGAGGCATATAATCCTATAATGGACTTAGGATCCGGTTCATAATATTTCATTTGGAGGAATATAAGTTTAAGTCCAGATAAGATTATATACCTCTAAAGCAAACTGGACATAGTATACATAGTTTCTCGTCTAATTTCGTTTCTAAAAGAGTTTGGACTTAGTATAGTATTCCCCTGAATAATATAGGGTATTCCGATCCCAGTTATGCAATAATGTATTTTTCTGAAAAAATGGACTTAAGATAGTATGCCTCCCATATACAGATATATCTTGGCACAATTTAAAGAAACAATCGTGTATTTCAATCGATATACACATTTAGATGCATTTTATGTTTCGTCGCGTTCACATCGCATAAGCTGGCGCCTCGAATGCAATAATCCGGATTTAAAGCAAAAAGAATGCGTTCTACTTTCCGAGTTATATACTATATTATTAGCGATTTCTTTTAACAGAATTTGCAGCTGATTCGTACATGTAGTAAGCGTATTTGCATATCTTTTCTCGTTTTTTATATCTACACTGTTTCTACTTTGTATAAAATTGTATCGTTTTATATGCTGGTTCACTTTTTGAATCAATAAGGTAACAACTGTATATTAAGGATTTCCACAGTTTTCACTGTATTCCTTCACTCAACCATTCTTTCTAGCTCTTTCTGTCTTGCCAATTCCCACTTCATCTCTAAAGGATCTTCGAGGTTTGCCTCTCTTCCTTTTTCCTATCGGGCTCCACTGAATTGGTTTATCCAACGATTTTGGTCTGCTCTTCTGATATGTCCGTACCAGGTTAACCTCTTCTGTTCGATGTAGTGTATTATGTCTGAGTTCACTCTCAGTGAGCGAGCTCTTCATAGCTCAAGAGCTATGGAAAGATAAATCTTGGGAATATCGCCTAGAGATAAAAAGAGGAAGAGTGGATAACGAGGCACAAACCAGAACAACAGACGCTGTCGAACATGCATTTAAATTAAAATGGAAATGGGCAGGACCTCGATTTTTGACCCTTGGCTTCATTATCGAACGTATTCGCTTCGTACCTGTTTAGTGTACAGATAGTGCAGTAACTAAAGGTTTTCACCTCCGATTTCGTTGAACCTCATCGATTTTCATGAAAATTGGTGAGTAATTAGAGGATACCTTAAGGAACAAAGGTGACATGATGCCAACTTGCGCTTTTACCCTGGGGTGGATGCCACCCCTTCCCGAGGGTGAAAATTATTTTGTTAAAAATAATACTACTAATCGACAGAGGGACAAGTTATAAGTAACATATGTTATATGTATAAAGTTATTAATATAAATCAATACTTTTTGAGTTATTAAAGATCAACGATTTAATTTTTTCGTAAAAAATTCATGTTTTAAAGCTGTTTTTCACGTATAATTCAAAAACTATAAGCTTTTACAAAAAAGTTATTATTACCAAAATTGAAGATAATAAAAAATTCAATAGACTTGAAGCACTAAGCTAGTGTTAACTCAAAGTGAGTTATGGGTAATTTAATGTATATTTTTTTCGACGAGTACTCAAATCTTCAAGTATTCAAGTATTCAATCTTAAATAACGGGAAAACTATGCACTTTATAAAATATATCTACCAAACACTTGCCAAAGTACTTCGGAATACCTTTCAAATCAGCTCCAGAAGAAGTTATTAGCATTAAAATTACGCAAGTTATGATGAAAATAAGAGTACCCGGTTTAGAATGCATATTTTTTAAAAAAAGGTAGAATTTAAAAAAATCAGAATTTTTAAAATTATCGTAATTTTCATTTTCTTTGATAATAACTCCAAAAATACTCAATATACGTAAAAAATTATATTATAACCATTGATTAACACCTTGACGGACACCTAAGTTTTTCAAAAATGGTCAATTTGTACAGTGCCCTTTTTGTCGATATTATTATTCAAAAGGATGAAATATAACTAGGGCGACCTGAAATTTTACTCCAAGTATTAAAATTTTACAGAAAATATTGTTTAAGTTTTAACGCTTATCAGCGTTCTGCCACAATATAAGACTAGTATTAAGTCTATCTTGGCGGAACGCTGATATGCGTTCGACGTCATACAGCGTTGTGCCTATTGTCGTTTTCAACCTAATACATGCAGTGACTCGACGTCTATCAGCGAAATATTTTTCATTAAGAAAACGTATTTAAATAAAGCAATATTTATTTAAAGAAACCAAAAAGACATAATGATTCTTAAAACGTATTCAGAAGTCAAAAATATTAATTTATATCAACATAGTTTACGCATAAAGCTAACTTATACAAAGATATCTAAAAAATTATTCTTGATTTTTTGTTATTTCGTGCCACTCTTCAAAACAGTCTGGACATAACGGAGGCTTCTGGGGACATCCTTTACATCTATATCCTGATTCTTTCCGTTGACCTTTTTTGGCACACAGTCTACACTTCAAAAACACTTTTTTCTTATTCGATTTTGCACTTGGAATGCCTGGATTTCTTTCAGGCCAATGATTTGCTAAGTTTGTTTCATTTGTGAAACATTCAGGCTCGTAGTTTGAATTTTCCGGTAACCTGTTATCATGTTTTTCTCGACGAACTAAATTCTTTGCTTCTAAACCTGGTGGTAACTTCAAATAGGATTTAATGAGACTGTCACGGAACTCTAAATATCTGTACGTCTTGGAATTATTTTTACAATATTTTCGGTATAAGTAGAAAGAGTTCCATACAGTTACATCTAATAAATGGAAAATTACCTTCTTATACCAACGTATCGTTTTCCTTGGCGTTGAATAAGTTGAGGTCATCTGATCACACCTGTCGATGCCTGACATATGACGATTATAAACATCAACTTCTTCAGGTTTTATTTTCTCATGGCCATATCTGTTTTTCACTTGTATCAATCGTGGGTGATTTCTTGTGGTGATAACAAGAACATCGCGCTTATCACGCCATTTGGAAACGTAGACATTCTTTTTACGCATCCAGAAATGTTCACCCTTCTTGAGTTTTTTCTTTATAAGTTCCTTGGGGTTATTCCTGCGATTTGACCGGAGAGTTCCATTAGTATGAGTTTTTAAGCTTAATAACTTTTCAGATAATATAGAACTATTATAAAAGTTGTCCATAAACAGTTCGTGTCCTTTCATGAGGTAAGGCTTCATCAACCTCATAACTATAGCTTCTACTTTTGTAGTTCCCACATCGGAAGCGTTTTGAATATCCCCACTATACATTTCAGTATTTAAAAGATACCCATCGGAGGTTGTCAGTTCATAAAACTTAATGCCGTAACGTGCCTTTTTATTTTTGAGGTAAACTCTAAATCCAAGCCTGCCACGAAAATGTAAGAGGGATTCATCTAAAGACAACTCTTTAGACGGTCCATAAGCATTGTGGAATTTGGCTATAAGCATGTCTAAGAATGCTTGAATCTTTTCTTTATGTTTTGCGGTTCTCGAAGAGCAATTTAAAGTTCTCAATATTTTTTCAAACCTTCTTCCTGACATAATGTAACTAAAAATTGGATGAAAGTACAATACATCTCCATATGAAAACAACCTGCGCATGTTTGAAGTTGTAATTTGACCCTGCAATAAACACAGTGCCAAAAATTTCTTCATTTCGTCGATAGTCACAGGTCTAAAACTATTATCTCGAGCATTCCTTGTTTTGGGTCTATTAGATCTTGTTAAATCTTCTCCATAATTGTTGGTACATTCCACCAAATAGCTCATTATGTCATCGGTAAATAGGTATTCAAAAACATCTTTTGGACTATCTTCTGCATTTAAATTAATTTTCAGACGATTAGTGGATTCATCAAAGTTGAAATCTGGTATATCTGCAGTTGTAAACTCCCATTCTGTATCTATGTCATCTGAAGAATCAGAATTTTGATTCTGCAGTGCTTGTAGGGGTATACTGTCTTGAGATTTCTGAATAATTTTCTGGGAATCCTGGTCCAATGCGTCGGGCTCTTCTACTTCACTTTCCTCTGGCAGATTATATTGCTGGGGATTGTGAAGAGTATTATTAGACGTCTCTACATTGGAGAGCTCGGGGAGTTCGTTTAAATCAGAGTCTTCACTTTCATCTGACTGCGAGGCAGACGACTCACTGGGTACATAGTTTTCATCTGAGCTGAACTCTCCCTCATAAGCAGCATCTGAGTTCTCTTCATCCGACGTAATATCGTCATACAGCTGAATCAACCGCTGCTGTTCTCTCTTATACGGGTCACGGTCCGCCATCTGAAAGCAAAATAATATATTTTAAATTATACATCCTACTATAATAACATAAAATATTAGGCACAAAAATATCACACTAAATAAATTTATTTTTTACTTACATTTTTCGAGTAAAACTCGTATTCAACCTAACCTAACCACGTGTTTTACTATCTGCGGCACAGTACAACACACACCGCATACTTCAATATAACTGGCGACGCTGTACAGCTTCGCGTGTGACTTAGCCGGTTAGATACTTTAAATGGGTGGGGTGAAATAGAGAGGTGGAATTTACCAGACGGGTAACAGATTGGAAGGTATAGATAGGTATTCTATGACAGTGGCTTACGTGTTACCATGTATTTATATTATAATTATAACGCGGTACAGCGTTCTGCCACGATATTAGATTTTGTTAAGGACGCTTCACAGCGTTCTGCCACAACACAATTTTAAAAAAAGACGCTGCACAGCGTCTCTGTCCATCAAGGTGTTAATAAGTACAGGAATATTTATAATCAATGATATAACCAAATTTTAGTTTTTTCTGTATTGAACGTTTACCAGTTTTACTATTGCTGTAGGGTAAATAATAACCGCGATAGAAACGTTTAAAGTTTAAATTTTGCTGCGAGAACCATGCAGCCGGGGCCATTAAACCTTTTATTTTTAAAAAAGTAAAGGGTTTTAAAGATTAAATTCAACGCAGTTTAATAGCCTTTGGAATTAATTTTCAAATGTTTTTCAGGTGAACCTGATATCGTAAAAATTAACGGAGTTATTTAAAACAACACAATAACATTTTTTGGAAAAAATTTTAAAAGATAAATTTTTGAAAAAATTTTGGTGCATAAATTTGAATGCAATCAACTTGTTTGGGGGCTCAGTTGATAGATATTTCTAAGTGCTTTGACAAATGTTTAATAAGTTTATGTTATAAAATGCCTCATTTTCCCTTTATTTAAGCTTGAATGCTTAGATTTGGGTACTCGCCGAAAAAAATATACATTCAATTATCTATAACTCACTTTTAGTTAACACTAAAAGGTTTTTCTAGTAAGGAGTTTATTTTATTTTTTATTAGCTTCAATTTTGGTACTAAAAACTTTTTTGCTAAAACTTAGTATATTTAAAACTTAGTAAATAGTTTTTGAGTTATTTATCAAAAATCGATTAAAATCATGCATTTTTCTCACAAATAATTAAAATCTTTGATCTTTAATAACTCATTTATATATAAATAACTGATTTATTTTAATACCTTTATATAACAAATTTTGCTTAGAATTTGTCTTTATTTATTTTTAACAAAATAATTGTCACCCCCCGAGAAGGGGTGGCATCCATCCCCAAGGTAAAAACGCAAGTTTGCACCATGTCACCTTTGTTCTTTGAGACATCCTCTAACCACTCACCAATTTTCATGCAAATCAATGCAGGTTGAATGAAATCGGAGGTAATAGCTCATATCCACCTTCAGTGACTGCACTAACGAAGCGAAGGGTCAAAAATCGAGGTTCTGGGCAAAACGATAGACAAAAGATGGACAAAAGATATCAGGATGGAAGATGGAATAAAGAAATTGGCCGCTGGAAGGAAATATGACTTTGAGCAAAGCGCAGGTCCAATGTTGAAAAGGCAAACAGAAGACAGAGACAAATGAAAACCGATTGGAGAGGCCTATATTCAGCACATGAATTGATTTTGTGCTATAGATAGACAAGATAACCAAAATTTTAATTAAAATAGGTATTTATGAAACAGTTCGTGAAGTATGCTTTTTGCGCACGCACGCAATGTGCGTGCTATACATGTGCAGCGGAACGAGTACTATACATCGCGTAAGTGCGCAAAAAGTACTTCACGCACAGTTTCATACAATATTTTTCTGCGATAAACAAATAAAAAAACTGCAACTCTTCGTCACTGGAATACATTTCTATTCTACAATTTTTAGACATCTTTGGCATCTTTAACATTTAAAAATTCAAACTTCTTTCAAACCACAAAAGTGTCAAAAGTTTTGTTGTAATTTATTGCTCACATGTCATCACCATGACCAAGGCTAAAGTTAAGGATATTTGATTATATTATGAAAGTGTGTCAAAAAAACATTTAAAATACACTGTTATTTCACGCACACTTTAAACCCTTCACGTAGTGCTATGTATAATGACAATTTTCACAAACTAAACACTTAATCATAATATTGGATAGAGTAGATACATACGTTTTAATTGAAAAAAAAACGGATTTATGAAATATAGTAAATCTGTATCATTTTATTGCCAAAATTCATAAAAATAATTTAACATATTAGGCCTGGATCCCGCGTACAAAAAAAAACTTGTATCCGTAAACTTGTATTGTAAAATAAAAATGTGTACCATTTGTATTGTAAACTGTAACTTTTACTATAATATAATTTTAGTGCCAAAATTCATAAAATGAATTGAACATATTGACATTGATATGTATGTCCAATTTAGGACTACATTGCTTTTAGTTCATATATTATTTTTACAATGGGCCTATTATAGTATTGCCACAGTGTTTAAAAGAGTCGGCGTAAAATTTTGGGCAAATGCTTTTTAAATGTTTATTTAGTATTTTTGAAAATTTTGAGCGCAGACTGAAATAAACTTCTATAATGTTTATTTTAATAAGTTACAGGGGCGAAAAAAAAAACAGAAAATTGAGTGTGATTTTTAATTTCAAGTATCTCATTCAAAAGAATTTTTTTGTTTATTCTAAGGGACTTTTGGCCCTCGGTAATAATGCAATCTTTCATTCTGCGTTTATCTTTTTTAAAAATACTTATTACTTTTTTAAGGATTTGAAAAGAATGAATGCATTTAAAAAGCACTGGTCCAAATTGTTCGCTTACGCTCTTAATATCTATTTATTGCTACATGCTTTGTTCAGAAGAGTTAATTAGCAATCGTACATGTTTTTCTTGAAGCAAAACTACAAAACAAACGTAAACTTATTCTGACTTCTTATTAATTTAAATTAATGTATTATGTTCCTTACGGTATAGATTTAAGTTTAACAACTTTTTTTACATTTGTTACTCGCATAATCACTTGTGCAATCAATGATTGATTCAGACCAGCACGCGGTAGTGTTCCGGACTACGTTATGATTAATTGTTTTACTTCGTTAAAAATTAATAGCCAGTAAACACTGGGATTTTCTAAAAGGGAGAAAACATAAATAATGTTAAATGATATCAGCATAGCTGGGAATAAAATAATTAGTTCAGAGTAATAAGGTTTTTTCCATGACACTCGAGCAGCCAGGGTACTGAAGTGTACCATACTGAAGCCAAGCGCCATTCTGGCGGCCATTTTTATTTATAAACAATTAAGTGTCAAAAAATGGCATTTTTCCCTTTTTTTTCAACTCAATGGAAAACAGTGAAACTTATGGTTGTTTTAGTACTAATATCTTTGAGATTATGGAAAAGGCTTTAAAATGACGTATTACAAAGTTTGATATACCTACTCATTTATTGTTAATATAATTATGAAAAAAGGTCGCAATTGCAAAAAGAAATAATTTCGCAATATCTATTGTAAAAATTAGTGTACAGCTTTGAAATTTTTGTCATATAAGGGATATTTGTTGCTTAATATGTGATAAAAATTTCAAAGCTATTCATTGAATTGTTTAAATTTTATTCAAATTGTTTGCATTTTTTTGAAATAACATAAGTCAGAAAAAAATGACGTTAGAACCATTCCACAGGTGTCAAATAAAAGAGCATGAGCTATATTTTCAACTTGTTTTAAAAAAAGCGAATTAAAAATGCATTTATTAGTAATAAATAATTATGCAAAAGTAGCGTAAATCTTTCCTTAAAAACTTTTTATTTTGTTATATAAGAAATTATATATATTTATTACAATTTTTTATCAATTATGATATAAATAACATTACTTGGTAGTTGTGCACTTAAAACAGGGTAAAAAAGTTAATTTTTTTGGAAAAAGTTATTCAAAAAGTTTATAAGGAAAGATTTACGATACTTTTGCATAATTATTTATTATTAATAAATGCATTTTTTATTCGCTTTTTTTAAACAAAGTTGAAAATATAGCTCATGCTCTTCCATATGACACCTGTGGAATGGTTCTAACGTCATTTTTCTCTGACTTATGTTATTGCAAAAAAAATGCTCTCTGAGATAAACAATTCGAATAAAATTTAAACAATTGAATGAATCGCTTTAAAATTTTTATCACATATTAAGCACCAAAGAACGCTCAATTGACAAAAATTTCAAACCTGTACACTAATTTTTACAACAGTTATTGCGAAAATAATTTTTCGCAATTATATTAACAATAAATGAGTGTATCAAACTTTGTAGTATGTCATTTTAAAGCTTTTTCCATAATCTCAAAGATATTTGTACTAAAAAAATCATAAGTTTCAATGTTTTACATTGATTAAAAAAAAGGAAAAAATGCCATTTTTTGACAGTTAATTGTTTATAAATAAAAATGGCCGCCAGATCATACGCAGGAAATAGTTATAATTTGTTCCTATAGGTATTACTTGTCGAAAAAACGCTTCAGTACCCTAGCTGCTGAAGTGTCACGAACAGGGTTTATTTTTGTCTTATTACCCTGGCCTATGTCCGTTCGCTAAGCTCAGACACAACTGGCTAGTGATTTTTGTAAGTAATTTTGCCAATTTGGTAAAATTCGCAAAAAAATATTACTAAATAGTTAATAATTACTAAATAGTTATTAAATTTGCCAATTTTTGCAAAATTGGTAAAAAACAAAAAAATTACCTACTAAAATCACTAGCCAGTTGTGTCTGTGTTTAGCGAACCGACTATAGATATATGTTTAATTAGGTAAGAATGAAAAAAGGCAGCCGCAGATACGTGTTTGTGATTATTGGTCTTCATCAGTACGTCGGCGTCGCAGCCAAGTTGGAAAAAATAAAATAAACTTGGAATATGATCAACAAAGAAATGGAACAGGAAGCAAAACAACCTGTTTGCAGTAATATTGCTGAATTCCAGAGCATCAACTAATGCTAAAGTAACCTGGGTAAAAAATAATGCCGAATTATTAAATAAACAAGGAGAGATTTTCGCGGGTAAAATAAAGTAAAATGATATCGGCATAACTCATAATAAAATAGATGTACATAGGACTGAAAAAGCTAGCCGTAAATATTTTTGAATATTGGTCTTCAACAGTACGGCGCAGGATATTTTCTTTAATTAGAAAAACTAGGAAAACTTAGGAAAATTTAGGAAAATTAGGAAAAAGGCAAACTTTTATTTTCAATAAAATGACTAAAATGTATTTTTTGTTGCAGGTTGGTACTTCATTTTTACTTGAAACAAATCATCTTATGTAAGTCCTTTCATACATTTTTGTGCATTAGTCATTTCAGCTTTAGACAAAAAATTGAAATTTTCATTCACGGATAAAACTAGAAGTATTGATTTTCCGAAAAAACTTTATAGAATACTTTTTGCTTAGAATATATTTTCTATTGATTCTTGAAATTATTTTCAATATGAAGCTTCCAACTACCAATTGGTAGATTGGGCCCCTAAGGTACAAGCACTCGTCGGCACAGGGTAGATTTTGAAAATAAGGGTAAATACCGGTTAATTCCAAAATTTCATTAAAATGGATGCGTGTTGATAGAAATCAGAGGCCATACCTTATTTTTACCGTGATACACTGGATTAATATGAAATCAAACAAAAAATGTAAAAGCAATGCTTTTGGTCAGCCGGCGGTATATCATTCAGCCGGGATCTTTGATTTAAGTCAATACAACAGGTATGTTGCTTTGAACAATATTAGTCTGGGCAGATTATCGAAGAATAGGCCATTTTTGGGAAAAGTTATTTAACAGCAATTTTATTGCTGGAATCGAATCTTATTGTATATATTAAGAATATAGGTATGCAAAGTCCGCAGATAGTGGGCTACTTTTTTATAAACAAAATGGCGCTCGAAAATCGTGTTTTTTTCAATTTTTGCTCCATAACTCCAAAGATTTTAACTTTACACCAAAAACACCCAAATAAAAATTCACCGTAATTAAATTCTGCATAGAGACATTTTCCCGATTTACTTCGACGAAAAATTTCCCCGGAAAATGCGGGTTTTTCCAACAAAATCTTTAACTTTCAACTAAAATTTTAGATGGGTAATTGTTTATCAATATTTAAATAACTTGGTAATATAAAAGCCCTTTTCGTATAAATTATAATTCCAGAAGCAGATGGAAATTGAATGAACTGTTTAGCAACAATTGAATTGTTAATTAAAAATTTACGGTCGCTATAATAACCACAATAATTATGATACATAAGAATAACTATCATTTTTGTATAAAAAGACACTGTACCTATCTAATGTAATTTACAGAATTGAAATTGGACTATTTAAGCGGCCTCAGGAATATTTTAAAATTATAAACAATTTATTGGCTGATAAACAAAAAGAATATCTTGGGAAATATTAAATTACATTAAATCATGAAAACGGTATTATAAAAAAAGCGGCAGGACGCTTCTTCTAAAAGAAAAAACGTTTAATTGTGATGAGCGGTTCCTGAGATACAACTGGTCAAATTTGACCGGCATTTACGGCAAATATATAAACAATAGGATCATTATTTTCGAACCCTTGCCTTTTTATTTCGGTCCTCTTTCTTCACACTAATTTCCATATCTTTAAAATACTCATAGCATATATTATTATAATAAAACTATCGATATTACAAGTGAAAATTGCCAAAAATAGCAAAATTCCAATCAAAAATTAGGTTGGAGAAAATGTTATCTCAAAGTGTATCGGTGTACGTTAAAAAAAATGCATTTTTTCAGATTCCTATGGAGCAATTTTCTTCATTCTTTTTTTGTTCCCAAGTAACTCGAGTAGAGGCATCTAACTAACGGCTTGGTAAATGTCAAAGTTGCTATTGTTTTGTTATAATAAATTAATTTATTTATTATAACAAAAATTTTTAATTTGTTTAAATAAAGATTATTTAAATGATTCATCATCATTCTCTTTGCCTTATCCCTATGCGGGGTCGGCTTCCCTAATTGCATTTCTCCACACAACTCTATCTTGGGTCATATCAATGTCAATCCCCTTGACCAACATGTCCTGCCTTATCGTCCACCCCCAGGTCTTCTTTGGTCTTCCTCTCCTACTACTTCCAGGAATCTGCACTTCAGCTATTCTTCGTATTGGGTGATTAACGTCTCGACGTTGAACATGACCAAACCATCTTAACCTAGGCTCTCTCATTTTGGCATCAATTGGTGCCACACCTAGACTTCCCCTAATATACTCATTTCTAATTTTATCCTTTTTTGTCACTCCACTCATCCATCTAAGCATTCTCATTTCCGCCACATGCATTCGTTGTTCCTCTTTCTTTTTCACTGCTTAACATTCAGTTCCGTACATCATAGCCGGTCTTATGGCTGTTTTATAGAATTTTCCCTTTAGCTTCATTGGCATTTTTCTGTCACACAACACACCACTCGCTTCTTTCCACTTCATCTATCCAGCCCTAATTCTACTGCATGCATCTGCATATATTTCTCCATTACTCTGTAATACCGATCCTAGGTACTTAAAATTATTGCTTTTCACAATCATTTCACCATCCAAAGATACCATTTTATTCGTAGTAACTCCATCTTTAAATGAACATTCCAAATACTCTGTTTTTGTCCTACTAAGTTTCAAACCTTTTTCCTCCAGAGCTTGTCTCCACTGGTCCAGTTTTTGTTCTAAGTCTCTTTCACTATTTCCTACTAACACGACATCATAAGCATACATTAAGCACCATGGAATGTTACCCTGTAGTTTCGCTGTTATCTGGTCCAAAACTAATGAGAATAAATACGGACTAAGCACCTTGGTGCAATCCTACTTTCACATGAAATATATCAGTCTCTCACACACATGTCCTAACACTAGTCGTTACTCCCTCATACATATCCCTCACAATCTTTACATATTCACCAGGAACTCCTTTCTTATCGAGTGCCCACCACAGAATCTCTCGAGGAACTCTATCATATGCTTTCTCAAGATCAATGAATACCATATGAGCGTTTGTTTCTTTACTCCTGTATTTTTCCTTCAACTGCGTTATAATGAAAATTGTATCTGTTGTTGATCTACCCTGCATAAAGCCAAATTGATTCTCGGATATTTCGGTCTCATCACGTATGCGTCTATCAATTACTCTTTCCCATATTTTCATGGTGTGGCTAAGCAGTTTTATAGCCCTGTAGTTTGTACATTGTTGTATATCTCCCTTGTTTTTATAAACAGGTACCAGTATACTGCTTCTCCATTCGTCTGGCATTTGTCCAACTTCCAGAATTCTATTAAATAGACCTGCTAGGTACCTTGTTCCTGTCTCTCCCAATGCTCTCCATACTTTCCCAGGAATATCATCTCGTCCTACCGCTTCTCCTTTCTTTATTTTTTGAAGCGCTTGAGCCACTTCCTCGTTTGTTATTTTGGTGACCATTGCTGCTACTGTCTCCGTTGACTCTACAGGCTGTTTTTAGCGTAAAAGGTACACTTGTAGTAAGTTTATGTAAAAAAAGTTTACAACTGGAAAAGATATGTAGTTTTCTTTTCTTCTAAATAAATATATCTATTATAACCAAATAAAAGCCAGTTTGACATTTATTAATGCGTTAGTTAGATGGCTCTACTCGAGTTACTTGGGAACAACAAAAGAATGAAGAAAATTGCTCCATGGGAAGCCGAGAAAATGCATTTTTTAACATATACCGATTTTGAAGTTTCAGATTACATTTTCTCTAACCTAATTTTTGATTGGAATTTTGCTATTTTTGTCAATTTTCACTCGTAATATCGATAGTTTTTATTCTAATAATATATGCTATGAATATTTTAAAGATATCAAAATCGGTGTGGAGAAAGAGGACAAAAATAAAGAGGTGATGGTTTGAAAATTAGGATCCTATTGTTTATATCTTTGCCGTAAATGCCGGTCAACTTTGACCGGTAGTATCTCAGGAACAACTCATCACAATTAAACGTTTTTTCTTTTAAAAAAGCGTCCTGTCGCTTTTTTTCCAATACCGTTTTCATGATTTAATTTAATTTAATATTTCCCGAGATATTCTATTTATTTATAAGCCAAAAAATTGTTTATAATTTTAAAATATTCCCGAGGCCGCTTAAATAGTAAAATTTCAATTCTGTAAAGTATATTAGATAGGTACAGTGTCTCTTTATACAAAAATCATAGTTATTCCTATGTATCATAATTATTGTGGTTATTAAAGCGACCGTAAACTTTTAATTATCAATTCAATTGTTGCTAAACAGTTCATTGAATTTCCATCGGCTTCTGGAAATATAATCTATACGAAAGGAGCTTTTATATTACCAAGTTATTTAATTATGGATAAACAATTATTACTTATCTAAAATTTTAGTTTCAAAATTAAAGAGTTTTTTGGAAAACCCCGCATTTTCCGGGGAAAGTTTTTGTCAAAGTTAATCGGGAAAAAATGCCTCCCTGCAGAATTTAATTACGGTGAATTTTTATTTGGGTGTTTTTGGTGTAAAGTTAAAATCTTTGGAGTTATAGAGCAAAAATTGAAAAAAACACGATTTTCGGGCGCCATTTTGTTTATAAAAAAATAGCACACTATCTGCGGACTTTGCATACCTATATTTTAATATATACAATCATAAGATTCGATTCCAGCAATAAAATTGCTGGTAAATAACTTTTCCTTGTATTTTGCTAATTAGCCCAGAGTATATCGTTATAAACGGTTTTAACTGTATGTTCACGCTGTAATGCCGTTCCTGTATAAAAAATGTTTCTGCTTCGGTTTCTTTGAAGATTTCTGTTAAAAAATGTCCCCTAAACAAGTCTGAGGGGTGCAGAAATTGTATAAACAATTGTTTAAGACAATTTCCAATTTTTATTTTTAATTTGCTCCGAAAAATATATTTTTCACAAATCAGAAGGGTGTCGGACGATATTTTTGGACAGAAATTGTTTAAAATTTTTTTTTAAATAAATTCAAAAGATCACCTTTTTCGGAAAATATTTTTTTGGATTGTTTGGGCCATTTTAAATAAAGAGGGTCTCTTATCATTTTTCTCAAAAATTGACAGTTTTCAAGTTATAAGCGATTTAAAATCTGGAAAATGTGAAAATATGCATTTTCGATGCTTTTGAAAGGCACAAAGGCACAAACAATTACTGCTCAAAAATTGCGCTTGGGACCCTTCTGATTCGTTTAAAGGGGACAGTTTTGAATAAGACTCTGTAAAAAAAAACTGAATCAGAAGTTTTTTCATACGGAAGTGGCCTCACATCCTGGACTAGTAGAGCATTCCTTTATTTTATTAATATAACATTGCCCTTTAATTTATTAATTATGCCCGGTTGCACCAACAGATCTTAAGCTTAAGTCGAGAATATAATAAGAATTAATATAATATAATTATAATATATTACAATAAAAATACCATAATATAATAATAGATATAATTGATAATAAGGTAAGAATCTAAAATTATGGTGCAACGTAAGTGATACTCAAGGAGGCCCTATCTATAAGTAGAGCTTAGCTAAGCTGGAGTTTAAGATCTGTTGGTGCAACCAGGCATAAGTATCTAGGTACTTACAATATTTGGCATATTTTTGTATTGGTTGTTTCTTTGTTTCTTTTAGCCTATATTATGTACTAAATACAACGCAGACCGTTTGTAAATGTTTAATAAAGTATGAGATTAAAGAGTCAAAAAAGATTCCGCAAAATAATTGCAACTATGAGCAGATTCCGTTTCATCAACGGGATTAGTCTAAAATACATATTGCGACACATAGTAGGGGAGGAAATTATGCTAAATTTGCAGTTACTCGAGCGTTATGGGGACCTATTGAGTTGTGAAGATTAGGTCCTAAAACCAAAAAAAAAAGTTAAGAAAAGTTTTTCATTTAAGTGGGGACTCCCCACTTTTAATTTATTTTCCATTTCCAACAACCATTTTTACGATTATAGCGCCATCTATCCATAATTCGAAAACATGTCTTGAATAAAAGTTACTTATTTTTACGTAAGGAATCCAAATCTGCAATAAAAAATGCGGGCTCCTATTTAAGATTTTAAAGTAACCCCCACCCCACCTCCTTGTGGGGTCATATTTGGATTATTCGATAGATTTTTGAAAAATATTGAACACTTTTTTTTTACTTTTTCGATCTGACGTTCATTTCGCGAAATATTCGCTTTTTTTGTGTAACTTTGTGACTTACCCATTTCCTCCCACCCCTCTCAAATCGTCAGATTCTTGAAATATACACTGTTTTGGATGTACTTAACTTACCTTATCTTAATCTAACGATTTCGAGTTTTTCTAAGATTTTTTTTCGGGCCCCCCTTAACGAACTCCACTGTATTAAGAGCCAATATATGGTAGAGGTAGGGGAGAGGATTTGAACCTTGAACCGGATTTTTTCAAAGCTCAATAATTTTTTAGTTTTTAAATTTCAAGGAAAAATTTTTGGACTAACTTGTAGTTTACACACCATAGTATGCTATATTAAAAGGTCATTTTAATAAAATAAAACCAAACACATTTTTTAGAATTTTATTTATTAGAGCTAATTTGGTCCAAGGTACAAACCAGTACTGTATCTTGAACCACGTAGTCCTGTACGTTGAACCACCCGTAAACCTTTAAAAATATATAAAAAAAAAAATTCTTATTCAACATTAAACCTCTCAAAATGTAAGTCAAACACATGTACTCCTTTTTGCCTTTCAGACAAACAAGCCAGACTTGGTTCTTTAAGTTTGAGCAAAACATCTTCAATGTTAATGTCAAAGTGTTCACCACTTGGGCCAGAATATTTCTTGCTGTTCAGAATTCTCTTCAGATACTGGACCGTTAAGTAGGGACTTACAGCAGTTACTTGTGCAACATAAAACTGTGTCTTCTTTTTTCCCATTAATTTTGTACGGTCCAACGTACAAGACGTGATAGCGGTCCAAGGTACAAGACTAGGCCGAAAAGAAAACAAATGCGAATTTAACCTAATAAAACTTTTTTGTTATATGTCTCTCTATGCTGTTTAACTACCTATTAGTAGAGGCATACACACCTTGTGATTTAATTTACGATACCTGTTAACACAAAAATTAGAAAATGAAATTCTATCCTCTATAAATAGTAGTCCGTTCTTTAACGGTAAAATATTGCAAAACCTCTAAATTTTAAAGAACCGCTTGGATTGACATGAAATTTGGCATACACATAGCTAACAAGTCAAAGAAAAAAAGTGATATTGTGCCGATATGTGCTTTTGACCTGGGGGTGGTTTTCACCCCCTCTTGGGGGTGAAAAAATATGCGTCCAAAGAAAGTCAGGAAATCGATAAACTGGCTAATTTTAAGTAAATTTTGTTCTATAGTTTTTTCACTAAGTCAATACTTTTTGAGTTATTTGGCAGTAAATATGTTCATTTTTTCAACAAAATAACCACGCTTTTAGACGGTTTTTCGCAAATAACTCAAATAGTAAGTATTTTGTCGAAAAAACATTCTTAGCAAAAATATAGCTTGTAAAAAATTTAAAAAATAGTGTATATATCACGTCTCTACACCTAGTAGAAGCATAGTTATTGCTAATGAAAAATAGGTTCATATTCGTCAAATTTCAAATGGAATACTTTAACGTGAAATCACCAAAAATAAAGCACATTTCGGGGAAAACTCATTGCAACTTATTTAAAGTGTATAAAAAAAGCTTCATTTTTGTTTTATAAAAAAAATTTCTAGCATAAAAATTAAACGAGTTACGCTCAAAATAAAGTTAGTCCCTTTTGTTTTTGGTAAAAAAATCCAGAAAATCACCCCCTAATTAGTATCGTAAATGAACTTAATCGTTAGGACTTCACAAGTTTCTTGACTCGTGTATATATTGTTTATATGATCTGTAAGTTTCATCAGTTCAAAGTCCTTATTATTGAAAGGGCTGTAGTTAAAAGGGGTTGAACGAGTCACTGATCACGAATTTATGCAAATTTAGAAACACCAAATCTTAATCAATTTTTGTCCAACAGAAAAACAAAAATATACATGATATTCAGAAAAGCAAATCTAATTTTTTTTGTTTTTCGAGATTTTTGGTATCTCTTACAATTTTTAAGTTATTTTGAAAAAAAGCATATTTTTGAAAATTTAAATTTTTAAAAATTTTAATTTGAAACCAAATTTTTTCAAAAATAAGCACTTTAAACCGATGAAACTTACAGATCATATAAACACAACATAAGTAAAATAATTTGTGGAGCGGTAACGA
The DNA here is from genome assembly GCF_917563875.1 of Diabrotica virgifera virgifera. Taxonomy (NCBI): domain Eukaryota; kingdom Metazoa; phylum Arthropoda; class Insecta; order Coleoptera; family Chrysomelidae; genus Diabrotica; species Diabrotica virgifera. Next base: position 74,970,206 of record NC_065448.1, read on the forward strand.
TTAATTTCATTTAAGTTGCTAATTAGAGGGTGGCCTTCCCGATTTTTTTTTTGCAAAAAGAAAAGGGAACAACTTTCTTTTGAGCGTAACTTGCTTAAATTTAATGCTAGAAACTTTTTGTAAAAACAGAAATAAAGCTTTTTTTAAACACTTTAAAAAAGTTAAAATGGGTTTTCCCCAAAAAGTGCTTAATTTTTTGGATATTTCACGCCGAAATATTCTATTTGAAATTTGGTGAATATGAATCTATTTTTCATTGGCTATAACTCTGGTTCTACGAGATCCATAGATCTAACGCGTACACCATTTTTTTTTTAATTTTTTATAGGCTATATTTTTGATAGGAACGTTTTTTTCGACAAAATACTTACTTTTTGAGTTATTTGCGAAAAACATTCTAAAAATGTGGTTATTTTGTTGAAAAATTAACATACTATTCACTCGCAAATAACTCGAAAAGTGTTGACTTAACGAAAAAGCTCTATGGAACAAAAGTTACTTAAAATTAGTCAGTTTACCCATTTCCGGACTTATTTTGGACATATATTTTTTCACCCCCAAGAGGGGGTGAAAGTCACCCCCAGGGCAAAAGCACACATCGGCACAATATTACTTTTTTTCTTTGACATGTAAGCTATACGTATGCCAAATTTCATGTCAATCTAAGCGGTTCTTTAAAATTTAGAGCAAAAACCGTGAAATAATGGACTATAGTTACTTTTCACGAAATAAAACACGATATTTTTACGATAGCAGCAAACGATTTTTAATTACGTTCAACAACGATCCACAGAAAGACGACAATTTTAGAAGAAATTTAGATAAGAAATATTGACAGTTCGCGTGCAAAATAAAAGAAAAATGGGGTGGACCATTGTACAAGCTGGCCCAAGGTACAAGCCTCTCCCCTACATTTACAGGGTAAAAGGTTTCTCCCCATGTGATAATCTGACGTGCTCGAGTAACTGCAAAAACCCTCGCTTGGGCTCCCCTACCACAAGTAATCACCTGGACATTGGATTGAACTCAAACTCTATGAAGTGAGTCGTGAAGAAAAAATAACTTCTTTTCTTTTACTAATAAAATTTTTTACTTCATACTCTTCTATTAAAGTTTGGATTGCGTGTTGGTTAAATCTGTAAATAAGTATCTATTAATTGGAAATCAGCTTATAGCAATATTTAATTAGTTCATACAGTCAATACCTATTAATATTAATGATTGTCAATTTAATTTCCGAGTATCAAACGACAACAAAGTGCACCCTGGATTAATTAATTTCAGAATGTTTGTCAGCGTCTGCTTAATGATTCAGTTATTACTATGCACATCTTCAGAACTCATTTAAATTACTAAATGGCGTCGAGGATTGTGTACATTGTGTAGTGATATTAATCTTAAAAATAAGTAGGTATCTTATTACGAATAATCAAAATTATTGTTATAATTTTAAATCAATGTTCCAATTACATTTGTAACGTTTTTTATTTCTTTTCTTTTTTATTATTTTTTTTATTTTGTTCTCCATATTTTAATATACGGCGTTACTGAGTGTGCATATCTATCGCTTTGAAACCTTTTTACTCCGTTTGCTAACTTTTAAAAGTGCAACATGGCTACCATTCCAGGTTAAGGACTATATAATGGTTCACCCTGTTAAAAATACATATCTTAGTGTAGAAAAAAAACACTATGTGTCTATGCAGCAAACCAATTGCCATAAACAACTTATAAGTTCCGGATGAAGCTTTTGTTCTAAATTGTATCAAAAATCAATACAACACCCAAAATAAAATAATTTTAAACAACAATATACAAATAAATAGGGCATTGTTAAATAAAAAGGTTGTTAAATATAAAGTTTATCATAACTAGAGTGCAATAATTGCAAAAAGATGAAAATTGCAAAATATTATGCTTTACGAACAACAAATTTTTGTGATTCAACACCACTAGAAGAAGTACGCTTTAATAATATCCTGAATACATAAAGAAGAATAATAAGAATAAAAGAATTCAATTACAGAAAAGAACCTGAAAAATTGTCCTTATCTTTACCATAGAAGTAAAGTAGTATATGTAGTACAGTAGTAATAAAGCAAAGATGTGACGTGAAAAAAAATATAGTTTTGTAAAACGGATTCAAATATTTAAACACATACGCAAACTTTACCATATAATAATCGTTGCATGACTACACCAATTTTTATTTACAGTAATGTGTGCTATAAATAAATTTTAATAACCTAACTTTTAATAAACTAACATTACTAAATAATCCACTACGATATTTAAAAATTTAAATGAATTCTGAGGCTGTGCATATAGGCCTGGATCCCGGGTACCAAAAAAAGTTGATTAATAGCCAGCTGGAAATTTGTTGATAGCTTAACGGTGTATAGTCGCACAAACTTTGATGTATGGGAACACTTGAACAGAGGAATTTTTAATTGTGGGACGTGATTTTAATTTTTAAATGTGTCATCCTGACAAGTTTATGATTGTGAAAACTAGCAGGTTGTTTTTAAGTTTATTCAATAGCAAACTTTGTACACTATATGAAAATATGTTTGTACGACAAATAAATTGGGCATTTTAATAAGTCCGTCACTTAGAACATGTCAAATGACAGGCATTATATTCGTGGTAAATAACAGTCTGATTTTTGCATGAGAGTTTAATGAAAGGGTAACAAATCAATTGGAAGTTCTGTCCGACAAAATACATGGGACGTTTTCGTAGTCTGATGTTCGAAACCTGTTCCACAATTAAAACTTCCCCTGTTCCAGTGTTCCCGTACATAAAATCTTGTCCGACTAGACACCGTCAAGGTATTAACAAATTTTCAGCTTGCTAATTTTAAACTTTTTCTGGCGAGCGGGATCCAGGTCTAATAGTCAGTGCCGGTTTATCCACTGGGCGCTTGGGGCGGGCGCCCAGGGGCCCGGGCCCCGGAGGGGCCCATAAGCGCCCGTTCCTTTTAATTATAAAAAAATAAAGTCGCTAAATAATTAACATATTCTCCGAAAAAAATCTCATACGCAGATACGCCAATTCACTGCAAACGACTTTGTTCTATTGATACATCTCTTTACGCCTATACACAGTGCCGTAGCCTAGATCCACAGGGGCCCCATGTCAGTGTTTGTGGCGGGGCCCTTTTCCAAAAACTACAGAAAGTTGTGAGATTTCGCCATGTCATTGATTAAAAACTACCCAGGTAGTGGGTAAAAACTGTGTAGGTTATAAATCAATTGCCATGTCTCGAATTGTATTGAAAATAATCGCACAAACGGAGTTTTTTTAGTTTCTAATAATTTCTTTTTGAATTGTGAGGTTTAAATAATAATTTATCTAACTTTTCGGCTTTAAAATAAGTTCTTTTAAAATAGGAACAAAATAAGTCCTTTTAAAATATTTAAACGAAAGACAAAAATTGATAAATCTAATGTTTAGATAAAGAATAGATTATTCTCGAAAATGCCAATACCCAAACAATTGGTACACATTCTTTCAAACATTCAAAAGTAAAGCGATTACAAAAATTGCAATTTGGCCTTATACACTGGCCTCTAAGGCTAGCACTTCACTTGCGATTTGTAGTCGCAGCGACAAAAAAAATCGCTGTCGCAGAAAATCTAGAGTCTAGAAAATTAGTCGCTGTTTTCAGCAAGCATGTAACATCAGCTCTTAAATATTTTTTGAAGTTTTACTTCTTTACGCGCGATATGAGGGTGAATTTTTATATGTTAAAACCTACGATCCCGGCGCATGCGCATTATAACTTTGTTCTGATTGGATGTTCAAATGGCATGTCAAAAATTATCCAAAATGGCAGCTGTAGCGCAGCTGTGGTTTGGACGGTTGACGGTTTGGTTATGTATGGTTGTTGCGTTTTAAAATTTGTGGGAAGAGAAACAACAAAGGTTAGTTAATAGTTATACTGCATTTTTAAATAGTTTTCATATTATATTTTTGAAGTTATACTTCAAAATGTTTTAATTTATGTATGTATCAGTCCAGAAAAGGTGTGGAAAGAATATATTAGTGTTTTTAAATATATTTTTCTACAAACGTGTTAAAAATGCAATTTTTAGGACTCCATAAGAGCGTTAAAAATGCTACTTTAAGGCACTAGTGCTTTAAAATTTTTAAGGCACTGCAGTTAAAAGTGATATGTCAAATTGTGAAACGTCAAAATATTTATATTTCATTTATTAACATTAATATTAATAATACAACTTGCGCAATTTGAAAAAGGTGGTTTAAAAGGTTTTTTATTATAATTTTGTGTCTTTGGATTTGTCTTCCTTGGGCGTAAAATAATAAAACATCTATTTTTATATTTCACCTGTCACCGTGATGTATAATTATGTATATCTGAAAGGTAAGTAGCACGCGGCTTGATGGCCTTGTTGGTAGAGCATTGGACCAGAGATCAAAAAATCGCGAGATTGCGGGTTCAAATCCCGGACGATTCATATTTTTTCTTTTTTTTAATATCTGGCATTGTTAAGTTTTGGTTCATTTTTGGTAATTATTGTTAATTTTTTGTATTGTAACTGTTAAGTAGGTATATTTATTTCGTTGAAATTATATTATAATAGAAGTATAACTTCTTACGTGCGTACAAAGTACACACACATTCTTCTTTTAATCTAAAGATAACGAAGAAGTCAAGACGTCAATTAATACTTTATGCGAGAAACATAAAAATGATGAAGATGAAACCAAAGAGAACTTGCATAATGAAATTACCCATTTTGTAACGTTATACCAAAATTTGAATAAACATCATACAATTTATGAAAAATTTGATTCTTCCAGGATATAAAAGCAACTTTTCCCGATATTTTAACTTTACTGCAAATTTATTTGACCATATATATAATCCTAAACCCATTTACCCTAAGGTGTCGGGTGTAATGTCTTTAGTTAGTTGCATGAACATTTTTTCTCCATTGCTTCTTATTCTTTGCTTGGTTTCTTGCTTGTTCTTTGCTGATTCCTCGTGTTTCTAGGATTGAGGTTACATTATCATCCCATGTCTTCATTGGCCTGCCCCTCCATACTTTTTTAACTGGTCTTTCTTGGTTCATTCTAACCATGTGTCCATACCATCTCAATTGGGCCTCTTCAATTTTTTTAATAATTGGTTGGACCTTAAGATGGTCTCTGAATGTCTCATTTCTAATCCTGTCTAACCTGGTTATACCCATTATTCTTCTAAGAAATTTCATTTCTATGCTCTGTATTTTCGATTTTAACTTATCAGTAAGCGTCCAACTTTCACTACCAAAAGTTAAAATCGGCACAAACACCGTCTTGTATATGGACACTTAGGCTTTTTGGGATACTTCTTTTTTTGACAGAAACGTACTTTTGATTGCGTGTTACATCCGAGCGGCACTTTCTATTCTGGAACTTATTTCAGTTTCTTCAGTTCCTCTGCTCTCTATTTGTACTCCCAAGTATTTGTAAGTATCGACTTGTTCAAGTGTATTTCCGTTAATTGTTATCTTCGTTTGTTTTCTACTTTTTCCACATACCATTACTTTCGTCTTCTCATTATTGATTCTCAGATTTCGTTTAATTAGTACAGCGTTCCATACTTGTAAATTTCGATTGAGTGCTTCTTCGTTTTTCCCAAATATCACTAGGTCGTCTGCGTATGCACACTCTGAGATCCACACTGCTTCTAAATTTCTATGTCCGGCATATAACTTTACTGTTTCTGCTCTAGTTTCTTTAATTATGTCATCCAAGACAATGTTAAACAGTATGGGGCCTAGGACTCCTCCTTGACGTAGACCTTCATTTGACCATACCAATTTCTAATGCGTCAGGCGAGCGGTCTTTTTCGGCTTTAAAAAGAATAAAAATATATTTAAGGTCAAATTTGGGTTTGTATATAGAGAATGAAGAACTGGAGAAACTGAATTGTGATAATATTATATGGAAGTTTGCAAATTGCGAATGCCAAGTCAAGAAAAAAAGTGGTCTAATTTTTGCCTTTGTGTATTTTTTAGAATATGTTTTTTTGCTTGTCATTTGTTGTTTTGTGGAACTTTCTGTTTTTTATTTATGTTTTTAAATGTATTTTTTGGATTATTTTTACGTTTGCTATTCTTCTTGCTTGTTTAAAGAAATATTTAATGGATTTTACAATAAACCTTTATAGTTAATGCATGTGTTTTCTTGTTAAAAACTGACAACGAATAGCAATGAAGGGGCCCCCAAACCTCCAGAGCCCAGGGCCCGAAGTTAGGTTAAACCGGTACTGCTAATAGTTATAACAACATTATCATTAGACATACGCTGACAAATATTCTAAAATTAATTATCTCGCTGCACTATGTTGCAGTTTAGTAGGCGGAAATTAAATCGACGTTGTTTTATATTAATATTATATCGAGTGTAAAGACCTGATTAGATATGCTGCAAGCTGATTTTCAATTAATACCCATAGTTTTAAAAGTTATGCATCACCCGTAGTAATCACGATTTTTACACTTTTATAAATCCGTTTCCTTACCACATATTTAATAGGTATTTTTTTAAATGTTTTTATATACTTGGCTTGGTCTTTGTAACTACGTCCGGCAAATTTTGTAATCCATTTTAAACATACTTCTAGACCAGGGCTTCCCAAACTTATTCGTATTGTGACGCCCTGGGGACTTTGCTATTTTTTGCGACGCCCCTCAACTCAACCTTACCAATTTTAGTACTAGCCTAGTAACAGGTTATAACAAAAACACTATTTGAACATTTATAATTTTTATTCGAATTTAAGAACGAAATCGAAACATTGGTACAAAACTAAAAAGGGATATTTATTTATCTAGCTGGCGGGTTAATGTAACGAATGTGCTTGCCTTTTTTGAGCACAGCTTATGAAACCGGGGCTCTAGTTTGGAAATTGCTACTCTCATTTTTGCCTGCACTTGCTTATAATTACTTCAACTGCAGAAAGGCCAGTTTCGCACAAGTACAAAGTCGCAAATGGTAATAAAACCTTTAATGCAGCAGTGCTGATGGCATGATATGCATGAGAAACTGAGCTCCAAAATTCAAACAGTTTATCCTTGTTTGTCGTATTAAAGCTTTAGGCTGGAATCACAGGACAATTCTAGTTGTTCTTCTTCCTCTGTAGAAAGTGTCGATGGCCTGGATTACTGGAAAGGGTTTCTGACTCAGTCATATTGCTCCAGATCTTCGCGAGAATGTTTCTCAAAGTGTTTTCTTAATGATAACATGTGTTGTGTATCTAAACATTTTTTTAAAAGAGGGATCGAGGATTTCTTTCGATTTTTCTTGTAGAATATCTTGTAAAGCAGAGAAACAGTCAATTTCTTGATCTTCTAATTTTTTCTTCCATAAAAGCAATTTCTTCTGAAATCCAGTAATTTTATCTACCAATTATTGCAGGATATGAATGAGTATTATTTCCCTGCAAAGACTTACTAAGATCATTTAATTTGTTAAATATGTCACAGAGGTGCGCTAATTTTATTATAAACTTATGTGATTCTGTATGCAGATACGTGTACGTGATGATGAGAGCATCATTGCATATGCTTTCCTGACGAGAACAAAAGAGTTCGAAATGGTCCATAGAAAGATGGTAATGATCTCTGAATCGAAATTAAATATAACGCCTTTTATCAAATAAATATATTTTCTGTACTAAAAGTCCGCGCTGACACGCGACGCCCCTGGGACAACGCTGCGACGCCCCAGGGCGTCGCGACGCACAGTTTGGTTCTAGACTAGTCCTGTTCTCTAAGTCCTGTTCTCTAAGTCCTGTTCTAGACTACCCAGGCAGCTGAAATTCTCAGAATAGCTCAGAACTAGTTAACAATGCTATATTTAACTGCTATTGTAGGGATATATCGAGTTTTTTTTATTTTAAACTATTTTAAAAATATGACTACTGCAATGACATTTAGATCCCATTTTAATTGAAGTTAATATACTAAAAATTCATACTTTATAAGTTAATTATTCTTTCGAAACACGTTTCATTAATTTTTCGACTTGATGTTCATTTCGTGAAATATCGCGGGGTTCGTGTTTAAAATTTAAAATTTTTCCCCACCCCTCTCCGCGGGGGGCGTGTTCGGTATCATTCGATAGATTTTTGACAAATATTGAAATTTATTTGTTAGTTTTTCGGTCTGACATTCATTTCGGGAAATAATCGCTTTTGTTTGTCAAACTTTGTGACTCACCCATTTCCTCACGCCCCGCTCAAATCGTCAGATATTTGAAATATACACTCTTTTGCATTTACTTAACTTACCTTACCTTACCTTAATCTGACGATTTCGAGTTTTTTTAAAAATAGATTATTTTTTCGGACCCCCTTAGCAAACTCCCCTATATTAATGGCCAATATATGGTAGAAGTGTATTTACACGGTACAAGGTTTCTCCCCATGTGATAATCTGACGCGCTCGAGTAAATGCAAAAATCCCCGCTTGGTCTCCCCTACCATCACCATCATCAATAGTGCTACAGCCCTATGAAAGAGCTTGGACCTTCCCAAGTCTATTACGCGTGTCAGTCCTATCCATTGCCAACCGTTGCCAGTTTGCTGCGCCTATTTTTCTCCCATCCTCATCTACACCATCCTTCCATCTAAGTTTTTGCCTACCCCTATTTCTACTTCCCACAGGTTGTGACATAAGGATTCTTCTAGGCGGGTTGTTATGCTGTGATATTGCTAGATGTCCTGCCCATCTTAGTCTACCTATTCTTATAAGAGATACTACGTTTTTACCACCAAATATATGTTTATATATGTGGTATATCTCGTAGTTGTACCTCCTCCAAATACCATTTTCACAGATGCCACCGAATATTCCTCTCAGGTTTCTTGGTTCAAACATAAGCAGGAGGTTTTCATCTGCCTTGGAGATGGTCCATGTCTCCGATCCATATGTCAACACTGGTTGTATAAGGGTTTTGTATATGGTTATTTTTGTTTTTTGGCTTAAGTTTCTGCTTCTCATATGTCTACACAGTCCAAAATAGCATTTGTTCGCTAGGATTATCCTTCGCTTGATTTCTTCCGTCATGACGTTCTCCTTGGTGATCAGGGAGCCCAAGTATGTGAATTTGTTCACCACTTCAAAGGTAGAGTTATCAACAGTGAATTGATGACCGATGTTTCTGGCTCTATTGGGTGTTGATGCCATCATCTTAGTTTTCTCCTCGTTTACTTTCAGGCTTACATATTTTTTGAGGCATTTGAGAAGGGGTATACATTTCTTCTAGTTTGCGTGTTGTGTGGGCAACTAGGTCCACATCATCGGCATATGCCAAAATTTGGGATGATTTATCAAAAATATTTCCTCTGTTGTCTATTCGGGCATCTCTGATCGCCTTTTCCAGCGCTATCTTGAAGAGGAGACACGCCAGCGCATCTCCCTGTCGCAGCCCAACATTTGTTGCAAACGCCTGTGATTGTTCGCCCTGTATTTCGACTTTGCAAACGACTTTACGCATTGTAGCCTTAACCAATCTTATCAGTTTATCAGGGATGTGGAATTCATCCATGGCTTCATACAATTTATTTCTTAGGACACTATTATAGGCCGATTTATAATCTACGAAAAGACTCCCCTACCATAGTGATAATATAAAATTATAGTTAATAATTATATATTGTGTCCTATATAACAAAACCGTGGTATTATAAAAACTACTTTTTTATAAAAGTGTAATTTTTGGAATGTTAAGCAATGTCCATTGAAATGTTACATTTAGTGTGCATTTCTTAGAGGAGTCAATTTTATTTTTTTAATGTTTAGAGGGGTTCAGTAGAAGCTTAAGTTCAAGTTTTTGGGGTTGAGGCCCTTGTCCCCCGGCCGCCATCTTGGAAAAAGGGGTACAAAGGGCTTTCGCGCTGTATCTCGTAAACTAGCTACCCTACAGAAAATTTAATTTCACATAAAATTAAGCAAATTAAATTTTTTACAATTTTATATCTATTACTTTTTAATCGAAAGTGACCAACAAAAAAGTTATAAACAAAAATAAGAGAAAATTTTGTAAGAAATTTCCTTTTGGAGGTTATAACCTTTTTTACGTTCATTTCACAATAAAATAACATCATAGCGATTTTGTAGAGGATTTTTCAATAAACAATTTTGACTATAAAGTTGTTTAATTTTATTTATTGTCTAGGTTTTACAGCGCTCCAAACTTAACCAGATTCTCGAATTCTCTTAGAAAAATAATGCTTTTCTATCTATATGTTAGTCGAGCGGCATTAACCGTTATGCCAACCACGAAAATCAAAATTAAGGTGAATGATCAATTTTTGTCTATTTTTATGTTTTCGAGGTAGCGGATTCCGAATATGAAGTTTATTTTTATCCAGAGTTGGTGGAACATGTTAAAAAAATAAATGTTATACAAAAATGCCAAAAATCAATTTTGATGATTTGTCAAATTTACCTCGCTGTATCTTTGGTCGCTGTAAATATTTATTTCCTTTTAAAAATTTTACTGTGTCATCTTTGAAGTATGTAGATAACAATGAAATTTGTCCAAAATTTTTAAACACATTAAAAAAGGAATTGTTAATTTATTAACATTTTGTCATCATATTTCGTTAGTTTCATGTTTACTTACAAAAGTTGAGTGACAAACTTTTTAGTTTATAATTTTAACCAACACAACAATAAAATATAGTTCATGAAGAAGTTTTTTGGAAAATTTTAAGTCAAAATATATAATAGGAAAAAAGTTATGTTACTTCATATACAAGCGGCTCACCCCAAAAAACGCTTATATCTCGAGATCCTGACCACGATGTGGTGAATGGCTAATTTTTATCATACTTTATGATTTTGATATCAAAAATCGTTTTTTGCTCTGCTTAAGAATTTTGCATTTTGCGGTTGCGTCATTCTTCTTCTGAAGCGGCGAATTTGTCCTCAAACAACTTCTTGGGCCTTTTCTATATATGCTTAGAGTTATAAGTTTTATAATGGGAAGAAAGGTCAAAAACAGATTAATAATAGCATAGGAATGTTAAAATCATAATAAATTGTATGAATAAAAAATATATATAGATAGAAAAGTAAGCCTAACTTTTGTTTTTATTGTATCCCTATGAGCATTCGAGAATCTGGTCAAGTTTGGATCCCTGTAAGCCCTATATAAATAGATAGAATTAAACAACTCTATAGTGGAAATTGTTCGCTGAAAAACCCTCTACAAAATTGCTATAATGTTATTTTATTTTAAAATGAACTGAAAAAAAGTTATAACATCCAAAAGGAGACTTGTTAAAAAAAGTTTACATATTTTTGGTTATATCTTTTTTGTTGGTCACTTGACGATAAAAAGTAATAGAAACAAAATTGTGGAAAATTTAATTTGCTACATTTTATGTTTAATTAGGTTTTCGGTAGGGTTGGTAGTTTACGAGATATAGCGCGAAACCCCTTTGCACCCCATTTCCAAGATGGCGACCGGGGGACAAGGATGGCGACCATAAAAACTTGAACTTAAGCTTCTACTGATCCCCCCTACACATTAAAGAAATAAAATTGACTCCTCTAAGAAATGCAAGGTACGGCCTAAAAAATGTAACATTTTAATGGACTGCCAGGGGATTCCCGGTATCGGGAATCCTTTTTTTATTTTGAAAGTTGACATTTTGATTTGAAAAAGGATTGTTTTTATTAGACTTTTATATTGTTTCCTGTAAATAATAAAAACGTGGTATTATAAAAGTTATTTTTTTTTATAAAATTGTAATTATTATACATACATAATTTAGATGGTCTATTTATCTGGTCCAGATATAATTTATATACATTACCAGAGAACGGCAGTTCTCGCCAGTGGCGCACAACCCCCCTATACGCGACACTATATATACACGAAATTTTCGATTTTCTAAATCTGACTGAATTGAAAATTGTGCCAATTCCCATCTTAAAGTTCAGGAGAAGAAGGAAAAGAAGAAGAAAAATTCCATCCTAAAGTTCCCCCATCCATATTGGTCCAAGGCTGTGGATTTTACGGCCATTCTTATTTAGGGTCTGTTTTTCGTTCTCGTCCCCAAAACTCCCAAAAATTTCGAAAATGTATGTCCGACCTTTGCTGCTTCTGATAGTACTGATCATTACGTTTCCAACGCATGTCTAATTTTGAAAATAGGTTATACCATTCAAAAGTTACCGAGCTCAGAAGTATCACTCAATTTTTACTTAAAAAGGGGAAAAATGTTTGTGGATATGTATGTATGTATGGATGTGTGTGGAAAAGTTACACCGATTTGAATTTTTTTTTGTGTAAAGAGGGGGTGATGGCCGATTCAGAATCGGTGTAGTTTGTGACTTTTGGCCACCCATAAGCCAGCTATAAGACTTAGTAGGTACAAAACGGCATATTTTCAAGAAGGGACAGGAGAACCGAAAATACACCAAATCAATAGTGTTAAGTTAGGCTTTCAAATGGTGTCTAAGCCGTCAGGATCAGACATACGCACGGCTCAGTATAGCTGAAAAACTGAAAAACTAAACTTTGATAATTTTGGTTTTTCGACAATCACTCAAAATTTCAACCTACGAATTGCGCCAATAACTGAGCGTTTGTAGAGGGACTCTAGACTCATCTAACGGTGTATAGGTACCTCATATCCGGGAAAATTCGAATTTTTATGTTATAGGCTTCATAAATGTGATAAAATAATTCCTGTATTAGCTTCAGTTATCATACTTGATAACCTTAAATGCATCAGATACTACTGGTCAATATGTTTCAAACTCATGTTTAAGTATCAAAATCGGTTAAGCTGTTTAGAAGTTATTAAGCTACAAAAGTATAATCCAATTAACGATTATTCCCGAAATGGTTTATGTAGTTGTAGTGATTACGACGCTAAATTTGATCTGGCAACGGGCAACCCGAGTTCATTTACCGGCCATCCCAATATTTTTTTCAATCTCTTTCGAATAGAAAAAAATCTAGTGTACATTCGATGGACACTAGATCATTTGGGAGATAATGCGACAAAGGCGACCATTTATAAAGCTTAACGTGTAATCAAGAAACATTGCATTTAACTTCATACATTAATACATTTAGTTTATAAATAACTTTGAAAAACTCCTGATGCAAGAATAAAAAACCGCTAAACGCCGTAAAAATGAGTGGCGCATACAATATTCCAGTTACAAAAGATCTGGTATGAATATTACGTGGCGCCAAAATGTATTTTCATTTTGATGCAAAATAAAATTCTTGTTTTATTTTAGGTTTTTCCATAATATGTGCTAAATTTGAAGTAAACGCACCACAAAAGAGTTTCAAAATTGAAACTGTATCAAAGTTACTCTTTTGTGGCGCGTTTTACTTCAAATTTGGCAAATATTATGGAAAAATATTTTAAAATAAAATAAGTTTAAAAAAATTATTAATAAAATTATTTTGTTTTGCATCTAAATGAAAATACATTTTCGCGCCACGTAATATTCATATCAAATTAAATTATAACAATCATAAAATGCATTGCTGCATTCGTAAATGCATACAGTCTCAACAACTTTACTAAATGAGGTCGCCCTTTTAAATATTCCTAATTATTTTTGTATTTCTAAAAACAAAAGTTTTCTCTCGTTAGACGAATATAAAAAAGTCTTTTATTTTCTAGAGTAACTTCCACGAGGACTAGGTACATGGAATTGCAGTTTTATTGTTAAATAAAAAATTAGGTTAAAAACTGAAAAAACAGCTCAGGGAAACTACAAAGCCCAGTTTAAATTGCTTTGCATACCATCATTATCTCTGAGTAAAGACCGTTGTCAAAGAACTCCACACTGTGCTCATTAAAAATGTGTAGGGCTTTATTTCTCTTTCTTCAAATGGATGTACTGGATGTCTCACTTCCCTTATAATATCGTAATTGTTTCATTTTTAGATCTCGCTGTCTCGCTGTTACACTATATAAACCGGGAGATATTAACAGAACTTCAACCACGATTTTCTAAGTCCTGCCCTTTGCAATACTGGAAGGTTATAAAAAATACTTACAATTTATGGAAAAATCCACGGGTTTCGTGTGACATTTTCCTGTGAAAATTAGATTTTTCATGAGGAAAAAAATGGGGAGTTGCGATGAATTTCTGAGTCCTGTCATACCCATAGAATGACAGGATACTATCAATTTTATGAAGAAAATTTTTTGGGCAGGAGGGTTGCAAAAGGACTAAGAGAGTATATAGATATACAAACATGTAATGAAAATAATGAAATTTTCATAATTTTCTGAGTCCTGGCAACTTAATCAATTAAAGATAATTATTTAAAAATGATCGAAAAAAATGTTGGCATGACGTCTCCTAATGTTTAACTGCACTTGTACTTTTAAAATTCTGTGGAAAATTTTCACCCTGGTTCCGTGATTTTCTGAGTCATAAAATAAATTTTATTATAAAATAAATAATTTAAGTAGACATTATTTAAAATGTCAGGATGTTTAGTTGCACCTTTTTTCCTATACATGGTTAAAAAGTGTGTAAGAAAATTCGTGGAAAATTACACGATTTTCTGAGTCATGCCATTTTGCACATATCTCAAGAATGTTAATATAAAGCTCTTTACAAAGAGGCAGGATGGTTGTGTAGTTATTTCGTATATAAAAAATAAAATTTGAAATCTGTAAAATTATTGCTGGTTGATATACAAACATATTCATATCACCACAATTTTCTGAGACATGGCATGTCAAGTATGCTTAAAAAACACTAATCTAAAACCGTTTACAACGTGGGAGGATAATCCCAAAGATATTTAATACATAAAAATTAATTTTTATATCGTTAAAACAATCGTACGGTATTAAATATTATTTTTCTGAGTAATGTCTCAGATTTTTACACACCTTTCTAATCTAATACCAAACTGTAAGATCTTTATTTTAAGCGATTAGATCATATTTGTATCTAAGTAAACGTAGTAAAAGTAATAGGAAGAAAATCTATAACTTTACAATTAATTGGTTATAGTAGGGATTGTACCTATTATACAGGGTGTCCAGAAACTTTTCTAACAAACGAAGCCCGGAGATTCCTCAGATAATTTTAAGAAAATTTAACTCAATTCACCTAGTCCGAAAATGCTTCATAAGGAAGCTAAAACTTTTTAAAGATGGCGTATTGTAATTAGTTTTTTTAAAATAGCTCCAGAACACTTCTATTTAGAAAAACGAAAATTGGTATACCATCTTTCAGAGATAAATCGATTCCATCAATTGTCAATTTTTAGTACCGGTCATAGGCGTCCATTTAGGGTAGGAAAATGGATATTTTAACGCATAACTTTTCTGTGTTTAACTTTTAAGCATTTTTGACGGTGGATTGTTAAACTATCGGGTATTCTTGTACTAAAAGGTACTCTTGCTTTAAGTCGATAAATACACCGTTTTTTTTATTTTTTTATTCAAATTTTTCTTAAATTCAAAATACGAAAAATTTTAAAATTGATTTTTCTAGAAAACGGTGCTTCCTACCGACTTAAAGCAAGAGTACCTTTTAGTACTAAAATACCTCACAATTTAATAATATATTGTCAAAAATGCTTAAAAGTTAAAGACAAAAGAGTTATGCGATAAAATAACCGTTGTCCTACCCAAAACGGACTCTTATGACTGGTACTAGAGATTCGCAATGGATGGAATCGATTTATCTCTGGAAGATAAAAAGGCTGACCAGTTTTTGTGTATCGAAATGGAAGCGTTCTGGAGATTTAAAAATACTAATTACAAGGCGCCATCTTCAAAGAGCTCTAGCTCCCTTAGGAAACATTTTTGGATTAGGTAAATTGTGTTAAATTGTCTTAAAATGATCTTAGGAATCTTAAAATTATATACAGGGTGTTCCATTTAAAAAAACATAAGTTTGTGTTGCCCTGTCAATACGGGTAGCCCTGTATATTAGAAAATATTTTTAAATTATGATCCTATCTTTACCCCACGTTTTACCTGAATACCCTTTTTTCGTATCTCTTACGACAAACGAGTAATTGGAATTTTGTCACACTAATGCCCCACCCTGTATACGAAATAACTATAAACCCATCCTGCCTTTTTGTAAATAGACTTATATTAAGATTCTTGAAACATATGCAAAATGGCATGACTCATAACATCGTGGAATTTTTCACGAATTTTCTTACAAATCTAGGACTCCTGCCGTCTTACTAGAACCGTTTAACCTTCCTGCCGAGTACCGAAAAAGTATTTATTGCATTTTAGTATTAAAACTTTTTAACGGCAGGACTCAGAAAATTACGGAATCAGGGTAAAAATTTTCCGTATAATTTTCCAAGCGACAAGTATACTTAAACATTAGGAGACGTCGTGCCAATATTTTTTTTGATCATTTTGAAATAAATATGTTTAATTTATTTAGTTGGCAGGACCCAAAAAATCATCATGGCAGGAAAATCTAGTTTTTACAGGAAAATGTCACAGGAAATGTGTGGATGTTTTCACAGATTGTAAGTACTTCGTCTACCCTTCCAGTATTGCAAAAGGCAGGACTGAGAAAATCGTGGCTGAACTTCTGTATAATATCTCCCGGTCTAATACTGCAGTTTATATCAGAATAAGCCCTTAATCTGGGCAGAGTCTGCCCTTAATAACCGCTACAGCTCCGTAGTACATACAGAATACAGAAAACAGAAAAGTATACGGAATACAGAAAAGTAAAGCAGTCAATTTTTTCTGTTATAGTGTTATAGTGTTGAAACAGAGGTTGAACCTCGCAACATGTACATAAGTCCGGTTTTATTTTTTTTTGTGGTGTATCAAGGGGTGCTTATTATGAAACTAACATTTTTTTTTAAATTTCGTCCCGGAACCCCCCTTTTCATCCCTTTAAAGGGGGTAATTTGTGGTTTTTGCGAAACATAGCCCTTCCTGTGCGTTTTACAAAAAATTTACTTAATAGTAAAATGAAGAGGACTATATTTTCTACTATGTATTTCGCGGCAGCATACGTCTATCACACACTGTTTAGCGAGGGTGGCGCCCCAAAGTTGACAAATTTTTAAAAAAGATGTTTTTGAAAAAAATTATTTTTCCCTAACTGCAGTGAAAATTAAGAATATACTCAACGGCAATTAATCACAAATAAGTGGCTGATTTTTTGGTATAGGTTTCATTTAAGGGCAATTGCCCGTTTTTAATTACAGGGTATTACATTTTAAAAAACCCCTTTTTATACCATCTGAACCGCCTATGCTAGAGTAAAAAAACTTTCAGCGATTATCCATGTACTGATTTTATTTACGAATTTCTATAATGCAACTCCATTTTTTCCGGAACTGCCCAAAAAAAAAGGAAAATTAATAAAGAAAGTGATTTTCTTGGAATCCTTCACACACCATGCCCTTTATTAAAATGCTTCATATATTATTTTACGCACGTTCTTATTACCCATGCATGGACACCAAAAGCGATTTCTTGATGCAACCCCTGTAGCCAAAAAAAATAAATAAAGGGGGGGTTGAAAAAAAATTTTTTTTTGCTTTTTGGCCCATATGGACATATGCTCCATCCATAGGGTTATTCAAAAATATATATGATTATCGCAACATCCCTGCGAAAAGTACGCCTATCCTTGAAAATAAACTGCAGAAACTACCCCTATCCCTTGGAGAGCAAGTTTTTACGATTTTCTCATTACCTATGCATTTTTTTAAACAAAACTTAAACAGAATTAAAGACCACTATTTTCTCTACAAATAAGGTCCTATGCATTTTTTTTTCGTGTACGCTATGAGCTCGTACGTAGAGGGGATATTTACAAATTGGCGATCGTCAGTAGTGACAAGTCTGTAAACGTTTACTGGAAATTTGATAAAAATGACAAAGTTAATTTAAAATTAATATTAAAAACATTAATTATAAAAAATGTTAGTTGGTCAAAGCTGTGGTATATATTTTTACCTTAAATATACTTACGTTTTAAATACTGAATTTAAGTTTTTTAATGTTCCGTAATATGTAATTATAAATTAATCTATTAATCTTAGCGCCATCTGCACGATAATTGTGAAAGTATCCGAAGTAAGAAATTCATATTTCATCAATAGAACGTCAAAATGATTAGCAAAATCTTTAAAAAATCGATTACAATTTAATTACTTTTTTGCGTGGTAAATATTAAGCGATAACAATTAAATAATAAATTTAAAAATTACCGGTGAAAGTTGAATTAGCAATCCGCTAGGAGCGACACCAGCGAAGCTCAGAACGTATAAGCAACTGTTACAGCACAGTGGCGCCGTAAACCTCAGAAATGCTTTGGCGGGCTCCAGTTTTTGTTTTTTTTTCCACAAGAAAATAGCTTCAGAACAACAGTTTTTGTTTTTTTTCGTCACCTCTTCATTTTATTGATAACGTACTTATGGAATATAAAAGAACACACAGTCTGCTACACAATATGACCTAGGCATATTTTATTTTCTTTGCACCTTAAAGCCACAGTGGTGGCCCAAAATCAATTTTTGATTATTTTCTTTATTAATTTTCCTTTTTTTTTGGGGTGGTTCCGGGGAAAATATGGAGGTGTATTAGACAAATTTCTAAATAACACTAGTACATGGATAATCGCTGAAAGTTTTTTACTCTAGCATAGGCGGTTCAGATGGTATAAAAAGGGGTTTTTTATTAATATATCACCCTGTAATTAAAAAATTTGCAATTGCCCTTAAATGAAACCTATACCAAAAAATCAGCCACTTATTTGTGATTAATTGCCGCAGGGTTTCTTCTTAATTTTCATTACAGTTAAGGAAAAATATTTTTTTTAAAACATCTTTTTTAAAAATTTGTCATCTTTGGGGCGTCACCCCCAAAAAAGAGTGGGTGATAGGCATACGCTGTCGGGAAATAAATAGTACGAAATATAGTCCTCTTCATTTTACTATTCAGTAAATTTTTTGTAAAACGTACAGGAAGGGCTACTTTTCGCAAAAACCACAAATGGGAGCCACATTTAAAGGGATGAAAAGGGGGGTTCCGGGACGAAATTGTTTAAGAAAATGTTAGTCTCATAATAAGCACCTTTTGATATACCAGAAAAAAAAAATAAAACCGGACTTGTGTCCATTTTGCGAGGTTCAACCTCTGTTTCCTACACTATTATGATACAGTGTAGTGGTTATCGTGATGTCGTGTATTGTCCGTCTCCAAAGATCTCTGGTCATTTGTTTAAACTCATTCATAGATCTTTTGCATATTCTTCTAATTTGACCAATCCATTTTGTTGGAGATCTTCCTCGTCATCTTCGGCCTTCTAACTTTTTCTCGATAATAAGTTTTTCCATGTTTTCTGTGTCTGCTCTCATAATATTATTATTATTATTATTATTATTATTATAAAACAAATAAGGGCAGAGGAGCGAGCTCCTATTATGCCCAAAAACAAAGAAAAATATCTTATACCACTAGTACAAATTAAGAATGAAGTTACAATTAAAAAACATCAAATAAAAAATACTGAAACAATAAACAATGCCTGCCTAAAACAATGCAGTCCTTTAAATCTCCTATAATGCTCAAAATAAAGAAAAATAGCGTTGTAAAACTAATAAAAATTATAAAGATTACAATTAAAAACATCAAATAAAATTCTGAAACAATAAATAATGCCGTCCTAAAATAACTTAGTCCTGCAAAGAAAATAAAGAGGAATCAAGTCGATTTTTAAAAATATTTACACTAGTTGCCGATATGGTGTCTTGATCTAAGTTATTCCAAATATTAAATATTCTGTTTGGTAAAAAGTTCATCCTGGATCTTGTTGTCGTTTGTTCTCTCTTTAATTTGTATCGATGGCCTCTTAATCGTTCGTCTTGATTTAGCGTAAATATCGTGTTAAGGTTTCCAAAATTATATTTTAAAATGCGGAAGGACAGGATTAGGTCCCCTCGAAGACGTCGATGTTCAAATGTTGTTAGATGAGCCAATGAGAGTCTATCTTCATAATTGGGTCTTACGCGGCCAAATGCCAGTCTTGTGGCTTTACGTTGAACATTTTCCAGTAAGGCTTTATCGCGACTGAGATCTGGACTCCATACTGGTCCGGCAAACTCAAGAATTGGTCTGACGTATATAGAGTAAAGTTTACTCATCGAGGTTAAAGATATTCGTGTAAAACATTTATGGATTAAAAACAGTTTCGAGTTTGCGCGTTTACACACCGACACTATATGGTCAGACCAATTTAAGTTACTGTTAACTATTATATGTCCAACAAAG
Source organism: Diabrotica virgifera virgifera (assembly GCF_917563875.1). Taxonomy (NCBI): domain Eukaryota; kingdom Metazoa; phylum Arthropoda; class Insecta; order Coleoptera; family Chrysomelidae; genus Diabrotica; species Diabrotica virgifera. The sequence continues at coordinate 74,990,499 of NC_065448.1, forward strand.
TATTTTAATTGTTGGAGTGTAACGAGTTAGCGATGGACTACCCAACTAATTGAAATAATATTCGAAAATATTACCCCAACTAACCAAGATAGCCATCGTTACACCCTTAGCTTAGCTCAGTCACTCAGGTGTTCGTCTTGTCCTAACCTTAGATATGAACTCTGAAAATTTAGAATGGTAGCAAACAAAACAATATATTTTAACTAATCATGTTTATTGTTCATAAAGATATAATAAAAATATTACTTAGTAAATTGCATTAACAAATATATTCAAATTCTTGCCAAAAACTAGCAATTCTGGATTATACTTATGGCTTTTGGTATTCGGCTCGATGGTAAATTCTTGATGTCGTATGGTACTGCTGCTGGTTCTGCAACGGGCTCTGGGGTTCTAAAAGCTGTACTCCACCAGGCCTACAGGTGTTGGTCGTTGCAGTGTAGTTGTTGGGGTTGCAGTATGGATGCCATGTCCTCGTTGTTCTATCGCCGGCAATTTGAGGGTTGTTGAAACTCCCGGAGCGAGAACGGTGATCTTATTCCAAAAACTATAAAATAGAGACACATATCAATCATCAAGAAGAAAAACCAACGTGTGCCATCTGCCGTTCTAATCGTCAGGAAGAGTAGCAGATGACAAGAATAAACTAAATGAAATTTAGATGAGAAGAATAGTTAAAATTTTGATTACTAAACGTGCATATATGTAAATTAAAAAACATAATATATTCAAAACTAAAATATCAGAACACATGGTCTGACATTGAAAGTTAGGTTAGATAAAAAAAACATTAGAAAAACTGTAAGATGTAGAAATGTAATTAATATGATAAGAACTCACACCAAGAGAAATGATATGGAAATAGATAGGGCCTTATGGGCTCATCTCTTTAAATAGATTTATTTTTATCTTCCATTTGGATTTTGTGTCAGCGGGTAGGGATGACGGATGAAGTGACACTGTCATTGAAAACGACATTTGAAACGACGATCAAGTACTATGAAGTAGCAGGTATGTTCAGTATTGAAATACAGATATTTAGAGAGTATATACAGGGTGCGTTCAGTATGATGATTTAAATGAAAAGAGATATACTAAATAGAAGATAATAAAAGAGGGTATTAAAAAAGGATAATCAAAGAGAATAATCAAAGAGGATAATAAAAGAGGATAATAAAAGAGGGCGCCAACCGATTTTTAAAAGGGGAAATGGGTAAACCAAATAGAAGGAGATAATTATTAATTAAATATTAAAGGAAATAAGGTAAAATAATTATTTAAAAATAAAATATCAAAGATGTGACGTTTGTAACGTTACAGGAGATAGACTTTGCTGTAGAACCTTTTGCTGACGTTTAGCTCATCTAAAATTTGAAGTATCCATATTTCACAAATGTGGTATCGAGGTAACAAAGTACAAAAAACTCGAAGAAGTACCACAAAAGTTTTTTTTATTAAAAAGATTAATAAAAATGGACGCGTTTCGGCTCAGCAAGAGCCATCATCAGCATATAAGAACAGGAACACAAACATCAACAGCTGACCTACAATATAATATTATAAGAATTAAACATGAGAGTTTTAGCATATGGTGACAACGCCCATCTCAGTTAAGACACTTACCAGAACAGGAAGGAGGAAGAATTAACTAGTTTAAAAGACAAATATATACTGTACAAACATTCTTTGGTTTTGCTGTTGAGCGAATTCTACATTGTATTATAAATAAAATAGTAATTGTGTAAGGACAATTGTCAATCCACATAAAGATGTCCTTAGACAATTACTATTTTGGTATCTATTGGTATATTACTATTTTTGTTTTCAATCTGGTAGGATGTAGAGTAACATTTTTGGTGTTGTTTTATGTGCTACTGGATTGAAAACTTAGTCTTTTGCTAGCAGTTGCCACTAGGGCATTCCTGCCATTTCGTACGTTGCAAATCGTAACTGCACAACGGGGTTTGTCCTGGTTGGGTCAGAGAGAGCAGCATATGTGCCTCCTGATGAGAGACTAATAAGTTCCGAAACCGGTAGAGGTGCTTGCAGCACTCTCGGATTGGACTAGGATATGGTGCGGCTGTAGTTTCGTAATGCAACCAAATTGAAAATGGTTATTCATTCTTGAATAACTATTTTATTTATATGTAATACAATGTCGGTCTTGACGGTCCAGTTAGCTGGGGCTCAGTCGATCGACAAGTTTAGTGGATTTGCGATTTGCGGTCGCTGGTTCGAGCCTCAGCTAGGTCATGAAATTTATAAAAGGCCAACGCCGTAGTATAAAACTCAATAGAGTCTACGGCTTGGTCTGGAATAAACTGGCGTCTGATCGGCCTATGGAGGAGCGGTACGGGAAGGGATAAGGGCTTCCGGCTTGGTGATACTCCTCCATAGATCCCTACCGAAGGGCGTTGACGCCTAAGAACGGTGTATACATACATACATACAATGTAGAATTCGCTCAACAGCAAAACCAAAGAATGTTTGTACAGTAATATTTGTCTTTTAAACTAGTTGATTCTTCCTCCTTCCTGTTCTTGTAAGTTTCTCAACTGAGGTGGGCGTTGTCACCACATGCTAAAATTCTCATATTTAATTCTTATAATAATTTATTGTAGGTCTTGCAGTTCTTGATGTTTGTGTTCCTGTTCTTATATACTGATGATGGCGCTTGCTGAGCCGAATCGCGTCCATTTTTATTGATCTTTTAATAGAAAAAAAAACTTTGTGGTACATCTTCGAGTTTTTTGTACTTTGTCATCTAAAATTATTTTTCATCAGAATATTTCAGCGGCATCCAACTTCCTTCGTTCCGCTTGTATTGGGGTTTAAGATTCACATCTGTATGTCAATATTTTAGGAATATGAAGCAGTCTATCAGCCTCATATTTAGAGTTCGTGAAATTCGAAAGTTCTTCCATAGTTTGTCCACCTTTACACAATAAAAACGAACATGGAAAAATACGTAGAGAAACTGTTTGAAGACCAAAAAGATAATCTCGTACGAGCTAAAAAATGGGGTAAATCATTGGCTAAGAATATTGCAGCACAGCAGGAATTGCATTATGCAATAACACATCTAAAGGACGGTAAAGCAGCAGCCTCCGATAATATACGAAGAGAACTGCTCAAACTAATGGACTAATGGACAACTAATACCAACAGAGCTGCTGAGGAGCTAAGAAATGTGATCAATACTGGAGTCATCTCCTAAAACTGTTTCTAAAGGTCTTCCATAAGAGAATTTACAAGCATTTCCATCTCATTTCCATGAGAGCCAAATTTCTCCCAACGAGTTCGGGTCTATAAATATTGTGGGTGTGACAGAGTTGGTGTGACTGTCATTTGTCGTTCTCGTTATGTAATGAATGATTTTAAACTAGTCAATTGCTTTTAACAACAAAAAATTCTCATGAGGCGTTGTAGGTTTTAAAACGTTGAAACAGTCTCAAATTCACCGTCTAAATATGACCAAGTTTGACCCTGTCGTGATGGGTAAAAGTAAGACGCATATTGCACACGAAATATTTTTCAATAAGTCCCACGCTAAGTGAAGACATAATAATTTTCGTCGACATTTAAGTACCTAGAAAAGAACACGTGCTGTGTTGTCGGCTAAAGTATAAAGAGCCTTTATGGCTTTCTCAGACAGAAGTCTGTAGACTGTTTGTATTGGAACAGGAAATGTCGACATAAATAAGTCGATAGTATTGATAAAACCCTCAAGTATTGAGTTCTCAAAACTAGCCGTGAGGTTACGAGTCAGCGGATTTCGTGAAAACTCATAGATTTGTTATTGCAAGGATAGCGTGTTTGTATTGGTCGAAAGGAAGAATCATGGCATTTGTAGGATGTCCTGATCATGATTCTCTCACTACCCAAATGGTAGGGAAATGTTTTGAATGATCATTATTGGACAAAGTAGGTGATGGCTGTCAGAATGGGAGGTGAGTTCAGGCGAGAGAAAAAAATCTTGTCCTAAAATAAGGACAGGAGGAGGCAGTTCCATTTGAGAGTGCTAGAGAGAGTTCCATCTGAGAGTTCAGTGGTAGAAGTTATCGAGCGGTTGCCTCGGACCGCGAGATGTGGTTACCGGCAAATAGTTAGCACCTAGGGCAGTTTTGTTGGGTCCGTTGCTTACAGCGGCACCTGAAAGGTGGAAGTTCCAGTTTAGTTTGAGTATTATTGTGCAATTTTATTGCAGAAGTCTTAGTATTGGGGTAAAGTGTTCGTTCCAGTATGGTCCCGCGTTCTTCGCTATTTTTAGGCGAACGCGGCCATTTTATACCAATGCTGGTATAATAATCTTTTCTTACATGCAAGCAGGAGTTAGAAGTTTCCTTTTGTGTTACTAATATATATTTCATTTTGATCCCGTTTAATAAACTTTTAATATGTTTGTTCGAGTAGAGCTAATTAGTGTTTTTGAGAATGCAGAATGCATACAAAGCTGAATTTTTCTATAAATTATGGATAACCTTATGTACTGTTGCTGTAGCTATTAAAATTGTGAAGTGACTTTCGCATAGTGAAATAGCGTCTTGAACTTACAAACCAACCAAGAAGAAACCAGGACAATGATACGTAAAGGTATTATTTTTATGTATGTAGAACTTTTCTTTCATTTTTTTTATTTGGTAATATCGATCTCAATCTGTAATACCGAGAGATCAGAAATTCATTTTTTTTTCGTTTTTTAATAAATAATGTTTTATTTGCAAAATATTTTATTTTGATTTAGCGATCTATCTATTTTTCTTTCATATTTCTATTTTGTGTAAAGTTTGGTTTCCTTTAGGTAACCAGTGGCGCCCAATATTTTATTTTTTTTTATTTTACATCCTTATTTCGATTTTTCTATCTTTTTAAATTTTTCTAAGCTAATAAGAGTATACTATTAACACCCCTTAAGAATCCAGCCTTTAAATCTCTGAGACTGAGCGACTGTGGCCTTGAATTTTGTTGTGTAATATCCCCTTATATGATATATCAACATCTTGTCAAATTTCAATTCCCTTTTCATGTTATGCAAATAGCACCCTCTTTTTGGGGCACGTTTTAACATGAATAAGCACTGATATTTTCTAGTTTACAACTATTATACCACTTGCGTAGATAAGAGGGACCGAAGACTAATATCGATAAAACTAGTTTTATGTATCATTACAGAATAGGTGACACATAAAACTAGGTTAGGAAAGAGGACGCTAAAGATGTACATCAAGTTTTATGTTTCATCTCGTCACAAACGACATTACGGTGATAACAAGGTTAAAATATATAATTGAATGATCGATTAAAAATATATAGGAAATTTATGTCAATAAAATTCACGTTGAGCTTTTTCTTGCAGATCTAAATATTTAAAACTTTATTATATAGGTCTTGGGCGCACACTTAAAAAATATCAGGATTAACTCATTCATGAGCCTTTATTTATTCAGTTATTTATGTCCAGTTGGACAACTCTTATCTAATACGGAAAATTGTCGGGAAGTGGACGTAGTATAGAGGTATAGAGGTTTAGAGTAGAGTTATAGAGGTTTCTATACTATCGTGCGTCCGACAGCTGGAGTACCCTTAAAAAGTTGTCAGATAATATTACCAGTTAATTGTAAGTATTTATATCAAACAATCCTGAAAAAATCAGCTGTGAGGGTATAAATTTTATACAGGGTGTCCAGAAACTCTACCGACAAACAAATACACGAGATTCCTCAGATAATTAAGACAATTTGACCCAATTCATTTAGTTCGAAAATGCTTACTAAGGGAGCTAAAACTATTTGAAGATGGCGTCTGGTAATTAGTTTTTCCTAAATACCTCCGGAACGCTTCTATTTAGAAAAACAAAAATTGGTATGCGTATTTATTTTCCAGAGATAAATCGACTCCATCCGTTGCAAATTTCTAGTACCGTTCATAGGCGTCCGTTTTGGGTAGGGCCACGTTTACTTTATCGCATAACTTTTTTGTCTTTAATTTTTAAGCATTTTTGACACTGGATTATTGAATTGTGAGGTCTTCTTGTACTAAAAGATGCTCTTGTTTTAAGTCGATAGAATACACCGTTTTCTAGAAAAATCGATTTGAAAATTTTTCGTTTTTTGAATTTCAAAAAAAATTTCAAAAAAACCATTTAGAAAAACGGAAACTTGTACGTTGAATTATATTCCAGAGATGAATCGATTTCATTAATTGCAAATTTCTAGTATCAATCATATGCGTCGGTTTTGGGTAGGTCAACGGTTATTTTATCGCATAACTTTTTTCTCTTTAATTTTTAATTATTTTTGACACTAGATTTTTAAATTATGAGGTATTCTAGTAGTCAAAGTTACTCTTGCTTTAAGTTGGTAAAATACAACGTTTTTTTGAAAAAATTTTTCAATTTTTTTCAAATTCAAGACACGAAAAATTTTAAAATCGATTTTTCTAGAAAACGGTGCTTCCTACCGACTTAAATCAAGCGTACCTTTTAGTACTAGCATACCTCAAAATTTAATAATCCAAAGTGAAAAATGCTTAAATTTTAAAGACAAAAAAGTTATGCGATAAAATAACCGTTACCCTACCCAAAATGGACGCCTATGACCGGTAATATAAATTCGCAATGGATGGAATCGATTTATCTCTGGAAGATAAAGATGTGTACCATTTTTTTGTTTTTCTAACTAGAAGCGTTCTGGAGGTATTTAAAAAAATCTAATTACAAGGCGACATTTTCAAACAGCTCTAGCTCCCTTAGGATGCATTTTCGGACTAGGTGAATTTGACTAAAATATCTTAAAATTACCTGAGGATCTCCTGTATTCGTATGTCGGTAGAGTTTCTGGACACCCCGTATATTTTTATCTATTATCTAAAGGTATATCAAGTAGACATAAATTTAAATATTTTTTTTTCTATGGATGCTATACAATGTGCATCTTCTCTCACTACTTACATACATTCAAAATGAACAATTTCTCTCGCAGTGAGAAAAGTCGGCCATTGCGGTGAGAAATATTTTTTCTTACGGATTCTCCGTCGGTTTTCCATACATATGATAGCCGTTTCCACGGTAACATGCAAATGTATTATATTTTACAAAATTTTGGAATGCATTTAAATCGTAGAACACTTTTAACTTTTGATTTTAATACAGATTTCAATGATTAATTATTTATATGGGAAATAAGCCACAATTAAAATGAAAAAAATAATTTTATTAACGTTTCGACGCCCAAATCGGGTGCCGTTGTCAAAATACAAAATATTACTAAAATAAACAAAAGTGATGTTGCTAAGCAAAAAAATTCTTCTAATAATTTATTTAATCTGACTCATTTATATTGGCAATTCAGACATATATTATACATTTTAAAGTAGAAGACTTTAAAATGATATTGCCAATATTTATGAGTTGCGTTCCTGGGACGACTTACTGAAAGATAGTTCATTCGATTACATGAAATCAACCCCAACTCAAGAATATCCGTCACAAAAAAATTATAGCATGTGATCTGTCTTTAAAAAGACAACCAAATGCAACGACAGTAAAATTCTCGCGTTAGAGACTTCATAGTAAATCACAAGGGAAAACCAGGAAAAACCCTGTGATACGATCCCGACATCGTAAGTATTTGGTCTTACATTTAATTTACTCTCAAAAAATAATACAAATTCTGACTTGTAACATCTTAAAATTATAAATAATATTAATAATACTAGATATATTAGTAATACTAAAATATAAAATATGTACTAGCTCGATATTATTGACTTACTAATCTTGGTATTTACTTTCTATTGACTTCCTCTTTCAGTATGGGTAACCACATCCTACTGCATTCTACCGAGGAATTTGCGACACAATTGGTTTCATTTAGCATAATTAGAGCCGCTTCTTTGATTTTTCTTTTTTTACTATCTGATTCTTTCAGGACTATACTTGAATCTCTCCACTGAACTCTATGTTCATTATCCCATGCGTGTTGACATATTTGAGATCTATCAAATTCTCTATTTTTAATATAAGATTGATGTTCACTTATTCTAACGTCTAATGGTCTTGATGTCTCACCTAAATAAAATTGTTCGCATTCACAAGGTAATTTATAAATGCAATTTTCTGTTCTTTCTTGATCATTGTTAGGTTTAGTTTTAGATAGAATAGATCTTAATGTGTTTGTTGTTTTGAATGTTGTTAAAATGTTGAATTTATTTCCTATTGTTTTAAGTTAAGTTAGAATGCAGTAGGATGCAGTAGGATGTGGTTACCCATACTGAAATGAAACCAATTGTGTCGCAAATTCCTCGGTAGAATGCAGTAGGATGTGGTTACCCATACTGAAAGAGGAAGTCAATAGAAAGAAAATACCAAGATTAGTAAGTCAATAATATCGAGCTAGTACATATTTTATATTTTAGTATTACTTATATATCTAGTATTATTAATATTATTTATAATTTAAAGATGTTACAAGTCAGAATTTGCTATTAATTTTTGAGAGTAAATTAAATGTAAGACCAAATACTTACGATGTCGGGATAGTATCACAGGGTTTTCCTGGTTTTCCCTTGTGATTTACTATGAAGTCTCTAACGCGAGAATTTTACTGTCGTTGCATTTGGTTGTCTTTTTAAAGACAGATCACATGCTATAATTTTTTTGTGACGGATATTCTTGAGTTCGGGTTGATTTCATGTAATCGAATGAACTATCTTTCAGTATGTCGTCCCAGGAACGCAACTCATAAATATTGGCAATATAATTTTAAAGTCTTCTACTTTAAAATGTATAATATATGTCTGAATTGCCAATATAAATGAGTCAGATTAAATAAATTATTAGAAGAATTTTTTTTGCTTAGCAACAACACTTTTGTTTATTTTAGTAATACAGTGGAACCTCGATAACTCGGATTAATCGGGACCGCGACCGATCCGGGGTATCGAAAATCCGAGATAGCCGGAGAATATGGTAAAAATTAATAAAATACGGTATACTTACAGATAAACTCCGTTAGAATTGAAATAACATGAAATATATTTATAAATATGCACAGTACCTACTCATTAAAATTACTAAAAAAAAAACACCAAACCCAAACGTAAGCAAATGGAAGCGAACAATACAAGACACACAATACTAAAGACCATTGTTTATAAAAGAATTTTTTAAATAGTCTTTCCTAAACAATGCTGACAGTTTGAAATAAAAAGGAATAGATACTACAGACAGGTGGCTGTTGTTTCTGCGGCGTGTGCTATGAGTCATTTTTAATATCGTATAGTATAAATTACAGACATAAGTACACATTATCTCTCAAATATTATATTACATACATTTTTATTGTTGAAAGGTTTGTCTGATAATTAACTATTTTGATTGGAAATAAGCCACAATTAAATTGAAAAATACAAAATATTGAAAATCAAAATGTTTATCTGATGAAAATCGGTCCGGGTTAGCCGGACTTCCGGGTTATCGGGGGCCGACTTATCGGGGTTCCACTGTATTTTGTATTTTGACAACGGCACCCGATTTGGGCGTCGAAACGTTAATAAAATTATTTTTTTTATTTTAATTGTGGCTTATTTTCCATATAAATAATTAATCATAAAAATGCCACAAGGAAATAGCTTCAGAACAACAGATTTCAATTCTCTATAAATATTCTCTCATGACTTTTGATGTAAAATAATTAGGGAAGCAGGAATTGAACAGTGTAGAATTTTACATTGAGTTTCCTATGGCCCGTTTTACGATTCACCACCCGGTATGTATTTTATTTCAATTTATTGCAAGAGACACCTAGAGAAATGCAAAGAGATTGAGGACCTTTAAAAAAGATACGATTTATTTAATCTATATAGAAAGTTAAAGAAATGGCAGGACTAGGAAAACACAATCTCACTGATGTACTTCTGGATAGACACGGGACTACTGTAACACAGATGAATGAGAAAGTACAACGCTGGGCAGAATACATTGATTAACTGTTCGATTATGGAAGAGGGATTCTGAAACACATAGAACTTACTTGAGAATTAGGTCCAGACATTGCAAAAAAAGAAATAGTACACGCATTAAGGGGAAAGGAACAAAATGCAAAATTTTGACGCATGTCAAAATTTTCAATGTATTTTAAATGTATTTTTTTAATCCTGGGAAAACTAATAAGTATTTTTTAAAAATTTACTTTATTACCCAGGGCCTAAAGTACCTTAGAATGAATAAAAAGGGTCTTTTGAATCAGATATTTGAAATTAAACATCACACTAAATTTTCTCTTAGTTTTTCACCCCTGTAACTTATTAAAATAAACATTATAGAAGTTTTCAGGGACTTTCCTCCCTCGGTAATAACGTAATCTTTCATTCTGCGTTTAAATTTTTCAAAAATACTTATTAGTTTGCTCAGGATTCGAAAAAAAAAAATTAATCCCATTTAAATAGCATTGAAGCCGACAGTTCGTAACATCCTCTTAAACATAAAGTTTGCTGCTTTTTATATTATTTATCTTACAGGGTCCCTGAAAAATCAACAGGAAACTTTACTTTTTAAGACATTTCTCAATGATCTGGATATCAAGAAGTATATGGAACTGCTGATATATTTTCCTGGTTTTCAAGAAGGAATAATATAAATGTTCTAACATTTACCAGAAAAATCCCATCAAATCACTCATACTACACTACTATTACATAATGGTGAGTTTTTAGTGTGCCATCATCACCATCATAAAATGTTCGCTTGTCCACTGCTGGATATAGATCTCCCTCATAATTTTCCATCTATTTCGATCTTGTGCCTCTTGCATCCAATTTCTATGACAACGTTTTAGATCATCAGTCCAACGTTTTGGTGGACGATCTTTGCTTCGGTAGGCATCATATCTTTGTCTCCGTTCCAGTATCCGCTATGTTCGTCTATTATTATAATAGAATAGATGATTACCTGTCATTCGAGCCACGTGACCTGCCCAGTTCCATTTCAGTGTTGCTACTATCTCTACTGCATTAGCCACTCCTGTTCTGTGTCGTAGCTGGCGGTTTGCGTTTTGGGTTCTTGTCGCGTAATGAAACGCCCAACATAGCACGCTCCATCGCCCTTTGAGACTCGCGGATCTTTTGCACTGTTCTTGTCAAAGTCAACGTTTCTGCACCGTAAGTTAACACTGGTAGTAGGCATATATGTTTAGTGTGACTAATGTTGCCCAAAATCGGTCTTGGTCTTGCAGTCTTGGTCTTGTTCTTGCGTTTTTGGAAGACCAAGACCAAGGCCAAGACCGCCTAATTTGAGCAAGACCAAGACCAAGACTTACCGTGCAAGATTTGAGCAAGAACAAGACTAAGCCTGCAAGACTCTTGCGTCTTGCAGTTAGAACTGAGGGTCGTTTTAGAGAGTATATACTCTAAGAGAGGCAAAAAAATTTTTAACAAAAATTTGGAAAATTTGACTTATGCGCATTAGGAACAATACCACAAACATACATAGCGAATCAAAATATATATTAAAATAACACTTGACACATTTGACACGTACTCAGAGATCATTATTACAATGCAAAAATAAAATATTTTTTTCTACGAGCGTGCAAAAATGTCTACTTTCGCGCACGCATTTTAGTTTAGAAAGTTTCACTTTTCCGCACGCGTGTTACTTTTCCGCACGCGGTTTTTACTTTTCCGCACGCGTGTTAATTTAGATATGTTAATATGGCCTTAAAGTAATTATAATACATGCAATAAACTAATATTTAGATGTTATTTACTAATTTATTTCAAATATATCTTATTGTGTTCCTGTTTTAATGAAATTAACGCGACAATTCGATGAAATAAAATTATTTTGACATAATATTAGAAAGTCAAATCGGTAGACAATAACAGTCGTTTTGAATCATTGTCATGGAAACCAAGATCGTCGACGTGCTAACTAATTATATTGAAAGTTTGGTTTTGACAACCTTGTCAAAGAAGTAATTTGTGTATGTATTTTCATATTAATTTAATTAATTTTGGTAATTTTTTAAAGACTCTTAGAAAAAATAGTGTTCCTAACTCTTGCAGAAAGTCTCGACGCTTCTTCCGCTTCGCGTCGTTCGGCAAACTGCAGTCGCGTGCGGAAAAGAATGACTTTCTGCACTTGTTAGAAAAATAACTATTACATGCCTTCCCAGCAGACGACATCTTCGCTCTGAAATTAATTGTCCAGGTTTTGAGAATAGCCGGCCTTTATTCATAAATTAATATTCTTGCGTTGCAACCTTGCGATGCCGACAATAATGTTGTTAAAAATCTATAGTTGATAAAAAATATACCTATTACATCTTATCGGTATATAGAATAGTAAGACTATTATGTATATTTTTTGTGTTGATTGTGCAATGACCTCATTCAGTTAGACAAAATTTGCTGAAAGAATGCGGCTAATACTTAAAAGTATTAATAACGAGACACATTAATGCAGATAATGCCTGCTATACATACCTTGTCAACAAAATAACGAAATATTTAATAACGATATACTGTCTACCGAGGCACTGAACAAAGAAATATTACAGTGAAATGTATGCAAGACAAAAGCACTTTTATAGGTTTTTTCTGTAGTTAAATTAAATTGGCCATTTGTTTTATCAATCGACTGTTCTTTTGTTACTCCTTGTGTTTGGTGATACACACTACTTCAAGAAATTAACGCACCACCTTAAAAACGGGTCATTTTTTATGTCTTATTTCCTAAACCTGTTGTCCGATTGAAGTGATTTTTTTAATATGGTCTAGTCTTATTCTTTAACAATATCGCTGTAATCATTCTATTGCTAGGCAGGTAAATTGTCATTGTATACCAGGTGTACCAATCAAACTGTGTTTTTTTTTTCTCAAAGTTCGCATCACCCTATGGTATATTCTAGCTTATAAAATATTAAAATTAAAACCCAACTATAGCCTCATATTTTCTTAACATTTTGTTTTTTGATTCATTCGCTTATGTTGGAGAATAAAAAGTTACGTACTTTTTTAGCTAGCCGTGTTTTTCATCAATACAGGGTGTTTTTAAATAAGTATGGCAATCTTTAAGGGGTAATTACTCTGCACGAAAAAGTAATGACAGTTTGCTTTTTAACATATGTTCGCAAATGCTTCGTTTCCGAAATAGGGGATATTAAAATTGTGCTTACAAACTGACGATTTATTTATTGCTCTAAAACCGGTTGAGATATGCGAATGAGATTTGGTAGGTTTTAATAGGTAGTTATTACGCATTTTTGACATACAATTAAGATTTTAATATTCACCAATGGCGCGCATACCTACGTGTAACCGGTTTGTTTAGAATTACCCCTTAAAATTTGCCATACTTATTTCAAAACAGCCTGTATTGATGAAAAACATGGCTAGTTATTAAAATACCTAACTTTGTTGTTATCCAAGCGAATGAATAAAAAAACAGAATGTTAAGAAAATATCAGACTGTAGCAGGGTTTTAATTTTGGTATTTTATAAAGGCTAGAATATTCCACAGGATGATGCGAACTTTAAGAAAAAAACACAGTTTGATTGGTACACTCATTGGTACCGGTACGGTATCCGGTACCTATAGGTACAACGACAATTTCCCTTCTAGCAACAATGTTATTACAGCGATATTGTTAACGAATAAATAATTCAAGCTTAAAATTTACCTACTCTGTTACGTTGTTCTAAGATATGTAATAGGCTAATGGGCAACTGCGAGACTTGCAAGACTATTGCTGCAAGACCAAGACCAAGACCTGGAGCGCAATACCAAGACCAAGACCAGGTGTACTGTTGCAAGTCCAAGACCAAGACTGTCTAAGTCTCGTCTTGTTCTTGCATTTGGCAACACTAAGTGTGACATTGGTGGATAATTCCATTACGGCACAGAATATCAGATAAAGTTACTTTCTAAATTGTAAAAAAAATTGTAGGTAATGGTATTCTTCAGGCTTAAATAACATGCCGAATTCTGCGTATTGAATTAATAGCTACGTGGTAAAGCTAACACAATTTTTTAAACAGGACATTGGCCATAATGTAGCTCCTAGGCCTAGAACAATTATTTTAAACTGTGTAATTTTGTCTGGTCTCTGTTATTTTATGGATATGCTGGATAGCTTACTATTTTTTTGACAAAATGCCCCTGATGATTCTCTGAGAGCGAAATTACTTGGGCAAGATTTAATAAAGAACTGTGCTCCATATCTGCCTATTTTTTGTAAAGCTCATATATTTGAGCATTCAACCACATATTATTTTCATTATAAAATACACTGAATTAGCAAAAAGCCAGATAATCGTTACGTTTATGTTTTACTCTAAAAATTACCCGGATACATTTATTCACGCAAACTTTTGCCCAACCGAGCTCTCCGGCTCTCTATTTTACTCATAATTAAACTCAACTCAACTGTTTCGTATCTTGCTTTTGCTTCCCCATTTTGCCTCTTAAATTTATTAAAAGTTTTCTGTCAACTTCCATCTTTCGGGACGGCGATTTCCGTGTTTCATGTTTCCGTTCCATAGAAAGGTACATACACTATTTATAAGAGTTTCCTAACGACATGGCCGAGTTTAAGAGTGATATTTACGTCTCAGTCGAGTAGATTACGTGCACTCAATGCGAGCCTTGATTGCCGTTTAATAGATAGATATTTTAGTTTTAATATTACATTTCATTAGAAAAAGTATATAAGCAATAAAAGTTAAAGCAATTATCAAGAATATAAGGAACAGAGAATACTGGTTAAAAATAAAATTAAAGAAGCTAAGAATCGTCAATGGGAAGAATTTGGAAATAAAATGGAAAGTAATAGTAAGGGTAATGCGAAGCTGCTCTATAGGACCCTAAAAAATCTCAGACAAAAGAAATCAAACGGAGTAACAGGTTTAGAGGACAAAGATGGTAACATATTATTAAAAAATGAAGAGATTACCGAAAGATTGCGAGAACATTTTATGGAATTATTAATGGGAGATAACAACGAAATAGATAATGACAGGGAGGAGTACAATTTAAATGAACAACAAAATGATGATGACATAACATACGAACAATACAGGGAAGCAATTTTAAAATTAAAAAATGGCAAGGCTGCAGGACACGATAATATTAAGGCTGAGCTATTTAAATATATGGAAGGAGAAGGATTACATTTACTATGGAAGATCATAAGGAGCTGTTGGCGTACCGGATGCATACCTAGAGATTGGACTCTTGCAACTATTCTACCATTACACAAAAAAGGCGATAAACATAAGTGTTCTAACTACAGCGGATATCATTGTTGGTAGTTGCTAGTAAAATCTACGAAATAATACTAGAGAAAAAGCTGTGAGAAAATATCGAGGCCACACTGGTTGACAGCCAATGCGGCTTTAGGCCAGGGCGAGGTACAACCGATCTCATATTCACGGTGAGACAGTTATCAGAAAAAGCCCTAGAGCATAACAGTAAGTTGTTTCTCTGTTTTGTGGACTTGGAAAAAGCATTTGATCGGGCGCCACGTAACAAGATCTGGGAAATATTAAACCGTAGAAATGTGAAACCGAAGTTACTCCAAGCAATAAAGAGTATAAATGTACACGTAATAATGTAAGAACGAACAATCGCTCATCTCTAGAATTCTACACAAGGACAGGTGTAAGACAAGGTGGTGTTCTGAGTCCTTTGTTATTCATCACTCTAATGGACGAAAATGCAAAAGAATGCAGGGGTAAGGTAAAAAGAACTAGGGTTGGGGTGTATAAACTTCAACAAGTTTACGTGTCAGAGTTGATATATGGCGAGGTGACCTGGTAATTGTGGCAAAATCAGAAAAAGACTTGCAAGTGAATGTGAATGTTTGGAATGAAGCCTTTAAGAAATTTGGGATGAAAATAAATATTGAAAAAACAGAAGCTTTAGTAATATCGAAAACTCAAGACAATATAAATGTAAAGCTGAATAATGAGACCATTACACAAGTAGAGGACTTCAAGTATCTAGGATCAACAATGAATGGGCAAGGAACTATAGAACCAGAAATGAACAGCAGGGTAATGAGTGAAACAAAATTATACTATGCACTAAATAAACGTTTGATTAGGAAGAAAGAAGTAAGCCTGAAAACAAAAATGAAAGTATTTCAAACCGTATACGAGCCGGTGCTACTCTACGGTAGTGAAACGTGGACAGTGAACGACAACATCCGTAGTAAAATTCAAGCATGCGAAATGCGATATTTACTTGCGGTATCCGGGGTGACCAGACGTGATCGTATAAGAAATGAAGACATACGTGCAAGGTGCGGTGTTGGAAGGACCTTAGACACACTTAAAACGACACAGTTATCGTCGTTCGGACATATGGCGAGAATGAGTGAAGGTAAAACTGTAAAGATGGTATGGAAAGCGGCATCCGACAACAAATGACGAAGAGGCAGGCCAGCAAGAGCGTGGAACGCAAATATTGGAAAGGCTTGTGTAAAAAGAAATATTGGCTGGAGATTTATTTATTTATTTATCGTATGGCAATTACAACACATTTAGTACAAAATTACAAACACTAGTAATATAGGTATATGACAAACTTTAAATTAATAGTTACAAACAAACATCAAGTGTATTAATATAATCAATTGACTCTGAAGTTGCAAACAGGAAGTCTTCAGGGCTACCGTTGTAGGATCTTGAGGGACACTCTTCAATAATGTGGTCAATGGTTTGGTTCTCCCCACAGTCACATTGAGGAGACGGGTTCTTTCCCCATTTATGTAGCATGTATGCACATCTGCCATGTCTGGTTCGGATACTATTTAGAGTGGACCATGTTTTACGTGGAAGATCAAAACCTGGTGGCTTGTGGGTAATGCAGGGCATGTTATTTTGCCATGCGTTCCATTCTTGGGACCATGCATTCGAGATGTTGAACTCCTCATGTATCTTTCTTGCCGTTTTTATTGGTGGTTTTCTAGAGCGGAGACGGGTATTTCGTGCATCCTCGGTATCTTGCTGGATCGGCAGATTTATATTGTTCATGATCTTTTTGTATTCACGTGTAAGTGCGTCAACTCGTCGTAAATGTGGAAGTGGGATGTGACTTAATACTGGAAGCCATTGGGTGGCAGTTGATTTAATTGTACCAGCTATCATCCTCATAGTACTGTGCAGCTGAGTGTCGATCTTTTTTACGTGTGGGCTGTGTAGCTAAACTGGAGCACAATATTCAGCGGTCGAAAAAACAAGGGCTAAGACAGTAGAGCGGAGAGTGGAAGCCGATGCTCCCAAGGTGGTACCGCAGAGCTTCTGTATGATGTTATTTCTTGTACTCAACTTTTGGGCAGTTTTTGTTAGATGCTCTTTAAATGATAGCGTTCTGTCTAGTGTTACGCCCAGGTACTTAGGTGTTTTGCTGTGGGTAAGTGTGGTATTTTCAAACCGTATGTTGAGTTCCTTTCCAGCAAGTTTATTGTTCAGGTGAAAACAACTAGCTTCTGTTTTGGATGCATTTGGTTGAAGTCGCCACTTGCAAAAATATTTGCCCAATATATATATAAGTCTGCCGTCAGAACTTCTTCAGACGTTTCTAGTGTTCTGCATCGTGTAGTGAGGGCCCAGTCATCGGCGTATCCGAACTTTCTTGATTGTGTTTCCGGCATATCTGCTAAGTATAAGCTAAATAGTAGTGGAGAGAGCACTGACCCCTGTGGTAGGCCATTCTTGAGTTTCTTTGGTGGGCTGATATCTGTGCCCATCACTACTTGAAACATTCAGTCGTTGAGCATGCTATCTATTAGGCGTGCTATTGGTTAACAGGGAATTGGGTGAAGAGAAGCAGAAAGACTAGCTACTGACCGAAAGGCATGGAGACGTCTGATTTCTCCACTTACCTCGACACCGTAAGGTACAAGAGGACGGCTTAAATAAGTAAGTAATTATTACATTACATTTTTTTCTCCTTCTTTTAGTTCCAAGGCCGTTATCGATCGTTGCATATCATGTTGGCTACCATATTCGCTATCGTGACTATTAACAGCAGCTGTAAATAACGATGTAGTCGATTTTTCATACCATTTTGCCTTAGATTTTTCAGCCGTTATGTTCTTCTTCTACCAGGACCACGTTTACCTTGTATTTTCCCTGAATGATTCTGTAAAAGATCATATTTTTCAGGGCGTCTCATAATGTGACCGAAGTATTCCAGCTTGCGTCTGTTTATTATATCGACCAGTTGTGTTGTTTGGTTTAGCCGTCTAAGGACCTCCTCATTTCTAATTCTGTCGACCCAGTTCATTTTTAGTAGTCGTCTGTATACCCACATCTCAAAGGCTGTCAAGCGTTTAAGCATAGCCTCAGTTAGAGTCCATGCTTCTATTCCATACAGTAGGACAGGAAATATATAGCAATATGTCATTCGGACTCGAAGGTCAATACTAAGATCGTGACTGCAAAGTACGTTTTTCATAGGGCTTTTCAACAGCAGTCATTTGTTTAGAGCTTCTGTCATATGCTGTATAATCCGTGTATATTAATATTGCACGCAGATTATACAACATATGATAGAAGCTCGAAACAAGTGACAAACGATGCAATGCCCTATTTTTACAAAAGCAGTTCGTGCTTGTTCTATTTGGCTTTTAATTTCTGCTGTTGGATCCCAGCTCTCATTGATGTTACTGCCGAGATACACGAGTTTCTCTACTCTGTCCAGTGTGGCATCACCGACTTTTATACCGTTATTTTGTGTATAATTTTGTTTGCTAACTGTCATATATTTAGTTTTCTTAGCGTTGAGTTTTAAACCATACTGATCTTCTTCTTCTTAACGTGCCCTATCAAGTCCCCTTGACGTTGACGATTGACATGGCGAAACTGTCTCTGTCTCGAGCTATTCTAAATAATTGCTCTGCTTTCTTTATGCCTGTACACTCCTTGATATTCTTCAACCAAGATGCCTGTTTTCTAGCAATTCCTCTGCGTCCTTCGATTTTACCCATCATAATAAGTTGAAGAATAGTATACCGGTCTCCCTTTACTACGTGTCCAAAATAGGCTATCTTTCTACATTTGATATTATCAAGCAGCTCGTGGGTAGCATTTGCTCTCTTAAGGACTGCCACATTTGTCAGCATAGCTGTCCATGGTATTTTTAATGTACGTCTGTGCAGCCACATTTCAAAGGCTTCCAAACGATTAATGCTGGATATTTTTAATGTCCATGCTTCGACACCGTATAAGAGGACTGACCAAATGTAACAGTTAATCATACGCTTTCGAAGTTGAAACTGTAAAACTGTTGGTGTAAAACTGTTTGGTATGTTGTTGTTTATTATGGTAGGGGAGCAAAGTATGCTAAATTTGCAGTCATTCGAGCGTTATGGGGACCTATTGGGTTGTGATTATTAGGTCCTAAAACCAATAAGAGTTAAGTAAAATTTTCCATTTTAGTGGGGACTTTCCATTTTTTAATTTATTTTTCCATTTCCAACAATCGTTTTTTCCGATTATAGCGCCATCTATCCATAATTCGAAAAAATGTCTCGAATAAAAGTTCCTTTTTTTACATAAAGAATCCAAATCTGCAATAAAAATTTGGGGGTCTTATTTAAGATTTTAAAGTACCCCCACCCCACCTCCGTGGGAAGTCGTATTTGGTACCATTCGATAGTTTTTTCAAAAACGTTTTGAAAGTGTATTTTGCAGTTTTTCGATCTGATGTTCATTTTGCGAAATATCGCGGGGTTTGTATTTAAAATTATAAATTTACCCCTCACCCCTCTCTGTGGGGGGTCATGTTTAGTACCATTCGATAAATTTTTGAAAAATATTGTAGACGTATTTTTTAGTTTTTCGATCTGATGTTAATTTCGCGAAATACTCGCTTTTTTTGTGAAACTTTTTGACTCTCCCATTTCCTTACGCCCCGCTCAAATCGACAGATTTTTTAAATGTACACTCTTTTGCATGTACTTAACTTACCTTATCTTAATCTGAAAATTTGGAGTATTTTTAAGGATAGATTTTTCTTTAAGGATAGATTTTTTTCGGGCCCCCCTTAACAAACTTCCCTGTGTTAAGAGCCAATCTTAGAGGTAGAGGTACATCTGCAGGCAGGGTACCAGGTTTCTCCCCATATGATAATCTGACGCGCTCGAGTAACTGCAAAAACCCCCGGTTGGGCTCCCCTAGCAATATACATTTATAAAATTAAAAAAGTTCTTTTTGTTTGATTTTTTGCGTAAGTAAAAACTCCATTGACTCCACTATTAACAAAATTGTTAAAATATAAATCCTATTAGGGCAAAATTCCTTACGTCAAACCTTCAATCGCCATTATTACCTCCAAAAAAGGCTTCCTTGGATCACTCACTGAAGCGAACAAATCTGTTTCCTCTATTAATGGCGTGAACAATAATTAACCCTTCCGCCCTTAATAATTAAAGAGGTTAAGCTTCCTTTATTAACGCCCTATCTTTTAGCGCGAAAATGGCAAGTATCGGTGAAGGTTTCATTGTTAATCTTTCCCCTAAGGAGGCTGTAAAAACATTGTTCTTATAACATCTATTATCATTGGCGACAAAGAACCAGTGACTAAGATGTAGACGCTGTAATATATAGCAGCATCTCAAATTCGCGAGGGATAAATCTGTCCTTAAAGGCATTCAATGCATAAAACGTTTTAACTAAAATACCAGTGGATTATTACCAATCTCAAATGTTTACATTATACACCTTGGGCCCACACTTAAAATAATGTTCCCTCCCTCATGAAACTTTTTTATCCAGTTATTCATGTCGAGTCGAGCAACGTTTCTATTTCGGAAAATAGAGAAGAGGTTTCTAAACTTTGGTGCGTCGGACAACTTTTTTGAAGTTATACTTCCTTAGGCACTTCCTTATTTTACTGGGCTCATGCGCACACCGACAGTATGGTATAAACGTTATACGGAATCTGATTGGGTGTTAAAATATCAAGTGTCAATATATAGTGTCAATAATTGTTCAAGATGGAGATTTTGAATAAACAAATTAATGTTGTGTATATTAGTTTTTATTGTTGTGATGGCAGAGAAAAAAGCAAGTTTATAATATTGTAGTGACTTTTTAAATAGTTTTTAAAAACAACAGGTACGTAATAATTGTAAATGTTTCAGTATCCTAATAAAAAATTTCATAGGTACCTACCTATCTGGAAAATTTAAAAAGAACCTACCAAAACAGTTAGGTCTGGATCCCGCGTATAAAAAAAAGTTGATTAATAGCAAGCTGACAATTTGTTAATAGCTTAAGGGTGTCTAGTTGTACAAACTTTGATATATGGGAACATTGGAACAGGGGAAGTTTTAATTGTGGAACAGGTTAAAAATTTGGAACGGTCAGACCACGAAAACGGCACATGAATTTTGTCCGACAGAACAGACTTAAACTCTCCGAACAGAGATTGAACTCTCATGCAAAAATCAGACTGCTATTTATCACCAAATAGGCGTTTTAATGAGTGGAACATGTAGAATATATCAATTGACAGGAATTATGACAGGTGATAAATAGCAGTCTGATTTTTGCATGAGAGTTTAATCTCTGTTCAGAGAGTTTAAGTCTGTTCTGTCGGACAAAATAAATGTGCCGTTTTCGTGGTCTGACCGTTCCAAATTTTTAACCTGTTCCACAATTAAAACTGCCCCTGTTCCAGTGTTCCCATATATCAAAGTTTATCCGATTAGACACCCTTAAGCCATTAACAAATTTTCAGCTTGCTATTAATCAACTTTTTTTTTCATACGCGGGATCCAGACCTAAGTATATAATGCTTTAATTTGCATAATTTGATTACCATCAAAATTTCTATCAATATTCACCTAATATATTGTTTTCTTATTCTATGTTTTGTTGTATTTTAATATTCCTTTCAATTCTAAATAATTTCAATTCAAAATCAAAATAATTTGGTTAAATTCAGAACCGTCACAAGTTTAATCCGTTTAGTTAGTTGACCTTCGCACATGATGACACATGGTCTCCGTGGGTAAAAGTTTAGTGTGAATGAATTTCAATACTAACTGCGCTGATAAGCGGGTTCGAACCACAATGGAAACTTTTATTTTTTTAATTTTTTTATACATTTTATAATTGTAAGTTTATTTATTATATAATTTTTTTTTTCAGAAAATACGTATTTAGTTAAAATGTTTTCCTACATTGTTCAGAAATCATTTGTGGCATTTTTCAATGTGTTTGTTTGTGTGTGTTTTATTCTTTTATTATTTTAATTTTTGGCACTGTTTTAATAAAAAATTTTGAGAAGTAGTGGGTATTAAAATTAGTTTAATATTTAAAGAAAATATAAATACACTGTTTAAAGTATATTAATTTCGTTGAAATCATATAATAGAAGTATAACTTCTTACGTGCGTAAAAGTTCACACACATTCTTTTTTTGAAGTTATACTTCTTTAGGCGCGTTGGGAGTAAATTTATATGTGCGCGAATTCATCAAAAGTCTTGGTCCTGGGCGCAGCTGAAACGTTAAACGTGCTCTGATTGGGTAATTACAGTGACCTGTCAATAATTGTTCAATATGTCGGTTATGGGTAAACAAATGTTGTGTATATTAGTTTTTATTGTTGTGAGGGCAGAGAAAAAAGCAAGATTATAATTGTATTGACTTTTTAAATAGTTTTTAAAAGCAACAGGTACGTACTTAATTGTAAATGTGTCAGTAGGTATCGTAATAAAAAATTACATCGGTACCTACCTATTTGGAAAATGTAAAATAAACCTACCTAGTACGTAATGCTTTGATTTACATAATTTGATTACCAACAAAATGTATACCAAATTTCCTCTAATATTGTTTTTTTACTCTATGTTTTGTTGTAATTTAATATTTCAATTCCACAAAAATCAAACTAATTTGGTTAAATTCAGAACTGTCAAAATTTTAAAACGTCAGATAGTCTATCTTCCAACATGATACATATGTTTCCGTAGCCAAAATCTAAAGCTGCTTGAATTTCAAAACTTACCGCGCCAATGTACGCGGGTTCAATCCCCAATACAAACTATTATTTTTTTATTTTTTTATACATTTTATGATTCTAAGTATATTATTATATAATTTTTTTTTTCAGAAAATACGTATTTAGTTAAAATTTGTCCAACAATAATTATTGTTCAGAAAAGATTTGTGGCATTTTTCAATGTGTTTGTATGTGTTTTATTCTATTTTTATAAACAGTTTAAAGTATATTAATTTCGTTGAAATCATAATAATAGAAGTTTTCGAGTTGAGAATCTTCAAAAGACCGTCTGATAAAGTGTCCCAGGTGCGTCGGATTCAGTCCGGCAGGCTTCACCGCGTGCCGACGCCGCCTACCGACTAAACTCACCCCCTCTTTCTCCAGCCGACGGGTCTAACACCGCGGAATACACTTAAAAAATTGTCGGACAATATTACCTGTAAATTGTAAGTATTTTTATCAAACAATCCTGCAAAAATCAGCTGTGAGGGTATAAATTTTATGGCTCTTTATAATGCGTGCACCCCCCATATGGGCTTCCATGAGAGATTCATTTCATGAGTCCAAAATTTCCAAAAGAGATCCCAACTTACTTCCGTTATTAAAGCAACACGCTACTGTACTTTTTTAATCTTTAAAGCTCGATGCACACTTGCGTGTTTCAAACTGCTTGCACGCTGCGAGCGTTTTGTTTGTTTTTATACCAAGTTTCCCGTCACTTCACATTTGAGCGGTTTCTCGGCGTCAATACACGCCAGAAATAAACAGCTCTGTATCTACGTTGAAATCCATTTCGCGGTCAACGTGTACTCATTGATTGCCTAGCCAGACTGCCGAGCCGCTGACTTGTTTGAAAGCCGCGTGCACGTGGCGGCGTAGCAGAAACTGACGTACTCTCGGTCCACGTGGCTTGCAAGTGACTTGCACGCCGCGGCTCCGCTCGCGTAGGCATCGCCTAATTACAACTCATAGACTGCTGAACCGCCAGCGGTCGCACGCAGCCTAACAAGCTGATTTTGTACCGCTTCTCGCTGCATGAAAATAATTCTGCTTATGGTACATTCCATGTCAAATCACTCAGGTAAGAACTTTTAGATCTACGATTTTTGTGAAACAGCGGAACGTAAAAATAAGATGTTTAAGGTAAAAAAATCTTTTTTTTCTCTCAAAATCTTATTTTATGCGATTTTACAGTGATTTGGTGTTTATGTATAAACAGATTTGCATTTTCTATCGTAAAGTATCATTGGAAAAAATAATATTTTAATAGAAGGGACCCAAAAATGTCATTATATGGTTTACAACAAGTTATTTTGATTCAAAACAAGTTTTTCATTAAATTTTATAGGGTAGAAAACGTTAAAATACCGTTTTTTACATTTTCCTTCATTCCCAAAATACATCATAATCGATGTGTCTGAAAATTTGCCCACAGATATCCACAACATAGGACTTTAAGTGGTTAGAAGGATTTGAATTATATTACAATACCAAAAAAGTTACATGAAATAATATCAGACTCATAAGTATATTAGTCCAGTCGGGATAGCATTTGACCTTGCATGCCGAGCTGCTCAAAATTTTATTTTTCTAATCTTTAGGGGCTCAATAGTAGCCTAAATTTAAAATCGCGAATGAATTCCTTTGTTACGTTATCTTGATTTTAAAGAAGAACCGTTTTTGCTCAATATTTCCGCCATTTTTAACTTTTCGAGAAAAATGGTAGGAACTGAAATTGTTCCAAATAAATCGTGTTTTGCGTTGGATCGTGCTTAACACGTTCAAATGCCTTTTGGAAGTCAATAAAACAACAGTATATGTCTACAAAAAATAATTACATTTGCTATTACCACCGTCCTTTGTCGAGCTTCTAACTTTGACTAAAAAATCATGTTAAGAATTTAAATACTCTTTCAACGATCACAAAATAAATGATATTTTTTTTGCTTTCCACTGCGCATCGTAAGTGGAGTCTGACATCAGAAAGACCAAGTCAGATGCTATATTTGACAAGTAATATCTACTTTCTAACAATTTTATTAGTTTCTAATAATTTTCTTCATAAGTTAAACCAAGGAAAAGTCTGTTCTGTAATTTTTCTCGATGTAGCGAGGGCTTTTGACAAAGTTAGGCCAGGAACCGAAGCTTTTAACCTCGCAATTTTTACAGAATGGATCGATTTGCTTGAAAATTTGAGAATAAGTAGTGGATAGTCCAAGGATCAAAATCTATATGATTCTGAAAGGCGCTTTTACCATGGGGGTGGTTGCCACCCCATCTCGGGGGTGTAAACTTTTTATTAAATTTTGACTGCAAAAGTGGATAAAAACATTCATTCTAAGCAAAAAATGTTCTATACATTTTTTTGATAAAATTAATAGTTTTCGATTTATTCGCTATCGAAAGTGTTAGTTTTGTATAGAAAAAATCATTGTTTTTCGATATAGGTACTTATTTACGATTCACTCAATTTTTGTCGTAGAAAATTTTTTTTTTAAACCAAGTTCTTGGGAATTAAATAACCTACAATTTTATATTGAAATATTTTTTCGTATCTCTGATGCTAATCTTTCTATTCTGAAGAAAATGGCATTTTTTACCAAACTACAAAAATTCGTTATTCGTTTTTAACTCCGGTTTTTTAAAAACTTATCATTCTAAGTCAGTCAAACTTCTAGAATCTATTATTAATAAATAAATAAATAAGAACGAATAAATCTAATGACTAAAAACACCGCTAACTTACATTATTATGCTTTCAATTGAATTTCTCCTTTTTTTTTCAAAAAAATATATTTATTTTTTAAACGTAACTTTTTAATTTTTTATCTTAGAAAGTTTGGTGAAAAATAATTTTGTATGTTTTTACAAGATCTATAAGCCTATTATGTAATATTAAATCTTTCTAAAGTGCTCAGTCGCAAAAAGAGGTGACTTTGAAAGGGTTGGTAAAGGTGGTTTTTGCATGTTATTACAAGTTTTAATTGTCAATAGCTCACTCAGTTTTTGCCGTAGAAAAAATTTTTGCAAACCAGGTTCTTGGGAATTAAATAAGCTACAATTTCGTATTTAAATATTTTTTCGTATTTCTGATGCTAATTTTATTATGGGTAATCCTCTAAGCCCATTACTATCAGATATATTTATGAACCAACTTGAAACAACAATTTCTAAACACCCCTTATTTAAACAGTTCTTATATTGGTGGAGATACGTGGATGACATACTAGTCTGCTTTAGAGGAACTAACAGACAACCTGACCAATTTCTATCATACATTAATTCACTTCATAGTAATATTGAGTTCACAATAGAAAGAGAACAGAATAATTCCATAAACTTTCTAGATGTAACGATTACCAGACTACACAACAAACATGAGTTCTCCGTATATCATAAACCTACCCATACTGACACAACTATACACAATTCATCATCCCATCCTACACAACACAAATTAGCAGCCTACCATAGCATGATACATAGACTGACAGAAATTCCTATGACAAAAAATAACTTCGAGACAGAACTAAATATCATTAGACAAATAGCAGTAAACAATGGCTATAACGAACAAACAGTTAACAACATTTTAAACCAAAAACTCCATAAGAAAGCCTTGAAATTAGTGTATCCACCACCACAGAAAGAACCCAGTACCTTCTGCTCTCTCACATATACTGGCAAAATAACAACAAAAATAGCCAGATACATAAAAAAGAAAGGAATAACACCAGATTTCAGAACTAACAACAACTTAAGCAAACATATTAAAAACAATAAAAGCCGAAAGAGAAAGCAACTACAGAGTGGTGTGTACAAACTAACTTGTGGTGACTGTCCGAAAACTTACATCGGTCAAACTGGCAGAACTTTTGACAAACGGATAGCAGAACACAAAAGGGCTTTCAACAATAGAAAAACAGACACTTCTACATACGCACTTCACCTTCTAGATCATAATCATTCTTTCAATGAAGAGTTTCAAATTCTACATATTCAAAATAAAGGCCTTAAGCTATCACTTTTAGAATCAATGGAAATTAATAAATTGAAAAATACAGATATAATTCTGAATGACCAACTCGAGACAAACAGCTCCCCACTCCTCAACCTCTTCAGTTAAGGACTTAAAAAGGCAAACACATTGTAAAATATATCACTTGAGAAAGGCACTTTGCCGAAACAGCTGTAGTAATAACATAGTTGTAATAAATTTTGTGGAAGTATAGAAAAACAAACGTTTTTCAGTGTTTTATTGTGAGATGCTAATTTTGCTATTTGAAGAAAAGGCCATTTTTTCCAAACTACAAAAATTCGTTATTCGCTTTTAACTCCATTTTTTTTAATTAATCATTCTAATCCAGTCAAACTTCTAGAACCTATTAATAATACATAAATAAAAAAGACCAAAATTCTTAGGGTATTTAGGGTGGTGATTAGGGGGTTGCTTGCGATCACTTTTTCGCTGAAAAAAATGGGAACTGACATTCGTTTCCTTATAAGTTACTTAAATTGTGAGCTAGAGACTTTTTTTATTTCTGGAGCTAGATATTTTTAAGTACAATAAATTAGTTTAAACAAGTTGTCCTCGAAAAATGCATAGTTTTCCCGTCTTTTGACTTTGAAACTACAATATTTAGCTTTTGGCGAAGAAGAGCTAACATATAATAAAGTACTTATAGTTAGATTACTATTGGTCTTAAAGAAAATTAAAAAAAAACGGTTTTGTTTATTTTTTTATAAGATACATTTTTAAGTAAAGTTGTTTTGATAAAACGAAAACTTTTGGAGTTATTAGCAGAAAACTTACTAAAAACATTGATTTTTTCGATATAATACTAACACTTGCGATAGCGAATAAATCGAAAACTATCAATTTTATCAAAAAAATGTATAGAACGTTTTTTGCTTAGAATGAACGTTTGTACCAACTTTTGCGATTAAAATATAATCAAAAATTTCCACCCCCGAGATGGGTTGGCATTGGCAACCACCCCCATGGTAAAAGCGCCTTTCCGCATGATATAGATTTTGATCCTTGGCCTATCCACTACTTATTCTCTAATTTTCAAGCAAATCGATCCATTCTGTAAAAATTGCGAAGTTTTGTCCTATTTTAAGCTTTATTACTTGGACTAAGTGTGGCATGAGGGATTATATCATAAAATGAGATGCTACTTACCAAAACAATATTCTGAACTCCTAGAATCATATATACAGGGTGAGGCAGATAAAGGGCCTATTAGAAATATCTCGAGAACTAAAGGTAAGAAAATCATGAAAATTGTTATACAGGGGTTTTGAAGTGTGAACGGTTTAATGAAAATATTTTGGTCTCTTTGCTACTTCCGGTTATACCGGAAGTTGATTGTAACTTCGTTTTTTTTAAATGGGACACCCTGTATATTTTTCTCCCCGATTTCTTCGTTCTTTAAATATAACGTTTTGTAGGTTAAAAGATAGTTACGTTTCTTATTAATTTCGTAGCAATATTCACACCCTGTAGGCTTGTAGTAGTTTGTCATAACTCTATTTATGTTCAAATGATTTTTAATATAGTCTACTATTGTTAGGAATTATTGGTATGGTTAAATTTTTCGTTTTAGTATACAGGGTTGGTCGAAACTCGGAATCAGTATTTTCTGAGTTTTCTTAAATGGAACACGCTATATTTTAGTATTGTAATGAAATGTTGTTTTATGGTACATTTTAATTACTTAAGCACTCCCTATACCTAACTGCTTTAATTTGTGAGTTATTGGTGATTCAAGCAAAACATTAATTGCAACACAAAATATGTGAAATTGTATTAGGTTGGCCGTGAAAATATTCAATCACAAATAATTTTTTGGAAATAAATACATATTAATCTAGACTGATACTTAAAATTGCCAATAATGGTTGAACTGTCAAAATACCATCGAGGTTAAGACTGTTGCTTGGTGCGATTAACAATTAAGCACAAATTAAAGCAGTTAGGTATAGGGAATGCTTAAGAAATAAAAAAGTACCATGAAATATCATTTCATTACAATACTAAAATATAGGGTGTTCCATTTAAGAAAACTCAGAAAACACTCATTTCGAGTTTAGACCCACCCTGTATACTAAAATTAAAAATTTAGCTATACTCATAATTGTTAACAATAGTAGACTATATTAAAAATCATTTGAACATAAATAGAGTTTATTATGTCAAACTACTACAATCCTACAGGGTGTGAATATTGCTACGAAATTAATAAGAAAACGTAATTATCTTTTAACCTACCCTGTATAATGTTACAAAACATTATATTTTAAGAAAGAAGAAATCGGGGAGAAACCAAAAATACCAAAATATAGAGGGTGTCCCATTTAAAAAAACGAAGTTATAAGCAACTTCCGGTATAACCGGAAGTACCAAGTAGATGAAAATATTTTCATTAAATAGATCAGTCTTCAAAACCCCATTATTCCAATTTTCATAATTCAGTTACCTTTAGTTCTCGAGATATTTCTAATAGACCCTTTATCTGCCTCACCCTATATATCCGACAGAAATTTTCGAGTTAAAAATGAGGAAGCATATTCAGAATTAAGAGAAGTTAAAGCTGGAGTTCCACAAAGAAGTGTTCTAGGGCCAGTGCTATATCTGTTCTATACCAGCGATATCCCATAATTAGAACCTAACACAATTGCGATATTTGCAGACCACACATGCATTCTAGCAGTCGGACAAAACCACGAGGAAGCACCAACTATGCTACAAAACTCTGTTGAACAAATTAACATCTGGACCGATGTTAATCGCCGGAGGCGATGGCGTATCAAATTGAATGAAACAAAATCTGTTCACGTCAATTTTACTAACAAAAGAGAACAACATATCCCAGTCAGTATAAATAGAAACCAAATACCTTATGCAAATACGGCAAAATATTTGGGTATGACATTAGATTCAAAGCTATGTTGGAAAGCGCAGATCAATAAAAAAGGAAGAATTAGAAATTAAGTTCAGAAAGATGTACTGGCTAATGGGGAAAAATTAATCTGTCTACTTATAACAAATTGTTATTGTATAAGCAAGTCCTTAAACCAACATGGACATATGGGATACAGCTATGGGGCTGTACAAAAGAAAGTAATATCCAAATCATACAACGACATCAGAATAAAATTTTAAGGAACATCGTCAACGCTCCATGGTACTTCAGAAACTGTGATCTTCATCGACACCTCCAGATAGATACGGTTAGTCAGACAATAAGTAAGTTTGCCGAAAGTCATGAACAAAGGCTCTCCAACCATGTGAATGTCGAGGCCATCAAACTCTTAGACAACGCCAATCAGATAAGAAGACTTAAGAGAACGAAGCCGTTTGAGTTAGTGCTATAAGTTAAATAAGTGCGTTAGGATTATTGCTGAATATGTCCTTAGATATGTTTTTTTTGTAATATTTTGTAGTTAGAACTAACTTGCTTATTGATCATTGATTGAGTAGATAGCAATAATCATAAGATTCCTGTTGGAGTTTTATTAAATAAAAAATAAGTTAAACCGGCGCTGGCTGTATAAGTGGTCATATTTTATATAGTATACAAGAAGAAATATGAAACAAACTTATGCTGAAATTTTAGACAGTTCTAATAAATTGTGTGTTCAAGACTTTTTAAATGTTAAACTTATTGAACGTTCGAGTACGTATCGAACGAAAAATGACAGCGTATGATCGATCTGTAACAAACAGCATCCATCATGTTATCACTCTCAATCAGGACAGCTAAGCCAATTTGTTAAAAATATCATTGTAGATCGTAGGAAAACAAACAAAAACATTAGGATGCTATTATCCGAATAGAAACAAGATATAAATTTTTTTAGCTTAATCTTTCTTCCAAATTAATATGTATGATAGATATAGGGTTTGCTATTATACAGAGTGAGTTTTATGTATGGAAACACTCAATTATCTCGAAAACGGATTGGGCGATTTTTAAATCTTTTGGTGGGTAGGGCTTTTCTAATGCGGCCGATATTATAGTGCTAATTACATTGTTGTCGTATTTTCCGTTTTTCTGGAATGAATTTTCCTATTTCAAATGGAGCACCATATATATTTTTTGCGTTTTGAAGTCCTTAAGAAATACTGATTATTTTTTATGTTATATTCCCTATACCTAAATGCCATAATTTCGGAGTTATTGCTACATTTATTTTAAAAGAAATTTAACAAATTATAAAAATCAATTTTTTTGGCCCGGGTAAATACTATTTTAGGTTGTTTGGATCATTGGGAACAAAAAAGATCTCTGAAATTAATCGTTTCCGAGTTATAAACAATTTACAACTGAAAAAAATCGAATAATGACGATTTTTAAGGTTCAAGAACACAAGTAAAAAATATAATTTTTAAAATTTTGAAGTACCTAAATTCAAGCCCAACTCTTCTTCTAATAGCTTGCCACAAGATTTTTTGCCTCCTTTATTGTATAACATTGTTTTTTAATTTTTACTGAAGTGCATATGAGAGGACGGGCGATCGGGCTACATTAACAACTAAAAAACAATGTTTTAAAATGAAACAATCTCAAAATACTTATCGTTAACTGATAAAATAAGCCTTGAGCTTGAATTTGGGTCCCTCGCAGTTTCAAAAATAATATTGTTAATTTGTGTTCTTGAACCTTGAAAATCGTCATTATTCGATTGTTTTCAGTTTTAAATTGTTTATAACTCGGAAACGATTAATTTTAGAGAAAAATTACAAAAGATCTTTTTTGTTCCCAATGATCCAAACCACCTAAAATAGTGTTTACCTGGGCCAAAAAAATTGATTTTTATAATTTGTTTAATTTTTTTTTAATAAATGTAGCAATAAGTTCGAACTTATGGCATTTAGCTATAGGGAATATAACATGGAACATAATCGGTATTTCTTAAGGATTTCAAAATGCTAAAAATATACAGGGTGTTTCATTTGAAATAAGAAAGTTCATTAGATTTCCAGAAAAACGGAAAATATGACAACAATGGAATTAGCACTATAATATCGGCCGTATTAGAAAACCCATACCTACCAAAATCTATAAAAATTGTGGAAGCCGTTTTCGAGATAATTGAGTCTTTCCATACATAAAACTCACTCTGTAGTGTTAATTTTATAGTGTTAATTTTTTAAATATCTCTCAGACAAAATACTAATTTCTCAGAAAAATAAACAATATGCACATTACATAGATAATAGTCTAGGCGTCAAATGGATGTCACCGTGGACCTTTTCAATTCTAATGGGCAAACCCAAGTATTTCTTATATTACTTATGTATTTTTGGCTGCTGATTACGAATTCGAGGTCGGATTTCAATCCGGGTGATCAAAAAATTTTTTATTAAAATTGCTTATAAGGCTCTAGCTCGTAAATCAAAAGAGATAAAAAAACTGTTCAAACAAAATTTGTTCCTTAATTAAAAACAAAGAAAATGGCATTTACCAAACTTAAATCTAATAATTAGAACTCAATATATTGTAATATCAGTGCATAATGCAATTGGGTCTAGGACGTTTCATCGCCGCCGATTCGATGCCGCCAGTTCGATGCCGATGCCGGCCGATTCATCGCCAGTCAATTAATCGCTATCTGATATATTTCCGAATGTTCGACAGTTACAATTATTATTTATTTTTAGTATTAATTAGGAATTCTAGGAAATGCGAGATATGACGGCGATGAAATGGACTGGCGATGAACCGGCGGCGTCGAAACGGCGGCATCGAAACGGCGGCGATGAAACGTCCCATTCCGATGCAATTCGCAAA
The DNA here is from genome assembly GCF_917563875.1 of Diabrotica virgifera virgifera. NCBI lineage: Eukaryota > Metazoa > Arthropoda > Insecta > Coleoptera > Chrysomelidae > Diabrotica > Diabrotica virgifera. The sequence goes on from NC_065448.1 coordinate 75,023,314, forward strand.
TTGCAAACTAAGTATTTCTCGAAGCTTTTTCGATCGTAACCCAGCTTCTACAAATGAGATTTTCAAATAATTTTCAATCTTAATTCATAGACTTTCAAACAAAGTTTGTTAAATTAATTTACATTTATTTGTGTTAAAGTTTTTTCTTTTTTTTTTCTTAAATTTTCTTAAAACATGTTTACATTAATTTTACTTATTTGTTTATTAAGGGGGGTATGGTTTGAAATCAACATATTAAGCACATTTTTGTTAATTTTTTTCGAGGCTATGGTACAATTATTTAATTTTTAAATTAAATAAACATATTAAGTACAATTCAAAGAATATTTAGAAAAAAATTCAGTCCAAAATATTGACAAATAAGCCATTGATGACAAATTTTGACAGGCAGCTCACAAAAAAATGGATTTTGCGGTGGACTTCAGAACTCGTCACTAGATCATACGAAACAAAAAATTCAAAAAGTTTAGTTAGTTTATGAGTTTCACGAGGTCACAACGTCGAGTTTTTTATTTTTAATGAGTTTTGAATTTTTGGTATCACTCAAAAATCAAAAAAAATGAAATTTTTGGTAAAAATTTTGTAAAAATTAACAGATTTATTATTGTTGAACAAAAAGCGTTCTCACTACGCTCAAGCGTGCTGGCGCGAAATCGCGGCAAAGCGAATCGAAGGTAGAAATATTCAACACCCTGTATCTCTGGTAATTTTACTCTGATTATTTTGAAATTTTCAGAGAGTATTCTTGAAATTATGCACTTTTATTTGAAATAATAAAGAAATTAAATATTTCAAACCATACCCCCCCCCCTTAAGGTTTTAAGCAAATCTGAGCAATAAACATTCGCAGGCTTGGCTCACAGCGAAAGGGTTCGCGCGCGAACCTCTCGATACAAATTATAATTTATATATTTATACGTTATCTTCATTTTTCATTTTTGAAGATCCTAAATACCATTTCATCACACAATTCTTACAATTAGATCATCATAAAGTACTTCGTATCACCTTTCATTCTGTTTACTTGTTCTTCGATTTTTTGTACTAAATGAAAACAAGAAAACATAAAAAACTAATATTTCAGATTTATCGAGATATACAGGAAATCTCAGCTTTTTTACATCTATAAGTTTTTAGAGCAATTTTTACAGTTACATGGTGGTACTAAGTCTGTTCTTGGAGGCATTAAAATTAAAACTTTTCTAGGCTTCGGAGTCTCATTATCTATATGATATCCATATAAAAGTGGATCGATTTCTTTTGCCAGAGGGTTTTCATTTCATTTTGATATTGTATTGCGCATTTTTGTTTGTATTGTTTATGCGCATGTTCATTTGATGCAGTAGAAATAAACAAACCAAGACACGGTAAATGCTACTAGGAGAACTCCCAAATCATAATTTACAATGTATAAACTTGGAAAATCATGATTTGGGATTTACAATGTACATACATTGTAAATTATGATTTGGGAGTGCTCCTAGTAGAATTAAACGTGTCTTGGTTTATTTATTTTTACCTTATCTTGATTGTGAATTTAGTATAGTGTGTTTTTGGTTTGTTATATTATTTTATGTTTTACAGCGTTTACGCCTGAGCTCACGCGACGCTTGTAACTCCCATTTCATTTTTAGGGCTAGAAGCACTATTTGCGCATTTCTGCGCATCTAGTTACTGTGTAGAATATTTTAACGTGTTAAGTGTTAAGAGACTTGTCAACACGAGATCTATACCAGAGAAGATTGCAAAAAGTACTGAATGAAAACTACATTACACCGGATGAAGACATAGAAGAAAGTTGGAGGAAGATCAGAGATAATATCAAAATGGCAGCAACGGAAGCACTTGGAGAACGTAAGATAAGTAAACATATACGAAAGAAAAGGAGAACTCCATGGTTCTGTGAAGAAATAAAAATAAAATGCCAAGAAAAAAAGAAAATCTACCTAGAATACAAGTCCAAAAGAACGAGACCAACATATGAAGAATATAAAAGAGTACGAAATGAATTAAACTCAATAGTAAGAAGGAAGAAAACAGAACATTGGGAAGCATTTTCAAAAGAGATGGAGCACGACTTTTATGGGATGCAAAGGGAAATGTGGAAAATGATAAGAGGTCAAAGAGCAGAGATGAAGGAATTGATAGAGGTAAAACATACTGATACAAATACATGGACAACTTACCTAAAAAACCTTTATCAAACAGCTAATCACAAAGAACTGGAAACACCACGATTAGAATCGGATGAGAAAACAGAAATTAAAGAGGAAGATATAAAGAACGCCTTAAAAAAGATGAAAAATCGAAAAGCTCCTGGGAAAGATGGAATAGCTAATGAACTTTTAAAGTACGGAGGAGATAGACTTCACAAAGAACTGAATATCCTTATAAGTAAAATAATAAATACAGGAAGAATTCCAGAAGAATGGAGAACCACTCAAATGATAGCGTTATTTAAGAAAGGTGATAGGGCAGACCCTGGTAACTATAGAGGGATAAATTTACTGAGCACTATACTGAAACTCACAACAAAAATACTTATGGAGAAAATAATGGCGTGCATAAATATATCGGATGAACAACAAGGATTTAGAAGTGGAAGATCATGTAACGATGCAGTTTTTGTGATAAGGCAAATAGCGGAGAAATCATTAGAATATAACAAACCAGCCTTTTTCTGTTTCATAGACCTAGAGAAAGCGTTTGATAGAATCCAATTAAAAGATGTGATACACCTTCTATATGAGAAAAATTTACCACTGGATATCATAAAACTGATAGAAAACATATATGTAAGAAATAAAATAGAGATGAAAGTCAATGGAATAATAACAGAACCCATAGAAACAAACACAGGAATCCGGCAAGGAGATTCACTAAGCCCTCTACTGTTTAACATAATATTGGATGCAATAATAAAACAAGTGAAGAAAAAAAGAGGGTACAAAATGGGCAATAGAGAGGTAAAAATACTCTGTTACGCTGATGACACCGTGTTAGTAGCAGAGTGCGAAGACGACCTACAAAGATTATTGCACGAGTTCAACATTAACGCAAAAGAAATGAATATGAAAATATCAGTCCAAAAAACAAAAAGCTTAGTAATTGCCAAAGAACCAATAAGATGCAAATTGGAGTTAGACAATCAAATTATCAACAAGTAATGACTTTCAAATATCTGGGAATTAATCTATCAGCCGACAACAATATCGAAGAAGAGGTAAAAGACCAAATAATTAAAGCCAGTAGAACGGCCGGGTGCCTAAACGACACAATTTGGAAAAACAAACACCTAAGATTGGAAACAAAGGCCCGAATATATAAGTCAGTTATTAGGCCAGTTATGACTTACACGGCCGAAACAAGACCAGATACAAGCAAAACACGAAGACATCTGGAAACCAACGAAATGAAGATCTTAAGAAGGATTGCTGGAAAAGGACTACAGGATAGGGTAAGAAGTGAGGAAATCAGACGCATATGTGGAGTAGACAATATAAATACCTGGGTAAAGAACAGAAAAGAAGAGTGGAATGAGCACAAGCAGGATGTCTGAATCAAGGATAGTAAGAATAGCCAGGGACAAGTCACCGTTAGGCAGGAGAAGTATAGGACGCCCAAGGAAAAGATGGAATGACAACTTAGGGGCAGAATGAAAGGCACCGTTGAAGAAAAACAGGCAGTACTGCCTATATAAAAGAAGAAGAAGAAGAAGAAGAAGTAGTTTTATTATTGTATTTATTATTTTATTATTTGTTCAATTGATTTTTTTATAGTCCATTCACTCACGGTAAAATAGCAAAACCTCCGAATTTTCAAACACATGAAAATTGGAATATACATAGCTAACAATGACATGTCAAAACTTTTCGAGTTGTTTACGAATGAATATGTTCAACAAAAATATAGTTCATTCTTAACAAAAATATAACGTTTAAAAAATTGAACAAAATGGTGTATTTATGAAGTCGGTAGACCCAGTAAGTAGAAGCAGAGTTGCAGCTAATAAAAAGTACGATAGCTTTGCTAACCCATTTTTCATAATTAAGAATGATGAGAATTGCTTCTTTGATTTTCCTCTTTTTCGTGTCTATTTCTTTTGTCATTAATGATGCATCTTTCCGTTATACTTTGTGCACATTGTCACAGACATGTTTGCATATCTGTGTTTTGTCAGTCTCCGTGGTCTTGCGGTTTTTTCCTCGTAGAAGTTGCCGCATTTCCAGTGTATTTTTATTATCAGACATGCTAAGTGCGGTTCCAGACCCGTCGGCTGGAGAAAGAGGTGGTGAGTTTAGTCGGTAGGCAGCCGCGGCACGCGGTGGCGCGTGGCGGACTGAATCCGACACACTTGGGACACCTTCCCAGGCGGTCTTTTGAAGATTCTCACATTAGTATGGTATAGTTAGACCCAAACCCAGACATCCAAAGTGAAAGTTATCCTCCAACACCAAATTGTTCTATATGGTCCACATAATGTTCAGAAAAAAGTCACACCATTTTGAGCGTCGGGTTTGGGGGGAGAGGGGGGAGAAATCTGCAAATTCGTAGTTTTTTTAGGTTTTTCGTCAATATTTCTAAAACTAAGCGGTTTAACATGAGCAACCCTCTAAACAAAATTGTTCTACATTAAATTTGAAATAAAAAAGGTCCGATGCATAACCCTTCTAAAATGAACGGTTCCAAAGTTACGGAGGTAGTATAGTATAATTGGTCCAAAAAAAGGTCTAACCCAGACATCCAAAGTAAAAGTTTTCCTTCAACACCAAATTGTTCTATATGGTCCACATATTGTTCAGTAAAAAGTTACACCATTTTGAGCGTCCGGTTTGGGGGGGAGATGGGGGAGAATTCGGTAAATTAGTAGTTTTTTTACGTTTTTCGTCAATATTTCTAAAACTATGCTTTAGCGTAAGGAATGTTCTATAGAAAAATATTCTACATAAAATTTAAAACAAAAAAGGTTCTATACATAATTGTTAAAATTAACGGTTCCAGAATTACGGAGGGTGAAATTGGAGGTTTTTGATACTTTTTATATTTACCGATTTCTCTCCTCTCTGCCCCCCAAACCCGACGCTCAAAATGGTGTGACTTTTTTCTGAACATTATGTGGACCATATAGAACAATTTGGTGTTGGAGGATAACTTTCACTTTGGATGTCTGGGTTTTTGGTATAGTTATATCATAAATATTGCCCAAAAAATATAAAAAGTATCGAAAACTTCGACTTTTCACCCTCTGTAACTCTGGAACCGTTGATTTTATAAGAATTATGTATAGAATATATTTTGTTTTAAATTTTATGTAGAATATTTTTGTATATAACATTGTTTACGCTAAAACATAGTTTTAGAAATATTGACGAAAAACTTAAGAAAACTACTAATTTACCGGCTTCTCTCCCATCTCCCTCCCAAACCGGACGCTCAAAATGGTGTAACTTTTTACTGAACAATATGTGGACCATATAGAACATTTTGGTGTCGGAGGAAAACTTTTACTTTGGATGTTTTGGTTAGGCCTTTTTTTGGACCATTTATACTACCTCCGTAACTTTGGAACCATTCATTTTAGAAAGATTACGCGTAGGGCCTTTTTTATTTCAAATTTAATGTAGAACAATTTTGTATAGAATGTTGTTTATGCTAAACCGCATAGTTTTAGAAATATTGGCGAAAAACTTAAAAATCTACGAATTTACCGATTTCTTCCCCCTCTTCCCCCCCCCCCCTCGAACCCGACGCTCAAAATGGTGTGACTTTTTTCTGGACATTGTGTGGACCATATAGAACAATTTGGTGTTGAAGGATAACTTTCACTTTGGATGTCTGGGTTATGCCATCTTTTGGATCAACTATACTATACTACATCCAAAAAAAGGGTATTTTATAGCTGCAGTCCTTTGATCTCCGCTATTTGATCTTCCTCTCTTTCACTTCTGTTTCTTTCATAATCATTGATGCATCTTTCCAGTGTATTATGTGCTCGTTATCCCAGGCATGTTGACATACCTGAAATTTTTAGAGTCTCTGTTTTTGATGTAAGTTTGATGCTCATTTTCCTGACGCTTAGTGGTCTTGCTATTTCCCCCGCGTAAAACTTGTTACATTTTCAAGGTATTTTGTAGATGCAATTTTTTGATATTTATTGTGTCTTGGTAGAATTGGTTTTGGATAGATTAAATCCTAGAGCATTGGTTGTTTTGAATATTCTGGTGTACTTATTTCCTATCCTTTTTAGATTTTCCGATAAGCATATGTAATTGTTGTCATTTTTAATCTCTTCTTGTGAACATTTCTGGATTGATTGTGGTGTTTTGTTGTTTCCTTTGTGGAATCTTCTGAAATTCCTTGTTTATAAATGACAATGGGTAATAATTTTTGATAACCTTTGTTAGCAAGCTTTTTTCTTCCTCATATTCTTTTTCGTTAGAGCAGGTGTCAACGTTTTTTTAGTGCACAATTTTTCTTCTTCTTCAAGTGCCGTCTCCTAATCGGAGGTTGGATATCATCATCACTATCTTTACTCTATCCACCGCTGCTCTAAAGAGTTCTATAGAACTGCATCTAAACCAGTCCCTTAAATTCTTTAACCATGACACTCTCCTTCTTCCTATACTCCTTCCGCCTCTTATCTTTCCCTGTATTATCAGTCTTAGCATTTCATATCGCGGTCCCCTCATTACGTGTCCCAGATATTGTAACTTTCTTATTTTTATTGTGTTTATTATTTCGCATTCTTTACCCATTTCTCGCAGTACTTCCGTGTTCGTTTTCCTCTGTGTCCATGCTATTCTAAGCATTCTTCTGTAACACCACATTTCAAATGACTGTAGCTTATTTATGTGTTCTTGCTTTAATGTCCAGCTTTCAAGTCCATATTGTAGTATCGAGAACACGTAGCATCTCAAAGCTCTTGCTCTCAGTTCTAAGCTAAGGTCTTTGTTGCAGAGAACTGTTTTCATTTTTACAAACGCATTTCTTGCTATTTCTATCCTGGTCCTTATTTCTGTTGTTTGATCATTTTTCTCTGAAATCCAGGTTCCTAGGTATTTGTATTTATCAACCCTTTCTATCGGTAAATTTCCCAAATGTATGCTTGTTTGTATGTTTGTTTTCTTAGTTATTATCATGTATTTGGTCTTTTTTATATTCATTTTTAGTCCATATTCTTTACAGAAATTGTTTGTTTTGTTCAGTAGTAGTTGGAGTTGTTCAGCAGAGCTTGCTATAATCACGGTGTCATCTGCATATCTTATGTTGTTAATAGATCTTCCGTTAATTATTATTCCTTCACTTTGAGATAGCAATGCTTCTTCAAAAATGGCTTCACTGTATGCATTAAAGAGTAATGGAGACATAATACATCCCTGCCGAACTCCTCTCCTGATTTCAATTTCTGGACTGGGTTCGTTATCTATTACAATTTGTGCTCTTTGATTCCAGTAAAGGTTTGTTATTATTCGTAAGTCCCTTTTGTCTATGTTTTTTGTCTTTAGAATTTGGACTAATTTTTCATGTCTTACTTTGTCAAAAGCCTTCTCAAAATCAACGTAACAAACATGCACATCCACATTCATGTCCATGCATCTTTGAGCTAACACATTAAAAGCAAATAACGCCTCTCTGGTTCCTAGTCCGTTTCTGAACCCAAACTGACTATCATCTATTCCTTCTTCTAGTTTTTTGTTTATACGACCATGTATTATTTTCAAGAATAATTTGAGAATGTGACTTATTAATGATATTGTTCTGTATTCACTGCAATCTTTAGCGTTTGTATTTTTAGGGATAGCACAAAAGGTTGAGAGTAACCATTGTTTTGGTATGTTTCCTGTTTTGTACACTGTGTTAAACAAGTCTACGATAATGTCTAAGGTTTCATCATTTATACATTTTAAGCTTTCTACTGGGATTTGGTCTGGACCTACTGCTTTACCATTTTTGCTGTTTTTTTAATGCCGATTTAATTTCTACTTTTAATATCTTGAAAACCGTATCATCTTCTACTTCGACTTCCATCTGCTCTGTTCTATTGTCTGTACAATTTTTAAATTATGTTAAATCCCAATAATAAAGTTCCTGTACTAAAATATAAAAATTGGTTAAAATTTGTAAGAAAATTTTTATTTTCATTCATCTGAGGAATACGATAAAAACTGAAATTTCACGATATAAAAAATCTAAATTTCGCGAAAACTTGACCATGGGATTTTTCTTGTTTCTCACCCATCGACTTATTCAATCGTGCAAACAATTTCGAATTGAAATATTTCCGTGTAGTATGCCTGAGACCGTATTTACATTTGAAATACTGTTTGTATAAGAAAAGTGAGATAGGAAGGAAGTTGTGCCGCATGCTGGTCCCGTTAAAGTTGAAATTGCTTTGCATATCTTTATTTGAGTCGTACAGTGGAGTATCTGAAGCGAAATTGGCCACAATTTTTATATGTGGATATATAAACCGAAAAGTTAGATTGACTTGGGTTTACTATTACTGCTACTATTACTGTAGATCAAAAATTGGATGTGCGTGTACTAACCTAGCTAGTGGAAAATTTAATCTCATAAAAACAGAAACGTGCGAAATTATACATGAAGACATAAATTTACAACTCTTTGTAAACAGGAATAATAGCCCTCTTACTGCAAATCAAATTGTAATAAATTGAATCGCTATATGCAGAAACAGCACATGTCCACAAAACATGCCTAGTCTTTTTCTCAGCAGAAACGGCACATATCCAGGACTTGCGTGGTTTTTGCTGATTACCAAATAACTATCTCGTTGCCTACTAATCTTCTTCTTTAAGTACCATCTCCGCGGCGGAGGTCGGCAATCGTCATAGCTATTTGTATCTTAGAGACGGCTGCTCTAAAAAGTTCATTTGATGTACATCCGTACCACTCTCTCAGGTTGCGCAGCTCCGATATTCTGCGTCTCCCTATGCTTCTCTTTCCTTGAATCTTTCCCTGCATAATCAATTGGAGCAAGTTGTATCTCGCTCCACGTGTAATATGTCCGAGATATTCCAATTTTCTTGTTTTGATGGTATTTAGGATTTCCATTTCTTTATTCATCTTTCTCAGAACCTCTTTGTTTGTGACGTGTTCTGTCCACGATATTTTCAGAATTATTCGTCTGTACACCCACAGCTCAAATGTTTCTAGTTTTTTAATTGATGCAGCATTTAAGGTCCAAGCTTCCATTCCATAAAACAAAGTCGAGAAAACGTAGCACCTAGTCAACCTAACTCTTAGCTCCAACTTCAAATCTCTTGTGCAGAGCACTTTTCTCATTTTGTTAAAATTTGCCTCTAGCGTTTTCTATTCTGATTTTGATTTTTTGTAAGTAATCTCCTGTGGAGTTGATCATTGTTTCAAGGTATGCATATTGGTCGACTCGTTCGATATTGGATCCGTTTATGAAGAGATTTTCGTTATTTCTTTGAGTTTTCGATATTCTCATAAACTTTGTCTTCTTGACATTCATTGTTAGCCCGTATACTTGTCCAAACTCTGCTATTCTCGTCACCAACCTCTGAAGATCCCCAATATTTGCAGCTAAGATGACAGTGTCATCCGCATATTTAATGTTGTTAATGGGAACTCCATTTACCTTTATTCCAGCTGTTTCACCCTCAAGAGCTTTTTTTAAGATCTCTTCCGAGTAGGCATTAAAAAGAATTGGCGACAACACGCATCACTGTCTCACTCCACGTCTGATTTCAATTTCCTTTGACAGCTGGTCGTTAAAACGTAATTTTGCTTGTTGTTTATAGTATAAATTCGATATAATCCTGAGGTCATTGTAGTCCAACTTCTTTGATTCCAGGACATGCATTAATTGTTCATGTCGTGCTTACTAGGTTGTTAAAAAAAAGTATTTTCCTATGCCTGTATGGGATAATGTAGTGAGACATCCAGGGATGCAAATGTAGCCTTTGGCTTCGATCAGCACAAGCCCGGGTGCCCTCTAGTGCAGAACAGAGTTGAGGCTCTAATGAGAACGCCGTCCAATTGACTAGGTAGTTCGTGTGAGGACATCATGACGTTCACATTGCAAAATTTGACAATTGGGAAGCAGCGAGGCGTTATCAGCTTTCTAACAGAGGAAGGTATTAAACCTGTTAAAACATCTCAAAGGGAAGCGCTTCAACTCGGACGACGATGTTTCTGGCCGATTACAAACAGTATTTAAACCAAACTTACCAAATACTTTAAAGGCAAAAAACCTTCGATCACTACGCTTTGCCGGTTCTGACATATGGAACTGAAACATGGGCTTTAACAATAGCGTAGTCCACAAACTTTAAATGACTCAGAGAGCTATGGAACGGAGAATGCTCAACATTAAGCTCAATGATCGCATATCCAATGAAGAGGTAGAAGACAATCAAAAGTAACATAAGTGATCCAGAAGATTGCCATGTTAAAGTGGAACTATCATATGGAACTGGACATATAGGAAAAATGGAAGACAACCATTTGACGAATGGCTACCAAGAGAGGCAAAAGAAGTAGAGGCAGACCTTTAACAAGATGGACTGATGACATCAAGCGAATGGTTGGCAATGACTGGATGCAAAAAGCAACAAACAGAAATGATGGATACACCTAAGGGAGGCTTACATCCGACGATGGATGGAATAGCTATTGATGATGATTATGATGATATACCCACCCACTAATAACTCTCAGTAGTTAATAGGGTTTAAAATAAAAAAGTAGTGGCTCCCAATCAGTTCGTTTAATTAGAAGCTTACTAGGTCTATCACCATCATCATCATTATCATTCAACCCGGATCTATCCACTGCTGGATATAGGTCTCACTCAGTCTTTTCCATGCATCTCTGATTTGTACTGTTTGCATCCAGTTTTTGTCGATCCGTTTTATGTCATCAGACCATCTGATTGGCGGACGACCTCTACTTCGATATGCTTCTTGTCTTCGTCTTCAGTGTATTTTTTGCTGTGTCTATCTGTTATTTGACATTCTAGCTATGTGTACAGCCCAGTTCCACTTTAGGGTCATAATTCTTTCTATGGCATCCGTCACTCCTGTTCTCTGTCTTATCTCCCTGTTCGTAATTCGATCCCGACGAGAAATGCCTAGCATTGAGCGTTCCATGGCTCTTTGGGTAACACAGATATTATTTCTTACCTTCTTGGTTATTGTCAAATTTTCTGCACCATAGGTAAGTACTAGCAACACACACTGATCAAAGACTTTTCTTTTGAGACACATATGCAGTTCTGACTTAAGGACATAGCTCAGCTTGCCGAATGCCACCCAAGTGAGTCCTATGCGGCGGCTTAGTTCGCACGTTTGATTATCTCTTCCTATGCGTATCTCATGCCCTGAGTACTTATGAGGTGGTTTCTTCAATAGGCATGCCATTTAGTGAAATCTTCTCTCTTAACACAAGATTTGTCATGATTTGCGTTTTTGTATGGTTGATTTTTAATAAAACTTGTAAGGAGACTAGGTATAGTTTCTCCAGTTGCGATACTGCGTCATCGATGCTGTCAGCAAAAAGAACAATATCGTCAGCGAATCTCAAATGACTAAGCATTAATCCGTTGATATTAATTCCTTTTTCACTCAGTTTTGCGTTCGTAAACATATATGCTCTAATATTATTTTAAACAATTTTGACGAAATTGCGTCTCTCTGTCGCACTCCCCGTTTTAAATATAATAGGTCTATATAGGTCATTTATTTATGTTTTAAACCTTATATTGTTTCTTACAGATGATTTCTAAATGAGCTCTTTATGATTTCTAAATGAGTTTTCCGAAAGTGATGGAAGTGAACAGGATCTGATAGCTGCCCCCAATTCAATCCAGTGTTGTCTATTTTGTGCCACCTGTTTCCAGTTGTGTCCTCCAAACTTCTTTATGTCATGGGCCCATCTCATTTGTAGCCTTCCTCTACTTCTTTTTCCTAACCACGGTCTCCATTGTTGTATTTCGTGATTCCATCTTTTATCCTTCAGTCGGGCATTGTGTCCTGCGAAGCTCCATTTTAATTTGGCAACATGTTCTCCTGCGTCTTTTACTTTGGTTTTGCTTCTAATCCATGTATTTGTTTTTTTTTTGTCCATGAGCCTCACCCCGAGCATTGATCTTTCCATCGCTCTCTGTGCCTTTACTATTTTATCCATATTGGCCTTGGTGAGTGTCCACGTCTGTGAACCATTCGTAAGTATAGGGAGGATACACTGATCGTAAACTCTGGTTCTCAAATATTGTTCTATTTTAGTGTTTTTCAAGATCCAACTCAGTTTTCCAAATCCTGCCCACGCTAACCTTATTCTTCTGGTAATTTCAGCAGTTTGATTTTCTTTGTTAACTTTCATTATCTGTCCCAGGTAGATGTATTCGCTTACTGTTTCTAAATCTATGTCATTCAACGTTATTTTTGTAATGTTCGGTGTATTCGTCATTATATTTCAAGTTCACCTTAAGACCTACTTTTTCCGAAGCTTGAAATAGTTGCGTCATCATGGTCTGTAATTCTTCGAAACTTGTAGCGAATATTACAATGTCGTCAGCATATCTCAAATGACTTAGTTTTCTTCCATTAACATTTATTCCTTTATCTACCCAGTTAATATCTTTGAACACGTCTTCAAGTCCCAGTGTGAACAGCTTTGGTGAAATAACGTCTCCCTGGCGAACTCCTCTGTTGATTGGTATAGCTTTGGTTTTCTCATCTATTTGTACTCTCATTGTAGCTTTCTTATAAATATTATGTATGAGCATTCTGTATCGAGAATCTATGCTGCAGTTGTTCATAGCTCGCTCTATTGCCCAAAGTTCTATGGAGTCGAATGCCTTTTCATAATCGACGAAGCCAAAGTTCAAGTGATATTTATTGACTTTCTCTATTAGCGTTCTGACTGTAAGAAGATAATCCGCTGTACTGTAACCCTTTCGGAATCCTGCCTGCTCTACTGGTTGATAGCTATCAAGCTTCAACGATAACCTATTAGTTATTACTCTCATAAACAGTTTGTACATTTGGGACAGCATGGAAATTGGCCTATAATTCTTCAGATCTCCCCTGTCTCCTTTTTTGAAGAGAATTATTGTCAAACTTTCTTTCCAATCATCTGGGACATCCCCTTTGTGAAGACATTCGTTGAAAAGATTTTTCAATTCTTCGAAAATAATTTCACTCCCCTCCTTTAACATTTCGGCAAGTATTCCATCTGGGCCCGGAGCCTTATTGTTCTTTAGTTGTGCCATAGCTTGTTTAATTTCGAAGGATTCTATATTAGGGAGTACTTCTGAGTTGGCATTTATTATCTTTTTGTTAAGATTTTCTTTTGCAGTGTTATCTGGGTCTTTGTTTGAGGAATGTAAATCACGGTAAAATGTTTGTGTAACTTTTAGCATTTTGTTCTTTTCTCTTGTTTATTGTCCATCTTTATCTTTTAATGAGATTATTAGAGGCTTTCCTATGTTTGGTCTTAAGCATTTTAGACCTCGGTTCTTTTCTATAATTTTTTCTACCTTGTTTTCATTGTAGATCCTTAAGTCTTCCTTTACTCCCTTCTTTATTTGTTTATTCAATTCTTTGAAACCGTCGGTATTTCGCTTTCCTTCGCTTAGAAATAGGCGTCTCTTTTCTTATTTTGTCTTCTTTACTTTTCGTTTTCTTTGTCACAGTCAGGCCTGCTTTCAAGAGCTTTAGTTGCATTTCTCTATTAATTGTGTTCATGTCGGTATTTTCTTGTTGATAATATTCTACAAATTCTTCTCTTAAGACTTCTCTGTACTCTTCTCCCTTCTGTCGGATTTTAGTTTGATCTATCTGATTACAATTATGTGGCCTGTTTCTACGGGTTTTGGTCTGTTTAAAAACAACCCTTGCTCTTAAAAGACGATGATCGCTGCCAGTTGTGAATTGATTGAGAGCAGTTATGTCTTCAAAAATGTCTTTGTTCCCACATAAGAAGTAATCGATCTCGTTTTTCGTCTTTTTATCGGGAGATATCCACGTCCATTTTCGGTTTGCTTGTTTTTTGAAATATGTGTTCATGGCATATAAATTTTGTTGTTCTAAGAAGTTATATAATTTTTCTCCTCTTGCATTTCGTGTGCCATAACCATGCATCCCTATTTTGGTTTCAGTATTTTCTTCTTTTTTACCTAATTTTGCGTTGAAATCTCCCATAATTATAGTATATCTTGTATAATTTTCATCTAATGCTGTTATATTCGTAGAACATTTCAACTTCTTCATCCTGATGTGATGTTGTGGGAGCATACACGTGTATTACCTTTATCTTAGTTTTATTATCTAGGTCTACTCTAATATAAGCTACTCTATAAGAAACGCTTTTATATGCTACCAGCATAGAATCTAAATTGTCAAATAAAAAACTAACAAAATTCTTAATTATTTAGCTATGACTGTATAACTGTACATTTTATTCGTTTATCCATATATACTAAAACGTTGTAAACATAATAATTCAAAATCTTCTATTCATCAGAGATTTATTCATGTTCAGGTTTACGTTGGTACTTCTGCTGACTTTTATTTCCTTAGAATTATCATTTAGTAATTTCAAAAAGATTCTTTCGCAGTAAACATTAAATAAGAAGGGAGAAATATACATTCCTGTCTCATACCTTTTCTTAAAATAATGTCTGGTTACATTTACTCTGTCCAAATAGATCCAGCCAGGAACCACTGGACACCATTACTAGATACAGTCAACTCCCGTTTATCCGCGAGTGGATTATCCGCGGATGCGGATTACCCGCGACGTGATGTATGACAACGATATGGGATTTTAAAGAAAATTGTTTTTTATTCCCAATAAATATATTACATAGGTAGTAATTTATTATTATAAGCAGAAATACGACTACTACTCTCGGTTTACGATAGTACGTTTTTTACGGTTTACGTTAGCGTTAATAGGAATCCGATATGGCTTTCTCGTCTTATAACTAGGTTTATCTGGATCTTGTTCAGGTACTCTAAAAGGAGGCAGTTCTTGATTATGTGGTCGTTTGGGTCGTCCCTTTACATATTGAGGCTTAGGGCTTGGAGGTTTTCGTGTGGGTCTTCTAAATTTATCGGGACAACAGATGTGATCTTCGGACTCATCAAATTGACAAAAGTTGCCGATATCGTCTGTAAACAAATCTAATGCCTGGTAACAGACCCTTAGCGGTTGACAAACGCCTCGTAGGCCTTGAAGAAAGCACACTAAAATTAATTTTAAAAACTGATTAATAAAGAAAAAGAACTGATGGTTCGTTAAATTATCATTGCGGAACTTTTTAAAAGCATAAAAATAAGTCTGTTAGCCACGGTTACGGTTACATCGCTATAAAAAACAGTGAGCACATACAGTTTATCCCTAACCCTTTTTTAGTGCGGGATCTATCTAAAATATTTATACCCATAAGGGCGATGCCACATTATGCGTTTTGATCGGATGCGGTGGAGACGCATCCGTTTCCAACGCTACCGGACCGACCTATCACACTATGCGTTTAGTCTCGTTCAGTTGTAAGCGCGTACTGATGTCTCAAAACGCATCCGTTTCCAACGCAACCGAACCGACCTGTCACATTATGCGTTTTGACTGGATGCGGTGGAAACGCATCCGGTCAAAACGCATAATGTGGCATCGCCCTAAGCACGCCAACGGTGAATATAAAATTCTTAATTGTATGTCAATAAATGCTCAATAACTACCTCTTAAAACTTACCAAATTTCATTTGCATATCTCAACCGGTTTTAGAGCAACAAATAAACTGTCAGTTTGTAAGAAATAATTCAACATCCCGTATCTCAGAAACGAAGCATTTGTTTTTTTTTATTGACATCCCAATTTATTACAATCTGCCGTTTTTACAAAGTAAAAAGCATAAAGTAATATTTCTGTCGGCTAAACTATTGACATGTGGCGAACATACCCATTAATATGCCGCTCTTAATGTTAGTCTACTAAACTATTATTGGTTCTGGGAAAACATAAATAAGCACTACACTTGTTTTTAGCTCACACTAAATCACTAGTCACTTTACGTTTTAACCTGCGCACTGCACACATCTGCATCAAGTTCCTTGCTAGGTGGTTTGGTGTTCCCGCAATCGGTCCTTGTATTTTTTTATCCGATATCTAATTTCTTCCTTTACATAAGTTACCTCTGCATCTCGATGTACGGCGTTGTTGGTGATATACCACGGTATATTTAAAATCATCCTTAGCATTTTGGATTGGAACCTTTGTATAATTTCTATATTAGAATTTGCGGCTGGTCCCCACAGTTCTATCCCATAGGTCCAAATTGGCTTCAACACCGCTTTGTATAGGAGTAATTTATTTTGTGTTGATAACTGGGATTGTTTTCCTATTAGCAAGTATATGTCTCTCACTTTATGGCCCAATTGTTTTCGCTTGGAAAATATGTGTTTTTTCCAGGTCAGTTTTCTATCCAGGTGAATCCCAAGGTACTTTACATCATCTTTCTGTGGTATTTGTTTGCGGTTAATATATACAGGTGGACAGGTTCCTCTACGGGTTGTAAATGTTACATGTATCGACTTTTGCTCATTTGGTTTAATTCTCCATTTTTTTAACCATTTTTCGACTTTAGTTATGTTATTTTGTAGTAGTTCTGATGCGATGTTTGGATTCTTTTTGGAGCATAAGATCGCAGTATCATCTGCAAATGTTGCTGTTGTTGTGGCAGGTGATGTTGAAAGATCGGCCGTATAGAGTAGGTACAGGACAGGACCCAGTACACTTCCCTGGGGGACACCCTCTGTTATGGGTTGGAGTTCTGATATTTCATTGTCGTATTTGACTCTAAAGCGTCTATTTGTAAGGTATGACTTTAGTAATGTATAATAATTTAGAGTCAAACAACTCCTCAGCTTATAGAGCAACCTTTGGTGCCATACCTTGTCGAACGCTTGCCCTATGTGTATGAACAGGGCGGAGCAATATCTGGATGCTTCAAGGTCTGTTATGAATTATGGATTCTGTTTACTATTCGATGTACTTGTTGAATGGTAGAATCTTTCTGCCTGAATCCAAATTGGTGAGTTGGAATTATTGCCTTGTCTTCTAGGAGAGGCGTTAGTCTTGTTAATAAAAGTTTTTCGAACACTTTGGATAGCACTGGTAGTAGACTGATGGGCCGGTATGATTCTACCCTTTCAGGTGGTTTGCCTTGTTTTAAAATGGGTGTTATTTCGGCTACTTTCCATTGTGGCGGGAAATAGCTGATTTTCATGATTGAATTGAATAATTGTGTTAGATTTGTATATCCTATTTCCGGCAGTTCTTGTAATATTTGTCCAGTGATTAGGTCGTACCCTGGAGCTTTTTTAGGGTTGTTATTGAATCTTATTGTGGCCTTTATTTCACTTTTTTTTAATCTTTTTTCTGGTAATTCTAGCTGGTATGATTCTTCAAGTGCTTGGTTTATTGTTTCCTCTTGGTTGTGGTCAGTTGTTTCATTGGGAATGAACACAGTTCTTCGGTGGTTTGCAAATGTATGTGCTTTTTCCTTTGGTGTTTTTAACCATCCGCCCTGCTCTTTTTTTAATGGTGGTATATTGTATTGGGGTCTTTTTAGTTTTCTAGTAGCCTTCCATAGGGAGTTGTTTGTTTATTCAGTTGTATCTAGTTGTTTTATGTGTTCACTGAATTGTAGATTCTTTTCTGTTGATATCATTTCTTTTAGCTCCTTAACAGCATTGTTCAACTGCGTTTTTGTTTGAGGTGCTCTAGTTGCTTGCTACTGTTTTCTGAGTTTTCTTTTCTGGGCTATTTTCTCTCTTATTGATATTGAAGTGCATTCACTCTTCATTTTATTGTTGCTGGGTGTTGTTGAGTCCCAGGCAGCTTGATGTATAACTAAGTTTAGGTGTTCTACTGCATATTCGATCTCCTCATTGGTCTTTAGGGAAATGTTTAGTTGGAGTCGCTCCTCGACCAGTTGTTTAAAGATGTTCCAGTTTGTTTTTCGGTTGTGCAATACACATGGTTTTTCCCTGTCAGTTTGTAAGAAATAACTCAACATCCCGTATCTCAGAAACGAAGCATTTGTGGACATATTTTTATAAAGCAAACAGTCATTATTTTTTCATGCAGAATTGCCCCTTAAAGTTTGTCGCACTTATTTAGAAGCACTCTGTGTTGATGAAGAACATGGCTAGTTGTTAACGTAGTTAACTTATTTATTAGCCAACATAAGCAAATTAATCAAAACAGAAAATGTTGAGAAAGCCTAAGGCTATAATTGAGTTTTAATTTCAACATGTTATCTATGGTATAATATACCACAGAGTGTTCCGAACTTTAAAGAAAATACACAGTATTATTGTTACACTCGGTATATCATGACATTTACCTGTCTAGCAACCATATTACATTGATATTCTTAAATAATAAGGCTATAACATGCTTAAAAAAATAAAAATAAAAATCGGTCAACAGGTTTAGGTAATTCGAGATAATCTAACATGTCCCATTTTCAAGGTGTTACGTTAATTTTGCTGGTGTGTGTATTGGTAGGGGAGCAAAGTATGCTAAATGTGCAGTCACTCGAGCGCTTTGGTGACCTATTGGGTTGTGAAGAGTAGGTCCTAAAACCAAAAAAAGTTAAGTAACATTTTCCATTTTAGTGGGCGCTTGCCATTTTTTAATTTAATTTTCCATTTCCAACAATCGTTTTTTCCGATTATAACGCCATCTATGCATAATTCGAAAAAATGTTTCGAATAAAAGTTACTTATTTTTTCGTAAGAAATCCAAATCTGCAATAAAAAATGGGGGCTCCTATTTAAGATTTTAAAGTAACCCCCCGCCCCACCTCCGTGGAGGGTCGTGTTTGGTGCGATTCGATAGATTTTTTAAAAATATTAATTAAGTGTATTTTACAGTTTTTCGATCTGATGTTCATTTCGCGAAATATCGCGGGATTCGTATTTAAAATATTAAATTTACCCTTCACCTCTCTCCGTGGGAAGTCGTGTTTGGTATCATTCGATAGATTTTTAAAAAATATTGAGCATATATTTTTTAGTTTTTCGATCTGTCATTCATTTCGCGAATTATTCGCTTTTTTCTTGTGAAATCTTGGGACTCGTCCATTTCCTTACGCCCGGCTCAAATCGTCAGATTTTTGAAATATACACTCTTTTGCATGTACTTAACTTACCTTATCTTAATCTGACAATTTTGAGTTTTTTTAAGGATAGATTTTTTTTTCGGGCCCCCCTTAACGAACTCCCCTGTGTTAAAAGCCAATATATGGCAGAGGTACATATGCAGGGTACCAGGTTTCTCCCCATATGATAATCTGACGCGCTCGAGTAACTGCAAAAATCCCCGCTTGGGCTCCCCTACCATATTAATAATACATAGATTATAGATATAATATGAATAATACTAAAATATAAATTATGTAGGTACTATTCTCGATGTGTTATTGATTTACTAATCGTGTTTTTTTTTTCTATTGACTTCCTCTTTTATTATGGGTAACCACATCCTACTACATTCTACCGAGGAATTTTCGACACAATTGGTTTCATTTAAATTTAATTTAAAGGAAGTCAGTAGAAAGAAAATACCACGATTAGTAAGTCAATAACATATCGAGGATTGTACATAATATTATATTTTAGTATTTTATGTATCTTTGTATTATTTAATATTATTTATAATATAAAACAACATTATGTACATATAAAATCAGAATTTGATGTTAGTTTTGAGAGGAAACTGAATGTAAGACCAAATCCTTAAAATGTCCTGATAATGAGGTTTTTTCCTGGTTTTTCCTCGTGATTTACTATAGAATCTCAACACGAGAATTTTACTGTCACAATTGCATGTGGTTTGCCTTTTTAAGGACAGATCACATGCTATGATTTTTTTCGCGACGGATATTCTTCAGTTAAGTTGATTTCATGTAATCGAATGAACTTTATTTCAATAAAGTCATCCCAGAAGCGCAACTCATAAATATTGGCAATATCATGTTAAAGTATTCTACTTTAAAATGAATAACATGTCTGAATTGCCGATATGAATGAGTCAGATTGAATTAAATTATTAGAAGAATTTTTTTACCAAACAACATTTTTGTTTAATTTGTTAATATTTTGTATTTTGAACGCTTCTTTTGAAGGCTTATATAAATTGTGGCTTATTTCCCAATTAGAATAGTACATTACATACTAACATATTTCCAAAATTGGGCTCTGTACCGCCATTCTTTACTATATTACGAATATGTGTTCCAAATATCTCTACAAAATATTCAAAATTAAATCTACAGTCTTGGAAAAGCGGTTTCACTCCGTGGTTTTTTCGTATTTGAGGAGCCATTGGCCATCTAAAACAATAAAACCCCTCTTTTTTTTTGAAAGAGAACTTTTCAACACAGTGAAAGTTATAAAAACATCATACCTAGGCCACATACTGAAAAATAATAAGTACCAATATCTTACTAATGAAGTAAAAACCTCACATGTAGGTAGGTGGTATATAATTTATTAAAAAATTTTTTCTAAAAATGATCCAAGATGGATAAAATCACAAACGTTTTCGGACCAATCAGTCCATCATCAGGTGGTAGAAACATAAAATAAGCAAACCACTGTATTAAAAAAAGCCAAGATGAAATTTGACTGTCTGAAAGTTAGGAAAATTACAACATGTGGTTACTTACTTCAGATCCAAAGTAGTTGGAACTAGCTACATATTTAGGTCAAAAGACCTTAATGTAATAATAATTATGCCATTTAGGCTACAAAAATGTCGACAATAAGTCGATGTCACAAGAAATTAAATTGCAACGGTATTACAAAGTGGTCTTCATCTTGGCCTCAAACTGACAGACTAAAGTATGACATTGAACGGATATTGACAAGACCTTCTAGGGAATTTTATGTGTATGTAGTTATATTGTATTTTAGAAATGCAAAAAATATAAAAAATATTTTTACTTAACTGAATGAATTTAATTGGATATTAAATAAATGAGTAAGAATAAACAATTTAAATTAATAGTCACATGAAATTATTTATGAAAATTTCATGGCGGTGAAAGCGAAAATTTTGCCAACAGGTAATGACGTCACTTGGTAAAAAGAAAAACAAAAAGAAAAATAAACTAAAGAAAAATAAAAATAAAATAAAAAGAAAATTATTAGATAATAATTATAAGTTAAAAAAATTAGTGAATAAATCTGGAATTTGGCTATAATGAAATGTAATATAGTTGATAGTCATAATGTAACAGTATAACTGGTTGTCTAATTTCAAGTAGATGTAATAGGGTGAATAAAACACAACTAAGTAAAATACTATTGTTTAACGGAATTGAGATTAAAGTACTAAATGGATGTATTACTTAAGAGAAAGTACTGTGAACTGTAAATAAGAAAACGATAAGTGAAAGTTAATATGGTGTGAAGTTAATAATGATATGATGCCAAATTATTGTTTGAAAATTATGTGAAAATAAAATTAAAATTAAAAATAAAAATGTAGAGGGAATAAAACGAGGGTGAAAATAAGGTAGAAATGATGCATTATAAAATAAAACAAAAATTGTAGGCCTTGAATTAATGGTACCAATATGCCCAGCTTATAGTGAAAGGAAAGGTCGAGGGAAAGAGAGGACTAGGAAAGAAAAGACTATCGTGGCTCAGAAACTTTCGATAATGGACAGGGCTAAATTTTGAACCAAATTTTGAACCAAACTCCATTAGGGAGAGGGCACTTTAAGAAGAAGAAGCTTGAAAACTACAATTATATCTAAATTGAAATAAAACAAAAAAAATGTGTGTGTACTTTGTACGCACGTAAGAAGTTATACTTCTACTACATATTATGTGATTTTTAAGACAATACCAAAAATTTAAAAAAATAAAAGAATAAAACGCACACAAACACCTTGAAAAATGCCACAAAGAAAAAATGATTTCTGAACGATAATAATTGTTGGCAAAAATTTTAAATACGCATTTTCTGAAAAAAAAATTATATAACAAATATACTTACAATCATAAAATGCATAAAAAAATAAAAACTTGCATCGGGAATCGAACCCGTGAACTTCTGGGCGCTTTGATTCGTAATCGAAGCCTAGACTCACTCGTCCAATTCCACATTATTTGTCATGTGGAAAAATAGGGTAACTGAACGTTTTACTGTTTGACAGTTGTTTTGAATATAATTAAATTATGTAGGTTAAATTTTGTGGAAGAAAATATAAAAATATAACAAAACAGTAAGAAAACAATATATTAGATGAAGATTGGTAGAACTTTTGTTGGTAATCAAATTAAGTATGTAAATCAAAGCATTACATACCTACTAGATAAATAAATCTACGCCAAAAAATCATAATTTAAAAATAAAAATCGGACCTACTTTGGGATTTCTCTCTAAAATCCCCATTCTTGAGAAAATAAATGTATGTATTCCAACCTAATCCAAATGTATAATTACAATATGATTATAATAAAAACTACTTACCAAATTAGAATGAGATTTCCTTGTCCAAAATAGTCCAAAAGTCCAAAAATATAGGTATATGAAAACTATTTAAAAAGGCAGTATAACTATTAACTAACTTTGTTTCTTTTCCCACAAATTTCAAAACGCAACAACCATAAATAATCAAACTACGTACAGCTGTGCCACAGCCACCATATTGAATAATTTTTGACATGTCATTTGAACATCCAATCAGAACAAAGTTATAATGCGCATGCGCCGGGATCATAGGTTTTAACATATAAAAATTCACCCTCATATCGCCGGTAAAGAAGTATAACTTCAAAAAATAATAATAATCGGATTACGTAAAATCTCGTAAACACGCAAAACAAAACTAGATGTTAAAAGGCACTCACTAGATCTGGTTAAAAAACATGTTCAGTTTGACATTAGTTATAAAACTATTAAAAAGTTGGATTCCAAAAACAGAAAAATTTCGACTGTGTGATTCTACTTATACTACACGGTGTAACAAAATGCACGTCATAAATTAAATCACATATTCTCGGACCAAAAATAGATCGATTGAACCTAACTTACCTACCTGAGTACAAATGTGCACATAAAAAAAGTTACAGCCCTTTGAAGTTACAAAATGAAAATCGATTTTTTTCCATGTATCGAAAACTATTATAGATTATTTATTGAAAATGGACATGTGGCATTCTTATGGCAGGAACATCTTAAAAAAAATAACAGTAAAATTTTTACACCCCATAAAAAATTTATGGGGTTTTGTTCCTTTAGACCACCCCAAACTTCTGGGTACGTTCGAATTAGATCATTATTGTGGTACCATTAGTTAAATAAACTGTTTTTAAAAGTTTTTTGTCTCCTAGTATTTTTTCGATAAGCCAGTTTTTATCGAGATGTTGCTTCTTTTTTAATATGGTTCAAAATATACCTAAAAATGTAAATTATAAATAAATTTTCATATTATTACCAGGTCTCTCTAATCGTACTTAACTATTCACAAAAATATTTGGTGGATTTGACAAATATTCAAAATATCTCGATAAAAACTGGCTTTTCAAAAAAGTACTAAGAGGTAAAAAAGTTATAAACACATTGTGTTTAACTAATGGTACCACAATAATAATTTAACTGGAGCTTACTTAAAATTTTAAGGGGTTTAAGGGAACAAAACCCCCATAAAATTTTTATGGAGTGCACAAATTTCACTATAACTCTTTTTAAGATGTTCCTTCCGTAAGAATGCCACATGTATATTTTCAATAAAAAATCTCAAAGTGCCATTTTGTAACTTCAAAGGCCTGTAACTTTTATGTTCACATTTTTACTAAGGAAAGTTAGGTTCAATCGAACTATTTTTGGTCCCAAAATATGTAATTTAATTTATGACCTGTATTTTTGTTACACCCTGTATATACATAAGTATCAACTGTGTAGTAATGAGAAATACCGCTTAAGCCTTAAAATATAATCTCTTACCTTCGTTGATGCCCTTGGAGCAAATAATACCAGCTAGAAAAATCAAAAGCACAAACATAATAAAAACTATTTTTTTAAGAACTGAAAATATTCAGTGGTTTAAAGAATATTAATAAGCGCTTATTGGCGACGTATATTATAAGTGCCCAGTAGTATATTATGTCTTGGATTTTCCAACGCCAGTTTTATGCAAACGTTCTTTATTTGTTCTAAAAACCAGTAGCGGTCCTCAAACAGATTCCAGTATTTTAATGACAAACCTGGTCTGACACATACAGTGGCTCACAGCTTAAATGATCACAATAAAATTAGCTGGTATCAGTGGCTTAGTATTTAGCAGAAACAAATTTTAAACTGAAATTAAAGTACCTACTTCAAGTCTTCTAAAATATCATAAGCTATTTTTTGGGTTTCAAATACAGCAGACTTAATTAACAATAAATATTTAATTAGATATTTTATGTACGATTTTGATGTCACACCTAAAATGATGCAGATAATATGAAGCATTACACAACTTATTAATTGAAAATTTGCTAAGTAGGCGTTGCATTAAATTTATATTGCAGTTATTTTTATGTCTAATTTCAAAATATTTCATAGCTTCATCTTGGGCTATCAACAGTATTTTTCTTTTTGTTTCCTTCTATATCCTCTTTTTTGTTAACACTCTTGATTATTTAGTTCAATGAGTCCTCTTGAGTCACTCTTGATTATTTAGTTCAATGAGCTCAATGAGTCCTCCTGTCTTATTCCGCTGCCTATGTCTATAGGTTCTTTAAGATGTCCATCTATTCTGGCCTCCATTTTTATGTTTTGGTAAATGTTTTTAACAGTTTTTATGATTCTGACTGGGGAACTTCTCCACTATACAGAAGATGATTACATCGTTGATGCTTACTCTGCCAAATGCTTTCTTCGTGTCAATCAGACATAGAAATTCTGGTCTATTCTACACTAGTAATTTCTCAATAATTTTTTTTATAAATAATATTGCATTTTTACACAATCTTCCAGTAGCAAAACTCTCTTGTTAATCTGCTAAACTGAACCTAATTCATTAGTTCTTGTGAAATGTGTAGTAATAAATCGCAAATATATAACTCTCTGTTTAAGAATATTATTTGTTAATTTTCTTATTATTGAGCAGAAATAAACTAAGCAGAACGTGAACAAACTTTTTAAATCCTCTCGTATTAGAGTAATGATAAAATTATTCAAAGAAAATATGACGACATAAATAAATAAAACATTAACCAAGAAGTTTATTTCTTGATTTCTTCATAAATTTCATCTTCTAATAAAAAAGTTCAATAAAATTTATATTTAAACATCAAACATAACTTTAAACTGATTAAAAATTTAATTGCCAATTTGTATTGTTAGGGGCCGTAACTCATAATTAAACGATGAAGACAAATATTGACTGTAATGTCAAATTCAATTAACTTTAACAACTTTGAAAAGTAGTTCATTTAATAGGGGAGTCAATGTAAATCGAAAACATGCATTGTTTCGTAAAAAATCAAACAAGCTTATATTTTTCTAAAGCGTTTTTTGTTAGTTTATAAGTACACTGCGAGGCATAAGTTAAGGATATAGAAAATTTATGCTCATTTTCGTAGTTGATTTTTTCGTGAACGGATTAACGGATACCGCTATTTTTTTTATTATTTTAGATAATATCTAATATTATATGTATTTAGTATTTACATAGTTGTGCAAATATTTACTCACACTTCTTTTTTGTACTTATACAGGGTGGAAGAAATGAAATGTTTTTCTAATGTTAAGTTTGAAACATCCTGTAGGGAGGACGAGGTGCAAATCTGAATATACATCGAAACCGTTTTGTAGCCTTATATTTTGTGATTATTTTCTCCCTGATATCTTTAGAAACAAAGAAAATAGGTGGTTTTACTCTTTAACATGTGTTTTAACTGAAACAAAACTAAATTAACAATAAAAAGTAACAGTTAACAAAACTTTAAAAACAGAAAGGCACATAACGTCAACAGATCTTATCGACACCTATGAGTTTTTTGTCAACCAGGTAAGCGCTATGCACAGCGCAACATAAGAGAGACGAGATTGTTTAATGGAGGCTCTGTGATATTTTGGGGTGGAATTTTTCTGAAAGTAATGCGGATATGGTGTATACGTGGAGGCTTTTTAAATAGCGAGAGGTACAGTACACATATTTTTTTCTTTGAACACTCTTTTCCTTTCGCACTAAGTATGTATAGGAAATAATTTCATCTTAGACTGCACCTACATTGCATCCGTATTTCTCCGATCCGATCTGATCCGACGTCGGCCGACGTCGGATTAAAAAATAAACCCATAGTATTAAATGGCTGCGCCTACATTGGATATCGGATCGGAGAAATACGGATCCAATGTAGGTGCAGCCATTTAACCCGCGTAAGGCGGTGCTTAGATTCTTACGTAAACAACGGTGCGGGGTGCATTTGCACCCTATCCGTATATCCATTTTTTTTATATGTTAACGTCGGGAAAATTGGTTTGAAAGATAATTAGGACTTGTTTATTATACTATTAACCATAATTTTACAAAAAAAGTACTCATTTCTTCTTAGAAACAAAATTATTATCGTTGCAATACAAACACATGAAATTTTTCACAGAATGAGCAACACAGTTTTTACACATAATACAGTTATGCCGGGACTTTCGTTCTTTATCTCTGACATAAGTAACACCGACCTTGGCCCGCTGATCTGTTAGCTCCAGCTGGAACATCAGAAACGTCAAATTCAGGATATGAAATTGTCATCATTTGCACCTTACAGTCATTTTTCCAAAAAAGCACGTAAACGCAAAGAGTTTTAAATGCTGTAATGGGTGAAATGCGTTTAGAATTGAATTTAATGCAAATAAAAAAATGGACAAAAATCAAAAAATTTTTTTGAAAAAGATAGATGAGAAAAACAAGGTCTGGGGTGCAGCTGCACCCCGCACTGCCTTACGAGGGTTAATACCATGAGTTTGTTTTCAAACCGACGTCGGATCGGACCGGATAGGAGAAAAACGGATCCAATGTAAGTAGGTGCAGCCTTAGTAGTATGATAAGGCATGACCTCCTCACGTATCGCAGTCGTCAGTTAAAACACATATTAAAGAGTAAAACCGTCTAGTTTCTTTGTTATTAAAGATATCAGAGGAATTAAAAAAATAAAAGGTTTACAAAATATGAGACTAGAACATAGTATAGATTCATAACGACCTTTTTACCTTTTCCTCCCTATAGGGTGTTTCAAACTTTGGTTTCGCTTAAAACACATGTTAATCTACAAAACTGTATAATTCTTTGTTTCTAAAGATATGAGGCACATTCAAAAAACAAAGTGTTCACAAAACGTAAGACTACAATACAATTCCGATGTATATTCAGATTTTAATCTCGTCTAACTACAAAAAAGAAGTTTGAATACATATTTGCACAACTATTGTTCGTCCGCTTTAACTTTTCTCCCATGCGTCACGATTCATTTTCAAACAAACTAGGTCAAAACATAAAGTGAAACGAACGTCGATGTGTATATATATTTTGTATACTGTATACTATATACTACACACATCGGCGTACATTTCACTTTATGTTTTGATTTAATTTGTTTGAAAATGAATCGTGACGCATGGGAAAAGTTATAACGGACGAACTATAAATATGTAAATACTAAAGACATATCTAAAATAATAAAAAAAAAATAGCGGAATCCGTTAATCCATTCACAAAAAAATCAACTATGAAAATAAGCATACATTTTCTATATCCTTAACTTATGCCTCGCAGTATATGTTAAAGTAAAAAGTTCTATTCACAGATTTAGCTTAATTGTTTATTAATTGTTTAAACCATAAAAGCTGTTTTGTATAAATACTTTTAAAAGTCTCAGTAAATTCATCATTTAACTTTGATCAAAAATGTGTGATCAAATACAATTTGAAAATTTAAAATGATGAAAATTTAATGATGTTCCGTCAGTAATGTGAAACAAAATAAATTTTATTTTTCAATAAGAAGAATGTACTTGCTTATTAAAACCAAACCACTTTTCATAATAACAATTTTCGATATCGTGAAATACAAAAGTACGTTTACTCTTGAGCAAAATTCATATATTTTGACATACCTGGTATAAAATTGATAAAATTGGATATCTGACGGTTGAATCTGAGATTTTAGACCATCGGACATTTTATGAAAAACAGCTTTTTTTTCGTAAAATGGATAATAAACAAGTTTCTCATATGATGATTCCAAGTTACTCAAACATGTGTATAAGAGCTCAAAAATTTTTTTTAACAATTTATTATTTTCCAAGTTTGTTATTAAATGTATTTTAGGTAATTTGTAAAAAAACATTTAGACATCGTATAGTACGATGTTTGAAAAAATAATTTTTATTTGGGATTTTTATAAGTAAAATTGTATCTATTAGTAACACATTTTAAAATAATTTTAGTAAAAGGGGTTACATGCGCATTATAAATAAAAAATTATAGAAGCAGTAGATTTAATTTTAGAAAAATCGGTATGTGCATATTGTATAACATTTTCTAAATTATTCAATGGTTAGGTCAGTTTTTTTCTAAAGTTTATATTTTCGTAGGTATTTTAAAAGACAACTAATTTTGAAGTTAATTTGTGTAATAGAAAAATTAAGCTCCCACTTTTGAAGTAGAACTTTTTGATATGTTGTTTATCATACATTTCTTAATGAAATTACAAAAAGTTCCATCTTGTTAAATTTTTTCGTAAGTAAAAACTTCATTGACTGCACTATAAGTGAAAATAATTTTCGATCTTCCAGGGGAATATATCCAAAAATTGCAAAGACAATAACATATCCAAAACATAAAATCCTTTTCGAGCTCTCTATTTTAGTTAACAAAACATGACGAAATTATTTTGTGGAGAAGACGGCATTTGAGAGAAATCGGAAAATAAGATAAAAACGTCGAAAGATATATTACATCGACGAAACCTGGGTAAACGTAAAACTCCTTCGGGTAAAGGAAAACATCTAATATTATTATATATTGGAAGGAAGGTTTTGTATTAAATGACGGTTTGTTGGTCTTCGAATCGAAAAAGGACAGCAACTATCTTACACATATCCTTCGCAGAAAATGAGAAAAAAAATTGACAAAAAAAGTTTCGCAAAAAATACAACGTGCAGGATGAAAGTTTGGGTAATAAAATGTAACAATGCTAATCTAAAAAATAATGAAATTTTGAATAATTAAACGAATAACTAAATGTATAAAATCTAATAATAGCAGTTAACTGTTGACAGTGAAGGAGGGGTAAAATGAAATAACTATAGTAGGTAGCAATTACACATTATACTCGTATAGTAGTAGTACTCAAAAACTTGTCCAAAACACAATCAGATAGTGCTTTCAGAAACACCAAACAAAAACAACAGATTACAGGATATAGGATCTCAAAACGAAATCATTAAATAGGCCATCGAATATCTAAAAAATGGATAAAATCAGGTCAACACTATTGAATACAACGAAAATGAACAATATTAAAAAATATTCTATCAAACACGTACAAGGACTAATATAGAAAATCCCTACACAAATAAAATAACTGGAATATAGAAAATTATGCTCATTTTCATAGTTGATATTTTCGTGAACACATTAACGGATTCGGCTAATTGTTTTTGTTATTTTATAATTTTCTTTAGTATTTATACAGTTGTACAAAGGTTTGCTCAAACTACTCAAGCTCAAAATTTGAGACACCCTGTAGGCAGGACGAGGTACAAATGTAAGTATGCATCAGAATCGTATTATAGTCGTATAGTCGAGGAAATGAAGCATTTTGGCTCGCAATTTTTTCGTCCAGCATGGATTTACTTAAAATTTTCACAGAAATAGTCCAGTAGGGAATAGTCCAAGGATCATTTTCTATATCATGCTGCTGAGCGCCAAAACCTTGGGGTAGTTGCCACCCCATCTCTGGGGCGGGAATTTTTTATTACATTTTAACCATGTTAACTTAGTACTACTTAGGAACTTAGTACTTCTTTGAAACAATAATCAGAAATAGCCGTCTTAAAACGACCTGATCCATATTCAACAATGACCATCAATGTCTGGCCTTCACCGATGATGTTACTGTTCTATCGACAACAAGAAAATAATTAAGAAATGTTTTAAAAAGATTAAAAAAGGAGGTAAAATATTTTGACCTAGAAATAAACTTAGAAAAGGCAAAGTAGGACATGATACTCGAAAATACAGAGCAAAAAGAAGAGGCACAGTTTTCTTTCATATGTAATGAAGGCAAGAAAATATAATTTCGAGAGAGTGGTCCATTTTACTTATTTCAGGATTATGATAGACGAAAAATGTCAGGAAGAATTGGAACTTAATGCCAGTTTAGTAAAGGAACTATGGTCACTGATGAGAACTAAATACGCATGGATAGAGAAAACAAATCTAATGACGTATAAAACGGTAATAAGACCCACAGTGATGTATGGTTGCGAAGTGTGGACAGTGAACAAAGCAAATACGGAGAAATTGGAAAGAAGAGAAAGGAAACTATATAAGAATGGAAAATATATTATATATGGAAGCAAAATGGAAGGTTGGGTAGGATTCCAAAGGTGGTCCTATAACGGAGGCCAATCACGAAAGAAAAGAAAGAACCAGACAAAGATGGTTTGACAGCATACAGGAACATCTCATAAATGAGGGAATTATTGTGTGGGAAGAAAGAGCAACAAACAAGGTTGTGTAGAGGAGAATTTTTTTCAGTGAAAAAGTGATCGCAAGCAACCCCCTAATCACCATCCTAATTAAAATTCGTCACTGACCTTATTCGGTCTTTTTTATTTATGTATTTTTAATAGGTTCTAGAAGTTTGACCGGCTTAGAATAGACCGACTTAAAAAAAGGAGTTAAAAGCGAATAACGAATTTTTGTAGTTTGGAAAAAAATGGCCTTTTCTTCAGAATAGAAAGATTAGCATCAGATATACGAAAAAATATTTCAAAATGAAATTGTAGCTTATCTAATTCCCAAGAACGTGGTTTGCAAATTTTTTTTACGGCAACAATTGAGTGAGCTGTTGACAATTAAAACTTGTAATATCATGCAAAAACCACCTTTACCAACCCTTTCAATGCCACCTCTTTTTGTGACTGAGAATTTTAAAAGGATTTAATATTAATAGCCTTATAGATCTTGTAAAAACCTACAAAATTCTGGGTCTAGGACGTTTCATCGCCTCCGTTTCGATGCCGCATGTTCGATGCCGATGCCGGCCGATTCATCGCCAGTCAATTAGTCGCTATCTGATATATTTCCGAATTTTCGACAGTTACAATTATTATTTATTTTTAGTATTAATTAGGAATTCTAGGAAATGCGAGATATGACGGCGATGAAATGGATTGGCGATTAACCGGCGGCATCGAAACGGCGGCGATGAAACGTCCCATTCCGTAAAATTCTTTTTTATCGAACTTTCTAAGATAAAAAATAAAAATGTTACGGTTAAAAAATCAGTATATTTTTTTGAAAAAAAAAATAGAAATCCAATTGGAAGCATAAAAATGTAAGTTAGCGGTGTTTTTAGTCATTGGCCTTATTTATTCTTCTTTATTTATGTATTATTAATAGATTCTGGAAGTTTGACTGGCTTAGAATGATTCGTTTTTAAATAACTGAAATTTAAAGCGAATAACGAATGTTTGCAATTTGGTAAAAAAATCCATTTTCTTCAGAATAGAAAGATTAGCGTCAGAGGTTCGAAAGAATGTTTAAATATGAAATTGTAGGTAATTTAATTCCCAAGAACTGGGTTTGATAAAATTTGTTCTACGGCAAAAATTGTAGTCCTGTCGCCAGGGGGGGTACAACGGCCTCCTTAATTCAGATGGACTTACCCAAGTTTTTTTTATATCTTTTAACCCGCAGCATACGAATTTTTTGGGTAACAGTTTATCCGGATGTCGATAAGACTGTTATAGACAAAGAACTTGAGGAATTACATAACAGTGATTTCTCGCAAAACAAAACCTCTTTTTGTATTTTTTGGATCATTCTAGGCAAAAAATGCTCTGACAAGTTTTTTCGTAGGATGCATAGTTTTCGAGAGAATCGCGGTTGAACTTTCAAAAAATCGAAAAATTGCAATTTTTGAACCCGAATAACTTTTGATTAAAAAATAAAGTAGCAATTCTGCTTACCGCATTTGAAAGTTTAAGTCAAATTATATCGATTTTGATTATTTGCATTGCTAAAAATTTATTATTTTATTGTTAAACAAAGCTATAAACACCTAGTGCGTGAGTGATGTTTTCAATGATTTCTCATTTAAAATCGAACGAGTAGGTAGAGTAGCTACAAGTGCAAGCGAGGCAATTTCTACGTAGCATGCGTTAAAACGCATGTATTAGGCACGGGAAACACTATGTGTTTATAGCTTTGTTGACCAATAAAAAAATTAATTTTTAGCAATGCAAATAATCAAAGCCGATATAATTTGACTTAAACTTTCAAATGCGGTAAGCAGAATTGCTACTTTATTTTTTAGTCAAAAGTTATTCGGGTTCAAAAATTGCAATTTTTCGATTTTTTGATAGTTCAACCGCGGTTATCTCGAAAACTATGCATTCGACGAAAAAACTTGTAGGAATATTTTTTGCTTAAAATGACCCAAAAAATACAAAAAGATGTTTTGTTTTGCGAGACATCGCTGTTATGTAATTCCTCAAGTTATTTGTCTATAACAATCTTATCGACATCCGGATCAACTGTTACCCAAAAAATTCGTATTCTACGGGTCAAAATATATAAAAAAAACTTGGGTAAGTCCATCTGAATTAAGGAAGCCGTTATACCCCCCTGGCGACAGGACTATTGAGTGAATCGTAAATGAGCATACAATCGAAAAGCCTTGATTTTTGGGTCTACCCCAAAATCCAGACACCCAAAATTCCCGACAGCCACAATCCCGACGACCAAAATCCCGACACGCCAGAATCCCGACAGGCCAAAATCCCGACAGGCCAGAATACCGACTGGTTAGATAAGTTTCCTTTTAACATATAATTACATTTATTTCTTGTTTTTTGTTTATGGTCATCTGTTTTTTATTTTTTATTACTAAACAAAAGTATTTACCATTTAATATGAACTAATTTTCTAAATAAAATTTCTAACATGGGCATATGAATTAAATTATTTTTTGCCAATATATAGTCTAATAATATAATATGTATAATCAAATCCTGAATTCAAATTTACTTTCATATAATAGATATTATCATGTTACTTACAACCTTCCATTTCAGTAAGTATAGTTGTATATTATAAAATGGAGTGGTTAAATAATTTTTTTCTTTTAAAATACATAATAATTAGTACCCATACTTATTAGTAAGTAATAATTTTTCAATTTCAATACTCTATAATATGATTTGCTATTACATTTGAAAAGGAAACAATAAATATTCAAAATGTAGTGGTCTGAATTTTTATTTATGCGAGGATTGTTGCATGTCGGGATTTTGCGGTCAAAATATAATAAAAAAAAGAATGTGTGTGTACTTTTTACGCACGTAAGAAGATATTCTTCTATTACATAGGTAATTTAAACGAATTAAATATACTTAACAGGTTATTTGTATTTTATTTAAAAATTAAACTAACTTTCTTATCTACCACTTTCAAAAATTTTTTATTAAAATAACGAAAAATAAAAAAAAAAGTATGAATCGTCCAGGATTAGAACCCGCGACCTTCCATGTGCTTCCGTTCTCTGTCCCACCGCTCTGCCAACTACGCCATCGAGCCACTTGAATTGACGGATATAATTACACAACACGGCGACAAACTGTAAAAATTTTATGCCTTCATATTTTATTATTTTACTACAGGGAAACACAAATCCAAAAACACAAGAATTATAATAAATAATACATTTCCTAAAACCACTAATATATTCTTTTAATGACTTATTTGCACGGTTACAGATACATACATACCTATCTTGAAAGATTAGCAATGAACTACATACTGTCAGAACTACATACTGTCAGTGTGCGCAGGCGCGTGGTTCATGTGCAATTTTACCCTCAATCAATTCGCCGCTAAAGAAGAATATCTTCAAAAATTTCCACCCCCAAGATGGGATGGCAACCACCCCCATGGTAAAAGCACCTGTCGGCATCATATAGATTTTGAGACATGGACTGTCCACTACTTATTCTTATATTTTCAAGCAAATTGATCCATTCTGTAAAAAGTGCGAGGTGAAAAGCTTTGGTTCCTGGACTAGAGTTAAAACGACCGGATCCATCTTCAACAATAAGCATCAATGTCTGATCTTCGATGATGATCTTACTGTTCTAACGAAAGCAAGAAAATAATTAAGGAATGTTAGAAAAGATTAGAAAAGGAGGCAAAATATTTTGACCTAGAAATAAACCCGTAAGAGGCAAAGTACATGATACTCGGAAACACAAAGCAAAAAGCAGAGAGACAGTTTACTTCCATATCTAATGGACCAAGCTAAGGATATGTAAACGGTAATAAGGCCCACAGTGACGTATGGACGAAGTATGGACAATGAAAAAACCAAATACGGCAAAATTGGAAAGATGAGAAAAGAATATGATCGGAGCTAAATATGGAGGCAAAAACATGGTGCAAGGTTGGGTGCGACGAACAAACAGGTAGCTAGAGAAACTGTATAACGAACCAAGCATCAGTCATTTCATAAAGGCACAGAAAGTGAGATGGATGGGAAACGTGATGAGAATGGAAAGGAATGGGATACCAAAGATGATCCTAAAGCAGGACCGAATCGCAAAAATAAGGAAAGGAAGACCCAGACAAAGATGGTTTGACAACGTAGAGGAAGATCACAGAAATGAGAAAATTATTGGTTGGTAAGAAAGAAAAACAATCAGGGATGAATAGAGGTAATAATGAGTAAGTCAATTTAGTAGGGAAGGAGCTTGATTGGCCAAGGAGCCACCCTACATAATACAAGTTTTGTAATACATAAGTACTATATTATTATAATAATTGTATTTTGAGCCCTTGGCCTTCAAGGCTCGTTGAGCTTTGTAAATAAATAAATAAACAAACATAAGACCAATAGTATTATATGGTTGCGAGGCGTGGTGTGAAACACTGAAAGGAAAATAATGTCATTACCTTTAAAACCAAAATCCATTATGTCATTTGAGAACGCAATAAATCTTATATAAAATTAAAATCAAGCAAATACAGACCTGTATCCTAAGTTCCAACAATTATTCATTTATTTTCCAACTGTAATTTAAGCTTCAATTAAAAATATTGAGGTTCGCTTGGGATAAGTAAATCTGGCATAGACCGTTTAAAAGTAATAATTGACTTCTTAAAGTTTCAAACTACTTAACGAGTGGTATATAAGTAAAATTGTTATTTATCTTAGATATATGCAAAGTTGAAATGGGATTTTCTCCATCATGTAGCGAGATTGACGGATAATCGTGGAAATAAAAGAATGGGTAGATTGAGACCTTGGCAAAAAGAGGAACAGAAACAGCAGTGACTGACGCGCTGGTATCAAAAGTTTTTAGACAAGGAAATCCGTTATCCACAAAGTTCTTTAAATTGGTATTGGAAACAGTAATCAGAAATAGCCGAGTTAAAATTACCGCATCCATCTTCAACAGTAAGCATCAATGTATGTCCAACAGGAAAAGACATAGTACATGATAGTCGTAAATACAAAGCAAAAAGAAGAGCGACAGGTTACTTTCATATCTAATCATGATACTATAAATGACAAGATAGTATCTTCCCGTAGAGCAAATACGTCCGAGTTCGCGCATCGCATGACGTAACTGGAGACCGGAACTTGAATTCTTGTTGTTAGCTTATAGTCCAGACTGTATCGTCGCCCCCGTTAGGTAACATATTCCGATTCGATTTTGTTGCACAAACTCACTTAAAAAGAGTTCCTTATAACAAATACACAGAGTGCCGGGAGGTGCCGCGGTCGGAAAATTGTTTAAACAATTTTTTTTTAAACAAATTTAAAAAATCAATTTTTTGACTACGTATATCTTTTTTTAGATTCTTTGGGTCATTATGAGCCAAAAATGTCTTGTAATTCTTCTCTAAAATTGACTGTTGTTGAGTTATACTCGATTTAAAATTTGAAAAACGCGAAAATGGCCATTTTCAAGGCTTAATAAAATAACTAGATTAAAAATTATTATTCTGAAAGTCAAAAAGTGACTGAATCAAAGTTGAAAGCCCCCTACATTATCATGAAGAAATTTTGCCATTATTTTATTACTGAGCTGTTATTTTTAGTTGTTAACCATGAGCGCTAAGTGAGGCGGCCGTCAATGTGAGTGCAAGTGAGATGCACCGTTAGACGACCGGAGTGGTGCATCTCTTTCGCACTCACTATTGACGGCCGCCTATATGTAGTTAGCGCTCATTGTTAACAATTAAAAATAACAGCTTAGTAATAAAATAATGACAAAAATTTCTTCAGGATTTTGTAGGATGGACTTTAAACTTTGATTTGGTCACTTTTTAACTGTCAGAGTAATAATTTTTACTCACAATCGGTTAGTAATTTATGGATTTCTAACCTTTGAAGTAATCAGGAAGCGACTTATTACTTACTTTACTTTCCCAGCTAGCCGGGAAAGTACTTTCCCGGCTAGCATCTGTCATTTTTCTACCTGCAAATGTCAATGTCATTTTTGATTAAAAGATGGTTTAGAAAGAATAGAAACAACAACAACAATAACAAAAAGAAAACTATTTGGAATTATAAATATTAATAGTTACATTGGCATTATGATTACTATTAACGGTTAAAGTAAGACCGTGTTGCTCAAAATTATGAGTTTCAGAAATAGATGATGACGCCGACGTTTCTGGATTTTCTAATTATATGTACAATTAATGGCGTCGTGTATCGCCTAAATGTCAGATTCAACAAACTTGTTTTGTTACCTAGCAACGATCTCACAGGTTACTTAAAATAATTCATCTTATCACGTAATGAAAATGGATACAGATATTTGAAACGCAATTATTATTGGTAGATTGTGAGTATTAGAAATCCATAAACTACTAACCGATTGTGAGTAAAATAGTATACAAACCTCGCGGGAACTCATTCTAGCCTCGCGTCTGTAGTTTACCTCGGT
Source organism: Diabrotica virgifera virgifera (assembly GCF_917563875.1). Lineage (NCBI taxonomy): Eukaryota > Metazoa > Arthropoda > Insecta > Coleoptera > Chrysomelidae > Diabrotica > Diabrotica virgifera. Next base: position 75,060,562 of record NC_065448.1, read on the forward strand.
GCTTCGCACCTCGGTAAACTACCTTGCCGCTCGGCTGAAATAGAGTACTTTCCCGCTAGGTATGTAATATACTATTAACTCAGTTATTAAGCCTTAAAATGGCGATTTTCGCGTTTTTCAAATATTAAATCGCGTATAACTCGACAAAAATAAATTTTAGAGAAAAATCACAAGAGACCTTTTTTGCTTATAATGACCCAAAAAATGTAAGAAAATTGAACGAATTGAAAAAATTATTTTTTTTAATTTGTTTAAAAATATTGTTTAAACAATTTTCTGACCGCGGCACCTCCCGTCACCCTGTGGATTTGTTATAAGGAACTCTTTTTTAGTAAGTTTGGGCAAAAAAATCGAATCGGAATGATTTACCTCTAACGGGGGCGACCATACAGCCTGGGCTATACAACAGCGAGCAATTCAAACTAATCGGAAATTATTCGGACATTACGAACCATTACGAACCTGGGTCTCCAGTTACGTCACGACTCCCTTTTCTTCGAGATGCGCAATATATTATCTTGTTATTTATACTATCATGTATCTAATGAAACAAGGGAATATAAATTCGAAAGAAAGGAAACTGAATGCCAGATTGGCAAACGGAAATAAAAAAATGGGAAGCCTGAGACCACTGATGAAATCCAAATATATATATCGAGAAAAACCAAGCTAAGGATATATAAAACTTTAATAAGGTCCATAGTGATGTATGGTAGCGAAGTATGGACAATGATTTATCGCCTGTTCTCTTTGAACCTTCCTAGCCATATATCGTGGCAATAAAATGTCGCTTATCGGATATCGCCCGAGTATGAACGCCGCCTAAAAGGACAATAATGTCACCTTACCTTTGAAAACAAAATCAATTAAATCATTTGGGAACTACGTACAATACGTACGTACGTACGTACGTACACACCTACATTGGAGAACTACGTAAGCAATAAATCTAATGTAAAATTAAAATCAAATAAATACAACCCTGTATCCAAAGTTCCAACAATTCTTCCTTTGCTTCATGTCATTTTCCAACTATATTTTAAGCTTCAATTAAAAATATTGAGGTACGCTTGGGATAAGTAAATCTGGCATAGACCGTTTAAAAGTAATAATTGACTTCTTAAAGTTTCAAACTACTTAACGAGTGGTATATAGTATAAGTAAAATTGTTATTTATCTTAGATATATATGCAAAGTTGAAATGGGATTTTATCCATCGTGTAGCGAGATTGACGGATAATCGTGGAAATAAAAGAATCGGTAGATTGAGACCTTGGCAAAAAGAGGAACAGAAACAGCAGCGACCGACGCGCTGGTATCAAAAGGCCGCTGAATTAAATAGCTGTGGCATAGAATAAAGAAAATCGGAAACAAAAGAAACCGAATTTTGAATTCTTAAGGCGTGAATGCTAAAAAGACAAATATGCAAAGCAATTTGCACATTTTATTGAAGGATTGAAGAATAATGTTTTTTAAACATAAACGCTTATAAGATATTCTTTATTATTTTTTTAAGTTTGCTCGTAAACTATTAAAAAAGTGTTGTATTAAAAAAATAGTAGAAATGGCTTAAATAGTAAAAATCCAAACAAAAACACAAAGTCAACCAATATACACTAACCTAAAAAAGTATCGCATAATTTTAACAGAAAAAAATAAGTTTTTTTTAATTTTTAGTAGAATGTTATAATATTCGTCTGTCGTCTTCTTTAGGTGTCTACAAACCCATAACATTTCAAGTTAAAACGTGTTTTTTTCTGAAAAAACAAACAGTAAACAAAATTTTGTTAAAGGAGAATATTTATTTTGGACATTTGTGCTCCAGAATTTCATCTGTGCACCGTCTCCGCTCGAGTTTTCAATGAAGAGGTGCGTTCTTACAAAAAATGAGTAACATAACGTCAGAACAAGCAGCCCAAATTGTAAGTTTAATTGGAGATGGACGATCGCAGCAATATCTTGCTGAGGTTATTGGAATCCACCATTGCAGCGTTTCAAGAGATTTAAAAAGGTATAGAGAAAGTAGAAAATACATAAGAAGACCAGTTCCAGGATATCCCAGGTGCACTAACCCCGCAGATGAACGTTATTTACATCTGCAGACTTTGCGTATAAGCCCGCGTGGCTTCTGGAGCACATGAATGCACTGCTGGAAGCACAGACCTTTCCTGAGCCTTGGAGGACATCGAAGTTGGTACTGCTTCTCAAAGCTGGGGAAAAGAATCGACCCATCTGCCTTCTTCCGTGCGTCGGTAAGCTATATGAAAGAATGCTACGGAGACGTATCGATGGCATGATTGAGAGGTCGGGAGGCTTATCTCCGAGGCAATTTGGTTTTTGTAAAGGGAGAAGCACGATTGACGCAATCGTGAGTGTATTCGACGCATTGCGCAATAGAGGGGATGAACACCGTTGGGCGGCCCTGTTGTTGTTCGATGTTTTGACTGCATTCAATACGCTGCAGTTGAACGAGGTAATGAAGGCAACGGAGGAGAGAGAATGTTCTGGATATCTGATGAACGTGGTAGCGGAATATCTGTCTGTGAAATTATGGTGGAGAAAGGCACGATTGTGGATGTGACGGTAGGTGTTCCCCAGGGATCTGTCTTGGGCCCGACTGCAATGGAACCTGGCATATGACGGGATTAAGAACTGTGAATATGGAGAGCAGGACTTTCGCATTCGCAGATGATCTCGCTGTGCTGGTAGTGGCGCGGGACGAGCCAAATCTTAAATACCGGGTACGGAACGCAGGCGGCCGGCGTCGTGAAAAAATGGATGACACAGCACGGGCTGAAACTCGCAGCAGAGAAGACCAAAGCCATCGTTCTGAAGGGGAAAAGGAACAGACAAAGTGTAAAACTACAATGTGCAGGGGCGTGTCTAATACCCAAGAAACACGTAAAGTACCTGGGAGTGACGTTGCACCAGAATGGAAAGTGGGGGGAGCACGTGCGGGTGGTGACCCGAAGGGCTGCAAGCAGTGCGCCTGCGTTGGGGAGGATGATACCCAACATTGGAGGACCCAAATCCGAAAGGAGGAGGGCCTTGCACGGTATTGTGCAGTCGATGGAGGGCCTTGCAGTCGTGAGGCGGTAGAGATACAGGCCTACAGAGAGAGGGCTCATTGCACGAGTGAATAGAACAAGTCTGCTGCGAGTTGCATGCGCGTACATGCGTACAGGACTTTGCCTGTCGCAGCCTTGTGGGCCAACCCTGGATGTGTTCCGCTGCATGTGTTGGTAGTAGAAAGAAAAGAACTATATGAGAGAAGAGACCTTGTGCTCACTATGGCCGAGAGAAGACAGGAAAGAGAAAGGTCAATTGAAAGATGGCAGGAAGAATGGAACAACACGGAGCATGTGGCACAGTGGACAAAGATTCTGCTACCTAGTTTGAAAGATTAGATGGACTGTGGTCACAGACGGATGGATTATTTTCTGATGCAGGTGCTCACAGGACACGGGTGTTTAAGAGCCTACCTCTCTAGGTTTGGAAAGGCTGACACTGATGAATGTCTATACTGTGAACACCTGGACACCGTTACACATATAATGCTAGAGTGCAACAGATGGATAATAGAAAGGAATAGAATGGAAAGAGAGACAGGTGTGAATTTTGTGACAGTGCGAGAAATGATTGAGAGAATGACTGAAAATAAATCTGGTTGGACTAGTATACACAACTATATCCGTGTAGTGATCAAGAAGAAAGAAGAGGAAGAAAAACAGCTGTACCAACGATAGGGGCTAGAGGGAAATATATTGTAAGTAGAAGGTAGAGGAAATAAGTTTTGATGAGAGGCGAATAAGTGAGTTAGATTGTTTTAGACAGACAGCGGTAAAGAAACTCTAATAAAAAAAAACCACACAAACAAAAACCCAGTTTTGGGACCAAAAAAAGGGGGAAACGGGGAAAAGGAAGGCAATCCTAGCTTACAGTCTGTGGACAAATGAAGGTAAAGTGCTTAGGAAGCGATGTCGACCTTGCAGCGTCCATTCCGCTTTCGGAGCGCTGGATGACAGAGGAGGGTCTGGTTTAGCAGGTAGTTATTCGGCGTAGCCTCGGCGACGAGAGAGCGTTTTTAAAGTACCTAGAGAACTATTGCTGGGGCTACGAAGAATGAATCCTGCACTAAGGTCAGTCAGGCGGCGTTCTGGACTGAGATGTCTTTTGAAGATTCCAGACCCCCCTCTTTAAAGATGAAAAAAACTTTGCGTACACACCATGTTACAGCTAGACAACTGCGAAATAATCTTTCTACAGCCCGTAATGTTCGAATAAGTACCAATTCGGTTAGAAACAGATTAAGGAATTTGGAAACAGAGCCAGAATGCCCGCTTCTGCTTCACTGTTAATAGGGGCACATCGTATGGCAAATTTAAATTTTGCACCAGAACATGTATAAGATATGAACATGTAGGTATATGAATAGGATATTAACGATTTGGCTAATATTATTTTTATGAATGAGTCAAGATTTGCACTTTTTTATCCGAGAGTGCAAAGTATCTATCGGAAAGTGCAAATCTTGACTCATCAGTAAACATAATGTTAGTCCAGTCGTTAATATCCCAATCGACATGTTTTGGTGCAAAACTTAAACGTGCTATACGGTGTGTACTTGTTAACTGAGGAGTAGTAGCAGGCATTTTGGCTCTGATTCCAAATTCCCTTAATCTGTTTCTAACAGACTTTACGAAGCGAACATTACGGGACAGGTTGGGCCACCCGTCCCGCACATGGGCTGCACGGGACGCTCGTCTTCACCGACCGGTCTTTGTGCGGGGTGTGTGCGGGGCGGGGCGGCTGGGTGGCTACTTAATCCTATACGGAGTGCACGCAGAGGGTGCCCGGTGGGAGTTATGAGTAAGGTATTATATTTTATAGTACTTACTTTTTTATTTCTGAATCATTTTCTATTATATACCTAACTGCTTTAATTTGTGAGTTATTCGTGATTATTTAAGCCAAACATTAATTGCAACAAAATAACGTGAAATTTTATTAAGTTACCCATGAAAATATTCATTCAAAAATAATTCATTTATCAATTTCTTCTTGTTTATAGGATTGGTAGTGCTTGGTAGGCGCCATTTAGATAAGTCAACCAACCATTTTTAAGTGAATAGTTATAGTCTAGTTCTTGTATGACTCTGTGTCCACTATATGTGTCTTTAAATTAACCGCTCAGTTTATTTTTTGGATGTAGAAGCTGATCAACATCAGGCGTGGGATACATCAAGCAAATCACATGTTTTCATATTTTCATATTTTGTGATGGAACACGAGAATCCTCAAGGAATTGGGACAGTTCCTTTGTTATAAAAATAATGTCATAATATTATGATTGCAGTTGTATAACTAATTACGACAGTAACAAAGTCACCATATATGGTAATATATAGCCAAAACATCTTGCTATATGTTAGGTATCAATAGAAGGTCGTATACATGATAGTATCTCACTCAGCGAGCGGTTCGAGTTACCTCGCGGTCACCTGCATCCGTGAACTATCTCAATAAGTAATAAAGTAATTAATTTGTATTGTTGGTCCGCTATAACTTTTCCCATGCGTCACGATTCATTTTCAAACAAATTAAGTCAAAACATAAAGTGAAACGTACGCCGATGTGTGTAGTATATAGTATAAAGTATACAAAATGTATATACACATCGACGTTCGTTTCACTTTATGTTTTGACTTAATTTGTTTGAAAATGAATCGTGACGCATGGGAAAAGTTATAGCGGACTTACTATACATATTATTTTTAAATAAAAGAAATAAGAAAAGTTTAAGTTTGTTTTGTTCGGGGAAACTCAAAGTAAGAGTAGTATCTTAGGTGCAACTCCCAACGTCACAATTTCCTCCCATGGCTTATCTTATACTACTGGTCGGTTGTACTTGTGATCAACGTTCAGTTTGCCATAGAGTATTTTAATGTGCTGTTCACGGTGACCAAGAGAGAACAGGAGAGGAGTGGCAGACCGCAGAAGAGGTGTACAGATGATATCAAACAAGTCGCGGGCAAGTAGTGGATGAAAATTCTCAAGAGTAGAAATCGATGGAACCAAATGGAAGACGCATATATCCAGCACTGGATGAACATAGGTTGAAGAAGAAAGAAAGCGAAGAAGAAGTCTACATTATAATTTTTTATTCAACATCAGCTTCGAGTTCTGGTCGAAGTTTTGCTAGTTTTCTATCACTATAATAGCGTTTTTTTCCTTATTTCGTATATACCTGAAGAGGCTCTGAGAGCGAAAATTGTGGCGTTTGAAAAAACCCAACATTAGTTTTATATCCTATCCTAAATATTTTAAAACCGCCCTTGTTTGAAATGTTTCAAAATGTTTCACAACATTGAGATACCTTATTAAATTTCCTGTTTATCTATTAGTCCAGGGCGCATCTGTTTTGAGATGGACGTTGAGAGGTGACTCAAATTTTTTTGCAGAAATTGCTTGAAAATAAATCAAATAATAATATTTGAGTAAAACTCCCTCTCAAAAAGGTCCGGAACATTGTTTAAATAATTAAAATCGATTTTTTTCTTCGTTTTTTGATTATAACTGTAAAAGTGTTCATTTCCGAGAAAAGTTGTACTGCCATAAAAGTTGCGTAATTAAATTTCCCACAATATAGAATTGGTTAAAAATTTAAAAAATTGTCACCCTAGTTGCAAAATAGCAATAATTGCGAAAAACCATACAAAAACACGTATTCGCATTTTACATTTTTCAAGACTTTATGCTACACTTAGGACCTTCATATTTAACCCAGAAAAACTTTATGATACAGTAAAACAATACTGTAAATTTCATTAAGATCGGTTGAATAGATTTTGCAAAATAAATTTTGCAATCCAGCTTTTGCAAAAAAAATTCATTTTTTCAAAATGTTACAGGACTGAAAATAAAACAGATAGCAAGTTGAATTTTTTATTGCTTATATAAGTGTACTGTACCTTTCATTTGCAATTTGCAAAATTAAAATCGATTAATTACCACGGCGTCAGGAATTTTTTTAAATAAACATTAATTTTTGGTGCTATGCGCAGGACAGCGATGTTCGATTCACACAAGTTGATTTCCACCAAAATTTCTTCCAATCTTTATCAAATATATTATTTTCTTACTCTATATTTTGTTGTATTTTAATATTTTAGTTCCACAAAAATCAAACTAATTTTATTATTGTTTGTGAAATATTGTTTAAAAAATTGCATATGTTTAAAAATAATAAACTTTTATTCTCTAAGTTAAAATATATGAACAAAGAAAGTTTTTGCTAATAAAAGTGTTATTTCAAAGGATAGAGTATGTGTTTTTATTTTGCAATAGACAAATTTATTTATTTATATCGAAATGTAATAAAAATAAAAATGCATCAATCATTATCAAAAGTCATTGGAATGCCCAATCAGAGCAAACTATCCGCTGTCCTGCGCGTAGCACCAATAATTAATGTTTATTTAAGAAAATTCCTGACGCCGTGGTGTTAACCATTTTTATTTTTGCAAAATTGCAAATGAAAGATACAGTGCACTTCTATACGCAAAAAAAATTTCAACTTGCTATCTGCTTTATTTTCAGTCCTGTAACATTTTGAAAAAAATATTTTTTTTTGCGAAGGCTGGATTGCAAAATTTATTTTGCAAAATCTATTGAATCGACCTTAATAAAATTTACAGTATCATTTTACTGTATCATAAAGTTTTTCTGGGTGAAATATGAAGGTCTTAAGTGTAGCATAAATGGTTGAAAAACGTAAAATGCGAATACTTGTTTTTGTATGGTTTTTTCGCAATTATTGCTATTTTGCAACAAGGGTGACTATTTTTTAAATTATTAACCAATTCTATATTGTAGAAAATTTAATTATGCAACTTTTATTTCTGTACAACTTTTCTCGAAAATGAATACTTTTAAATTTATAATCAAGAAACGAAGAAAAAAATCGAAATTTTCCTTAATTTTTTTACATTTTGATTATTTAAACAATGTTTCGGACCTTTTTGAGAGAGAGAGGATAACTCAAATATTATTATTGGATTTATGTTCAAGCAATTTCTGCAAAAACATTTGAGTCACCTCTCAACGTCCAAATGTACTAATATTTTTACAGAAGCGCCCTGGTCTATATGTAATCTATTTATTTTGTACGTAATTTACGACAACTACGTAGAAAATTCGTCCTTGAAATAGTCAGCGTTTTCTTTTGAGCACGAAAAATTCCATGCTACTATTGTAGTAGAATTTGAAAGATTATTTAGTGATCTTGGTCAATTGGTCAACATCTTCGGCCGAGAAGAGACGCTTCGGCTTGGCGCGCGAGAAAGAAAGGCAGTTCCACAGTACCCTTTGATCTGGTAACACGTCAACCAGCCATGGAATTCCGGAGACCACACCTACCGGCTTGGAATTCGCTTTTGTCGCTATGTTAGATCAAGTGAATGGTTTATCCTTTGTTCTATGACCATTGAAGAATACCCGTGAAAAGTTTCGCTCCATAATGTTGGATTTGAAAGGTGAAAATCGCAGTGCAAATAATGTGACGCAGTTGTAGCCGGTATGGAAGTGTGTGGTTTCTGTCCCCTTTTTCAAGCCCTGGTAGTTAAATATGGTCCAGTTTTAAGTCCTCTATTTGAAGTCCCGATGTCCCGATGAGATGTGTTGTCTCATCCCTGTTCCAAAGTTCCCAGTTTTCCAGAGCTCGTTTCGTCATAAGAAGCCACGCCCACCTGTTGGATGGAAAGATTGGTTAAGTTGTTCGAGTGTGACGTGTGACAATGAGATGTTTTTTTTTAACAAGTAGTTTGTTTTAATAAGGTATAGTACATTCTTGTTTTAAATAAAAGTGAATAAATCCCAAGTAAATATTAAAATTTGCAGTTGGTAAAATTTTTTACTATTTTTTATAAAGATATTTTGCTTTCAGAATGGAAAAGTTTCTTGTAACGTTTATTGTTTGTTTAATGTCTTTGTCCTATTTTCCTATTGCAGTTGTCTAAAAATATTCTGTTCAAAATAAACCGTATTCTGTGTAAATTAAATAAAATGGCAGTGACATTTGACAGCTCGGTCAAATTTTGTTTTGAGATACACTGCCCAATAAAGTTAAAGTTTTGTGTATTGTAAAGTCATGTAAAAGTTTATAGTTGTTTTGTTATTCCTGTAGTAAAGTCTGTAATTTCCTGTTTGAGAATATTTTTTTTTATAATAAAAATAGAGTTTTGAAGTTTCAGTAAATATTTTGAACATGTACCTATTTTTATTTTCTATAACCCTTTTGGAAGATTATTAACTAGATTTCTAATGCAACCGAAATTGAGTTTAAGAATAAAAGAAAAGGAAAATGGCATAGACGCCAAATAAAGTTGTTAGAGTAGCCCAGTTTGACCCAAAAGAGGAATCTCAGATGAATGTCCCCCCGTTTGGTATCCGTAAGTACCGTAATGTGTCCAGTAAGTACCCAGTAGTGAATCTGAGGAATTATTCCAAGTAACGTCATATTTTAAATAGTAGGAAAGTCCTCAAGTCTGTGTAAGTATCCTTTGCTTACTTGGTAATGGTAGTTAGTCTTCTTAAAACCCTCCCATCCCTTAAAACGATTCCACGACCCGCCACCGAACAAAACCTAAGCTGCCGTTCGCAAAGAAGGTTTGAGTGGCTGCTCCTTCTACAGCCCCATTTCGACCCCCAGTATCTAAGTAGTTATTTTTATCCCTGTCCCCATTTGAGCAGACATTTAAAACGCTTCAAAATACTTGGACAAGGTTTAATAAAGAACGGTGCCTTTTATTTGTAAAATTCATATATTCGAGCATTCAACCGTACCTTATCTTATATTTATTACAAATATAGGTATATTTATTAATTCAAATCATCTTTATTGAATTCAGTAGCCTCAAAAATAAGAAATCCCATCGGTATTCGATTTAAACGCTAACAGTTTTCCGATGGTCTCGTTTGACACTTCACGCAAGGAAGGAGAATTGCTGTGCTGTCTGATTGATGAATGAGGGAAGTTAGGGACGGTTAGTTGGTTGACGTCAATTTTGAGAATACGGATTTCGGATGGACAGTTTTCTTGGAATGCAAAGGACCTAGCTCATTTCTTCTTTTTCGGACTTCGCGTAGGGTCATTTGCAAATAGACCAGCGCATATTTCTTTATGTCAGACATAGTTATTAGTATTTGTTGGAATTTGGTTAAGGACTATAAAATAAAACGCACGCTTCTCATTAAACTGTCGACTTATTTGACGCTTTGAAAATCTATATTTATGTGCAGATTTTAACTGTTGCTAGGAAACTAAACTATATTAAAATAATTCAAAATTTTATGTGTTTTTTATCACAATGCTTCAAAGAGTATTTTCCCAAAGTATCAACTAAATCCACTGGGACCTAATTTCCATAAGGTTTGTGCGGGGTACTTTATAAAAAACCGTAATTATCTTTTAAACTAACCTGTATAATATTACAAAACTTCATATTTTAAGAATGAAGATACCGAGGAGAATCCAAAAATGTAAAAATATAAAGGTTATCCCTCCCATTCAAAAAAACGAAGTTACAATCAACTTGCGGTATAATCAAATTATTTTCATTAAATAGTTCACACCTCAAACCCCTGTATTCCAATTTTCATGATTCTATTACCTTTAATTCTCGAGATATTTCTGATAGGCCCTTTATCTGCCTCACCCTATATAAGTATGAATTTTTTTACATATTAAGGTAAACAATATGTTCTAGTTTTCAAACTTTTACAGAACTCACTGCCAGATATATTTGTAGGTAAGGTGAACTACAAAAGAAAATTTTGATTTTCTTGTATTTTAAACGTGCAGCGCTATATTTTATTCTTTTCATTCATTCATTCATTAAGCATTACAATCTCTAGGGATTATAGCTAACGCTGTGGCGTTTAAAATCCTATTCTTGGGTGAGGTGGATTACTCATCTGTCATTTATTCTTTTAAAATATTATATTTATGATACTTTTTCATTTTTGTGCCGCATTTTCTTTGCGACCTAGCGAAAACAAAAAGAAAACACAACAAAAGATTGGTATTATGAAGAATGTCAAGAAGTAGCAGAAGCAATAAGAAAGGTAAGACTAAAAAATCTCACAAATGACGAAGAAAGCACTAGAGAAGAATACAGAGAATTGAAAAGAATCATGAAAAGAAAATGTAGGAGCAAAAAGAGAAAATACAACGAGAACAAACTGAAAAAAATAGAAGAAAAATTAAAAAAAAAGAAATAAGATCATTCTACCAGGAAGCAAAAAAATGGAAAGAGGATATCAAAAAAACAACCCATATATGAGAGATGATAAAGGGATGTTGCTAAATGAGCCGGAAAAAATAATGGGAAACTGGCAAAACTATTTCACAGAACTGCAAAATAAGAGCGAAGTACAAAAGGAAACAAACCATGAAATTGAAGATGATCAGATAGCAATAGAAATACCCACAGAACAAGAAATAAAGACCGAAATAAAGAGCTTGAAAAATAACAAAAGCCCAGGAATAACAGAAATATCGGCTGAAATGATAAAATCAGGAGGAAAAAGAATACAGAAAGAGATATATGACCTGATAAAAAGAATATGGGAAGTAGAAAAAATGCCAGAAGAGTGGACCATAGCAAGGATATGCCCTATACATAAAAAAGGTGATAGAATGCTATGCGAAAACTACAGAAGCATCGCACTATTATAAATAATTTACAAAATCTTGGCACAAAGTATAAGAAAAAGGCTAAGTCAATATTCGGAAAAAATACTGGGAGAATACCAGGCAGGTTTTAGAAACAACAGATCAACGACTGACCAAATATTTTGCCTTAAATGAAATACAGACTACCTGTTACGAACATAAAACAGTATATATGCTTTGTTCATAGACTTTAAGCAGGCTTACGACATAGTAAATAGACAGCAGATGTACGAACTGATGAAAGAATTGGGGATACCAAGTAAAATTGTCAGGATGGTAAAGATGACGATGGAAAACACAACAAACGAAATAGCTTGGAAAGGGTATACATCCAAAAAGTTTGAAACCAAGAAAGGATTACGACAAGGAGACCCACTATCAACAACGGCATTCAATCTAACATTGGAAGGAATAATCAGGAAAAGCAGAATAAACCTGCAAGAAACGATATTTAAAAACGGCCACAATGCATAGCATTTGCAGATGATCTGACGCTATTAGAGTTCTTTTTTGCTAGTGAAAAAAAAAATTATTAAAGTTAATGAAAAACATAATAACAGAAGCCACAAAATTCGGACTTAACATAAATGAAGAAGAGACAAAGTATATGATAATGGGAGAGATCCAAAAAGAAAAAGAGAATAACATCATAGTACAAATAGATGGAGAAAAAACATGCTCGTTCAAAAGAGCCAAAGAAATTATTTACCTGGGAGCCAAAATAAATGGAAATGGTCATGAAGAAGGGGAGATAAAGTCCTAAAGGAAATAGAAAATATGGAGCATTACGCACATTATTGAAATCCAAATACGTATCAAGAAAAACAAAAATAAGAATTTATAAGATTGTTATCGACCTACAGTAACATACGCATGCGAAACATGGTTGCCCAAAAAGTCAGAAACAGACCTTTTAGAAAGATGGGACAGAAAAATGCAAAGAGCAATATATGGAGGTGTGATAATAGGTCAGTGGAGAAGAAGAACCAATAAAGAATCGGAAGAACTATATCAAGAGTCAACGATCACGACGACGATCAAAGCACAGAGAATACGATACTTGGGGCACATCGAGAGAATGGGAAGTAAACGAATGCCAAAAATGGTACTCTCACGAAGACCAATACAAAAGAGGAGGTAAGGCAGGCCAAGGAAAAGATGGAAGGACAGTGTGTATGAAGATTTGAAGAAAAGTAACATTTAGAGATGGAAAGAACTAGCATTGGACAGAAGAAAATGGAGGGAGGTGGTGAAGGAGTGTATAAAAAGACTGAAATATAATTAAATAAAAATCTGAAAAAAATTAGATATATAGTTTTCGATAAATGACACAAAATAAAAACAATTAGACTGGTAGCACTCTTCAAAAAAAATTATACGCTTTTTTCGAACAAAAGCATTTTGAGGTTTCGTACACTCAAAACTTACGGGTCTATAAAAATAGACATGTTTTGTAAAAGCCTCAACAACCCGCAGGAATTTTTAAAAAAATTTAAATTGCATTGCATCCCACCTAAAAAAAAGAATGGCATTTTTGGGTGTGTGGAAGGGAGAAAGGGTTGGAGAGTTAAAACTCGCATTTTTAAAGATATAATGCCCGATTTCACCAACGATACCTAAATATTTAAGAATTACCTAAGTGGGTTTAGGTACTTCCTATTAAAGTCTATCATTAAAAAGTAATAATAAAAGAAGCAATTTTTAACATGGTATTTATTTTAAAATTATTTCATTAATGATAATTCACCTAACTTTAATTTTTCGTCAAATATGTGAAATTTACAACTCTGTTCTTTTCCTCCATTTCACTGTACATATACAAATACATACCATACAAAACTTAACAAACTGAATTCACAAATAACTAACTACTAAATAAAATAACTATAACAGTAGGTACAAAACTGAATAAAACCAACTTGGCAAACAAACAATTTTGACAAATAATCGAAAAACTAAGGTAATGTCATCTTATTCTTCTTTTTATTTATCAAAAATAGTTCAAACGTACCCGAATTAATACCTAGGAAATAATTTCCTAGATAAGCAGTTCTTTTAGTTGTGAAACACTATTGTTCTTAAGTACTGACTTAAGGAAGTTCCTATCGATAAGAATTACTTAATAAGGCAACTGTTTAGGTATTGTTGGTGAAATCGGGCAAAAGAAACTCGCATAGTTTCTCTATTCAGACCTTTACCAGCAAATATACCCTATTCCACGAACATACGCCTGTTTTGGATTACTTCGACAACGAATATTTTACTATGCAAAATAAGAAGAACGAAAGTAAATTGCAAATTACATTGTTGTTTATTGGAACAATTATTAGCGCCATTTACTTTCGTACGTCTTATGTTGCACAGTAAAATATTCGTTGTCGAAGTAATCCAAAACAGGCGTATGTTCGTGGAATGGCCCATAATAGATCAGCTCATAAGATATAATGTCCTTAGCTTATCTGTTAGCTAGGTTCATGGGTATCAGATATCTATAAAAATATAAGCCGCAACTCAGCTCTTTTTAAAGATACAATTTCGTGTTTTGCTTAGGCCGATGCCACATTATGCGTTTTGACCGGATGCGTTTCCGCCGCATCCGGTGAAAACGCATAGTGTGACAGATCGGTCCGGTTGCGTTGGAAACGGATACGTTTTGAGTCATCGGTACGCGCTTACAAACTGCACAAGACTAAACGCATAGTGTGACAGGTCGGTACGGTTGCGTTGGAAACGGATGCGTTTTCACCGCATCCGTTCAAAACGCATAATGTGGCATCGGCCTTTGAGGTCAAAAGGGGTATGAAGATATTAAAATAAAATGTATCGTACAGTGTATAAACCTTCTTCTTCTTAAAGTTCCCTCTCCTGGAGTTGTAATAAACTACAGTTAAACCATTCTCTAAGGTTCCTCAGCCAGGAGATGCGTCTTCTTCCTTGGATCCTTCCTTGCATAATAATTCTCAGCAAGTCATATTTTTCTCCTCTGGTAATGTGACCCAAATATTCCAGTTTTCTAGTTTTTATACTTTTCATAATTTCTAACTCCTTATTTAAGCGTCGTAGCACTTCAACGTTGGTAATCCTTTGAACCCACTGAATTTTCAATATTCTTCTGTAACACCACATTTCGAACGCTTCTATTTTTTTTATGTGTTGTCTCTTCAATGTCCAAGCTTTCATTCCGTATAGCAATATAGAAAATATGTAGCATCTTAGAGCCCTCAATCTGAGAGGCAACTGAAGGTCTTTGTTTGTAAGCAGTGTCTTCATTTTTATAAATGCTTGCCTTGCAGTGTCAATTCGGACTTTCATTTCTTTGCTTGGGTCATTTTATCATCAACCCAGGTTCCCAGATATTTGTATGTCTTAACTTTTTCTATTTGGGTTTGCTCTATCATTAACCTTTCATTTCCATGTTCGGTTTTTGAGACAATCATAAATTTAGTTTTTTTCTTGTTTATTTTTAGTCCGTATCGAATGCAATAATCGTTAATTCTATTTAGCACTTCTTGTAGCGATTCCAGGGTTTCTGCCATTATAACGGTGTCCTCAGCGAATCTTTTGTTATTTACTATTCTTCGTTTATAGAGATTCCATCTCTTTATATCAATATTCTCGGATTCTTGTTCTTCTATCTTTATATTGGCCTTTTGATTCCAATACAGATTGATGATAATTCGTAAATCTCGTCTGTTTATATCTCTGTTTTTCAATAATTCTATTAGTTTTTCATGTCGGACCCTGTCGAATGCTTTTTCGAAGTCGAGGAAACAGAAATAAATATCCAGGTTCATATCTAAGCATCTTTGAGAGAGGACATTAAACGCAAACAATGCCTCTCTTGTTCCAAGTCATTTGCGGAACCCAAATTGGGCATCATCCATATCATTGTATAAACCAATGGATCCTAAATAGAAAAAAAAATGGAATAACAACATAAGCAAACAGGGGGAGACCCGTGTGGTAAACATTGGTAGAATAAGTATCGGTCGACCGCGCAAAAGATGGAGTGACTATATTCTATAGAGGTATCAATCCGCCAATGAACAAACAGAATTACTTATAAAGAGGACGAAGAAGATGTTCGTAGTTTTATTTTCTGGACATTTAGATAAATTTTAGTATTGGTAATATTATGTTTTATAAAACTATTAGGGGAGTGCATATTGGGACCGTGCAAGTTCGGCAAAGCGACACCTATTTCTACGCTCTGCAACTTTATTCGCACGTTTAATTATATTGGCCAATTATATTAGTCCTGGTTACTGGATAATTGTCAAGGCTATAGTCCAAAAAGATAATAAGAAGAAAAAATAATATTCAGGTTATGATATTAAAACGTAAACAATTGTATGTAGTAAATAAAATTAGTTATTAAAATGCAGTACTGCAAGCAAAATACAATTAATTAAATTTACCTTTATATAATAATTGCATATCATATCAATATTGTGGAGCAACATATAATTTTTCATATTCAATGACAGTAGATATGAAATGTACGTCAATTTGACAATTTCAATTGACAATATGAATTATTTAAGAAAGTTGCAATATTTCTCCGCTATTCGCGCACGATCGTTTCTCAATTCCCTTCCAAGTACTTGCACACGGCGAATAGATTTTCACTTCGGAAAAAATCAAACAAGATAGAACTTTTTGTAATTTCATTAAGAAATGTTTAATAAACAACATATCAAAAAGTTCTACTCGAGAACTGGGTGCTTCATTTTGTATTAAACAAATGAACTACGAAATTATATGTTTTTTTAAATAACTCCGAAAATATAAATTTTAGAAAAAAACTGACTTAACCATTGAAAAATTGAGAAAAGTTTACAAAAAAAACCTTTTATAAAGAATTTTCTAAAATTAAATCTGTATCTTTTCTAATTTTTTATTTATAACGTTATAGTCACCCTTCTCACAAACATTGGCGCACTGTAAACTAGCGTACGGCGAAGTGCACGGTTGAGTTATTTTAATGTAATTATTTAACTAATGGATCGAATGAAATTTTACAAATTGAACTTGAAAGAAGAATAATTAAGCTATCTTATGGTTATAACAAAAAGACATAAAATGTATGGGCGTAAGTACAGTGGGTACAGAAATAAAAAGAGAGCCTATGAAAATGGACAAATAGAAAAAATGGAAGAACATTTCAAAAACAACGAAATTAGAGGGGCTTACGAATACCTAAAAAAGATAAAAAGTGGGTATAAACCTCAAACAAGTCTATGTAAAGATGAAAGTGGGCAAATAATCAGTGACCAACAGAAAGTCACAGACACCTGGAAGCATTATTTTCAGACACTACTTGGAACTCAAGTAGACATGGAAGATGAAATGGGTATGATCTACGTAGAAGAGAATGGAGTAGAAGATCCAACCATAGAGGAAGTTTTCGAAGCCATTAAGGCCCAGAAAAACAATAAAGCTCCGGGAGTTGATGAAATACCAGCAGAACTATATAAGGTAGGTGGCGACCACCTAGCAAGTCACATCCACGCGCTCATCAGAGACGTATGGCAAGAAGAGAAAATACCCGACGACTGGAAGAAAAGTATAGTATGCCCGATCTATAAAAAAGGAGACAAACTCCAGTGCAAAAACTACCGTGGAATCTCTCTACTATGTACAGCATATAAAGTCCTCACGTATATTATAAACCAGCGGCTCCAACCACTAGCAGAAAATATTATTGGAGAGTATCAGACGGGCTTCCGACGGGGAAGATCGACATTGGATCAAATATTCACAGTAAAACAGATCTTGAGCAAAGCATGGGAACACGATATTGATGTTCACAACGTGTTTGTAGACTTCAAACAGGCATACGACTCAGTCAAAAGAAAAAAACTATACTATATATTGGCTGAATTGGCAATACCACACAAGTTAATAAGACTCATTAAAGCCACAATGGATGAAACTCAGGCATGTGTACGAATACAAAACCACCGGACAGACTTTTTTAACATTTCGCAGGGACTAAAACAGGGAGATGGGCTGGCCCCAACATTGTTTAACCTGGCACTGGAGTATGCGGTTAGGCAAATGCAAACTGGACGAGGAAATCTACTGACCAACCGAACAGTTCAACTGGCCGCTTATGCTGATGATATTAATATTATGAGTAGAACATCAACAGGAGCACAGGAAACATATGCAGAGTTAAAAACACAAACAAAAATGCTAGGTCTGGAAATTAACACAGAAAAAACAAAAATAATGACTCAGACGAGAAGAAATATAGTCCCAGAAAACATTATACATGAAGATTACATTGAAACGGTTGAAAAGTTTACATACCTGGGAGTAGAAATATATGCCGACGGATCAGAAGATGGAGAAATAAGGAAGAGAATAACGCAGGCAAACAGAGCTTATTTTGCCCTCTCCCATATATTTCGGTCAAAAAGTGTCCACCGAAATACAAAGATGAGAATCTATAAAACCTTAATTCGACCAATAACATGCTATGGCAGTGAAGTCTGGGTGCTGAAAGAAACACCCAAAAACAAACTCGACACATTCGAAAGGAAAGTACTTAGGAGAATACTAGGACCTGTGAGGGAAAACGGAATCTTCAGAAGTCGATACAACAACGAGCTTTATCAACTTTATAAGGAAACGCCCCTGTCAGACTTCATTAGATTACAAAGATTGCAATGGGCCGGACATATGATAAGAATGGGAGAGGATAGGCTACCAAAACGAGCACTGAATGCTAGAATGCAAGGAAAGAGACCGGTTGGGAAGCCACGAAAGCGCTGGGAAGACACAGTAAACAGCGACGCACAAGCCCTTTTAGGAGTCCGTGTATGGAGAAGAGCAGCCACAGACAGGCAAGGGTGGAGGCAAAAAATAAAGGAGGCCAAGGCTCAATTTGGGCTGTAGTGCCGTAGAAGAAGAAGAAGTACAGTGGGGGCGGAAAATGAGCCTTACATGAATTTTGTTTAAAAATGATTTAACAATGTGTAACTAATACAATTTTTCTTATAAAACCGTCAATTTTGCACAACTTACCTTTCAAGTATCTTACTAATTTATGTTGTTTTCAAAAAAAAAATTAAAAAATTTGATTAAAATGATATGACGTCTCAAAAAATGTCCTTTTTGAAATCTTCGTAACTTTATAGAATTACCACCACTTTAAGACGGTATTACTTAAGTTTGAACAGATCTATTACAGTTTTATAAGTGCTTTTTTAAAGATTAGGATGTACTCTTTAAAATGCACGAAATTATTTTACTTTAGAACTGAATTATACTATTTCTTTTTGAGAAAATTAAGAAAGATAACCAAAATGTAATACAAAAACCGAAAATTACCAACTAAAAAAATGTTTATAAAAAGTGATCAAAACTTTTTTCTGTAAAAGTTACCTAAAATACATTTAATAATAAGCTTCAACATTAATAAATATTCAGGAAAAAAAATTTTTAGCTCTTATACAGTATGTCTGCGTAACTTGGAACCTATTGATAACTTTTTTATTATCAGTTTTCCGAAAAAAAGTTATTCTTTATAAAATACTCTGCATCGTATATAATCTAAGATGCAATCATCAAATACCAAATTTAAGTAATTTTATACGAGGTATGTCAAAAAGTATGAATTTCACTCAAGAGTAAAGTACCGTTACATTTCACAATATCGAAAATGGTTATTAAGAAAAGTTGTTTGGAATTAAAAAATTTGTTTTAGTGTTCAATTACATCCTTCTAATTAAAATATTGTGAATAATAAAGGCACTTAACTCTTAAGAAAAATTCTTTGATATCTGATGGTTGCATCTTAGATTTTTGACCAGGGAGAGTATTTTATGAAGAATAACTTTTTTTCGTAAAAGTGATAATAAAATAGTTATCATAATTGTAATAAAATGATGAGTATTCGTAATTTGAGAAAAAATTTATTTTCGATTAGAATGATGTAATTGTATATATAAACATAGATTTTAATTTCCAACAACTTTTCATAATAGCATTTTTTGATATTCTGGAATATAAAGGTACTTTACTCTTTAACGAAATTCATATTTTTGACATAACTCGTATAAAATTGATAAAATTTGATATCTGATGGTTGAGTTTTAGTTTTTGGACTATCCAGAGCATTTTTTAAGAATAACTGTTTTTCGTAAAATTGATAATAAAAAAGTTTTCCATGTGGTTCCTAGCTACGCATACATACTGAACTGTATAAGAGCTTCTGTATAAGAATTTTCAAATTGCAATGCGATATTCGGATTCAGCATAATCAAAAACAAAATAGAAACATACTTGATCAAAGTAAAATGATGAATTTAACGATATTTGTAAAATTATTTATACAAAACAATTGTTATTGTTTAAACAATTAATAAACAATTAGCGGCCCAATCTGCGAGTAGAAGTTGTTACTTTAACATGTATATAAACTAACAAAAAAAGTTTTAGAAAAATATAAGCTAGTTTGAATTTTTCCGAAACAATGCATGCGTTCGTTCTAATTGCACTCCCCTATATCATTTTGAGGTCTGATTGTAAGATCACAAAAACTTTATATTTTTTAAGTTAGTAGAAACAGATTTTATTAAAAAAGATAAAACTGAAAATAAAAATCAACCTTTCCAGATTTACCTCCAAAAATAATAATTGACTCATCAAATCATGGAGCTTTCCACACTTTATGAACGTATCGAATAATAACATGATTTTTAGATTTATTCAGATTTATATTGTGAAATTGAAAATGGACATTTCAACAGTTGGTGTTAAATGGGCTAATATATTTCGGTTTATGACACCTCTAATGCGATAACAAATTAAATTGACCATGCAATCTGATATTGGCCAAACATGTATGTAGTGTAACGTATTGTCTTGTTTAAGGTGAATAACAGACAGCTGGACAACAGCCGTTCCATGTAATATCATCACACCGTATTAAACGAAAAATCGCCAACAAGAAGACATTTCGCCACATAAAAACAAAGATTTGATAGGTATACAAAATAAGGCAAAAGCTAACAGGAATACAAAATAAGAAAATCTACGGTTTCGTTTTGATTAAATATAGATTTTCTTATTTTGTTAATGCCATACTCTGCATAGAGTACAAAGACTCGTTTCATATGGGCTCTCTGAACCGCAAAGTGGAATGTTTTCCTGGCGGTGCCTTTTGGTATGTTATACCTGGGTTAAGCAGAAAGCTTGAATTGGGTCGAAATTCATTTAACAGGAATACATTTACAGAGAAGTAAAAATTGTAGAAGTATATGTGTTACAAGAAATAAAAAACCACTAAACGCCGTAAAAATGAGTGGGGCATACAATATTCCAGCTACAAAAGATCTGATATGAATATTACGTGGCACGAAAATGTATTTTCATTTTGATGCAAAACAAAATTCTAGTTTTATTTTAAAAGATTTTTCCATAATATTTGCTCAATTTGAAGTAAAACGCGCCACAAAAGAGTAACTTTGATACAGTTTGAATTTAAAACACTTTTGTGGCGCGTTTACTTCAAATTTAGCAAATGTTATGGAAAAATCTTTTAAAATAGAACTAGAATTTTGTTTTGCATCAAAATGAAAATACATTTTCGCGCCAGTTAATATTCAGATCAGATCTTTTGTAGCTGGAATATTGTATGCGCCACTCATTTTTACGGCGTTTAGCGGTTTTTTATTCTTGTATCACGTGTTTTTCAGTTCTTTATAAATTAAATGTAAGTTGAATGCAATGTTTCGCGATTACACGTTAAGCTTTATAAATGGTCGCCTTTGTCGCATTACCTCCCAAATGATCTAGTGTCCATCGAATGTACACTAGAGTTTTTTCTATTCGAAATAGATTGAAAAAAAAAATATTGGGATGGTCGGTAAATAAACTCGGATTGCCCCTTGCCAGATTACATTTACAGTCGTAACCACTACAACTTCATAAACCATTTCGAAAATAATCGTTAATTGGATTATACTTTTGTAGCTTAACAACTTCTAAACGACTTAACTGATTTTGATCACTAAACGTGAGTTTGAAACGTATTGACAAGTAGTATCTGATGCATCTAAGGTCAAGTATGATAACTGAAGCTATTACAGGAATTATTGACCTCGAAAACATTTTCCCATAGATAATAGATTTGATCATATTTATGAAGCCTATAACTTAAAAATTCGAATTTTCCCGGATATGAGGTATACACCGTTAGATTAGTCTAGAGCCTCCTACAAACGCTCAGTTATTGGTTGAAATTCGTTGGTTCGCTCAAATCGTAGGTTGAAATTTTGAGTAATTGTCGAAAAACCAAAATTTTCAAAGTTTAGTTTTTCAGTTTTTCGGCTATACTGAGCCGTGTGTAGGTCTGATTCTGACGGCTTACACATCATTTGAAAGCTTAACTCAACACTATTGATTTGGTGTATTTGCGGTTCTCCTATCTCTTCTTGAACCGAAGATAATATACCCCCAAAAATATGCCGTCTTGTACCTACCAAGTCCTATAGCTGGCTTATGGGTGGTCAAAAGTCACAAACTACACCGGTTCTGAATCGGCCCTGACCCCCTTTTTAAACACAGAAAAAAAATTCAGATCGGTTAACTTTTCCGCACACATATGTACAGTTGGTTTCACCCCTATTCAGCGGTTCCCATAAGCGCGGTCCCCGATTGAGCCGTCTCAATACAGCGGTTCTCATTTCAGCGGTACCCCGATTCAGCGGTCCCCATAAACGCGGTCCCCAGTAGAGCGGTCTCAATAAGAATATAATAATATGACAATAATAAGTAATTAGTTTTATTGTAGGATATTATTTTAACCTATTCTTGTTTGAAAATATACAGGTAATATCTAAGTATCTGCTATATACCCCAGTTAATAGGGAAAAAAATCATCGATTTCGCGTAAAAATGTTCTACATGGTTTTCAAAGTTTTAAACGGTAAATGAGGGTTAACTGATGATAATTCCGTGAAGACGTACAGCTGATTTTGCTTTTTTTTTAAACAATTATAAAGAATGAAAAAAGCAGTTTTTTGACTAGTAAACGTTTCTTGTACATTTTAGAGAAAAATGTAGATCTTAAAAAGTTCTTTAATTTGGTGGTAAGCATATGGTAATATATAAATAATTGACCGAGATAATTGCAAAAAACCCTCATTTTTGCAGTAAATTATAAATATTAATAACTTTAATTTTTGCACAATGACGTAAAATTTAATGACTTTAAATTATGTCAATTAATGAGTTATTTAAGTTAAATTTAAGTGTGCAAAATTTAAGTGTGTTGAATTTAATTTAAGTTAAATTTATTTAAGTTAAATTTAAGTGTGCTAAATTTCAACCAGATCGACCAAATAGTTTATAAGTTATTTAATTTGTTTTTCCCAGAGAGCAATTGTTTATACAACTATTCTTGCCCTACAGTGACAGTGAGATATTTAGCAGATCGCAGTCGATTATTCGAGACTTTAATTTTAAGACGTATTAAAAAATTTTTAACATTTTATTGAAATTGTTACTAAAAACACTGTTTGAAAAAGACCTCACTTTTTAGCTTATAAACAATTAGAATAACTTAGATATTTTTTATGTACCGTGCTTGCATGAGGCTCAATGAAAAGCTGATGAAAAAATGCATATAAAAAACGAAAAAATAATTTTATATGACAAAAAAAAATCAAGTTAGCATTTATTTTTTAATAAATCATATTTCCGTTGTTCATACAAACTAAGAGCTGAAAATTGAACAGATTGTATATGAGAATCTACATTTTATAATCCAGTTTATGAACTGCCTATGCAGTGAAATAATAAAAAGTTGTGACCCTTTAAAATGATGGAAAATCATGGAAAAATCAATTGATTACATTTTTTTTAATTATTGAATTTTACAATTATTTCGTAAGAATTCTGTAAATTTTATTAAATAAAGTATATTATTAAGATAAATATATAATAAAAAATACACATTAAAAAAGAAAAAAAATAGTTTTATATGAACAGTAGAAATCAAGTTAACATTTGTTTTTTCATAAATCATATTTCAAGTGTTTACAAATATTAATAGGTGAAAATTGAACAGATTTTATATAAGAATCTACATTTTATAATCCAATTTATGGATTGTATATGCAGTGAAATAATAAAAAGTAAGGACCCTTTAAAATAATGGAAAATCCCTGAAAAGTAAATTATAAAAGTTATTGAATTTTACAATTATTATTATTTTGTAAGGATTCTGTAAATTTTATTAAATAAAGTATATTAGATAAATTCTATAATAGTTATAAATTAATGCAATACATAATTTTTTTTTAATTTAATACGGCCTTAATAAAGTAATTTTTGTTTTATTATAATTTTATTGGATGAATCTATTAATATTTGTCTAGGTAAGCATCTAATAAGTATAAATTATATTTTTGCATTATTTAATGATGTATGTGTAAGTTCAAAAATTAGAATTAAATTTCTGTATTCGTTTTAATAGTAGTTTATTTGAATAAATTTATATAATTAAGTACAAAAATTAAAAATAAAAGAATGTTCATGAATTTTAATTTGATTATTCTAGTCAACGTCTATAACTTACAAATTGCTCCTTTGCAAGTTATAGTTCATCTTCTACAAAGTGTATTTATTTCTTTAAATAAATCATCTAACTCAACTTCGTCAAGAATGACTGCAGCGCGATTGAAACATTTTTTTCTCTTCTTCTTCCAGGCTTGTCGTATTTTTCATACTGGCATCATAAATGACCATCATTAAAAATGCTCGTTGCATAATGTAGTATTATTTTGAAAATACTTAAATAAAACATTAAACACTGCAACTAGAATATTTTGGATATTGGTTTTATCTGGCCATTCACTACCAGTGTACACAAAATACTATCCTTGTATATCTACATACACGTTACTGGTTACTGGTAAAAAAGTACAAAAAAATTATTTTCAAAATTTATTCTAAAACCATTTATTTAGAAAGTGGAAACATAAAATTAAGAAAAAAATAATTAGTTTCTTATTTCAGTTTAAATAAACTAATAAAAATATTATTTATACCTACTTATTAGACACCGACCTAGACATTAATAGCTTCATTACATGAAATTATAATAAGATAAAAATTATTTTTTTAAATATGTAGTATCAAATTAAAAAAAATAAATGTACCTATTGTGTTTTATGTACACATACATAATTAAATAATGCAGAAATATTATTTACACTTATTTTGGTGTCTTTGATTTGGTGGTAATTTTGGTGTCTTTGAATTCGAGGCATTTTCTTACACTGAATACAATTAGACTGAGGAATAATAACTAAGAATTTCAGACCAGCCGGTCTTCAAAAAGCGGTCTCTTCATAAAAAATTTTAAAGATAAAACTTTTTTTTTACAAAAAGTACAAAAGATAAAACATTGATATTGTTATCATAGCATAGTTTAAATATAGTCATTCAGTTGCCAAAAAATGAAGTTCAAGAAATTATTCCTTCTGGGTGTAACACTTCTAATGTCCCTGAGTATATTAAAAAACGTCATCCTGCTCATTTACCATAATCGAAGGGTCTCTTAACTGCAAGTATTTTTTTACGCAAATCGCAGGTTATGCATCTAAAACCTTCCGAAAGTAACATGACCTCTCATTAATGAAAAGTTAATGGGAACCGAATAAATGGGGTAATTCCTAATGATCCGGTAATGACACTTTCTTATTTGCAAGGAAACAAATTTAGTCGGGGTTGGACAGTTCGACCACGGGCCAGGTAATACCTGTTTTAGGTATCGATCAGTTGGACCACGACCCCTCTTTAAGCGGATTAAGGTTGTATTCTAAGGATTAAAACAATCACTATTTACTTAACATATTATTTATTATTGAGGTGAATCATAAGAAGACATAATTTTTACAAAATCTTTTTGTGATGGAAAACTACCCACTATTGGGTAGTATTTACCCTAATGATATTGTAATATTTTCGAAGAATTCCATTAAATCGATTACAAAATAAAATTTTATCGTCGTCGAACTGAAGGGTGGGCTTAACTTGAACATTTTCAAAAAAGGATTAATGGAGGTACTCGTGGTCCTACTGACCGGTCCCCAATTTAGTAGTGTTTTGCCTCTTGCAGTAGTCATACTTTAATTTATTTATTATTCAAATGGAGTTCTTTAAAACTAAAAGAAATAAGGAAGCGTGTAGCTTCAGAGGTTTTTGTTATCGAGTCGATGACCTAAACGAAAACCGTAAACGGTGGAGTGACCGTAAACGGTTTAAAAAGTGATGGCCTTGGAAAATTATGGATCCTTCCAGATAATACTATGCCACAATTGCGCGGGGAACATAATCACATTTCGGATCCGGAAAACGTAAAATTAAAGAGGATTGTAAGTGAAATGAAGGATAATGTGAAAAACGATAATGTGACAGTGACAAATGTGTATCGTGTTGCAAGTGCGGCGGTTTCAAACACTCCAGCAGTTGCAGCCGTATTCCCAACGTTTCGGTCAATAGATAGTGCTTTATATCGGGCACAACATAAAAACTACCCACAACTTCCGAGGAATCTGGAAGAAGTTTCCATTCCACAAAATTTGAGGCTTACATCTACCGGTGAAAATTTTGTTGCGCACGAATCTGCGGATCGCTCAATAATAATTTTTGCGACATTAGAGAATTTAAGGAAACTTTCTAACGACAACCATTGGTTCATGGATGGTACATTTAGCGTCGCTCCTCCATTTTATAAACAGGTATTTACTATCCACAGCCTTACCATCAACAAAGTTTTGCCGTTAGTTTATTGTTTGCTAACTGCTGAATCGAGAAATACGTATGTTACTTTATTCCGTATTATTAAAGATATTGGGATTGATAACGGATTTGAAATGAATCCCAACATCGTTACGGTAGATTTTGAATCGGGATTGATACCAGCAATTCAACAAGAATTTCCATTGGCCAGAATGCGTGGGTGTTACTTCCACTTTTGTCAGTGCATTTACAGTTTCATACAACATAATGGCTTATCTGTGGACTACAGTAGAAATGAAAATGTTCGTATGTATTGCCGAATGTTGCTGTCTATTGCATTCATTACAGTCAATAATATTATTGAATGCTTTGAAAACTTAAAAGATGATGCTCCATTGCTACTATTACCTCTATTTGTCTACTTTCGTGAACAATGGTTGGAAACCATCGATCCGACTTTATGGAATATGTATGGGATTAGAAGGCGAACTAATAACGATGTGGAAGGATGGCATAACCGTTTTTCTAGGTTGATTGGAAAATACCATCCGAATATTTATCAATTTGTTGAAAAACTCCTTGCTGAACAAGCGATCACAACCACAACCTTACAACAGATTCGAGGCGGCCAAAATGTATGCAACAACAATAAAATCTATCTTCAAATAAATAATAGGATTAGTAGATTACAAGAACAATTTGACGATGGCGATATAAACGTCTATGAATATCTTCGTGGAGTCTCTTACAATATTAGTAATCCTATTGCTTTGTAATTAATTAGAATGTGTTCCACAACTTTAACGCTTTCGTCATTTTGTATTCTCTTTTTTTAAATCTTTAAATGTTTTAATTTTTTTGTCACTTTTCGAGTAAACAGTAAATGTGTAAATAAATATGCGTTGTTTTTTCAGATTTATGAACTAGTCCATTCTCACTATACCTCATGTCCCATACCTATTACTTATATCTATTTACTGACTTTATATGTGAAAATTCAGAATTGCCCATTAGTGTGAAATGGTTGTAATTTCTAGAGGAATCTATTCATGTAGATTTTATTACATTTAAGTGACATAACATTTTCCATAAGATGTGTGCGTTCTCTTTTAAAACCGCTGAATTGCAGTTCGTTGAATGGTACAGAGATATGATGCTTTCGTCAGGACAGGACATAACCTCACTTATTTCAAAAATTAATAAAAATAAAATAATATTTTATATTTGACGTTTGTCGACAAACTTAATTTTCAGGGAATCAGGTAACTAAATAAAAAATGTTGGTTGGTTGACAGGTAACGTGCAGTTTGTCTGTTCAAAAAAACTTTGTGGCATAGAAAGGTCACTTTTCTACACAAAAGTCATATTTCAATTAGGTGAGAAAACATAAGGTTCCTTAACTTAACTAATGCAACAAGTGCATTAAGTGGTACTTTTTTTCACGAATGGAAAAATTGACCGGTAATCTCATGAATGAAAAAAAGTCACTAGGCATGTGTTGCATACAAAAATTTTTCTACAGCCCTATACAAATAATTAAATCAAAATAGATATTTTGATAAATAATGATTAAGGTTGCTTCTAGTTTTGAATAGCTAGACCATAATGTAGAAGACTTAAATTTTTTAAATCTTTCTTCAAAAGAAGCAAATCTCATCCGCTGCGTAAAGCTGTGAATATTATTCTGGTTCCGCCATTTCATAAAAGTATCATATTCTTTGGATTTCTCTGGCAGTAAAATTGTCTCCACATTTTTGCCATATCCATGATTTCTCCCCGAGTGCATATTTCAAGTTTTGAATCTTCCCTATCCATAATTATAGTAAGAACAACTATAAAATAATACTAAATAATTAAATAAATTTAAATTATTGACACTTACACACGTAAAAACATGTGTAGTTCATATGCTGTCAAAGGTGACTTGACAGTTTATTTTTGGTATGGTGTGAACTAACTGGACTAATCAATAATTGTGTTGGCATATGGAAACCGTGAAATAAAGTTAACGTTGTGACATTTTTTTTAATGCCTTTTTACATTTTGTCACTATAACTATAAACAGCCGTTTTAAGTGCAACAAACCGGTGTAATATTAGGAACTTTAAAAATGGGGCATAGAAAAAGCTCTTTTTGAGTAGTGGTTGTAAAAAAAATGGATTTTACTCACTGTTTTTTTGGTGCGGAAAATGTGATTTTCCGCATGCTAGTAGAAAAAATATATTTTTTTACTTCTAACAAATTGATTTGATAAACCCGCTCTCCCTCTTTCGATAGGTAACCGCAGAATCATCCTAAGTAAACTGGTTTATGTAGAATAATGTTATAAATATTTAGCCTCTAGGATAAACTTTTACAATTTTACAAAAACTATTGCATGAATTAATCTAAAAAATTTTTTTGTAAATTATTTACTATATTACCCTACTTTTTATAAAATTGCAAAGCTATATATAGGGTAATTTTGGGACAAATTATTGTTTATTTTATAAAATTCATTTTTTATTGTTAAAACTACTGTCCCCAAGAGGGTCCTGTTTTTACTCATTTTCCTGAACGATGCCTCTCAAACGGCATGCTGCAGAACCAAACGCCGCTGAAACGGGTCGGTGAAATCGAGAACCGCCGAAACGGGGACTGCTGAAATGGGTACCGCTGAACCGGGGACTGCTGAAAAGGGTCGGTGGAATCGAGAACCGCTGAAACGGGGACTGTTGAAATGGGGTCTTACCGTACAGTTACGGTCACTGAATAGTTTACACTTTAATTTTTATATTGTAATACTGTAAAATTGCAGTGTCGTACGGATTTGCAAAATGTCAAAGTCAAAAAATCTCAAAAAGTCAATGCTTGTCAAAAATTTCGCGAGTTTTGAAAAATAAAATAATAAAATAAACCATATTAAGACCAAAATTCCTTTTAAAAAAAAAAACTTTCTATATTTTCCATTTTGTTAAATTTTGTAAAATATATTTTTATTATTTTGATTTTTTAATTTTAATCAACCTACATATTCTAGGTACA
Source organism: Diabrotica virgifera virgifera (assembly GCF_917563875.1). Classification (NCBI taxonomy): domain Eukaryota; kingdom Metazoa; phylum Arthropoda; class Insecta; order Coleoptera; family Chrysomelidae; genus Diabrotica; species Diabrotica virgifera. Next base: position 75,090,080 of record NC_065448.1, read on the forward strand.
CCACTGGCAACGTCACTTTGACGCAAAAGGTGCGTTTAAACGAGGTAAAAATTTAACAAATCGGCTCCTAGATAAGCCAGCCTGTAAACTATTCACTGACCGTAACTGTACATACATACATATCCACATACATTTAGTCCGTTCTTTAACGGTAAAATATTGCAAAACCTCTAAATTTTAAAGAACCGCTTGGATTGACATGAAATTTGGCATACATATAGCTAACAAGTCAAAGAAGAAAAGTGATACTGTGCCGATATGTGCTTTTGCCCTCGGGGTGGTTTTCACCCCCTTTTGGGGGTGAAAAAATATTCGTCCAAAGTAAGTCAGGAAATGGATAAACTGACTAATTTTAAGTAACTTTTGTTCTATTTTTCAGAGAGTTTCTATTCTTTAGAGTTTTTTCACTAAGTCAATACTTTTCGAGTTATTTGCCAGTGAATATGTTCATTTTTTAAACAAAATAACCACGCTTTTAGACGGTTTTTCGCAAATAACTCATATAGTAAGTATTTTGTCGAAAAAACATTATTATCAAAAATATAGACTGTAAAAAATTTAAAAAAAAATGGTGTATATATCACGTCTCTATACCTAGTAGAAGCAGAGTTATAGCTAATGAAAAATAGGTTCATATTCGTCAAATTCCAAATGGAATACTTTAACGTGAAATAACAAAAAATGAAGCACATTTCGGGGAAAACTCATTGCAACTTATTTAAAGTGTTTAAAAAAGCTTCACTTTTGTTTTATAAAAAAAAATTCTAACATCAAAAGTAAACAAGTTACGCTCAAAATAAAATTAGTCCCTTTTTGTTGTGGTAAAAAAATCGAGACAATCACCCCCTAATTAGTATCTTAAATGAACTTAATCGTTACGACTTCACAAGTTTCTTGACTCGTGTATATATTGTTTATATGATCTGTAAGTTTCATCGGTTCAAAGTCCTTATTATTGAAAGGGCTGTAGTTAAAAGGGGTTGAACGAGTCACTGATCACGAATGTATGCAAATTTAGAAACACCAAATATTAATCAATTTTTCTCTAACAGAAAAACAAAAAAATACATAATATTCAGAAAAGCAATGCTGACTTTTTTTGTTTTTCGAGATTTTTGGTATCTCTAACAATTTTTAAGTTATTTTGAAAAAAACATATTTTTCAAAATTAAAATTTTTAAAAATTTTACTTTGAAACCAATTTTTTTTCAAAAATAAGCACTTTGAATCGATGAAACTTACAGATCATATAAACACAACATAAGTAAAATAATCTGTGGAGCGGTAACGTTTAATTTCATTTAAGTTGCTAATTAGGGGGTGGTCTTCCCGATTTTTTTTTTGCCAAAACAAAAGGGACCAACTTTATTTTTAGCGTAACTTGCTTAAATTTAATGCTAGAAACTTTTTCTAAAAACATAAATAAAGCTTTTTTTAAAACACTTTAAAAAAGTTATAATGGATTTTCCCCAAAAACTGCTTAATTTTTTGGATATTTCACGTCGAAATATTCTTTTTGAAATTTGTTGAATATGAATCTATTTTCATTGGCTATAACTCTGGTTCTGCGAGATCCAGAGACCTAACGCGTACACCATTTTTTTAAATTTTTTATAGGCTATGTTTTTGTTAAGAATGGTTTTTTCGACAAAATACTTACTTCTTGAGTAATTTGCGAAAAACCGTCTAAAAATGTGGTTATTTTGTTGAAAAATGAACATATTCACTATTCACTCGCAAATAACTCAAAAAGTGTTGACTTGGCGAAAAATCTCTATAGAACAAAAGTTACTTAAAAAGTCAGTTTACCCATTTCCGGACTTATTTTGGACATATATATTTTTTCACCCCTAAGAGGGGGTGAAAGTCACCCCCAGGGCAAAAGTACACATCGGCACAATATTACTTTTTTTATTTGACACATTTGGCCGGCACTCTGTGGATATGTTATAAGGACCTCTTTTTGATTAAGTTTGTGCAAAACAAATCTAATCGAAATAGTTCCGCTAACGGGGCTGACGATACAGTTGGACTATAGCGCTAATTGTTAATAACTAAAAGTAACAGCTTTGTAATAAAATAATGCCAAAAATCTCTTTAAGACGTTGAAGAAGATATTTGAATCTTGATTTTTTCACTTTTTGAATTTCATAATAATAATTTTTAATCGAGTTATAAAGCCTTAAAAATGGCCATTTTCGCATTTTTCAAATTTTTAATCGCCTATAACTCGACAACAGTCAAGTTTAGAGAAAAATGACCAAAGACCTTTTTAGAGACTTTTTTATTTATAGAGTTTATTTCTGGTGCTCTTGATGTTTCACCTAAATAAAAATGTTCCCATTCCCAAGGTATCTTACATATAAATAATATAATATAAATTTATGTGTGTTTGTGTGATACATATTAATCATTTGCGTGTGTAAGCCCATTTTCTCAAGAGTAAATAAATAAAGGCCTTTACTCCCAATTTGATTAATAAGTTCCGGCTACTGGTTTCGTAGTCTACAAAACCCACCTCACCACCAGACCGCAAGGGTAGAACCTAACAACTGGAACAAATAAAACGATTTTAAAAATTACATTTACTGTAAAAATTGTTTTCAGTACAGGGTGTTTCATTCATAATTGGAAATATTTTAACTGTATATTCTCGGGCTCAAAATATGACGTCCTAAATAAATAAATTAATAAATAATAATATAATTAATTAAAAAACTCATACAGAAGTAAAAACTTCAAATGGTCTACTGGTATAAAATCGTTTAATAAAAACTATCTAAAATGTCATTCAAATGGATTACAAAACGTTTTCGTTCTAATTCAGAACATCTTCAGTGCATTCTGCTGAGTAGTTGGAACTAGCACACTATTTAAAGTGGTACATAACCCCACATTATATGGTTTACATATTATACTTTAATATTGGTGCCCAACTCATTGGTCTGTGTCCATTGAACTAGCAAGTACCTAGTATTTTCGAGCAGGGAAACATGTTGCCCTTTGAGCATGTATCCAACAATATTGATTTGTAGTCACCATATTTTATATAAAATATAATATGTAAACCATATATTATGGGGTTACCACTTTAAATATACAGGGTGTAACGAAAATACAGGTCATAAATTAAGTCACATATTCTGAGACCAAAAATAGTTCGAATGAACCTAATTTACCTTAATACAAATATGCACATAAAAAAAGTTACAGCCCTTTGAAGTTACAAAATGAAAATCGATTTTTTCGAATATATCTAAAACTATTGTAGATTTTTTATTGAAAATGGACATGTCGCATTCTTATGGCAGGAAAATCTTAAAAAAAAATTATAGTGAAATTTGTGCACCCCATAAAAATTTTATGGAAGTTTTGTTCCCCTAAACCCCCTCAAACTTTTGTGTACGTTCCAATTAAATTATTATTGTGGTACCATTAGTTAAATTGAATATTTTAAAAACTTTTTTGCCCCTTAGTATTTTTTATCGAGTTGCGGCTTCTTTTTTAATATGTTTACATACAAATTTTATGGGGGTTTTGTTCCTTTAAACCTCCCAAATGTTTGTGTATGTTCGAATTGACCTTTAACTGCGGTACCATTAGTTAAACACAGTGTTTTTAAAACTTTTTTGCCTCTTTGTATTTTTTCGAGAAGGCACTTTTTATCGAGATGTGACTTCTTTTTTAATATGGTTCAAAATATACCTAAAAATGTAAATCATAAATAAATTTTCATATTATTACAAAGTCTCCATAATCGTACTTAGCCATATACAAATATGTGGTGGATTTGACAAATATTCAAAATATCTCGATAAAAACTGACTTTTCGAAAAAGTACTAAGAGAAAAAAAAGTTTTTAAAATAGTGTTTTTAACTAATGGTACTACAATAATAATTAAATTGGAACGTACACAAAAGTTTGGGGGGGTTTAAAAGAACAAAACCCCCATAAAATTTTTATGAGGTGTCCAAATTTCACTATAATTTTTTCTTATAATACTACTACCATAAGAATGCCACATGTCTATTTTCAATAAAAGATCTCTAATAGTTTTCGATATACTGGAAAAAATCGATTTTCATTTTGTAACTTCAAAGGGCTGTAACTTTTTTTATGTGCACATTTGTACTAAGGTAAGTTACGTTCAATCGAACTATTTTTGGTCCTAGAATCTGTGATTAAATTTATGACCTGTAATTTTGTTACACCCTGTAGTGTGCTAGTTCCAATTACTCAGCAGAATGCACTGAAGATGTTGTGAATTAGAACGAAAACGTTTTGCAATCCATTTGGATGACATTTTAGATAGTTTTTAAGAAACGATTTTATACCAGTATACAATTTGAAGTTTTTACTTCAGTATGAGTTTTTTAAACTATGGTATACAGCCAACTATTGATATTTTCCCATTGATTTTATATAAGTTAATAGTAATAAGTTAATAAATAATTAACCTAAATCACTTTAATAAAATGTGGCTCCTTACTTAATTACAGAGTGTTTTATTTAAAAATTTAAAAATTATTTTTACCCAGTACTTTTAAAGCCATTTGACATATATCATTGAGATACTTGTCACCTGTCAGTAAGTGTAGGTAGGTACTGTACACCCTACTTAGTTATGTTAAACAAACTTTTCTGGCTCGCCTCTGGCGGAATTGCTATTTTAATGCAATTTTTTGATTCTCCAATACATACTTTGTATGTAAATAATAAACTCTTCATTCGTAACGATAAAGTCATTAGTTTTCGAGATATTTCAAGTTAAAAATGAATCGGCACAGTTATTTTAATTAATGTATTATGCCCCTTCATTTTTAACTTATCGTTACGAATGAAGAGTATATTATTTAGGTACACAGAGAGTATCGGAGAATCTAAAAATTCTGCTAAAATAGTAATTCCGTTTATGTCAATGACTTTCCCCCATCGTACGCCTCTGGTAGTAGCCAGAAACATTGTTTAAGAGGCTACAGTAGCGCGTCATCAAACCGGAAAACGGGTTCCAAGATTGCGGCTTTAATTTTGAATATTTTGTCGAGATATTTGGCACACATATTCGTAATATAATAAAGAATGGCGGTACAGAGCCCAATTTGAGAAATATATTAGTATGTGGAAATTACTCTATAACTAAATACAATATTAAAAAAACGAACCTGTACCGCCATTAAGAAGAACAAAAAAATACACTTTCTTCAAATAAACTTTTTTATCCCATGCCTAGATTCTGTGTCATATTGGAACTACTAAAATTTTGTATCTCTAACAAGAAATCGAACATATTATAACTAAATAAATGATTAGTCAACATTAAAAAATAGTCACTGTCATTTTGTCAAACCTGCGTCAGATTTCTAAGTGTAACAGTATCGATATCTGTTCAGTGCAGTAGAGTATTATGTTAAGAAATTAATGTCCGACTGGTATATTATTTGACAAATAATGACATTATTTCGAAGTCTGTTAAGTACGATATACCGCCCTAGGGCGTTATTTTGAAAAATAACGCCCTTGGGCATTAAATTTAAATAACGACTTAGGTATCAAGTTGGCAAATATCAACCTAAGTAAAACTATGGTTACCACAATTACGTTACTACTGTTACTGGTAAATGTACTTATTTGAAAACTAATTAATTCAAAATTGATTCAAATTTTTCGCATATAAAGAATAATTTAGTCTGACATTAAACGTTGAAGGCACCACGGGTATTATCATAATAACGCTTTCGGTCAACGTATATCCCTCTGGCCGAAGGCCCTCGGTAAATACACCATTGACCTCAAGCGTTATTATCCTTATAATAACCCTTGGTACCTTAATAACTGTAATTTATTATATTTTTGTGCAATAGAACTAAGTTGTTGGACTATTTAAAAAAATAGATTATTATTAATTGTGAGTTTTATATATAGGTAATTATATTTACATAAAAATATTTCGAATTCTAATGCGAGTATATAAAGTTTCAGGAGTATTTTTTATTCTAAAAATATTATCAATAGTTTAGAAAAATGAGAATATAATATAATATAATAGTTCATATAAAGTTATATTAGCCCAGTCGGGATACCATTTGACCTTGGATTAGGAGCTGCCCCAAATTTTATTTTTCTACTCTTTAGGGGGGGTCAATAGTAGTATAAATTTAAAATCTCGACTAAATTTTACCGTTGCGTTAGCCGCCATCTTGATTTTAAACGAGAACAGTTTTTGCTCAATATCTCCGCCATTTTCAACTTTTCGACAAAAAATTTAGAAACTGAAATTGTTGAAAATGCGATTTTCTATAATTTCGTTTATTATAATTTTTTTCGTGCGTTCCATATTTTCCGAGTTATGGGGAAAAATAGTGACAGTTAGAGCATAATTATTTATTTATTGAATTATTTCGTTTATTATTAGTTTTTCAACAAATATTAACCCATACAAAAATGAAGAGAATAAAATTTTGTACAATTTTGATCTCTTTCATTTTTTTGATAAAATCAGTATTTAAGGTAGTACGTATGCGGTAAAGGCGCGAGCGTAAAACCCGATTGATTTTAAAGCAATTGTTTTTGTTCAATAACTTCGCCATTTTCAACTTTTCGACAAAAAGTGTAAGGACTGAAATTGATGCAATTACGATTTACTACAATTTTTCGAGAGACCCAGTGGCGGGTCTAAGAGGGAGGGGAATGGGAAATTTCCCCCCAACAGGGTCCAAAATTAAAAAAAAATTGTTGAAATAATAAAATATGTTAGCCGACATGAAACTTAATTATCGACAGACAAATTCAACCAATAAAACCCGCTAGTTATACTTCAGGCTGTGGGTGAAAAATAGGTCGATTTCAGGATATAATTCAGGAATTTTTGAAACCTATCAGGTGTTGTAAAGGACGATGCCAGGAATAACTTCTACTAAAATGTGACCAAAAATATTTTGAGCTTTTTTTGTTATTGCGATTTCCATTTGTTAAATTTGCAATTTTTAAAGATTTTTAATTTTGCAGCTTAAGATATTGATTCTAGGGAAAAACTTTTTAATAGAAAGTTGTAGTAAATTAAAAAACCTACAATTTGAGCTATGGTAAGTTTAATTTCGTTTATTGGTTATTGCAACACAGCCTGTGAAAAGTCCAAAATGGCCGTTTTTTACAATTGCTTTATTTATTGTACAAATATTTTTTTTATTTTTTAAAGCTTTAAAATGAAGATATTTCAATTCCAAACATAAAAAAAATGTAAGGCCGGATTAACGAATTTGTTGCTTAGATATTATAAATTGTTTATCCCATGAGGTCAAATGTCGAAGGCTATAACTTTTTGAACAAAAATCGTAGAGAGTTGGTGAAACATCCAATCTCCTTCTAAAGAGTTATATTTTCATATTCTGATGTAAATAAATGCGCAAAACATTTTTAAACTTCTAATTTTTGGGTTTGAAAATAAGAAGGCAAATTTCGTTATAAACATTTAGAGCTGAAGCGGCCCTGTACATCCTATGAGTTTTTAACTTACAGATTATTGTTGCTAAAAACGAAACGAAGATTTATAAAGAAATAAAAAATTTCTACGATTAACTGAAGCCGAGCTAAATGTTGCGCTTGAAAATTAGAGGGTAATTTTCGTTATAAACATTTAGAGCTGAAGCGGCCCTGTACATCCTATGAGTTTCTAACTTACAGATTATTGTTGCTGAAGACGAAACGAAGATTTATAAAAAAATAAAAATTTTCTACAACCAACTGAAGCCGAGATAATTGTTTCTTTTTTCTTAAATCGTAGTGCCTTCATTTACAACAATTAAGAAATTATTTTACAGTCATTGACTAAAGAAAGACTTATATTATCTTAAATTAAAAATAATTATAAAATATAGTTACATTTAATTATTAAAAATTATTTTTAAAATCGGTGCTTTTGCGAGCGTCCGAATTTTGCAAATCGCCCGGCTCGCTTCAAATCCGCGCGCTCGGAAAATTTTTACGTAACTTGTATTAAATTTTGACCGAAAACAATTTAATAATATTACCTGTATTTGTTTTTCTTGATAAACTTTTATATGTGAAATCTCATTTCTGAAGAAATAATATTACAAAAATGATACATATATATGAAATATATAACTATATTTTTAATTTTTTCATTGTTATATAAATATAATAATAGTAATGTTACTTCTTATTATACAATATAAAACTTTTTTTTCTTGTAGTGACTATCCGTTTTGGATGTTGGCGACCATCATGGCAATCTGTACTTGCACACTAAATCGGTACGGCTGCTCTAAAAAGATTTGTAGTTGTTGTGTTGAACGACGTACGTAAATTTTCTAGCAAGGTAATCCTTCGCCTTCGTGGTTCTCAGTTTCCAAATGGGGTTTGCCAAATTGCCATGATGGTCGCCAACATCCAAAACAGATAGTCACTACAAGAAGAAAAAGTTTTATATTGTATAATAAGAAGTAACATTATTATTATTATATTTATATAACAATGCAAAAATTAAAAATATAGTTATATGTATCATTTTTGTAATATAATTTCTTCAGAAATGAGATTTCACATATAAAAGTTTATCAAGAAAAACAAATACAGTGGTAAATACACTGTATATTATAATGGTAATATTATTAAATTGTTTTCGGTCAAAATTTAATACAAGTTACGTAAAAATTTTCCGAGCGCGCGGATTTGAAGCGAGCCGGGCGATTTGCAAAATTCGAACGCTCGCAAAAGCACCGATTTTAAAAATAATTTTTAATAATTAAATGTAACTATATTTTATAATTATTTTTAATTTAAGATAATATAAGTCTTTCTTTAGTCAATGACTGTAAAATAATTTCTTAATTGTTATAAATAAAGGCACTACGATTTAAGAAAAAATAAACTATTATCTCGGCTTGAGTTGGTTGTAAATTTTTTTATTTTTTTATAAATCTTCGTTCCGTCTTTAGCAACAATAATCTGTAAGTTGGAAACTCATAGGATGTACAGGGCCGCTTCAGCTCTAAATGTTTTTAACGAAATTTGCCCCCTTATTTTCAAATCCAAAATTTAGCTCGGCTTCAGCTGGCCGTAGAATTTTTTTATTTTGTTTATAAATCTTCGTTTCCTCTTCAGCAACAATAATCTGTAAGTTAAAAACTCATAGGATGTACTGGGCCGCTTCAGCTCTAAATGTTTATAACGAAATTTGCCCCCTTATTTTCAAACGCAAAAATTAGAGGTTTAAAAATGTTTTACGCATTTATTTACATCAGAATATGAAAATATAGCTCTTTAGAAGGGGATTGGATGTTACAACAACTCTCTACGATTTTTTTTCAAAAAGTTATAGCCTTCGACATTTGACCTCATGGGATAAACAATTTATAATATCTAAGCAACAAATTCGTTAATCCGGCCTTGCAATTTTTTTTATATTTGGAATTGAAAGGTCTTCATTTTAAAGCTTTAAAAAATAAAAAAAATATTTGTACAATAAATAACGCAATTGTAAATATCGGTTATTTTGGACCTTTCGCAGGCTGTGTTGCAATAACCAATAAACGAAATTAAACTTACCGTAGCTCAAATTGCAGGTTTTTTAATTTGCTACAACTTTCTATTAAAAAGTTTTTCTCTAAAATCAATATCCTAAGCTGCAAAATTAAAAATCTTTAAAAATTGCAAATTTAACAAATGAAAATCGCAATTAAAAAAAAAGGTCACAATATTTTTGGTCACATTTTATTAGAAGTTATTCTTGGTATCGTCCTTTAAAACACCTGATAGGTTTCAAAAATTCCTGAATTATATCACGTTTTTTCACCCACAGCCTGGGGTATTAATAAAATTAAGTGAACTTAATGCATAGAAGTTATTATTTATGTCTTTTATGTACTTAGTTTGGTTGGTGTTTCATTGAAAGTTTCAAAAATTGTATAAAATATAATTCTCTTTATTTTTGTTTATGTACAATTATGTCGTAAAGTTAATAATAAATGAGACAATTCAATAATTATGTTTCCCCTCCGCTTCCACTATTTTCCTCCTTAACTCGGAGAATATTGATCGCATAACAAAATTGTGGAAAAGAAATTGTAGGAAATTGCGTTTCCAACAATTTTAGTTCCTACCGTTTTTGTCGAAAAGTTGAAAATTGCGGAGATATTAAGTAACAACGGTTCTCCTTTAAAGTCAATATGGCGGCTAATGCAACCGCGGAATTCAGTCGAGATTTTAAATTTACACTACTATTGATCTCCCCTAAAGGATAGAATTATAAAATTTGGGGCAGCTCGCAAAAAAGATTCAATTCAGTAATTATGCTCCCCCCACTACTTTTTAATATTTTCCCAATTAACTCGGAAAATATCAACCGCATGAAAAAAATTGTTAAAAAGAAATTGTAGGAAATCATATTTGGAACAATTTTAGTTGAAAATGGCGTAGATATTGAACAAAAACAATTGCTACAAAATCAATCAGGTCTTACGCTCGCAAAAAAATGAAAGATACTAAAATTGTGTAGAATTTAATTCTCTCTATTTTTGTATAGGAACATTTTTGTCGTAAAACTAACAATAAACGAGATAATTCAATAATTATGCTCTGTCAATATTTTCCGCCCTCTAACTGTCAATATTTTCCGCCATAACTCGGAAAATATCGATGACACGAAAAAACTGTAACATTAGAAATGATATAAAATTATATTTTCAACAATTTTGGTTATTATACTTTTTGTCGAAAAGTTGAAAATGGCGGAGATATTGAGCAAAAACGGTTCTCGTTTAAAATCAAGATAGCGGCTAACGCAACAGCGGAATTCAGTCGAGATTTTAAATTTACACTACTATTCTTCTTCAGGTGCCATCTCCGCTACGGAGGTTGGCAATCATCATAGCTATTTTAATTTTTGAGGCAGTAGCTCTAAATAGTTGTTTCGAGCTGCATCCAAACCACTCTCTTAGGTTCTTCAACCATGAAATTCGTCTTCTTCCGATGCTTCTTCTGCCATCTATCTTTCCCTGCATTATGAGTCGTAGGATGCCATACTTCTCGCCCCGCATCACATGTCCGAGATACTGTAGCTTCTTTTCTTTAATTGTAAGTTCAACTTCCTTTTCTTTACCTATTCTTCTCAGTACTTCATTGTTTGTAACTCTATCTACCCAGGAAACCCTCATAATTTTTCTATAGGTCCACATTTCAAAGGCGTTAAGTCGTCTCATTGTCTCTACATTTAACGTCCATGATTCCACTCCATAGTATAGAACACTGTAGACGTAACATTTTGTTAGGCGTACTTTAAGAGCTAATGTTAAATCTTTGCTACATAGGACCTTTTTCATTTTTATAAAATTAGAACGTGCTTTTTCGATTCTGACTTTTATTTCTGCAGTGTAGTCGTTATTTTCTGTTATAAGTGTTCCTAGGTAAGTGTACTTTTTTACTCTTTCGATCTGCTGGCCCTCTTCTATCAAGATTTCGTTAGTATTATGGTTGTTTTTACTAATTTTCATAAACTTCGTCTTTTTGATATTGAGAGAGAGTCCGTACTCCCTACTACACCTTACTATTTTACTCATGAGTCTTTGCAGGTGTTGTAAACTATCGGCTATTATTACTGTATCATCTGCATATCTGATGTTGTTAACTAAGACTCCATTTACTCTTATGCCGACTGTTTCATCTTCCAGAGTTTCTCGCATTACCTCTTCAGAATAAGCGTTAAATAATAGAGGTGATAGTATGCAGCCTTGCCTGACTCCTCTCTTTATTTCCATTTCTTCAGATGTTTCTTTTTCAATTCTTACTATTGCTCGCTGATTGTAATAGAGGTGTGTTATTAGTCTTAAATCTCTTTCATCTAGATTTTTATTTTTTAGGATTTCCATGAGTCGATCATGTTTTACTTTATCAAACGCCTTATTGTAGTCTATAAAACAGACGTAAAGAGGATGGTTAACATCCAAACATCTCTGTGTCAGCACGTTGAAGGAGAATAATGCCTCTCTGGTACCCATGCCATTGCGGAACCCATATTGAGTGTCACTAATATCCAGCTCCAGTTTAGAGTGTATTCTGGCGTGGATAATTTTCAATAGAATTTTCAAGGTATGTGACATTAAGCTTATGGTTCGGTAGTCACTGCATTCTTTTGCATTCACCTTCTTTGGCAAACACACAAAGGCTGATGTCAACATTTCTCCAGGGATGATTCCTGTAGTATAGATAGCGTTGAACAGTTCTACTATTATGTCCAGGTTTTTCTCGTTGACCAACTTTATCAGCTCGCTAGGCAATTCATCTGGACCAGCAGATTTATTGGTTTTCATAGAGTTTATTGCCTGACTAACCTCTGCTTTGGTTATCTCTGGGCCTACATCTCCCGTTTGGCTATCTACGGATGTACTAGCTTCTCTCTGGTCATGAAATAGTTCCTCGATATACTCTTTCCATCGTCGTAGTTTTCGTTTTGTCTCCATTATAATATTTCCATTTTTGTCGAGCAATATATTTGAGGTTCTTCTATTTCCTATTCCGGCTAGTTCTTTGACTTTTTTATGTAGGTTGAAGTTGTCATATGTGTTTTGCAGTTCTTCTATTTCTTTACATTTTTCAGAGAAGTAGGTTTCTTTAGCCTCCCTAATTTTTCTTCTTATTTGGTTTTGAAGCTGTTTATAGCGGGTCTTATTAATGGTTTTGTTTTTCTTCTTTCATTCATCAACTCTAGAATTTCCTCCGTCATCCATTCTTCTTTCTTACATTAGGTTGTAGTAAGTACTTTCTTACTTGGTTCTAATATAGAGGTTTTGAAGAATTGCCACTGCTGTTCTACGTTGCAATTATTTCCTGGGTTTCTGTCTAGATTTCTGTTGATTTCGTGTTTCAGATTTTCTTTTGTTTCTTCTGACTTTAGTTTCTGTATGTTAAGTTTATTGTTGTTGCGGCTTTTTTGCGTCTTTTTTAGTTGAAGTTGAAACCTAGCAATAAGAAGACTGTGATCAGAGGATACGTCTGCTCCTGGATATGCCTTTACTGCCTGAATTGAGTTTCGATATCTGTGCTTTATTAGGATGTAGTCAATTTGATTTCTGACAATTTTGTGCTCTTTGTCAGCTGGTGATTTCCATGTATACAGGCGTCGCTTAGGTAATTTAAAGAATGTATTTGCGGCTATAACATTATGCTCCTGACAAAATTCTATAAGGCGATCTCCTCTGTCGTTTCGTTCGCCAAGCCCATATGATCCTACATTAGGGTAGCATTTTCCTTTGCCAATTTTTGCGTTGAAATCACCCATGATCACTGTTATGTCTCTAGATGCTGTGAGATGTAATGTTTTCTGGAGTTCGCTATAAAAGTTTTCTATTTCTTCTTCATTTTTGTCAGCAGTTGGCGCATAAATCTGGATTAGGTTCATTTTTCCATGGGTTGTCAATAACTGCAACATTATTATTCTTTCGGACATCGGAACGAAGCCTGTTACTGATCTCGTTACTTTTTCGCTGAGGATCATAGCAACTCCATATCTGTGTTGGGTGTCGCTGCTTCCAGAGTAATAGATTCGTCCATTGTCTGTATTGAGTTCGCCAGAGCTGACCCATCTTGTATCGCTTATTCCTAATATATCGATATCTAGTCGCATCATCTCTTGCTGTATATTCTTCAGTTTCCCAGGTTCATACATACTTCTTACATTCCATGTAGCGATTTTGTAGGTAGATTTGTATATATTTAGTGAACAGGGATTTTGCTGACTAACGGCCTGGGAAGCCCTGTCGTTACTGTTGTTTCTTCCCCTGCCGAATCTTGGCATCCGAGAACCATGATTAGTAGGTTGTTGATTGTCATTTCTGTAAGCCATGACGATTTCTAGGGATACTCCATGAGTCTTTAATGCAGTGGTTTCCCGTTGCCTTCTGCATCCTTATACCGTTGACCATTCTGTAGGGTTCATCCGCCTTCGAGACCGATTTCTCAGTCTCAGGACAAAAGAGTGCCCTGCCACTTACCAACTCATCCGCCCGAAGCCGTTGGTCAGTAAGTGGGGGGATTGCTTATACCGGCAATCATCCGGTGAAGAGTAGGTATGTAGTAGAAAGAAATATAGTGACCCGTCTGCCCTCGGAAACCTAATAGCCATTCGGGGTCGGAAGAACAAGAGGTAGCCAAGAGAGGCCGATAGGAAAGATTAAAGACATTTTACTCAAGACTAGTTGAAAAAGAGTAAAATGTGAAGGCCCTTATGATCCGCCAGGTGCGTTTCATAAGCGTATTAGTATTAGTACACTTTGTATTCCCGCTCATACTTCGGGGTGTTGACTACAGGCTGTATGGCTCGTCCAGCATGCCATAGCATGGAGGATAGGGTGCACGCCATTTTACAATGTAAACACCCCAACTCCATGGCCTGACATTACACTACTATTGACCCCCCCTAAAGATTAGAAAAATAAAATTTGGGGCAGCTTCTAATGCAAGGTTAGGCCTGTTATTCGTCCAACCCGACTGGACTATATTAAAAAAAGGGTTAGAGTGCTTTTGGCGCTCTATGAACTTAATAAAATAAGACGGCTCTTGTTTCGCTTCACAACGAAATGACTATTTATTATTGTTTTGTTATTATTTCGTGCAAATACCCATGTTATTATTTAAAATTTTCACCCATTTTGGTCTATCTTTATAAATATTTATTTACTAATAATAAAATTGTTTTCTATTACTTCCATTTAGCGCGCCTATGAGTATTAAGAAAAAATATCGATCTTAAATAATGTCAAATATTGCCACTGTTGCCAAAGTTTCGCAGAACTTTCGAAAAAAGGTATGATACTATCTCCCGAAGTTATATTGATGACGCGCTACTGATGACGCGCTATTTATGAGGGTGTACAGTAGTGATGTAACGAATGTCATTTTTTGAACATTCGCGAATACGAATGCGAATACGAATATCTGCTACCGACATTCGCGAATGCGGATGCGAATGAGAATATTCAGTTTTTTTTTAATTCGTTTCTATTTTTGTAATGTTTTCTAAATTTATAATGAGAAGTTAATTGACATCTAATAGTGTAAATAAATCTGATTCTTAAGGAATCTAAAGGTTTAATAAAAAGACCAAATAGGTAATAAAATAATGGCTGATAATGTGATTATCCGAAGTTAAGTTGTAGGTCTGGATCCAGCGTACCTAAAAAAAGTTGATTAACAGCAAGCTGAAAATTTGTTAATAACTCAAGGGTGTCTAGTCGGACAAACTTTGATATATGGGAACACTGGAACAGGGGTAATTTTAATTATGGAACAGGTTAAAAATTTGAAACGTCAGACTACGAAAACGTCAGATGTATTTTGTCGGACAGAACTTCCAATTGATTTGCTACCCTTTCATTAAACTCTCATGCAAAAATCAGACTGCTATTACTAATCAACATGATTCCTGTCATTTGACATGTTCTTCGTGTTCCACTCATTAAAATGCCCAGTTGGTGATAAACATCAGTCTGATTTTTGCATGAGAGTTTAATGAAAGGGCAACAAATCAATTGGAAGTTCTGTCCGACAAAATACATCTGACGTTTTCGTAGTCTGTCGTTCCAAATTTTTAACCTGTACACCATTAAAACTTCCCCTGTTCCAGTGTTCCCATATATCAAAGTTGGTCCGACTAGACACCGTTAAGCTATTAACAAATTTTCAGATTGCTATTAATCAACTTTTTTCTTATGCGGGATCCAGACCTATTACCTTTCTTTAATAAAAAAAAGATGATACGTGAATATATTTTGATTTTATTAACCTAATAGTATCTTCAAATTATTTTTTTTCTGACATTCATATTCGCAAAACATTCGCACAAATTTTGCGAATACGAATGCGAATGTGAATATTCAAAAATATGCGAATATTCGCGAATGCGAATACGAATATTCGTTACATCACTAGTGTACAGTATCTACACTTGCTGTAAAGTGTGACAACGACATGTCGAACGGTTTTAAAGTACTGAGTACAAATAGATCTTAAATTTTTAAGTAAAACACCATATAATTCAGTAAGGAGCCACATTTAATTTAAGTGGGTTGCGTTAAATCTTAAGATTTTGAGCCCAAGAATCTAGAGTTAAAATATTTCCAATTATTAATGAAACACCCTTATATGACTTGTTATGATGGGTTTTAATGTTAGTCCACTCGTATGCCGGTATGTGAATTAAAAAGATGACTCATGACATGGAGCATTAAGGCGGGTTGTCATTACTAGTGAATAACGAACGTGGCTAACGCTTACGTATTTTGCCCGTGCTATTGTTAGATATTTTATTATCTATTTTCAAACTTAAGCAGTACATTTGCATTTACCCAATTCTTGAATGCAGATATACTGCTCGAGTTTGAAAATAGATAATAAAATATCTAAAAATGGCACGGACAAAATACGTAATCGTGAGCCACGTTCGTTATTCACTAGTAATGTCAACCCGCCTTAATAAGTTAATCCGCATGAACTATTTAATTGATGTTCTATGGACGTTGTTGTGGGAAGTAAAAAGGTTAAAAATTAATCTATCGACTGTCGACAATAATTATGTGTGTGGTCAAGAGTGGTTAGTGGGGATGTAAAATAATAAATGATTAGGACAAATACAAAACAAATTAAGGGCCTGACAAACAACAACAAACAACACGATTAACTAAAATAACACGTTAAAATTAAATTGGCAGTTCTGCTCTCAGGTGGATTCCATCTTGGATAATCATTGATACTGGATAGTCCAGAGAAATAAGATTTTTCTCGTGACACATCCCCCTCCAGGCCGAAACCAATTTTTTTGAGTAGTAAGGACATCTATATTAATAACGTATATGTTTCCTGCAGCCGATTTTGATGATGTACATGGTTATAAACAAATGAAGATCAAAAAACGGTAAATTTTCGCTTTTTTGTCTATTATTAAAAAGTGAATCATTCTAAACAAATTTGAGAATAAGAAACTCATAAATCATATAAAAAAACTTCAATATAGCGTTCGCTGAATATGTCTATCCTTATTTCCATCCATCCAATGGCACTACAACCCAAATCGAGCCTTGGCCTCCTTCAACAAGCTTCTCCAATCATTTCGATTTACCGCTGTTCTTTTCCATGAACGCGTTCCCAGGAAGTTCCTGGCATCCTCATCGACTTCGTCTTCCCATCTCTTTTTAGGTCTTTCAACAGGTCTTCTTCCCTGCATTCTTGCATTCAGAAATTTTTTGGGGATTCTATTCTCATGCATGCGGACCACGTGCCCTGCCCACCGTAATCTCTGCAGTTTAGTGTATTGTGCTAGAGTTGGTTCGCTATATTGCTCGTATATTTCTCTATTATACCTAATTCGCCAGTTGTTATTTTCACTTATTGGGCCCAGTATCCTACGTAATACTTTTCTTTCAAACACATCTAATGCATTGGCAGATTTCTGTGTCACCACCCATGTTTCGCAGCCATAACTTACTATGGACCTGATTATTGTTTTATATACCCGGAGTTTTGTTTTCCGGTGTACGTCTCGCGATTTGAATATGTGGCCCATCGCGAAATAGGCTTTATTTGCCAGCACAAGCCTTCTATTTATTTCCGGTTCTTCTTCATTGCTTGCAGCCAGATCCATTCCTAGGTAGGTGAATCTATTCACGTGTTCTATATCGTCAATAAAGTGTCTATCCTTATTTGTTGCTTAGAAAATTGCAAAATAAGTTATAAATTTTGAGATTTTATAAATGTTCATAACTTATGTAAAAATTAAGTTAGAACCTTCTTATTACACGGAATGCTGAGACTCCTTGTGCTTAAATTATATTTTAAATTTTAAAGCAATTGGTCCAATAGCTTAAAAGTTATTCAATTTGTTTATCCCAAATTCATCTTTTTGCAGCACTATAAGTCAGAAAATTATGACGTTACAGTAATACTTCAGACAGTTTATGAAAGAAGAACATTTATACTATTAACTTAATTAAAAAAAAATGACAAAAAGTAATTTTAAACAGTGTAAAATTATTTTGCAAAACCATGTCGATTTTTTGCTTACTTATAAACAATTCGAACAACTTTTTAACCGTTACCCGTAGAAAAATTATTTTTTCATATTTGGACAGACTGAATTTTTATACACATTTAGAAAGAATAACAATTATTGTCCTAGGACAATTAGGGACGAAGTTTGCACCCCCTTTTTTAATTCACTTGTTCTTGTAAAATAATTTTGCAATATTTAGAATTTTTTTTTCATTTTTTTTTAATTAAATTAATAGTGTAAATCTTCTCCTTTCATAAACTATCCAAAGTATTACTGTAATTTCATCATTTTCTGACTTTTAGTGTTGAAAAAAAAATTATTTTGGGATAAACAAATTAAATAACTTTTAAACTACAGTGGGTATTCATATTATTAGAGACACCTCAGAAAATTTTACTTTTGTTTAATAATGGTATGTAAGTTTTTTCTTTATACGGTCCACGTTGCCTTTGAAACTTTAGAAATGGATGCTATGTTTCTGTTGGAGTGATTAGTATTGAATATTAGTTTTTACTTCTGCTATTTCCTTGGTGAGATGTCTTTGGATTTCCCATCATGTTCTGGTATTCTTTGCGTCAAGATATAAGAAATTTGGCCTGGCGCTGGTGGGATCTCCCTACCGATTTAGTATCATAATAACAAACAACAAACCCTCCAGGAGCGGATTCGCTAAAATTAAGGCGAAAGGAACAAATGCAAAATTTTGACGCCTGTCAAAATTTTCAATGTGTTTTAAATGTAATCATTTTTTTCGAATCCTGAGAAACCTAATATGTAAGTATTTTTGAAAAATTTAAACGCAGAATGAAAAATTACTTTATTACCGAGGGCCGAAAGTCCCTTGGAATGAATTAAAAGTTTCTTTTGAATGAGATATTTGAAATTAAAAATCACACTAAATTTTCTCTTAGTTTTTCACCCCTGTAACTAATTAAAATAAACATTATAGAAGTTTTCAGGGACTTTCGGCCCTCGGTAATAACGTAACGGCTTAAAGCCGAAAGTTCGTACCCATCCCCTTAACAAAAAAAAAATTCAAGTCTTCAAGTAGTGTGATGTTGGGGGTTGCTGGACGAAGACACTCCCGAACAAACAAACTTAAACTTTCTACATATCTTTATTCTTACAAGGTTAAAGGTACAGTTACAACTACGTCGACCGACATTATAGTTAGGATAGGTCAAGGTGACCCATATCTCGGTAACTATATCCCCTGACCACGCGCCAGCAGAGTTCAGCGAACACACTGATACAACAATGAATGTCTCAGGTACTCGACCTTCCCACTTATATCTTATTATATTAAAAACAATGCCCATATGTATTACCATATATGGTTATGCTATACGTATTTCAATAATGACGTGTGCTGTGTTTGCAGTCTTGCGAATGAGTTGAATACTTTGAACTTTGCTACTATCGTAATAAATTATACAAATTGCAACTATAATATTGACCTTATTCTTATAACAAATAAATTAGGAAAATTCCGTGAGGGTTGTCGTGTACCATCACATCTCTCTGGGCGGGGAAAAGATGAAAGGGAATTTCAGTAACAATTTCCTTTCATCTCTATTTTATATTATTTATGCTGACTGACGTCTCTCCTTTATAAGAAAATTAAACAAACATATTAAAGAAAATGAGAAAAGAAAAAAAATGAGATATATAAATATTTACACTGAACCTTAAGTACTAGTAAAAGTCTTATGGTGGACTATTATTACACTTTTACACTATAACACTTTTCAGTACTTATTCTTTTTATATATTATACAGCTTAACGTTATTCTTATGTATGACTACTTGTTTACCCTTTTTCTCAATAATTACGTTAGGCGTTTCATCTTTAATTACGGTATATGGACCCGAAAACAAACAGTTAAGTTTTGTGTTTGGCTCATTTTTTATTAATATCTTATCTCCTGGTTTATAAGTTATTTTACTCGTTTTGGCATCATATATTTTTTTTCTGCTGTGTTTTGTATGTGTTAGTGTTTCTCTGGCCTCCTTTGCGGCTACTTGTAGTCTGTATTTCAGTTCCATGGGATAGTCGTCAAAATTATACAGGGGTTCTATTTCGTTTTGAACATTTGTCGGCAGTCTACATATTTTTCCGAACACTAATTCGAACGGAGTATAACCCGTTGCTGAGTGTACTGAAATGTTATACGAAAAACAGAAATATTGCACCCATGTACTCCAATTTGTAGGGAATTTTGATAGTTGTATCCTAAGGTACGCATTTAAATGTTTGTGAGTATTTTCTAAAGCTCCTATTGTTTCGTGGTGATATGCTGTTGAGTTTAGTTTCTCTATTTGCAATAATGAGCATGTTTCCTTAAATGTTCTTGCCATAAACTCTGAGCCTTGGTCTGTGACTATTTTTCTGGGTACTCCATACCTCAGAATAAAATTTTCTACCAATGCCTTGGCTACTGTTTCGGCTTCTTTGTTCTTTATTACATATCCTTCTATGTATTTACTTAGCTCACATTGCAGTGTCAATATATATCTATTCCCACTGTCATCCATCTCAAATGGTCCTACTAGATCTATAAATATTGTGTCGAATGCGCAGGTGGCAGTCGATGTGATAGTTAGAGGTTGTTTGGTTATAATAGAATGCTTATGTCTTTGACAATCGTCGCATCTCTTCACAAATTCCTCGATATCTTTTCGTAAACTATTCCAAAAATAATATTTCCTTATATTTTTGTACATTCTATTTATTCCGGCATGCCCTCCTGTTGGTAACATGTGAAAATCATTAATTATAATTCTTCTTAATTTTTCATCTGCTATATTCTGTTTGTCTTGTACTATACATATTTTGATATCTCTTTCTTTAAATATTTTAGGATCCTTTCTTATCTCTTCAATAATTGGCTGATTCTTATTATTCTTTACTAGTACTAGTTCCTTTATATTCTTTTGTGCGCACATTTGAATCAAGGCTCTCAACGATGCTCGTAGCGCAGACGTTGATCGAGGTTCTTGATATGTCGAGTTTCTCAACGACGCTCGTAGTGCAGACGTTGATCGAAAATCTCGAATCAGATAAATAATATCGTCTTCTTCATTGTACAATATACTACTATTTGTATTTTCTTCAGCCGAATCTAGCTTCATTGTTTTGCAATCGTCCTTGTCTATCAGTTTTACCTCTACCGCACTTTTCGGGAATTTCAACAATTCGACTACGTCTGGTTGATCAGTCCATTCGTTCTTCGAATCGGTGATTTCCTCCTGCTTTTTCGTTTGTGCTCTCGTCATCACTAATATACTTTTCTCTGAGTCCTTATTTAGTTGCTTTAGTTCTTCTGATGTAACTTCTATTCGTGATAAGGCGTCAGCTGTTACATTTTCAGCTCCTTTCACGTATTTAATTGTAAAGTCGTATTCTTCTAACTTCAATCTAAATTTGGTTAATCTGCTGGAAGGGTTTGTCATACCAAATAGGTACACCAATGGTCGGTGGTCTGTCAAAATAATAAATTCTTTCTGTAGAAGGTAATGTCTCCATTTAGCAATGCTCCATACTATTGCCAGTAATTCTTTTTCTATCGTAGGATAATTCATTTCCGCTTTATTAAGTGTTCTACTGGCATATGCTACCGGTTTGTCATTCCCGTTTGACAAAGTTGCTCCTAGTGCGATGCCAGATGCATCTGTCCGTAGAATAAACGTGTTCTCCTCCGATAAATCTGGGAATTCCATTACGGGGGGGTTTGATAATGACGTCTTGAGGCTTTCAAAAGCTTTTTGGCATTCTGTTGTCCACTCAAATTTTACATTTTTCCTTGATAGTCTATTTAGAGGTGCGGCTATTTCTGCAAAATGATTGATATGTTTTCTGTAATAATTTGCAAAGGCTACGAATCTTTTTGCTTCTTTTGCATTTTGTGGTATTGGATATTGTTCCAATGCGGTGATCTTTTCCGGATCTGGTGCTACACCTTTATTCGAAATCTTGTGTCCTAAATATAATAGTTCTTTTTTCATAAACTCGCATTTAATTGGATTTAATTTCAGATTTACTTTCCTTAGTCTCTCTAATACCTTCACTAAATTCTGATTATGCTGTTGTATACTGTTGCCAAAGACTATCAAATCATCAAGATATATAAACATGTTTTCATAATTTAAACCTGACATTGCCATAGTCATGGCTCGTGAGAAACATCCTGGGCTTGTCTTTAACCCCATCGGAAGTCGTGTCATTTGATATTGACCTCTATCGGTTGCGAATGCTGTGTACGGTCTGGACTTAGAATCGAGTTCTATTTGGTAATATCCTTGGTATAAATCTAAATGTGAAAAATATGTTGCTCCTGATAAAGCGTCTAGGATTTCTTCTATGCATGGTAATGGTAATCTGTCATTCTCAATTTTGTTGTTTAGTTGTCTGTAATCTATCACAACTCTCCATTTCTTGTTTCCATTTTCATCGTTTTTCTTTGGCACTATAAGTAGTGGAGATGAGAATTCTGATATTGCATTTTCAATAATCCCGTCTTTCAACATTTTGTCTACTTGTCTATTTATTTCCGTTTTTTGTCCGTGTGGTAATCTATACGGTTTTGTATAAGCAGGTGATACTCCTTTTTGCAATTTTATTTTTGCTTTGTATACGTCCGTCGTTGTGCATGGATCGTTTTCTAAGAAAAACACATCGGAATATTTTACACATATTTTTTCTATTGCTCTTTTTTCCTCTAGCGATAAATTTTTTGTGTTTATTATATTCAAAAGTCTTTCGGCACGACTCACCGATTGTTTTGATTCTCCCATGTGGAAAACGTCGAACTTGTCTAATCTTTCGACCTTCGGTCTAAAATTCTTAACAATTATTTCTCTATCATTGATATTTAATATCCTTATTGGTATTTTTCCGTCGACTGGTTTTGAGACTGTTCCTGCCGAGAAAATTCCTTCCGCTATCTCCTGTGGTATAGTTACAAAATCTCCGTAGTGTGTCCCGATCTCGAAAAAAAATAATTTTTCACATCTCCTAGGTATTATTATCGTATAAATTTCTCCCATAGATAGCATTTTAAAATCTCTTCTCATTCCTTCTACATGTAACGATAATTTTAAGGATTCGTAATCTATTGTAGCAAAATATTGGTATAAAAAATCGCTACCAATAACCCCATCGACTTTATTTGTGAAACTCTTCATAACTGCAAATTCCTGTGTCAACGTTATCTTCTCTGAGTTATCTAATATTTCAAGGTCACACAATAAGGTTCCCCTTGTATATATAGTTTTTCCGGTAACACCTCGCAAGCTAATACGTCGGGTTTTGTTTATGTCGGTGTAGTTTTTATCTAAACATTCTTCAAATAAAACGCTGACTGTTGCGCCAGTGTCAATTAATAGTTTTTTGCGTTTTCCTCTGTAATAAACATTAATATAATTTAATCCACTTGCTGTGGAATTATCTGCCTCCATTTGATGGGCCACGAAAAAAATCTACTTCTTGTATTGTGCTTGTGTGTGGTTGCTCTTGGCGGGGCTGCTCCTCTGTTGCGAAATATGCTCCTGGTGAATTTCTGTTGCTGGGGTTTCTACCTTGCGACCAATTATTATTTCTCCCTCGATGACCATGTCCTGCTCCTCTGTTTCTTTGAGACCTACCTCTGTTATGATATTGTCTTACTTCGTTTCCATTTGTATTTCTATTATTATATGTCTTGTTACCTTCTTTTCTCCTGTCAAAACTATTTTTGTATCCGTTTGTTGTATTTCTTCTTCCGCCTCTATATGTTTTATTCATGTGGTACATTCCTGCAGTTTCCGTTCGAGTTAGCGATTCTTCGTTCTTTGCGCTTGTTATCGCTTCCGCTAAAGTGCTAAAGTTCTTGGCTTTCAAAATTGTCTTTATCTTGTCATTTTTTAAACCGTTAGTAAACACGCTTATTGCAATTTTTTCGTTTACTTTGGCCAGCACTTCTTCTGCATCTCTGTTTCCCTCTGCTTGTGCTATTGTTAATTTAGCCATGAGCTCCTCTAAACTTCTTCCAAATTTTTCTATTGACCTATTCTCTTGTTTCGCTGAGTTGATCTCCGCTGACAGAACAGGGATAGATTGTTTTACTAGAAACTTTTCTTTAATATCGGTTATTAGTGCCGCGTTTGAGTTGTAAGTGGTCTTCAGTCGTAATTTTGCTGCTTGCGTTAGTTTCACCTTCAACAGGTACTTTGTTAGTTGCGGTTTTCCTTCATCATCTAAAAATTCATCGTACAGTTCAATTGCGTCTATGAATGCTCTAATTGATTCTTCGGTGTTTCCTATGTGAGGGATCAGGTTCCCTGCTGTTTTCAGTTCGAATTTCTCTCCCATCTTGTCGTTGTTATGTTCAACTTGTCTTTTCCGTAGTTCTGTTTGGACTTTTCCGATCTTTTCTCCAATTTTTGCAATAATATCTGCAATGAATTTGTCTTCTGCTGCCTTACAGCTGTCACCTTTGTATATTTTATGCACCGTCCTAAACTGTTCCGTGATAGTCCTGAGTTTTTCCACCCATTTATCTGTGATTAGCTTATTTTTCCTTCGTTCTATAGTGTCTTTTGTGAGATTCCTATTTAATATAGTTATATCTTCCAGAATACGTTGAAATCTTTCCTCGAACATAAATTCGGCTTGGCCTGACTACGTTACTCAATAGTATATGGCCTAGTGTCTCGAAGTCTCAATTACTTCGTAAAGCTTATCATTGCCGTTAAGTTTATCAAATATAACAAAATGTAACATATAAAATAATATAATAAAACATAAATGTAAGTAAAATAAAAGGATCAATAATATTGGATAACCGTCAATATTTAAAGTGTCAGTAAATAAGTAAGTGAGTAATTATATAATAAAAAAAAATCAAAATTTCAATATGAAAATAAAAAAAATCAAACTTACTTCATAAGCAGTTAAACTGTATTGTATTAAAAAGAAAAATTACTCACGAATATGGGTTCATGTGTCTATGCATTTGGTCCTGGATTCTGGGCGTCTAACCTCAGCATCTCCATTGATTTAGATACTTCCTGTCGGATGTGGCGTCGAAGCTGCTTCTTCCATCGTCGATACAGTAGCCATCCGACGATGATTATGGCCAGGCTGAACGATACAATTCCCAAAACTCCCGGGATTGATAGCTTCTCGTTTTCGCCGGTTTCAGCTGTCACACCTCCGCTGTTGCCTGCTTGGTTTATGAAGATCTGTTCCTCTTTTTCTTTATTCTGGTTGTTTCCCATCTTACGTGTAGAGCTGCATACCTCAATCTATATGCGAACCAGAAAACTCCATTCTTTAACTTAAGGCACGGGTCGCCATGTGATGTTGGGGGTTGCTGGACGAAGACACTCCCGAACAAACAAACTTAAACTTTCTACATATCTTTATTCTTACAAGGTTAAAGGTACAGTTACAACTACGTCGACCGACATTATAGTTAGGATAGGTCAAGGTGACCCATATCTCGGTAACTATATCCCCTGACCACGCGCCAGCAGAGTTCAGCGAACACACTGATACAACAATGAATGTCTCAGGTACTCGACCTTCCCACTTATATCTTATTATATTAAAAACAATGCCCATATGTATTACCATATATGGTTATGCTATACGTATTTCAATAATGACGTGTGCTGTGTTTGCAGTCTTGCGAATGAGTTGAATACTTTGAACTTTGCTACTATCGTAATAAATTATACAAATTGCAACTATAATATTGACCTTATTCTTATAACAAATAAATTAGGAAAATTCCGTGAGGGTTGTCGTGTACCATCACAGTAGATATAATATTTTAATGGGGTTGGAATAATAAATATAAATTTAAATATCATATCATTATATTTATTACGTATTTATATCTATGTAGTTATAGGTATATTATTATGTACAATGAAATAAGAGAAATGAACAAATTAAAGAAATTAAGGAAATTAATGATAATAACAATAAAAGATTAAAAGAGTGGTAGCAAAAATCAGAATTAAAAAGATAACATAATAAAAAATAACATAGAAAATAACATAGAAAAATAAAATTTGAAGTTTAGACGGAAAAAAATAAATACAAATTACAACTCTATGTCACTATCGCTGTCATCTTCACTAGAATCGTTATCTAATGTTATAATTATTGGTTTAATATGTGAGGTTAATGTTCTGTAATGATCTTCCATTTTTATAACATGTGAAACACAATTTTGCCACAGTGTTGGGGAAATCTTTTTTATTTCTTCTACAACATGTGACACCGATTCGCTACTAAATTTGGGACAGCAGTTGTTTCGCCGTAAACTTTCCTTAAGTTGGCTCCAGATTAATTCAATGTGGTTGAAGACATAGTTGTAAGGAGGTAATCGCAATACATTATGACCATCACGTTTGGCTAATTCGTCTATAACAAATTGTTTCTCAAACACTTTTGTGTGAAGAACTTCCAACATTTCTTTTTTTGTATATGTTTCTTCAAAGTACAAATCATTGTCATACAAAAAATCAGATATCGGTTTTTTTTTTGTCGAACCTACACCGGGGATTTTTCTAATTTGTTCGCTGTGATACGTTGCGTTATCCATTACAATTACACTTTTTGGCAACACCTTCTTTTCAAACCATTCCTTAAACAAGCTACTCGTCATATTTTCATGGTAGTCCAGCTTTGAATCTTTTAATGTTTTTTGCCGATAGTAAAAAACTTTCCCCTCCAAGTTAGCCATTTTTCGATCCAATGTTCAGAATAATTATTCGCTGACCTCTATTAATTGGATAATTGGGTGCACATTTAATAGAATCGTCTGTCCAACCTTTTTGAGCAGTATCGTGGGTATCGAACCATGTTTCATCTAAATAAAATATCGGTCTTCCTTCATCTCTAAATTTAGATATAGCATCCAAGTATTCATTTCTCCATTTAATTAGATGAGGAGAATCTATTATTGATGATCGCTTATTAATTTTCTTGTATCGAAAACCAATGTGATTCAAAAATCTTAATAAAGTTGAAGGCGAATACGTAATGGAATAGTCTTTAACAAGTTGATCGTAGATCATACTAAGCGTTGGAACTAGGTTCTTTGAATAAAAATTGTAAATTGGTCTTCTAATTACCTCAGCATCTTTTTCATTTACTGCTTTATGTGTAGAAAAGTCACTCCGCTTTTTACGAGGTTGAATTCTATTCGTAACAATTTTCCACACTGTTGTATATGGCATCCTTGTCAGTTGAGATGTTGTCTTGATGAGGAATTTACCGTCTTCTGGATTTGGATTATCTTCTTTCACACTTTGATAAACATTCCTAATAATTTCTTTGGCATCATCAGATAAATGTACACGTGTTTTACACTTAGCACTAGCTTCACCGACTTCAGACATTTTACTTGAATACTCGCGATCTAACCTTCTATCTAAATGCAAGAAAATAACTGCCTGAATGTGCAAATGTCAAACTTAAATATGTTTGCCCCCTTTCATAATGTTCCATAATGTATGTTTTCTGGATAAATAAATGATACTTAATTTTACCTAAATACCTATAAGCACGAGAATTATGTGTAAAGCTGTAGAATAATAATTAGAGGTATATCTTATCTTTAACTAATGCTCTTTCTAATGATTCTTTAATGTTTTTATTTAAAGATAGAAAGCTGCATTATCGGAAGTACATTTTGTTTAAAGTGAAAACGATATAAAACACATTATAATCTAACTCCATAAAATTCACGTAATGAGCGCATTGGACATAAAAATTGTTTGTGATCGTTTGTAATTGATTCCAAGCAAGTTAATTTCAGATGACTAAACGAATTCGTCTACAGTGAACAAAATTTTTAATACATTGTCTAGAAATTTTAATTTTAATAATTTATTTGCATTGATAGGTAACGAGTCAGTTCTGTAAATAATATAAAGTACGGCCTTAGTAGCTGTTCCAAAACTATTGCCACCCGTCGCGAAGACAATTGAGGGATTAGTAACGTCAACTATTTATTATGATACTAAATCGGTAGGGACATCCCACCAGCGTCAGGTCAAATTTCTTATATCGTGACGAAAAGAATACCACTAGTGTAACGAACGCGCAATTTTTACTAAATTCACAAAAAATAGTATAGGCCTGTCAAAATATCACTAGAGAGCAATGGAAACTCGCAAAGTTTCTTATAACTATAAACACCAATAATACAAAATAATAGGCACACGAGTTGCAAGCTAGGCTGGGCAACACTGACAAACAATGGCATCTGAGTCACGCATTGCCACACATGCGTATTGTCACTATTGTCAGACTATTTATTGCACTTCCATAAAGGGAAAAAAGAGAGCCAAATGGAAACAAATCCATTAATATAATGATATAGCTCAATTATATACCCTTCCTCTAAAACATTGAATTTTACTAGGTGGCTCTAATAATATGATCACCCACTGTATTTGACCAATTGCTTTGAAATTTAGGGTATGATTTAAGCACCAGAAGTC
Source organism: Diabrotica virgifera virgifera (assembly GCF_917563875.1). NCBI lineage: Eukaryota > Metazoa > Arthropoda > Insecta > Coleoptera > Chrysomelidae > Diabrotica > Diabrotica virgifera. The sequence continues at coordinate 75,118,636 of NC_065448.1, forward strand.
TCAGCATTCTGTATAATAAGAAGGTTTTTATAAGCAACCAATAAGGATAAACATATTCAGCGAACGCCATATTGAAGTTTTTTATACGATTTATGAGCCTCTTACTCTCAAATTTGTTTAAAATGCTTAACTTTTTGGTAATAGACGAAATAAGCGAAAATTTACCGTTTTTTGATCTTCATTTGTTTATAACTATGTATATCATCAAAATCGGCTGCAGGAAACATATAGGTTATTATTATAGATGTCCATACTACTCAAGAAATTTGGTTTCGGCCTGAAGGGGTTTGTGTCACCAACACGATAATTTTTTTCCTTATTTCTCTGAACTAGCATACAATTAAATCTCATGAGGTTTTCAATGTCAAAATGAGGTTTTTTCTAATTCTGCTTTTCAGTTCTCCAGTGGTTAAGATGTGTCAAACTTGACACTCGCAGTATATTGTTACATATTTCGATAGAAAATTTCTTGAGAATATAAGATTTTGCTACAATGTGTCAATTATTTTATGAAATAATAAATAGTATTACCAATTTTATTTTGAAACAGAACCCGATTTGACACCTTGTATTTTTATAAATAATATATCTAATATTTTTTTTATAAATCTTGTGTAATTTTAAAATATCAATAACTTTTTTTGTTTTGTTTAATAAGTAACTTTATTTTTTCACATTTCATAATAATTATCAAAATAGCTTATCTTGCAAATTGTTCATAATATCATATAATATACCTTTTATCTTTTCAGGTAAGGTCAACATTATAAGCAACAACTTTGGTAAGTTTTATGAAAAATGAGTTTTTTTTCTAGTTTCAATAATCTTCATATACAGTAACCGCCACACTACTAGACACACGGGAACATTGAGCCAATACAGTCCTGTACCGTTCACTTGATGCACTGTTGACTTTTATATCTAGTGATGTTAAGAACGTCCGAGAGTTTAGGTATAGAAACCGAATATTAATTGTTAATTGGTAGAAAGTTGACAGTTAATAGAACAGCGGTATTTTGACGTTTATAGTTGTCATTGTTTTAAAGTTGTAAATGTTTTAAAGTATTGTAATATTCTTGGTGTTTCAATAAAGTTATTTTAAAGCAGAGTAACAATACTAATTAATGTATTTTTTGTATGGAAAAATAATTATTTTGAATAGTTTCTTGACATGACAGATATGAAAGTCACATCTGAGAACGGACCGGATTAGCCCACAAGCATAGCAATTAGGTACCTACCCATGTGTCTAGTAGCGTGCCGCTTACTGTATAGTTAGACTGGCATAATTTTGGTATTTATCTATTTATTGTTCAATAGCCTATAGTGGACTGAATATTAAACTTATTTGTTCATATTAAAACACATATGCTTCGAGTTAAACTTTATTTACACTTAATGTTTAAATTTATATAATACAACTTTATCGCATGGCGGCGGAGGTCTTGTAGTCTCTGTCTCGGATTGAGATTCGCCACCTCAAGTTAGCGGTGAGGGTGATAAGCTTCGTTGTCGGTGTTCCTAAGACAGTCTCTAACATGGCCCCTGCCTTGAAAGGACTCCTTTCAATCTGCAATATGTAGTGGATAAATCATCGGGAAAGCTCGACGAATCACACCATTTGCATTTCCGATAGATGTCACACGACAAATTCCATCCTTTCCAAGATGTAGCTCTAAAACAGGACTACAGAACAGAACCTTGTGGCAAAGTTCTCTACGTCTTTTTCTATTTGACCCTGCTGCAATTCGGATACCTACGTATTCTTTCGACCATCGTCGCCAGAAGTTTTTTTGCATTTCTTCTAGGAGTTGGAAACGAGAATGTCTTCCAGTAGGTAACTCTGCGATGTGTTCTGGAGTTGATATTAACGGTTGGTGAAATGAGCAAAATGATGACTTGCCAATAAAGGCTACGCACTGTCTACACCGTTGTATAGAGTTGAGGGATTAACGTTAAAAACAAGAACCATATTACGTATGGATTCTTTCGAGGTGTGATTGTAGCAGTGGTTATTGAAAATGCCATAGATCTAGAAAGTATCAAATGATCAAGTGTTGGAAAGAGTGCATAAAGATAAAGCACTATGGACACCAGTTGAGCGAAGAAAAGTAGCTTATTGTGGCAATATATTAAGAAACTATAAATATGGTTTTCTGCAGTTGATCGTTAAAGGAACGATCTAAGGAACACGTGGCATCGGACAAAAAAGTTCTCTTGGCTGTGGAACTTACATCAAGGCTCCAAATCAGGTAGGCCAGCACATTTATACGATTTGCACGAGATAGAGAAGAAGAATTACAGTTGATGTTCGTCAACCTTCGATGCGGAGAGGGTACATGAAGAAGAAAAGATGCATATAACATTTCTCTCATCTCGCCATTTGTCTATCATAATATGAATGAGGTAGGTACTTTTTGTATCGCTTGTTTCTATTTTTGAATTTACGACATCAATAGGTGCCCCTTTCCGATTTTGAAACCTTGATTACACGTAACGAGTATTGTAGCGAGACAGTGTTCTCGGCCAAGTGCTCGTTTGGTATAAACATACTAACGAGTACTTGGCCGAGCACTCGACCCAGTCATATGGCGAGACAGTCACTGGGATCTTGTTCTATTTACTAGGCCGAGTCTTCGACCTCCCACCCTTCAATCGTATACTCGCCAATCCACTCGGTATGTGTAAACAACACTGTGCATATTACCACTTCATCAGAGGAGACGACTTGTGTTAATCAATGTGATTTGTGATTCTCAAAAATAGCTAACAAATGGAACTCAGATAGGACAATAAAGTTCAGTTCATTTCTATAGATAAGTCACCCCGTGCTTATGAAATTTCAAATCTTTGGAGTATAAAAATAAACAAAAACCTGATGCAATATATGTATCGATTGTAGAAGAAATAAATATTGTTGGTTTTAAAACTCAAGAAGTCAAATAAAATAAAAAATTTAAATTCGACATATAGACAAGAAATAAAAAAATCAATGAATCGAAGAAATCGGGAGCAGCGAGATTTGGTCTTCTTAAAATCCATGGTCTATAGTCCAAAGCCGCTTATCTGGTTTTCATAATATATCCGTGAATTCTTGTATAAAAAATGATATAGTATAAGCCGTTTGATATAGTTTTAATGTTAGCTTTACGATCCATAAATACACTACTCCTTGTTTTTGAGAATCGAAACTAAACTGACTCGGCTCCAAATTCAAAAATTGCCAAATACGTATAAACCATCTCTCGCCCTCACCACTGTCTCGGCCTAGTAACAGTTTGCTGTCTCGCCACTGTACTCGTTACGTGTAATCAAGCCATTACGCAGAGCACCATCTGTGACTAGTACACAGTACTGAGCAGTTTGCTGCGTCTACTGAAACTGCGGCGATCTCAGATCTTCGCGAATCCCTAAAAAAATAATATCATCTCTTAATTATTATGGCCAACTAAAATGGTCTCTTAATTATCCAACTAAAATTTGACCCCCACCCCAGTAACTCAGAAATCAAGAGCTTTTTCAGAATTAAAAAAACATGTCAATCTGTATTGAGGGGGGACGAATCTTCATGCAAAATTCGTCTTCCTTTCCCTGCCCCGCATCAGCCCCCCAGTTTTTTAAATAGCAAGTGTAGTCGAGTGGCACATCATTTGAAAGGTATTTGATTTCTTGACAGGACCCTCTAATTTTTTTTAATTTGCGGAATAACATTAAAGATAATTTTGAATTTAACTAATTTATAATAAATTTGTTAAGTCCAAAATGAACTTCAAACTTATTACGTAAATTAAAAAAATAGAGCGTCGTTTAGAGAAAAAAATTACCTTTCAAATGATGTGCCACTCGACCACACTTGCTATTTAAAAAAAAAGTGGGGGTCGATGCGGGGCAGTAGGGGTTACATTTAAGGGCATGAATTTTGCATGAAAATTCGTCCCCCTTCCATTGAAAATTGACGTGTTTTTTTTTTAATTTTGAAGAAGCTCTTGGTTTCGGAGTTTCTGAGGAGGTCAAATTTTCGTTGGAACAGACTGTATTCGCGGTGTGCAAGTACTTGGAGGGGATACGAGAAACGATCGTGCGCGAATAGCGGAGAAATCTTACAACTTTCCTACATAAATCATATATTGTCAATTGAAATTGTCAAATTGACGTATATTTCATACCTACTAACTGTCATTGAAGAAGAAAAATTATATGTTGCTCCACAATATTGATATGATAAGCAATTATTATATAAAAGTAAATTTAAATAATTGTATTTTGCTTGCTGCACTTTAATAATTAATTTTATTTACTACATACAATTGTTTACCTTTTAATAACATAACCTAAATTTTACTTTTTCTTCTTATAATTTTTTGGGCTATGGCCTTGACAATTATCTAGCAACCAGGACTAGTATAATTGGCCAATATAATTAAAAGTGCGAAAAATGTTGCTGAGCTATGAAACCAGGTGTCGCTTTTCCGAACTTGCACGGTGCCAATATACACTTAATCAAACTTATATGGAATCATCTAATATTTATTATTCCCTTAACCGAATTAAAGCTAAATTTAATTGTCTTCCATTTCACCTCTTCGAGAGCTAACTACAGGTTATAGAACCAAATCAACATACCTGCGAGTTATTAAAGTTGGTTGGATGAAAATTAAAGGATTTTTTACCTTTCATAATGCCTCCCCAATACATGACACTTCTTTTTTTATATTTTTGTGTTTGGCAGTTTCCCTTCTTGCTCGTCTTCTTGGCCCTCTAAGTACACGAATTCGTTAATCATCTGATTTTACGTGTCCTACTTTCGTTTGAAAATAGCACACTTTGCCAATTTCCAATGTTCCAGTTTTGGTGTTGAAGACACCAATTTACTTCATAAGTCTTGTACTGCCTGAATAACTCGGGATCCCGTTACTTTCTCCTGCTATATAGTCCTTGGACACACAAATTCTTCTTCTTATCGTTTCAACTGAAATTTTACATCTCTAGCTTCCAAAAGCTGCAGGTTTCAAATACGTGGTCTTCTTCTTCTTCTTCTTCTTGTAGTGCCTATCCGTTTCGGATGTTGGCGACCATCATGGCAATCTTTACTTTGCACACTGCTGCTCTGAAAGGATTTGTAGTGGTTGTGTTGAACCACGTACGTAGATATTTCAGCCACGAAATCCTTCGCCTTCCTGGTCCTCGCTTTCCCTCTACTTTTCCCTGTAAGACCAGTTGCAGCAGTCCATATCTTTCACTGTTTCTCATGATGTGACCGAGGTATTCGATTTTGGCTGTTTTTATTTTGATTAACAGCTCTTTTTCTTTTTGCATTCTCAGCAAAACACCCTCATTAGTAATGTGGTCGGTATAAGATATCTTCAGGATTCGACGATAAAGCCACATCTCAAAAGCCTCAATTTCAAGCCTCTTGCAGGTGGCGTCTGTGAGAGTCCACGACTCAAGTCCGTACAACAGTATAGGAAATATATAACATCGTAGTAATCTGATTTTTATGGGTATCGACAAATCATGACATTTGAACAACTTTGACATTTTTTGAAATGCAGATCTTGCTTTCTCTATCCTACATTTGATTTCTATAGAATGGTCCCAATTTTCATTGACGTTTGTACCAAGGTAGGTATATGTTTTTACTCTTTCTATTTGTTGACCATTCACACTGATTCGTCCAAATTGCTGTTTGTTCTTAGAGATAATCATACATTTTGTTTTGTTAGTATTTAGTGAAAGTCCGTATCTCTGATTGACCTCCGCGATTCTGTTCATTAACTCCTGCAGGGCTTCAGAACTGTCAGCGAATACCACAGTGTCATCTGCGTATCTTATGTTATTGATACATTCTCCGTAAATTGGAATTCCGGCCTCAACATCATCCACTGCTTCTTGAAAGATTTCCTCAGAGTAGATGTTAAACAGCAGTGGGGATAGTATACATCCCTGACGGACCCCACATTTGATTTTGATATCGGCGGATTCTCCTGCCTCTGTCCGGATAGAGGATGTTTGGTTCCAGTACAGATTGCTGATAATCCTTAAATCACAGGTGTTAATTCCAATATTGGTTAATATCTCCATCAGCTTGTCGTGCTTTACTGTATCGAACGCTTTATGGTAATCAATGAAACATGCATAAATATCGCAGTTTACGTCTCTACATCGTTGAAATAGCACTTGTATACTAAATAGAGCCTCTCTTGTACCCACTGCATTTCGAAAACCAAACTGTGTTCGGCTGATTTTTTCTTCGCACAGTCTATACAGGGTGTTTCAAAAAAAGGTAACCCCGTCTCTAGGGTACGTAAAAATCTGAAAAATAATAATTGGGGTTTGCTTAGTAAAAAATTTTTGTAACGCCATATGTTTTCAAGATATAGGGCGTTGAAGAAAAAAAAATTTTACGCATTTTTGAAAATTGAAAAATTGAAACAAGGTTTAAAAACTCTAATTATTGTTGATTTATCGTCATAACAATCAATAAATGTCAGATTTCCATGGCACACTTGGAGAAAATAGAGGTATACCTATTAGAACTTTATCATTACTACCAGCATCAATTATTACTTCATAATTTTCAAATCAAAATATTCCGAAAACGGTACACAGTATCGAGTTTTACCAAGAGTACCTTTTTCGTGTAAAATTGAATGATGTTTAAGTTTACTTGAAATTTTGATTAATAATTATACTCTTAAAAAAGTTATATTGACTAATACTTAGTACGATCCGTGTAACTAGCGCCATCTATGAGAATCAGATATAAAAACAAATTCATGGGATGTATCAGCTTCCAAAACATATTCGTATAAAATTTCATTACAACGTTGCCAGTAGTTTCGGCAAAATCATAAAAAATGCGTAAATTTTTTTTTCTTCAACGCCCTGTATCTTGAAAATGGATGGCGTTACAAAAATTTTTTACTAAGCAAACCCCAATTATTTTTCAGTTTTTTACCTACCTTAGAGACGGGGTTACCTTTTTTTGAAACACCCTGTATATCCTTTGATGTATAATTTTTAGAAATAGTTTTAAAATATGGCTCATTAAGCTGATGGTTCGGAAATCACTGCAGGATACGGACTTTGTTTTCTTTGGTAAAGCAACAAATGTCGACTTCAACCATGTTTTTGGTATTACTCCGCTTAAATATATGTCGTTAAATATTGTGGTTAGGCGTTGAGTACCGTTGGTTTTTTTAAATACGTGGTAATTCGATATAAGGTTGGTTGTGTATATGTTTACTATGAGCGGAAAAAGTTGCCTCCATTTACTCAAACTATGGCTATCTTATTTTTTTTGACTAAAATAATCTATACCTAGGACGCACATGAGCAACGTCCGCATTATTGGAGAAAGTTCACATCACGCACATGAACGCTTTCCGCAAAAGGGTTAACAAATATGTGAGCACAAAAACATTGCCAATATGTATCTTCCCCAATATAATATATTGGGAATGTACACCATATAGGTACTTTCAGTATACTATCCAAAATTTGTTCTAGGTCAGCATCCTAAATTTTTAATTGATTTTACTGCAGGCCAACGCATATTCCCGTTTCAATATAAAACGGTGACGGTATTTTCGTTAAATATTTTTGAATTATTAACAAGAAAAATATATTGATATACACATGTAAAATCTAATTTAATAGAGTTAAAAATATTTTCACAGTTTTGGCATATCCATTATAAAAAAGGGACAGGCATATTACCTATCTATTTTAAATCTGTATATTATATATTTAGTTAATTTATTATACCTCTATTGAAAATGCATTAACTCTAAATATAATATATTTATAATGTATGGAAAATTTAATATTTTCATATACAGTGATGAGCGCGTTAATAACCGGCAAAATAGCACAAAAGATGGAAAACGTATTAAGTTGTGAGATAAAAAGAAATAAAACTAGTCGAGCTGGGAAATTTAGCGATATTAACTTATAAATTTACATTATTGGAGAGGAGGGGACACAGGGGACCGACGGGGCACATAGGTTCATCCATTTTGTTTCATTACAGGTAGCCCCACCTTTTGGATATGACCAAAAATAGCAAGATAGTCGTGCACTTCGTATTCTATTTCAGTTGCGAAATTGTCGTAGTAGTGTGAAGTCACTGTGAAAAAAATATTGATTTTAAAGGTGAGTGATGTAATATTTTATATCTAAATCAGGTGTGATTACCGTGTAATTGTTTATATACTATTATCTTCCATTATATATAGATATATAAGTCAAGCATGTCGGAGTGAACAGCGACTAAACGAGCTCTTACTTTTTCGGTGTTTTAAGTGGTATTTCCGATATAAAACTTATTGGTTTTTGGTTGTACGTGGTGTTTGTTATTAGTTGAAAGTCTAGGATATAAAGTGATATCCCTAAAGAAGCTGCAAAAGGTAATTTGACTTACATCCTATTTGATAACGACTCACATATATTCAAGCCATAGTTGCCAGCTAGTTTAGAAAATCTCAAACTATGAGTAAAACAACTAGAAGCACGTCTATATCTGAGGATAGTATAATCGATGCTGTGATTAATAAGTTATTGCCGAGATTAACTGCTATAATTAATGAAAACACAGAGAAACTTGCCAAAAAAATGGACGGCCTAGAAGAAAAATTAAATAGTGCCATTACCAAACTTTCAGCAGTTGAAACCATGATACAATCTAATAATAAAGAAGTTGATATAATTAAAAGTAAAATGGAAAAAATTGAACAAAATTACAAAAGGAACTCGTTAACTATGATCGGAATTAAAGAAGAGGAAAATGAAAATCTGTTAGCCAAGGCACTTACTATATTTAATGAAGGTATGAAGATCAAATGCGCCCATTGGGAAATTAACAATATTTTCAGGATTGGAAAATTTAATAAAGATCAGCCTAAACCTAGAACAGTGATAATTGAATTTGTGACAGTATTAAAAAGGAATGAATTATTCAATTCAAGAAAAGTGCTCAAAAATTCCGGTATGTATTTAAACGAAAATTTGACTAGTCAATCTTATCAACTGCTACGTTCTGCCAAAAGTAAATATGGTAACCAATCTGTCTGGTCTAGGAATGGAAAAATTTTTGTTAGAAGTGACAACAACGTAATGGTGATTAACGATATACATGATCTGAACTAAAGCGATTAAGTTAAAAAACTGGTAAACTGTAATGAGGTATTTATTTATTTTTAATTTCTACTTGTCTATTATGCGATAAGAAATTTATATGTTCGAAAATGTATGATTTTATGTCGGATATAAAATTATCATAATTATTAATTTGGAAGAAATTAAGGAATCTTTTTTATTTACTTATTCTTAATTTTTATGCAGCAGTATTATTATTTTATTTAGGTTTATAGTATAGAAAATTGTATCTATTTTTGGGTGAAGCCGAATGTTAGTTATGGGTTATTAGTGTTTCGATTCGGGTTGTTGGGTTGGTTTTGATTGTGAATATATTTTTATGTTTAGGTTATAACCGTGTAATTTTCTATCTTTGTAAAATTCATACTCCTTTTCTTACTCTTGTCGTTAGTATCTCGTCTTATTTCTATTTAAAGAAAATATGATTCATATTTATTACATTAGTTAAACTTTATGATTAAGAGCTCGTGATGTAAAACACTTACGATATCCACCCTTGATATATATTATCAAAACTGCCGAGGACTGAACACTAAATTAAGCGATTTTTTCAGTAGTTGCTTGAATGACAACTATGATGTTATTATTGCTGTCGAAACATGGCTACAGGATAGAGTAATGGATGGTGAAGTAGTAGACACTTCAATTTTTAACTTAATAAGATCAGACCGGAACCTTCAGTTGACAGGAAAATCCACAGGTGGTGGAGTTTTTATTGCACTTAGAAAAAATTATAAAATTTTAAATGTAATAAAATATAACACTTTATTTGAAGCTGTTATAGTTAAGTTTAAGGTCAATAGTTGCAAGTACACCTTTTGTTCTATATATATACCTTCGGGAAGCGGGGGTAATGTGTATGAGACCGCATTTGAATGTTTACAATCTCATATAATGGATGAAGAAAATATATACCTTTTTGGGGATTTTAATATACCCAGTGTAACTGGTATACATATTGACAATAACATCTCTAATGACATTTTTGAAAAATTACAAGACTTTCTTGATTACAATGGATTTAAACTCTATAATAATATTAAAAATTTGCAAGGTAGGACATTAGATTTGGTAATTAGCTCGGATAGTAACTGGAATAATTGTACAGTCAGTAGAGATTGTCTCCCATTTGTTAAAGAAGATTATACCATCCTGCCCTGGATATTGTAATTAAAACTAAATCAAAGCCAAAACTAAGTAACCAGCATTTAACAGAAATTCAGTACAATTATAAAAAATGTGACTTTCTTAGGTTAAGTGTAAGTATTAGAGATGCAAACTGGGATAATGTGATTAGGGAACAGTCAGATGTGAATGTAGCGTTAGATGCATTTTATAATATATGGAACAAGTTAATAGACGATTGTGTACCGAAATTTTGTAAATATGTTAATTTAAAAAAAATATCTGGTCTGGTTTACTAAAGAAATTAGAGATTTATTAAAAGAAAAAGATAGATATAAAAAATTAAAGCTTGTTTCCAATTACTATGTAGATAAATATAAGGAATTAAGGAGTAGGGTCAATAAATTGATTAAGTTAGAGGAACGTAAGTATATAAGTAATATTGAAAATAATTTATCTACAGATATTAATTATTTTTGGAATCATGTGAATAGTAAGAAAAAAGATATCTCAAGTTTCAGCAATTACACATTTAAAGGGGAACAAATAACAGAGGAAAAGACTGTAGATGCATTTGCAGACTTCTTTTCATCTGTGTATTCATCAATTAAAGCCTCATATAATCTCAATTTTCCTGAAAATACTGTACATAGTGACAACTTTGTAATAAAATTCATAACCTATGCTGAGTACAACAATGGAGTAAAAAAGATAAAACCTAAGAAAGCAGCTGGGACTGATGGGATTCCGCCGTATATTCTTAAAGCATGTGGTGAATGGTTAGAAAAACCATTGTTTCATATATTTAATTTAATAGTTTCCTCTAATAGCTATCCTGTAATATGGAAAACTGGTATTGTAACTCCTATATTCAAAGCAGGTAATAAAATGAATGTAGAAAATTATAGACCGATATCGATAATGTGTGCACCAGCTAAACTATTCGAACAAATTATTTATTCTAGTCTATATCATTATGTCGAAAAGTTTTTAGTATCGCAGCAACATGGTTTTGTAGCCAGTAAATCTATTAGTTCAAACTTATTTATTTACATGAATCGAGCATATGAAACTTTAGAATCAAAGTCCCAATTAGATACTGTATATACAGACTTTCGTAAAGCATTTGATACGGTTGACCATGACGTGTTATTATCAAAATTAAATAAGTTTGGTTTATCAAAGAATTTTATCGAATTAATAAAAAATTATTTGCAAAACAGATCTTTTATAGTTAAACACAATGGAAATACCTCAGGTAAATTTGAAGCTAATTCGGGAGTGCCACAAGGTTCTAATCTGGGGCCTCTTTTATTTGTACTTTTTATTAATGACTTACCATCAGTTTTGAAACATTCAGAATGTCTTCTATTTGCTGACGATTTAAAACTCTACAAACGCATACAAACTGTTAGAGACTCTGTATTATTACAAAAAGATCTAAATAATTTACTTGAATGGAGCTATTGCAACAAGTTATACTTTAATGTGAAAAAATGCTGTATATTTACCGTAACACGTTTAAAAGATCCTATTATATTTGAATATAAAATTAATGAAGAAACTTTACTGCGTTGTACAGAGGTAAAAGATTTAGGCATCACCTATAATAATTTATTATCTTTCGCTGGCCACATAAATAATATCACGAAGTCTGCAAACCGATTACTAGGGTTTATAATTAGACAAACCTTTAATTTTAGAAATATAGCAACTCTTAAAATTTTATACTATACTTTAGTAAGGGCAAAATTAGAATTTGGAGCTCATATTTGGTTTGGTGAGTATCAAACTGCATTAGATACACTGGAAAAAATTCAAAATAAATTTTTAAGATATATTTATTTTAAAAAATATCACATACGACCAGATTATACTGAAGTTAGAACCACTCGCCTTAGAAATGAGTTTAAAATATTATCATTAGAAGACAGACGGAAACTTACAGCTTTAATATTTTTACATAAAATAATTAACAATAAAATTAATTCACCTGAAATTCTAGCTTTGATCAGGTTCAATGTACCATTAAGATTAACTCGCAATATGGTAATGTTTAATATTCTACTATTATCTACTACCACCAGGGCTCCTCTGGTGACCATGTTTCGACTAGCTAATAACATCAATACTCTAACTGATTTATTAGATTGGGCAGTCTCACAAAATGTATTTCGGGGAATAGTGTTACGACAAATTATTAATTTATCGGCATAGGATTAGTAAGTGTAGTCTTATGGATAGTATATAAGAATCGTTTGTATTATCTGATATGTTAGATTTACTACTTATTTTGTTTTTTTTTTTTGTTATTTTTATTTTTTATGTTATTGTATATTTATTTTAGAAAAATTATTGTATTTTATCCTTGTAATTAGACCTTATAGGTCTGTTAGGATAATAAATAAATAAATAAATAAATAAATAAATTATACCCAACAAAACCACACATATTTTACTATGGAACACGCTGATAATACTAGATGTAAACAAACGTTGAGTCGTGTAGCGGCAATTTCAAATTCATTTGTTACGTTGGAGCACAAAGGTCCTCTTGCGGTCTTCTGTGCCCCACGGGTGTTTTTGAGTGTTCCACAATTATTTTATTCATTTATTATTTAATTATTTATATTATCATATACGTTTGTTATTTTTAGATGGTACGAAACTACATAAAGAAAAGACCAGAACCTTCGTGGACGGAAGAAACTATGATAAAAGCATTGGAAATTATAGAACATTCGAAAAATAAACATTAAAAATTAATATTTGTTTTTTAACTGTAAAGTTTCTAAAATATATAATTTCTACAAACACTATTTTGAGCTTATTTTGTCAAAAGTACTTCAAAATTAATTATTAGAAGCACGGTCCTATGTGATCCAGTACTGAGGGGCACAGAGGAGCAGTGTTGACCATAAAAAAATGGCTGTAATTTTTGAAGTTATACTTCTTTACGTGCGTAATGACGGTGAAATTTTATATGGTAAAACCTAGCGACCGGGCGCATGCGCATTATAACTTTGTTCTGATTGGATGTTCAAATGACATGACAAAAATTATCCAATATGGCAGCTGTGGGACTGTGGTTTGGTTATAATGTATGCTTGTTGCGTTTTAAAATTTGTAGGAAGAGAAACAACAAACAAAAAGATAGTTAATGGTTATACTGCCTTTTTAAATAGATTTCATATTATATTTTTGGACTTATTTACATAGAAGAGATGATTGTTGCATGCCAATGTGAAAGCTCATCAAACTGTGACTAGTATGCCTGCCGCAGATCTCGCTTATTCAAAGCTAAATAATCTTTCACTGGTAAGTGTTTTATAAATAGTTGATCAAATTTTGTTATGATATTTGAACATAGCCACTTTGCACGACGCAAGTGATTGCGAAATTTATTAGTCGTTATACGGGCTCCGATACCTACCTTGAACCTACCAAAATACATAAGTAGTATGTAATACTTTTATTTACATAATTTGATTACCATCAAAATGTCTATCAATATTCACCTAATATATTGTTTTCTTACTCTTTGTTTTGTTGTATTTTTTCAATTCTAAATCATTTCAATTCAAAATCAAAATAATTTGGTTTACATAAGTTAAAAATGTCAAAAGGTTAATCTGTTTAGTTAGACGATTTTCGCACATAATGACAAGCTGTCTCTGTGGCGAAGTTTTAATGCGAGTGAATCCCAATACAACGCAAATACCAGCCGCGTGGTAAGTTGGTTCGAATCCCAATAGAAACTTTTATTTTTTTATTTTTTTTTATACATTTTATGATTGTAAGTATATTTATTATATAATTTTATTTTCAGAAAATACGTATTTAGTTAAACATTTTTCCGACAATTAATGTTCAGAAATCATTTGTGGCATTTTTAATGTGTTTGTGTGTGTTTTATTTTTTTATTATTTTAATTTTTGGCAATGTTTTAATAAAAATGTTTGAGAAGTAGTAAGTATAAATTAATTTAATATTTAAATAAAATATAAATAAAAAGTATATTAATTTCGTTTATAATCATATAATCATATAATAGAAGTATAACTTCTTACGTGCGTACAAAGTACACACACATTCTTTTTTTATGACTATTCGTAATATCAAATTTATACTTGGAAATTATTAAAGTAATGTATGTACCAGAAATAGTTAATTAAGTTTACTGATTTTTTGTAATTTTATTTTAGAAAATATACATGAAATTTCCTTAAGCGGTCCCCTGTGCCCCTATTGATTGCTTCCCACCTTTAGACGTATCGGACGAGTTTGGTAACTACCACTGTCACAGTGACACTTTTAGTTGACATACTCCTCTGATACGTGTAAAGATGGGAAACAATCAATATAATGTAAATTAGTAGGTTACTATCGTTAAATTTTCCAGCTTTGCTGGTTTCATTTCTTTTTATCTCACAACTTAATACGTTTTCTACCCTTTGCGCTATTTTGCCGGTTATTAGCGCCCTCATCGCTGTATAGGTGCTTTGTAAATTGTAGCGTCAAATGTCAAAGATATTTGATGCTGCCGAATGAATGATCAGCTGAATTTGGGAACTTTGTGAATTTGTGCTGATTTATTTCCTCTTTTCTTCGTAGGCTTCTAATTTGTTAAATTATTTTTTTTTTATTATCTGGAAGTCGTTTTGAACTATTATTTTTTTAATGGCTTGGATTGCTTGATTTATTCAGCCACGATAGATTAATAATACTCCTCTATATTTTCTCCTTCGTAAGGATGTAGTGGCGTCATGTAATTTGTTTGACTATTTCTGTCCAATTATCTCTCTTCTGTGCGTATTGCTTTGCTTCGAAAAATGAGTAACCAGTCATGTCCTTTATTTTGTCCGACTATCGTGCTATAGATCTTCCTCTGAATCTTTTACCAGCTACGTGTCGACTATCATTCGTTCCATGTCATTTCTTCTTCTAGTTATATATGTCCAAATTATCAGACGCCAGTACATATTTACGAAGGAGAAAATATAGAGGAGGAGTTGCTATTTGCTACAATACTAAGGCATTCTGCACACGAAGCGTATCGTCATAAACGCGTATAGACGCGTATCTTGTTTTAAGGTTTTCCATGCTTTTACAGTAGTTGCAAATATGTTAAGTGATGAAGAGGACTAACATTTGTTAAATTATCTTCGCCACCGCAAAAAAAAAGAAACAGAGGAAATTTTGGGTGCATCCTTATATCTACAAAAATTGCAACAGAAGATTATTTATTGCCGCCAAAGAGTTGTCCGAAGATGACTCTAAATTCCACAAATTTTTATGGAGTACTCTTGTTTGGGTATTATTAAATAAACACTGATAATTTTCAATCAGTTGGACAAATTTTAATATTTGATCCGCCAATCTCATAAAATTCCGTCAAAAAAGGTGTTCTAACACTCAAGCGTACTACAAGAGACTAACATCGTTGTACGCCTGGCGGCTTAAAGCTTGTCTACATTGACGATTCCGCGTCGCTTACGTTTCGTGTACAGTATTCCATAAAGACACAAGTGAGCAGCACGAAAGCGTATGCTTTTCGTACGTCGCATCTAATACGCGTCTATGACGATACGCTTCGTGTGCATTATGCCTTAATATAAGAATTAATATGCATATGCGCACATAATAATTATGTATAGTCCAACAAACGGTTGAAAATAACAGAAGCCTCAAAGGTCTAAGGAGAAAATTATTACATAGCAAAAAAGAAATATAAAAATTAAAGGATAAAAATGGAAATATCATTACCAACAGAGATAAATTACTAAGGGTAGTAAAATTTTTCTATCATCATCATCATCAGTAGCTCGACAACCCTTTTTTGGTCCTGGCTTGTTCTAGGATTTTCCGCCATTCTGTTCTGTTCCTTGCTTTGTTCTTCCAGTGGGTAATCTCAAGTGTTTTCAGATCTTGTTCCACTTGTTCCATGTATCTAAGTTTGGGTCTTCCCTTTGACCTTCTCCCTACTGGCGTTTGCTTCATTATGTGTTTTGGTGTTTCGGTCTCCAACATTCGTTCAACATGGCCCATCCAGCGCAGACGTCCGATCTTTATGACTGTTACGACATTGGGTTCGTTGTATGCTGCGTATAGTTCAAAATTACTTATATCTTCTGCGCCATACGTCAACAACATCACGAGAAAAACCAAATGCAAAGTATACAAAACCCTGATAAAACCGGTCCTTATATATGGATCAGAGACATGGACACTGACGAAAAGCGATGAGAACTTATTAGGTACGTTTGAACGAAAAATCCTTAGACACATATATAAGGAGGTGAAAAAGTTTCTATACACATTTATATATAAAAGTCAATAAAATCATGATGAGTAACTAACAGAAAAGTTGGAAAACTTAGGGATAAGGGATAAGATTAGTCAAGCAAGGATCGGAATTGATGCCTGCTACAGCAAGGGACAGAATAAAGAAGGCACTGAATAAAAATGAAAATAAAGCTCCGGGAGACGATAATATCGTTATAACGCTTGACACAAAATAACGCTTGACACACAATGTGCGATCCAACAGTCCTCGAAAATTACCGACTATAAGAATAATAACAAATTTACTGGAAATAAAATCAGATTTTTACCAACCTAGGGCACAGGCAACTTTTAGGAAAAACTTTGACACTAACTACCACCTCTATTGCATAAAAGGGATTATACAAAAACCCATCGAATACAACCGACCATTGATCTTGGTTGGAGCGTTGGCGTTGGAGGAAAGTCGTATAGATTATCGGTACTTCAAACTGATCGCAACAATATACAATAATATATAAACCGTAAAACTACACAAAGACACAAAGTGTATCAAATTCAAAAGAGGAATTAGACAAGGAGATACGTTATCTCCCAAATCTCTTTACGGCAGTTCTGGAACGTGCTCTCAAACAATTGGTGTGGGAAGTTAAGGAATCAATGTCGACGCCGAAATTCACGAACGACATAATTCTGATAACAGATAACTTAAAAGATGTTGGAAATATGCTTACTGAGTTTAATGCCGCCTGTAAGGCAGTTGGTTTGAACATAAAAATCTGGTATCAAGAGAAAATGTAACAGTCGACTGCAACGAAATGGCATTAGTTCATAATTATTAATATTTGGGTCATGAAATACAAATTCCCAGGGACAATAAAACTGCTGAACTGCACAGAAGAATCACTATAGCATGGGCACAGTATATAGAGGTTCCACAGTAAAACCACTCTTCTGTCGGCGCTTTGATCTCAAGAAGTATTACCGGCAGTACGCAATTGGTAATTCACCAGTGGTGGATGCGGGTTTTTTCTGTTAAGATCCGTACGTTTCTATGCGACTAGCAATGCGAGAGTGGGGCAAAAGCGCCTAAGAACATTGCGCGGTCGCCATGCGCGACTACAGATTTTACTTCCAATTTTTTGGAGAGTGGTTCTACTGTGTGTTCTTTATACTGTGGCATGGGTTTCTTATGGAGCTCGGTTTGGCTCTTCAAGAACGAAATGCCAAATTATTTGAAAAAGAAGACATAAGACCAATTTGTGTTTCCAGTCATGACTTACTGCGCCGAAACACTGTCCTTAACCTAGGCCACAGCAACCAAACTCAGAGTGGCCGAGAAGAGAATAGGTTCGTTCCAAGTGATATGAAAACCGTCCTGCCGTCACTGCACTGCCCTCGTCATGTCCATTATAAAAAATGCGTATCAAGCAAACATGAACGAGGATTCGTATTGTACACTGTGTTGTTCCAAGCGATCCATGTACCGCTTCGGAATCGGTAACTGAACGGTCCTTTTGATACATGCCTTCAAGCAGAATCTATTTGTACTGACTGGCGCAGTTAAGATTGTTTTCATTTTTATACATCAATTGTCACTGGTCACTGTATCAGCTGACGATTCAATAGTAGAATAATCCACGCTATTAATACCGGTGGATCTTGATTTTCGTTTAAATAATTATTAATTCTTTTTTTTAATTAGTCTTAAAAATATGGATAATTTAGAAGACATCGATTTTATGTCAGATATCGATTCTTAGGAAGATTTTGAAGTTGAAGTGATGTTTAATGAACATGTTAGAAAGGATAATTTCTAACCATCTAGGAAACAACTATCAACAGATTCACGTGATACTCGTACTGAAATTGGCTCCGGCGCAACTAGAATTTGAAATGTAATGGTAATGTAATGGTACACAACAAATTTGAAATGTAATGGTACACAAACACGTTTCAAGAGGGTTACGTACCGGTAATCGGTTCGGGATCGAAATAAAACCGTTCCGGTTCCAAGTGGTTCAAGGGATCGTACAAATGTGGCGTCTTGGAACGAACCTAATGTAACGGTCGTTATCTGGATTGATTCTCAGAGACAGAGTTAGAAACAAGAAAATAATAAAAAGGACAAGATTCTCCTACTTCGTGAATAAAATCAAGCAGAATTTGGAGACGTTCAATATTTTCAGATATCACTTCTGTAATGTATCGTGTATCTACACTAAATTTACAATCAAGATGCAGTACAAATAAACAAACCAACAACGTTAAATGCTACTAGGAGCATTTAACGTGTCTTGGTTTGTTTATTTCTACTGCATCTTGACTGTAAATTTAGATTAATTACATTAAGTGGTTCCCCATTAAGTTTTATTCCATAGGACTCTGTCTCAAGTGCTGATCTCGTTTTAAATAATCGGTCCCAGTAAACATTGAACAACATTGCACACCTACGGCAGCTATGGAGGCACTACTGGATATTCCTCCTTTACATATAACAATAAGAGGTGAGGCGAGAATGGGATATTATAGACTGCGAGAAAACCTGAGCAACGTACCAGTTAAATCAAGACATAGTAGATTTAGGAATGAAACTAATGATGCCGAATGGATGATGATTTCTGACCATATGACATCAAGATACAAGCCTGAAGTACCTTTTCAAGTGGACATTTGCCCCCGAGACGAATGGGACAGAGGAAACTCTCGACCCAGACTGCAGGGTTACACCTGGTATACGGACGGGTATAAAACTGCAGACGGTTCGGGCGCAGGAATATTCTGTAGTGGTGGAAATTTCAACATTTCTATTCCACTGGGAGAACATACCTCCGTATTTCAGGCAGAGATTTTTGCAATTTTGCAATGTGCAAGAGAAAACAACCTGAGGGCATTCGAACTGCAGCGGGTTAACATATGCACAGATAGCCAAGCAGCCATTGGGGCTCTTATAAACCCTAAGGTGAACTCTAGGCTGGTGTGGGAATGTCGACAAGAACTTGACAGACTGGCACAACATAACAGTGTTATACTGGTATGGGTTCCAGGTCACCGGGGCATATACGGCAATGAAAGAGCTAATGCACTTGCCAAGAGAGCATCAGCTACAAAATACCTGGGTCCAGAGCCGGCCGTGGGAGTGCCAAAAAGCACCGTCCGCGAACGAAAAAAGCCTGGATCCGAAGCCAACACAACTCACACTTGGAGAGTGTACCCGGTCAAGAGTGTACCCGCAACACATGGCAAGATGTATATCAGACGGACATGTACTAGTAGGGCTGAGTTACTGCTAAAAACAAGCAGGAATCAGCTCAGAGTCATAACAGGTTTCCGCACTGGACATGCGCCAGTTAAGGGTCACCTGCATGCAATGGGGCTGTTTCATGAAGACTTGAGCTGCAGACTCTGTAACAGAGAACCTGAAATAGTCAACCATATTTTGCATGACTGTGAAGCATTGGATCGGAGGCGGCAAACACTTTTCGGAGACATCGAAGTGACTCCAAATATATATGGCACCCACCCACTAGACCTGTACAAGCTGGTACAGGGTTCCAGAATTCTGGAATGGGTTTTATAAGCGAATGGAAGATGTACAATAAGCCAAGTGGCTGCAGTACAACCGGTTCACAACAGACGGCTTCCAGGAAAAAAAAACATTGAACAATGTTGGGTGTTGGAGAAATAAATTCCCAACATTAATATTTAGTAAAACTATATTTTGTTTCAATATTTTATTTAGTGGTTTGCGCCTTGTGTACACTTCACAAAGATGTTTCTATGTTTTTATGTTCTATAATTCAAAGTGTACACAAAGGCGCAATATTCAAAAAAAAAAAAGTTCGTTGCCAAGGTGTTGTTATATAGAATAATAAGATAATAAAAAACGGGAAAGTAGGGCGTGTGTCCGATCCCACACAAAAATTATTTTAATACCAAAAGTTTGTGTTATTGTAATAAAATATTAGTTGTGAAAAGTGTCTTTAGTTATTCCTAGCTTCAGAAGTGTAAAACCAGTG
Source organism: Diabrotica virgifera virgifera (assembly GCF_917563875.1). Lineage (NCBI taxonomy): Eukaryota > Metazoa > Arthropoda > Insecta > Coleoptera > Chrysomelidae > Diabrotica > Diabrotica virgifera. The sequence goes on from NC_065448.1 coordinate 75,139,221, forward strand.
TAAAATTATTTCCTTGGTGTTGCAAAAATCCAACATCAAGTTTGATCCAGTCGAGCCGGAAATAAAAAGAAGCTAGGAATTACTCAATTTCCAGAAGGTAAGAAACACACCTAATAAAAAAAAAAGAAGAAATTATTGAACAAAAAAGAAATTATTAGAAAAGAAATTACAAAAAAGAAAAATCATTAAAAAATTAATTCTGTAAAACGTCAAGCTCATACAATAGCGCCATCTATGTAAAAGAGGGCGAACGACCGACGTCGAATGGTTATCAAGCGATCGAGAGAAATAATCGATGTTTTATGAAATCGATCATATATGAAGTGACAGAAAACTGACATTGACAGTGAATACAAAATTAAATAAATTGACTGTTTGTGTTTTGGTTTGTAAATAATCGTCAACATTTTTGTTATTTTGATATTTAAAAAAGTTTTTTTTACCTTTTAAGTTTTAGGTAGATTCATATAAAAAAAAATGCCCGCTAAAAAGGATATTGAAATGCTAAAAACTAAAAAATCTCAAGAAATTCAGTCTATTAAAACTATTACAAGGTTTGTTGAAAAACATTTGGACAAAGAAATTTCTGAATTAATAATTAATCAATTACAAACTAGGAAAGACTTACTAATAGAAAATTTTAATAAACTTCAAGATCTTCATTGTGAAATTTTATGTTGTGAACAGGGGTATGCAGATTCCATTGATAATATTAGAGAGGAATACTTTGACACATTAGCTAAAATTAATAGTCAACTCTCAAAAACAGTAATACAGAGCGTAAGTACTAATCCACAAGATGTAAATAATTCTTTTTATTCTTCAAATATTCCACGAATAGAAATTCCTTGTTATGACGGCAAAGATTTAACAAGTTATAGACCTTTTATAGATTTATTTCTAGCTGTTTTTGATAGAAATAAGTCACTGCAAAATGTTGAAAAACTTTTTCATTTAAAGAATCATTTGGAAGGAGAGGCAAGAAGCCTAATAAATGATCTACCTCTAACAAATGACTCTTATAATGATGCATTGAGAATGTTAGATAACCGTTATAACAATGAAACAATATTAATAAATTCTCACATTTATTCACTACTTGACATTCCCTCCATTCAAAAAGGAACTTCCACCGCCTTACGTGAGTTCATTAGTAAAGTGAGACAGCAGTTAGGTGCACTAAAAAACTTAAAGCAACCCGTAGAAAGTTGGGATATGATCCTTATTTGCATTTTAACTAAAAAACTAGATCACTATACTAATAGATCATTTCAAATTGATAGGGACAACTCAAAATTGCCAAATTTAAAAGATTTCTTATCTTATATTGAAAATAGGGCTACAGCTTTAGAAACTGTAACCACTCCAGATAAAAATGTAGCACTAACAAAGAAAGGTATCAAAAAACTCACTTGGCTACAAGTAAAGTCAAATTAGAAACCAGGTGTAGCTTTTGTTCATCCTCAGGCCATAAAATTTATAATTGTTCCAGTTTCAAATCTGTTTCAGTAAATGATAGAGTGTCTTTTATAGACAGTCATAAGGCTTGTCGAATTTGTTTGAATAATCATCCTGGTAGGTGTAAAATGAGTTTCAGGTGTTCAGTTTGTCGAAAAGAACATAATTCTCTTCTGCATGTGGACAGACAAACTCCATTAGACAGCACTGGACAGGGTAACAGTGGTAATGCAGACGATAGGGTGACTACATTTGGTTCAATAAATGAAAACATTAATAATGTTCTGTTACCAACAGTGAAGGTAAAAATTAGAACAAAAAGGGGTGATTATATCACTGCCAGAGGTCTCCTGGATACAGGATCTCAAATATCATTAGTAACAAGTAGATTGGTAAGTAAATTAAACTTAAAAACATGTAATAATAATGTCAATATCTTAGGTATTTCTGAGAATATTACCAATGTGCAAAAGGCTGTAAATTTAAAAATTGAGTCATGTGTGTTTGATTATAGCACAAATATAAAATGTTCTGTGGTTGATAAAATTACTAGTGATATACCACAAACAAATTTCAATGTTTCAAATTTAAATATTCCTAAAAATATTAAATTGTCTGATGATGACTTCAATAAATCTGGCACAATTGATATATTGTTTGGGGCAAATATTTCATTTCATATTTTGCTCTCCGATAAAATACAAGTAGACCAGATTATATTACAAAATACTCTATTTGGGTTCATAGTTAGTGGTTCTGCTCCATCACTACAAATTTGTAATTTTTCTGCTTTTCATTTAAGCATGAAAAATAATTTAGAAAATATTGTTTCTCAATTTTGGGAAACCGAGAAGGTTCCAGAAATTTTTCCGGAATATTCGACAGAGCAGGAAGCTTGTGAGATTAATTTTGAAAATTCTTTGCAAGTAATAAATAATAAATACCAAGTTAAATTACCATTAAAACAAAATCTACCTGATTTGGATTTAGGAGATTCATTTTCTGTAGCATTAAAACGCTTTGAAAATCTAGAAAAAAGATTTAAAGTCAATCCTGAGCTGTACTCTCAATACAAAAGTTTTATTGATGAATATTTAGCTCTAAAGCATGCAAAAATAGTAAGTCTTAGTACATATGACTTAAATAGTGGTTCTTTATACTTCATGGCTCACCATCCAGTGATACGTGAAGACAAAAAAACAACAAAATTAAGAGTAGTCTTTGATGGCAGCATGAAATCAAAAAAGAAAAAATGCATCAATGATTATCTCTATAATGGTGCTGTAGTTCAAAATGAGCTCTTCGATATTCTTGTTCTTTTTAGAAAATATAATTACGTCCTTTTGACAGATATTAAACAAATGTATAGAATGGTTTTGGTACATCCAGACCATTGCCAGTTACAAAATATTTTGTGGCGAGAGAAAAATGGCAGTTTACAATGTATTCAACTTCAAACTGTAACATATGGTTTAAGAAGTTCTTCCTTTTTAGCTACCAGATGTTTGGTAGAATTAGCCCGAACTGAAGGTAAACGCTATCCTTTGGCTTCTAAAGCTCTTCTTAATAACACCTACGTTGATGATATTTTGTGTGGGTGTGACACAATCGAAGAAACGATAAAACTAAAAAATGAACTTATCTCGCTGCTCAAATTAAGGTCCTTCGAGTTGCACAAATGGTGCTCAAATAATTTACAAATTTTAAATGATATTCCTAAAAATAAACAAAATTTTGATGAAATTAACATCAGCAAAAACGATTTAACGGTAAAGACTCTGGGATTGACTTATGATACAAAAACAGATAATTTTAAATTTAGTTGTCCAAAAGTTGATATAAATGAATGTGTAACTAAAAGACAGATTCTCAGTTTTGTTTCCAAATTTTATGATCCTTTGGGATTAGTGGGCCCAGTTTTAGTAGCTGCTAAGGTAATTATGCAAAAACTTTGGTTAAGTAAGGTCAAATGGGATGCTATAATTTCCAGTGAGTTACTTGACACTTGGAAAAATTTTGTTGAAAGCTTAATGAGCATGCCCACAGTGACTGTCCAAAGAAATTTAAACTTTACTGGTGCTCTTCATATTGAAATAGTTGGCTTTTGTGACTCCTCCTTGATTGCATATGGAGCTGTTATTTATGCGAGGACTATTTTTGAAAATAAAGTACATGTAAATTTGATTTGTTCCAAATCTAGGATTGTTCCTATAAACAAAAAACTAACTATGCCAAGACTTGAACTGAACAGTGCTTTGTTGCTTTCAAAACTATCTCACAAGGTTTTTGAACTGTTAAAAGATAAAGTCAGTAAGGTATTTTTATATTCAGATTCAAACATTGTCTTAGCTTGGATAAAATCCGAACCTTTGAAATTGAATCCCTATGTTGCCAATAGAATTATTAAAATTCAAGAAATGACATCCGAATTTAAATGGTTGTATATAAACACTAAGGAAAATCCAGCAGATTGTCTTTCTCGTGGACTTGAACCTCATGAAATTAATTCAAACAATCTTTGGTTTAATGGTCCTGAAATTCTTTCAAATATTGAATTCTTGCACTTTGAAATTCCATTTTCTACTCCAGACCATTTGCCTGAATATAAAGTTGTCACTTTAGCTAAGGTCAAACCAGAATCTTTCTTCATAAAATTCTCTAGCTTAACAAAACTTCAAAAAATAGTGGCTTATTGCCTACGATTTGTAAATAATATAAAAAATAAAAATAAAAAGATTACTGGAAGTTTAACAGTTGTAGAACTAGAAAATAGCCTTAAAACCATTATTAAGTATGAACAAAGTTTTCATTTTTCTGAGGAAATAAAATGTCTAACCAACAACACAGCAATTAAGTCTAATTTAAATTCTTTATATCCTTTCTTGGACTCTCAGGGACTGTTAAGAGTTGGTGGTAGACTGGAGAACTCAGATATTTCTTTTAATAAAAAACATCCTTTGATCGTTCCCAAAAACAATCATATCACTGATCTTTTGATTCACAGAGAGCACTTAAGACTTTTACATGCAGGTCCGAAACAAGTTTTAAGTTCATTAAATCAAAATTTTTGGATTATTAGTGCCACTAAAGAAATTAAAATGATTTTGCACAAATGCTTAACCTGTTTTAAATGTAAGGCCAAGTGCAGTGAACAGTTAATGGGATCTCTTCCTGAACAAAGGGTACGTTCATTGAGGGTCTTTCAGAATGTTGGTATAGACTTCTGTGGTCCCTTCCAAATTAAACAGTCACGGATTAGAAAGTCTATAACGACAAAGGCATATATAGCATTGTTTGTTTGCTTTTCTGTGAAGGCAATTCATATGGAGTTACTCTCTGATCTAACAACAGATACTTTTTTAGCTTCATTAAAAAGATTCATTTCTAGAAGGGGTAAACCATCCAAGATCTTTTGTGACAATGGTGCCACATTCAAGGGAGCAAATAATCAACTTCAAAAACTTCTAAACGACAACATTAAGTTAAACAACTTTTGCCTTGATGATAAAATTGAATTTTGCTTCATCCCAAGTTATTCTCCAGTATTTGGGGGTCTATGGGAGGCCGGGGTGAAGAGTGCTAAATATCATATAAAAAGGGTGATGGGAAATAATATTTTAACATATGAGGAGTTTAATACTTTGATTACTCAAGTTGAAGGAATATTAAATTCAAGGCCTCTTATGGCAATTAATAATGATTCCTCTGACTTAGAATATTTGACCCCAGGTCATTTTCTAATAGGTGCTCCTTTGACAACTTTCCCTGAAACTAATTTAACTGAGATTCCTGAAAATAGATTAAAATTTTGGAGGTTGTGTGTTCAAATGCAGCAGCATTTTTGGCAAAGGTGGTACCAAGATTATCTAACACAACTTCAAAACAGACCTAAATGGAGAAAATCGTTGCCAAATTTACAAGAAGGCATGCTTGTGCTTGTAAAGGAGGACAATGTTTCTTCTTTTGGGTGGCCTATAGCAAGGATTAATAAAGTTATTCCTGGTAAAGACGGAAAGGTAAGAGTGGTGGAAGTAAAAACTAAAAAGGGAACATACTTACGTTCTGTCACAAAAATTGCTGTTCTTCCAATTAACGATGAACAAATTTAAATTTTTTTTTTTTTTTCTTTCAATTTATAATAATAAATAAAATTTAACTTTATAACTATTTCTATTTAAATTTAAAACTTTGTAAAAGTTTTATACTTATATAAGCAATAAATTCTTTAAAAAATGTGTAAAAAAAAGGGTGGAATATATTGTTTTGGTATCAAAACCAAGGCCCCCCAGCATGTTGGAGAAATAAATTCCCAACATTAATATTTAGTAAAACTATATTTTGTTTCAATATTTTATTTAGTGGTTTGCGCCTTGTGTACACTTCACAAAGATGTTTCTATGTTTTTATGTTCTATAATTCAAAGTGTACACAAAGGCGCAATATTCAAAAAAAAAAAAGTTCGTTGCCAAGGTGTTGTTATATAGAATAATAAGATAATAAAAAACGGGAAAGTAGGGCGTGTGTCCGATCCCACACAAAAATTATTTTAATACCAAAAGTTTGTGTTATTGTAATAAAATATTAGTTGTGAAAAGTGTCTTTAGTTATTCCTAGCTTCAGAAGTGTAAAACCAGTGTAAAATTATTTCCTTGGTGTTGCAAAAATCCAACATTGGGGACAAAATGCAACATTGTCTGACTGCTCGTTGTATGGAGATTTCGTCGGTGTTTTACGATAGCAGTTGGATTTCAGTTCAAGTTTTTAATGGCACGAATATCTTTGTTGTCCTCTACTGTATATTCTACGGTGTATTTAATCGTTTATTAAATAGTCAAAGTACATTATATTTTGGACATGTTTATATATAAACTAGATCTAGTAAAGTTTAAAATTAATTTTAATGGAAGTTATAACTCATTCATAATGGATAAAAAGGTCAAACGTGAGACCCACATTTTACACCGCATTAGCGCTGACATGACGCCGCCAGGTTTTGTTGACGTAGATCCAGGTCATGCCTACAAACAAACCAAATTGCATATGCCAAATATCATTTGGTTGATTATAAACTATTCTATTAAATTTATTTGGATATTTTATTCCAGTGAAGTTTTTGGAATATCATTTTAACGAGTGACGGAACAACTTGTTTCCGATTCCAATACAAAGGATGATATGATTAAAAGTTAAAAATAAAAATGTATACCATTTTTATTCAGTTGCAATGCGAAGGCAAAACAATCTTATTTTTCCCTCAGAATACGGAGCGCAGTCCAGCACTCTGAATCGACGATTTTTGACTCTTATTGGAGTCTCATCGGAGAGACGTAGGCCTGCTGCTCCATACTCTGAGTGACCAACAACGAGAGTTTATCCCCCACACCGCAACTGACGTGAATGGATCAGGTGACTAGCGTCATCTGGCAATTGAAAGGTAAGGTTAAAGTTTTCAATTCTAATAGCGACATTAATAATATTGAAAAATATTACTAAAAGATTTTTAAATTGAAAACTTATTGGTCCATTTCCCTGGTGACACCTCCAAGGCTTCTACAATATGCAAGCCAAATAGATGCTGCAGTGAAGACAAAAGGGAAGGAATTCTACACTATGCAATTCACAACCCCCGTCTGCAGCTTGGTAAAGTTCCAACGGAAAATGGACCTAGTTACTCTATAGGAGTAATTCTAATATAAAAATAAAGATGTATACCATTTTTATTCAGTTTTGTATTGCGAAGGCAAAACAATCTTATTTTTCACTCAGACTACGGAGCGGAGTCCAGCACTCTAAATCGACGATTTTCGACTCGTATTGGAGTCTCATCGGAGAGACGTAGGCCTGCTGCTTAATACTCTGAATGGCCAACAACGAGAGTTTATCCCCCACACCGCAACTGACGTGAATGGATCAGGTGACTAGCGTCATCTGGCAATTGAAAGGTAAGGTAAAGTTTTCAATCCCAATAGCGACATTAATAATATTGAAAAATATTACACCTCCAAGGGTTCTACAATATGCAAGCCAAATGGATGCTGCAGTGAAGACAAAAGGGAAGGAATTATACACTATGCAATTCACAACTCCCGATAAACACTCGTCGTTGGTCACTCAGAGTATGTAGCAGCAGGCCTACGTCTCTCCGATGAGACTCCAATACGAGTCGAAAATCGTCGATTTAGAGTGCTGGACTCCGCTTCGTAGTCTGAGTGAAAAATAAGATTGTTTTGCCTTCGCATTGCAACTGAATAAAAATGGTATACATTTTTATTTTTATATTAGTATTACTCGTATAGAGTAACTAGGTCTATTTTCCGTTGGAACTTTACCAAGCTGCAGACGGGGGTTGTGAATTGTATAGTGTAGAATTCCTTCCCTTTTGTCTTCACTGCAGCATCCATTTGGCTTGCATATTGTAGAAGCCTTGGAGGTGTCACCAGGGAAATGGATCAATTAGTTTTCAATTTGAAAATCTTTTAGTAATATTTTTCAATATTATTAATGTCGCTTTTAGGATTGAAAACTTTACTTTACCTTTCTAATTAAAAGTTGTTTGGACTGTAAGCTAACTCTAACTATATTTTAATTATTTAAATTCTAGTAATCGATGATGTAATTGAACGATTACTAATGGCTCTGTACATCTTATTGACATACACACACAATCGTTCCTCTTCTACCGATTAGGTGTCGAAAGGGGTGCGTCGAATATGAGACGATTGCGCCGATTTTGCCTGAGGTACGTTGAGTTGGGGAACGATTGCGCCGAACTAATTGAGATAGTCGTTAATCCCTGGGTATGATTGCGCCGCATTCTGTGGTGTAATATCTTAATATCTTCCTTGTTCTGACTGTAATACCGTACCGCCATGCATTAATCGACGAAATATGGTAGGTGTATGTTTAAAATTGAACGAAAATATCAGAATTTATTGCAAAAATGTAAACTTACACTATCTACTTGTATGTTTTGTTCGCAATTATTTTTGGAAGGAGAATACTATTTAGTTTAACTTAAACACTGGTTTAATGTTGTATTCCAAGATGTATAAAGTGAAAATTATGAGAATGGGCGTAATGTAAACATCGTAAGTAGGTACCATACCGGAGGATTAAATCTGCCACCGGCTTAATCATACCTACAGCTTAAAGGACCCTTTATCGAGACCGAATGATAGCAGGTACCATCGGCGCAAAATCCCCTGCCCGGTGCGTCTAGATTTTGACGGATTTTCTCAATTTTTTTGTATCCTTCATTTGCTTCATTTCTGAGTCTCTCTGTCCTTCTTGTCCCTATCGTTCTTCTGATATATTTCATTTGCTTTGCTGCTTGTATCCTACTCTGTGCATTGTTCACTATTTAGTAGGTGAATGTGAATGGAGTGATTATCGCAAAGCTCTTACTGAATATAATAATGAACTGAGAAAGAAGAGACTACAGAAATGTATTATTATCCTTATTATAGTGTCTATCTGGACACTAACATGGCTATTTTGACTTTCTTGACTGCTTTCCTAAAAAATCCGGTAGTGGTCAAGTTAAACCATTTTCGTGGGTTATGACGCCAGGAAATTCTTCGTCTTGCTGGACCTCTTTTCCATGCACCTTTGATTGAATTGACAATCAAATTGATTTGAAGAATGATCCGAAGTAGTTCTTTTCGTTGTTCATTATGCATTATATGGTACTATAATATGGTATGTATTTATGGTATTACCTAATACAGAGTAATCGCGATTGTGACTATGACTACCTGTTACTGTACCGAAAATAACGGTGATCACGGTCACTATTTAAAATCTCTGTGATTCAAAAATAACCACGTTAATCATCACTAATTTATTATTATATTATATATTATATAATTTATTATTGTCATATAAAATATTAAAAATTTTATATAAATTATTTGTTAAAAGTTTATTTTCTTGCGAAAGGAAATATTTCCCTAAAATTAATAGTCTTTAAAATACATGAAAAAGTGTTGTGAAAAATGTGGTGTTTGTCCGTTTTTCGTCCCTTAATATAGTAGGTCTGGATCCCGCGTATGAAAAAAAAAGTTGATTAATAGCAAGCTGAAAATTTGTTAATAGCTTAAGGGTGTCTAGTCAGACAAATTTTGATATGTAGGAACACTGGAACAGGGGAAGTTTTAATTGTGGAACAAGTTAAAAATTTGGAACGGTCAGACCACGAAACCGTCACATGTATTTTGTCCGACAGAACTTCCAATTGATTTGTTACCCTTTCATTAAACTGGCATGCAAAAATCAGGCTGCTATAACTTGAACGGTCCCAAATATCGGGTATAGAGTCTATAAGAGAAAAGTATTTTGCCATTTTTACTGCTTCTATTATAACATTTTGAACTTGTTTTCCCAGCAGAGCAGTAAATTCGTTACATATAGATGACGAGAGGTAGTTGACATTTCCACTACCAACGTTTATAATAATAATATTTTTGTAAGTCACTAGCTAAAAATGGGCTAAAATCGCTTAAATACTCTAAGCAACTTAAAAAATGTCCATTTCATTTTGTAAATAATTTGGTTGTTGAACCATAAAAGGACACAAATTTAATGGTCGCTACTATTCGTTGAAGAACGTTCCTCCAATGTTCCTTTTCTTCTAAAGAACTTTTTTCCAATAATGTTACAATATGTCCTACTATACCTACACTACTTCTCTTGACTAACGTACCAATTATTGATGAAATATGTTCAGGAGATTGCTCATGTTGAATAACTGTCCTACCTATTGATATTTTTCCAGTCATTATACCCATCGGAATTTAGAAGAACAATTTTCGTTGAACACAGTTTGCAAACGTAACAATAAATACGGCTACATTTAGGACTTTTCACTAACCACTCGCGAAGATTTTTTCCCCACTAGCTTTCATTTTATAAAAAATCGCACTTTACAAATTGTCTTGTTTTATTATTATCCACTTTTGTAACACACTCACTAATTTTATCAATATTTTGATTCGGTATTTATAAAATATTTGGCATAAAATATAAAAACGGCATCCGATTTGGACGTCGAAACGTTAATAAAATCATTTTTTTAGTAAAATTGTGGCTTATTTACCATTTAAAATAGTTGATTACAAAAATGCCACAAGGAAATAGCCTAAGGGCCGGTTGTTCGAACGCTAATCAACAATGATCATTATCAAATATTTAATTACTGCCACCAACTGTCAATGTCAACTTTGATTGGGTTGCTGAAATCATAATTATTGATTCCAATTATGAAATTACTTAATCAATTATGTTAATAATTGTTATGTTAATTGATTAACTAATCTCATAATTATAATCAATTATGTTTTCAGCAACACAATAAAAGTTGACATTGACAGTTGGTGACAGTAATTAAATATTTGATAGTGATCATTGTTGATTAGCGTTCGAACAACCGGCCCTATGAACAACATTTATAATTATAAAATATTGTTGAAATTCCAGATTTTAATGTTTTGGCCAATCCCGTATATCGCTAGCAAAATAGTTAGTGACATTGTCACTAACTATTAGTGACAGTGTACACTTGTGCCAAGTGAAGTCGTTTGAAAATCAACAGTGGAGTCATCATTTTCTTTAATTGCAACTCTCCCTTCATTACATAATTTATTTTATAGTCACCACAGACTGATCTGCAACAGGATGAGAGGACGAACTTCCTTTTTTCGCAGTGTTGTGGGGTGTAAGAAATGATAATATTGCATCTTTTTGTGCCTGTCGTTCCTGTTCTCTTAATTTTTGCTCTTTTCGTTTTTCACTGCCACTTCAATGGTTGTAACTCATGAACATAACGAAACGAATAGTAAAGAAAAATTAATGTTTATAGAAATTTAGTAAGACGTAAGACGACAAATGATTAATGAATAGAGTAGTTAAACTTAAGAAGCTCTCTCTCTCTCTCTCCTGTCGTTTCCCCATTACTGAGGATCGTGATTTCTTCCAATATTCCTAACAATGTTTCTCCATTGGTCTCTATCTTCAGCTGCTCTAAGAGCTTCGCAGAATGAGTTTCCAGCTGAATGCTTTATTTGGTCAGACCATCTAGTTGGTGATCGTCCTCTTGATCTTCTCCCCGGAACGTTTCCAGAAACAATTAATCTCTCCAAACTGTCGTCACCTCTGCGAACCACGTGACCAAAGAATTGCAGAATTCGTTGCAGACATATTGTGGACAGCCTTTTTTTAATATTGAGTTGGTTTAGAATGGAAACGTTTGTCCTATGAGCTGTCCAAGGTATGCGCAGCATTCTTCTCCAGCTCCACATCTCAAAGACATCAATTTTTTGGCGCTCGCATGCGCGAAGAGTCCAAGTCTCTGCTCCGTATAGAAATATTGAGAATACAAGGGCATTCACCAGTCTCATCTTGATATTTTGAGAGAGAGATCTGTCTTTCCAAAGTTTAATTAGGCGACTCATCGCATTTTTTGCCATACCAATACGTCTCCGAACTTCTGCTTCACAGTTACCATCGTTACTTATACTAGACTCGAGATAGACAAAGGTGTTTACTATCTGGTATTCCTGTAATATGTTAGTCAGTTGAATAGTGTCAAATCTGTCGACCACCATTATTTTTGTCTTAGCTTTATTGATTTTCAGACCAACTTTATTGCTTTCGTACTCAACTTTTCGCAGAAGATCAAACATTTCTTGCTCATTTGCTGCTATAAGTGTAGTGTCATCAGCAAATCTTAAATTGGAGATTTTTCTACCAGCTACTGTTACTCCACCGGCCCATCCTTCTAAAACCATCCTCATGACATGTTCACCATAAATGTTAAATAAGTCAGGTGACAACACGCATCCTTGTCTAACACCTCTCTCGGTCTTGAATTGGTTTGAGAACTTCTGATCTAGTCGTACTGTCGCTATATTAGACTGGTACAGATTTTTAATAAGTGTCACCAGGTGCATTGGTGCGCCCATTTCTTGAAGTCTTTCACAAAATTGACCACAGATTTATCCAGCTTACACAATCAAATGCCTTTTGGTAGTCAACGAAGCATATAATCATAGGTACTTGAAATTCTCTAGACTTTTCAATGAGTTGTCTCAGGTTCAGGATTTGTTCCCTTGTACCTTTACCCTTTACAAACCCCGCTTGTTCCTGAGGTATTTGGTAATGTAGATAGATTTTTAATCTGTTTTTGATAATATGCAACAAGATTTTACTAGCATGTGTTATTAGTGACTAGTGATGTAAAATTTCCGGGAAGATTCGAAAGCCGGAAAGTTTCCGGAAACTTTCCGGGAATATTGGAAACTTTCGGAAACTTATGGAAATATTGCATTTTTATTAAATTTTTATAATAAATTATACAAATCAGTAGTTAGCTTTATTTATTCCTTTAATTTCTTTTTATTTAATCTTTCATTTTCTGATGGATTAAGAGCTTTGCCCTGGTTCCAACAGATGAGTTATAGAAGGACTCTTATCACATACTATTTTCCCATGTTTATGATTTTTGAGGAGTTTTTGAGATAGAGTCTGCTCTATCTACACTCAGTCTATTTTTTTTTCATTATTTATGAAATGGTATGTGCTAAAACTATGCCTTGTTTCAGCGGAGGAAGCTGGTAACCCCAGTATTGTAATTTCCAAATCTATTAAAGAAGTTTTGGTGCACATTCCTTGCCACCAGCTTATATAAACTACTGATCGTGCTGAAAGCCAAATAAAATCCATTGACCAAGGGTCTGCTTTTGCACAGAACTTTGTTAATTCTGTAAAAATGTTTTCTTTGTCTATAAACTTGGGAAGATTGGTTAATATCTTGTCTATAGACTGCATAGCTAATATTATTTTATGCTCTTCAGCAGTGAGACTTTGTCCTGTTTAAGAAGGATCAAGTAAGTTTGCAGCATAGTGCACAGGCTTCTGCTCGGACTTGCTGATTGGAAGTAATGGAATATTCTTGGTAAAAATGTTTTCTATATCCTTAAATGCCTCGACAACATGGGATATTTTAAATATTTATTGCCTTCCAATAAAGTACCTAATCCATTTCAAAATTGTTACGTATTTTTTATGGGAAATAAGCCACAATTTTACTAAAAAATGAATTTATTAACGTTTCGAAGCCCAAATCAGGTTTCGTTGACAACGAAACCCGATGTGGTCTTCGAAACGTTAATAAATTCATTTTTTAGTAAAATTGTGGCTTATTTCCCATAAAAAATACGTAATTATAAAAATGCCACAAGGAAATAGCTTCAGAACAACATTTCAAAATTGGTGTTAGCACAACTGCTACTTTTTGCAACTTTATCCAAAATATTTCATCATCCAGACAGTTTTGTTTAATACACCGTGAAAATTTAAAAAGTTTTCCCTCTATGACTATAAAACATCTGTAAAGCCCTTTTAGACGCAATAAGACTAAAATGAACCTAAATGCCTTGTTATTCTCGTAGCATTATTTGTTAACTGGGATTGGGAAAAATGCACTTATAATATTTCATTTTATTTATTATTTCACTTTTGAAATATTCCCATTCATTACCTAGCTTTGGGCATTTGTATTATAAAAATAATGATTATTAATATTCAATTAAATTCAATTTATATATTAAATTTTCAATTAAATTTAAATTAAAATCACCAAATAATTCAACCACCAAGAAGAAACCAAAAACAAATAAATAAAACAATAAACTTGGAAATATTCTCAAAAGTTCTCGGAATATTATGGAAAATTCTCGGAAACATTCTCGAAAGTTCTCACGCGAGAATATTCTCGAGAATTTTCCATTGAAAGTTTCCGGGAATATTCGCGGCCAGGAGAATATTTCCATTTTTTATAGGCGAATATTCTCGGAAAGTTTCCAATGTTCGCGAATATTCGCTTGGAAATATTCTCGACTCACATCACTATTAGTGACAGTGTGCAGTAGTTTTCACATCTGGTAGTAGTTCCTTTTTTGTGTAGTGGGATATAAATTGAGGTACACCAATCAGATGGCCATTTACCTGAATTCCAAGCAGCGACACAGATAGAATGGATGATATGTAATCCTTTGTCACCTAGTAACTTAAGAAGCACAGGACTGAAAACTAATACAAGCAAGCAAGACCATATTATCTTTGCAGGAAACGGCATCAAACTAAATATTAAATTTAAAAATGCATTTTGAATAAATATTAAGCGTAGTATGTTTATACTTAAAAGATAATAGTGAAGATACTTCTTGGTACCTAATACTATCTCTTTTTAGTCCTTTGGAGGGGTGTCTGACAATTTTGTTAATTGTTATTGATGCCAGCAATGCAGCCTACCTACTGTCATTGCAGTCTTATGATAGGAACGATTTATGGTTTATGAATATCTCTTATTATTATCATTTATCATCTACTGTTAGTAAAATGAAAGAATTTTGAAAATTTATTTTGTTATTGCAATAATTTGTTTTTGGTGATCTTTCCGGGCCCCATTAAAATGCGGGCCCGAGGCAGGTGTCTCACGGGCCTAGTGGTAAAAAAGGCCCTGAATATACAACCTGTCCTTTACTTGTTAGTGTAATAACGTCAAACTGTTTGACGTTTCGATTACTACTCCAGAAATCGTCCTCGGAAAATTAAAAGAAATTAAGTTTAAAAATTCTGGGAAAATATCATAACCTGATCTTTTTAGGTTATGTGTACTTTATCAGTCCCATATAAACCAGGCACGTAGCCAGGAAATATGCTTGAGCGGGGTCCAAACACAACTCAAATTTTTTGTTAGATTAGACGGTAAGGTATTGAAAAAAATATACAGAAAAATTTTTAGATCCAAATATGCAAAATTTAAAAAAACTATTTAAATATTTTAAAAATTGCAATTTGTTGTTATTTTTTTATTTAATTAAAAAATATTTTTAAATTTGATCAAACATTTTAACCATGTAAAACTTATATTTTTAAAAATTTACAAAAAAGTGTTTACTACTTTACTAATAGACCAGGGCATTTAGCACTAAAAACAGGATAATAAATCGAGTTTTAAATAAAGCACCTAGAGACTTGCAAGTTTTTTGCAAAAAAGTCTACTATACAAAAATGGGTGGAAATGCATAATTATAAAATGCATCTAAAAGTTCATAAAAATGTCAAAATAAGTATATTAAGGACCAGATTTTGTTATTCGGTGGGCTTTTGGGGTCACTGAACACGAATACACAATCAAAACCGACCCCCGATGAACATTGTCCCAGAGTTGCTGCTAAAGTACGTCATCTGGAAGTTTCGAGGGTTTCGGCACTAAATTGATACATACAGATTACTCGGGGGGTTTTTGGGGTTGCTAAACACGAATATGACCTCAAAACGAATCCTCGGAGTGCCTAGTGCCAAGGGTGACTAATATGCACGTAATCTTCTGGAATTTCGAGGGTTTTCGGAGTTCAGTTCTGATAGCGTATTCGTGTTCAGCAACCCCTAAGCCCCCGCGTAATCCGTTTGTAAATATTTGGAAAAAACACATTACATTACACATTACGTGGAGAACTTCTAGTAATTTTGCTTTTTCTGTAGCGGCAAATCCAGGTAAAAGAATTTGAAATGCTGATAGAATACTTTCGTTTTTGGTAAATCTGATTTTTAAATTGGAAATTGGTAAATTGGTAACTGGATAAATTTTTATCCAGTCGGATAGCATTTGACCTTGCATTAGGAGCTGTCCCAAATTTTATTTTTCTAATCTTTAGTGAGGGTCACTATTAGTATAACTTTAAAATCTCGACTGAATTCCACCGTTGCGTTAGCCGCCATCTTGATTTTAAACGAGAACCATTTTTGTTCAATATCTCCGCCATTTTCAATTTTTTGACAAAAAGTGTAGAAACTAAAATTGTTGAAAATGCGATTTTCTATAATTTCATATATTATAATTTTTTTCGTGCGGTCGATATTTTCCGAGTTATGAGGGGAAAATAGTGACAGTTGTAGCATAATTATTGAATTATTAAATTATCTCGTTTATTATTAGTTTTACAACAAATATATACCTATACAAAAATGAAAAGAATTAAATTTTATACAATTTTGATGCCGTACATTTTTTTGATAAAATCAATATTTAAGGTAGTACGTATGTGGTAAAGGTGCGAGCGTAAGACCTGATTGATTTTGTAGCAATTGTTTTTTTCAATATCTCCGCCATTTTCAACTTTTCGACAAAAAGTGTAAGAACTGAAATTGTTGCAATTACGATTTACTACAATTTTTCGAGAGAACCAGTGGCGGGTCTACAAGGGGGGAAATGGGAAAATTCCCCCCAACGGGGTCCAAAATTTAAAAAAAATTGATGAAACATCACGATATATTAGCTGACATAAAACTTAAAATATCGACAGACAAATTCAACCAATAAAACCCGCTAGTTAATAAAATTAAGTGAACTTAATGCATATAATGCCTTTTTATGTCTTTTATATATTTAGTTTGGTTGATGTTTCATTGGAAGTTTCAAAAATTGTATAAAATATAATTCTCTTTATTTTTGTTTATGTACAATTATGTCGTAAAGTTAATAATAAATGAGACAATTCAATAATTATGCTTTCCCGCCGCTTCCATTATTTTCCCCCTTAACTCGGAGAATATTGATCGTATAAAAATATTGTGCCAAAAAAATTGTAGGAAATTGCATTTCCAATAATTTTCTTTCCCACCATTTATGTCGAAAAGTTGAAAATAGCGGAGATATTAAGCAACAACAGTTCTCATTTAAAATCAATATGGCGGCGAATGCAACCACGGAATTCAGTCGAGATTTTAAATTTACACTACTATTGATCTCTCCTAAAGGATAGAATTATAAAATTTGGGGCAGCTCGGAAACAAAATTCAATTCAATAATTATGCTCTCCCCACCACTTTTTACTATTTTCCCATGTAACTCGGAAAATATCAACCGCATGAAAAAAATTGTTAAAAAGAAATTGTAGGAAATTATATTTTGAACAATTTTAGTTAAAAATGGCGTAGATATTGAACAAAATCAATTGCTATAAAATCAATCCGGTCTTACGCTCGCGCCATTACCGCATACGTACTACCTTAAATATTAATTTTAGCAAAAAAAATGAAAGAGACCAAAATTGTGTAGAATTTAATTCTCTTCATTTTTGTATGGGTACATATTTGTTGTAGAACTAATAATAAACGAGATAATTCAATAATTCAATAATTATGCTCCAACTCTCACTATTTTCCCCTCATAACTCGGAAAATATCGACCGCACGAAAAAAATTATAATAAATGAAATTATAGAAAATCGCATTTTCAACAATTTCAGTTTCTACACTTTTTGTCAAAAAATTGAAAATGGCGGAGATATTGAGCAAAAACGGTTCTCGTTTAAAATCAAGATGGCGGCTAACGCAACGGTGGAATTCAGTCGAGATTTTAAATTTATACTAATATTGACCCTCCCTAAAGATTAGAAAAATAAAATTTGGGGCAGCTCCTAATGCAAGGTTAGGCCTGTTATTCGTCTAACCCGACTGGACTAATAGGTTGATCCGTACACTGAATAAAAACAGAAATAATCCTAGTGAAAAATAATAATAATTTCGTTCACTTTTTCAAAAATAATAATAATAACTTGGGGATAAACTGGATGCCTTGGTACCAAAGCCGAGACAGTTTTGGGAGGGGTCCGGACCCCATGGACCCCCCTTTGGCTACGTGCCTGATGTAAACAATACTTAATTAAACGTGCCACAAGAAAACAGTTTCAGAGCCTTGCTAGAATCTTTTAATTGCATAATTTGATTATCAATCTCTTATATTATTACGTTCTAAATTTAATGCGAACGCTGGCAATCTGAAAAGCTAATCTGTATACTGTACAACCCGCAAACGATCTCAAATGCATAATGTATGTATTTTAACCAACTCCTTCTGCCTTATAACCCTTTTATTTAATGGCACACTCACTGTAATGAAACCCGGACACTTCCCACAATAAAAACACCACCCAGACTTTTTCAGATTTACCACATTCTGCCTGACCGAGTAGAATGGCAGGTACCTGATTAGGGCTCAGACTTTCCTGTCGCTATAGTATCTCCTTTCAGATTTTATGTGGGGGAGAGTAGGTCATAATTTCGAGCATCTTAATTAATTCAGTTTCGGGGTAGTTAAGACGGAAGGATATTAATTTATGAGAAAAGTTTATTCTTGGAAATGGAAGTTAAATTCTTAGGAAGGAAAAAAAGTATGTCAAGTGTGATGACTGGTGGTTATGTTCGTTAAAGAGGATTTTTAATCTAAAATTTACTCTTATTATTAAACTAAATTAAATAAGATAATTTTGCAAAGTTAATGTGTTAAACAGGTTTTATATCATATTACGTTTCTTAATCTTAGAATTAAACTAAAATCTTATAGTCTAAGAGCTAGTGAACCCTCGGACTAACGGTCGTCCTGTAAGGCTAGAAATTTTTCTAGTGATAATTCATAACACACCAAGGCTAAAAACAATGACCTGGCAGGCATCAACGGTGTACGTGTATCTACCAGGTGAATCGAAAAGTGCAAATTTAGGGGGTAAAATAAACTTTCTCCTGTAAGGTTTAAATTTAAGTATGTGTTTGAGTAAGTCATTTAGAAGAAATGTGTACAATGACAGGCGATTCTGAAGAGCATAAGACCTTGCCAGGCGAGGGGAAAGATTAGGGGTTTTTCCTAAAATTATTCTTTTTGCATCGAACAATTTTTTTTTGGTTTTTTGAATCATTCCAAACAGAAAAGGTCTTTAGTGATTTTTCTCTTAAGTTAATAGTAAATCGGCCATTTTTAACCCTAAATCGGACATTTATCTAAAAATTTCAATGTTGCCAAGGTACGTAGATATTCTTTAAACATTGATTGATGAAATCCCGAAGAGTTTTTTACAATAAAATATCGAAAACCCCTTTGTTTTTTTAATTGCTAATCAAGCGGGCGCGACACTGTAGTATAAGTGATTACGTTTGAGTTTGCATAAATTCATTATCTCGAGAATGGGCAAGTTTCAAGAGAAATCCTCAGACAGGTCGATTTTCGGTATACAGCGTGTCTACTTGAGTTGGAAACATATGGGAAACTTTTTTGTTATTCATTTTACGAAAAAAAGTTATTCTTTATAAAAAGTTCTGCATGCTCTAAAACCTAAGATTCAATCATCAGATATCAAATTTTGTCAATATTATACGAGGTATGTCAAAAAATATGAATTTCGTTCAAGAGTAAAGTACCTTTATTTCTCTCAATATCGAAAATTCTTATTATGAAAAGTTGTTTGTAAATAAAAACTAAGATCAAATATGCAATTACATGCTTCTAATTGGAAAAAAATATTTTCCAAATTTTTCTCAAATTTATTGATACTAACTTCGTTTTTATTCATTACACATACGATAACTCTTTTATTATTACTTTTACGAAAAAAAGGTATTCTTTATAAAAAGCTCTGTATGTCCTAAGACCGAAGATGCAACCATCAGATGTTACATTTTATTAATTTTATACGAGGTATGTCAAAAAATTTGAATTTCACTCAAGAGTAAAGTACCTTTATTTTTCACAATATTGAAAACGGTTATTAAAAAAGTTGTTTAGAATTAAAAACTATGTTTCAATATGCAATTACATCCTTCTAATTGAAATATTGTGAAATATAAAGGTACTATAATCTTGAGCGAATTTCATATTTTTTGACACACCTCGTATAAAATTAATAAAAGTTGATATATCTTGGTTGTGTCTTAGATTTTAGACCATGCAAAGCTTTTTATGAAGAATAACTTTTTTTCGTAAACTGAATAATAAACGAGTTATCATATTTGTAATAATTAAAAACAATGTTGGGTATCCATAAATTTGAGAAAAATTTTTTTTTTCAATTAGAAGCATGTAATTGCATATTTCATCTTAGTTTTTAATTCCAAACAACTTTTTATCATAAGAATTTTCGATATTGAGAGAAATAAAGGTACTTTACCCTTAACCGAAATTCATATTTTTTGACATACCTCGTATAATATTGAGAAAATTTGATATCTGATGATTTAATCTTAGGTTTTAGGGCATGCAGAACTTTTTATAAAGAATAGCTTTTTTTCGTAAAATTAATAATAAAAAAGTTTCCCATATGTTTCCAACTTAAGTAGACACGCTGTATAATACTAGTGATGTCGTCCATTTGGGCGTGATGACGTAATCGATTATTGTTTTAAATAAGAGTAGGGGTTGTGTGATAGCTCATTTGAAAGGTTATTTAATTCTCTATTCAGTAATATAAACATTAACATAATTATTTATATAGGGTGTACAAAAGAAATGTTTCTTCTATTTGTTAAATTTAATCAAAGTTAATTTAATAAAAAAAATTTTTTTGTACACCCTGTATAAATAATTATGTTAATATTTATATTAGTGAATAGAGAATTAAATAACCTTTCAAATGAGCTATCACACAACCCCTACTCTCATTTAAAAAATCATCGATTACGTCATCACGCTCAGATGGATGACGTCACTAGTATTATATATATGCCAAAAAGTCCAAATTTAAAAATTAAAAATCGACCTGTCTGAGGATTTCTCTTGAAATTTGCCCATTCTCGAGATAATGAATTTATGCCAACTCAAACGTCCTCACTTATACTACAGTGTCGCGCCCGCTTGATTAGCAATTAAAAAACAAAGGCGTTTACGATATTGTATTGGAAAAAACTCTTTGGGATTTCATCAATAAATGTTTAAAGAATATCTACCTACCTTGGCAACTTTGAAATTTTTAGATAAATGTCCGATTTAGGGTTAAAAATGGCCGATTTCGCAATTTTCAAAATTTTCAATCGCTTATATAACAAAAACTATTAACTTAAGAGAAAAATTACTAAAGACCTTTTCTGTTTGGAATGATTCAAAAAACCTAAAAAAAATTTGTTCGATGCAAAAAGAATAATTTTAGGAAAAACCCCTAATCTTTCCCCTCGCCTGGCAAGGTCTTATGCTCTTCAGAATCGCCTGTCATTGTACACATTTCTTCTAAATGACTTACTTAAACACATACTTAAATTTAAACCTTACAGGAGAAAGTTTATTTTACCCCCTAAATTTGCACTTTTCGATTCACCTGGTAGATACACGTGCACCGCTGATGCCTGCCAGGTCATGGTTTTTAGCCTTGGTGTGCTATGAATTATCACTAGAAAAATTTCTAGCCTTACAGGACGACCGTTAGTCGGAGGGTTCACTAGCTCTTCTTAATATAAAAATCAAAATTTTACAAAATTTACCTAATGAAAGGTCATTGGAAATCCAATCATCGTATTCTTTATAAAATTCTGCGCATATTTGATTTCAAAAGTTTAAGAGCCGGTTGTTCGAACGCTAATCAAAAATGATCATTATCAAATATTTAATTACTGTCACAACTGTCAATGTCAACTTTGATTGGGTTGCTGAAAACATAATTATTGGTTACAATTATGAAATTAGTTAATTAATTATGTTAATAATTGTTATGTTAATTGATTAACTAATTTCATAATTATAATCAATTATGTTTTCAGCATCCCAACCAAAGTTGACATTGACAGTTGGTGACAGTAATTAAATATTTGATAGTGATCATTGTTGATTAGCGTTCGAACAACCGGCCCTTAGTCTACCTTTCCAAATAAGAGGTGGGGGTGAGTGGGAACCTTCTTATGAAAAAATGGCTGTAAATCCGGTTCTGCTAAATGGAATTTTGCATACTTTGTCTTGTTGAAAACAGCTCTTTTTCGTCAATGTAAGTAATATGCAAGCTAGGAGACGTTATTTAATTATTTTCAGAAATCTAGTTTTCTTTGGAAACTATTAAATACAAGTATGCATTTTTAATCCTGTATTACAATAGTAGACCAAATTAGCAACATTATACCGAAAACCGCATGTCGATACTTTTTTCTATCTCGAGATATCTTAAAAAATGTGTAAATTTTAAACATAAACAAACATTTTACTGTCACCGGTAAACGAGGTTAAGGAAAAGTAATGTGCTATGGAAAAAACAAATAAACATTTTCCAGATGTAAACGTATATAAATAATTAAAACAACAATAAGACAAACAACACTATAAAATATAACAAAGAAATTAAAGCAACTACTTACTTAGTCTTGGTGACTGCCTAAATGTTCAAACTGTTGCCCATCAAATACTTCACCAACTACGCTTAAGGAACGCCTTATATTTCGTAACCATCTACTTAACCTTAACATCAAAAACAGGATTAGACTAACAGTGCTTCAACATTGTACCGCTATATTTCAGAGGTCTTTCTCATATAATGCTATTAAAATTTTTAATTCTATTCCTAACCATTTCCTCCAATTAAATATAATGGTAGGGGAGTCCAAGCGGGGATTTTTGCAGTTACTCGAGCGCATCAGATTATCATATGGGGAGAAACCTTGTACCCTGAAAATGTACCTCTACCATATATTGGCTCTTAATGCAGGGGAGTTCGTTAAGGGGGACCGAAAAAAAAGTCTATCCTTAGAAAAACTTGAAATGGTCAGATTAAGATAAGGTAAGTTAAGTACATGCAAAACAGTGTATATATCAAAAATCTGACGATTTGAGCGGGGCGTAAGGAAATGGGTGAGTCCCAAAGTTTCACAAGAAAAAAGCGAATATTTCGCGAAATGAATGACAGATCGAAAAACTAAAAAATATGTACTCAATATTTTTCAAAAATCTATCGAATGATACCAAACACGACTTCCCACGGAGAGGGGTGGGGGTAAATTTAATATTTTAAATACGAATCAAGCGATATTTTTTCTTTCTTAACTTTCTTAACTTTTTTTGGTTTTAGGACCTACTCTTCACAACCGAATAGGTCCCCAAAGCGCTCGAGTGACTCCACATTTAGCATACTTTGCTCCCCTACCATAAATACCTTTAAAGTAAAATATAAAAAATACCTGCCAAAATGTCATAATAAGAAAACAGTTCTTAAATCTTAAAAAATTAACTAAATTATCAATTTTTAATTTATTAGCTAATTTGTAGACCAAATAAAATATTTATTCAATTTTATTAATTGTCAATCCGTAATTTTCTTTTAGCATTATAAATTAACATAAAAGCCTTTGTGTAACATATCTTTTAAGTGACAAAAAATAGAAATGTATTAGGGTTCTGGTTTGGTTCAGTTGACTAGCTTTGAGCTAGACTTGCGCAAAACCAGGATATAATAGGGAACTTTTCTTTTATTGTAATTGATTGTAAATTTTTTTCCCTTAAATAAAGTCCTTTATTATTATATTATTATCTTTCCATTGTACCCCTTTGACCTATCTTGTGTGGTTGGATCTGGTTTCGGACAGCATAGATCTGAGTGTCTTGACTTTCTGATAGGTCCTTTACTATAGTATTGTTTTCATTGTTGAGTCCTTTGTTGTGCACTTTAGTCGATTGCTTGTGATATTTTGTTGTTTTTTTTATTCTGTTTTGTGAAATTCCTGGTGTATAAATGGTAATGGGAGTAGCTTTTTGTCAAAACCTTCGTCAGCAGGTTTTTTCCTTCCTGAAATGTCTTTAATTCGCAGTTATACACTTTCTAAACACAATTTTTCTTAACAATATTTTTGAAAACGATTTGCGGAGTGGAAATCAAAATGTCACATCTTTTTGGTATAAGTGTTGTTGTCATTACAAACAACTGTGGATAATCCAATATAAATAGATACAATATTTTAACTTAAATATGCCACAAGAAAACAGTTTCCGAACCTTACGCTTGTATCTGTTTATATTTTTAAACCATCCATTATAAATAACAACTTTGCAGCTCTATGGAACTATTCTAGAATTAGTTTTTTATGTCTAATAATAAAGTTATTTTTCATCTGCTACACTTTTACATTGGTAGTCTATACTACAATCACAATAAAGATGCACTAGAAATAAACAAACCAAGACACGTTGAATGTTACGAGGAGCACTCCTAAATCATAATTTACAATGTATAAAATATGTTACCGGCTAAACTCGATCTCAGGATAGTTTGGTCTAGGACAAACTAGTTTGTCCTAAGCGCGATAGGATAAACTAGTTTAGCCTAGGTCACCCTAGTTTATCCTGATATAAATACGGACACTACGGTATAAACTAGTACGGCCTAGTATAAACCTTATACTTACATAAAACCTACAAACCCAATAGTCCAAGCTGTGGGTGAAAAATAGGTCAATTTTAGGATATAATTTAGGATTTTTTGAAACCTATAAGGTTCTGTAAAGGACGATGCCAGGAATAACTTATACTAAAATGTAACCAAAAATTTTGTGCGCTTTTTTATTTATGACGTTTTTCATTTGTTAAGTTTGTTATTTTTAATTGTGCAGCTTAGGATATTCATTTTAGAAAAAAACTTTTAAATAAAAAGTTGTAGTAGATAAAAAACCTACAATCTGAGCTATGAGAAGTTTAATTTCGTTAATGGGTTATTGCAAAACATCCTGCAAAAGGCCAAAATGGCCGTTTTTTTTCAATTGCATTATTTATGGTAAAAATAACTTTTTGTATTTTTTAAGGCTTTAAAATGAAGATCTTTTAATTTCAAACATAAAAAATTGTAAAGCCCGTTTGGTGAACTGATTGGTTGCTTAGATATTATAAATTGTTTATCCTGAAATAGTCGAGGAAATGAAGCTGAAAAAATGGCAAAACCTCGCAATTTTTTTGTCCAGCATCGATTTGTACAAAAATTTGGGATTAGGCTCATTATACCCTCTAGTTCATTTTCTATATTGAGCCGTTGTACGCTTTTGGTTTTGTAAGGGTGAAAACTACCCCTAGTTGTAAAAAATTATAAAATAACATTTTAAACTTTAATATTGTCAACATTTGGTTCTTATTAGTTAAATAATGAATGTTTTATGCTTTAAAATATACTATCATAATATTTCAACCCTTAAAACCACCCTTGTTGGAGCTATATATAAAAAATTTACTTATCCTAAAAGAATAATTTCGGCTTGCATCGATTTACATAAAAATTTGGGATTAGGATCATCTCACCCTGTACTTCATATTGTGTATCATGCTTAAGGGCGTTGATTATTTTAGAGGTGTAAACAACCCCTTATTGTCAAGAATTATATAAAAACATTGTATAATTTAATATGGGTAAAATTTGGTTTTGATTGGTTAAATAATGATTATTTTATACTTTAGGATATAATATCATAATATTTCAACCCTTAAAACCACCCTTAATAACATTACAGTTTTTATAAGAAGATATTTTAATAGGTCTATACAGAAAAAAAAGTAGAATTAAAGAATTACAAAAACATTTATTTACACAAAAATACGAATTTACAAATATGTACAAATACAAATACAAATAGTTTTTTAGTCACCTTCCAGTATACGAACCGGTTCTATGGTATTATACATACATTGAAAATTATCCATAAGCGGACTATCCGAATTTTTCGAAAAAAAAAATTGTTTCTTCTTCATTTCTGGCGGTGAAAAGATTTTTCAAA
Organism: Diabrotica virgifera virgifera; assembly: GCF_917563875.1. Lineage (NCBI taxonomy): Eukaryota > Metazoa > Arthropoda > Insecta > Coleoptera > Chrysomelidae > Diabrotica > Diabrotica virgifera. Next base: position 75,165,234 of record NC_065448.1, read on the forward strand.
AATGACTTTGTAGGATTTTTGAAGAGTTATAAGACTGTGTAAACTAAATTCCGTAAGATCCCTCAGTTTTTAATTAGGGTGGGTTTAAAGGGCTCGAATAGGGGGGTGTTTGCTCGTAAATAGAGGTTTTAAACAGCTATATCTCGCTAATTGTTCACTGTAATAAAAATCTTTGCACAAGGGAATTTTAGTTATTAAAGAAGGTATAATTTGGTAATCTATCATTTTTTTCGTATCTCCAGTATTTTCGGAGATATTTTGAAGTAAAACGTGAAAAATGGGAAATTCCAAAAAATTTATTTTTCTTTAAACTCCAATTTTTCTAAAAGTAGGCCTTTTAAATAGGTCAAACTTCTTAGATGTATTGATAATACAAATATAAAAGGAATTACAGAAAGGTGAAGACCAATTTTTAATCAGGAGGGTAGTTAGGGGGCTGTTTTCACTGATTTTTTCATAGAGAAAAGCAGGTACCGACCTTTTTTTGATCATAGTCGCTTACTTTTCAGACTAGAAACTTTTTATTATTTTTTTTTGAAAGGCCTAACTGTATACTTGAAAAAAATTAGTTAAATTTTTCTCGAAAAATGCAAAGTTTTTCCGTTATTTTACTTTGAATATTTCAAATTATGCATTTGACGAAAAAAGCTAATTTTTAACATGCCGTATCTTGGTTTGTATTGGTCTTAGCGATATTACAGAAAAATAATTTGGTTTGTGTTACTAAAAGATACAATTTTGATATCTACAGTTTTTTTGATTAAATGCATATTTTTCGATGTATTCTCAAAAAACCCTTTAAAAAAAGTCGATTTTTTCATCGAAGAACTGTTACTTTCAAGCGCGAATAACTCGAAAAATATTAGTTTTACGAAGAAAATGTAAAAAACATTTTATTCTTATAATCACTTTTTACATCGATTTACATAGTTAAAATGTAATAAAAAATTCCCGCCCCCGAGATGGGGTGGCAACCACCCCCCAAGGTTTTAGCGTACAGAGGCATGATATAGAAAATGATCCTTGGACTATTCCCTACCTTCTGTGAAAATTTCAAGTAAATCCATGCTGGACGAAAAAATTGCGAGCCAAAATGCTTCATTTCCTCGACTAAAAGGTCAAATGTCGAAGGCTAAAATTTTGAAAAAAAAAATCGTAGAGTTAATACTAGATCCACTCTCCTTCTAAAGACTTATATTTTCATGTTCTAATGTAAATAAATGCATAAAACATTTTTCAATCTCTTATTTCGTGTTTGAAAATAAGGGGGCAAATTTCGTTATAAACATTTAGAGCTGAAGCGGCCCTGTACATTCTATGAGTTTATAACTTGCAGATTATTATTGCTGGAGACAAAATAAAGATTCAAAACAAAATAAAAATTTTCTACGACCACCTGAAGCCGAGATATTTGTTTTTGTTTTCTTAAATCGTAGTGACTTTATTTATAACAATTAAGAAATTATTTCACAGTCATTGACTAAAGAAAGACTTATATTAAAATAAAAATTATTTTGAAAAGAAAATTACATTTACTTATTAAAAATGATTTTTAAAGTTGAGTGGAGATTTATTTTTCTTTACGATTGTGATTTATTGTATCGGTTGCCCTTAGCAACTTATAGTACATTGGATCACTGTTTTTGCTCCAAATTTTAAAGAACCGCTTGGAATGACGTGAAATTTGGCATACAGATAGATAACATGTCAAAGAAGAAAAGTGATACTGGGCCGATGTGTGTTTTTGCTCTGGGGGTAAGTTTAACCCATTATGGGGGGTGAAAAAATATACGTTCAAAATAAGTCCAGAAATGGATAAACTGACTAATTCTAAGCAACTTTTGTTTTATAGCATTTTTTCACTAAGTTAATACTTTTCGAGTTATTTGCGAGGAAATACTTTCATTTTCTACAAAAAAAAACACGTTTTTGGTCAGTTTGTTGCAAGTAACTTAAAAAGTAAGTATTTCATTGAAAAAAACATTCCTAGCAAAAATATCGCCCATAAAAAAGTAAAAAAAATGTTGTATGTAAGAGATCCCTAGATCTAGTAAAAGAATGAGTTCTAAGTAATAAAAATATAGGTTCATATTTGCCAAATTCAAAATCTAATATTTCAACGCGAAATAACCAAGAAATGGAGCACTTTTTGAGGAATACTCATTAAAGCTTTTTTAAAGTTACTACAAAAAGTTTTATTTTTATTTTTAAAAAAGCTCCTAGCATTAAACGTAAGGAATTTCTCAAAACACAGTTGGTCCTTTCTTTTTGGTAAAAAAATCGTGAAAATCACCTCCTAATTAGTATCCCAAATAAAATTAATTGATACCAATTCACAAGTTACTTTATTCGTGTATATTGTATACAGGGTGTTAGTAAATAAGTATGAAAAATTTTAAGGGCTAATTGTACATGAAAAATTAATACCAGTTTGCTCTATAAACATATGTCTGCAAATGCTTAGTTTCGGAGATACGGGGTGTTGAAATTTTTATTTCAAACTGCCAATTTATTTATTGCTCTAAGACCAGTTGAGCTATGAAAATGAAATTTGGCGAGTTTTAGGAGGTAGTTATTACGAATTTTTTGACATACAATTTATAATTTTGTATTCATCATTGGTGCGCCTACGGGCAATGGTCTGAATTTTTTTCTGAAACGCCACTGCGATATTTCGCATTAAAAATTATTTTTAAATTCCACGTCTAATTTATGATAAAAAACCTTTCTTGCCTTTTTTTTGATATGATGCACCGTTTTTATGCAGAAAAATAAAACATCTTGGCGCGTATTTTTCATTTCTTAATACATCATCAAGAACTATCCAATATAATATAATAATACTAAACTAGAGCAATAACAGAAAATATTACTAATAAGACTTCAACTAGGTGCAAAGCTGCAAGAAATGTTTAAAATGATCTCCTTTACAGATAACAGAAGAATTTTATATTCATCATTGGCGCGTATACGGGTAATGGTCTGAATTTTTTGAAGAAAAAAAGAGTATCCCACTGAGATATGTCAAACTAAAAATCATTTTTGAATTCGTCGTTCAATTTACGACAAAAAACCTTTCTTTCTTTTTTTTTCATACGAGGCGCCGTTTTTATACAAAAAAATAAAACATCTTAACGCTTACCAAGTTGAGGTAGTTTCCATATACATATAAACTTAGTTCAAATACTTTGTAAACGTTAAGATGTTTAATTTTTTGTATAAAAACGGCGCCGCATATGAAAAAAAGGCAAGAAAGATTGTTTGTCGTCAATTGAACGAGGAATTCAAAAATGATTTTTAGTTTGACATATCTCAGTGGCGTACTATTTTTTTTTCAAAAAAATTCAGACCAGGTTACCTGTAAAGGAGATCATTTTAAACATTTCTTGCAGCTTTGCACCTAGTTGAAATGGTATTAGTAATAGTTTCTGTTATTGTTCTAGTTTAGTATTATTATATTGGATAGTTCTTGATGATGTATTAAGAAATGAAAAATATGCGCCAAGATGTTTTATTTTTCTGCATAAAAACGGTGCATCATATGAAAAAAGGCAAAAAAGGTTTTTTATCATAAATTAGACGTGAATTTAAAAATAATTTCTAATTCGAAATATCTCAGTGGCGTACTATTTTTTTCTTTAAAATAATTCAGACCATTGCCCGTAGGCGCGCCAATGATGAATACAAAATTCTTAATTGTATGTCATAAAATTCGTAATAACTACCTCCTAAAACTCACCAAATTTCATTTTCATAGCTCAACTGGTCTTAGAGCAATAAATAAATTGGCAGTTTGAAATAAAAATTTCAACACCCCGTATCTCCGAAACTAAGCATTTGCGGACATATGTTTTTAGAGCAAACTGGTATTAATTTTTCATGTAAAATTAGACCTTAAAATTTTTCATACTTATTTACCAACACCCTGTATATGTATTGTTTATATTATATGTAAGTTTCATGGGTTCAAAGTGCTTAGTTATGAATGGGCTGTAGTTGAAAGAACTACTTGAACTTGTCAATAATCACGAGTGTATGCAAATTTTGAACAGCCATATCTTAACCAATTTTTGCGTTACATAAAAAACAAAAAAATGCAGAATATTCAGAAAAGCACCTAAACCAAAATTTTTTTACTGTTTTGTGATTTTCGGGATATGTAATAAATTTTAAGTTATTTTGAAAAAAAGCATTTTTTTTGTAAACTCATAGGATGTGTAGGGGCCGCTTCACTTCCAAATGTTTATAACGAAATTTGACCCCTTATTTTCAAACCCGAAATAAGAGATTGAAAAATGTTTTATGCATTTATTTACACTAGAGTATGAAAAGTCTTTAGAAGGATAGTGGATCTAGTAATAACTCTCTAGGATTTTTTTTTCAAAAAGTTATAGCCTTCGACATTTGACCTCTCGTAATAAACAATTTATAATATCTAAGCAACGAGTCCACCAATAGGTCTTTACAATTTTTTTTTATTTTTGGAATTGAAACATCTTCATTTTAAAGCTTTATAAAATAATAGTCATTTTTACAATAAATAATGCAATTGCAAAAAAGGGTATTTTGGACTTTTCGCAGGCTGTTTTGCAATAACCAATTAAGGAAATTAAACTTGGCATAGCTCAAATTGTAGGCTTTTTAATTTTCTACAACATTCTATTTAATAGTTATTTATGATATAAGTGTTAAAAGTACACGTTTAAAGCACGCATGTGAAAGTTTGCAGAAAGCGCGAAGCGAGTTCTGCAATTCACATGAGTGCCTTAAATAGTTATTTATGAAACAGTTCGTGAAGTATGCTTTTTTGCGAACGCACGCGATTTTTAGAGCACGAGCGACAACGGAGCGAGTGCTATAAATCGCGTAAGTTCGCAAAAAGTACTTCACGCACAGTTTCATACAATATTTTATCTACGATAAACAAATAAAAAAAGCTGTAACTCTTCGTCACTGGAATTTATTTCTATTCTACAATTTTTAGAACTTTGACATTTAAAAATTCTTAACTACTTTCAAACCACAAAACTGTCAAAACTTTTGTGGTAATTCATTGCTCATATTGTCATCACCATGACAACGCGAAAGTTAAGGATTGTCACCATGACAACGCGAAAGTTAAAAACAGTGCGAAAAAGTAAATCCCATTTAAAATATATTGTTACTTCACGCACACTTTAAATCCTTCACGCACTGCTATCTACAATGACAGTTTTCACAAACTAAAAACTTATACATAATATGACATAGAGTAGATAAATGTACTTTTTAACACGCATATCATACAATATTGTTTCTACAAACGTAATTACAGGACAATATCTGCAAAAACTTTTACTTGAACTTGACTGACATTCCATTTTTATATGTTTTGACATTACATCAAAATTGCCTATACGGTCAATACGAACTGCAGTGCCATAAAAATTTTAAAACACTAGTGCCTTAAAGTAGCATTTTTAACGCTCGTATGGAGTGCTAAAAATTGCATTTTTAACATGGTTGTAGAAAAAAGTTTTTATCTGAAATTAATATTCTAAGCTGCAAAATTAAAAATCTTTAAAAACAACAAATTTAACAAATGAAAAACGTCATAAATAAAAAAGCGCACACAATTTTTGGTTACATTTTAGTATAAGTTATTCCTGGCATCGTCCTTTACAAGACCTGATAGGTTTCAAAAATTCCTGAATTATAACAAGTTTTTTCACCCACAGGCTGGGGTAAAAATAAATAGATATTTCAAGTTAATAAAATACTCTGTAGGTAATTGGAAAATAATCGTTGTTATTAAAACGATAATAATTCGTCTTTAAAACTAGGTCTAGGCTAACTAATCTATCCTGAAAACTAGTTTATCCAGAAACCGGGTTTGGCCGGTAACATATACATTGTAAATCTCAAATGATGATTTACACATTGTAAATACAAGTTTATACATTGTAAATTATGTAAATCATGATTCGAGAGTGCTCCTCGTAACATTCGACCTGTCTTGGTTTGTTTATTTCTAGTGCATCTTTATTATGATTTTAGTATAATATTTTACATTACCTGTACGTTTATTTTATATTTAATTTGTTATAAATTTTTAATAGTCCATTTAAATATGTCGTAATTAATATGGTTGTAGGATCATAGTAAAATATTAAAGTGCCGTGATATCCTTCATTGTATTTAGCAAACAAATTGATAAAGGTAACCGCAATAGAGTCGAGATCCATTCTCGCTTTGATGTCCATCATCAACTGACCGGTATTCGCTATTATGGTCAATAGCGGCTTTATAGATAATCGTGTGGATGACTACACATTACTCGCGGTCATAATGGGTAACTAAGTAATGGCCCATCATAGCGCAGCGATATAGGAAAAACAGGGTACGTTATGGAGATAATTCCGTTCGTTATTGTCGAATGTATTTCTTTTTAAGATAGATGAAAAGCGAGCGTGATAATGTGATAATATGGAAGCCTTCAACGACCGGTTTTTTGTACTTAAAAGCAAAAAAGCGCTAGGTTCAAAGATGTAAAAAAAACGGTGGTCACTTCATATTAAGAGGGGAATTCATCTAAATTTAGAAATTTTTCTCGATTCTTTTGCTTTAAATGGAAGTACATAACATTAAGAATATTCTCTAAAAATTACCGAAAATACAGCATGTTAAATATACCTACCTACCGTTGACTCACTTTGCAGCAGGCTCGCAAAAGCGCGCTTGAGCAAAGTCAGAAACGTTCAACAGCTGTTCTCTTTCTCTTTTGTAAATTACTCCGTGATTCAAAAACATATTCCGGTGTGTATCACTTTACGATTTGACGGACAAAAAAAAGATTGAAAATAAAAGTTTTTAAACTATTTTTTGTTTAACAATAATAGTTTTTTTACGAAAAACCTTATTTTGTCTTCTGAGTGATACCAAAAACTCAGAAATAGATAAACCTAAAAAAACTCGACAGCGTTACCTCGAAAAACTCATAATCTAATTAAATCTATTTAAATTTTTGTTTCACATGATCCAACGACTAGTTCAAATGTCCATTGCATAATTCGTTTTTTTTTTGAGGTGTCGGTAAAAATTTATAACAGTTAAGGTAGAATTCCGCACCAAGCGACCGAGACAGGAGACCGCGACAGGCGACAGATAGGTCGCGATAGACGATAGTTGGTCGCTGGTCTCGGTCGCGGGCTGCAGAACTACCCTGATATAATTGCATTGAGAGCAGTCGTGGGGAGACCTCGCCTATCTGTCGCGGTCTCCTGTCTCGGTCGCTTGGTGCGGAATTCTACCTTTAAGGTAGAATTCCGCACCAATCAACCGAGACAGGAGACCTTTAAGGTAGAATTCTGCACCAATCAACCGAGACAGGAGACCGCGACAGGCGACAGATAGGCGAGGTCTCCCCACGACTGCTCTCAATGCAATTATATCAGGGTAGTTCTGCAGCCCGCGACCGAGACCAGCGACCAACTATCGCCTATCTCGACCTATCTGTCGCTTGTCGCGGTCTCCTGTCTCGGTCGCTTGGTGCGGAATTCTACCTTAAAGGTAGAATGTATACCCACGGAGATCGGTGGGAAAATTTACATCCAAAATAACAAAATTCAGTTTGGCAACACTGTGTGAATGTTGATAGTAACATATCCTTTTTAAGTTAAACAGAACTGTAATTTAGTCCAGACAAATTAATATATTTTTTCGCCAACAAAAATGAGATTTTTCAACCAAACAATGTTTCAAATATGATGTGCAAAATAATTTTGAATTGGGTTCTACTAATGGGCTTGCCACTGAAATGTTCTGCTGGAGACGAATGCTACCAATTACTTGGACCGACCATAGGACAAATAATTCAATTTTAAGAGAGCTAAAAGTTAGCCAACAACTCTCCAGTAAAGTCCATCTCCAACAATTAAAATACTTTGGACATGTTATGAGAGCAAACACAGAAAACATGGAAAGACTCATTCATTATAAAAGAAAAGGCGGAAGGCCGAAGATCACGAGGAAGATCCCCAACAAGATGGATCGATCGAATAACAGGAATATGCAAAAGACCTATGCATGAGTTAAAAGAAATGACCAGAGACAGAGATCTTTGGAAACGAACAATACACGACATCACGTCAACCACTACACTCCCTCCGGGGGTCAGGATTGAAGAGACAGAATGAGCTTGCTTTTTTTGTCATTAAAGTAGAAAAAACTTTAAATTTATTACGGAGAACAGTGCCTACGTTCCTTCCGATGAAGGCTCCAATAAGAGCCGAAAATCGCGATTCAAGGGACTGGACTGCACTCCGTATTCTAATTGAAAAGTAAGATTGTTTTGCCTTCGCATTGCAACTGAATAAAAATGGTATACATTTTTATTTTAAATTTATTCTTTATTATCATTATCGTCCAGTTCTCGTCTTATTATTTTCACTGTACTAATATCCGTCGACTAATTTACAATGATTAATGCGACGTTAAAACATCTTATCGTTAGCGGTTTCTGGAGTGTTTTAGACATATCTAATTTCGTTGATAAAATGCGTATTCCCACCGATTTTTACTTGAACTGTACACTGCAATTTAAATGCATTAGATTGTTTCTTCGGTTATGTGCTTAGCGATGTGTCTGGCAAGGTGCGATGCTCCATTATATTTCTACATTAAAGCATGCTTGCGATTCGTTGGAATCGTTGCGGCGGACTTTACCCGGGACCTGTTTTTCTTCCAAGATAACTTTTAGTAGATTAAAATTTAATGGAATTAATTCATTTTGATGGTAAATAAAGTGTTGTGCCTATAAAATGGACTCTGAAAAACTAGTTAAGCTTAATATCTCCTTTTTGACAAAAAGTGGATTTAACATTTTATTTTTCAGATAGCCAAAACGCGAGCGTGATGACATAATCATATGGAAGCCTTCCACGACCGGTTTGTTTTGTTTCATCACACGACAATATATTTTCAAAGAGACTGCATCAAACAGTGCAGTGGTTCAAAGTAGCATTTAATCACGCTGTTTACATTTACACATGACCTATTTGTTTCTTTTGTTCGCAGCTCATACTATGCCATCTTTGTTAGTTTATACAGAAAATACATGCGACATTCATAAACTGAGAATTGTACATTTGTTTTATTAAGTCAGATGAACACACGGAGTTGGCCGTAGGATCCTAGTTTTAGAGCATAAAGATTGGATTCGGGATGAAATATTAAATGTAATTACACAGAATAAACTAAACACATAGACATCAACATGCATACAGAAATAAACATATAACAATTTATTTAAATAATAAAGGGTAGGAAATCAAATGCTTGAAATACGTGTTCTACAAAAATGACTTATTTTAAGAAATATAATACTACCAGCTATAGATTTCCTGAAATGATCCACCGTACTGCCAATATCTACCTATTTCTGTCATATCTTGATTCCTAAAAATATTTGAACGAATTATCAAAACTAAATTTAAATAGTCATATGAAAACAAATATTTTCTTTGTCTCAGTACATCTTTTAACGAAAAAGTGAAATTATCTAAGTATGATATTTAGATTAGATAGCTGTTTCGGCCTAACACATTGCTACCTTTACAGATCTATTGTGCTCCCCTACGTCACGTATGCTCCTCATTCAGCCATGTCCTCTTAATGAGGTTCAACAGCCATCTGGTGCTTTTTAATTAGGTGCCCTAATTAGCATCCCAAATAAAATTAATCGTTACCGCTTCACAAATTACTTTACTTATGTATCTTTTATATAATGTATTTACATAGTTTCATTGGTTGAATGTACAGGGTTATTCACTATATTTTGACCCCCCTGTAAACTGCTTCATTTACAGAATTAGAAAAAAAAAATGTTAAATACAAAAGTTGCCACCCATCTGCCTCTTGGCAGTTTAAACATTGAATTTAAGCAAAAAGCAATGTTTATTTGTGCAATAAAGTTTTATTTCTGTTTTCTAACAGTAGTAGAAGATATTTTGAAATAAATAAATTACATACATTCTTCTTTTTGTGTCAATTAATTTAAATAAAAAAAAATTTTGACACCCTGTATAAATAGTTATTTTAGTGTTTATATTACTGAATAGAGAATTGAATACCCTTTCAAATGAGCTATCACACGACCCCTATTCTCATTTAAAAAAATAGTCGATTACGTCATCACGCCCAGATGGATGACGTCACTAGTATGATATGTATGTCAAAAAATCATAATTTAAAAATCGAATAACTTTTGCATTTAATATTTTTTTCTAATTCTGTAAATAAAGCAGTTTACAGGGGGGTCAAAATATAGTGAATAACCCTGTACACATTTTTGAAAAAAATAATTGGTTTTAAAATAAACACTTTTTTCAATTTTGAAAAAGGTTCTTTGTTTTTTTCAAAATAACTTAAAAATTATTAGTAATACCAAAAGTCTTAAAAAGCAATAAAATGTACGTTTTGATTTTATGAATATTTTGGATTTTTGTTTGCTTGTTAGACAAAAATCGGTTATGCTATGGCTGTTCAAAATTGGCATAAAATCGTTATTAGTTACTCGTTTAAGCCATTTTAACTATAGCCTTTTCAAAAATAAGCACTTTAAACCGATGAAACTTACAGACCATATAAAAAGAATGCATAAGAAAAGTAACTTGTGAAGCGGTAACGATTAAATTTATTTGGGATGCTAATTTTGAGCGTAAAACTCACTTACTTTTAATGTTAGAAGTTTTTTTAAAAACAAAAATAAACCTTTTTTTAAACACTTTTAAAAAGTAGTAACGAGTTTTCCCCGAAAAGTGCTCAGTTTTTTGGTTATTTCACGTTGAAATATTCGATTTGGAATTTGACGAAGAAGAACCTACTTTTCATTAGCTACAACTTTGCTTCTACTTAGTCTATAGACTTCATGCATACACCATTTTTTTCACTTTTGTATAAGCTATATTTTTGCTAAGAATCTTTTTTTTTTTTGATAAGATGCTTACTTTTTGAGTTATATGCCAAAAACCGTCCAAAATCATGTTTTTTTTGTTAAAAATGAACATATTCACTCGCAAATATCTCGAAAAGTATTGACTTAGGGAAAAACTCTATAGAACAAAAGTTGCTTAGAATTAGTCATTTTATCCAATTCTGTACCTATTTTGAATGTACATTTTTCAGCCCCGAGAAGGGGTATTCCCCTCCATTTTACGAAAAGGATAGGAGGTAGAATTGTAAACTTTTTCTTATATAATAATAGGCAATTTCAACTACATATTCCCAAAATTTAATCTTTCCTTTATTTTTTTGGGGTCAGATTGTTCTTTGATCGGCCTAATAGGGCACTTGAAGAAGAAATAATATATTATGATTACTTCCTTGCATGTAATGAAAAGTTATTCCTAATTTGAGTTTTAAGAAGGAGTATCACTTAGTGTTTACATACCTACATATACTTCATCTAATTTACTTACCGTTGTACGTCATCCGCGTAATAGTCTGTGACGTAACATGATACCAACACGAAATATTTAGGCGGTAGGTGTGTTCTTTTTTAGAATTATTTTGCCTAGTACACTGGAATTACAGCCACTAGACATATTTTATTATATACGCGTAGAAATAATATTTGAAGATTTCTATTAATGTTAACCTAAAGAAATACACAATAATATGTTTTATTTTATTTGTATAAATGGATAGAAGCGTTTTTATGAAGCACATTTGCTCGGAACGCACTGGAACTGTAATCGAACGAAGGTGACATTTTAGAATAAATTGGTAACATTTATTTGACAGTTGCGGTGATGACACTTCATATTTGTTTATATTCTTTACTGTAAGTATTTGTTTTATTACATTTACTGTTTTTATTATTTACTTTAACGTAAGATTATAAATTAATTCTTGTTGTCTATTTCTAAAGTTTTTATTTATTCACATTGAATATTAATTTGTTTTGTTGTATAATCCATGTTTACAATAATTATGTGATCTATTTGATTTAAAGTGGATTCAGGATTTTTTTATACTTTGGCAACTATGTCAACTTAGATCTGTGGCGTAGATAATGACGTGCAACGGTAAGTAAATTAGATGGACTGTACATGCTGTAGCTAGTTAATAGAACATTCACATAACTTAATATTCTTGTATTATGTATAGATTGTAAATAAATTAGACAAAGATAAAATCTGAGTTATATGGGACCATTATAAATTATATTATTTTGTAACGATATTTTTCTATAAATTCGTTAACACTTAATATACAGACAGACGGTGCTATAGATACCGACTCACTTTAAACAATGTGTTGCAGGACTAACAGTAATAAAACTAAGTATTTCTTGTAAATAATGTCCCATAAAATGTCAAATATGAAATCTCGTTATTTGTAGAGAAACAAAAGGCTTGCGAAGAATCTGAAGGAAATAAGTTACTTTTATGTCGAAAAAAAATTGCGAAACTCTTGCTGTCACGAGACAAGACCACACACATAGAAAGATCAATATTGACTTAATACATCATCATCCGTCTCATTATTTCCCTATCTATCATTCTTTCTGACAAAAAATACTTTCTCTATATAAGACTTGAAGGCAAGATATTCAAGAAGTTGATGTATTTAAACTACTATTATAAATTTTTTCAAATAATACCATTTTTTATAAGTACATGTAGCTACTACAAACTTGTTTATAAAGGAACTTCGAGAAGAAAATTTGGCCCGTAATGCATACCGGGTGTACCGGATGGTGAATCGTCAAACCATAGGAAACTCGATGAGAAATTCTAAACTGTTGAATTCCTGCCTCCCCTTATTATTTTACATCAAAAGTCATGAGAAACTATTTATCGAGGACTAAAATCTGTATTAAAAACAATAAATGTTAAAATTGTTTTATGAATTAAACACGTTCCAAAATTTTTCAATTTCACATTTGCCAGAGTATTTAGGCAAGCGGCTTACCCCTAATTTGAAAAAATCTAAAAAGCGACCATGATAGGTAAATGGCAAATTTTGGTCATTCTTTATATTTTCGAGGTCGTTGAATCCGAATATGAAGTTAATTTTTATCTAGAACTGGTGGAACATGTTAAAAAATCAAAGGACACATCTTATGGAAAATAGAATGTCACTCAAATGAAATAAAATTGACATGAAAAGATGCGTCCTGAAATTTCAATAATTTGATACCATTGCGCCTACTCTGTATTTTGATTAACACGAGCGTAAATTGATAAAAATAAATCTAAAATCAAATAGGAACGTACGTGTGTCAAAACGAGAAAAAAGATCTTGTGATTAGCTTACTCCATAAATCTTTCTGAGGGATTAAGGCAGATGCTTACTCTTATCTTTTCTTATTATAATTGATAATAAAGTAGGCATAATTTAGTTAGTTGTACCGCCTCTAATCGGCTTAAGCTAGTGTTGAATAGACTGTATTCAATAGGTACTAGACGAATATTATTTATGAATGCCAGTTTTATGGACTTCAAAATGCCATTTCGATAAAGTTTAATTACAATTAACGCCCTAATTAAGCAAAATTCAGAATTGGCAATGGTATCAAATTATTGAAATTTCAGGACGCATCTATTCATGTACATTTTATTTCATTTGAGTGACATAATAGGTTTGTTCTAGCAAACAGTCAAACTAGTCAGAAACCGTCAGCAAACAGTTGGTCAGTGAGAGAACGTAATACAGTCACCAGTGCTATCCTCTCTACTCGCGCTGGTCCACTATTCGCTGATGGTTTCAAACCGTTTGAAACTGATGCTAGAACAAACCTTATATTTTCCATAAGATGTGTGCAGTGTCCTTTTATGCAAAAATGCGAAAAATCAATTTTGATAATTTATTATATTTTACATCGCTGTATCTTTGGTTGCTATAAATATTTACTTTTAAAATTTTTACTGTGTTATCCATGAAGAATTTAGATAACAATGAGATTTGTCCAAGATGCTTAAACAAATGAAAAGAGAAGTTGTTAATGTTTAAACAATTTGTCGTCAGATTTCGTTAGTTTCATGTCTACTTAAAAAAGGTGGGTGACAAACGTTTTAGTTTAAAATTTTTATTAATACAGCATTGAAACATAAGCTATGATGAAGTTTTCTGGATAATTTCAAGTCATAATATTTAATAGGAAAAAAGTTACGTGACTTTATAGACGAGTGGCAATGAACGCTTGCCACTTAAAGCCACTAAGCCCCCAAAAGAACGCTTATTTTTCGAGAGAGAAACTGACCACGGTGTGGTGAATGGCTAATTTTGATCATTTTTTATGTTTTTGATGGTGCTGAAAACGAAAATGAGGTTTATTTTGACTTTTAGATGAGAAAACATTGTCAAAATCGCAATTTTACCCTAAAAATAAAAAAATTAAATCACGTATTTCTTAAAATTAAAAGTTGCATCATTTTTTTCTATAAAACGTTTTGTTCCTTGTCTATATTTTAACATAAACTTGATTAAAAAGCTAAATTTCAAATTCTGTCACTCAACTTTTGATATTCAACTTTGCAATTCCGGAATCCGATCGTCCAAATTCAGCTCATGGAGGCACCCTAATTCTTTCTAGAAATAATGATTTTTCTCTGATAACAAAATATGATTTTTTGTTGAATGAAGCCTTCTTTGAGTTTTCCTTAGTTTATAATAAAAATCTTAATCTTTACATTATTTGCATCTATAGATCACCTGACTCTCCTGTGGAACTATTTTTTCAGAACCTGCTAAATTTTTTAGATGACTTGCCTCATAGAAGCAAAAAATTCTATGCGGGGACTTCAACATTAATTATGATGCTGCTTGTGCTACCCAAAAGTCCTTGGTCAACATATTTGAATCGTATGGTCTCTCAATACACGTTAATTATCCTACAAGGATTACAAAAACTTCATCTACCATAATTGACTATATTGTCTCAGATTTCTCGCCCCTTGATGTCTGCTCTACAATTATTAATGCGGGATTATCAGATCATGAAGCAGTATTTACGAAGTTTAACATCTTCAGCAAACACTCCTCGAAAACCCGACGTTTAGGTAGGATTTTTTCCGCTCGGAATTTTCATAAATTTCAAAATTTATGCTTAACTTCTGAGTGGCATTTTCCTTCCGCGGATGTGGACTATAATTTCAACGATTTTTTAGAAAAGCTTGTCTCTATCTTCAATAAGGCATTTCTCTTAATTTCAATTAAGCCAAAACATCACAAACCCTGGGCTACCAAAGGTATCCGCATATCAGCCAAAAATATGCGCTCACTATTGTATATCAAGAAATTTGCTACCAACGTCTCTGTCACTCAATATCTCACCAAGTACAGGGTAACCTATCTAAAACTCATCAAATCAGCTAAAAAAGCCTACTATCAAAATCGTCTGGGAAGCTCTAAAAGTGTTGCAAAAGAAACTTGGTCCATAATAAACGATCTTCGAAATAGAACCCACGCAGTTCAAACATTTGCCCTTCCAGACCCTAAAAATCTAAACAAATACTTCGTTAATGTGAGTAAAAATATAACTTCTACTATTTTGCCGCAAAAAGATCCCATTTCCTATCTTCCTAATTCAGGAGTGTTCTCGAATTCACTCTTTATAAGACCAATCGATAAATCTGAACTGATCCAAACGATCAATAGTATCAAAAGCAAATCATCCTGTAGTACTGATGGACTATCCATAAAAATCTTCTCAAATCTCACAGAAAATGTGTTGGAACTACTCGTCTCACTAATTAATGATTCCTTTGAAAGAGGCGAATTCCCAGAGTGTCTAAAGATAGCCATTATTATTCCTCTGCATAAGGGTGGTAAAAAATCTAATGCTTGCAACTATAGACCTATTGCCTTACTACCGGTACTCTCCAAATTCATTGAGAGACTCATAAAAACCTTTCTCATTGATAACTACATCTTATCCCAAAATCAGTTCGGCTTTTTAACTAATAAATGTACCACTGATGCCATGTTTTCTGTGCTTCACGAGGTTTACCAAGCACTAAACAATAATCTTTATACTGCCACTGTTTTCTGTGACTATGCCAAAGCTTTTGATTGTGTAAATCACGACATTTTGATTAAAAAACTAAATTTCTATGGAATTCGAGGTATTTCTTCGAATTGGTTCCAATCTTACTTGAATAATAGGAAACAACTAGTTAGAGCAAATGATACTGACTCTAGTCTTAAAAACATTATATGTGCAGTACCACAAGGTTCAGTATTGGGTCCTCTACTGTTTCTCATCTTATAAATGACATCACTAATTTAAAAATCGATGGAAAAATTTTTCTTTTTGCTGATGATACCAGTATCACTTGGAGAAACTCAACTATTGCATCTCTTCATGCAACTATAACTTCTGATTTGCTTACGATAAAAACCTGGTCTGATTCTAATTTACTCTCTTTTAACGTGGATAAGACAGTAGCATTATCCTATAAAAATGCTCTTCAACCCCTGCTTGTTAATAACAGCCAGATCTCTACCGTTGATTCTGTAAAATTTCTTGGTATTTTTTTAGACAGCAACCTAAAATGGTCCTTCATATCGATTTTTAAGTAAGAAACTCGCCTCAGCCTGCTATGCTATAAGATCTCTTTCGAAAGAACTCAATTTAGCATCTTCTAAACTAACATATTTTTCTTTGTTCGAGTCTCGTCTTCGATATGGTCTTCCTTTTTGGAGTTCTAGTATAGCTGCATAATTAGATGTTATTTTTAAATTACAAAAAAGAGCAATAAGGTATCTGGTTGGCCTCAGAAGAACAACACATTGCAGAAGCTACTTCAAATATCACGGAATTTTAACCCTTCCACCTTTATACATTTTAGAAACTGTTTGCTTAATTCGTAAACACATGCATGTCTTTCCAGCAAGCCCTCATCATGACTACTCCACCAGAAATTTAACTTTTGATGTCTATTTACCGATCCCGTCTTCTCAGTTAGTAAAGAAATCAATAATATATTCCGCAAAAAAACTATACACAACTCAAATATGTAACATCTTTCCCCAAGTTCCGTAAAATGACAAAAGGTCATCTATCTAAAAGACCATATTATTCAGTAGAAGAGTTTCTTAATGACTAACTAAGAAATTACAGTAATGTACAAGTAACCAAACTTATAATCTATATTTGGGTGTCACGTGCAGCAGCTTAAATTTATTAGTTCCTATGTCTGTAGTTTACTTTGTTGTATGTTCACTTTGCAATTTCTATTAATTGTTGCAATATATCGATTTTGTTTTTTTTCTTTGCTTTATTAACTTGTATTTTTTTATATTGACGATTTATCAAATTTTAGAAAATTGTATTTGTTATTGTTATTATTTATTTATATTTTTTCTGACTTTATATTAAGCTTTGTCCATAAAATTTGTATAATTTTCAGTGACAATAAAGCATATTTCTATTCTATTCTAATCTATCCCTTTTACGTTAAACAATTCATATTTTTTATTATAAGAAGACAGAAAGATTGAAACAGGTCTCATTATCTTCAGAAAGGTAAGGAATATATTTACTATAAAAATTTCAGACAAAAATATTAAAATGGAAAAGAGTTGTAGTGAGTTAAATGCAAGAAACGTAATTTTTTTTTATTTTTAGGGTAAAATTGCGATTTTGACAATGTTTCCCCACGAAAAATTCAAAATGAACCTATTTTTTGATTTCAGTATCATCAAAAATATAAAGTGTGATCAAAATTAGCCATTCACCACGCCGTGTATCTCGAGAAATAAGCGTGTTTTGGAGTGTGCCGCTCGTCTATAAAGTCATATTACTTTTTTCCTATTGCATATTTTTGGACTTCAAATTTTCCATAAAACTTCTTCGTAAATTATGTTTTATTGCTGCGTTCGTTAAAATTATCAACTAAAAAGTTTGTTATTCAACTTTTTTAAGTAAACATGAAACTAACGAAATCTGACGATATTTTTTTTAAATTACGATATTACGATACCTCGATTGGAGTTGTTAGCTGCTGTTCATTTGGTCAAACTTATGTCGTTTGTGGTATTGTGTTACAGTCGTGGAACAATATAATCTTTCAAAATGTGCATGCTTGGATAGACTCGCAAATAGTATTACACTGGATTAAAAATTCACCTTCTAGGTTTAAAACTTTCATCTCAAATCGAATTTCGTATATTCAGACACATAGTCAAAATTATTCTTGGCATTACATTGAATCTCAAATTAATGCAGCCGATGCGCCTTCGCGGGGCATGCTGCCGGTGGCTTTTGTATCGAAACTGGACTGGTTGACAGGTCCTTCGTTTTTGTATAATGTGCCATTAATCTTTCCAGAGGTTCCTCCATCATTGCGGGAAAAATCCCCTTTGGGAGAGGTAAAGAAAAGTTTAGTGTTTGTTTCCACTCGTGAGGAACATTTTTTGTCTTGTTTGTTAAATAACCAATCGTCGTTTACCTCCATCCAAAGAATTTTGGCCTTTATGTTACGATTCGCGCACAACTCTGGTTTTAAAAGGTCAAAACGTGTAGGACCCTTAAGTTCAGTAGAATTGGAGACCTCGTTGATTATTCTTGCCAGATTCACACAGGAAAAGTATTTTGAAGGACTGCTTCAGTCGAAATCGTTTCCAAAACCATTTCGCAAACTGGGAGTATTTTTAGATGATAATACTCAGTGTTTAAGAGTTGGTGGTCATTTGTCTCAGTCTTCCTTGTAGTGTGAGGCAAAACACCCCTTTTTGTTACCAAAGAGATCTCGTCTTACGACTCTCCTAGTTCGTCATTATCATGAAAAGTACTTACATGCTGGGTTTAAGAGTGCTCAATTTTTGGTTAGTCAAAGGTTTTGGATATTGTCTTCTAAGCAGTCCGTTAATTCAGTCTTGTCTAAATGCATTAGATGTTGGAAGCAATCTACTAGGGCCTTACAACCCCCTATGGGTAATTTGCCTAAATTTCGTTTCGGTGCCATTAAACCCTTTTTGATTTGTGGGGTAGGTTATGGTGGACCGTTTTCGATAACTAGAGGAGTTGGAAGTCAAAAGGCATATTTGTGCCTCTTTGTTTGTTGCGCCACAAAGACTTTACATCTGGAATTGGCTAGTGATTTATCTGCCGAAGCCTTTTTTGCCGCTTTACAACGTTTTATTGCTCTGAGAGGTCGAGTATCGCAAGTATTTTGTGATAACGGTACCAACTTTCATGGCTTATCGACAGTTGCGTAGGTTTATGAAGGGTGCCCTCGATAAAGAAAATATTAAATTTTCTTCTGCACCTTCTGCGGCTCCACATTTCGGTATTTATTAGCGCGGTATTCGTTCTGTAAAAGAACATGTTGCTCGGATAGTCGGGGCTCTAATCTTGACACATGAAGAATTTTGACGTTGATTAAGTCCGTTTTAAATTCGCGTTCTCTCAGCCCATTTACCAATGATGTTGAGGATCTCAACGCTTTGACCCCAGGGCATTTCCTGACTCTTGAGCCCTTGACATCATTGTCTGTACCTGATTTTTCGGAGGTATCCCTCAATCATTTGTCCAGATGGCAGTTGTTACAACACATCCATGGGGATTTTTGGGCTCGATGCTGTAAGAAGTATTTACGTACATTACAACAAAGGTCCAAATGGTTAGATTCTGGCTTTGTACCCAAAATCGGTGCTTTACTTGTTTTAAAGGAGGAAAATTTGGCTTCTTGTAAATTACCTCTCGCGCGCCTTGTTGAATTGCATCAGGGAAAAGACGGGGTAGCTCGGGTAGCCACCATGCGTACGACTACCGGAACTTTGAAGCGGCCTCTTGTCTGACTCTGTCCCTTGCCGATAGATAATTAGAATATGCCAACTTTTCGTTGCTTTAGATTTACTTTAGACTTATTTTTCGTTACTTTAGACTTATTTTTATTTTGTTCGGATTTGTTAGTAGGATTGCGACAAAACCACCATTTTAATTTCAGTTTTGATTTAAGCTTAAGTTATAATATTTGTTTGTTTAATAATATATATGTATGATTTGTTTGTATTGTTACTGCTTGTTGCTCAAGTAGTGACATTTAATATTTAGTTGTTGTTAAATGCCTCATGGCCTTTAAACGGGGGGGGGGAGTGTTTTTTGAATTCACGTCAATCTTATTTTAAGTATTTGGTTGTGAATAGCTCAAAGCAACTTTTCCTTTTTTGCCTACATATCGAATCCGGTGTCCTTTTTCTACCCTATTATCGCAAAGTATCACATATCGCGGGACGAACAGGGAGCAATGAAGAGATGACGTAAAATTCTTCCCTGCATCGCCAGAGACCTTTTTGAAAAGTTAAGGCGTAGAGACGCATTTCAGACCTCGTGTGTGGACACACGCGTGATTTTGTTGGTGATGTCTGAATGTAAGTTTTACCTAAATTTAGTAACCTATATATTTTCCTCATAATGTTTTTGAATTATTGTTTGCAACCAAATATTTTATTTTGAATTTTTGTATACATATATTGCACCTGTGGAAAAATACCATTTTATCTCGCCAATAAGCTGTTGAAGGCATTTGAATGTTGAATTTATGATTTAGTGGGGATTGTATTTTTTTTTGTTTTAAATTTTATTAATTGTCTCGTCCAATACCTGCTAATTAGTAAATTTACAACATAAATATAATATAATGCATATTGGACAGATAGCTCAAACAAAAAAATAGTAAGCTACCATTTAACATTACCTACATGACATTAATAAATAAAATTTATTTATTTGAAATTTTAACTTGACGTTTATGTGTCAAATAAAACTAAGACTTGCATCTCGGGGCAGCAATTTAGGATCCTGACCATAAGCATTTATAGCCGAAGTCACTCGCTATACAGGGTGATTGATTAGTAGGGTAAAGCTCAATAGTTCCGCTATAGTAATAGATAGCAATAAAAGTTAATAACAAAAATTTTAGCCACCTTTGAGCTTCACATTACAAAATTAGTTAGAATGTTACAGGGTGTTCGATAACGCAGTGGCAGATCAAACTTATGTTTTTTTTTAATGGAATACCTTATATTTTATTTTAAATTCGAAATCATGTTAACTTCTCCATCACAAAAATATAAAGGTTTGTTATGTTATACAGGGTATTTACAAAGTTATAACCAATTTTGTATGAAAATCGTAACAAGTTCAACTCCCTGTATAAATAAAAATAAGCACAACAGCAATGGTTTATTAATGCCATATTTTTTTATTTATTGTCAAAATTTTTAAAAATTATTGATATTGCTAATTTTCTTTATATCAAATACAGGGTGAGTCAAAACGCAAGTACATTATTTTCTCAGTAATGTTAAATGGAACACCATGTATTTTATATCATTATTGAAAAGTAACATTAACGTACTTTAATTTTTATATAACATTCTCTATGCCCAAATTTATTAGTTTTCGAGATATTTTCATTTTTCAGAGCAAATTATTTTAGGTGTTTAAATTTATCTAAATTTTAAGTAAGCCATGACTAAATTGACAATTGAAGATTACCGATTATTAATCCGGTAATCAATGTAACATTGTAGCAAATAAAGAAATAAGAATAATTTATTAGTAATACATTTTACAAACAAAAACACAACCACTACATGCAACATTTTTGAAACAATTAAAAACTATCTTTTTATGTAAATGCAACAAATAAACAAAGAAAATTAGTAATAAATTTTACAAAAAAAACACACAAACACAAAATACAATATTTTGTGAAGACAATTAAACATTACTTTTGTATGTAAATGTAGCAATGTAACAAATAAAGAACGAAACATAATTTATCAGTAATACATTTTGAAAAAAAACATGTTTGAAAAAATTAGAAGCTACTTTTAATAAAATATTTTTAATATTTAATTACATAAGGTGTTCAAAATTATCTCCTAACACATTTATGTACGCCTAAAAACGATCATTGAATGAGCTACTTACTCTACGGAGCATTTGTAAATTAACACATCGAAATACACTTTGTATTCTATTCTATTTTTCATCTCATCCCTTGTTGTTGGAGGTATTTTATAAACTTCATTATTAACGTAACCCCAAAAAAATCAGTCCAGTTTATTAAATTCTGGTGATTTGGGTAGCCACGCTACTGATCCATTGAAAATTGAAAATATCTCGAAAACTAATAAATTTAGACATAGGGAATGTTATCTAAAAATTAAAGTACGGTAATGGTACTTTTCAGTAGTGATATAAAATACAGGGTGTTCCATTTAAAATTACTGAGAAAATAATGTACTTGCGTTTTGACTCACCCTGTATTTGATATAAAGAAAATTAGCAATATCGACCATTATTGAAAATTTTGACACTACGTTAAAAAATATGGCATTAATAAACCATTGTTGTTTTGCTTATTTTTATTTATACAGGGAGTTGAACTTGTTACGATTTTCATATAAAATTGGTTATAACTTTGTAAATACCCTGTATAACATAACAAACCTTTATATTTTTGTGATGGAGAAGTTAACAGGATTTCGAATTTAAAATAAAATATAGGGTGTTCCATTAAAAAAAATAAGTTTGGTCTGCCACTGTGTTATCGAACACCCTGTAACATTCTAACTAATTTTGTAATGTGAAGCTCAAAGGTGGCTAAAATTTTTGTTATTAACTTTTATTGCTATCTATTACTATATCGGAGCTATTGAGCCCTACTAATCCTATTGAGCCCTACTAATCAATCACCCTGTAGTTTGAAATAATATATAATTTTCATTTTCATTTTTACGTACATTAGTTTAATGCGTTTCAAGTAGTGTCTCTATTGCAGGATTGTATCGCTATCTAAAATTGCTAGAAGACACTAAATTGCTGTCCCTAAATGCCGTTTTCAGATTTGCATTCAGGAGACAAAACCACATAGGGATACATCGGTAGATCGGCTCTTAAGTATTGCAGGAGCGGCAACGCACGAACGAACAGAGTTTGCGAATTTATAAACGAAAACAAAATTTTCGTTGAAAATTAGCGGAATCCGTTGATCTGTTCACGAAAAAATCAACTAAGAAAATGAGCATAATTTTCTATATCACTAACTTATGTCTCGTAGTATATTTTTGTAAAATCTTCGAATATGCTTTTAATACTGATTTTAGTCCCCTACTAATAGTTTTTCATGACTTTTGATGTAAAATAATTAGGAAAGAACGAATTCAACAATTTGGAATTTCTCATTGAGTTTCCTGTGGTCCGTTTGATGATTCACAAGCCGTTGCATGTTAGGCCGAAAGTAATAGATAATGTTATTATTAATAATTGCCGCTTAGTAATATTAATCCAGAGCCACCACACGGCATGGTCCTGGGCTGGAGAATTTGGCCGATGCTCAATCGCTTATGCACCGGCGGCGTTGCTCCTGTAAATCAAAGCCTAATTAAATGGGCTATAAAGACAGATATCGACGCACTCTGTGAATGTGGGGAAATACATAATGTGGAACACTTGAGAGTAAGCAGACTTTATCCATCACACTGCACCTTCAATGATTTATTGCTCTCAAATACAAAGGGTGTAGACGTAGCCCAATACTAGGCAGACAATAATAATTATTATTGTAGTAGCATCTATACTCGAAAAGTAAGTAATATTGATAACTATTCTCCTTTTATAAAGGATGTGTTTTGAACGCCTGTGATAATTGTGAAATTTTTTAAAATTATTAGAAGTTTACTTACTTATTTCAAAAGTTGCAGTAATTTTAATAAACCAATAATGTGTGTACCTATATAATTGAATAATATAAAAATACTACTAAATATACCTCATCATCATTCTCTTTGCCTTATCTCTATGCGGGGTCGGCTTCCCTAATTGCATTTCTCCACACAATTCTATCTTGGGTCATATCAATGTTAATCCCCTTTACCAACATGACCTGCCTTATCGTCTCCCCCCAGGTCTTCTTTGGTCTTCCTCTTCTACTCCTTCCAGGAATCTGCACTTCAGCTATTCTTCGTATTGGGTGATTAACGTCTCGACGTTGAACATGACCAAACCATTTCAACCTATGCTCTCTCATTTTGGCCTCAATTGGTGCCACACCTAGACTTCCTCTAATATACTCATTTCTAATTTTATCCTTCTTTGTCACTCTACTCATCCATCTAAGCATTCTCATTTCCGTCACATGCATTCGTTGTTCCTCTTTCTTCTTCACTGCCCAACATTCAGTTCCGTACATCATAGCCGGTCTTATGGCTGTTTTATAGAATTTTCCCTTCAGCTTCATTGGAATTTTTTTGTCACACAACACACCACTCGCTTCTTTTCACTTTATCCATCCAGCCCCAATTCAACTGCATGCATCTCCATCTATTTCTCCATTGCTCTGTAATACCGATCCTAGGTACTTAAAACTATTGCTTTTGACAATCATTTCACCATCCAAAGATACCATTTTATTTGTAGTAACTTTATCTTTAAATGGACATTCCAAATACTCTGTTTTTGTCCTACTAAGTTTTAAACCTTTTTCCTCCAGAGCTTGTCTCCACTGTTCCAGTTTTTGTTCTAAGTCTCTTTCACTATTTCCTACTAACACTACATCATCAGCATACATTAGGCACCACGGAATGCTATCCTGTAGTTTCGCTGTTATCTGGTCCAAAACTAAAGAGAATAAATAGGGACTAAGCACCGAGCCTTGGTGCAATCCTACTTTCCTGAAATTTATCAGTCTCTCCCACACCTGTCCTAACACTAGTCTTTACTCCCTCATACATATCTCTCAAAATCTTTACATATTCGCCAGGGACTCCTTTCTTATTGAGTGCCCACCACAGAATCTCTCGAGGAACTCTATCATATGCTTTCTCAAGATAAATGAATACCATATGAGCGTTGGTGTCTTTATTCCTGTATTTTTCCATCAGTTGCATTACAGTGAAAATTGCATCTGTTGTTGATCTGCCCTTCGTAAAGCTAAAGTGATTATCGGATATTTCGTTTTCTTCACGTATCCGTCTATCAATTACTCTCTCCCATATACTCATGGTGTGGCTAAGTAGTTTTATAGCCCTGTGTTTGTACATTGTTGTATGTCTCCCTTGTTTTTGTAGACAGGTACTAATATACTGCTTCTCCATTCGTCTGGCATTTGTCCATCTTCCATAATTCTATTAAATAGACCTGCTGGCCAACTTATTCCTGTCTTTCTCAATGCTCTTTATACTTCCCCAGGAATATCATCTGGTCCGACTGCTTTTCCTTTCTTTATTTTTTGAAGCGCTTGAGCCACTTCCTCGTTTGTTATTCTGGTAACCATTGCTGTTACTGTCTCCGTTAACTCCACAGGCTGTCTGTCAAATTCTTCATTTAGTAAACTGTCAAAATACTTTCTCCATCTCTTTTTGACATCCTTTTCGTGAATAAGTATTTTTTATTTTCATCTCGGATACATCTAATCTGATTAAAATATCTTGCTTTCTTTGCTCTCTGTTTGGCTATTTTATATATCTTTGCTTCGCCTTCCCTGTTATTAAGTTGATCGTATAGGTTTGAATACGCTTCTGCTTTAGCTTTTGCTACTCCTACTTTCGTTTCCTTTTGGCGACCATATAGTTTTGAAGATCTATGTCCGATCTGGTTTCTTGCCACTTTTTATATAATTTTCCCTTCTCTTTTATTTTTCCTTTTACATCATTTGACCACCACCAAGTCTCTTGATCCTCAAACTTCTTTCCTGACGTTTTCCCAAGTATTTCAATAGCCGCCTCTCTAATAATATTGGCCATTTTTCTCCAAATTGTGTTAGGGCTTCCTTTCATGTGCCAACATATTTTTTCTACTATTCTTTCTCTGAATAGACCTTCTTTCTCAACTTTTAGCATCCACCACTTGATTTTTTGTGGTCCTCTCCGATATTTTTGTTTAGCTTCGCTTTTTACTTCGATGTCCAGAACAAGCAGGTTATGTTGTTGGCTTACTGTCTCACTAACTATTGCCTTGCAGTCTTTGCATTCACGTATGTCTTCTTTCCTTATCATGAAGTAGTCTATTTGTGATTGATGTTGTCTACTTTTGTAGGTAATAAGTTTAGCTTCTCTCTTTTTAAAGAATGTGTTAATAATCGCCATTTCCAATGCTGTTGCTAATTCAAGCATGTCATCTCCAGCTTCATTTCTAGTTCCAAAGCTTAATCCCCCATGAATTGTTTCATATCCTGCTACTAAATATACCTAAATGTACCTATAGATATGCGCGCCGAGCACTTCGCGCCGTGTGTGCGGTACGCGTTCGTGGCGGGTTCGTTAGATTAGTACGCGTTAGTACGTGTTTTCAAGTGGAACACAAATTGTGCGCACACGATCCAACTCCTGTCAGCGCCAAGAACGCACGGTGCACACACGGCGCAAAGTGCGTGGCGCGCGTATCTATACATACCTTAATATGTTCAGGTATAAATTATTAGCGTTAAGAACGGCCTCAGTTTCCTAGAAAGAATTAAAATTTCCAATGAAAATAAAATTTTTCATTGTCAATTATTTCAGTTAAGATTTACATTTCTGGCAGTTTTTATCTTGATCCGTACAATACGCCAAGATCATGCAGATACTAAAAGAAACAGGAATTAATCAATACCTGAAAATAATTATAATCCTTTACAGGAATCAGACAGCAAATCTCAGAGTTAAAAGTGAACACACCGAATATGTCAAATTCATGCGTGGAGTGAGTCACGGCTGTATTTTGTCTCCTCTAATCTGCAATCTCTACTCAAAAAGAATATTTAACGAAGTTTTGCACGAAACCAAAAAAGGCATTCTACTAAACGGGTACCGGCTAAAAAACATCAGATATGCAGAAAGCTCCATAGTATTTGCGTACTACCTAAAAGAAATACAAATTCTTATAAACAAAATCACATACATACCTATTACACTCAACAATATGGACTCAATATAAAGGTAAAGGAGACAAAGCTTACGATAATTATTAACAAGAAAAATATAACAAAAGGTCAAATATACCTCAACCAAAATCCAGTAGAAATACTGATGCAATACAACTATTATTGTACATCGGCATCTAGGCCAGTCAGTGAGAGCAACAACAGGATTATTCTAATAATAAAACACTGAAAACGTTTGTTTTCTATACTTCCACAGAATTTATTATAACTAAGTGACTACAGCTGTTTCGGCAGAGTGCCTTTCTCAAGTGATATAGTTTAGAATGTGTTTGCCTTTTTAAGTCTTCAACTGAAGAGGTTGAGGAGTGGGGAGCTGTTTGTCTCGAGTTGGTCATTCAGAATTATATCTGTATTTTTCAGTTTATTAATTTCCATAGATTCTAAAAAAGATAGCTTAAGGCCTTTATTTTGAATATGCAGAATTTGAAACTCTTCATTGAAAGAATGATTATGATCTAGAAGGTGAAGTGCGTATTGTGGCGTTCCGCCCCTTATAGAATCAAGTATTGATGGGAAGATAATATTTAATCATGGAAAATATTATTTAAATATTTTCGGGATTAACTTCTTTCAATGTTTATTAAGATACAACGTAAACCAATCACATAATTGTTAAATGCTTACTGATGTCACATTTAAACGTGGCAACCTTGGTTCCCTCGCGTTGACAGTTAATGATTAGGAGAGGGGTACGAAGAATTTCAGCTGGTAACTGAAGGCCGTGAACGCGCCATTGTTCTCCAGTGTACGGTCTCAGTAGGGTTGCGGGGTCGTTGAACGAAATTATTCACCTATGATTCAAAGTTCCAAATTTATTAAAGATTACAATAAATATTATAGTGAAGTTATCCAGCAGTGAACAGTGAATTTGAAGAATTTTAGAGAATATTATATACAATGAGTTCCGCCCCGGTAAATACACATTTTATTAATTATTTTATTCAGCCGTTTTGGAAGTCCTTGACATTTGCTAATTAAGTTTCTTATAGTCTGTTTTCATTGTTTTTATGGTTTATTTTCATGGATCAAACTCATCTAGAGATAATTGAATGTTCGTTGTTAATTTGTGCTTCCAGTTGGAAAATAGAGCCAATTTAAACTCAATTTTTTATATTCCTTTCAAGTCTACAGATCTCCTATCTTTTGAACGATGATCAAATAAGTATCCATTGCCTAGTCATACTATATTTCATCCTTGTATAATATATCTATATACCTGTGTATATATTATAATAAAATATTGTTCCACAGTAATTATATTTTGTATTTAAATTGGAAATTACATATGCTATTTGACCAAGGTCATCTGATAACAACTTGATAAAAGGTCAAGCTGTCTAGTCATTCAAGTTTTTGGACTTAATGACCTATTTCTTCTTATTCCCATAGGAATAAAAACACTTCCTCGTATCTCTTGCTTCTTTTTTGACATTGGTAGATTGGTAGTAACACCACACTGTGTTTTTTTTTAGCACCTACTATGAAATCTTAAAGTCACCTAACAACAACACCAAGGCCAGACCACACTGAGAGAAACAATCACTAGGCGACCAGCCTGGATTATTTCCACATATTTTCTTTTAAGTACCTCCAGCTGCTTTCCACCAGTCTCGAGTACCTTCAGCTGCTTTCTACCAGTCTTCCTCTCCTGTACCTCCAGCAGGACAGCTGCTAGCGAGAGTTAGCACCCTTGGGTGCTCATTACATCAACTCGAAGATAGTGTAAAAGGGGTTTGTTTGGGAACATTTACTGTGCTCTTAGTAAAGACAGACTGTTTTTGTGATATTTAGTACATTTTTATAGTTCAATTGCACACACATTTTTCCTGTTTTATATTTTTATAGTATTTTTTCCTTAACAACATAATATTTAATTGATAGCGTTCCCCAATACTCTGCAATATCTAAGGTAAAGATCTCTGAGCTCAGATATTTCCCCTACAATAGTAGTCGGTACTCATATTTTGATTATTTTTATGCTGGTTTCCATTTTTATATAATTATTTAAACTCATTTCATTATTTTAGTATAGGTTGAATTAGATTTTTCAAAATTAACTTCAAATATTATTCAAATTTCAATTATTAACTTTATTTAACTTTAACTTATTAAATTCCTATGAACTTCTGGACTCTATTCCCTCAGAATAGTTTCTGGTTTCACTTGTTATTATTATTATAAACTACGAGTTAGAAAAAGGATCTGTTCTATCCAACCGTAGGTTTATTTATTCGATAAAGGCTTGTGCCTGTCCAACTCACATTGAGTTATTTATATATTATTTACAATATCAGGTAGTATTTAATTAAGATGTACGTATTATAAACGTACAATTATTATTTGGTGAAGGTTCTACTAACCTAGGTGTAAGTTGTACTTTCTGTATTAGAGGTACCCTTATTCAGATTTTCTAACCTTATTAAGATTATTCTTAGATCACATTTGTGTGATAATTTTGTAATTGACTTTCACTAGTATCATTTTTTTTGTCATGCTAGAGTCACATACTAGTTACTTGTCTTAACTCGGAGATTGTGAACATCTAGTAGTTAAATTTAATAAATATATATATTTATTGTGCATTTTTTTTTCTCATATTACTCCTTTATATTTGTACATTTAATATACTTTTGTTACAAATTTAATATACTCTATAGCAGCGTAGAATACCTGGAAGAGGGTTAACCCAGTTATCCTTCTTCTGGCGCCCAAAAATTTATTCTATTTTCATTATATTATTATATTTACTCTATCTATTTTGTGAACATTGTCTTAATATCTTCTTTTCTAGCCATCATAGTCATTTCCTTTAATTTATTGTCTAGCCAGAAATAGCCGTGCAAATTGGCCGAATCCTTCCTTGAGTGTCAAGTGGCCATTCTCTTGCATATTGAGCTATTCAAGTTACATCTATCTATTCATAATTTTCATTTTCAGTCCTATATCAATTCTATACTCTTCGTCTTGGCATCTTTCCATACAAGTACTACTGCAAAGTAGTATTTTAGACTTCAGCTTCTTAAACGCAGAAGCCACATTTTTGTTCCTTTGGCTACATTAAGTAGATCTTCTTTTTCCTACTTCTGTTGGAGTTTATCACTCTCTGTGCATTCACTCCAACAGAAAATCTTCTTCTTTCTGGTTACAGTATGTAGAAGTGTCTGTTTTTCTATTGTTGAATGCCCTTTTGTGTTCTGCTATCCGTTTGTTAAAAGTTCTGCCAGTTTGACCGATGTACGTTTTCGGACAGTCACCACACGTTAGTTTTTACACACCACTCTGTAGTTGCTTTCTCTTTCGGCTTTTATTGTTCTTAATATATTTGCTTAAGTTGTTGTTAGTTCTGAAAGCTAGTGTTATTCCTTTCTTTTTTATGTATCTGGCTATTTTTGTTGTTATCTTGCCAGTATATGTGAGAAAGCAGAAGGTACTGGGTTCTTTCTGTGGTGGTGGATACACTAATTTCAGGGCTTTCTTATGGAGTTTTTGGTTTAAAATTTTGTTAACTGTTTGTTCGTGATAGCCGTTGTTTACTGCTATTTGTTTAATGATGTTTAGTTCTATCTCGAAGTTATTTTTTGTCATGGGAATTTCTGTCAGTCTATGTATCACGCTATGGTAGGCTGCTAATTTGTGTTGTGTAGGATGGGATGATGAATTGTGTATAGTTGTGTCAGTATGGGTAGGTTTATGATATACGGAGAACTCATGTTTGTTGTGTAGTCTGGAAATCGTTACATCTAGAAAGTTTATGGAGTTATTCTGTTCTGTTTCTATTGTAACAGAATAACTCCATAAACTTTCTAGATGTAACGATTTCCAGACTACACAACAAACATGAGTTCTCCGTATATCATAAACCTATCCATACTGACACAACTATACACAATTCATCATCCCATCCTACACAACACAAATTAGCAGCCTACCATAGCATGATACATAGACTGACAGAAATTCCCATGACAAAAAATAACTTCGAGATATAACTAAACATCATTAAACAAATAGCAGTAAACAACGGCTATAACGAAAAAACAGTTAACAAAATTTTAAACCAAAAACTCCATAAGAAAGCCCTGAAATTAGTGTATCCACCACCACAGAAAGAACCCAGTACCTTCTGCTCTCTCACATATACTGGCAAGATAACAACAAAAATAGCTAGATACATAAAAAAGAAAGGAATAACACCAGCTTTCAGAACTAACAACAACTTAAGCAAATATATTAAGAACAATAAAAGCCGAAAGAGAAAGCAACTACAGAGTGGTGTGTACAAACTAACGTGTGGTGACTGTCCGAAAACGTACATCGGTCAAACTGGCAGGACTTTTGGACAAACGGATAGCAGAACACAAAAGGGCATTCAACAATATAAAAACAGACACTTCTACATACGCACTTCACCTTCTAGATCATAATCATTCTTTCAATGAAGAGTTTCAAATTCTGCATATTCAAAATAAAGGCCTTAAGCTATCTTTTTTAGAATCTATGGAAATTAATAAACTGAAAAATACAGATATAATTCTGAATGACCAACTCGAGACAAACAGCTCCCCACTCCTCAACCTCTTCAGTTGAAGACTTAAAAAGGCAAACACATTGTAAACTATATCACTTGAGAAAGGCACTCTGCCGAAACAGCTGTAGTCACTTAGTTATAATAAATTCTGTGGAAGTATAGAAAACAAACGTTTTCAGTGTTTTATTATTAGATAAAATGAACTTCCATCAAGTAACGGTCGAATCCATCAATTATTAACAGGATTATTACCTCTGAATTCTATCCTACTGCATGGATTTTAATGAAATTTTGGGAATAGCTTCTACTTTTCTCCTAATTCAAAGTATGGCGCTTTTATCTTGGGAGCGGTTATTTAATATTTAATATTTCCCACGAGAAGGTGTGGGAAATATTTTGGTTAAAATAACCACGGAAGTGGCTAGAGAACGTAATTCTAAGCAAAAACTGTTCTATATTTTTTTAAGTTATACTTCTTTAGGCGCGTTGGGAGTAAATTTATATGTGCGCGAAGTCATCAAAAGTCTTGGTCCTGGGCGCAGCTGAAACGTTAAACGTGCTCTGATTGGGTAATTACAATGACCTGTCGACAATTGTTCAATATGTCGGTTATTTTATTAATACGTCAATGGTTATGGGTAAACAAATTGTATGTAGTATATTAGTATTTATTGTTGTGAGGACAGACACAAAAATCAAGTTTATAATTGTAGTGACTTTTTCAACAGTTTTTAAAAGCAACAGGTACGTAATTTTAAATGTTTCAGTATTGTAATAAAAGATTAGGACCTACATACCTATTTGGAAAATGTAGGTACCTATAGTAGGTAATGCTTTGATTTACATAATTTGATTACCAATACAATTTCTACCAATCTTCATATCTAATAAATTGCTTTATTAGTCTATATTTTGTTGTATTTTAATATTTTAATTCCGCAAGAATCCAAATTATTTAATTAAACTAAGAGAATAAGCAACTTAAAATTTTTGTCAACAACTATTGTTCAGAAATCATTTCTTTGTTTCATTTTTCAATGTGTTTGCATGTGTTTTATTCTTTTATTTTTTAATTTTTGGTATTGTTTTAATAAAAAATTTTGGAAAGT
The DNA here is from genome assembly GCF_917563875.1 of Diabrotica virgifera virgifera. NCBI lineage: Eukaryota > Metazoa > Arthropoda > Insecta > Coleoptera > Chrysomelidae > Diabrotica > Diabrotica virgifera. Next base: position 75,197,792 of record NC_065448.1, read on the forward strand.
AGTGAGTACTAAAATTAGTTTAATATTTAAATAAAATATAAATAAACTGTTTAAAGTATATCGATTTCGTTGAAATCATATAATAGAAGTATAACTTCTTACGTGCGTACAAAGTAAACACACATTCGTTTTTTAAATCTTAATACTTTTTGAGTTATTCGTGGTTGAAAATTGGCCTTTTTCATTGAAACATAACACCGTTTCGAACGGTTTTTTGCGAATACTTTGAAAACTATGCATCTAACTAAAAAAACTATGTAAAACATTTTTGTAGCTTAACAAAAAAAAAGAGATTCGTTCCTTCATAAATCTTCTAGTTATAGTACAAAAAGAGATATGGTAGGTGAAAAGAGTTTTTTTTTGGTGCAAGCTCAAATCGGTGTATCCAACTTGAAATAATAGAGAAACGGTCGATTTTAGGTGTATAATGTTACAAATACCTTTTGTAGTGCTTGAAAAGACCTTTAAAGGAGCAATATTAAATGTCGATTACTTTCAAACTAAGCGAGTTAAGCTGCAAAAAAATTGATGACTAATAATGTATTTTAAGAAAAAATGAGAAGTATATTTAACCCCTCCTCCACCAGAATTTAAATGCATCGTTTTCTTTCTATAATAACTTTTACTATAGTGTTATTTCTATGTTCAAAAAGTTGGACAAGTTTAAAATAAATCGTTTTAAAAAAAACGGTAAGAGATATAGTAATGAAAAACAGAAACAAAATTTGTTTCAGAAAAAAAAAAAACATTACATTTCTGTACGATATACTCGTATTTTTACGTATCTCTTATTATTTTCGAATTACATGGAGCAAAGGAAGATTTTTAAGAAGATTTAAAAATGCGCTCTATAATTTTATCTTATTTTTTTCATAAACCCGTCCAACTTTTTGAACATAGAAATAACACTATAATAAAAGATATTGTAGACGTAAAACGATGCATTTAAATTCTGGTGGATGGGAGGTGAAATATACTTCTCATATTTTCTTAAAATACAGTAGTCATTAATTTTCTTGCAGCATATCTCGCTTAGTTTGAATGTACTCGACATTTAATATTGTTCATTTTAAAGGTCTTTTCTAGCACCAGAAAAGGTATTGGTACCATTATACACCTAAAATCGACCGTTTCTCTGTTATTTAAAGTTGAATACACCGATTTGAGCATGCACCAAAGAAAACAAACTTTTTTCACCTACCATATAAGATTTATCAAGGAACGAATCTCTTTTTTTTTTTTGTAAGCTACAAAAATATTTTATGTAGTTTTTTTTTATTAGATGCATAGTTTTTAAGGTATTCACAAAAAACCGTCCGAAAAGGTGTAATTTTTTTCGACCACAAATAACTCAAAAGCCGTTGAGTTTTAAAAAAATTATAGCACAGTTTTTGCTTAGAATTAGGTTCTCTAACCACTTTCGTGGTTAATTTACGAAAAAACTTTTTACTCCATTGAAGGAGTGGGAACCACCCTCAAGATAAAAACGCCGTAGTATATAGAGTAGAGTTTGTCTCTTGAGCTATTCGCTACTTACTGTGAAAATATCAAGTAAATCGGTGTAGTAAGATGGAATTCGGAGCCAAATACCCTCATTGACTGCCCTAATCATAATAGAGACAAGAGCGAGCATGGGAGAAGCTAGGTTCACCTTCGATCGGATGGGGGCGTTTTTCAAGCTTTCTTTTAATTCTTTCGGCATTTCCGACTTCTCTTTGCGAGTTTTTGCTTGTTGTCTTCGTAAAACCTTTAATTAGTAATACTGAACTATACCCTACATTGAACTTTCTCATCCTTGCTTTTTTTACTCTCGAAAAGATTAGAGTGTACCTTCCACTCCGTGGATTACTGCTTGGTCTTTTTCTTCTATACTCTATATTAATCTATACTCTGAAGAAATCATTAAGGAGAATTTTGATGAGAGACAAGAGAGAGTAAATCTCCAGAGTACAATATCCCCAAACATCTAGTGAAGTAGTTTATCGGATATAGATCCTAACACTAACATTTCAAAGACAAAATGGAATGCAGTTGGAAAGATTAATATAGATCTAGGTCTGGTTTCCCGTAATGGAGAGATAGAACGTATCTCTCTCTCTCTCCTGTCGTTTCCCCATTACTGAAGATCGTGATTTCTTCCAATATTCCTAATAATGTTTGTCCATTGGTCTCTATCTTCAGCTGCTCTGAGCTTCGCAGAATGAGTTTCAAGCTGAATGCTTTATTTGGTCAGACCATCTAGTTGGTGATCGTCCTGTTGATCTTCTCCCCAGAACGTTTCCAGAAACAATTAATCTCTCGAAACCACCTCCTCTGCAAGTCACCTCTGCGAACCACGTGACCAAAGAATTGCAAAATTCGTTGCAGACATATTGTGGACAGCCTTTTTTTAATATTGAGTTGGTTTAGAATGGAAACGTTTATTCTATGAGCTGTACAAAGTATGCGCAGCATTCTTCTCCAGCACCACATCTCAAAGGCATCAATTTTCTGGTGCTCGCATGCGCGAAGAATCCAAGTCTCTGCTCCGTATAGAAATATTGAGAATACAAGGGCATTCACCAGTCTCATCTTGATATTTTGAGAGATAGATCTGTCTTTCCAAACTTTTAGTTAGGCGACTCATCGCATTTTTTGCCATACCAATACGTCTCCGAACTTCTGCTTTACAGTTACCATCGTTAGTTATACTAGACCCGAGATAGACAAAGATGTTTACTATCTGGTATTCCTGTAATATGTTAGTCAGTTGAATAGTGTCAAATCTGTCGACCACCATTATTTTTGTCTTAGCTTTATTGATTTTCAGACCAACTTTATTGCTTTCGTACTCAACTCTTCGCAGAAGATCAAACAGTTCTTGCTCATTTGCTGCTATAAGTGTAGTGTCATCAGCAAATCTTAAATTGGAGATTTTCCTACCAGCTACTTTCACTCTACCGTCCCATCCTTCTAAAACCATCCTCATGACATGCTCACCATAAATGTCAAATAAGTCAGGTGACAATACGCATCTTTGTCTAACACCTCTCTCGGTCTTGAATTGGTTTGAGAACTTGTGATCTAGTCGTACTGTCGCTATATTAGACTGGTACAGATTTTTTAATAAGTGTCACGAGGTGCATTGGTGCGCCCATTTCTATTAAAATTAACCACAGATTTATCCAGCTTACACAATAAAATGCCTTTTGGTAGTCAACGAAGCATATAATCATAGGTACTTGAAATTCTCTAGACTTTTCAATGAGTTGTCTCAGGTTCAGGATTTGTTCCCTTGTACCTTTACCCTTTACAAACCCCGCTTGTTCCTGAGGTATTTGGTAATGTAGATAGGTTTTTAATCTGTTTTTGATGATATGCAACAAGATTTTACTAGCATGTGTTATTAGTGACAGTGTGCGGTAGTTTTCACATCTGGTAGTAGTTCCTTTTTTGTGTAGTGGGATATAAAATGAGGTACACCAATCAGATGGCCATTTTCCTGAATTCGAAACAGCGACACAGATAGAATGGATGATATGTAATCCTTTGTCACCTAGTAACTGTAGTACTTCACATGGTATTGAATCAATGCCTGGGGATTTATTTTTCTTTAGTGATTTAATTGCATCTTTGACTTCAGCGAGTAAGACAGTAGGTTCTCTAGGGTAGTCAGAAGGCCACTGATTTTCTGCTGATACCTCGTTATTTTTATATAGCTCGCCACAGTAGTTTCGCCATGTTTCCTATATTTCATCAGTATCGGTATTTAAATTACCTTCCTTATCTGTTACAGACTACGTTTGAGGTTTAAATTCTCTGGTAAGGAGTTTGATCTTCTGGAATAAGTTCCTCGGTTCATTTCGACAGCCATGTTCCTCTATCGCTCTGCATATTTGAGAGATGTAATCAGCTTTATCTTTGCGGCACTGTTTTCTGATTTCTCTCGATAATGCTCTGTATTCATCGTTTGTTCCGTATCTAGTTTTATGTTCTTTTCTGCGTTTAATCACAGTCCACGTATTATCGGATATCCATGGCTTACGGCCAGTGGAAACCGCTGCCTCACAGTCTTTTGCAGCCTCGATTACCTTATTTTTGAGATAGATTCAAGTGCTCTCAGGGTCACTATCTACTTGGTCTAAAGAAAGAGCATCTTCTAGGTTTTGTTGGAAGTCAGTGTTGGATGTTTGATGGATTTAGAGACATAACTTTTCTCTGGGGTCTTCGTTTGGGGACTGTAAAACGAAGTCGAACGTTTAATACCAGGAGTTAATGATCGCTTTCCCATTCTGCTCCAGGATATGTTTTACAGTTGATGGACGACGACTTCCATCTTGATCTTATTAGGATGTAGTCTATTTGACTCCTTGTTCGTCCATCTGGGCTGCGCCGTGTGTATAATCTCCGTGGATGATGTTGATACAACGTGTTTGTAATTGTAACATTTTGTTCTACACAGAACTCCACTAGGCGGTCGCCATTCTCATTTCTCTGTCCCAGTCCATTTTTGCCCAGCACTCCTTCAATATTTTCATTAGATGACCCCACTTTGGCGTTAAAACATCCTAAAATTATGACGAGTTCACGATTCGGAATAGCGCGAACAGTTTCTTCTGTTTTTATTCTTTCTAGACGACCATAGATCCTGTTGATGTTTTCTTCTTGTGCAGCTGTTGTAGGAGCGTATACCTGGACAATTCGTATAGAACCATATAGAACGTATAGACCATTTTAAATACCTTGGCAGCTGTTTAATTGTAAATTGAGACTGGTGAAGAGATAATAACCAGGATCGAAATATCACGTAAGGCTTTTATACACCTAGGTCCTGAAATGTTACGTGTGGTCTATCTAGTCTACCTAGTTGTAAGCCATGAGAATTAAAAACCATAATGCTTAACAAATTATAAACATTAAAATACTGGTGCTATTGACGAATCTCAAAAATATTGTGAATTTCGGATACTTACATTGAAGATGTTCTTAAAATGATGAATTCAGAACGTGTGCTCATAAACATCATAAAGAGAAGAGAAAGAAAATACTTCGGCCATATAATTAAAGGACCTAAATACCATCTACTTCGCGAATAATAAAAGGAAAATTGGAGGGAAAGAGATGGATTGGATGAAAGAAACTTTCATGGCTACGTAATATTAGGCAACGGTTTGGTTCCACGTTCCACAGATGAAGAGTTATTTCATACAGGAGCCGATAGAGAGATTCAGAAAATTGTAAACATGATCAGGACCATCGTCCAAGTACCGACACAGCATCTAAAGAAGAATATAACTTATTTCCATCTTCTCTATTGTCCTATAAACTTATAGGATTTTCTCTATCCTGCGCAAAATCTCACATCTTTGATTCATAGTCTCAGATCAGCAGAGCTAGTATGTGTTGGCTATGTTAGGCAACGTGTTATGCAACGGTTGGGCAGTTTTTTCGCCGATTGCGAGCGATGAAGGTCACATTTGTCGTTTTTCTTTCGTAGACATTCTAAATTTAAAACTATTAGTACTACTGTTTTTTTTTACTCTGTTTTTTTTATTATTTTTTTTATTATATTTTTTAACATTTTTTTTATTACATTTTTTTTTTTTTAGTTTTTTTTTTGTATATTTTTTTATCGCGCTAAGACCTAAACCCGATTCAACCTCGCGGAGGTTTAGATCTTAGTATCTTTTTATTTTATTTAATTATTTTTTTTTTATTTTTTTTTTTTATTTTTTTTTCTTTTTTTCTCAGAGCTTTAATTTTAAACAATTAACATGGTTGTACAAAATTTTATAAACATCTAGATTGTTTGATTGTAAAAGGTATATAAGATTAAAAGGAAATTGTACATTAACTTGAACTAGATTGGCAAAAAAGTTTGATATTTCAATAAAATGTAAAGGACATTCTAATAGCATATGTTGTAGATCAGCTAGCTCTCCACATAAACATTCATCATTATCTACAAGTCCTATTTCTCTTTTGTAGACTGGAGTCAGACAGTGATTACTTCTTATTCGACAAATAGTTTTGATAAAGCCTTTGTTGGAAACTTGATTAAACCATGTCTTGATGGGAAGTGTAGGCTGGATTTTTTTGTAATAATTTCCTTTGTCTGAATTATTGTATTGTTCCTGCCATTTCGTCCGTTTGATAGATCTCATAATAGAAATTATGTCTCCCATAGGAAGTTGATAAGTATGCAGAGTGGATTCCTTCGTTGTTGCTTTTTTAGCCAGATCATCTACTATTTCGTTGTTTTTTATACCAATGTGTGCTTTTATCCAACACAATATTATATTTTTGCCCGATTTCAAAGCTTCACTGTTCATTGCTATGATGTCACTGATGATATAATTTTCTGCAAAATTATGTACATTATATTTCAATGTCTTTACAATGCTTTGGCAGTCTGTAAATATAACATAATTGAGTTCTTTTTGATTAATACATATTTTGTATGCTTCTTTGATTGCAATGAGTTCAGCTGTGAAAATTGTCATTTTATCAGGTAATCTGTTGTTTATTTTTATACTTTTTTGTGGGTAATATATAGCATATCCAACTTTTCCTTCCATTTTTGAACCATCCGTATATAATTTCTGATAACTCCCCCAGTTTTTTTGTACACACTGAAGGTGGTCTATTTTAGTAAGGAAGTCTGTCGCACGAATATTACTTAAATGACAGTTAACTGGAGATAAATAATCTTCATAATTTAGCTTTCGAGACGAGCTTTGTTCAATTTGGTGTATGTCGCCAATGGAATTAGAAACGTTGAGGAAGCTTTCCACAACTAAAAGCAGTTTCTTTTTTTCCCAGTAATAATGAGTTAGGTATGAGGTGGTTAAATGAACAATTTTATTTAATAGCAGTTTATCGTTAACCGCTGTTTTAACTATAAATTTCTCACTTAGGTATTCCCTGCGTAATGAAAGTGGAGGTTCATTAAGCTCACATTCCATGACCAATATAGGTGTGCTACGAAGATAACCAGTGCATAACCTAAGTGCCTTATTTTTTATCCTCTCGATTTTTTGGAGTACAGAGTTTGATGCTGAGCCATAAAAAATAGATCCATAGTCTAAGATTGATCTTATCAAATTTCTGTATAATAATATTGATATGTTTGGATCAGCTCCCCAGTTACTGACACTTACAGTCTTCATGATATTCATTGCATTTTCCATTCTTCGTAATATGTAATTTGTGTGTTCTTTCCAATTTAATTTGGAGTCTAAAAATACGCCAAGAAATTTTATTGAAGTTTTATAAGGAATACTAGTATTATCAAATTGTAGATGGCTTTGAGGAACATATCGTTTTTTAGTAAAGGTAACAATGGTTGATTTACTCTCTGATATTGTTAAGTTATTATCGGTAGCCCATTTTTTTATAATATTCAATGTCGATTTAAGGTAGTTATTACATCTATCTATTGACTTATTTTCTGCATATATCGCAACATCATCAGCGTACTGTAGGATTTTTATGTGTTGAGGAAGTTTAGTTTCTAAGTCAGCAGTATACAGTATATATAATATAGGACTTAGGATGCTACCCTGAGGTAGTCCCAAAGATGTGTATCGGGAGTTAGATTGATCTCCATTTAATCTAACGTGAACTGCTCGATTAATGTATAAGTTAATGATACTAAGCATATATTTTGATTAGCATATATTTTGATAAGATTTAGATACTAAGCATATATTTTGTAAAAGAGAGAATTCAAAACACATTGACTGGCCAGTTGGTTGCTTAAACCAGTGCCAATAAAACATAAACACACACACACACTTTCGTAGACATTGATTCGCCATGGGTCGCGGACGTTTCCCCAACTGTCATCAATACGACTAATTTCACTCGTAACTTTGATACGAGAATTATTAAAAAAAATATGCATTGAAATCCAGATCCCGTAATTCGATAAGCGTGATAAAGTGAGTACAAAGACATACATATTTCTTTCTTTGTAATTACAGTTTCAATTTACCGTAAACTTCTCGTAGACTCTGCCGATAAGGTACAGTAGGAAAAATGAAAGAATACCCATGAACGAACATATAAAACATGCTGTATTTTCCTGTCACCGTGTCACAAAGAAAATTGTCCAGTGCAAGTACATGTAATAATTATTGTTACATGTACTTGCACTGGACAATTTTCTTTGTGACACGGTGACAGGAAAATACAGCATGTTTTATATGTTTGTTCATGGGTATTCTTTCATTTTTCCGACTGTAGAGTCGTGTTGGGGAAAAGTAGCGCGCCCGATTCGCCATATTACTGATCATTCATGAAATATTTTTAGGATTATTTCATTCGTAGGAGATTCTGACCAATAGAAAGCTACAGAAATCTGAATTAAATCGATAATTTTTGATAATCTCCCGTCATTAAGTGTATTACGTCATATGCCCTTCGTTGCTACGAAAAAATACATTCAGTGACATTAATGACAATTAATGTTTTAAAAATTATAAAAGTGATGACTTTCAATCGTCAAATATTTATAAAAACTGTGTGTTTAATGGTACTTACATAAATAAATTACAATAAAATTTTGGTTTTGAACAGTTTTATTCATGAAATAATCGCAACGGAAAGTTGCGGAAAGTTATATACGGAAAGAACTTATTTTGTTTTGTCCGGTAATAATTAAACTAGACATCTACCCACCCATCAATAATAATCTACCCACATCTGACGATTAACTACTACATTTGTTGACAATACATCCCACATTATTAGAATCCCACACAAATTCATAAATTACGTTACAAATGTTACAAAATTATCAGTAGTAATTGCACAAGAGCTCTGAAATTACTATAGAATTTTTGCTCTCGTGACACTTTGACATAATTTCACTCGCCTTCGGCTCGTGAAATTAAAACTGTCAAAGTGTCACTCGGGAAAAATTCAATAATTTCAGAGCTCTTGTGCAATTACTACTGATAATTTTGTAACATTTGTAACGTAATTTATGAATTTGTGTGGGATTCTAATAATGTGGGATGTATTGTCAGCAAATGTAGTAGTTAATCGTCAGATGTGGGTAGATTATTATTGATGGGTGGGTAGATGTCTAGTTTAATTATTACCGGACAAAACAAAATAAGTTCTTTCCGTATGTAAATTTTGACCCCTGAACATTACATTTAATTTTACGTCTGCATTTTGTTACATTTGTAAATGTTCCCTAATAAAAAATTTCTATTTAAATTTTTTAAGCCGCATGATGAATATTTCAAGGTGCGGTTGAAATAAACATTAATAGTTCAGAGAAATAAGGAAAAAATATATCGTGTTGGTGACACATCCCCCTCCAGGCTGAAACCAAATTTTTCGAGTAATATGGTCATCTATAATAATAACCTATATGTTTCCTGCAGCCGATTTTGATGATATACATAGTTATAAACAAATGAAGATCAAAAAACGGTAAATTTTCGCTTTTTTCGTCTCTTACTAAAAAATTGGGCATTTTAAACAAATTTGAGAGTAATAAGCTCATAAACCGTATAAAAAACTTCAATATGGCGTTCGCCGAATATGTCTATCCTTATTGGTTACTTAAAAAATTGCCAAATAAATCATAAATTTTAAGTTTTTATAAATATTCATAACTTATGTAAAAATTAACTTAGAACCCTCTTATTACATGGAATGCTGAGACTTATGGTGCTTAAATTACACCCTAAATTCCAAAGCAATTGGTCAAATAGTTTAAAAGTTATTTAATTTGTTTATCCAAAATTAATTTTTTTTGCAACACTGTAAGTCAGAAAATGATGAAGTTACAGTAATATTTTGGATAGTTTATGAAAGAAGAAAATTTACAGTATTAATTTAATTTAAAAAAAATGACAAAAAATAATTATAGATATTGCAAAATAATTTTGCAAAAACATGTGAATTAAAAAAATGGGGGGGCTAACTTTGTCCCTAAATGTCCTAGAAGAGTTGTTTTTCTTTCTAAATGTGTATAAAAATTCAGTCTTTCTAAATATGAAAAAATAATTTTTCTACGGGTAACGTTTAAAAAGTTATTCTAATTGTTTATAAGTAACCAAAAAATGGACATGTTTTTGCAAAATCATTTTACACTGTTTAAAATTATTTTTTGTCATTTATTTTTAATTAAGGTAATAGTATAAATGTTCTTCTTTTATAAACTGTCCGAAGTATTATTGTAACCTCATAATTTTCTGACTTATAGTGTTGCAAAAAAATGAATTTGGGAAAAATAAATTAAATAACTTTTAAACTATTTGACCAATTGCTTTGAAATTTAAAACATAATTTAGGTACAAGAAGTCTCGGCATTCCGCGTAATAAGAAGATTCTAAGTTAATTTTTACCTAAGTTACGAATATTTATAAAAACTCAATATTTATGATTTATTTTGCAATTTTCTAAGCAACCAATAAGGTTGGACATATTCAGCGAATGCCATATTGAAGTTTTTTATACGATTTATGAGTTTCTTACTTTCAAATTTGTTTAAAGTGCTTAACTTTTTGGTAATAGACGAAAAAAGAGAAAATTTACCGTTTTTTGATCTTCATTTGTTTATAACTATGTATATCATCAAAATCGGCTGCAGGAAACATATAGGTTAATAATGTAGATGTCCATACTACTCAAAAAATTTGGTTTCGGCCTGGAGGGGGATGTGTCACGAGAAAAATCTTATTTCTCTGGACTATAAGTAATTACGGAATGAGAGGATTTTAATCTAAAAAAAGACCCCAGAACATGAACAGAGTCGACACTTTATATTTTCCAGATGCTCCCAAACCATTATCGAGGCACACGTTTATTAGGTACTACAAATAATTACTAAATATAAAACAGTTAAGCGTTTCCGCATTTTAAGTGTGAGTATAATAATATAATTAAAAATATATAAACCATTTGTGCTATTTTTGCTTGTTATAAATATATGAAACAAGATAACATAATATGTATAATTTCTTACAAAGGGTATAGATAAAATGCGTTTTTCAATAGACGCCCTAAAAATATGGTCCAATTACAGTTGCTGTATTTGTATTTAATCATTTTTCAGATTCCCTCTTCTTAGACAAGACAAAAACAGCGGGTTCGTTGGGAAAAATATTCCCATGAGATTTTTTTGCATAATCACATTCGTGAGACATCCCAGAATAAGGTTCAAGAAGTCGCCCACGTGAAAAGTGGTCCAAATTTTGAACAATTTTTTTTAATCAAATTGCAAAAATCAATATTTTTGACCCGGACAATTTTTTGTAGGTTTTTTTGGACCTTTCTGGACAAAAAAGGTCTCTTATAATTTTTCTCTAAAGTTGATCGTTTTCGAGTAATAAGCCATTTAAAATTGAAAAAAACAAAAAATGGTGATTTTCAAGGCTTAATAACTCGGTTAAAAGTTGTTATTATGAAAGTCAGAAAGTGACTAAATCAAAGTTTAATGCCCCCCCCCCTTACAAGATCCTGAGGAAATTTTTGTCTTTATTTTATTACTAAGCTGTTATTTCTAAGTAATAATAATGAGCGCCATGCACGTGTTAGGCGGCCGTAAATGCTGAGTGCGAGAGAGATGCCATTCCGGCAGTCCAATTGTGCATCTTACTTGCACTCACATTTACAGCCGCGTCAATACGATCTAACCGCCCACTGTTATTAATTAAAAATAACAGCTTAGTAATAAATTTATAACACCGATTTCTTCAGGATCATGTAGCGGAGGCTTTAAATTTTGATTTAGTCACTTTCTAACTTTCATAATAATAATTTTTAACCGAGTTATTAAGTGAAACTATCATATTTTATCACTAAAAAGGGTTATTTTCGTGTTTTTCAAATTTTAAATGGCTTATAACTCGAAAAAGATCAACTTTAGAGAAAAATTATAAGAGACCTTTTTTGTCCAGAATGGTCCAAAAAACCTTAAAAAAATTTGACGGAGCCAAAAATGATGATTTTTGCAATCTGATTAAAAAAATTGTTAAAAGAAAATTGAACCACTTCTCACGTGGGCGACTTCTTGAATCTTATTCTGGAATGTCTCACTAATGTGATTATGCAAAGAATCTCATGGGAATATTTTTCCCAACGGACCCGCGTTTTCGCCTTGTCTATATAGATATAAAGCGGAATCGACTGACCTATTAACATTCGTGTATAAATTTGCTATCTTGGATCATAATCATATCAATATATCGCTATCAATATATCATATCAATATTCGTGCTCTTGAAATCACCGCTATATATTTTTGCAGATTTTAGAAGATCTTCTTATTCCTAAATCACACATCACATACCAAGTTGGGTGAAAAGTTGTGATAAATGTTTACACTCTTGTTTAAATGTTCTGGTCCACACTATAAGTGAGGAGATAATAAAAAAAACAAGTCTTTTTTTGAAGTTTGTAAAGAATGAACGCAAGAAATTTGCAAGAGAAATTAATTTGTGACAAAGAAAAACCAGTATCTTTCTCTCTGTCTCTCTCTCTCTCTCTCTCTCTCTCTCTCTCCCTCTCTCTTTCTCTCTCTCTCTCTCTCTCTCCCTCTCTCTTTCTTTCTCTTTCTCTCTCTCTCATATCATTTCCTCATTACGGAATATCGTAATTTCTTCCAATACTCCTCACAAATTTTCTCCATTGGTCTCTATTCAGCTGCTTTAAGGGTTTAGAGTTCAGATGGAATGACCCGCTGAATTCTGAATTTTATTGGTGACCGTCCTCTGGGTCCTTTCCTCCATACCTCCATGCCTTTCTGCTATGCAGTTACCATCGTTAGTTATACCAGATCCAAAAATGTACTTGAAGCTGTTTACTATCTGGTTTTACTTCCTACAAGTGGTTGCTAAGCTGAATAGTGTTCAATAATCTATCTATCACCATTGTTTTCGTCTTGTCTTTATTAATTTTAAGACTAACTTTAATACTTTCCCAATCAACTCCTCGCAGGAGATCTAGCATTTCTTGTCCATTTGCTACTATAAGTGATGACATTAGCAAATCTTAAATTAGAGATTATTGTACCAGACACTATATTATTCCACTTACTCATCCTTCTGAGGCCACATTCATGGCATGCTCACCATAAATATTGAATAAGTCAGTTGATAAAACACATCATTTATCTGACCGCTTTCTCTGCCCTGAATTGGCTTGAGAACATCTGATCTAGTCGTACTGTTGCCATATTGGACTGGTACAGATTTTTAATTATTGTTCACTAGGTGTATGTTTGCACCCATCTCTATTAAAATGGACCAAAGATTTATCCAGTTTACACACTCGAAGCTTTCTGTCAGTCAACAAAGCGTATAAGCATAAGTGCTTGAAATTCTCTCAACTTTTTTCAAGTTGTCTCAGGTTCAGTATTTGCTCACGTATACATTTTCCCTTTACAAATCCTGAGGTATTTGATAACATAGGTAAGTTTTTAATTTGTTTTGAATGATTGCTTTAGGGATCTTATTGCACATTTTACTACAGAGAGCAAGACAGTAGGTTCTCTAGAGAGAGAAGTCTGAAAACCATAATGTTCCGCTGAGGTCTTATCGGTTCTATATAAACCGCTACAAAACGTTTGCCACGTTTCTAAGATTTAGTCAGTATTGATCCTGATTACGTGATTGGAAGATTACATACCCGTGTTGAGCTGCCCCCCCCCCACTTGCAAAAATTAAAAAACAAATAGCCCTGATTTATGAGCTATTTATGAGCTCTCATATTCCGCAATCTAAAAATTTTGAGCTCGTTCCACTGAGCAGGAATTTAATACCCTAGTGGGGGGGGGGGCTGAGTCAGGCCCCCCCCACTACTTAAAAATAGGAATATTGAATCGGTTTTTGCGGCAGAATTACGAGCTATTTATGAGCTCTTGAAATTATATAGTTTCGATTTTTGAGCTCATCCCCTTCACCACCAAACAACCCTTTAATTGATTTAACTTAAGAGAAAGATGCTGAGAAAACTTAAAATATATCGTATTGCGGATATAATTCCTATAGCTTATATACTCTAAGAATAAACTATTAAATCAAGGGCATTTCGATTATTGAGCTACAACCCCTTCGCAAGAAAACCACCCTATCTTCCCGGCTTAAGAGAAAGTTGTACTTAAAATGCGTTAAACTAATTATTTGGCGACTACATATCATTTAATAATTTATAAGCTTCCAAATTACGCGCATTTAGATCAGTAAATTGCAATTTATTTTGTATAGTGCAGTCACTGAAGGTAAAAATCAACGATTACCTTCAATTTCGGTGAACCTTCATCGATTTTCACGAAAATTGGTCAGTGGTTAGAGGATACGTCAAGAAACAAAGGTGACATGGTACCACCTTGCGCCTTTACCCTGAGGGTGGATACCGCCCCTTCTCGGGGGTGAAAATTACTTTATAAAAAATAACTGCACAAATCAATAAAAGAACAAATTAAAAGCAAAATTTATTATATAAAGTTAATAAAATAAGTCAATACTTTTTAAGTTATTAAAGATCAAAGATTTTAATTATTTGTGAAAAAAATGCATGTTTTGAAGAGGTTTTTTTGTAAATCACTGAAAAACTGTAAGTTTTTACAAAAAAGTTAATAGTAGTTTAATTCGTATAGCTTATATTCTAAGAATAAACTCTAAAATCACGCGCCTTTCGATTATTGAACTACAACCCCTTCGCAAGAAAACCATCCCATATTCCCGGCTTAAGAGAGGGTTGTACTTAAAATAATTTAAATTAATTATTTGTCGACTATATATTGTTTAATAATTTATGAGCTCGCAAAAAATACGCATCTCAATTATTGAATTGCCATTTTCTTTCTATAGTGCAGTCACTGAAGGTAAAAATCAACTATGACCTTCAATTTCGGTAAATCTCCATTCATTTTCACGAAAATTGGTGAGCGGATTTTGATACTATCAACTTTTTCTGGATCTTATTTTTGATGGGTATTTCTAAGTACTTTGACAAGTATTTAGTACCTAAGTGTTATAAAATGCATCTTTATCCCGTTATTTAAGCTTGAACCCTTAGATTTGAACAGTCGCGGAAAAAAATATATATTTAATTACCAATAACTTACTTTAAATTAACATTAAAGGTTTTTCAAGTAAGCAATTTATTATATTTTTTATTAGCTTCAATTTTAGTGATGAAAACTTTTTTGTAAAAACTTACAGTTTTTGAGTCATTTATGAAAAATCGCTATAAAGCATGCATTTTCTTTCCAAAAATTAAAATATTTGATCTTTAATAACTCAAAAAGTATTGATTTATTTTAATCACATTATATAACAAATTTTGCTTACAATTTGTCCCTCTCTCGATTTGTGGGGTTATTTTTAATAAAGTAATTTTCACTCCCGAGAAGGGGTGACATATACCCCAGGCTAAAACCCCAAGTTGTTATTGTCAATTCGTGAAAATAAATGGAGATTTACCGAAATCGAAGGTAATAGTTGATTTTTACCTTCATTGACTGCACTATAGAAAGAAAATGGCAATTCAATAATTGAGATGCGTATATTTTGCAAGCTAATAAATTATTAAACGATATGTAGTCGCCAAATAATCAATTTAAATTATTTTAAGAACAACTCTCTCTTAAGCCGGGAAAATGGGGTCGTTTTCTTGCGAAGGGGTTGTAGCTATATAATCGAAAGGTGCGTGATTTAAGAGTTTATTCTTAGAATATAAGCTATACGAATTAAACTACCATTAACTTTTTTGTAAAAACTTACAGTTTTTCAGTGATTTACAAAAAACCTCTTCAAAACATGCATTTTTTTCACAAATAATTAAAATCTTTGATCTTTAATAACTTAAAAAGTATTGAATTATTTTATTAACTTTATATAATAAATTTTGCTTTTAATTTGTTCTTTTATTGATTTGTGCAGTTATTTTTTATAAAATAATTTTCACCCACGAGAAGGGGCGGTATCCACCCTCAGGGTAAAGGCGTAAGGTGGTACCATGTCACCTTTGTTTCTTGACGTATCCTCTAACCACTGACCAATTTTCGTGAAAATCGATGAAGGTTCACCGAACTTGAAGGTAATCGTTGATTTTTACCTTCAGTGACTGCACTATACAAAATAAATTGCAATTTACTGATCTAAATGCGCGTAATTTGAAAGCTTATAAATTATTAAATGATATGTAGTCGCCAAATAATTAGTTTAACGCATTTTAAGTACAACTTTCTCTTAAGCCGGGAAGATAGGGTGGTTTTCTTGCGAAGGGGTTGTAGCTCAATAATCGAAATGCCCTTGATTTAATAGTTTATTCTTAGAATATATAAGCTATAGGAATTATATCCGCAATACGATATATTTTAAGTTTTCTCAGCATCTTTCTCTTAAGTTAAATCAATTAAAGGGTTGTTTGGTGGTGAAGGGGATGAGCTCAAAAATCGAAACTATATAATTTCAAGAGCTCATAAATAGCTCGTAATTCTGCCGCAAAAACCGATTCAATATTCCTATTTTTAAGTAGTGGGGGGGCCTGACTCAGCCCCCCCCCCCACTAGGGTATTAAATTCCTGCTCAGTGGAACGATCTCAAAATTTTTAGTTTGCGGAATATGAGAGCTCATAAATAGCTCATAAATCAGGGTTATTTGTTTTTTAATTTTTGCAAGTGGGGGGGGGGCAGCTCAACACGGGTAGATTACATTCCTTATCCATCACAGACTGGGTTTGATGTTTACACTCTCTTGTAAGGAATTTAAGTTCTTGAAATAAATCTGTCGGTTCGTTTTGATAGCCATGTTATTCTATTTCTCTGCATATTTGGGAGATATAATCTGCTCTGTCTTTGTGGCACTGCCTTCTTATTTATTTCGATAAAGTAATCATCGTTTATTCCAAATCTGCTTTTATGTTCTTTTCTACGTTGTATCACAGTTCAAGTGTCATCAGTTTTTCATGGCTTACATGCCTTTTGCTGTCTCGATTATTTTGCATTTGAGATAAATTCAAGTGTGTTCAGAACCATTTTCTGCTTGATATAAAGAAAGATTTTCTTCTAAGTCTTTTTGGAATTTGATTTTTGAGGACATGGTTTTTCTTAGGGGTCTCCTTTTCATCATCATTATCATCATTGGATCTACAACCGCTGGTGGGTCTTGGCCTGTTTCAGAATCAGCTTCAATTCCTTCCCATCCTTCGTTTTGGTTTTCCAATTTTGTACTCTTAACATTCGTAAATCATCTTCCACCTTATTCTTAAATCGTGCTCTGAGCCTGCCCCTTTTACTGACTCCTTCTGGTCTTTGCTTACAATGTATTTTATTGGATCAATCTCGTTTATTTTCTCTAAATAGCCTAGCCACATTTCAATACTGTTAAGTGCGTAGAAGCTTGCGAAGTGTAGGGAGGTTTATTAGTCACTGCGACATACAAGAGCAAAATACGGCGCATAGTACATACTACAGTGTTAGTCAATCTGTAATCGGAAGCGGCCACTGTGTAATACACTATTTAATGTATTAAATACATAAGGCTTTACCTCCTGGTACTTTATCCGAAATTAGAAGAAGATTTAGCAACGATAATAGCAGATCACTCTGATGACGCTGATGATGGAGCCAACCACCGTGGTGATATGGAACTCAACAGTAAAACTGAGGATTCACAGTTAGCGAATATTGAAGATACAGGTAACACTAACAGCCCAATCGAACATAATGCGTGTGCGATAATTGCTGTCAATGTGGAAGACAATGCCAGTATTGGTGTTAAAGAAAATGAGGGAGACGAAGAAGATGGCAGTGCAATTGACAAAATTTTAAAAGAAAATTCAGGAGACTCGGGATCTTGCTAAATAGTCACTTATTGACACTAAATCTGACAAAATTTTAAAGCATTCTAATGATAGTTCCCTGTTGAAAAAGTAGGTCAAAGTGTTAGAGTGCGAATTCCAGAAGTTGAGAGAGCTAAGGCCGATAGTCGAAACATTATTGCTATTATTATTTCTGTTATAATAGATGAAAAGCTATACAAGCTAAGCAATAAGCATGGCATTTTAAACCAACTTCATGCAAGAAACGAATTTTCCACCTGCAAGGAAACACTTATTTCAGTCAGTGAAGCGCCTGATACTGAGATAAGTATCAGTGAATGCGTTTGTAAAGATTCGAATTAGGCAGTCAAAGATTCCGCCACTGCATGTAGCGGCCAATGCAATTAAAAACGCTGCAAACGCAAAAAATTAAGCGTTCTTTGTAATTCAAGTACCGCAAGATCCTTTCCTATAAAAACAAGTAATTATAGTCTAGTAATGCGTGTGTATGAGTTTGTTTTTACTTATAAGGTGTCTAGTTGAGTTCTTTATTGATAAATTATGTTTAAGTGTTTAACTTTATTATCAAATTTCATAAATAAACAATAGTGAAGTCCAAAATACGTTTTTATTACATTAACCAGAATTGTTAATATTAATAATAACCCCTAAATCTAATTATAAAGCCATTATTAATCACATTGACCAGCTGATACGGTTACTATTAATATTTACCGGTAAATATTAATACAGACCGGATTTATCACATAAGTCGTAACATATATAACTTGCATTTAGTTGTCATTATGATGCTCAGTTTCTTGACGAAATACGTACATTCTGTACGTCATATTCGCATCATAATGACCATCATAAAATGCTCGTTGCATAATATACTACTAAAGTAACATATTTTATTTGAAATATTATAATAAATATAATTCGTAATATTTTTATTGGGTCTTACACTTTTTTTGAATATACATTTAAACGAAAACTGAAATACACAATACATTCATTTACCACATCGTTAATACAGAGCTAATTATTTAAGATAAAGCAATAACTACAGTTTCCCCTACAGCTCTTTACAAATGTACGGCTTCGTGGAAAAGGGATTTGTGTGGGTAGTACATGGAAGTTTCTCTACAAAATTTATTACGATTTGTATGGGGTTGAACCGAGGAACGTTTTCGGTATGTCTGGTGAAGTTACACGCCGACTGTGTCTTGTCTAATGACTGAAATACATCCTGTTAACGGAAATGTAAGGATATAAAAAATATGAGAATATGCTTCCAAAGGATTTCGAAAAGGGATTAGCTTTTAAATATTCATTTAAATTCGTATATTTGATGTTTACGTTATTTAGGACTAGAGATTAGTTGATTTTGTTTTTGCGCAATATTTTATATAGTTACAGTGCATTCATAAAGTGTGAAAACGGTCTATTACCTCATGACTTAATTATTTTCAGAGTTAAAGCTCCATTTTTATTTTTAAATTATAATTTTTTGACGTATTTATAGTACATAATAGTGACGTCATCGATGTTTTTTTAAATGGAAATAGGGGTCGTGTGGTAGCTCATTTGAAAGGTGATTCAATTCTCTATTCAGTAATATAAACATTAACATGATGACAGGGTGGCAAAAAAATAATTTTTGAATTAAGACAATTGACGCAAAAAGAAGAATGTATGTAATTTATTTACCTCAAAATACATCTTACTGATGACACATAATATAAAAGAATGTTTATTTCATAAATAAACGTGTGGCTGTTTGACATTTAATTTAAGCGAAAATCAATGTTTATTAGAAAAATAAACATTTTTTTCTCTTTTATGACAGCAGTAAAATGTATTTTGAGTTAAATAAATTACATATACCCCATCCCACGAATGTACGTCTGTTTTGGATTATCGCGACAACGAATATTTTACTGTGCAAAATATGAAGACCGAAAGTAAATTGCAAATTATATTGTTGTTTATTGGAGTAATTATTAGAGTAAAATACTTTCGTACTTCTTATGTTGCACACTAAAACATTCGTTGTCGCGATAATCCAAAACATACGTATATTCGTAGAATATACCATATATCCTTTTTTTTTGCGGCATTTAATTCAAAAATTATTTTTTTTTGTCCACCCGGTATAAATAATGATAAATGTTTATATTACTGAATAGAGAATTGAATCACCTCTCAAATGATCTACAACATGTAGACAAGGCGAAAACGGCGGGTTCGTTGGAAAAAATATTCTCATGAGATTTTTTTGCATAATCACATTTTTAATACACCCCAGAATAAGGTTCAAGAAGTCGCCCACGAGAAAAGTGGTCCAAATTTTTTTAACAATTTTTTTAATCAAATTGCAATAATTATTATTTTTGTCCTGGACAAAATTTTTTTAGCTTTTTAGACCATTCTGGACAAAAATGTCTCGTAAATTTTCTCTAAAGTTGATGGTTTTCGAATTATAAGCAATTTAAAATTTGAAAAACGCAAAAATGACCATTTTTAAGACTTAATAACTCGGTTAAAAATTATTATTATGAAAGTCAGAAAGTGACTAAATCAAAGTTTAAAGCCCCCCCTACATGATCCTGAAGAAATTTGTGTCATTAACTTATTACTAAGCTGTTATTTTTAATTATTAACAATAAGCCGTAAGAGCGTATTGACGCGGCTGTCAATATGAATGCGAGTTGCCCCATTGGACTGCCGGAGTGGCATCTCTCTCGCACTCACCATAGACGGCCGCCTAATACGTGCTGGCGCTCATTATTATTACTTAAAAATAACAGCTTAGTAATAAAATTATGACAAAAATTTCTTCAGGATCTTGTAGGGGGGACTTTACACTTTGATTTAGTCACTTTCTGACTTTCATAATAATAACTTTTAACCAATTTATTAAGCCGTGAAAATCGCCATTTTTCGTTTTTTTTTTTCAATTTTAAATTGTTTATAACTCGAAAACAATTAACTTTAGAGAAAAATTACGAGAGACCTTTTTTGTCCAGAATGGTCCAAAAAGCCTAACAAAAATTTGTATGGGCCAAAAATATTGATTTTTGGAATTTGAATAAAAAAAATTGTTAAAAAAAATTAGACCACTTTTCACGTTTGCGACTTCTTGAACCTTATTCTCGGATGTCTCGCGAATGTGATTATGCAAAAAAATCTCATGGGAATATTTTTTCTAACGAACCCGCCGTTTTCGCCTTGTCTAACGACCCCTATTCACATTTAAAAAAATCATCGATAATTTCATCACGCCAAAATCGATAACGTCACTATTATGGGATACATATACGTCAAAAAATCATGATTTAAAAATAAAAATCCACCTCTCAGAGCTTGAACTCTGAAAATAATTAAGTCATGAGATAATAGACCGTTTTCACACTTTATGAATGCTCTGTATAAGGAGAGGTTTTTAAGAGTAAATAGTAAAATAATGTAAATTATATCAGCATAGCTCGCAATAAAATAGATGTTATAAGAATGGAAAAAGGCAGCCGTAGATACGTATTTCTGACTATTTGGTCGTCATCAGTATGACGCAGCCAAGAGAAATTAAAATAAATGTAGAAAATGATCAATACAAAGAAGCGCATCAGGAAGCAACGTAACCAATTTGCAATGTTAACCTGATTTCTGAAAATTTCAAGATGTAATATTATTATCTAAAAGATTTTTACGTCAAACGAAATTAATAGTCTAAGAGCTGGGAGCGGATTTTGTGCGTGATAAGTAATATGGAAAAACTATACGGGGATATGTTGAATTAGTTGTGTACATGACTTTCCCCAACGGCCGGAAACCATAGTGGGGGACGATGGTAGTTATAAGGTGTCAAAGTCGCGGTTTTTATTTTTTTTTGTGACGCTCATGATCGAGTGCATCAAAATTTGGGAATAAGTAGGTCATGACGTAACTAAGTAAAATCCCTAGGGGCGGAACGCTGCGTGGCTGGCAAAGGGGTGGGGGTAGGGGTGAATATAAAAAGTATAAAGGGTTTTTTGCGAAGTTTGTGATTGACATAGTGCACCAAAATTTGGAAATAAGTAGACCATGACATAACTAAGTAAAATCCCTAGAGCCAGAAACCAGAGTGGGGGACGAGAGTAGTTATAAGTTATAAGGGGCCAAGTCGCGGTTTTTATTAATTTTTGTGTGACGCTCATGATCGAGATAGTGCTCCCAAATTTGGGAATAAGGGGCCATGACATAACTAAGTAAAATCCCCAGAGGCGGAAACCAGAGTGGGTGACGAGGGTAGTTATAAGGAGTAAAAGTCGCGGTTTTTATTATTTTTTTTGTGACTCTCATGATGGAGATAGTGCACCAAAATTTGGGAATAAGTAGATCATGACATTACTAAGTAAAATCTCCAGGGGCGGAACGCTGTGTGGGGGACAAATGTTGTGATGCGTCACAAAAAAAATAATACAAACTGCGACTTTGACCCCTTAAAACTACCCTCATCCCCAAAATGGCAGCAATGCAATAAGAAGAGAAATTAAAAAACTTTAACACGAATCAATAAACAAATTCTTAAATGAGCTTTTCTCTGAAAAAGATAGTGATTACTCATTATCGAAAGCCACGAGGACACTCAGCAGGTCAATAAGACACAATCCATTCATGAGAGAAGCTGATGGTGCCTGGGCTAAAAGTAACCCAAGAAAAAAAAAAGAAAAAGCGGACATATTTGCTGATCATTTGAAAAATACTTTACCGCATGATATGCAATTCGAGATTGACAACTTTCCAACCGTAGATGAAAATATTAGGCAATGCAATTAGTAACACCAAAAGAAATTAAAACTGAAATAATAGCAAACATTAATCCAAGAAAGGTATGACTTCATAACAGGAGCAAAAGGTACCCAGAAACAGAATAGTTCAGTTATTAAATCTATTAAATGCGTTGATTAAACTTAAAAATAGTTACCAAAAGGCGGGAAGGTAGTGGAAATAACTATGATAGCCAAACCTGGAAACCACCAAATAAAATAACAGCATATCAGCCAATATTGTTGATGCCAGTGATTTCAAAATTATTTGAAAATCTCTTAATAGTCACGCAATACTAAATCTGGTCTACAGAATCACTGATCAATTAGGAAAAGCTCCAGAGCAAAAAAAATATGGTTGGCAGTTTTTCTGGATCTTGCCCAAGCTTTTGATACAGTTTGGACGGGCTAGAATACAAACTGGATTTACTTTTGCCTAAAGAACAGTCAATAACTAAAATCGTATATTAGTGAAAGATTGCTTAGCATAAAATATGAAGACTGTTACTCTTACAATAAGTGGTGTAGTGGTGTAAAGGCAGTGTTTCAGGTCCATTGTTGTATATGATGTATACCTTCGATATACCAGTATTAACCATAACCATAGCTGCTAGTGACACAAACAAACTGATATTTCCTTGATTACCGACGAACCCATTTTATTTTTGAGAAATCGGTTGAATAGACGATGGAAGACCACATCCAAAATTATAAAAAAATGTACAGGGTGCTATTAAATAACTTAAAGTTAGGGGTTGTAACTTACGGATGGTATTTAGGGGATGAATTTTTCTACGCCATATTAAAATATATCAGTTTTTCTCCCATTCGAAAATCTCGATTCTTTTATAGCGTGGATAAATTAGTGTGGGACACCCTGTATATTTTTACACTTAAACAATTGTGATACAGATATGTAGATTAATCTAATTGATTTAATATGATATATTGTGTATAAATTTTTAGCGCGTAATCTGTAACATTAAAAGAAAACAAATTCAAGGTATTTAATAACTTTAAAATTTTTTTATCTTGATGAAGTCATCTGGAAGAAGTTGCTGGTTCGTGAAAATGTTTTTCTTCGTGAAATAACCTGTTTATTTACTCATTTTGTGTTACAAATTCGTTTCCACGACCTGCCGTTTTTACAGCTGACGGCATTGCATGAAATGGCCCAAATAGCGCGTAATATAGCCACATTGTGAATTTATGCCCTACTGAGCCGAAGTGCCAGTAAAATAGATCAATATTCTCGGGAAATATGAAAATAGAACGCCTTTTTTACTACTTAGCATTTTAATTTGTGGAAAATAAAAAGATCTAGTTTTAAAGTTAAAGTAAAAATAAAACAATATTGATGTGTAATAAAAGATACTTTTTTCTAAGACTTCCTTTTTTATATAAGAAACATCTTTATATATTTTAGAAACTGTTTACCTAATTCGTAAGCATCTACATGTCTTTCCAACAAAACCTAATCATGACTATTCCACCAGAAATTCTTCCTTTGACCTCTATTTACTGATCCCGTCCACCGAGTTAGTAAAGAAATTTATATTATATTATAAAATAAAATGACGTATAAAAGCTTATCTGTCTGAAAGACCATATTGATTAGTGGAAGAGTTTCTTAATGAATAACTAAGAAATTACAGTACCCTTATACAAGTAGTATTTTTATCTACATTTTAGTTTTATGTACTATTTTACTTGAGAACTAAGTCACAATTTAAGTTGTTGGAAATTAAATTTATTCCAAAGTGGAAGTCGAAACGTCTATAGATTTAATTTCCAATTTAAATTGTGGGTTATTTCCCAAGTAAACTAGTAAATTGCATAAGATGCCACAAAGAATAACTTCAGAACAATATAATTGGGTATCATATGCAGCAGCTTAAACTTAAGCTCATTAAACTTACATGTTAGTTCCTAAGATAGATGAGGTAATTTGCAGTTTATTTAAATTTGTCAATATATTGTTTTTATATTTATGTACTTCATTATTTTTATTTATATTGACGATTTATTTAATTTTAGTAAATTGTACTGGTTATTGCTTTTTTTCGCTTTGTAAGCTTTATCTATAAAATTGTACAATTCTAAATGACAATGAAACATATTTTTATTTTATATGTAAACTTCTGTCTACAAGTAAATACATAGTTTTTGTTCTTTAATAAGTACCACATCCGCAATAAAGAACTAGAAGAATGTTTACTATTTTTTGCTCCACCTTCTCACCTTCTTCACTAAATGTGGTCTCTTATTACTTGTTTTTACTGAATTGCAACCGGAGATCTAGATACACTTACTCTGGGCTAATTAGCAAAATTCATGGAAAACACTACGTGTGCTACTTTTTTTTATAAACAAAATGGTGCCGACAAATCGTATTTTTTTCAATTATTGCTCTATAACTCCAAAGATTTGAAGACTACAACAAAAACACCCTAATAAAATTTCACCGCAATTAAATTCTGCATAGAGATATGTTTTCCCGATTTGCTGCGACGAAAATTTTCCTCGGAAAATGCGGGTTTTCCCAACAAAAACTCTAATTTTCAAATAAAGTTTTAGGTAAGTAATTATTAATCAATAATTAAATAACTTAGTGACATCAAAGCTTTCTTGGTACAGATTGTAATCCCAGAAGCCGGTGAAAAATAAGTGAATATTTTAGCAACAATTCAATTGTTAATTAACAATTTACGATTGCAATAATAACCAAAATAATCATGATACATTAATCAAACTTATAAAGATTATAAATATGAGATGCTTATTTAATATTTAATCGACAAAATATAAATTTTTCGGTTTTTTGCATAATTATTAAATTTTGAAAAAAAAAGTTATAATACGCTGGTCTAATTAGTAAAGTACAAAGAAAGGTCATTTACCAGCAATTTCATTACTGGAATCGAATATTATGATCCTATATATTAATAATATAGGTATGCAAAGTCCGCAGATAGTGTGCTACTTTTTTTATTAACAAAATGGCGCCCCCAAATCGTGTTTTTTTTTCAATTATTGGTCTATAACTCCGAAGATTTTAACTTTACACCAAAAACACTCAAATAAAAATTCACCCCAATTTAATTCTACATATAGGCATGTTTTTTCCGATTTGCTCCGACGAAAATTTTCCTCGGAAAATGTGGGTTTTCCCAACAAAATCTCGAATTTTCAAATAAATTTTTTGGGCAAGTAATTATTTATCAATAATTAAATAACTTAGTGAAATAAAAGCTTCCTTGGAATAGATTATAACTGCAAAAGCCGGTGAAAATTAAGTAAATATTTTAGCAACAATTTAGTTAATTAAAAATTTACAGTCGCAATAAACACCAAAAAATCATGAGACATTGATCAAACTTAAAAAGATTATAAGGATGTGATGTCTATTTAATATTTGGTCGACAAAATATATTTTTTTTATTTTTTTGCATAATCATTAAATGTTTAAAAAATAGTTATAAACAAATTAACACTTCTCAGAAATTGTTTATTATATTCTAATTTTAAAAAAATACTTAAAATGCGTATTTCAAAGGTCTTGAAAATGAATGATTCAAAAAAAATTTCCAACAATTTCCAAAAAAGTTATGAAACAACAAAGTAAATATACGATTGCTCCGTTATTTATAATTTGTTTTAATTGTTTCAAAGCTTAAAAGTGAGTCTGTGGTACAATCTAATTACTCACAAAGAATATTATTCAAATATTAGTTCAATGGTTCTATTTTAATCAAAGATTAAAAATACATTTTTTGTAATTTTTAGCGCGAAAGTAGTCTTGATACAGAGCCGGAGATGTTCACTCGAAGCGACTGACACGCTTTAAACTCGCGCGAGTTGTGTATGTGGACGGGGATAATACATAATACATAGCTACGGTACTGTATTAGTCTACTTTCGCGCGTGTAAA
This sequence comes from Diabrotica virgifera virgifera, assembly GCF_917563875.1. Classification (NCBI taxonomy): domain Eukaryota; kingdom Metazoa; phylum Arthropoda; class Insecta; order Coleoptera; family Chrysomelidae; genus Diabrotica; species Diabrotica virgifera. The sequence continues at coordinate 75,224,304 of NC_065448.1, forward strand.
TTAAAAAAATATATATAATCTTTAATTAAAATATAACCATTAAACTTATAATCAATATTTTTTGTAAGTAATTAGCTTGTACTTTAAACTCACTTTTACGCTTTGAAAGAAAAAATATATAAACAACGCAGTAATCGTATGTTTACTTTGCTGTTTCATAACTTTTTTGCAAATGGTTGTAAAAAAGTTTTAAAACATTCGTTTTCAAGATATTTGAAATACGCATTTTAACTATTTTTTAAAATTAGAATATAATAAAAACTTTCTGATAAACGTTAATTTGTTTATAACTATTTTTTTAAACATTTAAGGATTATGCAAGAAAAAAATAAAAAATTTATATTTTGTCGACAAAATGTTAAATGGGCATCTCATCTTTATAAGATTTCAAAGTTTGATCAGTGTATCATAATTATTTTGGTTATTATTGCGACCGTAAATTATTAATTAACAATTGAATTGTTGCTAAAATATTCGTTCAATTTTCACCAGCTTCTGGAACTATAATCCAAACCAAGAAGGCTTTTAAGTCACCAAATTATTTAATTATTGGTAGATAATTACTTATCTAAAACTTTATTTGAAAATTAAAGATTTTGTTGGGAAAACCCGGATTTTCCGAGGAAAGTTTTCGTCGGAGCAGATCGTAAAAAACATATCTCTATGCAGAATTTAATTGCGGTGAATTTTTATTTGAGTGTTTTTGTTGTAACGTTAAAATCTTCGGAGTTACAGAGCAATAATTGAAAAAAAACACGATTTTCGGGCGCCATTTTGTTTATAAAAAAGTAGCACACTATCTGCGGACTTTGCATACCTATATTATTAATGCATATAATCATAAGCTTCGATTCCAGCCATAAAATTGCTGTTAAATAACTTTTCCCAAAAATGACCTATTCTCCGATAATCAGCCCAGACTAACTTGACTAGGAGACCGTAGCAAGGTAACGGTAGCCTGGACAACACGGTCATAAGGGAACGAAAACGTAGATGGAATGGTCAAATAATGCTCATCAATACCATTCGTTTAACTGGAATCCCTCTGTTGCATTGCAAAGGAAGTAAAAGGAATGGCTACATGAAAGTGCATAGCTCGCAGATTTCTGGAATGGTGGAGGATTTCACCTGAGCAAAGACAACGTTCCCCAACATTTACGGCAGACCTAATAAGCAAAGACAGGAAAATAGTCAAACCCATAGGAAGTCTATTATCAGCCAATGTTATCTGAATAGGCAGTTGAAGCTGATATAATTGGCAGATGATGGCGTATAAAAATTCTGTCACCTAGCAGAAGAAACATCAGAACATATTTTATGTCAGTATGATAGTCTGGCAAATATGAGTTTCTTTTAATTAGGCGAAGAAAAGCTACCGAAAAAGAGCTACATGGAAGGTTCAGTCTCGAATTCTTTTAAAAAGGGTCAGGCTAGAGAATATAATCTAGCGTTAGGGACCACATTAGATCTGAAAAGATAGGAGTGGAATAGACCAAAACTATATCATTGAATCTATCTATCTATGCCCTACTGAGCCGAAGTGCCTGTAAAATAGATCAATATTCTCGGGAAATATGAAAATAGAATGAATGCCTTTTATACTACTTAACATTTTAATTTATAGAAAATTAAAACAAACCAGTTTTAACGTTAAAGTAAAAATAAAACAATATTGATGTGTATGAGAATTGTCTACAAGTAAATGCGTATCTTGTGTTCTTTAATAGGTAAATCAATATCTTTAATACAGTACTAAGAACAAAGTTTACTGTTACTTGACTTAACATTAGCACATTTACAGTATTTTCTGGAAAACATAGACACTTATACCAACAAGTATGGTCTATAACTGAACACCAAAAAGACTAAATTTATGATTGTAACAAAGAAGTTATACACCAATGTGAATTTAACCATAGATAATAAGCAAGTGGAAAGAGTTACGTCCTACAAATATTTAGTGGTGTGGTTCACTGATATTAATGACCAGACAAGATAAATTAAGAGGTGAATAGAAATAGCGAGAGATTCATTTATCAAAATGAAAAAGTCCCTATGCTGCCGAGACATAAATCTGAAATTGAGGACGAGAATGTTGATGCTATGTTTTCTCCGTTCTGATGTACGGCACGGAAGCTTGGACACTGATAAAGATCTATCTACCTAGCAAGGTTCCTACAGCCTCTGCCGCTTCTCGCATTTCGATCGCCATCGTTTTCTGTCCATCCATTCGTCTTCTTCGATGGCTCTATCTCTCATGATGTGCCGTACGTTTTTTTCCCATGCAACTGAAGGCCTTCCTCTTCTTCTTCTTTGTTGTGGTATGTAATTTAAGGCTTTCTTTGGCCAACTATGTTCATTCATTCGTTTCACGTGACCATATCACACTAGTTGTCTGGTTTCAATTCTATCTACACTGGACTATACAGCATTTATCGTCCTTCTAATATCTTCATTCTTGATGTGATCTTTTTTGGATATACCACACGCTCTACTTAGATAATCCATGTCTACTACTTTTATTCTTTTTCTATCTTTTTTCGTCATCTGCCAAACTTCTGCCCAATAAGTCATAATAGGCTCTACCAAGGTACGATAGATTGTCAATTTCGTTTTTTGTCTTATATCTTTAGACCACAGTAGAGAGCTTAGAATGTTTACCGCTTTTTTTATAAACCCACTTATAAAGATAAACGTTAAAAACATTGAGGCATTCGAGATGCGGTGCTACAGGAGAACGTGGAAAATACCATGGACAGAGAGAGTAGCAAATCAAGATGTTTTGCTGAAGATGGGGACGGAATGCGAGGTCATAAAAACCATACAAACAAGAAAACTGGAATATCTAGGCCACATAATGAGATTGGAAAAGAGTGCTAAGGCTCATAATCCAAGGAAAAATCTCGGGAAAGAGCAATGCGAGACGTAGGAGGAATTCTTGTTTAAGGGTGTAGTACGGATGCAGTTCAATATAATTGTTCAGAGCTGCAGCCAACAAAGTTAAGATTGCTGTGATGGTAACCAACCTCCGATAGGAGACGGTACTGCAAAAAGAAGAAGCTTTAGCTATCTTATCTAATCTTATTCACTAAAGATGGTCTCTTAAACCTTAACCACTGACATACCTTATGCCATGCCTCGCCAAAATATATTTTGTTGTAAACCTTGTTTTATATTATAAAGATTCTTTCGAACACCATCTGTGTACCTGCAAGTGGTGTCTAATTGTACCTCTTCCCAACTGCTGCAGTTTTAGTACGGTTTAGTCTTTCAGCTACGTTGACGTAAGGTTTTCTGGTGGTATCATGTACCGCATGTACCTCATCTACCACATTACACATTACACTGGGTACCAGATTGGAAAAGTCCACTGTACTATGCCAATGGCCATTAGTTATCGAAGCATTAAGCTAAATAAAAAAATCACTCTCGTTCCAATATTTTTTTAAGCATTTATTAACAATCAGACTTAAACATTATAGATGTTAATTTGATAACAAGCACAATACCTTATATTAACTATAATATTGTACACTAATATGGCATTATGAGGTACATCACCCAGCAGTTTCACCTCAGTTTCAGCGCAGATCTATGGGCCATACCCTTCGCAGTCTTCTGCTATTTATTGCTTCTGTTGTTTACTTCTACTAGTGACTGCAGTAGTGGTAATAATAATTCGTTAGGGTGTCCTTCCAATTTCTCATGATATCTGTTGGCTTTTTCTTGAATAACTGTGTTGACTAATGGGATTATGCAAAAATTCATGACTTGGTTTTCGAAATACTTTCTCATCAGGCTTATTCTCCTGATTTGGTCCCCTTAGATTATTATTGTTCTCAAATCTGAAATGATGCTATGTAAATAAAAAATCAGCTTAAACAGGCTAAAACCAGCATATATATGTTTTATAGACCTAAAAAAGGCTTTCGATCGCATCCAAGTCGAAGACGTGTTACATTTACTGTATAGAAGAAACATACCAATCAATATTTTACAAACCATCGAAAACATCTATTTTTATAATCGAATACCGGCAAAGATAAATGGATAACTAACGCAGTTTATACCAGTACAAAGAGGAGTTAGACAAGGTGACTCATTAAGCCCACTGCTCTTTAATATAATAATGGACGAAATAATAGAAGCAGTACGTAAAGGTCATGGTTACAGAATGGGGAACAAAGAAATCCAAATATTATGTTATGCAGACGAAGCCGCAATAATCGCCGAGATTAACACACATCTTCAATACAACAGCCAAGAAACACAATATGATAATATCAGCAGAAAAAAATAAATGTATGACAACATCTAAATACCCACTACGATGTAAAATCGAAATTGATGGGAAAATAATAAAGCAGGAAGCAAGGTTTAGATATCTGGGAATAGATATAACCAGTTACGGAGATGTTGAAGAGGAAGTACGACAACAAAGTTTAAAAGCAAGTAAAGCGGCGGGATCCCTTAATGACACAATCTGGAAGAACAAACACCTAAGACAAGATACAAAAGCAAGAATCTATAAAGCAGCAATTAGACCTATATTGACATACACGGCGGAGACAAGACCTGACACATCTAAAACGAGACGACTACTAGAAACAACAGAGATGAAAATACTCCGACGAATATCATGGAAAAATCTGTTGGATAGGAGAGAAGCGAAAACATAAGATCATGCAATGTAGAAGACATAAATAGATGGGTGACAAAATGGAAACAGGAGTGGAATGAACACATTAGTAGAATATCAGAAGATAGGATAGTACGAATAGCACGAGATAAGTCACCAAATGGACGAAGAAGTATTGGCAGACCAAGAAAAAGATGGAGCTATAATTTAAATAATTTAGGAGGCTAATATTGCAGAAGAAACAGGCTTTAAAGCCTACATACAAGAAGGAAGAAGAAGAAGCTTAAACAAAGAGATAATTGGCGAAACAAACATCTATTTTGCAGAGCTTCCAGAACCGTATTATTGAGAAGGCGTAGAGAAGCCGTAGTTGCGTTGAGCTGAAAGAATACGAAATCAAATGAAATAAAAGGACTTTTTGAAAAAACGTGTTTTTTTATTGGGGTTATGGAGTTTGTGGGGTTACTTTTTCTACCTATTATGTTTATTTATTAGATGCATTGTACTGTTTAACAATTATATTATTTTTTTCAGATAGTTTCCAGACATTTCCTGGGAAATATTTCGGTAAGTATATCTACTACCTTTACTAATAGTCCAGAAAGCCACTGCGCATCCACTAGGAAAAATATTCTAATTCTGATTTTTTGCACAATCTTACTCAAAAAGGACTCCTTTTAAAAAATTTGCATGTTGTCAGGACCAAAAGGTGGTCAAAAATTTTTTAAACATTTTTTTTTTTGTTTTTTCCTAAAATTATTTTTTTTGTATGAAAAAAAATATTTTTAGGTTTTTTGGATCATTCCAAACAAAAAAGGTCTTTAGTGACTTTTCTCTAAAAATTATATTTTTTGACATATAAGCGATTAAAAATTGAAAAATTGCGAAATCGGCCATTTTTAACCCTCAAAAACTATGTAACTATGAAAAACTGAAAATTTGAATGTTGTCAAGGTAGGTAGATATTCTTTAAACATCGATTGATAAAATCCCGAAGAGTTTTTTGCAATACAATATTCAAAACTCCTTTGTTTTTTAATTGCTAATCAAGCGTGCGCGACAATGTTCCGGGTCTTTTTGAGAGGGAGTGTAACTCAAGTATTATTATTTGAGTTATTTTCAAGCAATTTCTGCAAAAAAATTTGAGTCGCCTCTCAACGTCCAAATGTACTAATATTTTTGCAGATGCGTCCCGGTCTATTTTAAAATAACTTTATATGTATGGTATGTTAATTACAGACAAATAATACGTGTTGGGGCAAAAATGATCCTTTACTTACCAATTCTTTTCCTAGGATTATCCGTTTGTGTAATCTACAAAAATAATAATTATCAAAATAAAATATATACAGAAAATGATTTACTGTAGAAAAATGAAATAAATATCTGGTGCAAAGTAGGTACTAGAAGTTGGTTATTCTGTCGACTTAAAATACCTTTTCAATTTCTGTTAGTTATAAATTATTTCATTTACATATATTTTTTCTACAACCGTATTAAAAATCAATTTTTTGCACTCCGTAGGATCGTTAAAATAGTTATTATTAAAATAGTTCGTGAAGTATGCTTTTTGCGAACGCATTCGAATTTTAGAGCACGAGCGACAACGGAGCGAGTGCTATAAATCGCGTAAGTTCGCAAAAAGTACTTCACGCACAGTTTCATATAATATTTTATCTACGATAAACAAATAAAAAAAGCTGTAACTCTTCGTCACTGGAATTCATTTCTATTCTACAATTTTTAAAACTTTGACATTTAAAAATTCTAACTACTTTTAAACCACAAAACTGTCAAAATTTTTGTTGTAATTCATTGCTCATATTGTCATCACCATGACAACGCGAAAGTAAAGGATTGTCACCATGACAACGCGAAAGTTAAAAACAGTGCGAAAAAGTAAATCCCATTTAAAATACATTGTTACTTCACGCACACTTTAAATCCTTCACGCACTGCTATCTATAATGACAGTTTTCACAAACTAAAAACTTATGTTTATATACATAATATGACATAGAGTAGATAAATGTTACTTTAAGGCACTAGTGCTTTAAAATTTTTAAGGCACTGTAGTTAAAATGAATTGTCAAATTGTGAAAAGTCAAAATAGTTATATTTCATTTATTAACATATATATTAATAGTACAACTTGCGCAATTTGAAAAAGGTGGTTTAAAATGTTTCTTAAAATTTAATTTAAACTGTATTATTGAATTTTTAACACGTTTGTAGAAAAAACAAGTTTATGTAGCAGTACATATAATATTTTCGCTAAGAATTTTTAGACATTCCTCTCGAGTGTAGACAACCTGTTCTACCTTTTACGGGTCATAGGTTTCATGGATTCAGCAATTAACAAAAATATTGTATTTTATAAATTTATAACGTTTGTAAAAAAAATATTATATGATATACGTGTTAAAAAGTACATTTTTAAGGCACTCATGTAAATTGCAGAATTCGCTTCGCTTATTTTGCAAACTTTCACATGCGTACCTTAAAATTGTACATTTAACACTTATATCATAAATAACTATTAGAATAAAGTATAAGAGTATGTAATTAAAATATCAAACACATTTTAGTTTTAAAGTATAAATCCGTAAATGCTCATAAAAAATTTAATCTGGAGCAACGACTAAAAAATTAAGTTGACGCAGATATTTTTGGTATAGAAATATATTCGAGAAATACTGAGTCTTCTGAGACGGGGTAGAGAAAAATTTCAAAATAAAAATATTACGAATGTTACGGTACCAAGATCACAGTAGTTACTTGTAAGTAAGGATTAAGAACGAACATTTCACAACAAACTGCTTTAGGGGTTTTGCATGAATTGCATGTTATAGCTACATGCAGACCACTATCAGCAAGTATACGCCCGACGACCTGCTCCTGAAACTTATTGTTAGAAACATTACAAAAGAGTTCCTTAAAATAGATGTCATATTTTCCAGACAGGGCATGTTTCATGCTAAGTATTTAAGCAGAAGTCATATCAGATAAACAGTTGACTTGGAAGTATTCAGCGGTTCCTGTAGTTTTTTTTTCTGAGAGTATGCAAAATTTCTATGAAAGAATATCATCCAGACGCAAGCCCTTGGTTTGGTGCGGCTATTTCTCCATATATCGATTAGAGAGCAGCGTCTTTAGTATAATGATCTGGGCAGATTATGAGAGAATAGGCCTTTTTTAGGAAAGGAATATTTTAAAATTATAAACAATTTTTTGGCTTATAAACAAATAGAATATCTCTTAAAATATTAATTAAATTAAATCATGAAAACGGTATTGGAAAAAAAGCGACAGAACGCTTCCTTTAAAAGAAAAAACGTTTAATTGTGATGAGTGGTTCATGAGATACAACCGGTCAAAGTTGTCCGGCATTTACGGCAAATATATAAACAATACGATCATAATTTTTAAACCATCACCTTTTTATTTCGGTCCTCTTTCTCTACACTAATTTTCATATCTTTAAAAAACTCATAACATATATTATTATAATGAAAACTATGGATATTACGAGTAAAAATTGACAAAAATAACAAAATTCCAATAAAAAATTAGGTTGGGGAAAATGTAATCTCAAAGTTCAAAATCGGTATATGTACGTTAAAACAAATTCATTTTCTCGGCTTTCCATGGATCAATTTTCTTCATTCTTTTTTTGTTCCGAAGTAACTCGAGTAGAGCCATCTAACTAACGCATTATTAAATGTCAAAATTGCTTTTGTTTTGTTATATTAAATTAATTTATTTATTCTAACAAAAATTTTTAATGTGTTTAAATATAGATTGTTTAAATGATTATACAGTTTTCTTCAAATGAGAATATTTGTGTTTTTAACGTTAAAAGGTACACTTGTAGTAAGTTTATCTAAAAAATGTCTACAACTGGAAAAAATATGTAGTTTTCTTTTCTTATAAATAAATTAATCTATTATAATAAAACAAAAGCAAGTTTGACATTTAATAATGCGTTAGTTAGATGGCTCTACTCGAGTTACTTGGGAACAAAAAAAAATGAAGAAAATTGCTCCATAGGAAGCCGAGAAAATGCATTTTTTTAACGTATACAGATTTTGAACTTTGAGATTACATCTTCACCAACCTAATTTTTGATTGGAATTTTGCTATTTTTTGCAATTTTCACTCGTAATATCGATAGTTTTTATTATAATAATATATGTTATGAGTATTTTAAAGATATGAAAATTGGTGCGGAAAAAGAGCACAGTTCAAAAATTATGATCCTATTGTTTATATCTTTGCCGTAAACGCCGGTCAACTTTGACCGATTGTATCCCAGGAACGACTCATCACAATTAAACGTTTTTTCTTTTATAAGAAGGGTCCTGCCGCTTTTTTTCTAATACCGTTTTCATGATTTAATTTAATTTAATATTTCCCGAGATATTCTATTTGTTTATAAGCAAAAAAATTGTTTGTACTTTTAAAATATTCCTGAGGTCGCTTAAATAGTCCAATTTCAATTCTTTAAAGTACATTAGATAGGTTCAGTATGTTTTTATACAAAAATCATAGTTATTGTTATGTATCATAATTCTTGTGGTTATCATAGCGACCGTAAATTTTTAATTAACAATTAAATTTTTGCTAAACTGTTCATTCAATTTCCATCGACTTCTGGAATTATAATCTATGCGAAACGAGCTTTTATATTACCAAGTTATTTAATTATTGATAAGCAATTACTTATCTAAAATTTTAGTTGAAAATTAAAGATTTTGTTGGAAAAACCCGCATTTTCCGGGGAAAATTTTTTTCGTCGAAGTAAATCGGGAAAAACACGTCTCTATGCAGAATTTAATTACGGTGAATTTTTATTTGAGTGTTTTTGGTGTAAATTTAAAATCTTTAGAGTTATAGAGCAAAAATTAAAAAAAAAACACAATTTTCGGGCGCCATTTTGTTTATCAAAAAGTAGCACACTATCTGCGGACTTTGCATACCTATATTATAAATATTATATACAATCATAAAATTTGAAACTACTACGTTAGTCTTTTTGTTTGTCTCTCCTATGCCAGGGATCAAACCAACGCCGCTAAATTCTTCAGCAGTGAAGCGAATGCGAGTTAGCCATCTAGTCCGCTTGGCTATCTGACCGACAATAATCATAAATACTTTCAGTTAAAAAAAAACAGATATATAAATTAGCTCTCCAGAACCAGAATGTCTATGACTTTGTTAACTATTCTTTTACATTCATTCCCGTTTGCTGCTCTATTTTTCCAATTTAGGATTTTCAGTTCTTCTATGTCTGTTTTAACATTCTACTAACACCTGTTTTTTGTCCTACCTTTCTTCTTCTCTACTCCTATTCCTCCCTTTAGTATTCTTTTGGGTATACTAAACGTTTCTTTATACTTTTTCTCTAATTCTTTATTTGGACTTTTTATCCAAAGTCCATTACATAGTTTTCCTCCAAATATTTTCCTAATGCCTTTTCTTTCCCACACTTGGAGCATGACTTTTCGGGTATGTTCATAGCCCATGTTTCCCTGACATACTATGCTATAGGTTTTATTGTTGTCCTTTATGCACATTCTTATCTTAGCCCTTCAAGATGTGTTTTTACTTCTTAATAACTTAATTAGGACTAGATCTCGGTGGAGCTTGCGTTTTTCCCTTTTTTGTATCTAATATTAATGTAATAAATATTTTAATACAGTCGGAAAAATGAAAGAATACCCACGAACGATCACATCAATCACTTATTTTGTATTTGCTGTCTTTTTCTATAAATAACAAACGTTTGTTATAGAAAAAGACAGCAAATACAAAATAAGTGATTGATGTGATCGTTCATGGGTATTCTTTCATTTTTCCGACTGTAGTAATATGTAAAATATAATTTAATTGAATTAAAAGAAGTAATCTTAAAATATATTATTAACTAGCAAAAATGTATTGATCGTGCGTTGAAAACAGTATCAGCATCCGTATTTTGGAAACAGAAATATTTGTTTTATAAATCCGGGTTTATTGCCAACGAGATACTTGATAAACGCTGATAATATGCCGCAAGCAAACAGTTTCAGAAAAGGGATTAAAATCCATCATGATTTTATTATCGCTTAAATTAAAATCAATTAATGTAAAAATATGTTTATTTAATCTAAAAAATCACAATATTGTACAAAACAGAAAAATACCGAAATAATGGTTACTCTACATCTTTTGTGCTATCACTCAAAATACACACGCTAAAGATTGCAGTAGATGTAGAACAATATCATTAATAATTCATGTTCTCAAATTATTCTTGAAAATATTACACGGTCGTATAAATAAAAAACTGGCAGAAGGAGTAGATGATAAAAATTAACGTGAAGTAAAACAATCCCTGGTGTAATTGGTATATTTTAATAAAAATTTTAAAATTTTAAAAATCCAAAAGGATTACGTTCAAAACGTTTTCGGACTTATCAGTCCATCATCAGTGAACTCCCTGTCCTTGCAAAATAGCCACAATGCCAAACACTGGTTAAGTTAAATGTTCCAACTACATAGTAAAAAGTATAAAATTTAAATTCATAGTAAAAATTTAAAATAATACCACAGATCGATAGAGGGACAAATTCCAAGCAAAATTTGTCATATAAAGTTATTAACATAAATCAATACTTTTTGAGTTATTAAAGATCAAAGATTTTAGTTTTTCGTAAAATATGCATGTTTTAAAGAAGTTCTTTCACGTAAAATTCAAAAACTATGAGCTTTTACAAAAAAGTTATTATTGCCAAAATTGAAGATAATAATATAATAATATTGCCAAAATTGAATACACTCTTCACTTAAAGAACTAAACAAATGTTAATTCAAAGGGAGTTATGCGTAATTGAATGTATATTTTTTTCGACGAGTATGTACTCAAACCTAAGTATTCAAATTTAAATAACGGGAAAACGATGCATTTTATTAAAATATACCTACTAAACACTTGTCAAAGTACTTCGGAATACCTATCAAATAAGCTCCAGAAGAAGTTAATAGCATCAAAATTAAGCAAGTTATGATGAAAATGAGAAAACCCTTTCGAATTTTTTAGGAAAAAGTGAAAAATAAAACATACGCCATTTCCACAAAAATTAAAATTTTTAGTAATCCTTACAAGAATTTCTTTGTAAATATTAGCGTAAGTAATTATTTTAACGATTTTCGCCGGTTTAGAATAGACGTATTTAAAAAGTTCTTTCCAAAACTTTAAACATTTCGAAGTTCTAAACCTTTTTGAAGGATCAGACAGGCTGCCGACGAGTTTGTACAACATCGAATATCTCAAAAATAGGTATACATTTCGTAGGGCAGAAAAGTAAGTTAAAAACAATTATAAAGAGGACCGATGGAGGTAAGTCCAAATATTTACTCAAATCTTCCGCTGTTTGATAATTCTGATATTGATATTGATCAAAATAATGAAAATTTAACGTGCAATGCCTTAAACGGCGTTTCTAAAACACCTAAGGCCATAGCGGAAAAGAAAAAACAGAACAACATGGAACCAGAACACGAATCAGAAATAGTAGAGAAAAATAAAACTAAAAACAAAAATAAGAAGGCAGCAAAACGTCAAAGGCCGAATGAGTGCCAGGAAGATGAAGATTCAGTGGCTGAAATGAAAAAGCAACTAAAAGAAAAGGACGAAGAAATTAAAAAACTCAAAAACCAAATCCATCAATTGAATGAAAAAATCAATGGACTACAAAATACAATAATAAACTCTCAAGAAAAAGTAATCGAAACTATAGATAAAAGATTCGACGAACTTAAAAACGAAAACCAGACAACCGATATACAAATAAATGAAAAAAAATCGATGACAGCAATCCCAAAGAAAAAAATTGAAGATACTAATAATAACATCGCAAATACAAAAAATTTACCCATAACACCCACAACAAAAACAAATGAAGATTTCCCTTCCCTGCCAAAAAAGGTTGGAAAAGACAACAGCGTGCCATCAACATCTAAGGTACAAGAACTATTTCCTTCCCTACCGAATAAGGGCAGGGAAGAGACAATGGAAACAAGCGAAATTGATAATATCCTTATCACCGAACAAAACAATCAAGAAAGCACTATAAACAGGTCCAAACCAAAACCACCCGTCATAAAACTACAAACAGTAAACGAAACAGGAACAATATTGAAAATTGCTGAAACTCAAAAGATATACACAGACAATAAAATCTCCAAAAACGGAAGAGAAACACTCATTCAAACAAAATGCCCTGAAGATTATAGAAAATTTACCCATATCTTGGAAGATTATAACAAAGAAATCAAAATTCAGTGGATCGCCTTCCCATTAGACGAAGATATCAAGCCCAAAATGGTTATTAGAGGACTTCCCTCAAATACAAAACCTATAGATATACAAACGGAACTATTAAATAAACATGAAATAAATACAATTAACGTAACAAACATGAAGTCTAGGAAGGCAGACAAAAAATCTCTGCCAATGTTTATAATTACAGTGGAAAAAGAAGACATACCCAAAGCCAAGAAAATTACCAACCTTATGTACATGAGAGTAGTAATAGAAGATCTAAGAAAGAGCAACGGACCAACTCAATGTTTTAATTGCCAGGGCTTCCACCACGCCCAAAATGCATGCTTCAAAGACGCTAGGTGCGTAAAGTGCGGAGAAAATCACAAGAGTAAATTCTGCCAAATTCCAGCAGAACAAAAAGCAAAATGTGCTAATTGCCAAGGGCAACACCCGGCAAGTTATAGAGGATGCCCAAAGATACCTGCCTGGGGAAGACCCAGACAAATAACAATAGAAAACAGAACACAACAACCTAAAAGAAACAATGGGCAATCGTACGCCCAAATCACCAAACCAACCCAAAACCCAACAACAGATTCGACCATATTAATTTCAAAAGAACAACAAAAAGGACTGGCCACGATGATAGAAGAGCTAGTCATAAAAACGGTAAGTGAAGCGATTAAAAATGTAAAAATAGCACTGAACTAAGGCACGAAACTAGGGAATACCTGAAGATAGGCTCCTGGAATTCAGGCGGCATAAGAACTAATACAAACGTGCTGGACGAATTAATAAATAGATATGAAATGGATGTCGTAGCATTGCAAGAAACTAAACTAACTCATACCATCAATATCAAGTTTCCAGGATACGACATCTACAGGAACGACCACAGAGCAAATTCAGGAGGAACTGCTATCCTAGTGAGAAAAGGAATAAATCATACATTACAACATACGCCACCACTAAACACTATGGAAGCAACAACAATAAAAGTCCAGATGAGACAAGGTGAAATAAGGATCACTTCAGCATATGTAAGGCCAACAGATCCTTTAAACGACGACGACCTGAATACGTTCCTGAACGCCGAAGAACCGTCCATAATAATAGGAGACCTAAACGCCCGATCCCCTAACTGGAACGATAGAGCTACAAACAGAAACGGTAGAATACTGAATAATTATCTAGTGAACAACGAAGACACCATGGTGATTGGGCCCATCGAACCAACATACTTTCCTGGAAATGCTCTACCAACCCATTTAGATATAGTAGTGGCCAAAAGCCTAGGACTACAAACAGACATCCGAACCTTAAACGAAGGATCAGCAGACCACAACCCCATACTCATAGAAATAGGTACATGGGAAGAAGATAACAGAACAACAAAGAAAAGAAAGAAAACCAAGTGGTCTAACTTCAAACGCCTAGTGAGCATAGGAATTGGAAACATTCCTACAATTGACAATCCACAAGAAATAGAGGAAAAAGTCCTAGAGCTCGAAAACATCATAAAAGAAGCACTAAGAAATAGCACTACTGAAGAAGAATATGAAATTCATATGGGAAGATTTAGAGACATAAATCAGGAAATAAAAGAAATGATAAGGGAAAAGAACAGAGCCAAAAAGAGAGCCAGAAGAACAAGAAACCAGGAAGATAAAAATAGGGCAAATCGACTGAATCGACAAGTCAAACAGGCACTAATAGACCATAGAAGTCAAAAGTGGGAAAACTACATAAAAGAAATGGAGGAAAGGAGCCAAAATATGCAAGAAATATGGAGGCTCCAAAGAACTTTAAGAAACGATAGAAAACCCATTCCCCCACTACATGGAGAAAATGGGATCGTCTACACAGAAGAAGATAAAGCCGAGGTGATGAGAAGGACACTTGAAAGAGAGTGTACACTGAATTATCACCAAGACGAAGATATAGACTTTATCGAAGAAGTCGAAGAAACAGAACTAGAAACGCCCGAAGAACAAGAAGAAATAATAAATCCCACATCACCAAGAGAAATAAGTGAACTGATTCGAAAAAGTTCACCAAAGAAAGCACCTGGTCCAGATGAAATCACTAACAGAGCTCTGAAGTATCTTCCCTCGAAAGCAGTTGTGTATTTGACAAATATAACAAACGCAATACTAAGATACAGGCTCTTCCCAAATCGATGGAAGGAAGCCCATGTAATTATGATACCCAAGCCAGGAAAGAACCACATATTTCCTCAAAATTACAGGCCGATTAGCTTACTTCCAGCAGTCAGTAAGATAGTGGAGCGGGTCATCCAAACCAGGCTCCAATCAGAGACAGACAGGCTAGGCATAATCCCAGAATCACAGTTTGGATTCAGAGCTCAACATTCCAGCGAACTTCAAATATTAAGACTTACCGAATATATAGTAGCTGGATTCAATGACCAACAATATACGGGAGCAGCCTTTCTGGATGTAAGCAAAGCCTTTGATAGAGTGTGGCATGAAGGACTGACATACAAAATGAGAGATTATGGATACAGCGGGGCCATGACGAAACTCATCTCCTCGTACCTAAGCGACCGGAAGTTCAGGGTCCGGATAGGACCAGTTCTATCAGAACACGGAATGCCGGAAGCTGGAGTACCACAGGGGGCAGTTTTATCACCCCTTCTGTATACCATATATACAGCAGATGTTCCAAGAACACCCGGAACATTGATCAGCCTTTATGCAGACGACACTGCAATTGCTGCAAAACACATGAACCTAGATATAGCTGTAAGAAATCTACAGACGGCATTGGATACAATAGAAGAATGGAGTATCCAATGGAAAATAGCAATAAATCCAGATAAGACCCAAGCGGTTATCTTCAAAAAGAGAAGAGATAACCCAGAAGAACAGCTAACATTGCAAGACAGACCCATCGAATGGCAAAACGAAGTTAAATATTTAGGAGTCACAATGGACCAAGGTCTTACATTCACATCACATGTCAACGCAACAGTCCAGAAAACAGCAGCGGCCAGATCGGCAATAAGAGGACTCACAGGAAGAAGAAGCAAATTAGCTATGAAAACAAAATTAAGACTGATAAATAGCATTATACTGCCAATAATTACATACGCATCTCTTGCATGGGGTCACATAAGTCAAAGTAACAAAAAGAAGATACAAGCGGCACACAACAACTGCCTCAGAGAAGCTGCAAACGTGCCCAGATACGTCGCCGAACGGTTCTTATTTAGAGACCTAAAACAAATAAGAGTACTGGATATTATGGAGGAAAAAGCCAGAACAAAATTTGCTGAGCTAGAAGACCACCCAAACCGGATCTTGCAAGAGATATTAAGGTATGATGTGTACCATAGATGGAAACATAGGAGACCCAAACAACAAATATTATTAAATATATAATAAAGGCTAGATAATCGTAGCTCTATCAAAAGAAGACAACTTGCTCACCTTTGGCATCTCATTATATTTATTAATGTTGATTTTTATAATTTTCAGACATCCCTCAAAAAAAATATACAAAAAACTTCAAAACGGCTTCAGCCACTAAACAAATCAATAAAATATTAACAATAGGCGAAAGCCACAAAAAAAATATTAGTAACAAAACCCAAAAAAGGGCATGAGGGGCCCACATCCTCGAGCGCCGAGTCGCCGAACTGGACATAGCCCAGAGCGGGGACTCGGCGCCCGAGCAAGCAAAACAGATCGAAGATAAGTCACTAGAGATAGCGGGAATAGAGCGCCTCACGCTGGCCTGCATTGATCGGGGTAGGATTTCATATGGGAGTCCGTGTACCCAAGACTCCCATATGATAAGCACTTTGCTGATTGAGAGCCCCTATAGCGCATCAGAGTGCTATCGGGGGGTAAGTGGATGGTCTGGAGCATTGAAGCGGGGTGGAGTGATTCCTGCTTACGGGAGTTAATCCTCCTCGCCCCAATGAATTGTATCACCCGAATGTCATTCTCTAGGGGTGAGCAAGTCTCTCAGGCTGGGTTAAATCACTATGCTTGCTTGCTTGCCGGTTTAGAATGCATATTTTTGAAGAAAAAAAAATAATTTAAAAAACCAGAATTTTTAAAATTATCGCCATTTTAATTTTCGTTCGTTAATAACTCCAAAAATACTCGATATACGTAAAAAAGTATATTTAACCAAATTTTAGTTTTTTTCTATATCAAATATTTTAACTTTTTTACTATGGGTGAAAAATAACCGAGATAGAAACGTTTAAATCTTAAACTTTGCTGCGGGAACCATGCAAACGTGGCCATTTAACCTTTGATTTTTTAAAAAGTAATGAGTTTAAAAAATTAAATTCAACGTGCTTTAATAGCCCTTGGAATTATCTTTCAAATCGTTTTTAGGTGAACCTGATTCCTTAAAAATTAACGGTGTTATTAAAAAAAACGATAACATTTTTTTGAAAAATTGTTAAAATATAGGTTTGAAAAATTTTTGGAGCATAAATTTATGCATCATTTTCCTGTAATTTAAGCTTTAATACCTAGATTTTTGTACTCGCCGAAAAAAATATACATTTAATTACCTATAACTCACTTGTAGTTAACATTAAGAGGAAACAGTAGCGATCAACAGGTAGCGAAAACGCGTTCCAAGATTGCGGCTGTAATTTTGAATATTTTTTCGAGATATTTGGCACACGTATTCGTAATATGTATAATAAAGAATGGCGGTACAGAGCCCAATTTGAGAATTATAGTAATATGTGGAAATTACTCTGTAATTAAATACAATATTAAAAAAACGAGCCTGTACCGCCATTAAGAAGAACAAAAAAATACACCTTCTTCAAATAAACTTTTTTATCCGATGCCTAGATTTTGTCATTTTGGAACTACTAAAATTTTTTATTTCATTAGTAGTTCCAAAATGACACAAAATCTAGGCATCGGATAAAAAAGTTTATTTGAAGAAAGTTTTTTTTTTGTTCTTCTTAATGGCGGTACAGGCTCGTTTTTTTAATATTTTATTTAATTACAGAGTAATTTCCACATATTAATATATTTTTCAAATTGGGCTCTGTACCGCCATTCTTTATTATATTACGAATACGTGTGCCAAATATCTCGAAAAAATATTCAAAACTACAGCCACAATCTTGGAACGCGTTTTTATCTACCCGTTGACCGCTACTGTATCACCTTAAAAGGTTTTTTTAGTAAGAGGTTTATTTCTTTTTTATTAGCCTCAATAACTTTTTGGTAATAATAACTTTTTTGTAAAAACTTATAGTTTTTGAGTTATTTATGAAAAATCGGTTAAAAGCAAGCATTTTTCTCACGAAAAATTAAAATCTATGATCTTTAATAACTCACAAAGTTTCTATTTATTTTAATAACTTTATACATATAACAAATTTTGCTTAGAACTTGCCCTCCTATCTAACTATTGGGTTATTTTTAATAAAATAATTTTCACTCCCGAGAAGGGGTGGCATCCACCCCTAGGGTAAAAACGCAAGTTGGTACCATGTCACCTTTGTTCCTTGAGATATCCTCTAATCACTCACTAATTTTCATTCAAATCGATGGAGGTTCAACGAAATCAGAGGTAATAGTTCATATCCACCTTCGGTAACTGCACTAAAAGGGTAGCTTTTTGGTTTGGGTATGAAACAGCTGTTTTCCAAATATGTGTCTAGTTTTTTCGCAACAGAGGAAACAACAACCAATTAATACATCTGGGAGCTGTTTGGACATGTTCAATCGGAGGTTTTGCGGGATTAAAATCGAGATTCATCTGAGAGGGCAGCCAACGCCTGGAAAAGGCCGTCCAAAGCGACCAAAGACGCAAAAAATTCCCGGAAAGGTTGCCTTTGTATTTTGGGACTTGCAAGGAACTCTTTTCATTAACTCTGCAACATGGAGAAGCAATCAACACCGACTACTGTACAGGGTGATTGATTAGTGGGGTAAAGCTCAATAGATCCGCTATAGTAATAGATAGCAATAAAAGTTAATAACAAAAATTGTAGCCAACTTTGAGCTTCACTTTACAAAATTAGTTAGAATGTTACAGGGTGTTCGATAACACAGTGGCAGACCAAACTTATGTTTTTTTTTAAATGGAACACCCAATATTTTATTTTAAATTCGAAATCCTGTTAACTTCTCCATCACAAAAATATAAAGGTTTGTTATGTTATACAGGGTATTTACAAAATTATAACCAGTTTTGTATGAAAATCGTAACAAGTTCAACTCCCTGTATAAATAAAAATAAGCATAACAGCAATGATTTATTAATGCCATAGTTTTTTATTTATTGTCAAAATTTTCAAGAATTATTGACATTGCTAATTTTCTTTATATCAAATACAGGGTGAGTCAAAACGCAAGTATATTATTTTCTCAATAATGTTAAATGGAACACCTTGTATTTTATATCACTGTTGAAAAGTAACATTACCGTACTTTAATTTTTATATAACATTCCCTATATCCAAATTTATTAGTTTTCGAGATATTTTCATTTTTCAGAGCAAATTATTTTAGGTGTCTAAATTTATCAAAATTTTAAGTAAGCCATGACTGAATTGACAATTGACGATTACTGATTATTAATCCGGTAATCAATGTAACAATGTAGCAAATAAAGAAAAGAGAAATAATTTATTAGTAATACATTTTACAAAAAGAACAAACCACAACATGCAACATTTTTGAAACAATTAAAAACTACTTTTGTATGTAAATGTAACAAATAAAGAAAGAAAATTAGTAATAAATTTTACAACAAAACACACAAACACAAAATGCAACATTTTGTGAAGATAATTAAACACTACTTTTGTATGTAAATGTAACAATGTAACAAATACAGAACGAAACATAATTTATCAGTAATACATTTTGCAAAAAATCATGTTTGAAAAAATTAGAAGCTACTTTTAATCAAATACTTTTAATATTAATTACATAAGGTGTTCAAAATTACCTCCTAACACATTTATGTACGCCTAAAAACAATCATTGAATGAACTACTTACTCTACGAAGCATTTGTAAATTAACACATCGACACTTTGTATTCTATTTTTTATCTCATCCCTTGTTGTTAGAGGTATTTTATAAACTTCATTATTAGCGTAACCCCAAAAAAATCAATCCAGTTTATTAAATTTATTAAATTGTGGTGATTTGGGTGGCCACGCTACTGGTCCATTGAAAAATGAAAATAAAAATTAAAGTACTGTAATAGTACTTTTCAATAGTGATATAAAATACAGGGTGTTCCATTTAAAATTAGTGAGAAAATAATGTACTTGCATTTTGACTCACCCTGTATTTGATATAAAGAAAATTAGCAATATCAATAATTCTTGAAAATGTTGACAATACGTAAAAATATATGGCATTAATAAACCACTGCTGTTTTGCTTATTTTTATTTATACAGGGAGTTGAACTTGTTACGATTTTCATATAAAATTGGTTATAACTTTGTAAATACCCTGTATAACATAACAAACCTTTATATTTTTGTGATGGAGAAGTTAGCAGTATTTCGAATAGAAAATAAAATATAGGGTGTTCCATTTAAAAAAACATAAGTTTGGTCTGCCACTGTGTTATCGAACACCCTGTAACATTCTGTAATGTGAAGCTCAAAGGTGGCTAAAATTTTTGTTATTTACTTTTATTGCTATCTATTACTATAGCGGATCTATTGAGCTTTATCCCACTAATCAATCACACTGTATTGGTTGATTGGAGCGTCTAAATACCGAAATCGTAAAGAAAAGTCCCCATTTGTTAAATGAAATATTGTTGTTTCACCAAGTTAACACAGGATGTCACAATTCGATGACAACTATGGCAAAAGTGCACGAATTGGGCTTTGAATTTCCTCCGCATCCACCGTATAATAGTCCAGATCTGGCCTCAAGCACTACCACTTTTTTCAGATTAAGAAATGTATGAAGAGATATCGCTCCGATGATGAAGTAACCGCCTAAAGTGAAGCCTATTTTGTGGGCAAAGATAAATCGGTTTACAAGTGCATAATAATAAATTATTCAAGTATATCCTTACAAAATTCCAAAAACCATCCTAATATAAAGGTTAGGTTTAAAAAGAACTTATTCAAACAAAAAGAATAAAAAACACGAAAATATTATCAAAAACAGAACAATCAATACATTTAAAACTTTCCCCAAGGTTGGTTTGAATTACAACAGAATATAAAATATTTTAAAGAATAGAGAACATTGAAATAGCACAAAAGTTAACCTTACTTTGTAATTTTAACCAGGAATGGGAAGAGATACCTTCCTGGCAAGCTGTCAGCTATTTAAACAACCAAACAAAACCACAGAAAATATAACTACTGGTGAAGTATACAAGGGTTATACGACAAGTAAAAGGAAATACTTCATGTGGTATCTCTCATGTACCGCTCTCTCTACGTCTCCCTAGGCTTCTCTTTCCTTGGATATTTTCATGCATAGTCAGTTGGAGCAAGATGTATCTCTCTGCACATGTAATATATAAGAGATATTTCAATTGTTTTGTTTGGATTGTTTTTAAAATCTACATTTCTTAATTCACCTTTCTCAGAATCTCTTTCTTTGTGGCGTATTATGTCCTTATTATAGATTCTTTTTGACGATCATTGCTAGACCGTATTCTTGCCCAAACTCCGCTATTCTGATTACCAGTTTCTGAAGATCTTCAATATGATTACAGTGTCATTCACATATCTAATGTTGTTAGCTTTAATTTTCTTCCAAGTAACCAATAGAATTCTTGTATTTTTAGCTTGATCTTGCTGTCTTCTTTTTGCCATGTGTACAGTCCAACTATGTTTGGGATCAAAATTTATGTCAAGGCACGTGGATAAGTTGTTTTTCTGGATTTACTTTTTTCCTAATGTATAGTGATGGACTCTGATGTTTGCTGGTATTATAATCAACAAGAACTTAGTGACATTTATGTCTATCTAAGGAAGCCACAATTTTCATGGCGAAAAATAGCGTTACTGCTTGGAAAAAATAGGAAGGCAGAAAACAACCTACCGTTCAATTGCCATCTTCACAGATAGCCAGATTTAGGTCTGGATCCCGCGTATGAAAAAAAAGTTGATTAATAGCAAGCTGAAAATTTGTTAATAGCTTAAGGGTGTCTAGTCGGACAAACTTTGATATATAGGAACACTGGAACAGGGGAAGTTTTAATTGTGGAACAGGTTAAAAATTTGGAACGGTCAGACCACGAAAACGTCACATGTATTTTGTCCGACAGAACTTCCAATTGATTTGTTACCCTTTCATTAAACTCTCATACAAAAATTAGGCTGCCATTTATCACCAAATGTGAATTATAACGAGTGGAACACGTAGTATATGTCAAATGACAGGAATTATTACTGGTGATAAATAGCAGTCTGATTTTTGCATGAGAGTTTAATGAAAGGGTAACAAATCAATTGGAAGTTCTGTCGGACAAAATACATGTGACGTTTTCATGGTCTAACAGTTCCAGATTTTTAACCTGTTCCACAATTAAATCTTCCCCTGTTCCAGTGTTCCCATATATCAAAGTTTGTCCGACTAGACCTCCTTAAGCTATTAACAAATTTTCAGTTTGCTATTAATCAACTTTTTTTTCATACGCGAGATCCAGACCTAATTGTGCGGGTACCCTAAATGAACTAAGAGAGGTTACGGTAGCCTGAGTACTGGGTACGAGGGTTATAAGGGCTTTGTCTTCTTCTTAGGGTGCCTGTCCGTTCCGAACGTTGGCGATCATTCTGGCTATGATAACTTTGTTAGTTGCTATACGGAATAGTTGTGTTGAGGTCTTTCTATACCATGGTCTCAGAT
The DNA here is from genome assembly GCF_917563875.1 of Diabrotica virgifera virgifera. Lineage (NCBI taxonomy): Eukaryota > Metazoa > Arthropoda > Insecta > Coleoptera > Chrysomelidae > Diabrotica > Diabrotica virgifera. The sequence continues at coordinate 75,247,102 of NC_065448.1, forward strand.
TAGCAAGCCAGGATATTCTTCTTCGTCCTGGGGCCCTTTTTCCTTCAATTTTACCTTGTAAAATGCACTGGAGTAGCTCGTATCTGCCTTGATTTCTCTTTATATGCCCCAAGTACTGCAGCTTACGGCCCTTCACGATGTTGGCTAAATCTGCGGTTGTGTTCATCCTCCGTAGTACTTCTTCATTGGTGACTTTGTCTGTCCATGGTATCTTCAGGATCCTTCTGTACAACCATAGCTCATTATAAGGGCAATGCCATGCATTCCCAGGTACCCTTCTCCGGTGTTGCAATAGTTGCAAAGTCTGTAACAAGGACGGCTACAGGAAAGTGGGTAGCTCACAAATCTCTGAAATGGTAAAGGAATTCACTAGGCCAAAGACAGGCGAAACAGTTATAGAACATTCGTCAGAATTTATGGCACAGCCAACAAAAGACAGAACGACAATCAAAGCTAGAAAGACAACCAAAGCCATCGTAGGTCTGCTAACAGGCACTGTGAGCTGAATAGACAGTCAAAGTTGATGGGATTGACAGATAATGGCCTACAGAAATTCTGTCTTATAGAGGAAGAAACAGCAGAGCATAGTTGTTTATCTCAGTATGACAGCCTGTCAAGTGTGCAATTTTTTTAATTGGGCGAAGAAAAGCTACCGACAAAGAGCTACATGGAAGGTTCAGTCTCAAATTTATTAGACCTTTTAAAAAAGATCAGGCTAGATAATGTAATCTCGGGGTAGAGAACCACAATAGAATAGATCTGAAAAAGTCGCTGTTGATTAGGCAAAAATCAGGCGTAGTTGTACGAAAACTCAATATGTGAGCTTTGAGTGTCATTGTCAGCATAAACATTTTAAATATACAATAAAATTATTATATTAAAGTTTGATATTTAAAAAAATGTCCCGATTTTCATTGAAAAATCCCGTATTTCAGGTATTTTTTCCAGCCTGGTCCCAAATTCGACTGAATTGGAGTTGGTCACACTTCATACCAAAAAATGGAAGTAATTTTAAGAATGCAAAGCGCTGTTCTAATGTACTCCATAAGTATATTTTTATCAAAATTTGTACCGACGGCTTTAAAAGGACAGGTAAATGGAGTAACGGTGGCTGGTAGAAAAATCTTCAACTTAAGCTTTGCTGATGACACTGCACTTATACCAGCAAATTAACAAGAATTGCTAGACCACCTGCGAAAAATTGAGTTTGAAAGTACTAAAGTTGGTCTTTCAATTAATAAAGATATGACGCAAATAATTCTGATATATAGATTTAACACTATTCAGCTGAGTAACCACGAGCAGGAAAACCAGATAGTAGACATCTTCAACTGCATCGGATCTCGGATCTAGTCTAATTAATAATGAAGTCTGGTGGAATCTGCGTAGCAGAAGTTCGGGGGCGCATTGATATGGCAAAAAATGCGATGAGTCGCTTAACTAAAGTTTCGAAAGACAGATTTGTCTCTCAAAAAGTGAAGTACAAATTGGTGAATGCACTTGTATTGTCAATATTTCTATACGGGACAGAAACTGGGACTCTTCGCGCACAAGAACGCCAATTGATGCCTTTGAGATGTGGTGTTAAGATGATGATATGGTTTTGGAGAAGAATGCTGCGCTTACCTTGGACAACTCATCAGTCAAACGTTTCCATTCTCAAACAACTTGTCTCCAAAAAAGACTGTCTACAATAGGTCTCCAGCGAATTTTACAGTTCTTTGGTTAAGTGGTTCGCAAAGGTGATGACAATTTAGAAAGATTAATTGAAGAGCATTAATTAAGAGAACCAGCTGAAGATGAACCAATGGAGAAAAATTTTTAGGGATATCGAAGGAAATCACGATCCTCACTAACTGCGAAACGGTACAAGAAAGAGAGAGAGAGATCGAGAGAGAGAGAGAGAGAGAGAGAGAGAGATCTCGAGAGAGAGAGATCTCGAGAGAGAGAGAGAGAGAGAGAGAGAGAGAGAGAGAGAGAGAGATAGAGAAAATTGTACCAATCTAAGATTTAGTTTTTAAAAGCATGGTCACGGAATAAACTTCCTGTATCTAATAATGAGGATAACAAGTTTGATTAACGAGATTGATTAGGAGTAGCAACGAGACAAAAACGCCTTACGGTACAATGTATAAAAAAAAGAATATAGACCCAAAGATGGTATGGACACATGTCTTTTTTATACTGAAAAATACTTAATGGTGATTTAAAAGCTCATTTCTCCTACGAAATACAATTTTTTTTATACGTTATATGCTCTCGAATGAGAACTATTACTAAACAATTGGCGATAAAAAGAGTATATATTTTTAATGGCACCTGAATATTTAAGATAGGTATCGGAGACTTCACGTCATGCGGCACTGTTGACGTTCCTAACAAAGGAAATCGCCAGTTAAGGGTTGAAAAAAAAAAAGATTTTTATTAAAACCCTTGTCCTACATATTTTTTCAGCTGTTGTTGACGATCGAATGATTGAAACTTTTTAATTTTTAATGAGAAATGTCCTTAAAGCTTAGTCTTTGACGTCAATATACAATTTTACAGATTAAATTCTTATAAAAAAAGTAATCGAATTTCTGTTATTGTGTCATTTTGTCGAGATGTTAACTAAGAATAATATTTTTTGAACAGTTATTTTGTCATTTTATTATTTCACTGTTACAGGCCACACCCGATTTTAGGACAAACTAATTATTTCGCTTACGCTAAACTAGTTCGTCCTAAGCCCGATAGGATACACCAGTTTAGGATAGGCCAAACTAGTTGATCCTGATGTAAATACGCACATTCCAGGATAAACTAGTACGGCCTAGTATAAACATTATAGTATACCTATAAAGCCAAAATAGATAGATAATTTGAATAAAATACTCTGCAATTAACAGATTTTCATCAAATTCATCATTATTAATTCATCAGAATTCATCATTAGAACTACTGAACAGTTGGTAATACAAACAATCAAATAAGAAATAAGTGTTTTTGTATAAAAGCAATAATTATATTTCAATTATAAAAATTATAATTTATATTTCCATGGATTGCTTTGGTGACAAGTGTGTGGTGTTTTGACAATGGCAGTCAATGAGAGCAAGAACAGGTTATTACCTCCGAATTCTATCCTACTGCATGGATTTTAATGAAATTTTAGGAATAGCCTGAAAATATCTGCTTATTCAAAGTCTACCCTATGCCGATGTGTGCTTTTGTCTTGGGGGCGGTTCCCACCCCTTCTCGGGGGTGGAAAATTTTTTGGTTAAACAACTACGGAAGATGTTAGAGAGCCTAATTCTAAGCAAAAACTTTTCTATAATTTTTTTTCCGAAAACCCAGTACTTTTTGAGTTATTGGTGGTTGAAAATTGGCCATTTTCATTGAAATATAACACCTTTTCAAACGGTTTTTTGCGAATACCTTAAAAACAATGCATCTAACTAATAAAATTATATAAAACATTTTTGTAGCTCATAAAAAATCAAAGAGATTTGTTCCTTCTTCAATCCTCTAATTATAACACAAAAAGAGATATGGTAGATAAAAAGAGTTTGTTTTTTTGGTGCATGCTCAAATCAGTGTATTCAACTTGAGATAACAGAGAAACGGTCAATTTTATGTGTATAATGACCAATGTCTTTTATTGTGCTTGAAAAGTCCTTTCAAATATGCAATATTAAATGTCGATTACATTCAAACTAAGCGAGATATGCTGCAAAAAATTGATGACTAACGAATTTAAAAAAAAAAAATGAGAAGTATATTTGACCCCTCATCCACAAGAATTTAAATGCATCGTTTTCCTTCTACAGTACATTTTACTACAGTGTTATTTTTATGTTCAAAAAGTTGAGCGGGTTTAAAATGAATGGTTTTTGAAAAAAATATGATCAAATTATAGAGCGCATAAGAACACTATAGTAAAATGTATTGTAGAAGGAAAATGATGCATTTAAATTCTTGTGGATGAGGGGTTAAATATACTTCTCATTTTTTTCTTAAAATACGTTAGTCATCAAATTTTTTACAGTTTATCTCGCACAGTTTAAATGTAATCGACATTTAATATTGCTTAATTTATAGGCCTTTTCAAGCACAACAAAAGTTACTGGTAGCATTATACACCTAAAATCGACCGTTTCTCTGTTATTTCAAGTTAAATACATTGATTTGAGCATGCACCAAGAAAACAAGTTTTTTTCACTTACCATATCTCTTTTTGTGTTATAACTAAAAGATTCATAAAGGAAATAATCTCTTTGTTATTTTATAAGCTACAAAAATGTTTTATATAGTTTTTTTAGTTAAATGCATAGTTTTTAAGGTATTCTCAAAAAACCGTTTGAAAAGGTGTTATGTTTCAACAAAAATGGCCAATGTTCAACCAGGAATAACTCAAAAAGTATTGAGTTTTCGAAAAAAAATTATAGAACAGTTTTTGCGTAGTATTAGGTTCTCTAGCAACTTCCGTAGTTATTTAAGCAAAAAAATTTTCCACCCCCGAGAAGGGGTGGTAACCACCCCCAAGACAAAAGCACACATCAGCATCGGGTAGACTTTGTTTCTTGGGCTATTCCCTACTTACTGTGAAAATATCACGTAAATCGGTGTAGTAGGATGGAATTCGGAGCCACATACCCTCATTGACTGCCCTACAAAGGTTTTTACAAAGTTTGCATCAAACATGACGTACTTCAGGAAGTAAGTTTTAGTTCTTATTTTTTCTTATTTAATAATTTATTGATGTATCTTCTTCTTCTCTAGGTGCCGTCTCCGCTTCGAAGGTTAGCAATCACCAGAGCAATTTTTACATTTGAGACCGCGGCTCTAAATATTTTGTTAGTACATCCAATCCATTCCCTAAGGTTCTTCGACCATGAATTACGTCTCCTTCCTATAGGTCCTAATCCCTGGATATCCTTCTAATGACCTGGAGTATTAGATATTTATCTCCTCTGATCACATGTCCCATATATCTCAATTTTCTTCTCTTAATTGTTAGAAGTACTTCTCTTTCCTTATTCATACGTCTCATTACCTCTACGTTGGTTATTCTATCTACCCATGAGATCTTCAGTACTCTTCGCTACGTCCACATCTCGAAAGACTCCAGTCTGCTCATGTCAACTGACTCCAGCTGTCGAACTGTGCATATTAATAAAATATTAAATGCGTACAAACGCGTTGGCGACATCTATCTAGAGACATAGAAAATCATAAAAAAACTTTTTAATTTTTAATGAAAAATGTCCCTAAAGTTTATTCTTTGACGTCAATATACAATTTACAGATTAAACTCTTATGAAAGAAGTAATGGAATTTCTGTTATTGTGTCATTTCGTCGACATGTAACCGAAGAATAATATTTTCTTAAAAGTTATTTCGCCATTTTATATAAAAGCGTCTTTTTTGTTCAGTTATATTACACTCTCGTAATTTATATACCTATGTTATATGAACTTTCTAGAAATAAAAGTGTTTAATGTTGTGAAAACTTGACCATTAGATGTCAAGTATATTTTGCGGATCTTATTTGCGAGAAATATTTCTCTTGAGTTAAATGTAATATGTGGTCCGATAAAATGGAACATATAGCAATAATGTTTCCATATCTTATACAGAAATATTGCGATTCGTTTTTTCGCTGTCGAAAATTATTATGTTTAACGGCTTTAAAGATAATATTGCTGATAGTTGTAACAGTAAAATAGCGGTAATATATTTACAAAACACTCATTCCTCCTCGAGCTAATGTAATGCTGAATAGTATGACACACTAAATGGAGCTTAAAATACAAACATCTATACAAAAAACCGCAACGAAGAAGTTACGCGTCCTCAAACAAGCAATAAAACGAGAATATCCCTCAAACACAATAGGGACAAAAGCAAAATCCATATTGCACAATGCATTGAAAAACATTATACGTGATGGGAAACTAAGAAGGAAATCATTGATAACAGACTATACATGGATTAAAATACAGAAGAGGAAGTGTTTAAAAGCCACACCGCTGAATAATAACATTGAGAAAGGGGAATATCAAGAGCTAAACACTCGAATAAAACGATCTTGTAAAATGGAACTCCTACTTGAGCAACATCTGCTTGAGATGAAGATAGAGGAGAACAAGACCAAAACTGAGACCAGAGACATAAAAATAAAGCAAATATCACGTTTGTTTACACTAAACCACTTTGCTGTCAAATATGATAACAGAAATATTCTCACTACTAAAGAGGATTTATTACACAGGTGAAAACAATATTGTGGAAGATTGATGATGGAGGAGATCTGAGATAATCCACCAGAATAAGAAGATAAAAGTTTTGAGACATACCTTGAAGTACTCAAAAGTAAAGTTGAAGTATGTAGGTAGTAATTAGGAGGTAAAAGGGTCATAAAGCTACTGGTCCAGGTAACATTGCTATTTAAATGATATATGGATCCCTTGTGAAATTGAAGTGGATACAATAATTTATCAAAGAGCGTGGGAGTCAGGTAAATGGTCTGAAGATTGGACAAAAATACTATATATCCCATACACAGAAAAAGAACGAAATATTTATGTAGCAGGAATTGCACAATTATTGCTACTAACACAAAAATTAAATTGGTAAGAAGAATAGTGTTTCCAATTTTCACTCGTGCATCGGAGTGCTGGACCGATATTTTGTGATTTTTAACCCTCCAGTATCCGACAGTACTGTCGGACAGTAGCTGCTAATAAATACACAAATTAATAGTGCAAAGTAATGACGTCGTTATGATGACAACTCTTACTGCCGCCTGCAGTTGCCGTCTGCAGTCGTTGTCGGAATCGTACCTACCTCAAAGGTTAAAGATCCGATAATATTATCAGTAACAGTGTAATGTAATAACAATTGTATAACATTTAAGGGGTTGCTACCAAAATATTTAGTGTCTTTAACCATGTATACCTTGTAGCAGCACTGAGGATGAAATCTTTATTCCGAAAACGTTTTGTGATGTATCCCGAAGAGTTTTTTTAAATAAATATACTTACCTTTTAGAAATATTTTTTTTAATAAAGAACTCGATGATTTTTGGTAAACAGTCGACTACAGGAAATTCATTTCCTTGTGGATTTTTAAATGTTTGGTACTAACGTATGGTCCTAAAGTGTAGGGAAAAATTTCAAAAGCATATAACTCTGACCACAATAATCTTATATTTTTATTAAATTATTCAACAATTTAACTTAACTATCCTTATTATAAATCAAAATTCAAATGGCAGACAAGGGACCATTATTTTCGATTTGCCTAATAATTCCCCTGACACGTTGCATCATCCTTTGGACGACCTCGGCGTCAATTTCTCTAATTTTTGTATATATGCGGCGTCTTAACTGTTCCTGATTTTGTGCTTCCCATCCGTTATTATAGACTTTCCGACTTAATATTGCCCAGAACTCTTCAATTCGACGAGCCTGAGGTAGGTTGGGGGGATTGTCTGCTTTCGGTACAAAGGTAATGTTGTTAGTTTCGTACCAGTCCCTTGTGATCCTCGCGTAATGGCATGAAGCAAGATCTGGCCAAAAGACTATTTGATCATTTGCATGATGTGTGTTCACAAACTGAAGCAATTTAGAGAGACATCTTTGAATATAAATATTTGCGTTTAAGGCTTCGCCTCGAACAACACCAATGTAGGGCTGTGAGATAAAGCCAGCCTTAGAAATTGCACACCATACCAAAATTTTGTCCACAAATTTTTTCTTACTTTTGAATTCTATTTCATCAGGTACATTTTCGTAATCGTTCGTGTAAAACCCATCGTTACCCTTCATCTCAGAGTTGGACAAAGTAAAATATTTTTCATCGTCCATCACGATCAAATTGTTGACGAAATGCACTCGCCTTAACGCGCGGCAACATCTCGGAATTCTCTCGAATTGATCCTCTGTGTATTTTGGAGCTTTCCTTCTTTTCCGGTGGATAATATTGTTACTCGATAGGGTCCTGTATACTGTAGTCTTTCCAACATGAAATCTTCTGGCCAGTTTTCGCTGTGAGACCCCAATTTTGTTCTTAGTTGCTTCAATCAGTCTTGCCTCTCTTATATGGTTCAAAATCCGCGGTCGGCCACTTTTACGCAAGTTAACACATGGTATCCCTTCTTCAAATTCTGTGATTGTGCGATAAATTGTCGATTTGCTTATGTTTTGATCTCGATAAATATTAACAATATCTCGCTTCGACATTCGCCCAACCATATTATAAACACCTCGACGAATATCAATTTTATAAGACATTTTGCAGAGCACAAACCCAAATATTCTGCTTTGTTTATTAAATGTCAATTACTGATGACATTTCAATTTTATGGCCTTCTTTGTTAAATGCATTTTGCTTCTCAATCAGACTAGGTGAAATTTTTCCCAAAACTTTAGGACCATACGTTATTTCTTCATGGTTCGTACAAGTATAAATAGCGTTGCATGTCATCCGCGTCATATCAAGTGACGTCACGTGATATCAACACAAAATATTTAAGTCGTAGATCTGTTTATTTTTTGAATCGTTTAGCCATGTACACCAGAGTTACAGCCACTAGACATATTTTATTACATTCGCGTAGAAATAATATTATTGGTTCGTGACCAATTTGGGTTCCGCAAAGGACTTGGAACAAGAGAGGCATTGTTTGCGTTTAATGTCCTCTCTAAAAGATGCTTAGATATGAGCCTGAATATTTATTCCTATTTCATCGACTTCGAAAAAGCGTTGGACAGGGTCCGACATGAAAAACTAATAGAATTATTGAAAAACGGAGATATAGACAGACGAGATTTACGAACTATCATCAATCTGTATTGGAAGCAAAATGCCAATATAAAGATAGAAGAACAAGAATCCGAAAATATTTATATAAAGAGAGGAGTAAGACAGGGTTGTGTTCTGTCGCCGCTACTGTTAACCTGTACAGTGAAGCCATATTTCAGGAAGCGATAGCGGAGCTAAGTGATGGAATCTCTATAAACGGAAGAATAGTAAATAACGTAAGATTCGCTGATGACACCGTTATAATGGCAGACACCCTGGAATCGCTACAAGAATTGCTAAATAGAATTAACGATTATTGCATTCGATACGGACTAAAAATAAACAAGAAAAAAACTAAATTTATGATTGTCTCAAAAACAGAACATGGAAATGAAAGGTTAATGATAGAGCAAACCCAAATAGAAAAAATTAAGACATACTAATTTCTGGGAACCTGGGTTGATAACAAAAATGACCAAAGCAAAGAACTTAAAGTCCGAATTGAAACTGCAAGGCAAGCATTTATAAAAATGAAGACACTGCTTACAAACAAAGATCTTCAGTTGCCTCTCAGATTGAGGGCTCTAAGATGCTACATATTTTCTATATTGCTATACGGAATGGAAGCTTGGACATTGAAGAGACAACACATAAGAAGAATAGAAGCATTCGAAATGTGGTGTTACAGAAGAATATTGAAAATTCAGTGGGTTCAAAGGATTACCAATGTTGAAGTGCTACGACGTTTAAATAAGGAGTTAGAAATTATGAAAAGTATAAAAACTAGAAGACTGGAATATTTGGGTCACATTACCAGAGAAGAAAAATATGAGTTGCTGAGAATTATTATGCAAGGAAGGATCCCAGGAAGAAGAAGCATAGGAAGAAGACGCATCTCCTAGCTGAGGAACCTTATAGAATGGTTTAACTGTAGTTCATTACAACTATTCAGAGCAGCAGCCAACAAAGTGACCATAGCCATTATGATATCCAACCTCCGATAGTAGAGGGAACTTTAAGAAGAAGAAGACTAATTTCTACTTGCACCAACAAATCTTAAGCTCCAGCTTAGCCCAGCTCAGCTTCTAGATGGGCCGCGTTAAGTCTCACCTACGTTGAACCATAATTTTCGATTCATATCTAAGGCCTTGTTCAGATAGGGCGGTTTGCCAACGTAAACGTCGCGATTAACCTGTTTTCCCTTGGTATTAGGTCCCTATTTTTCTTGGTATTAGGGTGAAACTTCAAAGGCGGCATTAGGGTGAAATCAAGTAAAACAGGTAAACCACCCAGTCGACGTTGGCAAACCGCCTGCATATAAACAAGCCCTAAGCACGTCTTAACTGAGACGAAGTTTAATATGCAATCCACGTGGCAATCCATTGTGGCAAGCTGAATATTAATCTAAGACTCAATGGTGCAACTCGTATGTTGCGTAAGCAGAGCTTAAGCACAACTTAAGCTTAAGATCTGTTGATGCAACCAGGCATAATTTTCTTTTCACGAGGTTGCTCTGATGAAACAGAACACAGAATAACACCCAAAGTACCATTTTCTTATTAACCCGATCGGAAGCAATCGGGTGTATCGCTCGGTATAACACTTTATTCTGGGCGTTGATGTAGAATGTAGAGGGGAGCCTAGGGAGAAATATTATTTTGATCTCTGTCTAAAAAGTGGAGACAATATGTCAGTACCTCTGTTTTTTATAGTCAAGTACCAGAAATAGAAGAGTTTTGCGGTAAATACGTATACATTTTAATGTATACCTACATTTAAGAAATTGGGATCGTCCAGAAAGAGCAAAATTATTAACTTTAACTAAAGCTGATAATAATAATAATTTAATAATTATTATAATTACTTATACGCCAGTCAATAGGAGCAAGAATAGGATATTACCTCCGAATTCTATCCTCCTGCATGGATTTAATGAAATTTTGGGCCTAGCCTCTACTTATCTCCTAATTCAAAGTCTACCCTATACCGATGTGTGCTTTTATCTTGGGGGTGGTTCCCACCCCTTCTCAGGGATGGAAAATTTTTTGGTTAAAATTATCACGGAATTCGCTAGAGAACCTAATTCTAAGCAAAAACTGTTCTATAATTTTTTTTAAACTTAATACTTTTTGAATTATTCGTGGTTGAAAATTACGAATAACTTAAAAAGTATGTATCTAACTAAAAAAACGATATTCAACATTTTTTTAAGTTATAAAAAACAAAGAGACACTTGCTCTTCTATAACTCTTCTAGTTATAGTACAAAAAGAGATATGGTAGGTGAAAATAGTTTGTTTTTTGGTACATTCGCAATTTGGTGTATTCAACTTGAAATAACAGAGAAACGGTCGATTTTAGGAGTATAATTCTATTAATACCTTTTGTAGTGCTTGAAAAGACCTTTAAAATGAGCTGTATTATAGGTCCATTACATTAAAACTAAGCGAGATATGCTGCAAACAAAATTGATAACTAATGTGTTTAAAAAAAATGAGAAGTAATTTTAACCCCCACCCACCAAAATGTAAGTGCATCGTTTTCCTTCTACAATACCTTTTACTATAGTGTTATTTCTATGTTCAGAAAGTTGGACGGGTTTAAAATGAATGGTTTTAAAAAAAAAGAACAAATTATAGAGAGCATTTTTAAATTTTCTTAAAAATCTTCCTTTTTCTCCATGTAACTTGAAAATGATAAGAGATCCAGTAATGAAAAATAAAAAGGAAATTTTTATCTAAAAAAACCCTATATTTTTGTGTGGTATCTTTATTTCGTATCTCTTATCATTTTCGAGTTGCATGGAGGAAAAGGAAGATATTTAAGAAAATTTAAAAATGCGCTCTATAATTTGATCTTATTTTTTTCAAAAACCATTCATTTTAAACCAGTCCAACTTTCTGAACATATAAATAATACTATAATGAAAAGTATTGGAGAAGGAAATCGATGTATTTAAATTCTGATGGATGAGGTTTTAAATATACTTCTCATTTCTTCTTAAAATACATCAGTCATCAAGTTTTTTGCAGAATATCTCGCTTAGTTTGAATGTAATCGACATTTAGTATTGCTCATTTTAAGGGTTTTTTCAAGCACTATAAAAGTTGTAAGTATCATTATACACCTAAAATCGACCGTTTCTCTGTTATTTCAAGTCGAAAACACCGATTTGAGCATGCAGCAAAAAAACAAACTCTTCTTACCTACCATATCCCTCTTTCTATTTTAACTAGAAGATTTATGAAGGAACAAATCTCTTTATTTTTTTATGACCTACAGAAATATTTTATATAGTTTTTTTTGTTAGATGCATAGTTTTTAAGGTATTCACAATATCCACAAAACTCCGTCCGAAAAGGTGTTATTTTTTAGTGAAAATGGCCAATTTTCAACCACGAATAACTCAAAAAGTATTGAATTTTCAAAAAATAATTATAAACCAGTTTTTGGTTAAAATTAGGTTCTCTAGCCTCTGCCGTGGCTATTTTAACCAAAACATTTTTCACTCCCGAGAAGGGGTGGGAACCACCCCCAAGATAAAAGCGCACATCGGCATAGGGTAGACTTTGAGTCATGAGCTATTCCCTACTTACTGTGAAAATATCAAGTACATCGATGTAGTAGGATGGAATTCGGAGCCAAATACCTTCATTGCCTGCCCTATTAAGAATTAAAAATATTCCTCTGTATATAAATGGTATATAATTTTATTAAAAAAATGTTTCTAAAAAGATCCAAGTTGGAATTAAAGTAGGTACATCACACAAACGTTTACGGACTTGGTCTGATAAAACTTATAAAAAAGACTTCAATCTGTTTTCTGCTGTCTCCAGCATATTTACCATAATCATGAATATTAAAGCAAAGATGAAGACGCCATTTTAATATAAAAATAATTTATTCTTTAAACATCGACTTCTTCTTCTTCAGGTGCCATCTCCGCTACGGAGGTTGGCAATCATCATAGCTATTTTAATTTTTGAGGCAGTAGCTCTAAATAGTTGTTTCGAGCTGCATCCAAACCACTCTCTCAGGTTCTTCAACCATGAAATTCGTCTTCTTCCGATGCTTCTTCTGCCATCTATCTTTCCCTGCATTATGAGTCGTAGGATACCATACTTCTCGCCCCGCATCACATGTCCGAGATACTGTAGCTTCTTTTCTTTAATTGTAAGTTCAACTTCCTTTTCTTTACCTATTCTTCTCAGTACTTCATTGTTTGTAACTCTATCTACCCAGGAAACCCTCATAATTTTTCTATAGGTCCACATTTCAAAGGCGTTAAGTCGTCTCATTGTCTCTACATTTAACGTCCATGATTCCACTCCATAGTATAGAACACTGTAGACGTAACATTTTGTTAGGCGTACTTTAAGAGCTAATGTTAAATCTTTGCTACATAGGACCTTTTTCATCTTTATAAAATTAGAACGTGCTTTTTCGATTCTGACTTTTATTTCTGCAGTGTAGTCATTATTTTCTGTTATAAGTGTTCCTAGGTAAGTGTACTTTTTTACTCTTTCGATCTGCTGGCCCTCTACTATCAAGATTTCGTTAGTATTATGGTTGTTTTTACTAATTTTCATAAACTTCGTCTTTTTGATATTGAGAGAGAGTCCGTACTCCCTACTACACCTTACTATTTTACTCATGAGTCTTTGCAGGTCTTGTAAACTATCGGCTATTATTACTGTATCATCTGCATATCTGATGTTGTTAACTAAGACTCCATTTACTCTTATGCCGACTGTTTCATCTTCCAGAGTTTCTCGCATTACCTCTTCAGAATAAGCGTTAAATAATAGAGGTGATAGTATGCAGCCTTGCCTGACTCCTCTCTTTATTTCCATTTCTTCAGATGTTTCTTTTTCAATTCTTACTATTGCTCGCTGATTGTAATAGAGGTGTGTTATTAGTCTTAAATCTCTTTCATCTAGGTTTTTATTTTTTAGGATTTCCATGAGTCGATCATGTTTTACTTTATCAAACGCCTTATTGTAGTCTATAAAACAGACGTAAAGAGGATGGTTAACATCCAAACATCTCTGTGTCAGCACGTTGAAGGAGAATAATGCCTCTCTGGTACCCATACCATTGCGGAACCCATATTGAGTGTCACTAATATCCAGCTCCAGTTTAGAGTGTATTCTGGCGTGGATAATTTTCAATAGAATTTTCAAGGTATGTGACATTAAGCTTATGGTTCGGTAGTCACTGCATTCTTTTGCATTCACCTTCTTTGGCAAACACACAAAGGCTGATGTCAACATTTCTCTAGGGATGATTCCAGTAGTATAGATAGCGTTGAACAGTTCTACTATTATGTCCAGGTTTTTCTCGTTGACCAACTTTATCAGCTCGCTAGGCAATTCTTCTGGACCAGCAGATTTATTGGTTTTCATAGAGTTTATTGCCTGACTAACCTCTGATTTGGTTATCTCTGGGCCTACATCTCCCGTTTGGCTATCTACGGATGTACTAGCTTCTCTCTGGTCATGAAATAGTTCCTCGATATACTCTTTCCATCGTCGTAGTTTTCGTTTTGTCTCCATTATAATATTTCCATTTTTGTCGAGCAATATATTTGAGGTTCTTCTATTTCCTATTCCGGCTAGTTCTTTGACTTTTTTATGTAGGTTGAAGTTGTCATATGTGTTTTGCAGTTCTTCTATTTCTTTACATTTTTCAGAGAAGTAGGTTTCTTTAGCCTCCCTAATTTTTCTTCTTATTTGGTTTTGAAGCTGTTTATAGCGGGTCTTATTAATGGTTTTGTTTTTTCTTCTTTCATTCATCAAGTCTAGAATTTCCTCCGTCATCCATTCTTCTTTCTTACATTTGGTTGTAGTAAGTACTTTCTTACTTGGTTCTAATATAGAGGTTTTGAAGAATTGCCACTGCTGTTCTACGTTGCAATTATTTCCTGGGTTTCTGTCTAGATTTGTGTTGATTTCGTGTTTCAGATTTTCTTTTGTTTCTTCTGACTTTAGTTTCTGTATGTTAAGTTTATTGTTGTTGCGGCTTTTTTGCGTCTTTTTTAGTTGAAGTTGAAACCTAGCAATAAGAAGACTGTGATCAGAGGATACGTCTGCTCCTGGATATGCCTTTACTGCCTGAATTGAGTTTCGATATCTGTGCTTTATTAGGATGTAGTCAATTTGATTTCTGACAATTTTGTGCTCTTTGTCAGCTGGTGATTTCCATGTATACAGGCGTCGCTTAGGTAATTTAAAGAACGTATTTGCGGCTATAACATTATGCTCCTGGCAAAATTCTAATAGGCGATCTCCTCTGTCGTTTCGTTCGCCAAGCCCATATGATCCTACATTAGGGTCTATGGACATCTAATGAGAAATCAAGAACGTTACGGCCTTCTCCAACTGATTCTCCAAGGGAAGGTAAATGGTAAAACAGGACCGGGAAGAAGACGCATTTCCTGGCTTAAAAATTTACGAAAGTGGTATAACACGACTACCACTGAACTGTTCCGTGCTGCGCTAAACAAAGTCAAGATAGGCATGATGATCTCCAACATCTGGAACGGATAGGCACTTTAAGAAGAAGAAGAAACATCGACTTAGTGTCGCTTTTAATTTAGCCTAGATGTCTCAAATGTTGTATTTGAAAGGTCATTTGACCTAACTGTAGCTAGTTTCAACTGCTTTGTATCTGGAGCTTTACCTGATAAAGTCCGAAAACGTTTGTGTGATGTACTTTTTGATGTACCCACTTTGATTCCAACTTAGATCTTCTTTAGAAAAAAAATTTTTTTATTAAAATAATACCAACTACAGAGGAAGATTTTTACTTCTTAAGTAATTTTATTAAGGTATACAGCCAATTAGAGGTATTTATCCCTTTTTATGTTAAATTATTATAACATCTTGCAAAATAAATAATCTTCTCTTTTTATATAAACATTTAAGTTTTTATCATTAACCAGTCAGTTTCATGAGTTAAAATGTCTCATGTTTGTTTATTTAATATTACTTTCAGGTTCTCTTTATCTGTTCGCTAAACTTCTTTAACTGTATTGACAGATTCCTAAAAGTTAGGTGAAATTCAGAATTGTATGTGGCTTTACTTTTCCGGACATTTAACCTTTCTTTACTTGGGTTATATGATGTTTTGTGTCTAACATAGAATTATGCCTTTGTCAGAAACTTTTCTATTATACTCTAAAGCTGTAGAAAACTGCGCTGGGAATTTGATGTTTCCGGTTTGTTACCAGTGAAACTTTGGTTGGCTTGGGGATGGGCTTACTGAGATGTTAGTTTTTTTATAAATTATGTAAATTATATATTCCGGAAAAACTTTAAAATGCATTTAGCTAATAAAGTATAGTGAAGAAAAAACAAAGTTATTTTATAAGACATTCTTGTTTAGAGCGGTGTATAATAGGTCTGGATCCCGCATAAGAAAAAAAAAGTTGATTAATAGTAAGCATAAAATTTGTTAATAGCTTAATGGTGTCTAGTTGGACAAACGTTGATGTCTGGAAACACTGGAACAGGAGAAGTGTTAATGGTGTAACAGGTTAAAAATTTGGAACGTCACACTACGAAAACGTCAGATGTATTTTGTCAAACAGAACTTTCAATGAATTTGTTACCCTTTCGGTAAACTCTCATGCAAAAATCAGACTGCAATTTATCACCAACTGGGCATTTTAATGAGTGGAGCACAAAGAACATGTCAAATGACAGGAATCATATGGTTAGTAATAGCAGTCTGATTTTTGCATGATAGTTTAATGAAAGTGTAACAAATCAATTGGAAGTTCTGTCTGACAAAATACATCTGACGTTTTCGTAGTGCGACTTTTCAAATTTTTAACCTGTTCCACAATTAAAACTTCCCCTGTTCCAATGTTCCCATATATTAAAGTTGTCCGACTAGACACCCTTAAGCTATTAACAAATTTTCAGCTTGCTATTAATCAACTTTTTTTGGTACGTGGGATCCAGACCTATAAATCATTTTAATCTTTAAAAGGTTTGAATTTCACGCCTAAGTTGGCCATACAATTAACTGCTTGACATTATGTATGGTTGGTACAGTATAAATGCCGTTGCATGTCATTATCTACATCAGAAATCTAAGTTGACATTGTTGCCAAATTACAAAACCATTCCTGAATTTGTTTTAAATCAAATATATCACATAATTATTGCAGAAGTGGATTATACAACAAAACAAATTAATATTCAGTGCAAATACATAAAAACATTAGAAATATGTATGTATTTATTGACGTGTATCAAAATGTAGTAATGAGTAATAGGTAGGTCGTAAACATTGTTTAAAAGAATTAAATCAGATGAGATTCAAAGATGACAACAATAGGATATGTAAAGGGCTTCACAGAAAAATTGAAAAAAATAGAAGACAAGTAAAACATCACAACAACATTCAAGGCAACCAATAGGTACCTACTCTGAGATCTATTCTGTCCAAAACGAAATCCCACAATACACAAGAAAGATTCAAAAACTGCATCTATAAAATACCCTGTGGATACAACAATTTCTACGTGGGAGAAACTGCAAGATCACTAAAGGTTAGGGTAAATGAGCATAAAACATATATCATGAACACAGACTTTGAGAAATCCCAGATATGCAAATATGCCAGAGACAACGAGCACAGAGTACAATGTGTAGAGACATATAGAGACGTAGAGCACTA
Organism: Diabrotica virgifera virgifera; assembly: GCF_917563875.1. Classification (NCBI taxonomy): domain Eukaryota; kingdom Metazoa; phylum Arthropoda; class Insecta; order Coleoptera; family Chrysomelidae; genus Diabrotica; species Diabrotica virgifera. The sequence goes on from NC_065448.1 coordinate 75,264,576, forward strand.
AACAAACAGACATGAAAAAGAGAAAAAAAAAGTAGCAGTCCTCATCCCTGCTTAACGAAGAAAAATGTGTAGCAAACCTATCAGCAGAATGCAGCAAGTTTTGTTGCCAATACTAAAAGAAGAAGTCAATACATTATACAACACACAATACACGAACACAGATCTATGTACAAAATTTCAAAAACTTAATATACACATACACAATAACATCTATGATATGATACAGACTTAAGAGAAACGCCAGAGAGTACTGGTTTGAGGTCAATGAGGTGAACAGTTAGGAAATAGTTAACAATAGAAAATAATTAACAGTTAGGACAGTTTTAGACATTATCTGCCCTAGGCAAGGGCTATAACTTTGAGATAGTGGGACAGTTCGATTATTTGGGTATAATCTTAACAAAAGAAATGAAAAATGTCAAGAAATCGAAAAAGAATTGCAAGAAAGAAAGAAAGGTAGGCTGGAAGTCTAAATAAGATGCGGGAATCTTAAGACCTGGATCTTAAGCAAAACCATAGAACTGGAGCTACATATGTGTATAGGTAGAAGCGGAAGATACTCAGATAAATATATGGATCTATAAAAGATGGGCATATCTGGAGAAGGACAAATATGAAACAATGCAAATGTGTAGACAACAAAAAATTTCAAACATTGCGACAGTTCAAAGACTAAAATCGGACACGTAGCTAGATCGCAGGAACAAAGAGTTTCCAAAGAATAATACATACTGAAGCTAGCACAAAAAAGAAATGAGGACGAACATGAATAAAATGGATGCAACCGGTAAAAGAAGAGTTGGAATTGTTAGAAGTACAAAACTGAAAAAACCTAGCACAAGATAAGAAGAAATAAAAGGAAACCATTTGAAGCCTTTGGCGTCTATGGCCTGTTTAAGCTGATGTATATGTAAATAAATCCATGATACAGATTACAGAAAGAAGATTACTTCTTAAGCTTAATATCTATTGGTGCAATCAGGCATTAGTTTTATTAGTATTAACGTGTAACTCCATTTTTCTCCTGCTTCTTCCAATGCCGCGAACGATTACGACAGGCCCGCCTTTCTTATTGCTATGATATCCATGTCGTCGGTATATAGTCTGGGCTGATTATCGGAGAATAGGCCATTTTTAGGAAAAGTTATTTACCAGCAATTTTATTGCTGGAATCGAATCTTATGATTGTATATATTAATAATATAGGTATGCAAAGTCCGCAGATAGTATGCTACTTTTTTATAAACAAAATGGCGCCCGAAAATCGTGTTTTTTTCAATTTTTGCTCTATAACTCCAAAGATTTTAACTTTACACCAAAAACACCCAAATAAAAAATCACCGCAATTAAATTCTGCATAGAAACGTGTTTTTCCCGATTCACTTCGACGAAAATTTTCCCGATTCACTTCGACGAAAACTTTCCCCGGAAAAAGCGGGTTTTTCCAACAAAATCTTTAATTTTCAACTAAAATTTTAGATAAGTAATTGTTAATCAATAATTAAATAGCTTGGTAGTGTAAAAGCCCTTTTCGTATAGATTATAATTCCAGAAGCCGATGGAAACTGAATAAACAGTTTAGCAACAATTGAATTGTTAATTAAAAATTTACGTTCGCTATAATAACGACAAAAATTATGATGCTTAAGAATAGCTAGATTTTTTCATAAAAAGACACTATACCTATCTAATGTACTTTACAGAATTGAAATTGGAGTATTTAAGCGGCCTCAGGAATATTTTAAAATTATAAAGAATTTTTTGGCTTATAAACAAATAGAATATCTCGGGATATATTAAACTAAATTAAATTGTGAAAACGATATTCGAAAAAACAGCAGCAGGACGCTTCTTTTAGAAGAAAAAACATTTAATTATGATGAGCAGTTCCTGAGATACAACCGGTCAAAGTTGACCGGAATTTACGGCAAAGATATAAACAGTAGGATCATAATTTTCAAACCGTCATCTTTTTATTTTTGTCCTCTTTCTCCACACCAATTTTCATATCTTTAAACTACTCGTAACAAATATTATTATAATAAAAACTATCGATAATACGTGTGAAAATTGCCAAAAATCATAATTCCAATCAAAAATTAATTTGGAGAAAATGTAACCCTCAAAGTTCAAAATCGGTATACGTTAAAAAAATGCACTTTCTCGGCTTCCCATGCAGCAATTTCCTTCATTCTTTTTTTGTTCTCAAGTAACTCAAGTAGAGCCATCGAAGTAACGCATTATTAAATGTCAGACTCGCTTTTGTTTTGTTATAATAAATTAATTTATTTATTATAACACAAAATTTTAATTTGTTTAAATAAAAATTGTTTAAATAATTATACAGCTTTCAAATGAGAATATTTATGTTTTTAACTTTAAAAGGTACACTTGTAGTAAGTTTATATAAAAAAAGCCTACAACTGAAAAACATATGTAGTTTTCTGTTCTTATAAATAAATTAATCTATTATAACAAAACAAAAGCAAGTTTGACATTTAATAATGCATTAGTTCGATGGCTCTACTCAAGTTATTAAGGAACAAAAAAAGAATGAAGGAAATTGCTCCATGGGAAGCCGAGAAAATGCATTTTTTTAACGTATACCGATTTTAAACTTTGAGGGTTACATTTTTTCCAACCTAATTTTTGATAGGAATTTTGCTATTTTTGGCAATTTTCACACGTATTATCGATAGTTTTTATTATAATAATATATGTTATGAGTAGTTTAAAGATATGAAAATTGGTGTGGAGAAAGAGGACAAAAATAAAAAGGTGATGGTTTGAAAATTATGATCCTATTATTTATATCTTTGCCGTAAAGTCCGGTCAACTTTCACCGGTTGTATCTCAGGAACCACTCATCACAATTACACGATTTTTCTTTTAAAAGAAGCGCTTTGCCGCTGTTTTTCGAATACCGTTTTCACATTTTAATTTAGTTTAATATTTTTCGAGATATTCTATTTGTTTATAAGCCAAAAAATTCTTTATAATTTTAAAATATTCCTGAGGCCGCTTAAATAGTCCAATTTCAATTCTGTAAAGTACATTAGATAGGTATAGTGTCTTTTTATGAAAAAATCATAGTTATTCTTATGCACCGTAATTATTGTCGTTATTATAGCAAACGTAAATTTTTAATTAACAATTCAATTGTTGCTAAACTGTTCATTCAATTTCCATCGGATTGTGGAATTATAATCTATACGAAAAGTGCTTTTACATTACCAAGTTATTTAATTATTGATTAACAATTACTTATCTAAAATTTTAGTTGAAAATTAAAGATTTTGTTGGAAAAACCCGCCTTTTCCGGGGAAACTTTTCGTCAAAGTGAATCAGGAAAAATACGTTTCTATGCAGAATTTAATTGCGGTGAATTTTTATTTGGGTGTTTTTGGTGTAAAGTTTAAATCTTTGGAGTTATAGAGCAAAAATTGAAAAAAACACGATTTTCGGGCGCCATTTTGTTTATAAAAAAAGTAGCACACTATCTGCGGACTTTGCATACCTATATTATTAATACATACAATAATAAGATTCGATTCCAGCAATAAAATTGCTGGTAAATAACTTTTCCTTGTATTTTGCTTATTAGCCCAGAGTATTACGCTAGTACTGGTACACTCCTATTAATAATGGTCCCTCTTGTTGCTATTCCAGATTCTCTAAGAGCTTTTTCTAGGGCAATGGTGAATAGAAGGCACTATAGGCTATCTTCCTTTCGTAGTCCTATTTGTGTCTGGAAAATTCTTGATACTCCGTTCTGCACTCTAATCTTACAACTCAAATATTAATTAATTAAAAATATAATGTTTATTTTCATTACACCAATAGTGCTGCATCAATCCCATATAAACATAATACTTGAATTAAATGACATTATCCATTTAAAAATTTTAAAACTAATATTGTATAAACTAACTTAAAGATATCAGTTTTATTACTTGTCTTCACTTGTCCCATGTCTCATTCTCAGATTTTCTCGTTTCACTGGATTATGATTTCACATAAAGCACCGGGAATTTTCTCCTCATCCATTTTTTGTTGTCTGGTCTAATGCTATGGGGAATAGAGTATCGGCTTGGCGTACAAAGTTGGTGGAACTCTACTTTAGAGGTATGTGTTCTCATCTCAAATACACTTTCCTAAAATCTTTTAGGAATTGAAAATTTGGATGGAGTGTTTTGGCCTTCAAAATGTCTTTTTGAAACGAGTGAACATTTATCTTTTTTGCTCTGTTAGCCTTCCGGTAGATGGATGAAATAAAAATTTACCAAAATGTTTGTGAGTATATTTCAAAATATTAGATTTCCAAGACAGGAATAACAAATGACTTGATATACAAGGTGACAATTTAAAATATGTTACCTTCTTTTCTGTTAAATATGTGGGATTCTTTTAATAATTTTAATTATTACCCTTTCGATTTTTCATCACGTGTTTAATTCTGTCCAATCAGATTATTAGTATACTAGGAATAATTTACTTGCATTATTATACCACGAATTTTAAGTAATTTGTTTGTGTTTAATTACTAGTTTTATAGTTTTGACAACGGTCACATTTAAGAAAATTAACCAAAATAAATTTTGGCGAGGCCAATACATATCGTCAATTTTAAGCGTTCGAGTGTAATTCAGTAAGATTATTTCATGAACAAAACTTTATCTATCGTCTGAATATTGCTAAACCAGCTCATGCTGTTCATTTTGACAAGTTGTAAAACCTTAATTATTGTGATAAATGTCACTGAATGATTATTTACAAAGACTCTAATTTTGTATGTGAGTATTAAAAAATAATCTTTCGAATATCACATTATAGTAAGAATAAATAAGGATATAATGCTCCAGTTTGTTTCTCAAACTTTTTGCCATTCGGCAATAGTCACACCTGGGGCAGTGCCTGGGGCATGTTATGCGTAATGAGAGATACAACATACTTCAGTTGATTGTACAGGGGAAAATCCAGGGCAAGAGAAGTGTAGGAAGGAGACGAATTTCGTGGTTGCGTAACTTGAGAGAATGGTACGGATGCACATCAACCGAACTGTTTAGAGCAGCAGCATCTAAGATCAGAATAGCCATGATGATTGCCAACCTCCGTCGCGGAGATGGCACGTGAAGAAGAAGAATAGTCACACGAGACTTGCGGGCTCTCTTGTCTATTTCCAGGCAATAAGTTTTCGAAAAATTGTAGCATTATTTTGAATTCATTCTCACTCTATTATTGTGATATTAATGCTGAAAATTACATTTATAAATAACGTTTGACGTTTCGATTTCCATCCCGAGAATCGATGTCAAAAACTATTATTCAAAAAAATTGTATGTGGATGCTATCGCAACTACACTATTCCAAGAAATTAACGCACCACCTTATAAATGGGTTATTTTTCATTTCTCGAATTTCCTAAACCTATTTTCCGATCTAAGTGATTTTTTCATATGTTGTAGCCTTATTCTTTAACAATATAGTTAAATAGTCAAGTAGTATATAGTCAAACTGTTTTTTTTTTTCTCAAAGTTCTCCACGCGTCACGCCCTGTGGAATATTCTAACATTAATAATATGTATACTGAAATTAAAACCGAACTATAACCTCAGATTTTCTTGACATTCCGTTTTTTTTATTCAATCGCTTATGTTGGATAATAAAAATGTTAGGTACTTTACCAACTTTCCATGTTTTTCAGCAATACAGAGTGTGCGACAAACTTTAAGGGGTAATTAATTCTCCATGAAAAAGAAATAACAGTTTGCTTTATAACGAATGTCCGCAAATGCTTCGTTTACGAGATACGGGGTGTTGAAATCTTTCTTACAAACTGACTATTTATTTATTGCTGTAAAACCAGTTGATATATCGACGCTGCCAAGCCAAAACGGCATAAACGCCAAAATTACCACTTTTTAGTTAGCTGCACTAAAAAATAGGATTTTAATTTCCGCACCAGACAGTCAACGCGGAATAACCGCAGAAAAAGTGAAATAGGTGTAATATAGGTTTAAAATTTTTATAAACGCCAGTCTAGTCACGCACGTGAACACCGACGTGAACACCGATTGACATCGCCAGTGCCCGTAAGATTATCATTGTGTACATTTCGGTCCAGTAATAATAGTAAAGGTATGCATTCTTACAATTTTTATGGATAAGTAACATGGTATTATCTACCTTTGCAATATTTTCAATTTGTATTGATTTTTGAAGCGTAAACACACTGAATTTCTTTAAAAACTATGAGGCGTTTATGCCAAAACCACATATTTACATCGTGGTTGACACAAGTGCCATTCCTCAATGGTATTCTTATGCAGGTTTCTTATTTAAAAATTGCGCAAATAAAAAGTTTATTTTAAAATATTCTATTGTAACTTTGTACTAGTGTGATGAACAATTCATTTTGTATTACAGCATAGAGTTCAAATCAATTTTGGCTCAAAATAATGGCCTTAATAAATGAAAATAAAACATATACCGAATCAGTACAAAATGATATACTGACTGACAATAATCCCCCTATATTTCCCTTAGAGGTTTATGACATTTATAATGCCAACATTGCAGAAGCTTTTAGCAATGACATTATCATCTTTGAGGAACCACCAGACGTTGCAGTAGAAGAAGAAATATTTAGTCACGATCTCACATCTTGTTTCAACTTAGCAGCAGATAATGGTTTGGATGCCGGTATAAGTAGTGATCAAAATAAGGAGAATACAAGCAATCAAATCAATACGGATGTTGAACCAAATATTGGCAGTGATTATGAATTAGAATCCACTACTTATTATTAGATATCCACTTTTAAGTATTTCATATTTACTTTTAAGTATTTCATCCTAGCACCAAAATATGTTTAAAGAATTTAAGGTTTTGTTTTTAACTTAGAATGTATTTTTGATTAATAAAAAATAAACCCTATCAAAAATCTTCGTAATTTCATCATTTTTCTTGTTGGCATAAACGACAATTTTTGATTTTCGTTTATTTTTTCATTAATGGCATATATCCCTTTTAAGCGCCATATTGACTAACTTACAACGATGCGATCGACACAAACGCCAGAGGTAAGTTTGGCATATTCACCAATGTTATATCTTGATTGGACATAAGCGCCATTTTATAGTTTTTAATTTATTTCATACAGTATTTTCAGCCACTTTAATGTTCACAATATATTAAAATTTGAAAAAAAAATCACCAATTTTTTTGAATCACTGTGCAGGTAAGCAGAATTGGTAAAAATAAAAATAATCAGTTTTTTGTGTTTCCTGAAAAATCAAGTTAATGTCGTTTATGCAGTTTTGGCTTGACAGCGTCGATATATGCAAATAAAATTTGGTGGGATTTAAGAGGTAGTTATTGAGCATTTTTGACATACAATTGAGCATTTTATATTCACCATTGGCGTGCATACGGGTAATATGACCCGTATGCACACCAATGGGAAGCAGCAGAGGCTGTAGGAACTTTGCTTATATAGATATGTACATAAACACATATTACACAAACAATATAAAAAAGACATACAAAACAGTAAGGATTTGACATCCCGTGAGTAAAAACACCATCCTCAGATATTTTTTCAACAAAAAGTAGGCTATTACCCTGCAATATCGAGGCCAAGTTCAACCGACAATTTTGAAAAAGCATAGCCTTCTAAAAACTTTGTTGGTTATTATACATTTTTGCAAAATGTTTTAAAAATCATATTTTTGATTTTCGGAGTGGAAATCGAAACGTCAAACATTAGTTAATTAAAAATGTAATTTTGATTATAATCAATTATGGCTTAATCCCAAATTAACATAATATTATTTAACTTGTATACATGCTACACGAAGATAGTTTCACAACCGTTCAAGAAAAAGATGAGTAAATTTTGTTTTTAAAGGATAGATTTCCAATGAATATGTTTAGCCGTCAAGCTTCAACTCCGTAGCAAACGCAAATGTTGTCCTTACAATTTTAAATAAGGGGGTTGAAATAGCTCATCATTTGAAAGGGAGTTTTATTTTCTCTCCAATGATGGCCCAATTTAATATATTTTGATCGCCAGTTGTCAAAAATCTCGTTCGAAATTAACATAAGTAATTATAAATTGATTGCACTGAGATTAATCGTTATAGTGGTTATGGAATTAAAATGATTTTTTTGATTCTCTTTTCAATTGGAATGGTTAGAAAATTAATTGGCACAATTCCAACTCTTGAATAATAGGGAGACATGTGGTGAACATGCTACAAGTTCGATTTTAGTTATTTTACAGTATTAATTTTTGTTCAGAACATTGTCTATTTTGCTCTAAGTACAAATTTTCACCCTGAATATATATACAGGCTTGGGAGAAAGTCTAGAACCAACTAAATATCATTGAAACAAAAAAGTCACTATTCATCAAACTTTCTAAAGTTCATACCAAACCCGTATTTTAGTGCGTCAATAATTTGGACGTCATATAAGAATGTCTCGTTAAATCTGACAGTTGTCAGAATGCTTATATTTATGTTTATATAAATATCAATATTTATACAAATATTTGCCAGAATATTAATATTTAAAATATTTTAATGAAAAAATAAATAACTATAAAATAAAATTTCACTATACAATGTCCGTATACAGTGATGAGCGCTCTAATAACCGGCAAAATAGCGCAAAAGATGGAAAGCATAATACATTTCGAAACAAAAAAAATGAAACTAGTGGAGGTGGAAATGCTCGTTATAAACGTATAAATTAACATTGCATTACATAGTTTTCCACCTTTGGACATCTGTGACAGGAGTATTTTATAAAATTCTACTGTCACAGTGACAGTTGTCATAATCCTCTGATACGTCTAAAGGTAGAAAACTATGTAAAGTAATGTTAATTTATACGTTTATAACGATCATTTCCATCTCCACTAGTTTCATCTCTTTTCGTTTCGTAATGCATTATGTTTTCCATCTTTTGCGCTATTTTGCCGGTTATTAGCGCGCTCATTACTGTATACCAACGACATAAAATATTTAGATATATTAATTTAAGTCGTTGAAAAATACTACCCTAGAAATTATAATTGTCATTTTACCCGTTGACTTTGTGAAAGTAATGTCACAATCGATTACTTTTGTGTCAAAATCATCTTTATTCGCATCAATGATTGGTTATAGGCAATACCTAGACTCTTCCGTAAAAAGGACCTGTTCTTAGTCTTGGATGTTACAGTTCACTTGCTCACAAAATAATTGTAGTATATTTCTGCGATGGTTTGCATTAAAATACTCCTCGTTATGGTAAAACGTTCCCTTAAAGAGTGTAATCTTGAAAAGCTGTAGGCGCTAGGGGACTGCCTTGTCGTGAACCTTTCTGAATGTTTGGCTTTTGAACTGGCTAGGCCAGTTCTGATTTGCCCATCCTGACTCTAGTCATGTTTTATGTCAAACATCAAATGTCACATATCATGTCACGTTTTATCTAATTTTTAAGATTTTAGGTGTTCCTGTTGTTTCATTGTTGTTATGTTATATTTTACATACAGATTTTGGTTGATTTTATTATTTGCTTCTATTGCTTCCATTTGCTCGTTGATTCATTCTGATTTTTGCTTCTTATACCTATAGTCTTGCGGCTTTCTGGTTTTCCCTTTTCTATTCATTAAGTTATTCATATGTTTCGATTTGTACCCATGTCAACCATGCTTGTGTCTTCTCTATGTTTTTGGCTTTGCATTCTTTATCAAACCTCTCTTTTTATTCACTCTTTTGACTTTGTCCTATTGTTTCCACCGCTGTGCAGCCTCTATTAAGCTTCTTTTGATGTTATCCGCGCCAGTTTCTATTCTTCTATTCCTATGTTTATAGTTTTTTGCTATGTCTTCTCCGTATTTATTGTTTAATTATATTTTTAGATTGTCAAGATTCCAGATTTTTATTCTTATTTGGTTAACCTTGTTATTTCCATTTTTAATTTTGCTATTACTAATATATGATCTAAATCAGCATCTGCATCTGCTCCCTTGTATGACTTGATACAATTTCACAATACAGTTATAAGTGTAGTTTCATACTTCTTATTCGTGTAAGAGATAGCCGTATGAATTCATCTAAAAAAGAGTTTATTTACAATATGTACAACAAAGATTATAAACATTAATACAACAATACTAAAATAACTTAAAAATACAAACCTAAAAAAGAGAATCAAGAACATGCTATTTCTTACTCTGAGTTTTTGACAACTATCAAATAATTATTTACAAATGTCATTCAAACTAAATTTACACAGTCATGCCACCTAAAACTATAAATAACTTAAAATAACTAAATGTGGTTTTATTGAAAATAAACATAGTTTTATTTTTACATCCCCCCACCAACAGGTATGACAAACCATGAAAGTCTATGGTTGGTCACAAGGCAACAATTTTGAGATGTGAAAATAGTTCATATCGTTCCTTTTGTATCCGATATCTATTTCATATAAAGTATTTGAAATTTGTTTTTTTATTTGAAATGGGCCTAGTCTTACTTCATCAAGTTTTTTTCTATTTAGTTTGGATTTATTTTCTACATATGCCCAATCTCCTTCTTTAAATTCATGGAATTTTCTATTTTTGTCATACAGCTTTTTATTATATTCATGATGTCGTACTGAATTTTTATAAGCTATTTGCTTATCTTTTGATAAATTTCTTGTTTCACAAAGTTCCTCGGGAACAATCGGATCCGCTTTTCCAAAAAGCAAATATTCTGGGCTGTATCCGGTTACGGAATGATCTGTTCTATTATATTCATCTATACATTCTTCAGCTATTTTTGTCCGTGCTCTACTTCTAGTTTCATTTAGTTTACATCTTATCCTATTAACTAATGTTTGATTAAGTCTTTCATTTAAACCATTCGAAAATGGGCAGTCCACTGCTGTAAAAACCAGTTTAATATTTAACTGTTTCATATTATTTCTAAATATTTTGGAATTAATTCCCGGATACTGATCTGTTAATAATGTTTTTATGGGGTGTTTATCTTGAATTTTAGAGATTAGTTTAATAAAATCACCTGTCATCTGATTTTTGGAAGTAACTGCAAATGCATATCTGGTAAAATGATCTACAAGTAAGTGGAGGTATTTTTTTGTTGAACGATTGCCAGCAAATCCTCCTATTGTATCTAGGGATATTATCTCGAAGGGTTCTTTTGCCGGACCTAATTGTGACAAGAGACCATATTTTGGACCTACTCTTGTTTTATTTTTACAGCAGATCTCGCATTTCTGGCAGATATCTTTTGCCAGTAAATCCAAATTATTAATGTAGTAAAAATTCCTAATTTTGTTAATTACTTTACCAGCACAAATATGACCATACAATTTGTGAATTTTTGTTATTAACTTCACACCAAAATCTTTGGATAAAATTATTTTTTTCTGGTTCTTCCTTAATTTATAGAATACATCTTGGTTAAAAATTGTTCCTATCATTTTATCTATAGCTTGTCGATTATTATTCTGGTCTTGTTTTATCTCAGTTAATGTCACTAGGTTCACTGTTTTTATAAATGTTTCTGCCTTTTCTATATTTTCCAAAACTGGGTTTCTAGAAAGGCAGTCTGCTTCTACATTTTCTTTTCCAGGTTCATATTTAATGTCGAAATCAAATTGTGAAAGAAACTGAGTCATATCTCCTAATTCTTCATCTGGTCTTGTACGAAGTTCTCTTCCCTCAAGGGGCTTATGATCCGTAATAACGACAAATTTCCTTCCCATTAGCCAGTATTGCCAAAATTTTAATGCTTCTTTAATTGCCAGGCATTCTAAAAACATTGCTTTTTTGTTTTTCTGATATTTGTTCAATTTTTTTTGAAAAGTAAGCCACAGGTTTCATTTCTCCATCTTCTTGTTTTTGTTTGAGAACTGCACCAACTCCTAAAATACTAGCATCGGTATATATAATTCTAGGAGCATTTGGGTCAAAAATAGCTAGAATAGGTTCAGAGCAGAGGATACTCTTTACCATGTCAAAGGCTGTTTGGCAGCTTAAAGACCAGTGAAATTTAATATCTTTTCTAAGTAAATTATGTAATGGCTCTAATAACCTAGCTGAGTCTTTTATATATTTGTGGTAAAAATTTACTTTTCCCAAAAATTGTCGTATTTTTTTTCTGGTATCTGGTGCTGGAAAATTTCTGATCGATATTAAATTATCATGTAAAGGACGAACTGAATTGTTTCCCACGATGTGCCCCAAATATTTTACCTCTTCTCTTGCAAAATTACATTTTAGAAGTTTGAGCCTAAATCCCTCTTCAAGAATGGCTTCCATGAGTCTTTCAATGTGCTCTAAGTGTTTTTCAAATGATACTGAAAATATTAAAATATCATCTTTGTAATTTATACAAAATGGATTTAAATTATGTTTTCTGATAATATTACTTAAAATCCTTTGAAATATTGCTGGTGATGTTTTAAGCCCAAAAGGTAAGCATTTCCATTGCCAATGACCATCTTGTGTAACAAAAGCTGTCGTATATTTATCTTTATTCCGAACTGGAATACACCAAAAAGCAGAATTTATATCTAAAGTAGTAAAAAATTTAGCATTCCTTGTTTTGGTCAAAATCTCGTCAATTAATGGAAAAGGTTGTGGTTCGGGAACAATTAATTTGTTTAATTCACGAAAATCAATGCATAATCTTGTTTTAGATCCTTCATCTTTTTTAAGAGCCAATGTAACAGGTGCTGCAAAGGGCGAAGGTGATTCTTCTATTAAATTTGCTTTTAACAATTGTCCAATTTGAAATTCTATCTCGTTTTGGTCCTCTATTGAGCATCTATATGGCTTCTTTGCGACAAATTTATGTTCTAAAAGTTTAATTTGAGCTTCATAATTTTGAACTTGCCCAATATCAAATTTATGTTTTGCAAAAATATTGTCATATTTATTTAGTAATATTTCTATTTTACTTTTCTGCTCTGGCTGTAAATGTTCTAATTTTGCTTCAAAAAGCTCTGTGGGAATTCCTTCATTAAAGTTTATTGAATATTCTATCAAATTAACATTGTGGTTAAACTTTTCAATCTTCTCTTCAATATCTAGATCTAATATTTGATAAATTTCTAAATCAAAATCTTGTTTCATTTGAAAATTCAAAATAGAATCCAATCCAAGTAGAATATCATACTCGAAATATTTATCATTAATTACAGAAAGATTAACATTTTTCTCAATTTTATTAATTTTCATTTTTGCAGTTAGTTTTCCTGTAAAATTTGTTCTGCCATTTATCGTTTTAAACATATTCCTATCTTCATGAATAACTAATCCCAACTTACCTGCTACCTTCGAATTCAGAAGAGTAACATTCGAACCTGGGTCATAGATTCCACATAATTCTCTATTATTTAGGAATACTTTTAATTTGATCAATGGCAGCAAATTCAGTTTTTTTGGTTGGTTACCGTTTCATTTAATGTCTCCTGTATAGCAATATTATTAACATATTGAATATCATTTGATTTGTTTTCTTGTATTGTCCTTCTATCTTTTTGCTTTAAACGACACATGGATGAAACCTCCCAGGGAATCCTTTTTTATCACAATATTGACAACTATTTTTTTCTTTTGGTATTATTGTATTTAATTTGGTAGGTATTTGTACAAAATTTGGGTTTGTCTCTGATTTTTTTTTCTTGCTTATAACTGAACTCTCCAACTTTCGTAACTCACCTATCAATTTTTCCATTGTTGTAACCTCAGCTCTATTAATATTATTTTGTATATGAATTGGCAAATTTGTCACAATTAAATCGATTAATATATCAATAGGAAAATCATTTTTGATATTTAGCAATAAATTTTCTTTGCGAAATGCATAATCAACAAGACTACCACCTACATACTTAAAAGAATAAGCTTTTCTATGATTATCCCAACCTGTTTGACAAAAACTATCTAAAAAATTAACTTTCCATACCTCAAAACTGTTATCTAAGCCTAATGTTATTATTTTTGATTCAAACCATTCCTTTGCTATTCCATCAAGAAACAGACGTAGAATCAAAATCTTGTCTTTATCAGCATCCACCTCACATCGCGAACATTCTGATTCGAAGGTCTTGAGAGATGAATTCATTGGAACATTTTTACCATCAAAATTTCGAAGTACGAAATCATCTTTTATTTTTTTGTAATATTTCTTTTCAACTTTAGGTATACTAATATCACCAAGTTTCTGGAGCAACTCGACTAATGGTGGAAATTGTTCAATCGCTTCTTTCTTCTCATACACTGGTAATAAGGTCTGTTGTAGGTACTCATTTTGATAAACCACATCACCATCTGAATCAAAATAAATCACTTTCAAATTATCATCTAATGAAATGGTACATGTTCTAAAGCATCCTCTTGATTTCATGGATGCTAAAACATTTTTTACTTTTTTCAGACGAAATAGTTCAGAATGATAATCTTGAAGTTGCTTCTCAGCAGGCATTTCATAATAGAAAGGTGACTGTGTTGGCTGCAACCACTTAAATTTACATACATTATTCTTACTATCAGTACTGCTTGCTTCTATAGCAATACAAATTTTCATTGATGTAATATTCATCCTTAATTTGTAAAAATAACGGTTTGAAAATCTATTTTTATCACTATTTTGGCTTGGTCAGCTTATGTTCTTGATTTATAAGTGTAGTTTCATACTTCTTATTCGTGTAAGAGATAGCCGTATGAATTCATCTAAAAAAAAATTTATTTACAATATGTACAACAAAGATTATAAACATTAATACAACAATACTAAAATAACTTAAAAATACAAACCTAAAAAAGAGAATCAAGAACATGCTATTTCTTACTCTGAGTTTTTGACAACTATCAAATAATTATTTACAAATGTCATTCAAACTAAATTTACACAGTCATGCCACCTAAAACTATAAATAATTTAAAATAACTAAATGTGGTTTTATTGAAAATAAACATAGTTTTATTTTTACACAGTTTTAAAATATACACTTACTCAAGTACGTTATAACAGCGTTTCTCATCCTTTCACCATTTGCGACCAAATTTTCCATAATTATTTTCACCGCGCCCCCCCCTCGTGCAATAACAATATATAGCATATGCAATAACAATGTACCTTAGCATTTTGACAAAAAATTCAACACCGATTCGGAACAGATTGTCTCTTTTCGCGGGAAGTTCCGAGTTATTTTGAACATTCTCGATCGTCTGCCTGCATCTCCATCTTCTCAGTTCTGACTCTGAGAAACCAGTCTTTGCCTTAGTCGAGTCAGTTCAGTCATTCCTGTGACTGTTAAATTTATTGTGGATGTGTACATATTATGTTCTAGTTATACTCTGTTTCGGTCAACTTTTCTCTGCAAAACAAGCCCAAGGAAGTCACTAATTTACATTAAATTTGTTGATAAATAGTATTAAGTATTAATATAGTATTAATTAGTATCCATTTAGTATTCAATGCTCTTTAATTATAACTCCTTGTCAGAGTTCATGGGTATTTTGTTTTGTCAGAATTTTGTTTTGCTTTGTTTTTAGTAAATTAGTCAATGTTGGTGTTTTTTTTTTATATACTCACGCCCCCCCATTACTAAAAGCGCGCCCCTCTGGGGCGCGCCCCACAGGTTGAGAATCACTGCGTTATAATATTAATTGTGCAGTCGCAATTTCACAATAACATTTAGCATAATAGTCCTTATTGTTTTAATTAATTTACATCAAGTCTCGGTCGAATATACATCATTAAATGACGTGTTACTGAACATAATATCGACAACAATAATTGGTGTCATATTCATGTAGAGATACAATAGGTTCAAAGGGATTGAATTATATCTGAGAGATGTTTGCAATTGTTATGTACAAGATCGCTATTGATATTCTGCAGATCCTAATTTAACCTCTGTTAACCCTCTCTAATTCGAGAACATTCCGTTTTCTGCTCCTCGTTAAATTTTCCTGTCATCTAAACTCTAATCATTTCAAGTCGAGATACATCCTTGAGTTGGTGAAACAGCTCGTCATTATAAGCTAGATAGGGGAAATTGCATTCATAAAGAAACTTTGCGCTTTTTGATTGCAGCGTTAAGTTTAGCTGGCACATATACTACAATTAAGATTCAGTTAACGTATTTCCAAGAGCTCGGATGGTCTTGAGAGAGATCCCTTGAATTTTTCTTATCTCTATGCTTTCTGTACCATAATAATGAGTTCAAATGGCAGTCTATTGTTTGCGGTTAGGATGTTCGTATTAAATACAGGCTACTGTAAAAGTTATGGAAGCAACCTTTCGGAGTTTAATTCTTTATTGCTTAGTTAATTCGTTATATCTAGTGACCTATTCAGTCAAAATTAGATATATCACTACGTTTTATTTATTTAATTTATTTCTCAGATAAAGGAGAAAATAGAAAATCACACAGGAAAACACTCGAAGAAAAAAGTATAGGCACTAACGAAAGGAGAATTATATACATACACAAATACAGGATGAGGTTTTAGTGAGACAGTGGTTGATAATTCGATTATTGTGCAGAATATGCAAAAAAAATATATAGAAAAAAATGTAGGTGATGAATGATATTTTTCAAACTTTGATATAATACCGAATTCTATGCGGTGATTAACAACTACGTGGCAAAGCGTCTTTTTATTATTTTTATATGGACATAACTCTGTTTTTGCAATGTATCTCCAGTGAGTTGTCGTTCTGTCGTTTTCGTGGTCTTCCCACTGATAGGCTTCCTATTGGGGAACGGTTTCTAGCCGTTCTTACTACTCTATTAGTTGTCATTTGGCTTACGCGGTCGTTCCATTCTACTCTTCTGTTTCCTACCCAGTTCTTAACGTTCTCCACCTTGCATCTCCATTGTACATCTGTACTTCTAGCTCTCTCCAGTGTCTTACCATCGATTATTCGAAGTGTTTTCATCAATGCTTGTTCAAGCATTCTTTTTGTCCTCTGTGTCAGATTGTGTTTCTGCTGCGTATGTAAATTTTATAACAACGTAAATAAAATAATATGACTGACAAAAAGAGGTGAGATAAAAATGATCATGGGTGACTTTCGCGATAAAATTCAGTACTCTGGAGCTTACATAGATATGTAATGATTTGTAATCCAGTTCTAATGAATTTTAGATCAAAAAAACTTCTGAAAGCTAAAAAGGAAAAGATGAGAAGATAAAGAGACATTTCACAACTAGAAACGATAGAGAACTTGGTACAGACAGACGTTGAAATAACAGACTGTTGTAAAACCGAAAATATCAAACATACAAGAAGAACACATCGAGTTCATGAAAAACAAGATAAAACAAGAATACAGGGTGATTGATCAGTAGGGTAAAGCTCAATAGCTCCGCTATAGTAATAGATAGCAATAAAAGTTAATAACAAAAATTTTAGCCACCTTTGAGCTTCACATTACGAAAATAGTTAGAATGTTACAGGGTGTTCGATAACACAGTGGCAGACCAAACTTATGTTTTTTTAAATGAAACACCCTATATTTTATTTTAAATTCGAAATCCTGTTAACTTCTCCATCACAAAAATATAAAGGTTTGTTATGTTATACAGGGTATTTACAAAGTTATAACCAATTTTATATGAAAATCATAACAAGTTCAACTCCCTGTATAAATAAAAATAAGCAAAACAACAATGGTTCATTAACGCCGTATTTTTTAACGTATTGTCAAAATTTTCAAGCATGGTCGATATTGCTAATTTTCTTTATATGAAATACAGGGTGAGTCAAAACGCAAGTACATTATTTTCTCAGTAATTTTAAATGGAACACCCTGTATTTTATATCACTATTGAAAAGTACCATTACCGTACTTTAATTTTTAGATAACATTCCCTATGTCTAAATTTATTAGATTTCGAGATATTTTCATTTTTCAATGGACCAGTAACGTGGCCACCCAAATCACCAGAATTTAATAAACTGGACTGATTTTTTTGGGGTTACGTCAATAATGAAGTTTATAAAATACCTTCAACAACAAGGGATGAGATGAAAAATAGAATACAAAGTGTATTTCGATGTGTTAATTTACAAATGCTCCGTAGAGTAAGTAGCTCATTCAATGATCGGTTTTAGGCGTACATAAATGTGTTAGGAGATAATTTTGAACAGCTTATGTAATTAAATATTAAAAATATTTTATTAAAAGTAGTTTCTAATTTTTCAAACATGTTTTTTTGCAAAATGTATTACTGATAAATTATGTTTCGTTCTTTATTTGTTACATTGTTACATTTACATACAAAAGTAGTGTTTAATTGCCTTCACAAAATATTGTATTTTGTGTTTGTGTGTTTTTTGTAAAAATTATTACTAATTTTGTTTGTTTATTTGTTGCATTTACATAATAAGATAGTTTTTAATTGTTTCAAAAATGTTGCATGTAGTGGTTGTGTTTTTGTTTGTAAAATGTATTACTAATAAATTATTTTTATTTCTTTATTTGCTACAGTGTTACACTGATTACCGGATTGATAATCGGTAATCTTCAATTGTCAATTCAGTCATGGCTTACTTAAAATTTAGATAAATTTAAACACCTAAAATAATTTGCTCTGAAAAATGAAAATGTCTCGGAAACTAATAAATTTGGGCATAGGAAATGTTATATAAAAATTAAAGTACGTTAATGTTACTTTTCAATATTGATATAAAATACAGGGTGTTCCGTTTAACATTACTGAGAAAATAATGTACTTGCGTTTTGTCTCACCCTGTATTTGATATAAAGAAAATTAGCAATATCAATAATTTTTACAAATTTTGACAATAAATAAAAAAAAGATGGCATTAATAAACCATTGCTGTTGTGCTTATTTTTATTTATACAGGGAGTTGAACTTGTTACGATTTTCATACAGAATTGGTTATAACTTTGTAAATACCCTGTATAACATTACAAATCTTTATATTTTTGTGATGGAGAAGTTAACAGGATTTCGAATATAAAATAAAATATAGGGTGTTCCATTTAAAAAAAAACATAAGTTAGGTCTGCCACTGTGTTATCGAACACCCTGTAACATTCTAACTAGTTTTGTAATGTGAAGCTCAAAGGTAACTACAATTTTTATTATTAACTTTTATTGCTGTCTATTACTATAGCGGAGCTATTGAGCTTTATTGCTATCTGCTATGCGGACGATGCAATACTAATCTCTTAAAGTGAAGATGATTTACAACGTATGCTGCACCAATTCAACATAATCGCCAGAAAATTTAACATGTTAATTTCCTCAAAAAAGACAAAACGCATGGTTATAACAGCAGATCCAATAAGATGTAAATTGGAGCTGGAAGGTCAGATAACAGAACATGTGATGAAGTTTAAATACCTAGGCATCACACTATCCAGCTACGGAAGGCTCGAAACAGAAGTGGAAGATCAAGTGAATAAAGCAAACAGAGCGGCAGGTTGCCTGAACGACACAATATGGAGAAATAAAAATATCGGAAGAGAATCGAAAGACAGAATTTACAAAACAGACATCCGACCAATAATGACATACGCGGCAGAAACACGACCCGACACAGAGAGGACAAAGAGATTGCTCGAAACAGCGGAGATGAAAACCCTTCGAAAAATCGATGGTAAGACTCTATGGGACAGAGCTAGAAGTACAGATATATGACGGAGATGCAAGGTGGATAACATTAATAACTGGGTAAGAAACAGAAGAATAGAATGGAATGACCACATAAGCCGAATGACAACAAATAGGGTAGTCAGGAGAGCAAGAGACGGTTCCCCAATAGGAAGACGATCAGTGGGAAGACCACGAAAACGATGGAACGACAACTTACTAGAGGCACATTGAAAAAACAGACAGAGTCATGTCTACACAAAAAGAAGAAGAAGAGAAGAAGAAGAGAAGAAGATAAGAGTCGACCAGACCTAGCATTTCGATAAACTTAGAGACCTGGATCCCGCGTACCAAAAAAAAGTTGATTAATAGCAAGCTGAAAATTTGTTAATACCTTTACGGTGTCTAGTCGGACAAACTTTTATATATGGGAACACTGAACAGAATATGTCTTAATTGTGGAACAGGTTAAAAATTTGGAACGTCAGAGTACGAAAACGTTCCATGTATTTTGTCGGACAGAACTTCCAATTGATTTGTTGCCATTTCATTAAACTCTCATGCAAAGTTCAGACTGGTGTTTATCACCAACCGGGCATTTTAATGAGTGGAACACGAAATGACAGGAATCGTGTTCATTAGTAATAGCAGTCTGATTTTTGCATGAGTTTAATGAAAGGGTAACAAATCAATTGGATGTTCTGTCCGACAAAATGCATTGGACGTTTTCGTAATCTGACGTTCCAAATTTTTAAACTGTTCCACAATTAAAACTTCCTCTGTTCCAGTGTTCCCGTACATCACAATTTGTCTGACTAGACACCGTTAAGGTATTAACAAATTTTCAGCTTGCTATTAATCAACTTTTTTTTTGGTACGCGGGATCCAGGACTAGTAATAGTCGAATTTATAGTTTTATCCGAGAATCACATAGCGGTCTTTTGATTTTTTTTGAACGATTTTCTCGCCTGTTCTGGTCTGAAATAAACATAAAGAAGTAATAAATAAATAAGTTTTAATGGTACATAATAGGGTAAACAATATGTTCTAGTTTTCAAATTTAACAGAAATAATTGACAAATATTCGTATACAGGGTGAACTGCAAAGGAAAACTACAATTTTCCCGTATTTTTAAATGTAAAACCCAAAAAGGTTGCATTTATAATACTCTTTTATTTTTAAGAAGCATATCCTATACCCAAACTCATTATATTCTGAGATATTTTTAGCTTTTCTCAAATTTCGGTTATACTTTTAATTTGTTTAAGAAGAAAAACATATTATTTTTTAATAATATCCTAAAATGAAGAAACTATCACACAACATAAATCAAAACAATATTCAATAGATGTAACACTTTTACATTAATGTTATATTTATTAATAGTAAGCTAAGAAGCTTTTAGTAAAATATTCAACTGTTTGCCTAGTAATAGCAAGTACGTCAAACATCATTTTTTTTATTTTTTTGATTTTTTGATAAAACATAACTTCAACAACAACTTAGCGGTTATAAAACCTAATGTCAACA
Source organism: Diabrotica virgifera virgifera (assembly GCF_917563875.1). NCBI lineage: Eukaryota > Metazoa > Arthropoda > Insecta > Coleoptera > Chrysomelidae > Diabrotica > Diabrotica virgifera. Next base: position 75,285,751 of record NC_065448.1, read on the forward strand.
CAATTTCTTTTTTTTAATCTGTTTGAAAATGATTTTCGGAGTGAAAATCGAAACGTTAATTTTTTTAGGGAAAAATGTATATCCCAAGTTTCCTAGAATACAGTTGACAGAATCTATTGAGATTACCAGAACTACCTTGAAAGATTACGAGAACGTTGAAAAATAAAATTCACGTCTTAGAACATAAATTTTGAATTACGTTGTGCATAAAAACGCTTAATGTATCTTTAGAGGATAATTTGAATTCACTTAGTTTTTTCGGTTATACAAAATATCCCAATTATTTTATGCTGTGTCGTTATTTTAATAGTATCGATATTAAACTCCCATTAATATTTAATGGTAAACTACTACAGCTACATAATTTAAATATTCGATTAATGTTACTGAAAAAATAATGGAAATAAAAATACGAGCAACTTGTCAGCTATTAGCAGATATACCTAATCAGTGGCGGCTTGTCAGGGTCGGCAGTGCCGACCCACACATTATAGATTTTTTTTAAATATTTAAGTTAATCAAAGTTGATGATATTCGTTTCTGTGAAATAAAAAAAAGATCTGTGAGATAATAGAGATTAAATTATATTCATTGTTTTTAAAAGAATTCGATCGATCCGATACGGTAAGTGATCCCTGTGCGCTGTGAGTAAGAGACTTTTCAAATTAATGATCCTAGCCATGCACCCGATTGCGATTGTGTGAATTCTAAAAAGGCTCTCTTCGGCAAGCCGTCCCCAGATTGACCATTTGCTTGTAATAAGATGCTATGGAATATTAGCCGATAGGCAACCAATTATACGTTCCCCTTATTTATTTGAATGGCAAGTAAGGCAGATAAACAATCTGCCGAGCGGTGATCTGCAAACGGCAACAAGACACGTGCCTATAGACCAGGGCGCATCTGTAAAAATAATAGTACATTAATTTGGACGTTGAGAGGTGACTCATATTTGTTTGCAGAAATTGCTTGAAAATATCTCATATAATAATACTTGAGTTATCCTCCCACTCAAAAAGGTCCGGAACATTGTTTAAATAATCAAAATGTCAAAAAATGAAGGAAAAATTCGATTTTTTCTTAATTTTTTGATTATAACTTTAAAAGTATTTATTTTCGAGAAAAGTTGCACTGCCATAAAAGTTGCATAATTAAATTTCCTACAATATAGGATTAGTTAAAATTTTTTAAAATTGTCACCCTTTTTGCAAAATAGCCATAATTGCAAAAAAATCATAAAAAAAAACAAGTATTCGCATTTTACATTTTTCAACCATTTATGCTACACTTAGGACCTTCATAATTCTACCCAGAAAAACTATATCATATAATAAAACAATATTGTGAATTTCATTAAGATTGGTTCGATAGATTTTGCAAAATAAATTTTGCAATTCAGCTTTCGCAAAAAAATTCATTTTTTCAAAATGTTGCAGAACTGAAAATAAAGCAAACAGCAAGTTGAATTTATTTTTACGTATAGAAGAATACTGTACCTTTCTTCTATATGTAAAAAAATTCAACTTGCTATCTGCTTTATAGTCAGTACTGCAACATTTTGAAAAAATTAATTTTTTTGCAAAAGCTGGATTGCAAAATTTATTTTGCAAAATCTATTGAATCGATCTTAATGATATTTATAGTATTGTTTTATTATATCATAAAGGTTTACTGGTTAAAATATGAAGGTTGTAAGTGTAGCATAAATGGTTGAAAAACGTAAAATGCAAATACTTGTTTTTATGTTTTTTTCGCAATTATTGCTGTTTTGCAACAAGGATAACACTTTTTAAAATTTTCAACCAATCCTATATTGTAGGAAATTTAATTACGCAACTTTTCTCAGAAGTGAATACTTTGGAAGTTAAAATCAAAAAACGAAGAAAAAAATCGAATTTGTTGTTCATTTTTTGACATTTTGATTATTTAAACAATAATCCGGACCTTTTTGAGTGGAAGAAAAACTATTATTTCCAAAGAATTTTCAAAATATATATTAGACAAGTTCACTAAAAATTATCCATCATTCTTTAATCAAATAAAATAAGAAAATGGATTAACAGTTTTATATGCTGGTCTAAATATTTTCGGAAGGTGGGATAAGTTACAAAATATGTTTAATTTTATATACTGCAATTCATTAGGTATAACAAACTATTCCCGAAATTAATAAATTATTGTGCTCAAATATGGGAAAATTCTGCCTCAAATGAACGGTATTTCTCTTGTCTCAAAAGAGTCAAAACGTATTGTCGAAACACCATGAAACAAGAGAGAATGTCAAACTTGTCTCAAATGTCAATAGAAAAAAACTTTTAAAACCTCTCAAAAACAATAATAAATTTTACAATGGCGTTATAACTCATTTTACTACTTCGAAACAACATAGACTAGAGTTAATTTATAAACAGGTTTAGGTTCTAAATTTATAGGCAAAAACAAAAAAAATAAAAATAAAAATAAAAAAACAAAAAACAAAAACCAAAAATATTCTATGAAATTGAAGCTTTTTAATTAGATGACATACCTATCTGAGGAGACAAAACCTTGCCGACCCTGTCCCTAAAGCCACGAGCCGCCACTGTACCTAATAATAAAATTGAATTTTTCCAAAATAGTAGCAGACATATTATTTTTAATAACACCACAAAAATAATAAAAAAAACAAATTGTGTGGGGTTGTCTGGAATTATTTATTCCTGGCGTTTCATCTGTTACTGCGGCAGAGATTATCAAAACATCATCACTTTTGACGATGATGGTTCACCAGCTGATGCTGTGCTATTTAGAACCTTTCCGTTCCATTTGTACTCTGTCGATTTGTCTGAATCGATCAGTCTGGAGGTTTTATTTTTCATTTTACTAATATCAACATCCAGCAAAAACTAAATATCTAATCAACAAATCTATAGATATAACTGAGAATATAACTCTGGATAATAATAATATAGAAAAGGTTGAGTTATCATATCTTCTTCTTCGTCTTCAGACTGTTTGCATCCACACCAGGACAAAGGCTTCCCCATGAGCTCTCCATTTTTCTCTGTTTTGTGCTGTTTGGTGTCAGTTTCTTCATATTCTTGCTTTGATGTCGTCTAGCTATCGTTTTTGTGGTCTTCCTCTACTACGAATCTGCTCGGGTGGTCTCCAATATTCCTACAATGTTTCCCGTCCACCTTTTGATGTTTTATCGTTCCACGTGTCCTACCCAGTTCCATTTAATTTGTCGTTCCACGTATCCTATCACAGTGTGGTAGCGGGTAGGTACTCCTCTATGATCCCGATAGAGGGTAGACTTACTTCAGGGAGGTAGCGTCCCTGCCCACGCAAGCTACTGGTCAGACCTTAAACCAGAGATGCACTGATGACATCAAGCGAAAGGCTGGCCACAAATGGATGAAAAAAAAACAGCGAACAGAAATGACTGGGCACCCCTAAGGGTGGCTCCTAAGAGTGGCTTACGTTCGACGATGGATCTAATAGCTGCTGATGATTAATATCAACATTTAGTTTAGATACAGACCTGAACATCCATCAAGATGCTGAACATCCGTCAAGATGCCAAAAATTTTCCAATTATTATCGTTTGAATTTCCACAAGTCATTTATGTTCTCAATTCATTTCTGCCTCAGAACCAAGTTCGTTATAATTGTCTCCCCTCTCCCATTTCGAAGACTTCTCTTGTTGTTTCCGATAAAGTCAAAGACCGATTTATAGTTATTGTCCTTATAGTAAACCTACGGTATGATATTTTTTTCCAGTTTAGTAGTGTATATTGTATTATACGGGTATGTTTTAAATCATGTTGCAAGGAGAAGCCCTTAGTTACTATATTTCGTGTTTTAATTAACATTTATTATTGTGCTTGTGTATGTCTTTAATAGCTTTAATTAACATATTACTTAAATTTGGAAGCCGTTAAATTTGGAAGCCGTTAAATTTGGTTTCTTGGAAGCCGTCTTCCTGTATTAACTTTACTTTTTTGCAACTAGTTGTTGAAGTCAATAATGTATATAAAGCATATGATTGATTGTTCAGCTCTGAAAAACAAAAAGAAACAAACGAGACGTGACAAGACATAAGCACTGAGACCAAATCAAGAATGTAGAAGACAGCTGTATAGGCTATTGATTATGTTCAAAATAAAAGAACTAAAAGGAACTACAACGTTAACAGGATTTTATTGTCTCATATAGTCAATGGTCCTCTAAATTTGAAAAAACCGCGGAGTGCTACCATTTAAATGGGTGAGTTTTTGAGAAATGCGTGAATTAGTTCCTAGACACAGGGTGAATTAGGGTGAGTGCTATGCACTTTTGGTACAAAGACGTCTACAGGAAAATTGTTCCATGTTAAATTTACTATCGAAATATTACATTTTAAACTCAAAAATGTTTTTATTTACAAAAATATATTCAAAAGAAAAGCAAAGAAACAACACGAAAGAAAGCAATTTTCTGTTTTGCCCCATAACTTTTTTCCACGGGGATATAGGTAATAGACATTGCTTCAGCAGAAATTAACTTACATTCTTTCTCTTTAAAATGACGTTTAGTAGAAGTCTCCAGGATTTATATTTTTGGACCATTTTCCCCATTATTTCGCAAACATTGTTCTGTAACGTTTTTTACGCATTTCTAGGTATATGCAATGGTACATTTATTAGAAAGAGGAGTCAATTATCTTTAAAATGGTTTATTGCATAAGGTTGCTTGACTATTTTGAAGCAAGTTTTGTTTTTTCAAGGTTTCATACTTTTAATGATTTTTGATATTTTTTATGATTTTTTTTTTAAATTTCTCATTATGACTTTTTTTCTTGTACATTTAGGGATATACATTGTATGATAGAAAACAGCATATTTTCTTTACTTTAAAATCGTGTATTCCAAAAAAATCTAGGACTATTTTTAAATAAGATATCCGTAGAAAACCAAGAGTATCCGTAATTAAAAAAAAAAAATTAAAATTTTTTATTTTTTTTCACATAGAAGAATATAATTGCATATTATAATATAATTTTAAATATTTAAATATTTAAATATAGAGGTACTTTATTCCTGAGCAAATTCATATTTTTTAACATACCTCGTACAATGTTAATAAAATTTTATATCTGATGATAACATTTTTGGTTTCAGACTAGGCAGAGCATTTTATAAAGAATAACTTTTTTTTCGTAGAATTAATACTAAAAAAGTTGTCCATATGTTTCCAACTATTGCATGTGTACGAGTATATGTCACACTTGAAAAAGCATATCTTGTTTAAAAATAGTCCTAGAATTCTTTACAGTACATCATTTTAAAGTAAAGAAAATGGGCTTTCCTTTTTACTACACAATACATATACCCAAGTATACAATAAAAAAAGTTATAATGAGAAATTTAAAAATAATCGTAAAATATATCAAAAATCATTAAAAGTGTAAAATTTTGAAAAACCATATCTCGCTTAAATATAGCCATACGGCTTTCTACGATAGAATATTTTAAAGGTAATTGACTTCTCTTTCTACTAAATGTACCATTGCGTATAACTAGAAATGCGTAGAAAAAAGTTACAGAACGATGTTTGCGAAGTAACAAGGAAAATATCCCAAAATCGCTGTGAGTGGCGAAATTTGAAAAATATTTTGGAAATTGTAAATCACAGTGACTTCTACCAAACGTCGTTTTAAAGAGGAAGGATGGAAGTTTTTTTTCTGTAAAGCAATGCCTATACCTATATCCCCGTGGAATAAAGTTATGGGGCAAAAACAAAATTGCTATCTTTCATGTGTTTTTCTTGCTTTTCATTTGGATATATTTTTGTAAAAAAACATGTTTTTGACTATAAAATGTGATATTTCGATAGTAAATTTAACCTGTAATAATTTTCCTATAGACGTGTTTGCACTAAATGTGCATAGAAATCACCCTAATTCGCCCTGTGCCTAGGGACTAATTCACCCCTTTCTCAAAAACGCACCAATTTAAATGGTAGCACTCCGCGGTTCTTTCAAATATAGAGGTCCATTGACTATATAAAACAATTAAACCCTGTTAACGTTGTAGTTCCTTTCTAAAATACAGAATCAATAGCCTAGTCCTAGTAGTATGATATCGTAATATGATTATCGTGATATATAGTGTAGAAACTAGTCAAATCAAAAACATCCACAACCAAAAGACCACTAAAAACAGCAAAAGTAAGGATAATTTAGTTATCTTAAACTGGAGACTGACAGGATGCCTTAATAGTTCTATATGGCGAAACCGACATATTAACATTGGGATGAAGTCCAGAATTTATGAAGCCAGTTAAAGACAAATAATTACATATGTATCAGAAACAAGACCACCATACAAAGGCCGCTGGAAACAGTAGAGATGAAAATACTAAGAAGAATTACAGAAAATACGACGAAATACGATTAGCGGAAGAAACATTTTCATTTCACTGTGACATAACTGGAGTGATGGTTCGATCATTGGCCACGAAACAAAAAAGATAAACATAGTAATTTAAAATGGCTATACGATTACTCACTCCACAAATCCCACCGGAAGAATTATTCCGTGAGCTTCAAAAACCGGATGAGAGACCTGGTGAGAATATCTCGAGATGATTCACCAGAAGGGCGTCAGGGCGTGGGTCTTCCTTCAAGGAGGTGGAGCGATAATCTATGCATGGAGGGACAGGTGAACGAAAACAAAACAGTAAATTTGTCTAAATTCAGAAAGAAAGAATAATATGTGGTCTCCTTTGTTTTCCACTTCCTCTAACAAAAAAACAGTACACATTCCAGGAAATACCTTATTATTTTCACCACTGTTAGTAGTGTTGCATCAAAAAAGTTTTTATTTTTCGAACTATGTTATTTGTACCTCATAGAACCCCTAATTAAATAGATAGTAAAGCTGCTTATAATTACTAGTAATTAAATAATCAACGTTCGTTCTAAGTCTAAAGATACTAAATATAACGGAACTAAATATATTGTTTATTCATTTGTGTTTTAGAAAGCCTATATAAAACCGTTATAGGCGAGTAAAGAAGGCAATAATAAACCTACCAAATTTCTGCAATTGGATGAATCTCAATAAAACTTTTTTGTATCCGATTTGTATGAGTCTTTGGAAACTTTGTAAGAGAAAACTTTGTGATAAAAATTGATAAATTTGTAATTCGGAAATATAATTGAAGGAACTAAGTTCAATATTATTACGCTAGTTTTTGATATTGCCGAACATGAATATCATGACGGAAATGGTATCCTAGACACCTGGTGTCCATAATGGGCCTCGTACAGCTTTTTATGGAAATTTGGTACAAAGTCAGTGCAATCTCATTACTCGGAGGTTTCTGGGTAAATTGATCACGAATATCATAACGGAGATGGTCTACGAGGTATCTGGTGACCAAGACGGGAATCGTCTCCTGGAGTTTTGTTAAAATTAGATACCAAGCCAGTGTGACAAGTTGTTAATCGGGTGGTTTTGGGGCCGCTGATCATGAATATTATGATGACGATGTTCTTCGACACAATTGGTGACCAGGATAGGTCTAGTCTCGTGGAATATTGTAGAAATTCTATACAAAATCAGTGAAAACTCGTTACTCTGTGGTTTTTGGGATCGCTTTTTTTCGATATAAAACTAACACTTCCGATAGCGAATAAATCGAAAACTATTAATTTTATCAAAAAAATGTATTGAACGTTTTTTGCTTAGAATTAATGTTTTTACTAACTTTTGCGGTCAAAATATAATAAAAAATTTCCACCCCCGAGATGGGGTGACAACCACCCCATGGTAAAAGCGCCTTTCGGCATCATATAGATTTTGATCCTTGGACTATCCACTACTTATTCTCAAATTTTCAAGCAAATCGATCAATTCTGTAAAAATTGCGAGGTTTTGTCCCATTTTAAGCTTCATTACTTGGACTATTAGCAGTATTTTAATTTATAGTCTGTTGTGAGATATCGTGCTTGTCATAGAGGCATGTCTCTTGTTATCGATTTGTGATGATAAATTAGGTGGTATATTATTGTTATTCCCACCCAGTTTAATATACAGAAAATGTATTTCACTAGTTGCCACTAAAATAGCATGTGTTGCGGTATGGCGAGATTAGATTATTTGAATTTATAGCTTCTAGCTAGGTTGATAAAATTCATACGTTCAGAAAGTATAGGGCTATTATTTAAATTTACACTGGGAGCACGATCGTGAATATGTTCACTAATAGCGACGTGACATTATAAATGACCATAGAAATCTTTTTTCCCATGTAAACAATTAAAAACTTTATCTCATGTTTTAGATAATAACCTAAAAATGTAATTTTTTCTTTTAATTTGTGTTCAAAAGGGGAGAAGGTAAACAATGTTGTTCTGAAGCTATTTTCTTGTGGCATTTTTGCAATTAACTAGTTTTGATGGAAAATAAGCCACAATTTTACTAAAAAAATGATTTTATTAACGTTTCGACGCCCAAATCGGGTGTTGTTGTCAAAATACAAAAAATATTAGTGAATTAAACAAAAATGTTGTTGCTTAGTAAAAAAAAATTCTTCTAATAATTTATTTAATCTGACTAATTTATATCGGCAATTCAGACATAATTATACATTTTAAAGTAGAAGACTTTAAAATGATATTGCCAATATTTATGAGTTGCGTTCCAGGGACGACTTTATTGAAAGATAGTTCATTCGATTACATGAAATCAACCCCAACACAAGAATATCCGTCACAAAAAAATTATAACATGTGATCTGTCTTTAAAAAGACAACCACATGCAATGGTGACAGTAATATTCTCGCGCTAGAGATTCCATAGTAAATCACGAGGGAAAACCAAGAAAAAGCCTCGTGATACTATCCCGACATCGTAAGTATTAGGTCTTACTTTAGTTTACTCTAAAAAATAATACCAAATTCTGACTTTAATATGTACATATTATGTTATTTTAAATTATAAATAATATTAATAATACAAAGATATATAAACAATACTAAAATATGTACTAACTCGATATGTTATTGACTTAGTAATCTTGGTATTTTCTTTCTATTGACTTCCTCTTTTAGTATGGGTAACCACATCTTGCTGCATTCTACCGAGGAATTTGCGACATAAATGGTTTCATTTAGCATAATTAAAGCCGCTTCTTTGATTTTTCCCTTTTTACTATCTGTTTCTTTCAGGACTATACTTGAATCTCTCCACTGAACTCTATGTTCATTATCCCATGCGTGTTGACATATTTGAGACCTATTAAATTCTCTAGTTTTAATATAAGACTGATGTTCACTTATTCTAACGTTTAATGGTCTTGATGTTTCATCTAAATAAAATTGTTTGCATTCACAAGGTATTTTATAAATACAATTTTTTGTTCTTCCTTGTTCACTGCTAGGTTTAGTTTTAGATAGAATACATCTCAATGTGTTTGTTGTTTTGAATGTTGTTGAAATGTTAAATTTATTTCCTATTGTGTTAGGTATCTCGGATAGTCCTTTTATACAGTGCTAGGCAAAAGTCCGTACCCCCCTCGTAACTTTTGAACGGTTATACCTATAATAGTTAAATTTGGAGGGAGAAAATAAACGGACGTAGGCTTCTTAACTAGTCATAACAGGTGACGTACTAGTGACAGATGACGTTACATAGCCACTGTGACAAATAATTTTAAATGGGACCTTATGGCAAGTGATACCTCGTTTCAAAGGTATTCAAAATACTATTCATTCATATTAATTTTTTTGAGTTAAAGTTGATTTTGATTTTGGTGAATAAATTAACTAAATATAATATTGTAGTTTCGCATTTAATTAATAAAAACTCAAATGTCTGCCTATGGTTTTTTTGTCCAAAAGTTGATGTTTTTCAATTCTCTAGTAGTTTTTACGTCAACGTCAACCTTTTTGATAAATAAGCATTGGCGAAATTTTGAATTTTTATTAATTAAATGCGAAACTACAATTTTATATTTACTTCACTTATTCACCAAAATGAGCTGAAAGTCAAACAAAATTAGTATAGCTGAATAGGTATTTTGAATACTTTTCAAACGAGTTATCACTTGCCATAATGTCTCATTTAAAATTATTGGTCACAGTGGCTCTGTAACGTCATCTGTCACTATTACGTCACCTGTCATGACTAGTTAAGAAGCCTACGTCCGTTTATTTCCTCCCTCCAAATTTCACTATTATAGGTATAACCGTTCAAAAGTTACGAGGGGGAGTACGGACTTTTGACTAGCACTGTATATGGTATTGATATTTCCCCGTATTATTTCTTGTGAATGCTATAGGATCCAGTTCTAAGTTGTTCTGTTCCATTCGATCCAATCTTGACAATTCCTTATTTATAAACGATAAAGGATAATCATTTTTTAATAAAACAGATGTTAACAATTGTTTTTCTTCTAAAAATAAATTTTCGTTAGAACAAGTAATTTTGGCTCTATCATATAAGGATTTAATGATTCCCTTTTTAACGTTGTTGTTGTGATTTGATTTATAATTGAGATATCTGTTGGTGTGTGTTGGTTTTCTATACACTTGAGTCTCATATCCAGTATCCTTATTTGAGACTAAAACATCGAGGAAAAGTAGGGTGTTATTATATTCCTTTTCCATTGTAAATTTTATTGTCTCTTCCTAATCGTTTATAATATTTAGGAATGTATCCAACAATTCTGATCTATGAGGCCATAATTTGAAAGCACATCACCTACATATTTCCACCATACTGTGGGTTAATATACTAGCGTCGAAACGTTAATAAAATCATTTTTTTTACTAAAATTGTGGCTAATTTCCCATCAAGACTAGTTAAGGTAAACAGCTTTTCATAGAACAACAACAAACAACAATCATATATTTTGTCTCTGTCAGCAACATTCTAAAGACATAAAGACCAGTCTATCACGCCCATGTAACCATCTGAATTAGTAGGTATTTAGGATGTAGAACGAATATTAAAAAGAAAGAAGATAGAGCATACAAAAATCCAACTGAAAGAACTAGAGAAGTATAACACAAATGAAAATGAAAAAATTCTGTCAATACTTAAAAACAGAACATGAGCAATTATTGGTGATAAGGATCAAAGACGAGGCTTGTTTTCTACCAACTCCCTACTTCCTTCGATTTTAGTTACTACTTTAGTGACTACTTTCGTTAGTCGAAAAATATTATACTGTTTTCCCCGAATTATATGTCCAATATACAGGGTGAGTCATGAGTAACTGTACATACTCCTACCTCGTATAGAGGCTCCTATGGGGAATAACAAATGACCATTAAAAAGTGTCTGCTCCCATTGTTTAATAATATACACGGCGAGTTTCGCATTTTGACAGAAATTTGTATTCGTCATAATTTTTGAACGGTCAGATCGATGTATCTCTTATTTTGGCCAATCGTTACACTATTACCACCTAATAAACTAAGTTATTTAAACTAGAAAAAAATCAGGTCCGGCTTAACAAAAATTAGTTCGTTTGGGTCTTAGAAAAAATTTCACCCTGTCTACGCTTTTTGAAAACTCTAATATGAATTTTACAAATAAGACAAATAGGCAATTAAAATGGCATATTTATTTTTTTCCCTACACGATTACTGAATTTTTTATTAAAAAATCAAATTTTTCAAAATCGGAATTTTAACCTAAAAATGAAAAAAAAATGAACTCACGGTTTAACTCGCTACAACTCAGTTCCATTTTAATATTTTTTTTCAGAAATTTTTACAGCACATACCTCTTACCATAGTGAAGACTATGAAACTTGTTGTAGACTTTCAGTCTTCTTCTTGTAAAAGTTGCAAACTTGTAAATCGCAAAATTTTGGGTGGAAAAATTTAAAATTTATCAATTTGATCACGTCTGTGTTAAACTATAGAGTCCAAAAGAAGTGTTATGGGAAGTTTTAGATCTAGACGTGTTATAGAAAAAAAATGGTAAAACTTTTAGTTTTAAGAAAAACGTTTTTGTAAATTAATTTTTGTAAAAAAAGTTATTTTTTTTAAATCTATGCTAAAACTTTGCCAAACTTTTTATGCATAGTCAAATTTGATTTTTTAATAAAAAAATAAGTAATCATGTGGGGAAAAAATAAATAAGCAATTTTAATTGCCTATTTGTCTTATTTGTAAAATTCATATTAGAGTTTTCAAAAAACGTATACAAGGCGAAATTTTTTCTAAGACCCAAACAAACTAATTTTTTAAATCCGGGCCTGATTTTTTTCTAGTTTGAATAATTCAGTTGATTGGGTGATAACATAAATTAAATATTTGTTCAAAAAAATTAATTTTTGTAATAAAAGTTATTTTTTTATATATCTATGGTTCACTTTACCAAACTTTAAATTATTCATAGTCAAATTAATTGCCTATTTGTCTTATTTGTAAAATTCATATTAGAGTTTTCAAAAAACAAGGCGAAATTTTTTCTAAGACCCAAACAAACTAATTTTTTAAATCCGGGCCTGATTTTTTTCTAGTTTGAATAAATCAGTTGATTGGGTGATAACATAAATTAAATATTTGTTCAAAAAAATTAATTTTTGTAATAAAAGTTATTTTTTTATATATCTATGGTTCACTTTACCAAACTTTAAATTATTCATAGTCAAATTTGATTTTTTTTATAAAAAATTAAGTAATCGCGTGGGGAAAAAATAAATAAGCCATTTTAATTGCCTAGTTGTCTAATTTGTGAAAATCATATTAGAGTTTTCAAAAAGCGTCTACAGGGTGAAATTTTTTCTAAGACCAAAAGGAACTTATTTTTTAAATCCGGGCCTGATTTTTTTCTTGTTTGAATAAATCAGTTGATTGATGGTAACATAAATTAAATATTTGTTCAAAAAAATTAATTTTGGTAATAAAAGTTAATTTTGTTAAATCTACGGTTCACTTTACCAAACTTTTAATTCATAATCAAATTTGATTTTTTTATAAAAAAATAAGCAATCGTGTGCGGAAAAAAATAAATATGTTATTTTAATTGCCTATTTGTCTAATTTGTAAAATTCATATTATAGTTTTCAAAAAGCTTATACAGGGTGAAATTTTTTCTAAGACCCAAACTAACTAATTTTTTTAAAGCCGGACCTGATTTTTTTCTAGTTTGAATAAATCAGTTGATTAGGTGGCAATAGTGTAACGATTGACCAAAATAAGAGACATCGATCTCACCGTTCAAAAATTATGACGAATAAAAATTTCTGTCAAAATGCGAAACTCGCCCTGTATATTATTAAACAATGGGAGCGGACACTTTGTAATGGTCATATGTTATTCCCCATAGGGGCCTCTATACGAGGAGTATGTACAGTTCCTCATGACTCACCCTGTATTATGATTTTCCTGGCTTTGAGGCTATCAATCAACTGACGAGTAACTTCTGCTCTGGTTTTAACATTTTTTATTAATTATAAATAATGGAGCAACAATTTCCATAATAGCCAACTATATAGGGTTAATAGCCTATAAAAAAATTAAATTAAATTCACGCATAAATAGAGCTTTAATCAAAAAACGAATTTTATGTGTTGTGGCCAATTTCCATTCTACTTTATTAGCTTTTATCATTAAACTTTAAAAAAATGTCATAAAACTCGACTTTCATTTAAATATTAAATACAGCAGATACCGAAATAAAACACACAAAGCGTGTATAACCCTTGTTCATATATTTCATGACACGTTTTATAGCATGTTGGGGTAGTAACACAAATCTTTATGCAAAAATATATTCTTTGTGTCAGCAGTAATTTTTTATAGAAATAAGTCAATGTATATTATTTTCAATTCAAAAACATAAATCAACATAATTCCTTTAAATTATATCTTGTTTTACCTACCCAATGATTTATTTTAAACCCAATTTTTCAAAACTGAGCACTTTGAACCAATGAAACTTATAGATAATATAAAAAATACATAAGTAAAGCAACTTTTTAAGCTGTTACGATTAATTTTATTTGGGAAGATAATTAGGGGGTAATTTTTGCGATTTTTGTACCAAAAAATAAAATGGACCAACACTATTTTGAGCGTAACTCACTTATTTTTAATGTTAGAATTTTTTTTAAAAAACAAAAATAAACCTTTTTTTAAACACTTTAAAAAATTGTAATGAATTTTCCCCGAAATGCTGTTTTTGAAGATATTCTTCTTTAGCGGCGAATCGATTGAGGGTAAAATTGTACGTTTACCGCGCGCCTGCGCACACTGACAGTATGTAGTTTTGACATTCATTGCTCATTGCTAATCTTTCAAGATAGGTATGTCTGTATCTGTAACCGTGCAAATAAATCATTAAAAGAATATATTAGTGGTTTTAGGAAATGTATTATTTATTATAATTCTTGTGTTTTTGGATTAATAAAATATTATGTAAGCATAACATTTTTACACTATATGCCGTGTGCCGTGTTGTGTAATTATATCGGAAACTTACATGTCTGTTTCTAGTGCCTCGATGGAGTAGTTAGAAATGCGTTAGCACTGAGATTGGAAGGTTGCGGGTTCAATTCCCGGCCGATTCATATTTTTTTTATTTTTGGTTGTTTTAATAAAAATTTTTTGAAAGTGGTAGATAAGAAAGTTAGTTTGATTTTTAAATAAAAAACAAATAACCTTTGAAGTATATTTACTTCGTTTAAATTACCTATTATATAATAGAACAATATCTTCTTACGTGCGTACATAGTACAGACACATTCTTTTTTGGTTATTTCACATTGAAATATTCGATTTTGAATTTGACGAAGCAGAACCTACTTTTTATTAGCTACAACTCTGCTTATAGTGGGTCTGCAGACCTCACGCGTACACTATTTTTTTCAATCTTTTATAAGCTATATTTTTACTAAGAATATTTTTTTCTCTAGAATACTTACTTTTTGAGTTGTCTGTGGAAAACCGTCCATAAACATGTTTTTTTTTTGTTAAAAATGAAGATATTCACTCGCAAATAACTCGAAAAGTATTGACTTAGTAAAAAAACTCTATAAAACAAAAGTTGCCTGAATCACCTGAATCACTTCATGATCTTCGCCCAATAAGCATTCTACCGGGACTGTCAAAAATTTTAGAAAAGGTTATTACAGATATACGATTATATTTTTAAAAATAATGTAGTTACGTGTATACAATCAGGCTTTACAAAAAAGTTTAGTACAACGACCCTGCTTCTTGACTTAACAGATAATATACTTCGATCATTTGATGAAGGAAAAGCAACCTCAGTCATATTGCTTGATTTTTCTAAAGCCTTTGACACTATTGATCACGCTCTTATGTGTGCTAAATTGAAATATTTTGGATTTGATGATACCTCCTTACAGTTTTTCAAATTTTATTTGGTAAATCGTTATCAAAAGGTCATAATCGATAATAATTCATCAGAATTTGCATGTGTCACTTCAGGGGTGCCACAAGGTTCGGTTCTTGGTCCTCTTCTTTTTTCAATATATATTTCTGACCTGTATAAATCTTTAAATAATTTGAAGTTGCACTCTTTTGCAGACGACACACAACTTTATTTCTCTTTTGAACCTAACTCTGTTAATCAAGCGTCACAAAAAATAAATCAGGATTTGGAATCTATTTGAACTTATTCCACTAGACATAATCTTAAACTAAACGCAAAAAAATGTAACTCTTTGTTATATTGTTCAAAAAATTATAAAGCCACTGTTCAGGATAACTTATAAAAAATATAAAAAATTATAAAAAATGAACCTCTAAAAAATGTTAATAGTTGCAGGAACTTAGGAGTCATATATGACTGTACGCTACGATTTCAAGAGCATGTCACCCTTTTAGTAAAAAAGTGCTATTTAGTTATGCGTCAACTGTATAGAAGTAAAGGTATTTTAAACTTTAAATTGCGTAAATTACTTTGTGAAACTATGGTAATGTCAATTCTTAATTATGGGCTCTTGGTATTTTATCCTTGCTTAGATCAAGTTACGAAATTAAGGTTGCAAAAAATTCAAAATAATTGTTGCAGATTTGTCTTTGGCATAAGAAAATACGATCGTGTATCATCCAAAATAAAAGAACTTCAATGGTTAACCATAGATAATTTATACAAATATCACCTCGCCTCTTTGATATATCGAATTATTTCGTCGTCAAATCCTATTTATTTAAGGAATAAATTAGTATTTCGTGGAGAGGCTCATAATCTGGATCTGAGATATCCTCATAGTCTTATGCTGCCAAGATATAGACTAGCTATTTTCCAGAGATCGTTTACTTACAATGCTGTTTTAGTGTTTAATAGTTTAACAATAAATTTAAGAGGTAAATCTCTTGAATTCATGAAGCAGCATTATAAGAAATTGTTACTACAATCGCAGTAACGTTATTATTATTATATAGTATATTGTTGTCGTTATTGTTATCATTATTTTTGTTTTTATTTATCATTCTTATCATTTATCACAAAACATCACAAATTATTTTCTTTATATTATTTTTCTAGTAGCCACATTACTATTTTTATCATTTCAGTATTATATTATTATTTTTATGTCGAATTATAAATTACTTTACATTCTAATTATTTCAAACTAACTTTGTAAACTTGAGGTTAAGTGGAGTAGCTCTAGCTAGACTGTGCCTCATGTATATCGTGTTTGTAAATTTTTACAGACTAAATAAAGGCAATTTATTATTATTATTATTATTAATTAGTCATCTTATCCAATTCCGGGCCTGAACGTATATTTTTTCACTCACGAGAAAATATTTTTCACCCCGTATTTCCCAACTTTTGTAAAATGGAGGGGATGTAGAATTTTAAACTTTTTCTCATATAATAATAGACAATTTCAACTACCTATTTCCAAATTTTCATCCTTCCTTTATTTTTTTGGGGGTTTTCGTAAAACTTTGTGTTCCCTGATCGGGCTATTATTTTAATGTAAGCAGGTGTTAGTAGATGCTGAATTCAATTTGTGCTCTCGGAAATCATTTTAATAAATAATGGTATTAGTTTTCAAAGAAAGCATATGGTAGGGGAGCCCAAGCGGGGATTTTTTCAGTTACTCGAGCGCGTCAGATTAGCATATGGGAGAAACCTGGTACCCTGCAGATGTACCTCTACCATATATTGGCTCTTAACACAGGGGAGTTCGTTAAGGGGTCCCGAAAAAGAAAATCTATCCTTAAAAAAACTCGAAATTGTCAGATTAAGATAAGCTAAGTACATGGAATAGAGTGTATATTTCAAAAATCTGACGATTTGAGCCGGGCGTAAGGAAATGGGTGAGTCCCAAAGTTTCACAAGAAAATAGCGAATATTTCGCGAAATGAATGACAGTTCGAAAAACTAGAAAACATGTGCTCAATATTTTTTAAAAATCTATCGAATGATATCAAACACGACTTCTCACGGAGAGGGGTGGGGAGTAAATTTAATATTTTAAATACGAATCCCGCGATATTTCGCGAAATGAACATCAGATCGAAAAACTGTAAAATACACTTATTCAGTATTTTTGAAAAATCTATCGAATGGCACTAAACACGACCCCCAACGGAGGTAGGGTGGGGAGTTACTCTAAAATCCTTAATAGGAGGAAAATTAAATTAAAAATGGAAAGTCCCCACTAAAATGGAAAACTTCACTTACATTTTTTTGGTTTTAGGACCTACTCTTCACAACCCAATGGGTCCCCAAAGAACTCTAGTGACTGCACATTTAGCATACTTTGCTCCCCTACTAATAGTGTGATTTTTAAAGTGAAATAATTAAATGTTGTACATATTTTGTTTTGTTAGATCAGTTTTTATAATAGATAAGGGTTCTTGATATTCTTCGTAACTCATTCTGAAGTATCGATAAAATTTGTTTTGATGATCGATTAAATCAGGAAATAAAGTAGCAAATTCCCCTTCCGTGTTTCGTTTTTTACGAGACATTAAATTATGAGGTTGTCTAGTACGAAAAGATACTCTTCTTTTAAGTTGGTAGGATGCAAAAATTGAAAAAAAGTTTCAAAAAAAGACGGTGTATTTTACCGACTTTGTTTTGTAATTATTTATACAAAGTATTATTTCTGCTTTTCTGTTAGTTGATGCTGATAAAAACTAATATATACACTGAATAAAACTGAATTTATTTGTACATTGCCTGTATATTACATACAATGTTACGACATGATGAAATGAATTTTACAGTTGTCATGCGCGCTGTCACCAGCTGACATGCTACGAGCGCTTATTTGCCTTGTTTATTCACACTTGTTTATTCTGCAACAGACTTAAAGTAAAGCAAGAGTAAGTTTTAGTACTAGACTACCTCATACTTTAATCATTAAGTGTCAAAAATGCTTAAAAATTAAAGACAAAAACGTTATGCGATATACTTACATATAACCGTTGACCTACCCAAAACTGAATTTCGCAACTGAGGAAATATTTATCTCTGGAAGATAAATAAACGTACCAGTTTTCGGTTTTCTAAATAGTTTTTTTTTGAAATTTTTTTTTTTCGAATTCAACAAACGAAAAATTTTCAAATCGATTTTTTTAGAAAACAGTGCATCCTACCGACTTAAAGCAAGATTACCTTTTAGTAATAGAATACCTCACAATTTAATATACCAGCATCAAAAATGCTCAGAAGTTAAATACAAAAAGTTATGCGATAAAATATCCGTTGCCCTACCCAAAACGGACGCTTATGACCGGTAATAGAAGCATTTTCGGACTAGGTGAATTGGGTTAAATTGTCTTAAAATTATCTGAAGAATCTCTGGTCTTCGTTTGTCGGGAGAGTTTCTGGACACCCTGTATAGAGCATGATTTTCACTTTTTATAAGCTATAGTTTTGCTAAGAATTTTTTTGATAAAATACTTTCTTTTGAGTTATTTGCGAAAACCGTCTAAAAACGTGATTTTTTTGTTGAAAAATTAACACATTCTCTTGCAAATAACTCAAAAAGTATTGACTTAGTAAAAAACTCTATAGAACAAAAAAGTTTCTTAGAATTAGTCAGTTTATCTAATTCTAGACACATTTTGAACGTATGGACATATTTTGAACATATTTTGGACATATTTGAGCGTTTTTTCACTCCCGAAAAGAAATGAAACTCACCCCCAGGGCAAAAGCACACATCGGCATATCATTTTTTTTTATTTGAATTGTTAGCTGTGCGTATACCAAACTTAGGGCCGGTATTTCCAACCTCACTTAAGCCAAAGCTTACTTTAAGCCTTTGCTTAAGCTTAGATGCCTGTATTTCCACTTCAATTTGAGGCTTAAGCCTAGGCTTAAACCAAATAATTTTAAGCTCGCGCGGGAGTTGGTTTAAGCCTTTGCTTAAAATTTGTTTTCTGTTTTTTGAGGTTATTTCTATAGATTATTAATTATAGAGTTGTTTTGAAAACCAACTTTTAAGTAATAACGTTAGTAAAAGAGCTATGACAGTTCTGGCCATTTGGTGGAGGCGCCCCATGTTATTCCTTATGGGAAAACGAATAAAATCGCTAAGGTTCATTCTGGTCATTTTTGACTCTTTTTGTGTTGGAGGCGCGACGGCTCGTAGGATCGTGAAGTGTGAGGGGTCGTTGAAAAGTATAGGGGG
The DNA here is from genome assembly GCF_917563875.1 of Diabrotica virgifera virgifera. NCBI lineage: Eukaryota > Metazoa > Arthropoda > Insecta > Coleoptera > Chrysomelidae > Diabrotica > Diabrotica virgifera. The sequence continues at coordinate 75,305,365 of NC_065448.1, forward strand.
TAACGAATACGTTAACACAAAAAACAAACGTTAATGATTAAAACGTTAAATGAAAGAGGAGGGTGTAGCGAATACGTTAAGATAAAAAACAACCACACATAGACATTGCCAAAACGGCATTACAGCATATCTTCTTTGCTAATGATCCGATTTTGACGTATGGGGTGTCAAATGAAAGCGGTGGCGACACAGAAGCCAACTGTTCATTCTTCTTCTGTCAACGTTCAACATTAACTGTCAATTCTTCTTCTTCTTTTCCTATAGTGCCTAACAGAAAGTGACGTGAATGGCGTGACGCGAATGACGTGACGTGAATAACGTGACGGGAATAACGTGACGCGAATGACGTGACGTGACGTGAATAACGTGACATTTGAACGTGAATGATGTGACATTTACGTGACATTGATCAACAATGACCAGAGGGTTGTAAGAACTCATCGCTTATCTCAAGATCTCTTCTTCTTCGTGCCCGAAGAAGTGATCAACAATGACCAGAGGGTGTAAGAACGTTGTCACCTGTGTGTCACCTGTATACCTGTATGACGCAAACCTATTGTCACCTGTGTGTCACCTGGATACCTGTGTGTGTGTGTCACCTGTATACCTGTATGACGCAATGATTGCATGAAGAAGTGATCAACAACAATGACCAGAGGCTTGTAAGAAGTGGTAGTTTTTCTTCTTCTTTCCCGAAAGAGGACCACCCTGTACGCTGAGTGCAAAAGTGGTCGCTTATCGCTAGATCTCTTCTTCTTTTCAGTAAAAAAGTACAGGGTGGTCGCCCGGCCTAGCCTAGCCTAGCCTCATCTGTATTCTTGAAACTCAATTGGTGGTAAAATAAAACAATATAAATAGATGAGAACAAATTTCATTTTCAATACATGATTTAAGCAAAAATTTTCTTCTATTCAAATAGAACCAGACATGAAGCTAGCCAAACAACATACCACGCTTGATGTGGAAAACACTTAATTTTAAAAATTATTGTTGAAATTGTAAAGAGAAAATTCGAATCTTCATGTAATATAAGACTTGATCAATAAATAAGGTGTTTAAATAAAAACCAAAAAAAAATCTTAAACATATTTATTAATACATAGAAAAATTACAACGGCATTATTCTATAAGAAAACTAGTGACGTCAACGATCCAAATTTCTTGCGGTACATGAAAATAGTCCAACGGCGTGACGGAGGGTTGCAGAAATCACCACACTCAAATTCGATTGGATCATCGGCATAGGCAAGGTGGTATGAAGAATTCTTCTACAAACATTAGTCCACTCGAATGTGTTTAAAATTATTCCTTTAAATTTGTCGACACAGAATAATGGATGGAGAAAACTGTCGGGCTGGAGATAGACCAATATCTTTAAACTACATCTGAGCTAGTAATCCAACTGTTGTGTTTGCTATCCAATCCTAACCATTTAACATACATCTTATTGCCTTTTCGTCTAAGTACTTTTTCAACTAGGTAAATGTCGGGATTTTTTGTTTTCTGTAATTCTTCTTCGTAAAACCCGCCACTAATCGGAGTACCTTGCATGTCTTCGAGCAAATAAGTTATAGGATTCGTTATCTTTACTTGTACAATTCTAAATAATTCTGTAGTCCAATTGGGCGTGAAGGCCTTTTCAAAGAAATGTTTTGCCTTTGATACACGTACAATGTCGCCAACTTTAAATTTTCGCGGGCCGGCAATCTTTAAGTGACTATAACTTTTGTGCAAAATAGCTTTTTCGTTGGATTTGTTGACCTGAGAAGGTTTGTATCCTGTTTTACTATGTTTCGTATTATTGTATTCCTCGGTGATTACAGGTAGGGCGTCTAACCATTTGTATGATCCATGTAAACTGAAATACTTGTACAACTTTGCTTTCAACGTTCTAATAACTCTTTCACAAATGGCATCCTTTTTAATCGTGTAGGTGCTGTAATGATTAATTTCATGTTTTTTCATTAAATTTTGAAATTTTTTGTTGTAAAATTCCGTTCCCTGATCGGATTGTAGGTTCTTCGGCACTCGTTGAGTATGGGCGAGAATGTCCAAAAATGCCCGAGTAATTTCCTCACCTGTCTTAGTCTTTAGAGGGCGTGTCCATACAAATTTTGAAAAACAATCAATTACAACTAGTATTAATTTATAATTTTTATTCTGGTGCGCATAAGGACGCATTTCAGCCAAATCCATTTGCCACAAGTCATCGAGTCCTTTGATTATTGTTCGTCGACGAGGATAGTTTTTTCGTGCTGGTTTATGCAACTCGTACACCACCTGTTTCTTTTCTTTAGACATTCTTATATACGACTTTCAATTGCTTTTAGGCGAGTATCTATATTCATCGAATGAAGGTTGTCCACTACATCCTTTAATACCTCGTTCATTTCTTTTATCTTCTTTTCCATCTTCATATCGTATATCGCATGTTTTGCAATTGTTTCTGCAGCAGATTTCATATTCTTATCCGTATCCTTTTTTAAAGTATTCAAATTATCTTTAATTATTTTTTGCAACTTTTGTTCTAGAAGTGGAACTGTGGTTTTATGAAGCTCTTTTCTCACTTCATTTAGTCCAATGGATAAATCTTGTACATCATTAGTTTTCTGCTTCAGCAACTTATTTACATTATTTTCCGTATCCTTTTTTAGAGTATTCAACTCATTTTTCATTATTTTCTGTAACTTTTGCTCGAGAAGTGGAACTGTGGTTTTATGAAGCTCTTTTCTCACTTTGTTTAGTCCGATGGCTAAACCTTCTATCTCCTCAGTTTTTTGCTGCAACAACTCACCATGTGTTTGAATTAATGGTGACTGTATGTTACGCAAGTCCATTATTTGCGCATCAACGTATTTTTTCGTTGCAGCATCACCATTTTCCGATGGGTCCTTGACATTGCAAATTTTCACATTTTCGGCATTAATATTTCCGTCAGAAGTATGTGGAAATGTAACTCGCGCCACCTTTTGAGCGCTACCACCACGAGAATGATGACCGAATTTGTCGACACTCATAATGGAAATGATGCTGTCATTCACAGTTACTCTATTATATTAGCTTCTTTTAGTTCATTGATGATTGCTAGGATTTCGTTGTCGTGAGATGTGTTGCCGGCATCTTTCGAAGCCACCAAGAGTTCAAGACGCTCCACCAATTCATTTGGATCGTCCCAGTATATATATTCCCTAGGCGTTTCATTGTAAATCAATCGAGAGTCATCGATAAACCCTGATCCTTTGGAGGCAGCTGGCGAAGATAGCTGTGGAGACGCTGATTGAGATGATGTTGAACGAGTTGGTAAACGACTATGTGGCGGTTGCGTTAGTGCTGATGATGTAGTAGATCGGGTGTTTATCTGTGACGGATTCTGTGATACCGTTAATGTAGGCTGTGACAGATTCTGTACTATCGTTGATGTAGACTGTGACGGTTTCTTTGCTACCGTTGATGTAGATGCAGGTCTAAACAATGGCTTAATAATATAATGATATTTGTCTCCACTTGAACCTTTAAGGCGGCCTATTGAATCCAGATGAACTTCGGTTTTCTCTAATAACGTTTTGTATAAATTTTTATCTTCTTCATTGTAGTATTCAGGATCAGGATTATCATAGAAAATAAGGTGATATAGGCCTGGCGTCTCCTGCACCGATCCTCCTTGACCATTTTTGGCGTCATCCATAACCTCTATAGCACCGTCTTTGTTAAACTTTATTCGTCGTTTACCCCACGTCCAGCCCAACAAATTATTGTAAATAGGCCCATAGTTTTTATCGATTTTATCAGACTTCATCCAAAATTCTTTTATATATTCATGACTCATCGGAGGATATTGCTCCATATAATCGTTGAAAGCACCTTCAGAAATATTATCAGGATCAAACATTACTTGTTCGGTTTCGTTATCTTGCGATTGGTGTGTTTCTATGCTATCTTCATATTCTTCATCGTTGTTTTCAAACACATCTCCATCACTAATAAATGATACTGGTGGTGTTGGTGTACGATTTTCTGCTATATTCGGCTCTTTTTTTAGTCCCACTTCTTCCTTTTTCGCCTCTTCTTTTTTAACTTGTCTAAACTTGTTATCGATAGCATGATGTAACGTTTTTGATGATTGTGCAATGTCCGTGAGAGGTTTCGAGATGGGTTTAAAAAGTTTATTTAGTGACTCATCTCGTTCTGTTTTACCTAATTTCAATGCCAAATATTTTTTGCGAATTGATCTAGCCAATTCGGCAACTTTTTTCTTACGCATGGCAATGGCAACCGCATCATAAGACATTATGTTGACGACTAAACAATCTACCTACAATTTTATATATTTATCAAATCCTTTGCGCTATCGACCACTGTTGAGGGCAAAATCTTTCATAATGACCAGCGTGCCATACCTGTCACGCCAACATTCTGAACACATTTTTTTAAATTGATCAAATGACATGTCTGGCGATACGTGTTCATCAAATATATGCTTCAAATTTATCTCGTCTTGCTTGAATAATACAATCATGTTACAATTGTCTCTTATTAGCTGCTTCGGTATTTTTGAATATGTTTGGCATAAATAAGCGGCATCGATATCTTTATGTCTGCACATGGAATAATACTCGCGAATCTTCTGCTGTCCATCACATGCAACATCGTCAAATAAAAACACAGAGTTTGCTTGAGCTTCGTCTGGACCGATAATTTCTTCATTGTCTTTGAATGGAAAATACCCAACACCTTTAACTTGCGCTATTACATCTTGCAGTAGTTGGTATTTCGGTTGAAAGAGGGATTTTGAATAAACATAGACATTTTTGAATTTGGCGCCATTTGGATTAAATAAAAGTGATAGCATGACATTAGTTTTTCCGCATCCACTTGGACCGCAAATAATGGCTCTGAATGAGTTTGGTAATAATTTTCCATGTTTACTGGTTGTCACTTTCTGGACAATATCCAGATTATCAATTGGCAGCGTCTGCTCTTGTTGAACGACCTTCATCGTGTGACAAGTGTAGTAAATAAGTACGGTAATATATTATAGATGTCACCACTTGTATGTCATCAGTCCAATGTTGGTTGTCAAAGGAGAAGGTCTCGTGAACACTCTAATTAATAAACTACCGTTTGAGCTTCATATTCCTGGTGGTTATCAGTATTGTGGACCTGGAACAAAACTAAAAAAACGTCTTGCACGCGGAGATCCAGGAATTAATCCATTAGACGCAGCGTGTAAACAGCACGATATCGCTTATTCGCAGCATTCATCTCTCGAAGAACGCCACAAGGCCGATAAAGAATTGGAAAATAGAGCCTGGGAGCGAGTTAAATCGAAAGACGCTAGCATTGGTGAAAAAACTGCTGCTTTACTTGTAACCGGTGGAATGAAGACGAAAAGAAAGTTGGGAATGGGACTTCGTCGTGGAAGAAAGGGACGTTATTCTTTTAATCGCGATGTTGTCTCACAAATTGCAAAGTCCATGAAGAGAGGAGCATCGTTACAAGATACTGCTTTGACGGCTGTACGAATTGCAAAATCCATAATCAAAAGACTTGGCGGTCGAAAAAAAATTGATGTTCCACTAGTATTGCCACTAAAATCTGGAGGTTTCCTGCCCCTCATACCTCTATTTGCAGGTCTTTCTGCTTTGGGAGCTTTAGCCGGCGGTGCAGCAGGGGTGGCGAAGACTGTGGTTGACGCAAAGAATGCCCAAAAGAAATTGGATGAAGACATACGTCATAATAAGGCGATGGAACACATCGGCTCAGGTCTGTACCTGCGTAAGAAACCCAGAGGTGGATTCGGCTTGTATATGAAAAAAAACTTCCAATAAAGCTACCCAATCGTCCGCTGTACGACTTGGACATTGCACGTTACGCAAAAATGCTTAAAATACCGCATTTTCGAGGAGTTTTCATGAATGACACTCTGCCTAGAGACGGTCCTCGACAACGAGAATGTGCAATAGTTAACTTGGATGTGTCAACACATAACGGAACACATTGGGTAGCATATAGAAAGATAAACGATGACGTAGAGTATTTCGATTCATTTGGTAATCTGAAGCCGACCAAAGAACTTGTGAAATATCTGGGTGCACGTGCCAGAATTTTCTACAATAATCATCAGTATCAGAGGTTCAATCAAATCATTTGTGGACATTTATGCTTAAAGTTTTTATATAATGGAGCATATTAAAGGTATGGAACTGCTTATGGATCATATGTTTCACAAAAAACGTTTTGAAGAATTCAGTAAAGAAGAACTACAATTAATACCGCTAGATTATATTATACGAACTGTAGAACCTATAGAATTGTTATATATATGGCATAAATTGCCTGGGGAATATCGAGGAGAATGGAACTTGCAGATACTACTTCCGTGCTTCGTACATTACAACAGGCCAGATTGGAGGACTCACTGGGATGGACCAGCCGATTCTCAAGCATCTTGCCATTTATGTAAACTTGCTTTAGAACAAATAAAAAATATGCGAACATAACATTGATTTTTATTCGACTATATAACCTATTAATCCTTTGAATTCAATCAGTCATCATGTCGCAGTTGTTGAGAGTAGTTAGTACCAATTATACATTTTCATTTCAACCTTCCACACCAATCGTGTTGGATCCGAACAAAGATTATGAAATAGCTCTTCGTGCCTTTCATTCCTACAACAGTATACCAAACATTGAAAATAACAAGTTTTATTACTACAATGACAAAAACCAATTGACAAAATTTGATTTTCCCGACGGATGTTATGAAATTGCCGATATTGAAGAATACATACAAAAGAAACTGGGTGCCGACAATGAGCTTAAACCGGAAACGATATTTAGTCTAAAACCTAACCACAACACGTTGCAGTGTCAGATATTTAGCAAATATAAGATTTCGTTTAAGCAACCAGATAGTCTTGGTACAGTATTGGGATTTTCTCCGACAATACTCAATCCCGGAAAGACGTATTCTTCGGATCTACCTGTTAGGATTATTAAAGTATCTAGCATACGCTTTGAATGTAACATTAGTACCGGAGCCTTCGACGGTAACAGACCTGGTCACACGATCTACGAATTTGTCATACAATCGAATCCTGGGTACGCAATTGACGAAACTCCTCACAATTTGTTGTATTTACCCGTTGTGCCACAGCGTGAACTTACCAATATCACTGTCTTGGCTCTCGATCAAGAAGGACGACCTGTAAACTTTAGAGGAGAAGAGAGCACGTTGGTTTTGGAACTTAGATCACGAGGGAAATGGGCCTAGTAATAAGGCCATCTACTGCTCCAAGAGCACCATTAGTTGTGAAACCGTCTAAGTGGCAACATCGTATCCACAGAACACCATTACAACCGTCTCAGCGTAAACATCTTACGTTCGCAAAAAAATTGGTTTTACAATCACTTGGTTTTAAACTAAAAAAATGACGACAGTGTATGAAAATCAAGAACATTCAGACAGCGTAGTAATGCCTCCAATATTCGATATTTATCGTAAGCCAATGTTTGATGAATCGATTCGAAAGGCTGAATACCGAACATATGCACCATTCATTAAATCATTCAACTGCAATGATATTGTTGAATTCAGCATTAATCAAGTTGACTCGTTTTTTGAAATGAGCGAAACCTTGTTATGCATTAAAGGATCACTCGTCGATAAAGCGGGATCTGGAACAATCACGCTAGCAAATAATGTGGGTGCTTTTCTGTTCGATTCGTGTACGTACAGCGAAAGCGCACGGGAGATGGAAACAGTGCGGGATCCTGGTATCGTAAGTGCTGTACGTGCTATGACATGTTACAATCAGGAAGATTCCAAGTATATGGTTATGGCAGGTTGGAATTACCCTAATAATCCCATTCTAAACGATACTTCATTCAACATACAGATGCCTCTTAAGCACATTTTTAACATTTTCAACGATTATCCAATGATTACGTGTGGTCGTCAAACAATAAGACTAGTTCGAGCTCGACACGACAACGATTGTTTAATTATTACAGATGTAGCTACAACAGCAAAGATTAACATCACCAACATTGAGCTCAGAGTGAAGCACATATATCCCAACGATGAAATTAAACTACAACTAATGACGTCCATTCAAGAAGATCGCCCTATAGTTATTCCGTTTAGAAAGTGGGAATTGCACGAATTGCCTACCATTACCAAAGGTGCTAGACGTGAAGTTTGGGCCGTTAAAACTAGCACATCAGTTGAAAGACCACGTTATGTTATTGTTTTCTTTCAAACGGGAAAGCGTAACACAATCAAAGCTGATCCTAGCTTATTTGATAATGTCAGCATCCAAAGTATTAGATTATCCTTAAATGGAGAATATTTTCCGAACGAGAGAATGCAGTTGGATTTTAGCAAAACTGACTACAACGAGGCCTATTTCAACTATACCGAATTTCATCCCAGCTACGCACATTCCACACAAAAGCGACGTCTACTCGATTTCTCAGCTTTCCAGCATCATGCATTGTTCGTCATCGATTGTTCAAAACAAGAAGAAAGCATCCACTGTTGACGTAAAACTCGATATTGAAGCGAATAACGGTTTTCCCGACAACACCAAGGCCTATTGTATTATAATTCACGACTGTGTAATGGAGTACTTCCCTCTTACCGAAATTGTAAAAAGTCTAAATTAGGCGCAGAAAGTGTCAGTAGTACACGAGCAGTCATTATGAGAGTAGCATTCGTAGATATTCAGGGATTCGATGTGGACGGTTGGTTTGTTCCCAAAGAACTTACCATCGAAATAGGTTTTAAACGAAGCCATTACATCTTTTTACCTCCGAAACCATTCAATGCGCTAAGTAATGAGGATAAGAAGACTGCATCATACGTGGAGAAAAAACTGCTTGGTATTCGATATTCTGATGGAGATGTAGAATTGTCCAAACTAAATGAAATACTTGAAACCAAGTTGTTGTATACCGCTGATTACATATATGTCCGAGGAGAACAAAAGGCAGCATTTTTAAGCAAGAAATGTCACATTTTTGGAGTTTTTCCCCTTATTATTGATGTTTGCAAGTTTGATGGTACGCCTCTTGCTACTGGAAACGTTGGTCCTGCTACAAACCCCTGCCACGCTGTTGGACTATTTTCATGCACCGAAAGAAATGTGGATCGTCTACGACACTGGTTTTCTTCTACTGTAATACCGTTGTAATTTTTCTATGTATTAATAAATATGTTGGAGATTATGTTGGTTTTTTTATTTAAATACCTTATTTACTGATCAAGTCTTATATTATTACATGAAGATTCGAATTTTCTCTTTACAATTTCAACAATAATTTTTAAAATTAAGTGTTTTCCACATCAAGCGTGGTATGTTGTTTGGCTAGCTTCATGTCTGGTTCTATTTGAATAGAAGAAAATGTTTGCTTAAATCATGTATTGAAAATGACATTTGTTCTCATCTATTTATATTGTTTTATTTTACCACCAATTGAGTTTCAAGAATACAGATGAGGCTAGGCTAGGCTAGGCCGGGCGACCACCCTATACTTTTTTACTGAAAAGAAGAAGAGATCTAGCGATAAGCGACCACTTTTGCACTCAGCGTACAGGGTGGTCCTCTTTCGGGAAAGAAGAAGAAAAACGACCACTTCTTACAAGCCTCTGGTCATTGTTGTTGTTGATCACTTCTTCATGCAATCATTGCGTCATACAGGTATACAGGTGACAATAGGTTTGCGTCATACAGGTATACAGGTGACACACAGGTGACACACAGGTAAAAGCAGGTGACAACGTTCTTACACCCTCTGGTCATTGTTGATCACTTCTTCGGGCACGAAGAAGAAGAGATCTTGAGATAAGCGATGAGTTCTTACAACCCTCTGGTCATTGTTGATCAATGTCACGTAAATGTCACATCATTCACGTTCAAATGTCACGTTATTCACGTCACGTCACGTCATTCGCGTCACGTTATTCACGTCACGTTATTCACGTCACGTCATTCGCGTCACGCCATTCACGTCACTTCCTGTTAGGCACTATACGGAAAAGAAGAAGAAGAATTGACAGTTAATGTTGAACGTTGACAGAAGAAGAATTGACAGTTGGCTTCTGTGTCGCCACCGCTTTCATTTGACACCCCATACGTCAAAATCGGATCATTAGCAAAGAAGATATGCTGTAATGCCGTTTTGGCAATGTCTATGTGTGGTTGTTTTTTATCTTAACGTATTCGCTACACCCTCCTCTTTCATTTAACGTTTTAATCATTAAAATCAGACCACTAACAACGGAGATATGTAGTAATGCCCTTTTGATAATATCTTTGCGTTTGTTTTTTGTGTTAACGTATTCGTTACCCCCTCCGCTTTCCAACGACCCCTCACACGTATCGATCCGATGAGCCGTCGCGCCTCCACAACAAAAAGCGTCAAAAATGACCAGAATGAACCTTAGCGATTTTATTCGTTTTCCCATAAGAAATAACATGGGGCGCCTCCACCAAATGGCCAGAACTGTCATAGCTCTTTTACTAACGTTAGTATTGGATTATTAAATAATAATCTATTAATTTATTAATCGTAATAACGATTATTAAAATTCTTACTACTTTTGGAAGGTGTAGGCACATGAAAATTGTTTATTTCTACAATTCTTGGTAGGTATATTTATTTTACAAAAATAAACTTACATTCCAATTTGACATTTTAAGGAATATATCCAATAAACAAAATTACAAAGACGGATCTATTGCTTATGCAAAATAACAATAAAAATATAACCAGAGAAATATAGACAATAAACTAAAAACACATGTACCATGTACACAAAATTAAGTGAAGTAAAAATAACATTGATACAGCTGACAAGATAAAATTAAATGTCAACAGTAGTGGTTTTTACCTCAGAACAGTTAGCTCTGGCACTTTGATATATTCAGAGGTACCAAACCAATTAACTTTACAGCTGAGCATCAGTTTAGTTAAGAGAATGATGGAAATACGGCACCCAGCTTAAGCTTCTCCTTAACTTTTGACACAGGCTTAGCTAAGCAAAAGCTTAAGTAGCTATTGAAATACCGGCCCTTAATGTCAATCAAAGCGGTTCTTTAAAATTTGGAGGTTTTGCAATATTTTACCGTTAGTGAATGGACTAGTAATTAATATAGAGCACTTTATAACATAAAAGTAAAATGAGCTAATATGAGCTTGTATAATTTCAGTTGCTGGTTTGTTTGGATTGTGTAATTAACTGTAATGGAACTTAAAATATTAACAATCAAACATTAATTACTAATTTATATGGTACATTAAACAAAGCGTTTTATTTTCCAATCACACTAAATAAATAATTATCAATTATTGTGTTAGGCCATCCTTGTTGCTTATAATTACAAAATACATACTTTATTTGAGTAGATTATGTTTGTTATTTCCTGGCCGTTAATTTTAAATTCTAGTCGATTACTAGTACCTTTAGCAGGCTGTTTGGTAAAATCTATAAAAATATGATTGAGAAAGAATACGAACCTCATGAAATGGAACAGCAAGCGAAATTTAGAACTGAAAATCAATAGGAAAGTTGAAAAATCAATAGAATTCGTCAAGCCCATGTTTACATGATTTGTAGATCTGAAACAGGCATTCGACAGAGTCCGATTGAAGGACGTGCTTACTCTCCTTGAAAACAAACACATATGTCAGAATTATAGAAGCATAATCAGAGAGCTCAATAGATCCAACAAATCAAGAATAAGAACCACACACAGGCTCACGAGAGAAATCAAAATCAAAGTCGGCATTAGACAAGGTAACAGCCTTAGCCCATACCTATTTAATTTGATAACGGTTAAAGTTATAGCTAGTGTTAAAAAAATGAATCAGGGATACATAATGTGTAACCGAACCATGAGAATACTTTGCTGCGCAGATGATGCTGTCTTAATAGCCGAAAATAAAGATAACTTATAATGCTTACTACAAAAATTTAAAACAACCGCCGAAAAGTATAATCTGAGACTATCAACAGAGAAAACCCAATCGATGGTAATATCTAAGAACCCAATTAGATGTAAATTATCAGTGGATGACCATATAATCGAACAGGTAATGAATTGTAGATACGTGTGTGTGGAAATATCTAGCGATAGGCATCTGTGGCAAGAAACAAAACAGCAGGCAATGAAAGCAGTGAGAATATCTGAAAACAAAGTTCGAGTTTATGTGTTAGACCCGTACTAACATACTCAGCTGAAACAAGGGCCGAGACAACAAAGACCAAACAAAATATGAGGACAACAGAGATGAAAACCAGAATACATAAGAGGTACCACACTCAGACCTATTGAAAGAGCTATGCGTTCAAGACGTAGTAGGATGGATAAGAGCACGACGACGCATTTGGAGAGACCACGTTGATCGGATGGACTCTGAACGTATGGCGAAATTGGCGAAGGCATAGAAGCCCAACACCAAGCGACCCATACGAAGACCCAAAAAACGATGGTACGAGAGCTGGAGCTCCGGATCGCAGCAGAGACTCTAGCAGAAGATACAGGACATAGTCCTATTAAAAGAAGAAGAAAGACAAAAAGAGAGGAAAATACAATACTTGCTTTGAGAGGTAAATGATATGAGTTCATCATCATCAGTGGCGTTACAGCTCTTTATGAGCCAAAGCCTTCTTCAGAACAATCCTCCATTCGCCCCCGTCTCTGGCAACTCTTCTCCATGCTCTAATTCCAATAGTTTTTAAATGTTTCTATGTTGTCTTGGTACCTAAGTCTCGGTCTTCCTCTTGCTCGTTGTCCTATCGGCCCTTTTCGGTCAAAAACTTTTCTGACTATGGCATCTTCCTCTCTCCTGATTACATGACCTATCCATCTAAGGCGTGCTACCTTAATGAATTGTACAACGTCAGGTTCTCCAAAATTTCTATACAACTCAAAGTTGTAACGCCTGCGCCACAAACCTTGTTCTTTTATGCCACCATATATTCGTCTTAGAATTTTCCGCTCAAAACGTTTGAGCAGTTCTTGGTCATTCTGAGTAAGTGACCAAGTTTCTGAGCCATATGTTAGCACTGGTATTATTAGTGTTTCGTAGACAGTCAATTTAATTTTTCTAGGTATTTTTGAGGCCATCTGTTTTCTTAAGCCATAGTAGCACTTATTGGCGAGCACTATTCTTCTTTTAATTTCTTCACTGACATTGTTATCTTTAGTTAGCAGCGATCCTAAGTATATGAAGGTGTCGACACCTTCCAGTTCTAGGTCGTCAATTATTATTCTTGTAGATGTCGGGTTGCTTGACCTAGTGCAACACATATATTTGGTCTTTTGAACATTTATATGTAGCCCCATTTTCTGTGCAGAAGCTCTTAACGACCGAAATGCTTCAATCAGAGATTCTTTAGATCTACCTATGATGTCTATGTCATCTGCGTATCCGACAATTTGTACTGATTTGTTAAAGATAGTACCATTCGTATTAATTTGGGACTCTCGAATTATTTTTTCTAATGCCAGGTTAAATAAGAAACACGATAGTCCAGCGTTTCTCAACCTGTGGGGCGCGCCTCCCTAGGGGGCGCGCTTTTTGTAATGGGAGGGCGTAAGCATATAAAAAAATATACCAACATCATTAACTAATTTACTAAAATCAAATCAAAACAAAATTCTGACAAAATAAAAAATGAAATACACATGAACACTGAACAGGAGTTATAATCATAAAGAGCACTCAATACTAAAAAGTAAGATTTTACTGTTTTTTGTCAAAATTACTGAACTAGGGGGGGCGCGGTGAAAATAATTATGGAAGATTGGGACGCAAAGGGTAAAAGGTTGAGAAACGCTGCGATAGTCCATCTTTGCAATAGTCTGGATTTGCAATAGTCAATAGTGATAGGCTTAGTCCATTTTTGCAATGGAAGGGTCTTGAGAAATCGTTCTGGATCTTTACCATGCTCTCTGCTCCTGTGAGCGTAAGTTCAGTTGGACAAGATGAAGCGGTATTTTAAATTCTACCATAGCAAGTAGAAGTTTACCTATATTAACTGAGTCGTATGCGGCTTTGAAGTCCACCAATATGTGGTGGGTGTCGACGCCGAACTCTAGCATTTTTTCAAGGATCTGCCTCACTGTAAATATCTGGTCCGTTGTTGATTTATTAGGACGGAAACCGCACTGATATCCTCCTACTATTTCTTCAGCGTAGGGGAGAAGTCTTTTGTACAATACGTTGGACAACACTTTATATGCCATATTGAGTAGAGTGATGCGAGTTACTCTGTATCATATTGGAAGGTAAAGTACAGGGCAAAACATCAGTATGAAGATGTCAAAACTCGTGGTTGAAAGACCTGAGGAGATGGTTTGACCGCTCATCTGGAGACATAATCATGCAGCCCTGTCGAAAATAACAATTGCCATTTGGATCACCAACCTTCCAAAGGAGACGGTGCAATAAGAAGAAGACATTGTTTAGATTTTGCTAGATATTCCAGTTAAATCTACTAAAAGACTTGATTGTTTACTGTCAGTGTAAAATTCTAATAAAATGGGCATAAAGGAAATTGATAAATATCCAATAATTTTACGTTAAAGGTTGCAATGAATCAGTTTTTTACAGTGTATAAGTGTATATCAATAAAAATAAAAGAGACAAACTTATTGGATATAATTTATTAAAGGAACTGAGACAGTTTGGATTTATTACTATCTCGTTATAATAAAATCACTTTATCCAATTTAATTATTGGAGTATGAATATTTTTGATATATGGCTCTATGTAAAACTAGCACCCATAAATCAGGATACAGGTCATATGTCAAATTATATGTCTGTCCTTTAAAAACAACGACACAAGTTTCTCCATTTCTCATAGTTTTCTCCGAAAATCTCGCTATAGATTTCTGATGAAAGCTCCCGAAATGTCTAAAGCTTGAGGTATAAGTGTATCAGACTGAAACGGTATATCGTTTTCAAGGGAGTTCATTTCGTGTATAAACTTGCATGTATCATCTTCCAGTAAGTTACACATCGAGATATAGAATCTGTTTCCGTTATGATTTTTTGGGATTTTAGAGTTTTCCAAGAGTATTTACGTATGTGTTTTTCCAAAAACGTCCGATGGTCAAAATATACCCAGCCACGACTTATTTTTGTCAATGAATATTTTCGTTTTTACTTCATTTTTTTTTATTATTCTATCTCTATTTTCATATTTTTTAGCCTTTATACTCAAATTTATAAGATTAGCCGTTTTAAAAAATAATCGGTTTTAGAGGGGAAGAATGTTTGCAAAAGCATTTAGTATTTATTTAAATATTTTATTTTTAATATTCGTTCCACCATAATATCATCTTGTTTTATTATATTTTAACTATTTAAAATTTACGTCAAAACGGCAACAAGTGTATGTTTTCAAAAATTGATAGTGTGTAAAATATACTAACTGTAAAAGCCACATATAAAACATACATACATGATTTACACACTATCAGTTTTTGAAAACATACACCTGTTGCCGTTTTGACTTATATAGAAGTGTGTACAAGAGTACAAGTCATACAGTCTTTTTCTATTTATTTAAAATTTGCCTTGCTATTTTTAAATTTTCACAAATTGACACGGTCATAATTTTTTTTTCATTCATGTAACCACTTGTCCTTAAAAGAACAAATGATTTTATTTAAAATATCAAATTCAAAGGGCACTTTTGGTGCAGAAAGTGTGAGAGGACCGTTGTTTAAAGTACCTATATCTATAGTCTTAATTTATTACTGTACACCCATTCTTCGAAATACATCGGACCAGATTCTTGGACCACCGTTGTAAGTTATTTTATCCCTGTGGAAAGGGCACATCTACGCAATAAGTCATTACGCGACGACAAAGCTTCATCGTACGTACGCCGAGGCGAGCGCGTTTCTAGTTAAACGTGGAAGACTCCTGCCATAGCGTCGTGATGCCAAGCGATGCGAGCTGCTGAGGCCGATCTTGTACCTGCCAATGAGCTTCGAGGCTATTCGCTCTCGCCAATTAATATATTTCAACGAAAGGGGTAAGTGTTTTCTTTGTATACAAGATAATATATGAACTGCCCTCATTGTTAATTTTTAATAAAGTAAAAACAAAGCAAATTGATGAAGAGTCAGTAATTCAGAAATATTCCATAAGTTTTAATAAATCAGTTTTTTTACAGTGTAGGTATATCAATAAAAATAGAAGGAACTGAGACAGTTTGGATTTATTGCGATCTCGTTATAATAAAATCACTATATCCAATTTAATTATTGGAGTATGAATATTTTTGATATATGGTTCTATGTAAAACTAGCACCCATATATCAGGATACAGGTCATATGTCAAATTATTTGTCTCTCCTTTAAAAACAACGACACAAGTTTCTCCATTTCTCATAGTTTTCTCCGAAAATCTCGCTATAGATTTCTGATGAAAGCTCCCGAAATGTCTAAAGCTTGAGGTATAAGTGTATCAGACTGAAACGGTATATCGTTTTCAAGGGAGTTCATTTCCTGTATAAACTTGCATGTATCATCTTCCAGTAAGTTACACATCGAGATATAGAATCTGTTTCCGTTATGATTTTTTGGGGATGGGATTTTAGAGTTTTCCAATAGTATTTACGTACGTGTTTATGCCGCATGGAGACTGGAAAACCTGAAAACCGACTCTTTTATGTTTAGATAAGCGAAGCTAGTGTCATTGGGAAAAGCGGAAGCCCTGATAAAACGAGCTGTGTAAAGGGCTGTTTGTGCCTAAAATAAACTTGAAAGGGAAGGATTGGCCTCTTTTCTTATTCAAGAATATTTGAAACGGTCCCTTTAAGTTTATTCTTTGCTCTGTGATTAAATATGGGCGTTCTACACTTAAATTCGTTTGAATCTCCGGATTTAGTCCTCATTTAGAGCTTTGCGATAAACTTCAATTAGAAGTTTCTGTAATGGCCTAAAAGTGAAAAAAGAGTAGAAGTCTTTTCAGAGAATTCAACATTTCGTGAATTAGTTATCTACCTACTTATTTTTGTTTTTGTTTTTAGTTTTTGCGACTATCGATACGTGTCTGAAAATGACATTTCATTGAATCAACTATCTCAGTTTAGGACTAACACAAAGAGGGCTCAGCTCAGCTTATAGATAGTACCCCAGGCTGTGGGTGAAAAAACGTGATATAATTCAGGAATTTTTGAAACCTATCAGGTGTTGTAAAGGACGATGCCAGGAATAACTTCTACTAAAATGTAACCAAAAATATTGTGCGCTTTTTTTATATTGCGATTTTCATTTGTTAAATTTGCAATTTTTAAAGATTTTTAATTTTGCAGCTTAGGATATTCATTTTAGAGAAAAACTTTTTAATAGAAAGTTGTAGTGAATTAAAAAATCTACAATTTGAGCTATGGTAAGTTTAATTTCGTTTATTGGTTATTGCAAAACAGCCTGCGAAAAGTCCAAAATGGCCGTTTTTTACAATTGCATTATTTATTGTACAAATCATTTTTTTTATATTTTTTTAAAGCTTTAAAATGAAGATCTTTCAATTCCAAACATAAAAAAAGTTGTAAAACCAGATTAACGAATTTGTTGCTTAGATATTATAAATTGTTTATCCCAAGAGGTAGGGTTACCATAATTTATTAAGGCCAAATCCGGACAGGGGTCCAGGAGTCCAAGGGGTTGTAAAAAATGTAAAATGTTAATTTGACTGTGTTGCTACTTCTACATTGTACCTACATACAGAGAGCGTCTGTAAAGTGGAATAAATTCAATATCTCAAATACTAATTGTTTTTTTGGAAAATGCTCAGACCCGTCGATTAGTATTTCAAATTGTCCTTTTTGACATTCAATAAAAATGTATACAGGGTGTCCCAATTTAGAGATATGACGTCATCGTCGATTTTCTTAAATGGCAACACTGTCATTTTGATAGCTAATTTGATAGGGTTTGTAAAGTTATACATAACTGCAAAATATCAAATTTTTATTCTCAACCATTTACAAGATAATAGAAAATAACAAAGTTATATCTGTAATTTGGAATATATTCAATAATTAAAATACTGTTTTTTTGAAAAATGCTCAGACCCGTCGATTAGTATATCAAATTGTCATTTTTGACATATAATAATAATGTATACAGGGTGTCCCAATTTAGAGATATGACGTCATCGTTGATTTTCTTAAATGGCAACACTATCATTTTGATAGCTATTTTGATAGCGTGTGTAAAGTTATACACATCTGAAAAATTTCAAAATTTTATTCCCTACCATTTACAAGATAATAAAAAATAACAAAGTTATGAAGAACAAGAAGTAATCAAATAATAATTGAATTTATTTATTTCAACTAAGCAAATGCTCATAACGTTGCCCATTGACAATTTGACAATAATTGAGGGCAACATTATGAGTTTTTGCTTAATTTATTGAAATAATTAAATTCAATTATTAGTTGATTACTTCTTTTTCATAACTTTGTTATTTTTTATAATCATCTAAATGGTAGAGAATACAAATTTGAAATTTTGCAGTTGTGTATAACTTTACACACCCTATCAAAATAGCTATCAAAATGACAGTGTTGCCATTTAAGAAAATCAACGATGACGTCATATCTCTAAATTGGGACACCCTGTATACATTATTATTATATGTCAAAAAGGACAATTTGATATACTAATCGACGGGTCTGAGCATTTTTCAAAAAAACAGTTAGTATTTTAATTATTGAATATATTCCAAATTACAGATATAACTTTGTTATTTTCTATTATCTTGTAAATGGTAGAGAATAAAAATTTGATATTTTGCAGTTATGTATAACTTTACAAACCCTATCAAATTAGCTATCAAAATGACAGTGTTGCCATTTAAGAAAATCGACGATGACGTCATATCTCTAAATTGGGACACCCTGTATACATTATTATTGAATGTCAAAAAGGACAATTTGAAATACTAATCGACGGGTCTGAGCATTTTCCAAAAAAACAATTAGTATTTGAGATATTGAATTTATTCCACTTTACAGACTCTCTCTGTATATGCGAAATGTTAGTTTGTACTGGGACCAGGGATAGGATGTTCTTCATCTGTTCTTCTTTCGTACTTTTCAGAAGACATCATTTTTCTCAAAAGTGGCTTGTCATTTTTTATTTTGTCATGGAATTCGAAACATGACATTACAGCATTTGCTTTAATATTGAGAAGCTCCTTTACAACAGGCAGAGATAATCTTCCTCTTTCAGCCGTCCATATGAAATTCATCATAGAAAAGATACGTTCAGTAGGAGCCGAAGTACCAGGCAGAAAAAAGATGAATTCTCCTATTTTAAAAATATTCGTAAAGGAAACTTTGCTTTTAGAAAATCCTTCAAATATTTCTTGCCATTTGTCATAAGTGTTTGGGGTTCCTTCTTTAGGCAGTAAAGTCGATTTAGGTTTCAGCTTTTTTAGAACTTGGAGAAGTGACGAGCGCTCATCAAATAATTCATCCACATCGACAGAATTCGGTACAACGCTGACTATAGTTAAAGCGCTCTCTTCCATCTCTTTCCAGGTAGGATCACCTTGTGACTACCATTTGATTTAGCGTTTTCCATTTTTTTTAGTAAAGAAAAAAGTCCGGACATTTCTCATATCCGGACGTTAATCCGGACATGTCTTTCAAATCCGGACTGTCCGGACGAAATCCGGACGTATGGTAACCCTACCAAGAGGTCAAATGTTGAAGGCTATAACTTTTTGAAAAAAAAAATCGTAGAGAGCTGGTGAAACATCCAATCTCCGTCTAAAGAGTTATATTTTCATATTATAATGTAAATAAATGCGTAAAACATTTTTAAACCTCTAATTTTTGGGTTTGAAAATAAGTGGGCAAATTTCGTTATAAACATTTAGAGCTGAAGCGGCCCTGTACATCCTATGAGTTTTTAACTTACAGATTATTGTTGCTGAAGACGAAACACAGATTTATAAAAAAATAAAAATTTTCTACAACCAACTGAAGCCGAGATAATTGTTTTTTTTTTCTTAAATCGTAGTGCCTTTATTTATAACAATTAAGAAATTATTTTACAGTCATTGACTAAAGAAGGACTTATGTTATCTTAAAATAAAAATTATTATAATGGTAGGGGAGCCCAAGCGGGGATTTTTGCAGTTACTCGAGCGCGTCAGATTAGCATATAGGGAGAAACCTGGTACCCTGCAGATGTACCTCTACCATAGATTGGCTCTTAACACAGGGGAGTTCGTTAAGGGGGGCCCGAAAAAAAAGTCTATTCTTAAAAAAACTCGAAATTGTCAGATTAAGATAAGGTAAGTTAAGTACATGCAAAAGAGTGTATATTTCAAAAATCTGACGATTTGAGCCGGGCATAAGGAAATGGGTGAGTCCCAAAGATTCACAAGAAAAAAGCGAATATTTTGCGAAATGAATGACAGATCGAAAAACTAAAAAATATGTGCTCAATATTTTTTAAAAATCTATCTAATGACACCAAACACGACTTCCCACGGAGAGGGGTGGGGGGTAAATTTAATATTTTAAATACGAATCCCGCGATATTTCGCGAAATGAACATCAGATCGAAAAACTGTAAAATACACTTATTCAATATTTTTGAAAAATCTATCGAATGGCACCAAACACGACCCCCATAGATGTGGGGTCGGGGTTACTTTAAAATCTTAAATAGGGGCCCTCATTTTTTATTGCAGATTTGGATTCCTTACGTAAAAATAAGTAACTTTTATTCGAAACATTGTTTCGAATTATGGATAGATGGCGTTATAATCGGAAAAAACGATTGTTGGAAATGGAAAATTAAATTAAAAAATGGCAAGCGCCCACTAAAATGGAAAACTTAACTTAACTTTTTTTGGTTTTAGGACCTACTCTTCACAACCCAATAGTCCCCCAAAGCGCTCGAGTTACTGCACATTTAGCATACTTTGCTCCCCTACCATAAAATATAATTACATTTAATTATTAAAAATTATTTTTAAAATCGGTGCTTTTGCGAGCGGCCGAATTTTGCAAATCGGCCAGCTCGCTTCAAATCCGCGCGCTCGGAAAATTTTTACGTAACTTGTATTACATTTTGACAGAAAACAATTTAATAATATTACCATTATAATATACAGTCTGTTTAACACTGTATTTGTTTTTCTTGATAAACTTTTATATGTGAAATCTCATTTCTGAAGAAATAATATTAGAAAAATGATAAATATATAATATATGAAATATATAACTATATTTTTAATTTTTTTATTGTTATATAAATATAATAATAATAATGTTACTTCTTATTATACAATATAAAACTTTTTCTTCTGGATGTTGGCTAACATCCAAAACGGATAGTCACTACAAGAAGAAAAAGTTTTATATTGTATAATAAGAAGTAACATTATTATTATTATATTTATATAACAATGAAAAAATTAAAAATATAGTTATATATTTCATATATTATTATATGTATCATTTTTGTAATATTATTTCTTCAGAAATGAGATTTCACATATAAAAGTTTATCAAGAAAAACAAATTTTTATTTAGCGTATGGCTCTATCACAGTTTTTGTATAAAAATAATAATAATTAATTTTTATAAACGAAAATTTAGTTGATAAATAGATATTGCCGATTTTCACAGTTACCTCGTGGATGTTGTTCTTGGTAGAAGTAGAAATTAAGGCTGCATTTTCTATGTCTGTACGTACGTAAGTTGCTATACCGTAGGCTCTGTCGTAGGTAGCACCCAGTAGATCATAGCCGAGGATTTTTCCTCTTGAACTCAATTGAAATTCGTTTTCTGTATGCGTTTCTTGTAATGCGACCAGATCAATATCGTTATCTTTTAATAGTTTGTTTAGAATTTGACATTTGGCTCTACTTATACCTTCTATATTTAATTGGCAAACTCTTACATTGGGTCCAATTTCTTTTGTAAATTCTTCTTTGGAAACTCCATTCAATAACTGTGTCATCTTTAATAATTATTCTAAAATAACTATGATATCTGCCAGGAGATCTTTAGGAAAGATTGTCTGGCGCCTCTTGTGCTAGCTCTTTAGTTTACCCAGGGTGCACGTGCAGTATTACCTGCGGACGCGAACTAGCATTACACCCCCTTTGAATGTATAAAAATATGTATAAATAAGATATAAATAGAAAAAATATAATTATTTTAAACGATTTTGAAAAGTTTGATTTTGACAATTATAAAATTTTCATAAATAAAAAGAAAAACAAATACAGTGGTAAACTGACACTGTATCTTATATAGTCCTGTCGCCAGGGGGGGTACAACGGCCTCGTTAATTCAGATGGACTTACCCAAATTTTTTTTATGTATTTTGACCCGTAGAACACGAATTTTTTGGGTAACAGTTGATCCGGATGTCGATAAGATTGTTATAGACCAAGAACTTGAGGAATCAAATAACAGCGATTTTTGGCAAAACAAAACAATATTTTGTATTTTTTGGGTCATTTTAAGCAAAAAATATTTCTACAAGTTTTTTAGTAGGATGCACAGTTTTCGAGATAAACGCGGTTGAACTTTCAAAAAATCGAAAAACTGCAATTTTTAAACCCGAATAACTTTTGATTAAAAAATAAAATAGCAATTCTGCTTAGCGCCTTTGAAAGTTCAAGTCAAATTATGTCGGTTTTGATTATTTGCATTGCTAAAAATTTATTGTGTTATTGCTAAACAAAGCTACAAACAACTAGTGCGTGAGTGATGTTTCTATGATTTCTCATTTAAAATCGAACGAGTAGGTAGAATAGGTACTAGTGCAATCAAGACTATTTCTACGTTACATGCGTTAAAACGCATGTAAAAGCACGGGAAACCCTACGTGTTTATAGCTTTGTTAAACAATAAAAAAATAAATTTTTACCAATGCAAATAATCAAAACCGATATAATTTGACTTAAACTTTCAAATGCGGTAAGCAGACTTGCTATTTTATTTTTTAATCAAAAGTTATTCGGGTTCAAAAATTGCAATTTTTCGATTTTTTTAAAGTTCAACCGCGTTTATCTCGAAAACTGTGCATCCTACGAAAAAACTTGTAGAAATATTTTTTACTTAAAATGGCCCAAAAAATACAAAATATGGTTTTGTTTTGCCAAAAATCGCTGTTATTTGATTCCTCAAGTTCTTGGTCTATAACAATCTTATCGACATCCGGATCAACTGTTACCCAAAAAATTCGTGTTCTACGGGTTAAAATACATAAAAAAAACTTGAGTAAGTCCATCTGAATTAACGAGGCCGTTGTACCCCCCCTGGCGACAGGACTAATAATGGTAATATTATTAAATTGTTTTCTGTCAAAATTTAATACAAGTTTCGTAAAAATTTTCCGAGCGCGCGGATTTGAAGCGAGCCGGGCGATTTGCAAAATTCGGCCGTTCGCAAATGCACCGATTTTAAAAATAATTTTTATTAATTAAATGTAATTATATTTTATAATAATTTTTATTTTAACATAATATAAGTCTTTCTTTAGTCAATGACTGTAAAATAATTTCTTAATTGTTATAAATAAATGCACTACGATTTAAGAAAAAAAAACAATTATCTCGTATTCAGTTGGTTGTCGAAAATTTTTATTTTTTTTATAAATCTTCATTTCGTCTTCAGCAGCTTTAATCTGTCAGTTAGAAACTCATAGGATGTACAGGACCGCTTCAGCTCTAAATGTTTATAACGAAATTTGCACCCTTATTTTCAAACCCAAAAATTATCTCGGCTTCAGTTGGTCGTAGATTTTTTAATTTTTTTTTTAAATCTTCGTTTCGTCTTCAGCAACAATAATCTGTAAGTTAAAAACTCATCGGATGTACAGAGCCGCTTCAGCTCTAAATGTTTATAACGAAATTGGCCCCCTTATGATTTACGCATTTATTTACATCAGAATATGAAAATATAACTCTTTAGAAGGAGATTGAATGTTTCACCAACTCTCTATGATTTTTTTTTTCAAAAAGTTATAGCCTTCGACATTTGACCTCTTAGGATAAACAATTTATATTATCTAACCAACAAATTCGTTAATCTGGCTTTACAACTTTTTTATGTTTGGAATTGAAAGATCTTCATTTTAAAGCTTTAAAAAATATAAAAAAAATGATTTGGACAATAAATAATGCAATTGTAAAAAACAACCATTTTGGACCTTTCGCAGGCTGTTTTGCAATAACCAATAAACGAAATTAAACTTACCATAGCTCAAATTGTAGGTTTTTTAATTTACTACAACTTTCTATAAAAAAGTTTTTCTCTAAAATAATTATCCTAAGCTGCAAAATTAAAAATCTTTAAAAATTGCAAATTTAACAAATGAAAATCGCAATAAAAAAAAGCTCCCAATATTTTTGGTCACATTTTAGTATACGTTATTCCTGGCATCGTCCTTTACAACACCTGATAGGTTTCAAAAATTCCTGAATTACATCCTGAAATCGACCTATTTTTCACCCACAGCCTGGGGTATAGGGCCGCTTTAAGTTTCACTTACTTCCTTCTTCTTCTACGGCACTACAGCCCAAATTGAGCCTTGGCCTCCTTTATTTTTTGCCTCCACCTCCTGCATTCTAGCATTCAGTGCTCTTTTTGGAAGTCGCACTTAACCCACGGTTTGTTAGAACAGTGAGCGACGCACGGCATACTATGTTAACGGATTGTTAAGGCGGGTATACATATTCGCTCTGCTCGGTGTGCGAGCCGCTCGCGCGCAGCATATTCGTCAGATTAGTACCTGTTTTCACGTGGCACACAAACGGCATGCACACGGCGCACCACGATCTAGCTTCTGTCGGTTTTTCAACAAACGCTTTGATTGTTCGCGATACGTACTTGGACGGGTTTGCAAATGGTTTGTTGGTTTTTGCGCGCCTGAGTTGAATATTTGTTAGTAATGAATGGAGTGGTCGGAACTGTTGGAAGGAAATATCAAACTTATTGATGTTTACCGTGGAAAATAATTATTGTGGGATCCTCAACAAAGAACCATTTAAAGAAACAACTTAAAGCCGATATCTGAAGGGTAATAGAAGCTGAAATAAAAACCATACATGCAGACCAATATAAAAAAGTCATTTCATTGTTGTCTTCTTACCGGCGTGAGAAATACAAAATAAAATTTACTATTTTATTTGGGTATAAGCCATAATTCAAGTTTCAAATCAAGTTTACTTGACGTTTCGACATTAACTTCGGAAATAGTTATCAATATCAAAAAAAACATTCATAAACTAAAAATTTAACTTTGTTTCTGGTGAAGCAACGCGTGTCTGGTGAAGCAACGGAGTTGAAACAAGCAGATATATTATAATTGTGTCACCGCAAAGCGAAAGAGGTAACGCATAACTTGGAAGAGCCTATAGTTTTCTAACTTCGCTTCTGGTGAAGCAACGGAGTTGGAACAAGCAGATTATAATTGTGTCACCGGAAAGCGAAAAAGGTAACGCACAACTTGGAAGAGCCTATAGTTTTCTAACTTCGCTTCTGGTGAAGCAACGGAGTTGAAACAAGCAGATAAATTATAATTGGGTCACCGGAAAGCGAAAAAGGTAACGCACAACTTGGAAGAACCTATAGTTCTCTAATTTTGTTTGTGGTAGTTTTCTGGTTGTAGGAACAAGCAGATATATTATAATTGTGTAACCGGAAAGCGAAAAAGGTAGTCCCTGAAATGTTCAGGGCCGAAACAATCGCTTAGCGAAAGGCCATACGGGCGATAATTTACGGCGCCATAAGAGCAGTAAACCTGACGAGGCATTGGTTGACTAACCAATTGTGATGAAGTAGTTAGTCAACCAATGTCAGGTTTACTGCTCTTACGGGCGGCGTAAATTATCGCCCGTATGGCCTTTCGCTTAAAATTCGACAATCTTTACGATTTTATATCAGGTGATCAGAAACGCGAAAGGGTTGACTTTATTGGAAGATGATAAGTTCATTCGATTACATGAAATCAACTTTAACTTAAGAATATCCGAAAATCAGAAGAAACAAAATCAGAGAATATCAGAAGAATCATAAATGATTACAGTGAAATCTTCTGTTACCCGTGTTGAGCTGCCCCCCCCCCCCACTTGCAAAAATTAAAAAACAAATAGTCCTGATTTATGAGCTATTTATGAGCTTCCATATTCCGCAAACTAAAAATTTTGAGCTCGTTCCACTGAGCAGGAATTTAATACTTTAGTGGGGGGGCTGAGTCAGCCCCCCCCCCTTACTACTTAAAAATAGGAATATTGAATCGGTTTTTGCGGCAGAATTACGAGCTATTTATGAGCTCTTGAAATTATATAGTTTCGATTTTTGAGCTCATCCCGTTCACCCCCAAACAACCCTTTAATTGATTTAACTTAAGAGAAAAATGCTGAGAAAACTTAAAATATATCGTATTGCGGATATAATTCCTATAGCGTATATACTCTAAGAATAAACTATTAAATCACGTGTATTTCGATTATTGAGCTACAACCCCTTCGCAAGAAAACCACCCTACCTTCCCGGCTTAAGAGAAAGTTGTACTTAAAATGCATTAAATTAATTATTTGGCGACTACATATCATTTAATAATTTATAAGCTTCCAAATACGCGCATTTTAATCAGTAAATTGCAATTTATTTTGTATAGTGCAGTCACTGAAAGTAAAAAGCAACGATTACCTTCAATTTCGGTGAACCTTCATCGATTTTCACGAAAATTGGTCAGTGGTTAGAGGATACCTCAAGAAACAAAGGCGACATGGTACCACCTTGCGCCTTTACCCTGAGGGTGGATACCGCCCCTTCTCGGGGGTGAAAATTATTTTATAGAAATAACTGCACAAATCTATGAAAGAACAAATTATAAGCAAAATTTATTATATAAAATTATTAAAATAAGTCAATACTTTTTAAGTTATTAAAGATCAAAAATTTTAATTATTCGTGAAAAAATGCATGTTTTGAAGCGGTTTTTCGTAAATCACTGAAAAACTGTAAGTTTTTACAAAAAAGTTAATAGTAGTTTTAGTCGTATAGCTTATATTCTAAGAATAAACTCTTAAACCACGCGCCTTTCGATTATTGACCTACAACCCCTTCGCAAGAAAACCATCACATATTCCCGGCTTAAGAGAGAGTTGTACTTAAATTAATTTAAATTAATTATTTGGCGACTAGATATCGTTTAATAATTTATGAGCTCGCAAAATATACGCATCTCAATTATTGAATTTCCATTTTCTTTATATAGTGCAGTCAGTGAAGGTAAAAATCAACTATGACCTTCGATTTCGGTAAATCTCCATTCATTTTCACGAAAATTGGTGAGCGGATTTTGATGCTATCAACTTTTTCTGGAGCCAAATTTTTGATAGGTATTTCTAAGTACTTTAACAAGTATTTAGTACCTATGTGTTATAAAATGCATCTCTTTCCCGTTATTTAAGCTTGAATCCTTAGATTTGAACAGTCGCAGAAAAAAATATACATTTAATTACCAATAACTTACTTTAAATTAACATTAAAGGGTTTTTCAAGTAAGTAATTTATTATATTTTTTATTAGCTTCACTTTTAGTGATGATCACTTTTTTGTAAAAACTTACAGTTTTTGAGTTATTTATGAAAAATCGCTTTAAAGCATGCATTTTATCTTTATCAACTCAAATCTTTAATAACTCAAAAAGTATTGATTTATTTTAATCACATTATATAACAAATTTTGCTTACAATTTGTCCCTCTCTCGATTTGTAGGGTTATTTTTAATAAAGTCATTTTCACCCCCGAGAAGGGGTGACATATACCCCAGGTTAAAACCCCAAGTTGTTATTGTTATTTCGTGAAAATGAATGGAGATTTACCGAAATCGAAGATCATAGTTGATTTTTACCTTCAGTGACTGCACTATAGAAAGAAAATGGCAATTCAATAATTGAGATGGGTATATTTTGCAAGCTCATAAATTATTAAACGATATGTAGTCGCCAAATAATTAATTTAAATTATTTTAAGTACAACTCTCTCTTAAGCCGGGAATATGGGATGGTTTTCTTGCGAAGGGGTTGTAGCTCTATAATCGAAAGGCGCGTGATTTAAGAGTTTATTCTTAGAATATAAGCTATACGAATTAAACTACTATTAACTTTTTTGTAAAAACTTACAGTTTTTCAGTGATTTACGAAAAACCGCTTCATAACATGCATTTTTTTCACGAATAATTAAAATCTTTGATCTTTAATAACTTAAAAAGTATTGACTTATTTTATTAACTTTATATAATAAATTTTGCTTTTAATTTGTTCTTTTATTGATTTGTGCAGTTATTTTTAATAAAATAATTTTCACCCCCGAGAAGGGGCGGTATCCACCCTCAGGGTAAAGGCGCAAGGTGGTACCATGTCACCTTTGTTTCTTGACGTATCCTCTAACCACTGACCAATTTTCGTGAAAATCGATGAAGGTTCACCGAAATTGAAGGTAATCGTTTATTTTTACCTTCAGTGACTGCACTATAGAAAATAAATTGCAATTTACTGATCTAAATGCGCGTAATTTGGAAGCTTATAAATTATGCAATGATATGTAGTCGCCAAATAATGCATTTAATGCATTTTAAGTACAACTTTCTCTTAAGCCGGGAAGATAGGGTGGTTTTCTTGCGAAGGGGTTGTAGCTCAATATTCGAAATGCACGTGATTTAATAGTTTATTCTTAGAGTATATAAGGTATAGGAATTATATCCGCAATACGATATATTTTAAGTTTTCTCAGCATTTTTCTCTTAAGTTAAATCAATTAAAGGGTAGTTTGGGGGTGAAGGGGATGAGCTCAAAAATCGAAACTATATAATTTCAAGAGCTCATAAATAGCTCGTAATTCTGCCGCAAAAACCGATTCAATATTCCTATTTTTAAGTAGTGGGGGGCTGACTCAGCCCCCCCACTAATGTATCAAATTCCTGCTCAGTGGAACGAGCTCAAAATTTTTAGTTTGCGGAATATGAGAGCTCATAAATAGCTCATAAATCAGGGCTATTTGTTTTTTGGTTTTTGCAAGTGGGGGGGGGGGGGAAGCTCAACACGGGTTCTTCTGTTAGTGATCCCATAGTAAATAACGAGGAAAAAAACCTCATGATTTGATCCCGACAAGGTAAACATTTATTCGTACATTTAGTTTACTCTCAAAATCAACACGAAACGTTTGAAATATTTTATTAGAGATATTTTTACTGTTTATTTGGAACGTCAAATAAACTTGATTCAAACTCAAACTGTGGCTTATTCCACATAAAATAGGAAATTGCATAAGATGCCACAAGAAAATAGTTTCAGAACAATACCAAAATAAGATGTAGTAAAAGTACAGGACAGAGACATGATTATCTACAATTACTAAACGTTCGTAAGTTTCCTCTGGTTCGTCAAAATGAAAGATTTTAACGAACAATAACCGCGCCTCACACGGCGCGGATATCTGTCTCCGCCTTTAGGTTCTGCTTAGTTGCGCGCTCTGAAGACCGACAGCAGTGTACGTCGACGTTGTGCGCTGGAATCAACTCAGCTTTGATTTGGACGCAAACGTTCAGCTGAACTCACTGTGTACAACATGGTGGTAAACTAATTTTATTCAAACAAAAATAGGTTTACATAATTTGACATATTTTTAATTGCACAAAGTAAATGAAAAACTCATTTGTATTAAATTGATAGTTTAAGTATTTAATTGGTATTTAGATTAATTGGTATTATTACTATTATTTATTAAACTAAAGCGTGCATTATAATAAAACAACGTTGCTGGTATGTACAAAATAAAGTTAATATCGTAATTATTAAACACGTGACACAATTTGGTCTTGCCATTCTACAGATCCCTGTTCACTATAGTAGGTATGCTTTGAATATCTCATTTTTTATTATTCTATTTTCGTATTTTTAAATATGTACATAGTTCTCTGTAAAGTGACCTGTTTTCAGGTCAATACTTTTGGTAAATATTCAAAGAGAAAAGCAGGCTGCCTTTAACAAACGGTACTATGTATAACTATAAACCTTTCAGTAGTTCCTTTCAAAGATACCATATGCTGCACCGAAACCGAACATCTATAATTTCTATTACTATTGTATTAGACGATTGATTACTCCTGGCCCCAGGAGCCAGATATATACACTTGCTAAGTCCTTTTTCTTCGAAACCATTTTTGTCAATGTAATGGTAATATAAAATATAAATTGTCAATAACTTCCACATAAGAGAAATTTCAAAGAAATTTCTGAAATTTTAGTCTGACAAGAAGTCTGCTAACCAAAAAAAAGTCAATGTCTAAAAACAGAGATTACTCATTAATGAGCGAATTAAAAATAGGACGAGAGGAACGAACCGCTTTGATTAAAAAACTTGTTAAAAAGTCGGAAACATAATCGAAATTGGCTCAAAAATCAGGTGATCCTTCTATACACATGTTTTTTGAAAGTGTTGCTTCAGTATTATTAAGCTGGCTGCAAATGAACTAGGTACATGAATTGGTTCCTATATCCTATATTACAACAAATAATTCTTGTGACGAAAATTCGTTGGAAACCAATATAGCTTACTTCAAAGTTATGCTTAATTTTTCTTCTGCAGAAATCGGATGTTGTCTTCTGTTGTAGGGTTTTTTAGTAATATCATCTTATAAATTGTAATACAGTTTCAAATGAATCCCTGGAAAGTCTAAAATATTCTCGAAATGTTTCCTCGTTCTGAAACAATCTTCTTTCGACTGTTATTTTAAATGCACCCTCTGTATTAGGTACGACATGAAAAAATTTCGTTTACATTTTTATTTTTTTTTATTTAAATTTAATATTATCAACTCTTCTTCCTCATCCTCTTCTAGGAGTAATACAATTATTGCCTAGATTTTGTCAGAATTCATTTTTCTTCGTACACGTACACCCTCCGTGAGAACAAACGTCAAACTATTTTGAGAGCGACAGAATATGCTAACAAACCGACTCACTCAAATCAGCCTTTCCTCGAGTACAACAGATTCTGCTGTACGCGTATGCCGTGCGTCGCTCACTGTTCTAACAAACCATGGCTGTACTCGACGCACGGCAGATTTGAGTGAGTCGGTTTGTTAGCATATTCTGTCGCTCTCAAAATAGTTTGAGTTTGACGTTTGTTATCACGGAGGGTGTACGTAGAAAAATGAATTCTGATAAAATCTAGGCAATAATTTTATTACTCCTAGAAGAGGATGAGGAAGACGAGTTGATAATATTAAATTTAAATAAAAGAAATAAAAAGTAACCGAATTTTTTTTATGTCGTAATACAGAAGGTGCATTTAAATTAACAGTCGAAAGAAGATTGTTTCAGAACTAGGAAAAATTTCGAGAATATTTTAGACTTTACAGGGATTTATTTTAAAGTGTATTACAATTTATAAGATGATATTACTAAAAAAAACCCTACAACAGAAGCCAACATCCGATTTCTGGAGAAGAAAAATTAAGCATGACTTTGAACTAAGCTTTTGTATTTAGAGAAAAAATAAAAACACAGTTAAGTACAAAAAATAAAACTTCTTAAAAATGTAAAGTATATCATAAATATGTATATCTTATATTACATTTGTACATTGCTATTAATTGATTCTGGCGAAAATACAAACGAATCCACGCTCTGAGATCCTATATTGGTTTCCAAAGAATTTTCGCCACAAGAATAGGGAACTTGCACATATTTTATTGCATAATACTGTTCAGTTTTGTATAAAAAGGAGATTTCCAAAATTTCACGCTTCAAAAACTCATAATAACTTAAAAGTACAAATTTAAAGTCTTCTGTATTTTAAAATAGTTTAAACGACCCGTGATGTCACATAGCTTAACTATATGGTTCCGTTTATGGTTATATTTAGGTAAATTCTTCTGCTTCTTCTTTAGTTTATTGGCCTCCACCTACTTGGGTATTTGGCCAGCTCGTCGTCGCGCAATAAAGTAATATATTTATATGCTAATGACATTTATCGTATATCATTGTAATAATATATACCAGTTTGTTGATATTGGAGTTTGATATAGTTATTTCAGGAAAGGAAAGAAGGTTTACTATGGAAAATAAAACGATTTTGTGAAAGTACAAATTTTCTATGAATAGTTTAAACGATCAAAAACACTTGTAACGTCACATAACTGCATTTTCTACTGACCTTTATAATGTCTAATTTAAAATTATATACAATTTTGTTTAGTTTGTTGGTTCAGAATGTAAACATATAGCCCGATGACGTCACAGCGCGTTTTGGGCTGGCTGGTATAATTTGAATTTTTAATCGTCTTTAGGGACCAAACGAAACACAAACAAAACTTTTTTATCTTGGATACATGTTTTAAATTATGTTCTGTTGTGATTTATAACATTTTTTTCGAATTTAAAATTTTATGCAAGTTCCCTATTATTTGTTGTAATAGGAAATAGGAACCAATTCATGTACCTAGTTAATTTGCAACCAGCTCAATTTCATATCGCGAAACAATACTCTTCACTTCAGCTTTTATTCTTGCCTTTTCAATCGTAGGAAATTTCGATTGTGTGGAAGCAATACTTTTAAAAAACATGTGTATGGAAGGATCACCTGATTTTTGAGCCAATTTCGATTATCTTTCCGACTTCTTAACAAGTTTTTCAATCAAAGCGGTTCGTTCCTCTCGTCCCACTTTTAATTCGCTCATTAATGAGAAATCTCTGCTTTTAGACATTGACTTTTTTTCGGTTAGGAGACTCGGTCAGACTAATATTTCAGAAATTTCTCTTATGTGGAAGTTATTGGCCATTTATATTTTATATTACCATTACATTGACAAAAATGGTTTCGAAGAAAAATGACCTAGGAAGTGTGTATTTCTGGCTCCTGGAGCCAGGAGTAATAAATCGTCTAATACAATAGTAATAGAAATAGATGTTCGGTTCCGTTGAAGCATATGGTGTCTTTGAAAGGTTTATAGTACCTTTTGTTAAAGGCAACCTGCTTTTCTCTTTGAATATTTACCCAAAGTATTGGCCTGAAAACAGGTCAATTTAGAGAGAACTATGTACAATGTACATATTTAAAAATATGAAAATAGAATAATAAAAAATGAGATATTCAAAGCAAACTTTAATAGTGATCAGGGATCTGTAGAATGGCAAGACAAAATTGTGTCACGTGTTGAATGATAACGATAACGATACACTTTATTTTGTACCAACGTTGTTTTATTATAGTATATGCTTCAGTTTAATAAATACTAATACATAGTAATAATACCAATTAATTAAATACCAATTAAATACTACCAATTTAATACAAATGACTATTTCATTTACTTTGTGCAATTAAAAATATGTCAAATCATGTAAACTTATTTTTGTCTGAATAAAATTAGTTTATTACCATGTTATACACTCTAAGTTAAGCTGAACGTTTGCGTTCAAATCAAATTTGAGTTGATTGTAGCGCACACCGTCGACGTACACTGCTGTCGGTCTTCAGAGCGCGCATAAGCAGAACCTAACAATCCGTTAACATACAGAAACCATTCCTTTCATTTGGACTGACGTGCGCGGCGTTCGACTGACTGTGAGTTGTGCGTCACTCACTGTCCTAACAAACCGTGGCTTTACGTTGCACCATCATGTTCGATTCTTATCTAAGCACGTCATAACTGAGACGAAGTTTAAGATGCAATCCACGTGGCAATCCATTGTGGCAAGCTGAAAATTGATCTAAGACTCAATGGTGCAACGCGTATGTTTCGTAAGCTGAGCTTAAGGCGCGTCTTAAGCTTAAGATCTGTTAGTGCAACTAGGCATTAGTAATATGTTTGGTCTATAGTCTTATATGGAGCATAAGTGTGGACTGCCTGGTTGCACCAATAGATCTTAAAGCTTAAGCTAAGCTTATGTAACACACGCGTTGCACAATTGAGTCTTAGATCAATTTTCAGCTTGAACCGATGGTAATCTTAAGTTCCCCTTATTCTCATTTGAAGTTGCTGTCTGAGTGTAAGAAATTATCTAGACAGTCATAATTTATAAGCTGAACTGGGTTAAGCTGGAGCTTAAAATCTGTTGGTGCAACCAGGCATAAGAGTATCAAACATGAACTAAATTGAAGCATTAGAAATGTGGATTTATAGCTGGATGTTGAAGATACTTTGGACTGCAAGGAAAACTAATGAGAAAGTACTAAGGAGGGCCAACAAAGATAGATAAGTATCACATACACGAAAATGTCTTATCTAAATCTAAATGGCAAAAGACACGGTCCGAGAGGTGTAGGAAGAGAGCATGTTTCTTGGCTAAAACATTTGTGAATGGACTCAGATATCAAATGCAGGACAATTAATCAATATGGCAGAAGATGAAAAAGACTTCGAAATGGTGATTTCCAACGTCCGGTAATTCAATAATTCTGATATGGCACGTGAAGAAGAAGATCGATAGATTTTAAATAATATATCCTAATACCATACACTAGTAGTTACCTTTGCGTTTTTTCCATTTCTTCTTTCCTAATGTATTAAAAAAATATATTCATCATCGTGCCTTTAGTTATAGTCATGGTCTAAACGTATGAGTGGTATGTGCATGCAGAGCAGTCTGCCGAGGCGCTGGAAGTTATCACCGTATATATTTCAATGCACGTGATAGTGAGGGAAAGCGGAAGAGTATACGACAGAAGACATAGCAAGAGAGCGTTTAAAAAAAAAGAAAGCGAAATGTCCCTTATGGTGTGGCAAGAGGAATGGGACGGGATGAGCAGAGTGGCATAGTGGACTAAGTCGCAAATTTCTAAAGTAATAAGATGGATGAAAAAATATCGGACTCTGTCTTTCACACTTTGCTGGTATGTGATAGATGGATAGTCAATAGGGGCCTCCTCGAGAGAGAGATACGTAGGTCGTCAGATCGGTGACGAGCTGTTCAGAAATATGTGAACAAAACACTGGATAGATAGAAACAAAAAGAAAGGCGACCCGACCGGAGATAGCGGTCCCAAGATACAAGAAATAAATAACCAAGAGATACATTTTACAGCGAAGCGCAGTTTTCACTTTCATTCAATTTTTGGCAGGGTCACTATTCAGAGTAATACTGTTAACAATATTGGACGAGGGAAAGATTCATTATGGACAGTGTCTTGACAGTGTCAATTTCATTGTCTGATAGCAACATGCGTGTTG
Source organism: Diabrotica virgifera virgifera (assembly GCF_917563875.1). NCBI lineage: Eukaryota > Metazoa > Arthropoda > Insecta > Coleoptera > Chrysomelidae > Diabrotica > Diabrotica virgifera. The sequence continues at coordinate 75,340,627 of NC_065448.1, forward strand.
TCCAATATTAGAGCATTTTAATTTATCGAAAAGTACTATTTCTTTCAAAATGTTCCATTATGTGTTTCCTTTAACTTCTTTTTCATGTACCATGTCCTTTCAGAACGTTGGTCACCGTCATAGCTATCTAAATTTTATTCACTGCCACCTTAAATAGCATGCTTGTATTAACACCATACCAATCTCGCAAGTTCTTTAACCATGAAGTTCTTCTTCGTTCTGTACTGCGTTTGCCTGCTTCCTTTGATTAGCTAACTTTTCTCATCCCATTACCTTACATTTCTTGATCATAAAATAACCTTCCCATATTTTCCAGCATGAAGATTGATCGACCATTAATCCTGCCTAATGTCACTTCCACATGCAAGTCGTGAAAAGATGGAAAGAAGAGTAAGGATGTAGACGTGCCAGCATAACACTAAGGAACATTAAGAAGTCAGCATAAATGAAGTGCTTGTGAATGACCATGAAAAACTTACGATTGAAATTGGTTTTTAACTAGTCACCGTCTACTAGAAAAACATCTCCACACACTGGGGCTAGTATACAAGAACTGTGAACAAGCTGTACGCGTTCGGTGAGCTCTGACCTACACGTGCCCACATAATGGAAATACCCCCTGGTCACTTGTACAACTTCCTGGAAATAGCAGGATGGACCAAGAGTTAAAGACGACAGCTCCCTCGGGGGATACACAATGGGTCAATATTGGCCTATTGGAGTTAACCTGTCCTCCCTACTCTACAGATACAAATAGCCCCGTCTAATTGATTTTGGAGTGTTGATGAAATAGTGATAAACAAGTAATAGCGTATTTTGGAAAATGGCCTTGTCATATCCAGTTAAAAAAACGACCTTTAAGGGTAATGTCTTAAGGCCTTACATTAATGTATAGAAATTGGGTACCCCGACCAGCACTAACCTGACAAAATCGAGCAAATATGATGCTTACTTTGTCTATGGCCTTGTGCCATTATGTAAGTCAAGTTGTAACTCACTCATCGATACCATATAAAATTTGGCGGATTATAAGCTTCTTCTTGGTATAATTGATACTTTAAAACCTATAACAACTGTAGCATATTTTCTCTTATTTCAGTGGCTAAGTAATCTTTTAGATCTGAATGAGTGACCTGAAGATATAACATTATTTTATTATAACCTGGACATTTTACATTTGCAAACAATTCATCAAAAGAACAATATATTTAACCGATAGATCCCACATGGTTTCTATTCAGTTCGATGGTTAAAACAATCATAATAATAAAAATATAGAATCTATAAGACTATTTTTAATAGACAAAAAAGTACCTATTCACTAGAGAGATACAATTGGATCATTGAAATATGTAAATGTTTTAAATTTTATGCCAAATAATGCTTCCCATTACAGTTCCCACTATCTTGTATTCCTTCTACAAGAGGGAACTTTCATAAAATTTTTAATTCGATAAAACTGATATAAATTACAACACAACATAATTTAATATATATATCAAAGAAAAAAAATTGTTTTTGTCTTTCCTTTGGCTCCTTAAAACGATTGAATTCAAGAGAAAATTTAAATTACAGCAGTCAGTCCAAAATGCAGTCCTATACTTGATTTATTAAAAAAACTATTAAGTAGACAACAGAGATATTAAATGCTTACATTAAAATTAACTTCACATACATGACGACCTTGAAAATGAACTAAAATGTCTTTAATGTCCTTTCAACTTGCATGTAACCACTTTATTAATTTCGTATCTTATCGACTGGTAATCCAATAAATATTTTATTGGGGGTTTTAATGGTTGTACTTTTAAACAATGTTACTAAAAATACTTATATTTTTTACTTGTATTTTACATAGTACAATACTATCTCTTTAAAAACTATATCAAACACCAATGTACACAAAATAGTTTATACTTTTATACGAGACAAGAGATCTGTCATTACAGAATATAACTTGGTGACGTCACAAGAATTCGCGCGCTTTTTCGATTATTTGAAATGGTTTAAATAGACAGAAGATTTTAAATTTGTATAGCTTTAAGTATAAGTTATGAGTTTTTGATATGTGAAATTTTGGAAATCCTATGTTTAAACGAAACTGAAAATTATTATGTAATAAAAAAATGTGCAAGTTCCCTATTCTACGGTTTTTGCAGATAAGCTCGATTTAATTGACATTTAATTAACTTCACCTCGCATGCATGTTATGCAATAAAACTAAGTTTGTATAAATTGTGGTATATCGTCTAGAGCTGGTATCGACAAGTTCGTAAACACGTTGTTTCATCTCATACCGTAATTTAGAGAGCAGGCAATTTATTTTAAAACCAGACGGCCAAGGGATATATTGAATTGCTTTCACCCTCTTTTCTACTAAATTTATGTAGGTGGTAGAATGATTTTATTAAGAGATAAATTTGTGACGTGTACACTGGCAAAGGTAAAGGCGAAACTAATATCGGCACTTAATGAAATAGTTGTTTGAGTTTTTTATGTACAGTGTGGGCCAAAGAAAACAGTCCACCTCGATATTTGGCAGTATTTATTTGATTTTAAGGAAATTAAGAAACAGGTCGATTTTTGATCTAAGGGGAACATATTTTACGCTTCATACATCTGTCATTTGTCAACCCCCTTCCTTCCACTGCCCCCACCCCGTATTATTAAATGGGGAATAGGGGTCGTGTGCTAGCTCATTTGAAAGGTTATTCAACGTTCTATTCAGTAATATAAACATTAACATAATTATTTATACAGGGTGTCCAAGAAAAAAATAATTTAATTAAATACAAATTAAATAATTAATTAAATAATATACAATACAATATATACAGAAAAAATGTTTTTTGATAAGTAAACATTGTTTTTCGCTGCCACAATTCCGATGTACAATTCAATTCCCAGTACAATTCTACAGGGTGTAAAGTTTGCTACAAAATTTATAAAAACCCGTAATTATCTTTTAAACTACCCTGTATAAGATTACAAAACCTCATATTTTAAGAAAGAAGACATCAAGCAGAATCCAGAAATGTAAAAATATACAGGGTATCCCATTTAAAAAAACGAAGTTACAATCAACTTCCGGTATAACCGGAAGTAGCAAAGAGACCAATATATTTCAATTAAATAGTTCATACCTCAAAACTCCTGTATTCCAATTTTCATGATTCTCTTACCTTTAGTTCTTGAGATATTTCTAATAGGCCCTTTATCTGCCTCATCCTGTATAGGTTATAGTTTGTTTGACGGTTTCATCTGAATGCAGCTTCGTCTTCCATTTCTTTCTCTATCACTGATCTTTTCTATAATTCTCGTATATACCTTGAAACCGACGATATTGATTAATAGTAAAGGGCGCATCTGTTTTGAGATGGACGTTGAGAGGTGACTCAAATTTTTTTGCAGAAATTGCTTGAAAATAACTCAAATAATAATATTTGAGTTATCCTCCCACTCAAAATGGTCCGGAACATTGTTTAAATAATCAAAATGTCAAAATATGAAGGAAAAATTCTATTTTTTATTGGTTTTTTGATTATAACTTTAAAACTATTCATTTCTGAGAAAAAATGTGCTGACATAAAAGATGCGTAATTAAATTTCCTACAATATAGAATTAGTCAAAAATTTAAAAAATAGTCATCCTTGTTGCAAAATAGCAATACTTACGAAAAAAACCATACAAAAACAAGTATTCGCATTGTACGTTTTTCAACCATTTATGCTACACTTAGGACCTTCATATTTTACCCAGAAAAACTTTATGATATAGTAAAACAATACTGTAAATTTCATTAAGATGGGTTTAATAGATTTTGCAAAATAAATTTTGCAATCCGGCTTTCGCAAAAAAAATTTATTTTTTAAAATATTTCAGGACTGAAAATAAAGCAGATAGCAAGTTGAATTTTGTTTTTTGCTTTTAGAGGTGTACTGTACCTTTCATTTGCAATGTGCAAAATTAAAATCGATTAATTACCACGGCGTCAGGAAATTTTTTACATAAACATTAATTTTTGGTGATACGCGCAGAACAGCGGTGTTCGATTCACACAAGTTGATTTCCACCAAAATTCCTTCCAATCTTTATCTAATATATTATTTTCTTACTCTATATTTTGTTGTATTTTAACATTTTAGTTCCACAAAAATCAAACTAATTTTATTATTGTTTGTGAAATATTGTTTAAACAATTGCATATGTTTAAAAATAATAAACTTTTATTCTCTAAGTTAAAATATATGAACAAAGAAAGTTTTTGCTAAAAAAAGTGTTAGTTCAAAGGATAGAGTATGTGTTTTTATTTTGCAATAAACAAATTTATTTATTTATATCGAAATGTAATAAAAATTAGAATGTATCAAGCATTATCAATGGTCATTGGAATGCCCAATCAGAACTATCCGCTATCCTGAGTGTCGCACCAATAATTAATGTTTATTTAAAACAATTCCTGACGCCGTTGTAGTTAATCGATTTTAATTTTGCAATTTGCAAATAAAAGGTACAGTACACTTCTATAAGCAAAAAAAAATTCAACTCGCTATCTGCTTTATTTTAAGTCCTGTAACATTTTGAAAAAAATAATTTTTTTTTTGCGAAAGCTGGATTGCAAAATTTATTTTGCAAAATCTATTAAACCGATCTTAATGAAATTTACAGTATTGTTTTACTGTATCATATATAGGTCTGGATCCCGCGTATGAAAAAAAAGTTGATTAATAGCAAGCTGAAAATTTGTTAATAGCTTAAGGGTGTCTAGTCGGATAAACTTTGATATATGGGAACACTGGAACAGGGGCAGATTTAATTGTGGAACAGGTTAAAAATTTGGAACGGTCACACCACGAAAACGGCACATTTATTTTGTCCGACAGAACAGACTTAAACTCTTCGAACAGAGATTAAACTCTCATGCAAAAATCAGACCGCTATTTATCACCAAATGGGCGTTTTAATGAGTGGAACATGTAGAATATGTCAAATGACAGGAATTATGACAGGTGATAAATAGCAGTCTGATTTTTGCATGAGAGTTTAATCTCTGTTCGGAGAGTTTAAGTCTGTTCTGTCGGACAAAATAAATGTGCCGTTTTCGTGGTGTGACCGTTCCAAATTTTTAACCTGTTCCACAATTAAAACTGCCCCTGTTCCAGTGTTCCCATATATCAAAGTTTATCCGAGTAGACGCCCTTAAGCTATTAACAAATTTTCAGCTTGCTATTAATCAACTTTTTTTTCATACGCGGGATCCAGACCTAATAGTTTTTCTGGGTGAAACATGAAGGTCCTAAGTGTAGCATAAGTGGTTGAAAAACGTAAAATGCGAATACTTGTTTTTGTATGGTTTTTTCGCAATTGTTGCTATTTTGCAACAAGGATGACTATTTTTTAAATTTTTAACTAATTCCATATTGTAGGAAATTTAATTACGCATCTTTTATGTCAGTACAACTTTTCTCGGAAATGAATACTTTTAAAGTTATAATCAAAAAACGAAGAAAAAAATCGAATTTTTCCTTCCTTTTTTGACATTTTGATTATTTAAACAATGTTCCGGACCTTTTTGAGAGGGAGGATAACTCAAATATTATTATGGAGTTCGAGTTTGGCAAGCGAGGCGAGAGGTCGTGTGGCAGGTGTATTGGCGATAAGGTAATTTCGAATTCGAAACCTATCACAATAAAAACACCGGTTTTTTAAAAGACCTATCGTTATCGATAATCGTTAAACTTAAAAAGCGTTCTTGTGCGAAATAAAAATAAACTTCTAAGTGTATAATAATAATATTTATATTAGTGCTGAGGTTAACATTTAATTTAAAATGGCCAGTGGCGGAACAGGAACAATCCGAAAGGAAACCTATAGAAAGAATGAAGAACTATCTGATAGTGGCGACGAAGAATCTAAGAAGAAAAAATATAAAGAAGATAAATTATATTTTGAAAAGAGTAACCTGACGAGACGAACACCGAATAAAAGCAACGACACAAATGAAGAGATGATAAAAATGATGCGGGAAGTTATGTGGAAAAATGATGAAATGATGGCAGAAATAAGAACCATACGGAAAGACCAAAAAGAAACGATGGAATATATTAAGGAGCTGAAAGAAAAAAACGAAAAATTGGAAGAAGGTTTAAAAATGGCAAACAATAGAATAGAACAATTGGAAAAAGATAGACGGAGAAATAATATAGTATTAAAAGGCCTAACACTAGATGCTACCGACGGAAAGCCTGTAAAGGAGTCAGTAGAACACTTCATAGGAAGAAATCTGAAATTAGAGGTCAGACTGAGAGGAGCGGTGAAGATCGGCGACCAAATCTTTGTAGCAGAAATGGAAAACCTAACGGATAAGATGAGTGTACTAAAAAACAAAGGAAAACTGAAAAATCTACAGGGACAAAAGGTGTATATAGAATCAGATTTAACAAGAAAGGAAAGGGAAATACAAGCAAAAATTAGGAAAATGGCAAAAGAAGAAAAAGACAAAGGTAATACTACGAAGATAGGATATATGAAACTGGAGATTAATGGAAAGGAGTGGAAATGGGACCATAATAAAGAGAAACTTATACTAACTCACAGAAATATCGGGGAAGGGACTTCAAAAAACTAAAAGAAAATAATGAGACCGGACCCACAACAATGACAACCAAGGCAATGAATGGGAAAAGCGATAGGGAAAAAGATGATGCAAAGGTAAACAAGGATGAAAATAGGAAAAAGGGGAAAGCTAGATTGCAGAAAAAAGGAGAGATAAAAATGGGAACATGGAATGTGAGAAGCATCAATGGAAAAGAGGAAGAACTGGTAGAAGATATGATAAGACAAAAAATAGAAATACTAGGAATAACAGAAACGAAGATGAAAGGAAAAGGTCTTAAGAAAATACACAAAGGATATTGGTTACTTTGGGTAGGAGCGGATACAAAAGAGAGAGCAAAAGAAGGAGTCGGGATAATAATTGCACCGAATAGACTACAACACGTTATAGAAGAAACATATGTTAACCAGAGAATATTATCGGTGAAAATTAAACTGATGGACGAAGAAATATGGACAATAATAACAGCCTACGGAGTAAATGAAGATGCAAGAAAGGAAGAGAAAGATAAATTTTTCGAGGAGCTCCAAATGCAAATTGATAATGGGGAAGAAAACATAATTGTAATGGGAGATCTAAACGGTAGAGTCGGAAACAACAACAGCGGAATAGAGGAGTGCATGGGAAAAGAAGGAGAAGAAATGCTAAACAGAAATGGTGAAAGAATAATAGAAATATGTATGGAGAATAAACTAGTTATAACAAATACAAAATTTAAACATAAAGAAGTACACAAATACACGAGAGTACAAGACAGCAGAAACGAAAAATCAATCATAGATTACTTTTTGGTAAGCAGCAACAAATGGAAAAGAGTACAGGATACGAAAGTGAAAAGAGGCTCGGAGATTGGCAGTGACCACCATCTAGTAATAATGAGAATGAGAACAACAGAGGAAAAAGAAGAAAAGAGAAGAAAGGTAGTAAATGAAAAAATAAAAAGTTACAAATTAAAAGAGGAAATATATAAGAAGAAATTCCAAGAAAACTTAGATAATACTTTGAAAGGTAGGGCAAAAAATACAAATATAGAAAAAAAATGGGAATATCTAAAAACCAGCATAATCAAAGCAGCTGAGGAAACTTGCGGGAAAGCAAAAATAGCAAACACTAACATGAGGAGAACAGAATGGTGGACGGAAGAAATACGAGAGAAAATAAAGAACAAAAAAGACAAATGGAAAAGATACCTAAGCACAAAACACCCGGAAGATTACGAAGCATATAAAGAAAAAAGGAAAGAGGTTAAAATAGCGGTGAAAGCAGGAAAGGAAAGGTCATGGGAGATATTTGGACAAAAAATGACAAAAAATTATAGGGAAAACCAAAAACTCTTCTACGGCGCATTAAAACAACTCAGACAAAAGAAAGAGCACACGATGCCGAATATAAAAGACAAGAATGGAAACGTACTAACAGAAGAAAAACAAATAATGGAAAGATGGAGAGAACATTTCAAAGAGCTAACTCATGTAGACAAGGACAACATAGGGGAGATACAAGAAAGGAATGAAGAACAACAAGTGGAATCCATAACAAGAGAGGAATTAGAGAAAGCAATAGAAAGAGTAAAACTGGGCAAAGCACCAGGCAAGGATCATATCACCCCGGAAATGATAAAATTCATGGGGACAGAGGGAATGGATAGCATGAAAGAACTAATGAATGATATCATAAATAGAGCAGAATTACCAAAGGACTGGAAGAAAGACATTATATTACCAATACACAAAAAGGGAGACAAGAGAAACTGTAATAATTACCGAGGTATCACCATATCAAGTATCCCTGGGAAGGTATTAGCAAGAATACTAGAGACAAGAATAAAAACACAAATAGAAACAACTATGGAAGACACACAGTGTGGATTCAGGAAGGACAGAAGCACGCAAGACCTAATATTCACATTAAGACAAGTAAGTGAGAAGGTAATCAAGAAAAATAGAGAGATACATATGTGCTTCATTGACCTGGAAAAGGCGTTTGACAGAATCCGAAGAAAGGACGTTTGGAAGACACTAACAGAAAGGGGAGTCGACAGACACATAATAGAAGTAATAAAGGATATGTACAAAAATAATACAAATACAGTAAGAACCAATAACGAGGAATCCAGAGAATTTTCTACAAGTCAAGGCGTCAAACAGGGATGCGTGCTGAGTCCACTGCTATTCTCAGTGGTACTGGATGAAGCGATAAAGAAAGCCAAGAGAAGAATGAGAAAACTAACATTAGGATACTGGCAAATGAAACAGACTCAACTATCGGAGCTACTATTTGCAGACGACATGGTATTGATAGCAGAAAACAGAGAAGACTTACAGAACAATCTTGAAATCCTAGAAGAAGAACTATCAAACATAAATATGAAAATTAATACAGAGAAAACAAAAACAATGATAATTTCAAATACGAGGAAGACACACGCAATAGAATTAGACGGGAAACAACTAGAGCAAGTGGAATATTTTAAATACCTAGGAGTAATAATCGAATCAAATGGTAAACAAGACATGGAAATAAACGAGAGAATGGGACGAACAGGAAGCTTATTTAACACTATGAAAACAACATTTTTTGGGAAAAAAGGGATACCGGAAAAAGTAAAAACGGCAGTCGTTAAATCAGTAGTTAGACCAACAATCATGTATAGCAGCGAGACATGGACATTGACGGGGAGACAAAAATCCAGAGTCAATGCTATGGAAATGAGGTTCCTGAGGAAAATAGCAAACAGAAAAAGGACAGACAAAATACGAAACGAAACAATTAGACAAAACCTAAAACTAGAACCAATCAATGAAAAAATAGTAGAAGGACAACTTAGATGGTTCGGGCACGTGTGTAGAATGTCGAACGAGAGGCTAACAAAACGAGTGTTCGAAACGAGAGTGCAGGGGAAAAACAAAAGAGGGAGACCAAGAGTTATGTGGGTAGATGAAATCAGGAAAGAAGTCGAGAAGAAGGGATTGACATTGGAAAGTGCAAGAAACCTAGCGCAAGATCGGAAAGCATGGAGACTACAATGCCAAACTCAACTCCACCAGCCTTACACCTAAAGGTAGAAAGGCTTAGGACTAAGTAAAGTAAGTAAAACAATTCCTGACGCCGTTGTAGTTAATCGATTTTAATTTTGCAATTTGCAAATAAAAGGTACAGTACACTTCTATAAGCAAAAAAAAATTCAACTGGCTATCTGCTTTATTTTAAGTCCTGTAACATTTTGAAAAAAATAATTTTTTTTTTGCGAAAGCTGGATTGCAAAATTTATTTTGCAAAATCTATTAAACCGATCTTAATGAAATTTACAGTATTGTTTTACTGTATCATATATAGGTCTGGATCCCGCGTATGAAAAAAAAGTTGATTAATAGCAAGCTGAAAATTTGTTAATAGCTTAAGGGTGTCTAGTCGGATAAACTTTGATATATGGGAACACTGGAACAGGGGCAGATTTAATTGTGGAACAGGTTAAAAATTTGGAACGGTCACACCACGAAAACGGCACATTTATTTTGTCCGACAGAACAGACTTAAACTCTTCGAACAGAGATTAAACTCTCATGCAAAAATCAGACCGCTATTTATCACCAAATGGGCGTTTTAATGAGTGGAACATGTAGAATATGTCAAATGACAGGAATTATGACAGGTGATAAATAGCAGTCTGATTTTTGCATGAGAGTTTAATCTCTGTTCGGAGAGTTTAAGTCTGTTCTGTCGGACAAAATAAATGTGCCGTTTTCGTGGTGTGACCGTTCCAAATTTTTAACCTGTTCCACAATTAAAACTGCCCCTGTTCCAGTGTTCCCATATATCAAAGTTTATCCGAGTAGACGCCCTTAAGCTATTAACAAATTTTCAGCTTGCTATTAATCAACTTTTTTTTCATACGCGGGATCCAGACCTAATAGTTTTTCTGGGTGAAACATGAAGGTCCTAAGTGTAGCATAAGTGGTTGAAAAACGTAAAATGCGAATACTTGTTTTTGTATGGTTTTTTCGCAATTGTTGCTATTTTGCAACAAGGATGACTATTTTTTAAATTTTTAACTAATTCCATATTGTAGGAAATTTAATTACGCATCTTTTATGTCAGTACAACTTTTCTCGGAAATGAATACTTTTAAAGTTATAATCAAAAAACGAAGAAAAAAATCGAATTTTTCCTTCCTTTTTTGACATTTTGATTATTTAAACAATGTTCCGGACCTTTTTGAGAGGGAGGATAACTCAAATATTATTATTTGAGTTATTTTCAAGCAATTTCTGCAAAGAAATTTGAATCACCTCTCAACGTCCAAATGTACTAATATTTTTACAGATGCGCCCTGGTCTATAAGTAAAACTCATTAAGTATGGGATTTTTAAGACCGCCAAATGTATCCTTTTTTACAGTTAACGTTTGTTACTTTCCCAAAGGTTATTATATAGGTCTGGATCCCGCGTATGAAAAAAAGTTGATTAACCCTTAACTTGGCGGTGTGTACTCCAGGATACGTTGTTTATTATAATTAATTTCTCTATATATACGTAAAGTTGCCGCGAGATTTTAAACGTACCTTCTCTATAAAGTATTCCCCTAACCAATAAATTAATTTGAATGTCATACACAGAGATTTCCACCAATGAGAGAGCGTTTTATGTAAGCGTGCTAAAAATTGCTTCCAAAAAAGGTGTTAGTTTGTGTCATTCGCAAAGTAAATTCATTTTTTAAATGTTTTAAATTATTATATGAATTGGTAAACTATAATTCTAGATAATTAGGCCTGCAAGAAACAATCGTAAAAAATAATATTCAGGATTTGTTTATAAACAAACAGATAGGATCACTTTGAAAAGTAGTATCTCTGAAAATACATTGCCAGGTTAGCGGCAATTTAGATAGTATCCTTGAATATACATTGGCAGGTACTGATGAAAATTGAATGAGTATCTTTTTGGATACATCACCCGGTATACGGACAAATGCTAACTGTTTCTTATTAGCTACTTTGCCCATTAGAGAATTAACAGAAAAGTGATAAAAACATTTGGTATATTATGTTTGTAATGATTTATCGTATGTTCTTATCTACTACAAAAGCTTGTATGTATGTCCCAGCTTGTATGTATGAATCATATATGTATGTCCCGTCAATATTTCTTGAAAGTATTAGTATAAAAAAATGTTACAGTATGTTTTCATATTATCGAATTCTATTTTTTACATATTAGTTATATACAGTGCGTCTATAAAGTAACGCATAAATTCATTAGATGTTATCTAAATAAACATAGAAATTCCCGAAACAGATCGATTTTTATTTTTAAATTACGATTTTTTGGCATAATACTAGTGACGTCATCCATCTGGTCGTGATGACATTATCGATGACACCGAAAAAGAAGATTTGTAGTCACGTCATATATTCGTAGAATATACCTGGAGAAAATGTCAGAAAAGACCTTTTCGGACACTTTCCAACTTTTACAACCAAAGGACGATGCCGAAACTGTTGCAAAGGGCAAACAGTAATGAGTTGTACAAAATGTAGGGCGAGATTATGTTTGACGGAATCCCGTAATTGTTTTTATGATTTTCATAATAACTAAATTTTGTAATTTTTTATAGAGTATTTCTCATGATCATTTTTCAGTGCGTAACAAATGATAGGAAAAAGGGTAAGTCCGTGATAATTACACATTTATGACATTTATTCTAACATGGCATTTTAGTTAAATCTGACAGTTGTCACATTTTATTTTCAATTTGGAATAAAAACAAATCAAAAGTGTTTCTTGCATTTATAAAATGGTATTTTCTTTGATTTGTATAGTCTTATAAATTATACAGATTATATTTGTAATATTATTATCTAATTAAAAAAAAAATATTTTTTTATTATGGCGCCATCTATCGACAACTAGAATAACTAGAATAAATGTTATAAAAATGTCACCGACGAAATGTAATCACCGACGTGCCTTTTTTCTGTCACATACAATTTAATGCGTTAGAAAGAAATCGAAAAACTGTGACGCACTGAAAGATGATCATGAGAAATACTGTACTTATAATTACTTTCTACTTTTATTTTTTGAGTGTTCCAAGTTTTATTTGAAGTTTTGAATTTAAGTTTTAAAAATAAATGTTTGATCATCATTGTAGTTTATTTATAATTTATAAATGTACATGATTATATATTAATTGATACAATACTATGTGTATGGTTGAAACCCCTACACAAAAAGCCATCTATTCATAATTGAAGTAACACAAAATTCCACAAAATAAAATGACAACATTAAACAAATCTACAAATTTTTCGCTAAAAGTCTTGAAAATTCTAAAGACTTTTAGCGGGACAATTTATTGTAGATTTGTTTATTGTTTTCATTATATTTTGTGGAATTTTGATAATTTTGCTTTAATTCAATGGCCCAATAATATTTAATATATTGGTCCAAACTACAAGTATATATCTTGGCAATGTATCTTTCTAGATACGGAGGTATTTTTTTAATAACCTGGCAATGTATCTATTGGGCATCAGTACTTGTTTTATAGTGTTCCTGGCAATGTGTCTTGCGAGGTACATTGTAATGTACGGTACGCCTAGTAGTGTATCTTATGGGATACAATGTCAATAAAATGTCAAAAAATTTAAAATAGAAAAAAAACTGTAATTGACTCTGATAAGGGAGCCCTCTAAAAATGACATCCAGTAAGCAAAAACATTTTTCTTACAGCGGTTATAGGCGCGCCAAGTTAAGGGTTAATAGCAAGCTGAAAATTTGTTAATAGCTTAAGGGTGTCTAGTCGGATAAACTTTGATATATGGGAACACTGGAACAGGGGAAGATTTAATTGTGGAACAGGTTAAAAATTTGGAACGGTCAGACCACGAAAACGGCTTATGTATTTTGTCCGACAGAACAGACTTAAACTCTTCGAAGAATTAAACTGAGATTAAACTCTCATGCAAAAATCAGACTGATATTTATCACTAAATGGGCGTTTTAATGAATGGAACATTTAGAATATGTCAAATGACAGGAATTATGACAAGTAATAAATAGCAGTCTGATTTTTGCATGAGAGGTTAATTTCTGTTTGAAGAGTCTAAGTCTGTTGTGTCGGACAAAATAAATGTGCCGTTTTCGTGGTGTGACCGTTCCAAATTTTTAACCTGTTCCACAATTAAAACTGCCCCTGTTCCAGTGTTCTCATATATCAAAGTTTATCCGACTAGACACCCTTAAGCTATTAACAAATTTTTAGCTTGCTATTAATCAACTTTTTTTCATACGCGGGATCCAGACCTAATACTTACCCTGTATAGGTTGAAACTTGTCCTATATATTTTACTTCATAAGGACTATTCATCAAATATTTCGTTCATACAGTTGACTCCATGTTACTTTTCTGCACAGAACGTTTTCTTGGATGTGCATCCTTTATTTTGTCTGTTTTAATACGCTCTTTCTTTGAGATATGTACCAATATCATTTTTGCGCTTTTTAACATGGCGAACGTGCTCCATAATACAGAATATGTGAAATGTTTTGCCAGTTCAGTTCAATATAAAAGCATTACGTTTTCGGAAAATGTTTTAACTTTGAGATCATTTCGCCAAGCCATAAATTTTGGTTATTTTCATAAATTTCCTGCGATTTGCTAGGCAATACAGACTGGCATGCAGTGGTAGCTGGAACTCTTATTGCTTAAAGAAAATTTCCTTAATATTTTTACTTGAATGTTACAACTTTTTAGTTATTTATAACAGATCATTATACGTTTTGTGTTTTTACTCTTATTTTATCTGATTTTTAGTATATTTTCTGCCTGGAAGGGTTACATTTCTAATACGGCATAATATTTTCATAAATATGCATGTTCTTAGTAGTATCTGTGTTTCCGTTTTATATTCTGTATATCAGAAACAGACGACTTAATAAAATTCCTAAAATCCATCAATTTTCATTTTTGGATTGCTATCAGTTGCTATATATGTGATAGACATTTCGTTATCTTCTTCTTTACGTGCCATCTCGGCGGCAAAGGTTGGCAATCATCAATGCTATTCTAACTTTTGACACTACAGCCCGAAAGAGTTCAGTTGAGCTGCATACAAACCATTCTCTGAGATTTCTCAGCCAGGACATTTTTTTTCTACCTATGCTGCGCCTTTCGTGAATCTTTCGCTGCATTATTAATTTTAGGAGTTCATATCTGTCACCACGTGTTATATGACCCAAGTATTGCAGTTTTCTTATTTTTATGGAATCCAGTATCTGCCTGCTGTTCTCTATTCTTCTTAGTCTTCATTGGTTATTCTGTATGTCCAGGAGATTGTCAGCATTCTTCGATATGTCCACATTTAAAGTGCTTCCAACCTATTGAGACATTGTTTATTAAGAGTCCATGTCTCCACACCATACATACGAACAGACAATACATAACACTTTAGTACACGTTTTCTAAGATTTAGACTGATGTCTCTACTACATAATATTTGTTTCATATTATTGAATGCACTTCTATCCTTTTCTAATCTCACTCTGATTTCTTTGGTATAATCGTTTGTTTCATTAATAAATTACGTTATCAGTATACGCGTAATGACGTAATCGACGATTTTTTCAAATACAAATCGAGGTCATGTGATACCCCGTTCGAAAGGCCTCCTATCGGCTTTGCAACGATGTAAAATTCGATTATTTATTTCTACCGGGTTAACTAAAATGAAATGGACTTAGTTAAGTAAAATATAATTACAATAAATACTCATTCACTAAACTAAATTAAACCAATGATATAAAGTTGTGTTTTTTGCGGATTTTAGAAAACGAAATACATTGATTGAGAACAATGAATGCTACATTATAATATACGTGCTAATAATGTAACGCAATTGCGAACCAATGAACAATTCTCAAGTAAAAAAATCGAGAAATGGGCCATGTTAAAGATCTTTCTAGAAGTGATAGAAAATCAATACCCGAAGGCAAGGAACTCAACGTTGTAATGGTGTTTCCAGAAGATCCCCGTCTAGTTCGAGGCAGGTCGCACTACATAATAATGTCAATGTCTAACCATCAACTGTTGTTATAGTGACAAAAAGGCGATGTGGGATCTGTACAAAGTACATCTTGTCAAGGAGCTGTTAGAAGATGACTTTGATATACGCTAATTCTGCGAAACTATTATGCAACGATGTAATAGAGATCAGAGTTTTCTAGAAAAGGTATTTTTTTCAGATGAAGCGGCTTTTATACTCAACGGTCACGTAACCGCATGATTTATAGATACTGGGCAAGTAAAAATCCACATTCGATGGGAGAACATAGGACACAATATCCTGAGAATTTTTTAAGGAAAACAACTGCTCCTGGTTATCTGTAATTTCTTCAGGATTATCTGCTATCACAGCTTAGTCAGCTATGTCCAAACGGAAAGGATTTGTGGTTCCAACAGAAATGGGCTCCCCCAGACTACGGCGTTGAGGTTCGAAACTAGGTCTCCAGATTTAACTACTTTAGACTTTTTATGAGATATTTGAGGAGCAAAGTGTATCAAAGTGGACCGAATAATCTAGAACAATTTAAGAAACGCATCAGAACGGATATTACACAAATGCTGAAAGTCGATGAAAACATTAGGAAAGAATTTACTGCTTGCCTTGTTCATTGCATCATTACCGAAGTTAATTTGTTTTGATTGTATTTTACTAAATATTTATTATAAGTTAGTTGTATTAATAAACCAAACAGCTTTGGTTAACCCTATAAAAATAAATATTTAAATAATTACATCGTTGCAAAAGCGATTAGGAGGTTCAAATTATATGCATATTATGTAAACTATATATTTTGGACATTTGCCTAATATCTAGTGATTATATTTGAAGAGAAGGATTAAATAATCTGCTGATAATATATTTAAACAAATTGCTAGGAATACGAGATTTATAGATATGTTTATGATAGACAAATATAAATATAGTATTTTAGATTCACAGTAATATTTTATAGGTTAACCATTGTTAATTCGTACACAAAATGTTTGAAGCAAAAAACTATTCATTAAGATAACAGGATAAATAATGACGGGGGTGAAAACTGTTAAAAAGAGATGAATATTAGTTTCAATGCAAATTTCTGACAGCAATTTTGATTTTATTTACAAATTTTAATAATATTTATTTATCGAAACATAAACGGAATAATTTAAGCTTGTAGTGTTAATCGATTTCTTAAACATCGTTTCAAACCTAGCTAGCAACCATCTTTCTTTAAATTTTACTTTTTATACTAAATGTGTATAAAACCAGCTATCAGAAATCATCAATCAGGTTTTAATCATGTCATGAGAATGGTTTTTCTTCAATACTTCTTTTGTTCTTCTTTACTTAGATTAAACTGTATGTCAGCGGCGGAGCGCTAGTCCTTTGAAAGGCAATAGTTTGGGCAGATTATCGGAGAATGAGCCATTTTTGGGAAAAGTAATTTACTAGCAATTTTATTGCTGGAATCGAATCTTATGATGGTATATATTGTTATGATCTGCTTTCTCTTACTTTTATATTAATTAATATTTATTTAATTAATTATTCAATTGTCGCAAATCATACATAAAATTAAGAAAAATCTCAGGGTGCCTTTTTATCATACAAAAAAATAACTAAAATTATCTTAGTTTATACTTATCCTTTCTCGTGGTTTCAGTATCTCTTAGTTCATCTTTATCGGGATAAAATAGGAAAAAGGAAATAAATAAAAATACCATAAAATAAGCAAATACAAATATCTTTTATTATCAAAAGCAATACTCTGAAAACCTATCAATCAAATCCTGTGGGCATAACTGTCCCAATGAAACTTTTACCATATAAATTAATTTTAATTCAACAAATATTTATCGGTTTGTTCTTGATAACATTGATAAAACAAACTAAACAAACAAATTTAGATATTCGCAAAACTACTTATACTTCCTATTAAATTTTTGAAATATTGGAATCTTAGTTCATATGCTTTTATTCAAAAAATTAACTTCTGAACATAAAGAAAATCTATCACATAAGTTATTGACTGACCTTTTGATTCACACATAATGATGTGTCCTCTTGACCCAAACAGCTCTTCCTTGTTGATTATGTTAGGCTACCTATCAAAGCCCTCTCCGTTCTCAGCATCAATCCAACAGCATACCAGCAACTAATTCTCCAAATCACGAGCCAGGCCTCTTTTGACAAGTACTCGTTAAAAAAACTCCAAAATTCTCTCCTCTCTTTCTCACAATAATATTCTCCCCCTTGGACTTACAGAATCAAATAGGTATTTCTTCTCAATTTGATCTGTCTCTCGTTCCACTTTTCAGCTACACTCTTCACTATCTAACAACCACTGGTACTTGCTTCTGAATTGTTCACGAAAACTTTGACTGCTCTTCTCCGATGCCGGTCACATAATAATCTCCTTTTTCAAACTATCTGAACATTCAACCTTCTCTCATCCCCATTTCACTTTTTTACTTCGAAAAACCCATGCATCCTTCCAAACAATTACTTCTACTCATAATAATTACTTTTCGGGAATTCTACAAATTTACTTGGGGCTTAATTGGGAGAGACTTCAAATTCCAACTTTCTCTACAATATTTTTCTAAATATAATAATTACCTGTGACTTTTGGCCTCGCACGTAACAAAGCAACCGTTTTAAAATTATAATCCCGAAACAAATTGTCTATTCATATAACTTTATTTTTAGGGAAAACTCATTAAGGATAACCCACTGTGTAAAAACTAACTTATAATAAATAGTTACAAATCAATATACAGGGTGTATCAAATGTATGTGCCCGCGTTATATTAAAAAAAAATAAAATTTTTATTCTATCTTTGATTGACAAAATGATACACAATAATATATTAATACTATAGGTATGCAAATTCCGCAGATAGTGTGGTACTTTTTTTATAAACAAACTGGCGCCCGTAAATCGTGTTTTTTTCAATTTTTGCTCTATAACTCCAGAAATTTTAACAGCAAAAACACCCAAATAAAAATTCACCGTAATTAAATTCTGCATAGAGATGTGTTTTTCCCGAATTACTTCGACGAAAATTTTCCCCGGAAAATGCGGGTTTTTTCAACAAAATCTTTAATTTTCAATTAAAATTTTAGATAAGTAATTGTTTATCAATAATTAAATAACTTTGTAATATAAAAGCTCTTTTCTTATAGACTATAATTCCAGAAGCCGATGGAAATTGAATGAACAGAAGCAACAATTGAATTGTTAATTAAAAATTTACGGTCGCTATAATAACCACAATAATTATGATACATAACTATAATTAACAGTAACTATAATTTTTGTATAAACAGACACTATCTTCACTATTTCCTTGTTTGTTAAATATAGCTCCCAGATATTTGCATTGTTTCACACCAACGATATGTCCTTGTTCCAATGGTTGGTTTTCAATGTCTTTGTTTCCCACTATGAAGTATGTATTCTGAATTATCCGTATTTATTACTAATCCTGCCTGTTGGTAATCTTCATTTAGTTTCTGTATAATTTTTTCATATTATATAGTAAAAATAATAGTTTGTCTTTGTTTTCTGCCGTGAAGATGGCAGAAAAATTTGGACACATATTTAGACACGACAGGTATAACTTCCTTCAACTTATTATAGAAGAGAAAATAGAAGGAAGACGCGGCCCGGGTAGACGACAAATGACCTGGCTGCGCAACATCAAAGAATGGACAGGATTAGACTTTCAAAGTCTAATAAGAAAAGCCCAAAATAGAGGCGACTTTGCAAAAGTCATCGCCAACTTTCGCTAAGAAGACGGGACCCAAAGAAGAGAAGATGCAATATTCGTATAACTTAGTAATTGACGGAAACTGTTGCCCATTTTATGTCCTGCGTGGACATACATGGTTTCGTCCATGATGAAGTCCATACATTAGCGCTTAGATAATTTCCTTATGGCATGCTAGCATTAATTTGCATTCCTTTTTATGTATTACCTTAGTATTTAAAGTTGATACTATGTTAGCCCCCTCAGTAACCTTAATTATTTCACTTACATGCTTGTTATCAAACGATTTGGCAATGTCAACACAACAAACAAACATGGGCTTGTTAAACTTTATAGATTTTTCGTCGGTTTTTATATGTAAACATTGTGTCCATCATTGATATATAGCCGTAAATTGTTTTAATTTTTTTATTGTTGACACCTTATTCTACCAATACTTTTGTTTTTTCCATACTTCTCATATTAAGAGCCCCTCTTTTATTAAGTCACGATGTTAATGACGACCTGAGGTATTTTAATGTAAGCAATCGGAGAGAAAAAAACGAAGAACAAACAAGAATGAAGAAAGATTGTAAATCAAGCCATAGCCTGAGTGGCTCGAAGTGTTAATATATTCAGAGATAGCTTAAAATTTAATTTGTTTGAGTGCTCTAAATCAAAACTAAATCCGGATGTCTAGTAAGCAAATTAAACCAGAGAAGGTTCCCATTGCTTTCATTCTGGTGGGATGTAGAATAGCATTATGTTGTTTTATATGCCATTAGAGTGAAAACTTAGTCTTTTTGCAAGCAGTTGCCGCTAGGGCATCTACGCCATTTCGTTCGTTGCAATCCGGGACTGCATGCTGGGGTTTGTTTTGGTTGGATCAGGGAGAGCAGCGTATGTGCCTCCTGATGAGAGACTAATAAGTTTCGAAACCGGTAGGGGTGCTTGCAGCACTCTCTGATTGGACTAGAATATGGTTCGGCTGTGTTTTCGTTTTGCAACGAAATTGAAAATGGTTATTCATTTTTAATACCAAATAATTTGTTAGTAGATGTAATAGCGACATAAGGTATACGTAGTGTGACCAACTCCAATTCAGTCGAATTCGGGACAAGGCTAAAAAAAATACCTAAAATCCGGGACATTCCCATGAAAATGGGGCCATTTTTTTTTAAATATAGAACTTTAATCGTTTTATTGATTATTTATCATTTTTATGTTGAAAAAAAAATTTTATGGGATGGGTTGTAATGATAATCCCACTTTTGTTAGTTTTTGATGGTTACGATTCCAATCCGGAAATCGTTCTCAAAGAAGGAAAAATTAGAAAATCAATTGCTGTTGGACTTCAATGTAAATAGAACCTTAGGTTAATATAAAAATATAATTATCATAATTACATTGCCAAGTTTTTAAATCGTCTTTTCAGATGACGAGAAATAAAATACAGAAACGGAAAAAATCCCGAGTTTGAATTTTCCTACAACTATATACCACGAAATAAAATGCTAGAGTTTTTGATGTGGTATTAGTTTTACACTTTACATTAGACTACTAGACAGATAGTTTAGGTCGACTATTAGAAATTGTCCACTTTTTTTCGTCCCACCAATTCAGTTTGATGTAAATCCTTAAAAAAAATAACGTGTTCAAAATTTTAAAATAGAATTTTACCAAACCGTTGAAAATTCGGATGACCCGGAAGTCTTGTCTGGGACGCCAGGACACGACTTCGTAATTCGGGCCATGTCCCGGATTTTTCGGGCTAATTGGTCACATTAGGTATACGGTATACGGCAAAATAAACAGTAATGAAACGCGTCTGCCTCAAATTTGTACGTATTATGCGCTGAAACGAACTGTATGGTTTCAGAACGTCGTTATAACGTTATGTGAATGTCGTGTTAATGTTAGGTGCTTTAGGATGATTCTCAGTTTTGCAGAATTTTTTTTGTCGTATAATACTATTTTCGGTCATACGGAAAATGTCGCGAACACGGTCCAACCCTAAATGTCAATAATGGTTTCAGCAGGACGCATTTCGCGCGGCAATTGCGCAATTATTTTGGGATCGCCTTCGGGAAACTTCGACAAAAAATCGAAGATGGTGTGACAAAAAAGTACAATAACGTTTCTTACTTACTTCGTCAATAAAAAGAAGGTATTATCCTCGAATGTCATCTAATAAAATAGTTTGGTGGCAACTTAAATTAACATATAAATACACACTAAACAAAGGACAAAACAGATAACTTTGAGTGCCTGGTAAGATTCTACATTTTTGCAAGATGGAAGCAGAATGAAGTATTACTTATTTAATAAAAAATTTTCCTCTTGGTAAAAGGTATATTAGTTTAAAAAGCCCTAAAGGGCTACAAACGTATAAACAAAACGTTTTCGCTCTGTAACAAGAGCATCAACAGTGTTACAAGAACATGGTGAGCCAACCAAAAAATACAAGGTCAAAGCCTTTCAAAAAACAGACAAAAGTCTTATATGAATGAATACTCTAGAATTCTAGAATTCTAGAATGACCTAGTTACCTTTTGACCCACTTACCACGTGTGGGAGTCATATGTTGCCCTAGGGCCTTATCCTTAGGAATTTTATCCATCCTTTGGATTTTTTTATGTATTCATTCATATAAGACTTTTGTCTGTTTTTTGAAAGGCTTTGACCTTGTATTTTTTGGTTGGCTCACCAGGTTCTTGTAACACTGTTGATGCTCTTGTTACAGAGCGAAAACGTTTTGTTTATATGTTTGTAGCCCTTTAGGGCTTTTTAAACTAATATACCTTTTACCAAGAGGAAAATTTTTTAATAAATTGCACTTGTAATTAATGGTATACAGCCAACTACAGGAAGTTCTTCCTTGTGGATTATTACTTATTTGATGGAAATGATCGAGTGATGTCTGACAGATGACAATTTGGTGAGACTGTGACTGTATAATATATACAGTCACTACACAATGAACTGCACATTTAAAAAAACCTAAAGCCGATCAAAACAGTAGCAGTAGGGCAAAAGGTGAAATGAGAGGTTATTAAAATTATTGTTAAATTATTTATTTGTAGTTAAATGTGTAAGCCAGTTCCCACATTCAAACCTGTCAGAGGTGAGCTAAGATATTGGTTGGCGACAATGTTTGTGGACATATAGATTGGATGTGGTACTGGTTAACACCTGAAGAGTGGTTGGTTGCATACTCTGCAGTACTAATTAAGATTAAATGTTTGAAATGAAAAATGAAATTGACTTATTGAAATGAACTGAGTAGAATTTGAGATTTAAAAAAGCTTAATGAAATATGAAATATTATACCACTAGTTCGACTTAACAGTGGTATAATATTTCATATTTCATTAAGCTTTTTTAAATCTCAAATTCTACTTTTGCCCTACTGCTACTGTTTTATCGTGCTTGAGGTCTTTGATCGGCTTTAAGTTTTTTTTAAATGTGCAGTTCATTGTGTAGTGACTGTACATATTACACAGTCACAGTCTCACCAAATTGTCATCTGTCAGACATCACTCGATAATTTCCGTCAAATAAGTAATACTTCAGTCTGCTTCCATCTTGCAAAAATGTAGAATCTTACCAGGCACTCAAATTTATCTGTTTTGTCCTTTGTTAAGTGTGTATTTATATGTTAATTTAAGTTGCCACCAAACTATTTTATTAGATGGCATTCGAGGATAATACCTTCTTTTTATTGACGAAGTAAGTAGAAACGTTATTGTACTTTTTTGTCACACCATCTTCGATTTGTTGTCGAAGTTTCTAACTTTTTCTTCCTTTTACAATGGCGTTTTCTTTGCTTATTTCAGATGCCCCTGAAGATGCGCTAGATAGCGAAAGTATACTTGGGCAAGATTAAATAAACTCAGTGCTCGATATCTGCCTTTTATTTCCGTAAATTTAATAATACTTATAAAAACCTGAAATCCGAGCCTTCTACAATTTCTTCAATTTGCAACGCAAATAGAGCGATAAATGAAAGACATTTAAGTTACAGTTAAGTAACACTATTTTTTGTGCAAAGAAAGAGTAAATCAATGTTCCGTTTTTATTTACATAAAACACCCAAGCGCCTTTCGGCTAAATCCTCGGAAATATTTGCAATAGTACGTCAAGACAGTTTGTTTTCATTTTCAGGCGCTCCCCGTAGGCCGTAGGCCATAATAACGAGACGTAAATACAATCCACAAGCACCAATTTATGAATGGCATCACATTAGACTATTTCAAAGAAGTAAAAAATCTAGAACTCACGTAGAAAAGTCATATTGAAAAAATCGTATCGACTGCTTTGGTGGTAAATTGGACCAGCTGCAAGACATTTGGAAAGACTTATGGTCTAAAACCGAAAATGACGCTTTGGTCATATAAAACGATTATTAGTCCAATGGTCACATACGCAACACTCGTATGGTGGCCAAAAACACAACACACAACAGCAGACTGGCAGAAACTTTGACAAACGGATAGCAGAACACAAAAGGGCTTTCAACAATAGAAAATCAGACACTTCTATATACGCACTTCACCTTCTAGATCATAATCATTCTTTTAATGAAGAGTTTCAAATTCTGCACATTCAAAATAAAGGCGTTAAGCTATCTTTATTAGAATCTATGGAAATTAATATCAACTCGAGACAAACAGCTCCCCACTTCTCAACCTATTCAGTTAAAAAGGCAAACCCATAGTAAACTAAATCACTTGAGAAAGGCACTCTGCCGAAACCGCTGTAGTCACATAGTTATAATAAATTTTGTGGAAGTATAGAAAACAAACATTTTCAGTGTTTTATTGTTAGATAAAATGAACTTCCATCAAGTAACGGTCGAATCCATCAAATATGCACAAATAATGATCTCTTTAGGTCGAAGTGTGGTGAAGCTGCATGGCATTAACGACCTCACATATTCTAATCTAATCTATGTGTTGTTATGAAGAAATCTATTGCATTTTCATTCGGGCTTACCCATGTAATTCGTTTATGTGGTTTCTTTTGGAAGATTTATGTATACATATTTCCAAAATACTTTTGTATAGATAGCTTGCTTTATTTAAACAACTTTTATTCAAAACTTTGTTTGTAAATCTATCAGGAATCAAAGTATTGGCAAGTTACACTATTTTTTGTACATACTGTCTGAATAAAAAATTTAATAGGACCAGTTTCTTCTCTTCTGTTTATTTTTTCTTATAATAAAATTCAAATTACTCTTAAGTACGTAATAAAAGGCCGAGGAAACGGAAAAATAAAAACCCTAAATAATTTAGCACACCTTTCTTGATGTCTATATCTAACCTTCATTATTTTTTATTTGCAAAGAAAGAGTAAATCAATGTCCCGTTTTTATTTACATAAAACACCCAAGCGCCTTTCGGCTAAATCCTCGGGAAATATTTGCAATAGTACGTCAAGATAGTTTGTTTTCATTTTCAGGCGCTCCCCGTAGGCCATAACTCCTGCCACTGTTCGTTCCAGACTTACGTTCGCTCCTGCAGGTTTCGGCTTTAAATGGAACCACAGATTATCTATATTTGATTTAGACCGATAAGAAACATGAAAACGTAGTGGAGTCAAAATGAGAGAAAAAACG
This sequence comes from Diabrotica virgifera virgifera, assembly GCF_917563875.1. Classification (NCBI taxonomy): domain Eukaryota; kingdom Metazoa; phylum Arthropoda; class Insecta; order Coleoptera; family Chrysomelidae; genus Diabrotica; species Diabrotica virgifera. The sequence continues at coordinate 75,365,662 of NC_065448.1, forward strand.
GTTTTTATTTAAAAGTTGACCTACGGTAGGGTAATAACGAGTTTTGATAACGTTCGGCTATCAATCTTGTCGACAGTTGGTTTTTTATTTTCAGTGACAAGCCGTCGTTCATTATTGCTGATTGGATTGAAGGAGAGAAGGAAGTATTGGGGAAAACAATTTCATTATCACGTCAGTAAGTCATTATATATAGCCGATGTCTAACTAGATTTTCGCAAAACTTAGACTTACCGGTAATTTATTGTTTTGTAGGTTATGCGAAAGATTGATAATGATTTGATGTAATATTGTGGGACATCGTATCTCAAATTTTTAGATGAAATAGATAAGGAAAATATTATCGTATTTTTATTCTTAGCTGGCAACAGTTTGTCATCATTTATATTTAGCATCGAAAATTACGAGAATTATAGTGTTTAGGTACAGCTTCCCAATATAAAAATATTCGGTTTTTAATAATTTCTGATGCATGAACTACAGATAGTTGTTAATAATATTTTTTTATTGGTACCCCATTTTGCTTACTTAAAGTACGCATCAGCGTCTTTAAATTCAACTTCCAAAAACGCGCGTGTTTTAAAGTTACCATGGAAACATTAACAGTTTTAAATATTGATCTGACCTGACATGAGTACATACCTTCTAACGTCAAATGAAAAAAAAAATGGATAAAATATTACTAACAAATGTTTCAAAAGCTTTACTCAAATCTTTTAAAATCGTAATATTTTAAATCAATGTGAGAAGTACATTTATTTATTATTTATTTATTTATTGTTTATACATATGACCTGACCTATAGTGACTAATCCAGGTCGTTTTTTCCTGATGGGATTACAGATATTTTTATATTTTTACATCTTTTACTAAATTACTAAATCTATTTTTACAATTTCGTCGGTATACTGCGAAAACCAGGTAAATGCCGAAATACCGAAACGGAGAAAAAACGTTTTTAAAGTTTACTGTTTTATTTTGAATTAAGAGGACAACTTGTGTTCGATATTCGGTATTCCAGTGAAAGATGCATATATCAGAAATTATATTATATCACTAGCTTGAAAATGTTAATACACCTAGCTGATTAAACCTAAATTTAAGATAGAGATGCGGTCACTTACCTGGTTTTACCTGTAAATCTAAATTAATCAGTTACGTAGTATTTTGTATTTTGACAACGGCACCCGATTTGGGCGTCGAAACGCTAATAAAATTATTTTTTTCATTTTAATTGTGGCTTATTTCCCATATAAATAATTAATCATAAAAATGCCACAAGGAAATAGCTTCAGAACAACAACAGACAAGTAATCTGGCATACCATAGAGAGACCTGATTTCTAGCGGTTTAGATGCTGCTATGTATATAGACAAATTCTATACAAGAATATCCCGACTCTAAAAATTTATGTTACGATACTGTCCTCCACAGATATAAGAAAATACACTTATTTCACTTGCTTACATATTCTGGGACACATTTTGATAAGTAGTTGAGTATAATGCTTTCTATTTCAGAACTACCTCGTATACCGTTAATTTCTGACCAGGCAAAACGGTAAGCTGCATTTGGTAAAGCGGCTTCATTTACACAGAAATTGTAGACCCATACTTTTCGGGAAGAATATATGAATTTTCCAGTTAATCTGGAATCTGTAGTATAGCCTGTAGATCGAAGATGATTGAAACAAAATTCCGTTGTTGATTAGAGCTTTTCTTATCATTTCATTTTTCGAGATTCCATACTTCTCTTTTTTTTGTGTTGTCTGTAACTGTTTTCTAAATTCGGTTTCTTAGTTGGATTAGCCATATCATAATATGATAGGGCTAATAAATATTATTTATTACAAACTAAACTGATCTTATTTAGGACAAAAAAGCTTAAATTATAGTCGTTAAAAAATATTCTTCGGTACGTAATTTCGCTAATACCTTCCTGTTTCTTCAGCTGACAATCATTTATATAAAGAAAGTTGATACATTTTCCTTTCCTTGATACACATTCCTACTCAAATTTTTGTCCAAATATCTACGCTTGGAACTTTGGCGAATATAATGTGAGACCTTTGTTGGAAAAGACTCAATATGAGCCTTCAGAATTTTTCGGTTTTCATTGCTTGTTTTATTTGGCAGTATATGCTTGCCTCTTTTGCCCGTATCTGCATAACAACATAGAATATCAATTTTTCTTACATCTTGCATTAACGACCCTGATATACAAAGTGTCTTAAAAAAATTCTCACATACCTGTACCTCTTGACCATTCAAAGAAACATAGTCGATACTATCTATTTTACCAGTCGATATAAATGAGAAATTTTAATAAAATATACATGTAAAATGTATTAAAGACATTTATCACCTTTTTACTGAATATGGTATACAGCAGTAGAAATATATTGTTGTCCGGCAAAATAATATATGTGCGCTTACTTGGTTTTACATGCAACAGAACTTTAATTTTGTGGAAGTAAGTAGCGATATATTGTTTTACTTGAAAATGAAAAGTTGGTTATGAGTAATTTATTTGTTTATCACACAAATTATCTGCTGAATGGTAAGTCGTATCATTTACTGGGTTTTACCTGTATGTAGAGCGTAAATAGCTGAGAATTTTGGTATATTTAACTCAATATTTTAAAATTTGTCATTTACCTGGTTTTCGCAGTATACCGACGATTTATTAACTAATTTGCCATAATCTATTAATTTTATGTTTTAAATTTCTTACAATTTTTAATTTTTTTTTCAATTTCTCTTACATTTTTTGACCTTTAATAATTTATAATTTACTATATTTATTAATATATTTTACTAGCAGCCTCTACCCAGAACGTGAAGTGTAGCTATTCATCCCTAGGCGGAGCCTGCTAGTATTTTCTTTTTCTATAAATCTAAAAACTATAACATAATTAAAATTAATATTAAATTTCAACAAATATACATTTAACAGATTTAAATAAACAATATACATTTGTTAAAATATTTTTGGTACCATCAACTTCCCTCTAAGTTATAAAGACAGTCCCTCTATTTTCAGAAGAGAGTTGGTAGTCTTTTTTTTTCTTTTTTTTTAATTAAATCAATTTAATTTATTTTTAATTATATATTCAATTGTGAGAAGTACAGTTGGTATTGTTTGAAATATGTATACTTCCGTTTTTTAAATCAGAAGAAATGCTGTTGAAATTAATACTACCGACGTTCTCGGAAGTCAATGAGGTTGTACTTCCATTAATGGCACTTCCAATAATGTTTGAAACATTATTTTTATTTATTTCCATATTTATTATTATTCATTTCCATAACAGCGAAAGGTATTCTGATGTATATCACAAATTCAACAACTATTTTACATTATTAGCTCTTATTTCAACTTTTTGTAGTAATAATAGCGTTAAGTATTCGTGAATAACTGGTCTTTAAAACAATTGCTCTATTTCGAGCAATACCTCAATATCCACTTATACTTTAATATACTATTCACTTATGTATATAAAGTCTATTCGGTGAATTTACACGGGTATTGTATTAAGTAAATAAGCGATGATTCAACTAATTCCTGCTTTGATTGGTCGTAGTTAAGAATATTCGCCCTCCTGTTTAACTCTAAAAATTCTGTCTTCCAAATAATATTGTGTTAGATGCACATATTGGATGGTAAAGATATCTTTTTATGTTTAGTAACAAGCCATTGTGTCACACTTTATCAAATTCTTTTGCTATATCTAGGAAAATAGCTGTGCATGTTTTATTCTCTTCTAGAGATCTTTCTACAAGGTGTCCCAAAAAAGTAGTGGAACGGTCGAATATTTCACGAACTAAACATCGGATCGAAAAAATGAAAAATACGTTTTCAATCATTTTTAAAAATCTATCCAATGACATCAAACACCAACCCCCACTGCACCCCCTGGAGGTGGGGTGGGGGTTAACTTTAAAATCTCAAATGGAAACCCCAAGTTTTTCTTGCAGATTTTAATTCGTCACGTAAAAGTAAGCAACTTTTATTCAAGACATTTTTTCGAATTGTGGATAGATGGCGATATAATTGGGAAAAACGATTTATCCTGATACCATAGGTAAATTATAGAGACGGTCTAATATCTCACGAAATACACTTCCAAATAAGAAACTAAAAAACATATTTGTAATCTTTTTCGAAAATCTTTCGAATAACGCCAAACGTGACCCTCCAACCCACCCTCTGGAGGTGGGGTGGGGGGTAACTTTAAAATATTAAATAGCAACCCCCACCTTTTATTACAGATTCAGATCCGTCATGAAAAATTAAGCAACATTTATTCGAAACATTTTTTAAAATTGTTAATAGATGGCGCTTCAATTGGAAAAATATGATTTATTAGCGCCATCTATCAGAAATTTTAAAAAATGTTTCGAATAAATGTTGCTTAATTTTTATGACGAATCCGAATCTGCAATAAAAAGTGGGAGTTGCTATTTAATATTTTAAAGTTACCCCCCACCCCACCTTCAGGGGGTGGGTTGGAGGGTCATGTTTGATGTTATTCGATAGGTTTTTGAAAAAGATTAAAAATCTGTTTTTTGGATTCTTATTTGGAAGTGCATTTCGTGAGATATTAGACCGTTTCTATAATTTAACTATGGTATCAGGATAAATCGTTTTTTCCAATTATAGCGCCATCTATCCACAGTTCGAAAAAATGTCTTAAATAAAACTTGCCTACTTTTACGAAACGAATCCAAATTTGCAAGAAAAATTGGGAGTTTCCATTTGAGATTTTAATTTTACCCCCCACCTACCAGATTGGTGTTTGTTGTCATTGTATAGATTTTTGAAAATGATTGAACATATATTTTTCAGTTTTTCGATCCGATGTTTAGTTCGCGAAATATTCGACCGTTCCGCTACTTTTGGGACACCCTATATAATATTTGCTATGCGATATACAGGGTGTCCAGAAACTCTACCGACAAACAAAAGACAGGAGATTCTTCAGATAATTTTAAGTTAATTTAACCCAATTCACTTAGTCCGAAAATGCTTCCTAAGGGAGCTAGAGCTCTTTGAAGATGGCGTCTTGTAATTAGTTTTTCTTAAATACCTCCAGAACGCTTCCATTTAGAAAAACAAAAGTTGCTACGCGTATTTATCTTCAAGATATAAATCTAATCCATCCATTACAAATTTCTAGTACCGATCATAGGTGTCCGTTTTGGGAAGGGCAACGGTTATTTTATCACATAACTTTTTTATCTTTAACTTTTATGCATTTCTGACACTGGATTATTAAATTATGGAGTATTCTAGTACTAAAAGGTACTCTTGTTTTAAATCTGTAGGACACACCGTTTTCTAGAAAAATCGATTTGAAAATTTTTCGCTCTTTGAATTAAAAAAATTTTTTTCAAAAAAAAACTGTTTAGAAATACCAAAACTGGTACATTTATTTATATTCCAGAAATAAATCGATTTCATTAATTGTGAATTTCTAATACTGGTCATAGGCGTCCGTTTTGGGTAGGTCAACAGTTATTTTATAGCATAACTTTTTTATCTTGAATTTTTGAGCATTTTTGACACTAGATTATTAAATTATGAGGTATTCGAGTACTAAAAGTTACTCTTACTTTATGTTGGTAAAATACTTCGTTTTTTGTTGAAAAGTTCTTTTCATTTTTTTTTTCAAATTCCAAAAATGAAAAATTTCAAATCGATTTTTCTAGAAAACGGTGTGTCCTACCGACTTAAAGCAAGAGTACCTTTTAGTACTAGAATACCTCACAATTTAAAAATACGGTGTCAAAAATGCATAAAAGTTAAGAACAAAAAAGTTATGCGTTAAAATACCCGTTGCTCTACCCAAAACGGACGCCCATGACCGGTACTAGAACTTTGCGATAGATGGAATCGATTCATCTCTGAAAACTAAATATGCATACCAATTTTCGTTTTTCTAAATCTAAGCGTTCTGGAGGTATTTAAGAAAAACTAATTTCATGACGCCATCTACAAAGAGCTCTAGCTCCCTTAAGAAGCATTTTCGGACTAGGTGAATTGGGTTAAATTGTCTTAAAATTATCTGAGGAATCTCCTGTCTTCGTTTGTCGGTAAAGTTTCTGGACACCCTGTATTTGGTCTATTGTTGGGTGTTTTTTGCGGAATACAAATTGGTGGGAAAGAATAATTTTTTTGTGGTGTGAGTATACATAAGTTGTATTCTTACTAGCAATATCTTGTCAAATAATTTGGAAATAATTGGTAGCAACGATATATGGGTCTGTATGATTCTACATTATGTACTGGTTTCCCTGGTTTGGGAATCGTCATTAGCTCAGATGTTTTCCACTTTATTGGTACATATTGTAAACTGAATACTACATTTATAAGGTTTGTGAGTTGTACTATGGCCATCCTAGGTACTGTTGTAGTACTTCTCCTGTTAAGTCAAATCCCGGAGCCTTTTTGTGATTGATATTGTTTTTGATTACTGCTGCGGTGGTTTACGTATTTAGAAAAATGAAAACGTTGTGAAGTCAAAATGAGAGAAAAAACGGTTTTTATTTAAAAGTTGACCTACGGTAGGGTAATAACGAGTTTTGATAACGTTCGGCTATCAATCTTGTCGACAGTTGGTTTTTTATTTTCAGTGACAAGCCGTCGTTCATTATTGCTGATTGGATTGAAGGAGAGAAGGAAGTATTGGAGAAAACAATTTCATTATCACGTCAGTAAGTCATTATAAATAGCCGATATTTAACTAGATTTTCGCAAAACTTAGACTTACCGGTAATTTATTGTTTTATAGGTTATGCGAAAGATTGATCATAATGATTTGATGTAATATTGTGCGACATCGTATCTCAAATTTTTAGATGAAATAGATAAGGAACATATTACCGTATTTTTATTCTTAACTGGCAGCAGTTTGTTATCATTTATATTTAACATCGAAAATTACAAGAATTGTAGTGTTTACAGCTTCCCAATATAAAAATATATGATTTTTAATAATTTCTGTCGCATCAACTACAGATAGTTATTAATATTTTTTTTATTGGTACCCCATTTTGCTTACTTAAAGTACGCATCAGCGTCTTTAAATTCAACTTCCAAAAACGCGCGTGTTTTAAAGTTACCATGGAAACATTAACAGTTTTAAATATTGATCTGACCTGACATGAGTACATACCTTCTAACGTCAAATGAAAAAAAAAATGGATAAAATATTACTAACAAATGTTATATATATATATATATATATATATATATATATATATATATATATATATATGATCGGTTTAGAACGTCTTGCGGCGTTGTGCGATTCCCAAATTCCATTCCTTCCTATTTTGCCAGAGGTCATCCCTGAGGTCTCGCGCGCTCATCGCTTTCCGGATGCCAGTGGTCGAATTAACTTTCGGTCCCCCTCGCTTCCGATGTTCAGGAGGTTGCCATTCCAGACATTGTTTTGGAAGTCTCTCGTCATTCATTCTGTTTACGTGTCCATACCAGATCAGTTGTCTTCTCGCTATATCTTTCATTATTGTTCCTTTTATTCCCATTCGATTTTTAATGTCTTCATTTCTGATATGTTCTCTTCTGGATATACGTAATGACCTTCTGATTGCATCCATTTCCACTACTTCAATTTTGTTTTTGTTTTTTTCTGTAAGCCTCCAAGTTTCTGCATCACATAATTAACTACTCTTAATCATAGTCTCGTAGATATTAAATTTTCTCTTTTTCGATATTTGAGTACTCCAAAGAATATTATTGAGACATCGAATTGCTTTGCTTGTATAATTCTGGAAGAAATTTCTTTGTCATCAGTTCCAGTTTTATCAAATGTTACTCCTAGATATTTATAATCTTGGCAGGCTTTAATTTTTTGATTATTTTCCATAGTAAGATGAATATCGTTCTCTTCTGAACCAACACATAAGTACTTTGTTTTATCTATATTGATGTCCAATCCCCATCTTGAATACTCCTCGATCAACTTACGCATCATGTATTCTATGTCTTCCCTGTCGTTTGCTATTACGACCTGGTAGTCCGCGAACTGGAGCGTGTAGAGGCATGTATTGTTTAGCTCGATGCCCATTCCATTTACTTACCTCTTCCAACCTTTATAGTCCAGAAAGCCACTGCGCATCCGCTAGGAAAAATATTCTAATTCGTATTTTTTGTACAATCTTACTCAAAAAGGACTCCTTTTAACAAATTTGCATGTTGCCAGGACCAAAAGGTGGTCAAAAATTTTTTAAACGTTTTTTTTTGTTTTTTTCTTAAAATTACTTTTTTTGCATGGAAAAAGTTTTTTTTAGGTTTTTTGGTTCATTCCAAACAGAAAAGGTCTTTAGTGACTTTTCTCTAAAAATGATAGTTTTTGACATATAAGCGAATAAAAATTGAAAAATTGCGAAATCGGCCATTTTTTTAGTCCTCAAAAACTATGTGAAAAACTGAAAATTTGAATGTTGCCAAGGTAGGTACATATTCTTTAAACATCGATTGATGAAATCCCTAAGAGTTTTTTGCAATACAATATTCAAAACTCCTTTGTTTTTTAATTGCTAATCAAGCGTGCGCGACACTATTTTCCACCGACAGTATGGTGCAAATGAAAGGAATAAATTCGTTATTTCGTAAACCGGCGACTTTAAGGAAAAATCCCGAAACAGGTCGATTTTTATTTTTAAGTTATGATATTGTGGCATATATGATATACTAGTGACGTCATCCATCTGGACGTGATGACGTAATCGATAATTTTTTTAAATGAGAATAGGGGTCGTGTGTTAGCTCATTTGAAAGGTTCTTCAATTCTCTATTCACTAATATAAACATTTACAAATTATTTATACAGGGTGTCCAAAAAAATTTTATTAAATTAAATTATTTGACAAAAAAAGAAGTAGAAGGACAGCCTGTATAAATAATTATGTAAATGTTTACATTACTGAATATAGAATTGAAGAACCTTTCAAATGAGCTACCACACGATCCCTATTCTCATTTAAAAAAATCATCGATTACGTCATCACGCCCAGACGGATGACGTCGCTAGTATACCATATACGCCACAATATCATAACTTAAAAATAAAAATCGACCTGTTTCCTTAAAGTCGCCGGTTTACGAAATAACGAATTTATTCCTTTCATTTGCACCATACTGTCGCATGTCGGTTGAAAATAGTGTCGAGCACGCTTGATTAGCAATTAAAAAAAATAGGAGTTTTGAATATTGTATTGCAAAAAATTCTTCGGGATTTCATCAATCGATGTTTGAAGAATATCTACCTACCTTGGTAACATTCAAATTTTCAGTTTTTCACATAGTTTTTGAGGGTTAAAAATTGCCGATTTCGCAATTTTTCAATTTTTAATCGCTTATATGTCAAAAACTATCATTTTTAGAGAAAAGTCACTAAAGACCTTTTCTGTTTGGAATGATCCAAAAAACCTAAAAAAACTTTTTTCCATGCAAAAAAAATAATTTTAGAAAAAAAAAACAAAAAAAAAACGTTTAAAAAATTTTTGACCACCTTTTGGTCTGGCAACATGCAAATTTGTTAAAAGGAGTCCTTTTTAAGTAAGATTGTGCAAAAAATCCGAATTAGAATATTTTTCCTAGCGGATGCGCAGTGGCTTTCTGGACTATTAAGTGCTGCTGCAACGTAGATTTTAAACAGGGTCGGAGATACGCAACATCCTTGTCTAAGCCCCTTAGTTACTGGAAAGCTGTTAGTAAGTGAGTTTCCTATCTTTACTCGTGAACGTGATCCTGTATATAGATTTTTTAATGCATTGGTGAGAGTGTAGCTTACTGGTGAATAATGTAGAATTTCCCACATCTTATTTAAGGGTATGTTATCATAAGCTTTTTGTAAGTCAACGAATGTCAGGTGCAGTTCTCTGTTTTTGGCTGTTTTTTCTCTATAATTTGTTTTAAACTAAATACGTTTTCTGTACAGGAGCGGCCAGCTCTAAGCCCCCTTGTTCTTCTTCTTCATATTGGCTATATTCGGACTCTATTAGGTCCCTCAGTATTCTACCATACAGTCTACTGAGTGTGCTGGTCACCGAAATTCCCCTGTAATTTTCGCAGTTTCGCTTATCTCCTTTCTTACGGATGGATGAGATATAAGCCATTTTCCATTCATGAGGCACTGGATGTCCATTTAAGAATTCGACGAAGACTTTTGTTAGCATTCGAAATAGCTTAGATGTTACATTTTTATCAGTTCTGCTGGAATACCTTCTGAACCGCAAGCTTTACCATTCTTTAAGCTTCTCACCGCTTTTATCAGACTTTCTACGTCGATATTTATATGTTCTCCTTCTATTTCTATACCAGGAAGGTTGTTCTATACTAACAAATGTTTCAAAAGCTTTATTCAAATCTTTTAAAATCGTAATATTTTAAATCAATGTGAGAAGTACAGTTGGTATTGCTTGAAATATGTATACTTTCGTTTTTTAAATCAGAGGAAATGCTGTTGAAATTAATACTACCGACATTGTCGGAAGCCAATGAGGTTGTACTTCCATTAATGGCACTTCCAATAATGTTTGAAACATTCTTTTTATTTATTTCCATATTCATTATTATTCATTTCCATAACAACGAAAGGTATTCTGATGTATATCACAAATTCAACAACTATTTTACATTATTAGCTCTTATTTCAACTTTTTGTAGTAATAGTAGCGTTAAGTATTCGTGGATAACTGGTCTTTAAAACAATTGCTCTATTTCGAGCAATACCTCAATATCCACTTATACTTTAATATACTATTCACTTATGTATATAAAGTCTATTCGGTGAATTTACACGGGTATTGTATTAAGTAAATAAGCGATGATTCAACTAATTCCTGCTTTGATTGGTCGTAGTTAAGAATATTCGCCCTCCTGTTTAACTCTAAAAGTTCTGTCTTTCAAATAATATTGTGTTAGATGCACATATTGGATGGGAAAGATATCTTTTTATGTTTCGTAACAAGCCATTGTGTCACACTTTATCAAATTCTTTTGCTATATCTTGGAAAATAGCTGAACATATTTTATTCTCTTCTAGAGATATTTCTATAATATTTGCTATGCGATATATTTGGTCTATTGTTGGGTGTTTTTTTGCGGAATACAAATTGGTGGGAAAGAATAATTTTTTTGTGTTCGAGTATACATAAGTTGTATTCTTACTAGCAATATCTTGTCAAATAATTTGGAAATAATTGATAGCAACGACATATGGGTCTGTATGATTCTACATTATGTACTGGTTTCCCTGGTTTGGGAATCGTCATTAGTTCAGATGTATTCCACGTTATTGGTACATATTGTAAACTGACTACTACATTTATAAGGTTTGTGAGTTCTACTATGGCCATCCTAGGTACTGTTGTAGTACTTCTCCTGTAAAGTCAAATCCCGGAGCCTTTTTGGAATTGATATTGTTTTTCATTACTTCTGCGATGGTTTACGTATTTACATAGAAAAATGAAAACGTTGTGGAGTCAAAATGAGAGAAAAACGGTTTTTATTTCAAAGTTGACCTACGGTAGGGTAATAACGAGTTTTGATAACGTTCGGCTATCAATCTTGTCGACAGTTGGTTTTTTATTTTCAGTGACAAGTAACAAGCCGTCGTTCATTATTGCAGATTGGATTAAAGGAGACAAGGAAGTATTGGAGAAAACAATTTCATTATCACGTCAGTAAGTCATTATATATAGCCGATACCTAACCAGATATTCGCAAAACTTAGACTTATCGGTAATTTATTGTTTTATAGGTTAAAAACGAAATAATTGATTTGATGTAATATTAATAAGGTATGGGATCTTAAATTGTTATGATAAAATAGATAAGGAAAATATTACCGTATTTTTTTCATAACTGACAGCAGTTTGTTATCATTTATACTTAGTATTGAAAATTAAGAGAATTTTATTGTTACAAATTCCCAATTTTTTAGCATATTATTTTATAATTTTTCTGTTGCATCAAGTACATATTAACGAAATTTGCACTATTGTTCGGTGAATATTCGGTGAATATTGTTCGGTAAGTCTATTCAGTGAATTTACAAGAGTAAATAAGTTGATAGTCTAAAATCCGAATATAAGTAAGAATATAAATAAATTTCATACATAGACAAATATTTCTAACACGAGTTGTCTATCAAAATGGTGCCATAGCTATCCTTAAGGGGGGAGGGCGTAGTGGTTGAAATCAATATTTCAAGCACATTTTTTTAAAGTATGGTAGAATTATTTTATTTTTAAATTAAATAGGCAAACTCAGTATAATTCATAGATTATTCAAGAAAAATTTAAGGAAAAATATTAAAAAATAAGCCAACGTGGCAAATTTTTAAAGACACCTCAAAATATAATGAGTTTTGCGGTGGAGGACATCAGAACTCATCATTGGATCATGGGAAACAAAAAATTCAAAAAGATTTTATTAGCTTATGAGTTTCTCGAGGTAACGCTGTCGAGGTTTTTTAGTTTTATCGAATTTTGACTTTTTGATATCACTCAACAGAAGTCAACACAACGAATTTTTTTGCAAAAAAGGGTGAGAACCAACATATTTATTATTAAAAAAATTGGAAAAATCCTTTGTAAAAGGTATAAAATTTTATTAAAATCCATTTAAAGGGCTAGATCACAACAAAACGTTTTCGATTTTATAAAAAATCATCATCAGTGTTAGATAAACTGGATGCTAGCTGAGCCACCAAAGAAAAATATTCGGGTAAAAACCCTTTCGGGTAAAAACTTAATTGCAGTTGCCATTATGTCATTGGAATGTAAACAACTCAATTTGGATCCCACGTGTTGGGAAATTCAATACATTACCTTAGGACATTATCCTAGTTGCCATGTGACCATCATAATGCATTTTATTAAAGTATGCACTTTTAACGCATCTATGGTATATTTAAAGGGTTTTTACCCGAATATTTTTCTTTGGTGGCTGAGCTAGCATCCAGTTTATCTAACACTGATGATGATTTTTTTAAAAAATCGGAAACGTTTTGTTGTGATGTAGCCCTTTAAAGGGATTTTAATAAAATTTTATACCTTTTACAAAGAATTTTTCCAATTTTTGTGATTGATGGTAGACAGCCAACTACAGGAAAAACATTTTCCTTTCCTTGTGGATTTTATATTTATTACACAGGCCTACAGTTTTTTTGGTGCCAAAGTGTTTAGAGCTGATTTTAGGTATATTTGGGGTGATGATTCCGAATATGGCTTTAGTTTTGCCATATCAGCTCTAGTTTTCAAGATAACGTAGGTCATGCCAGCTTTTATGCATTAAAATTCGAATATGCTGATATGGATATATTAAATTTTAATAAAAATCACACAATTAGAGAATACGTATATTTTAAGCCATTTAACTAGGTACAATAAAACCCAATGTACAATGAAACAGATATACAATTAGTTTTGAGAAAAACTAAGAAAATGAAAAAAAACTTGACATAACGAAAGCTTCGCTTGCGTGATTTCCCGGAATGAACTTTTAAACAGTCTCTCTTCAAAATCCAGTAAAAATCTGCCATCATATGGGTGTCAAATCTTCCTTGGTAGCGGTCCTCCATGGTTTTTATGTCTTGATGAAATCTCTCACCTTGTTCATCACTTGTGTCACTTAAGTTTTCAGGGAAACGGTCCAGGTGGCTGTGACGATAGTGAACTTTGATGCTCATATTACATCCAAGTGATTGGAAGTTATTCAGCAAACGGTTTATCAGCTCAGCATAGTTTTACTTTTGTGATTTCCCAGAAAATTTTTCATATTTTCCAGAAATGAAAGCAAAGCTTTTTTCTCTACCTCATTCATTGACCCCACAAAAGCCGGATCCTTTGTAAGAAGTCTGATCTGTGGTATATCAAAGATTCCAGCTTCGAGTTTTTTTCCGTACTTATCTGGTGCAGCTTCCTTCATATGTAGGCAAAGCATTAGAATCAAGTGCCTTAAAGAATTGCGTCATTAGGCCTAGCTTTAATACGGAGGAGTTTTAAAAGTTTAAGAACACGTTTCAAGCTGTTATATTTCCTTATAAAATAGTAATGTAACGACATTAAAGTATTGTTTTTTGCATAAATAAGGCATAACACAGTGAGAACAACAAATATACTGAGGAAGAAGTTTAATTAACAATGTATATTCCTTTGAATAGCATATTCTTCATTATCTCAAATATTAAAACTACTAATTTCGGAATGTGCCATATCCATAAAACTAGAGCTGATACAAAAAAACTGAATCCATATTTCCATTTATCGCCCCTAATATAGTAAAAATCAGCTTAAAGATTCACGGCACCAAAACAAAATTTTTTTTCTGTAGGCCTGTGTTATTGTTAAACAAAACATAAGCATAAAACAAAAAATATCTCGACAGCGTTACCTCAAGGAATGTCTAAAGAAAATATATACAAGATTTCAGGTGGGTTGGCCAAGTAGTTTTTGAGTTACAATGTCTAAAACCTTTGAAAAAAAGCAGTTTTGAGGAAAAAGCGTTTAAAGTATTGCCAACTTTTATTTTTAATTTCTTTTTGTCTGTCAAATCGTAAAATGATGCACACCGGAATATCCTTTTGAATCGCGGAGTAATTTACAAAAGAAAATGAGAACAGGTGTTGACCGTTGTTCATTAAGTTCAAGCGTGCTGACGCGAAGATGCTGCAAAGCGAGTCGAAGATGCTGCAAAGTTAACAATACTTGAAACACGTTGTTCTCGAAATGCTTTTTTCAAAGCCTGTAGACATTGTAACTCAAAAACTACTTAACCGACTTGCCTGGAATTGTGTAAATATTTTCTTTAAATATTCCTTGAGGTAACACTGTCGAGATATTTTTTGTTTATGCTTATTTTTTGCTTCATAATAATAAATATATTGATTTTCACCGTTTTTTGCAAAAAAAATCGTTGTTTTGACTTCTGAGTGACAGCAAACAGTCAAAATTCGATAAAACTAAAAAACTCTACAGCGTTAGCACCAGAAACTCATAAGCTAATAAAATCTTTTTCAATCTTTTGTTTACCATGATCCAACCATGAGTTCTGATGTCCACCGCAAAATTCATTGGTTCTTGGGTGTCTTTAAAAATTTTCCACCGTTTACTTATTTTTCAATATTTTTCTTTGAATTTTTTCTTGAATGATCTATGAATTGTACTAAATATGTCTATTTAATTTAAAAATAAAATAATTCTATCATACTTTCAAAAAAATGTCTTAAAATATTGATTTCAACCCCTACGGCCCCCCTTAAGGATAGCTATGACACGATTTTGATAGGCTAGAAATATTTGTCTATCTATGAAATTTAATAAAAAAATATTTCGTCTGGCAAGCAGATGGGTACAGATCGACCTATATTGGGATCCCGTATTATGAGTAAATAAATAATGATTCAACTTGATTCAACCCACCGTCTTACAAATTATTGTATAAGTATACGTTTGCATCTTTCAGTGGTTATTGACAGTAGAAGGCTAGCCGTTAGTTTAAAATCAATATTTTAGTTCGATCTCTTGTTGGAAATCCCAATTGTATTGTCCCTAACCCATTAAACATGGAATAACAAAAGATGGAATATGTTCAAAATTTGCAAGAAATATTTCTAGCAGTAAAATGTATTTTGAATTATTAAATAAATAAATACTTTCTTATTTTTCTTCTTCTTCTTCTTATACTTGTTGTAGATCTGTCGATCTGTTAATTCCGACGTTGAAGTATTTCGTGAGAGGTAGACTGCCAGCTATCTCTCCATCTTTTTGGTGGTCTCCCCGGTGGAGGCTTACCTGCTGGTTTTTCTTCTAGCGCAGTTCTTGGTAGTATGTACTCCTCCATTCTTTTTACATGACTGAACCATTCTCTTCGTCTTTGCCTGCCCCATCTGACTACATCTTGCACACCACATTGTTCCCTGACGATGTTGCTTCGTATTCTATCGCTTCTTATCTTCCCTGCTATTGCTCTTAGTGTCTTAATTTCGGCTATTTGTAACATGCTTACAATGTTGTGGGACAATTAGTGAGATTCTGACCGCCGGTCGCCGGCGCCGTATTTCAGCAGTTCGTTCGGTATTCCATCAGTACCTGGCGATCGTCTATTCTTTAAGATCTTCATTCTCGCTTCTACTTCAGTTTCATTAGTGATATACCTGTCTTCTGTTTTGTAATCGTGTTCGTCATTGGCGTCTTCTTAACCTTTGTAGAGTTCTCTGAAATGAGTTTTGTGTCAATTAATTTAATTTAAAAAATGGGATTCGGGATTTCTCCTTAAAATCGCTGGCTTTCAAAATAACATACCCGATTTATTCCTTTCATTTACACCATACCTACTGCCTGTTATACTATTTAACAAAACTGTGTTTCATCATTTTCAAAATAAATCAAAAGATTTAAACTGATCTAAAATTACTTTTCCGAAAGGAAGGGATTCCGATAAAACAAAGTTCGAAAAGTTGTCGGATTGAAAGTTCTCTGATGCGTAAGAGAAGTAGGTCAATACCTGCCAAGACCAAGGCTATAATTTGAGTGTATTAATCAGTTCAGACACTCAGAGAGAGATATCAAATACTTGCAAAATACTTTTCATGATTCTTTATTTAATTCCAAAAAACTTGATGGATTTTATTCATTTATTATTCAGGGAGTGGCGATTTTTGATTTTATGGTTTCTATACGAACATTGATTTATATTACTTAACCTTTGCCGTTTATGTAGGTATCACAGTATCTGTAGATATTTACCCAGGTCAATTATTTATATATGTATACAAAGTTGTAATTTTTTTTTAATAAAGTTCATTCATTCAATTAGTTGTTGGTTAACACAAAGCCGTGTATTTAATATTTCGCGCTTACTGACTAATATGTACTTTGTTTTTTTTTTTTTTTTTGTATTTGAGCATTATTATATTTTAGTCGGCGTATCTAATGTTGTTTAGACGCATTTTGTTATGGTAGGGGTTATTAACTAGAACGCCTTCCTGTAGTTCTCCCAGGGCTTGCTTAAAAAGTAACCCCACACCCCACTTCCGTGGGGGGTCGTGTTTGGTGCCATTCGATAGATTTTTCAAAAATATTAATATGTAAGTATATTTTTCAATTTTTCGATCTGATGTTCATTTCGCGAAATATCGCGTGATTCGTATTTAAAATAATAAATTTACCCCCCACCCCTCACCGTGGGAAATCGTGTTTGGCATCATTCGATAGATTTTTGAACAATATTGACCACGTATTTTTTATTTTTTCGATCTATCATTCATTTCGCGAAATATTCGCTTTTTTCTTGTAAAACTTTGGCACTCGCCCATTGTCTCAAACTCAAATCGTCAGATTTTTTAAATATACACTGTTTTGCATGTACTTAACTTACCTTAGCTTAATCTGACAATTTCGAGTTTTTCTAAGAATAGATTTTTTTTTCGGCTCCCCTTAACGAAATCCCTGCATTAAGAGCCAATATGTTAAAGGTGCATTTTCAGGGTACAAGGCTTCTCCCGATGTAATAATTTGACGCGCTCGAGAATAAATGACCACCCCGACAAAATTCTAATGCCACACAACATAAACTGCAATTGAGCTGTAGTAAAAATATAGCCCAATAAATGACTGTTTTGGAGTGTAATTTCCAGGGGCAACTCCGAATTGCATGAAAATTTGGATTTAGGTTCTACTTACCCTCCGCTTCAAAGCTGAATTTGTGCCGTTGGTTGCTTTTACTTGGGGGTGACATTTACCCCTTCTCGGGGGGTGAAAACCGCGTGTTTAAAATGTTGATTTTTCAACAAAAAAACTAGGTTTTCAGACCGTTTTTCCCAAATAACTCAAAAAGTAAATATTTTATCGAAAAAAATATTTTTAGCAAAAGTGTAGCCTATAAAAAAACAAAAAAATGGTGTACCAGTAAAGTCCACAAATTGAGTAGAAGCAAAGTTGTAGCTCATGAGAAATACGTTCTTATTCGTCTATTTTCAAATCGAATAATTCAACGCGAAATCACCTGAGAAATAAGCGTTCTTCGGGAAACCTTATTAACATTTTAAAGTATCGAAAAAAAGCTTATTATTTGTTTTTTACAAAAGTTTACAGCATCAAAAGTAAACGAGTTACACTGAAAAAAAATTGGCCCTTTTTTTTGGTAAAAAAAAATCGTGAAAACCTCCCTCTATTTAGCATCCTAAATGAAATTAATCGTTTGGCTTTACCATCTATTTTACCTGTATGTGTATTGTTTATATGATCTGTAAGTTTGATTGGTTTAAAGTGCTTATTTTTAAAAACATTTGGTTTTATAGTAAAAAAGATTTTCTAAAAAATTTTGAAAAATTTAATTTTTTCAAAATAACTTAAAAAGTATTAGTGATAAGAAAAATCTTAAAAAGTAAAAAAATGTAGGTTTTGCTATTATGAATATGCTAGTTTCATTTTGTTTCTCCCTAAGACAAAAATTGGTTAAGATATGGCTGTTCAAAATTTGCATACACTCGTGATTAGTGACCCATTCAAGCTTTCTCAATTATAACCCTTTCAAAACTAAACACTTTAAACCGGTGAGACTGAGAGATCATATAAAAAATAGATAGAGTCTAAGGGCTAGTGAACCCTCCGACTAACGGTCGTCCTGTAAGGCTAGAAATTTTTCTAGTGATAATTCGTAGCACACCAAGGCTAAAATCCATGACCTGGCAGGCCTCACTGCACGTGTATCTACCAGGTGAATCGAAAAGTGCAAATTTAGGGGGTAAAATAAACTTTCTCCTGTAAGGTTTAAATTTAAGTATGTGTTTGAGTAAGTCATTTAGAAGAAATGTGTACAATGACAGGCGATTCTGAAGAGCATAAGACCTTGCCAGGCGAGGGGAAAGATTAGGGGTTTTTCCTAAAATTATTCTTTTTGCATCGAACAAATTTTTTTTAGGTTTTTTGAATTATTCCAAACAGAAAACGTCTTTAGTGATTTTTCTTCTCGTAAGTTAATAGTTTTTGTTATATAAGCGATTGAAAATTTTGAAAATTGCGAAATCGGCCATTTTTAACCTTAAATCGGACATTTATCTAAAAATTTCAATGTTGCCAAGGTACGTAGATATTCTTTAAGCATTGATTGATGAAATCGCGAAGAGTTTTTTGCAATAAAATGTCGAAAACCCCTTCGTTTTTTTAATTGCTAATCAAGCGGGTGCGACACTGTAGTATAAGTGAGGACGTTTGAGTTTGCATAAATTCATGATCTCGAGAATCTGCAAATTTCAAGAAAAATCCTCAGACATGTCGATTTTTATTTTTGAATTAGAACTTTTTGGCATATATATAATACTAGTGACGTCATCCATCTGGGCGTGATGACGTAATCGATGATTTTTTTAAATAAGAGTAGGGGTTGTATGATAGCTCATTTGAAAGGTTATTTAATTCTCTATTCAGTAATATAAACATTAACAAAATTATTTATACAGGGTGTACAAAAAAAAATTTCTTCTATTTGTCAAATTTAATCAAAGTTAATTTAATAAAAAAAATTTTTTGTACACCCTGTATAAATAATTACCTATGTTAATGCTTATATTAGTGAATAGAAAATTCAATATCCTTTCAAATGAGCTATCACACAGCCCCTACTCTCATTTAAAAAAATCATCGATTACGTCATCACGCTCAGATGGATGACGTCACTAGTATTATATATATGCCAAAAAGTCCTAATTTAAAAATAAAAATCGACCTGTCTGAGGATTTCTCGTGAAATTTGTCTATTCTCGAGATAATGAATTTATGCAAACTCAAACGTCCTCACTTATACTAGAGTGTCGCACCCGCTTGATTAGCAATTAAAAAAACAAAGGGGTTTTCGATATTTTATTGCAAAAAACTCTTCGGGATTTCATCAACCAATGTTTAAAGAATATCTACGTATCTTGGCAACATTGAAATTTTTAGATAAATGTCCGATTTAGGGTCAAAAATGGCCGATTTCGCAATTTTCAAAATTTTCAATCGCTTATATAACAAAAACTATTAACTTAAGAGAAAAATCACTAAATACGTTTTCTGTTTGGAATGATTCAAAAAACCTAAAAAAAATTTGTTCGATGCAAAAAGAATAATTTTAGGAAAAACCCCTAATCTTTCCCCTCGCCTGGCAAGGTCTTATGCTCTTCAGAATCGCCTGTCATTGTACACATTTCTTCTAAATGACTTACTCAAACACATACTTAAATTTAAACCTTACAGGAGAAAGTTTATTTTACCCCCTAAATTTGCACTTTTCGATTCACCTGGTAGATACACGTGCACTGAGGCCTGCCAGGTCATGGTTTTTAGCCTTGGTGTGCTATGAATTATCACTAGAAAAATTTCTAGCCTTACAGGACGACCGTTAGTCGGAGGGTTCACTAGCTCTTAGACTAATAGGTAAGTAAATTGTTTGTAAAGCGGTACCGATTAATTTCATTTGGGGAGCTAAACACGGCGATATTTTCATGATTATTTACAAAAAAAAAGAGGGCCAACTTTATTTTGAGCATAACTCTCTTATTTTTAATGCTAAAACTTTTGTTAACAATTAAAACAAAGCTTTTTATAAACACTTTAAAAAAGTTTAAATGGGGTTTTCCCGAAAAGTGCTTAATTTTTCGGTGACTTCACCTTGAAATATTCGATTTGGAATTAGACGAATAAGAACGTATTTGTCATGAGCTACAACTTTGTTTTTATTTGATTGATAGACTTTACTGATACACCATGTTTTTGGGTTTTTTATAAGCTACACTTTTGCTAAGGATATTTTTTGCGATAAAATATTTACTTTTTGAGTTATTTGCGAAAATCCGTCTGAAAACGTAGTTTTTTTGTCGAAAAATCAACATTTTTCAATGGCAAATAACTCGAAAAGTATTGACTTACGTAAAAAACTCTATAGAACAAAAGTTGCTTAAAATCAGTCAATTTATCCAATTCCGATCTTATCTTGAAAGTATGTTTTTTCACCTCCGAGAAGGGGTGACTGTCACCCCCCAAGTAAAAGCAACCAACGGCACAATTTCAACTTTGAAGTGCAGGGTAAGTAGAACCTAAATCCAAATTTTCATGCAATTCGGAGTTGCCCCTGAAAATTACACGGTATCGCGGAACTTCCCGTTCATTTACTGGGCTAATAATGCTATCCATAATTATTTTCGAATGTAGTTTATTACAGTCAATCATGGAAAAAGTAAGTTACGTTAAGTAAATAAAAGAAATATCTGTTCATTTCACAGAATTACCAACCTAATATTAATTGAGTATTAAAATGTGAATTGCACTTTGGTACGACTTTTTCATAATACACTGTGCGTCAGAGAAAACGGGGAACCCACAAAATGGGTCATTTTTTCAAATCTCGAATTTCCTAAACCTGTTCCGATTTAAGTGATTTTTTAATATGTTATAGCTTTATCTTTAACAATGTCGCTGTAATAATATTGTTGGTAGACAGGTAAATTGTCATTGTATACCGGGTGTACCAATCAAACTGTGTTTTTTTCTCAAAATTCACTGCACCCTGTGGAATATTTTAGCATTTATAAATACTGAAATTAAAACCCAACTATACCCTCAGGTTTTCTTAAGGGCGCCCAAAGTCCCATTTAACGACAATGTTAACATTATGTCGCATAGCTCTGTAACCAAAGCCCTTAGAGACCCAATTTTTGTTTTATTTTGAAACTACATGTATTGTTTAGTCCCGCGTAGATTTTTGTAAAGATAGAGTGAAAGAAACATTTATTCTAATTTTTTTTAAAATACTCTTACAAAAAAACCCAAAAAAGTTTAGATTTTATTTTTTATTTTACTTGTTTTTGCACATTTTTCAATAAAACTTTACGCGGGACTAGATATTATCTATCTACAACTACTGTAAAAATTTGGACCTTCGATCATCTAAGGAACCAGAGATATTTGACATCAAAAGTGAAAAACCTAGTATTCGGGAAATCGCAAAGACGTGAAACACTCTAATAGGCTATAAAGCTAAATAACACGGTAAGTTGAGTGCAGACGTTCACAAAACAAATAGTTTTGTAACCATGGAAATTTTATACTATAATGTGTTATATACCGTTGGAAAGAGAAGATTTCAGAGAATAATTTTCAATCATAACCCAAAAAACTTAAAAAATTCTATTGTCGGACTTTGGGTGTCCTTAACATTCTGTTTTTTTATTCATTCGCTTATGTTTAATAATACAAAAGTTAGGTACTTGTTCTAACATGTTCTAAACAACTACCCATGTTCTTCATCAATACAGGGTGTTTCTAAATAAGTGACACAAACTTCAAGGGGTAATTCTGCATGAAAAAATTATGACCGTTTGCTGTATAAACATAATATTATGTCCGCATATGCTTCGTTTGCGAGATACGGGATGTTGAATTTTTTCTTACAACCTGACGGTTTATTTATTGCTCTTTAACATGTTGAGATATGCAAATTAAATTTGGTAGGTTTTAAGAAGAAGGTATTGCGCATTTTTTGACATCCAATTAAGAATTGTATATTAACCATTAGCGTGCATATGGTTAATATGACCCGTATGCGCGCCAATGGGAAATATAAAATTCTTAATTGCATGTCAAAAAATGCGCAATAACTACATATCTCTTAATACCTATTAAATTTCGTTTGCATATCTCAACATGTTTTAGAGCAATAAATAAAACGTCAGTTTGTAAGAAAAAACTCAACATCCCACATCTCAAAAACGAAGCATTTGCGAAAATATGTTTATATAGCAAACGGTCATTATTTTTTCATACAGAATTACCCCTTAAAGTTTGTCGCACTTATTTAGAAACACCCTGTATTGATGAAGAACATCTTCTTCTTTACGTGCCATCTCCGAGACGAAGGTTGGCAATTATCATTGCTATTCTCACTTTTGGTACTACAGCCCGAAAGAGTTCAGTTGAGCTGCATCCAAACCATTCTCTGAGATTTCTCAGCCAGGACATTTTTCTCCTACCTATGCTGCGTCTTCCTTGAATCTTTCCCTGCATAATTAATTTTAGGAGTACATATCTGTCACCACGTGTTATATGACCCAAGTATTGAAGATTTCTTATTTTGATGGAATCCAGTATCTCCCTGCTGTTCTGTATTCTCCTTAGTACTTCCTCATTGGTTATTCTGTCTGTCCAGGAGATTCTCAGCATTCTTTGATACGTCCACATCTCAAATGCTTCCGATCTATTGAGGCATTGTTTATTGAGAGTCCATGTTTCCACACCATACAAAAGAACAGAAAATACATAACATTTTAGTACTCGCTTTCTAAGATTTAGGCTGAGGTCTCTACTACATAATATTTGTTTCATATTAGTGAATGAACTTCTAGCCTTTTCTATTCTAATTCGGATTTCTTTGGTATAATTGTTTGTTTCACTAATGTTTGTCCCTAAATAGTTATAATTCTGAACTCTTTCTATCGTCTTATTATTTACGTATATATTTATGTTTCTAATATTTTTCTTTGATATAACCATGAATTTCGGTTTCTTTATGTTTAGTGACAAACCAAATTCTTCACTCGTTGCAACAACCTTATCTAAAATTCTTTGTAGATCTGTAATAGTTTCTGCTATTAGTATTGTGTCATGGGCGTATCTAATTTCACATATGGGTAGGCCATTTATTTTTATATGCCTTCTCCTTCATCTTCTAATGCTTTTTTGAATATTTCTTCTGAGTATGCATTAAATAGTGATGGCGACAAGACACAGCCCTGTCTAACGCCGCCTCTTTTGGTGTTTAAAATTGTTTATTTTATTGGTGTTTAAATTATTTATTGATATGACAGCTTCTTGTTCATAATACGTATTATTTATTATTCTTATATCCGTGTGTCCATGTTCTTTGTTCTCAGTAGTTTTATTAACGGATTATGTTTCACCGTATCGAATGCCTTGTTATAATCTAGGAAGCAGACATAGATGTCCTGGTTTACATCTAAACATTTCTGTATTAGCACATTTACTGCAAATAATGCTTCTCTGGTTCCTTGAGCATTTCTAAATGCGAACTGAGTTTGTCCAATGTCTTCTTCTAACCTTTTGTATATTCTACGATGAATATGAAGATACGATGAAGAACATGGCTGGTTGTTAAAGTATCTAACTGTTTTATTATCCAACATAAGCGAATGAATGATACACCAACTGAGTTGCTAAAACTAATAGAGGATAATAACATAAAAGTAGTAGTAAGACTTTTTAATTCAATGTATAACACCGGAATGATTCCCACAGATTGGCTCAAATCCATCTTTGTCGCAATACAAAAACACAACGCGAGAAAATGCTCAGAATATCGATTAATTAGCCTAATGAGCCGCACTCTTAAACTTTTCCTAAGAATACTTCACAACAGAATTAGACGCAAATGCGAAGAAGATCTCGAAGATACCCAATTTGGTTTTAGAGATGCTATGGGAACCAGGGAGGCTCTTTTTGCGCTTAACATCCTATTACAAAAATGCCGTGACCAAAGAAAAGATGTATTTACATATTTCGTGGACTTCGAGAAGGCAATCGATACAGTACAGCATGTAAAATTAATGCAAATACTGAAAAATATCGGAATAGATGACAAGGATATTCGTGTCATTAAAAATTTGTACTGGAATCAAACTGCTATCGTAAAAATTGGAGATAACTACACCGATAAAATCTCCATACAACGAGGAGTCAGACAAGGGTGCATTTTGTCGCCAACATTGTTCAATATTTACTCGGACCAGTTATTTAAAAAGGCACTTGAGAGACAGCCATATGGAATAAAAATCAACGGAGAACTACTTAAGTGATAAGATATGCAGACGATACAGTAATTCTGTCAGATAATATTGAAGGTCTCCAAATTGTGCTTGATCGTATTCACGAGGTAGGAGAGGAAATGGGCATTAAAATAAACTCAAACAAAATAAAATTTTTAGTGTTTAGTCGTGACCCACATCCCGATGCAAAGCTTCAATTAAACGGAGTCCAAGTTGAGAAAGTTCACAAAATGACATATCTGGGAACTGTGATAACGGACCAACTAGATCCAGACATAGAAATAAAACGTAGAATAGCAATGACTGAAACTACTTTTATGAAAATGAAGTCATTTCTTTGCAATAATCATCGCAGTTTAGAACTAAGACAAAGAATGGTTAAGTGCTATGTTTGGTCCGTACTTTTGTATAGTGCAGAAGTGTGGACGCTAAACGTATCGATCATGAACAAAATTGAAGCATTGGAAATGTGGACACAAAGACGAATGCTGAAGATACCTTGGACAGCAAGGAAAACTAATGAAGAAATACTAAGGAGGGTCAACAAAGATAGAGAACTACTAAAGACTGTTAAACATCGAAAAATGTCTTATCTGGGACATATAGTGAGGGGAAGTCGATATAAAATATTACAACTGATCCTTAAAGCCAAAATAGAAGGCCGTAGAGGTGTAGGAAGAAAACAAGTTTCTTTGTTAAAAAACATTCGAGGATGGACTCAGATACCAAATGCTGGACAATTATTCCATATTGCAGAAGACCGAGAAGCCTTCGCAATGGTGATCGCCATCGTCGGATAATTCTGATATGGCACGTGAAGAAGAAGAATAAATAAATAAATAAATAAATAAATAAATAAATAGTTTATTTACGGCCAAAAATACCATTTACAAAAATACCACATATCACAATAGGTATAATAGGTAGTATCACAATCATAAATACATATTAAAATATAGAACAATATCACAATATAAAGACTGAAAAATTAAAAATATACATATATCCTAAATACAATTTAGCATTTTTTTTTTTCAATTTTTTCTTAAAACTAGTCAATGAACAGTCAAAAAAGTCAATATCGATATTATTGGCCCCCTTAGACATTCTTCCAATTGCTTTGTTCTGTGCATAATTGGTGCAATGAAAGTCTACAAAAAATAGTTCTTTACTACGAGTACTACATTGAGGAACTCTATATTTTATCTTCTCAAGAAGTGTTGAGCAATTAACCAATCCATTAGCAATCTTATATAAGAAAACTAAATCAAGAAATGATCTTCTATTTTCCAGTGATGATAAATCTAATAAGTTGAGAATTTCACTATAATTGATATTTTCAGATGGTATATTTAGTTTATATGCAATGAATCTTAGAAATTTTTTTGGACTTTCTCTATATTATCGATGTGGCATCTGTAGTATATATGCAGCTTGAATATTCTAATATTGATCTAACTAATGCACAATAGACAGATTTAAGACAATTTATATTATTAAAATCAGAAAGACTACGTTTTACAAAACCAAGCATCTTCAAAGCTCTATTAACAACAAACTAAAAGTGCTTAGTAAAACTCAAAGATGAGTCAAAAATAATGCCTAAATTTTTAATGGATGTTAAAATTTCTAAGTTTTTGTTGTCAATAAAATAGTTAAAGTGTATAGGTTGTAAGATTCTGTGATATCTTATTATTTTACATTTATCAATATTTAAATTCAGTTTATTGTCACAACACCACCTGAAAAAATTATCAAGATTCTCTTGTATTAGAAGACAGTCATTTACATCTTTAACTACCCTAAATATCTTTAAATCATCAACATACAGTAATATTTTACAATCGGAAAAACAGTTTAGAACATCGTTGACAAAACAATTAAAAAACATTGGAGAGAGATGACTTCCTTGAGGAACTCCTGATAAGACTTTAATTTCTGATGATAAGCAATCATGAATTTTGACAAATTGTCTTCTATTTGTTAAGTAACTTTCAAGCCATGATAATAATGATCCATGAATTCCTAATGCAGATAATTTTTTAACTAATATATCCTTATTCACTCTGTCAAATGCCTTGGAGAAATCGGTGTAGATCACATCCACCTGCCACCGGCTCTCCAAGGCCTCTAAAATGAATTCCTCCAATACAAGTAGGTTTGTAGATGTAGATCTACCTAACAAAACCATGTTGTTCATTTATTAGTATGGATTTTATTTTTGGATATATTTTTTCAGTTATTAACATTTCAAAGATGTTGGCAAAAATAGAGATTTTTGAAACTGCTCTGTAGTTCTCTATAGATTTCTTATCGTTATTTTTGTGTATCGGGGTAACATAACTATCTTTCCATTTATCAAGAAAA
The DNA here is from genome assembly GCF_917563875.1 of Diabrotica virgifera virgifera. Taxonomy (NCBI): domain Eukaryota; kingdom Metazoa; phylum Arthropoda; class Insecta; order Coleoptera; family Chrysomelidae; genus Diabrotica; species Diabrotica virgifera. The sequence goes on from NC_065448.1 coordinate 75,392,876, forward strand.
TACCTTGAGACAACGACAAATTAAAAACTTTACATAAAACCTGAGAAAGGATGAATCTACAATTATAAACAAAAATGGGTGAAATATTATCAGGGCCGCATTTTAGATTAAGGTTTATTTTTTCTATGCTATTATATACATCTACTTCACTAATATCACAGCTATTAATATCGACATAATTATTATATAAAAACGATTTTGCTGTATCTAAACTAGAATTCGAAATTGTATATGCAGAGGCAAAAAACTTCCAAAATAGTTACTTTGTTGAGGATCATTCGTTGAAATATCGCCATAATTCATAGTACTAGGTAATTCATAATGATTCCGTTTACTATTTACAAATTTCCAAAATTCCTTTTTATTTGACACAATCCCTTACATGTACATTATAGCTATTTACTGATTGAGTTTTACATTCTTTTCTAAGATTTGAAAAAATTATATAATCTTCAGGTAATTTTGTTAACTTATATTTTTTCTGAGCTTGTTTTTTAGAAAAAATAAGTTCTTTCAATTCGGGTGAGTACCATTTTGGAAATTTGCGGTTTTTACATCTATGTTTTGGTATAAAAACGTCTATAGCATAATGTAATATTTCATATAACATGTGTATAGCTTGATTAATATTATTACTTTTGAAAATATCATCCCAATTAAAAGAACCTAAAAATTCATTCACTTGGATATAATTAGCATTTCTAAAATCAGTATAAACATAGTCAAATTTTAGTAAAGATATCTTATCAAGATTTAGATCAAAAATTAAAGCTGGATGATGTTTGTCACATTTAACAATTGGTACGGTCTTGGCTCGTGTTTTTATATTGTCAACATTAGTGAAAATCAAATCAAGGTAGTTAGCGAGATAATTAGGTATAGTATTTACTTGAAAAACATTTAAGTAAGCAAAAAGGTCAGATATGCATTCAACTTTATCCGTTAACATACCAATAGCTCTAGAACCAAATTCATCACTTTCCCATCTTATCTTTGATAGATTAAAGTCATCAGATAAAAATACTGACGAGAAATTCTGTCTTGCCAATATTTCTTCCACTGATCTTGCATAATCTTCATAAATTTCCAACGACGCATCTGGAGGAATGTAGACACACCCAAAAAGAATTTTCTTAGTAGCACATATGATTTGTACAAAAACATTTTCTATATTTGATATAGTAGATTTTAAAACTGAAGATTGTAGTGTTTTCTTAACTGCAATTAGTGATCCACCTAATCGTTGAGCATTGCTTGTTTCTTTTGAACGATCACATCGATAAATAACGTAATCGTCAATGTTTAGTTCCTTATCATGGATTTCAGAATGTAAAGATGTTTCTGTTAGGAGTATAACATCAAGTTCATCTGATATTATTGATGATGAGAATTCTCTTAGTTTCGTGCGTATTCCACGTACATTTTGATAGTAAATGATAAGGGAGTTTTTGTTATTTCTCTTATGTGGATTCAATTTTCTTGAGGATCTACCTCCAGTGATTGCGGTAGTGTCCTCTTTTTCGTTAAAATCTTCGATATTAGTGTTCCATTTGGCCAAATTTCTTTTCGCCAAGCCTTTTTGAAGTTTTCTTGCTTAATGGTTACCTTCATGGATGCGTATAAATGTGGGTGTTTTGATGGATGTATCTCACATTCTACTTCTGGGAAATTTGCTGCTAACATCTCTTTCAAATCTTCTGGTTTTGTGTGAGGATCTAATCTCGTAACATGTAATGAAATGTATTTAGGGACACCTTGAATATTCGTGTTGTTATCATTTCGTTCTACTACAAAATTTCTTTTTCTTTTACTACGAAAGAAGCGAATGAATAAAAAAACAGAATATTAAGAATTAATTTCAGTATTTTATAAATGCTAGAATATTCTAAAAGATGTGGTGAACTTTGAGAATAAGACATAATTTGATTGGTAGACCCGGTATACAATGACAATTTACCTGTCTAGCAACAATATTATTACAGCGATATTGTTAAAGATAAAGCTAGATATATTTAAAAAAAATACACTTAAATCGCTCAACAGATTTAGGAAATTCAAGATTTTCAAAAATGACTCATTGTGTGGGTGGCCGGTTTTCCCTGACGAGCAATGTAATTTTCCGACCCACACATCATTAAAAGTGCGTTATGTGTTGATTTGAACACTTTACAAAACACTGTCAGAAACAACAATGTTAATGAAGTGTTCTGCATTTTTAGTCATGCAATGCGGTATGTCGTCACATCTCTGTATTGGCACTTCGGTTGGAATATTCATTAGAGCTTGTAGCTCTTTATCATCCCACACCAGCTCCATCCGCATATGTCATATTATTGATTTGTCTCGTAGTAGTCCTGCATCCAAAGATTTCATTATATATGCGGTGTAAGCCTTAAATAATGTTACGCATCCCAGGAAAGCTACTACGGATTCGATATTGTGCGAAGGGACGTCCAATCTAGCCTAATTCAATTTATTTAGGTACATATACGGTTACACAGTGTGATGTAAAAGTGTGGAATAAATTATTTATATAAGAAAAATACGACTTTAAAAAAATCTTAAAACAGGCCCAACGACCCATTTTAATTTTTGAATGGCCATTATTCTATCTTCAGATGAAATGATTAGGACATTTCTATAATTATATTTTGACAACTATTAAATATGAACTGACATAACTATTATAATATATAACATTACCTAACAACATTGCGAGGTGATACTATAAACAGAGGAGGATATTATAGCCATCAATTGCTATAATATATGTGTTGGACATTACGTCATCACTTTGGCGTAATGACGTCATCTACAACCATTTAAAATACAAACCAAGGTCACGGGACAACTCATTTGAAAGGTCTACTAATCGTCTGTGCAACCATGTAGTATTGAAATATTTATTTCTATGTACTTAAATAAGTAATAATGAAATTAAATTAAATAATACTCATTCACTAAACAGGGGAGTCAATCGAGATTTTGACTTCGGACAAAATCAGACAAGATAGAATTTTTGTAATTTGTTTAAGAAATGTTTAATAAACAACATATCAAAAAGTTTTACTCCAAAAGTGGGTGCTTCATTTTTCATTAAACAAATGAGTTGCGAAATTAGTTGTTTTTTTAAGTAACTCCGAAAATATAAATCTTAGAAAAAAACTGACTTTACCATTGAAAAACTCAAAAGAACTTTTACAAAAAAAACCTCATATAAAGATTTTTCTAAATTTAAATTTATACCTTCTACAATTTTTAATTTATAACACTAAAGTCAACCTTCTTACAAAGATTGGCGCACTGTCAACTGGCGTTCGTTGAGGTGCACGGTTGAGTTATTTTAATATCATTCTTTCACTAATAGATCAAATGAAATATTACAAATTGGACATGAAAGAAGAACAATTAAACTATCGTATGGTTATAATAAAAAGAAATAAAAAGTCTTATTTACCACTGATAACTACGGTGTGGGGGAAAGTGAGAGAATTTTGTTTAAAAATTATTTAAACATGTGTAACTAATACAATTTTACCTATAAAACTCTCAAATTTGCACAACTTACCTTTCCAAGATCTTACTAAACGATGTTTCATTAAAAAAAAATCTCAAAAATTTAATTTAAATGATACGACGCGACATCTCAAAAATGCAATTTTTGAAAACTTCATAGTTTTACAGAATTACTACCACTTTAAGACGGTATTACTCAAGTTTGAACTGATTTATTACAATTTTATAGGTGTTTTTTAAAGCTTAGGATGTAATCTTTAAAATTCACTTAATTATTTTACTTTAGAAATGAAATAAAAAATTTCATTTTGAGAAAATTAAGAAAGATAAAAAATGTAATACAAAAAACGAAAATTACCAGCTGAAAAAATGTTTATACAAAGTGATCAAAACTTTTTTCTAGGCAGCCATCAGATATAAAAATTTTTAAATTTTATACGAAGTATCTATGTAAAAAAATAGGAATTTTACTTAAAAGTAAAATACCTTTATATTTCACAATATCGAAAATTTTTATTAATGAAAGTTGTTTGAAATTAAAAATTATGTTTCAATGTTCAATTAGATATTGATGGAAAATATAAAGAACAAATATATAATAAAATTAAATGCAAAGCATACAAAGTTAACAAAACTTTATAGTTCAAATTTCAAAAACCACCCGCACTCGGTTTTTTTTAAAATAAGCCATTCGCACAGCTTTTAATTAAATAGTGAATTTGTGTAATAATTAATGTTTGATAATGAAAAGTTCTTAGTTAATGATTAAAAAGTTCTATTAATGAAATCGTTGTCCTTTAGTGAACTAGATTACAGCGGTGGTTAGCCTTAACCACAGATGAAGAATAGTTTGAGGTAGATAGCCCGTAGATTAGCTCTACTTTTGGAGATAATTGGATGTATGTTTAATTAAGACACTTACAGTAACTCTGATGATGTTGCCTCTTAAATTGCCCTGAATCTAACTTTACTTTAACTATTAATCAAGCACTGAAGTTACTTATAATGTATATTGGACCTAATCGGATGTTAGATCTAAATACAGAAAGACATGAGTGAATTCTTACTCACAAGATATATTGTAGATAAGATATTAGATACGAGAGACACACGTCTGCACTCGAAGATACTCAGCCACCAAGTCTTCTCTTATTGGCAATCTTTTCGAGGCTTTTTCTTAAAAAAAGTGGGGTAATGTACCCTCTCAAAAAAAAATTAAAACTTTGCTTTCGCAAAAACTCAGCTGTTTCTCGGTAATCTAAACAATATAACGGAACATGCTGAAAAAGCAGAAGACGGTAAGTTTTTGAGTAAAAAGGTTTCCTTTGAAACCGAAAGTAAACGGAAAGCAGCAATAAAACATTGCAATAGACATTCCAGCTTTGAATAGAGTGGAGTACATAACGGGATCTTAGTAGTATAAACTTTTTGGGAAATTTTTATACTAAACAGATTACAGTAACAATAGCTATATAAAATAAAAGACTTTCAGTCTATTTTCAAAACATTGTGTTTCGGTAAAGCTGCAATAAAAGATGGTCCCGATTATAATAATAAACTCAGTTATTTGCACATACGGCCATAGGCGTACCCGTAATGAGGTCTATTGGGCTTAAAAATTAATTCAGAATGTATATTAATTATTTACTAATCCTATTTTATAAAAAAATGTTACAATTTATTGCTCACATGTCATCACCATGACAACGCGAAATTAAGGATATTTTATATATGAAAGTGTGCCAAAAACAGTGCGAAAAAGTAAATCCCATTTAAAATACATTGTTACTTCACGCACACTTTAAATCCTTCACGCACTGCTATCTATAATGACAGTTTTCACAAACTAAAAACTTATACATAATATGAGATAGAGTAGATAAATATATTTTTGATTAATTTTGCTTTAACTTCAATATATTTAATAATCTTTTTAATTTTCAGGTAGAAAAAGTGGAGATATATTTCTGTAAGTATAAGAATGTTTGTTAAAATTAACAAAAATAATTCATGCAAAACGTAGATAAATCGTTAGATAAAACATAGACAAAACGTTAGATTGTAAAAAGGCATATTAGTTCTTCCTCGTCGGAAATCAATATGACGATTTACCACTGTTCTCAAAAGTTCAGATTTTTCTTTTATTTTTTTTTGCGTTATGTTAAATGTTATGTTTTCTTATGTTTTGCAGCATATACATATATGTCCCTTAATGTATGTATATAAGCTGTACACTCGCGTGGAAGTTATAGCTGATTTTCACTTTAATGATCCGTTAAGACATGGGGGATCAGTCCACTTTTCTTCTAATATATCTCCTCAAAGCTTCTGGTGTGTCTTCGTTTCCGTCACTACTTTTCTCCACTCATTTCGGTTCTCAGTCTTTTTTTTCCAGTTTCGAATTCCCATAACTCTTAAGTCGTTTTCGACTTGCTGTTTCCATCTTGCTTTTGGTCTGCCTCGTGCTCTTGTCTCAGGGGGTATCCAGTTGGTAATAACTTTAATGGGATCATCCCATCATAAGGAACATTAATTTAATGTCCCTTAATGGCGTGTACAAACTATTTAAGCTTTCTTGTTTTCGAGAATTCAAAAAACGTCTAATTGAAGACTGTGTTCATTGAATTGTTGGTCTGTGTCCATTGAACTGGCAAGAATCACACGTTCCTATCGAGCAGAGAACCATATTACCCTTTGAGCACTTTTAAGAAATATAATCTTTTAATATCGACTTGGAATCGTTACAATTATCTCATTAATAACATGTAAAACATGTATCTCGATGTTACCAATCTTATAAGTGTGCTAGTTTCATCTACTAAGTAGAACGCACTGAAGATGTTCTGATCTAGACCGAAAACGTTTTGCAATCCATTTGGATGACTTTTTAACCGTTTTTTAATAAATTTTTTATACCATTGTACAAACGAAGTTTTTACTTCTGTATGATCAATATTATTTTCTTTTATTTAGACTTGTTCTATTGGTTCATATTCGTTTCCTCAATATTATCGTTCCTGATAATTTTTTTCTCGAACGAAGTTTGTGTTTTGAGTTTATTCGAAGCCGTATATATACGGTTACCCTGGAGTCCCGCATAAAATTCGTATTTCTTAAGTATGTCGTTTGTGAACAGAGCGCTCAAACACATAAATTGATATAGGAGTTGACCCTTATTTCTGTAATATATTCAAGAATATTCTTTCAACTCCAACTACTTCGTTTTTATTTCCAAATGGCAACATAGATCGTGGAAGTCGTGTTGGGAAATTTTATCAGGAAACAAAATTTCAAGGATACTAAGTGTCTATAAATAAGAATAAGTTTTACTTCTTCAGTGTTCTTTATTTTTCGTAATATTGAATTGGTATCATGATTACACAATATATTGTTAAAATATAAAATCTAGAGTGCTATGTATTAAGAGTATAAGTCAACAATGAAAATTTTTTATTAGGACTTTTCAAAGTCTTATTTACCACTGATGAAATAACTATTACAACTAAATATTAAAATGGTGACGAAATATGATTAATAAATTAGTAACTAACTATTTTACTTTCTACTTTGGTAATACCTTATTAATTATATAATTCAAAATATAGAAGAATCCTGAAAAATCTATTTTATGACTTATACTCTTAGTACATAGCACGTTAGAAATATTATTTGGGGCAAACTAGAACTAAACTAAATAATAAGTAAAATAATAATTAAATACTAATTATTTAGAGCAAATGCATGAATTAAAAGTGACTAAATTCGTTCTATAGTGCAGTGTATGAAGATAAAAATCAACTATTAGCTCCGATTTCGATGAAGTTTCATAGATTTTCATGCAAATTTTTGACTGGTTAGAGAATACCTCAAAAAACAAAAGTGACGTGGTGTCAAAAACCGTACTAATCAGTTATTCATTAGAAAAATTCATAATAGTAATGGTAACAAAGCAACTGGAACTATAAAAATAGTATAATGTTAAATGTTTAAGCAAATTTAATGTCATAGCCAACTAGGTAAAATATTGTATGCTAATCTTAACTACAAAGGTATTTTGATATCTTAATCTATATTAATAAATTAAGGATCAGTCTAGATTAACTATGTTTTTTTTTTCGAAAGATAATTTTTGATTGAATATTTTCACGGCCACCTAATAAAATTTCACGTCATTTTTGCTGCAATTAATGTTTGGCCTAAAGAATCACGAATAACTCACAAATTAAAGCACTTAGATATAGGGAATCTTAGGAAATAAAAAAGTACCATAAAATATCATTTCATTACAATACTAAAATACAGGGTGTTCCCTTTAAGAAAACTCAGAAAATACTCATTCCGAATTTCGACCAACCCTATATACTAAAATTAAACGTTTCGCTATATTAATAATGTTTAACAATAGTAGACTATATTAAATATCGTTTGAACAAAATAGAAATTTTAATATCAAATCACTACAATTCTACGGGGTGTGAATATTGCTACGAAATTAACAAAAAAACGTAATTATCTTTTAAACTACCCCGTAACTATTACAAAACCCTATAGTTTTTTAAAGAAGACATCGAGGAGAATCCAAAAATGTGAAAATATACAGGGTGTTCCATGTAAAAAAACATAAGTTTGTGTCACCCTGTCAATAATACGGGTGGCTCTGTATATTTGAAAATATTTTTACGTGATAGTCATATTTGTAGCCCAACTTTTACCTAAATAACTTTTTTTCGTATCTCTTACGACAAATGAGTAATTGGACTTTGTCACACTAATTCCCCACCCTGTATGTTGTTAAAATATAAACTATTATTTCTCCCAAATAATATTTGTTTGATCAATTATTATTTGGAACAAACAATAACTAAACTAAATAATAAATAAAATCTAATTATTTATGCCAAATGCATCGATTAAAGGCGGCTAAATTTACTCTAGTGATATACAAATATGTATTTTATGATTTATATAAATAAAACTTATTTATTATATCTATAGGCACCAATTGAAAACATTATTTTACAAATTACCGCAAAATCAGGTGATTTAGATTTAACACATTTTGCAATGAAAGTAGTTTAAACTGCAAAAATAATTTTGAAGCAAAGCTTTTGTAGTGAAGTTGTATTAATTTTTCTCTATAGTAAAATGAAAAATCGTCACGACACGTGAAATAGATGGAAGAGCCAATTTACTAAACAAGGGGAGTCCATTATACAAATGTAAACATTTCATTTAATTATAAAACAAAACTATGTATATATTTCTACTAATCTTTTTTATATCATATTAGTGCGGAAGATTTCATATTTTTATTAAAATACCTTCTGGATTATAATGAAGTAGTGGTCGACATTCACTAAAATAATAATTTTTTTTATTATGAAATTTGCATTGAATTATGGCCGTATCTGTGCGAAATCGTCAATTTTTGTCGTAAATTTTTAACATCTTAAATGACGTACACCTTTTTCACAATGTGAAACAAAAATTTAAAAAAAGGTTTACTTTTTGTTTGGTTTTTAATCTGACAAAACGGCAGTGTTTTCTATTCTAATCTAGTGTTTGCAAAATGTTGGATTAATTATTGACGAACAATTTAAATTAGACCAGTAAGGATCTGTGAAAAAACGTCTATTTTTTAATGTGAGAGGTGGCATTCGGATTTTTGCAGATAAAGTTAGGTGACACCTTCAGTAATAATAATTGACTTATGCTCCTTCTCAAATATGCCCGGAACATTAATAAAAAAATTTAAATATTTAAAAATTTCGAAAAACGTCGATTTTTTTCTGCTTTCTTTGTTTATAACTTTAAAACGATTCGTTTTGGAACAAAGTCGTAGAGAAATGAAATAAAGATAATTGAATTTTGTATGATATACGACTGGTCAAAAATATATTAACGTATTAGCTTTTCTGCAATATAGCAATAAATACAAAATAAGGGGGCAAAATACGCCTGTTGTTATTCAATGTTTTTAACCACTTTAGTGACACTTAGAACCTTAGTAATTCGCTTAGGAAATTCTTTGTAACATACTTAAACCGTGTACAAAACTTCATTAAAATCGACCTAATAAATTTTGCATAATAAATTTGCAATCTAAATGTTTTTAAAAAAGTTCAAATTTTTTAAAATCTTTCTGAACAAAAAGTAGACCAATTAGAAGTTGGCTAATTTTTTTACTTATGGAGAGGTGCTCTACCTATCTAATACACTTTACAGAATTAAAATCGGATTATTTAAGGGGCCTCAGCAATGTTTTAAACTTATAAACATATTTTTGGCTTATAAACAAATAGCTTTGTTTAATAATAAAAAAAATAATTTTTAGCAATGCAAATAATTAAAACCGGTATAATTTGACTTAAACTTTCAAATGCTGTCAGCAGAATTGCTATTTTATTTTTTAATCAATAGTTATTCGCGTTCAAAAATTGCAATGTTTCGATTTTTTGAAAGTTCCACTGCGTTTATCTCGAAAACTATGCATCCTACGAAAAAACTTATAAGAACATTTTTTGCTTAGAATTACCCAAGGAATACAAAAAAATGTTTTATTTTGCGAAAAATCGATGTTATGTAATTCCTCAAGTTCTTTGTTATCTTTTCTATCTTATCGACATCCGGATCAACTGTTACCCAAAAAAATCGTGTTCTACGGGTAAAAAAATACATAAACATCTTGGGTAAGTCTATCTAAATAAAGGAGCCCGTAGCACCCCCTCCTGGCCACAGCACTAATTTGTTTATAAGCCAAAAAATTGTTTATAACTTTAAAACATTGCTGAGGCTGCTTAAATAATCCGATTTTAATTCTGTAAAGTGCATTAGATAGGTGAAGTGCTTCTTTATATGTAAAAAAATTAACAAATCTTTGTATGTTCTAGTTTTTGTTGAACAAGATTTTAAAACATTTTAATTTTTTAAAAAAAGTTTAGATTGCAAAATTATTATTCAAAATCTAGTAAGTCAATGTTAATGAAATTTGGTGTACGGTTTTAGCACATTACAAAAATTTTCTAAGCGAATTAGGAAGGTTCCAAAGTTCCAAGTGTAACCTAAGTGATGGAAAATCATTGAATAAGGACAGGCTTGTTTTGCCCCTTTATTTTATATTTATTGCTATTTTGCAGCAAGGGTGATAAATTAAGACGTTTTTAACCAATCGCATCTGATAGAAAATTTAATTATCTTTGTTTTATTCCTATACAACTTTGTTCCAAAATGAATCGTTTTAAAGTTATAAACAAAAAAAAGTAGAAAAAAATCGATGTTATTCAAAAGTTTTAAATATTTGAATTTTTTTATTAATTTTCCGGGCATATTTGAGAAGGAGCATAAATCAATTATTATTAACGAAGTTATCACCTAACTTTATCCGCAAAAATCTAAATGCCACCTCTCACATCCACCTAAAAACAGATCCTTACTGGTCTAAATGTAAATTCTAAATTGTTGATATTTATGTGCAGTCAGATAAAAACACAGGTACAAATTAAACAATGGTTTTTAAATGTTACTGTTTAAGTAAATGTAAGAAGATGTATCCCATATACATCGATACATTTTTTGGAGGACTGCGAGTACCCGTCAAAACTTAGACGAAGCAATAATTAGTGATTAATCGGCCTTACCTCCGAAAGAAAAAGGATAAGACGGATCTTAATAATTCTTTTTGCATTCGATTCGTGAATGCGCCAGGAAACTTTGTGAACCGGAGACATGATATAATATTGAAAAACTGCATACAGAAAATGCATTCTTAAAGTGCATCTCAAACAGACAATAAAAAAATTCAGAACTCGTCAATTATCGGCGGAAATGAATTCAATTTTGTTACTCGGGGGTTTTTGGGGTCGTTGAAAACTAATATGACGTCAAAAGTGATTTCCGGAGTACTTGCTGCCAAGGGTACCTACTGTTTACCTCGTCATTAGAATTCATTAAAAAATTCGTCAAAAATCATTACTCGGGGGGTTTTTGGGGCCGCTAACGACGAATATGACATCGGAAGTGATTTTCGGAGTACTTGGTGCCCAGGGTACCTACTGTTTAGCTCTCTTGTGGAGTTTTCGGCAAAAAAAGTTATTAAAAAATTAGTCAAAAATAATTACTCGGGGATTTTTCTGGTCGCTAACGACGAATATGACATCGGAAGCGATCCCCGGAATACCTGGTGCCCAGGGTACCTACTTCTTCTGGAGTTTTCGGCAAATTCATTAAAAAATTAGCCAAAAATCATTACTCGCGGGGTTTTTGGGTCGCTGACGACGAATATGACATCGGAAGTGACCTACGGAGTACCTGGTACCCAGGGTACAACTGTTTACCTCGTTTTCTGGAGTTTTCGGCAAATTCATTAAAAAATTAGTAAAAACATAATTAGTTACGAGATAAACAGTAGGTACCCTGGGCACCAGGTACACCGGAGATCACTTTCGATGTCATATTCGTCGTCATAGTCCGTTCTTTACCGGTAAAATATTGCAAAACCTCTAAATTTTAAAGAACCGCTTGGATTGACATGAAATTTGGCCGGTGATATTGAGTGATATGACATGAAAGTGATATTGTGCCGGTATGTGCTTTTGCCCTGGGGTGGTTTTCACCCCCTCTTGTGGGTGAAAAAATATTCGTCCAAAGAAATTCAGGATATGGATAATCTGGCTAATTTTAAGTAACTTTTCTTCTATAGAGTTTTTTCACTAAATCAATACTTTTCGAGTTATTTGACAGTGAATATGTTCATTTTTTCAACAAAATAACCACGCTTTTAGACGGTTTTTCGTAAATAACTCAAATAGTAACTATTTTGTGGAAAAAATATTTTTAGAAAAAATATAGCCTGTAAGAAATTTAAAAAAATGGTGTATATATCACGTCTCTAGACCCAGTAGAAGCAGAGTTATAGCTAATGAGAAATAGGTTCATATTCGTCAAATTCCAAATGGAAAACTTTAACGTGAAATAACCAAAAATTAAGCACATTTCGGGGAAAATTCATTACAAATTATTTAAAGTGTTTAAAAAAAGCTTCATTTTTGTTTTATAAAAAAAAATTCTAACATCAAAATTAAACAAGTTACGCTCAAAATAACGTTAGTCCCTTTTGGTTTTGGTAAAAAAATCGAGAAAATCACCCCCTAATTAGTATCTTAAATGAACTTAATCGTTACGACTTCACAAGTTTCTTGACTCATGTATATATTATTTATATGATCTGTAAGTTTCATCTGTTCAAAGTCCTTATTATTGAAAGGGCTGTAGTTAAAAGGGGTTGAACGAGTCACTGATCACGAATGTATGCAAATTTAGAAACACCAAATCTTAATAAATTTTTGTCTAACAGAAAAACACAAAAATACATGATATTCAGAAAAGCAAATCTGACTTTTTTTGTTTTTCGAGATTTTTGGTATCTCTAACAATTTTTAAGTTATTTTGAAAAAAAGCATATTTTTCAAAATTTAAATTTTTAAAAATTTTACTTTGAAACCAAATTGTTTCAAAAATAAGCACTTTGACTCGATCAAACTTACAAATCATATCAACACAACTTAAGTAAAATAATTTGTGGAGCGGTAACGATTAATTTCATTTAAGTTGCTAATTAGGGGGTGGTCTTCCCGATTTTTTTTTTTGGCAAAAACAAAAGGGACCAACTTTATTTTGAGCGTAACTTGTTTAAATTTAATGCTAGAAACTTTTTGTAAAAACAGAAATAAATCTTTTTTTAAACACTTTAAAAAAGTTATAATAGGTTTTCCCCAAAAAGTGCTTAATTTTTTGGATATTTCACGTCGAAATATTCTATTTGAAATTTGGTGAATATGAATCTATTTTTCATTGGCTATAACTCTGGTTCTACGAGATCCAGAGTCCTAACGCGTACACTATTTTTTTTTTACTTTTTTATGTGCTATATTTTTGCTGAGAACGTTTTTTTGACAAAATACTTACTTTTTGAGTTATTTGCGAAAAACCGTCCAAAAATGTGGTTATTTTGTTGAAAAATGAACATATTCACTCTCAAATAACTCGAAAAGTGTTGACTTGAGCGAAAAAGCTCTATAGAACAAAAGCTACTTAAAATTAGTCAGTTTACCCATTTCCGGACTTATTTTGGACATATATATTTTTTCACCCCCAAGAGGGGGTGAAAGTCACCCCCCGGGCAAAAGCACACATCGGCACAATATCACTTTTTTTCTTTGACATGTAAGCTATACGTTTGCCAAATTTCATGTCAAACCAAGGGGTTCTTTAAAATTTAGAGCAAAAACCGTGAAAGATTGGACTATCAGAGATCCCAAAAACCCCTAAGTAATGAATTTTAATTAATTTTTTAATAAATTTGCCAAAACTCCATAAGAAGTAGGTACCCTGGGCACCAGGTATTTCGGAGATCGCTCCCGATGTCATATTCGTCGTTAGCGACCCCAAAAACACCCGAGTACATAATTATTTTTGACTAATTTTTTAATAAATTTTTTGTCGAAAACTCCACAAGACGAGGTAAACAGTAGGTACCCTGTGCACCAGGTACTCCGGAAATTACTTCCGATGTCATATTTGTCGTTAGCGGCCCCAAAACCCCCGAGTAATGATTTTTGACTAATTTTTAACGAATTTGCCGAAAACTCCACAAGACGAGGTACAAAGTAGGTACCCTGGGCACCAAGTACTCCGGAGATCACTTTTGACGTCATATTATTATTATTTCCGCCGATAATTGACGAGTTCTGAATTTTTTTTTTGTTTGTTTGAGATGCACTTTAAGAATGCATTTTTGTATACAGTTTTTCAATATTATATCATGTGTCTGGGTCACAAAGTTTCCTGGCGCATTCACGAATCGAATGCAAAAAAGAATTATTAAGATCCGTCTTGACCTTTTTTTTTAGGAGGTTCAGTGCTTTATTGCTTCGACTAACTGTATTTTAAAACTGGTCTATGATACTCAAAATATTTCTGTTACACCATGCGCCATTTGCTCAGTGTATCCTTTCCTCATAACACTACATTCAAACTTAAAAAAACATGAGATATAAACATGCTAATGAAAAGGCAGTTTAGCAAAGTGTCTCTAAAATTATATATGTATACGACTACCCATAAAGTGTTTTATTTATGTCTAATGTTAACATTTAGAATATATCAAATTTGTATTATCTATAGAACAGTAAACACAGCTGGTAATGTCGACCCGTTGTTAAAGCACGTTGCTAAAAATAGTCAGTGAATCGCTACAATCTACAATATTAAATATTTATATAAATTGCACAAATTTTGTGTCGTTGTTTTATACAACTAAAAAATAACAATTCAGCTTGATACGATTACACACTAAACTGTAGAAAAAAAATATTGTTCTGAAGCTATACCTATCTTTGTGGCATTTTTGCAATTAACTATTCTGATTGGGAACTAAGCCACAATTTAACTTGAAAAAATAATTTTATTAACATTTCGACATTGCACGTCGTCGTGAAAATATAAAATATTAATAAATTAAACAAAAATGTTGTTACTTAGTAAAAAATTCTTCTAATAATTTAATTTAATCTGACTCATTTATATCGGCAATTCAGACATATATTATACATTTTAAAGTAGAAGACTTTAAAATGATATTGCCAATATTTATGAGTCCTGGGACGACTTTATTGAAAGATACACACACCGGCAAAATTAGCCAAACACCTTAAAAATGGGACGTGTTTGATGTCTCGAATTTCCTAAACCACTGGTCCGATTTGAGTGATTCTTTTAGTATGTTATAGCCTTATTATTTAAGAATATCGTTGTAATAATATTGTTGCTAGACAGGTAAATATCATTTTATACCGGGTGTACCAATTATACTTTGTTTTTTTCTTAAAGTTTGGAACACCCTGTGGAATATTCTAGCACATGTAAAATATTAAAATTAATAACTGATTGTAGATTTAGGCATTCTTAACATTTTCCTTTTTGACTTATTTACTTATGTGAGATAATAAAGAAGTTATGTGAGTTAACAACTATCCATGTTTGTCATCAATAAATCCTCATAGTAGGGGAGGAAAGTATACTAAATTTGCAGTTACTCGAGCGTTATGGGAACCTATTGGATTGTGAAGAGTATGTGCTAAAATCAGAAAAAGGTTAAGTTAAGTTTTCCATAAAGGGGGGACTTTTCATTTTTTAATTTAATTTTCCATTTGAAACAATCATTTTTCCGATTATAGCGCTATCTATCCATAATTAGGAAAAATGTGTCGAAAAAAGGTGGTTATTTTTACGAAAAGAATCCAAATGCTCAATAAAAATTGGGGGCTCCTATTTAGGATTTTAAATTAAATCCCCCACCCCACCTCCATGGGGGCTCGTGATACCCCACGGAGAGGGGAGGAGGTAAATTAAAAATTTTAAATACGAGGCCTGCGATATTTCGCGAAATGAACGTCAGATCGTAAAACTGCAAAATACACCTATTCAATATTTTTTTAAAATCTACCGAATGGCACCAAACACGACCCCCCACGGAGGTGGGTGGGGGGTTACTTTAAAATCTTAAATAGGAGACCCCAATTTTTATTGCAGATTTGGATTCTTGAAGTAAAAATAAGCAACTTTTGTGTGTGTGTGGTTGGGATATTGACTGCGAAACCTAAGGCTCCATTCGCCTAATCATATTTACCTTTGATTCTTATAACAAAAAATAAAATTTATTAACATTTTATATCAATAATATTAATGTTTTTAAACAATATCAGTATGGTAAAAAATTCTACATTCTACAATTGGCAAACTTGCAAATCACATAATATTAATGTTCGTACACAGTTTTCTAATACTATCCAGTTCCATATCTAGTTCCGAATCCAATGGTTATATTTCTCCCGTATTGTTCAGTGTCGCTCCCAGTGATTGATTTTTTTTTTTGGTTTTTTTTTTGAAATATTTTTTTATTATTTTATTATTATATTTTTTTTATTGTGCTCATAATTCTTTTTTTTTTGTTTATTGATTTTTTGGTCTTTTTTTTGTCTTATTTTTTTTTTATATTTTTTTTTATCTTTTTTAACCAATATTTTTTTTGTATTAAAATGATCTTTCTTTTATTTTTTGTTTACTTTTTTTTTTCTATCTTTTCCAATTATGTACAATTTTGCTATACATTTTATTTATAAACTAATACTTCAAATTCTTATATTTAAACTGCTTATGTGTTGATATAACAACTTATAAACTTCTAAATTGTTAGACACTATTAATTCATAAAGATTGATTGGTTTTACTAAAAATTTCATTTTCATAATTAATTCCATAAACATATTGATCTTCGTTCTATTTTTATTACAATTTAATATCATATGTTCTAGTGTGCTATATTCTCCACATTCGCAGTTTGGGGAATTTACCATTTTTAATTTAAATAAGTGTGAAGGTGCTAGTGAATGATTAAATCTGATTCTACAAATAATTCTAATTACATCTTTTTTTACAATGCCATTAGAGAACCATGGTTTAGTAGGAATTTTCGGCTGAATACTTTTATAAAAAAGTCCTTTGGTGGAATGACTATATATATCCATCCATTCCTGCCTAATTATATTTTTGGAAATAGTATATAGGTCTTCTGGAATGAACGAATATTTCACAAAATTATCAGAATCTAATGCTTCCTTGGCGAGCATGTCTACTTTTTCATTATGGATAATCCCACAGTGAGCTTTAACCCAAACAAACTTAACTATTTTTCCTTCTTCGTGCAAGTTTTTAAAATTAACTAAAATATTTAGTAAGAGATAATTAATATTACAATTAGTTGATATGTTTTTAAGTTTATCTAAAATACTTTTACAATCTGATATTATTAAAAAATTTTGCTTACTAAATAAGCTATTTTTTATATATTTTAAGGCTTCTAATATACCGATTTGCTCAGCTGAATAACTTGAAAATTCACTCGGAAGTTTTTTTGCCTCGAAATAGTTTTCTATAGGGTCCCAAAATGCACAAGACGTTTTATCGTCTTTTTTAGATGCGTCTGTAAATACGATATGATGATTTTTAAAATAATTTTCTATGTCTGAATTAAACATCATATTTCTCAACGAATTCGGATACATGGAATAATCTCTTAGAAATCGTATTTCTAACTCAGGCACATCAGTTAAGTTTGTTTGGTATATTGGTAACATTTCGTTTCTATACATTGTGTCTTTATATTCTAAACAGTCTTTATATGATTCACATAAAATAAGTGATTCCTTTTTCTTCCAGTACTTATTAGTCAAATCCATTATAAATAGGTTGTGAAGTTTACTAACTAGACTACTATTTTTAGATAAAATTTTCCACAAAAATTTATTACAGAGATATTTTCTTCTTAACTGTAAAGGCATTTCGCAGCATTCCACGTAAAGATTTGAAACTGGTGTACTTTTAAAGGCTCCAATGGACAATCTTAGGCATTTATTTACTAAATTATCTATCTTTTTTAAGTTACTGGAGGCTGCTTGGGAGTATAGAAAGCTTCCGTAATCAAGAATTGATCTAATAAATGATCTATATAATAACAGGGACATTTCTGGATCGGCTCCCCAGCTGTAAGAACTTACAGCCCTTAATATATTTAGTCATTTTCGGCTTTTTTTAATATTCTTTCTATGTGTTCTTTCCAGAGTAATTTTCTATCAATAGTTACTCCTAGGTATGTTACGTGAGAAGTAACGGGAAAGCTATGCTCTTGTAGTACAATCTGGTTGGGAACTGCGCGTTTTCGTGTGAATATACATGATTTTGATTTTTTTAGTGAAATATTTAAGCCTTTCTCATGACACCATTCGTTAAATTGAAGAAAAAATTGGTTTAAAGAACTGTAACCAGATTCAAGATCACAATTATCAATGTAAATGCATATATCGTCCGCATACTCCAGTATCTTAATGTCCCTAAATTCGTCTGACAGCCTTTCTAGGTCAAAAGTGTAGATTGTGTATAATAGAGGACTTAAAACGCTGCCCTGAGGTAATCCCAGACTTGTTGTTCTTGTATCTAAAATTTCCTCGTTTACTTTAAAGTTAATTATTCGATTCCGGTATAATTTTATTATTTTTGTAGAGAATTCATAACTAAATCCAATTCGTGTCATTTGTCGATGTAGAATTTCAAGATTTACTTTATTGTAGGCTGCCTCTATATCCATAAATAACGCTATAGTGGAACGATTTAAAGAGAACGAAATATTAATGTCAGCTACTAAATGAGTAATATTTTCTATTGTGGAATGAGCTTTTCTAAACCCAAACTGATATTTTGGTAGCTTGAGGTTGGATTCTAGCCAATATTCCATTCTTGTTTTGATCATTCGCTCGAATGTTTTTAGAACACAGGAAGCCAGTGATATACCTCTGTAGGATTCTGCTAAATTTGGATCTTTTTGTGGTTTCAACATTGGAATCATAATGTACTTCTTCCAATCTTCTGGATACTGCGTAGTTTCCCATATATTATTTATTATTTCCAACAAAGTAATTTTGCAGGACAATGGAAGGTTGTATAACATTACATAATGAATGTTGTCCATACCAGGAGCTGTATTTTTGTGTTTTTTAATACTGTTCTGCAACTCTTTTAGACTAAATTTCTTTAGTAGACTGCCCATTTCAATTGTATTGATGTTTTCTACTTGACGAGGATAAGCTTCTTCTTCTTCTGCAACCCATGGCGGCGTGACTTGGTTTATAAAAATTGTTGTCCACTCCCCTGCTACTACTTTACTGACTGGTTCTTTATAAATATTTTTTAACTTTCTAACCTCTGTCCATATTTGTGTTATTGGAGTATTTTTATTTATAGAAGTACAAAAATTCTTCCAAGATTCTTTTTTGCGCTTTTTTATTAGTCTTTTACATAGAGCCATTGCTCTTTGTAGGCAAATATAATTTACTGCATTTGAATTTTGTTTAAATCGCAAAAGAGCATCTTTTTGATTTTTCATTAATATGTCACATTCTTCATTCCACCAATGTTTATTAAATTTCGAATTGATCACTTTTTTCTTTTTGGGTATTGAATTGCCTGCAGCTTTGTTTACTTCTGCTATAAACTTGTCATATCCTTTTATATTATTTTGATTAATACCTTGTTCAATACTTTCAGAAAAAAGCGACCAATTTGCCTTGTTTAAATTCCATCTGTTTTTATTTGTGTTTATAATATCATTATCACTTTTAATTTCTATTAATATGGGAAAATGATTAGATCCTAAACTAGTTATTTTTGTTTGCCAATTGCACAATGTAGCCAAATCAGGAGATACAATAGAAATATCTATTGCCGATTTATTTTTTTGATTTAATGTAGGAATGAGAGTTTCTGCACCGTTATTAAGAAAAACTAAGTTGCAATTTTCAATTGCTGAAAGTAAATTAATTCCTGCTCTATCAGTAATATCACAACCCCACACTTGATGGTGACAATTAAAGTCTCCCGCCAAAATAAAAGGTTTTTCCAAGCTTTCAAAAAACAATGTCCAATTTCTTTCAGATATATTTAATTTCGGTTTAGCATATATCGAATAAACATTTAGCGTAAATGAGTTACTTACTTTAACACTTAGAGAAACAGTCATTAAATTTTCAATACTCTTAAAAATCTTTGTATTATTAAAAGCAATATTTTTCTTTAGAAGAATACCAACGCCACCGAAACCGTCCTCGCGATCAGAACGAAACAAATGATACCCATTGAAGTTTGGTCTCAAATGTTTCTTCAACCAAGTTTCACTTAAAATACTCAAATGTATATTATTATCAAACAAAAATTTTTCTAGTAACCCTTTATTGTGTATTAATGACCTTATATTATACTGAAGGATATTGAATTTACCTATTTATTGTTTTGTTTAACTCTTTTATTAATGTATCTACTAACATTGAATCCTCTGCGGATTGTAAATTCTTATTTGTTAAAAGTTCTTTAAATGAGGTTAAGATAATAGAGCACAACTCTTCTATTTTTGACTTTTGTTGGTGTATATTATTTTGAGATTGTGTAAAATTTTGTTCACTATATTCTGGAATATTCGGATATTTTTCATATACAGGGTGAGATGTTATTTTAGGAGTTTCCAAAATTGATTTGTGTTGCTGGGAATATCCCGACGATTCTGCATTAGATGTGATATTTTTATATCTATATTGCGATTTGTAGGAAGTAAATCGATGTCCTACGTTTGAAGTTCGGTCTAATACTACATTAGCATAACTTTTTTCAACTTTCTCTTTTGCTTCATTATATGGTATGGTTTCCGTTACCATAATCTTTTTTATTTTTTTTTGGGTATCGAATTCTGGGCAATTTTTACGATCTGTTGCTGAATGATCGCCTCCGCATAAAATACAAATTGGTTCACTTGTTTTTTCACATACATCCGTTTCATGATTTTCTCCACAGTGTCTGCAACGCAGAGTTCCTCTACAGTTGTCCATTACGTGTCCGTATCTCATACATTTGATGCATTGAATGACTCTTGGAACATATAGTTCAACGTTGTAAATCAATTTTTCTATTATTACCTGATTTGGAACGATTTGACCTCTGAATGTCACAATTATAGTAGAAGTTGGGACCAATTCGTTATCTTTCTTTCGTACCATTCTTTTTACATTTAGAATTTCTAAATTATTTCCATATCGAGATTCAATAATTTTTGCTAGTTCTTTTTCAGATAGCTCAAGGTCAACCTCCTTAATAACACCTTTACGTTGGGTTAAAAAAGTTGGTATGTAAGCCTCGTATCTTTTTTCTTTCAAAATTTTTGAATTGACTAAAATGTTTGCGCTTTTAGAAGAGTTTAACTCTACCTTAACCCTATTTTTTCCTACGACTGTCATATTAATGATGTTATTTTTAATTTCTGGAGCTGAATTAATAATCAAACGAGCAGTCCCTACCTTGTGCAGCCTCCCGATGTTCCCCTCCAGGTTTTGTATAAATACAAAATAAGGTCCTTGGTCTGTCTCAGCATATTTATTTTTTTCTTCATTTTTTTCAATACTTACCGATGCCTCATTATTTGGATTTTCTATTAGTTTTCTTCTTTTTAGTCTCTCGTTTTCCTCTTCGGTTTCCTTATTTCTTTTTCCATTGATCTCCGTCTCCATAATTTCCTCATCCTGTTCACTCCTTTTTGATTTACCCCGATCTGGCGGGATACTTTCTTTTTCCATTGTCACTTACTTCACAAAAATGCACATAAACCAAACCACTGTTATTATTTTTTCAAACTATACACTAAAACTATTATTAAAAATATAACTTATACACTAAAATTTACTTATTTTAAAGGTACGTATTTGTTTTTGTAATCCTCAAACTACGGCGACCGTAAAAACTTGAAACACTATAGTCGTTAGCAATTTTTACCGTACATCCGAATCGATTGGGTTCCAACACATTACTGAAGCAACTTTTATTCGCAACATTTTTCCAATTATGGATAGATGGCGCTATAATCGGAAAAAACGATTGGTGGAAATGGAAAATTAAATTAAAAAATGGAGAGTCCCACACTTTATGAAAAACTTAACCTTTTTTTGGTTTTAGCACCCACTCTTCACAATCCAATAGGTCCCCATAACACTCGAGTAAATGCAAATTTAGCATACTTTCCTCCCCTACTATGAGGATTTATTGATAAAAAACATGGCTAGTTGTTAAAGCACATAACTTTTTTATTTTACAATATAAGCAAATGAATCAAAAAAGAAAATGTTAAGAAAGCCTAAGTCTACAATCGAGTTTTAATTTTAATATTTTATATATGCTAGGATATTCCACAGGGTGTTACGAACTTTAAGAAAAAAACACAGTATGATTGTAACACCCGGTATAAAATGACATGTACTTGTCTAGGAAAAATATTATTACACCGATATTTTTAACTAATAATAACATACTAAAAGAATCACTCAAATCGGACAACAGGTTTAGGAAATTCGAGACATCAAACATGTCCCATTTTTAAGGTGTTCGGCTAATTTTGCCGGTGTGTGTAGTTTATTCGATTACATGAAACCAACTTTAATTTTAACTAAGAATATCGGTCACAAAAAATCATAGCATACGATCTGTCTTTATAAAAATATTTTTTATTGTCTTTGATCGCATGATATGATTCTTTGTGACGGATATTCTTGAGTTAAAGTTGGTTTCATGTAATCGAATAAACTCTCTTTCAATAAAGTCGTCCCAGCAACGCAACTCATAAATATTGGCAATATCATTTTAAAGTCCATATACAGGGTGTTTCATTAAGAATTGTCCGTATAGTAACTGGAGAAACCTTACCACAAAATACGAAGATTTAACATAAAACACTTAAATAAAATATTCCTCCTTACCGAGATACAGAGTGTTCTATTACAAATATTCTATAATGATTTTAGCCCTTTGTTTTAACAGCTTCCAATATTTTTTGTTCAAACTTCACAAACAGTTTACACATGTTTGGATACTTTAACTAGTGTTAAAAGATAGTTTTCCGCTGTTACCAGAGGCGTGCGTTAGGGATATATACTTCCTTTTTGCCACTTTTCCCCCTTACAATATACGCCACTTTCGTAATAATCATTTCAGCATGTTTTTTTTATTCTGTGTTACTTTTTACTAGCCCAATAAATGACCGTTTTGGAGTGTAATTTCCAGGGGCAACTCCGAATTGTGCGAAAATTTGGATTTAGGTTCTACTTACTCTCCACTTCAAAGTTGTATTTGTGCCGTTGTTTGCTTTTACTTGGGGGGTGACATTTAGCCCTTCTCGGGGGTAAAAAACGCGTGTTCAAAAAAAAAGGCCGGAAATGGATAAATTGACTTATTTTAAGCACCTTTTGTTCTATAAAGTTTTTTACGTAAGTCAATACTTTTCGAGTTATTCGCGATTTAAAATGTTGATTTTTCGACAAAAGAAATTCCGTTTTCAGACCGTTTTTCCCAAATAACTCAAAAAGTAAATATTTTATCAAAAAAAAAAATTTTAGCAAAAGTGTAGCCTATAAAAAAACGAAAAAATGGTGTACCAGTAAAGTCTACAAATTGAGTAGAAGCAAAGTTGTAGCTCATGAAATATTCAGAACAACATTATGAAATACACGTTCTTATTCGTCTAATTCAAAACCGAATAATTCAACGCGAAATTACCGAAGAAAGAAGCGTATCCAAAAAAAGCTTATTATTTGTTTTTTACAAAAGTTTACAGTTTCAAAAATAAACGAGTTACACTGAAAAAAAAGTTGGCGCCTTTATTTGGTAAAGAAATCGTGAAAACCTCCCTCTATTTAGCACTCTAAATGAAATTAATCGTTTGGTTTTACCATCTATTTTTACTGTATGTGTATTGTTTATATGATCTGTAAGTTTGATTGGTTTAAAGTGCTTATTTTTGAAAACATTTGGTTTTATAATAAACAAAAAATTTCTAAAAATTTTTGAAAAGAAAAATCTTAAAGAGTAAAAAAATGTAGGTTTTGCTATTATAAATATGCTAGTTTCATTTTGTTTGTTCGTAAGACAAAAATTGGTTAAGATATGGCTGTTCAAAATTTGCATACACTCGTGATTAGTGACCCATTCAAGCTTTCTCAATTATAACCCTTTCATAAATAAACACTTTAAACCGGTGAGACTGACAGATTATAAGTATAAAAAATAGATAGGTAAGTAAATTGTTTGTAAAGCGGTAGTGATTAATTTCATTTGGGGAGCTAAACACGGCGAGATTTTCATGATTTTTTACAAAAAAAATAGAGGGCCAACTTTATTTTGAGCGTAACTCGCTTATTTTAATGCTAAAACTTTTGTTAACAATTAAAACAAAGCTTTTTATAAACACTTTAAAAAAGTTTAAATGGGTTTTTCTCGAAAAGTGCTTAATTTTTCGGTGATTTCCCCTTGAAATATTCGATTTGGAATTAGACGAATAAGAACGTATTTTTCATGAGCTACAAACGCTACAACGTTTTTATTTGATTGATAGACTTTACTGATTTTGACACAATTTTTTGGGTTTTTTATAAGCTACACTTTTGCTAAGGATATTTTTTTCGATAAAATATTTACTTTTTGAGTTATTTGCGAAAACCGTCTGAAAACGTAGTTTTTTGTCGAAAAATCAACATTTTCAATGGCAAATAACTCGAAAAGTATTGACTTAAGTAAAAAACTCTATAGAACAAAAGTTGCTTAAAATCAGTCAATTTATCCATTTCCGGTCTTATCTTGAACGTATGTTTTTTCACCCCCGAGAAGGGGTGACTGTCACCCCCAATTAAAAGCAACCAACGGCACAATTTCAACTTTGAAGTGGAGGGTAAGTAGAACCTACATCCAAATTTTCATGCAATTCGGAGTTGCCCCTGAAAATTACACGGTATCGCCGAATTTCCCGTTCATTTACTGGACTATACGTAAATATCATCTTTTTGTCTCATTGTGATAGATTAAGTAGTAGTTTTCAAGATTTTTGTGTTAAATGATAATGGATTCAATAGGATTGTGTATTACAACATTCACTAAGATTATGTGTTAATAAAAATACATAATTTTATTGAATCCATTACATTTAAATGCAAATAGCTTGAAAACTACTAACTCTATCGCATTGAGACAACAGATTATATTTACGTAAAAAGTAACCAAGAATCAAAAAACATTATGAAATGATTATTACGACAGTATCGTAGATGGTGAGGGGGAAAAGGGACGAAAAGGAAGTATATATCCCTACAGCAGGCCTCTGGAAACAGCAAAAAACTATCTTTTAACACTAGTTAAAGTATCCTAACATGTGTAAACATCACACTAAATTTTCTTCTTTATTTTCACCCCTGTAACTTATTAAAATAAACATTATAGAAGTTTTCAGGGTCTTTCGGCTCTCGGCAATAATGTAATCTTTCATTCTGCGTTTAAATTTTTCAAAAATATTTCAATATTAGTTTTCTCTGGATTTAAAAAAAATAAATACATTTAAAAAACATTGAACATTTTGACGAGAACGAGAGTTTTTTTTAACTCATATATAGGGTGTTTGGTAAAGAATGGGCCATAGCTTAACCTTAGATTCCTGAGCTTAAAATAGGTCGATTTAAACTAACTTACCTTAGTACAAACAACTAAGAGATGATGACATAAAGCAAGAAGTACGGGAATATCTGAAGAACAACATATCCAAGTCAGAAGTAGTTAATGATGTTGACACAGAAATAAACCACTTAGAAAACATTGGGAAGGAAATATTAGACCAATACCTGCGACCGAAAAAGACAGAAAAGAAAAAGCCATGGATGACCGACGGTATATTACAGATGATGGACAGAAGAAGAGAATCCAAGCGGAAAGACTACGTTGCATATCAGTTTCTAGACAAAGAGATAAAAAAAGCTGTCAGAGAAGTTAAAAACAGAAATCTGGAAGAACAGTGTGAAGAAATCGAGATGTTGGAACGTAAACACGATTCCTTCAACCTCCACAAAAAGATCAAAGAAGCAGAAGGCATCTATAAATCAAAAAGGCCGGGACACTTAACAGACGCTCAAGGAAATCCAATAGTTGATATTGAAGAAACAAAAACAACATGGATGAAATATGTGACAACAACATTTGAAGACGATAGGAATGTCACCATCACACAAAATAAAAATGACGATACCGGACCACCTATTCTCGAAGCGGAAGTAGAAGCTGCTATAAACAACATTAAGGAGGGAAAAGCTGCAGGACCAGACGAGTTCTACTCAGAATTTTTAAAAATTATGGATAAAGACGAAGTAAAAAGACTTACCTTGATCTTCAACAAAATATACCAAAGTGGAAAAATACCCCAACAGTGGCTAAGATCAACTTTTATAACAATCCCTAAAAAACCCAATGCCAAAAAATGTGAAGATTATCGAATAATAAGCCTTATGAGCCATCTCCTGAAAACTTTTTTAAAAATTATACATAAAAGAATATATAAAAAGTGTGAAGAACACATGACAAACACACAATTCGGCTTTAGGGATGCAATGGGTACTCGAGAGGCACTTTTTGCAATACAAGTTCTCTTTCAAAGATGTAGAGACGTGAATTGTGATATATATGTGTGTTTTGTTGATTACCAGAAAGCGTTCGATAGAATAAAACATGACGAACTGATGAAAATATTAAATTCAATTGGTCTAGACAGCAGAGATCGCCGTATAATAAACAATATCTATTACGAACAAACTGCAGCTGTTAGAGTAGGGGATCAGTTAACAGACGACATAAAGATAAAAAGAGGTGTGCGACAGGGATGTATATTGTCCCCATTATTGTTCAATACATATTCAGAACACATTATGAACCTAGCGCTAATTGACATAGACGAGAGAATACTTATAAACGGAGAACGATTGAACAACATAAGATACGCTGATGATACTGTCATTTTTGCAGACAGTCTTGAAGGTCTGCAGACACTTGTCTCCAGGGTGGCAGAAGTAAGTAGCAGGTTTGGGCTTGATTTTAACATCAAAAAAACCAAATACATGGTTATAAGCAAAAATAGGATACACCTGGTCAATTACTAGTTAACCAACAACCTATAACACAAATCACCAACTTTTGTTATTTGGGTGCAAACTTAAATGAACAGTGGGACCAATCGACGGAAATTAAGATAAGGATCGAGAAAGCAAGATCAGCCTTCGTCAAAATGAAAAAAATCTTTAACAGTCACGATATAAAATTGGAAATAAAAATTCGTTTACTAAAGTGCTACGTATTCTCCGTTCTTTTATATGGCGTGGAGTCATGGACCTTAACTGAAGCATCACTGAAGAGACTCGAAGCATTTGAGATGTGGTGCTATAGACGCATTTTGAGGATTTCCTGGATAGACAGAGTTACCAACGAAGAAGTTCTACATAGAATGGTTAAAGAGCGCGAACTAGTCGTAACCATAAAACGTCGCAAACTGGAATACCTGGGCCATGTAATGCGCAATGAACAACGATATGACCTACTTCGGACCATACTTCAAGGTAAAGTGCATGGGAAAAGAGGTCCAGGACGAAGAAGAATATCCTGGCTCCATAACCTGCGAAAATGGTTTAACTTAACCACTACCGGACTTTTCAGGGCAGCAGTCAACAAAGTCAGAATAGCCATGTTAGTGTCCAACATCCGTAACGGATAGGCACTATAAGAAGAAGACCTTAGTACAAAAGTTGATAATAACCGAAATACAGCGTGTCAAAGTTAAACTTTTATTTTATTTATATTTGAATATTTCCTGACAGGCATGGGACAACAACACGAAATTTGGTAAGTGGTGCTGGTATTGTACAATCTACTAAATTATGTTAATCAAACGTTTCTGGCTACTACCAAAGGCTTACGACGGGGGAACGTGAATGGTTGACACTTCCCAAATTCTACGCCACTGGCGGAATTGCTATTTTAGTGTAATTTTTTAATTTTCCAATACTTTCTATGTAAAAAACATACTCTTCATTGGTAACCATAAAGCCATTCATCATCAACCCGTACTCGTCAACTGCTGGACATAGGTCTCCCTTAGCTCTTTTCATCTTTCTCTGTTTTGTGCGGCTTGCATCAAGTTGCCGACAATACGCTTCAAATCGTCAGCCCATCTGGTTGGTGGTCGTCCTCTGCTCCGTAATGCTTCTTCTCGTGGCCTCCACTCGACAATACGTTTTGTCCATCGGTTGTCCGACAATCTGGCGACGTGTCCTGTCCAATTCCACTTGAGATATGTCCTGTCCAATCGAATGAGATATTTGAAGCTAAAAGTTATATTTCATGAATGAAATACCATGACGTCACTTTTACTTTTCCTCCCTAGGGAGGAAAAGTACAACTTTGCTCCCTACAATCAGGTCCGGAAAAGTATACTTTCGGTAGAAGTAGGTAGAAATAGCTATTTGTATAACAAGGGAGGAAAGTGCTACTTTTCCTCCCGAGATTGAAGTTTACTGCCCGACGCGTAGCGGAGGGCAGTAATCATTCAAGCTAGGAAAGGCACTTTACTCCCATGTTATACATATGGTTTTTCCACCTTCCTCAAATAACAAGTAATTTTTTCATTTTTACTTAATTTATTTATGTAACTAACCAACAAAATTTATTAGAACTAAAACTAACAAGTACTTTTCCCCTAGGGAGGAAAAGTACAACTTTGCTCCCTACAATCAGGTCCGGAAAAGTATACTTTCGGTAGAGGTAGGTGGAAAAATAATTTATTCTTTATTTAAAACTTTAAGAACTATGTGTGCCCGGTACTATAAAACTATTTGACATATCGTTATGGTACTTGGAAGAAAGTGTAGGTACTGTACACTGTACACCCCACTAAATTATGGTAAATAACCATTTGTGGTTAATACCAGAGGCGTACGACAGGGGAAAGTGAATGGTTGACCCTACCCAAATTCTACGCCACTGATGAAACTACTATTTTAGCATAATTTTTAGATTCTTAAATACTTTCTACGCAAATAATATACTCTTCATTCGTAACGATAAAGTCATTAGTTTTCGAGATATTTGAAGTTAAAAATGAAAAGGCACACTTATTTTTATTAATGTATTATGCTCCTTCGTTTTTAGCTTCAAATATCTGGAAAACTAATGGCTTTATCGTTACCAATGAAGAGTATGTTATTTACATAGAAAGTATTGGAAAATCAAAAAAATGCACTAAAATAGTAACTCCACCAGTGGCGTAGAATTTGGGAAGGGTCAACCATTCACGTTCCCCCGTCGTACGCCTCTGGTAGTAACCAGAAACGTTTGTTTAACATAATTTAGTAGATTGTATAATACCAGCACCACTTACCAAATTTCGTGTTGTTGTCCCATGCCTGTCAGGAAATATTCAAAAATAAATAAAATAAAAGTTTAATTTTGACACCCTGTATTTAGGTTATTATCAACTTTTGTACTAAGGTAAGTTAGCTTAAATCGACCTATTTTAAGCTCAGGAATCTAAGGTTGAGCTATGGCCCATTCTTTACCAAACACTTTGTATGCCATATAACCTAAGCCCTATTGCTTTAACACTCGCAATAAATGGGAAATATGTGATGGTTCGAATTTTTCACTTAAGTATATTTTAATGTTATATGCCTTCTTTTACTATATATTTTATACTTTATTTAAGCCACTAACTTCAATTTATTTTTCCTTATGCCTTTTAAATAAATAAGCCAACGACAATGCGAAATATATTTTTAAAGACGAGTTTTGTTGAACATTGTAACAACATTCTTGTAATTTACATGTTCTTAGAGAAGTCTTAGATCAGTTTAGACGTATCCACTAACTTAGCAAAGTACAGTAATTTCGTGGTTCAAACAAGGCGAGTGTTTTACCAAAGTTTCTTAACAGTTCGAGAGAGAACAGATGTTTATAGGATGTCACAATTTTAGTTCAGTAACTAGTTGGAATAAGTGGTATTCATAGATTGTCCAGAATAATTCAAAAATAGTTAATAAAAAATATCACAAATCAATAACTTTAATCAGTGTTTTAAGTTTTAGTCATAACCAAAACTGTAAAAAATTTAAAACGTCATTCAAAAAGCTGTTTGTCAGTCCTACACTTGCGAGCAAAAAAAATCGATTCATCCTATGAATTGTAGTTTATTCTTATTAATTTCATGTTGTCTTCTTTCGCATAGATAATGCAGCAAAAATTGTAACGTGTATGTTCTGCGCAATTTAGACTCTATGAATTTGCTGGTGGTCGTCTCAGTCGCTTTTCAAACGTTGACGTGTGTGTACACTTCGAAGTGCAGTAAGTGAATATTTTATTAATGAATACTTCACCAGTGAAGGTGGCCTAGGGAATTGCATAATTATGGAAGCGCTACAGTCAGAGGACTGTCGCCCGTCTCCTCCTTATGATGCAGTCTACAGTCTCAAGGGCTTACAGTCGATACTATAGGAGACCGGTTGCTATAGTCGAACGATTATGTTCGGGTCGGCAACGTGTAATGTAAGAGAAGGATGATCGATTTATTGTGCTGAGTGCCTTGCGGAACCGGAAGGAGTTGAGCTTTAATAATCCTTGATGAATGTTTGAGATATGTCACTCAGTGGATATTTAGAAGAAGGCTTAAGACTACCACTTTGACTTCCAGAAAAGCTATCACAGTGACCAAATTAATCGCACATCAGACACAAGCTCGACTTCAGTTTGCCCGAGAACCCTTCAACCCTAGTCGTAACCAAAACTATAAAAAATCTATAACATCATTCCAAAGCTGTTTTTCAGTCGTATCCTAGTTCTACCACACCAACGGCATGTTTCACCAACGACGAATGGTAGTTTATTCGATAAAGTTATTCGACCAAAAAAACTAACACATCTACGTTTCACCAACGTCAACTAAGACCTATTTATTTATTGAATAAATATTTACTCGTCTACTAGATTGACAAGTTAATCTCGCTTTAAATATCTATAACAAAGAAAATTCGTCAGTTTAACTTTAAATTATCAAAATTGTATTGAAACACAATAAAAATAGAATCAACTTATAAATTTTATTCGACGAATAACTATTCACTGTTTTATTAATTTGTTGTAGGTGGAACGGGCCCATAGTAAAGTAAACTTTTGTTTTTACTTGTTTTATAACATTAAAATGTAAAAAACTTGAATTATCCATGTCCGTCTGTCTGTCCGTCCAACACAACTCCTCCGTTAGATTAGATAGAATGACAGATGAGGTGTCGAACGAGAGTTTATAACCCATTGATAATATTAAAGGTGGTAAATTTGACTTGGACCTTCCAGTTTTAAAGCTGCAACCGAAAGTACTATTTTAAAGGCGCCACCATAATACAAGCGATATATTATTCGACGTGCTTTTGCAAGACGAGAACAAATATGTACTTCTGGTTTTTGTATTACTTCCAGTTTAAAAGTAGTAACCAACAGTGCCACACTATTGTCGCAGAAATAGTACATGTGATATATCAATTAGCATGTATTGCAAAATAGACCAGGGCGGATCTGTTTTGAGGTAGATGTGAGAGGTGGCATTCGGATTTTTGCAGATAAAGTTAGGTGACAACTTCAATAATTATAATTGAAAAAAATCAATGGGAAAATCCCAATAGTTGGCTGTATACCATAGTTTAAAAAACCAATACAGAAGTAAAAACTTCGAGATGTATTCTGGTATAAAATCGTTTATTAATCGTATAATTATATATATATATATAAATATATAAATCGTATACAGGGTGTTTCATTAATAATTGTCCATATAGTAACTGGAGAAACCTTTGCACAAAATACGAAGATTTAACCTAAAACACTTAAATAAAATGTGGTTCCTTACTGAGTTACAGGGTGTTTTATCTAAAAATTTAAAAACTATTTTTGCTCAGCATTTTAAAACTATTCGATGTATCCTTTTCATACTTGGCAGGAAGTATATGTACTGTACAAACTACTAAATTATGTTAAAAAAACGTTTCTGGCTGTTTCCAGAGGCGTACGACGGGGGAAAGTGAATGGTTGACCCTTTCCAAATTCTACGCCACAATTGCTATTTTAGTTTAATTTTTGGATTCTCCAATATTTTATATGAAAATAATATCCTCTTCATTCGTAACGCTAAAGTCATTAGTTTTCGAGATCTTTTAAGTTAAAAATTAAACGACACGGTTATTTTGATTAATGTAGTGTATCCCTTCATTTTTAATTTCAAATATCTCGAAAACTAATTATTTTATCGTTACGAATGAAGAGTATATTATTTACGTAAAAAGTATTGGAAAATCAAAAAATTACACCAAAATAGAAGTGACGTAGAATTTGGGAAGGGTCAACCAGCCACTATCCCCTGTCGTACGCCTCAGGTAGTAGCTAGAAACGTTTTTTTATCTTAATTTAGTAGGGCGTACAGTGCCTAAACTTTCTGCCAAGTATGATAAGGATATGCCGAATAGTTTTAAAGTACTGGCTACAAATAATTTTTAAATTTTAATCATATGAATCATATCATAAATTAATCAAAGTGCCGTTTCATATTTAACTTCAAATATCTCGAAAACTAATGACTTTATCGTTACCAATGATAAGTGTATTATTTACGTAGAAAGTATTGGTGAATCTAAATATGGCACTAAAATAGTAATTCCTCCAGTGGTGTAGAATTTGAGAAGGGTCAACCATTCACTATCCCCTGTTGTACGCCTCTGATCCTAGCTAGAAACGTTTGTGTATCATAATTTAGTAGGGTGTATAGTAGTCGCACTTTTTGCCAAGTATGAAAAGGATATGTCGAATAGTTCTAAAATGCTGAGCAAAAATAATTTTTAAATTTTTACATAAAACACCCTGTAACTCAGTAAGGAACCACATTTTATATAAGTGTTTTAGGTTAAATCTTCGTATTTTGAGCTAAGGTTTCTCCAGTTACTATATGGACAATTATTAATGAAACACCCTGTATATAATCGTATAAGTTATTCTGGAATAGAGAGTTGCTAATTTAAACTTTACAGTAGATTTTATTATTCAAATAATTTAAATTATTTTTGCAGACAAACCTTTGCATTTTATTAAAAAATCCAAAATCAAATGAAACTTTAACCAAAAATTGGCTTTATCTTGTCATGTCATGTCACCCTTGTCAAATTGGATATCCACTTCCTAATTTCTCAGTTGGTCTGTGCCCATTGAATTGGCAAGTACCTAGCATCTTCGAGCAGGGAACCATGGCACCCTTTTAGCATGTGTTCCACTTTATCTATCAACATCAACTTGTAGTCATAAAATTTTAATATATTACATTATCTAAACCATATACGATGATGTTAACACTATTTACAGTGTGCTAGTTTCAAACTACTCGGCAGGATGTAAGTATTCCCACTTTTTTCATTTTAACAGTCACAATTTTAACCTTTTGCTTTAAACTAACGTGGAAATACTTCATTCTAGGCACTGAAGATGTTCTGTTTAGGTTAATTATAATTGACTTATGCTCCTTCTCAAATATGCCCGGAACATTAATAAAAAAATTTAAATATTTAAAAATTTCGAAAAATATCGATTTTTTTCTATGTTCTCATCTTATAACTTTAAAACGATCCATTTTGGAAAGTCGTACAAAAAGAAAATAAAGATAATTGAATTTTGTCTAATATACGACTGGTTTAAAATGTCTTAAATTATTACCCTTTCTGCAAACTAGCAATAAAAAGAAAATAAGAGGGCAAAAAGACTGTTTTTATTCAATGTTTTTCAACCACTGGTTGCACTTAGAAATTCATAATTCGCTTAGAAAATGCATACGACGTACTTAAACCGTCGTTCAATTTCATTAAAATCAACCTAATAGATTTTGCATAATAATTTTGCAATATAAATTTTTTTAAAAAAGTTCAAATTTTTTAAAAACTTCCTGAACAAAAAGTAGACTATTTAGAAGTTTGTTAATTTTTTTACATATAAAGAGGTTCTCTACCTTAAAATAGGATTATTTAAGCGGCCTCAGCACTGTTTTAAAGTTATAAACAACGTTTTGGCTTATAAGCAAATATAATGAGGACATTTGAGTTGGAATAAATTCACTTTCTTGAGAATGGGCGACTCTGGAGATAAATCCCGAAACAGATCGATTTTTATTTTTAAATTACATTTTTTGGCATAAATATTATACTTGTGACGTCATCCATCTGGGTGTGATGACGTAATCTAAATATTGGAATTAATTCAAACCCTGTATAAATAACTATGGTAATGTTTATATTAGTGATTACAAAATTGAATAGCCTTTCGATTGAGCTATCACACGGCACCTATTCTCATTTAAAAAATCATCGATTACGTCATCACTCCCAGATGGATGACGTCACTAGTATGATATATATACAAAAAAAATAGAATTTAAAAATAAAAATCGACCTGTTTCGGGATTTATCTCCAGAGACGCCTATTCTCGAGAAAATAAATTTATGCCAACTCAAACGTCCTCACTGTATTTGTTTATAAGCCAAAAAATTGTTTATAATTTTAAAACAGTGCTGAGGCCGCCTAATTAATCCGATTTTAATTCTGTAAAGTGTACTAGATAGGTAGAGAACCTCTTTATATGTAAAAAAATTAGCAAACTTCCAAATGGTCTACTTTTTCTTCAGAAAGTTTTTAAAAAATTTAGATTACAAAATTGTTCTGCAAAATCTTTCTTTCCCGCCCGTGGAGCCGTAGCCTTAGATCTTAAAAGCAATTTGGCGTAACGCTGTGAAAGATTTCCACGCATTAAAAGTATTTCGTCAATACATTGAAAAAGTGTGAAATGCTTTTATTTAGTCAATTTTTAAGTGGCGTATTGTCTCCATCTCCGTGTCTAAAAGAAGATAAAATTGAAGCGTTTTAAAAACAAAAAAAAATTATTGAAAATTCTTTGTAAAAGGTATTTTATTAAAATCCCTTCAAGGGCTACATCAAATCACAGAACGTTTTCTATATAAAAATATCATCATCGGTGCTAGTACAGGCTAATTACATGCTTACCCACCAAAATACTTGTGTTGCCATCCAATGTTTCTAATGTAAGGACAGATCCATCTGATCAGCAACCCACGTGGTGTGGGGTGTCATGCGATGCCTAAGGGCCATATCTTTAACAGTTTCATCCATTGTTTGAAATTTTATTTAATAATGTAAATGGAACACTTTTTCAAAACATTTAAAGGGTTTATACCCAAGTATTTTTGGTGTCTCGGCATGTGATTAACCTGTACTAGCACTGATGATGATAGTTTAATATATCGAAACCGTTCTGTGATTTGATGTCGCCCTTGAATGGATTTTAATACAATTATATACCTTCTATAAAGGATTTTTAATAAAAATTTTAATGATTAACTGTGGATTTGTGGATTTTTAAAAACAAACAGGTTTTTTAATAAATCCATCGATTATTAGTACAAATGTAGCTTGAAGGCATCAAAAATCAGATTTAACAATAAACTTTTTTCACATCTTATGACAGCATTTGTTTCGTTTTTTATTCGATTCTCGGCCAACCCCTACAAGGCCTATGTTGCAATTTGAAAATAAAAAGTGGAAGTAACGGGAAGTTAGAGGGTCGAGGGAATATTTTTGAATATATTACAAAAGTAGGGTGAACAGTTTACTTATTTCAGCATCTTGTACACAAATGACGCACATAAGAAATATGGATTCTTTGTCGAATGTTTTTGAAATGACCAAAAAATGACTTACAATTTTATAACGAACGCACAATGAAAATTTATTTCAAAACATGAAATATTGTAAAAATGTATACCATTTTTATTCAGTTACAATGCGAAGGCAAAAAACTGTCTTAATTTTCACTTAGTTCAAAGAGCGCAAACCAGCACTCTAAGTCGACGATTTTCGCCTCTATTATAGGCTATTGATTATGTACTATAGAAAGGAACTACAACGTTAACGGGGTTGTATTATTTCATATGGTCAGTGAATCTCTCTATATGAAAAAACCGCGGAGTGCTACCATTTAAAGGGGTGCGTTTTTGAGAAATGGGTGAATTAGTCCCTGGGCACAGGTTACATTAGGGAGAGTTCTATGCACTTTTGGTACAAACACGTCTACATAAAAATCGTTCCTGGTAAAATTTCCTATCTAAATATAACTTTTTAAAGTCAAAGATACTTTTTTTTACAAAAATATATTCAAAAGAAAAAGCACAAAGAAATCCAAAAGAAAGAAATTTTGTTTTTTGTCCCATAACTTTTGTCCACGGGGTTATAGGTATAGACATTGCTTCACAGAAAAAAAAGTTACATACTTTCTCTTTAAAATGTTGTTTGGTAGAGGTCATTGGGATTTACTGTTTTCGAAATATGAATTTTCAAAGTTCGCCACTCACAGCAATTTTGGGCAATTTTCCTTGTTATTTCGCAAATATTGTTCTGTAACTTTTTTCTACGTAACTTTAGGTATATGCAATTGTACATGTAAGAGGAATAGAAATCAATTACCTTTAAAATGGTTTACTTTATAATGTTGTACGACTTCTTTTAAAGAGGTTATCTTTTTCAAGACTTTTAACGGGTTTTTATATTTTTACGATTATTTTTTAAATTTCCCATTATAACTTTTTTCTATATGGTATATATTATATAATAAAAAAGAAAGCTTATTCTGTTTACTTTAAAATGGTGTATTATAAAAAATTCTATGGTTATTTTTGAATAAGATATGCTTTTTCAAATTGTAATAAGTACTTACAACGATTTTTGATTTTACGATTATTTTTTAAATTCCTCATTATAACTTTATTATGTGATTGTGTGTTATGATTGAATCTAATTTTTTATAGGTAATACTTTTGATCCACTTGACTCGGCCGGGCAAACTTGAAAATATGGATTAATTCCAATATTTACTGTCAAAGCTCCTGCACCTCATGCTTGAAAAAATAGCATGTAAATGTACCAAAGGATGTACAAAAAAAACTGCGGTTGTAGGAAGATAGGAATTAGTTGTTCAATATTCTGCAAAGGGTGCATTGCATGGGTACTAAGAGTGAGAACTCTAAGATAACTGAGGTGTCAGAGGAAGATATTGAAGCTAATGTTAACGAAGAGATGGACTTTGATTTTGAAAATTTTTTAAATGTCAACGTTTAAATAATTTTAACTAAAGTGATGTTTTTTAAGACTAATGTTTTTGTAAGTTTTGTAAAAGAAATAATTTTAAATAATACAGGTAAAAAAATATCAAAGGATCACTCGGTTTCCATTATGTATTTAAATATAGATGATACACCATTTTAAAGAACAGAAAGTAAGCCCTCTTTGTTGCGAAATATATAGATAGTATATTCATGTACAAGAAAAAAAAGTTATAATGAGTAATTTCAAAAAATAATCGTAAAAAATGTAAAAAATAAAATTTTTTTTTAAATTAGGTATTATATAATATATAATATATTATATAATAATTTTGTTTTATTTTTATATTATATTATAAAAAAATCGTTAAAAGTATAAAATCTTGAAAAACCACAATCTCTTTAAAAAAAAGTCAAACAACGTTATACAGTAGACCATTTTAAAGGCAATTGATTTCTATTCCTCTTACAGGTACCATTGCATATACCTAAAGTTACATAGAAAAAAGTTACAGAACAATATTTGCGAAATAACAAGGAAAATTGCCCAAAAATGCTGTGAGTGGCGAACTTTGAAAAATCATATTTCGAAAAATGTAAATCCTAATGACCTGTAACAAACATCATTTTAAAGAGAAAATATGTAAGTTTTTTTTTTCTGTAAAGCAATGTCTATACCTATATCCCCGTGGACAAAAGTTATGGGACAAAAAACAAAATTTCTTTCTTTTGGGTTTCTTTGTGCTTCTTCTTTTGAATATATTTTTGTAAAAAAAAGTATCTTTGACTTTAAAAAGTTATATTTAGATAGGAAATTTAACCAGGAACAATTTTTATGTAGACGTATTTGTACCAAAAGTGCATAGAACTCACCCTAATGTAACCTGTGCCCAGGGACTAATTCACCCATTTCTTAAAAACGCACCCCTTTAAATGGTAGCACTCCGCGGTTTTTCCATATATAGATGTCCATTGACCATATCAAATAATAAAACCCCGTTAACGTTGTAGTTCCTTTTAGCTATCTTATTTTTAATATAATCAATAGCCTATAGAGGCATCATCAGAGAGGCATAGGTTTGCTATCTCTGTCCCAAGTAAAAATCTTCCGAGAGCTTGTCCTCGCACTGCAACTGACGTTAAAAAGTAGATGCCTAGAGACATCTGCTAAATAAAAGTCAAAGTTTTTCAACCTAATAAAAATATTTAAAAATATTTTTAAAAGATATTTAATTGAAAAACTTATTGGACCATTTTCCGGGTAACACCTCCATGGCTTCTAAAGATTGCAAGACAGATGGCTGCAATAAAGACAAGATCAAATTCTAAAAGTTGCAATTCACAACCCCGTCTGCGGTGTTGTGAATTGCAACTTTTAGACTCTATCTCTCATCAGTAGTGTTTAAGCTCTATATGAGAATAATAGAAAGAAAATTAAGAACAGAGGTAGAAGAAAAACTTAAAGACGAACAAACATAATTCAGAGCCAAACGGTAAACAGTTAACAACATAAGCATACTACGAAATATAATAGAAAAAAAATAATGAAACAATGAGAAAGTATTGTGGAATACTATGGAGGAGCTGGGAATACCGAGGAAACTATTACAGATGATTAAAAGTACGTACATCAGCGTGGTGGGAAAAGTACAAATGGGAGGTAGCAGATGACTACAATTTAGGATGAACAAGGGGATAAAACAGTGAGATAGCCTAAGTCCACTCCTATTCGTCATAGATAAATTATTTAAATATGTAAAAAGAAGCACAAACCACTTAAAAACAATAATAGGCTACACGCACCTAACATCAGTTATGATAGAAGGATTACTGTATGTGGACTGCGTCGTTCTCATAGCAGACAACCCGAGAAATAGAGAAAATGAAATTAGAAATAAACATCATCAAATGCCAGACGATGAAAATAGGTCAACAGGAGCAGGAGATTGGAGGCAAAACACGAGTGTTCTGTAAAGGACAAGAATTGGAGAGCTGGGCACAATAATGTCGAATGACGGAAAGCTAGACCTAGAAATTGCAAATAGAACAAAGAAAGCTACGAAAATATATTAGGCGATTAATAATACGATACTGGGAAAAAGGGAAATCAGTCAGGAAACAAAAATACATGTATATAATACAATCACAGTACCAACTCTTCTATATGCAAGCGAGACATGGGTCACAAATAAAAGACATGAAATTGCCATAAATGCAGCAGAAATGAAGCAGCTGACAAAAATAGCGAGAAAGACGAAGATGGACAAGGAAAGGAACGAAAACATCAGAAACGTGCTAAGCCAGGAACCAATAGAGAAAAAAGTTGAAAAAAGAAAACTGAATTGGTTTGGACATATAACTCTGATGAACGAGAACAGACTAGTAAAGAAGGTGACAGATGCCAAAAGACAGGGGACAAGAAGAAGGGGCAGACCTAGGATGGAGCGGATAGAACAAATCGAGGAAATCGGGACAAAGAGAGGGAAAACAGTGCAATAGATGAAGGAAATGGCAGAAGACCGGAAGGCGTGGAAGAAATGGGTAAAAGATGGATAG
Organism: Diabrotica virgifera virgifera; assembly: GCF_917563875.1. Classification (NCBI taxonomy): domain Eukaryota; kingdom Metazoa; phylum Arthropoda; class Insecta; order Coleoptera; family Chrysomelidae; genus Diabrotica; species Diabrotica virgifera. Next base: position 75,432,637 of record NC_065448.1, read on the forward strand.
GTGATACCAAAGTCCGAGGCTCTTATAGGGCATAAGGACAACGAGAAGAAGAAGAAGAAGAATAAGAATAAACTAATTCTCCGAATTTAATTATCAACTACTAATCCGGTGGTTACTTTCGACTGTGACTGTGACATCTCATTATTCTATTACTATTCAAAACAAAATACCAAGTAGGTACTTGAATATCGGTAAATGACCAACAGCCGGTGATTAAGGCACATTATCGGAAAACTACTTTCTTTTGATAAATTGTTTATTGCCGTATGAATGTGTGAGCATTGCATAGTTAGCCGTTTCTTCAATTAGCAAGTAAGGTTCTCGCGGCGAAACGTCCTAGACCCTTTGAAAGGCTATTTTTATGTTTTTTTATCGGTGAGTTTACCAGTGTATTCTATTTACTTTTTACTTATAGTTTAGGAAACAGAGGTTGAACCTTGCAAAATGGACACAAGTCCGTTTTTATTTTTTTTTCTGGTATATCAAGGGGTGCTTATTATGAGACTAACTTTTTCTTAAAAAATTTCGCCCCGGAACCCCCCTTTTCACCCCTTTAAAGGGGGTAATTTGTGGTTTTTGCGAAACGTAGCCCTTTCTGTACCTTTTGCAAACAATTTCTTTTATAGAAATATGAAGAGGACTATATTTTCTACGATTTATTTTCCAACAGCATATGTCTATCACCCACCGTTTAGTGGGGTGGAGCCCCAAAGTCGACAAATTTTTAAAAAAGATGTTTTAAAAAAAATAATTGTACCTAACTGTAATGGGAATTAAGAAGAAATTTTGCGGCAATTATTCACAAATAAGTGACTGATTTTTTGGTATAGGTTTCACTTAAAGGTAATTGCCCTTTTTTTAATTACAGGGTGTTACATTTTAAAAAACTCCTTTTTATACCATCTGATAGAGTAAAAAGACTTTCAGCGATTACCCACGTACTGGTGCTATTTACAAATTTGTATATTACACCCCGATTTTTTCCCCAGAACCACCCCAAAAAAAAAGAAAAATTAATAAAGAAACTTATTTTCTTGGAATCTGTCACACACAATGCCCTTTATTAATATACTTCATATATCATTTTGTGCACGTTATTATTACCCATGCATGGACACCAAAAACGGTTTCCTAGTGCAACCCCTGTAGCAAAAAAAATAAATAAAATGGTGGGTTAAAAAAAAATTTTTTTGTTTGCTTTTTGATGTATATGGGCATATGCTTCATCAATAGTGTTTTTTAAAAATATATATGGTTATTGCAACATTCCTGCGGAAACCACCCCTATCCTTGAAAATATACTGCAGAAACTACCTTTATCCCTTGGCGAGCATGTTTTTACAATTTTCTCATTACCTATGCATTCTTTTTAAACAAATCTTATACAAGGTTAAAGACCACTATTTACTCCAAAAATTAGGTCCTATTCATTTTTTTCGAATAAGCAACCGTCACGGCACAGTGGCGCCGTAAACCTAAGATATGATTTGGCGTGCTCCAGTTTTTGTTTTTTTTTTTTGTCACCTCTTCGTTTTATTGATAAAGTACTTATGTAAAATAAAACAACACAGTGTAACCTACAAATTATGTCCTACTGCACATTTTACAGTCTTTGCGCCCCAAGGCCACTGTGGTGGACCAAAATTAATTTTTGCATATTTTCGCTACGTACACGCATTTTATTTTATTAATGCTACCTTAATTACCTTAATAGCACAATATTCACCCTTAAGTGGTTGCTAAGCAGTAGCGGATCCAGGGAGGGGTCATTGGGGCGATCACCCCCCCCCCGTCTCAAACCAAGTGATTAAAGATTATAGTGATCAAAGATTATAAAAATATTCATTTATTTTTATAAAAAATACAGCATAAAAAGTACGCCATTCTTATACAAATAATAATATAATATGTATAAGTATTTCTATAAAAATAATTGAATATTTTTATAATCTTTAAAAATATAATATCACTCGGGGGGAGACGGGGGAGTGATCGCCCCCATCACCCCTCCCTGGATCCGCCACTGCTTAGCGACCACTTAAGGGTGAATATTGTGCTATTAAGGTAGCATTAATGCAATAAAATGCGTGCAGATGAAGAAAATATGCAAAAATTAATGTTGGGTCACCACTGTGGCTTTGGGGCGCAAAGAATGTAAAATGTGCATACGTCATAATTTGTAGGTTACACTGTGTTGTTTTATTTTACATAAGTACTTTATCAATAAAACGAACAGGTGACGAAAAAAACAAAAACTGGAGCCCGCCAAAGCATATCTGAGGTTTACGGAGCCACTGTGCCGTAACGGTTGCTTATACGAAAAAAATGAATAGGATCTAACTTTTAGAGTAAATAGTGGTCTTTAACCTTGTATAAGTTTTCTTTAAAAAGAATGAATAGGTAATGAGAAAATCGTAAAAACATGCTCGCCAAGCGATAGGGGTAGTTTCTGCAGTATATTTTCAAGGATAGGGGTGGTTTCCGTGGGGATGTTGCAATAACCATATATATTTTTGAAAAACTCTATTGATGAAGCATGTCCATATGGATCAAAAAGCAAACAAAAAATGTTTTTTTCAACCCCCCATTTTATTTATTTTTTTTTTGGCTACAGAGGTTGCACTAGGAAATCGCTCTTGGTCTCCATGTATGGGTAATAATAACGTGCACAAAATGATATATGAAGTATAATAATAAAGGGCATTGTGTGTGAAGGATTCCAAGAAAATCACTTTCTTTACTAATTCTTCTTTTTTTTTGGGTGGTCCTGGGGAAAAAATGGGGGTGAATTATACAAATTTGTAAATAGCACCAGTACATGGGTAACCGCTGAAAGTCTTTTTACTCTATTATAAACGGTTCAGATGGTATAAAAAGGGGTTTTTTAAAATGTAACACCCTGTAATTAAAAAAAGGGCTATTACCCTTAAGTGAACCCTATACTAAAAAAATCAGTCACTTAGTTGTGAATAATTGCCGCAGGATTTCTTCTTAATTTCCGCTACAGTTAGGGAAAATTAATTTTTTTTAAACATCTTTTTTAAAAACTTGTCAACTTTGGGGCCCCACCCCCACTAAACGGTGGGTGATAGACATATGCTGTTGGGAAATAAATCGTATAAAATATAGTCCTCTTCATATTTCTATAAAAGAAATTTTTTGCAAAAGGTACAGGAAGGTTCAGCAAAATCCACAAATTACCCCATTTAACCCTGCTGTCCCGTTCGAGTCAACTACACAAATGTACTGTTCGGGTCAATATGACCCAACTATGGTTTACGCTCCTTAATCGAAACAATGGTGATAAATAAAACTTTATTAACAAGAAATTATGGTTAATTAAACAAAAATTATGTTGTTAATGTAAATTAAACCTTATTAACAAAAACAAAAGGCATTTTTTCTTTCAAAAAAGCCTAGTAACAAATATCTACAAAAATTTAATTCAGTTTACAACTGGGACAGTAATAAAAAGAATGGATTTTACAAATATGTTTGTGATATAATATACAACATAATAATTAGTCTTGTTATCGTTTTTATGGCAAGTTTACAGCGTGTTCGTTTAGCAGGCGGAGTTAGATTGTCCATAGACGGTTCACTAGCATTTCCATCTTGTCTACTTGTTCCTGCTCGTGTACTTTTTACCAGTTCGTAAGAGCCTTTAGTTATTGTTATATTTTTTCTGGAAATGATGACTGGTTTCATAAGTTTTTTCCCAATTCCTCAAGAAAAGTTCGCTGTTTTCCCAATTTATTGGTATTCCATTGGATACTTATTGATGCCCATAACACGAACGCGTTGTAGGCAGAAATGTCCAGCAGATTAGAAAAAACAATCATTGGCCAGCGATTTATCTCTTCTCACATGTATACGTGCCAACAAGCTAATCTAGAGTATCCACTGCTCCCTTATTGGAATTGTAATCTAAAATAATTTGGGGCTTTTTCATTTGATGAAAGCGATGCATCGATTCATGACGCAAAGTACTCATAAGAATAACATTTTTATTATTTTTAGGAATATTGTCAAATCTTGCATAAAGCAAAAAAGACGAGCTATGAACTTCTTTTTTCGCGATTTTTGCTGAAAGCTCCGGTTTATTTTACTTATAATCCCCGGCATTGTATCTACTTGAAATTGTACTTGTTTTAGAAGAAATTGTCCTAAATTTTACGATGCAAAAAGGTTATTACACGTAATATTGTGGCCTTCCAAATCACTACTCAAGTCACACATCACACGCATTTCTGTATAGATCTGCAATTTTAGAGCGTAAGAAGTTTTACTGTTCATAACTACATAAACCCCAAAGTTTTGTGCCATATTTCGCTGGCTTGCTGGAATGTACCATTTGAAGGGAGAGCGGCCTCTAAAGGCAACTAGTTGCTTATCGACGGTAACATTGTCATCAGGCTTAAAAAATTTTTTTACATTTTCTACACATGTTTCATAAATTTCACGTATTGCCGCAAGTTTATCAAAACGTATTTTATCCTGTCTAGTAGTTTTGTTATGAAAACCTATTACTTGCAAACTTTTTGTAAATATATCAAGCGGCATTGTTGATCGAAATATAGTACGACCCGTTTCTTCATTCTACAAACTTTTAGTTGATTTACCATGATACTTATAAACTCGAGCTAAAAATAAAAGACCAATGTATGCTTGGAAACCAACTTTATTCATGTCTTTCCAGTTGGTTCCAAATACATGCTGTCCTTCCATGTTGGTCATATTTATAATTTGGTTTGCAACATCGTCCAGCTATACTACAGTTTATTTTACAAGATTTAGCTTGCAGAGACCTGTTTTTATTTACAGATGTATCCGGCTGACAAACACACAGGTACTGCTAATATAGAATACTGCCAACTAAACACACATACACAGGAAATTTTTAACGGTTTAAATACGCGGGTCACATTGACCCGAACGTACCCTAGGTAACAATTTCATTTTTATCAAAAAAATCAGGAAGTTGATTGTTTATCTCATATGCAATTGAAAGACCTCATATTAGGTAATAAAGTCACGAAACACCAAATCGTTACGCCGCGTAATAATTTGTAAAATAAGAAATAAATTATTTTTTGGGTCAAATAGACCCGAACAGGACAGCAGGGTTAAACAGGCGAAAAGGGGGTTCCGGGGCGAAATTTTTTAAGAAAAAGTTAGTCTCATAATAAGCACCTAATGATATACCAGAAAAAAAAACGGACTTGTGTCCATTTTGCAAGGTTCAACCTCTGTTTCCTACACTATTAATAAATCGAACATTCTTCTGTACGTTGACATTGTTTTTAACTTTCCAAATCCGTTTATAATTGCTAAAACGTTTAATTTACATAATAAGTAAACCACAATTAAAAAACAGTTTACATTGTCAAATTGTGGCTGGATTAAACTAGGAGCACACAGAACGGATTATTATATTTTGCAGGCTGAAGTGCTGGAATTTTCAGTAAACACAATTTCAATGTTTAATCTCTTGTTCAACGTGCGCAAATGTGATTAACAGGTAGTTTGATAATTCTTAGTTTAATTAGGTAAATTGTTTATTATGCAAATTACATGTTTAGGGTTTTAGAGTGTATTTTACAAGAATAAAAAACCGCTAAACGCCGTAAAAATGAGTGCCCACACATTATTCCATCTACAAAAGAGCTGATATGAATATTATGTGGCGCAAAAATGTATTTCCATTGTGACGGAAAATAAAATTCTAGTTTTATTTTGAAAGATTTTTCCCTAATATTTGCTAACTTTGAAATAAAACGCGCCACAAAAGAGTAACTTTGATACAGTTTGCATTTTGAAAATCTTTTGTGACGAGTTTCAAATTTAGCAAATATTATGGAAAAACTTTCAAAATAAAACTAGAATTTTATTTTCTATTAGAATGAAAATATATTTTTGCCCCACGTAATATTCATATCAGCTCTTTTGTAGCTGGAATATTGTGTGTGCCACTCATTTTTACGGCGTTTAGCGGTTTTTTCATCTTGTATCAGGAGTTTTTCAAAGTTTTTTTTTATAATTTTATAAATTAAATGTGTGACCTTGAATCTAATGTTTCTCGATTACGCCTTAAGCGTGATAAATAGTCGCATTATTACCGAAATGATTTAGTGAACACTAAACCTGTGATAGATATAATTCTTTGTATGCATCGAATGTTCACTAGGTTTTTTCTATTCGGAATAGATTTAAAAAAATTGGGATGGCTGACAAAAATAATCAACCCGGATTGCTCGATCAAATTTAGCGTCGTAACCACTACAACTAGACCATTTCGGCGATAATGGTTAAATGGATTATACTTTTGGAGCTCGATAACTTCTATACGGCTTAACCGCCTTTGATCACTAAACATGGGTTCAAAAGGTATTGACAAGTAGTGTCTGATGCATCTAAAGTCAAATATGATAACTGAAGGTACTATAGGATTTAGTGAGCTTGAAAAACCGTTTTTCTCATAGGAAGTAGATTTGATCATACTTATGAGACCTATAACTTAAAAATTCGAATTTTCCCAGATATGAGGTAAAAAACCGATAGACACGTCTAAAGTCGTCCTACAAACGCTCAGTTATTGGCGCGATTCATAGGTTGAAATTTTGAGTAATTGTCAAAAGACCAAAATTTTCAAAGTCCAATTTTTTAGTTTTTCAGCTATACTGAGCCGTGTGTATGTCCGATCCTGATCACTTAGGCATCACTTGAAAGCTTAACGCAAGCACTATTGATTTGGTGTGTTTACGGTTTTCCTGTCTCTCTTTGATCCTAAGATACCTACCCCTAAAAAATATGCCGTTTTGTACTTAGCCAGTGCTATAGCTGGCTTATGGGTGGTCAAAAGTCACAAACTACACCGGTTCTAAATCTGCTCTGAACCTCTCTTGAAACAGAAAAACAAATTCAGATCGGTGTAACTTTTCCATACACATACAAACATACATACATCCAAACATTTCTCCTTTTTAAATAGAAATTGAGTCAAATTTCTAAGCTTGGTAACTTTTCAACGGTAGAAGAGATTTTCAAAATTAGACATGCGTTGGAAAGGTAATGATCAATACTATTACTCCAGGGTAATAAGGTTTTTTCCATGACACTTGAACAGCCAGGGTACTGAAGCGTTTTTTCGACAGGTAATACCTGTAAGAGCAAATTGTAACTTTTTCCTGCGTAGGATCTGGCGGCCATTTTTATTTATAAACGATTAAGTGTCAAAAATGGCATTTTTCACTTTATTTTCAAATCAATGGAAAACAGAGAAACATGGTTTTTTTAGTAAAAATATCTTCGAGATTATGGAAAAACCTTTAAAATGACGTATTACAAAGTTTGATAAACTCATTTATTGTTAATATAATTGCGAAAAAAGGTCGGAATTGCAAAAAAAAATTTATCTACTCTATCTCCTATTATGCATACGTTTTCAGTTTGTGTAAACTGTCATAATAGGTAGCAGTGCGTGAAGGATTTAAAATGTGCGTGAAGTAACAATGTTTTTTAAATTGGGTTTACTTTTTCGCATACTTTCATAACGATCAATCCACAATTATTGGGATCAAAGCTAGCCGTGCAAAAAATTACTTACCTATGTCTTGTTTTAATCTGAATTTATATCATTGGTTTATCATTTAATTTTGATTAGCATTATTAAACATAAAAATTAAGTCAAAACCTTTAACACAGAACTTTAAGCAAAAATAAAAAGAATTAACAAAACAATAATAAATAAAATAAAACAATATGCTGCATATTTATGTCCACCACCAACATCTCTACATAACTTAACTTTCCTTGTTAAGTTGACGTACACTGCAAATGTGAAATAAACTTTAAAGTATATCTGAATTAAGAATAGACATGTACTGTATAGCTATCTCTGTCGTTATAATCAAATATCCTTAACTCGCGTTGTCGTGGTGATGACATTTGAGCAATAAATTAGAACAAAAAATTATGACAGTTTTGTGGTTTGAAATAAGTTAGAATTTTTAAATGTCAAAGTTCTATAAATTGTAGAATGGAAATGAATTCCAGTGATGAAGAGTTACAGTTTTTTTATTTGTTTATCGTAGATAAAATATTGTATGAAACTGTGCGTGAAGTACTTTTTGCGAACTTACGCGATGTATAGCACTCGTTCCGCTGTCGCTCGTGCTCTAAATATCGCGTGCGTTCGCAAAAAGCATACTTCACGAACTGTTTCATAAATAACTATTTCGCAATAACTGTTGTAAAAATTAGTATACAGCTTTGAAATTTTTGTCAAATAAGGCTTCTTTGGTGCTTAATATGTGATAAAAATCTAAAACCAATTCATTGAATTGTTTAAATTTTATTCAAATTGTTTATCCCTGAGTGCATTTTTTTGCAATAACATAAGTCAGAAGAAAATGACGTTAGAACCATTCCACAGGTGTCAAATGAAAGAGCATGAGTTATATTTTCAACTTGGTTTAAAAAAAGGGAATAAAAAATGCATTTATTAGTAATAAATAATTATGCAAAAGTATCGTAAATCTTTCATTTTTTTTTCATTTTTTATCAATTATGATATAGATAACATTACTTGGTAGTTGTGCACTTAAAACAGGGTAAAATGTTTAATTTTTTTGGAAAAAGTTATTCAAAAAGTTAATAAAGAAAAATTGACGATACTTTTGCATAATTATTTATTACTAATAAATGCATTTTTTATTGACTGTTTTAAACCATGTTGAAAATGTAGCTCATGCTCTTTCATTTGACACCTGTGGAATGGTTCTAAGCTTTTTTTCTGACTTATGTTATTGCAAAAAAATGCTGTCTAGGATAAACAATTTGAATAAAATTTAAACAATTGAATGAATGGCTTTGAAATTTTTATCACGTATTAAGCACCAAAGAACCTTCATTTGAAAAAAAAATTCAAAGCTGTACACTAATTTTTACAACAGTTATTGAGAAAATATTTTTTTTGCAATTCCGACCTTCTTTCGCAATTATATTAACAATAAATGAGTGTATCAAACTTTGTAATACGTCATTTTAAAGCTTTTTCCATAATCTCGAAGATATTTGTACTAAAAAAATCATAGGTTTCACTGTTTTCCGTTGATTTGAAAAAAAGGGGAAATGCCATTTTTTGACAGTTAATTGTTTATAAATAAAAATGGCCGCCAGATCCTACGCAGGAAATAGCTATAATTTGTTCCTATATGTATAACCTGTCGAAAAAACGCTTCAGTACCCTGGCTGCTGAAGTGTCACGAACAGGGTATATTTTTGTATTATTACCCTGGCCTATAGGTATCACAATCCACAGAAGCCAGAAATTTTCTAATTTTTTGGGATTTTTGGGGACGAGAACGAAAAACCGACCCCAAATATGAAGGGCCATAACACCCACACCCATACAAGGGCCTTCCAAAAAATGGATGGTTGACATATCGATTAGCTGGTATTTTGCTAAACTTTAATACGGTATTTTTTAATTCAGTCAGATTTAAAAAATCGAAAATTTCGTGTATGTATAGTGTCCCATGTAGGGTGGTTGTGCGCCACTGGCGAGAACTGCCGTTCTCTGGGATACTATAATTTTTGCTCCTTACAAATTGAAAATTTACAAATTAGTAGAAAGTGTACGTGTCTAAACAAGTAAAATATCTAGCTAGATAATTCAGACCGCAAACACAGATCATTAAAGAAAATAATGGAAATACCATAACAAACCCAGACGGTATTGCAGCGGTGTGGAAACTTAGGAAAAAAGGGAAAGTTAGGGACGGAAGTAATGCTTAGTATTTGCAGTGATATCGAGAATACCGGAAAGTGGGCAAATGACTGGGGAAACTAAAAAAGATTCACCGACATATTGCAGTAATTACCGTACAGTATCATTAATATCCCACACGAGCAAAGTACTTATAACCGTCATAAATAAATGAGTAAATTCAATTCTCTTACCACAAATTACCCAAGAACAATGTGAGTTCGTCCCAGATAGAGTAACAAGAAACACATTCTTATAGCAGAGGATCCGATATAAGGTCGATTTGCACCGATTTGTCTTAATGGATAAGAATTATTGGATATGGAATTTAGCATGTTAACTGTTACAAAAAACAAGGGTTGCCCGATCTAATCTTGTTCTAACTATAATTAATTAATAATTAAAAACTACATTTTTTATGAATTTAAAAAAAATTCGACCCGGGCAGATATTATTTCAGATTTTTTGGATCATTCTAAACAATAAAAGGTCTTTTGTAATTTTTCTCTAAAGTTGATCGTTTTCGAGTTATACACAATTTAAAACTGAAAAAAGAACTAAAGATGACAATTTTCAAGGCTCAAAAACATAAGTAAAAAATATCATTTTTGTAATCATCAAGTACATAAATTCAAGGTCAAACGTTTTTCTATCAGGTCTCGATAAGAATTTTAGGCAATTTTATTCTAAAACATATTTTTTTAATTGTTAATGAGGAAGGTGTCTTATGGGGAGACGGGCATTAACAACTAAAAAACAATGTTTTAGAATGAAATAAGTCCAAAAGACTTATCAAGAACTGATAGAATAACGTTTAAAGTTGAATTTAAGTACTTCGTATTTCAAAAATGATATTTTATTCTTATGCTTTTCAGCCTTGAAAATCGTCATATTTCGTTCTTTTTTCAGTTTTAAATTGTTTATAATTAGAAAACGATCAACTTTAGAGAAAAATTACAAAAAAACTTTTTTGTTTAGAATGACCTAAATAATCTGAAATAATATCTGCCCAGGTCTATTTTTTTTTAATTTATAAAAAATGTGATTTTTTAATTATTAACTAATTATACTTAGATCGGGCAACCCTTGTTTTTTGTAATTGTTAACATGCTAAATTACATATCCAATAATTTTTATCCATTAAACAGATCGGTGCAAATTGACCTTATATCGTAGGTATCTTAGACTATTAACCCTTAACCACTGACATGCGTTATACCATGCCTCGCTGAAAATATATTTTGTTGTAAAACTTGTTTTATGAAAGATTCCTTCGAACACAATCTGTGTACCTTCAAGTGTTGTGTAAGTGTACCTCCTCCCAACTGCTGCGGTTTTTGTATGGTTTAGTCTTTCAGCTACGTTTACGTAAAGTTGTCAGTGTTTACGCTTCTATAGTTAAAAGCAGTCCATTCAGTATTCTTTCAATATTAGAATGGCATCAAATTCATCCAGTTGTTCTACTTTTAAGTACTTTTATCATTGCTATACTATTTTTTAGTTAACAATACATACTCTTTTTTTGTAATAATTGAGTTTATAAAGATTTTCTAGAACCTCCACCATTTTTTTAATATGTCTGCCTTCATAATTTTCTAGAAAAAATAAACGTTTTTGAAGAATAAGGTGAAAGAACGACTACAGGAGGAAGAAAACTCAAACCTACGTTATGCTTTTGACACTTACTTGGCGTCTTAACCAGAACTGGAACAAATTATGAAAAAATGAATAGGCTGGGAACAGTGAGTACCGAATATGGTTTGAAAATAAAACCAAAATAATGATCATCTGTAGAATCAGAAACAACCAAACAGAAAAAAAGAAACATGGCAGGTTACTAAGCGGTTAGACAATTGAATTATTTATGCTCACTTATTACTAATAGTGGATGATGCGAAGACGAGATACGGCGGCGCTTCACAATCCTCAGATCGGCAACAGTCATACTCACAAAAATATGGAAGAACCTTGTTCGAGCCTTAGTATTTTATATCGTCACCTACTCTTTAGAAAAAAATAATTCAATACTAGCAGAACTTAACATAAAACTAGACACACCACAACTATCAACCAAAATATACTTGGATATTTTGGACATATAACTAGCAGAAGGGAAGACATGGAACGAATGATAGTTGAAGGCAAAGCAGCAGGCAAAATATCCAGAGGAAGATCTCAAATACGATGGTCGGATCAGATAAAGAACACGACTGGTTACTCACTCTCCGAAGCAAAACAACACGCACAGGAGAGAAATAATTGGACTGAAATAGTCAAACAAATTACACGACGCCACTACATAAATATAAAGAAGAACATATTATATAATGAACAAAGCATAAAAACTTATTTTAAGTCTGAGAAACGAAGGTTCCTAGAAAAATATTTGTAGGAAAATTATGATTAACATGAATATGGATAACAAGAATAAATCGAGACATGGAGATATGTTACCGGCCAAACCCGATTTCAGAACAAACTAGTTTGGCCTAGGCCAAACTAGTTTGTCCTAAGCACCTTAGGATAAACTAGTATGACCTAGGCCAAACTAGTTCCATCTATCGCGAGTAGGCCAAACTAGTTTGTCCTAGGCCAATCAGGATAAACTAGTTTAGCCTAGTCTAAACCAATTTAATCTAGTCGAAAGTAATTGATTACAGATTGGTTGCTGATTTAAACGTAAGTTTAGAAGACACTATTAAGAGTTGTAAGACTTTTAAGTATTTAGGGTAAATGATAAACCGAGATGGCACTTGTATGAAAGATATAGAAATAAAAATAGTACGGGGAAAACAAGCCACGAAATAACTCCATGGAGTGATATGGAAGAACACTAACTAAAGAAAACAAAAAGGATTTTTAAGGCATACAGCTGAATATTACCCTACATGAAGTGAATAGTGAATTTTAAGTCATCTTTATTTACATTCATATCATATTTTGAGTGACTTTAAAACAGTACTTACGGTTGCAACTCTAAAACCGGAGTCCGATGTCAAATTTCTCATCTTGAATAGCAGCCTTGGGTTATAAGCTTTCATTAGAAACACCTTGTCCATTTGTCATTCTATCTGTATTACTAACGGAGGAGTTATATTCGCGGCCAGACAGACAGACAGCCCAGGTCAAATTTCTCATCTTTAGTACCATCCTTGGATTAAATGCTGGTATAGTGACCTTCTAAAGCTCTGGAGAGATTAGGAAATGCCGAAAGGTCTTAATCTTGATGAAGGAAAAATCCGAATCTGCACCTCCACGTGGTAGAAGGTGGGCAACATCAACTTTTGATGGCTGACGCAGATAGGGACCGAGTGATTGCCGGAATAAGCAATCCCCGTTTACTGGCCAACAGCTTCGGGTGGAGGAGCGAGTAAACGGTAGGGCACCCCTTTGTCCTGGAGCTGGGAAGCTGGCTTCAAAGGCGGAAGAACCGCGGAAGCGGTCAACGGCATAGAGATGAGGAAGAAAGATTGGGACAAGACACCTCATTAAAGATCCGGATTGGATAAGTCCTAGTAGAATCAAATGGCTATGCTTGCAGCGAAATTTAATTCCGGAGTAAGCTCCTCAATCGGATCTCCGGGAGGAGCAGTTACAAGTATAACAAATAGATTAAAATGCGAAGAAAACATGAGAATAGGCACATGGAACGTGAAAACCATGGCACAGGAAGGTAAAATCCAGAATGCAATCCAAGAAATGGCACACATGAAATTAAATATTCTAGGAATAAGCGAGATGCATTGGCCAGGCTCAGGAACCGCAAATATCGGAGAACACCGCGTATACTACTCTGGAACAGATAACGGCAAACACGAATTAGGTGTCGGTATTATATTGACAAAAGAAGTTGCAAAATCTGTTGACAACTTCATCCCAGTCTCAGCAAGAGTTATGCTCATACAACTGAAAGCAAGACCAATCGACATCAATATAATTCAAGTGTATGCACCTGCAACAGAAGGAACAGAAGAAGAGGTAGAAGAACTATACCGGAGCATTGATGAAGTCGTGAAAAGGTTGAAAAAGCAAGACCTAACAATTGTCATGGGTGACTTCAATGCCAAAGTTGGGGCTAGCAAAACATCATCTGCAGTTGGACCATTTGGACTAGGAAACCGGAACGATCGGGGAGATACATTGGAAATTTTTGCGGAAGCAAATCAATTAGTAATAACGAACACCTGGTTTAAGTTACACCCAAGGAAACTGTACACCTGGAAATCTCCACAGGATTCTGTGGGAAGGATTGTGAGAAATCAGATTGATTACATACTAGTAAATAAGAGGTATAGGAACAGCTGTACATATGTCAAAACATACCCGGGGGCAGACATAAATTCTGATCATGTACCAGTTGTAGGTAATTTCAAAGTCAGAATGAAGAGGGTTGCAAGTAAGTCGATCAAGAGGTATGATATTAGAAAACTGAAAGATCCCAATGTTCAACTGAGGGTGAGTGAAAACCTCAATACAAAGATACTAAAATGCAGAAATGCAGGAACTATAGATGGAAGTCTAACCATCATACAAGAAACAGTGAGAGAAATAAAAGAACAACATCTGAAGAAAGATACAGAGAAACGGAAATCATGGATGACCGATGAAATACTCGAGCTTATGGATCAGAGAAAAAAGAACAAAGAAAATCTCAAAGAATATAAAAGAATACATACCATCGTCAGAAGAAAGACAAGAGAAGCAAAAGAGAAACAAAAAACAGAACAATGTCAAGAAATAGAGGAGTATCAGAGTCGATATGACAATTTCAATGTCCATCGAAAGGTGAAGGAAATAGCTGGGAAGTTCCGAAAACGCAGCAGCGGAAAAATAACAGATGATGAAGGCAATCTTGCCATAACCAAAGAAGATAAAAAGAAAATATGGGAAGAATACTTGGGGAAACTTTTCCACGACCTTAGAGCAGGAAAAGAACCCACCATTGAAGATAATTCAGGTCCCGAAATCCTACCAGAAGAAGTAACCACAGCCATCAGACAAATGAAGGATGGAAAGGCACCGGGACTTGATGAAATACCTGCAGAACTGCTAAAGCTATTAGATGGAGCGCAAATAAAAATAATAACTGAAATATTTAATGACATATATAAGGCAGGAAAAATACCAGCAGAGTGGCTCAAATCTGAGTTTGTACTGTTGCCCAAAAAACCAGGAGCAAAAGTTTGTGAAGACTATAGGACCATAAGCCTAATGAGCCATCTTCTCAAGCTGTTTTTAAAAGTCATCCATAATAGAATTTACCGAAAATGCGAAGAACAAATTGCGCCCAATCAGTTTGGATTTGTGAACGCCGTTGGTACGAGGGAGGCTTTATTTAGTGTGCAGGTGTTGTTTCAGAAATGTAGAGATGTCAGTTGTGATGTTTTTGCATGCCTGATTGACTACAAAAAGGCTTTTGATAGAGTCCGACATGAACAAATGATGGAAGTGCTGAAGAGGACAGGGATTGACGGAAGAGACCTGAAAATAATAGCTAACCTGTATTGGAATCAATCAGCAGTGCTCCGAATAGATGGAGAATATACAGATCAGATCAAAATCTTAAGGGGAGTGAGACAGGTATGCTTAATTTCACCGCTGATATTCAATCTGTACTCAGAGCACATTTTTGAAGAGGCTCTAAAAGATATTGATGAAGGCATCTCAATAAATGGAGTCAAGCTCAGTAACCTGCGATATGCAGATGATACAATAGTGTTTTCCAATACCATAGAAGGGCTGCAAAACTTAATGAATAAAATAACTGAAACCAGTAGAACATATGGACTAGATATAAACACCAGCAAAACCAAGCTAATGATCATCAGCAAGCAAAACATAACTGGAGTAAATCTGTATGTGAACCAAATGAGAATTGAACGTGTCTCACAATACAACTATTTGGGCACTATAATCAATGAGTCGTGGGACAATACTCAAGAGATTAAATGTCGCATCGGAAAGGCAAAAAGTGCATTCTTGACTATGAGCTCTGTGTTCAAGAGCCATGACATCACTCTAAAAACAAATATAAGGCTCCTTAAATGTTACGTGTACTCAGTGCTTTTATACGGAGTAGAAACGTGGACCTTGAAGGCGGAAACTCTATCGAAACTTCAAGCTTTTGAGCTATGGCTATACAGAAAGATCCTGAAAATACCATGGACAGACAAAGTCACCAATGAAGAAGTACTACGGAGGATGAACACAACCGCAGATTTAGTCAACATCGTGAAGGGCCGTAAGCTGCAGTACTTAGGGCATATAATGAGAAATCAAGGCAGATACCAGCTACTCCAGTGCATTTTACAAGGTAAAATTGAAGGAAAAAGGACCCCAGGACGAAGAAGAATATCCTGGCTTGCTAACCTGAGAGCATGGTATAGAAAGACCTCAACTCAACTATTCCGTATAGCAACTAACAAAGTCATCATAGCCAGAATGATCGCCAACGTTCGGAACGGACAGGCACCCTAAGAAGAATAGTGACGAAGGAGTTATATTTGAGTTCGGACCGACATCGACAGACGGACAGATTTAGGTCAAATTTCTCAGCTTTAGTACCATCCTTGGATTATAAGCTTTCATTTGACACCTCATTTGTCATTCTACCTGGTATAATGACGGAGGAGTTGAGTTTACAAGCAGATAGACAAGACGGACTGACGGACAGACGGAAGTGGATAATTCAACGTTTTCACATTTTTTCAAAATTGATGAAAACATTTTTGGAGAAATCCTCATCCTTTTATTTATTATTTTTACATTATTTAATTAAACAAGAATATATACATATGATAATATGATATTATACAAATGATATTATACAATATATCGATGTATAATTTTTTTTGCCATCCCTGTTGGGACGTGATTTGCGAATTCCCCGCATGCAAAAGTCCTTACATGTTCGCTAAATTACTTTCGGCTCGGCTAAATTGGTTCAGACTAGGCCGTAATAGTTTATCCTTAAGTGTGAGTCTTTATTATATCAGGATAAACGAGTTTCGCCTGAAGTGTGACTATTTATATCAGGAAAAACTAGTTTGGCCTAGGAGAAACTAGTTTGGCCTACGCGCGATAGGACAAACTAGTTTAGCCTAGGCCATATTAGTTTATCCTAACGTGCTTAGGACAAAACAGTTTGGCCTAGGCCAAACTAGTTTGTCCTGAAATCGGGTTTGGCCGGTAACATATATTAAGAACCAAATATTTCGGGAACCATAAAAGCACAAAGACGTATGTTGTTTTAAATATATTAATTTAATCCCAGAGAGGGTATTACTTAAAATAATTCTACATGGGGAAGTTGGAAAAAATGTAGAAATAAAACCAAATTGAACAATCATTTTGTGTGTGTTTATGTATTATGTATAATTGTAGATAATATGTCTGGAGTTTCTATCAATCCATTAATGTTGTTGCTGACTTCTTTTAATATTGATAACCAAATCAGCTCTTACAACGTTTCTAAAAACGAAGTGATTCTTCTCTAACTACAGCTTAAAATTAAAATTACGTCAAATAATGATCAACTGCTAAATTTGATCAATGTTGTTACATGATAACGAGACCTGGAGTCGCTGATAGGATCAATCGCCTAGAGGCGTTTAAGTTGTGGTTGTCTCCCTATAATTCTTTTTTCCCTGAATATTTCCTTGCATAATCAATTGGAGCGAGTTGTATCTCTCTGCATGTGTAATATTATGTCCAAGATATTCCAATTGTCTTGTTTTGATAATGAATACACACAAGAAATAAAAGCAAGAATAATACAGGCAAGAAATGCTTTCAACAAACTGAAAAAAGTACTGTATCAGGGATACATATTACAATTGCTTTAAAGATTAGACTTCTGAGATGCTACATGTTTTCATTATTCTTTTATGGGTTGGTGGCTTGCATATTAAAGAAATATAATTCGGATAGATTAGAAGTCTTCGAGTTTTTACGAAACCGTTTTTACGTTTTTACGAAAGGTTTCTTCGAAATCTACAGAAGGGTTTAAGAATAAGTTGGGTGGACAGAATCATGAATGTCGACGTGTTAAAGAAGAATTGGAAACGAAAGAGAGGTTTTATTAATTAAAGTTAAAAAACTGCAATATCTGGGACAGGTCATGAGTGGCGAGCGTTAAAATTTGTTGCAATTAATAATACAAGGAAGAACACGGGGTAGAAGGGGTCGTGGAAGCAGACGCGTCTTCTGGTTAAACCATTTGAGAGCTTGGTTTTCTGCTGATTTCTTTAGAGCAGCGGTATCGAAAGTGCGAATTGCCATGATGGTTTCCGACCTTCTTAGATGAAATGGTACATGAAGAAGTTCTTTGATGCGCCCTTTGTCTGGTTTGGTTAGGTTTTGGACAGAATTGATCTTAGTATGTATATTGGTGTTTTTAAATGTTGTGACGTATCTATTTCCTATCCTGTCTATCAGACAATTTATAAATTCCAATAAGGGGTGGCGAACAATCACAGGCGTTTGAAACGAATGTTGTGCTGCGACAGGGAGGTGCGCTGGCGTGTCGCCTGTTCAACCTAGCTCTGGAAAAGGCGGTCAGAGATGCCCGAATAGACAATAGAGGAAATATTTTTGATAAATCATCCCAAATTTTGGCATATGCAGATGACGTGGACATAAATGCCCGCACAACACGCAAACTAGAAGAAATGTATACCACCTTCTCAAATCCCTCAAAAAATATGGACCTGAAAGTAAACGAGGAGAAAACTAAGCTGATGGCATCAACACCCAACAATAGCGCCAGAAACATCGGTCACCAATTCACTGTTGATAACTTTACCTTTGAAGTGGTAGACAAATTCACATACTTAGACTCCCTGATCACCAAGGAGAACGTCATGACGGAAGAAATCAAGCGAAGGATAATCCTAGCGAACAAATGCTATTTTGGACTGAGTAGACATATGAGAAGCAGAAACATAAGCCAAAAAACAAAAATAACCATATACAAAACCCTTACACAATCAGTGTTGACATACATGGATCGGAGACATGGACCATCTCCAAGGCAGATGAAAACCTTCTGCTTATATTTGAACGAAGGATACTGAGAGGAATATTCGGCGGCATCTGTGAAAATGGTATTTGCATGAGGTTCAACTACGAGGTGTACCACAGATATAAACATATATTTGGTGGTAAAGACGTAGTATCTCTTATATGAATATGAAGACTAAGATGGGCAGGACATCTAGCAAGATCACAGCATAACAACCCTCCTAGAAGAATCTTTATGTCACAACCTGTGGGAAGTAGAAACAGGGATACGCCAAAACTTAGATGGAAGGATGGTGTAGATGAGGATGGGAGAAAAATAGGCGCAGCAAACTGGCAACGGTTGGCAATGGATAGGACTGACTGGTGTAATAGACTTGGGAAGCTCGAGGCTCTTTCATAGGGCTGTAGCACCATTGATGATGATGATGAATAAGAGGTGGCGCAATAAGAGGAGAGACGCAAAAATGTTTCTCTTTGAATTTTATTATCGATAGGTACGAGTAATGATCAGTGTAATTTTATAAAGATTTATTTAATGGATCTTTCGAGAACAATGTGAGACCTCATTGTATGATTTTCAACTTTTTTATCCATTCAACAAACAAATGAACGTCGACAAAGAAAATATGCATTCGCTATTTTCATTTCCTTCATAAGTCCTTTGTTGATTCTAAACGCTGAAATGTTTCAAGTTTCAATACACTCGTATCACCGTTGTTGAAAACATAATTATTTAAGTATATTGTAATAGCGGTATTTTGATGATCGCTAATGGATATAGGTAACATAAACATCGTTATAAATAAATTTCAGATTTCAGAGTGCTTAAGGGGTTTCCTATTTGCATTTAGTGTATGTACATCATATTTATGAAGAAGCAATTACAGGAAAACAAAACATCACAACACGCTGGGGTTAGCTAAACGAAATAGGGACGATAGATGCTTTTAACAATCAGTGCAAATTGATTGAGTAATAGGACAAAAAAATTGAAAAATTGAAAAATTGACAGAAGATTTTAAAGTAGCCCTCCACCCCACCTTCGTGAGGGGTCGTGTTTGATGCCATTCGATAGATTTTTCAAAAGTATTGAGTACATGTTTTTTCAGTTTTTCGATCTGATGTTCATTTCGCGTAATATCGCGGGGTTCTTATTTAAAATTTTAAATTTACCGCCCACCCCTCTCCGTGGGGGGTCGTGTTTGATATCATTCGATAGCTTTTGAAAAATATTAAACACGTATGTTTTAGTGTTTTGATCTGACGTTTATTTCGCGAAATATTCGCTTTTTTTGTGAAACTTTGTGACTTGCCCATTTCCTTACGACCCGCTCAAATCATCAGATTTTTGAAATATACACTGTTTTGCATGTACTAAGTTACCTTATCTTAACTGACGATTTCGAGTTTTCGGACAGATTTTTTTTTCGGACATCCCTTAACGAACTTCCCGTTATTAAGAGCCAATATATGGTAGAGGTACATTTACTGACGCGCTCGAGTAACTGCAAAAATCCCCGCTTAGGCTCCCCTACCATAGATATCTTTTGAACTCAATTTTGCGATAAGTGCAAACACGAAGTTTTTAGATGCATAGTTTGCAAATTATGATTTGTAGTATTATTTTCGCGTCACAAAAATGCAGGAAGTAAGAAATTGCGTTATGATAGGGGAGCCCAAGCGGGGATTTTTGCAGTTACTCGAGCGCGTCAGATTATTACGTGGGGAGAAACCTTGTACCCTGAAAATGTACCTCTACCATATATTGCCTCTTAATGCAGGGGAGTTTGTTAAGGGAGGGCCAAAAAAAAACTATCCTTAGAAAAACTCGAAATCGTCAGATTAAGATAAGGTAAGTTAAGTAGGTACATGCAAAACAGTGTATATTTCAATAAGAAAATGGGTGAGTCCCAAAAAGTCACAAGAAAACAGCAAATATTTCGCGAAATGAATGACAGATCGAAAAACTAAAAAATACTTACTCAATATTTTTCAAAAATCTATCGAATGATATCAAAGACGACTTGTCACGGAGAGGAGTGGGGGGTAAACTTAATATTTTAAATACGAATCCCGTGATATTTCGCGAAATGAACATCACATCGAAAAATTGAAAAATACACTTAAGTATTTTAAGTATTTATTATTCATTATTTTAAGTTAACTTAATAAGTTGTGTTAAACCAGGTTCTGAGATTCTTTAACGAGGATGTTTTTTTTTCTTCACGAACCTCGTTTACAAATATTTTTCCTTGCAGGATGGCTTATAGGAGGGCATATCTGGATTCATTTCGCATTATGTGTCCGAAGTATGCCAACTTTCAAGATTTGGTGGTGGTCAGTACCTTCCTCTCAGCTCTTCTTAATTCTTCTAAAAACCTCCTCATTTGTAACCCAGTCAGTCCACGGAATATTAAAAAGTCTCTGATTATGTGATTAAATTTCTTTAAATTACATAATAATTACATTTTAAATTACACAATACGTGGAAAAAGAGAATGATTAGATGGATGAGTGGAGTGACAAAGAAGGATAAAATTAGAAATGAGTATATTAGGGGAAGTCTAGGTGTGGCACCAATTGATGCCAAAATGAGAGAGCATAGGTTAAGATGGTTTGGTCATGTTCAACGTCGAGACGTTAATCACCCAATACGAAGAATAGCTGAAGTGCAGATTCCTGGAAGGAGTAGAAGAGGAAGACAAAAGAAGACCTGGGGGAGACGATAAGGTAGGACATGTTGGTAAAGGGTATCAATGTTAACATTGATATAACCCAAGATAGAATTGTGTGGAGAAATGCAATTAGGGAAGCCGACCCCGCATAGGGAGAAAATGCAGACCCCGCAAAGAGAATGATAATGTGTTGCTTATAAAAAAAATAAAAACTGGAACACAAATCACAATGTTTGTAAGATCGAGCACTTTAGAAAGATGGAAACACAAATGTAGAACAATGGAGGTACCATTCCAAAACACTATGTAATAAACGCTTAACTATGTAGACTGTAGACGATAAAGTAGTTATGGTTTAAAATTACGATGATTTAAACCATGTTGCCTGATAATTAATTGAAGATTATGATATATGGGTCTAGTAGGTACAAATGTTAAACAGTATTTTATCGGTCCAATCCATCAGCAAAGAAAAGTAAAAGAGGACATATGAGACTACAGTGAAAAATATCACTTTATTCAGCTGTGAGGTATGGCTACTGCAAGGAAGAATATTGGCAATGAATGCTGCGCTGAGAGCAGCAGAAATAGATTTTTGGAAAAGATCGGCAATATCTAAAAGGGAACGGATGAACAACGACCGAATTTGATAAATAATGGAAATTAAACGAACACTCGCAGATGACTTATCAACAATAGTAATTTACGTAACAAGTTCCGAAAGTGATATTTTACGAGATGAGTAGCTGGAATCCTGCGAGTCTCGTAAAATCACTTTTGGATCGTGTTACGTACAATATTTTTTCTGCAGCTGTTTGGTATGTTAAAAAGAATATATGGATAAACTTTACTTACGAACTTTTATTAAACACTTTAAAGTTACTCTCGTGAATTCAACATTAGAAAAATCTACTTATGAATATTAATAACTCAATTATAACAATTATTTAAATTGATATTGTTAGGAATATTAACAGAAGTGGCAGTAATAAAATTAGTGTTAGACGTGTCAGTACTTTTACTATTTTTACTTTATCGTACTACATACGTAGTATGAGTATAATAGAAAAAGTTATAGGATCGTGCAAAAAAAAATTTGTCAGATTTCACTTTTTTTCAACGTTTTGAGTCCCCCTAAGGCTACGGCTCCACGGGCTGGAAATTGACGCTAGCAGTAGCCGCAAAACGAACTTAAGGTTCCACGGAACGGAATAGGAATAGCCGAACTGAACCGACTACGCACAAGTCCTGTAGTCGGTACAGTTCGGCTAATCCTATTCCGTTCTGCGGAAACTTAAGTTCGTTTTGCGGCTGCTGCTAGCGTCAATTTCCAGCCCGTGGAGCCGTAGCCTAAGTCTAAAAAGCAAATAAGAAAAACATGTCGGAAGTATGTACGTACGTATGTCGCCACCGCCCGGCAAAAACTACTGGACTGATTTCGATGAAATTCGGTATGAGTAAGTTTAAGAGAATTTTGTCGAGAAGCTAAGCTTTTGAAAAGAAACCTCTCAAAGGGGGGCCGAAATAGGGGGGTTATTTAACTTAAAGTTAGCTTATCGATAGGTGAATAGAAATACGGAATTTGACATTTCCAAATCCAAAATGGCGGCCAGCATGGCCGACCGCCCACCCGATACATTTCCCTACCAATCTAAAAACTTGTTTAAGATAAATTTAATTTGAAAAAACATTTATATAGCCTAAAGATGGGGCTATAACAAGAATATTATCGTTTTTCAGAAAAAGTTATGGGTTGCCTATATTTAAGGGGTGAAAATTTGACATAAATTTGAACTAAATTTTCTTAAAAATGACTCCAAGGAATTTGTTTATTTTTTAATATATTTTTGATATCTTATCGTTAAATTGAATAACATTGGTCAGATTTCTTAACTCCTCATAGGAGGGGAGTTATGAATTTTTTATAAAAAAATATTCGAGTGCCCGTAACTACCTCTGTAATAGAAACTAAAATTTGAAATTTGGCAGACATATATAGTACTTTGTTATCTATTAGCACAATAAATTTTACCCACAATGTGGCTTCCGGTTTAACCGGAAATGAAAAAAAAAATCTTAATTTTTTACATACTTTGAAAGAATGTAAAATTATCTTTCCAATGACATAAAACTCGTTGCTGTAACTCAAAAACTCGAAATGTTACAGAAAATTGAAATTTTGCTAGAATCTTGTGTGTGTCCCCTCTCACGCGATCATAGCAGAGCATTATTATAGGGCAGTCAATGAGGGTATTTGGCCCCGAATTCCATCCTACTACATCGATGTACTTGATATTTTCACAGTAAGTGGGGAATAGCTCAAGGAACAAAATCTACCCTATATACTATGGCATTTTTATCTTGGGGCAATTCCCACCCCTTCAAGGGGGTGGAAAATTTATTGGTCAAAATAAGCATGGAAGTGGCTAGAGAACCTATTTTTAAGCAAAAACTGATCTATACTTTTTTTTGAGAACTCAATACTTTTTGAGTTATGCGTAGTTGAAAATTGGCCATTTTCATTTAAAAATGACACGTTTTCGGACGGTTTTTTGTGAATACCTTAAAAACTATGCATCAAACTAAAAACACTATTTAAAAAATTTTTTTAATTATAAGTAACAAAGAGATTCGTTCCTTCGTAAATTTTCTATTTATAATACAAAAAGAGATATGGTAGGTAAAAAGAATTTGTTTTTTGGTGCATGCTCAAAGTGCTCATTCTTTTGTAGTGTTTGAAAAGGCCTTTAAAACGAGCACCGTTAAATGTCGGTTACATTCAAACTAAGCGAGATATGGTGCAAAAAAATATATGACTAATGTACTTTAAGGAAAAATGAGAAGTACATACATTTAACCCCTCATTTACCAGAATTTAAATGCATTGTTTTTCTTTTGCAATACCTCTTAATATAGTGTTATTTCTACTTTCAAAAAGTTGGACGGGTGAAAAAAATAAAATCAAATTATAGAGCGCATTTTTAAATTTTCTTAAAATTCTTCCTTTTGCTTCATGCAATTCGAAAATAAAAATGTTCTATCCCCGCGAAGTGGTGAGAACCGCCCCCATGATAAAAGCGCCATAGTATATAGGATAGACTTTGAATTAGGAGATTGGGCTTTGGGCTACTCCCAAAATTTCATTACAATCCATGCAGTAAAATGCAAATATTGTAAACTATTAATTTCTCAGAAAAATGGACTAATTTGAAATGAAAGTATGACTAATATTGTATTGATTTATGCAATAATCTATAGTGTGTCCCCGAACATTTTCTCAAATGCGGGAATTAATAATGCGTAGAACCATAAAATATTTTCAAGTATACAAGGTGTTTCTAAAATATCAAAATAACGAGTAACTTTGTTATTTTTATAGAATGCCAGTATCTAGTACGATAACGATAATAGATCGGTACGATAAAGGTCTCGGGCGGCCCTTCCGTCCAGCGTTTTTGAGATATTAATTTGGTTGTGGCCATTTTAACACATACGAGTTTTAACTGACAAGCGTTGTCATAATAAAATACAAAGTTGATGTTTTATTATCAAAGCCGTTGCCTAG
Organism: Diabrotica virgifera virgifera; assembly: GCF_917563875.1. Taxonomy (NCBI): domain Eukaryota; kingdom Metazoa; phylum Arthropoda; class Insecta; order Coleoptera; family Chrysomelidae; genus Diabrotica; species Diabrotica virgifera. Next base: position 75,457,667 of record NC_065448.1, read on the forward strand.
CTACACAAAATCGTCCCGAAAGTAAAAAAAGCATCCCGAAAGTGAAAACATTGGTCCCGAAAGTAGCTACTTTCGGTAGGAGTTGTGTAAAATGGTACTTTCGATTTAATAAATCATACCGAAAGTTTTATTTTTCTAGAGCGTGCAAAAAGTCTACTTTCGCGTACGCGTTTTAGTTTAGAAAGTTTTACTTTTCCGTATGCGTTTTACTTTTCCGCACGCGTTTTACTTTTCCGCACGCGATTTACTTTTCATCACGCGTGTAGATATTTTAATATGGCCTTAAAATAATTATTATACATGTAGTCCTGTCGCCAGGGGGGGTACAACGGCCTCCTTAATTCAGATGGACTTACCCAAGTTTTTTTTATGTATTTTGACCTGTAGAACACGAATTTTTTGGGTAACAGTTGATCCGGATGTCGATAAGATTGTTATAAACAAAGAACTTGAGGAATTACATAGCAGAGATTTTTCGCAAAACAAAACATTTTTTTGTATTTTTTGGGTGATTCTCAGCAAAAAATGGTCTTAGAACTTTTTTCGTAGGATGCATAGTTTCGAGATATATGCGGTTGAACTTTCAAAAAATCGAAAAAGTGCAATTTTTGAACTGGAATAACTTTTAATTAAAAAATGAAATAGCAATTATGCTTACTGCATTTGAAAGTTCAAGTCAAATTCTATCGGTTTTGATTATTTGCATTGCTAAAAATTAAGTTTTTATTTGTTAACCAAAGCTATAAACACATACTGTTTCCCATGCCCAATGCATGCGTTTTAATGGACGTAATATACGTAGAAATTCTGCATGCGCGCCTACTCGTTCGATTTCAAATTAGAAAATGCATTGAAAACATCATTCAATCACTATGTGTTTATAGCTTTGTTTAACAATAAAAAAAAATATTTATAGCAATGAAAATAATCAAAACCGATAGAAATTGACTTGAACTTTCAAATGCGGTAAGCAGAATTGCTATTTTATTTTTCAGTCAAAAGTTATTCGGGTTCAAATATTGCAATTTTTCGATTTTTTGAAAGTTCAACCGCGTTTATGTCGAAAACTATGCATCCTACGAAAAAACTTGTAAAAACATTTTTTGCTTGGAATGACCCAAAAAATACAAAAAAATGTTTTGTTTTGCGAAAAATCGCTGTTATGTGATTCCTCAAGTTCTTTGTTTATAACAATCTTATCGACATCCGGATCAACTGTTACCCAAAAAATTCGTGTTCTACGGGTCAAAATACATAAAGAAAACTTGGGTAAGTCCATCTGAATTAAGGAGGCCGTTGTACCCCTACTGGCGACAGGACTAATGCAATAAACTAATATTTAGATATTATTTACTATTTTATTTCAAATGTATCTTATTGTGTTCCTGTTTTAATGAAATTAACGCGACAATTCGATGAAATAAAATTATTTTGACATAATATTCGAAAGTCAAATCGGTAGTCAATAACAGTCGTTTTGAATCATCGTCATGGAAACAAAGGTTGGTTTTGACAACCTTGTCAAAGAATTAATTTGTGTATTTATTTTCATATTAATTAAATTAATTGATTAAGATTTGGTCATTTTTTAAAGACTCGTAGAAAAAATATTCTTCCTAACTCTTGCAGAAAGTCTCGTGTCCGCACTCGACTGCTTGCCGAACTCCCGCTTCGCGTCGTTCGGCAAACTGCAGTCGCGTGCGGAAAAGTTTAACTTTCTGCACTTGTTAGGAAATAGTATATTGTGCAACAAGTGCAGAAAGGTACTAATTTCTCACGAGTTTGAAAAGTTGCGGTACGAGCGCAAGCGAGTGCCGCAATTCAAACGAGTGAGAAATTACCTTTCTGCACGTGTTTCACACTATACTTTTTCTACAAGCACAGTTTTTCCTAAAAATAAAAATCACAATTTCCAAACGACGATTAATTATAATAGGTACCTATGTGATAAATTTTAAACTGTATTTAATTAATACCTACTAATCAATTTAAATTCCTTATACCTAAATAAATTGCACAGAAATCAGTTAAAAAATTAATGCACTGCCTTAATTTGTTTAAATTTAAACAATTATTACACATTATTGACATTATATTTATGCAGTCACGGATTTACACAAAACCTACTTCATTCGACGTCTCTTGCACAGGTTGCTAAATCCTTATTGGTTATTTGATAACTATAAAATGTTTAATAAGAATAAAATTGTAAAATAAAACAGTTGTAACATCCATAATTTAGTTTCTATGCTATAGTTAAATATAATAATTGTCTTATAGGTTATATATTTGTCTAAAGTTTAACCACGGATGTAAACAGAACATAACGTTACTCAGAATGCGGTAGTCCACGGATGTAAACAGAATATAACGTTACTCAGAATGAGGTAGTCAACTGTGCAGAAAAGAACTTTGCGGCACAGAAACGTCACTTTGCGGCACAGAAACGTCACTTTTCTGCACACTAATGTCAAATATCTTATACTGTGAGAAAATATCAAGTTTGCTAACATAAAACCGTGCAGAAAAGTGCACTTTGAATAGTGGTTGTAGAAAAATAACGATTTCGGAACAGCTGCAGAAAAAATAACTTATTATGGTTCGGACATTTTATACAAAACATGAAATACTAAAATGGCAACTACTGCACTAGGTTCGCTTTCAAGATTCAATAGAAATAAACAAACGAAGACACGTTAAATACTACTAGGAGCACTCCCGAATCATAATTTACTATGTATAAATTTTGGAAATCATGATTTGGGATTTACAATGTATATACATCGTAAATTATGATTCGGTTATGCCCCTAGTGGCATTCACGTGTCTTGGTTTATTTATTTCTACTGCATCTTGAAAGCGAACCTAGTGTAGTATTTTATTATTTTTATTTCGGATATTCGAACACATTTAGTTTATAAAGTCCGGATAATAGGATATAAACATAGCCGTTATTAGTCAGGCAGTTAAAATCAAATTATAGACTAATTGTGTTCTTGACATAATAAAAGCGAACTATACAGAGTGAGTTTTATGTATGGAAACACTAAATTATCTCGGAAACGGCTTGCACGATTTTTATAGTTTTTTCATGGGTAAGGGTTTTCTGAGGTAGCCGATATTATAGTGGCAATTACATTGTTGTCGGATTTTTCGTTTTTCTGGAAATCTAATGAACTTTCTTATTTTAAATGGAACACCCTGTATATTTTTTGCGTTTTGAAGTCCTAGAGAAATACTGACTATTTTTCATGGTATATTTCCTATACCTAAATGCCATAATTTCTGGAGTTATTGCTACATTTATTAAAAAAACAATTTTAAATAAATTATAAAAATCAATTTTTCGGCTCGGGTAAATATTATTTTAGATTCTTTGGATCATTGTGAACAAAAAAGATATTTTGTAATTTTTCTATAAAATTAATCGTTTCCGAGTTATAAATAATTATTTAAAACTGAAAAAAATCGAATAATGACGATTTTCAAGGTTCAAAAATACAAATAAAAATTATCAGTTTTGAAACTGCGTAGTACCCAAATTCAAGTTCAAGTCTTATTTTATCAGATATCGATAAGTAATTTGAACTTGTTTTATATTAAAATATTTTTTTTTTGTTGTTAATAGCCCGATCGCCCTTCCTCTCATATTCGCTTTATTAACAAATTAAAAAGCGATGTTTAAGAATAAAACGTACTCTTATGGCCAGCTCCTAGAAAAAGGATAGAGTTTGAATTTAGGTACTTCGTAATTTCTAAAATTATATTTTTTATTTGTGTTTTTGAACGTTGAAAATCGTCATTATTCGATTTTTTTCAGTTTTAAAGTGTTTATAACTCGGAAATGGTTGATTTTATAGAAAAATTACAAAAAAACTTTTTTGTTCCCAATGATCCAAAGAACCTAAAGTAATATTTACCCGAACTGAAAAAATCGATTTTTATAGTTTGTTTAAAATTGTTTTTTAAAATAAATGTAGCAATAACTCTGAAATTATGGCATTTAGGTATAGGGAATATAACATGAAAAAGAGTCCGTATTTCTTTAGGACTTCAGAACGCAAAAAATATACAGGGTGTTCCATTCGAAATAAGTAAGTTCATTAGATTTCCAGAAAAGCGGAAAATCTGGACAACAATGTAATTGCCAATATAATATCGGCCGTCTCAGAAAACCCTTACCCACCAAAATCTATAAAAATCGTGCAAGCTGTTTCCGAGATAATTGAGTGTTTCCATACATAAAACTCACTCTGTATGTACCTAAATACATATACAAAAATAGAATTTTCACATGTTTTTAAAAAATTAATAAACTCAATCTTTTATCACTTTTTCATAGAAATATTTTACTTTTGTTTGGCAATATTTCTTCCTACATGCATTCGACTTCCGCTTTCTTCTTTTACATCTTTTGTCTTAAACTCGGAACATCACGAGTTTGTAATATTCTATCTGTTCCCATTTGTCTATATATTCAGTGAAATTATTTTGTCGTGAATGTGTAATTATAAAATATTGAAACGGTTTGTTACGTTTGTTCTCATTTTATAGTAGACGAAAAGCTTTTTTTGCCTCTTGAAGTTGGCATTTTCCACTATTGCCGGTAAATATTAGCTTTTTATTCAGGTAACGTTTCAAAAGAGTTTTTTGTTTGTAATTTAAACGTTATAACGTTTTATTTCATTTCTTTCTTATTTTGAGCCATAGAAGCTTTTTGACGAACATTTTTTTGTACTTATATTTATCAAACGAGCCATAAAAATAGTCTGTCCTGTTTACTTTCTCTATTATGTGGGTAATATGGCAGAAAATGTGAATTATAATTTTCTGGAAATTAACTAAAAAAATGTAAGTATTGTAATGTATTATACTAATTATATACCTAGTATATAATTAGTATATATAGCTTATATATATACTAATATATATAGCTTATATTATATATAAGTATTATATATAATATATATATAATACTTACAGTATATAAGTATATAGTATATATATATAGCTTCAGAACAACATACCTAGTATATTTCACGAATTTGTGACTATTTTGGGTTTGGGGATGAAACGTTTGACTTAAACAGTGTGCTGAGAAAATTAATAGCAAATTCTTCGAATATCATTTACACAAATATACAATTATTATAGTCTAGTCCAGCGGTTATCAATCTTTATGAGTCATGTACCACCAAATACTTTTTATTATTTTTGGTACCACCTAACTGAAATACCTATGTAGCTAGGTGATCTAATACAAGGAAAAAATATTTACCAGCAATTTTGTTGCTGGAATCGAATCCTATGGTTGTATACATTAATAATATAGGTATGCAAAGTCCTCAGACAGTGCGCCACTTTTTTTATAAACAAAATGGCGCCCGAAAATCGTGTTTTTTTTCAATTTTTGCTCTATAACTCGAAAGATTTTAACTTTACACCCAAAACACTCGAATAAAAATTCACCGTAATTAAATTCTGCATAAAGACGTGTTTTTATCGATTTACTTCGACGAAAATTTTCCCGGGAAAATGCGGGTTTTTTCAACAGAATCTTTAATTTTCAACTAAAACTTTAGATAAGTAATTGTTAATCAATAATTAAATAACTTGGTAGTATAAAAACCCTTTTCGAATAGATTATATGTAATTTCAGAAGCCGATGGAAATTGAGTGAACAGTTTACCGACAATTGAATTGTTAATTAAAAATTTACGGTCGCTAAATAACCACAATAATTATGATACATAAGAATAACTATGATTTTTGTGTAAAAAGACACTGTACCTATCTAATGTACTTTACAGAATTGAAATTAGACTATTTAAGCGGCCTCAGGAATATTTTAAAATCATAAACAATTTGTTGGCTTATAAACAAATAGAATATCTCGGAAAATATTATATTAAATTAAATCATGAAAACTTTTAAAAGAAAAAACATTTAATTATGATGAGTGGTTCCTGAGATACAACCGGTTAAAGTTGTACGGCAAAGATATAAACAATACGATCATAATTTTCGAACCATCACCTTTTTATTTTTATCCTCTTTCTTCACACCAATTTTCATATCTTTAAAGTAATCATAACATATATTATTATAATAAAAACTATCGATATTACGAGTGAAAATTGCCAAAAATAGCATAATTCCAATCAAAAATCAGGTTGGAGAAAATGTAATCTCAAAGTTCAAAATCGGTATACGTTAAAAAAATGCATTTTCTCGGCTTCCAATGGAGCAATTTTCTTCATTCTTTTTTTCCCAAGTAACTCGAGTAGAGCCATCTAACTAACGCTAACCATCTAAATTTATTATAAAGAAAAGAAAACTACATATTTTTTCCAGTTGTAGACTTTTTTAGATAAACTTACTACAAGTGTACCTTTTAACGTTAAAACACAAATATTCTCATTTGAAAGCTGTATAATTATTTAAACAATCTTTATTTAAACAAATTAAAAATTTGGTTATAATAAATTAATTAATTTATTATAACAAAACAAAAGCAACTTTGACATTTAATAATGCGTTAGTTAGATGGCTCTACTCGAGTTACTTGGGAACAAAAAAATAATGAAGAAAATTGCTCCATGTGAAGCCGAGAAAATGAAATTTTTTAACGTATAGGTACCGATTTTAAACTTTGAGATTACATTTTCTCCAACCTAATTTTTGTTTGGAATTTTGCTATTTTTGGCAATTTGCACTCGTAATATCGATAGTTTTTATTATAATAATATATATTATGATTATTTTAAAGATATGAAAATTGGTGTGAAGAAAGATGATAAAAATAGAAAGGTGATGGTTCGAAAATTATTATCCTATTGTTTATATCTTTGCCGTAAATGCCGGTCAACTTTGATCGGTTGTATCTGAGGAACCACTCATCACAATTAAATGTTTTTTCTCTTAAAAGAAGCGTCCTGCCGCTTTTTTTCCAATACCGTTTTATTAATTTAATTTAATTTCATATTTCTAGAGATATTCTATTTGTTTATAAGCCAAAAAATTGTTTATAATTTTAACATATTTCCGAGGCCGCTTAAATAGTCCAATTTCAATTCTGTAAAGTACCTTAGATAGGTACCGTGTCTTTTTATACAAAAATCATATTATTATGCACCATAATTATTGTGGTTATTATAGCGACACTAAATTTTTTATTAACAATTCAATTGTTACTAAACTGTTCATTCAGTTTCCATTGGCTTCTGGAATTATAATCTTTACGAAAAGAGCTTTTATGCTACCAAGTTATTTAATTATTGATCAACAATTAGTTATCTAAAATTTTAGTTGAAAATTAAAGATTTTGTTGGAAAAACCGGCATTTTCCGGGGAAAATTTTCGCCGAAGTAAATCGGGAAAAACAGTTTTCTATGCAGAATTTAATTACGGTGAATTTTTATTTGGGTGTTTTTGGTGTAATGTTAAAATCTTTACAGTTATGGAGCAAAAATGGAAAAAGACACAATTTTCAGGCGCCATTTTGTTTATAAAATAAGTTACACACTATCTGCGGACTTTGCATAACTATATTATAAATATATACAATCATAAGATTTGATTTCAGCAATAAAATCGCTGGTAAATAACTTTTCCCAAAAATGGCCTATTCTCCGATAATCTGCCCAGACTATTTACTATAATAGTGGTGCTGATTTTGATTGTTTTTGCGTTTTGTATACCAACTCAAATAATGATATGTACCACCAGTGGTACATGTACCACAGATTGAGAACCGCTGGTCTAGTCGCAACATAGGGGGTCCCGTGGGCACTTCTAGGTCATCGCGATTTGATGGTGGTATTATAGGTTTTTTGGGCCGCTGTGTTGTAATGTGGTACGTTTAATTGTTATTAACAAATTATGGTAAAATTAGGTGGTAGACCCACTTTTTATAAACAAATTTTAAAAATATCAGAACTGTTAAAAAAATTTTTTCGCGCCAATTTTTTTAAATATCTTGTAGGGAATAAAAAACCGTACAAAATGAAAGAAAAGTCAAGTATTTTCGACTATTAGAACCGAAGATATTGCTAAAAATCGAAAAACTTACGTTTAATTTTTTTTAGGTTATTTTTGGTGCTAGGGGTATAAAAAATTTTCACAAGTTGAACACTTTTTGATGTAGAACAACATGGTATTTTTATTGTTGGAGTATCATTGGAGAATTTTTCACTATTTTTCACTAACCGGCTAAACCCTTTATGTAAAATATTGTTTTGTTTGTCACATGAATAGAATGCTGCGAATAATGCCTCCTTATCCCCGAACTGCTACGTTACGAGTACAATGACTGTGTATGTGGATACATAGAAAATAATAACATTTAGCATGCAGCCTTGTCTCTATCGACTTTGTTGCCGTTATTGTTAGCAATAAATCTGTTTACTCGCATTAACATTATGCTGCTACGACAATTTGAAACACTGCACCTCCAGCAATTAGTGCATTATACATGCGAAGGTTTATCTCAAGAATTCATCACCCGACTGAATATTCACAGAGTGTCGTAAACAGATCATACATAGAATCGGTATGCAGCAAATGAGGATGTAGTAGACAGACATAGGAGAAGACGACATTAAGCCACAACTCATCTAATATTTATAGCTTTAAGGTTTCTTCAAAATTGGAAAATTAATTTGGAGATTCTTATTATTATTGTTATTTTATAAATACTGTATTTTAAATAGATGGTTTTCATAATATAAATAGTGGAATATAGTAACTACATAAATGCAAACAGAAATATAATTGGCACTTTATGTATTTGTATTTTGTATGTACATGTACTAAGAACACCTTTACCCAGATCGATTGTTATTAAATACTACATACTACCATTATACAGGGTGCCCAGAAACTATTCTGACAAACGAAGACTGGAGATTCTTGTGTAAAAAGACGTAGAAAATGACGTTTACACCAGTGGCGTACTGAGCATGGTTCCGCGGGTTCCGTGGAACCAGGGCCCGGGCCCCACAGAGGCCCGCTCTAACGCACTTTTTGCTTCTTTTGTTTCTAATTTGATGGGGACATTTCGAACTACACAAGTACACACTAGGAAATGAAACTGCTTAATAAATTTTAATTTTTATGTAGGTACTTACCAAAATAATACAAACGAAGAATATCGACCTATTACCTATTCATCAAAAAATAAAATTTATTAAGGAACACAGGGAACTGGATATGTCAGGAATTGGATGAACTAACTAATTCTAAGCAACTTTTTTTCAATACAGTTTTTTCCCTAAGTCAATACTTTCCGAGTTGTTTGCGAGTGAAAATATCTATTTTTCAACAAAAAAACTCTTTTCAGGCGGTTTTTCACAAATAACTCAAAAAGTAAGTATTTTAACAAAAAATATATTATGGGCAAAAATATAGCTTATAAAAAAGTGAAAGAAATGGTAGTCTGTTGACCCAGTAGAAGCAGAGGTGTAGCTAATGGAGAGTGGGTTCCTACTAGTCAAATTCCAAATTGAATATTTCAACGTGAAAAGTGATTTTAACTTTTTTAAAGTATTTAAAAGTATTTTAAAGCTTTATTATTATTTTAACATCAAAAGTAACTTACAATCAAAAAAATGCATAGGTCCTTTTTTTGTTGGTAAAAAAGTCGTGAAAATCACCTCCTAATAATTAGCATCCGAAATGAAATTAATCATTACCGCTTCACAAATTACTTTACTTATGTATTGTTTATAAGATCTGTAAGATTCATTGCTTCAAAGTGCTTATTTTTGAAAAGGATGTAGTTAAATGGGCTTAAACGAGTCACTAAACACGAGTGTATGCAAATTTTGAACAGCCATATCTTAGCCAATTTTTATCTTCAGGAAAACAATAAGCCAAAAATACTCACAATAGCAAAACATATACTTTTTTACTACTTGAGATTTTTGGTATCACCAATATTTTAAAAGGAATCAACTTTATTTTGAGCTTTACATGCTTAATTGTAATGTTAGAAACTTAAAAAAAAAAACAAAAAATAAAGCTTTTAAACACTTTTAAAAAGTTATGATGAGTTTTTCCCGAGAAGTGCTTCATTTTTTGGATATTTCACGTTGAAATATTCAGTTTGAAATTTGACCAATAAAAACCTACTTTTCATTAGTTACCTACAACTCTGCTCCTACTGAGTCCACAGACTTCGTATATAGGTACACCATTTTTTTCACTTTTTTATAAGCTATATTTGTACTAAGAATATTTTTTTCGTTAAAATACTTACTTTTTGGGTTAAAACGTTTTTTTTTTGTTGAAAAATGAACATATTCACTCCCAAAAAACTCGAAGAGTATTGACTAGTGAAAAAACTCTATAGAACTAAAGTTGCTTAGAATTAGTCGGTTAAAATATTCTACTTTTCCGCACGCCGTGCGGGAAAATGCAACTTTCGGAAACGAAATGCGTGTGCGAAAGTGGTTGTTTTAGCACGGCGTAGAAAAAAATGCATTTTCTCGGCTTCCCATGCGGCAATTTTCTTCATTTTTTTTGTTCCCAAGTAACTCGAGTAGAGCCATCTAACTAACGCTATCCATCTAAATTTATTATAAAGAAAAGGAAACTACATATTTTTCCAGTTGTAGACTTTTTTAGATAAACTTACGCATAAACTACGCATTATTAAGTGTCAAAGTTGTTTTTGTTTTGTTATAATAAATTAATTTATTTATTATAACAAAAAATTTCGATTTGTTTAAATAATGATTGTTTAAATAATTATACAGCTTTCAAATGAGAATATTTGTGTTTTTAACGTTAAAAGGTACACTTGTAGTAAGTTTATCTAAAAAAAGGCTACAACTGGAACAAATATGTAGTTTTCGTTTCTTATAAATAAATTAATATCTTATAACAAAACAAAAGCAAGTTTGACATTTAATAATGCGTTAGTAAGATGGCTCTACTCGAGTTACTTGGGAACAAAAAAAGAAAATTGCTCCATGGGAAGCCGAGAAAATGCATTTTTTTAACGTATACCGATTTTGAACTTTGAGATTTTACATTTTCTCCAACCTAATTTTTAATTGGAATTTTGCTATTTTTGGCAATTTTTACTCGTAATATCGATAGTTTTTATTATAATAATATATGTTATTAGCATTTTAAAGATATGAAAATTGGTGTGGAAAAAGAGGACAAAAATAAAAAGGTGATGGTTCAAAAATTATGATCCCGTTGTTTACATCTTTGCCGTAAATGCCGGTCAACTTTGACCGGTTGTATCTCAAGAACCACTCATCACAATTAATCGTTTTTTCTTTTAAACGAAGCGTCCTGTCGCGTTTTTCCAATACCGTTTTCATAATTTAATTCGATTTAATATTTCCCGAGATATTCTATTTGTTTATAAGCCAAAAAATTGTTTATAATTTTAAAATATTCCTGAGGCCGCTTCTATAGTCCAATTTTAATTCTGTAAAGTGCATTAGATAGGTACAGTGTCTTTTTATACAAAAATCAGAGCTATTCTTATGTATCATAATTATTGTGGTTATTATAGCGACCGTAAATTTTTAATTAACAATTCAATTGTTGCTAAACTGTTCATTCAATTTCCATCGGCTTCTGGCATTATAATCTATACGAAAAGAGATTTATGTTACCAAGTTATTTAATTATTGACAAACAATTACTTATCTAAAATTTTAGCTGAAAATTAAAGATTTTGTTGTAGAAACCCGCATATTCCGGGGAAAATTTTCGTCGAAGTAAATCGGGCAAAACACGTCTGTATGTAGAATTTAATTACGGTGAATTTTTATTTGGGTGTTTTTGATGTAAAGTTAAAATCTTTGGAGTTATAGAGTAAAAATTGAAAAAAACACGATTTTCGGGCGCCATTTTGTTTATAAAAAAGTAGCACACTATCTGCGGACTTTGCATACCTATATTATTAATACAATTATTATTAATTAATCATATAATACTTATATAATATAATACTTATAAATGTTTAAATTGAGAAAATTGCTGTAGAAATGAATAAAACACCTTAAAAATCATGATAATTCTCATATAAAACGAAGTCTCGCCAGAAGAATCCCATCTGAAGTTTTTCGCAATCCTTTGTTGAATTTTATTAGAGATTTTCGTAGGTCCGATAAACAAAATTTAACGTTAACTGAATTAGTAAGAAGAGGAGCCCAAAATTGAAGACAGATGAGCGAAACAGACTATTTAATACCTTTTTGTAAACTTTAAAATAAATTTAATGTTGTTTTATAATCAAAATTTAACCCTCACGCACAAGTTGTAGTCCATGTGACTAACAACTTCAGTGAGAACTTGGGTTTATTATTATGTACTAATTGCTACAAATAAACTCTATTATTATTATTTATTATTATTATTATACGATTCGATTCAAGTAATAAAATTGCTGGTAAATAACTTTTCCTTGTATTTTGCTAATTAGCCCAGAGTATTAATGGATAGTTGATAAGTAGTTGGCAGTAATTAGGTTTCTACAAAGTTTAAAAAAATTATTTTTATTTTGTCAAATGCATGAGGAATGACAATCACATTTAATTCTTCATCGGAAGAATAGGACAAAATCATCACTAATTTCATACAATGTTTCTGAAATATTTACTACATAACTCATTTTAAGATTTTTACACATCAGACTTACTTTTTGCCAAATCTTTTATACCACATTGTTTTGTGGTCATATATTTTATGATGATGTATCATCTAAGCCTAATAATAATGTAATTTCTTTTTGGGGTGTTTTAGAGTCGAGGAGTGAAGTAAATGTGGCATAAAAATAAAAAAGTGTTCAGGTCTTTTTTATTTTTTATGGCTCTTAGAGAAATATGAAAACTGACAAGAATTATTATTTACTGAAACATTAAATTTGAGTGATATATGATACGCATTTATGTAGGATTTTGTTTGAAGGAAAGAAATGTGGGTTTAAGGACATCATATTCGAAACATTTTTCTACAGGATGTTGCAAAACAATGTAAAGTCTGAAAGTTTTTGATTCAACATTTTTTAGGGTAATATCATCAAGATCAGTCTATATTATTTTACGGATATAATGATTTTTCCTATGTTAAAAAAATATTTTAATTTTTCGCATCTAATCGTTGTTGAAAAAATGTTTTTTCTACGGTCGTGCTTAAACAGCCACTTTCTAGCACGCATTTCATTTCTGATAGTTACACTTTCACGCACGGCGTGCGGGAAAGTAGAATACCTTCTAATCTGGCATTATAATATACTATAATTCATGCAATAAACTAATATTTAGATATTATTTACTAATTTATTTCAGATGTATCTTATTATGTTCAGGTTTTGATGAGATTAACGGAATAATTCGATGAAATAGAATTGTTCTGGTCTGACAATGATAATATACATCACGTTGTAAACCGCTACGAAATTTATCAGTTTTTAAATGATAAAAACACAGTTTAAAATTATTTTGTTAGTTCCTCCACATTGTTATAGTGGAAACACCATGTAAACCCCGCAAACCTGACGTGAGTACCAAAAACCACATCTATTATATTTATATTAATAATAATATAACCTATAAAATATCCAAGAAATATAAATAGGACCAGTTTTGGGCCAAGATCCACACCGGTTTTTGAACCGGCGACAGGGCCGGCCTTGCAACGTCTCCAAAATTAATCAAACATGACTTCGAATAACACCATGAACACTACACAAACTACATCTCACATCTCATATTCCAGTGTTGTTAACACGTTTAAACAACCAACAAAAGACGAAGCCATAGTTCTTTCTAGTATTGAAGGAACCAAAGTTCAAGAGTACATCATAGCCGTCGGTTCAATAGTTGGTCCACGTAACGTATCTTTCGCTTCCAGAATAGCCAATAATAGAATATGTATATATCTCTCTTCTAAAAATATGGTTGATTCATTGCTGCATTCCCACAAATACGTCAATATAAAAGAAACTCAAGTAGAAATAAGAAGACTTATCACTCCAGCTCAAAGACTGATAATATCAAACGCTGGTCCTTCTGTTCCAACCACGTTAATTGAACAAGAACTACGTAAAATGGGTATAAGCGCCGTCTCTAAAATGACTTTTCTTAGGGTAGGAATGCCTGAAAGCGAATACAGCCATGTCTTGAGTTTTAGAAGGCAAACATTTATCACACCTTTAGAAAATATGTCCATTACCGATTCTTTCATAATCTCTCATGATAATACCACTTACAGACTATACCTTTCTATAGAAGGATTCAACTGTTCAAAATGCAAGACTATTGGTCACCAAGAAACAGAATGTCCTGACAATGCTAATACAATCACTTCTAATGCAACCACTTCTAATACAACCAATCTTGACTCAACCAATTCTAATCCACCCACTTCTAATACAACAAATCCTGACCCAACCAATTCTAATCCAACCACTTCTAAAGCTCTTCCAGAAACCTCCCAAAACACACAATATATAACACATCTACCTTATAACCAAACAGAACAAATACCTTCTGACAAAGCCTTAATATCCACCTCTAACTATCACCCAGCATCTTCCCAAAACATATTAGATCAGATCCCAGACGTACAGGTCTCTAATAACCAATTAGAATCTACCATAGAAACTGACGACATGTCAAGACCTACAAATAATACAAATGAAACAAACACTTTAAAAATCCCAACATCATCAACTTCCAACAAGATCAGCAATCTTACTCCATTAGAAATAACACAACCTAAAATTATTCCAAACGTCACAAAACATCCAAAAAGGCTCATCTCATCGTCTCCAGAAATCAACGAAAATACCACACAGACCGATTCTCATATCTTCACTTCTCCAGTAACAAGGAAATCAAAGAAAAAAACAAAAACGTCTAAAAGAAATTCTCGAGATGAACTTTTACTTTCCCTAGAGACAATTAAAGACAAAATCGCAAACAGATCACCACCATTTGTCCTTAACTTCGACGAAATATGTGACTTTCTCGAAAACACATTAAACGCAAAACATCCCGAAATAACCTCAAAAAACTATTCGAACGAAACAGCCGAATTAATTCAGATCCTTAATTTTGTTCACGCTTATACCCACAATTCAAAATTAAAAAATAATATAACTCGATTAAGAAAGAAACTAAGCCCCAATAATTTCTCTTCCACAGAAGAGACCGATGAAACACATTCTCAGTCAGAACTCGAAAATGTCTAACCCCTATATATTACAGTGGAATATCAATGGGTTCTACACCCATTTAGAACAATTAAAACTTCTAATAAACGAAACATGCCCTAAGATCTTATGTCTTCAAGAAACCCATTTTAAGCAATCCAATATTAATCTTCAAAACTACCAATGTTTTCCAAAAAACAGAATAGCACAACAGGCAAGTGGCGGAGTAGCCATCCTTGTAAGAACAGACCTAGAAGCTAAGCCAATCACATTAAGAGTGTCCTCAATTTCAAAAAGAAAGAAGATCCCATAGAATCACAGACGATGACCTCAAGACAATCCTCACCAAAAAAGTTTCATCAGTATTAACATATTTAAAAGACATCAAATTGTATAATATTAAATTAAATTGTATTATATATTTAATGTAATACTTTGTATTGTCATATCCACTAATAACCCTGCGCGGTTGATGTGGTTTTGTGTTTTAAATAAAAAAAAAAAAAAGAATTGTTCTGACATAATATTTAAAAGTCAAATCAATAGACAATTACAATGGTTTTAAATCGTCGTCATGGAAACCAATATCGTCGTCGTGGTAACCCATTATATTGAAAGTTTGGTTTTGACAACCTTGTCAAAGAATTAATTTGTGTATTTTCACTCCTAAATAAAAATTAATATGACTCTATTTTTGTGGCTTTTTCCAAACATACGGCATTAGAAAAAATATTGTTCCTAACTCATGCGGAAAATGTCTTCCCCGCACTCGACTGCTTGCCCGAACTCCGCTATCGCGTCGTTCGGGTCAACGGCAGTCTCGTGCGTGAAAGTATTACTTTCCGCACTAGTTAGGAAAATAACTATTTTTGAAACGTGAGTATTTCAAAATAACACTATTGGGACCGTGCAAGTTCGGAAAAGCGACACCTGGTTTCATAGCTCGGCAACATTTTTCGCACTTTTAATTATATTGGCCAATCAGATTGGTCCTGGTTACTGGACAATTGTCAGGACCATAGCCCAAAAAAATTATAAGAAGAAAAAGTAATATTAAGGTTATGTTATTAAAAGGTAAACAATTGTATGTAGTAAATAAAATTAATTATTAAAATGCACTAACTACTACAAGCAAAATACAATTAATTAAATTTACTTTTATGTAATAATTGCATATCATATCAATATTGTGGAGCAACATATAATTTTTCTTCTTCATTGACAGTAGATCTGAAATATACTTCAATTCGACAATTTCAATTGGCAATGAAATATTTAAGAAAGTTGCAAGATTCCTCTGCTATTCGCGCACGATCGTTTCTCGTATCCCCTCCAAGTACTTGTACACTGCAAATAGGGAAGTAAATATTTCCTGTACTTGATAAAAATTGACGAAACTGTAAAGTTTTGTTTACGGATGTAATTTAATAATTAACAATATACCTTCTGAAAGTATTATCAGAAATAAAAAGCCCTCCCTCACACTTTCAGTCACTCATTTCTTCTCTTTTTCTTGTGATTACTTAATTACTGATGACCATGATTTCCCCTTATATTGATCTCTATGTTCAGCTGCCCCAAGTGTTGTGCAGAATGAACCGATTGAATACCGGATTTGGCGCGTCCATCTGTCATACTATTGTTATTATTATTAGTATAGTATAGTTGATCCAAAAGATGGCATAACCCAGACATCCAAAGTGAAAGTTATCCTTCAACACCAAATTGTTCTATATGGTCCACACAATGTCCAGAAAAAAGTCACACCATTTTGAGCGTCGGGTTTGGGGGGGAGAGGGGGGAGAAATCGGTAAATTCGTAGTTTTTTACGTTTTTATGCAAAATTGTTGTACATTAAATTTGAAATAAAAAAGGTCCTATGCATAATCTTTCTAAAATGCATGGTTCCAAAGTTACGGAGGTAGTATAGTATAACTGGTCCAAAAAAAGGCCTAACCCAAACATCCAAAGTAAAAGTTTTCCTCCTAAAATTGTTCTGTATGGTACACATATTGTTCAGTAAAAAGTTACACCATTTTGAGCGTCCGGTTTGGGGGCAGATGGGGGAGAAGTCGGTAAATTAGTAGTTTTTTTACGTTTTTCGTCAATATTTCTAAAACTATGCTTTAACGTAAACAATGTTATATACAAAAATGTTCTACATGAAATTTAAAACAAAAAATCTTGTATACATAATTGTTATAATATCAACGGTTCCAGAGTTACGGAGGGTGAAATGTCGAGGTTTTCGATACTTTTTTTATTTTTTGGGCAATGTATGGTATAACTATACCAAAAACCCAGACATCCAAAGTGAAAGTTATCCTCTAACATCAAATTGTTCTATATGGTCCACATAATGTTCAGAAAAAAATCACACCATTTTGAGCATCGGGTTTGGGTGGGAGAGGGGGGGGGGAGAAATCGGTAAATATAAAAAGTATCGAAAACCTCCACTTTTCACCCTCCGTAACTCTGGAACCGTTGATTTTATAAAAATTATGTATAGAACCTTTTTTGTTTTAAATTTTATGTACAACATTTTTCTATAGAAGATTCTTTACGCTAAAGCATATTTTTTAGAAGTATTGACGAAAAACGTAAAAAAACTACTAATTTACCGACTTCTCCCCCATCTCCCCTCACCCCCAAACCGGACGCTCAAAATGGTGTAACTTTTTACTAAACAATATGTGGACCATATAGAACAATTTGGTGTTGAAGGAAAACTTTTTCTTTGGATGTCTGGGTTAGGCCTTTTTTTGGACCAATTATACTATACTATTGACTGCATCGGGCCTTTTTTATTTCAAATTTAATGTAGAACAATTTTGTATAGAGCTTCGTTCATGCTAAACCGCATAGTTTTAGAAATATTGACGAAAAACGTAAAAAACTACGAATTTACAGATTTCTCTCCCCTCCCTCCCCCCCAACCCGACGCTCAAAATGGTGTGACTTTTTTCTGATCATTATATGGACCATATAGAACAATTTGGTGTTGGAGGCTAACTTTCACTTTGGATGTCTGGGTTTGGTCTAATTATACCATACTATATCTAGATTTAGCCATACGGCATATAGACAAGACCAAAACGGCGGGTTCGTTGGGAAAAATATTCCCATGAGATTTTTTTGCATAATCACATTCGTGAGACATCACAGAATAAGGTTTAAGAAGTCACCCACGTGAAAAGTGGTCTAAATTTTTTTTAACAAGTTTTTTTAATCAAATTGCAAAAATCAATCTTTTTGGCCCGGACAATTTTTTTTAGGTTTTTTGTACCATTCTGGACAAAAATTCTTTAATTTTTAAGAGATAAAAAAGATAAAAGCAACCTATGCATTCTCTGAAGAGCCTCTAACAAGAGGTGAAATCGTCGATGAGAGTGCTGGTTGCGCCCTCTAATCTAAGTAAAAATTGAGACATTTTTGGCCTCGCATTGCAACTGAATAAAAATGGTATACATTTTCAACGAAAACTTTTCGTTTATAAATTTGCAAAGTATGTGTGTTATTGCGTTGCCGCTCCTGCAATACTTAGAGCAGGTGTATCGATGGATTCTTATGTAGTTTTGCCTTCTGAATCCAAATCTGAAAACGGCATTTCGATACCGTCTTCGAGATAATCGACCTCAAAGTCTAAAATGTGACGTCACAATCCGGTTATTTCCTACCGACGCACTAAACGTCAGCTTAAACGGTTGATTAGGAAGTAGGCTACTTCTTTAATCTCAATTTGTTCAGCAAAGCATAGTTTATTTACATTTGAGTTTGACACTTCGTGAATGTCAAACTAAATTTTAAATTAAGTATTAATAAAACATCAATGATATTTTATAGTGAATTTAATTATTATAAAATAAATAAGATGTTCAAAAATACAATTTGAGTATATTTTAAAAGCAATAATTTATTAGGTAGGTATATATTTACTAGTATACGTACGGCCTACCCTTTATAATAAATGGACTGTTCCATTTGTTATGAAATTAAAATACATTGTGTTCAGAAACTCTACCGACAAACGGAGGTTCCTCAGGTAATTTTAAGACAATTTAACCAAATTCATCTAGTCCGAAAATGCTTCCTAAAGAAGCTAGAGCTATTTGAAGATGGCGTCTGATAATTAGTTTATCTTAAATATCTCCAGAACGCTTCTATTTAGACGAACGAAAATTGGTACACATATTTATCTTCCAGGGATAAATCGATTTCATTAATTGCAAATTTCTAGTACCGGTCATAGGCGTCCGTTTGGGCAGGGCATCAGTTATATTATCGCATAACTTTTTTGTTTTCAATTTTTAAGCACTTTTGAGTCTGGATTATTAAAATGTAAGGTATTATAGTACTAAAAGGTACCCTTACTTTAAGTCGATAGGATACACCGTTTTCTAGAAACATCGATTTAAAAATTTTTCGTTGTTTGAATATCAAAAAAAAATCAATTAAAAAAAATATTTAGAAAAACCAAAATTGGTACATTTATTTATATTCCAGAGATAAATCGATTTTATTAATTGTGAATTTCTAGTACCGGTCATATGCGTACGTTTTGGGTAGATCAACGGTTATTTTATCGCATACCTTTTTTGTCTTTAATTTTTAAGCATTTTTGACACTAGATTATTAAATTATGAGGTATTCTAGTATTAAAAGTTACTCTTGCTTGAAGTTGGTAAAATACACCGTTTTTTTTTTAATTTTCAAAAAATTTTTCAAATTCAGGAAACGAAAAATTTTCTTTTTAGAAAACGGTGTGTCCTACCGACTTAAAGCAAGAGTACCTTTTAGTACTAGAATACCTCACAATTTAATAATCCAGTATCAAAAGTGCTTAAAAAATAAAGACAAAAAAGTTATGCGATAAAATAACCGTTGCCCCACCCAAAACCACCACCCAAAGTTACCATAGATGGAATCGATTTATCTCTGGAAGATAGATATGTTTACCAATTTTCGTTTTTTCTAACTAAAAGCGTTGTGGAGGTATTTAAGAAAAACTAATTATAAGACGCCATCTTCAAAGAGCTCTAACTCCCTTAGGAAGCATTTTCGAACTAGGTGAATGTGGTTGAGAAATCTCCTTTCTTCGTTTGTCGGTAGAGTTTCTGGACACCCTGTATAGTCGGTTCGCTAAACTCGGCGCAACTGGCTAGTGATTTTAGTAGGTAATTTTTTGTTTTTTGCGAATTTTGCCAAAATTGGCAAAATTACTAATTATTTAGTAATTATTAACTAGGTAATTAGTAATTATTTTTTTTGCCAAATTGGCAAAATTATTGACTAAAATCACTTCCCAGTTGTGTCTGAGTTTAGCGAACCGACAGTATATGAAATAATATTGTTTGGTATAAATAGTACATATATTGTACAACAAGAGAGAGAAAAGACATATTTCTCACGAGCGCAGAAGTTTATTGCTAATCAAGCGAGGGAGAAATATGTCGTTTTCTCACGTGTTGTACACTGTACTTTTTCTATGGATGCGTTTTTGTTAAGAGTTCAATCTTCAATATTAAATAATTTAGGTGCTATTATGTAGATTATATGCCAAAATTGAAATAAAATACATATTATATACTTTTATTTATTTAAAATTATAGTTACCAGTTATATTTGAACAGTTTTGAAAGGTAATTCCTCGTAAGTTTTTATTTGACACATTTTATTTGACAAATATATTTCTGTTTGTCTTGTGCATGTTACCATGGAAACCGCGATTCTACGTATGGAACCTCTGAGAAAAAATATTTCTCACTGCAATGGCCGACTTTTCTCACACCCTGAGAAATTGTTCGTTTTGAATGTATGTAAGTAGTGAGAGAAGTTGCACATTGTATAGCATCCATAGAAAAAAATTATGGTCTGATATGTGCAATTCTAATGGAAAAAAATATTTGAAGATTTTTCTCAAATTATGGATATCAACATTTTATTTTTAATTTGACGAAGGAAAGTTATTCTTCATAAAAAGCTATTCATGTTCTAAAATTTATGATGCAACCAACATATTATATAAAGTTTTATTAATTTTATACGAGGTATATAAAAGTATAAATTTAAATCAAGAGTAAACTACCTTTATAGTTCATAAAATTTAAATTAGAATGATATAATTGCACATTAAAACATAATTATTAATTCTAAACTACTTTTCATAATAGCAATTTTCCATTTTACGAATTAAAATACGTAAATAAACAAAGTTTTCGTTATGATAATGCTCGCATTTTCAGCTTGTTATTCTTTAATTTTTCTCTAATGTTGATCTTTTTCGAGTTATAAGAAATTTAAAATTTGATAAACTCGAAAATTGCCATTTTTAAGACTTAATAACTCGGTTAAAAATTATTATTATGAAAGTCAGAAAGTGACTAAAACAAAGTTTAAAGCCCCCACTACATGATCCTGAAGAAATCTGTGTCATTAATTTTTTACTAAGCTGTTATTTTTAGTTAATAACAATGAGCGGTTAGATCGTATTGACGCGGCTGTAAATGTGAGTGCGAGTAAGATGCACAATTGAACTGCCGGGATGGCATCTCTCTCGCACTCAGCATTTACGGCCGCCTAACACCATGGCGCTCATTATTATTACTTAAAAATAACAGCTTAGTAATAAAATAATGACAAAAATTTCTTCAAGATCCTGTAGGGAGGTCTTTAAACTTTGATTTAGTCACTTTTTGACTTTCAGAATAATAACTTTTAACCTAGTTGTTAAGCCTTAAAAATCGCCATTTTCAATTTTTTCGAAAAAACCTAAAAAAAATTGTCCGGGTCAAAAATATTAATTTTTACAATTTGATTAAAAAAATTGTTAAAAAAAATTTGGACCACTTTTCACGTGGGCGACTTCTTGAACCTTATTCTGGGATGTCTCACGAATGTGATTATGGAAAAAAATCTCATGGGAATATTTTTTCCTACGAACCCGCCATTTTCGCCTTGTCTAATACACTTCCTCTAAGGAAAAAATTCACTCTTCCCAGGTACCTACGGTATCAAAATAATTTATCTCTGGTGTGACTCTTTCCGTCTTATCGAGCAATAGGTGATTTGGTACGCCGGAGTATCTTCCAAAAATTTACGTACGCATCTGGCCGTCGATTATGGTCTTATATAAAGATGTTCATATTCCAGCTATTTTTGTTTTTAGAAGGTTCTTCGGAATGACTACAGTAGTAGACATATTTAGGTACCATCTGGGTACTTTGCATTTTCCCTTGTCTTCGTTCCGTGTATTCAGTTGCAGCAAATGCCTGGCAGCCCCCGGTAAGATGTTGGATTTGGATGGTTTATTGGGCTTGATTGATATCCATATTAACATTTGTCGTTTTGAACCTGAGAGTCTTTGACGATATATGTCAGATAAATTTTGATTGGTATAGTCTGATCGTGAATGGCTAGTAATGAACCTTCTAATTAACTATTTTCAATGGGAAATAAGCCACAATTTTACCAAAAAAATGATTTTATTGCCGTTTCGACGCCAAAGTTGGGTGTCGTTGTCAAAATACAAAATAATACTAAATTAAACAAAAATGTTGTTGCTTAGTAAAAAATTCTTCTAATAATTTATTTAATCTGATTCATTTATATCGGCAATTCAGACATATATTATACATTTTAAAGTAAAAATTAAATTTTAAATTAAATACATGTCTGATTTGCCGATATAAATGAGTCAGATTAAATAAATTATTAGAAGAACTTTTTAGAATACTAAGCAACAACATTTTTGTTTAATTTACTACTATTTTGTATTTTGACAACGACACCCGACTTGGACGTCAAAACGTTAATAAAATCATTTTTTTTTTTTTTGGTAAAATTGTGGCTTATTTCCCATTGAAAATAGTTGATTATAAAAATGCCACAAGGAAATAGCTTCAGAACAACATTAATGAACCTTCTGTTTCACGGAAGATCATTCCTGATGACAACCAATAGTTCGACGCTGTATTGTCATCATAGTATTGGCTGATCTCATTGGGATGTCACCCGTGCAGAGGTTTGCCCATTAAGATGCGCATTTTTTCGCCCTTAGTAAGGCGGTTTATGCACATTTCTGGTTCCCTCAGTTTGATTGTTGTTGTGTTATCTATGTGCAAATAGCACTATGTAGAGTAAATTTCTAATCATTAATTATTAATATTTGTCTTTTTGTTTCAGGTAAGTGGATTGTCTTATGACCGTAAGTCAATGTTAATATTATTTATCGCCAACCGTCACTAAAGTCATTCATTATTGTACTCATTTGCGGCAGTAAAGTAACACTTTATTGTACTGAAAGAAGAATTTTACTTTACCTGCCGCGATTAATCAAATTAACTGATATTGAATGTAAGTGGTCGATGGCAGCAATCGATTATTTATTTGAGTGACCTTAAAATTGATTTACTTTAATTATTAAGAATATTGTACAAAATTTACGTTATTATTAATTAAATTTATGTCAGAAAATGAAATTCTGTAGTATTTTGCAATTATATTTATAAAACATAAATCAAAACTTTACACATTTAGTAATTAGGTGTTCAATATTGATACCTAACAACTATCGATTAAACATCGAAATCGGCCAAGAGCCTTCTGTCATTACTGTCATACGAAATTTTTATTTCGTATAAAAGTAAAAGAATTCTTAAATCTTTTAAGTTTCGTATTAATGCGAATATAGTATGAAATGGTGTTTTTGTTAATTCGATTATATAGGGTGTCCCGAAAAGATTGGTCATAAATTATACCACACATTCTGGGGTCAAAAATAGTTCGATTGAACCTAACTTACCTTTGTACAAATGTGCTCATAAAAAAAGTTACAGCCCTTTGAAATTACAAAATCAAAATCAATTTTTTTCAATATATCGAAAACTATTAGAGATTTTTTATTGAAAATGGACATGTATCATTCGTATGGTAGGAACATCATAAAACAAAATTATAGTGAAGTTTGTCCACCCTATTAAAATTTTATGGGGGTTTTGTTCCTTTAAACCCACCCAAACTTTTGTGTACGTTCCAATTAATTCATTATTTGATATCATTAGTTAAACACAACGTTTTTAAAACTTTTTTGCCTCTTAGTATTTTTACGATAAGCCAGTTTTTATCGAGATGAGGCTTCTTTTTTAATATATTTACATAAAAATTTTATGGGGGTTCTGTTCCTTTAAACCCCCCAAATGTTTGTGTACGTTCCAATTAAACTATTATTGTGGCACCATTAGTTAAACACAGTGTTTTAAAAAAATTTTTGCCTCTTAGTATTTTTTTTGACAACTCACCATTTATCGAGATGTGGCTTCTTTTTCAAAATATGCCTATATGCCTATAAAAATGTAAATTATAAATAAATTTTCAGATTATTAACAGGTCTCTATAATCGTACTTAACCATATACAAATATGTGGTGGATTCGACAAATATTCAAAATATGTCGATAAGCACTGGCTTATCGAAAAAGTACTAAGAGGCAAAAAAGTTTTAAAAATATTGTGTTTAACAAATGGTGCCACAATAATAATTTAATTGGAACGTACACAAAAGTTTGGGAGGGTTTAAAGGAACAAAACCCCCATAAAGTTTTTATGGGGTGCTCTTTCACTTAAATTATTTTTTAAGATGTTGCTGCCATAAGAATGCCACATGTCCATTTTCGATTTTCATTTTGTAACTTCAAAGGGCTGTAACTTTTTTTGTGTGCACTATTGTATATAGGTAAGTCAGGTTCAATCAACCTATTTTTGACCCCAGAATCTGTGGTATAATTTATGACCAATCTTTTCGGGACACCCTGTATATAGGACGGTGATAGATATGTAGGTACTGATAATTTGTTAGCAAATATATTTATTTAGATTTTCTACTATTCATCACGTGAAAAGCAACTTCGCTGGCGGGAGGCTACACTTCATGAACAATGACGTAACTGTTAACGGTATTTTTAGTTTTTAGTATTTTACTTAGTATTAAAATTGGTATTATTATTTAATCGGACCTCGCCCGATGGATTAACGAACAACCAAATTGATCATATGCTCATAGATGCTAGACATTTCTCAAACTTGATGGATGTCCGGACCTATCGAGGCGCCAATATTGATTCAGATCACTTTCTAGTTGGCACAAGAATTCGAGCTAGAATCTCAAACGCGAAGAAGGAGAGAAGTACCAAAACAACGCGCCTTAATATTGAACTCCTCAAAAATCCGCAAACGGTAGAAAGGTTTCAAAACTATATCGAAACTAACTGCATAATTAATGAGAATCTAACAATCAGCGAACAATGGGAAATGTGTAAAAATAATATTAAAGACGCAGCAAATAATATTCTAGGGCCAGAGAAACCCCCATCACGCAATGACTGGTTCGATGCTGAGTGTGAGGACATTACAAGAAGAAGGAACGATGCATATAAACAGATGCAGCACAGGAAAACCCGAGAAAAACAACAAAAATATAAAGACCTTAGAAGAGAAGAGAAGTGCATTCATAGAAGAAAAAAGAGAACTTATGAAAATAGAATACTAGAAGAACTATCATTAAAACAGGAAAATCAAACAAGAAAATTCTATAAAACTCTGAATAATGCAAGAAAGGAATTCAAACCAAGGCTAAGACTATGTAAGGATAAGGAGGGGCACATACTCAATACAAAAGAAGAAATATTGAAAAGGTGGGTGGAACTCTATAAAGAACTACTTACCATCGAAGTAGAAGATCCAAATCAACCGAACCCAAGAGCAACCAACAATACACCATTAGAGCCTCCATCAATTCAAGAAGTACGGGATGTAATAAAACACCTAAGGAATAATAAATCTCCAGGAAGTGATGGTATATCCGCGGAACTTATTAAATATGGAGGTGCTACCCTGACTAATCAAATATATAAAATAATACTAAGAGCCTGGAATGAGGAACAAATCCCGGAAGAGTGGTGTCTTGGAATCGTTTGCCCGCTACACAAAAAGGGTGATCAATTGGAATGTAGAAACTATAGGGGAATAACCCTCCTTAATACAGCTTACAAAATATTTTCGAGCATCTTATATGGTCGCCTAAGTGCATATTCAGAGGAGCTTCTTGGAGAATATCAAAGTGGTTTTAGGCCTGGTCGATCAACAACAGACCAGATCTTTGTGCTAAGACAAATACTGAAAAAAACCAATGAATTCAATATCGACACTTACCATCTTTTCGTAGATTTTAAATCGGCCTATGATACTGTCCTAAGAAATAAATTGTATGAAGCCATGGATGAATTCCACATCCCTGACAAACTGATAAGATTGGTTAAGGCTACAATGCGTAAAGTCGTTTGCAAAGTCGAAATACAGGGCGAACAATCACAGGCGTTTGAAACGAATATTGGGCTGCGACAGGGAGATGCGCTGGCGTGTCTCCTCTTCAACATAGCTCTGGAAAAGGCGGTCAGAGATGCCCGAATAGACAACAGAGGAAATATTTTTAATAAATCATCCCAAATTTTGGCATATGCCGATGACGTGGACCTAGTTGCCCGCACAACACGCAAACTAGAAGAAGTGTATACCACCTTCTCAAATGCCTCAAAAAATATGGGCCTGACAGTAAACGAGGAGAAAACTAAGATGGTGGCATCAACACCCAACAATAGAGCCATAAACATCGGTCACCAATTCTCTGTTGATAACTCTACCTTTGAAGTGGTGGACAAATTCACATACTTAGGCTCCCTGATCACCAAGGAAAACGTCATGACAGAAGAAATCAAGCGAAGGATAATCCTAGCGAACAAATGCTATTTTGGACTGAGTAGACATATGAGAAGCAGAAACTTAAGCCAAAAAACAAAAATAACCATATACAAAACCCTTATACAACCAGTGTTGACATATGGATCGGAGACATGGACCATCTCCAAGGCAGATGAAAACCTTCTGCTTATATTTGAACGAAGGATCCTGAGAGGCATATTCGGTGGCATCTGTGAAAATGGTATTTGGAGGAGGAGGTACAACTACGAGGTATACCACAGATATAAACATATATTTGGTGGAAAAGACGTAGTATCTCTTATAAGAATAGGACGACTAAGATATGCAGGACATCTAGCCAGATCACAGCATAACAACCCTCCTAGAAGAATCCTTATGTCACAACCTGTGGGAAGTAGAAATAGAGGTAGGCCAAAACTTAGATGGAAAGATGGTGTAGATGAGGATGGAAGAAAAATAGGCGCAGCAAACTGGCAACGGTTGGCAATGGATAGGACTGACTGGCGTAATAGACTTGGGAAGGTCGAGGCTCTTTCATAGGGCTGTAGCACCATTGATGATGATGATGATTATTATTTAAATAAAAATACGATAAAACTATTTAAAATATATTTATTTCGTTGAAATCATAATACAATAGAAGTATAACTTCTTTACGTGCGTACAAAGTACACATTTTTTTTTCATTAGAAGGATGTAATTAAGTAAGTGTTAAGTAAGTGTTAATGTTTTTTATGATTGACGATAAAATTTTGTATGCACCACGTCAGTAAAGACTCTTTATCGAACTCGTCTGTACTCGCCTCGCTCGCTTCGCTCCCTCTGCTCGTAATATCAGACTCGTTCGATAAAGAGTCACTTTATTGACTTGGTACACAAATAACTATTGTTTAATTATAATCATCTACTTTTGGAAATATCTGAGTGTAAAATACTTCACAAAATATTTGGTGCTCTAAACGAACAAGGCCAGTAGCGCATAAAGGTGTGTATTGAAATGAGTATTTTTCTTCTAACGAACCGAAGAAACAGAGTTCGCTGTAACGAACTGCTCTAGTCAGTGCGTGTTCGCGAGCGAAATACTGCCGAACCAAACCAACCGATCATTTTCTAAGGAGTGTCTGTCAGGGCCGTAACTACGATGTTGGGGCCCCGGGGCAAATGTGATCCGGGAGCCCCCTACCGGGAACTCTGGGGACTTTACACCCACGCAAGGGGGTCCGGAAAAATGTTTGATATTTAACCCCTTGAAAGCCCATTTTCCCTCCTATGTGAACACCACACTCTCTTCTTTCTTTTTTTTTCAGCATGTCCTGCAATAACTATAAAATTAGCAGCTCTAATGATTACAGTTTCATCTGTATCTGACATTGCGAACGGATTATCAACGAATGCGTTCGTTCGCTATAATGTAAATGGTCTTACTTTGTACCGAACGAATAACCAAGCGAACACCTACGAATTCGTTCCTTCGTTCGTGTTCACTTTGATTTGAACCTTGAGGTGCCTTAAGCTACTGCAGTGTGAGCTTAAGCTACTGCAGTGTGAGCCAAGCACACTCAGTGAAGCTGGTCAGTGTACTGGTGGGTGATCCTAATGTGCTCATTTTATCTTATGTATACCTTTTTTTTTTCAATATGTGGTTCCTTTCACGTACCAAGATGTGGTCTGGGGTAAATTGATTAAGACAAAGTAGCTGGGATCTGGGGTCCCTATTCCGGTTGCAGTTTAGTTTTTATTTCGCCAAAATAACTAATTTCCTCAATCACAATTTATATGTTTACGAAAGGTTTCGGGGGCCCCAGCTTAGCCCGGGCCCCCCTCTTCCAATGGCATTTTAGGTTTTATTTGGCATTTGAAAATATTTCGGCTTTTAAAATACATATTTTTATTTTCCTCGTTAAAATCTATGCACGGAGGCCCCTTGGTCGGGGGCCCTGGGGCACTGCCCCGGTTGCCCCAATGGTAGTTACGGCCCTGGTGTCTGTAACCGTTGAAAGATCAAGTACTCCAAATTCTTTGCTATTATACTAGGACGAGTACTCAAATACAGTAAGCACCAAAATTAACGCACCACCTTAAAAATGCGACATTTTTGATGTCTTGTGTTTCCTAAACCTATTGTCCGATTTTAGTGATTTTTTAATATGTTCTAGCTTTATTCTTCAAGAATATCGATGTGATAATATTGTTGCTAAATAGATAATTTTCATTGTATACCGGGTGTAACAATGATAGTGTGTTTTTTCCTCAAAGTTTGGAACACCCTGTGGAATATTCTGGCGTATATAAGATATTTATATTAAAACTCAACTGTAGCCTTGTACTTTCTTAACATTATGCTTTTTGATTCATTAGTTTATGTTGGATAATAAAAAAGTTAGGTACTTTAACAACTAGCCATGTTCTTCATCAATTCAGGGTGTTTCTAAATAAGTGCGACAAACTTTAAGGGGTAATTCTGCATAAAAAAATAATGACCATTTGCTTCATAAACATATGTCCGCAAATGCTTCGTTTTCGAGATACGGGATGTTGAATTTTTTCCTACAAACTGACGATTTATTTATTGCTCTAAAACCGGATGAGATATGCAAATACAATTTGGTAGGTGTTAAGAGGTAGTTATTGCGCATTTTTGGCATACAATTAAGAATTTCATATTCAGAATCAATAAAGCTATAACATATTAAAAAAATCACTAAAATCGGACAACAGGTTTAGGAAATACAAGACATCAAAAATGTCCCATTTTTAAGGTGGTGCGTTAATTTTGGTGCTTAGTGTATAATGAGCAGAACATGGGAACGCGAACGCGGCGAATAGAACGACACTTCGAAACTTCGAATAATCTGGGCATTTAAATGTTTGAGCGCGCTCGGCTCATCCGGTTCGTTTGGTTCGTTCGGAAGAAACTGCTCTAGTCAGTATACACCTTAAGATATAATTTTGAATTATACGAACTCTTCAATTAATTAGACATCGTCACGTTCATTAAATCAAAGCGACTCTGATGGGTTGGACACATAATACCAATGCCAGCCAACCACAGGAACATCTATAGGAAAAAGAAGCAGATGTTGGCCCCGAATTAGGTGCAGAGATGGAAGAAAGCGAAAGAGATATTAGAAATCAGAGGAGGGCAACAGGTCACCAGAAACCGAACAGAATAGCGAATCTTTGAGCAGGCCAGGATTCACAAAGTATTGAAAACCAATAGATGATGCTGACTTTTTAATAATTTTGACTAGATGTGTAGGTGCACCCGTAGGGTGCCTAGGTGCAGGTGACTTTGTTTTATGGAACAGAAGCTTGGACCTTGACCAATTATTACCGATCATATTACCCGTAAGCACGCCAATGGCAAATATAAATTTCTTAATTGTATGTTAAAAAATGTGCAATAACTACGTCTTAAAACCCACCAAATCTGATTTGCATATCTCAACTGGTTTTAAAGCAATAAATAAATCGTCAGTTTGTAAAAAAAATGAACATCCCGTATCTCAGAAACGAAGCGTTAGCGGATATATGATTATAAAGCAAACTGTCATTATTTTCTCATGTAAAATTACTCCCTAAAGTTTGTCGCACTTATTTAGAAACACCATGTAGTGATGACGAACATCGCCAGTTGTTAAAGTACCTAACTTTTTTATTATCCAACATAAGCGAATGAATCTTAAAACAGAATGTTAAGAAAAACTGAGGCTGTAGTTGGGTTTTAATTTCAGTATTTTATAAATGCTAAAATAGTTCACAGGGTGATGCGAACTTTGGGAAAAAACACAGTTTGATTCGTACACCCGGTATACAATGACAGTTTACCTGTTTAGCAACAATATTATTACAGCGATATTATTAATGAATAATCCTGTAACATGGTAAAAGAATTACTTAAATGAGACCACAGGTTTAAGAAATTCGAGATATCAAAAATGATCAAATTTTTAAGTGGATCGATTTTTTTATTATATTGTATACGACAAAAACCTATGTGGAAAAAAGCTGTGGAACATGACATAGAAGCAAAAAGTGCGCAAAATTAAACAACAAAAACAAGAAAAAATTAAACAAGAAAAACAGAACTATAATTCAGAAAAATTATTGGTCATACCTTATTAAATTCAATATTTTACTATTTTCTAAAATTTTAGTTAGTGATTATTCATCATTATCATCATTATATTTATCTTCCTATTATTATCTTATTCTTATTAATTTATTAATTTTTTCATTCTATTGCTCTTTTAACTTTTAAGAGACCGCAACGTAAATAATAGATCACTTAGATTTCTTTTAAAATTAAGAAAACCGCATGCAAAAAATCCCCTCGGGCCCCTTTTCCTTTAAGCCCTTCATTTTTTGTGTGTTTGACGAGAAAGCGTAATGCTCAGTGAGCATTTATATTTTATCTTTTTTGAAATAGATGTTTATTGTCAACAGATCAAGAAAAAGCAGAGGCATTTGGAAAATATCTTAAAGAAGTTTTTCAACCTCTACCCTCTGTCAGTGCTGAAGAAGATGAGGCTATCTATGAAAGTCTAGCAACAATCCAACAGGCAAGTGAGCAAATTAAACCAGTAACAAAAAGAGATGTAAAAAATACTATTCGATATAGATTAAAAACCAAAAAAGCTTCTGGCTCTGACCTTATAACAGGAACTATCTTAAAAGATTTACCAGATAAAGGTGTAGTTATGATAACACAACTATTCAAAGCCCCAATAAGGCTCAAAATTGTACCAAC
The DNA here is from genome assembly GCF_917563875.1 of Diabrotica virgifera virgifera. Classification (NCBI taxonomy): domain Eukaryota; kingdom Metazoa; phylum Arthropoda; class Insecta; order Coleoptera; family Chrysomelidae; genus Diabrotica; species Diabrotica virgifera. Next base: position 75,489,369 of record NC_065448.1, read on the forward strand.
GCAATGCTGATATAATAATGATCCATAAACATGGTAAACCACCTCACGAACATACCTCTTATAACTATTAGTCTCTTACCGGTACTAGCTAAACTATTTGAGAAGCTATTAGCGACCAGGCTAATGAAGATAATAACTGATAATAATCTTTTTCCGGATCACCAGTTTGGTTTCAGAGAGAAGCATTCAACAATAGAACAAGTTCATAGAGTCGTTGATATAGTAAATAAAACTTTTGAAGAAAAAAAGTACTGTTCTGCACTTTTTCTTGACGTCAGTCAGGCTTTTGACAAAGTCTGGCATGAAGGGTTGCTCTTCAAAATAAAAATGAACGTTCCTGATTCAATGTTTACTATACTAAAATCATATTTAGAAGAAAGCTACTACCGTGTCAAGCATGAAGCAGATACATCAAAAATCTACCATATACGATCTGGAGTCCCTCAAGGTAGTGTTCTGGGTCCTATATTATATCTAATATTTACACATGACATACCAACAAACGTATGTAAATGTAACGACTACAACATTCGCAGATGACACAGCTATGTTAGTCACAGATGAAAATCCCGCAACAGCTACCGAAATTCTTCAAAGGGATATTAGGAACATTGAAAAGTGGACAAAGAAATGGCGACTAAAGATCAATGAATCAAAATCACAACATATCATATTTACAAAATGTCGTAAAATATCGCCTAATATAGAAATAAATAACAAAGCAATTCCACAAGCCGAAAGCGTTAAATACCTTGGACAAAACTTTGACATGGAGAACATATATGTATATGGAAAAAGCGCCAGCAGTTAAATTTAAAATTTCGTAAACGTTATTGGATACTGGTCAGAACATCGAAGTTGTCTATACGTAACAAACTGTTAGTATACAATACAATACTCAAACCGGTCTGGACCTATGGTATCCAGCTATGGGGTACAGCAGCAAAATCCAACATATCCATAATGGAAAGATTACAATCCAAAGTGTTACGCTCTATAACAGACGCCCCATGGCTCGTGTCAAACAAAGACATTTATTGTGATCTAGAAGTACCTACGATGAGTGAAGTGATAGTTCAGTGCAGTGTTCGGTACATAAAACGCCTAGAAAGCCATCCAAATGCCCTGGCAATAAACTTGCTTGATAATAGTCAACAAACTCACAGACTAAAACGTAATATTCCACTGGACCTTATTTATAAATAAGTTTTATACCTCACCGTAATTGTGTTTATATTTTAGATATATGTATTGTTTGTAAGTGTAAAATGTATGTTTGTATGTAGCATATTATCGGAATGTCATGTTTGTTCCATACTAGAGGTCCAGTTATTGGACTGACCCCTCTAACGTCAATTTTTTTTTACTTCAAACCCCAAAGACGCTTATTGTTAGAATTTTTATAACTAACAGATTGCTGAATAAACATTTAAAAAAAAACAAAAAAAAATTTGTATTCCTATTATTATCTTATTTTTATTAATTTATTAATTTTTTCATTTTATTGCTCTTTTAACTTTTAAGACACCGCAACGTAAATAATAGATTTCTTGGATTTCTTTTAAAATTAAGAAAATCGCATGCAAAAATCCCCTTGGGCCCCTTTTCCTTCAAGCCCTTCATTTTTTGTGTGTTTGACGAGAAAGCGTAATGCTCAGTGAGCATTTATATTTTATCTTTTTTGAAATAGATGTTTATTGTCAACTCCAGCCCGAATTGCTGTGAGGTATCGAACTGGGAAAAGCATAAAATGGGTTTTATTTAATTATCAAACAATTTCTTTTGTCGTCCCTCCTTCCTGTTGTTTCCATCGTGCGCTTTTGGAAAATGTCTGCGATGTTTTTAAACACTGCCGAATAAAACACCAATAAAACCTAAAAACCAATTTGGTGGATGTTCGTATAGAGTGAAAATGGTTTCAAAGGGTCAGAATCGCTGTGATCAATCCCCGCATATTCCTTTATATGGTTTACAACTTTGTTTTGATTGAGTACTTTAAATTTTATGTTTTTCTATCTGTCTATAATAAAATGTATACTTTTTATACTACTTAGAAACTTTACTGCATTATCTTGAATATGTGCAAACAGAAAACAGGAGTTCCTGATAATTTATCGTATGTGGAATCACTTTTAATTATTAAAACCGCACTTTCACTGGGGTACACTAAATCTTTATGTCTACCTTAATGCCTAACAAATTCCTAAATATTTAAGTTCTTGAAACATTTTTCTGAAAGTGTAAAACCGAGAACCGTAACAATTCCCCGCCATTTGGTGATATAAAAATTTTTGTACAGGCTACAAATTTTCTTGGAACAAATAAAAAAATTCCTCATGTACACTTTAAGTTAACATACTATTACCGACACCTTTTTTATCTATCCTCTTCCCCGCCTATGGTATACCATGTTAAAATACTTTTCTATTTATGGTATTTGTACAGATCGTGAATATTGAAAATTCCCCAATATTAATCAATATTAAAACATTATATCAAGTGGCTCTTGAGTACAATTGTAAGAATTTCTAAAAATATTTTAGAGATATTTAAAAATTACTACCATCACCATCATCACGTAGCGCTACAACACTGGGTGGGTCCTGGCTGACTGTACAACTTTCTTCCAATTTAAAAATGAATAACCATTTTCAATTTCGTTGCAAAACGAAAACACAGCCGAGCCATATCCTAGTCCAATCAGAGAGTGCTGCAAGCACCCCTACCGGTTTCGAAACTTATTAGTCTCTCATCAGGAGGCACATATGCTGCTCTCCCTGATCCAACCAAAACAAACCCCAGCGTGCAGTCCCGGATTGCAACGAACGAAATGGCATAGATGCCCTAGCGGCAACTGCTAGCAAAAAGACTAAGTTTTCACTCTAATGACATATACAACATAATGCCATTCTACATCCCACCAGAATGAAAACAATGGGAACCTTCTCTGGTTACACCTCCGAGGCTTCTACAATTTGCAAGCCATACGGATGCTGAGACTAAGGAAGATGAGGGAATTCTACAATTTACAATTCACGTCCCATCTGCTCAGCGCGGTAAAGTTCAAACGAGAATGGTTCCCTTCATACTCCACACAGAGTAAATATAAATCAAAAATGAATAACCATTTTCAATTTCGTTGCAAAACGAAAACACAGCCGAGCCATATCCTAGTCCAATCAGAGAGTGCTGCAAGCACCCCTACCGGTTTCGAAACTTATTAGTCTCTCATCAGGAGGCACATATGCTGCTCTCCCTGATCCAACCAAAACAAACCCCAGCGTGCAGTCCCGGATTGCAACGAACGAAATGGCATAGATGACCTAGCGGCAACTGCTAGCAAAAAGACTAAGTTTTCACTCTAATGGCATATAAAACAACATAATGCTATTCTACATCCCACCAGAATGAAAACAATGGGAACCTTCTCTGGTTACACCTCCGAGGCTTATACAATTTGCAAGCCATACGGATGCTGAGACTAAGGAAGATGAGGGAATTCTACAATTTACAATTCGCGTCCCATCTGCTCAGCACGGTAAAGTTCCAACGAGAATGGTTCCCTTCATACTCCACACAGAGTAAATATAAATAAAAAATGAATAACCATTTTCAATTTCGTTGCAAAACGAAAACACAGCCGAGCCATATCCTAGTCCTAGTCCAATCATAGAGTGCTGCAAGCACCCCTACCGGTTTCGAAACTTATTAGTCTCTCATCAGGAGGCACATATGCTGCTCTCCCTGATCCAACCAAAACAAACCCCAGCGTGCAGTCCCGGATTGCAACGAACGAAATGGCATAGATGCCCTAGCGGCAACTGCTAGCAAAAAGACTAAGTTTTCACTCAAATGGCATATAAAACAACATAATGCCATTCTACATCCCACCAGAATGAAAACAATGGGAACCTTCTCTGGTTACACCTCCGAGACTTCTACAATTTGCAAGTCATACGGATGCTGAGACTAAGGAAGATGAGGGAATTCTACAAGTTACAATTCACGTCCCATCTGCTCAGCGCGGTAAAGTTCCAACGAGAATGGTTCCCTTCATACTCCACACAGAGTAAATATAAATCAAAATTGAATAACCATTTTCAATTTCGTTGCAAAACGAAAACACAGCCGAGCCATATCCTAGTCCAATCAGAGAGTGCTGCAAGCACCCCTTGCAACACCCGTATGGCTTGCAAATTGTAGAAGCCTCGGAGGTGTAACCAGAGAAGGTTCCCATTGTTTTCATTCTGGTGGGATGTAGAATGGCATTATGTTGTTTTATATGCCATTAGAGTGAAAACTTAGTCTTTTTTCTTCCAATTTGTTTGGTTTTCCATCAACCTAGGGTCAAATGGAATGTTCATTTTTCGGAGATCTAATTGGATGTTATCTCTCCGTGCGTCGCATTTTGGGACGTCCGAGTGGTCTTTTGCCTGTAGGAATCTTCTCCGATACTAGTAAGTCTCTCATTATAAAGTCTGTGCACGTGGCCTGCCCATCTTAGTCGCTGTGATTTAATTTCTTGGACAATATCGGTCTCATTGTACAGTGCTTTTAATTCGATGTTGGTTCTGATCCTATACTGGTTTGTATTAATATCGTGGTGAGGTCCGAAAATGTTTATAAGTATTTTTCGTTCAAAACGTCTGAGCTTTTCTTCGTTTGATTTGGTCATGGTCCACGTTTCGCATCCATATGTTAGTACAGGTCTGACGATGGATTTATAGATTTTGATCTTGGAACTTCTTGTAAGATTTTTTGATTTTTTAAGCTTATCCAGTGCGAATAGACATCGATTTGCTCATTGGATTGTCTTTTGTTTCTTCAGTAACATCGTTGTCACCTGTGATTACGGCCCCCAGATACTTGAAACGTTGTACTCTTTCGAAATTGAAGGTGTTGACCTTCACATTTTGTCCTATCCTGTCTCTTCGTGTCGTTCTATTTATACACATATATTTCGTCTTCTCTTCATTAATCCTCAGCCCTACTTCGCTTGTTGCTCTTTCCACCTTGTTGAAAATGGCTTCTGTGGATAGGATGGAGTCTCCAACGAGATCAATGTCATCTGCGTAAGCTAGTAATAACTTGGGACCTTGAACCGATAGCAGTTCTGTTTTTATTTCGGCCGACCTCATGGCTTTCTCTAATACAAGGTTAAAAAGTAGTGGAGATAACGCATCACCCTGTTTGGGTCCACTTGATTTCAAAGCTGTCAGACAGTTTATTTTTTACACGTACTTTTGATATTCCACCCTCCATACAGTTTTTAGTCATCCGAATGAGTTTCTTTGGTATTGAGAACTCCGCCATGGCATTCCATACTTGGCTTCTTTCTACGCTATCATATGTCTGTCGAAAGTCTATGAAGAGATTGTGTATGGATCTGCTATACTCCCATCCCTTTTCTAGAAGCTGTCTCAGCGTGAAAAGTGGATCTATTGTGGATCTGTTTGCCCTAAAGCCGGCTTGCTTCTAGAACAATTTCAGCATAGGGGGTTAGTCTACTAAGAATGATGTTTGAGAGGATTTTATACAGGGTGAGTCATGAGGAACTGTACATACTCCTACCTCGTATGGAGGCCCCTATGGGGAATAACAAATGACCATTAAAAAGTGTCTGCTCCCATTGTTTAATAATATAGAGGGCGAGTTTCGCATTTTGACAGAAATTTGTATTCGTCATAATTTTTGAACGGTCAGATCGATGTGTCTCTTATTTTGGTCAATCGTTACACTATTACCACCTAATCAACTGATTTATTCAAACTAGAAAAAAATTAGTTCGTTTGGGTCTTAGAAAAAATTTCACCCTGTATACGCTTTTTGAAAACTATAATATGAATTTTACAAATTAGACAAATAGGCAATTAAAATGACATATTTATTTTTTTCCCCACACGATTACTTAATTTAAAAAAAAAATCAAATTTAAGTATGAATTAAAAGTTTGGTAAAGTGAACCATAGATTTAAAAAAAAAATAACTTTTATTACAAAAATTAATTTTTTTAACAAATATTTAACTTATGTTACCACCCAATCAACTGATTTATACAAACTAGAAAAAAACAGGCTTGGATTTAAAAAATTAGTTCGTTTTGGTCTTAGAAAAAATTTCACCCTGTATACGTTTTTTGAAAACTCTAATATGAATCCTACAAATTAGACAAATGGGCAATTAAAATGGCATATTTATTTTTTTCCCACACGATTACTTAATTTTTTTATAAAAAAATCAAATTTGACTATGAATAATTAAAAGTTTGGTAAAGTGAACCATATTTACTAGAAACCAGATTTAAAAAAATTAACTTTTATTACAAAAATTAATTTTTTTTGAACAAATATTTAATTTATGTTACCACCCAATCAACTGATTTATTCAAACTAGAAAAAAATCAGGCCCGGATTTAAAAAATTAGTTCGTTTTGGTCTTAGAAAAAATTTCACCCTGTATACGCTTTTTGAAAACTCTAGTATAAATTTTACAAATTAGAGAAATAGGCAATTAAAATGGCGTATTTATTTTTTACCCCACACGATCATTTAATTTTTTATTAAAAAATCAAATTTGTCCAAATCGGAATTTTACCATAAAAATAAAAAAAATTAAACAACTTTTTTTTTTAATTAAAAGCTTCACTTTTTTTTCTATACCACGTCTAGATCTAAAGCCCATAACACTTCTCTTTGTACTCTATAAAATGTACTCTATTGTACTTTGTAAATTTTAAATTGTTTCACTTAATTTTTGCGATTTAACTTTGCAATTCACGAATCTGCACCTTTTATTTTTAAAAATTCATAATTTTTATGAGAAAAAGACGGAAAGTCTACAACAATTTTCATAGTCTTCACAATGGTAAGAGAAACGTGCTGTAAAAATTTCAGAAAAAAATATTAAAATGGAACAGAGTTGTAGCGAGTTAAACCGTGATTTCATTTTTTTTTTTTTTCATTTTTAGGTTAAAATTCCGATTATGACAAATTTGATGTTTTAATAAAAAATTAAGTAATCGTGTGGAGAAAAAAATAAATATGCCATTTTAATTGCCTATTTGTCTAATTTGCAAAATTCATATTAGAGTTTTCAGAAAGAGTATACAGGGTGAAATTTTTCTAAGACCAAAACGAACTAATTTTTTTAAATCCGGGCCTGATTTTTTTCTGGTTTGAATAAATCAGTTGATTGCGTGGTAACGTAAATTAAATATTTGTTCAAAAAAAATGAATTTTTGCAATAAAAGTTAATTTTTTAAAATCTATGGTTCACTTTACCAAACTTTTAATTATTCATAGTCAAATTTGAATTTTTTATAAAAAAATTAAGTAATCGTGTGGGGAAAAATAAATATGCCATTTTAATTGCCTATTTGTCTAATTTGTAAAATTCATATTAGAGTTTTCAAAAAGCATATACAGGGTGAAATTTTTTCTAAGACCAAATCGTACTAATTTTTTAAATCCGGGCCTGATTTTTTTCTAGTTTGTATAAATCAGCTGATTGGTTGGTAACATAAGTTATATATTTGTTCAAAAAAAAATAATTTTTGTAATAAAAGTTATTTTTTTTTTAAATCTATGGTTCACTTTACCAAACTTTTAATTCATACTCAAATTTCATTTTTTTTATAAAAAATTAAGTAATCGTGTGGGGAAAAAATAAATATGTCATTTTAATTGTCTATTTGTCTAATTTGTAAAATTCATATTATAGTTTTCAAAAAGCGTATACAGGGTGAAATTTTTTCTAAGACCCAAACGAACTAATTTTTTTTAAGCCGGACCTGATTTTTTTCTAGTTTGAATAAATCAGTTGATTAGGTGGTAATAGTATAACGATTGACCAAAATAAGAGACACATCGATCTGACCGTTCAAAAATTATGACGAATACAAATTTCTGTCAAAATGCGAAGCTCGCCCTGTATATTATTAAACAATGGGAGCAGACACTTTTTAATGGTCATTTGTTATTCCCCATAGGAGCCTCTACACGAGGTAGGAGTATGTACAGTTTCTCATGACTCACCCTGTATGCCATGTTTAGGAGTGAAATTCCTCTATAATTCGCGCATTTTGTTTTGTCCCCTTTTTTGTGGGTGGGCCCTATGATGTTTTCCTTCCATCTTGCTGGTATCCTTTCTTCTAACCATATTTGTATAACTGGTGGATTGGGTGATGTAGTGCGTCTCCACCATATTTCAGAAGTTCTGCTGGTATATGGTCCGTACCCGGCACTTTGTGATTTTTCAGCTTATTTAAGGCCTTTTGGGTTTCTTCAAAAGAGGGATTTTCGACGGGCATGTTCGCTGTGATATAGATCTCTTCTTTGTGCTCTTCTTCCTGTGTGATGTTTAGAAGCTCCCTGAAATACCCTTTCTATTCTTCTGTTCGTTCTTTATCGTCGTTTATCATATGACCTTGATTGTCTCTCAGTGTATGGATAGAATTGGTTCTATGTCCTCTTTTCTCGGTGGAAATTGCTTTATAGAATTCTCTGGAGCCTGGTTTGGGTCGGTATCTCTCCATAGCTTTATATTTTTGTTATTCGTAGTTTCTTTTCTTTGTGCGTATCATTTTTCTTGTTTCTTTTCGGCAGTCGTCGTATTCCTTTAAAAAATGACTACCGTGCATTAATAATACACTTATAACTAAAACACCCCAGGGAAATACGGGATGGTGATCCTAAATCCTGTCGTTTCTTTCTTACTTTCGTTAAGTTCTGCAATTCTTGCAACGTAACTGTCAAGATTTCTGAAATACAAAACAGTTTCAAAGTTTATTGTTGTTACTTAACGCCAGAAACTTTGGCCACATCACAAGAAAAGTTCGAAATATCACAAGACAGTTTGTTTTCCAGAGATGTGATATCACCAGAAAGTTTAATTTCTGGCGATGTGATTAACGATCTTGGTCCTCGAACTCATCAATTTCTAAATCCAAACCCTGTTCTGGCAGGGAGTTCTTCAGGCGTTGGATTAAATCAGCCCCTTTTCCAAGAGAATTAAATTCACGGTCTTCCAGTGACACAATTTATTTAAAAATATCGCAATGCTGACACCAATAAAGTGCTTTTAACAGTCTTTTCTAAATTTATTAATAAATTTTAACATTTCGTTTATTTAGTTTTTATTTTGATTTATTTTACTTTACTATTTATACTAAAAACTCAATGAGTCGATTATACCACCCAAATACTGGACTTTGGTGTGTATTCTCTAATAGTTCCGGTACCTCTGTACCGGAAATATTACAGTACGTGATAGTATATCTTCGTAATATTATGTTCCTCTAAAATTTCACTTTTATCGGTTCGAATGTAAATAATATTTATGAGGTATCCTGTAGTAAATTTTAATCAAGTGGCTCTCGAGTACAATTGTAAGAATTTCTAAAAATTCTTTACAGATATTTAAAAATGACTACCGTGCATTAATAATACACGTATAATTAAAACACCCCAGGGAGATATGTAATACTGGATGGTGATCCTAAATCCTGGCGTTTCTTTCTTCCTTCCGTTCAGTCCCGCAAATTTTGCAACGTAACTGCTAAGATATCAGAAATACAAAAGAGTTTGAAACTTTATTGTTGTTACTTATCACCAGAACTTTTGGTTAGTTCGAAAGAAAATTTCGAAATATCACAAGAAACTTTGTTTTCCAGAGATGTGATATCACCAGAAACTTTATTTTCTGACGATGTAAATTACAGCAACATGATTATCCTCAAACGCACAAGTTTCTAAATCAAAACTCTCTTCTTGTAGGGCGTTCTTAAGACGTTGGATTAAATCAGCCTCTTTTCCAACCGAATTCAATTCTCGATGTTCTAGTTCATTCCAAAAATCAGTCATCTTTAATTCACAGATTCTTAGCCATTTTCACACACTTTATTTAAAAATATTCCACTTCTGACACCAATGTAGTGCTTTTAAAAGTCTTTTCTAATTTACTTAATTACTTTACTATTTACACTAAAAAAATATAAATTTATTTACATTTATCTCTCGACAACATAATCCCACTGTTCACATTAGACTTCATGAGCGGTTGAAATTATCCTATTTAGAGAATGTATCTAGAGAATTCTCGACTTTTCCACTAATAGCGGAACCATTACATGACGTTATGCAGTTAACAGTTCATCGTATCGAATAGTCTAGAGAAGCGTAGATCAGGTTTGGTGGGAGATGTACTTGTCTACTGGTATGTACTAGAGAACGGATCGTTGACTGTTAGTTATGGGTGGTCAGAGCTGGTTTAATAGCCCGTAAACATGAGTGCTTATCGCCGCAGTTTACCTCTTTCCTTGGTTACTTAAAAGGCGGCTATAGGGTGTATCAGGTGATTCGCGGCGTTAAGCGCTATCATGTGTAGGGAACACAAGACCCTGTTCAAAGTCATAAAAGGACCCATAGTTAATCGATTATTAAGTACAGGGTACACCCACCATCTTCTTTGTTGTCTGTGCCTTGCTCTGAATCTATGGTGTAACAATGCCTATGGAATTGGTCCAGATGAGGTGGAAGCTGATATTGCTGCTTTTAGGTCCTTTCTCACTTCTGAAAGGATTATACACCTGCAAAAATCAAGGGAATGTCACCGAAATTACTATTCCGCTGTCTCTCCAAAACGAAATTTTTAAACATCACGAGGTGTTCTGAGGGATTAGAATCCTCAAATTGTTTTAGTGATAACAGCTTAGCATGGTTCTGTTTAATATTCGTTCTATAAGATAAAAAACTGATGAATTGTTTTTGTTCCCAGAGGAATTAAGATTTCCCCCGGTAGTTGCGGTTACAGAGCACTGGCTTGAAGTCAACGAGATTTTTTTTGTAGAAAAATACACCATAAAATTCAACATAAAAATAAAGTTTTATATCTAAAAAATCAATGTTTTTCGATGGTATACTCATTTACGATTCACTCAATTTTTGCCGTAGAACAAATTTTATTAAACCAAGTTCTTGGGAATTAAATTACCTACAATTTCATATTTAAACATTTTTTCGTATCTCTGATGGTAATCTTTATATTCTGAAGAAAATGACATTTTTTACCAAATTACAAACATTCGTTATTCGTTATTTTCATTATTAGTTGGTTGCATACAATCTGGCTACTGCTCCATCCACATTACAAAATTCATTTAATACAACCTACAAAATTGGGGTAAACTTTATTATAGCCACATCTTTGTTGATGTTAGTTATTACTGTTGGAAAAATTAAAAAAAAAATATATCATATCACAATCAGTTGGCTGAGGTAATACATGGTAACCATTATGTCACTTTGTTCGGTTTGCTCTTTGACACCTTTCAGAAACATCACTCAACTTTCGTTCAGTTGCCATAAAGTCATCGAAATGTAAACTCAAATTTTTTTGCATCCCACATGTTGAGAATTTAAATACTTTACCTTAGGGCAATATTCCTGTTGCCTTTTGCCCATCACAAGGCATTTTAAGTAAATATACATCTGTAAAGCATACATTTTATATTTGAAGGGTTATTACCCCTATATTTCTTTGGTGGCTCAGCTAGCATCCAGACTGTGAGTATAACCACTTGTTTTAAACCTTAGTCAGAATTTAAATATCAATTTTACATTAATAAAATAGGTTATACTTACTTTTAGGTCTTACACTGATGATGATTTTGTAATAAAATCGAATTCGTTATTCGCTTTAAACTTCGGTTTTTTAAAAACTAACCATCTGCGGCAGTCAAACTTCTAGAATCTATTAACAATACATAAATAAAGAAGAATAAATAAGGCCAATGATAATTGAAAACACCGCTAACTTACATTATTATGCTTCCAATTGGATTTCTGCTTTTTTTTAAATATATTGATTTTTTAACCGTACCTTTTTTTATTTTTTAACTTAGAAAGTTCGTTAAAGAAGAATTTTGTAGGTTTTTACAAGATTTATAAGGATATTAATATTAAATTCTTTTAAAATGCTCAGTCACAAAAAGAGGTGGCATTGAAAGGGTTGGTAAAGGTGGTTTTTGCATGGTATTACAAGTTTTAATCTTGTCAATAGCTCACTCAATTTTTGCCGTAAAAAAATTTTTTGCAAACCAATTTCTTGGGAATTTTAATAGGTGACAATTTCATATTTAAATATTTTTTCGTATCTCTGATGCTAATCTTCCTATTCTGAAGAACAGGGCATTTTTACCAAACTACAAAAACTCGTTATTCGCTTTTAACTCCATTTTTTTAAACTAATCATTCTAAGCCGATCAAACTTCTAGAACCTATTACCAATACATAAATCAAGAAAACCAAATCAGGTCAATGACAAATTTTAATTAGAATGGTGATTAGGGGGTTGTTTAAGATCACTTTTTTGCTGAAAAAATGACATTCTGACATTCTTTTCATTATAAGTCACTTAATTTTTTGAGCTACAGATTTTTTTTATTTCTGGAGATTCTTTTTTTAATTTAATACTCTGGAAATACTTTATTTTAGTTTCAATAAGTTATCCTCGAAAAATGCCTTCCGAAAAAATAGTTTTCCGTCCTTTGACTTTGAAACTAGAATATTTAGCATTTGATGAAGAAGAGCTAACATATTATAATAAAGTATAGCTCGATTACTATTAGTCTTAAAGAAAATAAAAAAAAAGGTTTTGTTTATTTTTGCAAAAGGTACATTTTTGTTAAGTAAAGTTGTTTTGATAAAACGAAAACTTTTTGAGTTATTAGCAGAAAACTTATTAAAAACACTGATTTTTGAAGTTATACTTCTTTAGGCGCGATTGAGAGTAAAATTTCATAATCTGCGTGCATGCACACACAGACAGTATGGCGTTTAGTTGCTGAATCTTTCAAGTTATGTATAAATATATCAGTGCAAGAAAAGATGTGAAAAGAATAAGTATATTAGTTTTTTAGTAAATATATTTATTATAATTTTTGTGTCTTTGGATTTGTCTTCCTCGGTAGTAAGATGAGTATTATTAAAACATTTTATTGTATATTTATTCACCTTGTCTGTTTGTTACCGTGAATTGTCATTAGGTACGTCCGAACCGATACAGACACAGTCCTCGTAGCGTATTTGGTATAGCATTTAGTCGAGGCATTGAAGGATTGAAGTGTCGATTTTTCGAATGTTTTGTATAAATGTACCTATTTACGAATTTTTCTTCTAAAATTTAGGAATATATTAATTTTATAATACATTTTAGTATGTAGTAATTTTCTTTACAATTTTTACTTACCTATTTTTTTTTGTTTATACCTAATATCGCCAGTGTCTAGCAAGTGTCTGCGTAGGCTAGCGGTATGTGTATCTTGTTACGGACGTGTTAGTACCTGGTTCGATTCCCAATAAGGAAAAAATTTTTGTTTATTATTAATTATTATTGACATCTTAGACTATTATTATATGGACTTAAAAATGATTAAAAATAATTAAAATAATTAATCGGGATGTTGCCCAACTATTTACCGAGTTACAAATTTATAATAATTGCCTATTTCAAAATGCACTTTTTTTTTCTTATGCACAAATGCAATTTCAGATTTCTTATTCATTACATTAGTTCACCAATTTTCCTGACATTCTCACGAATCCAACGCACCAAACTGCATTAAAATCCGTATTACTGCGGCAAAAATCGACAGTAAGGCCTTTTTTGTGCTTCAATGCCTAGACTAATTCGGCCAGAGATCGAGAGGTCTTGAGTTCGAATTCAGTGCAATCCTATAATTTTTTTATTTTTTTGAAAGCGGTAAGCACAAAATTAGTTTGGTGTTTAAAAAAAATTAAAACAAACTGTTTAAAGTATATTTATTTTTAAGAAATCATATAATAGAAGTATAACTTCTTACGTGCGTACAAAGTACACACACATTCTATTTTTCGATATGAAACTAACACTTTCGATAGCGAATAAATCGAAAACTATTAAATGAAGTAAAAGATAGACGTACTCTCAATCATTTAATTGTGTACTTCCTTCTTACTTGTGTCGGAAGTACACAATTAAATGATTGAGAGTACGTCTGTCTTTTACTTCATTTAAAATGAACTCTCACATGCAACCCATTCAACATTCGAAAACTATTAATTTTATCAAAAAAATGTATAGAACGTATTTTGCTTATAATGAATGTTTTTACCAACTCTTGCGGTCAAAATATAATAAAAGTTTCCACCCTCGAGATGATGTTTGTTATATTCCTAATTGATATAAGAAATAAAAGTTTATAATTATAAATTAAAGTCAAATTAAAATAAAGGTTTTCATTTTTCTCGACCACGGGCATGTAAATCTGGAACACCCTGTATAAAACAAATTATGTATAGGTAGCTTTTAATAGAGTGATTCGGAGAAGTGTTTACGAACCGAGGGAACAATACGACTCAAATAAACAATTAGAGTGATGTGTACAAAGAAAGTGTTCGCGGAAGGATTTGTCATTAACCACCGCTAACTAATACTTTAGTGAACAAGATAATAGGTCATTAAATTTGTAAATGTTGTATTAATTTAGTAAGTAAAATTGAAATGGGGAATATTATTTTTTCTTGAAATCCATTAAGATATTTAGAAAAAGGAAAGTTGTGTTGATAAATACGAATTGAAAGTTGCTTGGGATTGGTTGATTTGTGAATGCTGGAAAGGGTAATTTTGAAGAAGGAGAATGGATGAGAGATGTGAGGCAGAATGTTTTTGGCGATCGAAAGGCGAAGGCCGGTTTTCGAGAAGAGTGTACAAAAAAGTAAAACGCCGGTATAGTTAGTTTGTTTTTTTTTGAAAATTAAAAAAGTAAGATATCGTGAAACGAGTGTTAGGCCGAGTTGAGATAGTATATAACTCCTTGAGTCTAGAGTATCCCGGTTTTGTTGAAGTGTTTGAAAAAGGTAGAACACGGAATCAGGAGACGGCAGGAACGAGGGCTGTACGAGGCGTAGTTTTCAGAAAGGAGCAGAGACTTTACTGGGAAGCTGGTACGAGTCGTTTGATCGCAACCCAAGATAGGAGGAAACGTGTTTTGTGTGAAGACATTGTCAAATCATCAGTAAAGGTCAGTATATTTTGTTATGACATGAATGTATGGTTTATGTATTAAATACCACATTGAAAATTGAGGCACACAATCATTATTAAAAATTTTTCATCAAACCTAAATCAATTTATCACTGATAAATCATAATAGTTCATTTTAAATAAAATAACTTTGGAGACAAAAAGAAATAAGATTCCCATGTTTGTAAATGTTATATTAAATAAAGATAGAAAGATAAGATATAAGAAATATTAAGCATTGAATACCATTTAGATAAAATAAACGATTTTATAATTGCTAATTGAAATTCATATGTGTGTATTATTTTACTCTCTTTTATCTATCCCGATTAGGAATCCACTGAGAAATATTTTGAAGCCACGAAAGTAAGTAATTGATATTATAATTTAGCCCTGAGATTGACACTATATTGGTATTTGATCTGTTTGATAAATGAGATAATCATTAATTAATTAATTAAAATAAATTACATCTGAGAACAGCATCAGATTTCAAAAATAAGATCACAACAGTATATAGATTTTGATCCTTGGACTATCCACTACTTATTCTCAAATTTTAAAGCAAATCGATCCATTCTGTAAAAATTGTGAGGTTTTGTCCTATTTTAAGCTTCATTACTTGGACTAATAGTAATGTTGGTAGAATTTGCAATGTTTATTCTATATGATGATTCTTAGACTTAACTAAATGACTGTAATTTTTTTGGTAAATTTAAGAGACCTCTAAAATTGAACTCTTGCCGGTTTGAATGTAAATAAGATTTATGACGTACCCTGTAGTAATTTTTAATTAAACATTATATCAAGTGGCTCTTGAGTACAATTGTAAGAATTTCTAAAAATTCTTTACAGATATTTAAAAATGACTACCGTGCATTAATAATACACGTATAATTAAAACACCCCAGGGAAATACGAAATACTGGATGGTGATCCTAAATCCTGGCGTTTCTTTCTTCCTTCCGTTAAGTCCCGCAATTCTTGCAACGTAACTGCCAAGATATCAGAAATACAAAAGAGTTTGAAACTTTATTGTTGTTACTTAACGCTTAAAATTGTTCAAAATAATGAGTGGCCTATTATATTTCCTTTCAAAGTTAGAGGCAATGTTGTAAATGCATAAAATATAAAAGGAAGGAACGATAATTATAACTTTTAATGGTACGCAGTAATTTTAATTTCTGTGATTAATATTTCATGAATACTTGCTAATTACTTATTATGAAATTTCCAAAGTTTGGAGGATGCTCTTCTAATGAAGCCCTTTGATCTTTTTAGACGCAAAATTGCATTTTGCAGTTTAATTTCTCTAATGGAATTACCTAATCAATTTTACTATCCGTGTTTACGTGTTGCGATTTCCCATAAAGGAATTATCTTACAGATACAAAAAAGACCATAATATTCTCCTAATATAAAAATATTTTCCGTTTATTATGTTGTAGTAGGGGAGCTTTGGTTGCTAAATTTGCAGTTACTAAAGCGTCATGGAGACCTATTGTGTTGTGAAGATTAGGTCCTAAAACCAAAAAAGTTAAGTTTTTCATTTTTAATTTAATTTTTCATTTTTAAAAATCGTTTTCTCCTATTATTGCGCTATTAACACAAATGGCACTATCTTTAACAAATATGTATAAGTTATCGCAAACTCTGGACTACTAAAGGTATCCGAATATCTTCCAAGAATATGCGTTCTCTTCTGTATATCAAGAAATTTACTACCAACGTCTCTATCACTGAATATATCACCAAGTACAGGGCAATCAGGGCCGGCGATAACGGGCCTGCAAGGGATGCATTGCAGGCGGGCGCCCCTGTTTGGGGGGCGCCAGAATGAGCATTTTTTCTGCTGGTATTATGTAAAATACTAAAATAAAAAAATTCTTTTTTCTTAAATGTGGTTTAATTTCGTCATAATACCCTAATCTGTGTTTGTTAGTTTTGCATATCAAATAATATACAAAAATATGCAACGCCGCATAGAATTCTTACCATGTAGTAATATAATTTATTGGTCAAAGATATCATATTTCAACCAAACAACTTTGCTATGAGAATGCTTTGTTTATGTTCTTCAAATTTCTTGCAAGTTGTTAGTGTTGTATCATCAGTTATGAGAGGAAATGAATAATTTCTAGTAAAGTAAACAAGATTGTGATACTCTTTTCTTGCCGCCCGCGCCTGTCTAATTTAATGTACCTATTAATAGGTATCAAGTTAAGTATTAATCCCATAAAAACATAATATTTAAAATAAAGATTTTACTTTAAATTTAGTTTAGAGCTCTTTAGATTTAGTATTATTTCATGTGATTATAATACAGAATAGTTTGTAAGTTGTACTCTGCAGTTAAAGAATCTATTAGCATTCAATTAATATAAAATTATATTTGTTAAGTACTCAGTAGGTAGGTACATACTAATATTAATCTACGCTTAAGTTATTATTTTTATTTAGTTAAATAAAAATGGATTAAAAAAAAATTATCTAGGAAGCTAGGGCACAAATCGAAAAAGAAAAAGCCGAAAAAGAAAAAATGACACAAAAAAACAATATCAGTTCTCTTACGCCCGGTTTCATAATCAACTTAAAGTGAACATTAACTAAAGTTCACTTTACAGTTGACATTTACCCATATGAATTGCAATGATAAAGGTACCTACCAACTAAAAATTTAAAGTTCACTTTAACTGATTATGAAACCGACCGTTAGCCAATTTCTTAAAAAAGTTAAAGTGAAGTTGTTGTGTCAGATGATGTGTCCAATAAAACTGTAACCGAAATGTATTTACCGGGTACATTTGCGAATAGCGGGACACCGACTTAAGTCGCTGCCCGGAACACACATTTTTAGGACACAAGTCCAAAATCAAGTCATTAATAGGGAGAAAAGCTCTTCTAGCTACCATTAAAATCAGGGGGTTTAACACATAAAGCAATACAGAGGATGTTCCATTACCCAGGGCATCTAAGGTAACGTTCAGTACAAAGCCTCCTTATTCGTTATGTACTTTAATGGAGAGGGGTGGTGGTACAGCTTGGGGGTCAGATAGATACGGGGTCAGGTTACACAGTGTAACCGGTTTGATCTTCGGACATGTGGGTCTCACTGTTCCATTTGAACACACATAATGTTCCCGAGGCTGGGGTTGTACGAGTATCTGTGTGTGGGGGGGGGGGCGCCTGTGCTAGTTTTGCAGGCGGGCACCTTATACC
The DNA here is from genome assembly GCF_917563875.1 of Diabrotica virgifera virgifera. Classification (NCBI taxonomy): domain Eukaryota; kingdom Metazoa; phylum Arthropoda; class Insecta; order Coleoptera; family Chrysomelidae; genus Diabrotica; species Diabrotica virgifera. Next base: position 75,507,648 of record NC_065448.1, read on the forward strand.
CTAGCGCCGGCACTGCAACCTATCTTAAACTTATAAAATCAGCTAAAAAAGACTACTACCTTAACCGTCTGGTAAGCTCAAAAAGTGTTGCAAAAGAAACTTGGTCCATAATAAACGACCTTCGAAATAAAACCCACACTCCTCAAACATTTTCCCTTCCAGACCCTGAAAATCTAAATGAATACTTTGTTAATGTGAGTAAAAATATTACATCAACTACTATTTTGCCACAACAAGATCCCATTTCCTATCTTCCTAATTCAAGAAAAGTCTCGAATTAATTCTTTATAAATCCAGTCGATAAATCTGAACTGATCCAAACAATCAATAGTATCAAAAGCAAATATTCCTGTAGTACTGATGGTCTATCGATAAAACATTTTTCTAATCTCCCAGAAAATGTGTAAGAGTTCTCATCTCACTAATTAATGATTCTTTTGAGAAAGGTAAATTTCCAGAGTGCCTGAAGACAGCCATCAATATTCCTCTTCATAAGGGTGGTGAAATATCTAATACCTGCAATTATAGACCTATTACACTACTACCGATACTCTCCAAAATTATTGAGAGACTCATAAAAGCCCGACTTATGTCCTTATGGACATATAAACGAAAGAGAGGAAGACCACAGATGAGATGGGTAGATGACCTAAAACACCAAGCAGGCTCAAAATGGATGTACATGGCTCAGGATAGAGAAAGATGGAGGAGCGAAGGGGAGGCCTATGTCCAATATTGGATGTCGCAAGGCTAATAGATGTCCTTTCTAGTTGAAAACAACATTTTATCACAAAATCAGTTCGGCTTTTTAAATAATAAATGCACCACTGATGCCATGTTTTCTGTACTACATGAGGTTTATCAAGCACTGAACAATAATCTTCACACTGCCACCGTTTTTTGTGACTACGCCAAAGCTTTTGATTGTGTAAATCACAACATTTTGATAAAAAAACTAAATTTCTACGGAATTCGAGGTATTTCTTTAGATTGGTTCCAATCTTACTTGGATGATAAGAAACAACTGGTTAGAGCAAATGATACAGACTCTAGTCTCAAAAACATTGCATGTGGGGTACCTCAAGGTTCAGTATTGGGTCCTCTACTTTTCCTTATCTCTATTAATGACATCACTAGTTTAAAAATCGATGGAAAAATCTTTCTTTTTGCTGATGATACCAATATCACTTGGAGCAACTCAAATATTGTAACTCTTCATACTACTATAACTTCTGATCTACTTACAATAAAAACCTGGTCTGACTCTAATTTACTCTCGTTTAACGTAGATAAAACAGTACCGTTGTCTTATAAAGGAGCTTTTCAACCCTTACCTCTTAATAACAGCCAGATCAGTACCGTTGATGCTGTAAAACCTCTTGGTATTTTTTTAGACAGCAACCTTAAATGGTCCCACCATATCGATTTGTTAAGGAAGAAACTATCCTCAGCTTGCTATGCTATAAGATCTGTTTCGAATGAACTCAATTTATCATCTTCCAAAATAACATATTTTTCTTTGTTCGAGTCACATCTTCGTTATGGTCTTTCTTTTAGGGGTTCTTTTTGGGGTTAGGGTTTTAGGGATTGTAGGGAGCAAAGTCGTACTTTCCTTCCCTAAGGAGTAAAAGTACTTTTACTCTACGGAGTAAAAGTACTTTTCTTCCCTAAGGAGTAAAAGTACTTTTACTCTACGGAGTAAAAGTAAAAGTAACGTCATGGTATGTCATTGATGAAATAACCTATTGACGCCCTATACAATATTCTATTATCTATTACGTAAGTATCTATACATTTTAAAGTTTATTTATAGAACACCCTGTATTTTGCAGCATGGTAAAAAACAGTAAATTAATGTTGTTCTGAAGCTATTTCCTTGTGGCATTTTTATGATTAATTATTTATATGGGAAATAAGCCACAATTAAAATGAAAAAAATAATTTTATTAACGTTTCGACGCCCAAATCGGGTGCCGTTGTCAAAATACAAAATATTACTAAAATAAACTAAAGTGTTGTTGCTAAGCAAAAAAATTCTTCTAATAATTTATTTAATCTCACTCATTTATATTGGCAATTCAGACATATATTATACATTTTAAAGTAGAAGACTTTAAAATGATATTGCCAATATTTATGAGTTGCGTTCCTGGGACGACTTACTGAAAGATAGTTCATTCGATTACATGAAATTAACCCCAACTCAAGAATATCCGTCATAAAAAATTATAGCATGTGATATGTCTTTAAAAAGACAACCAAATGCAACGACAGTAAAATTCTCGCGTTAGAGACTTCATAGTAAATCACAAGGGAAAACCAGGAAAAACCTGTGATACTATCCCGACATTATTAATATTATTTATAATTTAAACATGTTACAAGTCAGAATTTGGTATTATTTTTTGAGAGTAAATTAATGTAAGACCAAATACTTACGATGTCGGGATAGTATCACAGGTTTTTCCTGGTTTTCCCTTGTGATTTACTATGAAGTCTCTAACGCGAGAATTTTACTGTCGTTGCATTTGGTTGTCTTTTTAAAGACATATCACATGCTATAATTTTTTATGACGGATATTCTTGAGTTGGGGTTAATTTCATGTAATCGAATGTAATTTTCATGTAATCTTTCAGTAAGTCGTCCCAGGAACGCAACTCATAAATATTGGCAATATCATTTTAAAGTCTTCTACTTTAAAATGTATAATATATGTCTGAATTGCCAATATAAATGAGTGAGATTAAATAAATTATTAGAAGAATTTTTTTGCTTAGCAACAACACTTTAGTTTATTTTAGTAATATTTTGTATTTTGACAACGGCACCCGATTTGGGCGTCGAAACGTTAATAAAATTATTTTTTTCATTTTAATTGTGGCTTATTTCCCATATAAATAATTAAACAGTAAATTGTTATATATTTTGATTAAACAATGTTTACATTAATAATTTGACTTATATTTGACAGTTGGCAGTTATACTGTACCTACTTGTTAGTTTTAGTTCTCTAATAAATTTTGTTAATTAGTTACATGAAAATATTATTTAAAAATGAAATATTACTTGTTATTTGAGGAAGGTGGAAAAATCATATGTGTAACATGGGAGTAACGTGCCTTTTCCTCCCTTGAATGATTGCTCGGAAGGAAAAGTAGCACTTTGCTCCCTTGTTATACAAATAGCTATTATTAGATAGTCTTTAGTATGTTTCACTTTTCATTCTGAATTTAATTTTTCAACAATTTTACAATTTTGAATAATAATAATTTCCTAATTATGAGACTTGTCAATTGTATGAGACTCCGCTACGCGTCGGGCAGTAAACTTCATTCTCGGGAGGAAAAGTAGCACTTTCCTCCTTTGTTATGCAAATAGGTATTACTGCTTGCTCAGTAGAAGTCACCGTGTCATCAAAATGTGTGCCCCATATTCGTAATATACATTGATCGTCTGTTTGTTCCAACATTATAATAAGCAATATCGTAATTAAGTACATATTTCGTATTTTTTAAAAATATCGATGGTAAGGCTCTATGGGACAAAGCTAGAAGTACAGATATACATAAGCAATATACAGATATACAAGAATGGCCACATAAGCCGAGTGACAACCAATAGGGTAGTCAGGACAGCGAGAGACGGTTCCCCAATAGGAAGACGATCAGTGGGAAGACCACGAAAACGATGGAACGACAACTTACTAGAGCCACATTGAAAAAACAGACAGTCATGTCTATACAAAAAGAAGAAGCAGAATTTTTTAAATGGATTCTAGAATTACTTATCTGAATATTTAGTTAGCATATTTTACAAATTATTCTGAAGAAGGCTTTGGCTCATAACGAGCTATGATGCCACGGATGATGATGGTTCTCATCTTCTTTAGCAAAAAAAAAATTCAAATTTGGGTGAGTTTTCTCTATTCTTTTTTTCATGAGCATCTTTCAGTGCGTCACAGTTTTTCGATTTCTTTCTAACGCATTAAATTGTATGTGACAGAAAAAAGGCACGTCTGTGATTAGAGACATTTATAACATTTATTCTAGTTGTCGCTAGATGGCGCTATAATCGAAAAAAATTATTTACGAATTATATAATATATCTACGAATATAATCTGTACAATTTGTAAGACTATACAAATTAAAGAAAATGCCATTTTATAAATGCAATAAACACATTTGATTTGTTTTCATGCCAAATTTCAAATAAAATGTGACAACTGTCTGATTCAACTAAAATGTCATGTTAGAATAAATGTCTTAAATGTGTATTATCACGGACTTACCTTTTTTTCTTATCATTTGTTACGCACTGAAAAATACTCATGAAAAGGACTTAATCGCCAACCGTCACTAAGGTCATTCATTATTGTACTCATTTGCCACCATTTGCGGCAGTAAAGTAACACTTTATTGTACTGAAAGAAGAATTTTACTTTACCTGCCGCGATTAATCAAGTTAACTGAGATTGAATGTAAGTGGTCGATGGTAGTAATCGATTATTTATTTGAGTGAACTTAAAATTTATTTACTTTAATTATTTAAAATATTGTACAAAATTTACGTTATTATTAATTAAATTTATGTCAGAAAATGAAATTCTGTCGTATTTTGCAATTATATTTATAAAACATAAATCAAAACTTTACAGATTTAGTAATTAGGTATTCAATATTGATACCTAACAACTATCGATTAAACATCGAAATCGGCCATCATGCAAGAGAATTCTGTCATTACTGTCATACGAAATTTTTATTTCGTGGAAAAGTAAAAGAATTCTTAGATCTTTTAAGTTTCGTATTAATGCAAATATAGTATGAAATGGTGTTTTTGTTAATTCGATTATATTTATATAGGAAGGTGATAAATATTTAGGTACTGATAATTTGTTAGCAAATATATTTATTAAGATTTTCTACTATTCATCACGGGAAAGGCAACTGCGCTGCAGGAGGCTACACTTCATAAACAATGACGTTACTATTAACGGTATTTTTAATTTTTGGTATTTTACTTTAAGTGACTAAAAATAAATTTCGACCACGAGTCAGTATTCTGTTGACCGAGATACAATAGTACCAAGCGGCGCCGCTAGGAGAACACTCCAACAATGCGTCTCAGATTACTTTAACGAAACGAAACGAGTAAGGTATGAAAAAGAAAAGAAAATAATCGTTTTCGTTTTGATTCAATTCGAGTATCTTGCCATCCTCTGACACCGTGTTTCGGAGTCTACCCCTTTTCAAAGAGGCTATGCAAGTAAACTGAATTGAATCATAACGAAATGAAGAAGAACTGCATATATTAAAATATTTGCAGCAGTGCTGCAAATATTTTAATATATGCAGTTCTTCTTCGTTCCTCACTGCTGCAAATATTTTAATATATGCAGTTCTTCTTCCTTTCGTTATGATTCAATTCAGTCTACTTGCATAGCCTCTTTGAAAAGGGGTAGACCCCGAAACACGGTGTCAGAGGATGGCAAGAGACTCGAATTGAATCAAAACGAAAACGATTATTTTCTTTTCTTTACTTTAAGTATTAAAATTAGTTTATTATTTAAATAAAAATACGATAAAACTGTTTAAAATATATTTATTTCGTTGAAATCATAATAATAGAAGTATAACTTCTTACGTGCGTACAAAGTACACACACTCTTTTTTCATTAGAAGGATGTAATTAAGTAAGTGTTAAGTAAGTGTTAATGTTTTTATTATTGGCGATACAATTTTGTATGCACCACGTCAGTAAAGACTCTTTATCGAACTCGTCTGTTACTCGCCTCACTCGCTTCGCTCCCTCTGCTCGTAATATCAGACTCGTTCGATAAAGAGTCTACTGACTTGGTACATAGTTTTTATCCTTTTAGTTTATCATTTATGATTTTCCTAATAAAATTTTCCTATAATTTTATTAGTAACTGTATCATAAGCCAATTAAATTGATGGGAAATCGATTAACCTTCCTTTTAAACTTTCAAACATACATCAGACACCTTTAACCACGTTTTCATTAAGCGGTTCAATATAGCATAAATTTAATTTCAAATTGAAGTAATAATCTCTTGATATTTTACTTGAAGATGAAAGTCCTTTACAACCTAATCATTTTATGTTTATTAATGTTTACTTATTTATGTATTTAGAGAGAAAAGTAATATATTGCCGTCAGGGAGTTATAAATGGAGAGCTCTTATTACTGGAGAGCAATAATGTCACTTGTTGCTCTTAAACATACAAATTTTTGGGTAACTACTGTAATAAAATTTAACTGCTCTCAAGGTATTAATTTCATTATAATTGTTTAAACCAAAAACAACGTATTTTCGTTTTTGTTATTTAAGACTCTGTAACGTTATAAATGTAACATGTGTATTAATTTTGTTAAAATAACAATAAATGGTGGCGTTACGAATGATGGCGTTACGAATTGTGCCGTTACGAATATGTATAGTTACGAACTGTCGCCGTTACCGACTGTTACGACTGTTACGAATTAGTCGTTATCATTTGTGGGATTACGAACTGTGGCGTTACGAGATGACATGAAACCGAGTAATAGACAGATCAGCTTTAGTAACGGCTTCGGAACAGTAGAAGCTCTGCATAGTTTCACCACTCTTGCCCAAAAATATCAAGACCAAGAAAAAGATGTCTTCTTCGCATTTGCAGACTATGAGAAACAAAGTTAAACTTAACATTCTCATGGATTCTCTAAAGCGAAAAGGACTTAATAAAAATGATATTAACGTAGTGAGAAATCTCTATTGGAGCCAACAGGCTGTGGTAACCTTAGATGGATCTAGAACGGATGCGCAACAGCTAAGTACAGGAGTTTAACAGGGCTGTGTACCGTCACCATTACTATTTAAAATATGCTCCGAAGAGTTATTTACACAAGCACTTGAAAACTGCACAAAAGGGATCAAGATAAATGGTGAAAATATAAAAAACATTCGTTATGCCGGCAATACAGTATTACTAGTGTGACCAACTAGTCCGAAAAATCCGGGACATGGCTCGAAATAAAAAGTCGTGTCCCGGACAAGTCTTCCGGGCCATCCGAATTTTCAACGTTTTGATAAAATTCTATTTTGAAATTTTGAATACGTTATTCTTCAAATAATTCACAGCAAATTGAATTGGTGGGACGAAAAAAAGTCGAAAGTTTCTAGAGTGTAATACTAACACCACATCCAAAACGTGTGCATTTTATATCGTGGTGTTATAGTTCTACGAAACCTATAACGGTGGACTTTTTTGTCCTATAACGGTGGACAGTAAACTAAAATACATGTAGGTATACAATCACAGTACCAACTCTTCTATATGCAAGCGACACATGAGGTACCTACAAATAAAAGACATGCAAGTGCCATAAATGCAGCAGAAATAAAGCAACTGAGCAAAATAGCTGGAAAGATGAAGCTGGGCAGGGAAAGGAACGAAAACATCAAAAACGTGCTAAGACAGGAAGCAATAGAGAAAAAAATTGAAAAAAGAAAACCGAATTGATTTGGACATATAACTAGAATAAACGAGAACAGACTAGTAAAGAAGGTGACAGATGCGAAAAGACAGGGGAATAAATGAAGGGGCAGACCTAGAAAGGGGTGGATGGAACAAATCCAGGAAATCGGGACCAAGAGAGGGAAAACAGTGCAGCAGATGAAGGAAATGGCAGGAGACCGGAAGGCGTGGAAGAAATGTGTAACAGATAGATAGGTGATAGCAAAGTCTGACATTCTGCATCTAGCAAAGTCCTTATTGGGCATAAGGTCAACGAGAAGAAGAAGTATTATAATTATCGTCTTCTGAAAAAAACAATGGCCCGATTTTCATTGAAAAGTCCCGGATTTCAGGTATTTTTTTCTGCGTTGTCCCGGATTCGACTGAATTGGAGTTGGTCACACTAAGTATTACCGCTGAAAGTGAGAAAGACCTGATGACGCTACTAAACACAATTTGTGATACTGGGGTTTAACAATGTGGCTTAACAATAAAAATGAAAGAAAACAAAAACCATGGTTTTTAAATTGGATCAAGAATAGAGCAATCAGGAGGAGCCTTTTAGAAGATCAGGAAATTTTTGAGTAACCAAAAACTCAATCTGCAAATCCGATATCGGACAGTAAAATGTTATATCCACTATAATGTTCTTTATGGTGCTGAAGCTTTGACTGTTTTTAGGGTAAGAACAGAACAAGTGGGTCGCGGTGGAGGTGGAGGTCGCGGTCGATGTCGATATCCATGTAAAACAAACACGTTGTAGTGAATGGATGAGAAAAGAGCAGGTAACTCGCGGTGGAGGTTTAGCGCGATGCCATGCAGGAGGTTTACGTCGATGCTTTTGAAAATAAAATGAGTTTGTTTTACATGGATGTCTACTGCGCGGCCTACAAGGATGCTTCCCTGTGATTGATCCGTTCGTAGCCAAGTTGTCATTACCTGCGCTATCTGAGTTGATACTTTTTATATAATCCCTTTTTTGTATTCAGTTTATTTTTGAATTTCTACTTTACTTTACTTAATCAGTAGACCCATTTGTACCTTTCGGTGTTGGGCCATTTATAATACAATTCATTAAATTACAATATTTTACAATCTTCTGAATTATCCTAGCTCTTAACGAACTTTCTCCATTCCTTCCTATTGGATGCTATCTGTATTGCTTCCTGCCAAGTCTTACCCTTACTCTGCAGTATCTGCGAAAGGTCACTGTTCCATTCTTTAATGGGTCTTCCTCTTCTATTCTTACCTATTGGTTTGGCGTCCCATACTCTTTTCACTTGTCTGTTATTGTCCATCCGGGTTAGATGTCCGAACCATGCCAATTTTTTCTCCTTGATTGAGTCGAGTATCGGTTTGATTTTGAGTCTTTCTCTTATTTCTTCATTTCTGATTCTATCAGTTCTTTTTACTCCGATCGTTTTTCTGAGGTATTTTATCTCTGCTGCATGTATTCTGCTCTGATGTCTTTTGTTTAATATCCAATTTTCTGCTCCATATGTCACCGTAGGTCTATATATTGTTTTGTATATTGTCATCTTGGTCTTTGTTGATATTTCTTTGTTATTAAGGAATCCTCTATTTAGTGCTTGGAATAGTTTTCCTGTGTTTTCCATTCTGTTGCTAAGATCGTTCTCTATGTCTCCTTTGTTGTTGATTACTGTTCCTAAGTATTTGTACGAATTTGTCTGTATTATTTGATGTTGGTCTATCATTACTTCTATTTGATCTTCCGTCCCTTGTTTCCTTGATATTTTCATTATCTGAGTATTCTCTTTGTTTACGTTTAAGTTGTATTTGCTTGCTTCTAGGTTCCATTTCTCTAAGTTGTATTTCAGTTTTTCTGCTGTTTCCGCAATTAATACTATGTCGTCTGCAAATATACACATCTCAGCGTTTATCATTTGCATTCTGTTCCAACCGATGCAGTATTTCTTGAAAGTTTTCTTACATTCTTTCACTATCTCATCTATTACATTTATGAATAGCACTGGGCTGAGACTTCCCCCTTGTCTAACTTCTTCAGTTGTTTCAAATAGTTCTGACTGTATATTTAACATTCTTACTATATTTGTTGTTTTCATGTATATACTCTTTGTTGCTTCTATCAGTTCTTCACTTACTTCCTTCTTCTTTAGGCTTTCCCATATATCTTTTCTTTTTACTCAGTCGAAGGCTTTTTCCATGTCTATAAAGCTCAGATATATTTCTCTATTTTTCTTTAATGCTTTTTCTATTACTTGTTGCATGGTGAATATATGGTCATGTGTGTTGTGTTCTTTCCTGAATCCACTTTGTACGTCCTCTAATTTATGTTCTATTTCTTTTCCGATTTTCCTTTCTATTATGGTTTCGTATACTTTTGCTGCTACACATAGTAGTGATGTACCTCTATAGTTCTTACAGTCTCTTGTATTTCCTTTCTTGTATATAGGTATAATTACTGCATTTGTCCATTCTCTGGGTATTACTTTTCTCTTCCATATTAGGTTATATATATATATATATATATATATATATATATATATATATATATATATATATATATATATATATATATATATATATATATATATAGTAAACTCTTAAATATTGGGGAAACCTGCAAGAAAGACTCTAATGAGTATCAATTGTTTCGCCGAACGTTTTCGCCAAAGAGAATTAATTTGGCTTCTTCAGGGCTGAAAGAGAAGAAATTATAATTAGCTACCATATATTACCTATTAAAAAACACTGGAGATCTTACCGTAACTTAGAATTGTAGAGTTAGGATGTTATAAAAAACTTAGCTAGTAACAACATAGTGGTTTTTTTTTGTTACTGTTGGAAAAAAGTTACTGTTAAAAATGTATGGTAGCTGTGAACTTGAGACGCAAAAGTGTACCCAAGGGTAACCGAAAAAACCCAATGCAACTACATTTTGAAGGAATTAATTCTTTGAGTTGTCGGCAATAACTAAATTTTTGATTGTTAAAAAGTTCACATGTGAGGTTCTGTTTTGCCAGAACGCATGCGCTGACATGTCAAAGTAGTTCTTATGATTCTTTATAATGTCGTTAAGGTTCATTGGTGTAACAAGATGAAATTAATTACCAGTTTAGGGTAATATTATTATTTAGATTTTTCTTATTAAAAAATTGTTTTATATATTATATTGTTCATGTGATGTTATTCTAATATCTTATTGAGATGTATATAAGAAAAGCAAGGGAATGTTATCTTTTTTTAAAAATTAATGAAATTTATTATTTAAGTAGGTTAGTTATTAATGGATAAATCAGTCAAGTTGGTTCTCTGTGATGTTACATTTTTCTTGGTATCGGATTTAAGTAAGAAGTGGTATATATTGCTTAGATTCTTAATGTCACTCTTAACATTGATGGAAAAATCGTTAAGGAAAATATATGACATTTAAATGAACTCTCTTTTAGATTTATTGTTCTCACGGTGGAGAATTGTAGTGTTATTATAGTCCATGAGATGACCAGTGGAATGTACATGTTTGGCTAAAGCACAACGGTCTGGGTGAAGTCGAGAATCACTTTTGTGTAGTGTGATACGTGATTTCAATAATTGAGAGGTTTGGCCGATGTAAGAATTGTTGCAAGAGAGGCATGGAATGTTGTAGACAATGTTACTAAGCATATCTCTAGGTGTCTTATCTTTGATCTTAGAATAAAGATTATTAATTGTTAGGGCTGATCTACAAGCCACATTAAGTTTAATATTGTTATTGTTATTACCAAAGCTATTTTCAACACTTTTCAGAATCCTTGTTAACCCCGGAGTGATATCACTGAAGTATGGTAATGAAAAATATTTGTTTATAGGAGTATCAGAGACTGGGTTCCCACTTAAGACATCAGGATCAGCATTGTTAGTCGCGAAGGAAGGTGAAGTACCCTCGTTTTGGACAGTGTTAAACAAAATCTTATTTACTAGTGGTGTTGGATAGGCATTTGAAATGAAAAGTTTCTGTAGGATTTGTAGGTTTTTTGTATGAAAAGAAGGATCTGATAGTTTTATTACTCTATTTTTCATCTGTTTGACTAAATTGACTTTGGTAGAATTATTATGGTAAGAGTGGTAGTTAAGGTATCTACCAGAATGGGTCGGTTTTTGATACCAATCTATTTTAATGTTGTTATTTTCCCTGATCATCCTTATGTCGAGAAAGGGGACGGACCAATTACCATCTTCCCTCTCTATAGTGAACTGGATGTAGGGGTCATAACTATTGAAGGTGTTTAATAGTTCATCTACCTTGTCATTGGGTATAGCCAAGATGATATCATCAACATATTTTTTAATGAATGGAATTTGAAAGGATAATAAAGGAATGACAGAGTCTAACACATAATCCATAACGTAAGTTGCAATTATAGGAGAAATCTTTGCTCCCATAGGGGTACCGAAAGTTTGTTGATAGAATTTTCCATTAAATGAGAAGTAGGTGTTATTAAAGAGAAATTCGACGATGCTGATGAATCTGTCATAAGACATGGAACAACAACCTCTAATACGGTCCCTCCCGGTAGTTTCGTTTCTTTGTTGCTTCTTAGGTTTTTCAGTGTTCTATAAAATAATTTTACGTTTTCTGTGCTGTTTTCTTCCATTTTTTCTCCGAATTTTTCCCAAATTTTCTTTTTCTCTTTCTTAACTATCTCTTTAACTTTTGTTCTTTGTCTCTTATAATTTTCATATTTTTGTTGTGTTTTGTCTTGTATGTATTCTTTCCATAATTTCTTCTTTTCTTTTATTTCTCTTTTCACTTCATCGTTCCACCAAGACGTTCGTTTCCCTCTGTTGTTATATCTTGTAGTTCCACATATTGATTTAGCTGTTTTTATCATCGCATTTTTAAATTTTCCCCATTCTTCTTCTATTGTTTCTGTTATTTCATGTTCATTGTCCATCTCTTTATCTAGCCCTTCTGTGTATCTTATTTTCGTTGTTTCTTCCCTTAGTTTATAAATTTTTATTATTTCTTTGTGTTTTCTGTTTATGTTCTTATTTCTTTTTATTTCTTTTCTTTTGCTTTTGAATGTGGTTTCTAGTAGATAGTGGTCACTACCAATTTCATAACTCCTTTTCACCCTTACGTCTCTTATCCAGTTCTTCTCTGTTTTTTGCACTATAGTATAGTCTATAATTGATTGTTCGTCTCTTGATTTGACTTCTCTTGTGATCTTGTGTATCCTTTTATGTTGGAAGTGTGGGTTTATAATCACCAGGTTATTGTCTAGACAGAATTCAAGTAGTAATTTTCCATTTTTGTTTATTTTTTCCTCCCCATAAGGTCCGATGGCATTGTTCCATTTTTCTGCTTGTTTCCCCACTCTACTGTTCATGTCTCCTGTGATCACAATTTTCTCTGTACAATCATTTATCACTTCTTGTAATTTGTCCCAGAACTTATTCTTTTCGTTTTTTGTTGCGTTTTCATCTGATCCATAGCATATGATTAGGTTTGTATTGGTTTCCTCTGTATCCATATATATGTCTACTCTTAGTATACGTTCGTTGTAATATATCCAATTTTTTACTTTGTTGATACTATCCTTCTTAATCATGCACGCTACTCCTGCTTGAGCTCTCTTCGTTTCTTCCACTCCACTGTATATTAGTAACATTCCGTTTTCTAATATTATTGATCCTCTACCCTTTTTCTTTGTCTCTGTTATAGCTACTATTTCAATGTTCTTATCTCTAATTTCTTCCCCCAGTTCTATTTCTTTCCCATTTATACCTCTTACATTCCATGACGCCATTTTCAAAATTGTTCTGTTCTTCTCTGTGTTTAAGTTGTACTTCAATTTGTTTTTCCTTCCGTTTGTGTTATTATCTTTAAATCTGCTCATGTCCCTGTTCTGTGCCTGTTTTGTTTCTCGGTCCATCATTGTGTTTTCTTCAGCTAGTTTTTTGAACAAGTTGGTTCTGTATTGTATGTTACTTTTTCTATCCGGCTTGTTTTTTGGTTCCATTTCCACTTATTACCTTTAATAACTATGAATCCATATCCAATTTTGGTCCTTTTCCCATTAGTCTTTTCATCTGCTGCTATCTTCCTAAGGTTTCTTTGTATTTCTAACTCTTTTAATGTTAGGTCACATTCTATATATACTCTGTGTTGCTTATATCTCATTAGTTTACCCTTGGCTTTCAGTATTTTCATTTTATCTTCGAATTTTTTACATTCGATAACACACATTGTTTCATTTATCTTTTGTACCCTATTTATTTCTGATTTTACTCCCATTTTTGTTTCTATGAAGTTCTCTAGTTGCTCTGCTTCTATTGTGTCTAGTGGTAAGCCTCTCATTATTAGGTTATTTTTCTTCTTTTCTTTCTGACATGCTTCCAAGGTTATTTCTATTTTATCTATTTTTTGTTTCATCGTAGCCATTTCTTTCTTTAGATTTTCATTTTCTCTTATTATTTCTTTCATTTGCAATTTGTATTCACTATTTTCCTTCCTAATTTCTTTTAGTTCCTCAATCATATTACCCATTGTATTTTTTATATCTTCCAGGTCCTTGTTTTTCTTTTTATTATCGCTTGCTGATTGTCTCATTAGTTCCATCATTTCGTTCTGGCTGCTGGTTTCATTCGTTGATGGTTTCGACCTGTCTGGTGTTCGGTTCACTTTTCTGTTCCTGCTAAATATATCTAGCTCCTCTTTGCTTTTTCTTTTACCGTCTTCATTAATGCTATCATTACCATCCGCCATATTTCTTCTTATTCAAATAATTAAAGTAGGTATGTATTTATAAATATAAATATTTGTAACGGTTACGGATCGCGACCCACCTCAATAGTTAAATCTTAGCAATTCTCGATCCTAACCAGTTTCGACTTCTACCGCTTGTAATTACATCTACAATCAATATCAAAACAACAAATAAATTCAGCCTTTATAATTCCGTATAGTTTTACCGAAACCTGTATTACAGACCTATTGTTTTTGTTGATAATTATTATTGTTTATCGTTCTTAATTAGGTACCCGTCCAGCGCAAAAAGCTCAGCCCGTTTCGTCCACTCAGAGGTTTCACTTTTATCCGTAGGGCAATTAAAACTAACTATTAATTTATTAATAGAGTTCAAAAACAGATAACTGATTATTTACTTACATAAAGGTCCTTTTTAATTACACTTTGCACTATTTTGTATGCAGATTACACTCGAAACCACCCAAAATTGGAAATTTAATTTCGGAGCGACACTACACACGTCCAACTAGTACCTTTTGAATTTCTAAAGGTATTCAATTCAGTAAATTTTTGAAATATGAAGGAGGATCTGATTATTTACAGCTGACATTTCATCACTATCATCACTTGACTGACACAAAATCGCAAAAGCACAGTCTTTTTGTCATTCAAATTTCATTAAACTACTTTACTTGATAGTAGTGTTGCCCAAAATCGGTCTTGGTCTTGCAGTCTTGGTCTTGTTCTTGCGTTTTAGCAAGACCAAGACCAAGACCGCCTTATTTTAGCAAGACCAAGACCAAGACTGACCGTGCAAGACTTGAGCAAGAACAAGACCAAGCCTGCGAGACTCTTGCGTCTTGCAGTTTGAGTGTCGTTTTATGGAATAATACAGGGTGTAACAAAAATACAGGTCATAAATTTAATCACATATTTTGGGATCAAAAATAGTTCGATTGAACCTAACTTACCTTAGTACAAATGTGCACATAAAAAAAGTTACAGCCCTTTGAAGTTACAAAATGAAAATCGATTTTTTCCAATATGTATATCGAAAACTATTGGAGATTTTTTATTGAAAATGAACATGTGGCATTCTTAAGGCAGTAGTATCTTAAGAAAAAATTATAGTGAAATTTAAGACACCCCATAAAAATTTTATGGGGTTTTGGTTCCTTTAAACCCCCCAAACTTTTGTGTACGTTTCAATTTGATTATAATTGTAGTACCATTAGTTAAACACAATGCTTTAAAAACTTCTTTGCCTCTTGGTACTTTTTCGAAAAGTCAGTATTTGTCGAAATATTTTGCATATTATTTGTCAAATCCACCACATATTTGTATATGGCCACATATATGTTATGTACATCTGTGATTATGTACGATTATGGAGACTTGATAATAATAGGAAAATTTATTTACGATTTACATATTTAGGTATATTTTAAACCATATTAAAAAAGAAGTCACATCTCGATAAAAGTGCCTTATCGAAAAAATACACAGAAGCAAAAAAGTTTTAAAAACACTGTGTTTAACTAATGGTATCGCAGTAATAGTTTAATTGGAACGTACACAACCATTTGGGAGGTTTAAAGGAACAAAACCCCCATAAAATCTCTACGTAAACATACATATTAGAAAAGAAGCCGCAACTCGATAAAAACTGCCTTGTCGAAAAAATACTAAGAACCAAAAAAGTTTTAAAAATATTGAATTTAACTAATAGTATCACAATAATACTTTAATTGGAACGTACACAAAAGTTTGGGTGGGTTTAAGGGAATAAAACCCCCATAACATTTTTATGGGGTGCACAAATTTCACTATAATTTTTCTTTAAGATATTCCTGCCATAAAAATGCCACATGTCCATTTTCAATAAAAAATCTCTAATAGTTTTCGATATATTGGAACAAATCGATTTTCATTTTGTAACTTCAGAGGGCTGTAACTTTTTTATATGCATATTTGTACTAAGGTAAGTTAGGTTCATTGGAACTATTTTTGGTCCTAGAATAGGTGATTTAATTTATGACCTGTATTTTTGTTACACCCTGTATATTAGTTCGGGTATATGCTTAGAGACTATGAGATACAAAAAAATATGTAACAAAAATTTGGAAAAATGGATTTATCCGCATTATGAACAATATGATGAACATACATACCGAATTAAAAATATGAACACTTATTTATTGGATACGTACTCAGAGGTCATAATAAATTATTATACAATGTAAAAATAAAATATTTCATTCTTTCCTAATACCAGACGACGCCTTCGCTCCGAAATTAATTACAATTGAGCAATTGTCTAGATTTTGAGAATAGCAACCTTTCATAAAATAATCTTCTTGTGTTGTGTGTATAACAATATCGCATTGAAACTTTTAAAGAAGTATGTCGCCTATAAGGTGATAAAAATATAATACGAATACCATATTCACTGTTACGGACAACCACTCAATTGTTTTTCCTTATCCATATCGTAAAGACTAAACGTCCTACTTTTTGCAGGGTGTGCAATTAGATATTAGATCAATCGGCCAAACAAAATTTTTTGCTGAAAAAGCAGTAGATAAGATGATGCCTGACTACCATGTATAGTCCATTCGCGCACGGTAAAATGCTACAAAACCTTCAAATTTCAAAAAAAGAGATATTTATTATTATATAAAAAGAGATATTGGCCGATGTGTGAAAATTAATTAGTAGTTATTATGGTTCAAAATGCAAAAATATAGAGGGTGTTCTATTCGAAATACTAAAGTTCATTATATTTTCAAAAAAACGCAAGATCTGGTAACAATCTGTAATTACCACTATAATATCGGCCGCATTAGAAGACCTTTACTCACCAAATTCTATAAAAATCGTTCAAGTCGTTTCCGAGATATTTGAGGCGTTCCATACATAAAACTCACTCTGTATAAATGTTATATAATTAAACTGCGTGTATTACTTTGTATTAATTCTTGTTAAAAAAAAATCAATCTTAAAATTTTCAACTAATAGCAAACAAAAATTTTCAACTAATAATAGTGTCAAAGCTATTGCGTACTGTGCTGTAATTTAATTTGTATTTTTTTATTTTTTATTTGAATAAATGGCAAATTGTAGAACTCTTTTATTCCATTTCATTTCATATACCTAATGTGAGAGTCCATCAATCCCTTTCTAGACAGATAATGTTCTTTAAAATACAGTCTAGATAAGTTTATGTCATTTGTTTGATTTTTTGTGTTTTCACCATGTTTTAGCACATGTCAGGATATTAAATGCAAACGTTTATTAAGAAACAGACTGACTCCCGTGGGACATGGTAGATAGCCCAGTTAGTTAGAGTATAGGCAGGGATAGTTTAGATCGTGGGTTCAAACCCACCTAATGTGAGTTGTTTATTAATAAATAGCAATATGCTAGTGGGTAACTGCGAGACTTGCAAAACTCTTGCTGCAAGACCAAGACCAAGACCAAGACTGGGAGTGCAATACCAAGACCAATACCAAGACCAGGTGTACTGGTGCAAGACCAAGACCAAGACTGTCCAAGTCTCGTCTTGGTCTTGCATTTGGGCAACACTACTTGATAGTGGTTCTAGCTCGACTGACAGCGCAGGTGATCTCCTTGCTATGTGCTGTAGATATCGACCGCGACTTAACTAGTGGCATCCACCGCGACCTACACCTCCACCTCGACCCACTTGTTCTGTTCTTACCCTTAATGTTGACTTAATGAGAAAGCTGGAAACCTTTGAAATGTGGATTTTAGAACAATTTTGAAAATTTCATGGACCGATCATATTACGAATGAAATAGAGTTGCACAGAATGGGAAGAGGCAGAGAACTTTTTACCACCATTTAAAGGAGGAAAAGAGCATATTTGGGTTACATACTTAAAAATGATAAATGTTACAGTTCTAATTATGAAGATATTTGAACTAAAGCCTGTTTTGAAGGCAAGAATAAATCGTTTTACAAGGGTGGCATCGAAAAATTAAAAAAGTTTTGGAATGATTGTATCGTCGCTAAAGGAGATTATTTTGATGAAGAAAGAATACTTTTTGCAAAAAGTGTTGTTTTATAGGTTCAGCCCGGGAGTTATTGACCGACGGGCTATGTATACATTAGTTGAAGAGTACAGGGGAAAAACAAGGGATGTCACTTTTTTATGAATTTTGGTTTTTCTCGGCATGTGGTAGCAAAAACTGAGTACTACCGACTAGCCTATCGATTAAGGGCAAAAACCAGAAAGATCAGTCTATATAAATTTTCTAAGATTTTGTATCCAGGCGAAGAACCAGGATTGCTCGCACGCCACTGAACAAAAATAAGGAATGTTAGCAGTTTTTGGTACATTATTAAATTAATAAGTTAATATAGATTAATATTATCTTAAGATTATAGAATAATAATTGCTAGAATTCTGCTAAGAATCTCCTAAGTAGTTTTTAGATATAATAAGAATTAAACCTTTATTGGTGTTCATCTCAATATGTATAAAATGTGACAGTCCTTGTTTTTCCCATGTCGTTTTCGTAGTTGCTTTCATTGTGGTGTATGTCCTGTTGTGACATTATCACTTATTGGCTTCCCTAATAAAGATCCGTGTACACTCCCAGAAGACATAATTAAGTATCGCTCGATTATTTTTCCAGACGGAAGCACTTGAAATTGCATCATATTGTGAGTTCAATCAATTGTATGCATCCGTTAGCATGAATATTTGAAGCACTACAACAACTGTTTACAAATGCGTCAAGGGAATATCTTAATTGACGTATATTTTTGGTCGACGAAGAGTATGTAATATTTCAGAGTTATCATAAAATGTACATGTCATTTCAAATTTTTTTATGATATTTATATCGTAATGGGTCACTTAAAGAAAGTGAAAAAATTCAAAAATTAAAATTAATTGCTGAAACTGTAATGTACGAATTATACCTAAATTTTAAACAAAAATGTGAACGAGATACAATTTTGTAAAATGTAATTTTCATCACAATTAATTATGGTTTAATTATGGTAGAGGATGAAGCTTTGTTTTACACTCTGGGCCAAAATTAACCGCCCACCTTAAAAATGGGTCATTTTTGATGTCTCGTATTTCCTAAACCTGTTATCCGATTTAAGTGATTTTTTAAATATATTATAGCCTTATTGTTTAACAATATCGCTGTAATAATACTGTTGCTAAACATTTTCATTGTATACCGGGTGTACGAATCAAACTGTGTTTTTTTCTCAAAGGTCGCATCACCCTGTGGAATATTCTAACATTTATAAAATACTGAGTAAATAGGAGTATAGGAGTAAAAGCAAAAGAAAAATTGACATATATAACCTAATATGGAAGAGAAAAGTAATACCCAGAGAATGGACAAATGCAGTAATTATACCTATATACAAGAAAGGAAACACAAGAGACTGTAAGAACTCTAGAGGTATATCACTACCTACTATGAGTAGCATATATACGAAATAAAGTATACGAAACCATAATAGAAGGAAAATTACAAAAGAAATAGAACATAAATTACAGGACGTACAAAGTGGATTCAGGAAAGGACACAACACACAAGACCATATATTCATCATGCAACAAGTAATAGAAAAAGCATTAACAATATGATATTGAAAAAAAGACATCAGAGCAGAATTCAGGCAGCAGAGATGGAATACCTCAGAAGAACGATCGGAGTAAAAAGAACTGATAGAATCAAAAATAAAGAAATAAGAGAAAGACTCAAAATCAAACCGATACTCGACTCAATCAAGGAGAAAAAATTGGCATGGTTCGGACATCTAACCCGGATGGACAATAATAGACAAGTAAAAAGAGTGTGGGACGCCAAACCAATAGGGAAGAGCAGAAGAGGAATACCCATTAAAGAATGGGACAGTGACATTTCGCAGATACTGCAGAGTAAGGGTAAGACTTGGTAGGAAGCAACACAGATGGCATCCAATAGGAAGGAATGGAGAAAGTTCGTTAAGAGCTAGGACAGCTCGGAAGATTGTAAAATATTGTAATTTAATGAATTGTATTATAATCAGCCCAACACCGAAAGGTACAAATGGGTTTACTGATTAAGTAAAGTAAAGTATAAAATACTGAAATTCAAACCCAACTATAGGTTCATGTTTTCTCGACATTATGTTTTTTGATTCATTCGCTTATGTTGGACCATAAAAAAGTTATGTACTTTAACAAATATACATGTTTTTCATGCATACAGGCTGTTTTTAAATTAGTATGGCAAACTTTAAGGGGTAATTTTGCATGAAGAAATAATGACAGTTTGCTTTATAAAGTTATGTTCACAAAGGCTTCGTTTTCGAGATACGGCGTGTTGAAATTTTTCTGACAAACTGACGATTTATTTATTGTTTTAAAACCGGTTTAGATTTACCGGTTTAGGTTTAACCGGTTTAGGTTTACCCAACTATAGGCTCATGTTTTCTCAACATTATGTTTTTGATTCATTCGCTTATGTTGGACCATAAAAAGGTTAGGTACTTTAACAACTATACATGTTTTTCATGAATACAGGGTGTTTTTAAATTAGTATGGCAAACTTTAAGGGGTAATTTTACATTAAGAAATAATGACAGTTTGCTTTATAAAGTTATGTTCACAAAGGCTTCGTTTTCGAGATACGGCGTGTTGAAATTTTTCTGACAAACTTACGATTTATTTATTGCTTTAAAACCGGTTTAGATCTGCAAATAAAATTTGGTGGGTTTTAAGACGTAGCTTTTGCACATTTTTTGACATAATAAGAATTTAATATTCACCATTGGCGCGCATATGGGTAATATGACACTTGTAGGCGTCAACTTGAATTTACACTAGATTGTGTAACAAATGATTACCATTCTCTAGGCTTATCCATATCAACCACAAAGAATTAAATTTGTTTTTTCTCCAAAAAACGCGAAATACCTCATGGTCCTTTCAAATTAGGTAAAATAGAATTTCCGATCAAAAATTGTGTTCAATATCTTGGGACGTATTTGGATCGTAAATTGTTATGAAAGGATCAAATTCATTCTATTATAAAAAAATCAGAAAATTCTATGAATATCCTTAGAGCATTTTATAGAACCGGTTGGGGAGCCGATCTGAATATTGCATTGCTATTCTATCGCTCAATGATTCGACCAATTTTCGAATATAGTTGTCATTTATATGGGTCTACATCAACAGGATATTTTAATAAAGTTGAAATCCAAAGGAATAAATGATTGAGACTTTGTCTTGGTTACTTAAAATCTACTCCTATTACTATTATTGAAATTGAAGCTAAGGAACCACCACTTACTCTACGCAGACAGTTTTGTACAGATAAGTTTGTAGCTAGAGCTATCTCAAAAAAACTTCACCTACTTAAGAAATATTCGTAATTTGAATATATTAGATTTAAGCCACAAAAATATTGGTATACTAAAAAAAAACCCATATACGTTGAAAGCTACAGGAAATTGACAACGTATTAAGACCAAATGTACAAAAATAAAATGCCTCCAATTTACACTAAACCTCCTGAAACTCTTTTTTCCAAGGTAATACGAACATATTACATGGATTCAAACCTTCGAGGCAGTATTATCAGTAGTAATTGCACAAGAGCTCTAAAATTATTGAAATTTACCGAAAGACACTTTGACAGTTTTAATTATGTCAAAGTGTCACGAGGGCAAAAATTCTATATTAATTTTAGAGATCGAGTGCAATTTGTTGCGATTATTTCATGAATAAAACTGTTCAAAACCAAAATTTTATTGTAATTTATTTATGTAAGTACAAATTATAGGTCTGGATCCCGCGTATGAAAAAAAAGTTGATTAATAGCAAGCTGAAAATTTGTTAATAGCTTAAGGGTGTCTAGTCGGACAAACTTTGATATATGGGATCACTGGAACAGGGGAAGTTTTAATTGTGGAACAGGTTAAAATTGGAACGGTCAGACTACGAAAACGGCACATGTATTTTGTCCGACAGAACAGACTTAAACTCTCCGAACAAACATTAAACTCTCATGCAAAAATCAGACTGCTATTTATCACCAAATGGGCGTTTTAATGAGTGGAACAT
This sequence comes from Diabrotica virgifera virgifera, assembly GCF_917563875.1. Taxonomy (NCBI): domain Eukaryota; kingdom Metazoa; phylum Arthropoda; class Insecta; order Coleoptera; family Chrysomelidae; genus Diabrotica; species Diabrotica virgifera. Next base: position 75,529,983 of record NC_065448.1, read on the forward strand.
GTAGAATATGTCAAATGACAGGAATTATGACAGGTGATAAATAGAAGTCTGATTTTTGCATGAGAGTTTAATCTCTGTTCGGAGAGTTTAAGTCTAATCTGTCGGACAAAATAAATGTGCCGTTTTCGTGGTCTGACCGTTCCAAATTTTTAACCTGTTCCACAATTAAAACTGCCCCTGTTCCAGTGTTCCCATATATCAAAGTTTATCCGACTAGACACACTTAAGCTATTAACAAATTTTCAGCTTGCTATTAATCAACTTTTTTTTCATACGCGGGATCCAGACCTATTAGTACAATTAAACAAACAGTTATAAATATTCATTTGACGGTTGAAAGTCATCACTTTTATAATTTTTAAAACATTAATTGTCATTAATGTCACTCAATGTATTTTTTCGTAGCAACGAAGGGCATCTGACGTAATATACTTGACGACGGGAAATTATCAAAAATTATCGGGTACAATATCACAAGAGAGTGAGAATAAATTGAAAATAATGCTACAGTTTTTCGAAAATTTGTTGACTGGCAATAGACACGAGAGCCCGCAGGGCTCGAGTGGCTATTGCCCAATGACAACAAATTGGAGTAAAAATGAAGCATTATTTTCTTATTTATTCTTACTGTCGTGTGATAAGTGTCTATGAGGAGATTAATGAGAATGAAACCTCTATTTAGCAACTTTTAAATATACCTTTACAAAAAATCTAGTATTTTTGTGATTTTTCTGGTATACAGTCAGCTATAGGAATTTAATTTTCCTCGTGGATTTTTTTAAAATAAATTAGTTTTGCCGCCCCGTTCTATTACAATTGCTTCCATGCGTCTAGACGTAGCAATAATTAAGTTGCAGATGTGGCTTGTAAAGTGTTCTCCCATTCAACAAGCACAGTTTGTTGTGTACGCTAAGGGTCGTAGAAGCAGCTATGCGAATATTAACTTCGCGAAGGTATTCCACTACTTGTACAACAATGTGTGGTTGAACGTTATTTTGCATGAGGAGGAAGTTTTCGTCGATAAATAGAGCAAATATCATGACATGCTTTTCCACAACATGTTCGATATGCGTAAAAATCTGTGTTCATTGATTTCCCGTGAATAGGTATCAAAACAGTGTAAGCGTCTAAGAATTTTTATATAATTAGCAGAATAATGAACTTGCATAAATTTTTAACTATTAAAATAATAATATAAAACATAAGGTAACATGATCTTAAGACGCTTGCATGCAAAAAAAAACAAATATCTTTAACCCGCTTATTTAACGCTTATTGCGAGGCTTTCGAAAAGCTATAAAATTCAAATTTCTTAGGAGACGCCTGAACTTCCTTCTATTGGTCTGACGTCACGAACCACGATCAACCGGGCTACAGTCGACAACAACGCGATTAGAATATTCCGGGGATTTTAATCGTATTTAATTGAAAATTACGAGGTATTATTTGTGTTTTTGCATAGTTATACAATCAGTTTATTTAGTTTTAAAGTGAAATTTATAAGTATTTAGAAAATGTCACTTTCTAAAGTGTTTAAAATGCATAATAGGCTATTGATTATATTCAAAATAAGATAGCTAAAAGGAACTACAACGTTAACGGGGTTTTATTATTTCATATGGTCAATGGACATCTATATATGAAAAAACCGCGGAGTTTTACCATTTAAAGGGGTGCGTTTTTGAGAAATGGGTGAATTAGTCCCTGGGCACAGGTTACATTAGTGTGAGTTCTATGCACTTTTGGTACAAACATATCTACATAAAAATTGTTCCTGGTTAAATTTCCTATCTAAATATCACTTTTTAAAGTCAATGATACTTTTTTTGACAAAAATATATTCAAAAGAAAAAGCACAAAGAAACCCAAACGAAAGAAATTTTGTTTTTTGTCCCATAACTTTTGTCCACGAGGATATAGGTATAGACATTGCTTTACAGAGAAAAACCTACATATTTCCTCTTTAAAATATTGTTTAGTAGAGGTAATTAGGATTTATAGTTTTCGAAATATTATTTTTCAAAGTTCTCCACTCACAGCCATTTTGGGCAATTTTCCTTGTCATTTCGCAAATATTGTTCTGTAACTTTTTTCTACGCAACTTTAGGTATATGCAATGGTACACGTAATAGGAATAGAAATCAATTATTTTTAAAATGGTCTACTGTATAACGTTGTACGATTTTTTTTAAAGAGATTATGGTTTTTCAAGATTTTATACTTTTAACGATATTTTATAATATAATATAAACATAAAATAATATAAATATATAATATATTATAAATTATATAATATTATATTATATATTATATAATACCTAATATAACAAAAAATATTATTTTTTACATTTTTTACCATTATTTTTGAAATTTCTCATTATAACTTTTTTTCCTCTACATATATATTATATTATATTATACAGGGTGTTTCATTGGGAAACGGAAATACTTTAATTGTGAATAGAGGTCACCGAGGTGGTTCTAGGTATACTATATTTTTTGCCCTACCCACTTTTATAACCGAGTTACAGGGTGTTTTATCGATTTTGCCAATTTCTTTCCTAAGCCATAACTTTAGAACCACTCTATATATCTTTTTGATATTTGCTACACATGTGTCTCATCCAAAACCCAAACGACCGACATACTAATCACAAGAAAAATCCAGGTCCGGATTAACAAAAAATTATAAAGTAATTGTGACCTTAAAACAACACCCTATATATTAAAATCCTGAAAATCTGTTTGCATATTGGAAAAGAGCACAAAAAACTAAGTCTAATCGTTCGCTTCAATTTTTCGGCCAGACAATTTTATGACTTTAATTTTAGAATTATATTGGATTTTTTAAGAACTCTGACATTAAAAAGAAGGTATTATTAACTTTTAATTGTAAATTATTAAAGCTATTGAATAAATACTTATTTTAAAATTAATCAATACTTATTTACCACATTGGAACGACCCAATTATTAATCACAAGAAAAATCCAGGTCCGGATAAACAAAAAAAATAAAGTAATTGTGATCTTGAAACAACACCCTGTATATTGAAATTTTCAAAATTTGTTTGCATATTTGAAAAGACCACAAAATCGGAGTTTATCGGTTTGCTTTAATTTTTCGTGAAGGAAATTTAAAAACTTTAATTTTGGAATTAAATATAATGATAATTTTAAGAACACTAAAATTAAAAAGCAGATTTTTAAAGCACTTTTAACAGTAAATTATTAAAGTTATTAAATAAATACCCATTTTAAAAATAACCAATACTTATTGACGACATTCGAATGACCCACTTACAAATCACAACAAAAATCCAGGTCCGGATTAACAAAACAATATAAAGTAATTGTAACCTTGGAACAACACCCTGTATGTTGAAATTTTCAAAATTCGTTTGCACATAGGTATGAAAAGAGCACAAAAAACTAAGTTTAATCGTTAGCTTCAATTCTTTGGCCAGACAATTTAATGAATTTAATTTTGAAATTATGTCGAAATTTTTAAGAACTCTGGGAACTCATAACAAAAATTTCGATATAATTTCAAAAGTAATGTCATTAAATTGTCTGCATAAAAAATTAAAGCGGGATATTAAACTTAGTTTTTCGTGCTCTCTTCAGGTGTGCAAACGTATTTTAAAAATTTCAATATACAGGGTGTTTTTCCAAGGTCAGAATTACTTTGTATTTTGTTGTTAATGCGGACCTGGATTTTTCTTGTGATTAGTAAGTAAGTCCTTCTAATGCTGTAAATAATAACTGAATATTTTTAAAATTAGTATTTATTCATTAACTTGAATGATTTATTAATAAAAGTGCTTTAAAAACCTGCTTATTAATTTCAGGGTTCTTAAAAATTTGAATATACAGTAGAGCCCCGTAAATCCGAACCCCGCGAATCCGAACTTTCGGCAAATCCGAACCAACGGAAAGTGACAAAAATTTAAAAATTCAAGACAAAAACTTAAAAACATGTTTATTATACAGAGTAAAGCCAGAAAATTGGACAATGTAGGATTACTAGGACTTTGACATTTGTATACTTTAATATATAGGTTTATAAAGTGTTTATAAAGGTTAAACACAAACTTACTTTGGTTCTCTCGTAGTCAACTTGAGTCCAAAAATATTGTCCACACTCTTGCGAGAACGTTTGGCTACTCAAAATCACAATGAAAGCTTTGAACTACTAGTTAAGGCTAATTTTCGGATAATCCGAACTTTTCGGAATCCGAACAGGCTGTCCCCCCAATTAGTTCGGATTTGCGGGGTTCTACTGTATTTAATTTCAAAATTAAAGTTAATAAATTTTTGCACAAAAAATCAAAGTGAATCTATAAACTCGCATTGTTGTGGTCTTTTCAAATGTGCAAACAATTTTTGAAAATGTCAATATACAGGGTGTTGTTTCAAGGTCACAATTACTCTATGTTTTTTTGTAAATCCGGACCTGGATTTTTCTTGTGATTAATAATTGGGTCTTTCAAATGTGTTAAATAAATATTGATTCATTTTAAAATGAGTATTTATTCAATAAATTTAATAATTTATAATTAAAAGTTAATAATACCTGCTTTCTAATGTGGAGTTCTTAAAAAAATTCAATATAATTTCAAAATTCAAGTCAAAAAATTGTCTAGCCGAAAAATCGAAGCGAATTATTAGACTTAGTTTTTTGTGCTCTTTTTAAATATGCAAACATATTTTAAATTTTTAATATACAGAGTGTTGTTTTAAGGTCAAAATTATTTTATAATTTTTTGTTAATACGGACCTGGATTTTTCTTTTGATTAGTATGTCGGTCGTTTGGGTTTTGAATGAGAGATATGTATACCAAATATTAAAAAATTATACAGGGTGGTTCTAAAGTTATGGCTTAGGAAAGAAATGAGCAAAATCTATAAAACACCGTGTAACTCGGACATAAAAGTCGGTAGGACAAAAAATTTAGTATACCTAGAACCGCCTTGGTGACCTCTATTCACCGTTAAAGTATTTCCGTTTCCCAATGAAACACCCTGTATAATAAAAAAAGCTTATTTTGTTTACTAATGGTGTATTACAAAAAATTCTAGGATATTTTTAATAAGATATTATTTTTCAAAATGTAATAAGTACTTGCAACGATTTTGATTTTAGGATTACCTACTTTTTAAATTTCTCATTATAACTTTTTTTTTCTTCTACATGAATATACTATATATTGCTCAAGAAAGAGGGCTTACTTTCTGTTCTTTAAAATGGTGCATTATCTATATTTAAATAATGGAAACCGAGTGATTCTTTGATTTTTTTTTACCTGTATTATTTAAAGTTATTTCTTTTACAAAAAATTACATCAACATTAGTCTTAGAAAACATCACCTTAGTTAAAATTATTTAAACGTTGACATTTAAAAAATTTTCAAAATCAAAGTCCATCTCCTCGTTATCTTTCCTTCAAAATCTTTCTCTGACAACTCACTTATCTTAGAGTTCCCACAATTAGTACCCATGCACATGCACCCTTTGCAGAATATTGAACAACTAATTCCTATCTTCCTACAACCGCAGTTTTTTGTACATCGTTCGGTACATTTACATGCTATTTTTTCAAGCAAAGCTTGTGGTGCAGGAGCTTTGACGATAAATATTGGAATTAATCCATATTTTGAAGTTTGCCCGGCCGAGTCAAGTGGATCCAAAGTATTACCTATAAAAAAATAAGATTCAATCATAACACACAATCACATAAAAAAGTTATAATGAGAAATTTAAAAAATAATCCTAAAATCAAAAATCGTTGCAAGTACTTATTACATTTTGAAAAAGCATATCTTATTCAAAAATAATCCTAGAATTTTTTATAATACACCATTTAAAAGCAAACAGAATAAGCTTTCATTTTTATTATATAATATATACCTAAATGTAAAAAAAGTTATAGTGGGAAATTCAAAAAATAATGGTAAAAAATATAAAAACTCGTTAAAAGTATAAAATCTTGAAAAATATAACCTCTTTAAAAGAAGTCGTACAACATTATACAGTAGAACATTTTAAAGGTAATTGATTTCTATTTCTGTTACATGTACCATTGCATATGTCTATACGTAGAAAAAAGTTACAGAACAATATCTGCGAAATAACAAGGAAAATTGCCCAAAATTGCTGTGAGTGGCGAACTTTGAAAAATCATATTTCGAAAACTGTAAATCCTATTGACCTCTACCAAACATCATTTTAAAGAGAAAATATGCAAGTTTTTTGCTGTGAAACAATGTCAATACCTATATCCCCGTGGACAAAAGTTATGGGACAAAAAACAAAATTTCTTACTTTTGGGTTTCTTTGTGCTTTTTCTTTTGAATATATTTTTGTAAAAAAAAAGTATCTTTGACTTTAAAAAGTTATATTTAGATAGGAAATTTAACCGGGAACAATTTTTATGTAGACGTGTTTGTACCAAAAGTGCATAGAACTCACCCTAATGTAACCTGTGCCCAGGAACTAATTCACACATTTCTCAAAAACGCACTCCTTTAAATGGTAGTACTCCGCGGTTTTTTCATATATAGAGATTCATTGACCATATGAAATAATAAAACCCCGTTAGGTTGTAGTTCCTTTCTATAGTACATAATCAATAGCCTATAAGTATGGTGTTGTCATTTTTGTGTCCCTTCTTGTGGGTGTTCTGTTACTACTAAACTAGTAGACATCCTGGATATACAGGGTGTCCCGAAAAGCTTGGTCATAAATTATACCACAGATTCTGGGGTGAAAAATAGATTGATTGAACCTCACTTACCTATATACAATAGTTCACACAAAAAAAGTTACAGCCCTTTGAAGTTACAAAATGAAAATCGACTTTTTTTCATATATCGAAAACTCTTAGAGATTTTTTATTGAAAATGGACATGTGGCATTCTTATGGCAGCAACATCTTAAAAAAAAATTAAAGTGAAATTTGTGCACCCCATAAAAATGTTATGGGGGTTTTGTTCCCTTGAACTCCCCCAAACTTCTGTGTACGTTCCAATTAAATTATTATTGTGGCACCATTAGTTAAACGCAATGTTTTTAACACTTTTTTGTCGCTTAGTACTTTTTCGATAAGCCAGTGTTTATCGAGATATTTTGAATATTTGTCGAATACACCACATATTTGTATATTTAACATTTATTTATAATTTACATTTTTAGGTATATTTTGAAAAAGAAGCCAAATATCGATAAAAGGGGACTTAACAAAAAAAAGACTAAGGGGCAAAAAGTTTTAAAAACACTGTGTTTTACCACAATAATAGTTTAATTGTAACGTACACAAACATTTGGGGGGTTTAAAGGAACAAAACCCCCATACAATTTTTATGTAAATATATTAAAAACGAAGCCGCATCTCGTTAAAAACTGGCTTATCGAAAAAATACTAAGAGGCAAAAAAGTTTCAAAAATGTTGTGTTTAACTAATGGAACCACAATAATGAATTAATTGGAACGTACACAAAAGTTTGGGGGGTTTAAGGGAACAAAACCCCCATACAATTTTTATGGGGTGGACAAATTTCACCATAATTTTGTTTTAATATGTTCCTGTCGTAAAAATGATACATGTCCATTTTCAATAAAAAATCTCTAATAGTTTTCGATATATTGAAAAAAATCGATTTTCATTTTGGAACTTCAAAGGGCTGTAACTTTTTTTATGAGCACATTTGTACTAAGGTAAGTTAGGTTTAATCGAACTATTTTTGACCCCAGAATGTGTAGTATAATTTGTATAATTTATGACCAATCTTTTCGGAACACCCGTATATCTCTCTCTTCAATCCTGACCCTACGGTGGGAATGTAGTGATCGACGTGATGTCGTGTATTGTCCGTCTCCAAAAATCTCTGCCTCTGGTCATTTCTTTTAACTCATGCATAGGTGTTGTGCCTATTCCTGTAATTTGATAGACTCATCTTGTTGGGGACCTTCCTTGCGATCTTCGGCCTTCCACCTTTTCTTGTATGATGAGTTTTCAAAACTCCCATGTTTTCTGTGTTTGCTTTCATAACATGTCCAAAGTATTTTAATTGTTGGAGATAGACTTTACTGGAGAGTCGTTGGCTAACTTTTAGCTCTCTTAAAATTGAATTATTTGTCCTATGGTATGGTCGGTCCAAGGAATTCGTAACATTGTCTCCAACAAAACATGTCAGTGGCATATATCTTTCTTCTTTCTCATTGTCTCAGGTTCCAAGCATCACATCCGTAGGTGAGTATTGGAAATATTAAGTAGTTCATCAACATCACAATTACCGCTCTTGAAATTTTACTGTCCTTCCATATATTGTTTATTTTTTCTGCGGCAACTTTTGCTAGATCGCATCTACGTTTAATCTGTTCCTGTGTTTGTTTCTGTGTATATAAATTTTTAATATCTTATTTTTAATAAATAATTGTTTCTAGGGAGAATCCCAGTTCGAACTCCTTTTTATCGTCAGCTCAACGGCAAAGTAAATGTATTGATTTCTCACTATCGTAGTACGGATAAGTGTTTTGTATTTCAATTATTCGGATATAAGTATCTCATCTCATATTCAAGACATAATCCATCTCATAGAGTGTTGTGATTGCGAGTTATAATATCTCTCCAGGTCCCATTGACTAAGGGTTGGAGTTTCAAGTTCTCTAAACGTGTTTGCATAATAATAGTAGTTATAGTTCGTGGAAAGTAATTCCCTTCTTAATTTAATCTTATCCGTCCAACTTTAACTAGAGATCTTTGTTGAACAACTGAATTACTAACAATTATTAATTTTCACCAGTATATTCAAAATAGCTCAGAAAATAGTTTTCCTCTCAGAATTGGACATAACGGAAAGTGTACCTACTGACTGAAAACAAGAACACTTAGGTGCTACGCGTTATTACTATATTGAAATCTCATTATTACTACATATTTTGAAATGGAAAGTTGAATATTAGCAGCAGCGTATAAACGTATTGTTTTTAATTATTATTTTTCTTCTTCTTCTTTTTGTTCTGTGTCCATGCTACTATAAGTTTACCATGTTACTTTTTTTACCCATCCTTCTATAACACCACATTTTAAATGCCTGTAGATTGTTTATATTATTCTTATAGACCAGGGCACATCTGTAAAAATATTAGTACATTTGGACGTTGAGAGGTGACTCAAATTTTTTTGCAGAAATTGCTTGAAAGTAACTCAAATAATAATATTTAAGTTATCCTCCCTCTTAAAAAGGTCCGGAACATTGTTTAAATAATCAAAATGTCAAAAAATGAAGGAAAAATTCGATTTTTATCTTCGTTTTTTGATTATAACTTAAAAAGTTTTCATTTCCGAGAAAAGTTGCATAGACATAAAAGTTGCGTAATTAAATTTCCTACAATATAAAATTTTTTAAGAATTTAAAAAATAGTCACCCTTGTCGCAAAATAGCAATAATTGCGAAAAAAACCATACAAAAACAAGTATTCGCATTTTACGTTTTTCAACCATTTATACTGCACATAGGACCTTCATATTTCACCCAGAAAAACTATATGATACAGTAAAATAATACTGTAAATTTTATTAAGATCAGTTCAATAGATTTTGCAAAATAAATTTTGCAATCCAGCTTTCGCAAAAAAAATTCATTTTTTCAAAATGTTACAGGACTGAAAATAAAGCAGATAGCAAGTTGAAATTATTTTTGCGTATAGAAGTGTACTGTACCTTTTATTTGCAATTTGCAAAATTAAAATCGATTAACTATTACGGCGTCAAGAATTTTTTTAAATAAACAATAATTATTGGTGCTACGCGCGGGACAGCGGATAGTTTGCTCTAATTGGGCATTCCAATGACCTTTGATAATGATTGATGCATTTTAATTTTTATTACATTTCGATATAAATAAATAAATTTGTTTATTGCAAAATAAAAACACATACTCTATCCTTTGAAATAACACGTTTTTTAGCAAAAACTTTCTTTGTTCATATATTTGAACTTAGAGAATAAAAGGTTATTATTTTTAAACATATGCAATTGTTTAAACAATATTTCACAAACAATAATAAAATTAGTTTGATTTTTGTGGAATTAAAATATTAAAATACAACAAAATATAGAGTAAGAAAATAATATATTAGAAAAAGATTGGAAGAAATTTTGGTGGAAATCAACTTGTGTGAATCGAACACCGCTGTCCTGCGCGTAGCACCAAAAATTAATGTTTATTTAAAAAAATTCCTGACGCCGTGGTAACTAATAGATTTTAATTTTGCAAATTGCAAATGAAAGGTACAGTACACTTCTATAAGCAAAAAAAAATTAACTTGCTATCTGCTTTATTTTCAGTCCTGCAACATTTAAAAAAATGATTTTTTTTTGCGAAAGCTGGATTGCAAAATTTATTTTGCAAAATTTATTAAGGTGATACAGTAGCGATCAACAGGTAGCAAAAACGCATTCCAAGATTGCGGCTGTAATTTTGAATATTTTTTCGAGATATTTGGCACACGGTAATATAATAAAGAATGGCAGTACAGAGCCCAATTTGAAAAATATATTAATATGTGGAAATTACTCTGTAATTAAATACAATATTAAAAAAACGAGCCTGTACCGCCATTAAGAAGAACAAAAAATACACTTTCTTCAAATAAACTTTTTTATCCGATCCTACATTTTGTGTCATTTTGGAACTACTAAAATTTTTTATTTCATTAGTAGTTCCAAAATGACACAAAATCTAGGCATCGGATAAAAAAGTTTATATGAAAAAAGTGTATTTTTTGTTCTTCTTAATGGCGGTACAGGCTCGTTTTTTTAATATTGTATTTAATTACAGAGTAATTTCCACATATTAATATATTTTTCAAATTGGGCTCTGTACCGCCATTCTTTATTATTTTACGAATACGTGTGCCAAATATCTCGAAAATATATTCAAAATTACAGCCGCAATCTTGGAACGCGTTTTCGCTACCTGTTGATCGCTACTGTTTCCTCTTAAACCGATCTTAATGAAATTTACAGTGTTATTTTACTATATCATAAAGTTTTTCTGTGTAAAATATGAAGGTTCTAGTGTAGCATAAATGGTTGAAAAACGTAAAATGCGAATACTTGTTTTTGTATGGTTTTTATCGCAATTATTGCTATTTTTCAGCAAGAGTGACTATTTTTTAAATTTTTAACGAATTGTATGTTGTAGGAAAGTTAATTACGCAACTTTTATGTCAGTGCAACTTTTCTCAGAAATGGATAGTTTTAAAGTTATAATCAAAAAACCAATAAAAAAATCGAATTTTTCCTTCATATTTTGACATTTTGATTATTTAAACAATGTTCCGGACCATTTTGAGTGGGAGGATAACTCAAATATTATTATTTGAGTTATTTTTAAGCAATTTCTGCAAAAAAATTTGAGTCACCTCTCAACGTCCATCTCAAAGCAGATGGGCCCTGGACTATTACTTCAATGTTCAGCTTTCGGCAGTCACCACCTAGACAACCAAGAACAATCATACACAAAGACTTACCCAACGAAATAAAAGAAAAAATCGCAGAAAAAAGAAGACTAAGGAAAGTATGGCAAAAACCCGCGCACCCCAGGGTAAAAATAGATTAAACCAAGCTACAGCGCGACTAAAAACTTTGTTAAACAACAATAAAAACAACGACATAAAACGATATCTACAAAATCTATCTGCCACGGAAACCTCCGAATACTTGCTATGGAAGGCAACACGAAAGATTAACAGACCACAACTCTCTAATCCGCCTATCCGGGCCAGTAACGGACGATGGGCTAAAAGTAACAACGAAAAAGCTACAGTCTTTGCCAAATACCTGGAGAAAGTGTTCCAACCACATGCCCAAAACAACCCTGATGCAGAAGATAATATTCAATTGTATTTAGAATATCCATACCAACTAGAAGCACCGTTGGAGAAATTCACAGCCAAACAAGTTTTCAACAAAATCCAAACAGATATGAATCCGAAAAAGTCCCCAGGGTTCGACTTAATCACTGCAAGAATTCTAAGAGAACTTCCCAAGAAAGGAGTGCAATATTTGACACAGATTTTTAACGCAATCTTAAGAACTGGTTACTATCCCCTTTTGTGGCAAGTGGCACAAATCATCTTAATACCCAAACCAGGCAAGCCTGTAGAAGAAGTTAAGTCCTATAGACCTATCAGTCTACTTTCAGTGATGTCAAATGTTTTTGAAAAACTCTTACTAGACAGAATACAGCCAATCCTCGTGGAAAAACAGCTAATACCCAACCACCAGTTTGGATTTAGACAACAATATGCTACCACCGAGCAAATTTACCGAGTCTGCAATTCCATAAACAAAGCCTTAGAAGAGAAGCAATACTGCTCTGCAGCCTTTTTGGATGTCTCGCAGGCTTTTGATAAAGTCTGGCACACTGGCCTGCTATACAAAATAAGAAAAATCCTTCCTCTCAACTACTTTCTAATCCTCGAGTCCTATCTCTTCGACCTCCATTTCCTTGTAAAAGTTAAAGATCAGTGCACTAACTTATATCCAATCAAAGCTGGAGTACCTCAGGGTAGTGTCCTTGGACCACTTCTCTACCTACTCTACACAGATCTTCCTACAAGCCAAAATATCATCACAGCCACATATGCAGATGACACAGCACTCATTGCAGCTCACTTAAACCCGTACATCGCCTCATAACTGCTCCAGACAAATCTCGATAGGATAAAGATCTGGTTACAAACATGGCGAATTAAAGTAAACGAAAGCAAGTCAGTACATATTATAACGTTCACTAATCGAAACGTGCCCAACCGTCTCATTAAATAATCAAGTACTACAACAAAAGGATGATGTAAAATAACTAGGTATGCACTTGGACTGCAGATTAACGTGGAAAAAACACATATTCACGAAAAGAAAACAGTTGGGTCTGAAACTCAATAAAATATACTGGCTGATAGGAAAAAGGTCACAACTGAGTTTGTACAATAAAATTTTACTATACAAGGCAGTGATTAAGTCAATATGGAGCTATGGTATCCAACTGTGGGGATCTGCGTCGAGATCCAATATCGACATCCTGAAGAGATTCCAATCGAAAACCTTGCGCATTCTCACAAATGCACCGTGGTACATGCCCAATGAACACATCAATCGTGGTCTCCAAATGAAAACTGTCAAAGAAGAAATTGCCAGTTACGCCCAAAAATACGACATCCGACTACAAAATCACCCCAACAGGCTAGCGAAGAACCTAATGAGACCCCAGGCAAACAGAAGGCTAAAGCGCCACACTCCAAGCGATCTACCAACAAGATTTTAAATTTTAAATTTTCAAAAATATTTTATTTATTAGAGTTTTATTTATAGGGTTTTATTTACTAGTCAGAAATAATTTTGTTAAGTACTAAAATTATGATTTCATAGGTTATTTTCACTGGACAGTCTCCTGCAAGTCTCTTTTAACTGTTAAACAATTTACTTATTGTAATCATTATTACAGATTGTAAATAAATGGGTTGTTAAAAAAATGTCCAGCTTTCAAGTCCATATTGCGGTATCGAAACCACGTAGCGTCTTAGAGCTCTTACTTTCAGTTCTAATCTAAGGTCTTTGTTGCAGATAATTTTTTTTATTTTTACAAACGTATTTCTTGCCATTTCTATCCTGGCTCTCAATTCGATTGTGTTTGATCATTATTTTCTTAAATCCAGGTTCCCAGATATTTGTATTTATCAATATATTTCTATCGGTACGTTTCCCAAATGTATGCTTGTTTCTGTATTTGTTATTATCATATATAGTTCTTCCACTCTAATTTTTCCCATGCGTCACGATTCATTTTCAAACGAGTTGAATCAAAAAATAAGTGAAACGTGCGTCGATGTGTGTTATTGATACATACTGTCAGAGTGTCAGTGGTAATAATGAAGAAATGGCTACGTTCTCGTGAACGTATTTTATAAAGTTAATTTGCTGAAGAGTTTAATCTTTTTTCACTATTGGAGAGATTGATGGACTCAACATTAAATAGCTTGTACACCATACAGACTATTACGAATATAAAGATAAATATAGAAGACACTAAATAATTTAAAAAAAAGTCACAACAACAAAGTTACTATTGTTAAGAAGATTTAATATTACCTAAGGTTGAGAAATACTAAACTATCGAATGAATTACATAAAAACAGTTAATATTTTTAATATATCAAACCTTTGGGAAAACAGTGATACAAATGCAAATTGTTCACAACCTGAATTGTCAACACTACGATATTAGAGAGTTATTGCCAACGTCTTTTAAGTCGACCTGTAATAAAAGATCCTTTATTTTGACATATAAGCATGCGCAGTATTGCGTCTTTTATTTTTGTCTTTTAATAAAATACAGGCCGCCTGTATTTAAGGAAAATTAAAGGACACCTTAATTTTAATAAAAGTTCCTTTATTTTGACATAACGTGTCAAAAATGTGAAGAAAGGTCTAACTTCACTTGTATTTTCAATTTATCTTGTCGCTTCTTTGGATTGATAATTTATGTATTGTGGGATTGATATTTGATTAAACTTTCATCATTAAAGTTGTATGTTGGGTTTTATTTATTAAAAACAACTCTAAGTAATATTCTGAGATATAGATTATTGATGTTTTGACCCAAACGAATATAGAAAATAACATTTTATTGAAGCTTGAGTTATTACAAGAAGTTGTAAAAAGGAATATTACGTAAATAATTTTAAATTGTTACTAATTACAATGATCAGACTTAAAATATCAGTAACTCATTTATTAAACTCAATATATTTTACATTTTTCTATAGAAATAAATATTTATTGAAGATATAAGAGATTGAAGATATAAGATCAATAAATTTTAATGAAAGTTAGGATTTGTTAAAATTCTAGATTCAAAATAGAGTTCTATTCAACAGATATATAACAACAGGTCAACAAAATAAAACAAAGGTTCAAGTATTTATTTTTGAAAATTTAATCTTTTATAGATTAGAATCTATAAAGTTTTTAATCAAAAGTATTAATACACTTTCATTTTCATGCCATCTTCTTCTTTTGGTTCTTATCCGTTTCGAATGTTGGAAATCATATAGCAATCGTAACCTTGCTAGTGCGATTCGAAACAGTTCCATTGATATTCTCCCTCTACCAGGTCTTCGCTTACCTTTGACTGTACCTTGCAATATGTACTGCAGCAGGGAGTAACGGTGCTGATTTATCATATGTGTCCCAGATACTGCAGTTTTATGCGTTTAATGGTAAACACAATCTCCAATTCCTTCTTCATTCCTCCTTGTTCGTGATCCATTTCATGCCATCAGTATTTGTTTATTTAAACATTGCCAAAAAAATTAATAAAAACCAGCATAAAGCTTAATTCTTCTATTATCTTTTTGTATATCGGGAAGTTTATCTGACAGATTAGAGGTCTTTTCATTTTCAGATAACTAATTATTGGGAAGTTTATATAACAGTATCCTTAGTATCTGTCTTTTCAGCTCCAGATAACTAGTTAACGGGAAGTTTTTCTCTGTCAGATATCTATTAGTATCTAATCTGTCAGATAAACTTCCTGATAACTAGTTATCCAGAGGTGAAAAGAAAGAAAGAGAGGGCCATAATGGATAAAAGATCAAACGCCAATAGTATGTATGTATATATTTATAAATTTATTATTTAAAACCTGCTAATGATCATAAAATACTTAAAATCAGTCACCAATATAATATTTATATTTATTTATAAATTTATTAACAAACTGCAGTCCAATAAAAATAAAATTAGTTTAAGCTCTAGCTTTAAATGTCGAACAATAATTTTAAACAAACACACACACAATTTAGTCGCATTAGATTAGCTCCTGGTTGAAAATGTACTGCCACAGCTTCTTTATCAACAGCACACTCATTTGCCAGTATTTCAACGTTTTATCTATTATGTACTACTGCAATATGTAAAACTGAACAAGCTGATATTATTCTTTGAATAAAAGGTAACTTGCATCTCATTACATATGGTAAAATGGGAAATCTCTTCACAATACCAAATGTTCTTTCAATAACAATTCTTGAAGGGATTTGTGATGGATTATAAAAACACAACTTCTGTCTGAAAATTCTGGAATGGTGTCATTCGGTAGTTGTAGTTGAGGAATGGATATCCACTATTCCCTAATAATATATTCTCCAGAAATTCCCCATTACATATACCCATAATGCAAAAGTATTTAAAAACTCCTAAAATAGTATTTCCAATTTATTGCACTTCCATATTATTGAACGATGAGTATTATGGGATATATTATGTTGTTCTCTAAACATCTTTAAATGACAAAATAATTAAATTTAACGTTTTACTCTTCAATTATCTTATTTTAATTTATATCGACAAATGGAATTTTATAGGTTATTTTTATATTTACAAAAATATTTCATGTCATTTGTCAAAATAAAAGATTCTTTAACTGCGTTTGCAATACCACTCTTTTAGACCCGTCCTGTATTTGTCCTTTATTAAAGTATCCTGTAATAAAGGATCCTTTATTTGCCGGTGGCAATAACTCTCTATTATCTACCAATACTCCTCTTTGTCTGTGCACCCAAAAGTCAGTACCTATTGCAACTCTTCCTTTATTTAACTGAAATACTATACACTGTGCGTCAGATAAAGCGGGCACCCCATAAAATGGGTCATATTTGATGTGTCGAATTTCCTTAACCTGTTGTCCGATTTAAGTGATTTTTTTTAATATGTTGTAGCATTATTCTTTAACAATATCGCTATAATAATATTGTTGCTAGACAGGTAAATTGTCATTGTATACCGGGTGTACCGTCAAACTGTGTATTTTTCTCAAAGATCACCACACCCAGTGCAATAATCTATTTATAAAATACTGAAATTAAAATCCAACTATAACACATTAAAAGCGAATAACACCTCTCTGGTTCCTATTCCGTTTCTAAACCCAAACTGACTATCATATACAATATACATACATATTCCTTCTTCTAGTTTTTATTATACCTCATGGATTATTTTCAAGAATAATTTACGAAGAAGACATATTATTAATATCGTTTTGTATTCACTGCAATCTTTAGCGTTTGTATTTTTAGGGATAGCACAAAATAAGCTATCTTCTATTGTCTTTGAACAATTCATTGATGTATTCGTAGACCAAGAGGCAGCGCTGAAAAATCTCTTTGAATTTACTAAAGCTAGATTTTTCACAGTTGATTACTGTGAGTGTGTAGAGAAACATACTGCGGTCGGTCAAGCGAAACGTAGAACAGGGGTTACTGAGAGGGTATCAAAGTTGCTTTCCTACGAAGGTAATTATTTCCATTCACTAAGGCTGAAAATCAGTACACACATTCTAAATTAAATATAAATAAAAGTTATTATAGTCGGTCAGCTGTATGACGGGACAGAGCCGGTCGGTCGGCCCCAATAGTCGATTGAGGAAATAAAGCATTTTGGCTCGCAATTTTTTCGTCCAGCATGGATTTACTTGAAATTTTCACAGAAGGTAGGGAATAGTCCAAGGATCATTTTCTATATCATGCCGCTATCATACGCTGAAACCTTGGGGGTGGTTGCCACCCCATCTCGGGGGTAGGAATTTTTTATTACATTTTAACCATGTAATTCGATGGAAAAAGTGATTCTAAGAAAAAAATGTTTTTTACATTTTCTTCGTAAAACTAATATTTTTCGAGTTATTCGCGCTTGAAAATAACAGTTTTTCGACGAAAAAATCGACTTTTTTAGAGAGTTTTTTGAGAATACCTCGAAAAATATGCATTTAATCAAAACAACTGTAGATATCGAAATTGTATCTTTTAGTAACACAAACCAAATTCTTTTCCTATAATATCATTAAGACCAATACAAACCGGCATGTTAAAGGTTAGCTTTTTCGTCAAATGCACAATTTAAAATATTCAAAGCCAAATAATGGGAAAAATTTACATTTTTCGAGGAAAACTTAAATAATCCTTTTTCAAGCATACAATTAAACCTTTCAAAAAAAATAATAAAAAGCTTCTAGCATGAAAATTAAGCGACTTAAAAAAAATGTCGGTACCTGCTTTTCTCTACGAAAAAATCAGTGAAAACAACCCCCTAACTACCTTCCTAATTCAAAGTTGGCCTTCACCTTTCTGTAGTTCCTTTTATATTTATATTATCAATACAATCAAGGAGTTTCACCTATTTAAAATGCCTAATTTTGGAAAAATTGGAGTTTAAAGAAAAATTGATTTTTTGCCATTTGGTATTTTACACCTTTTACTTATCTCCGAAAATACTGAAGATATGAAAAAAATTATATACTACTAAATTGTAGCTTTTTTAATGACTAAAATTACCTGTGCATAGATTTTCATTACATTGAATAGTTAGCCAGATATAGCTGTTTAAAACCTCTATTTACCAGCAAACACCCCCTTATTCGAGCCCTTTAAACCCGCCCCAATTTAAATCTAAGGCATCTTACGGAATTTAATTTACACAGTCTTATAGCTCTTTAAAAATCCTACAAAATTATTTTTGAGGGGTTTCATCACTGAGAGGGTATCAAAGTTGCTTTCCTACGAAGGTAATTAAATCCATTTACTAAGGCTGAAAATCAGTACACAGTGAGATATAATATTTTTCCAAAATTAGGCATTTTAAATAGATCAAACTGCTTGAGTGTATTAATAATATAAATATAAAAGGAACTACAGAAAGGTGAAGACCAATTTTGAATTAGGAAGGTAGTTAGGGGGTTGTTTTCACTGATTTTTTCGTAGAGAAAAGCAGGTACCGACATTTTTTTGATTTTAAGTCGCTTAATTTTCATGCTAGAAACTTTTTATTATTTTTTTTTTGAAAGGTTTAATTCAATACTTGAAACAAGATTATTTAAGTTTTCCTCGAAAACTGCAAATTTTTCCCATTATTTGGCTTTGAATATTTCAAATTAGGCATTTGACGAAAAAAGCTAACCTTTAACATGCCGTATCTCGGTTTGCATTGGTCTTAAGGATATTATAGGAAAAGAATTTGGTTTGTGTTACTAAAAGATACAATTTTGATAACTACAGTTTTTTTGATTAAATGCATATTTTTCGAGGTATTCTCAAAAAACACTCTAAAAAAGTTATTTTCAAGCGCGAATAACTCGAAAAATATTAGTTTTACGAAGAAAATGTAAAAAACGTTTTTTTCTTAGAATCACTTTTTCCATCGAATTACATAGTTAAAATGTAATAAAAAATTCCCACCCCCGAGATGGGGTGGCAACCACCCCCAAGGTTTTAGCGTATGATAGCGGCATGATATATAAAATGATCCTTGGACTATTCCCTACCTTCTGTGAAAATTTCAAGTAAATCCATGGTGGACGAAAAAATTGCGAGCCAAAATGCTTCATTTCCTCAATCGACTATTGGGGCCGACCGACCGGCTCTGTTCCGTCATACAGCTGACCGACTATAATAACTTGTATTTATATTTAATTTAGAATGTTTGTACTGATTTTCAGCCTTAGTAAATGGATTTAATTACCTTCGTAGGAAAGCAACTTTGATACCCTCTCAGTAACCCCTGTTCTACGTTTCGCTTGACCGACCGGAGGATGTTTCTCTACACACTCACAGTAATCAACTGTGAAAAATCTAGCTTTAGTAAATTCAAATAGATTTTTCAGCGCTGCCTCTCCGTCTAATGCATTCTATCCATCTTTTTAATTTTTGGTTTGTATTTAACACAAGTTTCCCATTTGTAGCTTTCAGTATTCCCGGTTTTCTTTTTCTATTATTGTAAGTTAATTTTTTTATTTCTTTATGTGTGTTAAAACTATCATGCCATGTCTGGTATTCTTTTATTTCTGCGCATTATTTTTTTAACCATTCTTCTGTCGCCTTTTTAATTTTGTATTTTATTTGTTTATCCACTTTTTCTACATCTGACCTTTGTTTTTATACTGATGTCTTTATTCCATGAAATCATAAAATTTCTTCCGTCACTCATTGTTTCTTTTTGTATTTTGTTAGTGTCATAATTTCTTTTTGACTTTTGTCTATTCTTTCTTTATTAATAACCATTTTGTACCCGTTTTGCAGAATTTGTTCTTTAACAGCCATTAATCGATTATCAAAAATAAAATGAAGAAAACTCGAATACTTGGGCCACCTGTTGTCAACTCATGGTCAACTCATGAGAGGACATAAACACGCATTTCTTCAAAATATAATGTAAGGAAAAATAGAAGGAAAATGGAATCCAGGCCGTAAAAGAATGTAGGGGTCACCAACTTCTTGAAAATTTCAAGATCTTGTCTTGATATTGTCTTGATTTCAAGAGAAGAAGTAATTTTCGATTTCAAGACAAGACAAATTGTATGTCAATACCAAGATTTCTTGTCAAGAAAACAAGAAATCTTGAAATATCTTGACTAATAATGAAAACTCTAAAACGTATTTATTTGTGAAGAAGGATAACATTATTTTAATATAACATAACATATTGATGTTGAACATTTTTTTTTGCCAAGACGATTTACAGAAAAGTAAATTAAAAATAATAATTACTAATACTTAGGTACCTCATCATGTTGAAAATTAAATTGCAAACTAGATTTTATATCAAATAACAAATTTAGCACATTTTTAAGTCAGAATTGATAAGCCATGAATTAAGGCAGATAACACTTCTCATGGAGTCAACGCCTAGCCGATTTCTTGGCTTTGTTATTGTTAAAGCTGCGCTTGAAAATAGGCTTTCCGCAGATACAGATGTTGCTGGCGTTCCGAGAAAATCCTTGGCCATTTTCGATAATAACGGGTAGATATTTTCGTGTCTTCTCCACCAATCAATAGGTCTGGAATCCGCGTATGAAAAAAAAGTTGATTAATAGCAAGCTGAAAATTTGTTAATAGCTTAAGGGTGTCTAGTCGGACAAATTTTGATATACGGGAACACTGGAACAGGGGAAGTTTTAATTGTGGAGCAGGTTAAAAATTTGGAACGGTCAGACCACGAAAACGTCACATGTATTTTGTCCGACAGAACTTTCAATTGATTTGTTACCCTTTCATTAAACTCTCATGCAAAAATTAGACTGCTATTTATCACCTGCCGTAATTCCTGTCTTTTGACATGTTCTACGTGTTCCACTCATTATAATGCCCATTTGGTGATAAATAGCAGCCTGATTTTTGCATGGGAGTTTAATGAAAGGGTAACAAATCAATTGTAAGTTCTGTCGGACAAAATACATGTGACGTTTTCGTGGTCTGACCGTTCCAAATTTTTAACCTGTTCCACCATTAAAACTTCCCCTATTCCAGTGTTCCCATATATCAGTGCTTGTCCGACTAGACACCCTTAAGCTATTAACAAATTTTCAGCTTGCTATTAATCAACTTTTTTTCATACACGGGATCCAGACCTACAAGTATATTCTCAGAATCTTCTGACCTAGACTCATTTATTTATTTTTCAGTCTCATACTTCCAACATTGTAAGTTATCATTTTATTATTATCAGCTTTCTTAAAAAAGTAAGTAATATCTAAATCAAATTCGTTATCTTCTTTTTTTAGATTAAGTGGTATTGGACTTCTGTATTAGTCTGGTATTGGATCCTGTAGATCATTCTATTTATTAAAGGGATTTATTAAAGTAGTTATCTTTAAATATTTCTTCAAATTTTTGTACTGCTTCTGATTGTAGAAGCTTTTCCCAAGATGAAGAGGAAAATGCCACTACTTTATGCCGAGGATCCAAAATAAGAACTATACAGTATATCCAGTTAGTTTTGTTATGTTTCATCGGTTGCGCCTTGTAGCGTGCAAACCCGCTACTTTGTAGAATTTATTTTAATAAGATCCACTCTGCATTTAGAGGTCCTCTCAGGTAGCTGTTGATTTTCATTTGTAGCAAATATTTATTAGTCGGTCCATTTATATTCTTTTCGTGCACCCTGTATATACATTTTCAATTCTATAATGAAATTAGTGATGTCTGATTTAAATTAGAAAAGTTATTTCCATCATCTCGAATAATATTTATTGAGAAAATATTATTGCCATTTTCATTTTAAACAGTTTAATTATTTCCAGTTTTCGTTCTTTCTAAATATTTTATTTCGAAGCAAAATTATTTATCAAGCCATTAATTTTTTTAATTTTAAAACGTTCAACTTTGTCAATTTCAATGAGAGTGTCTTTTTCGTTATCAGCTAATACTGACCTTCAATTAATTTCTTTTACCTTTATAAATACCATGCTGGTGCCTTTCTGGCTGATTTTTATATTCTTCGCCAAGTAGGTAGCAGCGAGCGCTACAGACCTAATTGGCACCCAGGAGAAGGGCGTGGCCCTAGCTTTTACACCATCTGTTTTGGCCCAGAGGATATAATGCCCCCCAGAAAGTAAATCACGTAAATGGTAAATAGTAGCTCCTCAAAACCCATGGGTTCGACGAACATTTAGACAACTCCGGAGGCAACAACCGATCTACCAGTACATCAGACCAGTACATCAAAAGCTGACGCCTCCCGAAGAAGATCATGAGGTGTGGATAACCTAGGACAGCACCGGAAGAAGCCTTCACACCACAAGTTAAGTCTTCCTTAGAATCTTATATTTGCCTGTCAGCAGAGACAGTTTTTTTTATATAAATTAACTTCATAATAACTTCACAATGATGTAGATCCTAAATTATAACCAAAGAAATGAGAAAATAAAGCATTTATACCGAAATTCATTCCTTTTTACTGATAGTGTACCGTATGCCTGGAGAATGCAGAGGAGTAGGATATAAGGACCCACATAAAGTCTCATGCTCGCCGTGTTGGTGTTGGTGATGTTATGTCGAATTTGTTTCTTGGTCCAATGTTGACTTTAGAGATAGGTTCGATATATCATTGTTAATATGAACTCGACAAAATTAGCAGCGAGCGCTACAGACCTAATTGGCACCCAGGAGAAGGGCGTGGCCCTAGCTTTTACACCATCTGTTTTGGCCCAGAGGATATAATGCCCCCCAGAAAGTAAATCACGTAAATGGTAAATAGCAGCTCCTCAAGACCCATGGGTTCGACGAACATTTAGACAACTCCGGAGGCAACAACCGATCTACCAGTACATCAGATCAGTACATCAAAACCTGACGCCTCCCGAAGAAGATCATGAGGTGTGGATAACCTAGGACAGCACCGGAAGAAGCCTTCACACCACAAGTTAAGTCTTCTTTAGAATCTTATATTTGCCTGTCAGCAGAGACAGTTTTTTTTATATAAATTAACTTCATAATGACTTCACAATGATGTAGATCCTAAATTATAACCAAAGGAATGAGAAAATAAAGCATTTATACCGAAATTCATTCCTTTTTACTGATAGTGTACCGTATGCCTGGAGAATGCAGAGGAGTAGGATATAAGGACCCACATAAAGTCTCATGCTCGCCGTGTTGGTGTTGGTGATGTTATTTCGAATTTGTTTCTTGGTCCAATGTTGACTTTGAAGATAGGTTCGATATATCATTGTTAATATGAACACGACAGCCTCTATTAATTTTATTATCAAATTCATGAGCCCAATATTTCCAGTTTGTCTAAAAGTAAGCTTACTCCAATTACCACCAATGGGAGTGTGCAATATATTTCCCCTTGCGAAACATACAAAATGCTTATTGCAAGCATGCAACTACACATCAATTTTGCGTTCGTCGGGAAACAAATTCAGATGGGGTACTCCCCCAAGTGGCAGTGGAGGCCGTGTTACCACGCAACGCAATAACAAGGTCGCCTGTGAATCACCGGACCGAGTGATCGAGAAATTTCAAGATCTTGAAATTTTTCGAGTCAAGACAAGTTATAAGAAGTCAAGAAAACGACAAGACAAGATTTTTTAAGATTTCTTGATTTTTTCTCAAGACAAGAAAAGAAGTTGTTGTCAAGACAAGAATTCTTATCTTGTCGACCCCTAGAAGAATGTCATGGTTTCGGGATTTGAGAGAGTGGTTTGGCTGCACACTGCACCACTAATGTACTCTTTAGGTCATCTGTAAACAAAGTCAGGATAGCCTTGATGATTTCAAATCTCCGATAGAAGTGGCACAAGAAGAAGAAGAATCGATTATTGATTTCATATCTAGAGTTGTTATAGATATGATACAGTTTGTTAGTTTATAATTATATTTCCTTGTTTGTCAAATAGACCACCTACAGTTGTATATTTCAGCTATTATTGCTGCTACCTTTTTGTACATATTAAACGTATCATTCATTTTATATTATATTTCGAGGCATTCATTTCTTTATTTAATTGATGGATTCGACCGTTACTTGATGGAAGTTCATTTAATCTCACAATAAAACACTGAAAACTTTTGTTTTCTATACTTCCACAAAATTTATTATTTACAACTATGTGACTACAGCTGTTCCGACAGAGTGCCTTTCTCAAGTGAGAAAGGCACTTGAGAAAGGCACTCTGCCGGAACAGCTGTAGTCACATAGTTGTAAATAATAAATTTTGTGGAAGTATAGAAAACAAAAGTTTTCAGTGTTTTATTGTGAGATTTCTTTATTTATTTTGCCAAATTCTGCTGGAAGGTTTTAATAGGAGTCCGAATATAATTTATGAGGTAGCTTTTTTTAATATATAGGGTGAGGCAGATAACTGGCCTATTAGAAATAACTCGAGAACTAAAGGCAACAGAATCATGAAAATAGGAATAAAGGGGTTTTGAAGGATGATCTATTAAATGAAAATATTTTCATCTCTTTGCAACTTCCGGTTTATAACTTCGTTTTTTTAATGGGACAGCCTGTATATTTTTATATCTTTGGATTCTCTTCGATGTCTTCTTTCTTAAAATATGAGGTTTTGTAATATTTTACAGGGTATTTTAAAAGATAATTACGTTTTTTTATTAATTTCGTAGCAATATTCACACCCTGTAGAATTGTAGTAGTTTGACATCTAAAACTCTACTTACGTTCAAATGATTTTTAATATTCTCTACTATTGTTAAGAATCATTAGTATAGCTAAATTTTTAATTTTAGTATACAGGGTTGGTCGAAACGCGGAATGAGTATTTTCTGAGTTTTCTTAAATAGAACACCCTGTATTTTTGTATTGTAATGAAATGATATTTTATAGAACTTTTTTATTTCTTAAGCATTCCCTATACCTAACTGCTCTAATTTGTGGGTTATTGGTGATTCAAGCTAAACATTAATTGCACCAAAAAATACGTAAAATTTTATTAGGTTGACCGTGAAAATACTCAATCCCAAATAATTTTTCAGAAATAAATACATATGAATCCAGAGTGGTCCTTAAAATTACCAATAATGGTTTAGCTATCAAAATACCTACGTAGTTAAGATTGTTGGTGCGATTAACAATTATGGGCCATTCCACGAACATACGCCTGTTTTGGATTACTTCGATAACGAATATTTTACTGTGCAAGATAAGAAAAACGAAAGTAAATTGCAAATTACATTGTTGTTTATTGGAATAATTATTAGCGCCATTTACTTTCGTACTTCTTATGTTGCACAGTAAAATATTCGTTGTCGAAGTAATCCAAAACAGGCGCATGTTCGTGGAATGGCCCATAAGCACAAATTAAAGCAGTTAGGTATAGGGAATGCTTAAGAAATAAAAAAGTACCATAAAATATTATTTCATTACAATACTAAAATACAGGGTGTTCCATTTAAGAAAACTCCGAGTTTCGACGAGCCCTGTATACTAAAATTAAAAATTTAGCTTAACAATAGTAGAGTATATTAAAAATCATTTGAACGTAAGTAGAGTTTTCGATGTCAAACTACTACAATTCTACTGGGTGTTAATTTTGCTACGAAATTAATAAAAAAATGTAATTATCTTTTAAAATACCCTGTATAATATTACAAAACCTCATATTTTAAGAAAGGAGACATCGAAGAGAATCTAAAAATGTAAAAATATACAGGGTGTTCCATTAAAAAAAACGAAGTTATATTCCGGTATAACCGGAAGTTGCGGAAGTTGAAGAGATGAAAATATTTTCATTTAATAGATCATCCTTCAAAACCCCTTTATTCCAATTTTCATGATTCTGTTGCCTTTAGTTCTCGAGATATTTCTAATAGGCCCTTTATTTGCCTCACCCTGTATATGTTACCGGCCAAACCCGATTTCAGGACAAACTAGTTTGTCCTAACCGCCTTAGGATAAACTAGTATGGCCTAGGCCAAACTAGTTTATCCTATCACGCGTAGGCCAAACTAGTTTATCCTCATATAAATAAACACACTTCAGGCCAAACTAGTTTATCCTAGGCCAAACTAGTTTATCCTGATATAAAGACGCACACTTCAGGCCAAACTAGTTTATCCTGATATAATAAATATTCACATTTCAGAATAAACTAGTACGGCCTTCTTCTTCTTCTTCTTGTAGTGCCTATCCGTTTCGAATGTTGGTGACCATCATGGCAATCTCTACTTTTCACACTGTTGCTCTGAAAAGACTTGTAGTGGTTGTGTTGAACCACGTACGTAGATTTTTCTAGGTCTTTTTTAGATGCGTCTGTAAATACGATATGGTGATTTTTAAAATAATTTTCTGTCTGAATTAAACATCATATATCTCGCGCGCAAAACGCGCGCATGAGGCGCGCAAAACGCGCGTTTTAGGCGCGCCTTATGCAAGCGTTTTGCGAGCGTTTTGCCCGCGTTTTACGCACCTTACGCGCGCGTTTTAAGCGCGAGAAATATGATGTTTAATTCAGACATAGAAAATTATTTTAAAAATCATCATATCGTATTTACAGACGCATCTAAAAAAGACCTAGAAAAATCTACGTTCATCGTTCAACACAACCACTACAAGTCTTTTTAAAGCAGCAGTGTGAAAAGTAGAGATTGCCATGATGGTCGCCAACATCCGAAATGGATAGGCACTACAAGAAGAAGAAGAAGAAGGCCGTACTAGTTTATCCTGAAGTGTGAATCTTTATTATATCAGGATAAACTAGTTTGGGCTGAAGTGTGTTTATTTATATCAGGATAAATTAGTTTGGCCTAGGATAAACTAGTTTGGCCTACGCGCGATAGGATAAACTAGTTTGGCCTAGGCCATACTAGTTTATCCTAAGGCGGTTAGGACAAACTAGTTTGGCCTAGGCCAAACTAGTTTGTCCTGAAATCGGGTTTGGCCGGTAACATATACACTAAGCATCAAAATTAACGCACCACCTTAAAAATGGGACATTTTTGATGTCTTGTATTTCCTAAACCTGTTGTTCGATTTTAGCGATTTTTTTAATATATTATAGCTTTATTCTTCAAAAATATCGATGTAATAATATTGTTGCCAAACAGATAAGTGTCATTGTATACCGGGTGTAACAATGATATTGTGTTTTTCCCTCAAAGTTTGGAACACCCTGTGGAATATTCTGGCGTATATAAAATATTGAAATTAAAACTCAACTGTAGCCTTAGTCTTTCTTAACATTACGCTTTTCGATTCATTCGCTTATGTTGGAAAATAAAAAAGTTAGGTACTTTAACAACTAGCAACGTTCTTCATTAATACAGGGTGTTTCCGAGCTTCGTTTCCGAGATACGGGATGTTGAATTTTTTCTTACAAACTGACGATTTATTTATTGCTCTAAAACTGGTTGAGATATGCAAATGAAATTTGGTAGGTTTTAAGAGGTAGTTATTTTTTATTATTTTTGGCATACAAATAAGAATTTTATATTCACCATTGGCGTGCATACGGGTAATATGACCGGGTAATATGACCCGTATGCACGCCAATGGTGAATATAAAATTCTTAATTGTATGTCAAAAAATGCGCAATAACTGTCTCTTAAAAAATACCAAATTTTATTTGCATATTACAACCCGTTTTAGAGCAATAAATAAATCGTCAGTTTGTAAGAAAAAATTCAACCTCCCGTATCTCGGAAACCAAGCATTTTCGGACATATGTTTATAAAGCAAATGGTCATTATTTTTTCATGCAGAATTAGCCCTTAACATTTGTCGCACTTATTTAAAAACACCCTGTATTGATGAATAACATGGCTAGTTGTTAAAGTAACTAACTTTTTTATTATCCCACATAAGCGAATGAATCGAAAAGTTAAGAAAGCCTAAGGCTACAGTTGAGTTTTAATTTCAATATTTTATATACGGCAGAATATTCCACAGAGTGTTCCAAACTTTGAGGAAAAAACACACTATCATTGTTACACCCGGTATACAATGACACTTACCTGTTTAGCAATAATATTCTTACATCGATATTCTTGAAGAATAAAGCTATAATACACTAAAAAAATCACTCAAATGGGACAACAGGTTTAGGAAATATGAGACATCAAAAATGTCCCATTTTTAAGGTGGTGCGTTAATTTTAATGCTTAGTGTAAGTTAGTTGTTGGTGTTTTACTGTATGGTGATATTGTATGGTTTTATTGTATTGTTAATTTAATGAACGATTTTACATATGATTGTGTGTAAATGCGGTAAAAACCTGTATACATAGTATATTTGCGTTAAATTAATGAAGTTGTTTTTGTAAACATTATCCTAGAAATTAAAATGTTCTTAAATCAACACAAGCTGTTGCATCAAACAAAGCAAAAAATACTGATTATTTTTGATTTCTGTGCACAACCGTATAAAATTTTCCGTTTGACGCACGAACCCATTTATCTCCGAAACAATTTTGTCTCGCCGTTCATCATTGGAAAATAAATTGAACAACTGCGGTGGTTACACTTGCCGGCGAATGAAAATCTCGATGAGATGGTGACACATTTATTTTTCAACGTGTTTAGTCCAATTTTCTGTACAAAGTGTAGGTAACCGGAAATTACTATATCTCGCACACTTATAGTCAGCTTAATATGGACAAATTAATTAAAATTTAAGGATATTTATATGGTTTACGAAATAGAAAAGCAATGGATTTTAGAGCAGTCGATGAGGGTATTTAGCTCCGAATTCCATCCTACTACATCGATTTACTTGATATTTTTACAATAAGTAGGAAATAGCTCAAGAAACAGTCTACCCCATATACTATGGCGCTTTTATCTTGGGGGCGGTTTCCACTCCTTAAAGGGGGTGGAAAATTTTTGGTCAAAATAACCAGGAAGTGGCTAGAGAACCCTTTTTGTTTTGAAAACTCAATACTTTTTGAGATATGCTGCAAAAAAATTGATGACTAATGTATTTTAAGAAAAAAATGAGAAATACATTTAACCCCTCATCCACCAGAATTTAAATGCATCGTTTTCCTTCTACAATACCTTTTATTATGGTGTTAGTTCTATGTTCAAAGTTGAACGATTTTAAAATGGATGGTTTTTGAAAAAAAAATTTCGTAAAAATCTTCATTTTTCTCCATGTAACACGAAAATGATAAGAGATACAAAAAAAGATACCATACAAAAATGTAGGGTTTTAAGACAAAAATTTTGTTTTTGTTTTCCATTACTGTATCTCTTATCATTTTCAAG
This sequence comes from Diabrotica virgifera virgifera, assembly GCF_917563875.1. NCBI lineage: Eukaryota > Metazoa > Arthropoda > Insecta > Coleoptera > Chrysomelidae > Diabrotica > Diabrotica virgifera. Next base: position 75,559,554 of record NC_065448.1, read on the forward strand.
TTACATGGAGAAAAAGGTGTATTAAATAGTGTGATGTTAATGTCTTTTTGGTCCCAATTAATTAAAACTCTGTTGTTTGGATAACTTTATATTTACATCGTGTAAACGGTGATTCAACCATAATTGTTTACAAATATAAATCATTACCTATACCACACATTTGTACATATCAAGTATCTAATTATAACAACTCTTGAATTTACCTATGCTGCATTTTTATACACTACCTAATAGGTAAACCTCACGTATTAATTCACGGTCAGGAGTCATTGTCTTCGAGCATGGCTAATACACTACATTATATTTTGATAAAGATATTTACAACTTAATTTATATAGGTTGTCCCAACTATATTACATCTCCCTGTTTTAAAATGAGATATATTTCTCTTTCCCTTTTACAAAATGTTTATGGTTACCTAATACTATTTTGAAAAATTAAATTTCCTAACTATGCTAACTAACTGTAACATGGTACATTTCAGATCCATCAATTTTTCCCTAAACATGTATATTCTTTTTCCTATTTTACACAAAAGTTCATATTTTCCCTATACTAAAACCGGTATTTTATAACCTATTACTAGTTCACGTACTTTCACGTCGTGTCTTTTCGTCCCTTTTTTTTTTCTCGTTCACTAATTCACTTCATCAAAACAGTGTCCACAGTGAATGAAATTGATCCTAACTTTTAAACAGTCTTTTAGTGCCTATAAGTCGTAACTAATCTAATTGTAATAAAATCTCGACTTTAATACTTCCTAAGCTAAGCTAAATATTACCTAAACTTCTATTAAAAGGTATATATAAAAAAGAATTTAACGTTACTTTACTATTTCATCTTATTATTTCAGTCTTATTTTGATTTATTTATATACGCCTTACTAACTTTAAAATATTGTACCTATAATAGAAATGTAATCTCTCTAAAACTTTTAATATGTGTCTCTAAAAAAACTTCTAATAACTCTCTTGTACCTATAATAAAGATTTAATCTCTCTAAGAACTTCACTTTTTGTGTCCCTTTGCTTACTATCTACTAACACTATTGTAAGATATTGTCTATCCTTAATTCAAACACTTCCATTTTCCGCGAAAATTTAACCTGAATTCATTATATACATTTAAAAATAAGTTATTTATAATTTACGTTACTTTAGAAAAAAAAATTACAACTTTAATTCTTAGACATATTCAATGATTAGCTACTTATTTGCTTAGTATCTTCTTAATTTTGCTTCTTTTCTTGCAATTTTTATGTGTCTTCTTTCATTTTTCCCACATATTTTAATAAAATTCTCTTTTTTCCTTTCTTTTCTTCTTGTCTGGTACTACAACTCATATAATTCATTTTTCTTCATATAATAGCACTTCTACAGTGTACATAATTCATCTTCATATAACAATCATTTGTCATTTAATCATCAATATATCATTTCATAATATAACATCATAATAATCACTTCCTTTACTTATCCCTCAATGCCTACGTTCGACTAATCAAAGTGGCTTTACTCGAGAGAAAAGTTCCAATTCTTCTACATATTCCATATAACAATCATAATACTCAATACTAACCACGAAACCTCGACAATCTACCTTAATAGAAGCGGGTATAACATCGTTGGCTAGATCAAATTCTTTTAAAAATTTCACAACCTCAATCCCTTGCTTTGAGGCCGTTGTTTATTCACGAATAATCATGAGTAAAATAGGTACTCTCAAAACACAGAGTGGGTCTCTAATAAGCTTCCAAGCTTCTATAAATCACTTAGTACCTTCCCAATTTGACAAGAGCAGTGGGTTTCTTATTGTCTCAAGTTGTCTCATAATATTTAGCTTATACTATTGTTAGTTCTTCTTCCTATCTATATAGTTCTTCTCCAAATTCCTTATCTCGACGCATCAGGTCGGTTCGTTAAAAATAAATCTCTTGCTTATAGCAATGTTTGTCTTAAGCTCTTATATTAACGTATGTCATCACTAATCATTATTCATTAAAAAAAAATCATTTATATATCATTTATCACACAAAAATTATTAATTCAGGTTCATATCAAACAAAATTTAACACAAAGTCGATGAAAATGTATCTATATAATCAATAAATATCAATAATAAAAACAACTGGCTAATAAAAATTCAATAATAGTATACATATTCGACAAAAATTCAATAAAAAATAGCATATGCAAAAGTTAGATAAAAATATTCAAAATCAGTTCATATCTCAAAATTCGATAGAAATTTTTGAAAAAAATTCGATATTCCATAAAATATTCAAAAATAACCGTACTAAAAATCGAAATCGGATAGAGATTTTTCAAATAGATAAAAATTCAAATTCAATAAAAATTCAACAATAGCATATATAATAAACTTTGATAAAAATATTCAATTCAAAAATCACTTCATGTTTCAAAATTCATAGATATTCTTAAAAAAAAATCGATACTTCATAAATTATTCAAAAATCAGAAAAGATAAATATTTAATATTCAATAAAAATATAAAAACGAGGGAAGCATTTTTAATAAAGATAGACATTCTTACTTACATTTTATCACTTGTGTCTTTTTTCACTGGGTTCTCTGCATTCTTCCTGTCCTGGTCTGGTCCATTTTCCGCCGTCGGTGTTTCCAATTTGTTGCCGCCATCTCTGCTCCTTACAGAAGATTCTCCACTAGTCTGCAGGATCAGCCATGTATTAAATAGTGTGATGTTAATGTCTTTTTGGTCCCAATTAATTAAAACTCTGTTGTTTGGATAACTTTATATTTACATCGTGTAAACGGTGATTCAACCATAATTGTTTACAAATATAAATCATTACCTATACCACACATTTGTACATATCAAGTATCTAATTATAACAACTCTTGAATTTACCTATGCTGCATTTTTATACACTACCTAATAGGTAAACCTCACGTATTAATTCACGGTCAGGAGTCATTGTCTTCGAGCATGGCTAATACACTACATTATATTTTGATAAAGATATTTACAACTTAATTTATATAGGTTGTCCCAACTATATTACAAAGGAAGATTTTTAAGAAAATTTCAAAATGCGCTCTATAATTTGATCTTATGTTTTTCAAAAACCATTCATTTTAAACCCGTCCAACTTTTTGAACATAGAAATAACATAGGTAATAATAAAAATTATTGTAGAAGGAAAACGATGCATTTAAATTCTGGTGGATGAGCATTTAAATATAGTTCTCATTTTTTCCCTAAAATACATTAGTCATACATTTTTTTGCAGCATATCTGGCTTAGTTTGAATATAATCGACATTTAACATTGCTCATTTTAAAGGTCTTTTCAAGCACTACAAAGGGTATTGGTAGCATTATACAGTGTGAACAACTCCAATTCAGTCGAATCCGGGACAAGGCTAAAAAAATAGCTAAAATCCGGGACTTTTCAATGAAATTCGGGCAATTTTTTTTTCAAAAGACGATAATTAAAATACAGAAACGAAAAAAAGTCCACCGTTTTTTCGTAGAACTAAGTATATTACCACGATATAAAATGCATACGTTTTGGATGTGGTATTAGAAGTACACTCTAGAAATTGTCGACTTATTCGTCTCACCAATCCAATTTGATGTGAATTCTTAGAAGAATTTCAAAATATAATTTTAAGAATAAATTTCAAAATATAATTTTAGCAAAGCATTGAAAATTCGGATGGCCCGGAAGCCGTGCCTGGGACGCCGGGACACGACTTTGTAATTGGGGCCATGTCCCGGATTTTTCGGACTAGTTGGTCACACTAAACTATACACCTGAAATCGACCTTTCTCTGGTATTTCAAGTTGAATCCACCGATCTAAGCATGCACCAAAAACAAAGTCTGTTTAGCTACCATATCTCTTTCGGATTATAAATAGAAGATTTATGAAGGAACGAATATCTTTCGGGGAACGAAGGAACAAATTTGTTTTTTTATAAGCTACATATAAAAATTTTTGAAGTTATACTTCTTTAGGCGATTGAGACTAAAATTTCATAATACTGCGCGCATGCGCACACAGGCGTTTAGTTGCTAAATCTTTCAAGTTATGTATAAATATAAATATCAGTGCAAGAAAAGGTGTGAAAAGAATATATTTAGTCGAGGCATTGAAGGATTGAAGTGTCGATGTTTTAGCAGTAAGACGGATTTTCATGCGGATTGGTGCGTTGGATTCGTAAGAATGTCAGAAAATTTTGTAAACTAATGTAATTACAGTCGAACCTCGATTATCCGTCTCTCCATTAACCGTCACCTCTGTTAACCGTCAGGGTACATACAGAAGTTGTATTGACTACATAAGCAAAACTTTTCATGTAAAAATAAAATAGTTAATTTAATTTGTGATGAGGACACAAACGGCTATCCATTGCTGACAGATAAAGAAATCGTTGAAATGGCAACAAAGGCGGACCAAACAGATTCAAAAGCTAACACAGACTTGGAATTTGACTGTAGCTATATTGATGAACCTATTGTAACTGACATAGATTTTCGTAAATAATCTAGAGAAGCTGCATCGCATATGCAATAATTCATCGAGTGGTATTCTCAACAAGAAGAAGCCTATAAAGTAGATTGCAGGATCTTATGCCGATTAAGAAATTCAGCCGTCGCAAAATGTGAAACAACAGTATAACAATGATTTCAGAATATTTTAAATTGATTCGATTGTACGAACACAAATCCCTCTTATATTATCAAACAAACCATACAAATGAAATTTGAGAGTTATACTATGAATTTTTAATTTTTTTTAATGTTCTGTTAACCGTCTTTTCGATTATCCGTCATACCCTTGGTCCGATGCCCTGACGGATAATCGAGGTTCTACTGTAATAAGAAATCTCAAATTGCATTTGTGCATAAGAAAAATGCATTTCAGAAGTGCATTTTGAAATAGGCAATTATTATATGTGCAGGTACCTACATGCTTTTGTGTTTACGAATGCTTTGTATAAATGTACCTATTTACGAATGTTTCTTCTAAAATTTAGGAATATATTAATTTTATAATACATTTAAGTATGTAGTAATTTTTGTTTACAATTTTTACTTACCTATTTGTTTTTTTTTATACCTAATATCGCCCATGTCTAGCAAGTGTCTGCGTAGGCTAGCGGTATGTGTATCTAGTTACGGACGTGTTAGTACTTGGTTCGATTCCCCATAAGGAAAATTTTTTTGTTTATTATTAATGGTTATTGACATCTTAGACTATTATATGGACTTAAAAAATGATTAAAAATAATTAAAATAATTAATCGGATGTTGCCCAACTATTTACCGAGTTGCAAATTTATAATAATTGCCTATTTCAAAATGCACTTTTGAAATGCATTTTTCTTATGCACAAATGCAATTTCAGATCTCTTATTCATTAAATTAGTTCACAAAATTTCCTGACATTCTAACGAATCCAACGCACCAAACTGCATTAAAATCCGTCTTACTGCACCAAAAATCGACAGTAAGGCCTTTTTTTGTGCTTCAATGCCTCGACTAATTAGTGTTTTTAGTAAATATATTTATTATAATTTTTGTGTCTTTGGATTTTTCTTCCTCAGGAGTAAGATGAGTATTATTAAAACATTTTATTGTATATTTATTATACTTCACCTTGTCTGTTTGCTACCGTGAATTGTCATTAGGTACGTCCGAACCGATACAGACACAGTCCTCGTAGCGTATTTGGTATAGCATTCGGTTAGAGATGGAGAGGTCTTGAGTTCGAATCCGGAGAAATCCTATACTTTTTTTTATTTTTTTGAAAGCGGCAAGCACAAAATTAGTTTGTTGTTTAAAAAAAAATTAAAACAAACTGTTTAAAGTATATTTGTTTTTAAGAAATCATACAATAGAAGTATAACTTCTTACGTGAGTACAAAGTACACACACATTCTTTTTTTATATAGTTTTTCAGTTAGATACATACTTTTTAAGGTATTCGCAAATAAATTCTTCGAAAAGGTGTTATGTTTTAATGAAAATGGCCAATTTTCAACCACAAATAACTCAAAAAGTATTGAGTTTTCAAAAAAAATATAGAACAATTTTTGCTTAGAATTTGGTTCTCTAGTCACTTCCGTGATTATTTTAACCAAAAAATTTTCCACCCCGAGAAGGGGTGGAACCGCCCCCCAAGATAAAAGCGCCTTAGTATATACCTTGAATTATGTGATAACTAGAGGATATTCCCAAAATTTCATTAAAATCCTTGCAGTAGGATATAATAGAAATCGCAGGTAATATCCTGTTCATGCTCTCATTCACCGGCGTATTTCATCTACAAATGAATATTAATCCATTTAATAAAACAATACGATAAAAGATCCTCATAGACGAAATTGACGCTTACAAGTATATTAATATTAATATTAATATTAATTAATACAAGAAATGTTAATTAGTAAATCCAATAGAACAATACGATATGAGATCCCCAAAGACCAAACTAAATGTTACAAGTTAATATTAATTAGTAAATTTAATAAAACAATACGATATAAGATCAAATTGAAGCTAATATGGCGCCTTTAAAAGTCATAACTAGAGTAGGGTATACAATAAGCCTTCCTTCTGTTGAAAAGTTAATCACTTCCACAGAGGCACACCTAACTTGTTTTTGCTTTCGTTAAAACACAAATTATTAGAAACTTAGATAATCTAAGGACTTTAGTCCTTTTTGTTACTTTTGTAAAATATTAACGAGAGTTAGTTGCAATTCCGAAACGGGAATCACCAAATGATAAGCCAGAAAACTACCGCTCCATAGACAGTGTATATTTCTGACATGCCTTCAAATGAATCTCGCAAGTTCGGATATTCTGACGACTGGACCCTTGCAGCAAGCCACTAATCGTTAGAAACAACAAAGACCACTCGCACATATGTTTTATGCATCCTCATCGAATACTTTTACAAATTAAGATTACAACCAAGTACTACACAAACTGAAGTTACTGCTTTTCATCTTAACAACATGCTGGCAAACATAAAATTACATGCACAATACAATAAACACAATATATACCCCTAATTACTAGACAGAAAGCTCACATTTAGAGAATGCTGTTTGACGAAAACAGCGGCAAAATTAAAAACAGGTAACAATATTGTATGTAACACGGCAAATTTCATCCTCTTGGATACTGAAAACAGAATTAACAGAAGATGTTAATGTGAGCGAAAGGGACAAAATTGGACTACAATGATAAACAAAGGCTCCGTTGCTCAGATTCGGTGGAGATGTGGAGTGGTTCTTTGTGGGGTGTTTCCTCATATTTTTTGATTAGGGTATTTGCTAACGAATTCTATCACATATTCGTTCAATATTGAAAGCCATCTATCATCTGATATATACAGAGTGAGACGACAATGTTTAATACGAAAATAAAAATTACTGTTTTTTGATTAGGTGAAATTGTCGTGTCTTTGGCACCGTTTCAATATAATACAAAAACTCTGAGGCACTACATGTGGGTCCACAGCATCAACTTTTGTGTGTGTCGATATGGCTGAATAGCGGCTATACCATCCTAGTCGCCACTCAGCTAAACTGTGTTATGTGTATGATAATATGCAAAATTATGCCCAACCCCACAATGTGGCTACCTACCCTTATTAACATAGTTCCTTCCAACGTACGCCGCGAACATGAATTGGTTAACGAACACAACAAAATATGGATAATTGTCAATTTCTAGTCCACAACGACATTTTCGATATTCTTGGAAACTGTCTCCAATCCGGTTTACGCCCTGAGATCCGCTCAGTTACAACATTTCAATTTTGACTTAGACAGATCTCTGTTACCATAGTCTACTGGACATCACAGACAAACCTGACAGATTTGAACGTCACCGTAAGATTTGGACAGCCCTTAATCGAATCAGGACAAACTGTGTAAGATGCGCCGACAGATTCTACAGACAGAGTAAACTTCCCTGGCCTTATTGTGATTGCGGCGTTGCGAGAAAGACGACTAGGTGCATAGTACAAGACAAAATACAGGCGACCCTACAGACTTCGTATTGGCGACCGAAGAATTAATAGTATAATACACTGTATTATAATATTTAATAATTATATAATACTGAATTAAATATAATACACTAAATAAAATTGTCAAATTGACGTCGAAGTACTTATCAAAGTTTTTTAGAAAAAAATTGATTTTTTAGTTACGTTGGAAGCTGTAAAGGTGCAAGAGAATATATTTATATCAAAATATATATAGTAATTATTATTACGCAAAGAAATAGTGAATTCCTCACTGAAAGAAAACTATATTAGTACATGGTGATAAACATAGATATCAAAATCTTTATTTGGTCTCGTTTAGTATCCTTTTTTAGTGATTTAATTGACCATAATATAAAGGATTACATTTATATCCAGATAAAGGTAAAAATTGTTAGTGTTCAAGAAATCAGTGAAGCTCTTACTGAAGAAGTGACACAAATATACGTCAAAACTTTAATAAAATCTGTTGATATCCCGTTAGGAGAATCCCGTTAACGGTCTCAAATCATACGAAAGTGTGAAACGAACTCTCCTTGATGATCCCATCAACTAGTTGTAATATATATAAACGTTAACCCCATGGAGGAGGATTTTATAACAGGCATCCAAATTCAAATAGGTTAGAACATTTCTATTTATTTTAGTAAGAACATCTGTGTATGTATCCTGTATTTCTTTAGTGTTAGTAGTTAGTACTCCTGCCACCTCCACGTGGTTAGGGGGCGGGCAACCACTCCACTGCCATAAGTCGGGGTCCTCCCACAATAAGCTCAGTGGTAGGGCTAAGAGCACACTGAAGAAATTGTAGGTAAAAAAGTGGAAAAAATGGGAGATAAAAAGAAAATTACTTCTTTTGGAGGTAATTCATCTCAAATAGATGACATAATTGAAAATAGTTTTAGAATTAGTATTAATACCTTATCTCAAAATAATAATAATGAAATATTAGATAATAGTATTGTAGATAATAATATAAATAATACTGAATTAAATATAAATTTGAATGAAAATATTGATAATACTAAAACAAAAATTAAAGACTTACTTGACTTCATTGAAGGTGAAATGGAAATAGGTAAAAGATTAAGTAAAATAGGAAAAGATGATTTAAAAAATAGATTAATGTTATTAGCAATGGAATATGGAAATATGGAAGGACAAATAAAAATATTAAAAGAAGAAAATAATAGACAAAGAATAGAATATGAAAAATTAAGAAAAATAACACAAACACAAGAAACGAAACAAACATATGCTGCAATAACATCAAAACCAATAAATAATAAAACTGAAAATCAAAAACTAATAGAGACACAAAAACAAATAAACACTCTTTTTATAACAAGTGAAACAGCACAAACTGGAAGAAAAGTACAAGAAGAACTTACGAAAGTTCTAGATCCAGAAAAAAATAAATTAAAAATAAACAAAATGCGAACATCAGGAAGAGTATTAATAATTGAAACTCCAACACTAGAAGACATTGAAAAAATAAAAAATAATGAAAAAATAAAAGAAAAATTTAAATGTGAACTTCCAAAAAAAAGAAAACCACTAGTAATAATGTATGATTTACCAAGCAACGAAAAAGAAGAAATTATATTAAATAAAATATATACTCAAAATTTTGAAAATATAACAAAAGAAGACTTTACAAACAATTGTAAATTAAAATTTAAGACAGGACCAAGAGAGAAATCTACGGTCCATTATGTATTAGAAGTGTCACCTGATATAAGAAAACAATTAATAATAAATAAAACATATGTTGGTTTTACAAGTGTAAACACAAAAGATTACATAGTGGTAGCAAAATGTAATAAATGTAATGATCTAGGACACGTAAGCAAACACTGTAATAAAGAAACAACATGTAACCATTGTGGTGAAAATCACGAAAGAAAAAATTGTAATAAAACAGGACAGCCAAAGGTATGCATACCTTGCAAACACAGAGGAAAACAATGTAATAAAGAAAATAAAAATTGTACAACTTATGCTCTACTTTTAAATCGTCTAATTCAAAAAACAGACTATGGTACATAAATATTATTTAAAATTTAATTAAAATTAAAATTAAAATGAAAATTAAAATTAAATTTGAAATTAAAATTAAATTAAAATTAAATTTTATAACATTAAAAATTAATATAATAAAAAATAAAAAATTTCAAAAACATAAAAACCAATGTGATGCAATGGTTAAAAACAGAGTCATGAGAACAAAAAATCATACTTTAAATGCTAAAAATACAAAAAATATAAATCATAATATAAAACAAAAATACTTTAAAAATAATAAAAATTATTGTATCAGAGAAGAGGGAATAAACTCAGATAAAATAATTAAAAATAATAAAATACACAGATATGGTGATAAAATACTAAAAATGAAAATTTATTCGATTCTAATAAACACGGAAACCAAAATGAAATTAATAAAAAAAAAACAAACCAAATTAATTAATGACAAACAAAACATTCAATATAAAAATAGGACAAATAAATGGTATGAGAAGTATCACAGTACTACATGAAATAAGAAAAACAGCAGAAGAAAATAGTCTTGATATGGTTTGCATTCAAGAACCATACACAAGACTAGGAAAAATTCAACACATGCCAGTTAATGCACAATGTGCAAGCATAGGAGAAAATCCAATGGCGGTAACCGTATTATTCAATAAAAATATGAGACTTCTAATTCTAAAACAATTTAGTGATCGACACTGTATCTGTGTAGAATTGCTAACAAAAGCAGGTAAATTTATCATAGCTAACCTATATTGTCAGTTCTGTGAAGATATTGATGAATACGTGGAAAAGATAAGAGCTATATTTATAACGTATAGAGAGGAAAAAGTTATAGTTGTAGCAGACGTAAATGCAAAATCAATATTGTGGAATTCAACTCAAACAGATCAAAAAGGATTATTAGTAGAAGATATGATTAATGAACTAGAGTTGATAGTACACAATAAACCAGGAAACCCACCAACTTTTCAAAACAGAGCTGGTGCGGCTAGCAATATAGATATAACAATATCAAATTTTGCAGTAGCACACCTAGTTAAGGATTGGAAAGTGATGGAGCATGCAACAATAAGTGATCACAACCTTATAACTTTCAATCTTAATAACCTAAATCCACGTAATACGGAAATATCTTCGGTAAGATACAATATAGGTAAAGCAAATTATGAACTGTTAAAGTCTGAGTTTCGACCACCTTGTCTGGTACAAAGGGGATCTAATATAAATATTGCAACAAAAGAATTAACCAAACAAATTAAAAAAGCAATGGATATAGCAATACCAAAAATAAAAGAAAATAGTAAAGTAAAAAACTCAGCCTGGAAGGAAAACCTCACAAGAATGAGAAGCAGAGTTAGATATGCGCGAAAGCGATATCAACGATGTGGTATCTATCTTGAGAGACAAATCCTTCTAGGTGAATATAGAAGACTAAAACAAGAATATAAACAAGAAATAAAAATAACAAAAGCTAAAAGTTGGGAAACCTTCGTATCAAGACACTTAGAATTAGATATGTGGGGAATACCATATAAAATAGTTTCTAAAAAAATTAGATGTCCGACAATGCTTTCTACTTTAAAAAAAGAAGATGGAACATTTACAGAAAGTTGGGAAGAATCGGCCGAAACATTACTTAATGTATTATTACCTCCAGATAAATTAGAAGGAGAAACAGTAGAACAAAGAAATATAAGAGAAGAAATGATACAAGAATACCAAATAGAAGAAGAAAGAGAAATAGAGGAATTCACAGAAGAAGAAGTATATGAAAGTATGAGAGAAATGAAAAGAAAGAAGGCACCTGGACCGGATAATATTCATGTTGAAATACTTCAAGCATTGTCGGAACAAATAATTCCAGTACTAACATCATTATATAATGAATGAATGTCTTAGACAAAGAAGGTTTCCCAATAATTTTAAACAAGCAGAAGTTATAATAATACATAAAGGGGAAGATAAAGATCCTGCCTTACCGAAATCATATAGACCGGTATGTTTATTGAATACAATGGGAAAATTACAAGAAAAATTACTATGTAAAAAATTAAATCAAATAAGAACAGAAATTGGATTACATCCTGGTCAGTATGGTTTTAGGAAAGGTAGATCAACAGAAGATGCAATAAATAAAGTATTTGAAATAGTAAACGAAAGCATAAAAAAGTATGTTTTAATGATCTTTATAGACGTGTCTGGGGCTTTTGACAATCTTTGGTGGCCGTCATTCTTTGAAAGACTTCGAAGAATGAGATGTCCAAAGAATCTGTACGGAAGTCTCAGAAACTACTGTCAAGACCGATATGCAAGCCTAAGCTGTCCAACAGGAAAAAAGACAAAACATATCACAAAAGGATGTCCACAAGGATCAGTTTGTGGACCTATGTTCTGGGATGTAATGCTAGAGGAACTGTTGGAACAATTGACTATAGATCCTGAAGTGCTTGGAAGCATAGCATATGCAGATGATTTGTTGTTGATCATAGATGCAAACTCAAGAAGAGAATTAGAAAAAAAATCAAATGAAGTATTAATAAGAGTAAATGATTGGATGAATAAAGTAAAATTAACAATATCAGATTCAAAAACAACATATAGTTTAATAAAAGGAAATTTAGAAAGAGATCCAATTATAAAAATTAGAGGGAAAACAATAAAAAGAAAAATGGAAACAAGATATTTAGGTATTATAATAGACGAACAAAAATTATTTACAAAACACATGAATTGTGTCTGTGAAAAGGCAACAAAGATCATGCATAGCATTGCTAGTCTAGCACAGAAGGAATATAGAATTTCGTTCCGACAGATGAGAATATACCTAAGTACAATACTTGCATCAATTGTAGGGTACGGTTCAAGTGTATGGGCACATAGATTAATAAATAAAAAAAACGCAGAAAAATTAAATAGAGCTCAGAGAGGATTTCTTGTAAGAATGACGGGAGCATTTGGAACAACTGCAACACAGGCACTCACAGTTTTAACTGGAGTAATGCCAATGCATTTAGAAACACAAAAAAGAGCATGTAATTATTGGCTAAAAAAAGAAAAATATGAAAAAATAATATAAATAATAGGATTAGATATAAGAAATAAAAGAGAATTAAAAGAAATAATAAATAGAAAAAGACAAAATGAATGGGAAAATTCAACAAAATCTAGACGTTTATACAATTTTATACCAATATTAGAAAACATTCCAAATTATTTTAATCCAAAACAAGGTTTAATACACTTTTTAACAGGACATGGACCGTACCCAACATATTTGGAAAGATTTAACTTAAAAGATGATGCATATTGTGAATGTGGAGAACTAGGTACACCAGAACATATAGTGTTACATTGTGAAAATACTATAGAAAATGAAGAACACAGAGAAATGAGAAGAAGATTAGAAAGAATTGAAATAAGAGATATATTACAAAATGAAGAATATTTTGAAATATTAAACAATCTCACACAAATAATATCTAAAAAACAACAAGAAATCTATAATAATAGAAGAAGACAACCAATAATCCAACCCTGATGAAGTTGAGTAAGATAAAGTTAAAATAAATAAAATAAAATATAAATTCAAAAATAGATATTTACAATTATAATAATAATAATTCAATATAAAATAAATAAATAAAAATAATAATTCAATACATAATTCATAAAAAAAAAATAAAATAAAAAAAAAAAACTACCAACTCTCTTCTGAAAATAGAGGGACTGTCTTTATAACTTAGAAGGGAGTTGATAGTACCAAAAATATTTTAAATTGTTTATTTAAATTTGTTTGTTATACGTAATTAAGAGATTATGGCAAATTGTTATTGTAAAAATAGATTTAATAGTTGAGTAAAAAATGTAAAAATATAAAAAAAAAATATCTGTAATCCCATCAGGAAAAAACGACCTGGATTAGTCACTAGAGGCCAGGTCATATGTATAAATAATAAATAAAAAAAAAAAAAAAAAGTATAATACACTCACCGGCACAAAATTCCGCCACCCAAAATTTTTGATTAGGTTTGATAATTTATAACTTTATTATTTGTACTCCGATTTTCAAGATCCTTGCACCAGTTTGCAGGTACATGTATTAGTATCGTTTGGTAGTATTCCACTAACATAAAAATTTTGCTTGCATTGCATTATACGGGGGTGAATGGAAGTGTTGTGTTTCCTCCTAACTTTAAAACATTCTGTGGAAAAATGGAAGGGCTGGTTTTGTTTCATAGTCCTGTCATATTATCCCGGAGGCATCACTAAAATTTTGTTTTTTGAATTATCCGAATATCTCTTTTCTTGTAAGAGCTGTACAATTTTGTGTAAATAAAAACACTTGAACAATATTAGGTCTGGATCCCGCGTATGAAAAAAAAGTTGATTAATAGCAAGCTGAAAATTTGTTAATAGCTTAAGGGTGTCTAGTCGAATAAACTTTGATATATGGGAACACTGAAACAGGGGTAGTTTTAATTGTGGAACAGGTTAAAAATTTGGAACGGTCACAGCACGAAAACGGCACATTTATTTTGTCCGACAGAACAGACTTAAATTCTCCGAACAGAGATTAAACTCTCATGAAAAAATCAGACTGCTATTTATTACCTGTCATAATTCCTGTCATTTGACATGTTCTACATGTTCCACTCATTAAAACGCCCATTTGGTGACAAATAGCAGTCTGATTTTTGCATGAGAGTTTAATCTCTGTTCGAAGAGTTTAAGTCTGTTCTGTCGGACAAAATAAATGTGCCGTTTTCGTGCTGTGACCGTTCCAAATTTTTAACCTGTTCCACAATTAAAACTACCCCTGTTCCAGTGTTCACACATATCAAAGTTTATTCGACTAGATACCCTTAAGCTATTAACAAATTTTCAGCTTGCTATTAATCAACTTTTTTTTCATACGCGGGATCCAGACCTATATCCCTTCGTTGGTTCAGTGTAGATGGTCTTTAAGTTGTGATGGAAACACCAAATTAATAATAGTAGCAGAGTTTATTGATGAGACTTACACTATGGATGTTGACCCGGGGTACTTTGAGTAAAGACTTAATTGATGAGCGTTGAAGACAATCACTCGCGTTAATGAATTAATAATAATTGAATTTCTAGACAAGAGATCTTAGTTTTATATAAGTTTAAATTGGGTCAATGTAAACACGGGCCCCGCGTGATTTTGTGTATCTAATTAAGGTAAATTGTTTATCTTATGTCAGCAACTTTTGGCTGATGTCCAAATTATATTATTGATAATTGACCAAATGTGTATGTAATTTAATTAATTACGTGTGTGTGTTTAATAACAAATAAATGCATTCGATCTACTGGGTGATAAAATGATACTGTCCAATTTCGGATATGAATACTGAATATTTGATATTGGACATACTGCGGAATCGGGCAAAAACTGGCCCAAGTGTCAATACTCAAAGTTTACATATAAGTATTACATAAAATAGTCAAATTCAAACATGTTAATAAATAAATAGTTTAAGAATAATCAACAATCTTCCAACCGTACTCTAGCTATCAATGTCCGACTCTATCTCTAGATTAAAATTAGGGCAATTGGATGAAAATGTGGAGAGTGGGATGTCGGCCTTTGAAGTCGACGGTACATTGTTATGCCGATTACTACTTAATACAGGTACTTCTTGTTCGTTAGTCTGAGTATGTGGATTCCCTGAACGACATAGTCGTACAACAGGACGGTATTTCCATAACGTGAGTATCCCAATTATTACCATTATAGTAATGGTCCCGGTGGCTACAAAATAATGCCAATTAGATTCTGGAATCGATTGCCACTGCGTATGCGTCATTTCTTGTTCTAGACTTTCCTCCTCAAGTAACGCGTGACGTAGCTCTCCTCCTGGTATGTCCAGGTAGGTGTTTAGAGGCATGTTAAACCTGCGGGGTGTCCTCGCCACCAATTGGGCTACGGGAGTGATTGGCGCCTTCAGGTAGCTTGTTACCGCTCTCTCCATCCCACTGCTAGTGGGGAGTAATGTAATATTTTTCGTTTGGGCGATACATTTGGGTGAAAGTTTCAGGAATGTGACTCGTTCCAGTACTCTTTCGCTCCGATTTCCATCGCAAATAATGGATATGTGTATCGTGACTGGCGTGATAACGAGCCAGAGGTTGGGGGTACCCATCTTACTCCATTGAGCTGTCTGTATTGTCCTGGCTACCACTGGACATGTGCTCTTCTTAGATCGCTCATAAATTTCTTCAAGTATGCAGTTTGGTTGGGTATCTATGTTCCTTATAGCCGTTGGTGAGCACGCTATCTGCGTCTTTGTCAACAGTAAACATCTTTCCCTATCTTCTGCGGTCAATTCGAAGTAGTGCAGTGTGTTATAATCTACGACCAGTAGATTCATTGGGGCGACAAATGTGCGCAACACCGACCCCTCAACGTTAAGTGGTATGGCCGTGACTTTCAGCATGCTGTACTTAATTTTCCCTGTCACTATGAAATAGCCGATGACTTATATATCTGTCGTCATGACTGACTTCTGTTTCTATAATGGGCTGTCGTCGTATTTCGACCCCTTGTGGCAGTATCTGCCCTGCTTTCTCTATCAATTTGGTTATCTCACCCGGTTTCACTATATCAATGAAGTGTCCGTGGTTATAGTGAAGGTTTAATATTCCCTCGTAAAATTGAGTATATTCGTTTATGAATTCCATAACTTGCAACGCTATCGTTTGTATTCGCAACGTGCTATATTCGGTTTCTAGTCTCTGTGCTTTGTCTTCTACTTCGTTAAGTCCTTTAGATATTTCTTGTAGGCCTGTGATTAGTGCTTTGTTAAACTTGTTCATTTGCTCGTTTATCCTGTTCTCTGTGTGATTGATTGATGTTATTGTTTCTAACATTATCTTCGCTTGATGCTGTGATCCCTTTATTAGCTCCTTTTGGTTATCGTCTAATGCTTCAATGTTACTGTAGGCTTCGTCATTGACTCCAAATACTGAGGTTAATATTGTTCCTAATATTCCTCTTCTTTCCCTTGCTTTTATTTCTACTTTCAACCCCTCGCTTACTGATTCCGCCTTTCTTTGTCCTTCCTCTAACTTCCCTATTATATCCTTACAATTCACGATTTTTATATCCTGACACAGTTCTCGTACTCCTTGTATCATATTTCCTATTAGTTGGTGCTCTGTTCGAATTCTTCCTTTTACTAGTAACACCTTTATTCGAAATGTTCCCCGGTCTATAACGACCTCTCCAAGATCTTCTGTGAAAAATCCTGGTTCCGGATTATATATTTTATACGGTTCTGCCTTTATGGGTTTTAACATCGTTAAAAACATTATAGCTACTATTATTTTCTTCCATCTTAGTGCTGCTGCCTTCTTCGGCTTTTCCTGTTTCTCTTCTTCCAGTCGTATTAGTTTATGTATGGGTCTTTTTCTCAGTTTCCCGTTCGCCTTTCTCACTGTTACGACTCTGGTTAGTCCCTCCGCTCCAGGGTGTGTTTCTGTTACCCTCGCTAATGGCCATCTGCCTGGAGGTGTATCTTCTTCTTTTATTATAACTATTTCTTCTTCTTTTATGTTAGAGTGCGCCTTATGCCGTCTATTTCTCTGTTGTAATTGGTGCAGGTATTCCTGTTTCCAAATTTTCCAGAAGTCTCTTTTTATTTTCTCCAATAATCTCCACCTCGTCGGCATCTTCAAATAAGTCGTAAGCTCTTCTTCCCGATTTGGTGATATAATTTCTCTCCCTATAAGGAAGTGAGCTGGTGTCGGGGCTATTTTCCCTTAAGGGTCTTCTGATGACCCACATAATGGTCTGGAGTTCATACATGCTTCTATTTGTGTCAGCACCGTACTTAATTCTTCATATGTTAGAACTGTTTCCCCGATGATTCTTTTCAAGTGATATTTCATTAACCGCACTGCGCTCTCCCATAGTCCTCCGAAATGTGGTGCATATGCAGTTATGACATGCCATTGGGTACCTAGTGCCAGTAATCCTTGTTTTATCTCGTCATCTATTTTTTGATTTTCTTTTTTCAACAAATTTGCTGTTCCTACGAATGTGGTTCCGTTATCGCTGTATACATTGTTGCACTGTCCTCTGCGTGCCGTAAATCTCTTGAACGCGGCGATGAATGCATCCGTAGACATATCGCTTACTACTTCGAGGTGTACTGCCTTCGTTGACAGACACACAAATACTGAGATGTAGCCCTTATAGCTCCTCTGTCCTCTGCCTCTCGTGGTACTTATTTTTATTGGCCCGGCATAATCTATCCCTGTGTTAGTAAAGGGATGACTCGGGTTCACTCTGTCTTTCGGTAGATCTCCCATTAATTGTTGTGCTGCTTGGCTTTTATACCTCCTGCACCTTAAGCATTTTGCTAGATGATCTTTCACGGTTCTTCTGCCGTTGATTATCCAGTATTTCCTTTTTATATACTGTAGTGTTTGTTGTAATCCGCTATGTAGATTTTTTGCGTGACTATCTGCTATAAGTAACTTTGTTAATGCACTATCCTTTGGCAAAATTATCGGATGTTTTTCTCCGTACTTTAGATTCGTGTGTCTCAGTCTTCCGGTGACTCTTAGAATTCCTTGTCTATCCAGGAATGGTACCAATGACGCTAATTTATTTTTCTTGTCTAACTGCTGTTTCTTCTCCAGCTTCTTTATTTCTTGTTTGAAGTAGGCGTGCTGTGTGTGCTTTATCACCTTTAATAGCGTTTCCTCTAATTCTTGGACTGTCAGCTGACTTTGTCCACTGTCCTTATTTTTTCTGCATTTGTCTGCAAATCTCCTACAGTATGCAAGTACTCTTCTCATTCTTTCTAAATTTGAGAATCTCTCGCATATGTCCTCCTTTATCGTTGTCGTGTGCACCGTTATTTTCGTTTTGACTTCCTCCTCATTTGTCTCTGGTATTTCTTCTGATTCCTGCGTTAAAGTTTTGTTACTAGTCAGCCAAGTTGGTCCCTTCCACCATAGCTCTGCTTCTAATAATTCTGATGCGGTACTTCCACGTGAGAGGATGTCCGCTGGGTTTTCCTTCGTATCTACCTTATGTCAATTTTTCGGTCCTATAACGCCTCTTATTTCCTCTACTCTGTTGGCAACGAACATTTTCCACCTTTTAGATGATCCCCTTATCCAAGCCAGGGTTATCATTGAGTCTGACCATGCATATACCTCAATGTTTTCCCTATTCAATGCTTGTAGGGTTTTCTTCATTAAATTTGCTAATAGCATCGCGGCACATAACTCGAGCCTCGGTAATGTCGTTTTTCCTTTCAATGGTGCGACTTTCGATTTTGCTATCATTAGATTCGTTTTGATTTCTGGGCCTAACACCCTTGAGTAGATTACCGCTCCATATCCTTTCATAGATGCATCTGCAAATCCATGTAGTTCTACTCTGTTTGTCTTGCTTAAGTTGTTCCACCTGGGCAATGTTATTTTCTCCAGATTTACTAATTGCGCCTGGTATGTATTCCACCTGCTTTGTTGGTTGCTAGTTAATTCTTTATCCCAACTGGTTTTTTGCTCCCATAATTCCTGTATGAACATTTTCGCCTGAATTACTACAGGTGCTATCCACCCTAGTGGGTCGTATAGTTTTGCTACTTCTGACAGTACGTGTCTTTTCGTTATTTTCTTTGCTGTCGTTTTCCCTATTTTGAATGTGATTATATCTTCTTTAGGGGACCAGTGTATTCCTAACGTTTTCCGTACTTCTTCTTGTTTGAATGCCTTGGAGTCTACGTTCCTCATTTCCTCCGGTACGTTCTCCATTATTTTTTCTTCGTTGCTCAACCATTTTCTGAGAATGAAACCTCCTTTTCTGAACAGTTGTATTAATTCCTTTTGGGCTATTTCTGCTTCCTGCACTGTCTCCGCTCCTCCTAGTATATCGTCTACATACATGTTTTCTTTTACAATTTTCGATGCCAACGGGAACCTCGCTCCTTCGTCTTCTTGTAATTGCTGTATTGTTCTCAACGCTAAAAATGGTGCTGCGGCCGTGCCGTATGTCACCGTCGTTAAGTTATATTCTTGTATTGGGTCCTTTGTGTCCTTTCTCCACAAAATTTTTTGATATTTTTGGTCTTCTTCTGCCATTCTGATTTGTCTAAACATTTTTTCCAAATCCGCTGAGTATGCTATCTTATTGGATCTCCATCGTAATAGTATATTTGTCAAATCTTGTTGTAATTTCGGCCCTGTGTGCATAATATCATTCAGGCTTACTGCCGATGAGCTTTTACTTGATGCATCAAACACGGCTCTTATTTTCGTTGTAGTACTGTCCTCTTTTCTCACTGGATGATGAGGTAGGTAGTACCCATCTCCCTGGTTTTCTGCTATTACCATATGACCTTGGTTTTCATAATCTTCCATGAATTGTCTGTAATTCGCTTCTAACTGTTTGTCTTTTGCAAACTTCCTTTCTAGTTGCATCAATCTGGCGAATGCCTGCTGCTTACATTCTCCTAGCTTTGTTACGTCTTCCTTAAACGGAATTCTCACTTCGTATCTCCCGTCTTCATCTCTTTTTACTGTCTGTCGATACATTTCTTCACATTCTTGTTCTTCTACTGATAAACTTGTTTCCTGATTTACTTCTTCTAATTCCCAGAATTTCTTTATTTGTATGTCCATCTCTTGTCTGGATATCATACAGCATACTTCTGCTTTTGTAGTCTCCTTCTCTCGTGCTATCCCCGAAACTATCCATCCTAGTTTGGTGTTTTGACTCAGGAGTCCATTACTTATTCTGTGCATCCCTTCTGTCAATATGTAACTGTATTCTTTTACTCCTAGTAGTAAGTCTATTTTCCCTACCTTGTAATATCTTGGATCTGCCAGTATTGCATTTTTCTCGTTATAGTCCGGTAGAATTATATCCTGTTCCGGTAAATTCCTTGTTATCTTCGGTAATACTAGTGCTTCTATTTCCATCTCGAAGTCACTTTCGTAATGAGTTTCGATTAAAAGTTTCATACTCCAATTGGCTGTTTTTTCTCC
The DNA here is from genome assembly GCF_917563875.1 of Diabrotica virgifera virgifera. Classification (NCBI taxonomy): domain Eukaryota; kingdom Metazoa; phylum Arthropoda; class Insecta; order Coleoptera; family Chrysomelidae; genus Diabrotica; species Diabrotica virgifera. Next base: position 75,580,666 of record NC_065448.1, read on the forward strand.
TGACGAGCCTATCCCGGATATGGTCGCCTGTATGGGCTTCCTTGTTGTTCCTAGCGTCGTCGCAGCTTGTTCCGTTATAAATGCGCATTGTGACCCTTGGTCGATTAATGCTCTCATTACGTGTGAATCTCCTTTCGGATCTCTTATGCGTACAACAGCTGTCGCTAGTAATGCTTCACCCTCCTTATGGCTTGCACAGTTTACTGAATTCTGTCCTCTTTGGTGGTCGTTGATATTCCTATGCCCATTGGTATCTTGTGTATTTTCTCGCCTTCCGTTATTTTGTTCTCTGGCGTTGTATGGATTATTATTTCCTCCTCTGTACCTATTAGCTTGATACCCGTTTCTTCTATTATTCGAATCTCTTCCATTTCTTTCTTGTGTTTGTTCTCCTTTCGTTTCATTGGAGTTTCTTTTGTTGCCTGTGGTTCCTTTCTCATAATGCAACATATGGTGATGGTCTCCGCCACAGTGTCTGCACCTATATTGTACATAACATTGTTTTTCTTTTTTATGTGCTAGGCAGTTTGCACACAATCCTTTTTCTTTTATCATCCTGTTTCGGTCTCTTACATTGAGTTCCTGAAATTCTCTGCAGTTCGGTACTCCGTGATCTCCGTTGCATATCACGCAACGTGTTCTTGGTTTCCTCCCAGATCCTCCTTGCTTCTCTTGTCTTTTTTCTGACTCCAGCAGTTCCAGTGTCTGGAATCTTCGCTGTAAGAATGTTTGTGTCGATTTGTACGTCGGTATCTCTCTACTGTCTCCAACGTGGTTTTCGTACAGCCTCCTGGTTTCATTGTCCCATTTCGTTATGATAATTCGGGCTACCAATGGGCTCCACGCTTCCGTGTCTGTTCCTAACCCTCCTATGGCTTCCAGACTTTCGTGGAAGGTGTCATGTAGTGATTTCAATGCTCTAGCAGAAGATTCCTTTACTTCCTGTGCTAGTAGCATCCTGTCTATCAATTTAAACAATATCATCCTTGGATTCTCATATCTATCTTTTAGCATGTTCCAGGCCACTTCGTAGTTGGCCTCGGATATGTTTAAGTGTTGTATCATTCTGTTGGCTTCCCCTCTTAGTTGAGTTTTTAGGTACTGCATTTTTTCTGCGTTTGATAACTGGTCGTTTTCATGTATTACTTTTGTAAACAGATCGTGGAAAGTTCTCCACGTTTCATACCTGCCTTCATACACAGGGATTTTTACCTGCGGTAATGTCACACCGTCCCTCCTCTGTGTGCTTTCTGGCCGTTGCATTCCTGGCCTTATTTTCTTGAAGGTTTCCCTGACTCTCCTCTTTAGTTGATTTATTCTCTCTACTTCTCCATTATCTATAGCGTCTAGTTCCTCATTTACTGCTGCTTCAATTATTAGTGTATTCACCTTTTCCATGTATTCTCTTAACTCTGACTGCAGCTCTTCATCCTCCTGCAAATCTTGTTCATTTTCTGGCCGTAATAATTCCTCGATTCTTTGCTTCCTTATCTGTATCTCCTTTACTTTCGGTGCTTTTCCTCTTTTCAGCACCCTTCCATATTCTTCCAACAGGGTTTTCCCCTCAATATATGTCTTAAATACCTGATCGTGGTATTTTGTTTCAAAATATTTTTCTTTCGTTATACCTCCTTCTAGCAGCTTTTCGTGGTTATTCAGAAATTTTGCCCAATATTCTTCTAATTTTTCCTGCCTATCCCGGATGTATTGTTGAATCCTCCGAGATTGAGAATCCTTTTTAGTATTTGAAACTAGTTTCGCTAATTCTGCTCCTATCTCCGCTTGCTTAACGTATACACTTTCCATGGTTATTTTTATAAAATTTTAAATTCAGCGGTAAATATATTTAACAATATGAACTGTATTTTATTTATTAAGCAATGTACTTAAATATGCCTATAATGTCTGGCTAATTGGCTAGTCCAAGGCCATCAAATTCACACAAAAAAAAATATCTACTTATTAACAATTATATTTATTTACTATACCTGTACTATCACGCTCTCTCGTAAGCCAGAATGTATATAAATAAAAATGTAATTGTATGCCCTTGTCAAGTTTGCAATTTTTCAACGTTACCGTAGGTCGCTTGCCTGACTAAGTGATTTCTGTTTGTAAATAAACTGAATAGTATTACGATTTCACTAACGCTAAAATTGAAATTCCTTGGTTGGATAATTTAATGAACCTTTGTATTTATAAAAGATCTGTAAATGATATATGTAATATTAATACTGGAATCTTATTCAAATTTGGCAATTAGATATCTATGTGATTAATTTTTACAGAAATAGGTAAAATATTTTCATTTTCTAAAATAGTGAAAATTTAACTGAAATTATTATATAGAGTGGACTTTTATCGTTCTATAAGTTACGTAGTATTTTAATTTTTTCGAAATAAAGTATTTAATTGAAATTAAAGCAAGCTATATGTTTATGAACGTTTCTTTTTTTTTCAAATTATTTTTCAAATATATTTTTGTCTCTGTATTATTTATATGGTATACATTCTAAAGTACATTATTTTACTATTGATAGAGTGGAGATTGTTGTTCTAGATTGTTGAATTATAATAAAAATACAAACTTGTTAAATTGTACGATTGTAACAGTTGGAAGATTTTGTAATTATTCAAAAACTTACGGTTTTTTTTTGTTTTCTTAGACGTCTAGGGTCCCTCGCTTCTGGTAGGCTCTGCAATCGGCTCTCGGCTATGGTACTGCTCTTAGCTCTGCAATCGGCTCTCGGCTTTGGTACTGCTCTTAGCTCTGCAATCGGCTCTCGGCTTTGGTACTTCTCTTAGCTCTGCAATCGGCTCTCGGCTATGGTACTGCTCTTAGCTCTGCAATCGGCTCTCGGCTTTGGTACTGCTCTTAGCTCTGCAATCAGCTCTCGGCTTTGGTACTGCTCTTAGCTCTGCAATCGGCTCTCGGCTATGGTACTGCTCTTAGCTCTGCAATCGGCTCTCGGCTTTGGTACTGCTCTTAGCTCTGCAATCGGCTCTCGGCTATGGTACTGCTCTTTGCTCTGCAATCGGCTCTCGGCTTTGGTACTGCTCTTTGCTCTGCAATCGGCTCTCGGCTTTGGTACTGCTCTTAGCTCTGCAATCGGCTCTCGGCTATGGTACTGCTCTTTGCTCTACAATCGGCTCTCGGCTTTGGTACTGCTCTTAGCTCTGCAATCGGCTCTCGGCTATGGTACTGCTCTTTGCTCTGCAATCGGCTCTCGGCTTTGGTACTGCTCTTAGCTCTGCAATCGGCTCTCGTTCTCCCGGGTCTAGTGGTCTCTCTCTGAGGGTGTTGCTGGTGTGGACTGTATAGGCTTTCTCAAACTTCCTTGAAGTATTCTTTTTCTCGATAGGACCATGAACAATATCCCTTCGTTGGCTCAGTGTAGATGGTCTTTAAGTTGTGATGGAAACACCAAATAATAGTAGCAGAGTTTATTGATGAGACTTACACTATGGATGTTGACCCGGGGTACTTTGAGTAGAGACTTAAATGATGATCGTTGAAGACAATCACTCGCGTTAATGAATTAATAATAATTGAATTTCTAGACAAGAGATCTTAGTTTTATATAAGTTTAAATTGGGTCAATGTAAACACGGACCCCGCGTGATTTTGTGTATCTAATTAAGGTAAATTGTTTATCTTATGTCAGCAACTTTTGGCTGATGTCCAAATTATATTATTGATAATTGACCAAATGTGTATGTAATTTAATTAATTACGTGTGTGTGTTTAATAACAAATAAATGCATTCGATCTACTGGGTGATAAAATGATACTGTCCAATTTCGGATATGAATACTGAATATTTGATATTGGACACACTGATTGACTCATAAGATAGAGGTTGGATTGATAAGATTAGAATGGCCCGCATGCAGCCCAGATCTCCGCAAATTTTGTAATCCATTTTAAAAATAATTCTAGGCTACCTAGGTAAACTGGTACAACTCTTATAACCGAAAATCGCGTTTTTCAAGTTGTGTAAGTTGATCTTGTCAAATGTGTCATTCTAATTTCTAGGGCAACGTTGCCAGTCATTTCAATTAAGTACCCATACATTGATTCGTGTTTTATCATAATTTATGAAAATATTTCAATTCAAAAATAATGATAGTTAATACTTAAATCTAGACGTAACTTTAAATTATTATGTTTAAATTAAAATCGAGAAGCGTGATTAGTTTCTCGTAAATTGTACCTACTGTAAATACAAAACTCCGTTGAGTTATGGGATACTAGAATAAACACACGGAAAAAATAAAAAAATTGATTTGAAATTAATACAATATGAATAACTTTTACAGTGAACAAGTATGGAATTTAAATATATGTATTAAAATTCGAAACTGCTGAAATATTAATATTTTGTCACAGCTTCATTATTATTAATCACTTCTTGTGTAATCTTCTGGGCACTGAGAAATAAATTTAGTTATAAATTTTCATCTTCGTCTAAGCTTTCCCAGGTTTCTTCAATGATGGTCAATTGGTAGTGATAAAAATAATAGGTATCTATCTAAAACTTTTGTACATTTTTAAACGTCATTTTTTTGTATTTAGATTTAGTGCAATTCCGTTATCTGTTATGGCAACAACGAAGTGATTCACGAACTATTGTATCCAGTCTGAACACAGGTTTACATTGGGAAAAAAGAGTGTACCAGTTTTTTATGACGGGAAGTGTACCTGAAATTTTCAGAATAGCTTAGAACTTAGTAACAATGCAATATTTAACTGCTATTATACAGGGTAATTGATTAGTGGGGTAAAGCTCCGTAGATGACCCAACCTCCGTAATAACAAAAATTGTAGCCAACTTTAAACTTCACATTACAAAATTAGTTAGAATGTTACAGGGTGTTCGATAACATAGTGGCAGATCAAAATTATGTTTTTTTAAATGGAACACCCTGTATTTTATTTTATATTTGAAATATTCTTAACTTCTCAATTACAAAAATATAAAGGTTTAGTATATTATACAGGGTATTTACAAAGTTATAACTAATTTTATATGAAAATCGTAACAAGTTTAACTCCCTGTATAAATAAAAGTAAGCACAACGGCAATGTTTTATTGATGCCATATTTTTTATTTATTGTCAAAATTTCCATAAATGATCGATATTGCTAATTTTCTTTGTATTGAATACAGGGTGAGTCAAAACGCAAGTACATTATTTTCTCAGTAATTTTAAATAAAACACCCTGTATTTTATATCACTATCGAAAAGTACCATTACCGTACTTTAATTTTTGTATAACATTCCGGAGCTGTATAAAAAGAAACTACAGGTCTTATTGGGTGGTCAGGTTTGTGTAGTTTAATAAAAGAGTATAATTTAGGAGGTTGTGGGTTCATAATATTAAGGTATTTCTGTTCTGTTGGATTTAGTATTGATTTTGAATTTTCAATGGCTAGTTTAATTTGTTTTCGGTATTTTTCTGTGGGGTCTTTGTTTAGTTTTATACTGTTTTGGTTAGTTAAAAATTCTATTGTTTTGTTATTATAGTCTCGTTTGTCGATAGCAATAGTAGTGTTACCTTTGCCAATTAAAAATAAATCAATAAAACATGACATAATATTTACAAAAGCAGACAAAGGTAACACTACTATTGCTATCGACAAACGAGACTATAATAACAAAACAATAGAATTTTTAACTAACCAAAACAGTATAAAACTAAACAAAGACCCCACAGAAAAATACCGAAAACAAATTAAACTAGCCATTGAAAATTCAAAATCAATACTAAATCCAACAGAACAGAAATACCTTAATATTATGAACCCACAACCTCCTAAATTATACTCTTTTATTAAACTACACAAACCTGACCACCCAATAAGACCTGTAGTTTCTTTTTATACAGCTCCGTCATATAAACTTTCAAAAAAACTGTCAGATATTATTACAGAATACACTAAATTTTCACCTAAATTCACCGTAAAAAATACACTAGAACTAGTTAATAAAATACAACATTTTCAATTGCCCAACAACTCCAGACTAATTTCATTTGACGTAAAAAATTTTTTTCCTAGTGTTCCTCCTACAGAAACTTTTGTTTTAGTTAAGAATCTTTTAGACCATAATAGTACAAATCCGATCATTGCATCTGAAATTTTACACCTTCTTGAAATTTGCATAAATCAAGACTATTTTGAATTCAATAATCAAATATACACAAACAACAGTGCAGGACTTATTATGGGTAATCCTCTAAGCCCATTGCTATCAGATATATTTATGAACCAACTTGAAACAACAATTTCTAAACATCCCGTATTTAAACAGTTCTTATATTGGTGGAGATACGTGGATGATATACTAGTATGCTTTACAGGAACTAACAGACAACTTGACCAATTCCTATCATATATTAATTCACTTCATAATAATATTGAGTTTACAATAGAAACAGAACAGAATAACTCCATAAACTTTCTAGATGTAACGATTTCCAGACTACACAACAAACATGAGTTCTCCGTATATCATAAACCTACCCATACTGACACAACTATACACAATTCATCATCCCATCCTACACAACACAAATTAGCAGCCTACCATAGCATGATACATAGACTGACAGAAATTCCCATGACAAAAAATAACTTCGAGATAGAACTAAACATCATTAAACAAATAGCAGTAAACAACGGCTATAACGAACAAACAGTTAACAAAATTTTAAACCAAAAACTCCATAAGAAAGCCCTGAAATTAGTGTATCCACCACCACAGAAAGAACCCAGTACCTTCTGCTCTCTCACATATACTGGCAAGACAACAACAAAAATAGCCAGATACATAAAAAAGAAAGGAATAACACCAGCTTTCAGAACTAACAACAACTTAAGCAAATATATTAAGAACAATAAAAGTCGAAAGAGAAAGCAACTACAGAGTGGTGTGTACAAACTAACTTGTGGTGACTGTCCGAAAACGTATATCGGTCAAACTGGCAGAACTTTTGACAAACGGATAGCAGAACACAAAAGGGCATTCAACAATAGAAAAACAGACACTTCTACATACGCACTTCACCTTCTAGATCATAATCATTCTTTCAATGAAGAGTTTCAAATTCTACATATTCAAAATAAAGGCCTTAAGCTATCTTTTTTAGAATCTATGGAAATTAATAAACTGAAAAATACAGATATAATTCTGAATGACCAACTCGAGACAAACAGCTCCCCACTCCTCAACCTCTTCAGTTGAAGACTTAAAAAAGGCAAACACATTGTAAACTATATCACTTGAGAAAGGCACTCCGCCAAAACAGCTGTAGTCACTTAGTTATAATAAATTTTGTGGAAGTATAGAAAACAAACGTTTTCGTGTTTTATTGTTAGACCACTATTTTCTCTACAAATAAGGTCCTATGCATTTTTTTCGTATAAGCAACCGTTACGGCACAGTGGCGCCGTAAACCTCAGAAATACTTTGGCGGGCTCCAGCTTTTTTTTTCATCACCTATTCATTTTATGAATAACGTACTTGGATAATAAAATATGGAAAATAAGTATGGAAAATAAAAGAACACAATCTCTGCTACACATTATGAACTATGCATATTTTATTTTCTTTACACCCTAAAGTCCCAGTGGTGGCCCAAAATTGATTTTTGATTATTTTCTTCATTAATTCTCCTTTTTTTAGGGTGGTTCCGGAGAAAATATGAAGGTGCATTATACAAATTTATAAATAACACTAGTATATGGATAATCGCTGAAAGTTTTTTTTACTCTAACATAGGCGGTTCAGATGGTATAAAAAGGGGTTTTTTTTAAATGTAACACCCTGTAATTAAAAAATTTTCAGTTTCCCTTAAATGAAACCTATACCAAAAAATCAGCCACTTATTTGTGATTAATTACCGCAGGGCTTCTTCTTACTTTTCATTACAGTTAGGGAAAAATATTTTTTTTAAAAACATCTTTTTTAAAAATTTGTCAACTTTAGGGCGCCACCCCCGCTAAACGGGGGGTGATAGACATATGCTGTCCGGAAATAAATAGTAGGAAATATAGTTCTCTTCATTTTACTATTAAGTAAATATTTTGCAAAACGTACAGGAAGGGCTACGTTTTGCAAAAACCACAAATTACCCCCTTTAAAGGGATGAAAAGGGGGGTTCCGGAGCGAAATTATTTTAAAAAAAGTTAGTCTCATAATTAGCACCTCTTGGTATACAAAAAAAAATAAAACCGGACTTGTATCCATTTTGCGAGGTTCAACATCTATTTCCTACACTATTAGTGAAGTCGACACTAGAAGAAGAAGTAAAAAATACAAAAACAAAAAATTCCTAATTCTTATTCTCAATTTTTGAATCCTTAATTATGGCTTTAATACACAAACACACTCTTTGAAATTGAAATCAGTACTAAACTATGTATATATATATATATATATATATATATATATATATATATATATATATATATATATATATATATATATATATATGTATATATATATGTATATATATATATATATATATATATATATATATATATATATATAATAAGCGAGTCTTCTACAGCTGTCGCCGCTTCTCGCATCCTCATCTCCAGCGATTTCTGTCGAAGCAATCTTCAGTTTTTAAGTCTCTGGCGGTCATTGCATCTTCGACATCTTCTCTCCAGGATCGTCTTGGTCTACCTCGTTTTCTTCTTGTGGGTGGAGTCCATTTTTCTATTTTTTTCGGCCATCTATTTTCAGGCATTCTCTGAAGGTGTCCATACCAGTTAAGTCTTTTGGCTTCGATTGTGTCTATTATATCTAGATCGATTTCCATTTGTCTCCTAATATCTTCGTTTCTCACCCTATCAAGTCTAGGGAGTCGGCAACATCGTCTGCAATAGTTCATTTCCATCGCCTTGATTTTTGACTTGTTTCTTTGGTTGATTTCCCAGAGTTCAGCGCCGTACAACCCAATACTTTCTATTATTGTTTTATGCATTCTTCTTTTATTTTCTTTTGTTATTTTATTACTCCACAATAGTCCGTGTAGCTGTCTGGTGGCTGATCTTGCTTGGCCAATCCTGGAATGTATTTCGTCGTTACTCCCTGCTTTTGAAGATATTTGGACTCCTAAGTATTTGAAGACTTCTGTTGGATTTATAGTTCCCATTTCAAGTACAATACTTGCATCAATTGTAGGGTACGGTTCAAGTGTATGGGCACATAGATTAATAAATAAAAAAAACGCGGAAAAATTAAATAGAGCTCAGAGAGGATTTCTTGTAAGAATGACGGGAGCATTTGGAACAACTGCAACACAGGCACTCACAGTTTTAACTGGAGTAATGCCAATGCATTTAGAAACACAAAAAAGAGCATGTAATTATTGGCTAAAAAAAGAAAAATATGAAAAAATAATACAAATAATAGGATTAGATATAAGAAATAAAAGAGAATTAAAAGAAATAATAAATAGAAAAAGACAAAATGAATGGGAAAATTCAACAAAATCTAGACGTTTATACAATTTTATACCAATATTAGAAAACATTCCAAATTATTTTAATCCAAAACAAGGTTTAATACACTTTTTAACAGGACATGGACCGTACCCAACATATTTGGAAAGATTTAACTTAAAAGATGATGCATATTGTGAATGTGGAGAACTAGGTACACCAGAACATATAGTGTTACATTGTGAAAATACTATAGAAAATGAAGAACACAGAGAAATGAGAAGAAGATTAGAAAGAATTGAAATAAGAGATATATTACAAAATGAAGAATATTTTGAAATATTAAACAATCTCACACAAATAATATCTAAAAAACAACAAGAAATCTATAATAATAGAAGAAGACAACCAATAATCCAACCCTGATGAAGTTGAGTAAGATAAAGTTAAAATAAATAAAATAAAATATAAATTCAAAAATAGATATTTACAATTATAATAATAATAATTCAATATAAAATAAATAAATAAAAATAATAATTCAATACATAATTCATAAAAATAAAAAAAAAATAAAAAAAAAAAAAAAAAAAACTACCAACTCTCTTCTGAAAATAGAGGGACTGTCTTTATAACTTAGAAGGGAGTTGATAGTACCAAAAATATTTTAAATTGTTTATTTAAATTTGTTTGTTATACGTAATTAAGAGATTATGGCAAATTGTTATTGTAAAAATAGATTTAATAGTTGAGTAAAAAATGTAAAAATATAAAAAAAAAATATCTGTAATCCCATCAGGAAAAAAAAACGACCTGGATTAGTCACTAGAGGCCAGGTCATATGTATAAATAATAAATAAAAAAAAAAATAAAAAATAAAAAAAGTTCCCATTTCAATTTGTAGGCGTTCTGGTGTTTCTCCTACAACTAAGTACTCGGTCTTTTGTATATTAATTGTAAGGCCCCACTTAGTGTACTCCTCTTCCAGTTTTCTGAGCATATAGTCTATATCACTCTCGTCTTCAGCTAGAATGGCTTGGTCGTCAGCGAAGTGTATTGTGTACAATCTATCGTCATCGATCGGGATGCCCATATTGCAGCACTTTATTCTCCACAGTGAGAGTGCCTCATTTAAATATATTTTAAAGAGTGTAGGTGCTATGCAGCAGCCTTGCTTTAGGCCCTTACTAATAGGAATTTCTCTCGTTAATTTGTTTCCAGTTTTAATGTTTACCGTCATATTTTTGTAAAGCTGTTGTACTGCTTGTATATTTTTTTTGCTTATTCCTTGTTTTTCCATTGCTATCCAGAGCATTGAAAGTGGTACACTATAGTATGCCTTTGTCAGATCAATAAAAGCTATATGGGTGGAAAGGTTGTGGGCTAATCTTTTCTCAATAACTTGCTTTAGAGAAAATATGCTGTCCATACAGGATCTGCCTGCACGAAAGCCATTTTGTTCTTCTACATCTGTCATCTCTTTTTCAATTTTATTTTTTATTATTTTTCCATAGAGTCTCGAGAGTGAGTTTATGACACTAAGCCCTCTGTAGTTTGAACAATTTTTTCTATCTCCTTTTTTGTATAAATTGTTAATATGTGCTTTTGTCCACTCATGTGGTAAATCATGACCTTTATAGAATAAGGTGAAAACATACGCAAGTAATTCTCGTAATACTTGTGGGCTGTGTTTTAGTAATTCGTTCGGTGTTCCTTGTGGTCCGCATGACTTTCAAACACACTCTTTGAAATTGAAATCAGTACTAACTATGTCAAACTGTGTGTTAGTCTGTTTACTATAATTTGTGTTTATACGTTTGTAGTCCACAGTACATCGTCTTGTTGGAAGATGATTACAAAAGTCTTAAAAGTGGTCTTAACTGCTTCGTTTGAGAGAGTCTACCATTTTCTGAAAAATTTCAGAGTGCAGGTCGGATGCGTTTCCGCGTCACGCATCATTAACATATTAACGTTGTCGGACTAACGAAACGCGGCTGTTTTGTAAATTAATTAAATATAAGTACTTTAAATTGAAAGTTAAGAGTTTTGTAATAACAAAATCGTAGAGTCCGACACCCGCACAATGTCACTCCAGCGCGGTACTTTTGTTATTACAAAACTCTTCATTTTCAATTTAAAATACTTATATTTAATTAATAAAGATTGTCGATCTCTTGTCCAACAAATTTATAGCAGCGTTTCGTTAGTCCGGCAACGTAAATATGTTAATGACGCGGGACGCGGAAACGCATCCAACCTGCATTCTAAAATTTTTCAGAAAGTGGTAGACTCGCTCAAACGAAGCAGTTAAGACCATTTTTAAGACTTTTGTAATCATCTTTCAAAAAGGACGATATACTGTGGACTATTGATGTTTGAGCTCATGTTGTAAGTAGTTGTTTGGTTCATTTATTTAACATGTAGCATGTGGATAATATCAACAGAAAAAACCAAATGTATGACAACATCTAAATACCCACTACGATGTAAAATCGAAATTGATGGGAAAATAATAAAGCAGAAAGCAAGTTTTAGATATCTGGGAATAGATATAACCAGTTACGGAGATGTTGAAGATGAAGTACGACAACAAAGCTTAAAAGCAAGTTAAGCGGCGGGAGCCCTTAATGACACAATCTGGAAGAACAAACACCTAAGACAAGACACAAAAGCAACAATCTATAAAGCAGAAATTAGACCTATATTGACATACACGGCGTAGACAAGACCTGACACATCTAAAACGAGACGACTACTAGAAACAACAGAGATGAAAATACTCCGACGAATATCAGGGAAAAGTCTGTTGGATAGGGAGAGAAGCAAAAACATAAGAAGATCATGCAATGTAGACGACATAAATGGATGGGTGACATAACGGAAACAGGAGTGGAACGAACACATTAGTAGAATGGCAGAGGATAGGATAGTACGAATAGCACGAGATAAGTCACCAAATGGACGAAGAAGTATTGGCAGACCAAGAAAAAGATGGTGCGATAACTTAAATAATTTAGGAGGCTAATATTGAAGAAGAAACAGGCTTTAAAGCCTACATACAAGAAGGAAGAAGAAGAAGACTTAACATATATAGGTATTATGTTCATTCATTTTTGTTAATGTGTTTAGCTTTTATCAAAACTTTCATTTCTGATATTTTACCCTCTTACGAATCTCCATGTCTCTTTCTGTTATCTTTTTTATGTGTTTGAAAACAAAAAAAGAGAAGGGAATAATACCAGCTGTCAGAACAAAGAACATCTTAAGCAAATATATTCAGAACAGCAAAAGACAAAAGAAAAACACTTACACAGTGGTGTATACAAACTTATATGTGGTGGATGCCCAAAAACTTACATTGATCAAACTAGTAGAACTTTTAACAAACGTTTAGCAATACACAAAAGAGCTTTCAATAATAGAAAAACAGATTCTACGTACGCACTTCACGTTATAGATCATAATCATGCTTCTAGCAACCAATTTCATTTTCTCCATATTCAAAATAAATGCCTTAAGGCTATATTTATTAGAATCTACTCTTATAAAAAAAATGCAGATATAATTTTAAATGATTAAATTGAGACAAACAGTCCTCCTTCAAATTATTCAGTTATAGGTGCATTATAAAGTGCAGACGTCACTTGAGAAAATCACTCTGCCGAAACAGCTGTAGTGACAATAAGCTGTAATACGTTTTGTGAAAGTGTTGAAAATAAAATTTTCAGTGTTTTCTTATTAGATATAATAAACTGCCATCTAGTAACTGTCGAATCCATCACTTATTTGGTATGTATTGCAAAATGTTGTCATGTTAGCAGAGATGATAGGCTCGGTACATATTTGCGTTTTTTTCAAGCTGCATGTACGCTGCTTGTTTTCAAGCCAAGTTTCTCGTCCATACACATTTCAGCGGTTTCTTGGGGTCACTATTATAGACATAATAAAGGGTAGATCAGGCAAAATATGGACCGCTGTGCATCGAGGTATAACGCCAGTATCAATGGACAATAGTCACTTTGAGTGGTCTAATCACCTTTGTCTGTCACATTACATGCGCGGGATCGCTTTGTTAAAAGAGATAGATAGACCATTGATCGACTGCACGCGCGTTACGCTATTTTGCTCAGTATTCCGTGTCTATCCATATTATATCTATGGTGAATATACGCCAGAAATAAACAGTTCTGTATCTACGTTGAAATCGATCGCGCGGTCAACGTGTACGTGAATTATTGCCCAGCACAGCCTGCCAAACCGCCTGACTTGTTTTCAAGCAGCGATCGCACGTAGCTTGCTCGCAGCGTGCACACAGTTTGAAAACACGCAAGTGCGCATCGAGCCTTACTAGTCCTGTCGCCAGGGGGGGGGTACAGCGGCCTCCTGTATTCAGATGGACTTACCCAAGTTTTTATTATGTATTTTGGCCCGTAGAACACGAATTTTTTGGGTAACAGTTGATCCGGATGTCGATAAGATTGTTATAAACAAAGAACTTGAGGAATTACATAACAGCGATTTCTCGCAAAACAAAACATGTTTTTGTATTTTTTGGGCCATTCTAACCAAAAAATGTTCCTACAAGTTTTTTCGTAGGATGCATAGTTTTCGAGATAAACGCGGTTGAACTTTCAAAAATCGAAAAATTGCAATTTTTGAACCCGAATAACGTTTTATTAAAAAATAAAATAGCAATTCTGCTTACCACATTTGAAAGTTCAAGTCAAATTCTATCGGTTTCGAATATATACATTGCTAAAAATTTATGTGTTTATTGCTAAAAAAAGCTATAAACACATAGTGTTTCCCGTGCCTAATACATGCGTTTACATGCATGCTACGTAGAAATAGCCTCGCTTGCACTTGTACCTACTCTACCTACTCGTTCGATTTTAAATGAGAAATCATTGAAAACATCACTCCAGCACTAGTTGTTTATACTTTTGTTTAACAATAAAATAATAAATTTTTAGCAATGCAAATAACTAAAACCGATATACTTTGACTTGAACTTTCAAATGCGGTAAGCAGAATTGCTATTTTATTTTTTAATCAAAAGTTATTCGGGTACAAAAATTGCAATTTTTCGATTTTTTGAAAGTTCCACCGCGTTTATCTCGAAAACTATGCATCCTACGAAAAAATTTGTAGGAACACTTTTTGGTTAGAATGGCCCAAAAAATACAAAAACATGTTTTGTTTTGCGAGAAATCGCTGTTATGTAATTCCTCAACTTCTTTGTTTATAACAATCTTATCGACATCCGGATCAACTGTTACCCAAAAAATTCGTGTTCTACGGGTCAAAATACATAAGAAAAACTTGGGTAAGTCCATCTGAATACAGGAGGCCGTTGTACCCCCCCTGGCGACAGGAGTATACGGCAGCTATACATATGCGCTCCGCTCGGTGTGAGAGTCGCTCGTGTGCAGCATGTTTGTTAGGTTAGTAGGTGTTTTCAAGTGGTGCAAATACGGCTCGCACACGGCGCACCACGATCTAACTTCTGTCGGTTTTTCAACAAACGCTTTGATGGTTCGCAATACGTATTTAGACGGGTTTGCGAGTGGTTTGTTGGTTTTGGCGTGCCTGAGTTAAATATTTGTTAGTAATAGAGTGGTCGGAAGGAAATACCAAACTTATTGATGTTTACCGTGAAAAATCATTATTGTGGGATTCTTAACAAAGGACCATTTAAAAAAAAAACTTAAAGCCGACATCTGAAGGGAAATAGAAGCTTAAATAAAAAATATTCGTGCGAACCAATGTAAAAAAAGGTCATTTCATTGTTGTCTTCTTACCGGCGCGTGAGAAATACAAAATAAGATTTACTATTTTATTTGGGCATATAGGCCCGGCCCCAGGGGTGGGCGAACTGGGCGGCCGCCCAGGGCGGAAAATTTAGGGGCGGCAAATTTTAGAGGACTGCCAATTTTTGAAATTAGAGAAATAATAGATATATTATGTTTTTAATATTATAAAAAATCAATATTATGAACAAGAGCGGCAAAAATGCAACTGTAAAAACGAGAATTATATAAGTGAAACAATAACAATTGCAAGGTTCATTCGACGAAAAATCGACAACACCGACTTCTTCTTCAGAACTACCCCTCCCTCCCAGAATTGTTTTTATGGTTCAGGTGCAGTAGCACCGACTGATAACTGATATCTTTTAACTCGCGCAAATTTAATAATTTTATTGTGTGTTTGTATTTCGTTTAATTGTATAGGCTTGTTATGTTGGTATTTTACTGTGTTTAGTATATAAATCAATTTAGATCAATTGAAGACAGTGTAGTTTCCATACCGGTGTGTGCCAGGATACTATTAAGTGTTTAGTGTTATTAAATATAATTGTGTAAGTGGAATAATGGACGGTAGAAAACGTCTTTCTGGTAGTCAATACAGGAAAAAGAGAGCATAGAAGTTGATTGAAAGAAAAATACTTAAAATTTCCTTAGGTAAATTTTTAATACCGTTACACACTGATTCTGATAATATTGCTCAACATAGAAAACATGCAGCTTCTACCGGTCCCTTTGAGTCTGACAACATTCATCCAGACCTAGGCCTATCTTCTGCATCCACGTCTGCTACCGCCCCCTCCCAGTCCAATGACAGTCACCTAGGACAATCATCAGCATCCACGTCTGCTTCCGCCCTTTCTCAGTCCGACGACAGTCATCTAGAGCAATCATCAGTATCTACGTTAGCTACTGATGACACTACTACTGTCACAAGTAACAATATTATCCAATATTGTCCCAGTATTGTACACGTACACCCCGTCAAAATTATCCATTGCAGAGGCTCAGTTGTGCCCGAAAGATAATTCAGATCGTAGATTTACAACTAACTACTAGAGTTACAAGATATGTAATGGTGAAACGGTTGAGAGAAAGTGGTTAGTTTTATTCTAAGACAAATATTTCTGTTTATTGCTTTTTCTGTAAAATATTTTCCAATCCCAAAATTAAATTTTTGGCAAAATTAAAACTCATTGGGAAAGTAGAATTGATGCAATTACTCCCATCCGATACCAAATTGAAGAAATCTACGATGGTCTTGTTGAAATCACTGTCAATAAGAACAACGATAAAATAGTTGCTGATGAGGCAAGCTGTTTGGTAAATCAAATCCGTGATTTTACTTTTCTTTGCTCTATGGTACTATGCCATGACATTTTACTTCACATCAAAGTAATCAGAAAATCACTACAGTATTGATAGAGGAGTGTATCAAGCTGTCAGTTTATTAGAAAAACCGGAAATCCATTTTAAATCTCTCAGACGTGATACACCAAAGTTAGAAATTGAGGACCCAAAAATCGGAGGCACAGTAATAGCAAGAAAGAGGAAAGTGAAAAGACAATTTGGACATAAAGCTGAAGATGAAAGTGTGGACCTAGATCCAGAGACACGATATAAAGTTGACCTATATTTACAAATTATAGACACAACCGTTAATCCATTAACTGATAGATTTCAGCAAATTAAGAGCCATGTTGAATTTTTTGAGTTTTTGAGTCTACCAAGGAGGACGGCTGTCGTCGATCTTGCCCAGGGCGACAAAATCACTAGGACCGGGCCTGTGGGCATAAAACACAATTCGAGTTTGAAATCAAGTTTACTTGACGTTCCGACTTTCACTTCGGAAATGGCTATCAATATAAAAAAATATTCATAAATTAAAAATTTAACTTTGTTTCTGGTGAAGCAACGGAGGTGGAACGAGCAGATTATATATTATAATTGTGTCACCGGAAAGCGAAAAAGGTAACGCACAACTTGGAAATCCTAGAGTTTTCTAACTTTGTTTTTGGTGAAGCAACGGAGTTGGAACAAGCAGATACATATATGTATTATAATTGTGTCACCGGAAAGCGAGAAAGGTAACGCACAATTTGGAAGAGCCTATAGTTCTCTAACTTCGCTTTTGGTGAAGCAACGGAGTTGGAACAAGCAGATATATTATAATTGTGTCACCGGAAAGCGAAAAAGGTAGTCCCTAAAATGTTTCAGGACTGAAACAATCGCTTAAAATTCGAGAATTTTTACGATTTTATATTCGGAGAGCAGAAACGCGAAAGAGGTTGACTTTATTGGAAGATGATATGATATGATGGGAGATGCGTTCATTCGATTACATGAAATCAACTTTAACTTAAGAATATCCGAAAATCAGAAGAAATAAAATCAGAGAATATCAAAAAAATCATAAATGATTAAGTACAGTGAAATCTTCTCTTAGTGATTCCATAGTAAATAACGAGGAAAATAACCTCATGATACGATCCCGACAAGGTAAAAATTTGGTCTTACATTTAGTTTAGTCTCAAAATTAACACGAAACGTTTGAAATATTTTATTAGAGATATTTTTACTGTTTATTTGGAACGTCAAATAAACTTGGCTCAAACTCACAATTGTGTCTTAGTATTCCACATAAATTCCACATAAAATAGTAAATTGTATAAGATGCCACAAGAAAATAGTTTCAGAACAATACCAAAATAATATGTAGTAGAAGTACAGGACAGAGACATGATTATCTACAATTACTAAATGTTCGTAAGTTTCCTCTGGATCGCGGAAGGTTCGTCAAAATGAAAAATTTTAACGAACATTAACCGCGCCACGAACGCGCTGCTCTCACACGGCGCGGAGTTCGCGGCGCGGATATCTATCTCCGCCTTTAGACAACTAACTTCTGTATGTTTTTATCTCTTAATTGCTAGACAAGTTATTCATATTCGGTGTTAACGGATTTAAGGTTCCATATCGTTATATTGATAATATTTTTTAATCCTTTTATTCTTTTTTCTCGATTGTTTGGAAAATTTATTTGTTTGTTTGTTTAATCAGATTAGATGTATCCGAGATGAAAATAATAAAATACTAGTTCACGAAAGGGATGTCAAAAAGAGATGGAGAAAGTACTTTGACAGCTTATTAAATGAAGAATTTGACAGACATCCTGTAGAGTCAACGGAGACAGTAGCAGCAATGGTCACCAAAATAACCAACAAGGAAGTGGCTCAAGCGCTTCAAAAAATAAAGAAAGGAAAAGCGGTAGGACCAGATGATATTCCTGGGGAAGTATGGAGAGCATTGGGAGAGACAGGAACAAGGTGGCTAGCAGGTCTATTTAATAGAATTATGGAAGTTGGACAAATGCCAGACGAATGGAGAAGCAGTATACTGGTACCTGTTTACAAAAACAAGGGAGATATACAACAATGTACAAACTACAGGGCTATAAAACTGCTTAGCCACACCATGAAAATATGGGAAAGAGTAATTGATAGACGGATACGTGAAGAAACCGAAATATCCGAGAATCAATTTGGCTTTATGCAGGGTAGATCAACAACAGATGCAATTTTCATTATAAGGCAGTTGATGGAAAAATACAGGAGTAAAGAAACAAACGCTCATATGGTATTCATTGATCTTGAGAAAGCATATGATAGAGTTCCTCGAGAGATTCTGTGGTGGGCACTCAATAAGAAAGGAGTCCCTGGTGAATATGTAAAGATTGTGAGGGATATGTATGAGGGAGTAACGACTAGTGTTAGGACAGGTGTGGGAGAGACTGATAAATTTCATGTGAAAGTAGGATTGCATCAAGGTTCTGTGCTTAGTCCGTATTTATTCTCATTAGTTTTGGACCAGATAACAGCGAAAATACAGGGTAACATTCCATGGTGCTTAATGTATGCTGATGATGTCGTGTTAGTAGGAAATAGTGAAAGAGACTTAGAACAAAAACTGGAACAGTGGAGACAAGCTCTGGAGGAAAAAGGTTTAAAACTTAGTAGGACAAAAACAGAGTATTTGGAATGTTCATTTAAAGATGGAGCTACTACAAATAAAATGGTATCTTTGGATGGTGAAATGATTGTAAAAAGCAATAGTTTTAAGTACCTAGGATCGGTATTACAGAGTAATGGAGAAATAGATGGAGATGCATGCAGTAGAATTAGGGCTGGATGGATGAAGTGGAAAGAAGCGAGTGGTGTGTTGTGTGACAGAAAAATTCCAATGAAGCTGAAGGGAAAATTCTATAAAACAGCCATAAGACCAGCTATGATGTACGGAACTGAATGTTGGGCAGTGAAAAAGAAAGAGGAACAGCGAATGCATGTGGCGGAAATGAGAATGCTTAGATGGATGAGTGGAGTGACAAAGAAGGATAAAATTAGAAATGAGTATATTAGGGGAAGTCTAGGTGTGGCACCAATTGATGCCAAAATGAGAGAGCATAGGTTAAGATGGTTTGGTCATGTTCAACGTCGAGACGTTAACCACCCAATACGAAGAATAGCTGAAGTGCAGATTCCTGGAAGGAGTAGGAGAGGAAGACCAAAGAAGAGCTGGGGGGAGACGATAAGGCAGGACATGTTGGTAAAGGGGATTAACATTGATATGGCCCAAGATAGAATTGTGTGGAGAAATGCAATTAGGGAAGCCGACCCCGCATAGGGATAAGGCAAAGAGAATGATGATGATGTTTGGAAAATTTATTATTCATCCTGGTAAGAGGTGTTCATCGATTTAGTTAGTAAAGATGATTATTTTATTTAGCTTATGACAGGAAGCTTTATCATGAAAACCCTTCTTCCTTCTTTCTCCTTTATCATGGCTTGTGACAGGCAGTGATGTCCGAAATGTCCCATTCGTCATCCCTTGTATCACTGGCTATCAATCAACCCTAATAAACATGTTCCCTCGTTAAACTAATATGTCTATTTAAGAAAGCTAAAGTGTTTTAAACGGATTTCGAAAATCATATACCGGGTGTCCACTTATATTTTCCCCCATTTTAACTGCCTATAACTTCTAAACGGCTTAAGATAGAAATATGCGGTTTTCGCTGATATGTTTTATTTTGGTAAAAGTTTTGTTTGAATGGATTGGGTTTTGATAATATTGCTTTCAATTACGAAAAAAAAAATGGCGGATTTTTGAAAAAAACTTTGTTTATTTTTTTTAATGGAACATCCAGTATATTTTCTAAAAATTGAAAAAACGGTCATTCACCTATCCAACGATATAAAGTTTTTTAAAATCGGTTGTCAAATGACTGAGTAATTAATTTTTAAAATGAGAGGTGCAACGTGTATATCATTTAACTAAATATCATAACTACTTACTAAGCAAATTGATAATATATTATGTTTGTAATTTCCACATTGCATCTCTCATTTTAAAAGTTAATTGCTCAGTCATTTGACAACCGATTTTAAAAAGCTTTATATTGCTGGATAGGTAAATGAGCGCTCTTTCAATTTACAAAAAAATATACTGGGTGTTTCAATAAAAATAGTCAAAAACGTTTTTTTTTTTTTCAAAAATCCGCCATTTTTTATTTAAAAGCGATATAAAAAATTAAATCGATTCAAACCAAACTTTTACTAAAATAAAACATTTAAGCGAAAACCGCATATTTCTATCTTGAGTCGTTTAGAAGTTATAGGCAGTTAAAATGGGGGAAAATATAAGTGGACACCCGGTATTACAGCTGACTTAATAGATTTTAAAAATGTTAAGAACAAACTATGGCCTGCAATAAAATTGAACCAATATACTGGATATACCTAATAAATAATATAATAATAAATATTTAATATATTGGACACTGTATTTATAAAGTAAGCAAGTTCCACACAAAATAAATCTGGTCCCTTTTTTGGTAAAAAAATCGTAAAAATCAACCCCTAATTTGCATCTCAAATTAAATTAATCATTACCGCTTTACAAGTTACTTTACTTATTAATCGTTTATGCGATCTGTAAGTTTCAAAGTGCTTATTTTTGAAAAACATTGATTTTAAAGTAATTTTTTTTTATTTTGAAATAAAATGCCTTTTTTCAAAATAACTTAGAGGTATAGATACCAAAAATCTCATAGAGTAAAGAAATTTAGGTTCTGCTTTCCTGAATATTTTGGCTGCATACACCAAAATTTGCATACACTCATGATTAGTGACTCGTTAAAACCCTTTCAACTACAGCCATTTCAAAAATATGCACTTTGAACCGATGAAACTTACATATACATAAGTTAAGTAACTTTTGGAGCGGCAACGATTAATTTCATTTAGGATGCTAATTAGGGGGGATTTTTTTTACCAAAAAAAGGGACCAACTTTATTTTGAACATAACTTACTTACCTTTAATGCTAGAAACTTTTTTAAAAAACAAAAATAAATCTACTTTAAATGCTTTAAAAAAGTTATGAGTTTTTCCTTAAAAGTGGTTATTTCATTTATTTTGGTTATTTCATGTTGAAATATTCTATTTGGAATTTGACGACTAAAGAACCTATTTTCATTAGCTACAACTCAGTTTAATTGATCTATAGACTTCATACGTACATACACCATTTTTTTCACTTTTTTATAGACGATATTTTTGCAAAATTTTTTTTTGACAGAATACTTACTTTTTGAGTTATTTGCTAAAAACCATTTGAAAACGTATTTTTTCTTGTTGAACAATAAACACATTCACTCGCAAACAATTTTCAACTGACAGATTTTACAGAAGCTCTTATACAGTATGTCTGCGTAGCTAGGAACCAAATGGAAAACTTTTTTAATATTAATTTTACGAAAAATAGTTATTCTTCATAAAATGCTCTGAATAGTCAAAAATCTAAAACTCAACCATCAGATATCAAATTTTATCAATTTTATACGAGTTATGTCAAAAATATGAATTTCGTTAAAGAGTGAAGTTTATATTTCAGAATATCAAAAAATGCTAATATGAAAAGTTGTTTTAAATTAAAAACTATATTTAAGTATACAATTACATTATTCTAATCGAAAATTGTTCTTCAATTTTTTCTCAAATTACGGATACTCATCTTCATTTTATTACAATTATGATAACTATTTTATTATCACTTTTACGAAAAAAAGTTATTTTTCATAAAATGCTCTCCCTGGTCTAAAATCTGAGATACAGCCATCAGATAATAAACTTTTTTATATTTTATACGAGGTATGTAAAAAATATGAATTTTTCTTAAGAATTAAGTGCCTTTATTATTCACAATATTTTAATTAGAAGGATGTAATTGAACACTAAAACAAATATTTTTGAAGATATTCTTCTTTAGCGGCGAATCGATTGAGGGTAAAATTGTACATGAACCACGCGCCTGCGCACACTGACAGTATGTAGTTCTGACAGTATGTAGTTCATTGCTAATCTTTCAAGATATGTATGTATGTATCTGTAACCGTGCAAATAAGTCATTAAAAGAATATATTAGTGGCTTTAGGAAATGTATTATTTATTATAATTCTTGTGTTTTTGGATTTGTGTTTCCCTGTAGTAAAATAATAAAATATGTAGGCATAACATTTTTACAGTTTGTCGCAGTGTTGTGTAATTATATCCAAAACTTACGTGTCAATTCAAGTGGCTCGATGGCGTAGTTGGCAGAGCGGTGGGACAGAGAACGGAAGCACACGGAAGGTCGCGGGTTCTAATCCTGGACGATTCATAGTTTTTTTTTATTTTTCGTTATTTTAATAAAAAAATTTTGAAAGTGGTAGATAAGAAAGTTAGTTTAATTTTTAAATAAAATACAAATAACCTGTTAAGTATATTTACTTCGTTTAAATTACCTATATAATAGAAGAATATCTTCTTACGTGCGTACAAAGTACACACACATTCTTTTTTTAATTCCAAACAACTTTTC
The DNA here is from genome assembly GCF_917563875.1 of Diabrotica virgifera virgifera. NCBI lineage: Eukaryota > Metazoa > Arthropoda > Insecta > Coleoptera > Chrysomelidae > Diabrotica > Diabrotica virgifera. The sequence goes on from NC_065448.1 coordinate 75,603,844, forward strand.
TTAATAACAATTTTCGATATTGTGAAATTTAACGATACTTTCCTCTTGAGTGAAATTCATATTTTTTACATACCTCGTATAAAATTCATTAAATTTGATATTTGATGATTGCATCTTAGATTACATACGATGCAGAGTATGTTATAAAGAATAACTTTTTTCGTAAAACTGATAATAAAAAAGTTATCAATAGGTTCCAAGTTAGGCAGACATACTATATAACAGCAAAAAAATTTTTTTTCTGAACATTTATTATTGTTGAAGTTTATTATTAAATGTATTTTAGGGCAAGTTTTCCAGAAAAAGTTTTGATCACTTTATATAAACATTTTTTTAGCTGGTAATTTTCGGTTTTTTATTACATTTTTGTCATCTTTCTTAATTTTCTCAAAAAGAAATAGTCTATTTCATTTCTAAAGTAAAATAATTGAGTGCATTTTAAAGATTACATCCTAAGCTTTAAAAAAGCACTTATAAAACTGTAATAGATCTGTTCAAACTTGAGTAATACCGTCTTAAAATGGAGGTAATTCTATAAAACTACGAAGATTTCAAAAATTACATTTTTTAAGACGTCCTTGAAAGGTAAGTTGTGCAAAATTGAGGGTGTTATCAGAATAATTGTATTAGTTACACATTTTTAAATCATTTTAAAACAAAATTCATGTAAGGCTCACTTTCCGCCCCCACCGTACTTATAAGCATACATTCTATTTCTTTTTATTATAACCATATTATAGCTTAATTATTCTTCTTTTAGGTTCAATTTGTAAAATTTTATTTCATCCATTAGTTGAAGAATTACATTAAAATAACTCAATCGTGCACTTCGCCGTACGCTAGTTTACAGTGCGCCAATGTTTGTGAGAAGGGTGACTTTAGCGCTATAAATAAAAAATTATAGAAGATACAGATTTAATTTTAGAAAATTCTTTATATAAGGTTATTTTTGTAAAATTTTCTGAATTTTTCAATGATCAAGTCAGTTTTGTTCTAAAATTTATATTTTCGGAGTTATTTAAAAAAACATCAAACTGCGTAGTTTATTTGTTTAATAAAAAACGAAGCACCCACTTCTCGAGTAGAACTTTTTGATATGTTGTTTATTAAACATTTCTTAATGAAATTACAAAAAGTTCTATCTTGTTTGATTTTTTCCGAAGTGAACATCTATATGCACTCCCTTAAATAATTTCTCTGGAATTCGGCAAATGGTAATGCTTTTCACTGAAGCTTTATTTATTGTTATAGTGTTGCACATACAATTACAGATAATATTCTTTGTCGCCTCTATTGAAAATTATACTTTTTGAAGCGCTTTTTTTTAGTTCTGGTCTTCGAGCCACTAGCGATGTAGTATAGATGGTACCGCCTGTAGACCAGGGCGCATCTGTAAAAATATTAGTACATTTGGATGTTGAGAGGTGACTCCTATTTTTTTGCAGAAATTGCTTGAAAATAACTCATATAATAATATTTGAGTTATCCTCCCACTCAAAAAGGTCCGGAACATTGTTTAAATAATCAAAATGTCAAAAAATTAAGGAAAAATTCGATTTTTTTCTTGATTTTTTGGTTATAACTATAAAAGTTGCGTAATTAAATTTCCTACAATATAAGATTAACTGAAAATTTTAAAAATTGTCACCCTTGTTGCAAAATAGCAATAACTTCGAACAAATTATAAAAAAACAAGTATTCGCATTTTACGTTTTTCAACCATTTATGCTGCACTTAGGACCTTCATATTTTACCGATAAAAACATTATGATATGTTTAAACGATTCTGTAAATTTCATTAAGATCGGTTTAACAGATTTTGCAAAATAAATTTCGCAATCCAGCTTTCGCAAAAAAAATTCATCTTTTCAAAATGTTGCAGCACTGAAAATAAAGCCGACAGCAAGTTGAATTTTTTTTACTTATAAAAGAATACTGTACCTTACATTTGCAATTTCCAAAATTAAAATCGGTTAACTACCAGGGCGTCAGGATTTTTTTTAAATAAACAATAATGTTTGGTGCTACGTGCAGGACAGCGGATACGTTCGCTCTGATTGGGAATTCCAATGACCTTTGATAATGATTGATACATTTTAATTTTTAGTACATTTCGAAATAAATAAATATATTTGTTTATTGCAAAATAAAAACACATACTCTGTCCTTTGAAATAACACTTTTTTTAGCAAAAACTTTCTTTGCTCATATATTTGAACTTGAAAATAAAAGTGTATTATTTTTAAACATATGCAATTGTTTAAACAAGTTTTCACAAACAATAAACAAATTAGTTTGATTTTTGTGGAATTAAAATATGAACATATTAGATAAAGATTGGAAGAAATTTTGGTGGAAATCAACTTGTGTGAATCAAACACCGCTGTCCTGCGCGTAGCACCAAAAATTAATGTTTATTTAAAAAAATTCCTGACGTCGTGGTAGTTAACCGATTTTAATTTTGCAAATTGAAAATGAAAGGTACAGTATTCTTTTATAAGTTAAAAAAATTCAACTTGCTGTCTGCTTTATTTTCAGTGCTGCAACATTTTGAAAAAATGAATTTTCTTTGCGAAAGCTGGATTGCAAAATTTATTTTGCCAAATTTATTGAACCGATCTTAACTAAATTTACAGTGTTGTTTTATAATATCATATAGTTTTTCTGGGTGAAATATGAAGGTCCTAGGTGTAGCAGAAATGGTTGAAAAACGAAAAATGCAAATACTTGTTTTTTTTTATGTTTTTTTCGCAATTATTGCTATTTTGCAACAAGGGTAACAATTTTAAAACTTTTTAACCAATCTTATATTGTAAGAATAGTACATTGTTTACCGGTTAGGAAAAGCTTAACATTCCTGGACGACTGTGAAGATTGCTAAGTCGAGGCGCAAGCCGAGACTTAGCAACACAGAGTCCAGGAATGTGGCTTTTCCTACGAGGTAAACATACTATTTTTCCGCAAATCGTTTAAAATTCGACAGATATTGATTGATTTAAAAAAAAACGCGATAATTTTATTCCCAAATAAATGGTGCTTTGAAATTCCTAATAAAATTACTTGGGTTACTATGGAAACGTATTGAGGTTGAATTGTCAAACTTGACGCTTATAAATTTAATTGCTGGTGTTCTCGAAAGTAAAATGATAAGTGATGATGAAATTTCCATTCCTGGGACTCCTCCAGAGCTGGTTGAGGCAGTGAATACTGCTTCATTAGAATTATTGCCAAAGAAATCAAGAGAAAAGTACGAAAATGCATACAGACGTTTTATGGATTATCGCATGAGTAAAAATACGAGTTCTTTCTCAGAAAATGTTGTAATGGCATACTTCCTAGACCTTTGTTTAAAGATGAAATCTTCAACATTATGGGCCAATTATTCAATGCTGAAGTCAACCCTTGCACTTAAACACAATGTAGATATATCTACATACTCAAAACTTCGTTCTTTATTGAAACGGCAAGCTCAAGGTTATAGGGCAAAGAAATCTAAGATTTTAACGAAGGAAGAAATTGAAAAATTTATCCAGGAAGCTCCAGATAAAGAAAATTTAATGATTAAGGTAATTTACAAGGTTTTAATTTCTATTTAGATTATAGCTTTATTTATTTTTTAGGTGGCTGTAATATTTGGTATTTCTGGGGCCTGTAGAATGGATGAGTTAGTCCGAATGACTGTACACGATATAGAAGACTTAGAATCTAAGCTTTTAATCAGCATACCTGATTCGAAAACCAACAAACCAAGATCATTTGTAATTAATCAGATCTACTTGGCTGTACAATCATCATGGCTGTACAACGTACAATAAATTCTGGTACTGATCATGGACATCGGAAAACAAGATCCGGCAGGAGAGGTAATTCTCATGACAACAGGGCCTCTCAGGTCGTAACCCGGCGAAACCCCTGTTTTAAAGATGCAATAAATATTGGTACGTGGAACGTCAGAAGTATGTATGAACCTGGAAAAATGAACAATATTATACAAGAGATGCAAAGGTTAAATATCGATATTTTAGGTATCAGCGATACAAGGTGGCCGAGTTCAGGCAGCTTCGCGACAAACAACGGAATGATATATTTTTCAGGAAATAATGACCCACACCACAGATATGGAGTAGCAATTGTTGTATCAAAAAAAATGATGCAGTCTGTTATTAACTTTACACCAGTGTCTGATAGAGTAATATTCCTTCAACTTCATACAAAAACTGTAAATCTTAATATCATACAGGTCTATGCTCCTACTGCAGAAAAATCAGATGAAGAGGTTGAGGAATTCTATGAACAAATTAACCATGTTCTAAAATCTATAAAGCCAAGAGACGTCACAATTATCCTTGGTGATTTTAATTCCAAAATTGGGGAAGGAAAAAGCGGCAAATATGTAGGAAATTATGGTCTCGGGTTAAGGAACGAGAGAGGAGACCGAATGTTACAGTTCTGCCAAGAAAACGATATGATTATTTCAAACACATTTTTTAAACTCCCCAAAAGAAGGCTTTATACGTGGACATCACCTCAACATAACGCACAGAAAATAGTTAGAAATCAAATAGACTTTGTGTTGATAAATGAAAGATACAAAAACGGCATAAAATCGGTTAAGGCGTACCCAGGCGCAGATGTTTCCTCGGACCACAATCCCTTGATAGCGCGTGTAAGCATTAAACTTAAGAAACCTTCACAAAGGGTAAAACCAGATTACATAGATACCAGCCGCTTACAGAACTCAAAAATCAAAGAAGAATTAAAGCAACAGATAAACGGTAACCTAAGAATGTTGTCTACAAAGGAACCAAACACGCACGTAGAAAACAAGTGGCAACACTTAAAAGAAGCCCTAATAAAACCCGCTCAGAATATCCTTAGCAGAGGAAATACGACAAAAAGACAAGAATGGATGACAGAGAAAATTTTAAGTCTCATGGAGGAACGAAGACAGTTTAAGGGAAAATGCAAACAAAAATACAACGAGATACACAAGCAAATTAGAGATGAAATAAGGTCAGCGAAAGAAAACTTTTACAAAAGAAAATGTGAAGAAATTGAAGAACTGCAATTAAAACATGACACGTTTAACCTACATAAAAAGGTAAAAGAATTGGCAGGTATACAAAAAAGGAAGCATCCCAATGTGCTATACAACGCAAATGGACAAATAATAACTGACCTACAAGAAAAGCTTACAACCTGGAAGAATTATATAGAAGAACTCTTTGCCGATGAAAGAGAGGATCATGATATTGGTAACATACAAGGTGAGGAAGGACCAAAAATCTCTAAAGAAGAAATACTATATGCTATAAAAACAATGAAAAATGGCAAATCACCGGGTCCAGATGGACTTCCATCGGAACTTCTTAAGCTTGTGGAAGATGAAACAGTAAATGTTTTGGTTGACCTCTTTAACTGCATTTATAAAACAGGAGAAATACCTAAGGAATGGCTTCTGTCAACTTTTGTAACTATTCCAAAGAAAACAAACGCAAAACTGTGCACCGACCATCGCACAATAAGCTTAATGGGACACACACTAAAAGTATTTCTTAAAGTGATACATACAAGAATTCACAAAAAACTAGACGCTGACATCAGTGATACTCAGTTCGGGTTTCGAAACGGGCTTGGAACAAGGGAAGCACTATTTGCACTTAATATCATGTGCCAAAGATGCCTGGATGTTAACCAGGATATATATATGTGCTTTATTGACTACAACAAGGCGTTCGATAAAGTTCGCCACGAACACCTGATGAGACTGTTGGTAGAGAAAAACTTGGATAAAAGGGACGTCAGAATTATCTTCAATATTTACTATAACCAGAAGGCGAATATTAGAGTAGAACGGGAAACAACCGAGGAACTCGAGATCAAAAAAGGCGTAAGGCAGGGATGCATACTTTCACCAACCTTGTTTAACTTATATTCAGAAGATATTATAAACAGAGCCCTTGCTGACCAAGATATAGGGGTTAAAATAAATGGCACTTTAATAAACAATTTGAGATACGCTGATGACACAGTATTAATAGCAGACACCCCGGAAGATCTCCAAACACTGATAAACAGAATAGTAGAGTGCAGCGAAAAGTTCGGTTTATCACTTAACATCAAAAAAACAAAAATAATGATGGTGTCGAAATCTCCACAAAATTTTTCTGACATAACCGTACATGATCAAAGAATTGAGCGTGTTAGAAAATATAATTACCTGGGAACTGTTATTAATGAAAACAACGACAACTCTGAAGAAATCAAGATCAGAATAGAAAAAGCTAGAGCTACTTTTACCAAAATGAAAACAGTTTTATGCGGAAGAGAGCTAAGTTTAAATCTTAAAATTCGCCTCATGAGATGTTACGTGCTGTCAGTTCTTTTCTATGGAATGGAAGCTTGGACACTGAAAAAGATCGATACAAGGAAAATAGAAGCATTCGAGATGTGGATGTACCGCAGGATACTGAGAATATCGTGGACAGAGAGAGTGACAAACATGGAAGTGTTGCGAAGGATGCAGAAAGAAAAAGAACTTGCGCTTACTATTAAAAAGCGCAAACTGCAATACTTGGGACATATAATGAGGGGACAAAAGTACCAGCTACTACAATTAATTATTCAGGGAAAAATAATAGGTAAAAGATCCATTGGCAGAAGAAAACATTCATGGTTGAAGAATTTAAGAGATTGGTACAAGTGCAGCAGCTGCCAATTATTTAGATCTACGGTATCAAAAATACGCATAGCCTTGATGATAGCCAAACTTCGGAACGAGGACGGCACCTGAAGAAGAAGAAGAAGATCTACTTGAATGTTTATCGAAAGTATGTTTCGTTAAGACCAGAAAATATGAACAGTGACCGATTTTTCTTTAAATATCAAAGCGGAAAGGGTTGTAGACAAGTGGTAGGAATTCATCAATTTAGAAAAATGCCCAAAATAGTTGCTACTTATTTGAACTTGGTAAATCCGACAGAATATACTGGTCACTGCTTTCGTCGGTCTTCTGCAACAATATTGGTTGACTCTGGTGCCGACATAACTAGTTTGAAGAGGCATGGCGGATGGAAGTCATCAAACGTTGCTGAAGGATATATCGAAGAATCGCTTAACAATAAGGTTGAGGTGGCAAATAAAATTTTCACAGTACAAAATATTCAACAAAATGACCCTTCCACCCTGCATGTTGTCCAAAATGTTTCTCATAGTTCTAAGAGTGTTCCTCCAATGTTCAATAATTGTACTAACTGTCAAATTACTGTAAATATAACAAATTGATCTTAAAAATGTATTCAGCAATGACTTGATGTTTTCAAAATATAAATTAATTCCTTATAAGCAATGTGTTTTCTATCATTTATGTAGAACACTAACAACTGTACGGAAATATCATTTCCTTACAGTAAGGAAATGACATTTCCTTACAGTAAGGAAGTCCTGACTTTTTCTTCAAGAAATTTTGACAGGAATGTCAAAATTTCCTGGCGATTTGCGGAAAATTTATTTAACTACGCAACTTTTAGTTTGCTGCAACTTTTCTCGGAAGTGAATACTTTTAAAGTTATAATCAAAAAACGAAGAAAAAAATCTAATTTTCCCTTCATTTTTTGACATTTTGATGACTTAAACAATGTTCCGGACCTTTTTGAGTGGAAGGATAACTTAATTATTATTATTTGAGATATTTTCAAGCAATTTCTGCAAAAAATTAGAGTCACCTCTCAACGTCCATCTCAAAACAGATCCGCCCTGGACTACTAATTGAATCTCTTTAAACGACGCGTTGTCAAAGTATATAATTGTATGTATAATTCTTGCAATTAATTTAAAATCTTAATTTCTATTACGCCAAGTGACTTCAGGCAATAAAAATTGAAAAATAATCTAACATGCGCTTTTTCGCATTTAAAAATGAAAAATGCAGCAAAATCACCACTGGCAATCTGAAACAAAGCAGCCGCTCACAATTAGCTATACTCCTACATTATTACAGAGTGATCAATAGATATATCGAAATATTTGTTTCTTCAGCTATTGTTGAAATACTCCTGCAAAGTGAATGCACTGGATTTAAATAAATTGAAAATAGATAAAGAAATTAGAACGGAAGCCAAGAAAACGATTTATTAATCTATAACAAAATAATTGAATAGCTTAAGTTACACAATTCTTGGAACCTAGAGAAATTCCGATTCATAGATTAAAATAATAGCCCAGTAGAATTAGACTATGCCTGATTGTATACTTCTTATGTAATCGTTTTTTAAGAAATCCTTCTATTGCTTTTTGTGAGTTTGTATCCACGTATTTAACCCTAAGAGGACCAAGGGTGGTTAAAAAGTATCAGTAGTAATTGCACAAGAGCTCTAAAATTATTGAATTTTTCCCGAGTGACACTTTGACAGTTTTAGTTTCACGAGCCAATGGCGAGTGAAATTATGTCAAAGTGTCACGAGGGCAAAAATTCTATATTAATTTTAGAGTTCGAGTGCAATTTGTTGCGATTATTTCATGAATAAAACTGTTTAAAACCAAAATTTTATTGTAATTTATTTATGTAAGTACAAATTAGTACAATTAAACACAAAGTTTTTATAAATATTTGACGATTGGAAGTCATCACTTTTATAATTTTTAAAACATTAATTGTCATTAATGTCACTGAATGTATTTTTTCGTAGCAACGAAGGGCATCTAACGTAATATACTTAACGATGGGCAATTATCAAAAATTATCGATTTAATTCAGATTTCTGTAGCTTTCTATTGGTCAGAATCTCCTATGAATGAAATAATCCACAACATAGCATTGCATCCCATTTTCAAAATACCTTTGTTCCTAAAAATCTCAAATAATTAGTAGTAATCGGCGTACTACTGCCATATTAGATGGCATAATTACCATTTCTATATAGACCAGTAAGGATCTGTTTTTAGGTGGATGTGAGAGGTGGCATTCAGATTTTTGCGGATAAAGTTAGGTGATAACTTCGTTAATAATAATTGATGTATGCTCCTTCTCAAATATGGCCGGAACATTTAAAAAAAAATAAAATATTTAAAAATTTCAAAAAATTTAGGTTTTTTTCTACTTTTTTTTGCTTATAACTTTAAAACGATTCATTTTGGAACAAAGTCGTATAGGAATAAAACAAAGATAATTAAATTTTCTATTAGATCCGATTGGTTAAAAATGTCTTAATTTATCAACCTTGCTGCAAAATAGCAATAAATATAAAATAAGGGGGCAAAACAAGCCTGTCCTTATTCAATGATTTTCCATCACTTAGGTTACACTTGGAACCTTCCTAATTCGCTTAGAAAATTTTTGTAATGTGCTAAAACCGTACACCAAATTTCATTAAAATTGACTTACTAGATTTGGAATAATAAAATTAAAATTTTTTAAAATCTTGCACAACAAAAACTAGAACATACAAAGATTTGTCAATTTTTTTACATATAAAGAAGCACTCCACCTATCTAATGTACTTTACTTAATTGAAATCGGATTGTTTAAGCAGCCTCAGCAATGTTTTAAAGTTATAAACAATTTTTTGGCTTATAAACAAATTAGTCCTGTGGCCAGGAGGGGGTGCTACAGGCTCCTTTATTTAGATGGACTTACCCAAGATTTTTATGTATTTTTTGACCCGTAGAACACGATTTTTTTGGGTAACAGTTGATCCGGATGTCGATAAGATTGTTATAAACAAAGAACTTGAGGAATTACATAACATCGATTTTTCGCAAAATAAAACATTTTTTTTGTATTTCTTGGGTAATTATAAGCAAAAAATATACTTACAAGTTTTTTCGTGGGATGCATAGTTTTCGAGATAAACGCAGTGGAACTTTCAAAAATTCTAAAAATTGCAATTTTTGAACGCGAATAACTTTTGATTAAAAAATAAAATAGCAATTCTGCTGACAGCTTTTGAAAGTTTAAGTCAAATTATACCGGTTTTAATTATTTGCATTGCCAAAAATTAATTTTTTTATTATTAAACAAAGCTATTTGTTTATAAGCCAAAAAATTGTTTATAAGTTTAAAACATTTCTGAGGCCCTTTAAATCATCCGATTTTAATTCTGTAAAGTGTATTAGATAGGTAGAGCACCTCTTTATATTTAAAAAAATTAGACAACTTCTAAATGGTCTACTTTTTGTTCAGAAATATTTTAAAAAATTTGAACTTTTTTAAAAACATTTAGATTGGAAATTTATTATGCAAAATCTATTAGGTCGATTTTAATGAAATTTGGTACACGTTTTAAGTATGTTACAAAGAATTTCCTAAGCGAATTACTAAGGTTCTAAGTGCCACCAAAGTGGTTAAAAGTATTGCTATATTGCAGAAAAGGTAATACGTTAAGACATTTTTGACCAGTCGTTTATCATACAAAATTTAATTATCTTTATTTTATTTCTCTACGACTTTGTTCCAAAACGAATCGTTTTAAAGTTATAAGCAAAGAAAGCAGAAAAAATCGACGTTTTTCAAAATTTTTAAATATTTTAATTTTTTTATTAATGTTCCGGGCATATTTGAGAAGGAGCATAAGTCAATTATTATTACTGAAGGTGTCACCTAACTTTATCTGCAAAAATCCGAATGCCACCTTTCACATCCAAAAATAGACGTTTTTTCACAGATCCTTACTGGTCTAATAGTTTAATTAATTTTCTCATACTTTTATAAAAACTTGACAGTGGACTATAAATAATCCCCTTGAATACCTTCAATACCATCCCAAAATGAAAACGGACGATATATATCATTTATGTGTCAAATTAGCAAAATCCAAAAGAAAAAAGCCAATAAGTTGGCAAAAACGACCATAGTTTGTTCAAAATGCAAGTATGTATGCGGTAAGCACAGCAAAAAGTCAAAAATGTTTCTGTATCCTCCGATTATGCCAATTCCACTGAAACCGAAGACTCCGGGTAAATTATAAATTTGTATCTTTTAACTGTTCCATTAACGTCTAGGAATAATATAAAAGTGTTATTTTTAAATTAGTTTAAATAAAGAAGCACGTTTTTGATTAATTTATATGTGGACATTTATTGACCCATTTAGGGTCCTCGCTATTTTTACTAAAAGGTCGGTCCTGCGAGGGTTAAGATACCTATATAAATATTGTAATTATTGTACCTTGTAATTCAAACCTTCAGACCGCAAGTATACTAGGCTCGTTCTTAAAATGCTGTTGCCGTTCTTAAAAGTGACATGTAAAAATATGTGAAAGATTTCATTTGAAAGTTGGACAAAAAAATTTAAAGCTATTCCAATAAAACTGAGCCTTCCATGCTGCGCAAAAGATAAAGGGTTGAAAATCAAAGCGATTTTACTATTTCAAACACTGAATTAGTCACTTGTCACCAGGTACCCCCAATTAAAAAAAAAACATCAATTTTGCAAAATGCAAACATTTTGAATAAAAAAAATTAACTTCCTATGTTGAAGGGTCTGACCTTTTTAAATACTTATAAGCTTAACATCACAGTAGGTATTCGTGAAACCCTATTTTACATTATTTAACATACATTTTTTAATAGTTGATGATTTAATGTAATAAGATAAGCTGTCTATTCAATTTGGTGTTTTTAGAATTCATGTAGACGTAATAGTTTATGCATCTTACAATAACCGTCAAGAGCCTATTCCTACTTCTTCTTTTTTTACACCGCAAATTACGTGTAGTAAAATTCTCACTGTTATGGTTTGTAGTTGACAATAACATTGTCATCATTAACTTAGAAATGGCTTTTGCATGTTCTTGGATAACCGTTACTTGTCGAATTGCTTAAATTATTGATTCAGTTAATTATTATCATTATTTTTCACTAAATATGTATTCAGTGATTACAAAAATGTATACACCATACAATAAAAACTAATAGTCGAGAAAAGAGAAAACGTTATTTTTTTAAGAATATATTGTTACTATGGAACGCTTAGATAAATTTTGAGAACATCTTTAACAACAAAATACTTGGATCACGGAATATATTTTGATGTATTCTCTGCTTGGATCTTCCATAAATAAAAAAAAAAGAATGTGTGTGTACTTTGTACGCACGTAAGAAGTTATACTTCTATTATAATATCATTTCAACAAAATAAATATACCTACTTAACAGTTACAATACAAAAAATTAACAATAATTACCAAAAATGAACCAAAACTTAACAATGCCAAATATTAAAAAAAAGAAAAAAATATGAATCGTCCGGGATTTGAACCCGCAATCTCGCGATTTTTTTATCTCTAGTCCAATGCTCTACCAACAAGGCCATCAAGCCGCATGCTACTTACCTTTCAGATATACATAATTATACATCACGGTGACAAGTGAAATATAAAAATAGATGTTTTATTATTTTACGCCCAAGGAAGACAAATCCAAAGACACAAAATTATAATAAAAAACCTTTTAAACCACCTTTTCAAATTGCGCAAGTTGTATTATTAATATTAATGTTAATAAATGAAATATAAATATTTTGACGTTTCACAATTTGACAATTCACTTTTAACTGCAGTGCCGTAAAAATTTTAAAGCACTAGTGCCTTAAAGTAACATTTTTAACGCTCCTATGGAGTCCTAAAAATTGCATTTTTAACACGCTTGTAGAAAAATATATTTAAAAACACTAATATATTCTTTCCACACCTTTTCTGGACTGATACATACATAAATTAAAACATTTTGAAGTATAACTCCAAAAATATAATATGAAAACTATTTAAAAAGGCAGTATAACTATTAACTAACCTTTGTTGTTTCTCTTCCCACAAATTTTAAAACGCAACAACCATACACAACCAAAGCGTCAACCGTCCAAACCACAGCTGCGCTACAGCTGATATATTGGATAATTTTTGACATGTCATTTGAACATCCAATCAGAACAAAGTTATAATGCGCATGCGCCGGGATCGTAGGTTTTAACATATAAAAATTCACCCTCATATCGCGCGTAAAGAAGTATAACTTCAAAAACAATAATTACCTTTTTGTTAATCATCATCATCATTCTCTTTGCCTTATCCCTATGCGGGGTCGGCTTCCCTAATTGCATTTCTCCACACAATTCTGTCTTGGGTCATATCAATGTTAATCCCCTTTACCAACATGTCCTGCCTTATCGCCTCTCCCCAGGTCTTCTTTGGTCTTCCTCTCCTACTCCTTCCAGGAATCTGCACTTCAGCTATTCTTCGTATTGGGTGATTAACGTCTCGACGTTGAACATGACCGAACCATCTTAACCTATGCTCTCTCATTTTGGCATCAATTGGTGCCACACCTAGACTTCCCCTAATATACTCATTTCTAATTTTATCCTTCTTTGTCACTCCACTCATCCATCTAAGCATTCTCATTTCCGCCACATGCATTCGTTGTTCCTCTTTCTTTTTCACTGCCCAACATTCAGTTCCGTACATCATAGCCGGTCTTATGGCTGCCCTATAGAATTTTCCCTTCAGCTTCATTGGAATTTTTCTGTCACACAACACACCACTCGCTTCTTTCCACTTCATCCATCCAGCCCTAATTCTACTGCATGCATCTCCATCTATTTCTCCATTACTCTGTAATACCGATCCTAGGTACTTAAAACTATTGCTTTTCACAATCATTTCACCATCCAAAGATACCATTTTATTTGTAGTAGCTCCATCTTTAAATGAACATTCCAAATACTCTGTTTTTGTCCTACTAAGTTTTAAACCTTTTTCCTCCAGAGCTTGTCTCCACTGTTCCAGTTTTTGTTTTAAGTCTCTTTCACTATTTCCTACTAACACGACATCATCAGCATACATTAAGCACCATGGAATGTTACCCTGTAGTTTCGCTGTTATCTGGTCCAAAACTAATGAAAATAAATACGGACTAAGCACAGAGCCTTGGTGCAATCCTACTTTCACATGAAATTTATCAGTCTCTCCCACACCTGTCCTAACACTAGTCGTTACTCCCTCATACATATCCCTCACAATCTTTACATATTCACCAGGGACTCCTTTCTTATTGAGTGCCCACCACAGAATCTCTCGAGGAACTCTATCATATGCTTTCTCAAGATCAATGAATACCATATGAGCGTTTGTTTCTTTACTCCTGTATTTTTCCATCAACTGCCTTATAATGAAAATTGCATCTGTTGTTGATCTACCCTGCATAAAGCCAAATTGATTCTCGGATATTTCGGTCTCTTCACGTATCCGTCTGTCAATTACTCTTTCCCATATTTTCATGGTGTGGCTAAGCAGTTTTATAGCCCTGTAGTTTGTACATTGTTGTATATCTCCCTTGTTTTTGTAAACAGGTACCAGTATACTGCTTCTCCATTCGTCTGGCATTTGTCCGACTTCCATAATTCTATTAAATAGACCTGCTAGCCACCTTGTTCCTGTCTCTCCCAATGCTCTCCATACTTCCCCAGGAATATCATCTGGTCCTACCGCTTTTCCTTTCTTTATTTTTTGAAGCGCTTGAGCCACTTCCTCGTTGGTTATTTTGGTGACCATTGCCGCTACTGTCTCCGTTGACTCTACAGGCTGTCTGTCAAATTCTTCATTTAATAAGCTGTCAAAGTACTTTCTCCATCTCTTTTTGACTTCCCTTTCGTGAACTAGTATTTTATTATTTTCATCACGGATACATCTAATCTGATTAAAATCTTTTGCTTTCCTTGCTCTCTGTTTGGCTATTTTATATATCTTCGTTTCGCCTTCCCTGGTATCAAGTTGATCATATAGGTTTGAATACGCTTCTGCTTTGGCTTTTGCTACTGCTACTTTCGCTTCCTTTTTCGCCACCATATAGTTTTGAAGATCTGTGTCGGATCTGGTTTCTTGCCACTTTTTATATAATTTTCTCTTCTCTTTTATTTTTCCTTGTACTTCGTTTGACCACCACTAAGTCTCTTTATCCTCAAACTTTTTTGCTGACGTTTTCCCAAGTATTTCAATAGCAGTCTCTCTAATACTACTGGCCATTTTTCTCCAAATTGTATTAGGGCTTCCTTTCATGTTCCAACATATTTTTTCTACTATTCTTCTCCTGAATAGACCTTCTTTCTCATCTTTCAGCAGCCACCATTTGATTTTTTGTGGTCCTCTCCGATATTTTTGTTTAGTTTCGCTTTTTACTTCGATGTCCAGAACAAGCAGCTTATGTTGTTGGCTTACTGTCTCACTCACTATTACCTTGCAGTCCTTGCATTCACGTATGTCTTCTTTCCGTATCATGAAGTAGTCTATTTGGGATTGGTGTTGTCCACTTTTGTAGGTAATAAGTTGAGTTTCTTTTTTTTTAAGAATGTGTTAACAATCGCCATATCCAATGCTGTCGCTAATTCAAGCATGTCATCTCCAGCTTCATTTCTAGTTCCAAAGCCTAATCCCCCATGTATTGTTTCATATCCTGTCTTGGTTTGGCCCACATGTGCATTGAAATCACCTCGTATTATAACTTTCTCCTCTGCTGGAATATCACTCAGTACGTCTCCTAATTGATCATAGAAAGCTCTTCTTTCATTCTCACCCAGACCTGTTTGGGGAGCATACACACAAACAACATTCAATACCTCTTTATCAATTACAAATTTCACTGACATCATTCTATCACTCGTTCTTACAACTTCTACTACGTTATCTTTCATTTCACTATCAGCAATTATACCAACTCCATTTCTAGTGTTACTACTCCCTACATACCACAATTTGTATCCTTCACCTAGTTCTTTCGCCCTTTGTCGTTTCCACCTAGTTTCTTGAATACAAGCAATTTGAACTCTTCTTCGTTTGAGCGCATCCACTAACTCCAGACTCTTACCTGTAAGACTACCAAGATTCCAAGACCCTATCCTGATTTTTCTAACCTGCAATGGTGTTCCCCCTGAGATAGTCCTCACCCGGAGATCCGAACGGAGGCTCATTTTACTTCCGGAACATTTTACCTCAGGAGATGCCATCATTTCAGTATAAGTTTTTACTGCGTTTGGAGAAGGTCTCTTCATTATTATGGCCTGAAAAGATTTTTGGATATTTGATGCCTGAATGCCTTTTCTATCAGCACCATACCCTGCCCTGCACGTTTAGCCAATACACCACCAATGCAACCAAAGTGCAGTATTACCCCACACCCGCCTGCATTTTTCTGTATAGGCCAGGATCCCTACTGTAAGGACTGCCCTATAAGCCAATGTATTGTTGCCCGTATCCCGCCGCTAGGAGGCACGTACTTTGGTTATTTCGGGATACAATTACCTTTTTGTTAATGTCATGTCTTAAATTAATTATTTGTCAAATACACTATAAATATTATTAATTAATAAACAACTCAAAATATTCCTGAAGCCGTGTCAAATATTTAGTAGCCTTGTTTGACACTGTCTTGTCACCACATTCTGTTCGACTGAGTTCATATTATGACAAAGATAGCGAATGTTCGATTTTGGAAACTATCACCACGGACATCGTGTTCGTTTTTTCTGAATCCCGAAAAACTAATAAATATTTTTGAAAAATTTAAACGCAGACTGAAAAAATACATTATTACGGAGGATAGAAAGTCCCTTAGAATGAATGAGATATTTAAAATCACACTAAATTGTTTTTTTTTTCACCCCTGTAACTTATTAAAATAAACATTATAGAAGTTTCCACGGACTTTCGGCCCTCCGTAATAACGTAATCTTTCATTTTGCTTTTTAATTTTTCAAAAACACGTAATCTTAAGTCACATAGGTGCTGGTTCACTAATAGAAGGTTATCTTTGTACGTAAGGTAGGGTTAAGGGTGGGTTGTGATTGCGCGCAGCGGTCAAATACCTCCTGGGGTACTGAAATTTACCTTTAAGAGGGTTGCTGTGATTGTGCGCAACGGAAGGATTAAGGCATTTAAACAAAACGGTATATTGTGATTGCGCGCAGCAGTCAAATACCTCCTGGGGTACTCTACACTCTAATACCCGAAAGTTAGGTTTGGACCGAAGGGTTAGGTCTTTCTCCTTTGAAAATTGTACTGTATAATATATAATATATATAATATATTAATTTTTTAATTAATTAATCAATATTATAATAGGGTATCCTCGTCTAATAAAGATTTCATAGATATACCTATGTTATTTTATTCATTCTTTCAAGTACCTAAACCTAATACATTTACATTACATTGGTTATTTTTGTATCACAAATAAAATGAATATTTAACTTTAAAGAGACACACAGTATTTAATACATATTATACCTTCATATTAAAAAATGTTTTATTTGTTTATGATCATATCAAACTGTAAAAATTATACATCAAAGTATGTAAAAAAGATTACTAGCCCAATAAATGACCGTTTTGGAGTGTAATTTCCAGGGGCAACTCAGAATTGCATGAAAATTTGAATTTAGGTTCTACTTACCCTCCGCTTCAAAGTTGAATTTGTGCCGTTGGTTGCTTTTACTTGGGGGGTGACATTTACCCCTTCTCGGGGGGTGAAAAACGCTTGTTTAAAATAAGGCCGGAAATGGATAAATTGACTTATTTTAAGCACCTTTTGTTCCATAAAGTTTTTGACGTAAGTCAATACTTTTCAAGTTATCCGCGATTTAAAATGTTGATTTTTCAACAAAAAAACTACGTTTTCAGACCATTTTCCCAAATAACTCAAAAAGTAAATATTTTATCGAAAAAAATATTTTTAGCAAAAGTGTAGCCTATAAAAAAACGAAAAAAATGGTGTACCAGTAAAGTCTACACATTGAGTGGAAGCAAAGTTGTAGCTCATGAAAAATAAGTTCTTATTCGTCTAATTCCAAATCGAATAATTCAACGCGAAATCACCGAAGAACGAAGTGTTTTTCGGGAAAACCTTATTAACATTTTTAAAGTATCGAAAAAAGCTTATTATTTGTTTTTTACACAAGTTTACAGCATCAAAAATAAACGAGTTACACTGAAAAAAAAAGTTGGCCCTTTTTTTTGGTAAAAAAATCGTGAAAACCTCCCTCTATTTAGCACCCTAAATGAAATTAATCGTTTGGCTTTACCATCTATTTTAACTGTATGTGTATTGTTTATATTATCTGTAAGTTTGATTAGTTTGAAGTGCTTATTTTTGAAAACATTTGGTTTTACACTAAAAAAAAATTTTCTAAAAATTTTTGAAAAATTTCATTTTTTCAAAATAACTTAAAAAGTATTAATGATAAGAAAAATCTTATCGAGTAAAAAAATGTAGGTTTTGCTATTATAAATATGTTAGTTTCATTTTGTTTCTCCGTAAGACAAAAATTGGTTAAGATATGGCTGTTCAAAATTTGCACACACTCGTGATTAGTGACCCATTCAAGCTTTCTCAATTATAACCCTTTCAAAAATAAACACTTTAAACCGGTGAGACTGACAGATCATATAAAAAATAGATAGGTAAGTAAATTGTTTGTAAAGCGGTAGCGATTAATTTCATTTGGGGAGCTAAACGGCGAGATTTTCATGATTTTTTACAAAAAAAAGAGGGTCAACTTTATTTTGAGCGTAACTCGCTTATTTTTAATGCTAAAACTTTTGTTAACAATTAAAACAAAGCTTTTTATAAACACTTTAAAAAAGTTTAAATGGGGAAAAGTGCTTATTTTTTTGGTGATTTCACCTTGAAATATTCGATTTGGAATTAGACGAATAAGAACGTATTTCTCATAAGCTACAACTTTGTTTTTGTTTGATTGATAGACTTTACTGATACACCATTTTTTTGGGTTTTTTATAAGCTACACTTTCGCTAGGAATATTTTCTTCGATAAAATATTTACTTTTTGAGTTATTTGCGAAAAACCGTCTGAAAACGTAGTTTTTTTGTCGTAAAATCAACATTTTCAATGGCAAATAACTCGAAAAGTATTGACTTACGTAAAAAACTCTATAGAACAAAAGTTGCTTTAAATGAGTCAATTTATCCATTTCCGGTCTTATCTTAAACGTATGTTTTTTCACCCCCGAGAAGTGGTGACTGTCACCTCCCAAGTAAAAGCAACCAATCGCACAATTTCAACTTTGAAGTGGAGGGTAAGTAGAACCTAAATCCAAATTTTCATGCAATTCGGAGTTGCCCCTAAAAATTACACGGTATCGCCGAATTTCCCGTTTATTTACTGGGCTATACCGCGAACGCTCTTTTTTAAAGTGCGCATGCGAAGTAATCCTGGACAAGTACGGGATCGTTACCGCGAACGATACTAATGACATTTTGTAAATTCTTATTTGTTGAAGACAGCATAAATACAGAAATCACAAATAAATATATAGTATTTCGAAAATGGAGTTTATGTTGAGCGAACGTGGCAGCAAATTAATTGTGATTAATAATTTTACGTTTCGTAAAGATAGAGTGCAATCTACGTGTACAAAATATCGGTGTACGAACAAATTGTGTCAAGCATCTATTAGAGTGGATCACAACGAAACTATTCTCTTAGAAAGTTTGAACGAGCACAACCACGATGGAAATGAAAATCTGAAAATCAAGGTAAGATGTTTTAACAAAATTAATATAACAATATTAAATACAATGTTTGCGAAAAAAGTATCGCCATCTGTAGACGACAGAGGAAATACTGTGACTGTAGAGCAGGTTTTGAGATCGAAAGCCAGCTGTCCTTAGATGCGAACTCTATAAATTAAATTCAGATCGACTTATTTATTATTTTTAATATTAAATACAGGCTTTATCATTTGCTGTAGGTAGATATTTCTGATATCTACGAGTTTTTTTCTTATTACTAGTTTGTACTAATTACCATGTAAACACAAAGAAATATGTGATATTTACATCGTAAGGTAAAGGGGTTAAGGATCGTATTATGAGACCCGTTCCTAATATGAGACCCCTGTCACAGTATAAAGAGGGACAGTATAACGACTCTCCGAAAAATTGGAAGTAAAATCTGTAGTCGCGCATGGCGACCGCGCAATGTTCTTAGTCGCTTTTGCCCCACTCCACATCCATTGCCGCATCCACCACTGGTGAATTATCAATTGCGTACTGCCGGTATTACTTCTTGAGATCAAAGTGCCGACAGAGAAGTGGTTTTACTGTCCCTCTTTATACTGCCCCTGTGCCCTGTGCCCCTGTCTCTAGAGTCTTGTAAGTGCTGCAGCCTGGTGAGTGGGGTAAAAACTAAGCTCTGATAGTGTTTCCAGTAGGCTGTGAATAAATCGAGTGTCTGTGATTTAGTATTACCAGTCAGTGAAGTTTTTAAGTTTTTTGCGAGTCAAAAGTTTTTTAATCGGTGTAGCTCAAACTGAATTTTTATTTTTAAGGTGAGAGAAAAAAAATCACCTTAGTAATTAGTTCATAGCTACTTAAATTGGTTACAGAAACATGCAATTATAGTGGCGCAGAAACCAATCCTAAACTCAAAACATGGACTAAAAAGTTCACACGTGGTTGCTCCTAATATGAGACCCTCAAGTGTGCCTAATAGGAAATATATCGTATTGTGGTACTGTAATGTTTGGAGTATAGCATCATGTCTTTTTACTATTTTATTGGGAAATAAGCCGCAATTTAAGTTAAAAATTAAATTTATTGAAGTTTAGACTTCCAATTTTTATTTTTAACTTAAATTGTGGCTTATTTAAAAAAAAAAGAAAATTACATAATATGCCACAAAGAAACAGCTTCAGAAGAATAGAATCATGTCTACAGCATGTAATACAGTTTACAGTGCAGTGGCGGATCCAGCATCTCAAGAGGGGAGCCGATTGGCTAAATTTCTATGAAAAATAATGAATAAATGCCTATTTTTATAATCTTTATATATAACTTGGTATGATAGGGGGGCCGATCGCCCCATCGTCCTCTTCTGGATCCGCCACTGTTACAGTGATGAGCACGCTAATAACTGGCAAAATAGCGCAAAAGATGGAAAACATAATACATTGCGAAACAAAAGGAGATGAAACTAGTGGAGGTGGAAATGATCGTTATAAACGTATAAATTAACATTACATTACATAGTTTCCCACCTTTAGACGTCTGTGACGGGACTATTTTATAAAATTCTACTGTCACAGTGACAGTTGTCATACTCCTCTGATATGTCTAAAGGTGGGAAACTATGTAATGAAATGTTAATTTATACGTTTATAACGATCATTTCCATCTCCACTAGTTTCATTTCTTTTTGTTTCGCAATGTATTATGTTTTCCATCTTTTGCGCTATTTTGCCGGTTATTAGCACGCTCATCACTGTATACCCAGAACAATGCGTTAAAATAATTTGTATCACCTGTTTAACCTATATAACGTGGTGTCTCATATTAGGATACCACATGGTCTCATATTAAGACACCTTTTTTAAGTTGGGAATTTTGACATTTTAAAAAAATTAATTTATTGGTAAAAAAATATTAGTTTAAAATTAATTTTGAACCTGTTGCAATATAATAGCATAATTATCTGACATGTATCTAATTTAAGACTTCTTTAATCCATAAACTTTACGATTACCAAGAGTTTTAAAAAAAATGTCTCATATTTGGATCCATTACCCTACCATCAAGACTACTTCTTAAAAGGCTTAAATCTAGCCCAATAAATATAAAAGAGAAAAGTTATTTTAACATATTCATTTCATGAAAGTAAAATTATTAATAGTATTGAGATATTTTCCTAATACTAAAACTAATGTAAATGCCTGTAAAGCTATGATAGTGTATCTGTAGTGATGTTCCGCGCACTAATAAATCTTTTCTCTCTTTAGGTTTTATATTCCCTCACTTTTTCTTATTTTTGGGTTCATGGGTATCACTTGTCTAGATATATGCCTCAATTCTGTACCTCGATTTTTTAGCTTCCACTAGTTTTGAGAGGAACCTCCTAGAATTTAAGAGTACAATTATTAAGTGACGAATTGTAAGTGGTATTGGTACTGGCGGACCTAGGTTGGCTTCCAACTTTAAGTCGGGAACAAATAATTACTTGTAAGATACTATGAGAGGTAACACACTAGGAGTGCTTGTGTCTTCTTTAATCAACATTTATGGACTGTGTGTGGTTTTGTGTTTTTAACTGACTTGGGTAAAGAAAAGTGGCTACTGCCTGACGTCAGCTAATGTTGGGCTTTCCCCGTATATTATAACGAAGCCTTTTAAGACATTCATAATAAAAAGGGTTGGTGTAGTTCTCTGAAATCAGCGGATGAGTACACCACAGGTTAACCCATAAGGATAGCAATAATAAGAGTGTCCAAGAATGTCTTTAGTGCTAAGACCAGATGAACAACAAACGGTGCTACTACTAATCACTTTCAGTTAGGGCAATTTCACTTACTTTTTCATCTTTTTGCGTTGTTTAACAATATTTGTAAACAATATTTTGATAATTACAATAATTCTTACGTTTACAGTTATTTTTGTGTTTATTATTTTCATTATTCCTTTTTGTTATGTTTTTTTTATATAACCCCTAATGGATTCTGCAATCTGCCGGAAGGGCAATAAGCGTTTGCTTTGACAAATGTGAGATTGACTTGTAGAAGATCACACCAGTGAGTGATCTCCTTTAAAGAACTAAATAAATTTAAATTTAGTGTTTTTTTGACAATGAGAGTACTTATTGGTGTCTATAATATGTCCGTAGAAGCTAAAACTTATCTGAGTCTTGTAGAGAGGTCGGCAGGCAGCAGGCGTCCAAGTCTACGCACTTCGTTGACATCGGGCACGTTTAGGCGGTTGACCAACACGTTAGGGTGCACTTACACTCTTTCACTGTACCGAACACTGAACTGGTAGATCACTTCCTTGATGAATTCCAACTTGACGTCCTCGTGTAGAATTACCCTGTTGGGGATGTAGAAAGGTGCATCGACGATGGTTCGCAACACTTTGTTTTCGAATCTTTGAAGGATGTCAATGTTGGAATTACTGGCGGTTCCCCAAAGTTGTATAACATATGTCCATACCATAATTTAGATTTGCGTCCAATCAGCCAATACATTTGGCTAAATTTAAGGCCTGGCTCTTTTCTTTTGGTGAATATATGTTTCTTCCAAGTCATCCGTCGGTCAAAATGCATGCCAAGATATTTAGCATCGTCAGCTTGTGGGTGGTAGCAGTCGTTGATTTTTACCTGTGGACATGTTTCTCTGCGTAAATTGAATGTCACTTGTGTAGATTTCGTTTCATTAACTCTGATACGCCATCTTTTTAGCCACTTTTGGATTTTATCAATGTTTGTCTGAAGGTTCTTTGAGGCTGAGGCCGGATTGGTGTGGGATGCCAAGACCGCCGTGTCATTAGCGAATGTTGCTACAGTGGTGGTTCTTGTTATTGGCAGATCAGCTGTATAAAGGAGAAACAATATAGGTCCCAAGACGCTACCTTGAGGAACGACAGAATATATTGGATGTAATGCAGTAAGTTCACTCCCTTACTTGTTTCACGAAGAAATGTCTGTCTGATAGGTAGGATTTTAGTAGTAGATAGTGGGTATAGGGTTAGAGTTCTTTCAATTTAAATTGTAAGCCACTGTACCACACTTTGTCAAATGCCTGTGATATATCCAAGAAGGCTGCTGAGCAATATCTTTTACCGTTCAGATCCCTGCAGATTTGGTTAGCTAATCTGGGCACCTGCGCAATTGTTTCGTGCTTTTTTCGAATTCCAAACTGATGATCTGGAATCAGTTTTTTTAAATTTATTATTATTTCGAGCCCACTGGCGTAGAGCTTTTCGAAAACTTTGGATAACATTGGGAGCAGGCTTATTGGCCTATATGAGGAGACGACTTCTGGTTTATTTCCGGGCTTAGGGATCATGATGATTTGTGCAACCTTCCAGATGCAGGGGAAGTAACTCGTCCATAGCATTGCGTTGAATATGAAGGTTATGAGTTTGTAACATTTTTTAGGTAGCTCTTGTAGGATTTTTCCAGAAATTAGGTCAAATCCAGGTGCCTTTTTTATGTTGATTTCATGCTTTACAATGTGTTTGACTTTTTTTACAGTAAATTTATGTAGGGGCAAGTCCATTTGAAATGGGGCATCTAGGTAGTCCATTATTTATTTTTCTTCTGCGGTGGATACCTCGGAAGGAAATTGTTTAAATACCTTTTTTAGGTGTTCCGCGAAGACTTCAGCTTTTTCTTTATTGCTGCTCGCCCATGTATTATTGAAGTTTTTGATTGGTGGATTTGGAAGTTGTTGCGTTTTGAGTTTTATTGTTGTTTTCCATAATGAGTATTCTGTTGCTTCTGTAGGTGTAAGACTTTCCAGATAGTTTGCCTAGAGGTGTTTCATAGTTTGTAGTGGCTAACCAAGATGCTTCTTGTATATATTTTGTTAGGTTTTCGACTGCTGTTTCGATGTTTTTGTTATGTGAATCGAATTTTAATTATTCTCATTATCACATTACATGAAACACAATTTCTAAACTAATTTGTACTCAACGTGTATTTTAGGAAGTTTATTTTACGCGACAAATTATAAACTGTCTTGTTTTCTTAAATTGATCGACTCGATTCATTCATTCAGTGTCCGCCCTTTTGTGCCGTGTCGGTGGGATAACCAAGAAACGTCGCAACATAAGCCATTGTTAAAAAACTTAATAACGTACCTGCCTTATAAATCTTTTGGTATCATTAATAACAGACGGTAACATAAAATTTCCTAGGTGTTGGGTAAAGCTTGTCACCTTTGGTGCGCGGTAAAATAGAGCTTCTCATACAAAATTATAAGCTATTCATCATCAGCTCGCCGAATAATCGAGGACAAAGTTCTAAAGGATTTTTTACAACACATTTCAATAAAGACGATACGCCGGGTTCGTTACGGCAATTTGTTAAATTTGACATTCCCCTACTATCAAAGAAGAAGCGGATGATTAAATTACCTAATACAGAAAATTCCGTTTGAACTTGAGACTTTATGTAAAGGAGATGATTTATTTTTCTTATGGATCATAAATTTCCTTCGGAAAGCTGTGGATACTATTTTTTATGCTGGATAATGCACCCAGCAAAAGAGCTAATATGTTTACGAGGTATCTTTTCAGACTTGGGAATATATTTTTTGCCATTTATATGATAATATTCAACTACTACCTACTGAACCCTTCAGAAATTTAGATTGATAACTCTAGCAAATATGTACCTATATACTGTAATAATTAATAATCCTGTCATAGGTAATCGGGAATCGAAGTATATTCAAATAGTTATTCGAATATAGAAAAACTATTTTTGTTTCGTAATAGATATTTAACTCCACCTTTGCCATAATTTGCCAACATGTGGTAACAGTTTAAGTTATAATATGTGACAAAAAGACATACATGTGTTTCGAAAAAGTCTCCCCAAAACTTTCTGACCTTCACCGACAGAGTGAACTAAGACGAGGTGGAAGCAATATCCCTGTTAGCAGAAGCCCTTTAAAAAGCCGTCAATTTGTCGGTCAAAGATTGCCTCGCTTTTGTACCTATAAGAGCAACTAATTATAAGTTTTTTGCCCTCTTTGTGTAAACAAGTGTTAGAAGTTTTCGCATAATTCTCATGGTAGCCTTAGAAGTCGAGGTTGCCACATTTCCTCACATCAGAGTAAGTCAAGACGAGGTCCACACAACATCTCTGTTAGTAAAGTTATTCTCAATAATGCGCCAAGGGTTTTTTTACTGTAAATTGTACATTCACTCCACGTGCTCTCCAATTTGTCAAAGATTGTCCGTTGTTTTCAAAAGAGCAATCATTTTACAAGTTGTTAGTAGTACTTTTGTGCGAACAAGTGTTCAAGAAGTTTGCATCGGTTTTGAGAGCCTTTAGACCCAAGGTTGCCATATCTCCACATCCCGACATTACCAGAGAACGGCAGTTCTCGCCAGTGGTGCACACCTACACCCCCTACACGCGACACTATATATACACGATTTTTTCGATTTTCTAATTTAATTTAATACTAAAATTATATATTATAAAAAAAATTTAATATTTTAATTTTATATTTTATTTTATATAAAAATTAATTTTATTAATAATAAATAAACTAAAATTATTTATTTATCAATATTTATTTATTTATATTTGTTTTTAATTTTAATTATATACATATTTTATTTTTAACACTAAAATTATATATTATAAATTTTTTTAATAGAGAATATAATAATTTTATCCTACTAACTTAAGAAATATTTTTAATAATAAAATAAATATGTCAACCATCCATATTGGTCCAAGGGTGTGGATTTTACGGCCCTTCCTATTTAGGGTCTGTTTTTCGTTCTCGTCCCCAAAACTCCCAAAAACTTCGAAATTCTAACTCCGACCTTTGCGGCTTCTAATAGAAGCGATCATTACCTTTCCCACGCATGTCTAATTTTGAAAATCGGTTATACACTTCAAAAGTTCCGAGCTCAGAAATATGAGTCAATTTTTATTTAAAAAAGGGAAAATGTTTGTGTATATATATGTATGTATGTATGTATGTATGTATGTATGTATGTATGTATGTATGTATGTATGTATGTATGTATGTATGTATGTATTATGTATGTATGTATGTGTGTGGAAAAGTGAAACCGATCTGATTTTTTTTTCTGTGTTTGAAGAGGGGGCGAGGGCCGATTCAGAACCGGTGTAGTTTGTGAGTTTTGACTACCCATAAGCCAGCTATAGGACTTGGTAGGTACAAAACAACATATCTTTTGGCGGTATATATCTTCGGTTCAAGAAGAGACAGGAGAACAGTAAATACACCAAATCAATAGCGTTGAGTTAAGCTTTCAAATGGTGTCTAAGCTGTCAGGATCAGACGTACACACGGCTCAGTATAGCCGAAAAACTGAAAAACTAAACTTTGAAAATTTTGCTTTTTCGACAATTTAATTTCGACTGATTTATTAAATGTCTTAATAAAAAAAATTCTAGTGATGCTCATGAGTTAGTTATCTAGATGATAGTTATCTAGGCATTGAAGATATAGATTGTCTTTGGCTTGTTATTAAAACCCTTACGCCGCAATTAAATAAATTGTGTCGTTATGTAAATGTAAATTGGATTTAGACAATCAAATTATACAACAAGTAATGACTTTCAAATATCTGGGAATTAATCTATCAGCCGACAGCAATATCGAAGAAGCGGTAAAAGACCAAAAATAATTAAAGCCAGTAGAACGGCCGAATGCCTAAACGACACAATTTGGAAAAACAAACACATGAGATTGGAAACAAAGGTCCGAATATCTAAGTCAGTTATTAGGCCAGTTATGACTTACACGGCCGAAACAAGACCAGATACAAGCAAAACACGAAGACATCTGGAAACCAACGAAATGAAGATCTTAGGAAGGATTTCTGGAAAAGGACTACAGGATAGGGTAAGAAATGAGGAAATTTGACGCATATGTCGGGTAGACAATATAAATACCTGGGTAAAGAACAGAAAATAAGAGTGGAATGAGTACATAAGCAGGATGTCTGAATCAAGGATAGTAAGAATAAGAATAGCCAGGGACAAGTCGCCGTTAGGCAGGAGAAGTATAGGACGCCCAAGGAAAAGATGGAATGACAACTTAGGGGCAGAATGAAAGGCACCGTTGAAGAAAAACAGGCAGTACTGCCTATATAAAAGAAGAAGAAGAAGAAGAAGAAGAAGAATGTAGCAGTTATGCTACGGACCATTTAAAATTAATTACGATTTTCGATTCATTCATTTATATTTCATTAAAAATACCCCTCTAGAAAATTCTTTGGAGACGCCTATTTAATCCCCTAGGTGCCTATTTTCGCAGCGAAGCAAGAGGAAAGCACCGCGCATGTTTCTATCGGATCGATACGAATCGATTTCCGATAACATTGAACAGCAGTTGGTCAGGAAACGGCTCGAAGGGCGGATGGCGCGCCGCTAGTAAGGTTATTCCCACTTTTAAGTGATGGGATTGAGACAAATTTTCGATGGAAATCAAATAATTAGAAGGAAATTAAGCATCAGCTAATCCCATCTACAAAACTAGATAACCAAAGTTAAACATGTCTTTGGACTTCTTCACATAACAGAAGTGGATATTCCGGCGTGCCTGCCTTGTTTCAGTAAGTACATAATACATTTATCTCTCATTCCTTCGTTGTGAAATCCAATGCATCATTGTAATTAGATCTTTCGTTAGAGTAATTTACCACATAAATTCCATATTATAGCTCATATTATCCTTAAATATTTGAAAGGAACATTCAATCAAGGCCATAGTTTTTCTAGTGTCCAAACCTAAATTTTAATATCTTTTATACCTGATCGTTAGGCTTTTTATTTAAGTTTTTTTATCTGTGATTTATAAAAAGTTTTAACGAGTATCTATACAGCCTTCTGTCACGCCCATCTAATGCGCACGTCCCTGTCATGTCTGAATTGAAGTAAACTTCAGAAATTTTGACATGACATATGAATACCTAACCTACCTAATATTTGATGTTTTTGTTTGGGCCTGTTCAATATGTACTGCT
The DNA here is from genome assembly GCF_917563875.1 of Diabrotica virgifera virgifera. Taxonomy (NCBI): domain Eukaryota; kingdom Metazoa; phylum Arthropoda; class Insecta; order Coleoptera; family Chrysomelidae; genus Diabrotica; species Diabrotica virgifera. Next base: position 75,632,356 of record NC_065448.1, read on the forward strand.
ACTGTTCTTGAAATACATCATAACTAATTAAATAAACTTTATTTTAGATCCCGTAACTTAGTTATTTAGTCACACAACGTGACTCTATCACGTTAATTATGTACTAGTTAGATTGCTAGCCACTCTGTGATGGTTTATCCCTAGAGTGGGCTGTTTTTGTTGGATAATACACCATACCTGATTTTACTACAACCAGCATCTTCACCCAGGACCTTGCAGTAGGACTTACTCACCACAGCAGCCAACCAGCGTTAGCGTGCCAAAAGAATTCATCTCTATGGACTTGCAACCCTACTTTTAACCGGCTGTTGTGTAAAAGCTAAGTTTATTTACTTTTTCTGTATTTACTTTTGGGTAAGATATATTTGCTACATTGTAAACTTTTCGTATGCATACGATTAGGAAGAGTACATATATTTTCGTGATAGATAGGGTTTTAGGTTGTTGTTTTTTTTTCTTTTTGATTCAGTATAAGTAGGAGTTAGTTAAAATAAATAAAATCAGGTCTTGTTTAATAATCATAAATAATTGTATCTTAAAATTTAATAGGGAATCGGGTTGTAAAATTTTGTCGCGGATTTTAAATAGGGAATACGTCTCGTAGGTTTTTTTTGTAAAATATATAAAGAGTCACTGACCAACTCATTTATATAGACCTTTTTGCTATTCCAACGGACTTTTGATTTGGATTTTGATTTTAATACTTTTGCTTGGCCAGTGATAGTGGATAATTGCTTGTTGAGTGGCCTTTGCGGTCCTATTTTATCTTTTCCCCATCCACTATCACTGTTATTACGTTGCGTTATATGTAAAGTGTATTATTTAATATTTATTATTAATATATTTGTATGTATTAAGGTTGGTGTTTTATTTCAGTCTGTATTACCAGTATATAACATAGCAAGACAAGATCAGTATTTAGTATTTTGTATTTCAGGTGGTTGTAACCAGTGTCATAGAGTTCCTGTTGTTCGTTATTTCAAAATCTCGAACCTGTCCAACTTCTTGGTTCTGAGAGCCGAGTTGTTCGTTCGAGTTGGCGCCCTTTTTTCTTCTTCTTTCTTTGTTGTAACTCGATATTATTTTATCTCTAGCATTCTTATCTATTTTCCTTCCATTTTTGTATTAACAGTCTCATTTCCTTCCTAGTTACTATCATTTCATTACCAAATTTTCTTCTCATATCTCCAAAGCCAATATTCGGTGTATTGAAGCTAGCCCGAATACTCACTTGAGATTTAGTGTCTCTCTGCCCTTTTAATTTTTTTTTCCTGAGCTAAGCCCCTCTTCTTGTCGTCTTAAATCTCTTATCATTTATTTTACCCATCTTTATTCAGTTCTTCTCTTCAAAAATCTCTATACACAGAGATAGAGGGTTCAAGAAGAAAAAAAAACCGAAATTATACCAGGGCCTTTCTTAAAAAAAACTCCATTGAAACAACACTCCATTTTATTGTTACGCTTGTGTAAGAAATTGATCTTTATTTTTTGCAGTTATTAACCCTGTTACTAAAACTTGGGACTCTCTTTTATGCAAGATATTCAAATGTTGCAGATGCTCTGTATTTATTTTTAGTTCCTATCTGTCACCTTAACCTATTACCATGTTCATTGATTGTAACTTTAAAATTGTAAGACATTATTCTAACACATTATTCTGTCTGAAACGAATAGACTGTCCAAGTACTTCTTACCTAAAAGAAACTTCTTCTTCTTCTTCTTCTTCTTCTTCTTCTTCTTCTTCCTCTTTATAAGCAATTCTGCTTATTTGTTGTCTGAAAGTTGTCTTTTACGCGGTCGGCCGATACTTCTACCGTTTGGTGATTTATGTCCTGTTTATGTGGTTATTAAATTCTTTTTTTCTATTTAGTGTGCATTTGTTTATACACTGTATGTTACATTGTCTTCTAATGTCTTTACTGCTCTTTCGATCTCTCAACGTATTTCCTGTAATTCTCTCATTTTTGCCGTTTGCAGTAATTATTGTGTTGTGGCTGTATCGGGTCTTGTTTCTGATGCATATGTCATTATTGATCTTACACTGGCTTTATAAATTCTTGACTTCATTTCATTGTTAATATATTGGTTTCGCCATATTATAGTGTTTTTAAGACATCTGCCAGTCTATTTGTTTTTTGTACTTGATTTCTCACATCTTTGTCCAGGATACTACAGGAAACTGTCTTCGAGTATCTTGCATATGTTTTCGGTTAGCAATTCGGTCTTAGTCGGTCTTAGAGCAATAAAAAATTGGCAGTTTGAAATAAAAATTTTTTACACCCTGTATCTCGGAAACAAAGCATTTGCGGACATACGTGTATAGAGCAAATTGCCATTATTTTTTCATGTAGAATTATCCCTTAAAGCTTTTCATATTTATTTACTAACACCCTGTATATTGGAGAGATCCTTGATATTAGTCTTATTACTGATGCAATGTTGGTCTTTCTTTATGCGAATCATCTCCAATATACATACATGTTATGGTATAATTATGCTTTTTTTCTAAAATCTTAAATCATCTCCAATATTCTTTGGGGCGTCGGATGCTCAAAAATACCACCCTTTATTGTCTGACATAATGATTTTCGTTTTTTGAATAAAAAAACTTCCCTTTATCAGGAAATGTTTACTGTCATAAATTTTTTGAACACATCAAATCAACTAAACGAATTTTCATTGAATACCATAAAAAAACGCCCTCCCCCCTCCCGAAAATGTTCCGTTCAGTATAGAAAAGTTGTCCAACTCGACATGAATAACTGAATAAACGAAGTCTCGAAGTAATCATGATTTTTTGTAAGTGCGGGCCCAAGACCTATTATAATATAAGCTATTAATTTTTTTCCGAATATGCTTTCATAAAAGTTCCACGGTCTATAAATAACTAATTTACTTTCTACGCTATTTATTCTTGTACCTAAAAAACTCGTAGCTTTAACTTTAACTTCTGATTTTTAAAAGCTTTTTTATTCGTCTCTTAATACGGTATTAAAATATTTTTAACGTTAGGATTATTTCGCGTTCATAATAAATAGGTCATCCAATTTAGATGTCGTCTGGTGTTTGCATAAAATTTTCTTTTGAGTAATTTCGTTCCATAATTCATTCTTTTTATTAGCACCTTAACTGACACAGCTATCCGATCTTGCAAATTTTATCTGCTTAGAAAGTCTCTTATAATCGGAACGAGAATATAAAGAATTTAAGACTAGAACCACGCAAATAAAATGTAACTTCAACTTTCCTTCTCTTTAATTAAATTTAATTTGTCATCAACAATTCGTTTGCTAACTTTTACAGTATTAAAAATTAAAGTAAAAATTAAGATGAGAGCTTGTTTTATTTCGGTTGAAAGGTGATCCACCATCCCTATACGTACCATCCCCATAAGAAATGGGACTTCTCATTTCTTACTTCCTACCTTGATTTTACTATTAACTGGCATTGACCTTTCCTTGTTTGATTATTTGAAACGTTCTAAACGTTTGACATTCCTTTCCTCGGGTAGCTGTAGCTTCCTCCGTGGATGTGTTAGTTGTTGCTCTGGAATCCTCAGGGTCTTCTAACATTATTGCCATAAATTGGTTGCATTGCTCCTGTAGTGATACTTTTCCAAGTTAACATACACCTATTCTAACTTGGCTATACCGTACTGATGACGACTAATGAGTCAGAAACACGTGCCTGAGGTTGCATTCATCTTATACATATATATATATATATATATATATATATATATATATATATATATATATATATATAGACTTTAGTTTTTTATTGAGGTTGCAGTCATTTATTTCTAAGGGGCAGGGTAAGAGAAACTCTGTGTTATAATCAAGCTTTCGCAAAATTTATTTGCTTCGTCAGGATTAGCTAAAATTATTATATAGTTATAAATAAATACAACGAAATGAAAGAACATTGCATAAAAATTAGTACAAAAACTTACAACGTGAGGTTTGTTCCTTAATTTGACATTTCTACAAAACATAAAATATCTAAAAAAATCTTTATCCTAATGGTTTTCAAGTTTCAATGTTTTAATTTTTACAATTCATGATAAAAAATATGATTTAATAATTTAGTTCTAAATTTGACTAATGCCAGAAAGACACTTAAATAATGATAAATAAATAAATAAAACACTGACGAAGCAAATAAATTTTGCGAAAGCTTGATTATAACACAGAGTTTCTCTTACCCTGCCCCTTAGAAATAAATGACTGCAACCTCAATAAAAAACTAAAGTCTACATATTGTCAATAATACCAAACTTCTTTATATATATATATATATATATATATATATATATATATATATATATTTTCATCCTTGTTACGAGACATGCCGATTATTATACATCCTATCTTTATTTACTATTAACTCGCATTAACCTTTCCTTGTTTGATTGTTTGAAACGTTCTAAACGTTTGACATTCCTTTCTTCAGGTAGCTGTAGCTATAGGTCCGTGAATGTATTAGTTGTTACTCTGGAATCCTCAGGGTCTTCTAACATTATTGCCATACATTGGTTGCATTGCTCCTGTAGTGATCCTTTCCCAAGTTAACATGCACCTATTCCAACTTGGCTACCGTACTTATGACGACTAATGAGTCAGAAACACGTGTCTGCGGTTGTATTCATCTTATACATATATTTTTTTCATCCTTAATAATTGTTCTGAAGCTATTTCTTTGTCGCATTTTTGTAATAAACTATTCTTATTGGGAAATAAGCCACAATTTAACTTGAAAAAACTAATTTTATTAACGTTTCGACATCCACATCGGATGTCGTTATCAAAATACAAAATATTAATAAATTAAACAAAAATGTCTTTGCTTAGTAAAAAATTCTTCTAATAATTTAATTTAATCTAACTCAGTTATATCGGTAATTCAGACATATATTATACTTTAATAATATTGTCAATATCATTTTAAAGCCTTCTACTTAAAAATGATATTGCCAATATTTATGAATTGCATTTCTGGGACGACTTTATTGAAAGATTGTTTATTCGATTACATGAAATCAACTTTAACTCAAGAATATCTCTCACAAAAAGCATAGCATGTGATCTGTCTTTAAAAAGACAACCACATGCAACGGTGACAGTAAAATTCTTGCATTAGTGACTCCATAGTAAATCGCGAGGAAAAACCCATAAAAAAAATCGTGATTTTTCATTATTGTTACGAGACATGCCGTGGCAATGTATTAATTATACTTCCTACTCCTTTCCTTGTTTGATTGTTTGAAACGTTCTAAACGTTTGGAATTCCTTTCCTCAGGTAGCTGTAGCTTCTTCCGTGGATGTGTTAGTTCTTGCTTTGGAATCTTCAGGGTTTTCTAAAATTATTGCCATGAATTGGTTGCAATCCACCTGTAGTGATTCTTTTCCAACTTAACATACACCTATTCTAACTTGGCTACCATACTGATGACGACTAATGAGTCAGAAATACGTTTCTGCGGTTGCATTCCATCTTATACATATTTTGTTTTTGTTTTTCTTCCTTGTAGCGACACATGCCGATATATATTATACTTTTCCTACCTTGATTTTACTATTAACTCGGATTGACCTTTCCTTGTATTTAAATATACCTACAATGTATAATAATAGCAGCATACTTACATTTACATTGTATAATTGCAACCATTATCAAATTGACTTTTTGCAATCATTATTTTAACTGTGATGAATGATGACCGTTAAATAGCATGCGATAAACAAAATGCTATTTGTTAATCGTGCTAGTATCTCCGGCAGTTTATTAATGTACACGACGTTTATTGCTATTGTTGGCGAAATATTAATAAATGTTCAAAGCGCGTCGGAGCGAGATATATGTTTGGTCAAATGCCATTAAAATAGAAATTTTGTGAAAATTTTCACATGTCCGAATATGCTAGCCGTTATTTTATTTTCCGGATAATCTACGTGGTTATTAAAGGCGAGGATTTTTAATTTGAATTGCTAAAAAACAGCGTGCTTCAGTTTTTCAGTTTTTAGCATTTTATGCTCTAGAAAAATCCAATTATATAGATTTGGAAATATATCCGTGTAGAAATTGTTCTGAATTTATAAATTCCTATTTACGCCAGTCAATGGGAGCAAGAATAGGATATTACCTCCGAATTCTATCCTACTGCATGGATTTTAATGAAATTTTGGGAATGGCCTCTACTTATCTCCTAATTCAAAGTCTACCCTATGCAAATGTGCGCTTTTATCTTGGGGGTGGTTCCTTAAAATACCGAATGCCTTAAAAAATATGCGTCTAACTAAAAAAACTGTATAAAACAATTTTGTAGCTTATAAAAAAACAAAGAGATTTGTTCCTTCATTAATCATTAAGTTATAATAGAAAAAGAGATATGGTAGGTGAAAAGAGTTCATTTTTTTTTCTGCATGCTTAAATTGGTGTATTCAACTTGAAATAACAGAGAAACGGTCGATTTTAGGTGTATAATGCTACCAATACCTTCTGTAGTGCTTGAAAAGACCTTTAAAATGAGCAATATTAAATGTCGATTACATTCAAACTAAGTCAGATATGCTACAAAAAATAATTGACGACTAATGTATTTTAAGAAATAACGAGAAGTATATTTAACTCCTCATCTACCAGAATTTAAATGCATCGTTTTTCTTCTACAATACCTTTTATTATAGTGTTATTTCTATGTTCAAAAAGTTGGACGGCTTTAAAATGAATGGTTTTTATAAAAAATAAGATCAAATTATATAGAGCGCATTTTTAAATTTTCTTAAAAATCTTCATTTTTCTCCATGTAACTTGAAAATAATAGGAGATACAGTAATGAAAAACCAAAACAAAATTTTTGCCTATAAACAGCCAACATTTTTGTTCGGTATCCTTTTTCGTATCTCTTTTTATTTTTGAGTTACATGGAGAAAAAGAAAGATTGTTAGAAAAATTTAAAAATGCGCTCTATAATTTCATCTTATTGTTTTCAAAAACCATTAATTTTAAACCCGTCCAACTTTTTGAACATAGAAATAACACTTTTCGACATTTAATATTGGTCATCTTAAAGGTCTTTTCAAGCACTACAAAAGGTATTGGTAGCATTATACACCTAATCTCGACCGTTTCTCTCTTATTTCAAGTTGAATACACCAATTTGAGCATGCCCCAAAAACAAACTCTTCTCACCTACCTCACCTACCTCCTTGTGTATTATAACTAGAACATTTAGGAAGAAACTAATCTCTGTTTTTATAAGCTATAAAAATATTTTATATATTTTTTATTCGTTAGATGCATAGTTTTTAAGGTATTCGCAAAAAACCGTCCGAAAAGGTGTCATTTTTCAATGAAAATGGCCAATTTTCAACCATGACTAAGTATTGAGTTTTCAAAAAAAATTATAGAACAGTTTTTGCTTATAATTAGGTTCTCTAGTCACTTCCGTGGTTAGTTAAAATAAAAAATGTTCCACCCCCGAGAAGGAGTGGGAACTACCCCCAAGATTAAAGCGCATATCGGTATAGTGTATTAGTACATTCTTTCACGGTTTTTGCGGTAAATTTTAAAGAACCGCTTGGATTGATATGAGGCACACGCATAGCTGACATGTCAAAGAAAAAAAGTGATATTTTGCTGATGTGTGCTTTTGCCCTGGGGGTGACTGGGGGTGAAAAAATATATGTTAAAAATAAGTCCGGAAATAGATAAACTGGCTAATTGTAAGTAACTTTTGTTCTATTGAGTTTTTTCGCCAAGTCAACACTTTTTGAGTTATTTGCGAGTGAATATGTTCATTTTTCAACAAAATAAGCACGTTTTTATACGGTTTTTCGCAAATAACACAAGAAGTAAGTATTTTGTCGAAAAAAACGTTCTTAGGAAAAATATAGCCTGTGAAAAAACAAAAAAAATTGGTGTACGCTTGAGGTCTCTGGACCTCGTAGAACCAGAGTTATAGTCAATTAAAAATTGGTTCATATTCGCCAAATTTCAAATAGGCTATTTCAACGTGAAATATTTAAAAAATAAAGCACTTTTTTTGGGGAAAACCTATTATAACTTTTTTAAAGTGTTTTAAAAAAGCTTTATTTCTGTTTTTATAAAAGTTTCTAGCATCAAATTTAAGCAAGTTACGCTCAAAATAATGTTGCTCCCATTTGTTTTGGCAAAAAAAAAATCGGAAAGATCACCCCCTAATTGGCAACCAAACTGAAATTAATCTTTATCGCTCCACAAATTATTTAACTTAAGTTGTGTTTATATGATATGTAAGTTTAATTGGCTTAAAGTGCTTATTTTTGAAAAAAATTGGTTTTAACATAAAATTTTTTAAATTTTTAATTTTGAAAAATATGCTTTTTTTCAAAATAACTTAAAAATTGTTAGAGATACCAGTAATATCAAAAAACAAAAAAGTCAGCATTACTTTTCTGAATATCTTGTATTTTTTGTTTTTCTGTAGGACAAAAGTTGATTAAGATTTGGTGTTTCTAAATTTGCATACACTCGTGGTCAGTGACACGTTCAAGCCCTTTTAACTACAACTCTTGTAAAAATAAGGACTTTGAACCGATGAAAATTACAGATCATATAAACAATATACACACGAGTAAAGAAACTTGTGAAGTGGTAACGATTAAGTTCATCTGAGATACTAATTAGGAGGTGATTTTCACGATTTTTACCAAAAAAAGGGACTAACTTTATTTTGAGCGTAATTTGTTTACTTTTTATGCTAAAATTTTTTTATAAAACAAAAATGAATCCTTTTTTAAATACTTTAAATAAGTTGTAATAAGTTTTCCCCAAAAAGTGCTTCATTTTTTGGTTATTTCACGTTAAAGTATTCCATTTGAAATTGAACGAATATGAACCTATTTTTCGACAGTTTCAACAGTAAGAATGTTTTTTTCGACAAAATACTTACTTTTTGAGTTATTTGCGAAAAACCGTCTTAAGCGCGGTTATTTTGTTAAAAGATGAACATACATATTCACTCTCAAATAACTCGAAAAATTAGTCAATTTATCCATTTCCGGACTTACTTTGGACGTATATTTTTTTACCCTCCAGAATGGGTGAAAGCCACCCCCATGGCAAAAGCACACATCGGCACAACATCACTTTTTTTCTTTGACTTGTTAGCTATGTGTATGCCAAATTTCATGTCATTCCAAGCGGTTCTTTAAAATTTAGAAGTTTTGCAATATTTTACCGTTAAAGAACGTACTAATACTTTGTTTCTTGAGCTCTTCCCTACACTGTGAAAATATCAAATAAATCGATGTACTAGTAGGATGGAATTCGGAGCCAAATACCCTCATTGACTGCCCTAATTTATAAAATTTTCGGTTTGTACAATTAAGGTACGTATGTACCGTGTGTCCCAATAAGAATGGCTCTCGGCCATATCTCAGGAACCGCTTATAGTACAGCTTTGAGAAAAAAATATTTATAACAAAAGTTGCCTCGGGAAAAGCCTGGAAATTATTTTCATAATTGTAGGTCTACCGCTAGAGGGCGTAATTGAATGTCAAAAATTAAAAAATCAAAATTTTACAAAATACGTATACCTAATGAAAGTGCACTGGAAATCCAATCATCGTATTTTTCGTAAAATTCTGCGCATATTTGATTTCACAAGTTTATGTCTACCTTTGCAAATAAGAGGTGGGGATGAGTGGGAACCTTCTTATGAAAAAATTAACCAATAGGCGGCGAGGTTCCAAACGCATATACGGAATGTTATTCGGTGACAAATTCATATACGGAATGTTAAATATTCGTACACCGAAAAAGATAAGTTTTTATTATAGTCTAAGAGCTAGTGAACCCTCCGACTAACGGTCGTCCTGTAAGGCTAAAAATTTTTCTAGTGATAATTCATAGCACACCAAGGCTAAAAACCATGACCTGGCAGGCCTCAGCGGTGCACGTGTATCTACCAGGTGAATCGAAAAGTGCAAAGGACATCGCACACATCTTATGGAAAATATAATGTCACTCAAATTCAATAAAATTTATACGATTAGATTCGTTTTAAATTAACGATCAATTCTGATCATTGCGCCAACTCTTAATTATGATTAATTACGGCGCAAATTGCAATTAAAGTTTATCGAAATCACATTTTTGGAGTCCATAAAATGTTAGTTACAATCATTATTGCTCTGAGTGCTATTCATAACAGCTTAAATCCCGCTGGGCCTAAGCGGATTAGTGAAACTAATCCGCTGATTTATGGAGTACCGAAAATCTGGGTATTTTAAAATATTTTTTCTCTCTCTAACTTATGTACCTACCCATTTGATTTCAGATTTATTTATATCAATTTCTGCTCTTATTTTTGAAAATAGAGAGTTGGCGCAATGATAAGATTTGATCGTTAATTTAAAACGAATCTATTGGTATAAATTTTATTGAATTTGAGTGACATTATATTTTCCATAAGATGTGTGCGATGTCCTTTAGGGGTTAAAATAAACTTTCTCCTGTAAGGTTTAAATTTAAGTATGTGTTTGAGTAAGTCATTTAGAAGAAATGTGTACAATGACAGGCGATTCTGAAGAGCATAAGACCTTGCCAGGCGAGGGGAAAGATTAGGGATTTTTCCTAAAATTATTCTTTTTGCATCGAACAAATTTTTTTTAGGGTTTTTCAATCATTTCAAACAGAAAACGTATTTAGTGATTTTTCTCTTAAGTTAATAGTTTTTGTTATATAAGCGATTGAAAATTTTGAAAATTGCGAAATCGGCCATTTTTAACCCTAAATCGGACATTTATCTAAAAAATTCAATGTTACCAAGGTACGTAGATATTCTTTAAACATTTATTGATGAAATCCCGAAGAGTTTTTTGCAATAAAATATCGAAAACCCCTTTGTTTTTTTAATTGCTAATCAAGCGTGTGCAATACTGTAGTATAAGTGAGAACGTTTGAGTTTGCATAAATTCATTATCTCGAGAATGGGCAAATTTCAAGAGAAATCCTCAGACAGGTCGATTTTTATTTTTGAATTAGGACTTTTTGGCATATATATAATACTAATGACGTCATCCATCTGGGCGTGATGACGTAATCGATGATTTTTTTAAATAAGAGTAGGGGTTGTATGATAGCTCATTTGAAAGGTTATTTAATTCTCTATTCAGTAATATAAACATTAACATAATTATTTATACAGGGTGTACAAAAAAAAATTTTCTTCTGTTTGTCAAATTTAATCAAAGTTAATTTAATAAAAAAAAATTTTTTGTACACCCTGTATAAATAATTATGTTAATGTTTATATTATTGAATAGAAAATTCAATAACCTTTCAAATGAGCTATCACACAGCCCCTACTCTCATTTGAAAAAATCATCGATTACGTCATCACGTTCAGATGGATGACGTCACTAGTATTATAAATATGCCAAAAAATCCTAATTTAAAAATAAAAATCGACCTGTGTGAGGATTTCTCTTGAAATTTGCCCATTCTCGAGATAATGAATTTATGCAAACTCAAACGTCCTCACTTACACTACAGTGTCGCACCTGCTTGATTAGCAATTAAAAAAACAAAGGGGTTTTCGATATTTTATTGCAAAAAACTCTTCGGGATTTCATCAATCAATGTTTAAAGAATATCTACGTATCTTGGCAACATTGAAATTTTTAGATAAATGTCCGATTTAGGGTTAAAAATGGCCGATTTCGCAATTTTCAAAAATTTCAATCGCTTATATAACAAAAACTATTAACTTAAAAGAAAAATCACTAAAGACGTTTTCGGTTTGGAATGATTCAAAAAACCTAAAAAATGTGTTCGATGCAAAAAGAATAATTTTAGGAAAACCCCTAATCTTTCCCCTCGCCTGGCAAGGTCTTATGCTCTTCAGAATCGCCTGTCATTGTACACATTTCTTCTGAATGACTTACTCAAACACATACTTAAATTTAAACCTTACAGGAGAAAGTTTATTTTACCCCCTAAATTTGCACTTTTCGATTCACCTGGTAGATACACGTGCACCACTGAGGCCTGCCAGGTCATGGTTTTTAGCCTTGGTGTGCTATGAATTATCACTAGAAAAATTTCTAGCCTTACAGGACGACCGTTAGTAGGAGGGGTCACTAGCTCTTAGACTATTAGAGTCTGTTAAAAGGAGATTAATTTTAAAATACTTGTTACTGTATTATTAAATAAAAATAAAACAATTATAGTATTTGGAATGTTATTTAGTGTAAATTCACATGCGGAATGTTAAATATTCGTAGACCAAGAAATAGGACTTTTTATTAATCAGTTAAAGAAGACTGATTTTAAAATACCTATTTTGTTAATGTATTATTAAAGAAAAATCAAACAATGATTACCTATGTGGAATGTTATTTGGTGCAGATTTCATAAACGGGGTGGTATAGATTTAAGAGATATAATTCTTTATTTGACTAAGCTTTCGCTTTCTCAGAATTTTTAATGACTTGAACGTGTTGTTTAGTATGTTTAATTCTTTAACAATACAAAAAAACTAATAAAATCCCTAAAGGTATATATTTAAAATCCCTAAAAAGGGCTGCATCACAGAACCAGTTTTCGATTGGTTGACCAATCATCATCAGTGCATTCCTAAAATGAATATAACCTGATATAATGATGCAAAGGTTTTAAAATTTTGACTACGGTTAGAAAAAGTTGTAGGTTATACTCACGTGACCTTACTATGCTAACCACCGAAATATAATATTACAAATTTTACTTACATATATTACATAATTATAAATATTTGGTGGTTAGCATGTAAGATCACGTGAGTATAACCTACAACTTTTTATAACCGTAGTCAAAATTTTAAAACCTTTGCACCATTTTATAAGGTTATATTCATTTTAGGAAAGCACTGATGATGATTGGCCAACCAATCGAAAACTAGTTCTGTGATGTAGCCCTTTTTAGGGATGTTAAATATAGACCTTTTATAAAGGACTTTATTCGTTTTTTTTTGTATTACGAGTATATGATATACAGCCAACTACAGGAAAACCTTTATCCTTGTGGATCTTTAATAATACATTAATAATAATTTTTCTATTCTCATACTATAATATATCAATTATGATGTCACTACCTGTATCATAATGAACTTCATTATGATACAGATTTTCATTAAGATACCTACAGATTTTTAACCAATAGAATCGCGATATGACATTTGCGAAAAAAGGTGGCACATGCGCAGTAACCAATGGCGTGTCAAATACATACGCTTTGACAATTCTCAATATGTAAACAAACTGTCAGACTGACAAACTACTGAATATTTTTGCGTTACAAAATTAATAAATTCGAATATATTTTTTTGTGAATGATCATAGAAAAAATCGTGTATACAACTTGCATTTAATTATCATTATAAAGCTCGTACTCTATACGAAACTCGCCGCTAGGTGGCTCGTTTCGTATCCCTTATACTCGCTTCATAATCACCATCATTAAATGCTCGTTGCATAATATACTATTAAAAACCAGTCTAATTTTAACTGGATTTAATATAAATCGTCTTTTTGTTCTACGAATATTTATCATACCGTATATGAATTTCGCACCAAATAACATTCCGAATACTATAATTGTTTTATTTTTATTTAATAATACAGTAACAAGTATTTTAAAATCAATCTCCTTTTAACAGACTCTAACAAAAACTTATCTTTTTCGGTGTACGAATATTTAACATTCCGTATATAAATTTGGCACCGAATAACATACCGTATATGCGTTTGGAACCTCGCCGCCTATTGGTTAAAATATGACCGCGTGCTGCAAAGAACCAATAGAAAACTCCTAGGTTCCAAATACATATACGGAATGTTTAGATGCTTACCTTATGCGTGTTAGAAAGAAACCAAAATTTTTTAGCTTATCTACTTTTCATGTTGAGGGAGAGTGTTAGAATATACAACATTATATAAAAGTACTTATATAACATTATTCTATAGTTGTACATACTCTATGTATTGACATTATCGATAGTTTAGATGTAATGTAATGTCAAGAAAAATTGAAAATAAAAATGTCAGTCATGTTCAACTAAAATGTTTTCCTATCGTCCTGTAATTCAGTCAGTCCAATTAAAATAAAAATTCAAAAGATATTTTAGGTCATAAACAAATTCTGACTTTCACCTGTACCCCATCCTTCGATAATTTGCAAGGAAAAAAGACTATAAATGAATAGACATGGGGAATCTAAAATATGCATTCCACAACATGTCAATTATTTATCTAGATAAAGATCAAGCGAACTTTGATCCCTAGTACTCAATTCGTGAGTAAGAACGAAGATAACTAGTTAAGCTTCTTGAGACAGTTAAGATATAATTCAGTTTCAGAGACCACCACCATGTCTATTTATTTATCGCCCTTTTTCGTTGCAAATTACAGAAGGATGGTATTATTTCGGTGGTATATTATTGGATGGATATAATAATGATAGTTGGTATTGGATGGTATTATTATAATTATTTCGTTGCAAATTATGGGATACAGGTGAAAGTCAGAATTTGTTTTCAACCTAATAGTCCTGTCGCCAGGGGGGGTACAACGGCCTTCTTAATTCAGATGGACTTAACCAAGTTTTTTTATGTAGTTTGGGCCGTAGAACACGAATTTTTTGGGTAACAGTTGATCCGGATGTCGATAAGATTGTTATAAACAAAGAAGTTGAGGAATTACATAACAGCGATTTCTCGCAAAACAAAACATTTTTTTGTATTTTTGGGTCATTCTAACCAAAAAATGTTCCTATTTTTTCGTAGGATGCATAGTTTTCGAGATAAACGCGGTTGAACTTTCAAAAAATCGAAAAATGTCAATTTTTGAACCCGAATAACCTTTGAATAAAAAATAAAATAGCAATTCTGTTTACCGCCGTTAAAAGTTTGAGTCAAATTATATCTGTTTTTAATATTTGCATTGCTAAAAATTTATTTTTTGATTGTTAAAAAAGCTATAAACACATAGTGTTTCCCGTGCCTAATACATGCGTTTTAATGCATGCTACGTAGAAATAGCCCCGCTTGCACTTTTACCTCTTCTACCTACTCGTTCGATTTTAAATGAGAAATCATTGAAAACATCACTCAAGCACTAGGTGTTTATAGCTTTTTTTAACAATAAAATAATAAATTTTTAGCAATACAAATAAGTAAATCCGATATAATTTGACTTGAACTTTCAAATGCGGTAAGCAGAATTGCTATTTTATTTTTTAATCAAAAGTTATTCGGGTTCAAAAATTGCAATTTTTCGATTTTTTTAAAGTTCAACCGCGTTTATCTCGAAAACTATGCATCCTACGAAAAAATTTGTAGGAACATTTTTTGGTTAGAATGGCCCAAAAAATACAAAAAAATGTTTTGTTTTGCGAGAAAACGCTGTTATGTGATTCCTCAACTTCTTGGTTTATAACAATCTTATCCACATCCGGATCAACTGTTACCCAAAAAATTCGTGTTCTACAGGTCAAAATACATAAAAAAACTTGGGTAAGTCCATCTGAATACAGGAGGCCGTTGTACCCCCCCTGGCGACAGGACTATAAGATATCTTTTGGGTTTTTTCTTTTATTTATTTTTATTTCAATATAGAAATCTTTTAGATTTTGCCAAGTTTTTGATAGATCTCGCAATAGAGTCCATTTGCAAATTATTTCATAATAATTAGCTTACACGACAGTTAGATTTGGTTTCGATTCAGGGCACACTACGGCCTGTTCTGAGGAGATCAACAGATCGAAACATAAGTAAACAAATAGTGGT
This sequence comes from Diabrotica virgifera virgifera, assembly GCF_917563875.1. Classification (NCBI taxonomy): domain Eukaryota; kingdom Metazoa; phylum Arthropoda; class Insecta; order Coleoptera; family Chrysomelidae; genus Diabrotica; species Diabrotica virgifera. The sequence goes on from NC_065448.1 coordinate 75,648,167, forward strand.
GGTCTCAGAAACGGAATTTAATCCTAACTTTCTTTATAAATATATGTTACAGTTCAAGTTAATTCTCAGTTAGAGTTGACTATTCCTAGTTCGAGTCAACTCAAACTAAAACAAGCAGTAAAAGTTGATTTGAAAAATTTAATTCCACTTTTACTAGTTTGAGTTGACTATTCATGGATCGATTCAGTAAATGTTGATTATATGAGTATAATCTCACCTGCTTTTTTGATGACTGTGCGTCTCTTTGTTTTGACCTTTCAACTACTTATCATGATTTGAACATGTAGGCCAGAATGAAGCTAAAAAAATGGCAAAATCTCGCAATTTTTTCGTCCAGCATCGATTGGCACAAAAAAATTTGGGATTAGGCATATTTTGCCTCTAGTTCATTTTCTATATTAAGCCGTTGTACGCTTTTGGTTTTTTTAAGGGGGATAAGTACCACTAATTGTAAAAAATTACAAAATATTTTAAACTTTAATATGGGCAACATTTGGTTTTTATTAGTTAAATAATGATTGTTTTATGCTTTAAGATATAAAATCATAATATTTCAACTCTTAAAACGACCCTTGTTGGAGATATATATAAAAAAATTATTTATCATAAAAAATGATTTCGGCTTGCATCGATTTGCATAAAAATTTGGGATTAGGATAATCTCACCCGGTACTTCATATTCTATATTATGCTCAAGGGCGTTAATTATTTTTAGGGGTGTAAACTATCCCTTATTGTCAAAAATGATATAAAAACATTGTAAACCTTACTATGGGTAAAATTTGGTTATAATTGGTTGAATAATGATTGTTATATAATTTAGGATATAACATCATAATATTTCAACCCTTAAAAATCACCCTTAACCCTACGTTAGGCGCGTCGTTATTGCTGACAAGCTTAGGCGCGCGGTCTACGATTGTAGACCAATAGTTTTTTGTCGTATAATACCGGATTTTGACAAAATTAACAAATTAGTGGTTAATAACATGTTTATTTATGTTTGCACTTTGATATTAGATATGTTTTGTTCCTTGGCTTTTCTCATTTTGACAGTGGTAAAATTAAAAACGAGGTCATGATTTTTTGGGTCTTTATTCGCAAGTAAATGAAAATGGTCACAAAAATAAGCTCAATTTAGTAAAAAACACAAATATTTTTTATCTTTGAACTTATAGAATGACCAATAGGGAAAAATAATAAAGAATAGAACTAAAAAGTAAAAAAAGAACAAAACTATTAAATGGTCAAAGTGGCACAATTTTAGTCCGTCAAACATTCAGTGCAAATATCCCCAAAATGATCCTTGAATGCAAATGTGTCACATCTTTGGCATGCCCTTCTTGTTGACATATTGCAAATTCATGCACAAATACAACATCGTCCCACGTAATTTGTTGTAATATTAGGGGAAGACGGTACGACTTCTTGAACTCCGAGCAGTACGCGAGCTCGTCGTCTAAGTTCTCTTAGCAGGGAAGGCATAGTTGATCCATATTCAATTTGCTGTTTGATTAGTTCTCATGCCAAGTTTTCAATGAAGTCGCTTCTTGAAACATTTTCATTTATGTTATTAGCTTTAGATACACAGCAGGCTACATATTAGCTTTATATATACAACTAAAAACTGGAACGCGCTTAGTCGCGTGGTCTACGGTTGTAGACCAGTGCTCTTTGAATAATGGTAAAAAAATAATGCAAACAGATCGGCGGCATTTAGCAAACTGAAGAGTAAGTTAGAAGTATTAATGACAGCTACTAAGCGGGATGGGGACGTATGTGCAGTTTTATGCAATTGGCGACCACTTAAAGGAGAGTGGTCTACGATTGTAGACCACGCGCCTAACGGAGGGTTAATAACATTGAAATTTTTATAAGTAATTTAATAGATCTATACAGAGAAAAAGTAGAATTACGTACAAAAACATTTATCTCTACAGAAAAATAGTTTTTTAGTCGTCTTCATCTAGATTCTAGATCGATGTCATCTTCGTCTTTTTCTATAACTGGTAGGCTATCTTATAGCTATAAGAGCTATAAGTACATGTAAATTAAATTCCGTAAGATCCTTTAGTTTTTAAGTAGGGTGAGTTTAAAGGGCTCGAATAAGGAGGTGTTTGCTTGTAAACAGAGATTTTAAGCAGCTATACCTCGCTAAATATTCACTGTAAAGAAAATCTTTGCACAGGTTAATTTTAATTATTAAAAAAGATACAATTTAATACTCTCTCATTTTTTTCGGATCTCTAATATTTTCGGAGATATTTTGAAGAAAAAAGTGAAAATTACGAAATTGCCAAAAATTGTTTTATTTTTAAACTCCAATTTTTCTAAATTTTAAATAGGTCAAACTTCTTGGATGTATTAATAATACATATATAAAAAGAATTACAGAAGTCCGAAGATCAATTTTAATTAGAAGGGTAGTTAGGGGGTAGTTTTCACTGATTTTTTCGTATACAAAAGTAGGTACCGACCTTATTTTGATCATGTCGCTCAATTTTTATGCTAGAAACTTTTTTTGAAATGTCTAATTATTGTAGGTATACTTAAAAATTATTCTGTAAGTTTTCCTCGAAAAATGCAGTTTTTCCGTTATTTGGCTTTGAATATTTCAAATTATGCATTTGACGAAAAAAGCTAACCTTTGACATGCCGTATCTTAGTTTGTATTAGTTGTAGTAAAATTATAAAAAAAAAGAGGATTGTGTTTGTGTTTCTAAAAGATACAATTTTTAAAGTTACAGTTTTTTTATTAACTGTATATTTTTTGAGTTATTCTCAAAAAACCCTCTAAAAAAGTCGATTTTTTCGTCGAAAAACTGTTACTTTCAACCGCGAATAACTCGAAAAATGTTAGTTTTACGAAGAAAACGTAAAGAACATTGTTTTCTTAGAATAACATTTTCCATCCATTTCCCTGGTTAAAATGTAATGAAAAATTTCCGTCCCTGAGATGAGGTGACCACCACCTCTAAGGTTTTAGCGTACAGCGACATGATATAGAAAATGATCCTTGGGCTATTCCCTACCTTCTTTGAAAATTTCAAGTAAATCCATGATAAACGAAAAAATTGCGAGCCCAAAGGCTTCATTTTCTGGCCTAATATCCAGTAACATTTAATTTCTAGAATCGGTTGTTTGTGTGAATCAACTTTTACTAAATAACATTGGGAAGAGTATAGTTTAACTAGTTGTAGTCTACTTTTACTAGTAAATGTTGAATAAAAATCTTCATTTTATATTTATAATTAACTTTTACTGAAACCAGCCGTTTGAGTTGACTCGGGCTAGGAATAGTAAACTTCAACTGGATAATCAACTTGAACTGTAACATATATTATATTTCATTCAATGTCGAGTCGTGACACTTTGTGTAACTTGCTGAAGGTACAAAGTTACCATCGGCAATGTTAGATTATGTTTATAAACTATGGTAACGTATATACGAAACAACATTGTGTAATGTTTACAATATGTTCTTTTTTACAATTGATACGGCATCTTTTATTCTTTATATTTTATAGATTTTGCTTTGACAAATCCTAATTTAGAATTTATTTCTTTCAGGTTTATTTGGAATATATTCAACATATGAGTCTATTCAGAATTCGGTACTGGATTAAAGGTAAGATAATAATTAATTATTCACTTCTTAATAATATAAACCTACACTTTGGCCATTTTCCAAACTGAGTGCAAACAGACATTTCACATGCCGAATAGGAAGTCCTTAATCTCGATAAGCGTTACTTAATGTTCTATACCGACACCACAATAGCCAATATGCTGTTACCTATGTCATGTTATTGATTGCTGCTTATGCATATTACATGATGTATATACAGTTTATAACTATTATCGCCAAGTAATGTAATTACGTGTGAGGATGGAGCGTTATAGTAACTCATGCGAGCTAAACTTTAAATTTTTTATCAATCGTTCGTGAATATCGAAATGTCGGTTTGCACAGAGAGATAATTGGGCTTAAATGTTGTTTAAAATTAGTGTTTGTTTTTTATCGATTTTGCACTTACCAACACATTTTCTACGAAAACCAAAAAAATATGAAAGCTGTTAACGTATTGAAAGAAAGCTCAACGCCTCTTCTCTCATATAGTTCTTTTTTTCTACTACCAACACATGCAGCGGAACACATCCAGTGATGGCCCACAAGGCTGTGGCAGACACAGTCCTGTACGCGCATGCTTCTCGCAGCAGACTTGTTCTATCCACTCGTGTAATGAGCCCCCTGTAGGCCTGTATCTCTACCGCCTCACTCCAGACTGGTGCCTCGTAGAGGACGATCGACTGCACAACACCGTGCAAGGCCCTCCTCCTTTCGGATTTGGGTCGTCCAATGTTGGGCATCACCCTCCTCAACTCAGCCGCACTGTTTACAGCCCTCCGGGTCACCACCCGCACGTGCTCCCCCCACTTTCCATTATGGTGCAACGTCACTCCCAGATACTTTACGTGTTTCTTGGGTATTAGACACGCCCCTGCACATTGTAGTTCCACATTTTGCCTGTTCCTCTTCCCCTTAAGAATGATGGCTTCGGTCTTCTCTGTTGCGAGCTTCAGTCCGTTCTGTGTCATCCATTCCTTCATGACGCCGCCTGCGTTCCGTACCCGGTATTTAAGATCTGGCTCGTCCCGCGCCACTACCAGCACAACGAGATCATCTGCGAACGCGAAAGGAGTCGTACCCTCTCCATATTCACAGTTCATAATCCCGTCATATGCCAGGTTCCATAGCGTCGAACTTAAGACAGATCCCTGGGGAACACCTGTCGTCACATCCACAATCGTGCCTTTCTCCACCATAATTCTTCTCTCAGACAGATATTCCGCTACCACGTTCATCAGGTATCCAGGACATTCTCTCTTCTCCATTGCCTTCATTACCTCGTTCCACTGCAGCGTATTGAATGCATTCCTAACATCGAACAACAACAGGGCCGCCCAACGCTGTTCATCCCCTCCATTGCGCAATGCGTAGAATACACTCACGATTGAGTCAATCGTGCTTCTCCCTTTACAAAAACCAAATTGCCTCGGGGATAAGCCTCCCGACCTCTCAATCATGCCATCGATACGTCCCCGTAGCATTCTTTCATACAGCTTACCGGCACGCACGGAAGAAGGCAGATGGGTCGATTCTTTTCCAAAGTTTTGGGAAGTAGTACCAACTTCGATGTCCTCCAAGGCTCAGGAAAGGTCTGTGCTTCCAGCAGTGCATTCATGTGCTCCAGAAGCCACGCGGGCTCCGCCCGTCCCGGACTCCTCACCGCCTCAGGTGATATCTAATCCAGACCGGGGGACCTGCGCGTCTTGAGTTCATCCGCATTCGCATTCCACCAGTAGGGCATCCTCTTTGCATCTCGGCGACCCATCCTGCTTCCCTCCATCGCTTCTTTAATTACCCTCTCCAGGTTTTCGACCGTCGGTGATTGACTCTGCATCATGTTAGTCATTTCCATCACCGCATCCGCCATGCTGATGCCAACATGATGAAGGATAGGCATACTGATAGCCAACATCCGGAATGGATAGGCACTGTAAGAAGACGAAATATAATTATCAGACTTAATCATTTTCAACAAATTTATATCCCAAATTATTTTTTTCGGATACAATACATAATTACAGTTGATAAAAATAAACAGAAGTTTACCTCTAAAGAGCAAAATAACAACACTCTGCTGATTGTATTTGCAACTGTGCATTTTCGTTCATTATCGTCTATTACGCAATTAAGTTCGCCATAAAATAGCTCAAATGAAATTTTGTGGAAGCAGTGCTTATAAGGTTGGCAATAATCGCGAACCTGTCAATATTTGGTGTTTCTATGTGAATGTAAGCATGAAATATTGGATCGATGGCGCGGTGACAATTATGCAAGCGCCAGAAACTTACACAGAATTGCAACATGTACACATTCAAATTACATTTTTGTTATTTTGCTGTACAGTGCCGTAAATAATAATAGTAATATAGTATAGTTGTTCCATTTTATCTTTGCCCATGCGTCACGATTCATTTTCAAACAAATTAAGTCGAAACATAAAGTGAAACGTACGTCGATGTGTATAGTATACGTACGGTTCACTTTATGTTTTCACTTGATTTGTTTGAAAATGAATCGTGACGCATGTGCAAAGATAAAATGGAACAATTAGTATAGGTCAATAAAATAAGATAATAGATATTAAGAGATAATATAAAATAAGAGAAGCTTCGGACGCACCAACTTAAAATAAATTTCATAGAGACGGAAGAGCTTAGGAAAAATTTCATAAAAAAAATAATATTGTAATAAAACGAGCGATTTCGTATTTATTTACGACTTTTTTAATTTTTTATACAAGTTTTCTTTACAAATATCTAGCTTAAACTATCTCTATTTACAAATCTGTCCGTATTTATATATGCGATACAGTTATTATGGAACATTCCACAAATATCCGCGGCCATTCGATCCATTGTCTGTCAGCACGCCTACGTGAGGTACGTTCCAGAACTCTCGCCGACGCCGCGAATATTCGATTACGTCATTCTCTTGTTGTGTACCTTTATACGGGGGTCGGCCAAGAGTTCTCTTTCGTTACACTGCTCCCCTCTTAAGATCAGAGCGTCCCGATCAGCAACTCTAGATAAAGGCCCAAGATGGCGGAATCTACACGACTCTCCAGCTCTGCATACACCCTTCAAGAAGAAATAACAGTCTACTGTCTTTGAAGAGTACGACACCTTCGGGTTCATGCAACACACAGTGATTTGTACTCAAGTTTCTCTGAAGATCACTTCAAGCATGCTTCTCACAATCTTCCAATCCAGATTTTCTATTACATGGCCTATTTTTGGTAAAGCCAAATCTTTGATGTCATAATTACACACGATTTTCTTCAAATTAGCCAGAGCACGTCATATGTTCTCGTAGCTTGGCGTGTCTGTATAAGACTTCCTGGTCACCATATACAGCAAAGATCGAGGACCATCTTCCAATCGCACTACTCTTCCAATTTTAGGCTGCTGATTTCTTAACTCGTCCAGACGGTCGAATTTTCTATTGAATACGGACGAGATTCCCTTAGTCATCTCGAGGTCTTGGGCAACACAGTGGCCTAGAGAGACGTTTTCTGGAACGTTAAACAGATCTTGCTGAACTTCTGTGGTCACGCCGAATCTAGCACTCCTCCTCTCTGCGTAATTTGACATAAATTCCTTAAAACTTGGCTGTGCGGCATCTTTCATTTCCTGTTGGAGGACTCGGGCTTCTTCTGTTTCATTGGAGCCAGCATATGGTGCAAGACGATTTATGTGAATAACTTTGGGTTTACCGTTTGGCAACTTCTTAATTCTGTATATTACGTCATTTATTTTCTTCTTAACTTCATACGGACCGTCCCATTGTCTTTGCAGTTTAGGACACAAGCCTCGACGACGTTGTGGATTATACAGCCAGTCAAGATCACTTACTTCGAAGCTTTCATTCTTGCATCGAGAATCATATTGATCTTTCATTCTGTCACTGGCTATCTGGATGTGTTGTCAGGCAAGTTCATGAATGTTGTTCATTCGTAAGTTCAGGCGGTCGACGTATTCTTCGCCTGCAACATGTTCCTCGGAAGGTCTGCAGTCAAACTCTAAGTCGCAGCGCAAACGAACTTCACGACCCAACATCAGGCAGGTTGGTGTTTGACCTTTAGTTTCATTCACGGCCGAGCGGTAGGCCATCAGGAATAAATGAATGTGTTGGTCCCAATCTCGCTGATGTTCAGATACAACTTCGGACAAGTGTTTACCCATCGTTCGGTTCATCCTCTCGACCATTCCATCTGATTGAGGATGCAGGGGTGTCGTTCTGGTCTTATTGACACCAATCAATTTACAAACGTTTTGGAAAAGAGCCGACTCAAAGTTTCGCCCTTGGTCGGAGTGGATCTCCAAGGGAACACCAAATCGGCTGAAGAATTCTTTAACAAGTACCTCTGCAACGGTAGCAGCTTCTTGATTCGGTAATGCATAGGCCTAGGTCCATTTCGTAAAATAATCCATGACTACCAGGATGTATTTATTTTCCAGCATCGGTTTCTGGAAATGGAGCTGCAATGTCGATTGCTACTATTTCCGTAGGACTGCCGACATTGTACTGTCTCATTGGTGCTTTCTTTTTACCAACTGGACCATTACCGGATGCACACAGTTCACATTTCCGGCACCATCTTCTTACATCATCTTTACAGTTCACCCAATAGAACCGCTCTCGAACCCTTTGCAGAGTCTTCGTAATACCAAAGTGTCCACCTGATGTACCGTCATGCAACTGACGCAATACTTCTGACACTTTACTTTTAGGTACAATCAACTGCAGCTTAGATTCTGTACCATCATCGTTCTCAAAGGTTCTGTACAGAAGATCATTTTTTAGTACCAGGCAATTCCATTGGCTCCAGTAGACCTTGACTTCTGGACTACATGCACAAATGTTCTGCCAACCAGGTCTGTCACCTTGCAGCATCTAATACAATACTCTTTTTATACATGGATTATCTTCTTGGGCGTCTTGTAACTGTTGGGGCTGCCATTGCTCATTAACGACGGTAGTTCCTCTCACAGGGCAAAGCTGTTCCTCTACTTTAAGCCGGTGATTACATCTTTCACCGCATCTCTTCCAGCCCTCTTCACGCATCTCTTCGGCATCGTGTCACGAATCACCCTCCGTACCATCTCCACCAAACGTTCATCTTTTCTCTTATCGCCTTTTTCCACGGTTAGTACTTGATTGTTTCGTGAAGCTTGGCTAGCTGCGTCGTATTCCAAGGCAATAGCAAGTGCTTCGTCTAAAACTTTAGGTCTTGCTAGTCGTAAAGCTTTCTGTAGTTCACTATCTTTGAGCCCATTGACGAAGGTGTCTACTGCAATTTCTTCTAGAACGCTATCTGGTACCTCTAGATAAGCCAACCGCACCACACGAGCCACATCCGCTTCAAATTCTTGCAGATTCTCACTTGCTCGTTGACTTCTACTTCGCAGTTGTGCTTTGTATACTTGTTGTAGATGGGCATCTCCGTAGCGTTTTTCTAGACGAGTGAACAAGGTCTGGTCACATTTTTCTTGACCCTTAGGAATTGATCTTAATATATTTGCAGCATCACCTCGCAAAGCAGCAGTCAAGGAAACAGCCTTTTCTTGTTCGGTCCAATGATTGGCGGTCGCAATAGCTTCGAATTGTCTAAGGTATATGGACCAAGAGGACTTTCCATCAAATGGTGGTAATTTTAATCTCATATTATACGACGTTTCGTCAGCCTTTTCTTGTTCGGTCCAATGATTGGCGGTCGCAATAGCTTCGAATTGTCTAAGGTATATGGACCAAGAGGACTTTCCATCAAATGGTGGTAATTTTAATCTCATATTATACGACGTTTCGTCTCTCGGTAGTTCATCTTTCACTACAGGATCTAAAGCTATTGCATTAACTGACAATTGTACTTTTGTAACGGTTATCATGCTCTCTAATTCTTTGATCTTATTTTCTAGCATTTCTTTACTGTCGTCTACACTTTTCTGCATCTTATCGAATGTTCTAGAAACTTCTTCGAATTTCTCGTTGTTCTGTCTACAAACTTCTTCAAGTTTTTCGTTGTTCTGTCTACAAACCTCTTTAATTACTTGAGAAGTCTCGTCAAATTTTTTAGCAACGTTTTCGAATTTCTCGTCGCTTTTTCTACTTACTTCTTCAAGTTTCTCGTTGTTGTGTCTACAAACTTCTCCAAGTTTTTCGTTGTTCTTTGATCGTTCTTTCGTTTTTCATCGATCTTTTGAGAAACGTCTTTAATTATTTGAGAAGTCTCGTCGAATTTTTTAGCAACGTTTTCGAATTTCTCATCGCTTTTTCTACAGGTTTCATTGATCTTTTGAGAAGACTCATCAATCGTTTGAGAAACAGTTTTTAATTTCGATAAGATTGCTTGTTCTGCTGACTAGAAGTGGAACGTCTCTGGATCATCTCCGTTCTTCGTAAGTACTTCCTCGAGTCGTGCTTGTAATGGGGAATTCTCACGACGAGGTCGAGGCGCGTGTTGAAGCGAGCTTCAAGTGGGTCCTAATTTAAACGTCGGCAAAGAGAGATATAATATATATAATAGTGGAAAAGAAAGAGAACGCAGATACCCTACAAGACGGTAAAATTAGTAATATTTACTTTGTGATAAAATGTCCCGAATATGTCCCGAAGAATACAGGCAACCAAAAAGTTGACCGCCCTCAGTGGTGGAGATAAAAATATTAGTTGTTTTTTTTAATTCTCACAATGATAAAAATTAGAACAAAACGTAGTTTGACCATAAAATTACCACGCCACTGATCGTACCCTCGGCTGACGAAACATCCACACTATCCACAGAAATTTTGACAGAAATTTCTCCATCTCTTCTTGTGTTTAATCTTTTTTACGTTGGGTTGAATCCCGTCTTCAGTTTTTATCTTTTTCTGTTACATTTTTTTATTTCACTCATAATGTCGCAACACGCTCTGTCAGTTTTCCTCTTAAGACTTTCTTGGACCCACTGCTGTCTTCATCCCGTTCCTCTAGCTGTTCACGGAGCTGTTTTACGGAAAGTTCTTGTAGCAACATCTTTGGTCAGCACACACGTACTTTCCACAATGTCTTTTAAAAGTTCTTCGGAATACCGAGCAATTAACGCACTTTAATTCTTCCCGACGAATAAAGTTCAAAAGTGTTTCTCGAATTCACTTATTTATATCGCACTAGGTTTACCCGAACACCGGACACCACTGTAATAAAACGAGCGATTTCGTATTTATTTACGACTTTATTATTGATTAATACAAGTTTTCTTTACAAATATGTAGCTTAAACTAACCATATTTACAAATCTGTCCGTATTTATATATGCGATACAGTTATTATGGAACATTCCAGAAATATCCGCGCCCATTTCGATATATCTTCCGTCTCTATACCATTCGATCCATTGTCTGTCAGCACGCCTACGTGAGGTACGTTCCAGAACTATCGCCGACGCCGCGAAGATTCGATTACGTTATTCTCTTGTTGTGTACCTTTATACAGGGGTCGGCCAAGAGTTCTCTTTCGTTACAATATGTAGTACGTGTAAAACCAGGTAAAATGATATAAAAAAAGCAGAACAATGCACGTCCATTGGCCATGAACGGTTTTGTTTATTATTTTTCTAGATTAGACAATAAAATAGCCATCCAACATAATATAAATGCAAAATAGAATGCATATAGACTAGAAAAACTAGTACTGTACTGTACTTGTCAAGTCCCAGCTACGTCAAACAGGGTTAAAGATGCAAGTGAGACCTGTCCGACCTGTCCGAAGGATCTCCCCGGCAAAAATTCCATACGGTATTATATATTATTATTATGTTTATATGATTTTAAACAAATTATCGTTTATAATAATTACACAAGAGCTCGAAAATTAATGACTTGTATCCCGAGTGACACTTTGACAGTTTTAAATTATGTCAAATTGTCACGAGGGCAATACAAATCGATAATTTTTAAGAACTCGAGTGTAACTCGGTAAGACTATTTCATGAATAAAAGTATATGTTTAAATCATTTTAACTAATATTTTATTGATATCTTCTCCTGAATATTCGCTAAAGCATTGTGTTCCCTTTAACAAGTTGTAAAATATTAATTGTCATTAATGCCACTTAATGTTTATTCTTGAATGAAAAAAATCTGTCGCGATACTTGACGACGGCAAAATAAGAAGATAATAAGAATAATTTGAAAATAATGCGACAATTTTTCGAAAACTTGTTACCTGGCAATAGACACGAGAGCCCGCAGGGCTCGAGTTGCTGAATGGCAACAAGTTTGAGAAACAAACTGGATCTTTTTTTATTCATTCGTACTATCGTGTGATATTCGAAAGATTATTTTTTTAATACTCACTTACAAAATTAAAATCTTTGTAAACAAACATTAAGGAACATTCATCACAATTAATGTTTAGTGTAGGAAACAGAGGTTGAACCTTGCAAAATGGACACAAGTCCGGTTTTATTTTTTTTTCCGTTATATCAAGGGGTGCTTATTATAAGACTAACTTTTTCTGAAAAAATTTCGCCCCGGAACCCCCCTTTTCACCCCTTTAAAGGGGGTAATTTGTGGTTTTTGCGGAACGTAGCCCTTCCTGTACCTTTTACAAAAAATTTTTTTTATAGAAATATGAAGAGGACTATATTTTCGACGATTTATTTCCCGACAGCATTTGTCTATCATCCACCGTTTAGCCGGGGGGGCGCCCCAAAGTTGACAAGTTTTTAAAAAAGATGTTTTTAAAAAAAATATATGTTTCCCTAACTGTAACGGAAATTAAGAAGAAATCCAGCGAAAGTTATTCAAAAATAAGTGACTGATTTTTTGGTATTGGTTTCACTTAGGGTAATTGCCCTATTTTTAATTACAGGGTGTTACATTTTAAAAAACCCCTTTTTATACCATCTGAACCGTTTATGCTAGAGTAAAAAAACTTTCAGCGATTATCCACGTACTGGTGCTATTTACAAATTTGTATAATGCACCCCCATTTTTCCCCGGAACCACCCAAAAAAAAGAATTAATAAATAAAGTGATTTTCTTGGAATCCTTCACACACAATACCCTTTATTATTATGCTTCATATATAATTTTGTACACGTTATTATTACCCATGCATGGACACCAAAAGCGATTTCCTAGTGCAACCCCTGTAGCCACAAAAAAAATAAATAAAATGGGGGGTTGAATTTTTTTTTTGTTTTTTGCTTTTTGATCCCTATGGGCATATGCTTCATCAATAGTGCTTTTCAAAAATATATACGGTTATTGCAACATCTTTGCGGAAACCACCCCTATCCTTGAAAATATACTTCAGAAACTACCCCTATCTCTTGACGAGCATGTTTTACGATTTTCTCATTACCTATGCATTCTTTTTAAACAAAACTTATACAAGGTTAAAGACCCCTATTCACTCTAAAAATTAGGTCCTATTCATTTTTTTCGTATAAGCAACCGTTACGGCACAGTGGCGCCGTAAACCTCATATATGCTTTGGCGGGCTCCAGTTTTTGTTTTTTTTTCGTCATCTGTTCGTTTTATTGATAAAGTACTTATGTAAAATAAAACAACACAGTGTAACCTACAAATTATGACTTATGCAAATTTTACAATCTTTGCGCCCCAAAGCCACAGTGGTGGCCCAAAATCATATTTTGCATATTTTCGCCACCTACACGCATTTTATTGCATTATTGCTACCTTAATAGCACAATATTTACCCTGAAGTGGTCGCTAAGTAGTGGCGGATCCAGGGAGGGGTGATGGGGTGATCACCTCCCCCCTCTCAAACCAAGTGATATTATATTCAAAGATTATAAAAATATTCATTTATTTTTATAGAAATACTTATATTACTATTTTTATAAGAATGGCGTACTTTTTTTGCTTTACCGACAGTGGAGAATCCAGCATCGTTAAGAGGGGGGTGCCAATTGGCTAAATTTCTATAAAAATAAAAGAATATTTTTATAATCTTTGAATATAATATCACTTTGTTTGAGAGAGGGGGGGAGGTGATCACCCCCATCAACCCTCCCTGGATCCGCCACTGCTTAGCGAGCACCTAAGGGTAAATATTGTGCTATTAAGGTAGCAATAATGCAATAAAATGCGTGTAGGTGGCGAAAATATGCAAAAATTGATTTTGGGCCACCACTGTGGCTTTGGGGCGCAAAGATTATAAAATGTGCATAAGTCATAATTTGTAGGTTACACTGTGTGGTTTTATTTTACATAAGTACTTTATCAATAAAACGAACAGATGACGAAAAAAAAACAAAAACTGGAGCCCGCCAAAGCATATATGAGGTTTACGACGCCACTGTGCTGTAACGGTTGCTTATATGAAAAAAATGAATAGGACCTAATTTTTAGAGTGAATAGTGGTCTTTAACCTTGTATGTTTTGTTGAAAAAGAATGCATAGGTAATGAGAAAATCGTAAAAACATGCTCGCCAAGGGATAGGGGTAGTTTCTGAAGTATATTTTCAAGGATAGGGGTGGTTTCGGCAAAGATGTTGCAATAACCGTATATATTTTTGAAAAGCACTATTGATGAAGCATATGCCCATAGGGATCAAAAAGCAAAAAACAAAAAAAAATTCAACCCCCCATTTTATTTATTTTTTTGTGGCTACAGGGGTTGCACTAGGAAATCGCTTTTGGTGTCCATGCATGGGTAATAGTAACATGTACAAAATTATACAGGGTGTTTCATTAATAATTGTCCATATAATAACTGGAGAAACCTTAGCACAAAATACGAAGATTTAACCTAAAACACTTAAATAAAATGTGGTTTCTTACTGAGTTACAGGGTGTTTTATCTAAAAATTTAAAAACTATTTTTGCTCAGAATTTGAAAACTATTCGACGTATCCTTTTCATGCTTGGTAGAAAGTGCGACTACCAGACACCCTAGTAAATAATGATAAACAAACGTTTCTAGCTACTACCAGAGGCGTACGACAGCGGATGATGAATGGTTGGCCCTTCTCAAATTCTACGCCACTGGAGGAATAACTATTTTAGTGCCATTTTTAGATTCTTCAATACTTTCCACGTAAATAATATACTCTTAATTGGTAGCGATAAAGTCATTAGTTTTCGAGATATTTGAAGTTAAATATGAAACGGCACAGTTATTTTTATTAATTTATGATATGGCTAAAATTTAAAAATTATTTGTACCCAGTACTTTAAAACTATTTGGCGTATCCTTATCATACTTGGCATAAAGTGTAGGTACTGTACACCCTACTAAATTAAGATAAATAAACGTTTCTAGCTACTACCAGAGGAGTACGACAGGGGATAGTGGCTGGTTGAACCTTCCCAAATTCTACGCCACTGACGAAGTTGCTATTTTAGTGTAATTTTTTGATTTTACAATACTTTTTATGCAAATAACGTACTCTTTATTCGTAACGATAAAATGATTAGTTTTCGAGATATATGAAATTAAAAATGAAGCGACACAATACATTAATCAAAATAACCGTGTCGTTTCATATTTAACTTCAAATATCTCGAAAACTAATGACTTTATCGTTACGAATTAAGAGTATCTTATTTTCATAGAAAGTATTGGAGAATCCAAAAATTTAACTAAAATAGCAATTTTGCCAGTGGCGTAGAATTTGGAAAGGGTCAACCATTCACTTTCCCCGTCGTACGCCTCTGGTAATAACCAGAAACGTTTGTTTAACATAATTCAGTAGTTTGTACAGTACCTATACTTCCCGCCAAGTATGAAAAGGATACGTCAAATAGTTTTAAAATGCTGAGCAAAAATAGTTTTTAAATTTTTAGATAAAACACCCTGTAACTCAGTAAGGAACCACATTTTATTTAAATGTTTTAGGTTAAATCTTCGTATTTTGTGCTAAGGTTTCTCCAGTTACTATATGGACAATTATTAATAAGACACCCTGTATATGAAGCATAATAATAAAGGGTATTGTGTGTGAAGGATTCCAAGAAAATCACTTTATTTATTAATTCTTCTGTTTTTTCGAGGTGGTTCCGGGGAAAAAATGGGGGTACATTATACAAATTTGTAAATAGCACCAGTACGTGGATAATCGCTGAAAGTTTCTTTACTCTAGCATAAACGGTTCAGATGGTATAAAAAGGGGTTTTTAAAATGTAACATCCTGTAATTAAAAATAGGGCAATTACCCTTAAGTGAAACCTATACCAAAAAATCAGTCACTTATTTTTGAATAACTTTCGCTGGATTTCTTCTTAATTTCCGTTACAAGTAGGGAAAAATATATTTTTTTTAAAACATCTTTTTTAAAAACTTGTCAACTTTGGGGCGCTCCCCCGGCTAAACGGTGGATGATAGACAAATGCTGTCGGAAAATAAATCGTCGAAAATATAGTCCTCTTCATATTTCTATAAAAAAAATTGTTTGTAAAAGGTTCAGGAAGGGCTACGTTCCGCAAAAACCACAAATTACCTCCTTTAAAGGGGTGAAAAGGGGGGTTCCGAGGCGAAATTTTTTCAGAAAAAGTTAGTTTTATAATAAGCACCCCTTGATATACCAGAAAAAAAATAAAACCGGACTTGTGTCCATTTTGCAAGGTTCAACCTTTGTTTCCTACACTAGTTTACAACTTGTCAAAGTTAACACCACGAACAGGTTGAGCAAATATTTAGACAAAGATATCAATAAAAAATTAGTTTAAATTATTTAAAAATACAATTTTATTCATGAAATAATGTTACCGAATCACGCTCGAGCTCTCAAAATGGCCGATTTGTATTGCCGCTGTGACAATTTGACATTAAATACAGAACTAAAAGTTTATTTTGGTTAATTTTCTTAAATGTGAGTTGTCAAAACTAAAAAACTTGTTGTAATTAAACAGAAACAAAATACTTCTCCGTTTAATAATGTAAGTCTCAGTATAATAATGTAAGTACATTATTCCCAGCATTAAAAGCATTAAAAGATAAACGCTAAAATTTTTAGTTTTGTTGGTTTCTATCGGTCAAAATGTCAATGAATGAAATAACTCCTTTAATGGAAATCGCTATAAAAGTTTTATTTTTGTAGCTTTCTTTTGGCCAAAATTTCTATAAATTAAATATTTCAAAAAATGACAAAATTTAAATGAAAAAACTTGTTGTGTTTTTCATCGCGAAGTTTGAAAAAAGTACTTCAGTACAGGTTCATACAATATCTTATCTACGATAAACAAATAAAAAACTGTAACTCTTCGTCATTGGAATTCATTTCTATTCTACAATTTTTAGAACTTTGACAGTTAAACATTCTAACTTCTTTCAAACCACAAAACTGTCAAAACTTTTGTTGTAATTTATTGCTCACATGCCATGACCATGACAACGCGAAAGTTAAGGATATTTGATTGTATGAATGTGTGTCAAAAACAGTGCGAAAAAGTAAATCCCATTTAAAATACATTGTTACTTCACGCACACTTTAAACCCTTCACGTGCTATCTATAATGACAGTTTTCACAAATTAAAAACTTACACATAATAAGCGATAGAGTAGATAAATACATTTATAAGTTTTTAGTTTGTGAAAGTTATGTATAAGTTTTTAGTTTTTTGAAAACTATCATTATAGATAGCAGTACGTGAAGGTCTTAAAGTGTGCGTGATGTATATGTATATAACAATGTATTTTAAATGGGATTTCCTTTTTTCGGACAGTAAAGCTACGTCAATCAGTAGACATTTAAGGTCTCTCTGGTGTGGAGTGTAGGTAGAGAAATAAAGTTTCAACTTTAATTTGGTATTTCATTATCGGCGATCGATCCTAGTAGTCCATTCTTTCACGGTTTTTGCTCTAAATCTTAAAGAACCGCTTGGATTGACATGAAATTTGGCATACTTATAGCTTACATGTCAAAGAAAAAAAGTGATATTGTGCCGATGTGTGCTTTTGCCCTGGGGGGTGACTTTCACCCCCTCTTGGGGGTAAAAAAATATATACCCAAAATAAGTCCGAAAATGGGTAAACTGACTAATTTTAAGTAACTTTTGTTCTATAGAGCTTTTTCGCCAAGTCAACACTTTTTGAGTTATTTGCGAGTGAATATGTTCATTTTTCAACAAAATAACCACATTTTTAGACGGTTTTTCGCAAATAACTCAAAAAGTAAGTATTTTGTGGAAAAAAACGTTCTTAGAAAAAATATAGCCTATAAAAAAGTAAAAAAAAAGGTGTACGCTTTAGGTCTCTGGATCTCGTAGAACCAGAGTTATAGCCAATGAAAAATAGATTCATATTCACCAAGTTTCAAATAGAATATTTCGACGTGAAATATCCAAAAAATTAAACACTTTTTGGGAAAAACCCGTTATAAATTTTTTAAATGTTTAAAAAAAGCTTTATTTCTGTTTTTACAAAAAGTTTCTAGTATTAAATTTAAGCAAGTTATGCTCAAAATAAAGTTGGTCCCTTTTGTTTTTGCAAAAAAAAAATCGGAAAGACCACCCCCTAATTAGCAACTTAAATGAAATTAATCGTTACCGCTCCACAAATTATTTTACTTATGTTATGTTTATATGATCTGTAAGTCTCATCGATTTAAAGTGCTTATTTTTGAAAAAATTTGGTTTCAAAGTAAAATTTTTAAAAATTTAAAATTTGAAAAATATGTTTTCAAGATAACTTAAAAATTGTGTGAGATACCAAAAATCTCGAAAAACAAAAAAAGTCAGATTTGCTTTTCTCAATATCATGTATTTTTTTGTTTTTCTGTTAGACAAAAATTGATTGAGATTTGGTGTTTCTAAATTTGCATTCATTCGTGATCAGTGACTTGTTCAACCCCTTTTAACTACAGCCATTTCAATAATAAGGACTTTGAACCGATGAAACTTACAGATCATATAAACAATATATACACGAGTCCAGAAACTTGTGAAGTCGTAACGATTAAGTTCATTTAAGATACTAATTAGGGGGTGATTTTCTCGATTTTTTTACCAAAACCAAAAGGGACTAACTTTATTTTGAGCGTAACTTGTTTAATTTTGATGCTATAATTTTTTTTATAAAACCAAAATGAAGCTTTTTTTTAACACTTTAAATAAGTTGTAATGAGTTTTCTCCGAAATGTGCTTCATTTTTGGTTAATTTCACGTTAAAGTATTCCATTTGGAATTTGACGAATATGAACCTATTTTTCATTAGCTATAACTCTGCTTACTAGGTGTAGTGACGTGATATATACACCATTTTTTTAAATTTTTTACAGGCTATATTTTTGCTAAGAATCTTTTTTCGACAAAATACTTACTATTTGAGTTATTTGCGAAAAACCGTCTAAAACCGTGTTTATTTTGTTGAAAAAATGAACATATTCACTGCAAAATAACTCGAAAAAAATTGACTTAGTGAAAAAATTCTAAAGAACAAAAGTTACTTAAAATTAGCCAGTTTATCCATTTCCTCACTTTCTTTGGACGAATATTTTTTCACCCCCAAGAGGGAGTGAAAACCACCCCCAGGGCAAAAGCACATATCGGCACAATATCACTTTTTTTCTTTGACTTGTTTGACATGTGTATGCCAAATTTCATGTCAATCTAAGCGGTTCTTTAAAATTTAGAGGTTTTGCAATATTTTACCGTTAAAGAACGGACTATAGAGCTGAGCCAAAATTTATATACTGTTTTTTGGCACACTTTTATATAATCAAATATCCTTAACTTTCGCCTTGTCATGGTGATGATATGTGAGCAATAAATTACAACAAAAGTTTTGACAGTTCTGTGGTTTGAAGGAAGTTTGAATTTTTAAATGTCAAAGTTCTAAAAATTTTAGCATAGAAATGTATTCCAGTGACGAAGAGTTGCAGTTTTTTATTTGTTTATCGTAGATAAAATATTGTATGAAACTGTGCGTGAAGTACTTTTTGAGCACTGACGCGATGTATAGCACTCGTTCCGCTCGTGTTCTAAACATCGCGTTTGTGCGCAAAAAGCATACTTCACGAACTGTTTCTAGTCCAGGGCGCATCTGTTTTGAGATGGACGTTGCGAGGTGACTCAATTTTTTTTGCAGAAATTGCTTGAAAATAACTCAAATAATAATATTTGAGTTATCCTCCCACTCAAAATGGTCCGGAACATTGTTTAAATAATCAAAATGTCAAAATATGAAGGAAAAATTCGATTTTTTTATTGGTTTTTTGATTATAACTTTAAAACTATTCATTTCTAAGAAAAGTTTTACTGACATAAAAGTTGCGTAATTAAATTGTCTACAATATAGAGTTGGTTAAAAATTTAAAAAATAGTCACCCTTGTTGCAAAATAGCAGTACTTGCGAAAAAAACCATACAAAAACAAGTATTCGCATTTTACGTTTTTCAACCATTTATGCTACACATAGGACCTTCAAATTTTACCCAGAAAAACTTTATGATATAGTAAAACAACACTGTAAATTTCATTAAGATCGGTTTAATAGATTTTGCAAAATAAATTTTGCAATCCAGCTTTCGCAAAAAAAAATCATTTTTTTTAAATATTGCAGGACTGAAAATAAAGCAGATATTAAGTTGAATTTTTTTTGCTTATAGAAGTGTACTGTACCTTTTATTTGCAATTTGCAAAATTAAAATCGATTAATTACCACGGCGTCAAGATTTTTCTTTTAATAAACATTAATTATTAATGCTACGTGCAGGCGCAGGACAGCGGATAGTTTGCTCCGAGTTATTTAAAAGAAAACAATAACACTTTTTGGAAATATTTTTAAAAGATAAATTTTGAAAAATCTTTGTAGCATTAATTTTAATGCTATCAACTTGTTCGGGGGCTCATTTGATAGATATTTCTGAGTGCTTTGACAAAAAATGTTTTATAAGTTATGTTATAAAATTTATCATTTTCTGTTTTTTTACCCTTGAATACTTAGATTTGGGTCCTCGCCGAAAAAAATATACATTAAATTAACTATAACTCACTTCTAGTTAATATTAAAAGGTTTTTCTCGTAAGAAGTTTATTCCATTTTTTATTATCTTCAATTTTGGCAAAATAACTTATTTGTAAAAACTTATAGTTTTTGAGGTATATAAGAAAAATAGGTTAAAAAGATGCATTTTTCTCACGAAAAATTAATATCTTGAATATTTAATAATTCAAAAAGTTTTGATTTATTTTAATAACTTTATGTAACAAATTTTGCTTAAAATTTGTCCATCTGTCAACATATGGGGTTATTTTGAATAAAATAATTTTCACCCCCGAGAAGGGCTGGCATCCGCCCCCAGGATAAAATCGCAAGTTGGCATCATGTCACCTTTGTTCCTTGAAATATCCTCTAACCACTTACCAATTTTGACGCAAATCGATGGAGGTTGAACGAAATCGGAGGTAATAGCTCATATCCACCTTCACTTACTGCACTAATGACAATAATTACATAAGTGTCATATTACACATTAAGGGTTTTAATTTGTGATTGAACAACTTATCTTAATTACGATTTTTATCCATGGCGCTATCTTGTAAAATGAAGATACCTCAGCTAAACAACTTTTAAACAATATTAAGAAAGTATCTTTTATAGAGAAGTTTTCTTCTGTAGTCTTTCTGTACCTAAAAAAACTACTAACAATATCAGTTTTCATAGAAAAAAAACAACAAGAAGTGTAACAGTAATTCCTGGCTTTATTAAAAAGTTATTTAATAAAATAGAAAAGAGTCTGCGTCTCTTGCACAGGCTTCGTCAGAATGCAACTGGAGTCGGTTTGGCGGCGGAAGGCAGATCGAGTTGTACTTCTAAAGACATTGCCAGTTTGCCAACTTTTGGATTAAATAAAGAACTAAACACATCGAATTACTATGTTGGCGAAGACAATTCACGAGTTTTCGCAAAATAAACCCAAACTTTTAAAAAACTACTTCCCGAAAGCAATTTAATTTCCTGATGATTTAGGAAAATTGAGGGTTGGTAACCACAATTTAACAATGTTTTATAGACGATTTTGTACTTATCTTAATTACGTACATTTGTTTCCGTTACTTTTTATACATGGTGTTAGTAAATAAGTATAACAAACTTTGAAACTTTGAAAAAATAATGACAGTTTGTATAAACGTATGTCCGCAAAGTCTTCGTTATTGAGATACGGGGTGTTGAAATTGTTTTTATAAACTGACGATTTATGTGTTTGTCTGAAACCAGCTTTTTTTTTATATAGGCAGTACTGCCTGTTTTTCTTCAACGGTGCCTTTCATTCTGCCCCTAAGTTGTCATTCCATCTTTACCTTGGGCGTCCTACACTTCTCCTGCCTAACATATCCCATTTTTTAAAAAAGGCATTAACGAGCTTCCTTAATTATTATAAACAAATTAGCTTTGAATTAAAAAAAAACATATGGCTAACTTTGTCCCAAATGAACCCAAGCTAATTTTTTTTATTTGAAAATTCTTGTTAAAATACTATATTTTCGAGTATATAAAAATATTGTTTGTATTTTTTATCTTTTTTAATACATTTTGATACTATCACTCTTCTACTTTCATTTGGCATACTCAGAATTGCCCTATCTTCATTATTTTCTGTCTTATCTTATTGCAAAATAAAGGTCTCTGGGATAAACAAATAGAATAACTCTTAAAATAATTAATGGATCGGTGTCAAATTTTGAAGGTTTGTTAAGTACGCCAATAACCAACTTTGGGAGAAACACTAAAGTTCTAAGGTAGTTTTAGTAAAAGTTATTAAAAAATAACGATTTTCACTGATTTTGCAGTTTGCATAGCAAGAAATTAACTTTTTAACTTTTAAAAATCGGCATTTCGAAGGTTTTTCAATATTCTAAAAAACTGAATTTTGTAATTTTATGTCAACTATTTAGCTTTGGAATGGAGTGCAAAAAATCGAAAAGATCGCAATTTTTTGCACTACATTGTTAATAATTAAAAAACGGATGCGAACTCTAGGCAGGAAACAGATAGGGTTTCTTCCTATAGGTCTATAATATTTAAAAAAGAAGTCAGCTACCTGGATCTTTGAGTGTCCCGAGAAAATCCTTTGAGTGTCCCGAGGTCAAAGAATGGAGGTAAAGGAACTAATAGAACCAAAACACATAGAAAAGGATACATGGATTGACTATCTAAAAAAGCTTTATGCAGAGGAAGAACAAATAATGCTAGAACCGGAAACACCAGAAATTACCACAGATGAAGATGTTAATATAAGTGCACAGGAAGTACGAAAAACACTCGAAAAGCTGAAGAACAGAAAAGCTGCAGGTAAGGATGGAATACCAAACGAACTACTGAAATATTGTGGAGCAGCAATGACAGAACAATTAACAACATTAATTAACAAAATCATAAAACACGGTAAAATACCGGAAGAATGGAGAACGAGCGAACTAATCCTACTATTCAAAAAAGGAGATAAAAAGCAGCCAGAGAACTACAGAGGTATCAACTTGTTAAATACTACCCTAAAACTTACAACTAAAATCTTACAAGACGTAATGAATCAGAGGATAAGTTTAGCAGATGAACAACAGGGTTTTCGTACTGGAAGATCGTGTACAGATGCAATATTCGTCATAAAGCAAATTACTGAGAAATCACTAGAGTATAATAGACCAGCATTTCTATGTCTGATTGACTTAAAGAAAGCATTTGACAGAGTAAGACTCAGGGATGTAATCCACCTTCTGTATAATAGAGAAATCCCTCTAGATATCATAAAAACTATTGAGAACATCTACCAAAATAACAAGATGGAAGTCAGAATAGATGGACAACTTACAGAACCTGTAGATGTAGGCAGCGGAATAAGACAGGGAGACTCATTGAGTCCTCTGCTTTTTAATTTAATCATGGATGAAATCATCAAAAACGTCAACAAAGGAAGAGGATATAGAATGGGAAACAAAGAAGTAAAAATACTCTGCTACGCAGACGACGCAATATTGATAGCCCAAGATGAAGATAGTCTGCAAAGATTAGTCCACAGATTTAACATAAGAGCAAAAGAATTCAATATGACAATTTCATCTCAAAAAACTAAAACTTTAGTAATCAGTAAAGAACCAATCAGATGCAAAATAGAAATTGATGGTATCAGTATTGAACAAGTAATGGAAGTAAAATACCTTGGAATTACATTGTCAAGTTACGGAGACCTAGACAAAGAAGTGAGAAATCAAGTACAAAAAGCAAATAGATTGGCAGGATGCCTTAATAACACTATATGGCGAAACCGACATATTAACACTGAGATGAAGTCAAGAATTGATAAAGCCAGTGTAAGACCAATAATGACATATGCATCAGAAACAAGACCCGATACAGCCACAACACAAAGACTACTGGAAACGGCAGAGATGAGAGTACTGAGAAGAATTACAGGAAATACACTGAGAGATCGAAAGAGGAACGAAGATATTAGAAGACAATGTAACGTACAGTGTATAAACGAATGGACACTATATAGAAAAAAAGAATGGAACAACCATATAACCAGAATGGGGGAGACACGTGTGGTCAAAATAGCACGAGATAAATCGCCAATCGGCAGAAGAAGTATCGGCCGACCGCGCAAAAGATGGAGCGACAACCTTCCATAGAGGTATCAATCCGCCAATGAACAAGCAGAATTGCTTATAAAGAGGAAGAAGAAGAAGAAGAAGAGAAAATCCTTATTACTCTGGACTCTGGACTATAACAATATGTATATGTTATTATTCCGTATACGATTTTTTCCGTCCGCTATAAAATAGTCTTCTATTTTGTATAAATTTTCGCATTGTTCCATTTTTTTAATCTACTAACAGTACTATAATATACGTTGGTGGTTTGGCTATTTGTTTCATGCATATTCATAGACACATCAAAAACAAACATATAACTATTTACAAACACATTAGTGCGAACGGCAATTCACAGTCAAAGTATTTTTGGCATAAAGCAAACACTGGTGTCGAATGTAGTTAAAATATCGAATA
Organism: Diabrotica virgifera virgifera; assembly: GCF_917563875.1. Lineage (NCBI taxonomy): Eukaryota > Metazoa > Arthropoda > Insecta > Coleoptera > Chrysomelidae > Diabrotica > Diabrotica virgifera. The sequence continues at coordinate 75,672,755 of NC_065448.1, forward strand.
TCCTTTTTGTAAGGTGATTACATATGGTTTAAACTTGAAATAATGCTTCACTTTCTGTTCATTTCATAAATAATTATACGGCTATAAAATACTACTTATAAAATTACACACACAGAACTGTTTCCAGCTCGGTACAAAAGCATAATTTCCTGATATATCAGGACTAGAATTAGTTTTTTTTTATAACTACAATTTTGTAATATTTTAGTAATATAGTCAATCCGTTTCATCAAATATTGTGTTTATATGGGATTAAGCCACTTTTGGTTATAATAAAATTTACATTTTATATTTATTTTTGGCGATTCGACTTCAACTCCAGAAATAAAAAAAAGAAAAACATTAAAATTAAAACAAGGAAAGAGAGATGAGAAGTCCCAGATCTAAACAATAAATCTGAAAATTCTCTTGGAATCAGTTTCTGGTAACATCCTTAATCTGCCTTTTACAATTTATAAGGCAAGGAGACGACAAATAAAAAAGACGTAAGTTACTCTACAATATGCAGTTACATTCCGTCTATTCGTCTAGGCAAAATTCCAACGAAAATTGATTATGTGTACTCAAAATATGAGTAAAATAAAAAATTAAATAACAGCTGTTTCATTTCGGTTCAGAGGTGATGCCCCATCTCCATAAGCACGTTTCTGTCTCCCCATACGTCTTCAGTGGGGCTTCGTCTTTCGTCTTCTTCATTCGTCGTAAAATTATTAACTAATAAACATTAATTAAATGATTTTTAAAATAGTCTCCAAAAATTAGTAACCACTGGCTGACTAACTCGAAGATCCATGTATCAATGAGTGTTTTTCTTCTTGATCTACCTATGTGTATCTGTAACGAACGTTACAGATACACAGGCAAGGTTTAGAAACAGGTTCGGCAAGGTTTTGTCTCCTCAGATAGGTATGCCATCTAATTAAAATGCTTCAATTTCATAGGAGATTTTTGGTTTTTGTTTATTTTTATTTATTTTTATTTTTTTTTTTGTTTTCTTTTTGTGTTTTCCTATAGATTTAGAACCTAAACCTGTTTATAAATTAACTCTAATCTATGTTCTTTCGAAGTAGCAAAATGGGTTATAACGTCATTGTAAAATTTATTACTGTTTTGGAGAGATTTTAAAAGTTTTTTTCTATTGACATTTGAGACAAGCTTGACATTCTCTCTTGTTTCATGGTGTTTCGACAATATGTTCTGGCTCTTTTGAGACAAGAGAAATCCCGTTCATTCGAGGCAGAATTTGCCCACATTTGAGAACAATAATGTAGGATTACATTCGTTAGCAAATACTTTATATTTTCCATTGCGAACTCTTAAGTTATTTTATTTATCATATACGCGAGCCGAAAGCCAGTTAAGTGGCATTTGCCGAATAATCAAAAAACGCGATAGATCTAAGGTTGAGCATATCATTGCCAAGTGACAGTATTCAGTCAGTCAGAAAAAAGTCGAGTTGACATTAAGACGCTGATGATAGGGGGCAGACGGCCTTTTTCATCTTTATAACGACGAACGACGAAATACGATTGCATATTCTTGCTATAAACCCTGTTTAGATTTCAAGTGTTAATTACCGTTTAATTATATTATCATTGTAATTTACGAGTTGAAGTTCTACAATAAAGTGTTTGCTGTATTCTCAAATCGACCTGTGGCCAATTAATTAATCAACCCTAGACAAACAGAAGAAAAAAGCCTACAATAATATAATTTATTAATTTCGGGAACAGTTTGTTGTACCTAATGAATTGCAGAATATAAAATTATACATATTTTGTAACTTATCCCACCTTCCGAAAATATTTGGATCAGCATATAAAATTTCATTTTCTTATTTTATTTGATTAAAGAATGATGGATAATTTTGAATGAACTTGTTTAATAGATATTTTGAAAATTCTTAGGCGTAACTTTTAAATTTTGAAAAGTCAAAGAGGTAAAGGACTTATGACAGTAAGTCATAAGTTTGCCGTACCAATTTATTTTCGATATCAAAAAATTTTAATATGTCCTTTAAAACACCAAAAATATATTCTATCTTATAGCTTCTACTCACGTCTGAAAATCTAAAAACTTCTCATAAATATTAGACGTAACGCGTATCGAAGAACAATTGATAATTGTGAATGACATGTTACCTCTATCAGTAGTTTCGTCTACTTCTATCGAAAAAGGATCAAAATGTAACTACTAATTGAGTCTTTCATTCTGTGCTGTTTTAGGTACGCCGCTAAATCTTTTCTAGACATTCTAGATCGTATTTGTTAAACAATTTTATTTGTTCTCTATAATTAACTTGATTTAACGAATGCTCCCATTTCATCCTGTCCCTAAATGGTAATTCCTGGCAATTTAAAAAAAACTACAATATGAATAATTAAACAACGTAAAACTATTTATTTCATATATAGTTTTATCCAAGGGCGCAACCAAGGATGGGGCCAAGGGGGCCCAAGCCCCCCGCCCCCCATAGCAACAGTTTCTTTTTAATAAACAAATGTTATAACATACAATGTGATTTCTGGTAATACAAAAAATCTAAAGACTACCCATTTAATTAGACTATTTTTCTATCATATTTTTTTAAAAATTAAGTAGCCATTTGTAACGTCGACTTTGTTTAAATTCGCCTGTTAACTATGTTAATATTACTTATTATAAAAAAATAATGAACCAAATGGAAATAAAATTGATATATTCAGAGGAATCCTTTATAATGTTTTCATACAATAACTCCTTGCAGCAAAAATAAATAAAATGCAACATCAACAGCAATATCAACATCCTTATAAGTGAACTTAAGCTGTGGCATGCAAGTTTTAGTGGATCATCTTATTATATATATATATATATATATATATATATATATATATATAAAATGAATAATTTATATATTATATATATTATATATATATAATATATGTATATATATAATATATATATATATATATATATATATATATATATATATATATATATATATATATATATACCTCACACTGCAATTGATTGCCTGAATCAGTGTAATGAAAGCATGTGTCCGAATGTATCTGCACTGCTAAAAATTTTTTCTACTTTACCAGTGACCACCAGTACTGCTGAGCGCTCGTTTTCAACGTTACGTCGATTGAAAACTTATCTTCGCAGCTCGACGGGTGAAGTTGGACTGAATGGACTAGCAAGTCTTAATATACATTGCGAGATTCCTGTGGACTTTAAGGATATTCTAAAAATCTTAAAAGAATCACCTAGGAAACTTGAATTTGTTATTTAAATAAAATAATCGTAATCCAGCTTTAGACTTTTACTGCTGAACATAAGTCTCCTTTGATTCAACTCCTTTTTATTTTGTGCCTCTTTTTCCAGGTAATCTAAAATTTTGTTAAATATTCCTCCTTTGGTACAAACAATATGTTATGTAATGTAATGTAATGTGGTTCAATAAACTTTTTATATTATTTTATTATTTTGGGCTCCCCTTAAACTCAATTTCTGGTTGCGACCTTGGTTTTATCCCGGGCAAGTTAGCAAGGTAACGTGGCTAGGTATAGTCCGTCCGCTATAACTTTTCCCATGCGGTACGATTCATTTTCAGTAGTAATAACCCAAGGACATTGATAATTGTTCGAAAAAATTTTATAACAGATTTCGGAAGCTTGTTGCTTGGAAACAGACCGACGCCGTAGGCGGAGGTCTGTTGCCTGTAAGCAACAAGCTTGAGAAAGTTGTTAAAAAATTTTTGAGCATTTATCAATGTTCGACGGTTATTCGGATAGAAAATTTTTTGCTGGTTATGAAAAAAAATACAGAGCAGAAACAATTTATTTAAATGTGCAATTAACAAAGGAACAATTAGAAAAATTTAATGAAGATCCAGACATGTTAGTTTCTATAACTGATGAAGATGTATTTCCACTACGCATGCTGTTAATAATTTTATTATGATGTTCTTCGTCAATGTTCAAGTACGGTTTTATTGATTTCCATCTAATTCATATTTTCTATCATTGCAAAAGTCCATAAACGCTTTCCATACAAATTTTTTACTGTAAACAGTATTCTTTGGTATATTTGATTCGATAATTTCATTAATATTCTCATCAGTATTACAACCAAGTCGTGACATTTTGAAATATTGAATATTTGAAATGTCAAAATGGAAATGTAATGAAATGTAGGTATCCATAGCTACATGATTGAGTGAAAACAGCCCATGGGATCTGTTTTCAGTATAATGTTGGTTTTATTGGTTGTATTCAATCAGATGACCACAAATTAATTGATTTCATTGGATTTCTAATTGAGCAAAAAATTTTCAATCAAATTAAGTCAAAACAGAAAATGAAACGTACGCCGATGTGTGTAGTATATAGTATACAGTATACAAAATGTATATACACATCGACGTTCGTTTCAATTTATGTTTTGACTTAATTTGATTGAAAATGAATCGTACCGCATGGAAAAAGTTGTAGCGGACGGACTATATGTGCCTTGCTGCCGTTTGCAGATCACCGATCGGCAGATTGGTATCTGCCGGACTTCGGGCATTTGGCCATTCAAATGAATACGGGAAATGTATAATTGGTTGCCTATCGGCTAATATTCCATAGCTTCCTATTACAAGAAAATCGTCAATCTGGGGACGGCTTGCCGAAGCGGGTCTATCGCAATCGGGTGCATGGCTACAGGAACATTAATTTGAAAAGTCTCTTACGCACAGCGCACAGGAATCACTTAACGACTTAACGTATCGGATCGATCGAATTCTTTTAAAAACAATGAATAAAATTTAGTCTGTATTATCTCACAGATATTTTTAATTTCAGAGAAACGAATATCATCAATTCTGATTAAATATTTAAAAAAATCTATAATGTCTCCATAAATGTGTGGGTCGGCACTGCCGACCCTGCCGTCTCTGACCAGCCGCCACTGTCATGGTGATCTTTATGTTGAGTGAAACATATCTAGGCATACTTAATATATCTGGATTTATTTCGCATGATGTGTTCGAAGTGTTGCAGATTTGAGGATGGTCAGTACTTTTTCTGGTTCTTTCTCATTCTTCTGAGGACCTTCCCATTTAGTAGGTCAGAACATGGGATCTTAAGTACTCGCTGATATAGCCACGTTTCAAATTCTTCCAATCTTCTGCTCGTATCTCCGTTTGAGGTCCAGGATTTAACACCAAGACGTAGCCTTCGTAGCATCCTTACGTTTATACTACTTAAGAGAGAGTTTGTGGCACGTGAAGAAGACCTCTATGCGTTTTTTCCTATTCACGCTCTTATCTCTTGGTTATTAGTCAATTTTTCATTGATTGTGGTAGCGAGATATAGGCCAGGGTAATAAGATAAAAATATACCCTGTTCGTGACACTTCAACAGCCAGGGTACTGAAACGTTTTTTCGACAGGTAATACCTATAAGAACAAATTGTAACTACTACTTTCTGCGTAGGACCTGGCGGCCATTTTTATTTATAAACAATTTAATGTCAAAAAACGGCATTTTTCCCTATTTTTTCAAATTAATGGAAAACAGTAAAACTTATGGTTTTCTTAATGTTGTTCTGAAGCTATTTTCTTGTGGCATTTTTATAATCAAGTATATTCAAATGGGAAATAAGCCACAACTTTACCTAAAAATGATTTTATTAACGTTTCGACGCCCAAAAAAAATATCAATACCATATGTAAAAGGACTATCCGAGAAACTTAAAACAATAGGAAATAAATTCAACATATCAACAACATTCAAAACAACAAACACATTGAGATCTATTCTATCTAAAACTAAACCTAACAGTGAACAAGAAAGAACAAAGAATTGTATTTATAAAATACCTTGTGAATGCGAACAATTTTATATAGGTGAAACGTCAAGACCATTAGACGTTAGAGTAAATGAACATCAGTCTTATATAAAAAATAGAGAATTTGATAGATCTCAAATATGTCAACACGCATGGGATAATGAACATAGAGTTCAGTGGACAGATTCAAGTATAGTCCTAAAAGAAGCAGATAGTAAAAAGAGAAAAATCAAAGAAGCGGCTCTAATTATGCTAAATGAAACCAATTGTGTCGCAAATTCCTCGGTAGAATGCAGTAGGATGTGGTTACCCATATTAAAGGAGGAAGTCAATAGAAAGAAAATACCACAAGTGGTAAATCAGTAACATACGAGTTAGTACATATTTAGTATTTTAGTATTATTTAAAATTTAAAATATCAAGTCAGAATTTGGTATTAGTTTTGAGAGTAAACTAAATGTAAACCCAAATACTTACGATGTCGGGATAGTATCACGAGGTTTTTCCTGGTTTTCCCTCGTGATTTACTATGGAATCTCTAACGCGAGAATTTCAGTGCCACCGTTGCATTTGGTTGTCTTTTTAAAGACAGATCACATGCTATGATTTTTTGTGGCGGATATTCTTGAGTTGGGATTGATTTCATGTAATGGAATGAACTATCTTTTAGTAAAGTCGTCCCAGGAACGCAACTCATCAATATTGGCAATATCATTTTAAAGTCTTCTACTTTAAAATGTATAATACGTGTCTGAATTGCCGATATAAATGAGTCAGATTAAATAAATTATTAGAAGAATTTTTTACTAAGCAACAACATTTTTGTTTATTTAGTATTATTTTGTATTTTGACAACGACACCCGACTTGGGCGTCGAAACGTTAATAAAATCATTTTTAGGTAAAGTTGTGGCTTATTTCCCATTTGAATATACTTGATTATGGTTTTGTTAGTGCAGACATCTTTGAAAGAACGAAAAATGCTTTAAAATGGCTTATTACATAGTTTAATGCACTCATTTGTTGTTAATATAATTGCGAAAAAAGATCTAAATTTCTAAAAAAAATTAATTTCGCAATAACTATTGTAAAAATAAGTATAGAGCTTTGAAATTTTTGTAAAATGAGGGTTCTTTGGTGCTTAATATGTGACAAAAATTTCAAAGCGATTCGTTCAATTGTTTAAATTATGGAGAACAAGCCTACGTTCTTTCCGATGAGGCTTCAATAAGAGCCGAAAATCGCGATTCAAGGGACTGGACTGCGCTCCGTATTCTAATTGAAAAGTAAGATTGTTTTGCCTTCGCATTGCAACTGAATTAAAAATAAAATGTTTATTTTATGTTTAAATTTTATTCAAATGTTTTATCCCCGAGTGTTTTTTTTTGCAATAACATATGTCAGAAAAAATAATGTTAGGACCATTCTACAGGTGTCAAATGAAAGAGCATGAACTAAACTTTTAAAAAAAGTTAATAAAATGCACTTATTAGTAATAAATAATTATGCAAAAGTATCGTCAATTTTTCTTTTTTTGAATCCTTTAAACTTATTGAATAACTTTTTTCAAAAAAATCTATTTTTTACCGTTTTTTAGGTGCATAACTACCAAGTAATGATATTTATATGATAATTGATGAAAAATTGTAATAAATATACCTATATATAATTTAACATACAGTATGTACCTGTAAGTTGTAGGTATCCATATGGAAAACTTTTTTATTATTAATTTTTCGAAAAAAAGTTATTCTTCATAAAAAGCTCTGCATGATCCAAAACCTAAGATTTAACCATCAAATATCAAATTTTTTGAATGTTATACGAGGTATGTCAAAAAGTTTGAATTTCACTCAAGAGTAAAGTAGATTTTTTTTCACAATATTGAAAATTGCTATTATGAAAAGTTGTTTGGAATTAAAAACTATATTCTAGCATGCAATTACATCCTTCTAATTAAAAAATTTTTTTTTGAAAAATTATGGATAACTAACATTATTTTCAGTTATTTCAATTCAGATAACTCTTTTATTATTAATTTTACGAAAAAAAGTGATTCCTAATAAAAAGTTCTGCATGGTCTAAAACCTAAAATACAACCATCTTATGCCAAATTTTATCAATTTTATACGAGGTATGTCAAAAAATATGAATTTCGCTCAAGAGTAAAATACGTTTATTTTTCACAATATCGAAAATTGTTGTTATGAAAAGTTATTTAGAATTAAAAACTATGTTTCAGTATGTAATTACATCCATCTAATTGAAATATTCTGAACTATAAAGGTACTTTACTTTTGATCTAAATTTATCTTTTTTGACATACCTCGTATAAAATTGATAAAATTTGACATAAGATAGTTGTATTTTAGGTTTTAGACCATCCACAACTATTTATTAAGAATCACTTTTTTTCGTAAGATTAATAATAAAAGAATTATCAGAATTGAAATATCTGAAAATAATGTTAGTTATCCATAACTTTTCAAAAAAAAAAAACTTTTGAATTAGAAGGGTGTAACTGCATATTAGAATATAGCTTTTAATTCCACACAACTTTTCATATTAGCAATTTTCAATATTGTGATAAATAAAGCTACTTTACTCTTGAGTGAAATTCAAACTTTTTGACATACCTCGTATAACATTCATAAAATTTGATATCTGATGGTTGAATCTTGGGTTATGGACCATGCAGAACTTTTTATAAAGAATAACTTTTTTTCGTAAAATTAATAATAAAAAAGTTTTCCATATGGATACAACTTACAGGGACATACTGTATAAAAAAAATAAAAAGTCTATAAGGCAAAATTGAACATACTTTTGCATAATTATTTATTACTAATAAATGCATTTTTTATTCACTTTTTTTAAACCAATTTGAAAGTTTAGTTCATGCTCTTTCATTTGACACCTGTAGAATGGTTCTAACATTATGTTTTTCTGACTTATGTTATTGCAAAAAATAGCTCTCTGGGATAAACAATTTGAATAAAATTTAAACAATTGAATGAATCGTTTTGAAATTTTTTTACATATTAAGCACCAAAGAACCCTCATTTGACAAAAATTTCAAAGCTATATACCTAATTTTAAAATAGTTATTGCGAAATTAATTTTTTTGAAATTTCGACCTTTTTTCGCAATTATATTAACAATAAATGAGTGTTTGTACTAAGAAAACCATGTCTTACTGTTTTCCATTAATTTGCAAAAAAAAATAAAAAAAGACCGTTTTTGACACTAAATTGTTTATAAATAAAAATGGCCACCAGATCCTACGCAGGAAATAGTTACAATTTGTTCTCTGTCGAAAAAACGCTACAGTACCCTGGCTGTTGAAGTGTCATGTAAAAAACCTTATTATCCTGGACTAGTAGTTGTCACTCTTTCAACGGGTGTTCAATTCCTCTTCAATTAATTGTTAGACTATCCCATGTTTCAGTTGAGTAAACCCACTAATATATTTGAAAATATTGATCTATTGATTTATTCTTTACCAGCTTTTTCCATAAACTATTTTATAATTAAATTTAGAATGTTTTAAACTTTATATTTAGAACAGATGCTACAGAAAAAGTAAAGCTTTGGATTCATGTTTTCTCCCTACATCTGATAAAATGGACTATTTATCACGTACGCCGTATACTGAATGCAAATCAGGAGCTCGTTCTTATTTAAAACATTTACGATCGCATTTTCCAATTTCCAGGCGCTGGCTCCTGAAAGGTGGTAGTATCGTGAGAATTTATGTTTTTAAAATCAAGTGTCTAGTGTATTAATTCGATTAAGGTTAGTCGAATTGTTTTAGTTCCATTAAAGTTAATGGAATAAAAGTAATACCCTACCAATTTCTCTTAGACTTTTAATGTAAAGTGTAGTTTATTCGCTATTTTAGGTTTTTACGGAAACACAGAGGGAGGAAATTTCCCGGAAAGAGTAAAATCAGATAATGTTCTTCTTAGGAAAAACAAAAATAAGGAATTTGAAACCGAAACAATCTTAAAACAAAAAAATAAAAACCTTATCTTGTAAAAGGTATATTTAGAATCCCTAAAAAGGGTTGTATCACAACAAAACGTTTTCGGAATCAATATTCCATCATCAGTGTTATCACCTAAAATAAGTATACCTCTATAAGTAAAACAAACGTGAGATTAAATTTTGACAAATGTAAAAAGTGAATAGATGGTTATACTTACAGGTTTACATGCTTTAAGCCATCAAAATGTACGGGTAAAAACCCTTAAATTGATATTAAACAGTTGGGGCTACATTATTTTATCTGATTTTAAAGGATGTTAAAAATATTTCCAGATTAACCCCTGGCATCACATGACATCAACCATATTGGTTGGGAAATTGTAGGTAGAACCTTACATGGCAGAGTTTAAGTGACAACTGACCGGCCCTCTGAAGTATGTCAGCACTAGACAGACACCGTACCTTGACAGAATGTAATAATGTGTGTAGTTGCGTCAGCCAAAAGAATTAAAATTTTATAAAAATTGAAGAAAAAGTTCTTCTGTGTAAAAGTATATTAGTGTGAGAACCCTAATAACGGGCTACATTAAAATACAGAACATTTTCGCTCTAAAGAGAGCATCATCAGTGTTCTAAGCAAGCTCTACATGCTAAGCCACCAAAAATACATGGGTTAAAACCCTTAAAATGCCCTTAAAATGCCAAGGTAAGACCAAAAGTCATACATTGGCATATTATTTATTAAACCCTGGCGATGGGTGAAATTTAAAGGGTATACCTCAAGGCACCATATGACTATACCACAAGCATGTGGGTGGTTGAGTTGATTTCTCTGTCTTCACAAAGAGAAAGGTGAAAGCCAACAGTTGGCTTTGGTGAAAGCCAACAGTTGGCTTTGGTGAAAGCCAACAGGAAATACCCTCTGCTTATCTAAGTCTATTGTGATATTTTAATTATTTGTCATCACTTTTATTTTATTTAAATTAAAGTTTAAACCGATTTTCTCAGATTCTCGTTTAGGCTCCTTTGTATTGTTTGCTATGTCATCGGCAAATTTTAGATGACTTAAATAGACGAGGACGGATCTGTTTTGAGGTGGATTTTTGCAGATAAATTTAGGTGACCAGTTCAATAATTATAATTGACTTATTCTCCTTCTCAAATATGCCCGGAATAATAATAAAAAAATTAAAATATTTAAAAATTTCGAAAAACATCGATTTTTTTTCTACTTTCATTACTTATAACTTTAAAACGATTCATTTTGGAACAAAGTCGTAGGGAAATAAGATAAAGATAATCGAATGTTGTATGATACACGACTCGTTTAAAATGTCTTAAATTATTATCCATTCTGCAAAATAGCAATAAATACAAAATAAGGGGGCAAAAAAGCCTGTTTTTATTCAATGTTTTTCAACCACTTTGGTTGCACATAGAACCTTTGTTTTTCGTTTAGAAAATTCTTACTTCATATTTAAACCGTTCACGAAATTTCATTAAAATCGACCTAATACATTTTGAATAATAATTTTGCAATCTAAATTTTTTTACAAAAGTTAAAATTTTTTAAAAACTTTCTGAACAAAAAGTAGAACCTTTAGAAGTTTGCTAATTTTTTAGCTCATAAAGAGGCACTCTACCGATCTAATACACTTTACAGAATTAAAATCGGATTATTTAAGCGGCCTCCGCACTGTTTTAAAGTTATAAGCAATTTTTTGGCTTATAACAAATGCAGTGAGGACGTTTCAGTTGGAATAAATTCATTTTCTCGAGAATGGACGACTCTGGAGATAAATCCCGAAACAGGTCGATTTTTATTTTTAAATTATAATTTTTGGCATATATATCATACTAATGACGTCATCCATCTGAGTGTGATGACATAATCGATGATTTTTTTAAATGAGAATAAGGGTCGTGTGTTAGCTCATTGAAAAGGTTGTAAATTAATTGAGACAAAAAGAAGAATGTATATAATTTATTTAATTCGAAATACATTTTACTATTGTCCTAAAACAGGAAGGTAAAAGGTAACTTGGGTAAGTAAAAAGAAACTTGGGTAAGTCCATCTGGATAGAGGAGGCCGTTGTACCCCCCCTGGCGACAGGACTAATTTGTTTATAAGCCATAAAATTGTTTATAATTTTAAAACAGTGCTGAGGCCGTTTAAATAATCCGATTTTGATTCTGTAAAGTGCATTAGATAGGTAGAGAGCCTCTTTATATGTAAAAAAATACCGAACTTCTCTAAATGGTCTACTTTTTGTTCAGAAAGTTTTTAAAAAATTTGAACTTTTTTAAAAAAATTTCGATGTTAAAATTATTATGCAAAATCTATCAGGTCGATTTTAATGAAATTTGGTGGACGGTTTATGTATGTTATAAAAATTTTTTAAGCCAATGACGAAGGTTCTTACTGCAACCAAAATGGTTAAAAACATTGAATAAAAACAGGCTTATTTTGCCCCCTTATTTTTTATTTATTGCTATTTTTCAGAAAGGGTAATAATTTAAGACATTTTTAAGCAGTCATATATCGTACAAAATTAAATTGTCTTTATTTTATTTCGCTACGACTTTCTTCCAAAGTTAATAGTTTTTTTGCACGATTGATCATTTTTGACTGTTTACCGTGACAGATTTTATGTCAGTAGGTGACATTTACTAGCAACTCGACGGTAAGTAATCCAACTCGACGGTAAGTACTCCAACTCGACGGTAAGTAATTCACTTACCGTCGAGTTAAAAAATCTCTTAATTTTAATTTATTTTTTGAAAGAGTAAAGAAAACTAACGAATTATTTATTAATATTGAAACTTATGGTACAATTTGTTAAATTATTTGTGAACTAGAAATTCTTCATTCGGTGCTTCCATCAGAAATTTTTCAAATTGCTCCCGTGTAAAAATGCTCGCTTTCTTAGGCCTATAGCCAACATTTTTTCTCTTCAAATACGCGATCAAAGTTGAAAACTTGGAAATATCAATGCCATCATAAAGAAAAACGGTGGATTTAATCATTGAATATTCTGCCCAGAGGCTTCCAGGAGCTTTCAACTGCATATGTCTTTGAACGAAATATGCCAATAGAGTCTTTTCTTCGATTCTTAAATTCTTGCCTTCGCACCATTTTTTAAAACTTTGGTAGGTATTTTGATAACGGATTTTGGATTTTTCGGGAATAATTGCGGAATACCCTTCTTCCCAAGCCCGTTCAATTTCTTCAAATTCACTTTCGCTCATATTTTAATTTATAATAATGAAAATTGTACTTCAAATTATTGACAACTAAATAAAAACTCAATTCTCCATTGTTGTTATGCACCCTAGTTACTACCTAACAACCAAAGTATCTATCTTGATAAAATGAATGAAACTAGTCAATATGACGAAAATGTTTAATTTTATAATTTATAATGGTATCAATCGTGCAAAAAACGTTATAAGCATGTCGAACGTTAAGGGTAACCGATCCGGCAATTGTCTTCGATCGATATAATACCCTTACCGTTCTCCATACTTAATATACTATAATGTTATAAGCAAAAAAGTAGACAAAAAGTGATGCTTTTCGAAATTTTTAAATATTTTAATTTTTTTATTAATGTTCCGGGCATATTTGAGAAGGAGCATAAGTCAATTATTATTATTGAAGTTTTCACCTAACTTTATCTGCAAAAATCTGAATGCCACCTCGCACATCCAAAAATAGACGTTTTTTCACAGATCCGCCCTGGTCTATAAAGTCAAGTATTGTTCTGAAGATATTTCTTTGTGGCATTTTTGTAATTAACTATTCTAATTGGGAAATAAGCCACAATTTAACTTAAAAAAATAATTTTTATTACCGTTTCGACTTCCAATTCGCACGTTGCATACAAAATATTTTGTATTTTGACAACGACGTCCGAATTGGAAGTCGAAACGTTAATAAAACTCTTTTTTTTTTAAGTTACATTGTGGCTTATTCTCCAATTAGACTAGTTAATTAAAGTCAAGTGTACAGTGTATTAATTCGATTAAGGCATTGATTAAAAACACCCATTGGTTGGTTTTCAATAATTAAAGTTAGTCGAATTGTTATAGTTCCATTAAAGTTAATGGAATATAAGTAATACCCTACCAATTTCTCTTAGACTTTTAATGTAAAGTGTAGTTTATTCGCAGTTTTAGTTTTTTTCGGAAACACAGAGGGAGGAAATTTTCCGGAAAGAGTGAAAGCAGATAATATTCTTCTTGGGGAAAAGAAAAATCAGGAATTTGAAATCGAAAAAGTCTTAAAACCAGTGTAATTTTTAAAGAAACTATCATACACAAATACTCTAGGCAACTAAAGCAACTATCGACAAAAGACGTTAAAAGATTTTTCTTCAGCCTGTTTGAGTCCACTCCTGGAGACCACTCTTATCTGCTTTGTGCTATTTGGTGCCAATTTCTCCCAACTGTTGCTTGGATATTGTATAGTCACCGTTTTTGTGGTCTCCAATGTACAAAGTTTCTTGTCCACCTTTCGTTGTTTTGTCGTACCACAAGTCCTATTAAGTTTATTTTATTTGTGAAATTCTTCCAATTCTTCCACCTTAAGTCTGCTTCATACGTCCTCATTTGATATATAATATGTTCTCTTAGAGAATACTCGTAACATTAGCTCGTTCGATGGCCCACTGTGTTTTTCTTAGTGTATGGGGATAATTATGTAAGTATCACGATTTCCATTCCATAGGAAAAATACTTGTAGAATACAACTATTGAATACCCTCTGCCATGTGATTCCATCTAGGTCTATTGTGATAAGTATTTTAATTATTTGTCATCACTTTTGTTTTATTTGAACAGAATCTACTGATGGTACGAGTTGCAAATCAAATACCTCGTTTACTATACTCTGATAATTTTTTAGAGAGAGTGGTTCGTTGGTCATAAAAATTTAGAAACTGTCGATGTCGGCAAATTCGTCAATTCCGGCGGCGTCATTATTTCATTATGTCTTTAGAATTAAATTATTTTATGACTAAGTTTTCAATCCAATGGCATATAAAACAACATATTGCAAGCACCTCTACCGGTTTCGAAACTTATTAGTCTCTCATCAGGAGGCACATATGCTGCTCTCTCCGATCCAGCCAAAACAAGCCCCGGCATGCAGTCACGGATTGCAACGAACGAAATGGCATATATGCCCTAGCGGTAACTGCTAGCAAATGACTAAGTTTTCAATCCAATGGCATATAAAACAACATAATGCTATTCTACATCCCACCAGACTGAAAACAATGGAAACCTTTTCTGGTTACACCTCCGAGGTTTCTACAATGTGCAAGCCATACGAATGCTGAGACTAAGGAAGATGAGGGAATTTTACAATTTATAATTCACGTCCCATCTGCTCAGCTCGGTAAAGTTCCAACGAGAATGGTTCCCTTCATACTCCAATCAGTAAACACGTAAATCAAAAATGCATAACCATTTTTAATTTCGTTGGAAAACGTAAATACAGCCGCACCATATTCTAGTCCAATCAGAGAGCACAGCAAGCACCTCTACCTGTTTTGAAACTTATTAGTCTCTCAGATGGGACTTGAATTATAAATTGTAAAATTCCCTCATCTTCCTTAGTCTCAGCATCCGTATGGCTTGCAAATTGTAGAAGCCGCGGAGGTGTAACCAGAGAAGGTTCCCATTGTTTTCAGTCTGGTGCGATGTAAAATAGCATTATGTTGTTTTATATGCCATTGGATTAAAAACTTAGTCATTTGCTAGCAGTTGCCGCAAGGGCATCTATGCCATTTCGTTCGTTGCAATCCGTGACTGCACGCCGGGATTTGTTTTGGTTGGATCGGAGAGAGCAGCATATGTGCCTTCTGATGAGAGACTAATAAGTTTCGAACCCAGTAGAGGTGCTTGCTGTACTCTCTGATTGGACTAGAATATGGTGCGGCTGTATTTTCGTTTTGCAACGAAATTGAAAATGGTTATTTATTTTTAAATTATTTTATTTTATTAGTAATTAATTCTTTCATTATGTCTCTGCACCTATGTATCTTTGTCGTTCTGTGAATTTTGTATTCACTCAAGTCTTGCCTTACTATAGGTACGTGGCTTCATACGATTAAGGCTTTTACCTAAATCAAGTTCTTAATTAAATCCACACATATCGCCTAGCTGCTGCGGCGATATCTGTGATATGATATCTGTGAAGATCATGTTTACCATCGAATATATACTTATAATTTATATTCACATTACATTTTTGTTGAATATTTGTCTAATCGTCTATTTTAGATTAACAGGTAAGTTTTAAGCTAAGTCAGTTGCAACGCGGGGACAAGGTCTCTGAGTTTTATCACTTCGGGCAGAGAGCAGCAAACCTACACCTCTCTGATGATGACTCCAATTAGAGTCGAAAATCGTCGATTTAGAGTGCTGGTTTGCGCTCCCTGTTCTATGTTAAAAATAAGACAGCTTTACCTTCGCATTGCAACTGAATAAAAATGGAATACACTTTTATTTTATTTTCATATTGGTATTTACTCCTTTGAGTAACTAGGTCCATTTTCCGTTGGAATTTACCAGCTGAGCAGACGGGGTCGTGAATTGTAAGTTTTTGAATTCCCTCTTGTCTTCTTCGCTTCAGCATCCATCTGGCTTGCAATTTTTAGAAGCCATGGAAGTGTTACCAGGAAAATGGGCCAATAAGTTTTCAATTAAATATCTTTTAGGAATATTTTTTAATATTTTTTAATATTCTTAATATTTCTATTAGGTTGAAAACTTTGCCTTTAAAGCTAAGGTGTATCTGTACTATTTGTTGCTATAATACGATCCCACATTTTCATCTAATTTACATACTTACTTTATATTCCCGTTCGAGTCTTATTCAGTTTCCCGCCTCGATGCTTGACGTATATTTTATCAATAATGCTCATTTGCATTAAAATCTTCTCTACAAATATCTAAAGCTCCTAGAAATTTTATTCAATTTACTTGATCATAACTGATTTGTGTTTTAAATATATACAGTTCACAAATTAAATCCCATATTCTGGGACCAACAATAGTTAGACTGAACCTAACTTACCTTAGTACAAATGTGCACATAAAAAAAGTTATAGCCCTTTGAAGTTACAAAATGATATTCGATTTTTTCCAATATATCGAAAATATTATAGATTTTTTATTGAGAATGGACTTTTGGCATTCTTATGGCAGGAACATTGTATACCCCACAAAAATTGTATAAGGGTTTGTTCCCTTTAATCCCGCCAAACTTTTCTGTACGTTCCAATTAAGTTATTTTTGTGATTTATTAGTTACGTACCATTAGATACCATACGTTAAACACAATGTTTTTAAAACTTTTTTGTCTCTTAGTATTACGTCGATAAGCCAGTTTTTATCGAGATGCGACTTCTTCTTTAATATGTTTACATACAAATTTTATGGCGGTTTCGTTCCTTTAAACTAGGGATGGGAAAAACCTACCGGCTTAAACCTAAAACCGGTTTTTTTACTTCGCAATAACCGGTTTTACGGTGATTAGGATTAGGTTAGGTATTATTTTGGATCCCAATCATAATTATTATTCTCAAGTAATTATTCCAAACAAAACCATAATTCAAATTTTATTTTATTTTATAAAATACAAAAGCAAACTGAAAGTGCAATCTCACATCAGCCATAAGTTTTATTATAATATTTCCTTGAAAAGGTATTTGTAATCATAATATTTACATAAGAAGTGATCTGGTTGAATTAGACGCAAACATCATCTATTTTTCACACTTAACTCTTGACATTGAAAGTGGGTGAATGACTTTTTCAGATTACGAAAAATAATGCTCTGACTATGAATATGGAATTACTGATTACGAATACGAATCTCCAAGAATTTCGCTCCGTTTTCAAATCGACACACTCATACAGGAAGTATTAAATAAGTTAAAATGTATCTATTCTACAAATATACAAACGTGTTAAAAGTAATACATGTAATACATTCTGATAGTATGTACTAATTTTGATCATATTGATATCGAGTCGAATGGAGTATCGCAAACTAAAGTGTATTGTAAATGTAACTTTGTAACCCATTGGATTAAAAAAACCAAAAACCGGTTTTTCCAAAAACCGGTTTTTTTGGCCGGTTATAACCGCCAGGTTAAACCGTAAGCAAAAAAAACCGGTATAACCGAAAACCGGTGTTTTGTCAAAAGCCGCCATCCCTACTTTAAACCCCCCAAATGTATGTGTACGTTCAAATTAAACTATTATTGCGGTATTATTAGTTAAACACAGTATTTTTAAAACTTTTTTGCCTCTTAGCATTTTTTCGATAAGGCACCTTTTATCGAGATGTGGCTTCTTGTTTAGTACGGTTCAAAATATACCTAAAAATATAAATTATAAATAAATTTTCATATTATTACCAGGTCTCTATAGACGTCACTACTTTGCACTAATAATTTGTATGAGACTGATTCCGACATCTAACTGCAATTGTTATCGGGCAGAACGTCAGTTGCTTATAATTATACAAATTAATAGTGCAAAGTAAAGACGTCTCTCATGCGGTGACAACTGTAACTGCCGTCTTTAGTTGCCTTCTGCCGTCTACAGACATTGTCGGATTCGTACCTTAAGGTGAAATGTCAAACAATACTGAAAAAAAGAATGTGTGTGTACTTTGTACGCACGTAAAAAGTTATACTTCTATTATATGATTTCAACAAAATAAATATACTTTCAACAGGTTATTTGTATTTTATTTAAAGATTAAACTAATTTTGACTTACTAGTTTCCAAAAAATTTTATTAAAAAATACCAAAAATAAAAAAAATAGAAAACACAAGGATTCGAACCGGGGACCTCTCGATCTCCGGTCACACTCTCTACCACTGTGCTATATTCCCTTTGAAAAATCCAGGAGGAAAATAAACTTCCTGTAGCTGGCTGTATACCATAAATCACAAAAATACCAAGTTTCTTGTAAAAGGTATATATTAAAATACCCTAAATAAGGGTCACAATACAAAACGTTTTCGGATTAAGGAATCCATCATCAGTGTTTAAAAGCCCTAAAATTAAGTATAACCTAATTAAATGAGATAAAAGTTAAAATTGACAGAGGTTTTCAAGAACAAGAGGTCATACTTACAAAATTTGCATGCCTGAGCCACCAAAATGTATCGGGTAAAAACCCTTTAAATGTAAATAATAAGGATGTTTTACATATTTATATAAAATTCATTGGATGGTATAGATAAACCTGGATGTTACCCAGGGCAACACAGGACTCTCTCCACGTGGTTGGAACTTTTTTTGGCGAAAACCTCACATATTGGATTTCAATGGCCAACTGACAAGTGAATTCAAGAGCATCCCAAAATGACATCAAGAACTGTCAATGTAACCTAGTTGTAATATTACTTCAGCCACAACATTATAGATTAATTTAAATGTTTTAAGATAAAAAACAGTATCAAATTTACAAATAGTAAAATAAAAGATGTTCACAAAATATGAAAGATTTTATTCTAAAAATAATGCATTAATTAAGTATTCAAAATAGGGAAATGAAATGTTTACGTTACAGGAAGTTATGCAGTCAACAATACCAATAGGTGTTGTATTGGTGGTATAAAATTGTCAATACGATTAGACAAATAATGGTAAAGGCCTTATACTAGGAACACAAAATAGTATGTAATGTGTACATATGTGTACGATTTTTAGAGTATTGATGAAATGATAATTGTTTAATGACTGATAACTTTCTTGGTAGTCGACCCCACATAAATTGTATAATGATAGAAAAAGTGATATGATAATTGTAAAAATACTGTTTTGTTTTTATCTGATTTTTATCTGAAAATGAGACTAAATTAACTTGATGAAACTGAGTCCTCCAGAGTCCTGACATCAAATTGGTTAAAAATGAAATGGTTGTAAAATATGGGGGGGAGTAGGACGGTATGAGAAGTCTGACAGAGTATATTGTGATATTGGACCATGGAAGATGTGTAGTGTGTTGTTATGAAATAATAGTTATCTAATCTATAAGCTATGAGATGAGGCTAAGAAGACAGGTGGCTGGAATGAGACTCAATTCTGATGGATGTGGTTGTATATGTGATGTAGGAGCTAAATTTTGGAAAATTAAAGCTGGTGTGAAATAATGAGGATGTAAGAGGATGAGGTACAAATGAATATTAAAGAGTTAAAGTAAGATGTTGCTTATCGACAATTGGGAGTGAAATAGATGTATGTGGTCGTCATGAATGGTGTAGCAGAGAAGAGGAAATTGTATCTGATGTGGTTTATGAAAAAAGTTGACGGTGTAGGGGTTGAAAATCTCGGTTAAATGACACATGGCGATTGACACAGTTAGGACTCGTCTGCTTCTCTTTAACTATTTCTAAGTCTTCATACAGGTCCAATTTTAGGAAGTTTTTTTGTGAAATATTATGTAATAACGAGACATCTTCTGGGATATTAAGGGTATGTTTGTTTTTTACAAGATGTTGAGAGAAAGTAGAAGTGTTTTCTCTTTTGGTGTGCTCTAAGGAGCGTGAAGATAAGGATCTACAGGTCCTACCTATATATGTAGCGTCACAATCAGAACATTGTAATCTATACACACCACTACGATCCATGTAGTTGATAGGGTCTTTGGAATTGGTAAGACACTGTCCCAGATTGTTGGGCACTTTGAAAGAAATATGAGTATTATCAACTGCTCTTTTAAGAATATATCTAATGTCTCCAGAAAGACGTTCATGAAGATATGGTAAGGAAGCATATGAGGGTTTGAAGGTCAAGTCTCTAGGGAAAGCAGTCTCTCTCAAGACTCTAAGGTGTCTCTTTTGAATAAGTTTGTAGACAATATTAGGATCGTAACCGTTGTTGAACGCTATTTGACGAAGAATATTAAGTTCTTTATCATAGTTTGATGGTGATAAAGGAATAGTTTCAAGTCTATGGATGTAACTATGGAAAGCTGCATATTTATGTGACATAGGGTGGTTAGAAGATAAAGGTATGACATGATCAGTCTGTGTTGGTTTCCTATAGATACTGAAATCGAAATGGTAATCTAATCTGGTAATAGTGAGATCAAGAAAGTTAATTGATTGGGAAGATTCTAGTTCCATAGTGAACTTGATGTTAGGGTGGATTTGATTGACTTTAGAAAGCAATAGGTCAGCTGAATTAGAATTACCGGAAATGAAAAGCAAAATATCATCTACGTATCTAAACCAATGGAGTATTTCCGGATTTTTCATGATATGAGTGGATTCTAAATGATCCATGAAAATATCAGCTAGGAGAGGGGATAAACAACTACCCGTGGCTAGGCCATCAGGTTGTCTATAAAATTTATTATTAAATACAAAGAAGTCTTGAGCTAGACAAAATTGTAGTAATTGGATGATGGAATTAGTAGTAGACGTAGTAATAGAGTTGGCTCTTAGAAGAGAATGTACCAGATTAATAGTTTCAAGTTTAGGGACAGAAGTGAAAAGGTTGCTAACATCAAGTGAAAGCATAGTAATGTTGGGACGAAGGTTTATTTGTTGGAGATTGTTGACTAGTTGAATGGTGTTTTTGACTGAGAAGCGAGGGGTGAAATTCGTCAAGTTGTTAATGAGATTTAATATGAATTTTGATAAGATAGATACTGGTGTGTTTATGAAGCTAACAACTGGACGGATGGGGATGCCCTCTTTATGTATCTTAGGTAGATAGATAGATAGATAGATAGATTTATTTAACTACTTTACAAAAAAAAATTGTTTGTAGCAAGTCAAAATTACAAAGTCAAAATAAGGAATATAAAAATTACAAGGTATATAAAATCACAAGGTATATAAAACAGAAATATAAAACACAACTTATAAATATGTATCACAAACAAGAATATAGATTAACAAAAAATATTTTGTGTCACGGTAAGCATTTCAGTAGATGTTCTGCAATGAGTCATATATTCTTCCGAGCAATAAAAGCAATGTTTCAACAGATACCTTTTTATTACTTTTTTGAAACTGTTACAGCTTAGCTGTTTAATATCTTTTGGTAAAATATTGTAGTAGTTATAATTAAGACAATTTTTATCTGAAAGACGCAATCTAGAGCGATTTGTTCGTAAATAGTGAGAGTATCGCGTATTGTGAACGTGAACATCAGACTGCTTTGTTAAATGGGACCTTTTTCTGTGAATTTCAGTCAGAACTTGATATATCAACAGAGTGGGTAGCGGCATAATTTTTAATTTGATGAAGAGAGGTCGGCAATGTTCCAGATAACTAACCCCTGCTAAAATCCGGATAGCTTTCTTTTGCATCCTGAAAATTTGAAGAGCATTTGTTGAATTGCCCCATAAGATTAATCCATAGCTTAGGTGTGAGTGAAATAAAGAAAAATATGTCACCTTCAATGTCTCAAAGTTGACAACCCTTGCTAGTTGACGAATAAGAAACAATGAACTATACAGCTTCGCCTTTACTTGTGAAATATGAGCCGACCAGTTCAATCGATTGTCTATGGTTATTCCTAATAGTTTAGCAGTGTCTTTGTCATCTGGATCGCCATGTAAACCACTTGCAGATATAATCAAGTCCTGCGTTTTTTCAGTATTGAGTTTTAGTTTGTTCGCAGCAAACCATGTGCTAGATTTATCAGAGACTTCCTCGTAAGCCATTTTTAAATCCTCATTTTTATTACCTGATATTATGTATGTCGTATCATCCGCAAATTGTACTGATTTGTACGGAGATATGAAATGAGGCAAATCGTTGACATATATAATGAATAAAAGAGGTCCCAAGACCGAACCTTGTGGGACTCCATGTTTTACGGGTCGAAAATCGGAGAGATAACCTTTAGAGAATACAGCCTGGTGTCTACCACATAGGTACGAAGAGATAAGCTTAAGAGGGATACCTCTGACTCCATAATAGTTTAATTTGTGGAGCAAAATGTCATGTGAAACGCAGTCAAAAGCCTTCGACAAATCGCAGAGAGAAATTGCTATGCGATTGCCACGTTCAAGCCCCTCAATCACCTCGCTCACAATATTATATACCGCGTTTGTAGTAGAACGAGCACTTCTGAATCCATATTGCGAGTTGCTAAAATAACTTTTAGACTCAAAATAAGAATATAATTGTTGTTTGATCACCTTTTCAATCACTTTCCCGAATGTAGAAACAATGCTTATGGGTCTGTAATTGTCAGCTTTCGAGGAATCACCTTTTTTATAGATAGGTAGTACCTTTGAGTACTTTAGTGCTTCTGGAAATACTCCAGTTGATAAAATTAAGTTAATAAGATGAGTGAAAGGTGTTAAAACTATTTGGTGAGTTTCTTTTAAAATTTTGCTATTAATTTCGTGAACGTCCTTACAGTTGGAATTATTAAGAGATTTAATTATTTGAGAGATCTCATCTTCCACAACGGGTCGGAAACAAAAGGACTTACTCGGGGAAGGATAGTTTCTGTAACTGAAGAGGATATCGTTATTAATAGTGGGAAGGGATGTAATTATATTCTCTGCGATTGTAATAAAAAATTGATTTATTTCGTCTGGAGATAGATCTGGTTGTACCGAACTGGATCTTGTATTGCCTCTTTCGAAGTTTAATATTTTCCAGCAGTCTCTAGGTTTATTATTGGAGTTAGTAATAAAACCAGAGTAAGCCGACTTTTTAGCATTTTGTAACTGCCGATTATATTCATATTTTTGTTGTTTATATAGTTTGAAAATATCGGGATCCTTAGTGACATCTGCCATGTGTTTAATGAGAGAAAGATTAGATCTGTAAGACCTTAATTCGTCATTAAACCATTGCACGGGTGTTATTTTAGCAGTTTGTCGTACTTTTTTTAATGGAAAAAACTTTAATATTAAGTTATTATAAGTTTCAGTTAAAAAGAACATCAATACATCGGGATCGTTATTGGTGTCATAGAAAAAGTCCATCTTTGTACTAGCTAGTGCATATTTAAGCTTCTGCAAACCAGAAGAAGTAATAGACCGTTGAAGTGATTGATTAGTGTCAACAACTTTAAGATCAGAATCAATAGATATAAATTGTGCTCGATGGTCAGAGAAACAAGGTTCAAATACGCCCACCCTGTAGATATTTTCAGAAAAGTTAGTCATAATGTTATCGATGCAACTACTGGATTGAGATGTGATTCTAGTATAATCGTTTATCGTTATTTCTAGACCAAAAGACATTAACAGATTTTGAATATCATAAGAAGAGTCAGATTTAATTTTAAAATTTATATTAAAATCCCCAAGTATAATCAGTTTGTCTGCTTTGTTAAGTAAGAATGCTATAACATTCTCAAAATTCACCAAGAACAAGTCACAGTCACCATTACCTGATCTGTATACAGTTAAAACATTGGTTCTCATTGAAGGTATATAAATTGCACAAAACTCTGAAGTTTGCTCTACGTTATATTCATTTAGATTAAGAGAAGAATACATAAGATTTTCTTTTACATAAATTGCAACGCCACCTTGCTTCTTTTCAACCCTACAGAAAAAGTTAGCTAGTGAAAAGCCGGAGATGTTAATTAATTTTAGATTTTCTTCAGTTTGCCAGTGCTCTGAAAAACATATGACGTCATAGAACTTTTTATCCGCAAGAAAAGCATTGATCATATCGACTTTATTTGATATACACTGTAAATTGACATGAAACATGCTTACCGTGCCTTGTTGAATTAGGTTATTTTGAAAATTTGATGGAGGGTTAACGGTCGTTTCTTCATCCTTCATTTTATTTGAGTATGTGTTGGACGCTTCATAAAAAACCTGCTTACATAAGAGCCTACGGGCCATAGTTTTGGGTCCATCGCTAAACCAAAATGTTGTTCAAAAATTGAGACTTTAAAGGATGAATATATGTTGGGATGCTTAGCCGTTAAGGACGTACATATCACTTCTGGAAAGTGTTTTTCTAACATCTTCTTAAGATTATCTGCCGTTGTATGCTGGTTTACCCTAGTAACATGAAGATGACTAAATTTTGGGACACCACTGATTTCAGAGTTTTCATTATTGCCAATAACAATAGGTCCATTCCTTCTTTTATACCTAACAGTTTTCCATTCTTGCCCATTATTATTTGGAACTGGAACCGAATTTTTACTCTCAGTATTTATCAAATTCTCATCGTTTGTTAAATTAATGATATCTGAACATTTTGCCTCCGTTTGTATTCTTAAAATATCAGCTGATAATTGTTTATTATTTTCGATTAAGGAAACAACTTGTTTATTTTTATTGGTACTATTTTTAAATAGAGTTTTTGTTGGGGAACTCCTTTCTTTATCAACAACTAGACTTTCATTTACAGCAACATTTTTTGCGGGTGTAGTGTTTTCGTTTTTTGGATATATTTTACTGCTAGACTGTTTCGGTCGTTCAAAATTTGGGTCTCTGTTTGAATGGTTGATTGAATTCGTATTTTGTTTTGTAGATGGCGACTGATCAGCTATTTGCATATATTTAAATAAATCTAGTTGTTCCTTCAATAAATTTATCGTAATTTGTTGATTTGATATTATTGTTTCATTCTGATTAATAATTTTCTTTAAGTACCTTATTTCAGTTTGTCTCGGATCCTCATCGTCAGCTTCACTATCCAAGGTTTTGTTTGGTGGATCACTTAACCTCACACTCTCCTCACAGCATATAACTGTCTCATCATCGATATATTTGATCGATTTTAGTTGCTTCAGGCAGCCACTATGGGATAACGTTCCACAATTCGCACATAATAGACCACTTTGTGCAACTTTATAACACTTTTTACAACACTTAACTTCCGAGTCGTAAACACGACCGTTCTTCTGAG
This sequence comes from Diabrotica virgifera virgifera, assembly GCF_917563875.1. NCBI lineage: Eukaryota > Metazoa > Arthropoda > Insecta > Coleoptera > Chrysomelidae > Diabrotica > Diabrotica virgifera. The sequence goes on from NC_065448.1 coordinate 75,698,443, forward strand.
GCGCCATGTTTCTTTTTTGAGGTAAACCATACAGTCTGGGTGTCAAAGGATTGCTTGGTATTTTATAGAAGGGAGCAAACTGTTCTGAAAAAAATTCTGCAAAGGGTTTCAGGTTGTCTTTAAGTTTATTGATGAACTTTTTTGAAGGATCGTCTGTTAGTGGAATGAAGTTGTTGTTAGAAAGAAAAGTGATGACTTTGTCATTATATAACGTTTGATCTAGGATTACTAAGCAATTTTAACTTTTATCTCATTTAATTAGGTTATACTTAATTTTAGGGCTTTTAAACACTGATGATGGATTCCTTAATCCGAAAACGTTTTGTATTGTGACCCTTATTTAGGGTATTTTAATATATACCTTTTACAAGAAACTTGGTATTTTTATATTCCCTTTGCTTTAACAGGTTATAAGATTTCTCATACATACTGACAAATTTAATAGACCAAGTGAAGTATACAAAAATACTTTAAATATACTTACCATTATTATAAAATATCTTATTCCCGAGGAAGACAAATCCAAAGACATAAAAATTATAATAAATATATTTACTAAAAACACTAATAATCTATTCTTTTCACGCACACCTTATTTGCGCTACATAAAGATGTAGCGACTAATACCATACTGTCGGTGTGCGCATTAGACCGGGCCGAAAAATTTTTTTTCTACTTTTTCTATACGGCTAGTTGCCAAAAGTTGTGACTAGTATTTATATAATCCTATACCAAATTTGGGCCGGTTTAAAAAATAACTAACCGGGCCCCCTGGCCCTTAAAATTTTTTTTGGGCCAAAATTTTTTTTTCAAATTCTTGTACAAGGCTAGTGGCCAAAAGTTGGAACTACTATTTATATAATCCTATATCAAATTTGGGCCGGTTTAAAAAGTAATTAATCGGGGCCCCCGGCCCTTAAAAATTTTTTATTTTGTTTAAAAAAATGCTAGGGGCTATTTAAAAAGCTTCTGTTGTTATATTATATTGTTAAGCGAAAGAACGATAATACAGTCGACAGGAAAGAATACATAAGCTTTTAAATGCCGTTTTAGAAGATCTAAATTAAATTTTCAAAGATAATACAACGCTGGTCATCGACAAAAATAAAATTCGGAGAGGAGTTAAGGAAAACAGACGGCAACTCCAGCGCGACAATAAAAATTTAAACAAGTCAATTAAAGGGCTATACTGTGATGAAAGAAAATATCAAACCATGGTCTTCGGAAACGCGAGGCGAATTATGAAAACTGAAGACCATATAGCTTTAATCGAAGGACCAGGTAATTTATATTTTGGGTACTTAGCTCTTAGCCATTCTCATGTCATAGATATTGTCGAAGGAATATCTATTACTATTTACAGAGCCATAATATAGATCTAAGCAGTTTAAGTGTTATGTGATGTGATGGTACAAATGTCAATACGGCTGGAAGGTGGAATCATTGGAATTATAGAAAGGCGAGTGCATAAACCATTACAGCGGAATGTATTCCCGTTGCACGCTACTGAACTTGCCTTGCGATGTTTTCTGCAAAAACTAGATGCGCACACAAAAGGTCCCTATTCATATTCTGAGCTGATTGGATCCCCTCTTTCCAATTGCTAAAAAATGCCTGTTATTAAATGTAAACCCATAGAAGCTATCCTGCCTCTTGTAAACGAAAATGGTCTAAGTCCAGATCAACAGTATTTATTCGAACTATATAATTATATAGTTTTCTCCAATTATTATAATAATAATAATTTGAGATGGAATATGTTCTCAAAGTTTGGCAGAGAGAAGTCCAGGATGGCACAAACACGTTGGTTCATGACAGCAAACCGCATTAGAGTTTATGTAGCTACAACTGATCCTTTGTGAAAGCTTTAAGATTTTAGCTGAGTTTGTATTACAAGACAAGTATATTCTCGTATGAGGTTTGAGATAAAACTTAGCCAAGATTAAAATATGGTGCCAGGCATCTATGGAAATTAATACAGGCCTCGAGAGATTTTTCGAGTATTGTCTCATCAATTATCAATAAAGTTATTCAAGACAATGCTTAATTTGCACACCCGAAAGTCATTCAAATTTGTATGTTAACAGATTCACGTTAACGTATTAGAGAGGTTGCTGTCAAAACAATTTTAAAATATAGGAAGGCTGGTATAAAAATTGCGTTTTCATAGTATCCCAAATCCCTAAATCAATTTCGATGCAGAAAATTACATACAGTGCCGGCAAAAAAAATCTTTACATTGACAAATAAATCACCAAATTTGAAGACAATTTACATGCGTTCTGTCTGACTTTGGAGGGGAGAGTAGGGGAGGGGGGATAGCGTACTTGCGACAGCAATTATCTGTAGTTCACAGACCACTTGGCTTATTTAGGGTATTCTGCGCGTTTGCACTGTAAACAATTGGCTTTGTGCGGGTAGTCAGTGTTAAACTTATTCTCATTTACCGCGTAAAGTTTGAGATTGTCAAATTCTAAATTGAACTGACAAATATGGGTCGCAAGAAACTCACAAAAGAGCAGAAGGTTCGTGCTTTAACGTTACTGGAGCAAGGAGACTATGTAATTACCGTAGCACGTGATATTGACGCTTCAAGAGGGGCTATTTATCAACTGAAACGTTGCAGCTGAACGTTTCACTTGATAAATAGCCCCTCTTGAAGCACCAATGTCACGTGCTACGGTAATTACAGAGTCTCCTTGCTCCAGTAACGTTAAAGCACGAACCTTCTGCTCGTTTGTGAGTTTCTTTCGACCCATATTTGTCAGTTCAATTTAGAATTTGACGATCTCAAACTTTACGCGGTAAATGAGAATAAGTTTAACACTGGCTACCCGCACAAAGCCAACTGTTTACAGTGCAACCGCGCAGAATACCCTAAATAAGCCAAGTGGTCCGTAAACTACAGATAATTGCCGTTGTAAGTACGCTGTCCCCCCTCTCCTACTCTCCCCTCCAAACGCAGACAGAACGCATGCAAATTGTCTTCAAATTTGGTGATTTATTTGTCAATGTAAAGATTTTTTTGCCGGCACTGTACATCTCATAGTGGGCGGGTGGAACTCGCCATGTAGTCCAGAGAAATAAGGTTTTTCTCGTGACACATCCCCCTCCAGGCCGAAACCAAATTTTTTGAGTAGTATGGACATCTATATTATTAACCTCTATGTTTCCTGCAGCCGATTTTGATGATATACATAGTTATAAACAAATGAAGATCGAAAAACGGTAAATTATCTCTTTTTTCGTCTATTACCAAAAAGTTAAGCACTTTAAACAAATTTGAGAGTAAGAAACTCATAAATCGTATAAAAAACTTCAATATGGCATTCGCTGAATATGTCCAACCTTATTGGTTGCTTAGAAAATTGCAAAATAAATCATAAATATTGAGTTTTTATAAAGATTCGTAACTTAGGTAAAAATTAACTTAGAATCTTCTTATTACGCGGAATGCCGAGACTTCTTGTACTTAAATTATATTTTAAATTTCAAAGCAATTGGTCAAATAGTTTAAAAGTTATTTAATTTATTTTTCCCAAATTCATTTTTTTTGCAACACTATAAGTCAGAAAATTATGAGGTTACAATAATACTTCGGACAGTTTCTGAAAGAAGAACATTTGTACTATTACCTTAATTAAAAATAAATGACAAAAAATAATTTTAAACAGTGTAAAATTATTTTGCAAAAACATGTCCATTTTTTGCTTACTTAAAAACAATTAGAATAACTTTTTAACCGTTACCCGTAGAAAAATTATTTTTTCATATTTAGAAAGACTGATTTTTTATACACATTTAGAAAGAAAAACAACTGTTCTAGGACATTTAGGGACAAAGTAAGCCCCCCCCCCCCCATTTTTTTAATTCACATGTTTTTGCAAAATTATTTTGCAATATCTATAATTATTTTTTGTCATTTTTTTTAAAATTAAATTAATACTGTAAATTTTCTTCTTTCATAAACTATCCAAAATATTACTGTAACTTCATCATTTTCTGACTTACAGTGTTGCAAAAAAAATTAATTTTGGATAAACAAATTAAATAACTTTTAAACTATTTGACCAATTGCTTTGGAATTTAGGGTGTAATTTAAGCACCATAAGTCTCAGCATTCCATGTAATAAGAAGGTTCTAAGTTAATTTTTACATAAGTAATGAATATTTATAAAAACTCAAAATTTATGATTTATTTGGCAATTTTCTAAGTAACCAATAAGGATAAACATATTCAGTGAACGCCATATTAAAGTTTTTTATACGGTTTATGAGTTTATTACTCTCAAATTTGTTTAAAATGCCCAATTTTTTAGTAAGAGACGAAAAAAGCGAAAATTTACCGTTTTTTGATCTTCATTTGTTTATAACTATGTATATCATCAAAATCGGCTGCAGGAAACATATAGGTTATTATTATAGATGACCATATTACTCGAAAAATTTGGTTTCAGCCTGGAGGGGGATGTGTCACCAACACGATATTTTTTTTCCTTATTTCCCTGAACTAATGCAGCTACCTCATTGTGATGAGTTCTGGGTTAAATAAATAATAATATACAAAATAATGTTAAATATGTCCATAATAGTTCAATGTAACAACCTTTCGTGCCGAATATTGATTCAAGCAAAGAGCAGCACAGTTCACAGCGCAAAAATAGTAAGTAAATATGTTTATTTTATTTTTTTATATGTTTATTTTATATGTTTATTTTATTATTATTTTAAATTGTTTACCCCTCTTTTATATTTTTAGTCCTGGGGGCTGGTTAAATTTTTTTAAATCATGATGAAAATTTCTTAATGAGATAGTAGCATCGATATTAATATTTTGGACGCTAGCCCGCCCCAAAAATTAAGCAAAAAATAATAATTTTTTTATGCCCCCGGGGGCCCGGTCAAAAATATTTTAATTCGGCCTATGTTTGTTACACAGTATTAGGACTACCATACACAACTTTTTTTTACTAGCCCGTTCAGAATTTCCCAAAAAAAATTTTTTTGCCCTTTTTAATCCCAGCCTAGTGCGCATGCGCCAAGGAATGTAAAAATTCACTCTTGTGTCTAAACAAGTATAACTTAAAAAAAAAAACGCAACATCAGGTGATACGATTCATGCACGATCTCCCACCAAATCCCCATGAAAAAAGTACCTTTTATCGGTAAAACTGAATTATGAACTATATTACTGTCATTATTTTTTAACAAAATAAGGTCTATCTTGTTGTTTGCAGAGATAAACTTCGATATTTTACAGGTACCTATATATCGTAGTGAGATAAACAACATCTTCATAGATACATAAAACATCGATTATCCGTAAGATATACACTGCGGTGCAAAAAAATCGATCCACTAAAAATTTGGTCATTTTTGATGTTTCGAATTTCCTAAACCTGTTGTCCGATTTAAGTGATTTTGTACCACGTTATAGCCTTATTAATTGGCAATATCTCTGTCATAATATTGTTACTAGACAGTAGGGTGGGCCGAAAAAAATTTTTATTGTTTTTTTATTTGTAATACCGCGGAAAACTTGCAAATTATAATTTGAAACAAAACAAAAAAATTTTTTTCAAAATCGTTTAATATCTTCCGGTCCCGCATTAACCTTAAAGTTTGACTATTTTTTAAAAAAACTTCATTTTTCTTATTTTGTGAAAAAAAATTTTTAATAGTTATTTATGCGTTGAGATAGCCCCTAAGAACATTGTGTTTTAATTTGATTGTGATTACTGGATATCTTCCGGTCCCGCATAAGCTCCAAAGTATGCCAAAATATTGGAAATTTACAGTTTTTACGAATTTTTTTTTCTTATGTTTAATTAGTTTTAAATCGTTCCAGTTACGATATTTTTTAAAAAACACTTCTGGTTGCTAAATAAGCCTAATTATACAAGCAGAATTTTTTTAGTTATGACTGAGTGACATAATAGGGATTATAAATAACAACGAGCATAGAACCTTTCAACTTATATCTGTATTATTATAAAAAAAAGTACAATATACAATTATTAGTTAATTGTCTGCATTATTGCCTCTATTTTGTAGTTGAAGAAGGTACTTTGAAATCTGATTTACTGGCGAAGTCTGGCATGGCTGATCGCGACAGTAGAGTACTTCTGATAAATCCGTCTCTAGCTTCAGCGCCACAAACTCTGCCCGAAGCTTCCGTCACTAGTTTTACACAACGCTCAACTGCCTGTGTGTGAACTGGGAATTTCTTGTAATTAATGTTCCAGTTAAGGATGGAGTCACTGTTGATGTACGATTTTATCTCTTCATCACTGACCTTGGCCAACAGTGGGGGAGAAGATAAGTCGCAGTTCATCCAGTTGACAATATCTGAGTACTCTTGAGCATCAAAGTTGATTTTCGGCGGTGTGAATGTCCTTACTTTCTTCCTTTTTGAATCTATTTGCCTTGACTTTAGAATTCGACTAAGTCCGAGCTGTCTTATCAGTTTATTGTCGTCCTCAATCATTGCCAACATCAAATTTTCGGGGTGGGAAAAATAACCATTTCGCTCAATCACTCGGTTTATAACAGCAAGCAAAGGCTCGGGCAAATATCTCGTTGATTCAATTGCTTGGTAAACAAGCTTTGGACCATCTGTAAAGTTTTTGCTTTTTTTGATAGCAAACCACATTGGCATATACGATTTCAAGATAAACAAAACTAGCTCTTGAAGTTCAGGTGAGGGGTTTTCTTCACTTATGTAAAGTCGCAAAGTTCTATTTGCTTTGGTCACCCACCTCGAGTGTGATAAGTGTCCGGGATCTCGTACAGACAAATCCCCTTTACATGTCCCAGATTTTATCGCAGTGGAGATATCAAGTAGGTACTGTTGATCCTTGCTGAGAACCTTTTTGTCTACCTCCGGTATCTGACAATCTATAGACTGGAAGTTAATTACCGGCAGTTTTTGACAGGCAACAAGTTTTTCACCGATTGGTCCTCTTGAAGTACTACGCCCGGTTGTTTTGCCATCTAGATGTTCAAAGAGGTGCCGGAACGGCAGCTCATTAAAGTGGAACAGACAAATTGCCCATTGGACGGGCCTCCTTAAATATAATTCAATTCTTCGAATTATCCCAGTTTTCAACCCCTAAATTCCCTACAATAAGTTTGTGTGAATATAAACGATTACTATTACTTTTAAAAAACAATTAATTATCAAATTCCAAAAATATGAAAAAATGTTGAATTTTCAATATTTCGGCATATTTTAAAGCTTATGCGGGACCGGAAGATATCCAGTAATCACAATCAAATTAAAACACAATGTTCTTAGGGTCTATCTCAACGCATAAATACGTTAAAAAATAAATATAAAAAATTTTTTTCACAAAATAAGAAAAATGAAGTTTTTTTAAAAAATAGTCAAACTTTAAGGCTAATGCGGGACCGGAAGATATTAACCGATTTTGAAAATTTTCTTTTTATTTTGTTTCTAATTATAATTCGCAAGTTTTCCGCGGTATTACAACTTAAAAAAAAATAAAAAAATTTTTCGGCCCACCCTACTAGACAGTCAAACTATCATTGTATACCGGGTGTACGAATCAAACTGTGTTTTTTTTTTTAAAGTTCGCATCACCCTGTGGACTATTCTGGCATTTATAAAATACTGAAATTAAAACCAAACTATAGCCTCGGATTTCTTAACATTTTGTCTTTCGATTCATTCGCTTGTGTTGGATAATAAAAAAGTTAGGTACTTTAACAACTGGCCATGTTCGTCATCAGTACAGGGTGTTTCTAAAATATTTGCACAAAACTTTAAAGGGTACATGAGAAAATAATGACAATTTGCTTTATAATCATATGTCCTCAAACGCTTCGTTTCCGAGATACGGGATGTTCAATTTTTTTTTACAAACTGATGATTTACTTATTGCTTTAAAACCAGTTGAGATGTGCAAATCAAATTTGGTGGGTTTTAAGACGTAGTTATTGCACATTTTTTTGACATACAATTAAGAATTTAATATTCACCAGTGACGCGCAAACGGGTATTATGGCCGATAATATTACCCGTACGCACGCCAATGGTGAATATAAAATTATTAATTGTATGTCAAAAAATTAGCTACGTTTTAAAACCCACCGAATTTGATCTGCATATCTCAACTGGTTTTAAAGCAATAAATAAATCGTCAGTTTGTAAAAAAAATTGAACATCCCGTATATCGGAAACGAAGCGTTTGCGGAAATATGATTATAAAACAAATTGTTCTTATTTTCTCTGTAAAATTACCTTAAAGTTTGTCGCACTTATTTAGAAACACCCTGTACTGATGACGAACATGGCCAGCTGTTAAAGTACCTAATTTTTTTATTATTCAACATAAGCGAATGAATCGAAAGACAAAATGTTAAGAAATCCTGAGGCCATTATTTGCTTTTTAATTTCAGTATTTTATAAATGCCAGAATAGTCCACAGGGTGATGCGAACTTTAAGAAAAAAAAACACAGTTTGATTCGTACACCCGGTATACAATGATAGTTTGACTGTCTAGCAACAATTAGTCCATTCTTTCATGGTTTTTGCTCTAAATTTTAAAGAACGCTTGGATTGACATGAAATTTGGCATACGTATAGCTTACATGTCAAAGGAAAAAAAGTGATATTGTGCCGATGTGTGCTTTTGCCCTGGGGGTGACTCACCCCCTATTGGGGGTGAAAAAATATATGTCCAAAATAAGTCCGGAAATGGGTAAACTGACTAATTTTAAGTAACTTTTGTTCTATAGAGCTTTTTCGCCAAGTCAACACTTTTCGAGTTATTTGCGAGTGAATATGTTCATTTTTCAACAAAATAACCACATTTTTAGACGCTTTTTCGCAAATAACTCAAAAAGTAAGTATTTTGTCGAAAAAAACGTTCTTAGCAAAAATATAGCTTATAAAAAAGTAAAAAAAAATGGTGTACGCGTTAGGTCTCTGGATCTCGTAGAACCGGAGTTATAGCCAATGAAAAATAGATTCATATTCACCAAATTTCAAATAAAATATTTCGACGTGAAATATCCAAAAAAGTAAGCACTCTTTGGGGAAAACCCATTTTAACTATTTTATAGTGTTTAAAAAAAGCTTTATTTTTGTTTTTACAAAAAGTTTCTAGCATTAAAGTTAAGCAAGTTACGCTCAAAATAAAGTTGGTCCCTTTTGTTTTTTCAAAAAAAAATCGGGAAGACCACCCTCTAATTAGAAAATTAAATGAAATTAATCGTTACCGCTCCACAAATTATTTTACTTACGTTGTGTTTATATGATCTGTAAGTTTCATCGATTCAAAGTGCTTATTTTTGAAAAAATTTGGTTTCAAAGTAAAATTTTTAAAAATTTAAATTTTGACAAATATGCTTTTTTTCAAAATAACTTAAAAATTGTTAGAGATACCAAAAATCTCGAAAAACAAAAAAAAGTCAGATTTGCTTTTCTGAATATCATGTATTTTTTTGTTTTTCTGTTAGACAAAAATTGATTAAGATTTGGTGTTTCTAAATTTGCATACATTCGTGATCAGTGACTCGTTCAACCCCTTTTAACTACTGCCCTTTCAATAATAAGGAATTTGAACCGATGAAACTTACAGATCATATAAACAATATATACATGAGTCAAGAAACTTGTGAAGTCGTAACGATTAAGTTCCTTTAAGATACTAATTAGGGGGTGATATTCTCGATTTTTTTACCAAAACCAAAAGGGACTAACTTTATTTTGAGCCTAACTTGTTTAATTTTGATGCTAGAAATTTTTTTTATAAAACAAAAATAAAGCTTTTTTTAAACACTTTAAATAAGTTGTAATGAGTTTTCCCCGAAATGTGTTTCATTTTTGGTTATTTCACGTTAAAGTATTCCATTTGGAATTTGACGAATATGAACCTTTTTTTATTATCTATAACTCTGCTTCCACTAGGTGTAGAGACGTGATATATACACCATTTTTTAAAAAATTTACAGGCTATATTTTTGCTAAGAATGTTTTTTCGACAAAATACTTACTATTTGAGTTATTTGCGAAAACCTTCTAAAAGCGTGGTTATTTTGTTGAAAAAATGAACATATTCACTGCCAAATAACTCGAAAAGTATTGACTTAATGAAAAAACTCTATAGAACAAAAGTTACTTAAAATTAGCCAGTTTATCCATTTCCTGACTTTCTTTGGACGAATATTTTTTCACCCCCAAGAGGGGGTGAAAACCACCCCCAGGGCAAAAGCACATATCGGCACAATATCGCTTTTTTTCTTTGACTTGTTAACTATATGTATGCCAAATTTCATGTCAATCCAAGCGGTTCTTTAAAATATAGAGATTTTGCAATATTTTACCGTTAAAGAACGGACTAAATATTATTACATCGATATTGTCAATGGATAAGGCTATAACGTGGTAAAAAATCACTTAAATCGGACAACAGCATTAGGAAATTCAAAACATCAAAAATGACCAAATTTTTAGTGGATCGATTTTTTTGCACCGCAGTGTATTATTAATTATTATTAATTATATTAATAACAAATTAACCAAAAACACAGAATTTGAGAACAATATTTAAGTAAATTACCGATTAGGTAACCGTGCTTACCGGCATGCGTTCTGCCGAAGTCTTCAGCTTGGAATCAATGTATTGTGTAATCGAGTATCGTCCTCCCGTTACGTATCTGATCTACCATACGATGGGATGCAATGTGCTGCTATTTTCTCTTGTTTCATCAGTGCAGTTATAGGCCTGGATCCCGCGTACCAAAAAAAGTTGATTAATAGCAAGCTGAAAATTTGTTAATACCGTACCGGTGCGGTGTCTAGTCGGACAAACTTTAATGTACGGGGACACTGGAACAGCGAAAGTTTTAATTGTGCAACGTGATTTTAATTGTGGCACGTCTCATCTTGATAAGTTTATAATTGCGAAAACTAGCAGGTTGTTTTTAAGTTTATTCAATGGAAAACTTTATATAATATATGAAAAAATGTTTGTCCGACAAATATGTTTTGCATTTTAATAAGTCCGACACGTAGAACATGTCAAATGACATGTGTAGGTGATTTATATGTATAGGTGGTAAATAGCAGTCTGATTTTTGTATGAGAGTTTAATGAAAGGCTAACAAATCAATTGGAAGTTCTGTCCGACAAAATGCATCGGACGTTTTCGTAGTCTGACCAGTGCTGGATTTAGGGTACTTGCGGCCCTAGGCCAAATTACCCCGAGCGGCCCCCGATAACTTCACGATTAGGTAATTAAAGCATAAAGCACATTTTATATTAATATATAACGTTTATTTTAAGTTTACTTTTTAAAATTGGTACAACATACAAATCATACCATAAATGAATAGAAATGCCAGTATAATGTTTGCCAGTATGCCAATACCAATAATATATTTGAATACGGTACATAAATAGGTTGAAATGTTTATTCACTCATTAAATAATCTTGGTTTGCAAATTTGGCTAAATCCCCAAAACAGCTCTAACAACAATTTCTATATTTTTAGAAAATATATAATTCAAAAAGTTAGCTAACAGCAGTTATTTGTAAAATTATTAATATTGCTAAAATTATTATGTATATCATAAATTAGCATTGCAGTTAATTCTTAAAATTAAATATTTGTTTCGTTCGGGGGGAAAAGTACAGGTGACAACAAAAGACTAAAAAGCCGAGTTGAAAAAACATTATAAGTAAAAGAACAAGCAATATAATATAAACTGTAATAGTAATAGGCTACGGTGCTGAAAAATATTAAGAATACAACAAATAAACTTCAGTTTGCAATCTACGCGAAGCAGTCGAGTGCAGAAAAGAGACTTTCCGCAAGAGTTAGGAACAATGTTTTTTCTATGAGTGTTTAAAAAATGAACAAATCTCTAGAAGAATCCCGAATTAAAGTCAATGCGGTGCCTTAATACCTGTTATTCAGTAATGAATGGTGTATATCAATACAGGTTTTAATATTTTAAAGTCATAGCAACGATGTCAAACAAAGCAATTATTGTCAAAAAGCACGTCACACACTTTAAAATTTCCACACATCTTTACTTACGAATTTTAAAATAATTCAGTGATTTAGATGGCATCAAGTGACGAAGAACTACCCCATTTATTCTCGTCAACTAAGACATGCGAAGCAATTGGGCATTAAAAGCACAATATGTATGTAAATTCGGTGCGGAAAAGTAAAACTTTCCAAACTAAAACGCGTGCGGAAAAGTAGACTTTCTTGCACGCTCGTAGAAAAAAATCTTTAATCAAGTCGTCAAAATTTAAGGCTTGAGAAAGCTCAGCATTTGAAACAAAACTAGTCAAACTAGACAATCTATAATCTTCGTCGGAAGTCGAGTTCCTCAAGTAGTTTTTGATTCTTTTCAACACGTTGAATGATCTTTCTACAGATGCATTAGATATCATCATGGATAGTAGAATGCGCAAAGTTGTGTCCATATTTGGAAATAATGTTAACTGTTTTTCATGAATGAGTTTCAGATAATCCAAGAGTCTATTCCTCTGAGGCTTGGTAATCTTGTTATCATGAGGTTCTTTTTCTTCATCAAATATACCTTCAACAAAGCCTTTGAACTGTACACACTCTTCTCCAAAGTCATCATATATGTCGATTCGATACTTTTTAGCTAAAATAGAAGCTTTTGCCCTGATTTCTTCATTGGAGATTGACGATAACTTGATTAAAAATTCAAATTGTTCATTAAGACTGAAATAAACTTCGGACCTTTCACCTTTCATTTAATTCTGAATAAAGCCTGTCAATTACAACATTGAAAGTATATATTAATCTTTGTCTTCTTTGCGATTAAAGTGGAGTTCAGTGGATTCAGCTTTGTCTTCGCCAGGGAGAGCGTTTCTTTTCGGGAGTTTTTAATTTTAAGAATAAAGGTTTCAATTTTAGACAACTCTTTTTTCATAGGAATCAAAGTTATCTCTCAGACTCAATACGTAGGTAATCCTTTATATGTTGCAAGTCACATTCAAGTCTGTAGCAGTTTTTTGCAATGTTCTACTACTCTTGTCAAAACGTGGTAAAATATCTTACCACATGTTTAGTAGAATAGCATTCTCAAATTTGAAAAATTGTTCATCAATAATAAATTGTTGTATTGGCTTGTACATCAATTCATCACATTCCTAGAACTTTCCACAATCCACCTCCAATCTGTAGCCTCCTATACCCTGACAAGCGTTAATATTTCTTTTTGATATGAACGTTGGCTATTTTAATTAGATTGTATTGTTTATACACAAAAGTAATGTTCTCGATCTAAAGTAGCGGTAATTATTAAATTATTTTGGAAAATAAAAATTCAATTTTTTTACCAAAAAAAATTTTTTTACACGACGCTGCGGCCCCCTTTTGCTTGCGGCCCTAGGCCGCGGTCTAGTCGGTCTAGTGGTAAATCCGGCACTGAGTCTGACGGTCGAAACCTGTGACCTGTTCCACAATTAAAACTTCCTGTTCCAGTGTTCCCGTACATCAAAGTTTGTCCAACTAGACACCGTTAAGCTATTAACAAATTTTCAGCTTGCTATTAATAAACTTTTTTTAATACGCGGGATCCAGGCCTATACCATACGATAAGATGCAATGTGCTGCCAATTTCTCTTGTATCATCACTGCAGTTACGTTGCAAATGTAGTAAACGGGCTTATGATACGCAATAAGGAGAAATCGCCACCAAATTTTCCACTAGAATGAACATTAACACGATGATTAATTTGATGTTATCCATAAACAATTTTGAAGGGAGTTACGCGTCTTTATCGATCACACCGCAAATCAGTTTAATTCCAATGTCTTCAAAATGAAAGATTATTTTTTCTAGATATATGTATTATAGGTCTGGATCCCGCGTATGAAAAAAAAGTTGATTAATAGCAAGCTGAAAATTTGTTAATAGCTTAAGGGTGACTAGTCGGACAAACTTTGATATATGGGAACACTGGAACAGGGGAAGTTTTAATTGTGGAACAGGTTAAAAATTTGGAACGGTCAGACCACGAAAACGGCACATGTATTTTGTCCGACAGAACAGACTTAAACTCTCCGAACAGAGATTAAACTCTCATGCAAAAATCAGACTGCTATTTATCACCAAATGGGCGTTTTAATGAGTGGAACATGTAGAATATGTCATATGACAGGAATTATGACAGGTGATAAATAGCAGTCTGATTTTTGCATGAGAGTTTAATCTCTGTTCGGAGAGTTTAAGTCTATTCTGTCGGACAAAATAAATGTGCCGTTTTCGTGGTCTGACCGTTCCAAATTTTCAACCTGTTCCACAATTAAAACTGCCCCTGTTCCAGTGTTACTATATATCAAAGTTTATCCTACTAGACACCCTTAAGCTATTAACAAATTTTCAGCTTGCTATTAATCAACTTTTTTTTCATACGCGGGATCCAGACCTATTAGTATTTAAGGAGAATATTGAATATGAAATCAATGTATATGTTACCGGCCAAACCCGATATCAGGACAAACTAGTTTGGTCTAGGCCAAACTAGTTTGTCCTGAACGCGTTAGGATAAACTAGTTTGACCTAGGCTAAACTAGTTTAAAAAAGAAAATAATCGCTTTCGTTTTGATTCAATTCGAGTCTCTTGCCATCCTCTGACACCTAATGTTTCGGAATCTATCCCTTTTCAAAGAGGCTTCGCAAGAAGACTGAATTGAGCCATAACGAAACGAAGAAGAACTGCAAATATTAAAATATTTGCAGCGGAGTGTGGTTAGACTGTCCTCTAACGGGGAATTACGAAATGAGTGAAAATAATTTCGACCACGACTCCAGTATTCTGTTAACCGAGGTACAGTAGTACCAAGCGGCGCCGCTAGGAGAACGCTCCAATAATGCGTCGCAGATTACTTTAATGAAACGTGGTCATTTTGTACTCTATAACAGAGTAAGGTATGACAAAAAAGAAAATAATCGTTTTCGTTTTGATTCAATTCGAGTCTCTTGCCATCCTTTGACACCTGATGTTTCAGAATCTATCCCTTTTCGAATCGAATTGAATCAAAACGAAAACGGTTATTTCCTTTTTGTCATACCTTACTCGGTTATAGAGTACAAAATGACCACGTTTCATTAAAGTAATCTGCGACGCATTATTGGAGTGTTCTCCTAGCGGCGCCGCTTGGTACTACTGTACCTCGGTTAACAGAATACTGGACTCGTGGTCGAAATTATTTTCACTCATTTCGTCATTCCCCGTTAGAGGACAGTCTAACCACACTCCGCTGCAAATTTTTTAATATCTGCAGGTCTTCTTCGCTTCGTTATGGTTCAATTCAGTCTTCTTGCGAAGCCTCTTTGAAAAGGGATAGATTCCGAAACATCAGGTGTCAGAGAATGGCAAGAGACTTGAATTGAATCAAAACGAAAACGGTTATTTCCTTTTTGTCATACCTTACTCGGTTATAGAGTACAAAATGACCACGTTTCATTAAAATAATCTGCGACGCATTATTGGAGTGTTCTCCTAGCGGCGCCGCTTGGTACTACTGTACCTCGGTTAACAGAATACTGGACTCGTGGTCGAAATTATTTTCAATAAACTAGTTTAGCCTAGGCCAAACTAGTTTATCCTGCTTTTAATACGGACACTACAGGATAAACGAATACGGCCTAGTAAGTATATAATAATAATAAAACTGAATAAAAAACTGAATAATATAATAGATAAACTAAATAAAATACTCTGTAATTGGATGTAAAATAATTATTTTTTTAAAACGATAATGATCCGTCGTTAAGACTACTGGACAATTGGTAATACAAACAATTACATCATAAAAAACCTCAATTATTATAAAAATTATTAGTTCTTAGGCCCCCATATAAAATTATTATTTATGACCACACCGTTGAAACTTTTTGTACTTGTTATTTGGGTGGAGTCAGACAAATTTGGAGCTTAGCGCATCATGGCAGTGGGGCGTTTGTCTGTCAAGAGGTCACGAAGTTGTCAATTTTATGCAAGAAAAAAATTTATAACCACATTGGTCATTTTATTTTAATCAATGGTTTTTATCATATAAACAGCGAAAACAATTTTGTCGGACAAGAATATTGGGGCATATGACGCGTCGGACACGCTAAAGATGTCAAATTTATGAAAATAATAAATTTATTACCACATGGCTAATTTTAACGGAATCTACCATAAAACCTTTTTACAATAATGTGGTAACCTTGTCGGACAATTTTCACGGGGCATATGCGCAGTCGGACGCGCCGAAAATGTCAATTTCCTGAAAAATTTTTATTTATTACCACAGATGTTATTTTTATTTTTACTGTTTTTTTACATGTGTAATGCATATTGGATCACTTGTCGGACAAAAATAATGGGGCGTTTTGGTACAATTTAAAAAAAAGTAATTTTTATACATACAGGGTGTTTGATAAAGAATGGGCCATAGCTTAACCTCAGGTTCCTGAGGTTAAAATAGGCCGATATAAGCTAACTTACCTTAGTACAAAGTTTATAATAACCGAGATACAGGGTGTCAAAGTTAAACTTTTTTTTTATTTATTATTGAATATTTCCTGACAGGTAGGAGATAATAACATGAAATTTGGTATGTGGGGGTTTTTTGGGTCGAGAAAACTAAATTCCCTACCAAAAATTATGCATTGCTCAGAGGGCGCCACATACGCCTTTCAGCACTCATTTATTACGTTCAATTTTTTTATCCCTCACTCTGTATAATTTTGACATTAAAATTTTTATTTTCCTATTAGTTTTACTTAAAAAAGGTATAATTCTTTCATCTCCCTAAACTCAACCGTTTTCGAGATAAACGCATTTTAAATCTGCGATACACCATCATTTTTAGCATAATATCATTGTAGTTACACCCGAAAAATAACTTAAAACCATAAAATTATCCAAAAATGTATCGCAAATTTCTTCAAATGGAATTTGCGATGCAATGACATATATTTTGAGAACTGGCACAATTATTATGGTATTAAGTTATTTTTCGGGTGTAACTACAATGATATGCTAAAAATGATGGTGTATCGCAGATTTAAAATGCGTTTATCTCTAAAACGGTTGAGTTTATGGAGATGAAAAAGTATACCTTTTTTAAGTAAAACTAATAGGAGAATAAAAATTTTAATGTCAAAATTATACAGAGTGAGGGATAAAAAAAATTGAACGTAATAAATGAGTGCTGAAAGGCGTATGTGGCGCCCTCTGGGCAATGCATAATTTTTGGTAGGGAATTTAGTTTTCTCGACCCAAAAAACCCCCACATACCAAATTTCATGTTGTTATCTCATATCTGTCAGGAAATATTCAATAATAAATAAAAAAAAGTTTAACTTTGACACCCCGTATCTCGGTTATTATAAACTTTGTACTAAGGTAAGTTAGCTTAAATCGCCTATTTTTACCTCAGAAACCTGAGGTTAACCTATGGCCCATTCTTTACCAAATTTTACCTGTATATAAATTAAATGTATGAAATTGAATGTATTGTTTCTCGATTCCATGTTAAGATAAATGGTCGCCTTTCTATGATTATCTCTCAAATGATCTAGTGTCCATCGAATGTACACTAGAGTTTTTTTTTCTATTCGAAATAGAATCAAAAATTATTTTAATGGCCGGTAAATGAACTCGGATTGCTCTATTTTTAAATATCTCTATCTAAATTTAGCGTCGGGACCACTATAACTACATAAACCATTACGGTGATAATGGTCAAATGGATTATACCTACTTTTGGAACTAGATACCTTCTAATCGGTATAACCGATTTTGATTACTAAATATGAGTTTGAAACGTATTAGGTCTTAGGCCCACATATAAAATTATTATTTATAACCACACCGTTGAAACTTTTTGTACTTGTTATTTGGGTGGAGTCGGACAAATTTGGAGCTTGGCGCATTATGGCAGTGGGGCGTTTGTCTGTCAAGAAAATTTCTTGTATAATATAGTGTCGCATGTACGGGAACAGCCGTTCTCTGGGATATAAAAAAAATAATAAGCATCAAGGAGACCAAAGCGAACTATAAACAATTTTTCTCGGTTAGATCTACATAGACCAAACTGAAAATTCGTAGAAATACTCCTTATAATATTTATAAGGACGTAACTTAGAGAACATTCCAAAATTTTAGAAAAATTTTCCGAAATTTTCCCTCTTGTCGGAAAATCTTTTTGGAAAATTTTGGGTACAACTCTCTGTCATGCCCTTTTAAGTGTTGTACTTAGCGTATGTACCAATTTTTAGCTAAATCCATTCAAAAGTAACCGAGAAACACTGTTTTGAAATTTTTTTTGATAATACCTCCTCGTCGATAGCCTAAAAGAATTAAGATTTCTGTTCGTTTGCCCCAACATTTTTGTCAGACAATTACATTTTTTGTTTAAGAATATAATTACTTGTAACTTACTGCCTTTGTCGGAAAAATGGTTTTAAAGATAAGGGCTGCACGAAACCAGCATAGTTTAAAAGTATAGTTTATTAATAAAAATTAAATTTTTTGTCCGACTTTGGATTTGCCCCAATATTTTTGTCGGACACTTAGATTTTTTGATTTGGAATATAACTACTTATAACCTGATACTTGTGTCGGAAATTTTTTTTAATTCGAGAAAAAAAACTACAGAACGATATTTGTCGGTGTTCAAGGAGTATGTACGCAAATATCAGATCACAATTTTTCTAAAATTTTTCCTCTTGTCGTAAAATTTTTTGGGAAAATTTTGGGTACATCTCTACGTCATAACCTTTTAAATGTTTTACTTAGTGTGTGTACCAATTTTCAGCTAAATCGATTCAAAAATAACCGAGAAAAACTGTTTTAAATTTTTTTTTGATAATACCTTCTCGTCGATAGCCTAAAAGAATTAAGTTTTCTGTTCGTTTGCCCCAACATTTTTGTCAGACAGTTACATTTTTTGTTTAAGAATATAATTACTTGTAACCTACTACTTTTGTCAGAAAAATGGTTGTAAAGATAAGGGATGCACGAACCCAGCATAGTTTGAAAGTATAGTTTACTAATAAAAATTAAAAATTTTTTGTCCGACTGTCGATTTGCCCCAATATTTTTGTCCGACACTTTGATTTTTTGATTAAGAATATAATTACTTATAACCTACTAATGTTGCCGGAAAAATGGTTGTAAATGAAAAAATTTCAGGAAATTGACATCTTCGGCGCGTCCGACTGCGCATATGCCCCGTGAAAATTGTCCGACAAGATTACCACATTATTGTAAAAAGGTTTTATGGTAGATACCGTTAAAATTATCCATGTGGTAATAAATTTATTTTTTTCATAAATTTGACATCTTTCGCGTGTCCGACGCGTTATATGCCCCAATATTTTTGTCCGACAAAATTGTTTTCGCTGTTTATATGATAGAAACCATTGATTAAAATAAAATGACCAATGTGGTTATAAATTTTTTTCTTGCATAAAATTGACATCTTCGTCACCGCTTGACAGACAAACGCCCCACTACCATAATGCGCCAAGCTCCAAATTTGTCCGACTCCACTCAAATAACAAGTACAAAAAGTTTCAACGGTGTAGTCGTAAATAATATTTGTATATGTGGGCCCAAGGCCTATATTATTTATTTTTCTATCGAGTGCTTTGGTGACACTACTTATAATTGCATAGTATCATTGCCTTCTTGCACTTGTATCTGTTTGTGGAGCAGCTTTTGTTGCAGTTGCAATTGACAGGACCTTGTCCTGATCCAACTGTATTTCTCGTAGCTTATTAACACATTCGTTGACACGACTGCATATGCAGACACTTACAATGGGACATGTCTGTCTGCATATGAAGTCGAATCCGTGAATGTGTTAAGTAAGAAAAAATAAAACCCAGTTCGAAAGTCCTAAACCAAGGCTCTGAAATATCGTTAGTGGTTGGAGCTACGAGAGATTCAGCTGAATCAGAAAAAGGTTTTGTCAAATACACCTGCAACAAAAACTGTTTCAGGTGAAAGTGCAAGAAGACACAAGAAGAAGTATTCCGCAATTCTAAGTGTCACTAAAGCACTCCATAAAAACAAATTGTAATTTTTATAATTGAGGTTTAATATATTGTTTTTATAAAAAAAACACTGTTTATTTTTTATCTGATTGTTTGTATTTCCAATTGCCTATTATAAGTGCCTTTTAGTTAATACCGAATTAGACAATCATTTTAATAAAAATGATTGTCTTACATCCAAATACAGAGTATTTTATTCAGTTTATCTATTTATTTTGGCTTATATCAGGTATACTATAATGTTTATACTAGACCGTAATAATTTATCCTGCAGTGTCCGTATTAATATCAGGATAAACTAGTTTGGCCTAGGCTAAACTAGTTTATCCTATCGCGTTTAGGACAAACTAGTTTGGCCTGGGCCAAACTAGTTTATTCGATCGCGTTCAGGACAAACTAGTTTGGCCTAGACCAAACTAGTTTGTCCTGAAATCGGGTTTGGCCTGTAACATATTATACACAACACCTTCACACTAACAGATATTAAAATTACAGAATCATAAACTATGCAATCGATCATATAATGACCTTTAGCAAAGTGGTTGTGCATGAGCTCGCGAAGGTTTCTAAGTTGGTACGACCAATCTACGGGAAAAGGAGATTGCCACCCGACATTTTAAAGATTTTTTAGGACAAACTGTTTTTTCTTAGAAGTCCCAGATCTAAACACTAAATCTGAAAATTCTCTTGTAACCACTTTCTGGTAACATCCTTAAGGTGATACAGTAGCGATCAACAGGTAGCCAAAACGCGTTTCAAGATTGCGGCTATAATTTTGAATATTTTTTCGAGATATTTGGCACACGTATTCGTAATATAATAAAGAATGGCGGTACAGAGCCCAATTTGAAAAATATATTAATATGTGGAAATTACTCTGTAATTAAATACAATATTAAAAAAACGAGCCTGTACCGCCATTAAGAAGAACAAAAAATACACTTTCTTCAAATAAACTTTTTTATCCGATGCCCAGATTTTGTGTCATTTTGGAACTACTAATGAAATAAAAAATTTTATTAGTTCCAAAATGACACAAAATCTAGGCATCGGATAAAAAAGTTTACTTGAAGAAAGTGTATTTTTTTGTTCTTCTTAATGGCGGTACAGGCTCGTTTTTTTAATATTGTATTTAATTACAGAGTAATTTCCACATATTAATATACTTTTCAAATTGGGCTATGTACCGCCATTCTTTATTATATTACGAATACGTGTGCCAAATATCTCGAAAAAATATTCAAAATTACAGCCGCAATCTTGGAACGCGTTTTCGCTACCTGTTGATCGCTATTGTTTCCTCTTAATCTCTGCCTTTTACAATTTATAAGGCAAGGAGACGACGAATAAATAAAAAAATATGAAAAAAATAGTTATTTATCTACTCTATGTCATATTACGTATAAGTTTTTAGTTTGTGAAAACTGTCATTATAGATAGCAGTGCGTAAAGGGTTTAAAGTGTGCGTGAAGTAACAATGTATTTTAAATGGGATTTACTTTTTCGCACACTTTCAATGGGTTTTTTGACACACTTTCATATAATCAAATATCCTTAAATTTCGCGTTGTCATGGTGATCACAATATGAGCAATGATTTACAACAAAATTTTTGACAGTTTTGTGGTTTGAAAGTAGTTAGGATTTTCCAGGAAATGAATTCCAGTGACGAATAGTTACAGTTTTTTTATTTGTTTATCGTAGATAAAATATTGTATGAAACTGTGCGTGAAGTACTTTTTGCGAACTTACGCGATGTATAGCACTCGCCCCGTTGTCGCTCGTGCTCTAAAAATCGCGTGTGTTCGCAAAAAGCATACTTCACGAACTGTTGCATAAATAACGAACGCAAGCGATTTTTAGAGCACGAGCGACAACGGAGCGAGTGCTATACATCGCGTAAGTTCGCAAAAAGTACTTCACGCACAGTTTCATACAATATTTTATCTACGATAAACACATAAAAAAACTGTAACTCTTAGTCACTGGAATTCATTTCTATTCTACAATTTTTAGAACTTTGACATTTAAAAATCCTAACTACTTTCAAACCACAAAACTGTCAAAAATTTTGTTGTAAGTCATTGCTCATATTGTCATCACCATGACAATATGAGCCATGACAATATGAGCGAAAGTTAAGGATATTTGATTATATGAAAGTGTGCCAAAAAACCCATTGAAAGGGTGCGAAAAAGTAAATCCAATTTAAAATACATTGTTACTTCACGCACACTTTAAACTCTTCACGCTCTGCTATTTATAATGACAGTTTTTACAAACTAAAAACTTATACATAATATGACATAGAGTAGATAAGTATTTTTAAGAAACGCTTTACTTTAGTTACGAGTGACTAAAATTAAAAATGTTATAAAAAAAATCAACTAAAAAGCAAAAAATAAAAAAAATTGAAAAAATCTAACACATTCGTCAAAGAAAAGCGTGGCGCATCTTCATCGAATAAACGGTTTTCGCACCACGCTTTTCTTTAACGAATGTGTTAGATTTTTTCAATTGTTTTTATTTTTTGATTTTTGGTTGATTTTTTTATAACATTTTTAATTTTAGTCACTCGTAACTAAAGTAAAGCGTTTTTTAAAAATATTTTTTTCATATTTTTTTATTTTTTACTTTTTAGTCTTACACTTTTCAAACATTAAAATATATCGTCATGTTTATTGAAATATGCATAAAACTTAATATGATGTACAGACATGAAAGTAGTCGGAATCGGAAAAAAATTTGAAACTTTATTGTTTATTTATGAAGCATAACGTAAACAATTAACGTAAAAAGTGAAATTATGTGTAGTTCATATAATTAGCTACAATCTGTAAAAGTTTCAAGTTTCTTCATTGTAAAAAACAAGAGAATTTAAGCATTTTCCGTTAAAATCGTTTTTTTTATTTAAACAATTAATAAACAAAAAATTTTTATTGACTATTCGTGTATTGTTCCTGCGAATGCATATGTCTGCAAATTTTTAGTAATTTGCATTGAAGAAAAGGCAGTCAAATTAACGTCCAAAGATTTGACCCAAACGATTGAACTAAAGAAAAGCGTTTAATTAATTAATACGACAAAACGAATTCTAATGTTAATTATAGCACAAAACGTCTCTACCGGTGGTTTTCCTAAGACTACAATAAAAACACAAATTTTCTGAATTCGAGTTTTGGTTGAAGTTTTGTTTCGTATCGTATTGAAATGTGACACGAATAATCGCCGATTTATATGGGTGTCCCAAAAGTAGTGGAACGGTCGAATATTTCGCGAACTAAACATCGGATCAAAAAACTGAAAAATAGGTGTTCAATCTATCCAATGACACCAAACACCAACCCCCACTACACCCCCTGGAGGTGGGGTGGAGGGTAACTTTAAAATCTCAAATGGAAACCCCTAGTTTTTCTTGCAGATTTGGATTCGTTACGTAAAAGTAAGCAACTTTTATTCAAGACATTTTTTCGAACTGTGGATAGATGGCGCTATAATTGAGAAAAACGATTTATCCTGATACCATCGGTAAATTATAGAAACGGTCTAATATCTCGAGAAATACACTTCCAAATGAGAAACCAAAAAAAAAGGTTTTTAATACTTTTCGAAAACCTATCGAAGAACACTAAACATTACCCTCCAACCCACCCCCTGGAGGTGGGGTGGGGGGTAACTTTAAAATCTTAAATAGCAACCCCCACTTTTTATTACAGATTCGGATTCGTCATGAAAAATTAAGCAACATTTATTCGAAACATTTTTTAGAATTGTTGATAGATGGCGCTTTAATTGGAAAAATACGATTTATTAGCGCCATTTATCAGCAATTTTAAAAAATGTTTCGAATAAATGTAGCTTAATTTTTCATGACAAATTCGAATCTGCAATAAAAAGTGGGGGCAAAGATTTTAAATTTACCCCCCACCCCGTCTCCAGGGGGTGGGTTGGAGGGTCATTTTTGGTGTTTATCGATAGGTTTTCGAAAAATATTGAAAACTTGTTTTTTTGGTTTCTCATTTGGAAGTGTATTTCTCGAGATATTAGACCGTTTCTATAATTTACCTATGGTATCAGGATAAATCGTTTTTCCCAATTATAGCGCCATCTATCCACAGTTCAAAAAAATGTAAATCTGCAAGAAAAACTAGGGGTTTCCATCTGAGATTTTAAAGTTACCCCCCACCCCACCTCCAGAGGGTGTAGTGGGGGTTGGTGTTTGGTGTCATTGGATAGATTTTTGAAAATGATTGAACACGTATTTTCAGTTTTTCGATCCGATGTTTAGTTCGCGATATATTCGACCGTTCCACTACTTCTGGGACACCCTATATAAACAAATATATGAGCGTTCAAAATTTGAAACTTTATTGTTTAGTTATGAAGCATAACGTAAACAATTAACGTAAAAAGTGAAATTATGTATAGTTTATATCATTAGCTACAATCCGTAAAAGTTTCAAGTTTCTACATTGTAAAAGAGAATTTAAGCATTTTCCATTAAAATCGTTTTTTTTTATTTAAACAATTAATAAACATAAAACATTTTTTTTATTGACTATTCGTGTATTGTTCCCGCGAATGCATATGTCTGCCAGTTTTAATTCATTTGTATTGAAGAAAAGTCAGTCAAATTAACGTCTAAAGATTTGATGCAAACTATTGAAGTAAAGAAAAGCGTTTAAAAAGACGACTCTACATTATGCAGTCATATTCCGTCTATTCGTCTAGGAAAAAATTCCAACGAAAGTGAAATTCCGTGTACTCAAAATATGAGTAAAATGAAAACTTTCTGGCTTCTTAATTTGTGGTTTATTTGTTGTAATCAAGACGATTAAACATGTGCAGCTACCTACTTACAAGATCAAATCTAAAACACCCTTCCTTAATTCAATGGATGAGTACTTTAGTCCAGAACCAGTCCTAAGAAGCAGTTCATCAAGTTATTCGTTATTAAACGAATCGGTGTAGACTACAATCAAAGTGTATACTGAAAAAAAATTTACTATAAGTTTTTTATTCCTTTATTTTTGGTATTTCTCTTAAAGAAAATTAACAAGAGCTCAAATTTTCTTAATGTACTCTTTTAAAATATTTAGTGTCCATTGAATTTTATAAGAGGTTTATCGTACGTTACAACATATATCCATTTCGTGTAAAGCATTATAAAAGTCTTTGCTACATAATTAATAGATATATTTTTGCAGTGTAAAAATAGTAAACTTTACAATAAAGAGGAAAAAAGAAGATTATAAACACTCTTAAGAAACAATTTCAGAAATAAAAATGCGTAAAAAATTATTATCAAATTTAAAAAAGGAAACTGGTAGAATATTGCAGCATCAGTTGAAATATCCAATCTATTTTATTAATATGCATAATTTGTTTTATTTTATATAAAACTAACCGTAACAGTAAAGTAAACAAAAAAGAACAAAGTCTTATGTTTATCCACTACTTTATAAAGGCCATTTTATTTGGTCCAAATGTCAGGAATACTAAATGGTAAATATTTTATTAACAACAAAAAATTTGATATATCCAACTCTTCATAAATGACTGAACAAAGAATGTAAAATACATAGTTGAAAGCTTTAGTAATTGTTTTGGAAGAACTAGACAGTAAAAAAATAAAAACGTGAAAAAGGTGCACTCATTTAAATAAATGAAACAAATTACGTGGCAAACTCCTCGGTAAAATGTAATACGACCTGGCATAGTATTTTATGAGTATGTCATACACAAAAAATAATATAGTACAGTAACAGTTGTCAAAAATAAAAACAGCGACCTTTTACAAGTCAGCTACACATGTTTCTTTTGATTTACCAACTGAAACAAATTTTCACAATTTTAATTATGCATATGTTAAACTTTTTTAATTTTTAGATTAACAAAGTCCCTTCCCTTTTTTCTTTTGTTTCACATTTCAGCTTCATGTACCTTCTTTTTTAGTCTCTTTTGCTCCATTCGCTCTATGTGGCCAAATCATTTCAATTATTTTTGTTTTCGATCTTCCTCATTATCGGTTCTTGCTCCAGCTCTCTCTTTACATCTTAATTTCTATTCCGGTAGGTGTGAGTTGACGGAATTAATAAAAAATAAGTAACAACGAACAGTAATATATTTATTTATTTGGGTAACAAAAAGTGTTTTGCTTATACATCGAGTAAGAGGGTTTGTTATTGTTTTCGGCCCAGCGAGCGGCCGATGTCTCTGGGGTGTTGTGACCGACTGACTGAGTGGCTGAAAAGAAACCACAGACGCTAATCTGTTTGTGTTTTACCATCTGACCAGATGGGCAATAAATTATTTAGATCTGGCGTTTAAAGGTTGAAACATTTCTGCAGTTTTACGTTTTCGAATGCATGTCCAATTGTGAGTTATTGACATAAGGTCTGATAAGGTAATTAATTTATGGGGAATTCAGTTGTTAAACTGAACAACCAAAAACCTATGGTTAAGGATACATTCCGTTTTGTAAAACTGTGTCCCTCTTAGCATCTGGTTTGTATTTTACATGTGAATTTATATGATCCATATTATTTCGTTTTGAGAAAAGTTATTGAAAATTAAGAAAATAAAATTAGCAAAAATAGTAATTAAAGCGTACCGCTATACACCCCCGTTCGAGATGTATAAGACGATAGATAATACATAATAAGTATACATATGATTAAAATTGAAAGTAACAGGAAATAAAACCGCGCAATGTTTTTTTATACGAGGAGAAAGAAAAATTACTGAATTCACTGTTAATCGACACTTTCTTGATAACTTCCGCTAAATCTTGCTTTTCGCTTCGGTCTGCTGTTTGTTTCGCTGAATACTGTCATTTTTTCTGGTTCGTGACGGGTACTTTCACTTTCGTGAAGCTCCTACGCTGGCTTCATTCTGTCTATGGAAATTGTTGTTTCTTTTCCATTTACACGGACGACAAAAGTCTTGTCACCTCGTTTGACTACAGGAAAAGGACCGGGATATGGGTTTTCTAAGCTGATTTTGATTGTATCACGGCGGATGAAAACGTGAGAGGTGGTTTTGTCTTTGAAAATGAAGGTGCTTTTGGATCCATGATGCGACGGTTGCGTAGGACGGAGGTTTTCGAAATGGTTTCAAAGCGTTTTTAGGTATATGTGAGCACTGTCGTCGGTGTTTCTTTGCGACGAAAACAATAGTTCACCTGGCAAACACAATGGCTCTCCGTACAAGAGTTCGGCAACTGAAGTACCTAAATCTTCTATCCACGCTGCTCGTATGCCCAGTAACACTGAAGGTAGGCTTTCGGTCCATCGGATGTTTTCATGACATCGAATTACTGCTTTTAACTGTCGGTGAAACCTTTCTACCATACCATTTGCTTGAGGATGATAGGCAGTTGTCCTTAAATGGGTAGTTCCCGTTAATTTGCAGATTGATTTGAAAAGATGCGATTCGAATTGTCGGCCTTGATCTGTTGTGATGCGCTTGGGAGTGCCGAAACGAGCTATCCAACCAGAAAAAAATGTTCTGGCTACTGTGTCTGCTTCTTGATTAGGCATCGGGAAAGCTTCTGGCCAACGTGTGAAACTGTCGACGCATGTTGGACAGTATCTGTTTCCTTCTGAAACCGGCATCACTATAATGTCTATGTGGACATGTTCGAATCGGCTGGAAGGTGGTAGAAAACTTTCAGTGGGTGAAACAATGTGGCGCGATATTTTCGATTTTTGGCACTGTATACACGCTCGAGTCCATTTCCTCACATCTGATTTAATGGATGGCCAAACATATCGCTGTGTGATCATCTTCACAGAACTGTTGATTCCGGGATGTGCTAGGTTATGCATGGTGCGAAAGATTGCCATTCGAAGTGATTTCGGTACAAATGGTCTGGCTGTAGATGTTGATATGTCACAGTACAAACTCACATTTTGTTCGGAAAAGCGTATTTTCTTCATTTGCAGTGATGTTTTCTCACTTAAAAAAGTTTGCAGTTCTGGATCAGTTTCTTGTGCGAGAGCTAAGTCCATGATGTCGATATCTTTCTTGATGCTATCGACTCGAGATAGTGCGTCTGCCACAATATTTGTTAATCCAGAAATGTGTTGAATGTTAGTGCAAAACTGTCCTATATAGTCTATATATCTAAACTGTCTAGGATTACATTTATCTAACTTCTGAGTAAAGGCGAAGGTGATTGGCTTCTGGTCTGTGTATATCGTTATGTCCTTGCCTTCGATCATATGTCTGAAGTGTTTTATGGCTAGATATATAGCTAATAGTTCTCTGTCGTATGCACTATATTTCTTTTCGCTAGGTGAGAATTTCCTAGAAAAGAAAACTAAAGGTTTCATACCTGTATCCGTTTTTTGTTGTAGTACAGCTCCAGCACAAAAATCAGAAGCGTCACACGTGATGGAGATATCAACATCGTTTACAGGGTGGCTCAGTAAAGCAGCGTTAGCTAAACTGTTTTTGCAGTCGTCAAAGGCTTGGATTCGCTGTGGTGTCCATTCGATTGGTGCTTTTTCTTTGACATTACCTTTTGGGGCATCATGTAGTGGTGCCTGTAGCTCAGCTGCATTGGGTATGAACTTTCGGTAGAAGTTTAACATACCTAGAAATCTGCGTAGGTCTTTCACTGTTTTTGGCTGAGTGAAATTTTGTACAGCTGCTACTTTTTCTTGTGGAGGTGTGAGTCCTCCATCTGATACTGTGTATCCCAAAAAGGTAATCTCGTTTTTGCCGAATTGACACTTTGCTGGGTTTATCACAACGCCGAACTGCTTGAGGCTTTTGAAAATTTCTTCCAAATGCGACATGTGCTGCTCTTCGGATTCTGATGCAATGAGAATGTCGTCGATGTAGGCGTATGCGAAGTCTAGACCACGTAAAATCTCATCTATGAAACGCTGGAAGGTCTGTCCTGCGTTTCGTAAACCAAAAGGCATATATAAATACTCGTACAGCCCAAACGGTGTGGTAACGGCGGTCTTTGGTATGTCTTCTGTGGCTACTGGTATCTGGTTGTATGCTCTAGCTAAATCTATTGTAGAGAAGATTGTCTTACCAGCTAGCGACTGACCGAAATCCTCGATGTGCGGAATTGGATATCGATCTGGAACTGTTCTTTGGTTTAGACGTCGATAATCTCCGCAGGGTCTCCATTCCTCACCTTTCTTCGGGACCATATGCAGTGGAGTAGACCAGTTACTTTTTGATGGTCTTATGATGCCTAGCCGTAGAAGATTTTCAAACTCTTTTTTAGCCCATTGCAGTTTGTCAGGTGCTAATCGTCGAGGCTTCGAAAAAGCGGGTGGACCTGGTGTTGTTTCGATGTGGTGCTTGGTTTGATGCTGAATGTCTTTCACGATACCGGCGGGTCGAGTGGTTTCCGGAAATGTTAGCAACAGTTCATGGTAACGCGACACTTCCGCGATAGTTTTTACGCTGCCATCGAAACACTCTTTCAACGATTCCCTTTGTTCGAGGGGTTGTCGTACTGTCTACTAAGCACTGGTTGGCAATGTCCACTAGGAAAGCGATTTGGGAAAGAAAATCAGCTCCAATGATAGGCTTTGAAATGTCCGCCACTACGAATCGCCACGTAAAATCACGCCGTAGTCCGATGTTTAAAGTCAAATTCACATAACCGTATGTCGCGATTTTAGTGTCATTGGCCGCGTATAGTTCGAATGAAGTCTTTTCGCGTGCACCCCGTACATATTTCCGCGGAAAAACGCACAGATCGGCACCGGTGTCGATTAAAAATAGTTTTTTATTATCAATTGCCTGTTACGTAAAGGCGGCGAGACTTTGGGCTTGGATCGGATGCCGCACTTACCGACTGCCCGCGATGTTTCCCTGATGTTTGCACAAAGGAGAGCACTTTTGAGCCTGGTCACCAAAACGGTAGTGAAACCAACAAATGTCACTATTACGTTCCCTGCTGTAGCTTCTGTCTCTAGGAAAGGTCTGCCTCTTGAGTTGATGCGGTTACGACGGTATTTGTTAGTTTAACTAGCTAGCTGAATTTTTATTTCAGCTAATTAGGCTGTCAATTTATCGATGGTACTTTCACGCGCTTTGGAAACTTCTGACATATGGACGCTAGGAGCTATAGCTTCGGAGATTGTGTCAGCTAGCTCGGCAACTGCATCCAAACTAGCTTTAGCTTGAGTAGCTAGAATAGCCTGTGTAGACGATGGCAGTCTACCTAACCACAGAGACCTTACAATATTATATGGTACTATTGTGCCTGCTAAAGACTGCAAATGTCGTACGAATTGAGAAGGTCGTCGATCCCCCAGTTCTTCATGCTCAAGTAGTCTTTTAAATTTTTGTTGTTGAAATGCACTAAGTTTCTTAATTAACTCTGACTTTAATTTTACGTACTTCTCTGTAGCTGGTGGTGTCCCTAACTTCTGATATATACACTGTTTCGAGATTAGCAATTATGTAGTTAAATTTTGTTGCGTCACTTGTTATGTTTGCAAGTGTAAATTGGTTTTCCACTTGCAGGAACCAAATTTCAGGATCGTTGGGCCAAAACGGTGGGATTTTAACTGAAATCCGATCAACTGAAGCACTGTTATCCTGAAGCACTGAAGCATTGTTGTTGGCACTGGTACTGTCCGTCATTTTCGATGCTCACTGTATTTAAAAACCGGCAAAAGTATATTATTAGCACTAATTTGTTAAATTTTCGCGGCGTTTTAAATGTTCTCGGGGTCACCAATATTCCGGTAGGTGTGAGTTGACGGAATTAATAAAAAATAAGTGTAACAACGAACAGTAATATATTTATTTATTTGGGTAACAAAAAGTGTTTTTCTTATACATCGTGTAAGAGGGTTTGTTATTGTTTTCGGCCCAGCGAGCGGCCGATATCTCTGGGGTGTTGTGACCGACTGACTGAGTGGCTGAAAAGAAACCACAGACGCTAATCTGTTTGTGTTTTACCATCTGATCAGATGGGCAATAAATTATTTAGATCTGGCGTTTAAAGGTTGAAACATTTCTGCAGTTTTACGTTTTCGAATGCATGTCCAATTGTGAGTTATTGACATAAGGTCTGATAAGGTAATTAATTTATGGGAAAGTTTATCATTGATTTGTAACTATACTGTTATATACTCTGAATTTAGTTTTGTTGTCTTATTTCTGAGTTCCCAACAATTGTATTATTTTATTGAGTAATACAATTTAGTAGCCTTCTTTAGTTTATTACTCCTTGCCATGTCCGTTTTCGCATCATTTATTATATTTCCCAAATATTTATAACTAGATACTTGCTCTATTATCTGTTCCTTTACTATTATATTGGTGTTCCTCTCTTTTTTCTCAGCCTCCTATTTAGTCCAGAAAGCCGCTGAGCATCCGCCAGGAAAAATATTCTAATTCGGATTTTTTGCATAATCTTACTCAAAAAGGACCCCTTTTAACAAATTTGCATGTTGCCAGGACCAAAAGTTGGTCAAAAATTTTTTAAACGTTTTTTTTTTGTTTTTTTCCTAAAATTATTTTTTTGGCATGGAACAAATTTTTTTAGGTTTTTTGGATCATTCCAAATAGAAAAGGTCTTTAGTGACTTTTCTCTAAAGTTGATAGTTTTTGACATATTACCGATTTAAAATTGAAAAATTGCGAAATCGGCCATTTTTAACCCTAAAAACTATGTGAAAAACTAAAAATTTGAATGTTGCCAAGATAGGTAGATATTCTTTAAACATCGGTTGATGAAATCCCGAAGAGTTTTTTGCAATACAATATCAAAAACCCCTTTGTCTTTTAATTGCCAATCAAGCGTGCGCGACACTATTTTCCACCTTTGCATGTGTATACAGTATGGTGGAAATGAAAGGAATAAATTCGTTATTTCGTAAGCCGGTGAATTTAAGGAAAAATCCCAAAACAAGTCGGTTTTTATTTTTAAGTTATAATATTGTGGCATATATAGTATACTAGTGACGTCATCCATCTGGGCGTGATGACGTAATCGATGATTTTTTTAAATTAGAATACGGGTTGTGTGCTGGCTTATTTAAAAGGTTCTTCAATTCTCTATTCAGTAATATAAACATGTACATAATTATTTATACAGGGTGTCCAAAAAATTTTTATTAAATTAAATCATTTGGCAAATTGACAAAAAAATTAAATTATTAGACACCCTGTATAAATAATTATGTAAATGTTTATATAACTGAATAGAGAATTGAAGAACCTTTCAAATGAGCTAGCACACGACCCCTATTCTCATTTAAAAAAATCATCGATTGCGTTACCAAGCACAGATGGATGACGTCACTAGTATACCATATATGTCACAATATCATAACTTAAAATAAAAATCGACCTGTTTCGGGATTTTTCCTTAAAGTCGCCGGTTTACGAAATAAAGAATTTATTCCTTTCATTTGCACCATACTGCATACACATGCAACGGTGGAAAATAGTGTAGCGCACGCTTGATTGACAATTAAAAACCAAAGGGGTATTTGATATTGTATTGCAAAAATCTCTTCGGGATTTCATCAATCGATGTTTAGAGAATATCTACCTACCTTGGTAATATTTAAATTTTCAGCTTTTCTTATAGATTTTGAGGGTTAAAGATGGTCGATTTCGCAATTTTTCAATTTTTAATCGCTTATATGTCAAAAACTATCAACTTTAGAGAAAAGTCGCTAAAGACCTTTTCTGTTTGGAATGATCCAAAAAACCTAAAAAAATTTTGTTCCATGCAAAAAAAATAATTTTAGGAAAAAAACAAAAAAAAACGTTTAAAAAATTTTTTACCACCTTTTGGTCCTGGCAACATGCCAATTTTGTTAAAAGGGGTCCTTTTTGAGTAAGATTGTGCAAAAAATCCGAATTAGAATATTTTTCTTAGCGGATGCGCAGTGGCTTTCTGGACTAATTATTATTATCATAAGTTTTGTTTTATTAAAATTCGTTTTCATTTTTAAATTCTGTATCTGTTTTTGGCAAATGTCTATTAGTTTTGCATTTTCTCTACCTAATGTGTCTGTGATTAAAACTATATCATCAGCGTATAGAAGGAAGTCGATCATTATTGCATATTGCATTTAAGTTTTTGTATCCTACTTATCCATTTTATCATTTCTGGAGCTTTTAGGTCCTCTCCTGCCACTTTTCCAATTTTAATATTCTTTATCGCCTCTTTTTTATATTCTCTTGTTCCTCTTCCTCTTCCACTCCTGGTCTATTTCCTTCTGCTTCATTTTTTGTACTTCTTCATATTTGAATTTATCGTTCTATTATTGTGTCCATATTTCTAACATGTTCAGCTTTTTAGCTTCCTCAACCCAGCTTTTTAGCTTCCTTACTACTGTTTTTGCATCATTTCAACGTTTCTCAATATATTTTGATTTGTTATTTTCATCTCTACACTGTTGATATTTTTTCCAGGCTTGCTTCTTATCCATTATTATTTTCTTTATTTCTTGGCTCTCTACCATTCTGTTCTTGTGATATTTATTGTTGTTTCATTATCTGTATAGATGTATTTTGTATCCTACAAGTATTATTGTAAAAAGTTAATATTTTATTCGATTTTTTAACGAATCTAGAAAATCGCATCCCTAGGATCACGTTTCTAATTACTTTTTTGTATTCCATGTATTTCTCCAAGATCTATCTTTAGAAAACCTTACATACAATTAAAAAGTAATTCGTTTATTCGACGTAAGAAACCTCTTAAATTCTTGTTGTATAAGTAAAGTTATTTTAATGTATAAACGTGTTTGAGGTTACGGTGAAGACGTGAAACATCCTATATTTAAATTAGTAACGTTCTTGCGAGCTTGTACCAAAAGTTAAACACGTTTTAGAATATAAACAAAAAAATAAATAAGGTATTTTATGTGAGTTCAACTGTAAAGTCGTGTAGTTCAGTTGTAGAATATTATAGACCGGTAAAGGTAAAACACAGACTGATTATTTGAATTAAAACGTGATGTAAGTGAAATACGCAGTATACAGGGTGATTGATTAGTAGGGTAAAGCTCAATAACTCCGCTATAGTAATAGATAGCAATAAAAGTTAATAACAAAAATTTTAGCCACCTTTGAGCTTCACATTACAAAATTAGTTAGAATGTTACAGGGTGTTCGATATCACAGTGGCAGACCTAACTTATGTTTTTTTAAATGGAACACCCTATATTTTATTTTATATTCGAGATCCTGTTAACTTCTCCATCACAAAATATAAAGGTTTGTAATGTTATACGGGTTATTTACAAAGTTATAACCAATTTTGTATGAAAATCGTAACAAGTTCAACTCCCTGTATAAATAAAATTAAGCACAACAGCAATGGTTTATTAATGCCATATTTTTTTATTTATTGTCAAAATTTATAAGAATTATTGATATTGCTAATTTTCTTTATACCAAATACAGGGTGAGTCAAAACGCAAGTACATTATTTTCTCAGTAATGTTAAATGGAACACCCTGTATTTTATATCATTCTTGAAAAGTAGCATTAACGTACTTTAAAATTTTTATATAACATTCCCTATGCCCAAATTTATTAGTTTTCGAGATATTTTCATTTTTCAGAGCAAATTATTTTGGGTGTTTAAATTTATCTAAATTTTAAGTAAGCCATGACTGAATTGACAATAATAATTGAAGATTACCGATTATCAATCCGGTAATCAATGTAACACTGTAGCAAATAAAGAAATAAAAATTATTTATTAGTAATACATTTTACAAACAAAAACACAACCACTACATGCAACATTTTTGAAACAATTAAAAACTATCTTTTTATGTAAATGCAACAAATAAACAAAGAAAATTAGTAATAAATTTTACAAAAAAACACACAAACACAAAATACAATATTTTGTGAAGACAATTAAACACTACTTTTGTATGTAAATGTAACATTGTAACAAACAAAGAACGAAACATAATTTATCAGTAATTCATTTTGCAAAAAAAACATGTTTAAAAAAATTAAAAGCTACTTTTAATAAAATATTTTTAATATTTAATTACATAAGGTGTTATCGTTTTTCTATATTCCATTTATCAGTAATTCTAAAAATTGTCTCGAATAAATATTACGTATTATTTCAAAGGGAATCCAAATCTTTAATAAAAAAATGAGGGTCCCTATTCAAGAATTCAAAGTTACCCCCGCCCCGCCTTCAATGAAGGGGCGGGGGTAACTTTGAAGTGCTTGAAGTGGAGGCGCTTGAAGTGGAGGGTAGTGCTTGATGCCATTCGAAAGGTTTTTGAAAAATATTAATAACCTGTTTTTTTATTTTTGATTTGAAAGTATATTTTTCTAGATAATAGACCGTTTCTATAATTTACCTATCGTATCACAATAAATCTTTTTTTTCCGATTATAGCGCTACATATTCAAAATTTGAAAAAATGTTTATAATAAAGGTTACTTATTTATGTAAGGAATCCAAATCTGCAATAGAAAATCCGGATTCCCATTTAAGATTTTAAATTACCCTCGACCCCACTTCCAGGAGTGGAGTGTGGTGTCGTATTTGGTATCATTCGATAAATTTTAAAATATATTGAACGCGATTTTTCAGTTTTTCGAACCGATGTCTATCTCGCGAAATATTCGACTGTTCTTATTTTGCTACTTTTGGTACACCCTGTATAATATCCCGTGGGTCCATTTAACCACGGTTTTTGCTCGGAATTTTAAAGAACCGTTTGAATTGACATAAAATTTGGCATACGCATAGCTAACATGTCAAAGAAAAAAGTGATATTGTGCCGATGTGTGTTTTTGCACTGGGGGTGAGTTCCTCCAACCTCAAAATAACCTTCGAAATCGATAACAATTTTTAGCAAGAAATGTTTTATAATTTGTTTCGGTAAGTTGATATTTATCGAGTTATTCACGATCGAAAGTGATGATTTCCTACATAAAAAACGCACGTTTTTCAGTGGATGTTCAAAAATATCTCTAAAACAGTGCATTTTTTACGAAAAAGTCATTATAACAAAAAAGAAACCTTTTAATAAGTATAATTAGTTCTTTAGATTATTATCGGAACAATACAATCCAAGTTACAGCTTAGTTAAGGAAAGCAGTGGGACTCAGTGCCACATAGAATTCGATTGTCGCCCTTCCGGTAGGAATCGATGGATTGCTCGAAAACGAATTGCTCGACATGAAAATTGCTCGAATAAAAAAGAAAATTATATATTTAAATATTTATTCATAATAATACAAAATATAGACATGAGAAAGATATTCTTTTTCTTTTTTTATTTAAATTAACGTGCATGTGACATCTATGGTCATTAGCAAGAGTTACAGTTTACATGTAGTCTAGAAAGCCACTGCGCATCCGCTAGAAAAATATTCTAATTCGGATTTTTTGCACAATCTTACTCAAAAAGGACTCCTTTTAACAAATTTGCATGTTGCCAGGACCAAAAGGTGGTCAAAAATTTTTTAAACGTTTTTTTTTTTTGTTTTTTTCCTAAAATAATTTTTTTTGCATGGAAAAAAGTTTTTTTAGGTGTTTTGGATCATTCCAAACAGAAAAAGTCTTTAGTGACTTTTCTCTAACAATGATAGTTTTTGACATATAAGCGATTAAAAATTGAAAAATTGCGAAATCGGCCATTTTTAACCCTCAAAAACTATGTGAAATACTGAAAATTTGAATGTTGCCAAGGTAGGTAGATATTCTTTAATCATCGATTGATGAAATCCCAAAGAGTTTTTTGCAACACAATATTTAAAACTCCTTTGTTTTTTAATTGCTAATCAAGCGTGCGCGACACTATTTTCCACCGACAGTATGGTGCAAATGAAAGGAATAAACTCGTTATTTCGTAAACCGGCGAATTTAAGGAAAAGTCCCGAAAGAGGTCGATTTTTATTTTTATGTTATGATATTGTGGCATATATGGTATACTAGTGACGTCATCCTTCTGGGCGTGATGACGTAATCGATGATTTTTTTAAAGAGAATAGGGGTCGTGTGGTAGCTCATTTGAAAGGACCTTCAATTCTCTATTCAGTAATGTAAACATTTACATAATTATTTATACAGGGTGTCCTTCTACTTCTTTTTTTGTTAAATAATTTAATTTAATAAAAATTTTTGGACACATTGTATACATAATTATGTAAATGTTTATATTACTGAATAGAGAATTGAAGAACCTTTCAAATGAGCTAGCACACGACCCCTATTCTCATTTAAAAAATCATCGATTACGTCATCACGTCCAGATGGATGACGTCACTAGTATACCATATATGCCACAATATCATAACTTAAAAATAAAAATCGACATGTTTCGTGATTTTTCCTTAAAGTCGCCGGTTTACAAAATAACGAATTTATTCCTTTCATTTTCACCATACTGTCGGTGGAAAATAGTGTCGCGCACGCTTGATTAGCAATTAAAAAACAAAGGAGTTTTGAATATTGTGTTGCAAAAAACTCTTCGGGATTTCATCAATCGATGTTTAAAGAATATCTACCTACCTTGGCAACATTAATATTTTCAGTTTTTCACATAGTTTTTGATGGTTAAAAATGGCCGATTTCGCAATTTTTCAATTTTTAATCGCTTATATGTCAAAAACTATCATTTTTAGAGAAAAGTCACTAAAGATCTTTTCTGTTTGGAATGATCCAAAAAACCTAAAAAAAACTGTTTTCCATGCAAAAAAAAATAATTTTAGGAAAAAAACAAAAAAAAAACGTTTGAAAAATTTTTGACCACCTTTTGGTCCTGGCAACATGCAAATTTGTTAAAAGGAGTCCTTTTTGAGTAAGATTGTGCAAAAAATCCGAATTAGAATATTTTTCCTAGCGGATGCGCAGTAGCTTTCTGGACTAATGGTAATATTATCAATTACAAATAGTATAGTTAACATTATTTAACATAAGTAAAAGAAAAATCGGTTAACAATTATATTTTGTTTAACAGTTGATTCTTCTCGAGGAATTTGATAACCTTGTTGATTTGGTCTGTGCTGTTGAGGACCTCTTTGAAGTTAGGACTGATACCAAGCTGTTGGCGTTCTTTGGCATAAAAAGGACAGTCAATAAGTATGTGTCTGATTCGGAGAGTAGTATTGCAGTGTTGACATTTTAGTAGTGGAGATGATGTCATCAAATAGCCATGTGTTAGAAGGGTATGTCCTATACGCAGTCTCCGTATGATTGCCATATTTTTCCGAGATAAACTAGAGCAGGTAAATAGGTTCACTGAGGGTTTAGTTTCATGCAGCGCTGAAGTAATTTTATTCCAGTGAATTTGCCAGGTGGATAGATTGAGCTTCTTCAGTCTGGCTTTTAGATCATTGCAGATTTGTATATTCAGCATGGTATCCATCGATGATGCAGCTTTTTTGGCAAGGCAATCGGCTTTTTCGTTACCACTAATCCCAACATGGGATGGTACCCATAATAAAGTGACTTGTATTTTGATTTATAAGAAGCTGATAAATGTCATGGATATCTTGGACAAGAGGATGGTTGGTGATTATAGTATTGATGGAGTGTATAGAGGAAAGTGAATCAGTACATATGGCTATGTGTGTGTTTGGGTATTTTTGAACATGTTTGAAAGCACACAAGATAGCTAGCAGTTCGCCAGTGTAAATACTACTCCAAGGAGAAATTTTAGAGAGTTCGATAGGCTGTTGAAGAGTAGTTAGAGAAAATAAAACTCCACTTTCAGATTTTGACGCGTCAGTGTAAAGAACTACATAATATGTTATATTTATTTTTGTTTATAAGTACTAGGAAGGGATTTCTTAATGTGTTAACACTGACATCTTCCTTGTTAAATTTGGTGAGGGACATATCATAATGAGGGAGTAGGTTGGTCCAATAGGGATTATTGGAGAATGGTAGAGTTCTGGTTTCAGACAAATTTATATCTTTTAATAACGGCTGTAGAAGATGAGTAAAAGGATGTATAATTAAGTTACAAGGAGCATTGTTATGAAGTTGGTGTGATGATGTAATTAAAGGATACACTGGATTGGAGGGATTGGAAGAAATTGCAGCTACATAGGATGAAAGAAGGTATTCTCGTCTAAGCCACAGGGGAGGTTCCTTAGCTTCGCAACAAAGACTTTCTGCCGGACTAGAACGAAATACTCCAAGACATAGGCGGATAGCCGTATTGTGCACTGTATTTAGTGAATTTAGGTTTGACTTAGATGCAGACATATAGATGAAACATCCATAGTCAAGCTTGGAACGGATTAGTGATCTGTAAACTTTCAGTAACGTAGTTTCTTCCGCTCCCCAATGATAATGTGAGAGTGTTTTAATTATATTTAACCTTTTAAGACACGCTCCTTTAGTTTCCTGAATGTGCTGTTTCCAGGTTAATCTTGAATCAAATATCAGCCCTAATATTTTGCAATTATCAACGACCG
Source organism: Diabrotica virgifera virgifera (assembly GCF_917563875.1). Taxonomy (NCBI): domain Eukaryota; kingdom Metazoa; phylum Arthropoda; class Insecta; order Coleoptera; family Chrysomelidae; genus Diabrotica; species Diabrotica virgifera. The sequence goes on from NC_065448.1 coordinate 75,737,936, forward strand.
GTAATTTAAAGTTGTTGACGGTGATTTCAGGGTTAAAAGAATTAATTCTTATACTGAATTTAATAACTTTCGACTTAGAATGGGAGAGATTAAGTCCTAGGGATGCAACTTTGATTTGTAGGTCATTTACTGCTAATTGCAGAATTTTACTAGTAATAGCGTTGGATTTACCCTGGCAATACATTATTAGGTCATCGGCATATAATAAGCATTTGATAGGTGGAGGGATATTGTGACATTGGCTAATCGCGAGAATAAATAAAGATGTGCTTAAAACTGAACCTTGAGGAACTCCGTCATATTGGATATGTGGAGAAAAAAGGAAGTTATTTACAGAAACCCCGAATGTTCTGGATGTTAGGAAGTTTTTTATAAAAGCGTATATGTTGCCAGTGAGGTTACATTGAAAAAGTTTGTCAAGAATTGCGTTTCTTGAGATGGTGTCAAATGCGCCTTCTATGTCGAAGATTGTAGCTACCAGATCTTGTTTGCTATTAATCGCGTTAGATATATGGGTTTGAAGTAGTGCAAGGTTATCTCTTGTGGAGCGCTGTCTTTGGTAGCCAGATTGTTCCTCTGGAATAATCTTGTATTTTTCAAAGCAGACGTTTGTTGATCATTTTTTTCATTAATTTGCACATAGTGCATGTGAGGGAGATGGGTCTGTAAGATTGTGGAAAACTAGTTGGCTGATTTGGCTTGAGTATAGGTATTACAATAGACTTGCTCCATTGAGATGGAAATTTATGTGAGCTCCAGATTAGATTGTATAAAGTTAGGAGTTTTTTAAAAGCATAATTAGACAAGTGCTTTAGAAATGCATACGGAATATCATCGGGCCCAGCTGCGGTGTTTCTGCAATTAGCTAAAGCAGATATAAGCTCATGGATAGTGAAAGGAGAATTAAGGGGTCTACTATGTTCAGAAGATGTCAGGTTATTTCTGTGTGGATTTGTTTCACGAAGAGACATATTAATATGATTAGTTTTGTTTCTGAACTTATCTTCAACATGTTGAGCAAAGGTGTTAGGAATAAGTGCATGTGAAGTGATCTCTATACCATTTGAAATTTAACGAGTAATTTTATAAGAGTAGTTTCATACTTCTTATTCGTGTAAGAGATAGCCGTATGAATTCATCTAAAAAAGAGTTTATTTACAATATGTACAATAAAGATTATAAACATTAATACAACAATACTAAAATAACTTAAAAATACAAACCTAAAAAAGAGAATCAAAAACATGCTATTTCTTACTCTGAGTTTTGGACAACTGTCAAATAATTATTTACAAATGTCATTCAAACTAAAATTACACAGTCATGCCACCTAAAACTATAAATAACTTAAAATAACTAAATGTGGTTTTATTGAAAATAAACATAGTTTTATTTTTACATCCCCCCACCAACAGGTATGACAAACCATGAAAGTCTATGGTTGGTCACAAGGCAACAATTTTGAGATGTGAAAATAGTTCATATCGTTCCTTTTGTATCCGATGTCTATTTCATATAAAGTATTTGAAATTTGTTTTTTTATTTGAAATGGACCTAGTCTTACTTCATCAAGTTTTTTTCTATTTAGTTTGGATTTATTTTCTACATATGCCCAATCTCCTTCTTTAAATTCATGGAATTTTCTATTTTTGTCATACAGCTTTTTATTATATTCATGATGTCGTACTGAATTTTTATAAGCTATTTGCTTATCTTTTGATACATTTCTTGTTTCACAAAGTTCCTCGGGAACAATCGGATCCGCTTTTCCAAAAAGCAAATATTCTAGGCTGTATCCGGTTACGGAATGATCTGTTCTATTATATTCATCTATACATTCTTCAGCTATTTTTGTCCATGCTCTACTTCTAGTTTCATTTAGTTTACATCTTATCCTATTAACTAATGTTTGATTAAGTCTTTCATTTAAACCATTCGAAAATGGGCAGTCCACTGCTGTAAAAACCAGTTGAATATTTAACTGTTTCATATTATTTCTAAATATTTTGGAATTAATTCCCGGATACTGATCTGTTAATAATGTTTGTATGGGGTGTTTATTTTGAATTTTAGAGATTAGTTTAATAAAATCACCTGTCATCTGATTTTTGGAAGTAACTGAAAATGCATATCTGGTAAAATGATCTACAAGTAAGTGGAGGTGTTTTTTTGTTGAACGATTGCCAGCAAATCCTCCTATTGTATCTAGGGACATTATCTCGAAGGGTTCTTTTGCCGGACCTAATTGTGACAAGAGACCATATTTTGGACCTACTCTTGTTTTATTTTTACAGCAGATCTCGCATTTCTGGCAGATATCTTTTGCCAGTAAATCCAAATTATTAATGTAGTAAAAATTCCTAATTTTGTTAATTACTTTACCAGCACAAATATGACCATAAAATTTGTGAATTTTTGTTATTAACTTCACTCCAAAATCTTTGGATAAAATTATTTTTTTCTGGTTCTTCCTTAATTTATAGAATACATCTTGGTTAAAAATTGTTTCTATCATTTTATCTATAGCTTGTCGATTATTATTCTGGTCTTGTTTTATCTCAGTTAATGTCACTAGGTTCACTGTTTTTATAAATGTTTCTGCATTTTCTATATTTTCCAAAACTGGGTTTCTAGAAAGGCAGTCTGCTTCTACATTTTCTTTTCCAGGTTCATATTTAATGTCGAAATCAAATTGTGAAAGAAAATGAGTCATATCTCCTAATTTTTCATCTGGCCTTGTACGAAGTTCTCTTCCCTCAAGGGGCTTATGATCAGTAATAACGACAAATTTCTTTCCCATTAGCCAGTATTGCCAAAATTTTAATGCTTCTTTAATTGCCAGGCATTCTAAAAAAATTGCTTTTTTGTTTTTCTGATATTTGTTCAATTTTTTTTGAAAAGTAAGCCACAGGTTTCATTTCTCCATCTTCTTGTTTTTGTTTGAGAACTGCACCAACTCCTAAAATACTAGCATCGGTATATATAATTGTAGGAGCATTTGGGTCAAAAATAGCGAGAATAGGTTCAGAGCACAGGATACTCTTTACCATATCAAAGGCTGTTTGGCAGCTTAAAGACCAGTGAAATTTAATATCTTTTCTAAGTAAATTATGTAATGGCTCTAATAACCTAGCTGAGTCTTTTATATATTTGTGGTAAAAATTTACTTTTCCCAAAAACTGTCGTATTTTTTTTCTGGTATCTGGTGCTGGAAAATTTCTGATCGATATTAAATTATCATGTAAAGGACGAACTGAATTGTTTCCCACAATGTGCCCCAAATATTTTACCTCTTCTCTTGCAAAATTACATTTTAGAAGTTTGAGCCTAAACCCCTTTCAAGAATGGCTTCCATGAGTCTTTCGATGTGCTCTAAGTGTTCTTCAAATGATACTGAAAATATTAAAATATCATCTATGTAATTTATACAAAATGGATTTAAATTATGTTTTCTGATAATATTACTTAAAATCCTTTGAAATATTGCTGGTGGTGTTTTAAGCCCAAAAGGTAAGCATTTCCATTGCCAATGACCATCTTGTGTAACAAAAGCTGTCTTATATTTATCTTTATTCCGAAGTGGAATACACCAAAAAGCAGAATTTATATCTAAAGTAGTAAAGAATTTAGCATTCCTTGTTTTGGTCAAAATCTCGTCAATTAATGGAAAAGGTTGTGGTTCGGGAACAATTAATTTGTTTAATTCACGAAAATCAATGCATAATCTTGTTTTAGATCCTTCATCTTTTTTAAGAGCCAATGTAACAGGTGCTGCAAAGGGCGAAGATGATTCTTCTATTAAATTTGCTTTTATCAATTGTCCAATTTGAAATTCTATCTCTTTTTGGTCCTCTATTGAGCATCTATATGGCTTCTTTGTGACAAATTTATGTTCTAAAAGTTTAATTTGAGCTTCATTATTTTGAACTTGCCCAATATCAAATTTATGTTTTGCAAAAATATTGTCATATTTATTTAGTAATATTTCTATTTTACTTTTCTGCTCTGGCTGTAAATGTTCTAATTTTGCTTCAAAAAGCTCTGTGGGAATTCCTTCATTATTGAATATTCTGTCAAATTAACATTGTGATTAAACTTTTCAATCTTCTCTTCAATATCTAGATCTAATCTTTGATAAATTTCTAAATCAAAATCTTGTTTCATTTGAAAATTCAAAATAGAATCCAATCCAAGTAGAATATCATACTCGAAATATTCATCATTAATTACAAAAAGATTAACATTTTTCTCAATTTTATTAATTTTCATTTTTGCAATTAGTTTTCCTGTAAAATTTGTTCTGCCATTTATCGTTTTAAACATATTCCTATCTTCATGAATAACTAATCCCAACTTACCTGCTACCTTCGAATTCAGAAGAGTAACATTCGAACCTGGGTCATAGATTCCACATAATTCTCTATTATTTAGGAATACTTTTAATTTGATCAATGGCAGCAAATTCAGTTTTTTTGGTCGGTTACCGTTTCATTTAATGTCTCCTGTATAGCAATATTATTAACATATTGAATATCATTTGATTTGTTTTCTTGTATTGTCCTTCTATCTTTTTGCTTTAAACGACACATTGCCTCTGGATGAAACCTCCCAGGGAATCCTTTTTTATCACAATATTGACAACTATTCTTTTCTTTTGGTATTATTGTATTTAATTTGGTAGGCATTTGTACAAAATTTGGGTTTGTCTCTGATTTTTTTTTGCTTATAACTGAACTCTCCAACTTTCGTAACTCACCTATCAATTTTTCCATTGTTGTAACCTCAGCTCTATTAATATTATTTTGTATATGAATTGGCAAATTTGTCACAATTAAATCGATTAATATATCAATAGGAAAATCATTTTTGATATTTAGCAATAAATTTTCTTTGCGAAATGCATAATCAACAAGACTACCACCTACATACTTAAAAGAATAAGCTTTTCTATGATTATCCCAACCTGTTTGACAAAAACTATCTAAAAAATTAACTTTCCATACCTCAAAACTGTTATCTAAGCCTAATGTCATTATTTTTGATTCAAACCATTCCTTTGCTATTCCATCAAGAAACAGACGTAGAATCAAAATCTTGTCTTTATCAGCATCCACCTCACATCGCGAACATTTTTACCATCAAAATTTCGAAGTACGAAATCATCTTTTATTTTTTTGTAATTTTTCTTTTCAACTTTAGGTATACTAGTATCACCAAGTTTCTGGAGCAACTCGACTAATGGTGGAGATTGTTCAATCGCTTCTTTCTTCTCATACACTGGTAATAAGGTCTGTTGTAGGTACTCATTTTGATAAACCACATCACCATCTGAATCAAACTAAATCACTTTCAAATTATCATCTAATGAAATGGTACATGTTCTAAAGCATCCTCTTGATTTCATGAATGCTAAAATATTTTTTACTTTTTTCAGACGAAATAGTTCAGAATGATAATCTTGAAGTTGCTTTTCAGCAGGCATTTCATAATAGAAAGGTGACTGTGTTGGCTGCAACCACTTAAATTTACATACATTATTCTTACTATCAGTACTGCTTGCTTCTATAGCAATACAAATTTTTATTGATGTAATATTCATCCTTAATTTGTACAAATAACGGTTTGAAAATCTATTTTTATCACTATTTTGGCTTGGTCAGCTTAAGTTCTTGATTTATAAGAGTAGTTTCATACTTCTTATTCGTGTAAGAGATAGCCGTATGAATTCATCTAAAAAAGAGTTTATTTACAATATGTACAATAAAGATTATAAACATTAATACAACAATACTAAAATAACTTAAAAATACAAACCTAAAAAAGAGAATCAAGAACATGCTATTTCTTACTCTGAGTTTTTGACAACTGTCAAATAATTATTTACAAATGTCATTCAAACTAAAATTACACAGTCATGCCACCTAAAACTATAAATAACTTAAAATAACTAAATGTGGTTTTATTGAAAATAAACATAGTTTTATTTTTACAATTTTATTATTAGTTTTGTGACCTTGAATTTGTCGTATTTTTTTCCAAATTTGGCTAGGATTGGAATTTTCATTAATGGAAGATACATAATCCTGCCAGGATGATGTTTTGCTTTTTTTACTATGTGTTTGGCTTTTGCTTTAAATTTTTTGTCGAAGTGGAAATATCCAGGAAACAAACAAAATTAAGTGATTATTGGCTGCAAAAGCCAATAGAAACAAAAAACTCGTATAGTATGCTTACAGAAGAAAACGAAGAAAGCCAAGACGAAGCAAAAGATCAAGAAAACAATACAAAACATGTACCCAAGCCCCCACCGATAACCATATATAATGTAGGTGTTGTCCAACACATTCATGATCTACTGAAACAAACCACAGGAGATAAATACACTATTAAAACCATTAGTTATGAAACAGTAAAAGTTCAAGTCGTTGAGGCCGAACATTTTAAAAAATTGATCACTGAACTTGATAAAAGGAATACTCAATACCATACTTTTAGGCCAAAAAGCGAGAAAACATTCAGGTTTGTCATAAAAGGACTGCATCATGGTACAGATACTGATGACATAAAGGCAAATCTAGCAGCACAAGGCCACGAAGCAGTGAACATTCACAATATAAAACATTATGTATCAAAAACCCCCTTGCCAATGTTTTTCATTGATATCGTATCGAAGGAAAACAACAAAGAGGTTTATAAAATAGAAAAATTAGGAAACAATATCATCAAATGCGAACCTCCTCGTACGAAAAGAACAATCCCCCAGTGTACAAGATGCCAAGACTACGGACACACCAAAACATACTGCCGCAAAGTACACAGATGCGTAAAATGTACAGGCAATCACGAAACAAAAGATTGTCCTCGGAAATCACGTGATGACAAAGTAAAATGTGTCAATTGTAACGGTGACCACCCGGCTAACCATAGAGGATGCCAAGTTCACATTCAACTACAGCAGAAGCTATATCCTACACTAAGAGAGAAAAGAATCATGCAACCGCATATCCAAACAAATAATACTCAACAAATAAAACCTGATTTAACCTATGCTCAAATAGTCAACAAAAATCAACCACAGTGTAGCTATAACAACCAAACAATACCAGGACCTAACCAACCTAATAACAACTTAGCCAAGCTGGAAGAAATGATGCAAAAACTCATGGAGCAAATGGGCACAATGCTCAATTTGCTTACTACTGTCATCAATAAGATTGTTTAATGGCTTCACAACTTAAATATAAAATAGTAGTCTGGAACGCAAATGGCCTTTATCAACGGGCTAAAGAACTCAAAACATTCATACTTAATCAAAATATTGATATATTATTAATTTCTGAGACACACTTTACAGAAAAACACTACATGCGGATTCCCAACTACAAGTTGTATTATACAAATCACCCAGACGGTAGAGCTCACGGTGGAAGCGCCATGATTATACGTGATTCTATTAAACACTCCGAAATGGAAAAATATAACAAAGACTACCTGCAAGCAACCAGCTTAACAATTGAGGAAGCACACGGCCCAATAACAATATCTGCCTTATACTGCCCACCTAAACATGTCGTTAAAAAAGAACATTTCCTAAAATATTTTAACACTCTAGGGAACAAATTCATTGCAGGTGGAGATTATAATTCAAAACATCCGATGTGGGGTTCTAGACTAACAACTCCAAGAGGCAGAGAATTAGCTAAAGCAATGGTAGAAAATAACCTGCAACAAATTTCTACTGGCGAACCAACTTATTGGCCGTCTGATTTAAACAAAATAACTGATGTCGTTGACTTCTGCATCACAAAAGGCATCGATACCAAAAAATGTAAAGCTGAATCATGCTTTGATTTATCATCAGACCACTCACCCTTTATAATAACAATCTCCGAAAAAATCTTAAACAAAGAACATCAACCAACTTTGCATAACACCAAGACTAACTGGTCCCAATTTAGAGAAAAACTAGACAGCCTGATCTCACTAAAGCTGTCCTTGAAAAATGAACTCGAACTTGAATCAGCTGTAGATAAACTAACAGAAAGCATACAAATTGCTGCATGGTACGCGACTCCCAGCTACGAACCATCTCAAAACAGAAATAATGTGTCTCCCACAATTAAACAAAAAATTTTAGAAAAACGACAATTACGTAAAAATTGGCAACAGTCAAGAACGGCAGAAAATAAGAAAAAACTTAACAAAGCAACAAAGGAATTAAAGGAATTAATCCATGAAGAAGAAAACCATGGAATACAAGAATATTTAGAAAATTTAACACCAACTGAAGCTACAGATTATTCACTCTGGAAAGCCACGAAAAAGCTCAAACGGCCCCAACAGCATAACCCACCAATCAAAGATGAGGCAAACACCTGGGCTAGGAACGACAAGGAAAAAGCTGATCTTTTTGGCAAGCACCTTCAAAAAGTATTTACGCCATACCCTTCTACAGTATCTACAGAGGAAGAAACAGAACTAACCAGATTCCTAACAGCACCGTTTCAAATGGATCTGCCCCACACGAAATTTACAGTCAACCAAGTAAAACAAACAATAATAGATGAAATCAACATCAAAAAAGCCCCTGGATTTGACCTAATCTCTGGCAAGATTCTAAAAGAAGTCTCGGATAAGTGCATAAAACTAATCACCTTTATATTTAATGCAATTCTGCGCCTAAAGTACTTCCCTAGTTCATGGAAAGTGGCACAAATCCTAATGATCCTTAAACCAGGAAAAAGACCGGAAAATGCATCTTCATACCGGCCTATAAGCCTTTTGCCTATGATTAGCAAAGTCTTTGAAAAAATGTACGTAAAAAGGTTGAAAACGATAATAGACGAAAATAAAATAATTCCAGAACACCAATTCGGTTTCCGAGACAAACACGGAACCATAGAACAAGTGCATAGGCTAGTCAACCAAATAAACAAGGATTTTAACTCCAAAAGATACTGTTCTGCTGCTTTCCTTGACATATCTCAGGCTTTTGACAAGGTATGGCACATAGGGCTACAAATAAAATTAAAGAAGCTCCTACCCTATCCTCACTTCCAGCTCTTAAAATCCTACATAGAAAATAGACACTTCCTTGTGAAGCACGGTACCGAGCACACCAAGATATATCCCATTCACTCAGGCATCCCACAAGGCAGCGTTCTCGGCCCAATTCTGTATCTTTTATACACAGCGGACATTCCAACATCTAGTACAACTACAGTTGCAACGTATGCAGACGACACTGCTATCCTGGCATCCCACACAGATCCAACAACAGCATCAAGGAATCTTCAATCAAACCTAAATAGAATTCAGCAATGGATGAAAGTATGGCGCATCAAATCTAATGGAACTAAATCATTACATGTAACATTCACGCTACGCAGAGAAACATGCCCCCCTGTATATATTGATAATTGTCTAATTCCTCAATCCGAGGACGCCAAATATCTTGGCATGCACTTGGACCGCCGCCTTACTTGGAAAAAACATATTTTTACAAAACGAAAACAGCTTGGACTTAAATTGAGAAATATGTATTGGCTCATTGGACGCAATTCCAAACTATCTCTGGATAACAAAATTTTACTCTACAAGTCCATCCTCAAGCCCATATGGACTTATGGGATTCAGCTATGGGGCACTGCTAGCGTCTCCAATACAAACATCTTACAGAGATTTCAAAACAAGGTGCTGCGTTCCATAGTCAATGCGCCATACTATGTATCCAACGAGGTGATTCAACACGACATCCCCCTAGAATCCGTGAAAGAAGCCATACAACGTTTTAGTGTTAAATACTTTGAACGAGTGTTAGTGCATCCTAATGCGTTTGCCAGACAATTAAATGTGCGGGACGTCTTTGAAGTGCGTAGACTAAAACGGCAACTGCCGTCCGACTTAACCAACTGAACGTAATCAAAAGTGTATTCAGACTGATAAAATTTTAGTTTTAGAATTGTAAAGAGGTTACTCACTGGAGTAACTCTCTACATGTCTATATTTTTTACCATAACAAATACTTAATGCCCAATGGGCAGATTGTTGTACTCAATGGAGTTAATAAAAAAAAAAAAAAAAAATTTTTTGTAATTTATTAAATTTTCAAGGCTTCTGTTTTTTTGATACTTGTTTAGAGCTTTTTTGGATAGACAAATTGCCTCTTCACAAGAAGAGTTCCACCAAGGAACTGCCTTATGATTTGGAGAGAATGTTGTTTTGTCGGTGTGAATCTTAGCAGCCGAGAGAATTGTCTCTGATATTGACGTTAATAAGTAGTCAACATCATTGGTTGTCGGATGTTCATTTGCGAGCAAGAGCGTATCAACAGATTTTGAATATTCTGACCAGTTAGCTTTGTTTAAGCGCCAATAACTTTTGGAAGATACAGCTCCACTACAGTTGTTGGAAATTATTATAGGATAATGATTGCTGTCAAAGAGATTATCGGCTGTTTGCCAGGATAGAAAAGGTGCTGATTTAGGGTCACTAATACTAAGGTCAATAGCAGAGAATGATCCAGAGGAAATGTTAAAGTGAGTATTAGATCCTGTGTTAAGAAGACATGAGTTTGTGCAGTTAAGGATATTTTCAACTATTTTTCCACGACCAAATGTAGATTTAGAACCCCACATACTATTACGTGCGTTAAAGTCTCCTGTGAGTATAAACGGCTGTGGTAGCTGGAATATAAGGTCTAGGAGCTCTTCATCTTTTAAAGGATGATTTGGGGGAATATATATATAGAGCAGATAGTAAGCTTATTCGGGCAAAATAGAGTTATGGCAATTGCCTCAAGATTCGTTGTTAAAGGTAGCATTGTTGAGTAGATTTCACTGAAAGCAAAAATTGATGCACCTCCACTAGCTCTGATGCAGTTCGTCCTAATGAAGTGGTATCCTTCAAAGGATTTAAGGTGAGGAATATTATTTGTAGTAAAATTAGTCTCTTGTAGACAAATAAAATCTGGATGGTAAATTGATGTAAGATATTGTATATGTTCAAGGCGCGGATAATATCCGTCGCAATTCCATTGTAAAATAGTGAAAAGATATTTTTTATTTTTAGAAATGATCGATATCATTGGTGTTGGAGTCACATGAATTATTGGACGTAAGGCTTGCAACTTCGTCATGATTTTTAGCTTTTTAGATAATGTTGTAATGCGATTCTTAAGCGATCTATCAGATACAGTTTGATATATTTGCGTAAGGTCTTCTAAAAGAGACTTAATGTTGGTGGTAAAGTTATGAGCTTCTTTGAGAGGATCACTGCTACCAAAGGAATTTTCCAGGCAGGCAATAAGTTGTAATGCTGTCAACGAAATTTTTTCTGGATTAGCACTAATTAATTGTTCAATAGTTGATTGAGCAGAGGGAGTAATTTTACCAAGCTCTTTGTCATCAGTTTTTAATTTCTTTTTAGGAGCTGTTTTAGGAGTTGCAAAGGCTGTGGTAGATTGAGCATTTATAGGGTTTAAGTCTGGGGGGTTATCAGTAACCGATAAAGTGGGTGATTCGAGACTTGTATCGGTAGAATAAGTTCTTTTGATGCAAGGATTTGAAGGCAAGGACACTGACATTAGAGACTGTTCGTTTGGAATTGTTAAGTCGGTATTAGTTGGATTGATTTCTTCTTTTGAGGAGGAGGAAGTAGGAGATATAGTATAAGGAGGTTCAAATGGGATTAGGCTAGAAGTTGTATTTTGAGAAGGATTGCTAGATATTTCTTGAGGGTTAGGACAGGAGTCTGCAGTGTGTCCAGATTGTTTACATAAAAAACATTCAAGTTTATCCGAAGTGACAAAGATTCTATTATTGGTATTTTCATGCGATATTACAATTGAGGTATTTAATTCAAAGTTTTCTTTATCCGGTATAATATAGATAGAGCGTCTAAAACTGAAAATGTGAGCGTATTCGTCCTCAGGTGAACCGCATCGGATAAAACAGATAGGAGAAGCAAGTTGTAATCGAAGTTCGTCTTTAAGTGCTTGCTCTATGAGTGAATTCGGGATCGAAGGGCTCACATTGGACAGTAGTAGCCTCTTTGTAGGTGTAACAAGTCTGTGAATAGGTATTGTTTGATTTCTAACAGTAATGGTCGGATAATTTTGTAGAAGATTATCTACTACGGATAAGGAAGAAAGATATATGCATATACGCTGGTTAGATATTCGTGAAGCAAAGGTTATTTCTTTAGGGGTAACAGTTTCGCCAATTGCCTTGATGTAATCAAATAGCACGACGTCTGGAAGAGCGTTCATAACGATGGCAAAAGTTCTACTGGGACATGATATTGCTGTTGTAGATTTTTTCGGTGTGATTTTTGTTACTGCAGAGAAGCTACGTTGTACTGTTTGGGATGATGTTTGAGATGATGTCGATGCCATAATTTGATTTTAATATTCTGGATTCCAAAATATTAAATATGTATGGCCAGTAAGAACTGACCTAATTTTTTGGTTGTCGATATTTGCTGTTAATTAAAATCGACTTACCGGTATTTTAAGTTGGTAAACACAACACATTAACTAACTAGTTTTTATATAAAATACTATTAGTAGAGGCGATAAGCAAGGAGTACTTTACTCGTTGACCTCTGAAATGGGAATGTCGAAAGATATTTTAAATTGGACAAAGTATGTGATATTCTACATATATAATCGTATAATTTATGCTGTCAAAATATTTATTACAAATCTAAAATATATTTGAACTTTGGAAATAAAAAAAATAACGATTTTGATTTAGTCTCATTATGATATAGGGATTATGATAATTTCCAGGTATTAGGGAAGGATTAAAATCATTACCTTAATTTTATCGATTGGCGTCGCGGATTCCAAAATGCAAATACACACACCCAAACTTATATGGAATCACCATGTATTTCAAAGCAATAGTTATTGCTTTTGAAAAAACTTGTTATTGTTGAGAAGAATAAGGGCTTTTATTGAAAATAAACAAATCGATAAGACAATCAGATTGTACAGCTCGGTACGGTATAGGTTATTTGCTTGAGTTGCAAATTGAACGAAAATAAATAAACTAACTTTTGCTTCCAAAAACGAAAATATGCCTCATGTGGGGTTATAGAAATTACAATGGGGAAAGATTATTGGTCTTGTGGAGCAAGTAATGTTCTCAGAGGGACATAGCTGTAGAGCTAGGCGTAATACAGGGCGTTCTGTCTAAAACCTACGCTAGGTAACAGGAACTAGTAAGCTCAAAAATACAGAAAGGGAAAGTCGCCAAAAAGTAATAACGGCTCGCCACGATCGTTTAATTGTACAATCAGCTGGAAGACACCTACCCATTTCTCACCATCAGCTCCAAAGGCAGCTTTAGGAAGCTACAGGTGTAACTGTTTTAGTTGAAACGATAAGAAGAGTTCGTGTCAAGAAGTATACAGCAGGAGACAGTTATGGGTTCTTGAGTCATCCAGGCAGCACAAGATTGATAGCCTAAATTGGTGTCTTCACCACCAAAACTGGAACATTGGGAATTGACAAAATGTGCTATTTTTAGAAAAAGTCAGGATTTGTGTAAAATCAGATAACCCACGAAATCGTGTACTTAGAGGTCGAGGAAGACAAGCAATAACGAAAACTGTCAGATCTGTTCACAAATATACAAGGGGAAGTGTAATGTTCTGGAGAGGAATTGTGATCCGTAAAAAAACTCCTATAATTTTCATGCAATAACCTGTAGTTAGACTCTGGAGAGGTGCAACATGAGAAAATTTCATTTTCATGTATGATAGTGGACCTCCACATACCATTAGAGTGACTAGAGACATCATTAATGCAGAAGGTATCCCTTGTTTTGGAGTGGCCTGCTTGCTCACCCGAGCTTAACCCTATAGAGTGTTTGTGGGATATTATTAAAAGAACAATTAGAGCTCGCCGAGATAATCCACAAAATACCGCACTTCTGGTACAAGCTGCTCTTGAAGAATGAAGCGAACGATCACAAAAAATTGTTGATAATTTGATTAGGAGCGTGCCCACGCAAACAAGCTTGCATAAAGACTAAAGGTGATAACGCTGACTACCAAAAAAAAACAAAAAAATAAATATAATTAATTTAAACATTGTTCGTTTTACATTGAAATTTTTTATGCTATTGACTTTAAAACAAGTAGTTTCAATTTGTTTGTTAAATACTTTATTGTTACGTATTTGTTATTAAATTGCTTTAAAATAAATTAATATTAACCCCCTCTGTGGCTCAGTGGTAAGAGCGCCTAGCTTTGTATCGAAAGATCCGAATGGTCGTGAGTTCGAATCTCACCAAGGTCAGGAATTTTTCGTTTATTATAAATTAATAAATGAAAATAGTTTCTGTCCTTGTGGGATCGGGGATCGGTACTCACCGGAGGGACCGCTGACGTTCGGATACAATTAGCGTCTCTTTGCAAAGACAATAACGTCGACTTTGCAAAGTAACAAGACACTTACTCAACACACACACTACACATTACCCTCCGGAGTTAGTGATATATTATAATCTAAAAAATCATTATGAAATTGACTGGCCAGTTGGTTGTGAAAACCAGTGCCAATAAAACACAAACACACACACAAAATAAATTAATATTGTTTGACTTGGTGTGTTTGTTTTTTTAAATTCGCGCGAAATAATAAGAAATATTAGATGATTCCATATAAGTTTGGGTGTGTGTAAGTGCTGATAGGTTATTGCGTTTAATAAACAATTATTAACAACAAAAAATAATATTTATATGTGATTATGTACTTGGAATATTACATAATTTGTCATATTAAAAGTATCTTTCTTATGTATATTTAGGTAGATTTTTTGCATTATTGTGAATAAATACTTGGAGAAATATATAATTTTCTACTTTATTCGAGCAATTTGTATTTCGAGCAATTGATTTCGAGCAATTGCATTCGAGCAATTGACCTAGAATGATGGAGGAGGAGTACCAAACCACAAGTCTCTTTGTCTTGTCGTACTTCTCATTATAAGCCGATCAGATATAGCGTATTTTATTTCTCTGTTTTATTATATAAATCTTTATAATTTTCACATAATTGATGAAGAAGCAAATTTTGTGAACCTAAACTCCAGAGTGTTGGGAAGCCGCTAAGTATGTACGAAATTATTACTTAATCTCAGGTTCAGGCGTTGGTTTGCCCAGAAAGGTAATTAGCTGTGTAATTAAGGTACCAGCGAGACTGCTTCCTAAAGGGGTTAAAACTGGACCAATAAATATAAAGAGGGAAGTGATTTTAACAGATTTATTCTAACTAAAACCTAATAAAATGATAAATAAATATATGATTATGTGCGCTAAATAATGATAAAAGATAAATCTAAAACTAATGAAACTATGCGGAAACTAAAACTACGATAGTGTAACTATAATGGTCTATAATACAGTAACTATAATACAGTCTCTTAGGCCTTTACTGGTAGATATACTATGAGCTCATCGAGAGATGTCCTTACTTTGTCTGCTGGGTATCAATTACCTTGATATGCCGCAAAGTGACTCCAATTATAGCTACAACTAATTTGCGATAAACCACTTACAGTTTAAGCTTACTAGCTATTGGTACTAGCTATAGGTACTAGAGTTATTGGTACTAGGGGACTGAGATAACTTCTAAGTTTTACGTCGCGATAAAATAAGTATTTGCGATATACTGCGAGTATTGTGTCTTTTGTCACAACTATCCTTCCACGAGAGTTCTACAAGAAAATAAAAATAGACGGTTTCTTTTTCATTTAATTCGAGTCTCTTACTATCCTCAGACACGTGTTTCTAGGTTTATTCGTTATCAAAGAGGCTTTGTAAGAAGAAGTTCTACAAGAGTTTTTGACTGTCTTCCACGAGAGATGTTTTGCTACAGTCCATTTTTTGTTACTGTCCTTTGGTCCTTTGGCTGCGTCTTTAGGCGAATTTGAAAAAGAATACTAGCTACTGGCGTCACCAAAAATTGGCATTGCCGTACTTATTGTATTCTCCGTACCGTCCTAGAGCTATTCACAATAAAATAATAACATAAATAACAAAGGAATGGTCAACGTACTTCTCTAAATTAGTTGGATCGTTTTTTTTTCGGGTGAAAGTATACGCGTTAAAATAATCTTTAAAATAATCATTTCGAGACTAATTTTGTGAGAATTTCGAGCACAGAGGGTTTTGACCTTATCTTGTATGTCTGTACACAAGCATCCTTTGTATACTCGTAGTTTCAATGTAATCTAAACAAGCCTCAAACCAAATTATCCTGTTTTCCTAACCACTGTCCATCTCTTCAGGAATATTAACTGACCCCACTCCGTTACTTTTCTTTTCTCCATATAATGCTTGTGTAACTTCTCGTTTGTTATCATTCAGACTATTTAATCTACTTAGCAAAAACCATATAAGCATGAACTCTATAATAAATTTAATCTCGAGTGATTCGGGTCCAAACTATTTATATCTTACTTATTTATACAAACTACCATGGAAGCCTGCTTAATGCAATGGACCTTTTAATAATTAATTTACTGTTAACGAAGAATTCTGTTATGACAGGTTAATCTCGCAGGCCTTTGTAATCTGGAACTCCGGTCAATTTTTAATTTCTACGCGTTGTTACGGCGATGACAGGCGCATTTTCGTCAAAAGGAGTAAAATGAAGGAAACTGGGTGTAAATAAGATGACTGATTAATTTCGTGTATACAATAATTTTACGGATTTTGGTTTAATAAAATTGGAAAATTTTATAAACGGGAAATTATTAAATAATAATTGAATAGCATTACGGTTACATGAATGAGTTAGTGTAAGAGTTAATTTGAAAATTTTATAAGCCACCGTCTTTTGAAAGCATATTAAACCGTCAGTTGAAAGTTTAACTGGGACTTTTAACAATGTTTGATCGATATCGTCAGCATTATTTTTATTATTTCATTAAATAGAGTAGACTACATCAATTTTCTGCTTCGGGGCTTATCGGTGTTAATTTTCTTTGCGGTTATATTTAATAATTTGTCTTTCATCGGGTTTTCCGTGAGAAGACATATCGTAACGCGACAATAATTGGTAACCACACAATAGGTAACGGACAATTCGTAACATCGACAGTTCGTAATTTCTACGCGTTGTTACGACGATGACAGGCGCATTTTCGTCAAAAGAACTACCTAAAAGGAAGAAAGCTGGGTGTCAATAAGACTGATTCATTTCGTGTCTACAATAATTTTACGGATTTTGGTTTAATATAATTGGAAAAATTTATAAACGGCAAATTATTAAATAATTGATAAGTATTACGGTTACATGGATGAGTTAGTTTAAAAGTTAATTTGAAAATTGTATAAGCCACCGTCATTTGAAAGCATATTAAACCGTCAGTGGTAAATTGGATTTTTAACAGCGTTTGATCTATATCGTCAGCATTCTTTTTATTCTGTCATTATGTAAAGCAGACTACGTTAATTTTCTGCTTCGGAGCTTATCGGTGTTAATTTTCTTTGCGATTATCTTTAGTCATTTGTCTTTCATCGGGTTTTCCGTGGCAAGACATATCGTAACGTCACAATTGTTAACACCACAAATGGTAACGGACAATTCATAACAGAGACACTTCGTAATACCGACGGTGCGTAACATCGACAGTTCATAATTGCTACGCGTTGTTACAGCTATTACAGGCGCATTTTCGTCAAAATGAGTAAAAGGAAGGAAGCTGGGTGTAAATAAGGTGACTGATTAATTTCGTGTATACAATAATTTTACGGATTTTATTTTAATAATATTAAAAAATTTTATAGAACGGAAATTATTAAATAATTTAATAGTACTACGGTTTCATGCATGAGTTATTTTAAAAGTTACTTTGAGAATTTGATAAACCACGCGTCTGTTGAAAGCCACCGTCAGCGGAAAATTTCAATTGGATTTTTAACAATGTTTGATCGATGTCGTTAGCATTATTATTTATTATTTTATTATATAGAGCACACTACATCGATTTTCTGCTTCGGGGTTATCGGTGTTAATGTTCTTTACGATTATTAATATTATTATTTAATCATTTCACTTTCATCGAGTTTTCCGTGACAAAACATATCGTAACGCGACAGCTGTTAACCCCGTAAATGGTAGCGGACAATTCGTAACATCGTCCGTTCGTAACAGCGACCCTTCGTAACATTGACAGTTCGTAATTTCTGCGCGTTGTTACGGCGAGGACAGGCACATTTTCGTTAAAAGAAGTAAAAGGAAAGAAGCTGGGCGTAAATAAGATGTATGATTAATTTTGTGAATACAATAAATAATTTAATATAATTACGGTGCATACGGCGTATTTTCGTCAAAAGGTTGGATTTTGAAGGTAAATTTTGGTTTAATAAAATTGGAAAATTTTATAAACGGGAAATTATTAAATAATTTAAAAGTCTTACGGTTACTTGAATTAGTTAGTTTAAAATTAAATTTGAAAATTTGATAAGCCCCCGTCTGCTGAAAGCATATTAAACCGTCAGTGGAAAGTTTAAATTGAATTTTTAACAATGTTTGATCGACATCTTTAGCATTCCTTTTATTTTTTCATCATGTAGAGTAGACTAAACCAATTTTCTGCTTCAGGGCTTTTTGGTGTTAATTTTCTTCGCGGTTATATGTAATCATATGTATTTAATCGGGTTTTCCGTGACAAGACATATCGCAACTCGACAGCTTTTAATTCCGCGGATAGTAACGGACAGTTCGTAACACCGTGAATACGTAACTCGCAACGGCACCACTTCGTAACATCGACAGTTCGTAATTTCTACGCTTTTTAACGGCGATGACAGGTGCATTTTCGTTAAAAGAAATAAAAGGAAGGAAACTGAGTGTAAATAAGATGACTGATTAATTTCGTGTATACAATAATTTTACGGATTTTGGTTTAATAAAATTGGAAAATTCTATAAACGGGAAATCATTAAACAATTTAATAATTGGTTACATAAATGAGCTAGTTTAAAAGTTAATTTGAAAAATTGATAAGTCACCATCGGTTGAAAGCATATTAAACCGTCATTAAACAGAAAATTAACACCGATAATCCCCGAAGCAGAAAATGGGTGTAGTCTACTCTACATATTGAAAGAATAAAAATAATGTTGACGATATCGATCAAACATTGTTAAAACTCCAATTTAAACTTTCCACTGACGCGTCAGTGGAAAGTTTAAATTGGAGTTTTAACAATGTTTGATCGATATCGTCAACATTATTTTTATTCTTTCAATATGTAGAGTAGACTACACCCATTTTCTGCTTCGGGGATTATCGGTGTTAATTTTCTTAAAAATACGGTTGTATTTAATTATGTGACTTTCATCGGGTTTTACGTGGCAAGACATATTATCGTAATGCCACAATTGTTAACCCCACAAATGGTAACAGACAATTCGTAACACCGACACTTCGTAACATTGACAGTTCGTAACATCGACAGTTCGTAATTTCTACGGGTTGTTACCGCTGCGGATGGTGTATTTTCGTCAAACGGAGTAAAAGGAAGGAAACTGAGTGTAAATAAGATGACTGATTAATTTCGTGTATACAATAATTTCACGGATTTTGGTTTATTAAAATTGGAACATTTTATATGCGGGAAATTATTAAATAATTTAATAGTATTATGGTTACATGAATGAGTTATTTTAAAAGTTAATTTGCAAAATTGATAAGCCACCGTCTGTTGAAAGCATATTAAACCGTAAGTGGAAAGTTAAAATTTGATTTTGAACAATGTTTGATCGATATTGTCAGTATTCTTGTTATTCTTTTATTATGTAGAGTAGAATACATAAATTTTCTGCTTCGGGTATTATCGGTGTTAATTTTCTTCGCGGTTATATTTAATCATTTGGCAGACATATCGTAACGCAACAATTGTTAATCCCACAAATGGTAACGGACAATTCGTAACACCGTCAATCCGTAACAACGACCCTTCATAACATCGACAGTTCGTAACTAAAAGTATTCGTAATGGTATAATTCGTGTAAAGTCAAAATTGAATTATTTTGATTATTTCATTTATAGGAGATTCTGACCAATAGAAAGCTACAGAAATAAAAATTAAACTGATAATTTTTGATAATATCCCGTCGTCAAGTATATTACGTCAGATGCCCTTCGTTGCTACGAGAAAATACATTCAGTGACATTAATGACAATTAATGTTATAAAAATTATAAAAGTGATGACTTTCAACCGTCAAATATTTATAACAGTTGTGTGTTTAATTGTACTAATTTGTACTTACATAAATAAATTACAATAAAATTTTGGTTTTGAACAGTTTTATTCATAAAATAATCGCAACAAATTGCTCTCGATCTCTAAAATTATTATCGAATTTTTGCACTCGTTACACTTTGACATAATTTCACTACCCTTCGGGTCGTGAAATTAAAACTGTCAAAGTGTCACTCGGGAAAAATTCGATAATTTTAGAGCTCTTGTGCAATTACTACTGATTATTGTTCCTCCTAGGCTCTTGATCATTTTTTTTTTGAATGTCCTAAATTCAATCAGTATTCAATATGTATGTTTCATTTAACATCCAGAATCTGTTAGCTACAGGCTACAGGTTTTTGGTTTTTTGGTTTTGATCGCTCCCCTTCTCATGCATTTTAAGAATTTTCGGATCTTTTTTCAATATCAAAGGTATAATATCCATACTCGCAATGTATCCCTTATTACGGTGAAATGTATTTTTCATTGTGTACCTTAATAGAATACCTAGAATACTTGTATTTGAATATGTAACTTTCAAAGTGTATATCCGTTGTGGACAAAATTCTCTGCACTTGTATGAAACCCCAAAATAACGTTACAACGTTCGGTTAGAATTTCTGTGTTCGGCGCATTTACAAGTGTATTAAACCGATTTTGTATTACTATATCAGGTTTTCTAGATTTTAACAAATTAATTTAGTCCGTATTTAACCTTTTGCGTAATAATTTATTAAGTACAATATTGGTCATGTTATTATTTTTTGATCTTTGAGCAAGTTTACAATTTCACGTTTGTTTAACTCTCTAACTAGACTACAAATCTTGAGATATTAAGTCTGTACAACAATTTGAAGTTAAATAATATTATCATAATTTGATCTTTATTAATGAAAATAAATACCCAGCTAACAGTGTTCGTATATATAACGTCAAACAAACGTCAACATTTTGGGAGAAGTTGCGACAAAAGTTACATCAAATTTTACCTAAAATATACGTATAAAAGTCACAGCGATGTTACGTAACAATTTTACGTTATTTCTACGTAACCTTTTTAACGTCACAAAAACGTCACTTTTTAGGAGAATTTTCGGTATAAATAATATTTATAAATAGGACTTAAAATTATTGTGTAAATAAAACCACATACATGATGTTGACACATTTATTAAATATTTGAAATAAACATTTATTATATATTTGACTTTTATGTGAGAGAAAGAGACAAAATTATTAATAGCTACTTTATATTACAATACATAAACATACCCTTGAAGTAATCTTCGTTCGTAAACTGCACACTTTCATATAAGGACGCTAGGCTGCTTCCCCATTTTTAGAAGATATTTCCATACATTTCGTTTTTCAACTAAACTGTCATTCAATAGAATTCTATTTTGTTTATCCTATTTAGGGAAAGAATGAAACGATAAATTACTATTAGGTACGCTTTATCCAAGAATCAGATTGAGGCACACAACAATAATAATTCGATTTTTTTACATAACTCCATACTCCATAAAAACAAACACGATTTTAATCACGGAAATGTAAGGTTAGGTATTAATGAAAGGTTCGAAATAAATACGCGATGGCGCTGCAATCTCAAACGAGATCTTATACTATACGTGTCTATACCTACCAAAAAGCCACGTGTTAGGCGGCACACATAGTGAATGCGGTTTCCGCTAGCGGGCAAACCGCGCGGTTCTCGCGCGCGGGTATGGTAACACAGTGAAGACGGGTAAAAGCGAGAGAGATCGTTCAAATCTGGCAGTTGCGTCTACTACTTGTAGCAAAATGTCGTCTTCCGATGATGATATAATTGCTTTAGATTCTGTTTTGACTAAACGAAAAGAAAGAGAGTTGATGTACATCCTATTAATCGAGAAAGATTAATTTATGGAGAATATCATCATCTATTTCAAAAATTAAAAGATAATGAACTATTCTTCCAGTATATGAGAATGACTCAAGAGACTTTTAAATATATTTTGGAGAAAGTGGAGTATCGTTAAAAACAATATTAAACGCTCAACTTACAGTCAACCAACAGAATATCGAAAGAGTTGAGAATATACATATCTGGGTACGAATTTAAATAGCGAATGGGACTACTCAGAAATTAAACAGCGAATAATAAAAGCGAAAGCAGCATACTTTAGAATGAGACCCATTTTCAACAGTCGAGACATATCATTAAAAACAAAATACCGTCTGTTGAAATGCTATATATTCACAGTTCTGCTCTACGGAATGGAAGCTTGGACACTAACTGTTACATCAATGAATCGGCTCGAAGCTTTCGAAATGTGGTGGTATAGGAGCATCTTACGTATATCCTGCGTTGACCGAATTACTAACGTGGAATTCCTGCGTAGAATGGGGAAATAGTGTGAATTTCTCATAACCATCAAAACAAAAAAATTAGAATATCTAGGACATGTAATGAGAAATCAAGAACGTTACGGCCTTCTCCAACTGATTCCCCAAGGGAAGGTATGTAAATGGTAAAAGAGGACCTGGAAGAAGACGCATTTCCTGGCTTCAAAATTTACAAAAGTCGTACAATACCACTACCACTGAACTGTTCCGCGCTGCGGTAGACAAAGTCAAGATAGCCATGATGATCGCCAACATCCGGAACGGATAGGCACTTTAAGAAGAAGAAGAAGTATCGTTTAATTAAAAACTGGTGTAATTTACATAAGCAGGCTATCCTTCCGGAAGAAAGGCTTGTTATAACATTGAGGTAAGTAGTTTTGTTGTAAATTTATTTTTCAAGTACTGATTTAGTTAATAGTTAATACTGGAATGGTTTTAGAAATACCTAAGTCACACAAAATTACGGTTTCAATAAGATTGACTTTATTATTTTTGTTTATTATAATGTACAATTATTTATAAAATTAATCCATGGAGAACTATTATAACTATTATAAAAGAGCGAATAAACTAAATTATCATTGCAGTAAACATTAAAACCGCGCGGAAAAAAACTAAATTCTCATTCTAGCAAAAGCGGTCAGGCGGGTGGAGGCGGTTGGCCCGCGCGGACCTGCTTTGACTATGTTCGTGTACATTTAAAGACGTGCATTCTTTTTGAAAACGTTTAAAGCCGGGTCCCGCTAGCGTTGATAAATTCATACGCATTAAAACCTACCAAAGAGCCACGTTTCAGAAACGAATAAATTCATACGTATAATATACGTATTAAAATTTCGTATCAGTTACGTCATTTTTTGATAGATGTTACGTAACAATACAAAAAAACCTAAATTTAACGTTAATGTAACGTTATCTTGCTAGCTGGGTATCTCAAACTCGGTTTCGTAGGATTTTCTGAAAACATCTCACATACGTTGCAGTTTTAGTTGCTTGGTGATTACTTTATTTGATAATCTTTATTCTTATTTCATTTCCAATAGAATCTATTTTATGTTAACAATTTGACGCTCACTGGGTTATTAATTCATTGAAGATCAATGTAAAAAAAAAGAATATGTGTGTACTTTGTACACACGTAAGAAGTTATACTTCTGTTATATATTCCAACGAAATTAATATGTACTTTAAACAGTTTATTTATATTTTATTCAATATTTAACTAATTTTAATACTTACAACTTTCCAAAAATTTTTATTAAAACAATACCAAAAATTAAAAAATAATAGAATAAAACACACACAAACACATTGAAAAATGCCACAAAGAAATGATTTCTAAACAATAATTGTTGGCAATAATTTTAACTAAATACGCATTTTCTGAAAAACAAAATTATATAACAAATATACTTACAATCATAAAATATATAAAAAAAAATAAAAAAATAAAAACTTACAGTGCTTAGGATTTGAAGTCGAAGCCTCTACTCATTTTGCCACCTACACGTACCTATCATGTGTAGGGATGGACACAAGCTCGAGCTTAGCTCGGCTCGGCTCGAGGCTCGGCTCGTTTGACGAGCCGAGCTTCGAGCTCAAGCCTGTTTGTTTCTTGCGAGCCGAGCTTCGAGCCGAGCCAAATTTTTTTCGAGCCGAGCCGAGCTGAATTGGAAACGAGCCGAGCTTTCCTTAACGAGCTTGTCAATATTTTAGCTAATACTCTAATATTTTTTCTATTTATTTTTGATACCACTGATACTTTTGTTTGAGAATAAGTAATTTAGACGACAAATATGTATTTGCAATATACAGTGTGTCCGTAATGTATTAAATAAATGGGATATTTCCTAAACTAAAAGTCTTTTGAAAAAAATCTAAAACACGTCGATTTTTAATTTTAATGATCTACATTTTACAACCAAATTTAATTACACAGAGTGATACACATAAAGGTGATGACGCCATCGGATTTTTTGTAAATATAACAGCTTCATACACAATACCTGCAAAAGGTAAATATGTGGGCTAACAATTATCGGACCCTACTTTTCAAAGGTAATTGAAACGAGTCGCATAACATCAGTCTTTAACGGGGTATCTCGCACCTACTTTAATTTATTTATTTCCCAGTAGAATTAATCCTGGAGGTTTTGATGAAAGTTTATGGTTTCAATAGGATATTGCGCCTCCGCATTATGCTGTAGATGTTCCAAGGTACGTAGACGAAATTTTTCCGAACAGGTGGATTGGAAGACGTGGGAGTGTGAAAATTTAAGATAAAGTCATGTATCAATTACTGGATTACTTTCAAATTCTTAGATTAATAATTTGAAATCAATAAAATTTATTTTCATAGCGCATATCTTTGAAATTCTGTCCGTTAGACCCCAAGTATCATACCTTTTTAACATCAGCTCATTTTTTCGATCTAAAAATGTCACAACGTAGGTACAGAGTGTACATTTACCTCATACATATCAGCTTAATGTATATCACCCTGTATAATCAAATTTTATGGTAGAAGGTAGAACATTAAAATTAAAACTCCACGAATTCCAGATATTTTTAAAAAGGATTAAGGAAGTATCTAATTTATTACATATTTTACGGACACTCTGTATAAATTCCTTTTTAAATAATATTCTTGCATTTCGATTATCCCTAATATCGTCACTAAATATTTGAATAGGATTTATAAAATGCAGTTATGTACTTCTCATTTTTACTATAGTTACTCGGAAGAGGTAAAAATTTTAATGAACATATTTTTTTGTTATGGTAAAATGTAAATATTCGCATTCCTAGAAGTTAGTATTTTTGATAAACAAATTCTTAAGAAGGTTACAAGAGGCAGTTTAAGTTTATGGAGGATTATAAAATTGGGATTCTACCTCGTACCTCCATACTTGAATGGTTTTGGACATAATGATATGAATTTAACAATAGAAATTTACTGTTAATCTGTACAGTTGAATGTTTTATTGTAACTTATTTCTCAGTATAAACTTTGCTAAATCTGTAGGTATTAAGAAAATAATTCCGATTTTAAGAAAACTAGCACGTTTGTATTTTACGGGTAGTAGGAAAGAAATCTAATAGTTATTACAATCTTTTCAGTCTTGAGAAAGAAGTTGAAGTTGCTGTTCGTCCATTTCTGTTTAGGAACCTAATTCCAAATTTTTCGCGTTTTTAAAATGTTTAATTACGATAGTGATGATAGTTTTATGGACACAAATCTTCCTTCTCCAAGTCCAAGTGAAAATAGTGAAGTGTCAACTAAGTCGACTGAAAGCGTTAGCGGCGATTATACTCTTGACGAAACTTCGACATTTCGGAGCAAGTTTACATGCTTTTTTGAGTTTAAAATTATTGACAAAATAAACAAATTAGCGACATGCAAATTATGTAACAAACGAAAAATTAAAAGTGAGTTTAAAGTAAAACTTTCCGTTACAACTACTTTAAAAAGGCACTTATTAAGTAAACATCCAAAGGAATATGGTACTATTTTTCCAAAGCTCTCTCAACCTGGAACTAGCAAAGCTGGACCACTTCATAATTTCTTAACAATTAAGGTAAGAACACATTTTACTATTGTAATGTCAATATTCAAAGTATTAACGCCAAAGTTTTCGATGTGCCAAAACAATGCAAATATTCAAAAATAATATTTTATTATTTTTTTGCATGATGTTTCAGTTTTTATTTATTATTGTTGGAAAAAAAAGTGTAATAAAATTTTTTGTTCATAACCAGTTTTTTTGGGAATTTTCTTAATAAAATTTTGGTCGATGTAATAATCTGATAAATATTTGGCATTAAATAATTGCTTAACGTTAAACAATGTTGTCAAAGTGAGTAAAATTATAAAATTTTAAGCTGTTAGTTTTCAGTACTAACAATTGCATTAATTATAATGAAAATTGATATACCTACTTAACCTAAAATGCAAATCCGAGATCCATTGTCTAGTCGCAACAGAGGGGGTCCCGTGGGAAAGTTCGAGCTCCCCGTGATTTAATGGTGGTATTATAAGTTTTTTGGGTCGCTGAATCCAATGGAAGTGGTCTGGAAGCCCAAATATGGTCCGTTTAATTGTTATTAACAAATTATGGTAAAATAAGGGCTTTATGAGAAGCCCTGTAAAGAAATTGATAGTATTAAGGTCTTTTTAGATTCTTTGGATAATTCTGAGCAAAAAAGGTCTCTTGTGATATTTGTCTAAAATTAGTTGTTGTCGAGTTATAAGCGATGACCTCTGCCAAACGTCATTTTAAAGAGGAAGGATGCATTTGCATTTTTTTATTATATTTTTTAAAAAACACTTTTAAACTTTAAAAGGTGATAATTCAATAGTAAATTTAATTTCGAACAATTTTGCTGTAGAAATGTATGTACTAAAAGGGCATAGAACTCATACTATGCACCTTAGTTCATAGGGGTTAATTCACCCCTTTCTCAAAAACGCACCCCTGTAAATGGAAGCACTCCGCGGTGTTTTCATATTTAGAGGTCCATTGACCATATGAAACAAGAAACAATAAAACCCCGTGAACGTTGTAGTTCCTTTTAGCCATCTTATTTTGAACATAATCAATAGCCTAATATATTCTCTTCTATTACATCATCATCATTATACATATTTGCCTTTTTTGTCTTGAGCCACATCAGAATAAATATTCTTTACCGCCATGTCATTCCTAACTTTACCATAACGGCTTCTTCTTCCTCTCTTACTAGCTCCAGGTGCGACACACATTTTCGCTTTTTGGATGAAATGGTACCTTTGCGCATTGTACGCGCCATAACCACCTTAAACTTATCTCATTTTATCTTTAATAATTGGTACCACACCCAAACTCCCTTTTATGTTTTTTACCATGTTTTATCACTTTCATTTTACTTTTATAAAACTTTTCCGTCTGCGACAAGTAATTCTTGCCGTTTTCGTCCATAATTTAGTTTTTAATTACTTCTATTTTTGTGTTGTTTGAAACCCAAGCTTACAAAAGTCTGAAAGGAACCAAAAATTAAAATATAAAATACGTAAAGAACATTTAACACTTAACAACCATTGTCTCCTTATTCTTGCTAATATTCTTGTTGGTTCAATTGCCGTAAAGTTGGTAAAAATAATTTTGTTTACCCGCTGGGCTGCTATAATAATTCTAAATAATTAGATAATTTCTCATTATCTATTACTACTTTTCTCAATGATTTAGTTTTTTAACAATGTAAATGATATTGACTTAAAGAACAAATAAAAGTTATAATTAAAATATTTTATATTTCATAATTTTCTAAAAGACTAGGTCAATTTAATTTGTTTATTTATGGAAAAACCAAAAAAAAAGTTAAAAAAATTCAGCGCCCAATTCGGTAATCCCTTTAGTGTGCAGTTCATTGTACCTACCCAACGACCTCCAATCCTATTTTAACTATTAGCGGGCTCTGGTAATTTAGTGTGAATTCATGTTGGCTGGGAAATAATAAATAGCAAAATAAATACAATAAAATAATAGCTTTATTTTAAAAATAATTCAAATTTACATTCAAATATCAAGTAATTTACACTCGTTTATGTTTATTGCAGAAATCCGTGAATGAACCTAAAGATGAAAACTTTATCGTTGATTGGGTGGCCACTAAATACCTACCTTTTTCGTTTTTTGACGACGAAGCAACAAGGAACTTCTTCGATCAAATCAAACCTGGAATAAACCTGCCTGGACGAAAAGCTTTAAAGAGAATGGTTGTGTCCCGTTTTGAACAGGATCAAAAAAAAGTTATGCATATACTACAACAAAACACATCAAGAATATCTTTTACCATTGATGGCTGGACGGCAATTAATGGAAAATCTTATTATGGGATCACCGCCCACTTTATTGATGACCATTGGCAACTCCAGTCTGTAGTTATCGATTTCTCACCTTCACATGGGCTTCATACTGGGAGAGATATTGCCAAGTTGTTTTATGAATCTTTGCAGAGCTATGGCATCACATCGAAAATTCAAGGCATAACTGTTGACAACACTGCAGCAAATACAACGTTCATGCAGGAGTTAAAAAAGCTTATTCCTTCTTTTGATGACGTTAATCAACATTTTAAATGTGTAGCACATATTCTGAACTTGGCTGTTCAAGATTGCTTAAAATCTCTGAAAATAGAAGAAGACGTAGGAGGGGAGGCTGAAGATGAAGAAAGCAGTAACGTAGATGAAGAGGTTGAGTTCGAACACAACGATGTTCTAGATGAAGATATTCAAACACCAACTAACTGTTTGGATAAAATTCGTTATATATTTAAGAAAATAAAAAAATCTGAAAAATTACGGATCCGTTTTAAAAGTGCGTGCCAAACTGCTGGGGCATCTACACAGATTTCACCTATTCTGGATGTTCCAACAAGATGGAACTCCACTCATGATATGTTGGATGTCGCATTTAAGTTAAAAAAGGGGATCGACTGTCTATGTGCAAGCGACAGTGTCAATAAATTAAACAATTTTCGACTACACCAAAACGAATGGCAGATGTTAGCTTCCGTCTGTAAATTTTTAAAGATGTTTAAAATAGTAAGCGAAAACCTTGGAGGAGACAAATACGCAACGCTTCCATCAGTGATAGTCAGTTTAAATATACTGTTAGACAAAATCGAATTACAATCAAAGTTGCTTGACGATAAACCGAATCGTTCCTGTGTAGATGAACAACTTTTAACTGCATTTCAAAAGGCCAGAGATAAAATTTTAAAACATTACAGACAAACAAATTGGATTTACTGTGCAGTACTTATTTTAGACCCAAGACATAAACTTGAAGCATTTGATAACTCACTTTGGGGAAGGGACTTAAAGAACGAATCGTATTCAGTGTTTAAAAAACTGTTAAAAAAGTATGAAGGAAATCAGCAAGCTGTAGAAAATATAACGCAAAGTACATCTGAATCGTCGGTGGTCATGGAAGTACAAGATGAGCTTGAAATCAATTTCGAAAGCTATTATCAATCAAAGGTCATAACAAAACCAAAAGACTTAAGTACTGAATTCTATGACTACATAGCACTCCCGCAAAGTACTGGCAACGAAGATATTTTAAAGTGGTGGCAGGTAAATAAAGGAAGATTTCCTGTTCTTGCTGAAATGGCCAGAGACTTACTAAGTATTCCTGCTACGTCCGTACCATCTGAGCGATTGTTTTCGAAAGCTGGCTTAATTATTCGAAAACAACGCAATAGATTGACTAATGAATCGGCTAAGTGCCTCTTATGTCTAAACTCTTGGGTAGAAAACCCAATTTTGAAAAATGTGTAAAACAATTTTTTTTTAATTTTAATCGTTTAAATTAGTTCTAGGTTTAATTTTATTTATTGTTGAAGTAGAGTCGTATATGTATAATTTGGTAAGAATAGAGTTATAATGTTATTTTTAAATATATACCTACACTTTCCTCCTTTCCTCTTGTAAATGATTTTTATTAACAATGTAATTTTTTTTAAATAGTATCTCCGATATAAAATGTTAATGGAGATACTATGTACCTATTTATAATTGACTGTAAGTGTACAAAAATATTTTTCAGGTGACACAGGTTTTTTAGTTACTTAAATTAAAAAAAAAAAGAGTTACAACTCATCTGTATTAAGTTTAGTGAAAGATTTATTTTATGCGAATCTAGTAATATAAGACAATAAAATACTTGATACTTTTTATTTATATTTTTTATTTATTTATGCAGGCCTTTTAGGTGGTAGGTACTACATTACAATATTACCAATAGTATTATACAGTGTGGCAAAGCCAAATGGAATAAATTCATTATTTCGTGAATGAGCGATTTTGGAAAAAGATCTCAAAACAGGTCGATTTTTATTTTTAAATTACGATTTTTTGGCATATATAATACCTACATATATCATACTAATGACGTCATCCATCTGGGCGTCATGACGTAATCGATTATTTTTTTAAATGGGAATAGGGGTCATGTGCTAGCTCATTTGAAAGGTTATTAAATTCTCTATTCAGTAATATTAATATTAACATAATTATGTATACAGTGTGTCCAAAAAAAAATTCGAATTAAATTAATTAACACAAAAAGAAGAATGTATGTAATTTATTTAATTCACAATACATTTTACTGCTGTCAGAAAACATAAAAAATGTTTATTTGACAAATAAACACATCTTTTCGCTTAAATTAAATGTTCAAACTACCAAGAGGCAGGTGAGTGGCATCTTGAACATTGAATTTAAGTGAAAAGCTATGTTTATTTGTCAAATGAACATTCTTTCTGTTTACTGACAGTAGCAAAATGTATTTTGAATTAAATAAATTACATATACATTCTCATTTTTGTGTCAATTAATTTAATTAAAAAAAAATTGGACACCCTGTATATTATGTTAATATTTATATTACTGAATAGAGAATTTCATAACCGTTCAAATGAGCTACTATCATATACGAGTATATGCCAAAAAATTGTAATTTAAAAATAAAAACCGACCTGTTTCGGATTTTTTTTCCAAAAGCGCTTATTCACGAAATAATAAATTTATTCCATTTGGCTTGGCCACACTGTATGTACATATGAATATTGATATTTAAAAAAATGTTTTCATAAAATATGCTGCTTTTTCCTACTCCGATTATTTATGGATTAGTCTGGTCGTATTAGACTTTACTTTTTATTGTTATTTGTATTATTTATTATCACTACACTATACGAAATCCGGGTGTTATCAAACAATTCATCCACTATCTTGTCATAATACTTAATACAAATATGCCATCTTATTTGAAATTTATATTAAACTATCGTAATATATCTACCTATATAGTTTCTCAGCGATAAAACTATTTTCTTGGCTTCCTTTAAATCCGGTTATTTTAAAAAGACTGACATTATTTCAGGACGAACACTAAAATCATACATTATCATAGTTTTTTAAACAGAAATTAAGACAAACTGTGAAATAAACATTTTTAATTTCTCCTATTTGTTCATTAATCTAAGAAAAAAAATATCTCGCTCTTCTTGTCTCCTAACGTTACTATGACAGAGTATGTAGCTATTATGTGAAAAGCATTTAGTGAATTTCTTATTATTTCTTATATTTGACTATTATAAGTAAAAAAAATTACTACGAATGTTATATTTTACATTCATTATTATGTTTTTGAGCTCGGCTCGGCTCGGCTCGAACTATTCGAGCCGAGCCGGCACGAGCCACGAGCTCAACCTGCAAGCTCGAAGTTCAAGCCGAGCTTCTATCTCGAGCTCGGCTCGAAATTTCGAGCCGAGCACAAGCTTTTCAAAAGCTCGGATTGGCTCGGCTCGAGTCCATCCCTAATCATGTGCGAAGATAGGCCAACTGAACGATTTACTGTCCGACAGTTCTGAATTTAATCAAGTTAGTTTAATTTTTGTGGAATTAAAATATTAAAATACAACAAAACATAGAGTAAGAACAAAATATATTAGATGAAGATTGGTAGAAATTATGTGGGTAATCAATTTATGTAAATCAAAGCATTACCTACTAGATAGGTACATACATTTTCCAAATAGGTAAGTACCTATGTAATTTTTTATTACAATACTGAAACATTTACAATAATTACGTACCTGTTGCTTTTAAAAATATTTAAAAAGTCACTACATTATAAACTTGCTTTTTCTCGGTCCTCACAACAATAAAAACTAATATACACAACATTTGTTTACCCATAACCGATATATTAAACAATTATTGACAGTTCATTGTAATTACCCAATTAGAGCCCGTATAACGTTTGAGCTGCGCTTAGGACCAAAACTTTTGATGAATTCGCGCATATATAAATTTACTCACAACGCGCCTAAAGAAGTATAACTTCAAAATTCTGTTTAGTTTGATTTTTGAGCTGTTTTATAGGTAATTAGGTATGTTGCATTCAATTCTGTAATTAGCGTTTCCCTACCACATCAAGGTTGTTTTCTATCCCACAATATAGCATGGATCGTAGGAAGCACTATAGCTTTCCTATGGACTGAGACACTAACCTTCTCCGATAGACGAGATTTCATCAGGTTAAATGATTTATTATGAGATTTAGAGCTTTTAAAAAAGCTGATCATCAAGAATGCGTGAGAGAAACTTGCTTAAAAAAGGGGCTAAATCATCCCATTTTGATCAAGAGAAAATGCATGTCTACAATACTTTCGAAGTGGTGAATTTGTGTATTGCCATAGTGTATGTGGTTTAATGGACGAGTTAGTGGTTTCAACCTATAATTAATTAATCCCAGATATTTTTAATTATGTGGGGAGATTTGAAAGTAGTGCGTAGTCTAGGCAACAGAACTGTCTATATACTAGCAAGAAAAGTGGTTATCGGACAAGTATGAATACAGGTGAGTAGTGTTGCACAAAATCGGTCTTGGTCTTGCAGTCTTGGTCTTGTTCTTGCGTTTTACCAAGACCAAGACCAAGACCAAGACCGCTTTATTTTAGCAAGACCAAGACCAAGACTGACCGTGCAAGACTTGAGCAAGAACAAGACCAAGCCTGCGAGACTCTTGCGTCTTGCAGTTTGAGTGTCGTTTTATGGAATAATACAGGGTGTAACAAAAATACAGGTCATAAATTTAATCACATATTTTGTGATCAAAAATAGTTCGATTGAACCTAACTTACCTTAGTACAAATGTGCACATAAAAAAAGTTACAGCCCTTTGAAGTTACAAAATTAAAATCGATTTTTTCCAATATATCGAAAACTATTGGAGATTTTTTTATTAAAAATAAACATGTGGCATTCTTAAGGCAGTAGTATCTTAAGAAAAAATTATAGTGAAATTTAGACACCCCATAAAAATTTTATGGGGTTTTGGTTCCTTTAAACCCCCCCAAACTTTTGTGTACGTTTCAATTTGATTATATTTGTAGTACCATTAGTTAAACACAATGCTTTAAAAACTTCTTTGCCTCTTGGTACGTTTTCGAAAAGTCAGTAT
This sequence comes from Diabrotica virgifera virgifera, assembly GCF_917563875.1. Classification (NCBI taxonomy): domain Eukaryota; kingdom Metazoa; phylum Arthropoda; class Insecta; order Coleoptera; family Chrysomelidae; genus Diabrotica; species Diabrotica virgifera. The sequence goes on from NC_065448.1 coordinate 75,771,603, forward strand.
TTGTCGAATATTTTGCATATTATTTGTCAAATCCACCACATATTTGTATATGGCCACATATATGTTATGTACATCTGTGATATGGCTAAGTACGATTATGGAGACTTGATAATAATAGGAAAATTTATTTATGATTTACATATTTAGGTATATTTTAAACCATATTAAAAAAGAAGTCACATCTCGATAAAATGTGCCTTATCGAAAAAATACATAGAAGCAAAAAAGTTTTAAAAACACTGTGTTTAACTAATGGTATCGCAGTAATAGTTTAATTGGAACGTACACAACCATTTGGGAGGTTTAAAGGAACAAAACCCCCATAAAATCTCTACGTAAACATACATATTAGAAAAGAAGCCGCAACTCGATAAAAACTGCCTTGTCGAAAAAATACTAAGAACCAAAAAAGTTTTAAAAATACTGAATTTAACTAATAGTATCACAATAATAATTTAATTGGAACGTACACAAAAGTTTGGGTGGGTTTAAGGGAATAAAACCCCCATAACATTTTTATGGGGTGCACAAATTTCACTATAATTTTTCTTTAAGATATTCCTGCCATAAAAATGCCACATGTCCATTTTCAATAAAAAATCTCTAATAGTTTTCGATATATTGGAAAAAATCGATTTTCATTTTGTAACTTCAAAGGGCTGTAACTTTTTTTATATGCATATTTGTACTAAGGTAAGTTAGGTTCATTAGAACTATTTTTGGTCCTAGAATAGGTGATTTAATTTATGACCTGTATTTTTGTTACACCCTGTATATAAGTTCGGGTATATGCTTAGAGACTAATGAGATACAAAAAAATATGATTAATTATTTATATGGGAAATAAGCCACAATTAAAATGAAAAAAATAATTTTATTAACGTTTCGACGCCCAAATCGGGTGCCGTTGTCAAAATACAAAATATTAAAATATTAATAAAATTATTTTTTTCATTTTAATTGTGGCTTATTTCCCATATAAATAATTAATCATAAAAATGCCACAAGGAAATAGCTTCAGAACAACAACAAAAAAATATGTAACAAAAATTTGGAAAAATGGATTTATCCGCATTATGAACAATACGAAGAACATACATACCGAATTAAAAATATGAACACTTATTTATTGGATACGTACTCAGAGGTCATAATAAATTATTATACAATGTAAAAATAAAATATTTAATTCTTTCCTAATATCAGACGACGCCTTCGCTCCGAAATTAATTACAATTGAGCAATTGTCTAGATTTTGAGAATAGCAACCTTTCATAAAATAATCTTCTTGTGTTGTGTTTATAACAATATCGCATTGAAACTTTTAAAGAAGTATGTCGCCTATAAGGTGATAAAAATATAATACGAATACCATATTCACTGTTACGGACAACCACTCAATTGTTTTTCCTTATCCATATGGTAAAGACTAAATGTCCTACTTTTTGCAGGGTGTGCAATTAGATATTAGATTAATCGGCCAAACAAAATTTTTTGCTGAAAAAGCAGTAGATAAGATGATGCCTGACTACCATGTATAGTCCATTCGCGCACGGTAAAATGCTACAAAACCTTCAAATTTCAAAAAAAGAGATATTTATTATTATATAAAAAGAGATATTGGCCGATGTGTGATTTTGCCATTGTTTTTTATTGTTAATGAAGAACTTATGAGAGGATGGGTGATCGGGCTGCATTAAAAACTAAAAAACAATGTTTTTTAAAATGAAATAAACAAATTACTTATCGACAACTGATAAATAAAGTTTAAACTTCAGTTTAGGCACTTCGAGATTTCGAAAATAATATTTTTTTCCACCTACCTCTACCGAAAGTATACTTTTCCGGACCTGATTGTAGGGAGCAAAGTTGTACTTTTCCTCCCTAGGGAGGAAAAGTAAAAGTAACGTCATGGTATGTCATTCATGAAATATAACTTATTGACGCCCTGTATAATATCTATTTTCTATTACCTAAGTATCTATACATTTTAACATTTATTTATAAAACACTCTGTATTTTGCAGAATGGTAAAAAACAGTAAATTGTTATTTTGATTTAACAATGTTTACATTAATAATTTGACTTATATTTGACAGTTGACAGTTATATTGTACCTACTTGTTAGATTTAGTTCTAATAAATTTTATTGGTTTATTACATAAAATAAATTAAGTAAAAATGAAAAAATGACTTGTTATTTGAGGAAGGTGGAAAAACCATATGTATAACATGGGAGTAAAGTGCCTTTTCCTCCCTTGAATGATTACTACCCTCCGCTACGCGTCGGGCAGTAAACTTCATTCTCGGGAGGAAAAGTAGCACTTTCCTCCCTTTGTTATACAAATAGCTATTACTTGTGTTTTTGAGCCTTGAACATCGTCATTTTTCGATTTTTTTCAGTTTTAAATTGTTTATAACTCGGAAACGAATAACTTTAGGCAAAAACTACAAAAGACCTTTTTTGTTCCATATGATTCAAAGAACCTAAAATAAGTCTGCCAGGGCTAAAACAATTGATTTTTATAATTTGTTTAATTTTTTTTTAAATAAATATAGAAATAACTCAGAAATTACGGCATTTCGGTATAGGAAATATTACATGAAAATTAATTAGTAGTTATTATGGTTCAAAATGCAACAATATACAGGGTGTTCTATTCGAAATACTTAAGTTTATTATATTTTCAAAAAAACGCAAGATCTGGTAACAATCTGTAATTACCACTATAATATCGGCCGCATTAGAAGACCTTTACTCACCAAATTCTATAAAAATCGTTCAAGTCGTTTCCGAGATATTTGAGGCGTTCCATACATAAAACTCACTCTGTATAAATGTTATATAATTAAACTGCGTGTATTACTTTGTATTAATTCTTGTTAAAAAAAAGTCAATCTTAAAATTTTCAACTAATAGCAAACAAAAATTTTCAACTAATAATAGTGTCAAAGCTATTGCTTTTAATTGTAATTTAATTTGTATTTTTTTTATTTTTTATTTGAATAAATGGCAAATTGTAGAACTCTTTTATTCCATTTCATTTCATATACCTAATGTGAGAGTCCATCAATCCCTTTCTAGACAGATAATGTTCTTTAAAATACAGTCTAGATAAGTTTATGTCATTTGTTTGATTTTTTGTGTTTTCACCATGTTTTAGCACATGTCAGGTTATTAAATATGCAAACGTTTATTAAGAAACAGACTGACTCCCGTGGGACATGGTAGATAACCCAGTTAGTTAGAATATAGGCAGGAATAGTTTAGATCGTGGGTTCAAACCCACCTAATGTGAGTTGTTTATTAATAAATAGCAATATGCTAGTGAGTAACTGCGAGACTTGCAAGACTCTTGCTGCAAGACCAAGACCAAGACCAAGACTGGGAGTGCAATACCAAGACCAATACCAAGACCAGGTGTACTGGTGCAAGACCAAGACCAAGACTGTCCAAGTCTCGTCTTGGTCTTGCATTTGGGCAACACTACAGGTGAGGCGTAGTATCAAGATAGATAAGATCTTCATATGATGGCTGACTAGCATCAAACGAGAGTATCCTCAGATTCAACACACAAAAGGTTATAAGCGAAAATATTTATTTTATTATTTAATCCACGTTCGCTACTTAATATTTGAATGGTCATAATTTAACCTGTAGTAATTGCTTTTTATGACAGTATATTTTGTAAGTTTTTACTTTATTTTCTTTTATACGCGTAACTTGTATGATTTTTGGGATATCCTGTAACTTAAAAAGTTGACATGATAGACAAATCCTGCGGTTATTTTTGGATTCAGACGCCAAAAGTTGTAGTTGAAAACAAGTCACAGCTCACAAGTTCCGCTGTGAGTAATGTGTTTTCCTGTAACTCAACCTATACCATAAATAATGTAGTTTCCTTAGTAACATTTATGTTTCATAAAGAAAAACTTTATTGTTTTGTTTTGATGTCCCAAGTTACATGCTTCTATAATAATCCGGACGTGCAAAACCCATTTGGGAAAATTCGCTAGTGTGAGATCCAAACGCTTGCCGGGGATTACCAATTCGTGCTGGTGTGGCCAAAAATACTTATAAAAGCATGTTTAAATGAATTAGAAAAATAATTAAACTTACTATGGATTGCGGTTTTTGTTTCTACTCAAAAAACTTATAAAATGAAATGAAATCGAAATGTTTGACTAGTTGTAGCTTTAACCAGAGTAATTAATATTTGAAGAGCAATATGAACATGTCTAAGGGGTACTTAAAAAATTGATCGGGCTGTTGATTGAGTGTCCAGTATCGAGTCACGAAGATTTGAGGGTACAGCGATGAGGACAGTGTCTGCATGTAAGAAGATGTTCCATATTCTGTATTTTTCCACAGTCACAGTTCATTTCATCTTGGTCTGTTTTTTCCCCATTTTACCATGTTTTATTTTACTGGAGCGACCCCCGTTCTTGTCCTATTCATAGTTTTCCACGTTATAAAGTCCAGGGATTGGCCGGTCCATTTGACCTGGGGAAGAGAAAAATACTCAGGCGGTTCATCCTGCACTGTTCCAAGGAAGCTTTTCCTGGATTTCAATCGCTTTCGTGATGTTCGAGCTTTATATGTGGCATGCCGCTCGTCCACTATCTGTTTAATTTTCTCTGTGTGCTCTGCAACTTTCGTGTTGAGGGTTCTACAAAACCCGGTGCTTTATATAGATTTGAAAGTGGCGTTGGTTTCATTCAACCTGTTACTATCCTTCATGTCTCATTTAGTGTAGTATCAACTTGTTTGGTGTGGGCAGATCTACCCCAAACGGGGCACGCATATTCATCAGTTGAAAACATAGTGTCTGTGCCGTTTTCTTGCACCAGGGTATGCACCCCATTTACTTCCCGTTAGCTTTTTGAGTAGGCTGTTCCTACTTGTTACTTTCCCTCTAGATTTTTTGCAATGTTGTCTGTAGGTGAGGAACCGGTCCAAAGTTACTTCAAGGTATATGATGGTATGTACCTTGTTGTATGTTACTTCAAGGTTCCAAGGTAGATGGTATGTATGGGCCATTCCACGAACATACGCCTGTTTTGGATTACTTCGACAACGAATATTTTACTGTGCAACATAAGAAGTACGAAAGTAAGTGGCGCTAATAATTATTCCAATAAACAACAATGTAATTTGCAATTTACTTTCGTTCTTCTTATTTTGCACAGTAAAATATTCGTTGTCGAAGTAATCCAAAACAGGCGTATGTTCGTGGAATAGGGTATATATATATGATGGTTGAATAGTGTTGGAGAAGCGAGAATGTCCTCATATTCAACACAAAAGAAGCTATACGCGAAAATTTTTATTTTAATATGTAAGTAATTAACGTTCGCTATTTAAACAATTATTTCTATGAACATAATTTATGTAACTGGTAGTAAACGCTTTTGTAGATAGTATATTTGGTAATATTTTAGTTTGTTTTCCTTGATATTCACAATTTGTATGATTTTTGAAGGTATCCTGTATCTTATTTTGACGTCATACACAAAATCTGCTGTTATTTTTGAATGTAGACGCCAAAAGTTAGTTGAAAACAAGTCACAGCTTCAAGACACCGAAATTCCTCTTCCCATGGGATTAATGTGTTTTCCTGTAACTCAATAGTAAACGTAGTTTCCTTAGTAACGTTCATATATCTCATAAAGAAAAACTTTATTGTTTTGTTTTGATGTCCCAAGTTACATGCGACTATAATAATCCGGACGTGCAAAACCCATTTGGGAAAATTCGCTGGTGTGAGGGCTAAACGCTGCATTGTTAGTGTTACCCCAGGTGCCACATTGTCGGGGATGACCAGTTCGTGCTGGCGTGTCGTGTTTTTGCAGTGACAGGCACAAAGTAAGTCTTAATTAAAAATGATGTGCTCACGAATATGGACCTAATACAATACGAATTTTTAATACTGCACAAACGTATCGTATTCTGGGGAAAATTCGGAACAAAGTAAATAATGCCCAGGTCCAGTTTTTTGCAGCTGTAAAACAAAATAGGAATATGATGGAGTATCTCAAAACAAATATCTTTCCTACAAGATACCTTTAAACAAATATGTTATATCAGATCAGAGTAAATGTAATCTTTCAATGATAGAACACAAAATAGAAAATAAACATAAATAAATAAATTATTTTGTATTTTGACAACGACACCCGACTTGGGCGTCGAAACGGTAATGAATTCATTTTTTTGGTAAAATTGTGGCTTATTTCCCATTTAAAATAGTTCATTAGAAAAATTAAAATAAGTCATTTCGAAGCGAGAATAGTATATTGTACAACAAGAGAGAAAAAAGACATATTTCTCAAGAGCGCAGAAGTTTGTTGGCACGAGCCGAGGCACGAGGCGGGTGCCGCAAATCAAGCGAGAGAGAAATATGTCATTTTCTCTCGTGTTGTACACTGTACTTTTTCTATGGATGCGTTTTTGTCAAGAGTTAAAACTTCAAAATTAGATAATTTAGGTGGTTTTAGGTATATTATATGCCTAAATTGAAATAAAATACATATGTACACATAGGTATTTAGTATTCTTAATATTTATATACTTTATTTATTTAACATTATAATTCAGAGTTGAACAGTCTTATAAAGGGTAATTTTTGATAAGTTTTGACAACACATTATGTTTGACAAAAATAATTGTGTTTGTATTGTGCATGTTACCATGGAAATGGCGATAATATGTATGTAAACCGGGCGGTGAACCAGTGAGAAAAATATTTCTCACTGCAATGGCCGACTTTTCTCACTGCCTGAGAAATTATTCGTTTTTTCAGTCTGTTTTCAGTTTCAGTTTGTTTTCAGTCGTCGATGTGACCAGTTGTGTTTTGTTTTGGTTGTTATCACGACCGACTTACTCAAATTTGTTTAAGTGTTTTTGTTATTGTTTTGGAGTGTTGTATAACTAAACTCGTTGTAAGTGTTACCAGATTTGTTTGACTATTCTACATTTTGTTTACTTTTTTTACATTCAACGACCCAATTAAATATTGCTTAACCTTGACCACCATGATCTACAATTGTGATATTTGCTTGATTGAATTTTTCGAAAACGACAAATATAAGATACGTTGTCATGGGGACTGTAGACGATATTTTTGTCTCAAGTGTTCTGGTCTCAATAAAACCACCTCAAAAACTCTACTAGATCCAAAAAATGCCCATTTAAAATATTTCTGTACATTATGTGATTCACCTGGCGTCAGATGTTTAAATGAAAAAGTAACAAACTTAACAAAAAATCAAATACCACAAGAGAACTTTGACGCCTTACTTCAAGTTACTAAAAAACTCACAGATAATTTGCCTGTATTTATAGAGACATATGATTTATTAGCAAAAAATGACGAGAAATTAGACTATCTTACAAAAAAAATTGACGAGATTCATAAATTAAATAACTTGTTAAATCCTGAGTATCTTTTAAAATCCATAAGGGAGATGGAACAAGATATTTTCAATATATCGTCAGTTTTTTTCGGCTGTTCAAATGACACGATTAAAATACAAGTCCAAGATACAAATTCATCTGAGATAAAGTTGGGATTAGAGAGGCTCTCTTCACACATCAGTGAAATATCTAATCAAATGTGTAATCTTTCCAACAAACTACCTACCATACCAACGAAGAAAGAGGTATCGAAGAAAAACATAGTATATGCCACTTCAAGTACCCAAACTGAAGACACCCAGCATTTCGAAACCAGTACAATCAAAAAAACAAAAATTGCAGAAGATAAATGTCACTTTGTCGTCATTAGCAACTTAGCCCCAATATACACACCTATACAAGTAGTTCATTACATTAAAGAGAAGCTAGGTATCAAGGAATTTATAAGATGTTACGCCCTCCTTAAAGATGCCAACTCAGATACTGGCTCCTCATTCAAAATAGGTATTAAGTCTAAAACATCTATTGACTTATTATTTAATAAAGAAATTTGGCCACCGGGTGTAAACGTTAAGTGGTCTACAGAATCCTTATACTCCGAACCAACGACTTCATCTGAGACAGATATAAATCGGAAGAATATCAGAAGCACGGTTAACTTGGAAAATCCAATTACCATTCCAAGTAACAACAATAATGAAGTTGATACCACAAAAGTACTGACAGACAAGCAGGCCATTGCAATGTGCAAATCTAAAGATCCTTTCCGTTCTCATATTAATTTCATTAAGAAGGATACTTTAGAACCATCCATAAATCTGGATCCTTTGACCCCACCAAGAGTTAGATTGACCAATAACTCGAATAGTCAATATCTTTTAGCCAGATTAAGGGAACCGGATATCTTGAAGGCCATTAAAATTCATCCTGCTTTTCTACACGACCAACCTGCATCAGTATTTTATGATGGGTATACCAACACAAGTGTTAAACTGTTTCTGGCTTCCGAAGGACTTCCGACTAAGAGTGAAGATCTAAGAAAAATTCTTCGAAAATTCAACGATGCTTATGGAATCGGTGCAGATGAAGTAGACGCTGGTCTTGCTGCTTTTAGGTCTTTTCTGACTTCGGAAAGAATTATTCACCTGCAAAAATCAAGGGAATGTCACCGAAATTATTATTCCACTAGCTCTCCAAGACGAAATTTTTAAATAATACGACGTGTTCTGAGGAACTAGAAACCTCGAATAATTTTAGTGATGACAACTTTAGTATGGTTCTGATTAATATTCGTTCTATAAGAAATAAAACTGACGAATTATTTTTGTTTCTAGAAGAATTAGGATTTCCCCAAATAGTTGCTGTTACAGAACACTGGCTTGCAGTCAACGAGCCTTTTTTTGTAGAGAAATATACCACAATTGCTAGGTATGATCTTCCAAACTCAGCTCATGGAGGCACCCTAATTCTTTCTGCAAACAATGATTTTTCTCTGATAACAAAATATGACTTTTTGTTGAATGAAGCCTTCTTTGAATTTTCCTTAGTTTTTAATAAAAATCTTAATCTTTACATTATTTGCATCTATAGATCACTTGACTCTTCCGTGGAACTATTTTTTCAGAACCTGCTAAATTTGTTAGATGACTTGCCTCACAAAAGCAGAAAAATTCTATGTGGAGACTTCAACATAAATTATGCTGCTGCTTGTGCTACCCAAATGTTCTGGTCAACATATTTGAATCATATGGTCTCTCAATGCACGTTAATTCTCCTACAAGGATTACAAAAACTACATCTACCATAATTGATTATATTGTCTCCGATTTCTCACGCCTTGATGTTTGCTCTACAGTTATTAATGCGGAACTATCGGATCATGAAGCAGTACATACGAAATTTAACATCTTCAGCAAACCCTCCTCGAAAACCCGACGTTTAGGTAGGATTTTTTCCGCTCGGAATTTTCATAAATTTCAAAATTTATGTTTAACTTCTGACTGGCATTTTCCTTCTACGGACGTGGACTATAATTTCAGTGATTTTTTGGAGAAGCTTGTCTGTATCTTCAATAAGGCATTTCCTTTAATTACGATTAAGCCAAAACGTCGCAAACCCTGGACTACCAAAGGTATCCGCATATCAGCAAAAAATATGCGGTCACTACTTTATATCAAGAAATTTACTACCAACGTCTCTGTCACTCAATATATCACCAATTACAGAGTCACATACCTAAAACTCATCAAATCAGCTAAAAAAGCCTACTATCAAAATCGTCTGGGAAGCTCCAAAAGTGTTGCAAAAGAAACTTGGTCCATAATAAACGATCTTCGAAATAAAACCCACGCAGCTCAAACATTTTCCCTTCCAAACCCTGAAAATCTAAACGAATACTTCATTAACGTGAGTAAAAATATAACATCAACTATTCAGTCTCAACAAGATCCCATTTCCTATCTCCCTAATTCAGAAATTGTCTCGAATTCATTCTTTATAAGACCAATCTATAAATCTGAATTGATCCAAACGATCAATAGTATCAAAAGCAAATCATCTTGTAGTACTGATGGACTATCCATAAAAATCTTCTCAAATCTCACAGATAATGTGTTAGAACTCCTCGTGTCACTAATTAATGATTCCTTTGAAAACGGTAAATTTCCAGAGTGCCTAAAGACAGCCATTATTATTCCTCTTCATAAAGGAGCGAAAAATCTAATGCCTGCAACTATAGACCTATTGCCCTACTACCGGTACTCTCCAAAATTATTGAGAGGCTCATAAAAACCCGACTTATGTCCTTTCTCTTTGATAACAATATTTTATCACAAAATCAGTTCGGCTTCTTAACTAATAAATGTACAACTGATGCCATGTTTTCTGTACTTCACGAGGTTTATCAAGCACTAAACAATAATATTTATACTGCCACTGTTTTCTGTGACTACTCCAAAGCTTTTGATTGTGTAAATCACAACATTTTGATTAAAAAACTTAATTACTATGGAATTCGAGGTATTTCTTTGAATTGGTTCAAATCTTACTTAGATAATAGGAAACAATTGGTTACAGCAAATGATACTGACTCTAGTCTCAAAAACATTATATGTGGAGTACCACAAGGTTCAGTATTGGGTCCTCTATTTTTCCTGATCTTTATAAATGACATCACTAATTTAAAAATCGATGGAAAAATTTTTCTTTTTGCTGATGATACCAGTATCACTTAGAGCAACTCAACTATTGCAACTCTTCATGCAACTATAACTTCTGATCTTCTTACGATAAAAACCTGGTCTGACTCTAATTTACTCTCCTTTAACGTGGATAAAACGGTAGCATTATCATATAAAGGTGCTCTTCAACCCCTGCTTGTGAATAGCAGCCAGATCTCTACCGTTGATTCTGTAAAATTTCTTGGTATTCTTTTAGACAGCAAACTCAAATGGTCCCTTCATATCGATTTGTTAAGTAAAAAACTCGCCTCGGCCTGCTATGCCATAAGATCTGTTTCGAAGGAACTCAATTTAGCATCTTCTAAAATAACATATTTTTCTTTATTCGAGTCTCATCTTCGATATGGTCTTCCTTTTTGGGGGTCTAGTACAGCTGCCCAATTTGATGTTATTTTCAAATTACAAAAAAGAGCAATAAGATATCTGTTTGGCCTCAGAAGAACAACCCATTGCAGAAGTTACTTTAAAGATCACGAAATTTTAACCCTTCCATCTTTGTATATTTTAGAAACTGTTTGCTTAATTCGTAAACACATGCATGTCTTTCCAGCAAGGCCTCATCATGACTACTCCACCAGAAATTCAACTTTTGATGTCTATTTACCGATTCCGTCTTCTGAGTTAGTAAAGAAATCTATACCATATTCCGCAAAAAAAAACTATACAACCATCTCCCTTTACAACTCAAATCTGCAACATCCTTTCTCAAGTTCCGTAAAATGACAAATGCTCATTTATCTAAAAGACCATATTATTCAGTAGAAGAGTTTCTTAATGACTAACTAAGAAATCACAGTAATGTACAAGTAACTTAAGTGTATTTATCTATATTTGGGTGTCACATACAGCAGCTTATACGTATTAGTTCCTTTGTTTGTGTTTTATTATATTATAATGAAAAAAATAATTTTATTAACGTTTCGACGCCCAAATCGGGTGCCGTTGTCAAAATACAAAATACTACTAATGGAAACAAAAATGTTGTTGCTTAGTAAAAAAAAATGGGCGTCGAAACGTTAATAAAATTATTTTTTTCATTTTAATTGTGGCTTATTTCCCATATAAATAATTAATCATAAAAATGCCACAAGGAAATAGCTTCAGAACAACATTAGTATATTATGTTGTATATTCAATTTTGCAATTTATAGTAATTTTGCAATATATTGGTTTTTGTTTTTTTACTACACTTTTTTAACTTGTTTATATTTTTTTTATTGACGATTTATCTAATTTTATAAAATTGTATTTGTTATTGTTATGTATATTTTTTCGCGAATCTATGTTATAGTCCTGTCGCCAGGGGGGGTACAACGGCCTCCTTAATTCAGATGGACTTACCCAAGTTTTTTTTATATATTTTGACCCGTAGAATACGAATTTTTTGGGTAACAGTTGATCCGGATGTCGATAAGATTGTTATAGACAAAGAACTTGAGGAATTACATAACAGCGATTTCTCGCAAAACAAAACATATTTTTGTATTTTTTGGGTCATTTTAAGCAAAAAATATTTCTACAAGTTTTTTCGTAGAATGCATAGTTTTCGAGATAACCGCGGTTGAACTTAAAAATCGAAAAATTGCAATTTTTCAACCCGAATAACTTTTAATTAAAAAATAAAGTAGCAATTCTTCTTACCGCATTTGAAAGTTTAAGTCAAATTATATCGGTTTTGATTATTTGTATTGCTAAAAATTAATTTTTTTACTGTTGAACAAAGCTATAAACACATAGTGTTTCCCGTGCCTAATACATGCGTTTTAACGCATGCTACGTAGAAATTGCCTCGCTTGCACTTGTAGCTACTCTACCTACTCGTTAGATTTTAAATGAGAAATCATTGAAAACATCACTCACGCACTAGGTGTTTATAGCTTTGTTTACCAATAAAATAATAAATTTTTAGCAATGAAAATAATCAAAACCGATATAATTTGACTTAAACTTTCAAATACGGTAAGCAGAATTGCTACTTTATTTTTTAATCAAAAGTTATTCGGGTTCAAAAATTGCAATTTTTCGATTTTTTGAAAGTTCAACCGCGGTTATCTCGAAAACTATGCATTCTACGAAAAAACTTGTAGGGATATTTTTTGCTTAAAATGACCCAAAAAATACAAAAATATGTTTTGTTTTGCGAGAAATCGCTGTTATGTAATTCCTCAAGTTCTTTGTCTATAACAATCTTATCGACATCCGGATCAACTGTTACCCAAAAAATTCGTATTCTACGGGTCAAAATATATAAAAAAACTTGGGTAAGTCCATCTGAATTAAGGAGGCCTTTGTACCCCCCCTGGCGACAGGACTATTAAGCTTTGTCCATAAAATTGTATAATTTTCAGTGACAATAAAGCATATTTCTATTCTATTCTGAATGTATGTAAATAGTGAGAGAACTTGCACATTGTATAGCATCCATAGAAACAAGTAATTTTTTATAATTTGTTTAAAAATTGGCATAGATGAATAGTTGTAGTTAAAATTTATATCTACACAATGGTACAGACATGAAGAATGTCCTAAAATGAGAGATTGTAAAACAGATGTTGCTGGATACAAATATGAGAACTCTTACCTGTAATTTAGGAATGCCTTAAACACTAACGATTCAAAAAGCTATCCAAAGGTACTAACAATTTATTAACGAGAGAAAATACAAATAGATTTAACAAACTAGAAAATTTATAGAAACAAAATAAACATAAGGGCCGGAGTAGCTCAGGTGGTACGATGTCTGACTTCCATTCAGGTAGGCCGATTCAAATCCCTGCGACAGCGAGAACTGCTAGACATTTTTAAAAATGTCTATAGGCTTCAGGTCGACTCAGACTGAATAAAATGAGCACCTTGGGTAAAACTATGGGTAATAATAGGCGGTTGAAGCGTAGTACTGGCCCTGTTACCTTCCTCGTATACCGTAAGCGCTAGATATAGCAGACTACCCTGCTATAACCCCAAAACCTCGTAAGTGGTATAAACCGGGAGACTATTACATGCTATTACTAGATATTAAATATAAACAAAATGCTAGAGCTTCAAAATTATTTACTAGTTACTATGTAGTTCAAATATCTATGTGCACAACTGTCCGTCGAAGTCACTATCACGTAGATCCTGACTGTAGAGGTATGGGGATGTGGCAATCCTGAGGTCTAGTCTACCACGAAGAGATGCGAACTTCTGAACAGTTTCTGGCGGATACTTCTTCTTTTTCATGTACCATGTCCTTTCAGAACGTTGGTGACCATCATAGCTATCTTAATTTTATTCACTGCCCCCTAAATAGCATGCTTGTATCAACACCATACCAATCTCGCAAGTTCTTCAACCATGAGGTTCTTCTTCGTCCTGGACTGCGTTTGCCTGCTATTTTTCCTTGCATGATATTTTGTAGCAACCTATATTTGGGACCTCTCATTACATGTCCGAAGTACTCCAGCTTTCTCTGCTTGATGCTTTTTATTATCTCAGTAGTCTTGCTGAGACGTTCTAATATTGTGGAGTTTCGAATCTTCTCCACCCAGGAAACTTTTAAAATTCTTCTATAGCACCACATTTCGAAAGCCTCAAGACGATTTAGATCGATTTTATTCACAGTCCAGGACTTGACACCATAAACAAGACCGAGAACACGTAGCAGTGAAGTAGGCGGATCCTCAATGCCAATTTTAGGTCTCTGTTACATAACACCTTGGACATCCTTCTAAAAGCGGCTCTAGCATGCTCTATCCTAGATCTAGTTTCGCCGTGACTTTCTGCGTTACAATTTAGTTGCTGTCCAAGGTAAACGATTTTATCAACTTGCTCAAGTTTGGTATTATTTACGTATATAATACTATAAAGAAGGTACTATATTTATAATTAGTTGCTTTTATACAAAACCGGGACAATGTGACAGATTGGAGAGTGGTGTAAATGTACAGTGTATGGTAAAACCCTTGACGGATTGTTGAGAACTGCCAACAGAGATGTGTTGTCAACACCTGTCATCTGAGGACGGGTGCCCTGGTACTTAGGGAGTCTTTCTTGAAACTCTTATGTCTTTTATTTATGAAACACTAAGCACTGTTAGTTGTCATTAGGTAAAGCATGTTGGAGGTAAAGTTTTACTGGTAAATTAAAAATATTTTTAACGAAATATACCATCACTTTTGAATTTTCTCAAGTTCATCTATAATCAACAAATTAGATTAAATTATCAGTCATCAAAACACTCACACGTATGTACAGCTGGCTCCAAAAAAACTGATACGACTCTTAAAGCGTATTTTGTAGAAAATTGAGCAGTGTACTTTCTTTTTCTTCTTCTTTTTGTTTTTGGTCTCGCTGCAAGGCAATAACCAGCACGATTTATTGGCGATCTTGATGTAGTCTGGCTCTAAGCCATATCAAAATCGCTGACTATGTTCTTGTAAAAAGCTTTTGATGAGGTATGATATAATGAATATAAGTTTAATTATATTTAATTTATTATATTTTGAAGGATAAATACTTATTATTTACATACTGTCACTGTCACTGCCAAATCTTAAAATTTGTCAGATAACTTCAACCTCAAAAAATGGCTGTTTGTTTGTTTATTTTATTATTTATCTGTCATAATAAATATAATATAATGTCAGACCATTCATACACTGCTCAAAATGATCAAATCTTACTAAGAGTCGTATCAGTTTTTTTAGGAACCAGCTACATATTAAACACATTCTGATATCCTACACGTATTTCGTAAAAGGCCTTTTAATAATTCTAAGTCTATTACCACTTCTGTAAGATCCTAATTAATGTGTTGCTGACTGCATAACTCCTAGTACCTAGTACTTTATCATTGGTCATGTTCATATATTTAATCATCACATTATATTTCACAATTTTACATTTAAGTATGTTCGAATATTTCTAACACCAATATTTGATGTTTTATTTTTAACATCAACATAAACTTTAAATGCATTGGCTGAAGTAACAAAATAGTTCATAACGTCGCATTGGCAATCTGTCACTGACATACTTCTAAAGTTCTTTCACCTTTCACCTTTCAGTTCAGTTGACACTCAATTTTCAATATGTGGGGTTCATTCCTTGCATATCACATCCACGTGGGTTAGAGTCCTGTGTTGCCCTGGGTTATATCCAGGAATATTTGCAACATCCATCTGTAGTAATAATAATATGTAGTATCATTTAAGATCTTGAAACTTTTAAAGGGTTTTCACCCAGAACTTTTTGGCGGCTCACGCATGCATGCTATTGTAAATATGACCTCTGTCAATTCTTAACCTTAGTCAACTTTTATAACATTGTCTATTATTAATTAGGTTATACTTGCTATTTTAGGGCTTAACACTGATGATGGATTATCTATTAACCCGAAAACGTTTTGCTTTGTGATGTAACCCTTATTGGGGTCTATTAAATATATCATTTACAAAGGATCTTGTATTTTTTGTGATTGATGGTATACAGCCAGCTACAGGAATTTTATTTTCCTCGTGGATTTTTATTTTTAAATAGTTTTATAGGTTGCCAAGTTGCCATGGAAAATTTTCGTAAACTTTTAAACACAGCATATTAGCAACAGATCGAACAAATACCATATCACAGGACTATTTAATTTAATCTGAAATCCTTTATAAATGAGCTGTAATATTGCTACTAAGAATGTGAGTTAAGTAGAGACTTCTGTATTGAAATTTTTTTTATTCATTGGTGAAACTAGATGAAGTTACCTAGATGCTGAATTTAAAAATACGTCCGCGTTTAAAATTAAAACTTGCCTGTTTCTGACATATGTAGCTGTAGCTCTAAATGCCTCAAGTATGATTCCACTCATCGGACAAAATGGTCTAAGAGCTAGAGCCGAAAAATCATCGCCATAAGTAATATGGAGTTTGGCATGTGAAATGTGTCTATTGTATATTGATAATTATTACCCCTTTCAGGCTGACACCTCAGTGGATACAGGAAGTAGCAATAAGGGATGAAAGGGGAAAGTTAGTGTAGTCATTAAAGGTTTTCACCTCCTATTTTGTTAAACCTCGTTTGCATGAAACCATGTTCATGTTTCATGCAAACCATGTTTGCATGAAAATTGGTGACTAGTTAGAACATACCTCAAGAAATAAAACTGATTTGGTGCCAACTTGCAATTTTACCCTGGGGATGGATACCACCCCTTCTCGGGGGTGAAAACTATTTTATTAAAAATAGCCCCACAAATCGATAGAGGGACAAATTTTAAGTAAAATTTGTTATATCATGTTATTAAAATAAATCAATACTTTTTGAGTTATTAAAGATAAAAGATTTGTCTGTTTAAGAGTACATGCGTGAATTTACGGATGATAAAAAGAACATATTAATTAATTGTATGTTACTAAAATATTATTTTTATATTATTTCGATATTATAAATTTAGCAAAAGTGTATTCGAATATGTCAAATGTACCCATTATTGGACACCCCCAGTTTCTGAACATATTCAGTTTATATTGCTAGAAAAAATTCAATTAAATATCGAAATAATATAAAAATAATATTTTACTAACATACAATTAATTAATATGTTCTTTTTATCATACGTAACTTCACGCATGTGCTTTTAAACAGACAAATCTTTTATCTTTAATAACTCAAAAAGTATTGATTTATTTTAATAACATGATATAACAAATTTTACTTAAAATTTGTCCCTCTATCGATTTGTGGGGTTATTTTTAATAAAATAGTTTTCACCCCCGAGAAGGGGTGGTATCCACCCCCAGGGTAAAAGTGCAAGTTGGCACCAAATCAGTTTTATTTCTTGAGGTATGTTCTAACTCGGCGTTTCCCAAATGGTGGGTCGCGACCCGGTACCGGGCCACGAAAACAAAATGCCGGGTCGCCTCGTCGTTTCACAACTTGGTTTTTAAGGACGCTCTCTGACTGACGCCAGGCTTTTCCGAGGATCAAAGCCGTAGCACCAGAATGTGCTTGGGTGCGATGTAGCATCCACAGAGGCATTAGCTGTCAAAAAATCCCACTGTTTGTAACCGAATCTAAGCAAGACTGTAAAATTTATAAACTTCATAAAATCTGACCCACTGAACTCAAGAGTATTCTCTGTATTGTGCAAAGAAATGGGGAGTGAACATGAACATCTTCTGTCATACTGCGAAGTGCGTTGGCTATCAAAAGGGAATGTTTTAAAAACACTTATTGAATTCAAGGAAGAGCTTGAATGTTCTTAGAACAGCATCCACCAACGGCTAGGGATGCAATATTTCAATTTAAAAACAGTTTTCATGATTTCAATTGGTTAATCAAGGTGGCCTATCATTGTGATATTTTTGACTTATTGAACAATTTAAATATGATATTACAAGGTAGCAATGTAACTGTATTTAAAGTACAAGAGACGCTGGAAGCTACAACAAGAAAACTTAATTTGTGGATTTGCGGCTCGGAAAGCAGGAAATTACAAATCTTTTACAAAGCTAACAGAACTACAAAAAGAGTATAACGTGAATTCATTCCCGGATGAAATTCCAGCGGCTTTCAAGGAAACCTGCTAGAACTGGAGGCAAATCTGAAGGAATATTTTCCCCCCATCCACAGCAACAAAGTATGGATAAGGAATCAATTTACAATGGACGTAGAATCCCAGTAAATGGACTATCTTGTGATAGGGCACTCAAAGACATATTTGACAAGATACCACTGATAGATTTTTGGCTGTCTTTATAAAATATATATTTTTAAAAACGATAAAGTTTTTAATTCCTTTTGTTACGACCTATAAGTGTGAGGCAGGGTTTTCAACACGGATTTTCCTCGAAAAGCAAATAAAATTAACATATTTTCTTCCAAATGTAAGTTTTTAGTTAACCAGGGTTACACACAGCAGGGTATGCCAAAAAATTAGTGGGTCACGAAGGATAAGCACAAAAATAACCGGGCCACGGAAAAATAAGTTTGGGAAACGCTGTTCTAACTAGTCACCAATTTTCATGCAAATAGATGAAGGTTTAACAAAACAGGAGGTGAAAACCTTTAATGACTACACTAACTTTCCCCTTCCATCCCTTATTGTTACTTCCTGTATCCTCTGGGGTGTCAGCCTGAAAGGGGTCATATTTATCAATATACAATAGACACATTTCACATGTCAAACTCCATATTACTTATGACGATGATTTTTCGGCTCTAGCTCTCCGTCTAAAATCCTTGAAATGAACTAGAGGTACTAAAAAACCAATGAACTATCTCAAATAAGTCAGAACGTTTTTTCTATTTCTTTATTTTAATCGCATAGGTCCGATTTCGTTTAAGCTATGATACCTGTGTTATTTATTATTTATCTACAGGAAAGTATCGTTGATAGTTATTTATACTGATATAATTATCTTACTAAGAACGATTAACTATATTTTTCATTATTTTGAGCTTTAATCCGCACCTTCCGCTTAATATAATGGCACATTCTATTTCATGTAAGATTAAAGGACTTTTTACGTGCTCCAGATCTTAATTTTCCTTAAATCGCAAAGAGCTAGGATTACATCGACATGCGATTAGGATGAAGGAAAATCTTTAGATGTAAATATGATTTTTGTTATTTTATATCAGCCGAGTTAAAACAGTTATAGTACGTTCTTTAACGGTAAAATATTGCAAAACCTCTAAATTTTAAAGAACCGCTTGGATTGACATGAAATTTGGCATACACATAGCTAATATGTCAAAGAAAAAAGTGTAATTGTGCCGATGTGTGCTTTTGTCCTGGGGGTGAGTTTCACCCCTTCTCGGGGGTGAAAAAGTATATGTCCAAAATAAGTTCGGAATTCGATAAACTGACTAATTCTAAGCAACTTTTGTTCTATAGAGTTTTCTCACCAAGTCAATACTTTTCGAGTTATTTGCTAGTGAATTTGTTCATTTTTAAACAAAATAACCACGTTTTTAGATGGTTTTTCGCAAATAACTCAAAAAGTAAGTACTTTGTCGAAAAAAACATTCTTAATAAAAATATGGCTTGTAAAAAAATGAAAAAATGGTGCATATATTAAGTCTGTAGACCCAGTACAAGCAAAGTTGTAGCTAATGAAAAGTAGGTTCTTGTTCGTCAAATTCCAAATCGAATATTTCATCGAGAAATAACCAAAAAACGGAACACTTTTCGGGGACACTCATTTAAACTTTTTTAAAGTGTTTAGAAAAGGTTTATTTTTGTTTTTTTTAAACTTCTAACCTTAAAAGTGAGTTATGCTCAAAATATTGTCGGAACCTTTTATTTTTTTGGTAAAAAGAATCGCGAAAAGTACCCCCTAATTAGCATATTAAATAAAATTAATCGTTACCGCTTCACAAGTTACTTTACTTATTTATTCTTTATACGATTTGTAAGTCTCAGCGGTTCAAAGTGCTTAGTCTTGAAAAGGCTGTAGTTAAAATGGCTTGAACGAGTCACTAATCCCGAGTGTATACAAACTTTAAACAGCCATAGCATAACCGATTTTTGTCTAACAGGAAAACAAAAGGTCCAAAAGATTCAGAAAAGCAAAACGTACATTTTATTATTTATTGAGATTTTTGGTATTACTAATAATTTTTAAGTTATTTTGAAAAAGAGCATTTGTTTCAGAATTAAAAATTTTAAAAATTTTATTTTAAAACCATTTTTTTTTTCAAAAATAAGCACGTTGAATCAATGAAATCACTTACAGATCATATAGACACAACATAAATAAAGCAACATGTGAAGCGGTAACGATTAATTCTATATAAGTTGTTAATTAGGGGGTGATTTTCCCTATTTTTTTATGCTAAATCAAAATGGACCAACTGTATTTTGAGCGTACCTTGCTCACATTTGATGCCAGAATATTTTTTTATAAAAATAGACATAAAGCTTTTTAAACTCTTTAAAAAAGTTGTAATGAGTTTTTTCCAAAAAGTGCTTCATTTTTTGGTTATTTCACTTTGAAAAATATTTTTTCTACGAGCGTGCAAAAATGTCTACTTTCGCGCACGCATTTTAGTTTAGAAAGTTTCACTTTTCCGCACGCGTGTTACTTTTCCGCACGCGTGTTACTTTTCCGCACGCGGTTTTTACTTTTCCGCACGCGTGTTAATTTAGATTTGTTAATATGACTTTAAAGTAATTATAATACATGCAATAAACTAATATTTAGATATTGTTTACTAATTTATTTCAAATATATCTTATTGTGTTCCTGTTTTAATTAAATTAACGCGACAATTCGATAAAATAAAATTATTTTGACATAATATTCGAAAGTCAAATCGGTAGACAATAACAGTCGTTTTGAATAATCGTCATGGAAACCAAGATCGTCGTCATGCTAACTAATTATATTGAAAGTTTGGTTTTGACAACCTTGTCAAAGAATTAATTTGTGTATGTATTTTCATATTAATTAAATTAATTGATTAAGATTTGGTAATTTTTTAAAGACTCTTAGAAAAAATATTGTTCCTAACTCTTGTAGAAAGTCTCTTTTCCGCACTCGACTGCTTGCCGATCTCCCGCTTCGCGTCGTTCGGCAAACTGCAGTCGCGTGCGGAAAAGAATGACTTTCTGCACTTGTTAGGAAAATAACTATATTTGAAGTTTGGTTAATATGAACCTATTTTTCTTTAGCTATAACTCTGCTTCTACTAGGTCTAGAGACTTCATGTATACACTATTTTTTTCACTTTTTTACAAGCTATGCCTTTGCTAACAACGGTTTTTTGGATAAAATACTTACTTTTTGAATTATTTGCGAGAGGTTGTGTAAAAACGTGTTTGTTTTGTTGAAAAATGAACATATTCACTCGCAAATAACTCGAAAAGTATTAACTTGGTGAAAAAATTGTACAGAATAAAAGTTGCTTAGAATTAGGCATTTTATCGAATTTCGGACTTATTTTGAACGTATGTTTTTCATCCCCGAGAAGGGGTGAAACTCACTCCCAGGGCAAAAGCACACATCGCTGCAATATCACTTTTTTTCTTTGATATGTTGGCTATGCGTATGCAAAATTTTATGTCAATCCAAACGGTTCTTTAAAATTTACAGCAAAAACCGTCAAATAATTTACTATTAAAAGTTAGTTAAAATTTAATGTTACTGATTATTTTTAGTGTGCCTTATTGAGGAAATTCTGTCCTTGTACAATTTTTAAATCTGGAACAATTGTTTTCGTCTAGTTTTCTATTAGTTTATTGTTGAATAAATCCAGATTTAGCCATACGGCTCACACTGCCTCTAAGGGGAAAATTGACTCATCCCAGATACGGTATCAAAAGGATTGAGCTCTGGTGGGACTCTTTCCGTGTTATCGAGCCCTAGGTGACTTGGTATGCAGGTGTATCTCCCAAAAATTTTCGTACACATCTAGCCGTTGCGAGTAGTACTGCTTTCTGCATGGTCTTATAAAGATGTTCATTAAGAACCAGCTTTTTTATGCTTTCGAGGAGGGTCTTCGGAATGACTCCAGTAGTAGACATAATAAACGGTATCGTCTGGGTACTTTGCATTCTCCATTGTCTCCGTATTTGAATTTCCAGATCTCTGTATTTGGCGATCTTTTCAGTAAATTTAGTACGTAGATTATTGTTGTTAGGAATCGCCACATCAATGAGGGTTGTTTGTCTCGTTAATTTATTGACTAATACGAGATCTGGTCTGTTATGCGCCACTGTTTGGTCTGTGAGCACAGTGCGGTCCCAGTATAGCTTGTAGTTGCCATCCTCAAGCATACTCTCAGGGACGTATTGATAATATGGGAGATGGTCGGTTTGGAGAAGTCCCAGCTTGATAGCTATCTCCTGATGAAGGATTTTTCCCACTGCGTCATGCCGTTCCTTGTACTCAGTTGCAGCAAATGCCTGGCAGCCCCCTGTAAGATGTTGTACGGTTTCTTGGGCTTGACATCCATATCGGCATCTGTCGTTTTGAACATGAGGGTCTTTGATGATATATTTCAGGTAATTTCTGGTTGGTATAACCTGATCCTGAATGGCCAGTAATGAACCCTCCGTTTCAGGGAACATCTTTCCTGATGTCAACCAGTAGTTCGACGCTATATTGTCGACATAATCTTGGCTGACCTCATTGGGATGTCGCCCGTGCAGAGGTTTACCCATCCAGGCGCGCACTTTTTCGTCCTTAGTAAGGTGGTTTATGCGAAGTTCTGCTTCCCTCAGTTTTATCGGTGTTGTGTCATCTACTGCGCAGATATCGCGATGTAGAGTAGATGTTTCAGCCTGCATCTGAAAATAAGATCTTAAATTAGCAATTTGTTTGTCTAATTGCTCAACTATATCCATAAGTCCTCTTCCTCCTAAATTCCGTGGTAATGTCGTTCTTTCTACTGCACTTTTTGGATGGTGTTTTTGTGCCTTTGTGAGGTGCGTTCTTACTTTTCGCTGAAGATTTTCTATGTCCGTTCTTGTCCACTTAACAATGCCAAATGAATAGCTAAGCGCGGAACATGCGTAGGTGTTTAGTGCCTTAAACAAATTTCTACTATTAAGGTGTGAGCGAAGCAGCTGTTTTACCCTTCGTATAAACTCAGTAGTTATCTCTGTTTTCATTTGTTTATGGTCAATTCTCCGCGCTTGCTTTACTGCAAGATATTTATACATATCGTTTTCACCCATGGCCTCGATGTTCTGGCCATTTTGCATATCGAATCCTCCGGGCTGTACTTTTCCTCTGACTATATTTAAAATACGGCACTTGTCTAGTCCGAAGTGCATGCTAATATCATTAGAAAAAGTTTCTACAGTTTTTAGCATCTCATCGAGTTGGTTTCGAGTGGAAGCCATTAATTTCAAATCATCCATATACAATAAATTATTAAGCTTCGCCACCACATTGTTGTTATTTTTGATGTTAAAACCTGCGTCTGTGGAGTTCAGTAGCTGAGATAATGGGTTCATAGCTAGACAGAACCACAGTGGACTCAACTAGTGGACTCAACAGTGGACTCAAGTTAGTTTATTGTTATTATTTGTAATTTTTATTGTTATTATTTGTTTAATTATTTTATGACTGTTTCGGAAAACATTGTTATAACTATACTATGTTCTTAACTTCGATATTATGTTAATGTACAGGATAATCGGACTTAGCTGGACTAAGCTCGGTCCAGTGACTTGATGCTTAAGGTTTGAGCCCTACTTGCCCGGGTTTTTGTTTTGTGCTTTTTTTCGGTGACTTGCGCCGGATTTTTTATTTTTGTTTGCTTGTTTTTTCGATTTTTTATGTTTTTGAAGTTATACTTCTTTACGGGCGTAATGACGGTGAATTTTTATATGGTAAAACCTAGCGACCGGGCGCATGCGCATTATAACTTTGTTCTGATTGGATGTTCAAATGACATGACAAAAATTATCCAATATGGCAGCTGTTGCACAGCTGTGGGACTGTGGTTTGGTTATAATGTATGGTTGTTGCGTTTTAAAATTTGTAGGAAGAGAAACAACAAACAAAAAGTTAGCTAATGGTTATACTGCCTTTTTAAATAGTTTTCATATTATATTTTTGGACTTATTTACATAGAAGAGATGATTGTTGCATGCCAATGTGAAAGCCCACCAAACTGTGACTAGTATGAGTGTCGCAGATCTCGCTTATTCAAAGCTAAAGAATCTTACACTGGTAAGTGTTTTATAAATAGTTGATCTAATTTTGTTATGATATTTGAACATAGCCACTTTGCACGATGCAAGTGATTGCGAAATTTATTAGTCGTTATACGGGCTCCGATACCTACCTATTTGAACCTACCAAAATACATAAGTAGTATGTAATACTTTTTTTTACATAATTTGATTACCATCAAAATTTCTATCAATATTCACCTAATATATTGTTTTCTTACTCTATGTTTTGTTGTATTTTTTCAATTCTAAATCATTTCAATTCAAAATCAAAATAATTTGATTTACATAAGTTAAAAATGTCAAAAGTTTAATTCGTTTAGTTAGTCGATCTTCGCACATAATGACAAACTGTCTCTGTGGCGAAGCTTTTAATGCGAGTGAACCCCAATACAACGCAAATACCAGCCGCGTGGTAAGTCGGTTCGAATCACAATAGAAACTTTTATTTTTTTATTTTTTTTTTATACATTTTATGATTGTAAGTAATTTATTATATAATTTTATTTTCAGAAAATACGTATTTAGTTAAAAATTTTTCTGACAATTAATGTTCAGAAATCATTTGCGGCATTTTTAATGTGTTTGTGTGTGTTTTATTCTTTTATTATTTTAATTTTTGGCACTGTTTTAATAAAAATGTTTGAGAAGTAGTAGGTATAAATTAGTTTAATATTTAAATAAAATATAAATAAAAAGTATATTAATTTCGTTTATAATCATATAATCATATAATAGAAGTATAACTTCTTACGTGCGTACAAAGTACACACACATTTTTTTTTTTTTTTTTTTGGTAGGATGTCATGTTGGTGAAGATCGTGATATTGAATCTACGCACTAGTTTGCATGTTATCTTCTTTGACTTTAGTTGACTCGAACTACGAACTATCGACTTCTTTTATTTTTGTTTCTGCCACTCTTACTAATTTATTTTCTTATTTACTTTTCTCACTCTGGGATATTTTTTATTCTTTATCTTCTTCTTCTTAAAGTACCGTGCCCAAATTTTTAGGCGTGGGTAGCTTCCATAACAATTTGCCGATATCGTTCCCGATCTTGTGCGGCATGTAACAATTGATCTGCTGATAAGCCAGTCCATTGACGAAGGTTTCGGAGCCATGAATATTTCTTCCGACCAATTCCTCTTTTTCCGTCGATCTTTCCATTGAGTATTAACTGAAGCATCCTGTATCTGCCATCTCTCATTATATGCCCCAGATATTCAAGTTTTCTCTTGATATTCATTCTTTATCTACTTTAATTTATTTTATTTCTCCCTCTGGGGAGAATCTTTGGACCTTATCGCGACCCAAATAGTAACCAACACAGAATAAGAACAAATGCTGAGTCAAACAGATGGGTAGGGCTAGCGACGTAGTCGAAAATATTAAATCCCAACGACTAAGGCGGCACCTACATTGGATCCGTATTTCTCCGATCCGATCCGACGTCGGCCGACGTCGGATTAAAAAATAAACCCATAGTATCCAAAAAAAGTTTCTTATAATTAAAAAAGTTGTTCTAATATACAATTAGAATTAGAGCATGCCGCATATTTGTGGGTTTTTTTCTAAATGCGTAATGCTATTCATATTTACTGGATTAAGAGAATATTGCCGCATGGTTTGATGTATTAGACAATATCGCATAAATAAAATAGTTTCCTATACATATATATTTAGATAATACTTTCTTGAAATTATTCATAGCAGGTATATACTTGGGGTTTGGGGTATCTACTAAATAACTTTATTACTTTATTCCAAGTATGTATCTCCTAAATGGCTTTATTACAAATTTTATTGTTTGGGAAAACCCATCTGGAACTGTTTATCAGTCAAATAGGGCCAACAGGTAGCTAGTCCTTTAAATGTAAAAAAAAATTAGTGAGAATTCTGTTCAGAATGGACTGTTCTATATAAAATCGAATTTTGACATAATTATAAACTCTATTACAAAACTAGATACTCAAAGATAGAAGGAGAACATCAGAGATAGCATTTGCAAATAGTAATATCAAAGATATCAAAGAAAGAATAATAAATCTTTCAGGGACAATTGAAAAAAAAATAAAAGATAAATTTAGTGACGTTTTAAACAGAAACGAAGGCAAACAAATGAAATAGAGAATGTGGAAAAATCCCCTTACGAATAACTCACACATCCACTATTTCTGGCTGGGAAAAATTTTTCGAATACAATCAAATATCCAAACACCAGTTCTTAGAAATGTGTTTCGCCCTCTTCAACCTCCGTGGGCTCGTCGGTAAAGATGAGAGGTTGAATATCTTTAGACACATTCCATCAAAAAACAACATCCGAGACATAGACATAACAGGAGCGTAAATCTACGCCCAACCTGAAAATGACAGTCTCAAGTTTTAATTCCCTAATTACTTTAGAGTAAGTAAGATAATGTTTATGAAAAAACAAAAGATGTAGATCTTTGAAACACACTCAGTGATCAAAAGATCCACAGGTACTGGTTTAACGACCACTCGTACGAAATCAAACAAATGAAATAGAGAATGTGGAAAAATCCCCTTACGAATAACTCACACATCCACTATTTCTGGCTGGGAAAAATTTTTCGAATAGAATCAAAGATCCAAACACCAGTTCTTAGAAATGTGTTTCGCCCTCTTCAACCTCCGTGGGCTCGTCGGTAAAGATGAGAGGTTGAATATCTTTAGACACATTCCATCAAAAAACAACATCCGAGACATAGACATAACAGGAGCGTAAATCTACGCCCAACCTGAAAATGACAGTCTCAAGTTTTAATTCCCTAATTACTTTAGAGTAAGTAAGATAATGTTTATGAAAAAACAAAAGATGTAGATCTTTGAAACACACTCAGTGATCAAAAGATCCACAGGTACTGGTTTAACGACCACTCGTACGAAATCAAACAAATGAAATAGAGAATGTGGAAAAATCCCCTTACGAATAACTCACACATCCACTATTTCTGGCTGGGAAAAATTTTTCGAATAGAATCAAAGATCCAAACACCAGTTCTTAGAAATGTGTTTCGCCCTCTTCAACCTCCGTGGGCTCGTCGGTAAAGATGAGAGGTTGAATATCTTTAGACACATTCCATCAAAAAACAACATCCGAGACATAGACATAACAGGAGCGTAAATCTACGCCCAACCTGAAAATGACAGTCTCAAGTTTTAATTCCCTAATTACTTTAGAGTAAGTAAGATAATGTTTATGAAAAAACAAAAGATGTAGATCTTTGAAACACACTCAGTGATCAAAAGATCCACAGGTACTGGTTTAACGACCACTCGTACGAAATCAAACAAATGAAATAGAGAATGTGGAAAAATCCCCTTACGAATTACTCACACATCCACTATTTCTGGCTGGGAAAAATTTTTCGAATAGAATCAAAGATTCTATTCGAAATAGTGGATGTGTGAGTTATTCGTAAGGGGATTTTTCCAAATTCTCTATTTCATTTGTTTGATTTCGTACGAGTGGTCGTTAAACCAGTACCTGTGGATCTTTTGATCACTGAGTGTGTTTCAAAGATCTACATCTTTTGTTTTTTCATAAACATTATCTTACTTACTCTAAAGTAATTAGGGAATTAAAACTTGAGACTGTCATTTTCAGGTTGGGCGTAGATTTACGCTCCTGTTATGTCTATGTCTCGGATGTTGTTTTTTGATGGAATGTGTCTAAAGATATTCAACCTCTCATCTTTACCGACGAGCCCACGGAGGTTGAAGAGGGCGAAACACATTTCTAAGAACTGGTGTTTGGATCTTTGATTCTATTCGAAAAATTTTTCCCAGCCAGAAATAGTGGATGTGTGAGTTATTCGTAAGGGGATTTTTCCACATTCTCTATTTCATTTGTTTGATTTCGTACGAGTGGTCGTTAAACCAGTACCTGTGGATCTTTTGATCACTGAGTGTGTTTCAAAGATCTACATCTTTTGTTTTTTCATAAACATTATCTTACTTACTCTAAAGTAATTAGGGAATTAAAACTTGAGACTGTCATTTTCAGGTTGGGCGTAGATTTACGCTCCTGTTATGTCTATGTCTCGGATGTTGTTTTTTGATGGAATGTGTCTAAAGATATTCAACCTCTCATCTTTACCGACGAGCCCACGGAGGTTGAAGCGGGCGAAACACATTTCTAAGAACTGGTGTTTGGATCTTTGATTCTATTCGAAAAATTTTTCCCAGCCAGAAATAGTGGATGTGTGAGTTATTCGTAAGGGGATTTTTCCACATTCTCTATTTCATTTGTTTGATTTCGTACGAGTGGTCGTTAAACCAGTACCTGTGGATCTTTTGATCACTGAGTGTGTTTCAAAGATCTACATCTTTTGTTTTTTCAGAAACGAAGGCTTTTCTTTATTGCCATCAATAAATAACATAATCACTGGAAGTTTTGACGAAGTTGTTAATATGGATCCCTCGCTATTGTCAAACTTCAGATTTACTCCCATTACATCTTGTTATGTTGAAAGATCGTCTTCCTCATGTGAACACTTATTAACTGACAGAAAGCATAGCATTAGTCTGGAAAATATTGAATATTTTATGATTTTATATTGTAACAGCAGGAACGAGGACATTTTCTTGTGAATTTTCATTTATATTTTATTATTAAATGTAGTAATAAATAAAAACTCTCTAAGTTATACAATAATTTTATTTCTCGCCAAATCTCAAGCATTGGAAATTGCAAAATATTTTTTCCAAAGTGAATATATAAATGCATATTGCATATAATAAAAGCATAGTTGGTTACTTTTTAAGTGCATATTGCATGCATATCTTTTAACCATTTTTTGATGCATATAATCCAGGCTCTAGATATAATACATGCTTGCCTTCTTCTGCGCCTACAGAACGCCTATTCTATTATGCTACAATAATTAATAGCCCTCGAAGAAATGCTCTAAATGATGAAAACTTTGAAAAATGAGTTATCTTAAAAGCCAATAAAATTATTCAGTGAGAGTGAGTGGTGTTATCTTCTTCTTCAGGTGCCATCTCCGCTACGGAGATTGGCAATCATCGTAGCTGTTTTAATTTTTGAGGCAGTAGCTCTAAATAGTTGTTTTGAGCTGCATCCAAACCATTCTCTCAGGTTCTTCAACCATGAAATTCATCTTCTTCCGATGCTTCTTCTGCTGTCTATCTTTCCCTGCATTATGAGTCGTAGGATGCCATACTTCTCGCCCCGCATCACATGTCCGAGATACTGTAGCTTCTTTTCTTTAATTGTAAGTTCAACTTCCTTCTCTTTACCTATTCTTCTCAGTACTTCATTGTTCAGAACTCTATCTACCCAGGAAACCCTCATAATTCTTCTATAAGTCCACATTTCAAAGGCGTTAAGTCGTCTCATTGTCTCTACATTTAACGTCCATGATTCCACTCCATAGTATAGTACACTGTAGACGTAACATTTTGTTAGGTGTACTTTAAGAGCTAATGTTAAATCTTTGCTACGTAGGACCTTTTTCATTTTTATAAAATTAGAACGTGCTTTTTCGATTCTGACTTTTATTTCTGCAGTGTAGTCATTATTTTCTGTTATAAGTGTTCCTAGGTAAGTGTACTTTTTTACTCTTTGGATCTGCTGGCCCTCTACTATTAAGATTTCGTTAGTATTAGGGTTGTTTTTACTAATTTTCATAAACTTCGTCTTTTTGATATTGAGAGAGTCCGTACTCCCTACTACACCTTACTATTTTACTCATAAGTCTTTGCAGGTCTTGTAAACTATCGGCCATTATTACGGTATCATCTGCATATCTGATGTTGTTAACTAAGACTCCATTTACTCTTATGCCGACTGTTTCATCTTCCAGAGTTTCTCGCATTACCTCTTCAGAATAAGCGTTAAATAATAGAGGTGATAGTATGCAGCCTTGCCTGACTCCTCTCTTTATTTCCATTTCTTCAGATGTTTCTTTTTCAATTCTTACTATTGCTCGCTGATTGTAATAGAGGTGTGTTATTAGTCTCAAATCTCTTTCATCTAGGTTTTTATTTTTTAGGATTTCCATGAGTCGATCATGTTTTACTTTATCAACCGCTTTATTGTAGTCTATAAAACAGACGTAAAGAGGATGGTTAACATCCAAACATCTCTGTGTCAGCACGTTGAAGGAGAATAATGCCTCTCTGGTACCCATACCATTGCGGAACCCATATTGAATGTCACTAATATCCAGCTCCAGTTTAGAGTGTATTCTGGCGTGGATAATTTTCAATAGAATTTTCAAGGTATGTGATATTAAGCTTATGGTTCGGTAGTCACTGCATTCTTTTGCATTCACTTTCTTTGGCCAACACACAAATGCTGATGTCAACATTTCTCTAGGGATGATTCCTGTAGTATAGATAGCGTTGAACAGTTCTACTATTATGTCCAGGTTTTCCTCGTTGACCAACTTTATCAGCTCTCTAGGCAATTCGTCTGGACCAGCAGATTTATTGGTTTTCATAGAGTTTATTGCCTGACTAACCTCTGATTTGGTTATCTCTGGGCCTACATCTCCCGTTTGGCTATCTACGGATGTACTAGCTTCTCTCTGGTCATGAAATAGTTCCTCGATATACTCTTTCCATCGTCGTAGTTTTCGTTTTGTCTCCATTATAATATTTCCATTTTTGTCGAGCAATATATTTGAGGTTCTTCTATTTCCTATTCCGGCTAGTTCTTTGACTTTTTTATGTAGGTTGAAGTTGTGATATGTGTTTTGCAGTTCTTCTATTTCTTTACATTTTTCAGAGAAGCTCAGAGAAGGTTTCTTTAGCCTCCCTAATTTTTCTTCTTATTTGGTTTTGAAGCTGTTTATAGCGGGTCTTATTAATGGTTTTGTTTTATCTTTGATTAGGTTTTGAAGAATTGCCACTGCTGTTCTACGTTGCAATTATTTCCTGGGTTTCTGTCTAGATTTGTGTTGATTTCGTGTTTCAGATTTTCTTTTGTTTCTTCTGACTTTAGTTTCTGTATGTTAAGTTTATTGTTGTTGCGGCTTTTTTGCGTCTTTTTTAGTTGAAGTTTAGACCTAGCAATAAGAAGACTGTGATCAGAAGATACGTCTGCTGCTGGATATGCCTTTACTGCCTGAATTGAGTTTCTCTATCTGTGCTTTATTAGGATGTAGTCAATTTGATTTCTGACAATTTTGTGGTCTTTGTCAGCTGGTGATTTCCATGTATAAAGGCATCGCATAGGTAATTTAAAGAATGTATTTGCTGCAAATACTAAAAGAAGCAGGAATTAACAACCAAGATCTGAAAATAATTAGAAACCTTTACTGGAATCAGACTGCAAACCTCAGAGTTGACGGTGAACTCACCGAATATGTCAAAATCATGCGTGGAGTGAGGCAAGACTGCATTTTGTCCCCCTAACTTTCAATCTTTACTCTGAAAGAATATTTATCGAAGCCTTGCACGAAACTGAAAAAGGTATTCTGCTAAACAGGTACCGGCTAAATAATATCAGGTATGCAGATGACACCATAGTATTTGCGCACAACCTAGAAGACCTACAAGTCCTCATGGACAAAATCACGTATTGCAGTCAGCAATATGGACTCAATATAAACGTAAAGAAAACAAAGCTTATGATCGTCAGCAAGAAAAAGATAACAGAAGGTCAACTCTATATCAACCAAACCCCTGTAGAAAGAGTGAGGCACTACAACTACCTCGGAACCATAATAAATGAAGAGTGGACCAATAACCAAGAAATAAGAGCGCGCATCGGAAAAGCTAGATCAATCTTCAACCGTATGGGGGCGTTTTTCAAGAGCCACAATCTTTCTCTTGGTATAAAAG
This sequence comes from Diabrotica virgifera virgifera, assembly GCF_917563875.1. Lineage (NCBI taxonomy): Eukaryota > Metazoa > Arthropoda > Insecta > Coleoptera > Chrysomelidae > Diabrotica > Diabrotica virgifera. The sequence goes on from NC_065448.1 coordinate 75,803,754, forward strand.
TAAGAATGCTGAGATGTTACGTCTTCTCTGTCTTTTTTATGGTGTTGAATCATGGACCTTGAACGAGGATGTGTGCCGAAAATTGGAAGCATTTGAGATGTGGCTATATCGAAGAATTCTTAAAATCCCATGGACTGATCGGGTCACAAATGAGGAGGTTCTTAGAAGAATGGGGAAGAACCGAGAAGTACTAACCACCATCAAATCTCGAAAGTTGGAATACTTTGGACACATTATGCGAAATGAATCCAGATACGCCCTCCTACAAGCCATCCTGCAAGGAAAAATATTTGGAAAGCGAGGTCCAGGAAGAAGAAGAACATCCTGGTTAAAGAAACTCAGAACCTGGTTCAACACAACATTTGTGCAGCTTTTCCGCGTTGCTGCAGATAAAGTGAAGATTGCCATGATGATCGCCAACATTCGTCACGGATAGGCACATCAAGAAGAAGATTTGCGGCTATAACATTATGCTCCTGGCAAAATTCTATTAGGCGATCTCCTCTGTCGTTTCGTTCGCCAAGCCCATATGGTCCTACATTAGTGGTGTTATACTGATTGTTAATCGATGATTAATTTTTAAAATTCTTATTTTTTATTTCAGTTGGAATTGTATGTTATTTTATGTTTTCATGACTCATAAATATGTTTAGAGATGCAGAGATAATTATTACCTTCTTACCTTTTTTCGGGTTTTACATTCAAAAATTTACTCGAAATAAGTACCCGAGAAATTCGGGTAATTGTACTTTGAGTATTGTACTCTGAGTTCTTTTCTGAAGCAATGTACTCGGTACTCTGTACGCGTTTCTTTAATATGAAAAGTAACCGGTACTCTGTACCCGAGTACAATTGATCAGTACCCGGCCCAGCTCTGCCTAAGCGTACGTTCAGAGTGGAGCATAGAAAGAGTGCGAGCAAAGAGCAAAGCGGAGAAATCAAACTACTACTGGGACACGGAGGTACACAGAGTGCTAGCAAAGAGCAAAGCGGCGAAACCAAACAAGTTTGATTTCTCCGCTCGCACTCTTTCAGATGATCAGAAAGATTCCCTATTCAGATGACGACGAAGACTTTTTTAATTTATAACTTTATGCAATTTTATAATTAAATAAATATTATGTAACTTCATAATTATTATTAGTTCTACAGTGTGGCAAAACCAAATGGAATAAATTCATTATTTCGTAAACCGACGACTAAAAAATCCGGAAACAGGTCGATTTTTATTTTTAAATTATGATTTTTTGGCATTACCATACTAGTGACGTCATCCATCTCGAAGCTGAAATAAAAAATACACATGCGGACCAATGTAAAAAAAGGGCATTTCATTGTTGTCTTCTTACCGGCGTGAGAAATACAAAATAAGATTTACTATTTTATTTGGGCATAAGCCATAATTCGAGTTTGAAATCAAGTTTACCAGGTTCAACGCACTTGAAACAAGCAGATATATTATAATTGTGTCACCGGAAAGCGAAAAAGGTAACGCACAACTTGGAAAAGCCTATAGTTTTCTAACTTCTTTTCTAGTGAAGCAACGGAGTTGGAACAAGCAGATATATTATAATTGTGTCACCGGAAAGCGAAAAACGTAACGCACAAGTTTGAAGAACCTATAGATTTCCAACTTGGTTTCTGGTGAAGTAACGTAGTTGGAACAAGCAGATATATTATAATTATGTCACCGGAAAGCGAAAAAGGTAAATAACAACTTGGAAGAGCCTATAGTTTTCTAACTTCGTTTCTGGTGAAGCAACGCAGTTGGAACAAGCAGATATACTATAATTGTGTCACCGGAAAGCGAAATAGGTAGTCCCTGAAAACTATAGGTTCTTCCAAGTTGTGCGTTACCTTTTGCTTTCCCGTGACAAATTATAATATATCTGCTTGTTCCAACTCCGTTGCTACCAGAAGCGAAGTTAGAAAACTATAGGTTCTTTCAAGTTGTGCGTTATCTTTTTCGCTTTTGCGGTGACACAATTATAATATATCTGCTTGTTTCAACTCCATTGCTTCACCAGAAGCGAAGTTAGAAAACTATAGGCTCCTCCAAGTTGTGAGTTACCTTTTTCGCTTTCCCGTGACACAATTATAATATATCTGCTTGTTCCAACTCTGTTGCTCCACCAAAGCGAAGTTAGAAAACTATAGGTTATTCCAAGTTGTGCGTTACCTTTTTCGCTTTCTGGTGACACAATTATAATATATCTGCTTGTTCCAACTCCACTGCTTCACCAGAAATGAAGTTAGAAAACTGTAGGTTCTTCCAAGTTGTGCGTTACCTTTTTTGATTCCCGGTGACACAATTATAATATATCTGCTTGTTGCAACTCCGTTGCTTCACCAGAAGCGAAGTTAGAAAACTATAGGCTTTTCCAAGTTGTGAGTCACCTTTTTCGCTTTCCGGTGACACAATTATAATATATCTGCTTGTTCCAACTGCGTTGCTTTATCAGAAACGAAGCTAGGAATCTATACGCTCTGAGCTTCGCTGGTGGCGCTCCTAGCGGATTACTAATTCAACTTTCACCGGTAATTTTTAAATTTATTATTTAATTGTTATCGCTTAATATTTACAACGCAAAAAAGTAATTAAATTGTAATCGATTTCTTTTTAATTTTGCTAATCATTTTGACGTTCTATTGATAAAATATGAATTTCTTACTTCGGCTACTTTCACGTGTAGATGGCGCTAAGATTAATATTTTAATTTATAATTACATATTATGGAACATTAAAAAAACTTGAATTCAGTATTTAAAACGTAAGTATATTTAAGGTAAAAATATATACCACAGCTATGACCAACTAAAATTTTTTATAATTAATGTTTTTAATTTTAATTTTAAATTAATCACTTTGACCTTTATGTCAAATTTCCGGTAAACGTTTACAGACTTGCTACTACTGGCGCTCGCGAATTTGTAAATATCCCCTCTACGTACGGGCTCACAGGGTATAGGTTCTTTCCAGTTGTGCGTTACCTTTTTCGCTTTCCGGTGACAATTATAATATTATATCTGCTTTTTCCAACTGTCTTGCTTCACCAGAAACAAAGTTAAATTTTTAATTTACGAATGTTTTTTTTATATTTTCAAACAAACAACAAACCACTCGCAAACCCGTCCAAATACGTATTGCAAACCATCAAAGCTTTTGTTGAAAACCCGACAGAAGTTAGATTGTGGTGCGCCGTGTGCGTGCCGTTTGTGCGCCACTTGAAAACACGTACTAATCTGACGAACATGCTGCGCGCGAGCGGCTCGCACACCGAGCAGAGCGCGTATGTATACCTGCCTTTACGATGAATTCTCTAACATTTTCCGGGAGTTAGGAAGTACCACGTTTTCAATGAGGAGTTTTCGAAAAAAAAAAGAAAATAACTTTCCATGACTGCCGAGTGGGAAATAACTAAACTCTCGTCTCGCGTAACTACCAGCTCCCACTCTGGTTTAGCACTTTTTTGCTCTTTGCTCGTACTCTTTCTTCGCTCCACTCTGAACGTGCACTTTTTGCTCTTTGCTCGCACTCTTTCTTCGCTCCACTCTGAACGTACGATAAGATAGGCTGACCATGTCGGTAGAGTTACTAATAATCGCCTTAAAGTTAATGTGGGAGGAAGCCCCGACATGGGAAAGAAGGCCTTTCGTTTTGACGTTCACGAATGCGATGGAGGGATAATATGGTCAGCTCTAAGAACAGTGTGGCTACCCACTGATCCAAGTATCATGGACGACCGTTCGAGATGGAAGCGAGTTGTACAGTCAGCCAAGATCCACCCCGGGTTGTAGTGCTACGAGGAGAATAAGTTAATAGCGTTTCGTTGTATTTTATGAACAATAACGGTGAGTTAGTAAAAAAAAATGCAGGAGGCTGGGAATGTAGGTAATAAAAGACGGGAAACTAAAGGGTTTTTAGTTAACCTACTGAAGTTGCAGTATTTTGACATGTTCAACAACATTCCATTTTAAGTCGCAAATGGCAGCTGTATAGGAAATCACCCGAGCTAGCCTCGAAGCCATTTTGAAGAAGAACTAATTCCATCCATATAAAATACTTATAGTGCAGGAACTTAAGGGGGATGATTATGACCGCCGCGCCGTTTACAGTTTTGTAAAATAATCAGTAAGCGAGAAGTGACCGATCCAGAGTTTCGCTTTAATTTTTTTTTTTCTCTCCGATGAATGCACTTTTTTCGTAAATGGTCTGTAAATCGTCATAATTGCCGTTATTGGTCTAGTTGAAATCTCGGATTTTCCACCAGGTGCATATACAGCAACTGTAAAAATTTAATGTGTGGGCTGGTATTTTTGGTGATCGACTAGTGGGATAGTTTTTTATTACCTGGCAATTTGACAGGCGAAATGTATTTAAAATTACCGGAAGACATGATTAATTCTACCTTGACTGATATTATTGAGAATGATCAATACTATGGAGATCGTTTGATTTTTCTATAGGAAGCTGATCTTCCCATTATGCTTTACTTGTTCAATATTTAGACCAAAATTTTCAACGAAATTAAATTGGAAGGAGAGACAAAGGAGAGACGTTGAATGGCCACCTCGGTCACCAGATTTGTCTCTCCTGGATTTATTTTGTTGGCACATCTAACAAGTAAAATCCATAGAACACCACCCGCTACCCGTATCTTTAGAAGATTTACGTCAACGAATTATCAAGGAAATTCTTACGAACCACTCTGCAAATGCTTCGGAATGTGGAAGAACGTTTCGAATAAACCTTTATCATTGTATGGACGGCGAAGGTGCATACGTTTCCCGATTTGGTCAACTAAGAAAGAAGTAACCAGCTAAAAATATTAAATTCATATTTTTTTAATAAATCAAATAAGGTACAGGACCTAATTTAAAAATTTAAAGAATAATGTATAGGGATTGTAAGGGTTTTCAAACGATATCTTATCAATCCTCATTTCAATTAAAAAATATTGGGGTGATACTTGCCCTGGCTTCGGGATGAAAGTAAAATAACCGAAAATACCTAAAACATGTCCCCTTTTTAATCAAAAATTTACCTGTTGCTGGGTTTTCAAAAAAAAATTTTTTCCTGATAATGTCTGTATTTGGTTTTTGTTCAGCCACCCTATATATTAATACATGCATTTGTATTAATTGTCTAAAGAGAGTAGTCAAGAAGTATTATTTACTCTCACCTTTAGTGTTTTAACCTCACTTCATTAACATTGTTTAAAGAAGCCTTACAATAGTAAACTGACTATGAACGGAACTCTTTTTAAGATAAAAATTTAAAAAAAATATTTTTATACCAAGTTCATTCCCGGCAGTCTGAAGTTAAATCCATTCAAGAAAGATGAAAGATTTTAAGAAATTTCGCGGTCTATGCTTGTTGTGCGAACTAATAATCACATTAAATGTCCAGACAGTGCCGAGTAGCCGAGTAACAGAAAAACTTTTAAGAGAGTTTATTGTTTTTCCTTCCTGTTGCCTACATAAAGTTTAATTAAAACGATCCGCTTATCGTTTCTGAAACTGACGTTCAGATTAAACTGAGTTTTGCCCAAACATTTTTAACTTCTGCTCAATTGAAAATTTTATAAATGTAATTAGAATATCTCGAAGAATAATAAGCAGGAAACTTTATAGCCTTCCGTTCGCCGATGACTGAATAATTGACTCAGAGGATAAGAACGCCGTCTGTAATAGAGAAGAGTAACTTACAGTAGTATCAATGGGGAATGGAATATTTATTTCTGTAATTAGTCGTGCATTGAAAAATTACCCTGAGAATAAAAAAAATATTATATCATGTTTAAATGAATTACAAAGGAATAATGAAACTTACCACAGTTTGTGGGTTTTTTCACTCCTTAGAAACATAACGTCGTATGCCATCTCGGCGAAGAAGTCAAAATGGAATAAGATGGGGGTGCTTGAATATTTATAGCTTTAATACTTATTAAAAATTGAGCGGCAAAAGCTGTCTGTAATAGTAAAATATGTGGTTTTTTAGATGAAAATGGCAGTGGTTTATGTTTTAATGAATGGAAACTTATTTTACTTTTTTTTACCCACAAAACTATAGTTTTTTAGCCCAGTATTGGACCGTGTCCATGAGTCGAACGCTAGTAGATTGCCTGCCCATAAGTCATCGAGAGTTAATCTATGCGAGCAGTTTGGGTCTAGTAGGTGTTCCATGTTCTGTGTTGCTCCACAGTCACATTTATCGACAGGGTGGTGGTTTGCCTAGCAGCGCGCTAACAAAACGCTTTCTTCATTTCAGTCTGTCAGGATACGGTTCGTGGTCAAAAAGAAGGTATCGGTTGTCGAAGGTTTGTTTAAATCTTTCGGTGAATTCGTGGTCCATTCTATGGGAGTCAGGATCCTAGACGTCTGAAGCTCGAAGCCTTATACAGTTTATCCGATGGTTTGGTCTCATACAGCCGGTAATGAGTCTGCAAGTTCTGTTCGGAGTGACATTTACTTTCTTGGCATGCGCAGATCTGTTCCAAACCGGACTTGCGTGTTCCGCCGTTGAGAAGCATAACTTCTGCGCTGTTGATCTTAGTATGTGAGTTTGGGCGCGTACCTTCTTTCGGGTGATATTGAGTTACCTTTTGGCTAGGAGATCTGAAGGTGAAAATCGCAGACCTTAGTTTTAGTTGGATTTGGTCTTAAGAAATTTTGTTTATAATAAATAAACAACAAATTCAGGGCAGCTTCTAATTTTTGTTCCACCTCTTTAAAGCTTGAACCTGGGTCTGTGATGCCCAAGTCGTCTGCGTATCAGAAGTTTCTAGTAAATGTTGGCGTTGGTTGATCATCAGTGTACAGGTGGAAACGTATTATGTGCTAATACACCATCCCAGGTGCTAATACGCTATCCTAGGAAGAAGAGAGACAAACTCAGCGACAAAAACTATAGAGGCATATCTGTACTCTGTGTGAGTTATAAAGTGTTTACGTGGATCATAAACAGGAGATTAAGTCACTTCACAGAACAAATGGTAAGAGAATACCAGGCCGGATATAGACGAGGACAGTCTACTATTGATCAGTTATTCTACGTGAAACAAATATTAGCTAAAGCATGTGAGCAGGATATAGATATTTAACAAATCTTTGTAGACTTCCAACAAACGACAAACCTATGACAACATAGCACCAACCTATGACTGCACGCGTCCACTGCTATTCATGGGTCTGTCTCAGCTCTTTCCATCTGTATCTGACTTGTGAGGCTTGCATCCTGTTACTGATAACACCCTCTTTAAACTTCAGATCGTCAGTCCATCTGCTTTATAGGCGTTCTCTGCTCTGTAGTGCTTCTTGTCGTCGCCTCCACTCGACAATACGTTTTGTCCATCGATTGTGTGATAACCTGGCGACGTCTTCTGGCCAATTCCACTTTGGCGACGCGATTCTTTCGACAGCGTTTGTTGTTCTTCCTCTACGGCGTATTTCTTCGTTTATATAATATACATATAGTAACTGCCACGCTACAAGACACATGGGTACATTGAGGTAATACTGTCCTGGACCCTTCACTTGTTTCACCATTTACTTTTATGTCTAGTGGCGTCTAGAACGTCAGAAAATGTATAGAAACCGATGTAAACATCTAAAGTTGGCACATTATACAACAGCTTTATTTGAAGTTTATAGTTGTCATTGCATTAAAGCTGTAAAAAAAAGTTATAAAGTGTTGTAATATGTTTGGTGTTTGAATAAAGTTTTTTTGAGTAACAATAGTATTCATTAATGTATTGTTTGTATGTAAAAATAATTATTTTGAATAGTCTCATGACAGTCACATGACGTGACAGACATAAAAGTCGGGTCTACCCCAAAATCCCGACAGCCAAAATCTCGACAGCCACAATCCCGACGCACAGTGGGGCAAGAGACAACATAAGTTGGCATTAAATCATTGTCGATATATTATGGCCAATTTCTTTTTTTAAATATTATAAGTTGTGTGTACAAATACGAAAACGATGTTTTTCAAATGTTTTTTTCTTCTTCTTGATGTGTCTATCCGTGACGAATGTTGGCGATCATCATGGTAATCTTTATTTTATCTGCAACAGTGCGGAAAAGCTGCACAGATGTTATGTTAAAGCAGGTTCTGAAGTTGTTTAACCAGGATGTTCTTCTTCCTGAACCTCGCTTTCCAAATATTTTTCGTTGAAGGATGGCTTGTTCAAAAAATGTTTTGCTCAAACTTAATTTTCAAAGCTGCAAGTCCGTAGTAACTACCGATATTGATTTAAATGATATTTGAAGTTTAATCATTTTAATTTAAAATAAATCTACAGTCTAATTTACTTGTTTTTATGTAGATTTATTAATATTATTTATATCTCAAAACAATTGGGCTAACATTATTTTTGAAAAATTACCTAACCAAATTGTTCTTTAAAACCATTTACCGCATATTTATAAGAATAACATAAAATTTTGCAGGTAAATATTGAAAAACTTAAACTACAATCATCATTAGAATCATCAGATTTGACATTAACATCTTGCACATTCGGAGATTTCAACATAATATTATGCATTAATATGCAGTGCTTCCACTGGCAGGTATTCTAATTTCTTTCTTTTATGTTTCTTTTGCTTGTGATCAGTGGATCACTACTGATCAACAAAAAGTGGAATACATCTTAATTTGTTTTTTGGATCTACTACACTTTCTTGAATTATTATGCTTGAATTATGCAAATAACGAAAAATTAGAATAGACTGTTATTCAATTTAATTAGGTTAACATAACCTCACAAAAAATAAAATTAAGAAAAAAGGAGAAAATATGAGCAAAAAGTTAAAATGACTTTTTAAAGAATAATACTCAAGCTTTCAAAATAAAACAAAATTAAAGTGGGATCAGTCTTGGAACACTAACAAATCACTTGCTCTTTTTGAAAAATGCATATTTTTTGATATTTTGTACAGGTAATTTTAAACAACATATTATAAGAGACTATATTTACTTACTTATTATATCACATCTGTAATAATATTGTCACTTTCCTGAAGATCAAAAATATCCGGAGCCAATTTTACTAGTAAATTAACTTTTGACTTGAAATAAGTGGATCAAACGTAAGTCGAATCACGCTATCGCGGCCTATGCATTGTTAACACGGGACTATGTGCCATTTGGGATGCGTTGCAACGGGTGGAGGGGGGTTGAATAAAAAAAAATGATACCAAATCATACGCAGGATTGTGTACTATTTAATTAAAATGAATGCGACAGAAAATACTGCATTTGGTATTTTCATTTTATGCCAACTTTTTAGCTCTCCTGCCCCACTGTGCGACGGCCAAAATCCCGACACGCCAGAATCCCGACAGGTTTGATAAGTTTCTTTTTTACATATAATTACATTTATTTCTTGTTTTTTGTTTATCGCCATCTGTTTTTATTTTGTGTATTTGTACTAAACAAAAGTATTTACCATTTAATATGAACTAATTTTCTAAATAAAATTTCTAACATGGGTATATGAATTAAATTATTTTTTTGCCAATATATAGTCCAATAATATATTATGTATATAGGGGAGTGCATTTAGATTTTCACTTCGGAAAAAATCAAACAAGATAAAACTTTCTGTAATTTCATTAAGAAATGTTTAATAAACAACATATTAAAAAGTTCTACTCGAGAAGTGGGTGCTTCATTTTTTATTAAACAAATGAACAGCGAAGTTAGATGTTTTTTAGATAACTCCGAAAATAATAATTTTTAGAAAAAAACTGACTTGACCATTAAAAAATTGAGAAAATTTTACAAAAAAAACCTTATATAAAGTTTTTTCTAAAATTTAATCTCTAGCTGCTGTAATTTTTTATTTATAACGCTAAAGTCACCCTTCTCACACACATTGGCGCACTGTAAACTAGCGTTGGAAGAAGTGCATGGTTGAGTTTTTTTAATGTAATTCTTGAACTAATGGATCAAAAGAAATTTTACAAATTGGACATGAAAGAAGATGAAATAAGCTATCTTATGGTTGTACTAAAAAGAAATAAAATATATGGACATAAGTACGGTGTAGGCGGAAAGTGAGCCTTACATGAATTTTGTTTAAAAATGATTTAAAAATTTGTAACTATTACAATTTTACTTATAAAACTCTCAAGTTTGCACAACTTACCTCTCAATAATCTTACTAAACGATGCTTTGTTCAAAAAAAATCTCAAAAATTTAATTCAAATAATACGATGTCTCAAAAAATGTAATTTTTGAAAACTTCGTAGTTTTACAGAATTCCCACCATTTTAAGACGGTATTACTCAAGTTTGAATAAATCTAATACAATTTTTTTGATATTTTTTAAATCTTAGGATGTAATCTTAAAAAAACACTGAATTATTTTAGTTCAAAAATAAAATAGACAATTTATTTTAGAGAAAATTAAGAAAGATAACAAAAATGTAATACAAAAACCGAAAATTACAAGCTGAAAAAATTTATATACAGAGTGATCAAAACTTTTTTCTGTAAGACTTACCTAAAATACATTTAATAATAAGCTTCAACAATAATAAATGTTCAACAAAAAAAATTTTTTTTAGCTCTTATACAGTATGTCTGCGTAACTTTATTGATAACTTTTTTAATATCAGATTTACGAAAAAAAGTTATTCTTCATAAAATACTCTGCATCGTATATAACATAAGATGCAACCATCAAATATCAAATTTTGTTAATTTTGTACGAGGTATGTCAAAAAATATGAATTTCGCTCAAGAGTAAAGTACCTTTATATTTCACAATATCGAAATTTTTTATAAAAAAAAGTTGTTTGGAATTAAAAACTATGTTCCAATATGTAATTATATCCTTCTAATCGAAAATTTGTTTTTTTAATATTGTTTCAAATTAATTATACCCATCATTAAATTTTCACCTATTATTTATGATAACTGTTTTATTATTAATTTTATGAAGAAAGTTATTCGTCATAAATAGCTGTGCATGGTCGAACACTTAATATGCAAATATAAAATATTATATTTTATCAATATTATACGAGGTATGTAAAAAAATTATATTTCGCCCAATAAATATTTATGTACCTTTATAGTTCACAATATTTCGATTAGAAGAGTGTAATTGCATATTGACACATCGTTTTTAATTCTGAACAACTTTCCATAACAATTTTCAGTATTATGAAAAATATAGGTATTTTACTCATAACTGAAATTTGTTTGATTGGATTCTACTTCTTTTTCATTTAAATATCCGCCATTTTAGATCCGCCATTTTGAAATTTAAATTTTTAATCTTTAATTCAGATTCAACAACCTGTTAAAAATAAAGACAATAAATGTTTTAGAAAAATGTTCTTTTTTATGTTCTTTTTAGAAAATCCGCATTTTGGATCCGCCATTTTATAGTTTATAATGTTAACATTTAAGTTGGGTTTATCAAAGCTCTCAAAAATAAATATATGTAGAAATAAATACATTTTGTATAGAAATTATTTTTACAACTATTTTTTAAGTTATCCGCCATTTTGAATCTGCCATTTTATAATTTAAATTAATAAAAAAATTGATTCAGGTTCGGCAACCTCTCAAAAATATCCACATATATGTAAACAAACACGTTTTATAAAAAGAATTCGGATTTTACAACTACTTTTTAAGGATTTTTAGGAAAAAATCCGCCATTTTGAATCCGCCATTTTGAATTTGCAAATTGTAATGTCAGATTCGAGTTCAGCATAATCAAAACTAAAATAAAAACATTTTTTATCAAAATAAAATGTTGAATTCACCCATATTCTTAACATTATTTATACAAAACAATTGTTATTGTTTAAACAATTAATAAACAATTAGCGGCGAAATTTGTGAGTAGAACTTTTTACTTTAACATATTTATAAACTAACAAAAAAAGTTTTAGAAAAATATAACCTTGTTTGATTTTTTCCGAAACATTGTATCTTTTCGGTCTAATTGCACTCCCCTAATAATCAAATCCTGAATTTAAGTTTACTTTCATATAATAGGTTATTATCATGTCACTTACAATCTTCCATTTCAGTAAGTATAGCTTTTATATTATAAAATCAAGTGTTTAAACAATTTTTTCTTTTAAAATACATAATAATAATTAGTACCCGTACTTATTAGTAAGTAATAATTTTTCAATTTCAATACTCTATAATATGATTTGGTATTGCATTTGAAAAGGAAACAATAAATATTCAAAATGTAGTGGTCGGAATTTTTACTTATGCGAGGATTGTTGCATGTCGGGATTTTGGCTTGTCGGGATTCTGGCGTGTCGGGATTCTGGTGTGTCGGTGTTTTGGCCGTCGGGATTTTGACTGTCGGGATTTTGGCTGTCGGGATTTTGGGCGCCACCGATAAAAGTCATAGATGAGAAGGGGCCGGATTCGCCCACACCTAGAAATTAGGTACACATGTGTCAACTAGCGGGCACTTACTGTATAAACATATCATGACAACATGTATATATGACAGCGTAAAGAGAGATAAATCTTAGCGTTCTATCGAGTGTCATACCAGATATTTTAGGTCTTTAGTGTAGTTGAGGAGTCTGTCTTTAAACTGGATTTTTAATTGGTAGTTGGAAGGTCTGTTTTTTAAATGAAAACACGATACTTCCGTGTTGGCGCCATTGGGCTAAATTCTCCAGCGGCGGAAATATCTTCCGAGGGTAACCAGGTCGTTTGTTAATATTTTCTCAGTAGTCTCCAATTATTTATTGCTCTTTGAAAGAGCCCAGTCGTCTGCGTATTCGAATTATCTATCTATATATTGCTAAGTGATAAAGGGGCCAGCACCGATTCTTGCGATAGGCCATTGTTCAATTTCATTTAGGTAAATACTAGTCTTATCGCCAATGTGACTTGGAAACATCTGTTGCATAGCATAGCATTAATGACATGAGCGATCCTTCTGCATGAAATCGCTTACATTAATTTATAAGTATTATACCTGCTTTACACCAACAATAAATTGATGAAGAAATTGACGAAGTTCTTTAAGGTCAAATTTGACGTGTACAAAATGCATGGTTTGTGGTACAAAGCACAGTTGACATCGAATTTTCTCCTCAGATCACCTAAAGTGTTCGGTGATCTATTACAGGACATGTTTTATTTCGTCAAATTTCTTCATTTTCTTTTTATTCACAGCAAAATTGGATGTCAAATTGTGTTTTGTACACGTCAAATTTGACCTTGAAGAACTTCCTTAACTTCCTTATCATTTTTTATTGTTGGTGTAAAGCGGGTATTAGTATTACCCCTTGTCTCTACAGGGTATCGTACACTGCTCATAAGTCAATGAAAACAAAAAAAAACTCTAACATGAAGTAAAACACTTCTATGTAATTGGTATATTTATTACAATTTAAAAAATCCCAATGGATTGAGTAAAATATGTCCAATTCAGAACGTTTTCAGACCTATCGGTCCATCATCAGTGAATCTACAATAAAATAAGTAATCCCACTATTAAAATTGAAAGATGGTTGAAATTTTGAAAGCTAGAAAAGTATGGTTAGATTACTTACGTGCATACTTGCTAAATAGCCCCAGAACCAAACAATGGTTGAATTTTTAATTCGGTTTACATTATTTAAAAATAATGTTAAACAGGCTAAACGCCGATGTTACATGATATAACCTAAGGGAACATGGTGAAACCCTACCAAAAACTCAATCAACCATCTTAGGCCAAAGTTGACCATAAAGTGTCAAAATTGTGTAAGGAACTGTTTGAAGTGACATTGACAGTAGAGAAAAAGGTAGTCGATTTTCAATGTTTATTAACCAAAAGGTCATGACACAAAACAAATGATAAAGATTTTAATATCTGAAAATATCTAACATTTTTAAATCTATTGGTTTTTGAAAAGAAAATTGTGACATACAAAATTAATTTAGAATATAAGATTATTTATGTTGACTGTATACTATAACATTAGATTGATCAAATTGATAGAAAGAAAGTAAGAGCTGCTGTCAATAATGATAAAAAGATAAAGACAGATGATGGTGAGAGAAGAGAAAGAATGACTATTAGTTGGAATGTTATTGTACAAAATGAATAAATAGGTAGGCAAGTTATTCAAGTCTATATTGTATTGGTGATTGTATATGTAAAAGGAAAATATTGTTATTTAAAAATAAAGAGAAATTCTTGTCCTAAATAATGGATTTGAGTTAGGATACAGTCAATATACTTAATAGTGTGCAATATGTAAATGTAGAGGATGGTAATTATTATGAGATGTTTTATTTTATTTTAAAAATTTTTGAGAGAATTCTTGTGACAAAGTGAGGGTATGTGAAGTTGAAGATAAAGAAATGTATGATTATAGCTGAGTCCAGTTGATACAAGAATGAAATTAAAATGAAATTAATATTGAAAATGTACTAAATAAAATAAAACCAAAGTAAGAACAAATAATATTGATATAATTTAATTGTAATAATAAAGGGTCTGAATGTGAGAACTGAAATTAAGTAATGGAATGTTAGTTGGAGAGGTAAAAATTATTTGGAAAATGTCAAAGACAAAAAGTAGAGCGCTGTGGTGTAAGGTAGAAAGACAAGAGTTTTAAGGGAAAGAGAGGGATAAAGAAAAGATGGGGTGTGGAATTTAAACTGAATGAAGTAATGAAATGAAAAAGGAAGTGAGAAGATAGTATTGGAAGCAGTGAAGGAAAGAGGAAAATTTTTTTTGAAAAAAAGGGGGGGGGGAGACTAAGTTTAAAAAAGAGAAAGAATAGGATAAAAAGGAAAGTTGTAAGTAATAGGAATTATGAGAATAATTGACGGTGAATGGGGACAAAATTGCGGTTAAGGGATGTTTGTCTATTGACACAGTTGGGACTCTTCTTCAGGTCCTTGACAATCTCCAAATCTTCGTATAAGTCTAAACGGAGTGTATTTTTTTGTTGAATATTGTGTATCAACTGGACACCTTCAGGAATCTTAAGTTCATGTTTATTGACTTTTAAATGGTGTGAAAAGGCCGAAGTAGTATCTCTCTTGCTGTGTTCTGCAGATCGGGTAGAAAGGGATCTGTAAGTTCTGCCGATGTAGGTGGCATCACAATCTGAACAAGAGAGTCTGTATACTCCACTCCGGTTCATGTAATGGATAGAATCTTTGGTATTAGTTAAACTTTTGCTGAGAGTATTATTGACTTTGAAAGAGATTTTTATGTTGTCACAAGAATTGGAAATGATATGTTTGACTCTTTCAGATAATTTGGAGTTATTGAATGGTAAGGAGGCATAAATGGGAGTAGTTGTGGATGATGTAGAGAAAGCGGATTGTTGGAGTAACTTAAGTTCTCTTTTTTGTTGAAGTTTGTTGATGATGTCTAGGTCATAACCATTGTTGACTGCAATCTGTTTGATAATGTTCAACTCTTTGTTGAATTCAGTTATGGATAAAGGAATAGAGTATAATCTATGTATAAAACTGCGAAAGGCAGAGAGTTTATATGATAAAGGGTGATTAGAAGTAGAGTGGATAACATGATCTGTCTGCGTTGGTTTACGGTAGATACCAAAGTTGAAGTGGTCATGTAGTCTGCTAATAGATAGATCCAGAAAGTTAATGGAGTTAGAAGATTCTAGTTCCATGGTAAAGGTGATTTTAGGATGAATTTGATTAATTTTGTGAAGTAAGTTGTGAGCTGAATCAGAGTTACCAGAAAGGAGGACTAAAATGTCATCAACATAACGGAACCAGTGTAAGATCTCTGGATTTTTTATGATATAGTTGGATTCTAAGTGATCCATAAAAACATCAGCTAAGAAAGGGGATAAGCAACTGCCCATTGCTAAACCGTCAGGTTGTTGGTAAAAGTTGATATTAAAAACAAAGTAATCTTGAGACAGACAAATTTTGAGAATGTTTATAATAGACGAAGTGGTGGTGGAAGTGACAGAATTATTTAAAAGGAGTGAATTAACCAGACTAATCGATTCATTTTTTGGTACTGAAGTAAATAAATTGCTAACATCAAACGAAAGCATAACACTATTTGGATTAAGATTGACAAGTTGAAGTTTTTCAACTAATTGGCGAGAATTCAAAACAGTAAACTGTGGGGTAAAGTTGATAAAGTTTTTAATAGTGTTAAGAATGAATTTAGATAAAATAGAAACTGGAGTGTTAATGAAGCTGACAACGGGACGAATAGGAATGTCAACTTTGTGTATCTTTGGTAAACCGTATAACCTGGGGGTGAGTGGATTTGATGGAATTTTAGTATATGGTGCTTCATATTCAGAAAAGAAATCAGTAAATTATTTTAAATTGGTTGTC
The DNA here is from genome assembly GCF_917563875.1 of Diabrotica virgifera virgifera. Lineage (NCBI taxonomy): Eukaryota > Metazoa > Arthropoda > Insecta > Coleoptera > Chrysomelidae > Diabrotica > Diabrotica virgifera. The sequence goes on from NC_065448.1 coordinate 75,820,088, forward strand.
ATCTTCGAAACAAAAGATTTAGAGGGATCAACGGGAAGAAGAGTGAAGTTATTGTTATCTAGGAAAGAGGTGACTTTGTCAATATATAATTGTTGGTCTAAAATAACAAGGCAGTTACCCTTATCTGCTTTGCTAAAGATGAGGTGGTGGTTTTGGTTCTTATTTTTGATAGATTTGAGTGTGGAGATAAGGGATTTAGACTTATTAAACATTATGAAAACAGTATACATTTTTAGTTGTTTTTTGTTAATTTTTGAAGATATTCTTCTTTAGCGGCGAATCGATTGAGGGTAAAATTGTACATCAACCACACGCCTGCGCACACTGACAGTATGTAGTTCTGACTGTATGTAGTTCATTGCTAATCTTTCAATATAGGTATGTATGTATCTGTAACCGTGCAAATAAGTCATTAAAAGAATATATTAGTGGTTTTAGGAAATGTATTATTTATTATAATTCTTGTGTTTTTGGATTTGTGTTTCCCTGTAGTAAAATAATAAAATATGTAGGCATAACATTTTTACAATTTGTCGCCGTGTTGTGTAATTATATCCGAAACTTACGTGTCAATTCAAGTGGCTCGATGGCGTAGTTGGCAGAGCGGTGGGACAGAAAACGGAAGCACAGGGAAGGTCGCGGGTTCTAATCCTGGACGATTCATACTTTTTTTTATTTTTCGTTATTTTAATAAAAAAATTTTGAAAGTGGTAGATAAGAAAGTTAGTTTAATTTTTAAATAAAATACAAATAACCTGTTAAGTATATTTACTTCGTTTAAATTACCTATATAATAGAAGAATATCTTCTTAAGTGCGTACAAAGTACACACACATTCTTTTTTTTGGATAAAACTGTATATTTTATGTATATTGGATAAAACTGTATATTATCAAAAAGTAATTAGAAAAATTGTATACCTACATATATATTATAATATAATGCCGAATTCAAAATCGGCAATTATTAGAATTCCTACTGAAAAATTCATAGTTAAATATTTTCTCTTGTCCCCTCGATTATATGTTTAAAATCCTGGAATCTAATTTTCAATTCTAAAAGCTGGTTTTACTTATTTTAGAAATTTATTGAATAGACAGTAGTGTCAGAGAATAGGAGGGACCTTCCAGCATATTCAATTAAATTTAATCAATTTTCCATTAGAAAGAATAATAGATTCGGCTTCTCTTTTCATCTAGTTTCATCTGGAACTATCGCAATTAATTTGCCTATCTCGCCTCTCAATCCACCATTCCACTTTTTTATTTTTCAGTTTCTTTTATACCCTTCGCTCTGTAAATGCTTCGTCTTTTGTGAGAGAAGGCAATTAAAAAAGTAGAAGGGTAGTATCCTCATAATAATGACCACGGGCTCTCTCAAAGCCTGTAGGCAAACTTTCAGAGGGACCGAATAGCAAACTCAAGGTTGGAGAACCCTTTAAAAGAATGTACACTTCAAAAAATTTACTGGAAAATAATTTTAATATATTTTTTTCATTTAGTTTAACGTATCTCGACAACGGTCATTGACATAGGTATATAATAGCACTTCAACGTTTTTAAATGTTAGAGTAATTAACAGATTAAAGTATTTCCGACTATTAACTACTTTCCTCTTCTTAAAGTGCCTATCCGTTCCGGATGTTGGCGATCATCATGGCTATCTTGACTTTGTTTACCACAGCGCGGAACAGTTCAGTGGTAGTCGTGTTATACCACTTTCGTAAATTTTGAAGCCAGGAAATGCGTCTTTTTCCCGGTCCTCTTTTACCATTTACCTTCTTTTGAAGAATCAGTTGGAGAAGGCCGTAACGTTCTTCATTTCTATGATGGTTATGAGAATTTCACACTCTTTCCCCCTTCTACGCAGGACTTCCACATTAGTAATTCGGTCAACCCAGGATATACGTAAAATGCGTCTATAACACCACATTTCGAAAGCTTCGAGCCGATTCATAGATGCAACAGTTAGTGTCCACGCTTCCATTCCGTAGAGCAGAACTGTGAATATGTAGCATTTCAATAGACGGTATTTTGTTTTTAATGATATGTCTCGACTGTTGAAAATGTGTCTCATTCTAACGTATGCTGCTTTTGCTTTTATTATTCGCTGTTTAATTTCTGTCGAGTGGTCCCATTCGCTATTTAAATTCGTGCCCAGATATGTATATTGCTCAACTCTTGCAGCATTAATAATTAGGCCCACTCCATTTACACGTTCGTTTTTAAGATTTCCTGAGTAGAATTTTTGTGGTCTTTGAATTAGACCATTAACTAGTTTATGTTAAATTTTTTTGTTCAAATTGTTTTTATTTTCAACATTATATGCATTAAATTTTGTAATACAACTGTGAAGTCTTCAAGACTCTTACATTCTTCTTCTTTCAGTACCCTATCCGATTATCGAACGTTGGCGATTATATTGGCAATAATAACTGTGTTTATGGCAGCTCGAAAAGAATAGTGCTGGTCTCTTGATAGGTACCCTTCCCATAGATTTCGAAGCCAGGATGTTCTTCATCCGTCAGCTTCTTCCAACAATCTGGCCCTGTATTATGGGTTGTAGAAGGTTAGGTATACCTCTCTGTAGGTCTCATTACATGGACGAAGTGACGAAATATTGTAACTTTCACATTTTGATTGTTTTTCTCATTTCTGTGCTCTTTTCTATTTGATGCAAAACTATTTTATTTCTTACTAGATCAACCCAACCCATCCGCAATATTCGCCGATAGATCCACAACTCAAAGGCCTCCAAATTTTTCATTAGTTTCTCTGTAAGGGTCCAGCTCTCCATGCCATACAGCAATGTGGAGAATATGTAGCGGCGTATTAATATAATTTTAAGGTTTAACCCAACATCTCACTCAATAAGAATTTTCTTTAGTTTGTAGAAAACGGCTCTGGCTTTTTCGATGTGTATTCCTTACTTTATTTACATCCCAAGTATCGTTAACGTTGGTGCCCAAATAGGTAATATTGTGGACTCTTTCTAACTTTATTCGATACGCTCTGATGTTCATTGGTTGTATCTTCCTTTTGCTGACAACCACATGTTTCTTCTTCTTCTTCTACAACACTACAGCCCAAATTGAGCCTTGGACTCCTTTATTTTTTGCCTCCACCCTTGCTTGTCTGTGGCTGCTCTTCTCCATACACGGACTCCTAAAAGGGCTTATGTATCGCTGTTTACTGTGTATTCCCAGCGCTTTCTTGGCTTTCCAATCGGTCTCTTTCCCTGCATTCTAGCATTCAGTGCTCTTTTTGGTAGCCTATCCTCTCCCATTCTTATCACATATCCGGCCCATTGCAATATTTGTATTCTAATGAAGTCTGACAGGGGTACTTCCTTATAAAGTTGATAAAGTTCGTTGTTGTATCGACTTCTGAAGATTCCGTTTTCCCTCACAGGTCCTAGTATTCTCCTCGGTACTTTCCTTTTGAATGTGTCGAGTTTGTTTTTGGATGTTTCTTTCAGGACCGAGGCTTCACTGCCATAGCATGTTATTGGTCGAATTAAAGTTTTATAGTTTCTTTGTATTTCGGTGGACACTTTTAGACCGAAATATATGGGAGAGGGTAAAATAAGTTCTGTTTGCCTGCGTTATTCTCTTCCATATTTCTCCATCTTCTAATCCGTCGGCATATATTTCTACTCCCAGGTATGTTAACTTTCCAACCGTTTCAATGTCACCTTCATGTATGTATAATGTTTTGTGGGACTATATTTCTTCTCATCTGAGTCATTATTTTTGTTTTTTCTATGTTAATTTCCAGACCTAGCAATTATTTTTGTGTTTTTAACTCTGCGTATGTTTCCTGTGCTCCTGTTAATGTTCTACTCATAATATTAATATCATCGGCATAAGCGGCCAGTTGAACCATTCGGTTGGTCAGTAGGTTTCCTCGTCCAGTTTGCATTTTCCTTACCGCATACTCCAGTGCCAGGTTAAACAATGTTGGGGCCAGCCCCAAGTAGCAATGTTACGACCTGCAACCAATTTTGTCCTAATGGGACGTTAAATTTAAGGATAAAATTGGTTCACAATAAGCATTAACCAAGGACAACGTCTGTTTTTCCTATGGACCAACGTTGCTGCTAATAAGTAATATAATCTGATGACCAACCGACATCGGGAATAACGACGTCAATTATCAGGATAAGGTTTGACGTTAAGCTGACGTCGGTCTTAACCTATCTGTAGTAAGTGCAATTAAGTGGCATACATCAACGACTACGTCGGGAATTACAACGTATTTTTTAGGATAGATGCCAACGTTCAGTAGACGTCGGGTGTTTTCTCAGTAGGTATATGGTAGATTGCTGCGTGTACTTGCGGGAAGGTGAGAACGACAATACAACATAGGTAATAACAACGTAGTACTTAAGTAAAGTTGTATACGTTAACCTGACGTCAAGGTTTTTTTTATAAGATACCTGTAATTTACATTCACATACGAAGCATCTACATACGAAGACATATAATCATTTTATGATGTTATTTTGTGCAATAACTATTTTATCAGCCAATTTCTACTGCAGACAGGAACATCTCTTGGAAATGGCAAAACAGATACTAAATGACTATATTGAACTTTTTGTTTCACTTTATGGTGAGGACTCGATTAGCAGTAATGTACATAACTTGTGTCATGTAGTTGATGATGTGAAAAGATTCGGCTGTCTGTCTGAAATATCTACATACAGATTTGAAAATGAGTTAGGTGTCATTAAAAACTTATTAAGAACTGGTAATAATCGACCCTTGATACAAGTTGCTAAACGCTTGGGAGAACTTACGGACTATGATAAACCAAATCTTATCCATCCAGAGGCTATTTTTAAATCGTCCACCAGATTAAGGCGTGTTCACGACGACGACCGGTCGTCGGGAGTCTATCGTCAAGACCAGGTTGTTTGCGCTTACTTTAGGACGTATTAGGTATACCAATAGGTAAATTCGAGGTGTGCAAGGTAAAAATAGGTTATACTAAAGGTCGGTAGGGGGTGTCCTTGTCCAAATCAGTTAAAATGTAGTGCAATTTAGGTGGCGAGTCAAATCCGCCATTAATGAAAGATCGCCATGGTTCAGCCATTTTTTGAAACATAATGTTTGGCAATTTTTTTGCTAGATTTTAATTAATATTTGATTTTAATTAACGAATTTTGTTCATATATAAATCAAGGATAATTTTGTATGGGTCTAGATATAATAATATGTTTTTTTAATTACGATGGTTATTTCTATTTTTACCGTTTTGTTCGATTCAGCCTGTAAATTTCTGAGGCGCTTTCAGTTTTTAGCAATTTTTATACCTAGTTTAACAGTACACGTCCTTGCGTTTGTAAATTTTCGACCGCATTATGCAATGAGGCAGATGATTAATAAAATAATTATACAAGTCACTTAGGTTATATTCTGAATAGAGTAGGAACCTACTTAAATAAGTATCAACAGGTAAAAAAAAATATTTGGTAAAAATGAAGTGTGTCGGCCGTACTTCTGTGGTAGAGAATTTTATACTATTACTTTACAAGACCAAAGTCCTAAAAACTAACGTAATTTGACGATAAAATATCTCGAGCTGAGAAGTCGAGAGGGGGACGTCGAGGCAACCCGTATTTCTATTCCCCACTTAGGTACAAATAGCGGTTTTCTGACCGTCGTCGCAACGTCGCGTATTAACGTTGGGGCATTTAATCCAACGTTAAGACGTCGTAATATTACGTCCAATTGCTTCTTGGGGCCCATCTCCCTGCTTTAGTCCCTGCGAAATTTTGAAAAAGTCTGTCCAGTGGTTTTGTATTCGTACACATGCCTGAGTTTCATCCATGGTGTCTTTAATGAGTCTGATTTGCTTGTGTGGTATTGCCAATTCAGTGAATATATAGTATAGTTTGTTCCTTTTGACTTAGTCGTATGCCCGTTTGAAGTCTACAAACACGTTGTGAACATCAATATCGTGTTCCCATGATTTGTTTAAGATCTGTTTGACTGACCACATGTTTCGGTCAACCTGTTTATAAGTGGTTGCAAGTTTTCTTCATCGGAGACAATCAGTACCGTGTCGTCTGCAGATCTGAGATTGTTGATATTAATACCGTTGATATTAATGCCTGCATCTTTATCTAAGGCTTCTTTGAAAATAAATTTGGGGTAGATATTAAAAAGTAGAGGTGATAGAATACATCCTTGTCTCACTCCATGTCGTATTTACACTGCTTCCGTCGTTTTATGACCACTTCGTATTGGTCATAAATTCCCACCTGTTGCAAAACACCTATCAGTTTGTCATGGGTGACCTAGTCAAAGGCCTTTTCGAACTCGATAAAACATATATACCGGTTTTTATAGGTATATCCCTACATCTTTGAACCATGACCTGAAAACTGAATAATGCTTCTCTGGTTCCTTGGTGTTCAAGTTCATTAATTGTTTTTTCCTGCATGCTGAAATTTTTCAGCATTTTCCTGCTGAAATAAACCAGAAAAGAACCAGAAGAAAATCGAAATTTGTCAGAAAGTGACTGTATTATAATATGCCAATTGCAGCATTTATTGGGGATAATTCCATGCTTATGCAAGATAATACCAGGCTACACATTGCATGAATTGTGCAGCAATATCGTCATGAAGTTAGGACTCCTGCCATGGTTTGGCCTGCGAGAAGTCCCGATCTCGACCTAGTAGAACATGTTTGGGACGTCGAAGGGAAACGACTACGATAACTTATGCAACAAACACATTAGATCAACTGTTTTTGCGATTAGTTGAAAAAGTACCCCGCACAAACCATATGGAAATTAGGATTTAGTTCATGCTTTGGGAAAGTACTCTTTGAAGCATTGTGATAAAAGTTCTCATGGGCACAACTCGATCGTATGGAGGATTTTCAAGATATAGAGGTACAGACTCGGAAAATTATAAGATTTACTGGGTATTCCAATTCCTTGAGTTACTGGTTATCTGGCAACGTGTAGAAGTTTGGATCAAAGAAAAGTACTAGTAGTCTAGGATTTTTTCCTGGCTATCCAGTGGTGACCTTTACTTTGACCTTGACCTTCAACGGACGTCATCTTCTAGAGTTTCGAAGGTTTTCGGCATTTAATCGATACAAATGAGTTACTGGAGGGTTTTTTGAAGTCTCTAAACACGAACATGCCACCAGAACCGATTCCCGGAGCACCTGGTTTCCGAGGTCAATGAAAATGGCTCCTGGAGTTTCGAGGGTCTTCGGTACTACGTTAATGCAAACGGATTAGTTATAGGTTTTTGGGGTTGCTGAACACGAATACGTAATCAGCACAGACACAGGAGCACCTGGTGGCTAAAACAGGTTATCTTCTGAAGTTTCGGAGGAATCAAATGGAGGAATCAAATGGATTACTCTTAGGCTTTTGGGGTTGCTTAATATGCATACACTATCAGATCCTACCTACGAATCACATTATGCCTACAGCACGTCATCTGGAGTTTCGAGGGGTTTCGGCATTAAATTGGTAAAAACGGATTACTCATGGCTTTTTGCGGTCGCTGAACGCTAATACGCCATCAGATCCGACCCACGGAGCACCTGATGTCTAAGGTTATTCATCTTCTCGAGTTTCTAGAGTTTTCGGCATTAAATTGATACGAATGGATTACTTATGTCATTTTGGAGTTGCTGAACACGAATACGCCATCAGAACAGACACCGGAGCACCTATCGCCTAAGGCAGATCATCTTCTGGAGTTTCGAGAGTTTTCGGTACTAAATTGATGCAAACGGACTGGTACACACCGAGTACTCGAAAGTTTTCTGATTTGCTGTTCAATGAAAGCATACAAATTGGTGAAAAGTTTTTTTTTGCTATTTGTAGATTTTTATTAATAATTTAACTATGTAGTGCTATTCAATTGTTTTAATTATTTATAAATATAAACTCAATTTATATCTGACAATGTCTTTCCTTCATTTATTTTAAGATCGATGTACTATATTCTATTTTGATAGTGTTATTAATCGTGGTCACTAGATACTCCAGAGTCTTTTATCTAAGTCATATTCGTGTTCAGCACCTCAAAAACGCAAGAGTAATCCGTTTACATCAATTTAGTACCGAAAACTCTCGAAACCCCAGATGATGACGTGCCTTAGGCACCAGGTACCCCGGTGTCTGTTTTGATGGCGTATTTGTGTTCAGCAACCCCAAAAACCCATAAGTAATACCCATCTGCATCAATTTAATGCAAAAACCTGTCGAAACTCCACAAGAAGACCTGTTTTAGGCACCAGGTGCTCTGTGGGTCGGATCTGATGGCGTAATCACGTTCAGCAGCCCCAAAAACCCGTGAGTCATCAATTTACATTAATTTAGTACCGAAAGCTCTCGAATCTCCAAAACATGATGTCTGTTCTGTCAGGTACTCCGATGTCTGTTCTGATGGGGTATTCGTGTTCAGCAACTCCAAAAGTCTATGAGTAATCCGTTTGGATCAATATAGTACCGACCACTTTTGAAACTCCAGGAGCCCCTTTCATTGACCTAGGAAACCAAGTGCTCCGGTAGTCGGTTCTGGTGGCATATTCGTGTTTAGCGATCCCAAAAACCCATGAGTAATCTGTTTATATCAATTTAATACTGAAAACCCTCGAAACTCTAGAAGATGACGTCCGTTGAAGGTCAAGGTCAAAGTAATGGTCGCCATTGGATTGCCAGGAAAAAATCCGAGGCTACTAGTACTTTTGTTTAATCCAAACTTCTACATGTTGCGGGATAACCATTAACTCACGGAATTGAGATACACGGTAAATCTTATACAGTATGTCCCTGTAAGTTGTATCCATATGGAAAACTTTTTTATTATTAATTTTACGAAAAAAAGTTATTCTTTATAAAAAGCTCTGCATGGTCCAAAACCTAAGATTTAACCATGAAATATCAAATTTTTTGAATATTATACGAGGTATGTCAAAAAGTTTGAATTTCACTCAAGAGTAAAGTAGCTTTATTTTTCGTAATATTGGAAATTGCTATTATGAAAAGTTGTTTGGAATTAAAAACTATATTCTAATATGCAATTACATCCTTCTAATTGAAAAAATTTTTTTTGAAAAATTATGGATAACTATCATTATTTTTTCAGTTATTTCAATTCTGATAACTCTTTTATTATTAATTTTACGAAAAAAAGTGATTCTTAATAAAAAGTTCTGGATGGTCTAAAACTTAAAATACAACCATCTTATATAAAATTTTATCAATTTTATACGAGGTTTGTCAAAAAAGATAAATTTAGATCAAAAGTAAAGTACCTTTATAGTTCAGAATATTTCAATTAGAAGGATGTAATTACATACTGAAACATAGTTTTTAATTCTAAATAACTTTTCATAATACAATTTTCGATATTGTGAAAAATAAACGTATTTTACTCTTGAGCGAAATTCATATTTTTTGACATACCTCGTATAAAATTGATAAAATTTGACATAAGTTGGTTGTATTTTAGATTTTAGACCATGCAGAACTTTTTATTAAGAATTACTTTTTTTCGTAAAATTAATAATAAAAGAGTTATCTGAATTAAAATAACTGAAAATAATGTTAGTTATCCATAATTTTTCAAAAAAAAATTTTTTTCAATTAGAAGGATGTAGTTGCATACTAGAATACAGTTTTTAATTCCAAACAACTTTTCATAATAGCAATTTTCAATATTGTGAAAAATAAAGCTGCTTTACTCTTGAGTGAAATTCAAACTTTTTGACATACCTCGTATAATATTAAAAAAACTTGATATTTGATGGTTAAATCTTCGGTTTTGGACCATGCAGAGCTTTTTATAAAGAATAACTTTTTTTCGTAAAATTAATAATAAAAAAGTTTTCCATATGGATACAACTTACAGGGACATACTGTATATGTCCGTGTTGGTGCCTCTACATATATCTTGAAAATCCTCCATACGATCGAGATTTGCCCATGAGAATTTTTATCAGGATAATTCAAAGAGTATTTTCCCAAAGTATGAACTAAATCCACTGGGACCTAATTTCCATAAGGTTTGTGCGGGGTACTTTGCGATCAAATTGATCGAGGTGAAATAAGAACGGTAATTCTCAGTATGAGAGATCTTGGTCAACCAGTTATAAATGCCAGAGGAGGCAATACTACTAGTTTAATTTTGTTGAACTTTAAAAATGTTCAATTCCGTCATTTATTTATAATGTTAGGTTGTTTTATTGCAGTTAATTTTTCGTGAAAAAAAGAAAAGTTTTTTATTTCAGATATTCTAAGAGCATCCTTAAAGAAAAAAAATAAACAAAAATTTTTTCATTACGACTGAAAATATTATAAAAATATGCGTTAATTTTGGCGCGCAGTGTAGTTTATGTTAAAGTTGTTTTTTAATTGTCTTTATTTTCAACACCATATGCACTAAAGTTGATTATACAACTGTGAAGTCTTCAAGAAATTTATCGGTGTTCCGAAACAGCTTGGAGAATTTAGAAGCTCCTCCAAACTACCGTTCAAGTCGTTAGCAATGCGGCTATGTTAGTAAATGTTGGCATTCCGTTAGGATGTGTTTGACAATGAGTTGTGCATCATTACAGTGAATAAATACATAACAGCTGATCTTCGGAGGACATAAGATAACCATCAGTCATGCGTGTATGTTCTATCCTTAGTATTATTACTGCTAGGTAGAACATTTGATTTTTTATTTTTGAGAACAGGATTTTTACATATTTTTTCAGTATCTTCTTCCCAAATATGACATACAGTTTAAGAATAACTCTTTAAGAATAACTGTACTCTCTCCAGACTTGAACTTTTTCAGGAACTGTGTTGCGTGATGTCTTCATTTGCGGAAAAACCAATCAGCCTTTTTATTACCCTCGATGCCATCGTCAGAGGATACCCATTACCCATATAATTGTATCTCTGATATCTTGAAGTAGGAGTTGTTGATATGAATCATTTATTTTTTGTATGATCGATTGTGAGGTGTGCACAGGGCACGTGTGCAATGTGTGCGGTGCACACAGGCGTCAGCAATTAAGGGGCGCCACTAGAGTTGTTACAAAAATTTTACGCAGATCAAAACAAACCGTTTACCGACCTTGCCAGCTAACTATCTTCGTTAGAAAAAGTTTACAATAAAAAACAATGAATATGCAGCCTGCCTTTACAAGAGTTAAGGGCGTAGGCGCAAAATTTTGCGCCAATGTGTTTTAAATTCATTCATTTCTTTCAAATCCTGAGAAAACTAATAGCTATTTTTAAAAAATTTAAGCTCAGAATGAAAAATTGCATTATTACCGAGGGCTGAAAGTCCCTGAAAACTTCTATAATGTTTATTTTAAAAAGTTGCAAGGGTGACAAAAAAAGAGAAAATTTAGTGTGATTTTTAATTTCAAATATCTCATTCAAATAAAACTTTTTGGTTATTCTCCTCGATAATAATGTAATCTTTCATTCTGCGTTTAAATTTTTCAAAAATACTTCTTAGTTTTCTCATGATTCGAAAAAAATGAATGCATTTAAAATACATTGGAGCGAAATTTTGGGCCTACGTCCTTAAAACAATTGTTGCTCTAGTTTCGGATACTTAGATAGCAAATTTAATGATGTTATTACTACAGCAAATGAAACTGCAGAGAAACTGGGTTTGGTGCCCAGTTTTCAACCAGCCACACAGTTACGGCGTCGGCGTCGGAATAAGAGCAAACAGTTCGATTACGAACATAAAGACGAACCGATTTTGAATCCTAAAATGTCATACAAAGTTCATTTTTTTTATTGTGTTCTCGACCAAACATTAATTTCAGTAAATGAAAGATTTTCGATATTGGAAAATCATGTTGATTCTTTCAAATATTTATATAATTTGAACGACAGTACAGAAAACTCACAATTAAAACTTTTGTGTAGAAATTTGTAAAAAATGAGATTTAATGATCATCTAGATATAGACGAAGACGATTTGTTTGAAGAAATTATATATAGCTTCTGCCTTTGTTAAAAGAATTAAATAATGATGTTTGTAAAATTTTAAAATTTATATTTTTAAACGAATTTACTGTAGTTTGCCCAAATTTAACAATGGCTCTTATCCAATAGCACCATATGGTGCTATCCTCAATAGCACCATATTATAAAAAAAATTTTCGAACTGAAGGCGCGAAAAGGTAATTTTTTATAAAAAAGCTAAATATTTAACCTTTAACTACCCGCTCATCAAGTTATAACATAACTACACGCGTGGCGTACTTTATACGCCACAAGAAAATACACTTAAAAACAGCGGATTTGTTTATTTTTGTGATTTTTTAAATGAGAAAAAGTACTGTTTATAAAGAAAAATGTATTTTGTGCCATAATAACTAAAAAACAATTGAAAGATATACTTCATCATCCAGCCTCAAAAGTCCACTGCTGAACATAGGCCTCCTCCCCTCGTTTCCAACCCCATCTATCCTGCGCCGCCCTCATCCAGTTTTTATTTACCTTTCTTAAGTCGTCAGTCCATCTTGTAGGCGGTCGACCGACGCTTCTCTTGTCTTCTCTTGGCCTCCATTCCAATAACCTCTTCGTCCATCGCCCGTCTGTCATTCTGGCTACGTGTCCTGCCCATCTCCACTTCAACCTGGCTATCCTCTCGATGACGTCAGTCACCTTTGTTCTTCTCCTGATTTCTTCGTTTCTGATTTTGTCTCAAAGATGTACTTATATTACTATAATCGTGGCGTATATTGTCAACCACCGGAAACAACAAATAATAAACTGTAAATTACGATCTTCCCAGAACACCGATTATAACGAAACTAAAACCAATTGTAAAGCACATTCCAGTGAAAGATTAGATAGATAAACAAGATCAAAAATTAAATTCTTAAATATATTTGCAGTAGAATTCTCATATCTGGCGTACAAAATACGCCAGCGCGTGTAGTTAAAGGTTAATGTTTACATACCTATATCTTTAGTTTTTTATGCTGTTACGCCAAATATTTATTTTTATTTAATTATTTTAACTTTACATATTTATTTTCCTGTTGCATGTGTAAGAATGTTTAGGTATTTTTTTGGTTACAAGAAATGATTTTTCATTTTGGGCGCCATTAAACGTTTTGCACACAGGCGCTACCACGTGCTGATGCGGCACTGGGTTTGTACTAACTATATTGACTCGACGAATGTTAGTGACGTCAATTTGGCAGAGCTATAGATTTTATTACCTGAAGAATTCCATACAGTTTGCCGGTATATACAGTGGAGAAGGATGGTAGGGTATTTCTTATTACATGGATAATAGTGGTAACTGTTGTGGTACATAATGTGCACACAAGGGAATGAACAGTAGCTCCGTTGCTCAGAATCGGACAGGGTATGTGGGGGTGGTTCTTTGGATCTTTTTTACTAGCTCAAAAATAGGGATAGAAATAGGAAAAATGAAAATAAAGCGAAGGATAGCTACTAGAGCTAAACCAGAAATGATGAGAAAAGAAGAAAATAATAGAGAAATTATTTCCCAAAAAGGACGTTACTTTATCCTTTTACTGAGAGACAAAGAAAAACTCTATATTATCATCATTCTCTTTGCCTTATCCCTATGCGGGGTCGGCTTCCCTAATTGCATTTCTCCACACAATTCTATCTTGGGTCATATCAATGTTTATTCCCTTTACCAACATGTCCTGCCTTATCGTCTCCCCCCAGGTCTTCTTTGGTCTTCCTCTCCTACTCGTTCCAGAAATCTGCACTTCGGCTATTCTTCGTATTGGGTGATTAACATCTCGACGTTGAACATGACCAAACCATCTTACCCTATGCTCTCTCATTTTGGCATCAATTGGTGCCACACCTAGACTTCCCCTAATATACTCATTTCTAATTTTATCCTTCTTTGTGACTCCACTCACCCATCTAAGCATTCTCATTTCAGCCACATGCATTCGTTGTTCCTCTTTCTTTTTCACTGCCCAACATTCAGTTCCGTACATCATAGCCGGTCTTATGGCTGTTTTATAGAATTTTCCCTCCAGCTTCATTGGAATTTTTCTGTCACACAACACACCACTCGCTTCTTTCCACTTCGTTCATCCAGCCCTAATTCTACTGCATACATCTCCACCTATTTCTCCATTACTCTGTAATACCGATCCTAGATACTTAAAACTATTGCTTTTCACAATCATTTCACCATTCAAAGATACCATTTTATTTGTAGTAACTCCATCTTTAAATGAACATTCCAAAAACTCTGTTTTTGTCCTACTAAGTTTTAAACCTTTTTCCTTCAGAGCTTGTCTCTACTGTTCCAGTTTTTGTTCTAAGTCTGTTTCACTATTTCCTATTAGCACTACATCATTAGCATACATTAGGCACCATGAAATGCTACCCTATAGTTTCGCTGTTATCTGATCAAAAACTAATGAGAATAAATAAGGACTAAGCACCGAGCCTTGGTGCAATCCTACTTTCATCTGAAATTTATCAGTCTCTCCCACACCTGTCCTAACACTAGTCGTTACTCCCTCATACATATCTCTCACAACCTTTACATATTCGCCAGGGACTCCTTTCTTATTGAGTGTCCACCACAGAATCTCTCGAGGAACTCTATCATATGCTTTCTCAAGATCAATGAATACCATCAAAGAAAAACTCTATATATAAATCAAAACTCAAACATGCAAATACTTTTACTTAATTAGTAGACCTATTGATACCTTTCGGTTTTGGGCCATATGAAAATAATTATTATCAAATGATAAATAATAACAACTCACAAACCATATTTTATTTTTATTTATACCAAAAATTTATGTTGAACATCTTTCTAATCTTACAGATAGTAAAAGTATGTCCAGTTGTTACATCAAAACATACATTGTTAAATACCTCTAATGTAGAACAAATGGTACATTGATGATGTACCTACAGCAAAATTACTGGGATATATCCACAGATTAACTGTAGTACTAAAACGACTGCACTCAACTGGTTACTTTGAGAACAAAGTAGAAATAAAGACAGTACAATTCCTTTATTTTTATTGATTTCCATATTAAAAATTTTAGCTGTTATTAACCTGCTGTTGCAGAATTCATAAACTAGAAAACTTAGCTTACAATATTTTTTTGTGAATAAAACTGCACTGCAATAGTTATTATATATTTTGGAACTTATACATTCCGTAGAACAGCTGAAAACTCGACTACTTAATCATAAAAACTAAACTTTTGATTTGCCTCCTACTATACACATAACTTTATTTAATGACTGAAGTATTTCTTAACTACATAGTTGAGAAAGAAACTTGAGGTGTAAACAACACCAAAACGTTGTACATCGTACAATGTGAAGTGTGATCGTCACACACAATTGCAACTCCCCGTAAAACGCATATCACATGATAATTTTCGACCAATCGAATAAGGACACGACAAGATACTTCTGTCATCGAAAGATTTCTTTCGCCAATCACGAAACACGATCTATTTCTCCACATCAACTGATTTTCACTTCCAGCATAATAACAAAGTATAGTACCCTCGGAGATCCGTGGAAAAAATTTACACTTAAAATAACAAAATTCAGTTTGGCAACACTGTGTGAATGTTGATAGTAACATATCCTTTTTAAGATAAACACAACTGTAATTTAGTCCAAACAAATTAATATATTTTTTTTGCCAACAAAAATGAGATTTTTCAACCAAATAATGTTTCAAATATGATGTGCAAAATAATTTTTAATTGGGTTCTGCTAATGGGCTTGCTCTTTTTGTCATTAAAGTAGAAAAAACTTCAAATTTTACTCATTAAATCATTATTGTCCGGTATCGTCTTAAAATATTTGAACTGTACTAATATCCGTCGAGTAATTATGAATGATTAATAGGTTGTTAAAACATTTTATCTGTAGCGGCTTCTGGAATATCTTAAAAATATCGAATTTCATTGATAAAATGCACATATCCCACCGATCTTCGCTTCGACATTACCTAGATTTAGAAGGTTGAAGATGTTTACTTTCCCATAGCATTTGCGATATTTTTGCATACAATATCTTTCCAATTCGAAAACAACTCTCAAGTGTATTGCCCACGGGAAGTAGACAATAAAATAAACATTTCGAATGTTTGTTTATTTTAATCGAAACACTTCGTGTTTTCTGCCGACGTTCTCTAAGGGGTTTATAAAACAAACCTTCGTTATAATAAGATTTCAGTATGCAATTCTTTTATAGACTTCGGTAGCCATAGAAGGATATAGGGTAGAATGAGTCGTGGAAGAAGACGCATCTACTGGTTAGGTTAACCAATTTGAACGCTTGGTTTGAAACGGTTCAAAAGAACCGTAAATGTACTATAACACGTTTTTGTCTCATCCTGTAGACATAAGAATATCGCTCATATGCCAAGTAAATTCAAGGATTTATTTCTGTTCCGAAAAAACGTGAGAATAATTATTCAATATGGAATTGTAGTTTATCTGTTTTCTGTTTTGTTAAAAGAAAGACGTTATATTATTTTGCGGTCATGGCTAAATTAGGTTTTCTGTGTTTAAATTCTCGCTCGTTCAGTTGTGATGTAAAAAAGGGTTACATTGTATTATAATGGTCTTTGGCGCCACGATTTTTGGAGTTTAGATACACATACGTGCTAATATCAGTATCAGAGAGCACAGGTGTCAAATCGTGGTATCAGCAATAGTTTTCTTGAAAACTGTGGAACTGGGAGAGGTTTGCTGACTTTGCGAACTGATTTTTGATGGTTCCCTACTAAGTGGATTGGGCTTAGAATATATTTTGATTTTCCCTATTGGTCGATAATAAGTGTAAGAAACTTAGTTATTTTTTTTTTATTAGTCAATGATGAAAGAAGGAAGGATTAAACTTTTTTCTTATTGGTTGGTTGGATGAGTAGGGTAGAATGAGAGAAAGGGAATATGTTTTGGAAGGAAGCGTTTTGATCTGATGAGAGGCATTCAAGTTGTGAGATTAAGCAATTCAAGTTTGGGCATTCAAGTAAAGAGGTTGGTTGAAGCCTCGGCAGAAGCCGCTTTGGCGGTTTTCTGAGAAAGTTAAGTTCGAATATTAAGTTCTGACGTAGTTCTTAATCAAGTTTTTAAGTTCCTAAAAATGTATAGTATTAGAAGCAGTACCTATGTAGTGTTGGAAACTGTTATCCTTTCGTGATTTCCTAGTCATAAGCCTGTTATGCTGATCTCTTAAGAGCAGCGGTATCGAAAGTGCGAATTGCCATTATGGTTGCCGACCTTTTTAGAGGAGCTGGCACATAAAGACGATGAACCATAAAAAATGTATGATATACAGGACGGGATTTCAGATACGTGAATGAAAAAAGTTGATAATTTCTGGTTTATGAACAAGGCAAAACTGAGAGTTCTTTTGAATCACTACACTGTACACTAGGGTGGAGCGCTGTTATATGGAGAAAAATGAAATATCAATTTTTACAAACGCGGGGTGCGGAATCGACGCTACTGTGTGAAAGGATTGGAAAAGTTAATTGTCATTTTTTTATATTTTGACTCTAACTACCTGCCCCAACGTGATTCAAATTTTGAAAAATTTTTTTTGCATTTTTACCTACGCAGGTGCGGTATCAATTCGCTTCTAGGATATTAATCGAAAACTTCAATAACACTTATTTCTATTTTTATCAGAATATCTGCCCCAGCGCTACTTAAATTGATCTATTTTGAATTTCGCGCCAACCCCCGACCCAACGCTGCAACCAAAGAGTTATAACCTGTCACAGGAGTCGACCTTCACTCTCCGACTCAATTTCAATTACAAGTTAGTAGAACACATAGGCGTAACTAGGATGATCCTAAGGGGGGGGTTACAACCACGGGCGTAGCCAGGGGGGGTTTTGGGGGTTCAAACCCCCCGAAAAGTTAAGATATTAACATATTTCAAATTTTTATTATGAATATAAAGGTTATTTTATGTAGTTTTGGTCGTTTTACTTTTTTGAACCCCCTCCGAAACTAAAACCTGGCTACGCCTGTGGTTACAACTACTGGAAAGGGGGGGTTACAACTACTGGAAGGTCTGTGAGGGGTATGGTGTTAAGCGTATAGAGCTTGTCCATCCCAATGGGGGGGTTACAACTACTGAAAGGTCTGTGAGGGGTGTGGTGTTAAGCGTATAGAGCTTGTCCATCCCAATGGGGGGGGGTTATAACCCCTGGTTACGCCTATGGTAGAACACAAAACAATATTGGCTAGAATATTATTATAGTTTTCCACGATAAGTATATAACATTATTGAAACCTTATGAAGGCAGGAAGGACGAAGACGGTTACAAAGAGAAGCTATTAAAATTTGGTGCGGATAGCAAGAAATTGTTTGATATTGAAACTTGCAAATGTTTAGAGTTCAGAGACTGCAACTGTCCTAGAAATCGAAAGATTCCAATACCAGAACGAAATTTCTTAATCGACCAACGAACTGACCATAAAATAATGATTAATAGATTAGATCGTGAAGCGACAAAAAAAATTGAGATGAATTTACATAGATTACACCAACAAGAGCAACGTGAAGAACAAATAGTCTTGCAAATAGAGGTGGAATCTATTCCTAGTACTTCTAGATTACCTACAACTTCAAAGATACGACCGAATGTTCAACAGCCAGATACATTAAACAAAAGCGGTGAAATTGAGGACTTCCAATCGCAATCGATTATTTCTACTTCTTCACTCACAATGACTGATGTCACATTTCCGGTTGTTGCCAGAACATTAGATCGTTATGGGGTTTCAAATCGTGCTGGAGTAGCAATCATTTCTTCAGCTTTCCACGACATCGGTCTTATTACTGAAAACGATTCATCACGGGTTATAGACAGAAATAGAGTTCGGCGAGCTCGTTCTAAAGCTAGTACTTTGTAACTCTATTCTGACATTTATTTCCTCGAACTCTATCGATGTAAATCAAATAATGGCTGTTGGTTGTGATGGGACTGTCGTTTACCAAGGAAAGAAAGGTGGCATTATTCGTTTATTGGAAATCAAGTTTCCACCTCCACTCCAATGGATCATATGCCAACTACACGCCAATGAACTGACACTGCGTCATCTTTTTCAACATCTAGATGGCACTAGAAGTGGACCAAAAGGTTTCACAGGCCCGATTGGCAAGGCAGTTACTAACTGTGAAGTATTACCCATTGTTCCGTTTGATGCAATTAAATGTACGTTGCCCGATATTACCAAATCGACACAGGAATTAAGCACCGATTAACTATATCTACTACAAATATGTCAGTATAGCAATAGTGGACATTGTGATGAAAATTTTGTGAAAAAAAATCCTGGTAAACTAGTTCACCCTAGATGGTTGACAATGGTTAATCGGATATTGAGATTATGTCTCAAGCCAAACTCCGTCAGAAAACCTAATTATACTAAGCACATTTATTTTAACGATCTATGCTCCTAGGTGGTTCACGCTCAAGACTAGGCCAATTTGTATTTTTGGTGCCAAACATTTATATGATACGATAAAACTATCGCGCTATTTGCCAAACCACTTGAAGAATGTTATTGCCCCAGTCATACAGAGAAATGCATTCTTTGGACATTCAGAGAATCTACTACTAGGAATGTTAGCCGACAACAGACAGTACGTCAGAGAAGTTGCACTCGCAGAATATTTAAGATCAGAGAGACATCATACATAGGAGCCTTACATATTTTCCAAGTACCTACTTTAAATATGGATACTGATGATTACATCGATATTATGATAGATTGGAAACCAAGACAGAGCCTCCACTTACGAAGAATTTAAGTACCGAAAGGATATCTCAGGACATCATAGGCCATCACGGAAAAATTCCGTGTCACACACAATCCTCTGAAAGGTGTGTCAAATTAGTTAAAGAATCAAGTGTTGCCCTCTGTGGGTCACAGAGGAGAGACGGATTCATTAAAAATAAGCTCAAATCATGCCTTTTGATGCCTAAATTTCATACTAAGAAAGACTATCGTTCACAATGTTATATTGACTATTTTTCTTTTTTTTTTCTTCATATTATAGTCCTAATAGCTTAAATAAATGCATAAAACATTATCGTTGAGTCTAGTTGACTCTATCGAATTTTTTTAGAAATTTTTTTTACAAAATTCCAAAATTTCAATCACCTTGGGGCACTTTTCAGACTGAAAATACGAAAAAATGTCATCTAAGTTTTTCATTCGAAAATGAAAGACGCATCAATTCCGCACCCCGCGAAAATGAAATTCGAAAAAATAAATTTGCGATCCACCCTACTGTACACACTGTACTCATACAGCCTGAACAAAAATCATGTTTGGAGCCAAGATGTTGTTATGGAATATAGCAATAAAATATTTTTGAAAAGATCTTTAGGGCTTGCATTTTTAAAATATTCGTTCAAAGAGATAACTTTTAATATTTCACAGTAATGTGATTTAGTAAAAATATTTACATAAGATACATGAACATGTACTAATATTTTATAATGAAAAAGTCTTATAAATCACGTCGGCCATAGGCGACACGAAACAATTACATATGATGGATTACATTTGTACATGTAAGATAGTTTACACTGATAGTGGAATTCTTTTCTCTTTGTTTTTGGGTAACGTCAACCTCATCCATATTAAAATTGACCGGTGGACTTAGGTAAACACTATAAAACTCTCAACTAACAGGTACGCAATAATTTATTTTGTGGTCTTGTGTAAATTTTAATATTAGCCTGAAATGGCTAATATGTGCCTGTTTATAGAAAATGATAGCTTTTTTTTTCGATGAGAAGATAAAGTAATTAAAAAGTATGTATACAGGGTATCTGAACCAATACCAAACAGTGGCATTATCAGGAACTAAAGAACGTTTTTAAAAAAACCCAATGACAGGTAAATTTTTATAAAATGAGACACATTTCTCGGGGATTTTTAGTTATTTTACTTTGGCCCCTAAGCCAAAGTAACAATCACCAGAACACTTTTGAAGTTATACTTCTTTAGGCGCGATTTAGAGTGAATTTTTATTATCCTGGGCGCATGCACACACAGACGGTATGTTGTTAGTTGCTAAATCATTCAAGTTATGTATGTGTCAGCGCAAATAAGGTTTGAAAATAATATGTTAGTGTTTTTAGTAATTTTTTTTAGTTTTTAGTAAATATTTATTATAATTTTTGTGTCTTTGGATTTGTCTTCCTCGGGAGTAAGATAATAAGTTTGTATTAAACATTTTTAAGAAGAAGAAGAAGAAGAAGAAACTTTTTATATTTTTATACTTCACTTGATCTATTTGTCACCGTGGTTTGTAATTAGGTACGTCCAAGAACTCGTGTAAACAAAGCCCTCATGGGTTATTGGTCGAGCATTCGACTACAGATCGCGGAGGTCCCGGGTTCAAATCCGGACGATTCCTTTTTTCTTTTTTTTTAATTTCAGGTATTGTTTTAATAAAAATTTTTTGAAAGTGGTAATATCAAAATTAGTTTAATAATTAAATAAAATACAAATAAACTGTTATAAGTATATTTATTCCGTTGAAATCATATAATAGAAGTATAACTTCTTACGTGCGCACAAAGTAGCAAAGTAGACACATTCTTTTTTTAATAGCAATGGGAGTTAAATAATATACAGGGTGTCCCCGAAAATAGTGCGTTACTTTAAGGTATGGATATAATACACAATTTAAAACAAAAAAGTTCCATACGTTTTTTTTCTAAAGTTAACCGTTTCCAAAAAAAAATTACATTGTTCTCCATATATGTGAATTTTTATTTTCATAAATTTGAATGACATGGCAACGTAGCCTAGAAGAACTTGCTGTGACTGTGGAAATTTAACCTAATAACCCCTTGTTTATTTACTTTTAGGTGTGTTTTTTTGGGGTTGTTGACATGGTAGGTACCTACCTGCAAAATAATGGATATGGGCTTGGTTGATATTTACATTATTTTACCTACCAGATGCAACTGACCTACAAACCTACTTTTTTAATCTTTAGATTTTTGAGTTGCGCTTGGTTGCCAGACTTCAATTTGCATATCAAAATGTATTTTCGTTTTTTGGTCAAACGGATCAATTTAGAAAAAAATGTTAAGGCGCATTTCAATCAAAGCGAACACGAACGAACGAACGAAGGAACGAATTCGTAGGTGTTCGCTTGGCTATTCGTTCGCTACAAAGTATGGCCATTTACATTGAAGCGAACGTTCGCATTCGTTGATGATCGGGAGGGCATACTGCCCGCAGATGTTTTTAAGATGGGCCAGTCACACATTGTGTTTAAGTTTTTTGTCATGTTCTTGTTGGGTAAATTTTAATACAATAATAGCTTATTGTAAGCTTATAAAATGCAATGTGTGTTATATAAGGAAAAAATATGTCATATTCAAGTATAAATTTTGATACGATTTTGTCCTGTCTCTATTCTATAATTATTTAATTTAAAAAATTTGATTTTAATTATTAAAATGAAATAAAAATTATTTCCATACTCAAGAATAATTTATCCAGGTATTTTTTATTATTTTATTGAAAATTTTGATGAAATGTTTTATTTATTAATATTTTATTTAAATCTGGCATTATCAACTAAAGTTTGAGATAAATAAAACGTCCAAAAATGTCTAGCAATTATAAATTCATACTTCTTCTTCTTCTTAAGATGCCGTGCATTTCTGCGTAGGCGTCCACCGTACATTGTCTTGTTTATAAAATATTATTGTTTTTAGCAGCATTGCAAAGCATTTTATAGCGGTGGATTCTTGCCCACTAGCGTTCCCTTCATAATATGTGCCCCAAGTATGCAGTCTTCTTACTTTTAACATAATTAAAAAGTTCCCTCCCTATCCTGCAAACCCGCTCTTCTTAATACTTAATAATTTCTGACTCTGTCCATCCATGATATTCTAAGCATTCGACGTAGGCGCCACATTTCAAACACTTCTTTGTTAATGGAACTGGCCTTTAACGTCCATGCTTCCATTCTGCACAAGAGCACAGGTCAAACGTAACACTTTTTAGCATATAAATTACTGACAAAATATTTGTATTCATATTTCTAATAATGACAAAAGTAATGACAAAAAAATTATCTTCTTAAAATAATTTTGAATTCAATATATTTAGGTAGGCACCTGTAATGTACTTCAAACTAATGAAAGCAGTCTGTATCAGCAGCCAGGTAGCAGGTATTATACGCTGTTTGAGGGAGCATAGAGAATAATATATTAAAGAACCAGCTTTCTTAAAATTCTTCCTCGAAAAAGTTGCTTGCTCTTATTACTTGGTATTATGACTATATTGCTTGGTATTATGACTATATTATGTTCAAATAATAAATTGTAAAATTGGTGTGTCAAAATAAATTTGCTTTTAATTAATGTTAGCAATTAATTTGATTTGCTTACCTCATTAGTCTTTCTGGGTTGAAATTTATCCAATAAAAACATTAGGCTTTTAAAAGCAAACCACTTCGAACCCTCTTTTTGTCTTTCTCGTCTAAATGATGCCAGAAGCTAATTCATTTTTTTTTTTTTTTAGTTCTTCGGCTCTTATTGGAGCCTCATCGGAGAGAACGTAGGCACTGTTCTCCATATCCTAATTGACCGACACCGAGAGCTTTTCCCACCCATTGCAACCGAAGTGAAGGTATTAGGTGACTAGCGTCATCTGGCAATTGAAAGATGAAGTAGTTTTCAATCCTAATAGCAAAATTATTATATATGAAAATATTAAAAACATTACTAAAAGATTTTTAAATTGAAAACTTACTGGTACACTTTCCTTAATGGTGCACCATAATTTGGGAATAAGTATAATAAGTACTCTAAGTATAATTAAATTAAAAAAGA
This sequence comes from Diabrotica virgifera virgifera, assembly GCF_917563875.1. Taxonomy (NCBI): domain Eukaryota; kingdom Metazoa; phylum Arthropoda; class Insecta; order Coleoptera; family Chrysomelidae; genus Diabrotica; species Diabrotica virgifera. The sequence continues at coordinate 75,843,968 of NC_065448.1, forward strand.
ACAAAAAATTACACTTTTTTCGAATAAACTTTTTATCCTATTCGTAGATTTTGTGTCACATTGGAACTACTAGACATTTGGCAACATAGAGAAATAGTAACCTTATCACAATGCCTATTATTACAATATTGTGCTTTCGTCTTTGATAGTGTCATCTACTTCCAACGCACTGTTGCCAAAGGTTCGCAAAACTTTCGAAAAACGGTGCGGCAAAACTTTCGCTCGAATTAATAGTAATGACACACTCATGTAGCCTCTTAATACTTGTAGATGTAAATAAAATTATATTTTCCAATGAAAAACCATGAATTTTTTTCTAATTTCATAATTGTTTCTATCAATTAATAATAAAAATTTCGAGAACAATAATTATAATTATTTGCATAAATCAATGTTATAAAAAAATTTTTGAAAAATATAAGAAATTTTAATTTTTTCTCTATTTTTTTTTTATGAAAATATTGTGACACCGTTTTTAACAAAGCTAGCTGACCCCACCTAGCTGTCCGCCCTTTTGGATTTTGATTCTACAATGAATCAATTGTGCAAGTTACGGACATATTCTCGATGACGAGCATAACCCAAAATTTTGAGTATTGACCCTTGTCCGCCCCTGGAGATTTCATTTAGTTTTTTCATTATCTACTTATTCCCAAATTTTGGTACACTATCTCGTTAACGAAGGTAACAAAAAACCCCTAGATTTGTATATTCAACCCTACCCACCCCTTTATACCCAAGCAGAGTTCCGCCCCTGGAGATTTTAGTTAGTTATACCATAATCTATTTATTCCCAAATTTTGGGGCACTATCTCGATCACGAACGTCACAAAAAACCACTTATAATTTATATATTCACCTCTGCCCCCACCCCTTTGTCGGACACGCAGCGTTCGCCCTTAGAGATTTTACTTAGTTACGTCATGAACTAGTTATTCCCAAATTTGGTGCACTATCTCGATCATGAGCGTCAGAAAAAAAATAGTAAAAACCGCGACTTTGACCACTTATAACTACCCTCGTCCCCCACTCTGGTTTCCGGCTCTGGGGATTTAACTTAGTTATGTCATGGTCTACTTTCCTCCAAATTTTGGTGCACTATCTCGATCAGAGACGTCACAAAAAACCCAATTATAATTTTTATATTCACCTCTTCCCCCACTCCTTTGTCTGCCATGCAAGTTTACGCCCCTGGATATGTTAGCTAGTTACGTCATGAGTTAGTTATTCCCAAATTTTGGTGCACTATCTCGATCATGAGCGTCACAAAAAAAAATAATAAAAACCGCGACTTTAATCCCTTATAACTACCCTCGTCCCCCAATCTGGTTTCCGGCTCTGGGGATTTTACTTAGTTATGTCATGTTCTACTTATTACCAAATTTTGGTGCACTATCTCTATCAGGAACGTTACAAAAAAAACAATTATAATTTTTATATTCACCCCTTCCCCCACCCCTTTGTCGGCCACGCAGGTTACGGCCCCTGGAGATTTTAATTAGTTACTTCATGACTTACTTATTCCCAAATTTTGGTGCACCATCTCTATCAAGAACGTCACAAAAAAAATAATAAAAACCGCGACTTTGACCCCTTATATCTACCCTCGGCCCCCACTCTGGTTTCGGCCGTTGGAAAAAGTAATGTACACAACTAGTTCAACATATCCCCATATAGTTTTTCCATATTACTTATCACGCACAAAATCCGCTCCCAGCTCTTAGACTACTACTTCATCTTTCAATTGCCAGATGACGCTAGTCACCTAATACCTTCACTTCGGTTGCAATGGGTGGGAAAAGCTCTCGGTGCTGGTCAATTAGGATGTGGAGAACAGTGCCTACGTTCTCTCCGATGAGGCTCCAATAAGAGCCGAAAATCGCGATTCAGAGGACTGGACTGCGCTCCGTATTCTAATTGAAAAGTAAGATTGTTTTTCCTTCGCATTGCAACTGAATAAAAAAAATGGTATACATTTTTATTTTATAATTTTAGTATTTATTTAATTTGTCATCAAAATCGGTTTAACCCCAAACAAAATTAGTATTCTTGTTCTCATGATCATTTTTCAGTGCGTCACAGTTTTTCGATTTCACTCTAATGCATTAAGTTAGATGAGACGGAAAAAGCGGTAGCTCCGTGATTAAACACAAAAATAATGCAGCATTATAATGGTTATATACATAAGATGTCTATTCCTAACCTACGTTTGATTCGTTGATATTTAGAATGCGCGTTTTTTCTAGCCAATCAAATACTCGTATTACGAACATTTGACGAAAACTTTGTCCATTTTGGCCATTTTTTAGAAGTGTCAAAGAGTCAAGTGACGGTTATTATTCAGGTCAGTATTTTGTGTACCTGTCATTTTGAAATTCGAATTCGACTTCCCTTGTGTTTCACAACGTTTTTGTGCATTATTTTGTGTTTTGATTTAGAATTTAGTTCGTTAAAAGTTAGTCATTGGCGTGAGGAGACTAGAGACATTCGAGATGTACCGAAGAGTGCTAAAAATCTCATGAGTAGATATAGAACAGCCAACGTGGAGGTAATGAGACTTACGCATAGGGAACGAGAAGAACTAACAAATAAGAAGAAAACTGAGATATATGGGACATGTGATGAGAGATGTATATCTAATACTCCAGGTCATTATGCAAAAAAAAGGTCCATAGTAAGGAGACGTAACTCATGGCTGAAGAACCTTAGGAACTGGTTTGGATGTAATAACAATGAATTATTTAGAGCCGCGGTTTCAGAAATAAAGATCTCTCTGATGATTGCCAACTTTTGAAGCGGAGACAGCACCTAGAGAAGAAGATAATAACACAGTTTATGGATAGTTTTGTGTCAATTTTTAATGTTTCCATATTTATAAATTTAATTAACAATATTGTTTACTTTTTAATTTTATTCCCCTTTATAAAAAATACCTACATGTTAACATATTGTGTAAAAATCAAATCTACTAAATTACTAATTAGTTTAATTCCACAAGCTTTTCACCTATGGCGAAGTACGATTCTGGCATCTGTCAGATTCGTCAATAATTACATGAAATAAGTCTCGACACACTCAATACAGTATGTGACGTCATAATTAATGACGCACTGAAAAATGATCATCAGAACAAGAATATGATTGAATAGGTATGTTTACCTTTCAAACTAGATATCACTTGCCATAAGATCCCATTTAAAATTATCGGACACAGTCGCTGTGTAACGTCATCAATCACTATTACGTCACTTGTTATGACTAGTTGAGAAGCCGACGTCCGTTTATTTCCTCCCTCCAAATTTCACTATTATAAGTAAGTATATAGTAAAATAAAGCAGGAAGCAAGATTTAGATATCTGGGAATAGATATAACCAGTTACGGAGATGTTGAAGAGGAAGTACGACAACAAAGCTTAAAAGCAAGTAAAGCGGCGGGATCCCTTAATGACACAATCTGGAAGAACAAACACCTAAGACAAGACACAAAAGCAAGAATCTATAAAGCAGCAATTAGACCTATATTGACATACACGGCGGAGACAAGACCTGACACATCTAAAACGAGACGACTACTAGAAACAACAGAGATGAAAATATTCCGACGAATATCAGGGAAAAGTCTGTCGGATAGGAAAAGAAGCGAAAACATAAGAAGATCATGCAATGTAGAAGACATAAATGGATGGGTGACAAAACGGAAACAGGAGTGGAACGAACACATTAGTAGAATGGCAGAGGATAGGATAGTACGAATAGCATGAGATAAGTCACCAAATGGACGAAGAAGTATTGTCAGACCAAGGAAAAGATGGTGCGATAATTTAAATAATTTAGGAGGCTAATATTGAGGAAGAAACAGACTTTAAAGCCTACATACAAGAAGGAAGAAGAAGAAGAAGAAGATTAGTAAGTATAACCGTTCAAACGATACGAAGGGGGAGACGATTTTTGGCTAGCAGTGTATATCGGTTATTACCCAGGTACAATTTAAATTCCATAATGAAGTATTTTGCTAGATTCCCGATAATTGATGCAAAATTTATAGTCCTTATAAATCAATTATCACTTTCCTTCATGCGAAAGGTTCATATTTTAACACTTTCTTCCTTGCTAGTAGTATTGTGCTTTTAATCTGATAATAAACGTACTTACGTAGAGAAGAAACCATACATTCATGCATCTGCATAATTTTACGTTAGTGCACTAGTTCTTAATACATATACATAATATACAGGGTGTCCCGAAAATATTGGTCATAAATTATACCACAGATTCTGGGGTCAAAAATAGGTTGATTGAACCTCACTTACCTATATACAATAGTGCACACAAAAAAAGTTACAGCCCCTTGGAGTTACAAAATGAAAATCGATTTTTTTTCATATATCGAAAACTCTTAGAGATTTTTGAAGTTATACTTCTTTACCGGCGATAGAGGGTAAATTTTTATATGGGAAAACCTAGCGACCGGGCGCATGCGCATTATAACTTTGTTCTGATTGGATGTTCAAATGACATGTCAAAAATTATTCAATATGGCGGCTGTGGCACAGCTGTAGTTAGATTATTTATGGTTGTTGCGTTTTAAAATTTGTGTGAAAAGAAACAACAAACAAAAGTTAGTTAATAGTTATACTGCCTTTTTAAATAGTTTTCATATACCTATATTTTTGGACTTTTGGACTATTTTGGACAAGGAAAACTCATTCTAATTTGGTAAGTAGTTTTTATTATAATCATATTGTAATTATACATTTGTATTAGGTTGAAATACATACATTTATTTTCTCAAGAATGCGGATTTTAGAGAGAAATCCCAAATTAGGTTCGATTTTTATTTTTAAATTATGATTTTTTGGCGTAGATTTATTTATCTAGTAGGTATGTAATGCTTTGATTTACATACTTAATTTGATTACCAACAAAAGTTCTACCAATCTTCATCTAATATATTGTTTTCTTACTGTTTTGTTATATTTTTATATTTTCTTCCACAAAATTTAACCTACATAATTTAATTTTCAAAACAACTGTCAAACAGTAAAACGTTCAGTTACCGTATTTTTCCACATGATAAATAATGTGGGATTGGACGAGTGAGTCTACGCTTCGATTACGAGTCAAAGCGGCACGAAATTCAAGGGTTCAATTCCCGATGCAAGTTTTACTTTTTTATTTTTTTATGCATGTTATGATTGTAAGTATATTTGTTATATAATTTTTTTTTCAGAAAATGCGTATTTAAAATTTTTGCCAACAATTATTATCGTTCAGAAATCATTTTTTCTTTGTGGCATTTTTCAATGTGTTTGTGTGCGTTTTATTCTTTTATTTTTTTAAATTTTTGGTATTGTTTTAAAAATCACATAATATGTAGTAGAAGTATAACTTCTTACGTGCGTACAAAGTACACACACATTCTTGTTTATTAAAAATGGACATGTGGCATTCTTATGGCAGCAACATCTTAAATAAAAATTAAAGTGAAATTTGTGCACCCCATAAAAATTTTATGGGGTTTTGTTCCCTTAAACCCTCCCAAACTTTTGTGTACGTTATAATTAAATTATTATTGTGGCACCATTAGTGAAACACAATGTTTTTAAAACTTTTTTGCCTCCTAGTACTTTTTCGATAAGCCACTGTTTATGGAGATATTTTGAATAGTTGTCGAGTCCACCACATATTTGTATATGGTTAAGTACGATTATATACTCCATCTAATTTACTTACCGTTGCACGTCATCCTCGTCATAGCCCGTGACGTCACATGATACCAACACGAAATATTTAGGAGGTAGGTGTGTTATTTTTTAGAATCACTTTGCCGAGTACACTGGCATTACAGCCACTAGACATATTTTATTACATACGCGTAGAAATAATATTTAAAGATTTCTATTAATGTTAACTTAAAGAAATACACAATAATATGTTTAATTTAATTTGTATAAATGGATTATAAAGCGTTTCTATAAAGCACCTTTGTTCGGAATACACTGTAACTATTATCGAACGAAGGTGATATTTTGGCATAAATTGGTAACATTTATTTGACAGTTGCGGTGATGACACTTCATATTTGTTTATATTCTTTACTATAAGTATTTATTTCATCATATTTACTGTTTTTATTATGTACTTTAACGTAAGATTATAACTTAATTCTTGTTTTCTTTTCTAACGTTTTTATTTATTTATATTGAATATTAATTTGTTTTGCTGTATAATCCACTTCCGCAAAAATTATGTGATGCATTTGATTTAAAATGAATTCAAGAATTTTCTGTAACTGGGCAACAATGTCAACTTAGATCTCTAACGTAAATAATGACGTGCAACGGTCAGTAAATTAGACGGACTGTAGAGACCTATTAATAATCTGAAAATTTATTTATAATTTACATTTTTAGGTATATTTTGAAAAAGAAGCCACTCTCGATAAAAGGTAACTTATCAAAAAAAGACTAAGAGGCAAAAAAGTTTTAAAAACACTGTGTTTAACTAATGGTACCACAATAATAGTTTAATTGGAACGTACACAAACATTTGGGGGGTTTAAAGGAACAAAACCCCCATAAAATTTTTATCTTAATATATTAAAAAATAAGCCGCATCTCGATAAAAACTAGCTTATCGAAAAAATACTAAGAGGCAAAAAAGTTTTAAAAACGTTGTGATTAACTAATGGTACCACAATAATGATTTAATTGGAACGTACACAAAAGTTTAGGTGGGTTTAAGGAAACAAAACCCCCATAAAATTTTTATGGGGTGGACAAATTTTACTATAATCTTGTTTTAAGATGTTCCTGCCATAAGAATGATACATTATAATTTGGATAATTTGGATATATTAAAAAAAATCGATTTTCATTTTGTAACTTCAAAGGGCTGTAACTTTTTTTATAAGCACATTTGTACTAAGGTAAGTTAGGTTCAATCGAACTATTTTTGACCCCAGAATGTGTGGTATAATTTATGACCAATCTTTTCGGGACACCCTGTATATTCAAACGCTTTTTCGTAAATAATAAACTTGATGATGTTCACACTTTAAGTATTTCACCAGCTCTTAGTTTCTCTCGAATAGCAAAGCCCATGTAAAATATACCTTTCGACTCCTCAACATAACTATAATACCGAAATAAGACAAATTGAGTTTTGAACATTAGTCATTATTGTTTGAAGAGGAGATCCAATTCACTAGACTGTAAAACTTTTAATTAATGCAATATTAAATTAATTGATCACTTTGAAATTCCAATAGACCGACTTCTTTGTCTGATATCGAATCAATTATCATAGCAAAAGTATTTTAGTTTGTATTGTGAAGTCTTTTTGATTGTTCTTAGATTATATTTTTTGCAATATTTTGAAATTTAATCAAAGTGACCGAGTATAATTGAATAGGTATGTTTAATACCTTTCAAAGGAGATTTCACTTGTCAGAAGGTCCCATTTAAAGTTATTAGTCACAGTAGCCTTGTAACGTCATCTATCACTAGTACGTCACCTGTTATGATTAGTTGAGAAGCCTACGTCCGTTTTTTCCTTCCTCAAAATTTTACTAATATAAGTATAACCGTTCAAAAGATTCGAGGGAGGCAGGTACTTTGGCTGGCACTGTATAATTATATTATACAATTTACAACATGATACTACGATAACCAGAGATAAAGACACTTCGAGAACAACTTTTAACCGGTGCGCGCATGACGTCAGCGCCCGACAAACTTGTACGGAGACTTATGGGAAAGCATAGAGTTTTCTACGGTTTTATACATTCTCGTGTTATTAAATTACTGAAATTGCCGTTCGTATGTTCTGTTACACTGTTTAATTTGTACTTTGATGAATTATTATAATTATACCACTAAAATAATACAATATATTATGTTGATACTGTACTAAAAAACGTAATAGTTTTTTCACTGCAAAAATTTAAGAGGTTTCTTGACATGTAGAAAACTTTAAATAAACCGCGTCGAATAAAAGGTGGTTTATTAACAAATAATAAAAAAACTAAAGCTTCAAAAAAGTATTAAAATTACAAAAACAAAATTAAGTAGATAGATTTAGATATATTTAAAGAGGTGGCCGTTTAGCCTATTCCACTGCTACCTTTTCAGATCTATTGTGGTCCTCTAATTCTAGATTACATTCTTTAATCTGGCCCTTTTTAAAAGGTCCAATAAGCCCCAATTCTCACCGCACATTCTTGTACATTTGCCCAAGGACATAGTAGCTTTCTGTGTGGTTTTAAGGATGTGAATATTCCATTTCAGCCTATAATCAGTATAAACCCCAAGGTATTTTGTTTTTTTTTCAAATGAAATCTCTGTTCCTCCCAGCACGTAGTTTTAAGCCTTCTAGTGCTGTCCTTTTGGTGCAGTTGGCGATTTGTTTTTTGAGCATTGACTATCAGCCTCTCTTATTTACACCGGTCGTCAACTATATTTGGGGCTGCTTACATTCTCCCAGACACCAGCTGGGCAAACCTGCCCCTGATGACGATTGATATATCGTCAGTGTATCCTAGACAAAAAAGTCTTCTGTGGAGAGATTTTTGAGATTATCTACCAAGGTTGCTCAAAGTAGAGGTGGAAGAACTCCTTGTGGACAGCCTCCACCTACTCTTGCTTTGATGGTTGCTTTAACTTGAGTTGATATTACTATCCTATTCTCCAGGTATAACCTTATCTATCTGCATATTACTGCAATGATTGTTTATCGACTATCTATGTAGTCTATATCCGCTAAGTTTAGTTTCAACAGAGCCACCACGAGAACGGTGCAATCAAAGATTACATACCCCCAATCAATGTTGAGAGTACCCAGCTGTCTTGGGATGGTTTAAGGAGGTGCAAAGTCCTAAGACTCTCCAAGCAAAACTCATCCCCTTAGATTAGTTCTTTTCCCGCTCAGCTTTACACCAACTAGAAAAAAAGCACATCCCTCGGCCCAAAAAAAAAACAAAACAAAAAAAATATCAAAAAAACAAAACAACAACAAAAAAAAACAATATTATATTTGATTCCTTTTACTTAACAATTTTTGTTTTTTTTTATATTTTAGACTTATCTTTCAACTTTGGGTTCAAAACTCGCATTCGAAAATACATCCGACATCTAAAAAATAGTTTTTTTACATCACCAGATATTTTAACATGAACTGATCTTTCCAATAAAGATTTTTGATAATTTTTGATGCCAACTTTAATAGTGCCTCCATTGAATTGGCAAACAATATTTTCTAGTTCACGACAGTTCGTAAGTAATATTTCTGAAGGCTTCACCAAACCCCCTTCTGAGAGATGATTTACCCACGAGGAAGAAGTGTTACTATTTGTAGAACTGCCCAAACTCTCTTCATGTCGTAGCTTGAAAGTTATGAAACCAGCTAAATTTTCTAGTCCATCATGATACAACTCTTCCATTTCAAAATCTGTTTGATGGTTTTCATTTTCTGAAGTTACTGGATGATTTAATTGACTAAAGAGTGGTTCGGTTATCATCACTGATTCTACTACGTCATTGTTGTATCAATCAAGATTCACTTCTTTCATGTTTTGAAGCGACATGTTTGTTGTTTCTGGTAGGTTACTTACATTAGCTGAGAGTGAAATAACTTGATAGTTCCGACCCATAATAAAATTACGAATACGGTATTTAAATTGCAAAAGAAACGGATGATCATGTAAACCTCCAATCGTACGTATTACTGAGAATAGTCCTTCTAAGCAATCTTGATTTAAATTATATGTTGTTATATAATTGATGTTGAAATCTTTTTTTAAATCTAGAAAGAGTAGTTTCAAAGATTTAATACTAACAATAATACCACCATGCTGAAAGGGCAGTAATGACTATTTCTAATTATATTTAAAAATTTTATCCCGAAAATATAGCTTTATGCTTTCCGAAAACTTTCGCAAACTGCATAAAAATAATAAACCCAAGTTAGAAATCGAACATTTGGCCGGGCGTTTGTCGGTCAGTGACGTAGGAGTAGAAGAGAGAGACAGGCTTATTCATGCGCGTGGCTTTATCTCTGGTTGTCGTAGTATCATGATTTACAATATTCATGCTCTTCATTGAAGTTTATGAAATTATTTATCCCTATCGATTCCAGAAGGACAAACAATTCCAGACCATGGCTCACACTGTACATAAACACAATATGGTCACGACAGCGTGTACTCCTTGATATCTAGTTTGACTTTTACTACTGTTTTAGCTTTTCTTCCAAAGAATAAAACAGTTTTTGGAGAAGTTACATTTAATTATTACCCGATGAAGTTTTTTCCTTAAAAGCGCAGGCGCAAAATTTCGTTCGAATGCTTTTTAAATGCATTCATTTTTTTTTTCGAATCCTGAGAACACTAATAAGTATTTTTGAAAAATTTAAACGCAGAATGACAGATTGCATTATTCCCAAGGAAAGAAAGTCCCTGAAAACTTCTATAATGTTTATTTTAATAAGTTACTCGGGTGAAAAAGAAGATAAAATTGAGTGTGATTTTTAATTTCATTCAAAGGAAACTTTTTGTTTATTCTAAGGGACTTTTTATCCTCGGTATTGATGTAATCTTTCATTCTGCGTTTAAACGTTTCAAAAATATTTATTAGTTTTTCCAGGATTCGAAAAAGTAAACACCATGTCCGCGATGATATTTTCCAAATCTAACATTCACTATCTTTGTCATACAACGCACTCAGTCGAACAGAATGTGGTGACACTGGTGACAAGACAGTAATAAACAAGGCTACTAGATAATAAACTCCTGGACAAAATTAACGCACCACTCATATTTTTCTCAATAATCTTTATTTGAATTATTGATAATTTACTGTACGACAAGTTGCCTATGGACCTTGTTTGACAGTGACAGTTGTTATGTAAGCTAATAATAGTCTTGTATTAACAATAATTTGTATTAAACTTCGTTTTAGACTAAAAATGAGTTAAACTTTTCATAAAAAGTGCCGATTAAAGCAAAGTGCTTGTGAGAAACAATCTTTGTATTGTGATATTTTTCATCACATGCATGTTTGGAAGTTCATTTGCATAAAAATCAAATAAAAAAATGAACCGCCAAAGAAATTGGTCAATGGAGGAGGCAGTGCGATCATCGACTCTCCTAGATGAAGGATATTCAATGCGATACGTTGCAGGTTTGGTAGGAAGTCGCAAGGTGAGGCGATATAATGAAACAGGGTCGTATGTACCATCGAAGACTAGGGCAAGGGCGAAAACGTTGCACTAATCAAATTGATGATCGTTTTTTGAGACAACGTGCTCTCAGAGATAAGAGAGGTACCATCAATTTGCTAAAAGATGAACTAATTCTCGAACAGTTAGAAGACGTATACATGAAGCAGAATTGAGCAACAGGAAACTGGCCAAAAAACCCTTGTTTACCAGAGATCACAGGGTTCAGAGATTGAATTTTGCAAGATTGCATCAAAATTTGACCATCGATGATTGGAAACGAGTTCTTTTCTCCGATGAGACTAGAATAAGCCTAAAAGCTCCAGATGGTCGTGAGCTTGTCTGGCGAAAGCGAGGAGAAAGGTTTTTCAGCTGCAATATCTCTCCTAAAGTACCTTTTGGTGGTGGCTCTAAAATGTTTTGTGGGGGAATTTGTTTTGAAGCTCGTACTGAGTTGGTCCCCATACATACGAGGTCTATGAATGCCCATTATTACTTAGACAACATTATTCTCGAACATGCAATGCCTTTTGCTCCGTTTCTTGGACCTAATTTTTTATTCATGCAAGACAACGCTCGTCCTCAAGTTATTGGCTACCTAAATGATGTTGATATTCCATTATTAGAGTGGCCACCTAACAGTCCGGACATGAATCCTATAGAGCATCTATGGGACTATCTCAAAAAAAAAATTCGAAGTCGTAGACCCCCTGTTGCCAATCACAACCAACTCATTGAGGCCGTTATTGAAGAATGGGAGAATATTCCGCAAACTTTTGTTGAACATTTGATATTAAGCATGCCTCGACGCATAAATGCAGTCATAAGAAGTAGAGAAGGGCCTACACGGTATTACTGTTGAGCAAGATGCATTTTATTGTGTTACTTTACTGATTTTTTTCTTTTTGCAATTTGGAGTTATGCTAGCTTATTTACGCATTTCTGACAAAAACAAATTTTTAAAGAAACAATAAATCAAATTAAGGTCATGATAAAGTCATGTTGGACTTATTTGCAGGTGTTTATTATTATTTCAATGTAACTTAGTTTTATTTTGTGTTCATATTGTAAATATTTAGATTAATTAAAGTGGTGCGGTAATTTTGTCCAGGAGTTTACTCGTATTTGACACGGCTTCAGGAATATTTTGAGTTGTTTAATAAATAATGTTAATATAGACCTGGATCCCGCGTACCAAAAAAAAGTTGATTAATAGTTGGTGATAAACACCAGTCTGATTTTTGCATGAGAGTTTAATGGAATGGTAACAAATCAATTGGAAGTTCTGTCCGACAAAATACATGGAACTTTTTCGTAGTCTGACCTTCCAAATTTTTAACCTGTTCCACAATTAAAAATTCCCCTGTTCCAGTGTTCCCATACATCAAAGTTTGTCCGACTAGACACCGTTAAGCTATTAACAAATTTTCAGCTTACTATTAATCAACTTTTTTTTGGTACGCGGGATCCAGGTCTAATATTGTATTTGATAAATAATTGATTAAAGACGTGAAATTAATAAAACGTTATTTATTGTTTATTATTTATTTAAGATCCAAGCACAGAATACACCAGAGTATATTCTGTGATCCAAGTATTTTGTTGTTAAAGATGTTCAAAATTTATCTAAGCGTTCCATAGTAACATTAAAGCTATTACTAAAATCAATTTTTCTCTTTTCTCGATTATTAGTTTTTATTGTATGGTATATAAATTATTATAATCACTGAATACTATAGTAAATAGTTAGTGAAAAAATAATTAGTAGTAATTACACGAGAGCTCTAAAATTATCGATTTGTATCCCGAGTGACACTTTGACAGTTTTAATTTCACGACCCGAAGGGAAGTGAAATTACGTCAAAGTGTCACGAAACCAGTGGTCACATATGGATGTGAAACGTGGACCCTCTCAACCACTGATGAAAATCAACTGAGAATATTTAAGTGCAAAATACTAAGAAATATATTTGGACCAACCCAATACAGCGATACAGCTAAAAAAGAGAAAACTTGAATACTTAGGCCACCTGATGAGGGGACAAAAATACACATTCCTACAAAATATAATGCAAGAAAAAATCCAAGGACGAAAAAATCCAGGCCGTAGAAGAATGGCCTGGATGAGAAATTTGAGAGAGTGGTTTGGCTGTACCACTAACGAATTGTTCAAAACAGCAGTAAATAAAATTAGAATCGCCCTAACGATATCCAATCTCCGATAGGAGAGGCACTCAAAGAAGAAGAAGAATACAGCGATGGTTCGTGGAGAATTAAAATGAACCATGAGCTGGATGAACTAATGCAGAGCGCAGATATTGTTAGATTTGTAAAGTCACAAAGACTAAACTGGCTTGGTCACCTAGAAAGAATGCCAGATAATCGAGCTGTAAAAGTAATCCAGAAATGGAAGCCCTAAGGAAATATAACAAGAGGAAAGCCCCGTAAAAGATGGATAGACGACGTAGAGGGGGATCTTAAAACCATGAAAATCAGGCAGTGGCGAAGGAAATTATCCGACAGAGCAGAATGGAAGAACATTGCTAAGCAGGCCAAGACTCACAAAGGGTTGTAAAGCCATTAGAAGAAAAAGAAGAAGTCACGAGGGCAAGACAAATCGATAATTCGAGCTCGTGAGTAATTCGGTAAGATTATTTCATAAATAAATCTGTCTTTTTATATCATTTTAACTATTTTATTGATATATTTGCCTGAATATTTGCCAAACCTGTTTTTTGTTGTTCTCTGCGACAAGTTGTAAAACATTAATTGTCATTAATGTCACTGAATGTATGTTTGCATAGCAATGAAGGGCATCTGACGTAAAATACTTGACGACGGGAAATTATCAAAAATTATCAGTAGTAATTGCACGAGAGCTCTAAAATTATCGATTTGTTTCCCGAGTGAGACTTTGACAGTTTTAATTTCACGACCCGAAGGGGAGTGAAATTATATCAAAGTGTCACGAGGGCAACAAATCGATAATAATTTTTTTTACGAGCGTGCAAAAATGTCTACTTTCGCGCACGCATTTTAGTTTAGAAAGTTTCACTTTTCCGCACGCGTGTTACTTTTCCGCACGCGGTTTTTACTTTTCCGCACGCGTGTTAATTTAGATATGTTAATATGGCCCTAAAGTAATTATAATACATGCAATAAACTAATATTTAGATATTATTTACTAATTTATTTCAAATATATCTTATTGTGTACCTGTTTTAATGAAATTAACGCGACTATTTCACTCATCTTAAAATGTTCACATAATCTGACCAATCACAAACCAAAGACAGCTTGTGTTATCGCGAAAACACCAACTGTCTTTCAATTCTGATTGGTCTATCAGCTTCGTGTTTTCAACGACGTAACCATGGATACCGATCGCAAAGCAAAGTTTGATGTTTGCCAAAAAAATTATTGTAGCTATATACGTCAAAATGAGTCGTTTCGGTGGTACTTCAAACGAAGTTATAAACCAAAACATTGAAGAAAATATACCGAGTAACACAAGAAAATCTAAATCTTATATATGGAGACAATTTATGATGTTCTGTGCGGATCGCAACTACAAATTAGATGCAGAAAATAACAACGAAAGACTAGCATTCATTCTAAAAGACTGGGCCTTCAACATGCGAAAAATTGATGGTAGTGATTACAAGGAGAGTGTTATTAAAACCATATGGAACACTACTGCAAAATTGGTACAAGAAAAATATTTCTGTGAGTATCAGAGACATACTGAATTTTTGACCTATCACTTTGTTCGTGAAATAGTCTAATAAAATACCACTCGTGATTTAATTTATCTTATAAGTCTGTCTTTTATTTCTAAACTCAACTGAGTTGCTTAAAGAAAACACCACTCGTCCTACGGAACTCAGTTTCGTTTAGAAGTAAATCGACAGACTTATCGCGAAAATTGAATCACTAGTGGTATTACTATTGACAATTCGATGAAATAAAATTATTTTGACATAATATTCGAAAGTCAAATCGGTAGACAATAACAGTCGTTTTGAATCATCGTCATGGAAACCGAGATCGTCGTCATGCTAACTAATTATATTGAAAGTTTGGTTTTGACAACCTTGTCAAAGAATTAATTTGTGTACTTTCATATTAATGTATTATTGTATTATAATATAATGTATGTGTATTTTCATATTAATTAAATTAATTGATTAAGATTTGGTAATTTTTTAAAGACTCTTAGAAAAAATATTGTTCCTAACTCTTGCAGAAAGTCTCTTTTCTGCACTCGACTGCTTGCCGAACTCCCGCTTCGCGTCGTTCGGCAAACTGCAGTCGCGTGCGGAAAATAATGACTTTCTGCACTTGTTAGGAAAATAACTATTAGTAGTCCTGTCGCCAGGGGGGGTACAACGGCCTCGTTAATTCAGATGGACTTACTCAAGTTTTTTTTTATGTATTTTGACCCGTAGAACACGAATTTTTTGGGTAACAGTTGATCCGGATGTCGATAAGATTGTTATAGACCAAGAACTTGAGGAATCAAATAACAGCGATTTTTGGCAAAACAAAACAATATTTTGTATTTTTTGGGCCATTTTAAGTAAAAAATATTTCTACAAGTTTTTTCGTAGGATGCACAGTTTTCGAGATAAACGCGGTTGAACTTTAAAAAAATCGAAAAATTGCAATTTTTGAACCCGAATAACTTTTGATTAAAAAATAAAATAGCAAGTCTGCTTACCGCATTTGAAAGTTTAAGTCAAATTATATCGGTTTTGATTATTTGCATTGGTAAAAATTTATTTTTTTATTGTTTAACAAAGCTATAAACACGTAGGGTTTCCCGTGCTTTTACATGCGTTTTAACGCATGTAACGTAGAAATAGTCTTGATTGCACTAGTACCTATTCTACCTACTCGTTCGATTTTAAATGAGAAATCATAGAAACATCACTCACGCACTAGTTGTTTGTAGCTTTGTTTAGCAATAACACAATAAATTTTTAGCAATGCAAATAATCAAAACCGACATAATTTGACTTGAACTTTCAAAGGCGCTAAGCAGAATTGCTATTTTATTTTTTAATCAAAAGTTATTCGGGTTTAAAAATTGCAGTTTTTCGATTTTTTGAAAGTTCAACCGCGTTTATCTCGAAAACTGTGCATCCTACTAAAAAACTTGTAGAAATATTTTTTGCTTAAAATGACCCAAAAAATACAAAATATTGTTTTGTTTTGCCAAAAATCGCTGTTATTTGATTCCTCAAGTTCTTGGTCTATAACAATCTTATCGACATCCGGATCAACTGTTACCCAAAAAATTCGTGTTCTACGGGTCAAAATACATAAAAAAAATTTGGGTAAGTCCATCTGAATTAACGAGGCCGTTGTACCCCCCCTGGCGACAGGACTATAGAGGCCGAATGTAATTCTCTGAGATTATTTCATGAATAAAACTGTTTTTTAAATCATTTGAACTTATATTCTATTGATATCTTCGCTTGAATATTTGCTAAACCTGTTTCTGGTGTTCTTTTTGACAAGTTGTAAAACATGAATAGGGAACTTGCATAAATATTATATTCCAGAAATATTATTGATAAATGTTATTTAATGCTGTTAAAAGAACCCCAGTTTACAAACTGCAACGCTGCAACGGTACATTATGTGATAAAACATAGTAAGGAATCATAAAATCGTAAAGAATTTGAAATGAAATGAATTGAAATGAATGAAACGTATATTTTATTATTATGAAATAAATATAAGCAATTAAAACTGCAGAATTTAAAATATTCTTTTAACGGGCGGAATCGGTTGTGACGTCAGACAGTTTGTTGGTCGTCCCTATAAACGGGCCAAAGCGATAAGTATTGCAACGCTGCAACGGTACATTATGTGATAAAACATAGTAAGGAATCATAAAATCGTAAAGAATTAGTATTAAAAACATAAGGTTCTTTGTACTACTTATAGTAAATACCTATTATATTGTTTATTGCATTAACATAATATATTATATTAGGTATCATATAATTGCATTATATTATTATTGCATTGTGTAGCAAAGAAGTGAACATAAAATAAGTACTTATTGAACTGATATGTAGATGAAAATAGAGTCTGATTTTTATACTCACATTAAAATGATCCTCACATGTCTTCTCTGAAATATCTTTCTCATTTCTTTTGCATGCCTTTAACCATTTTAAACGACGTTTTTGAACTTGAGTTATACGAATAAATAGTATTCAGGGCGTTTTATAAGTGGTATTGGAACACATGGAAATGATACAATATTTGTAATATTGATTTTGTGTTGTTTCCATCCAGATTTAGCCACACGGCTCACACTCCCTCTACTCTAAGGGGAAAATTGACACATCCCAGATACCTACGGTATCAAAAGGATTGAGCTCTGGTGGGACTCTTTCCGTGTTATCGAGCCCTAGGTGACTTGGTATGCAAGTGTATCTCCCAAAAATTAGTAAAATATAATAAATAAATAAAAACAAATTATCAAGTTCCCTATTGTCATTAATGTCAATGAATGTTCATTTTATCGTAGCAACGAAGGGCATCTGGTGTAACATTTGACGACGGGATATTATCAAAAATTATCGCTGTAATTTTTATTTCTGTAGCTTTCTATTGGTCAGAATCTCTATGAATGAAATAATCCTATTAATTAACTGAATTAATAATTTAAGCGATTATACAAGCAACGGTTATCCAAGACCATTCAAAAACTGAACGAAATTGCCATCTTTATGTTAATGATGACAATGTTATTGTCAACTAATATTTACATCTCCATACCAGTGAGAATTTTACTACACGTAATTTACCGTGTAATGAAAGAAAAAGTAGGGATAGCCGTAAAATATTTGCGCCTACGCTCTTAATACTCTCCTGACTATTAGTCAAGGGCAATAAGGTTTTTTCCATGACACTCGAGCAGCCAGGGTACTGAAGCGTTTTTTCGACAGGTAATACCTATAAGAGTAAATTGTAACTATTTCCTGCGTAGAATCTGGCGGCCATTTTTATTTATAAACAATTAAGTGCCAAAAAATGGCATTTTTCACTATTTTTTCAAATCAATGGAAAACAGTGAGACTTATGGTTTTTTTAGTACAAATATCTTCGAGATTATGGAAAAATCTTTAAAATGACGTATTACAAAGTTCTTATATAATCATTGATTGTTAATATAATTGCGAAAAAAGGTCGGAATTGCAAAAAAAATATTTTTTCAATAACTGTTGTAAAAATTAGTGTACAGCTTCGAAAATTTTGTCAAATAAGGGTTCTTTGGTGCTTAATATGTGATAAAAATTTCAGAGCGATTCATTCAATTGTTTAAATTTTATTCAAATTGTTTATCCCAGAGAGCATTTTTTTGCAATAACATAAGTCACAAGAAAATGACGTTAGAACCATTCTACAGGTGTCAAATGAAAGAGCATGAGCTAGATTTTCAACTTGGTTTAAAAAAAGTGAATAAAAAATGCATTTATTAGTAATAAATAATTATGCAAAAAAAGTATCGTAAATCTTTCCTTATAAACTTTTTATTTTGCTATATAAGAAATTATACATATTTATTACAATTTTTTATCAATTATTATATAAATAACATTACTTGGTAGTTGTGCACTTAAAACAGGGTAAAAAAGTTAATTTTTTTGGAAAAAAATTTTCAAAAAGTTTTTTTGCAATTTCGACCTTTTTTCGCAATTATACAGGGTGCGCCAAACCTCTGGTTTTCTTTGATTACGGCTAAACTATGAGATATACAAAAAAATGTTTATAACAAAACTAATGTGTATCAAAGAGGTCTATAATTTAAAATTATTTTCAATTATACAGGGTGAGTCAGAACGACGGTATGAACCAAAGTTTTATTTTTTTAAATGGAACACCCTATATATTAAATAATTTTTGAATATATTATTTAAAAATATGAAAAATTTGTATAAGGTCTTATAGGCCTAAAGTTAATAATTTTCGAAATATTTACATTTTTATTGAGAAAAATGGTAATATTTATAGGGATGTGGATTATGTTTCCAAAGAAAAAAAAATTTAGGTGATAGGTCAAAGTTTTTAAAATATAGTGTTATTTTTAAATAATTTAATATTTTTTACTTTTAGCCATAAAATATACAGTGTGATCACTATTTGCAAATACAAAATTTTCTCATTTTTTTAATGGGACACCCTGTATATTAGTTTTGCGTTTTGTAGTAAATATTATAACCTTTCTTTTGGTATAAGGTTGTATGTACCTAGCATGTTTCGTTTTGTAGATATTTAAAAAAAAAACTATAGATTTTACGTTTTTGCGGATTTTTTATTTAAACATTTTTTTTGCAAAAAAAAAATAATTATAATCTGGTTTTAGAAACATACACTAAAATATAAAATATGAAAATAAAAACGTAATTAAAGATTAAAATAAATCGTATGCTAGTACAATTCAATTGAATTTAATAACTTTAAATTATTTTACAAAACAATATTTTACCATATTAATGAATGCATAAATTAGTTACTAAATTAAATAAACAACCAAATTTTAAATAAACCGTAGTAATTCTTCTACCGCAGAAACTTTCCTGTACCAAATTAATTGTTAGTTATATTGTATTTACGAGTAAGATCACTTAATAACTTTTTAATTTACCTACATCTTGAGAACGTATAAAGTATGCTTTGAAACAAATGAACGTTATGGAAGTATATTAAGAAGTAAATAGTATCTATGTACCTACTCGTGTCACAAAAGCTGGTAATAATTTCTAATGGTTTCGCCCAAAACAAATGTCATATCCAAAAATTATTCGGTCAAAAAATTAAAATTTAAAATATAAAAAATTGTTACAAAAATTTCAACTACAAAAGTATTACCAGCTTTTGTGACACCAGTAAATACTATTTATATTAATAAATAATTTGGCTGATACATTTAACATTCAGCTGTTTTAAAGCATACTTTATAATAATTTTATATTCTCAAGATGTATGGTGTATGTAAGTAAATTTAAAAGGTAAATTAAAAGTTTAACTAAATACAATTTAACTAACAATTAATTTGGTACAGGAAAGTTGCTGTAGTAGAAAAATTACTACGGTTGATTTAAAATTTGGTTGTTTATTTAATTTAGTAACTAATTTATGCATTCATTAAAATGGTAAAATATTTTTTGTAAAATAATTTAAAGTTATTAAATTCAATTGAATTGTACTAGCATACGATTTATTTTAATCTTTAATTACGTTTTTATTTTCATATTTTATATTTTTGTGTATGTTTCTAAAACCAGATTATAATTATTTTTTTTGCAAAAAAAATTTTAAATAAAAAATCCGCAAAAACGTAAAATCTATAGTTTTTTTTTAAATATCTACAAAACGAAACATGCTAGGTACATACAACCTATACCAAAAGAAAGGTTGTAATATTTACTACAAAATGCAAAACTAATATACAGGGTGTCCCATTTAAAAAAAATGAGAAAATTTTGTATTTGCAAATAGTGATCACACTGTATATTTTATGGCTAAAAGTAAAAAATATTAAATTCTTTAAAAATAACACTATATTTTAAAAATTTTGACGTATCACTTAAATTTTTATTTCTTTGGAAACATAATCCACAACCCTATAAATGTTACCATTTTTTTCAATAAAAATGTAAATGACAAAAGACTAAGTTTTCACTCTAATGGCATATAACATATCCCACCAGAATGAAAACAATGGGAACCTTCTCTGGTTACACCTCCGAGGCTTCTACAATTTGCAAGCCATACGGATGCTGAGACTAAGGAAGATGAGGGAATTCTACAATTTACAATTCACGTCACATCTGCTCAGCGCGGTAAAGTTCCAACGAGACTGGTTCCCTTCATACTCCACACAGAGTAAATGTAAATCAAAAATGAATAACCATTTTCAATTTCGTTGCAAAACGAAAATACAGCCGAACCATATTCCAGTCCAATCAGAGAGTGCTGCAAGCACCTCTACCGGTTTCGAAACTTATTAGTCTCTCATCAGGAGGCACATATGCTGCTCTCCCTGATCCAACCAAAACAAACCCCAGCGTGCAGTCCCGAATTGCAACGAACGAAATGGCATAGATGCCCTAGCGGCAACTGCTAGCAAAAGACTAAGTTTTCACTCTAATGGCATATAACATATCCCACCAGAATGAAAACAATGGGAACCTTCTCTGGTTACACCTCCGAGGCTTCTACAATTTGCAAGCCATACGGATGCTGAGACTAAGGAAGATGAGGGAATTCTACAATTTACAATTCACGTCACATCTGCTCAGCGCGGTAAAGTTCCAACGAGACTGGTTCCCTTCATACTCCACACAGAGTAAATGTAAATCAAAAATGAATAACCATTTTCAATTTCGTTGCAAAACGAAAATACAGCCGAACCATATTCCAGTCCAATCAGAGAGTGCTGCAAGCACCTCTACCGGTTTCGAAACTTATTAGTCTCTCATCAGGAGGCACATATGCTGCTCTCCCTGATCCAACCAAAACAAACCCCAGCGTGCAGTCCCGAATTGCAACGAACGAAATGGCATAGATGCCCTAGCGGCAACTGCTAGCAAAAGACTAAGTTTTCACTCTAATGGCATATAACATATCCCACCAGAATGAAAACAATGGGAACCTTCTCTGGTTACACCTCCGAGGCTTCTACAATTTGCAAGCCATACGGATGCTGAGACTAAGGAAGATGAGGGAATTCTACAATTTACAATTCACGTCACATCTGCTCAGCGCGGTAAAGTTCCAACGAGACTGGTTCCCTTCATACTCCACACAGAGTAAATGTAAATCAAAAATGAATAACCATTTTCAATTTCGTTGCAAAACGAAAATACAGCCGAACCATATTCCAGTCCAATCAGAGAGTGCTGCAAGCACCTCTACCGGTTTCGAAACTTATTAGTCTCTCATCAGGAGGCACATATGCTGCTCTCCCTGATCCAACCAAAACAAACCCCAGCGTGCAGTCCCGAATTGCAACGAACGAAATGGCATAGATGCCCTAGCGGCAACTGCTAGCAAAAGACTAAGTTTTCACTCTAATGGCATATAACATATCCCACCAGAATGAAAACAATGGGAACCTTCTCTGGTTACACCTCCGAGGCTTCTACAATTTGCAAGCCATACGGATGCTGAGACTAAGGAAGATGAGGGAATTCTACAATTTACAATTCACGTCACATCTGCTCAGCGCGGTAAAGTTCCAACGAGACTGGTTCCCTTCATACTCCACACAGAGTAAATGTAAATCAAAAATGAATAACCATTTTCAATTTCGTTGCAAAACGAAAATACAGCCGAACCATATTCCAGTCCAATCAGAGAGTGCTGCAAGCACCTCTACCGGTTTCGAAACTTATTAGTCTCTCATCAGGAGGCACATATGCTGCTCTCCCTGATCCAACCAAAACAAACCCCAGCGTGCAGTCCCGAATTGCAACGAACGAAATGGCATAGATGCCCTAGCGGCAACTGCTAGCAAAAGACTAAGTTTTCACTCTAATGGCATATAACATATCCCACCAGAATGAAAACAATGGGTTATATGCCATTAGAGTGAAAACTTAGTCTTTTGCTAGCAGTTGCCGCTAGGGCATCTATGCCATTTCGTTCGTTGCAATTCGGGACTGCACGCTGGGGTTTGTTTTGGTTGGATCAGGGAGAGCAGCATATGTGCCTCCTGATGAGAGACTAATAAGTTTCGAAACCGGTAGAGGTGCTTGCAGCACTCTCTGATTGGACTGGAATATGGTTCGGCTGTATTTTCGTTTTGCAACGAAATTGAAAATGGTTATTCATTTTTGATTTACATTTACTCTGTGTGGAGTATGAAGGGAACCAGTCTCGTTGGAACTTTACCGCGCTGAGCAGATGTGACGTGAATTGTAAATTGTAGAATTCCCTCATCTTCCTTAGTCTCAGCATCCGTATGGCTTGCAAATTGTAGAAGCCTCGGAGGTGTAACCAGAGAAGGTTCCCATTGTTTTCATTCTGGTGGGATATGTTATATGCCATTAGAGTGAAAACTTAGTCTTTTGCTAGCAGTTGCCGCTAGGGCATCTATGCCATTTCGTTCGTTGCAATTCGGGACTGCACGCTGGGGTTTGTTTTGGTTGGATCAGGGAGAGCAGCATATGTGCCTCCTGATGAGAGACTAATAAGTTTCGAAACCGGTAGAGGTGCTTGCAGCACTCTCTGATTGGACTGGAATATGGTTCGGCTGTATTTTCGTTTTGCAGCGAAATTGAAAATGGTTATTCATTTTTGATTTACATTTACTCTGTGTGGAGTATGAAGGGAACCAGTCTCGTTGGAACTTTACCGCGCTGAGCAGATGTGACGTGAATTGTAAATTGTAGAATTCCCTCATCTTCCTTAGTCTCAGCATCCGTATGGCTTGCAAATTGTAGAAGCCTCGGAGGTGTAACCAGAGAAGGTTCCCATTGTTTTCATTCTGGTGGGATATGTTATATGCCATTAGAGTGAAAACTTAGTCTTTTGCTAGCAGTTGCCGCTAGGGCATCTATGCCATTTCGTTCGTTGCAATTCGGGACTGCACGCTGGGGTTTGTTTTGGTTGGATCAGGGAGAGCAGCATATGTGCCTCCTGATGAGAGACTAATAAGTTTCGAAACCGGTAGAGGTGCTTGCAGCACTCTCTGATTGGACTGGAATATGGTTCGGCTGTATTTTCGTTTTGCAACGAAATTGAAAATGGTTATTCATTTTTGATTTACATTTACTCTGTGTGGAGTATGAAGGGAACCAGTCTCGTTGGAACTTTACCGCGCTGAGCAGATGTGACGTGAATTGTAAATTGTAGAATTCCCTCATCTTCCTTAGTCTCAGCATCCGTATGGCTTGCAAATTGTAGAAGCCTCGGAGGTGTAACCAGAGAAGGTTCCCATTGTTTTCATTCTGGTGGGATATGTTATATGCCATTAGAGTGAAAACTTAGTCTTTTGCTAGCAGTTGCCGCTAGGGCATCTATGCCATTTCGTTCGTTGCAATTCGGGACTGCACGCTGGGGTTTGTTTTGGTTGGATCAGGGAGAGCAGCATATGTGCCTCCTGATGAGAGACTAATAAGTTTCGAAACCGGTAGAGGTGCTTGCAGCACTCTCTGATTGGACTGGAATATGGTTCGGCTGTATTTTCGTTTTGCAACGAAATTGAAAATGGTTATTCATTTTTGATTTACATTTACTCTGTGTGGAGTATGAAGGGAACCAGTCTCGTTGGAACTTTACCGCGCTGAGCAGATGTGACGTGAATTGTAAATTGTAGAATTCCCTCATCTTCCTTAGTCTCAGCATCCGTATGGCTTGCAAATTGTAGAAGCCTCGGAGGTGTAACCAGAGAAGGTTCCCATTGTTTTCATTCTGGTGGGATATGTTATATGCCATTAGAGTGAAAACTTAGTCTTTTGCTAGCAGTTGCCGCTAGGGCATCTATGCCATTTCGTTCGTTGCAATTCGGGACTGCACGCTGGGGTTTGTTTTGGTTGGATCAGGGAGAGCAGCATATGTGCCTCCTGATGAGAGACTAATAAGTTTCGAAACCGGTAGAGGTGCTTGCAGCACTCTCTGATTGGACTGGAATATGGTTCGGCTGTATTTTCGTTTTGCAACGAAATTGAAAATGGTTATTCATTTTTGATTTACATTTACTCTGTGTGGAGTATGAAGGGAACCAGTCTCGTTGGAACTTTACCGCGCTGAGCAGATGTGACGTGAATTGTAAATTGTAGAATTCCCTCATCTTCCTTAGTCTCAGCATCCGTATGGCTTGCAAATTGTAGAAGCCTCGGAGGTGTAACCAGAGAAGGTTCCCATTGTTTTCATTCTGGTGGGATATGTTATATGCCATTAGAGTGAAAACTTAGTCTTTTGCTAGCAGTTGCCGCTAGGGCATCTATGCCATTTCGTTCGTTGCAATTCGGGACTGCACGCTGGGGTTTGTTTTGGTTGGATCAGGGAGAGCAGCATATGTGCCTCCTGATGAGAGACTAATAAGTTTCGAAACCGGTAGAGGTGCTTGCAGCACTCTCTGATTGGACTGGAATATGGTTCGGCTGTATTTTCGTTTTGCAACGAAATTGAAAATGGTTATTCATTTTTGATTTACATTTACTCTGTGTGG
Source organism: Diabrotica virgifera virgifera (assembly GCF_917563875.1). Classification (NCBI taxonomy): domain Eukaryota; kingdom Metazoa; phylum Arthropoda; class Insecta; order Coleoptera; family Chrysomelidae; genus Diabrotica; species Diabrotica virgifera. The sequence goes on from NC_065448.1 coordinate 75,869,382, forward strand.
AGTATGAAGGGAACCAGTCTCGTTGGAACTTTACCGCGCTGAGCAGATGTGACGTGAATTGTAAATTGTAGAATTCCCTCATCTTCCTTAGTCTCAGCATCCGTATGGCTTGCAAATTGTAGAAGCCTCGGAGGTGTAACCAGAGAAGGTTCCCATTGTTTTCATTCTGGTGGGATATGTTATATGCCATTAGAGTGAAAACTTAGTCTTTTGCTAGCAGTTGCCGCTAGGGCATCTATGCCATTTCGTTCGTTGCAATTCGGGACTGCACGCTGGGGTTTGTTTTGGTTGGATCAGGGAGAGCAGCATATGTGCCTCCTGATGAGAGACTAATAAGTTTCGAAACCGGTAGAGGTGCTTGCAGCACTCTCTGATTGGACTGGAATATGGTTCGGCTGTATTTTCGTTTTGCAACGAAATTGAAAATGGTTATTCATTTTTGATTTACATTTACTCTGTGTGGAGTATGAAGGGAACCAGTCTCGTTGGAACTTTACCGCGCTGAGCAGATGTGACGTGAATTGTAAATTGTAGAATTCCCTCATCTTCCTTAGTCTCAGCATCCGTATGGCTTGCAAATTGTAGAAGCCTCGGAGGTGTAACCAGAGAAGGTTCCCATTGTTTTCATTCTGGTGGGATATGTTATATGCCATTAGAGTGAAAACTTAGTCTTTTGCTAGCAGTTGCCGCTAGGGCATCTATGCCATTTCGTTCGTTGCAATTCGGGACTGCACGCTGGGGTTTGTTTTGGTTGGATCAGGGAGAGCAGCATATGTGCCTCCTGATGAGAGACTAATAAGTTTCGAAACCGGTAGAGGTGCTTGCAGCACTCTCTGATTGGACTGGAATATGGTTCGGCTGTATTTTCGTTTTGCAACGAAATTGAAAATGGTTATTCATTTTTAAAAATGTAAATATTTCAAAAATTATTAACTTTAGGCCTATAAGACCTTATACAAATTTTTCATATTTTTAAATAATATATTCAAAAATGATTTAATATACAGGGTGTTCCATTTAAAAAAATACAACTTTAGTTCATACCGTCGTTCTGACTCACCCTGTATAATCAAAAATAATTTTAGAATATAAACCTCTTTGATACACATTAGTTGTGTTATAAACATTTTTTTGTTTATCTCATAGTTTAGCCGTAATCAAAGAAAACCAGAGGATTGGCGCACCCTGTATTAACAATAAATGAGTATATCAAACTTTGTAATACGTCATTTTAAAGCTTTTTCCATAATCTCGAAGATATTTGTACTAAAAAAATCATAAGTTTCACTGTTTTCCGTTGATTTGAAAAAAAAGAAGAAAATGCCATTTTTGACAGTTAATTGTTTATAAATAAAAATGGCCGCCAGATCCTACGCAGGAAATAGTTATAATTTGTTCCTATAGGTATTACCTGTCGAAAAAAGGCTTCAGCACCCTGGCTGCTGAAGTGTCACGGACAGGGTATATTTTTGTCTTATTACCCTGGCCTATATGTATATTAGCTCTACTACACTTGTACCTACTCCTCATATTAGATAAAATAAGACGAATATTTTAGTAAAATTTTCTTTTTGTTTCAGGTATGGACACACAAATAATATATTATACACCTTTCGTCGGTAAGTTAATATTAATTATTTGCTGCTTTCTCTATCCCCTTCCAACTGTTGACTTCTAACTTAACTTCTAACTAATGTGTTTCTACCCGAAAAACGGTATCAATAAAAAGTGTTGTACACCTCGACAGTGAAGTGGGTAGAAAGTTAATTGATCGAATGAACTTAGTAAGTCGAGGGCTTGGACCTTGCCACACATGACAATTTTGCTACTAAAAAAGAGAAGAGTTCTCAGAATAATAAATAAAATTAAAAAAAGTAAAAGTTTTTTGGTTATGCATTTCCTAAAACAAATATTAAATATTTTCCAATGCAATTTTGATAAAGTAGAATACACAAATACTTCCAATAAACATGTGTAGTGACAATAATCACTACACATTTGACAATTTAGGTTTCTTAAACCAGGTACTATTATAGATAAGTGGTGGCCGGTATAGCTCAACGATAGGATATATCAGGCCGGAATGCACGAGTTCGATCCTCGGGAACCGAAACAAAATTTTGAATTTCTAAAAATTATACTCTAGAAGTATACTTCATTTAAAAAACTCATACAGAAGTAAAAAACTTCGATTTGTATATTAGTATAAAATGTTTATTAAAAACTTTTTAAAACATCATCCAAATGGATTGGAAAACGTTTTCGATCTGAATCAGATCATCTTCAGTGCGTTCTGCTTAGTAGATGAAACTAGCAAACTATTATAAGTGGCAACATCGAGATATCGCACCTTGAAAACCATAGGGCAGTAACTGCAAAAATCATAATATTGAGTTATGAGCATTTTAAGTTTTTGTAAAGTTAATTTTATTTACTGTAATTCCAAAAATTAAGCTGTAAACCTGGTATTTGGCACAATTGTCTTTAATTTTACATATTTTTATATGAATTAAGAAGTACGTAAAATTTCCCCCAATAAATAGGTATTTTAGCACATACGGCCATATGGTATTAAAAAATATATCAATTTTCGCACATGATACAGTAAAAATTCATATAAAATAACAGTTTTTTTATTCATTGTACTTATTTATTACAAATTTTTAGTGTTAATCAAAGTCTTGCATATTATAATCTGTCGCTAATATAATGTCTGTCGGTTATAATTCGCTTTTCTTTTGGGATCTGCAGTACGACGTTGTATATCAATTTGTTATAGTCTTGTCGCTTATTTCCAGTGTTGCAATCAAATCTCTATGCAGCACTCTGTTTTGTTGCATTCAAAGGATGTTTCCTTAGTAGATCTTGCTTTCATTTTACGAGCGTGGGTCACATTTTGCACATGTTGCCATATAGATCTGGGTTTTTTTCCAATTTTAGAACCGTAGAGCATCAACTACTGCAGATAATACCTGATGGTATAAAAAGAAGAACCGATTTTTGACAAAAGCCATAGGGATGTATCTTTCTGGTGCCGAACTTAAAATTTTTTGCAGACGCTGCTATATAGCATTAAAAAATAGATTTTTTTTTATTAGACTACATTCAAAGGTCATTTCATGAAAAAATTGCAGATATTGTCATATGGTTTTCAAGGTGCGATATATGATTTACGTAATATGATTGTATGAAATATAGCGACTCGAAGTCGATGTTAATAGATTATATACTATTAATGTTCAAAGGGAAACATGCTCGAATAGAACGCGTGGTCCTTGTCAGTTCAATGGACACAGAACAACGAATGTTTTTCCGAACGGACACGAATGGACACAGACCAACCACAGTTTGGTCTGTGTCCATTGAACTGGCAAGAACCATGCGTTCCATTCAAGCAGGGAACCATGTTGCCCTTTGAGAAATAATAGTAGATATATAATCCATTAACATTGACTTGGAGTCACTATATTTCATACAATCATATTATGTAAATCATATATCTTGATGTTACCACTTTTAATAGTGTGTTAGTTTTATCTACTAAGCAGAACGCACTGAAGATTATCTGATTCAGATCGAAGACGTTTTGCAATCCATTTGGATGACATTTTAAAAAGTTTTTAATAAACATTTCATACCAATATACAAATCGAAGTTTTTTACTTCTGTATGAGTTTTTTAACTATGGTATACAGCCAGCTACTGGGATTTTCCCATTGATCTCGTTTTTTTTTATACTTAATTTGATATTCCTTGTGTTTCTTTCATTTTGACGCTAATCTCATTTTATAAAAAAAAAGATCTACTCGTCGTTTGATTAATTTGTAGGGCACCTTTTTGACTTGATGTTTTCACCCTCATTACATTTTCTTTTTATTAGGCTGTTGTGATCGTTATTTCTTATGTATAGTCTTGATCTCACCAAATGATGGTCTGATCCACAGGTTGCTCGTCTATATACTTTCGATTCTTCGACTTTGATCATTACCTCTTGTCTAAAAATTAGGTAGTTGATTGGACAGAGCCATTAAATCAATAAAAAACCTTTTTCATATCACTATTCCAACAATTGCACCAAAAATTCATAAAAAATAATGTACTTTGTCAGCAGACGTTTCTTAAATGCGTTCTATAACTAACATCAATGTTGACTTTGTAGCATTAAAGGATTAGAAAGAAGGAGAGCTCGACACGTTGGGTGCCATTTTTGTATAGCACCATGTATGCCTCAAACACGGCGGGCGTCATTTTTGTAATACTAGCGAATATGCGCTATTTGTATAACACCATTATTACAGTCGAACCCGCTTATTAGAATCCCTGTTATAGGAATATCCCGGTTTATGGAATATAAATTCAAGTTCCCGAAACATTTCCATTTACTCCTTAATAAATTTATCTGTTTATTGGAATAGGATCTAACTAGATAATACCGCTTATTAGCATATTTTGCAGGTCAAAGAATATTTTTTTTACAATTTACTAAAAATTTAAATTATGTTTGGTATTATGGTTTGTCGTCAACGGCCGGTAGTGCTGGATTAGATATTATTAGGGTAATAAATATTTATTACTTTGTTAGGAATACCAATTCGATCTTTAGCATAGCCGACAAATGCATGGGTCATAAAATAATTTTTATTTGTCTACACAAAGGCACTGTTGCCTGTTATAAAATTGTTAGAAGCAGTTTAGTTAGAATTCACTCAGAGAGTACCTACTTGTTTGCAAGATGGAATTATGGCTTTGTTAAATTCGAAAAGAAGAGAAAAGAACAAGAATGTAACAATCCATTTCTTGACGCCAATAAAACTTCTATTCAACCAATGGATTAAGGATGACCACACGGATTAACAACGAAAAAGCTATAATTACCAATAATTTCTCAAGAAAAAAAAAAGTAATTTGTTATATAGGTATGCATTTTAATAAGAAAATATTTACATATCTACATATTGCATACATTTCATATTAATTATATAATGTATTCATTCACATACATGTAATGTAATTTGGTATTTAACACATACATAGATAAGTACTAGTTACACTACTGTATTATTGACGTAAAAAGACCTAAAACCATTTACATACACTGAATATGTAGGTACATATAATATGATATACATATTGGCATAATATGTAATAAAACTACATATTGGCATAGTATGTAAAACTACACATTGGCACAGTATGTAAATAATATTATTACGTATATTCGGTAACACTTATTTCGACTAGCCACCAATGATCGGTTATTAGAATATCCCGGTTATAAGAATATTTTTGCCTTGCACAAAGGCTATTTCAATAAGCGGGTTCGACTGTATTAACATGTTAAATGCCAAATTAAACAAAATATAAAACTTGGTGCTACTTAACTTTTTGATGTACATACCTCGGTAGCTCTAAGTCTTTAGAGATCTAGGGGTGTGGATTCTTAATAGATGTTAAATAAAATTGAAACTCAATTGCTTGGGGGGCGCCATAATTAAAAACAGAAAATATAATATATGCTTACTTATAAAAAAATATATAAAACTAAGAATGCCGGTTATTTGAAATATGTGTACTTACCGTAGGCTACTTTCATGAGTGATTACTTTATAAGAAGGATAGAGATTGGTAAAAACAATCTAATAATTAAACACAATTCTTACTTTATTGAAACAAATAAAAATTGAGCAAAGTTGTTAAAAAAAGTCTTTAATCATTTTACTAATTGGCGAGAAAACGTAAGAGTTCAACAACTAAAAATATCGCAAGTACCTTGTTGTGTTCTTTATCCGTGGGTGATCCATAGTCCATCCATGCAGCAGTTAAGGTGTTAACATTCTCCTGATGTTACGGCACATTTGTTGTCACGGCACATAACGACACTCCTTTTGACAAATAAAGTACAATTATTAATTATATTAGAGATGAAATTCCATTGTTCGTTTATTATATGCAACACTTGGATACTATTATTATTATTTAAACTTATTAAAAAAACGAAAAACTTTTCGACAAAAAAAACCAATGGATGTTTTTAATCCATCACTAGAAACACAAAATACGGTCGAGAATTTACACTCTACGACCACAGCAGCCACTTAAGCCTACTTCGGCTCTGGAACAAAAACTGAACTGAACTAAATACAAACTATCTCCATTGAACTATTATCAACAATTTTCTCCGTCAGCAAGGCAAAGAGCCTGCTGACGGAAAGGCACCAGCTTCTTTTTCTAGACTACCAGAACTGATCTCTCTTCTAGACTACTCCGAACTGATCACGAATCCTCTTCGAACTCCCCTACAACCCAAAACTCATTCCATCTCTCCATTTTTCCATCCTACTCAACCATGTCCGGTTTTACCAATCAAAAAATAAGTCAATTTCCACTCTTCATTTCAAAACGAATAGAAAAGATTTAAGCAAACTTCAACCACGCCCTCAAAGGCAATAACTCTTTTTTTCGCAAATAAGACTAAACCAAACGAAATTCTGATAGCTATATCTCAGCTCAATATTCTCCCAGGCTTTTTCGCAACGTTCGCAATATTGCACGTGTAAACTTGTTGTATTACATAAACACACTCAGAGCCCTTATCTCTGCAAAGAAATTCACAGCATAAACAAATCAGCTCCAAAACATCATATTTCGGTCTCACAGTCGCCAAAAATACATTAGTAAAAGATTTACGAGTCCCGATTCTTTTGGCGGTATGAAACATATCGATGTCCCTCAGATAAAAGAGATATGAATATCCATGAGAACACAAGATCAATTCAACATTGTGAGAAACGAATTACGTAATACACTGAAACACAAACATGATTACCGGACTGAGTATACAGAGTGGGGCAAAAATAATAATGATTTCGGACCGTTACAACCTTAAAACAATGATACCTGAAGAACATTTTGTAAAATATAAACATACATAATATTAATAAAGACAAGTCAGAGGTATAAAAATTAGATTGTAAGGACTCTAGCCCAATACGCATTGTTCAAACACATCAATATCAATACAGAGCAAAATTATTCCCGTTCTCGACAGCATGAGAAGAAACTAACCAAACAGCCGTACCCAAGGATTCTTTGAAAAATAGTAATCCTTTTGAGTTTTAAAATATACCGAGTTTAAAAAAAAGCATATTCTAATAAAATACGTATACTGTACAGTATACGTACAAAAAACAAAGGGCCTAGCCGGGTAAGATGGTGAAAAGTGCCCCCAACTTGATTTAAATTCCATATAGGCCACTTTTTAGCACATATAGAGGAACTCACTTTCTGAAATTTTTAGCCCCCTAGGTGGTCACATGACCCCCCTAGAGCCTAATTAGGCTTTTTATGTTTTTATTTTTTATCTCAGCCGCATCAAGAGCTAACCAAAAACTTTATTTAAAAGAGTTGTAAGTTTCAAAAAGATCTATACGAAAAATTTTTTTTTTATTTTTTGGCGGGAAATTTGAATTTTTAGAACAATTTTAAACTTTTAAATAACTCTGAAAAAAAAACTAAGACACTCGTTTTTACGAAAATCAATTATAACGTGTATTTTTGCACAATCTTTCACTCTGAATTTTTTCAGATTTTTAAAATTGGTAAAACGTACCTTTAAAAATAAAAAACCGCATTTTTTCGTTTTTTTTTTTCGTTTTTTGATACAATTTTATACATATTTTTCAAAAAAGGTAACACCGTCACTAGGATAGGTAAAAAACTGAAAAATAATTGGGGTTTGCTTTATAAAATTGTTTTGTAACGCCATCCATTTTCAAGATACAGGGCGTTGAAGAAAACAAAATTTTACACATTTTTTACGATTTTGCTGAAACTACTGGCAACACTGTAATAAAACTTGGCGGGTTTTAAGAGGTAGTTATTGTGCATGTTTTGACATACAATTAAGGATCTGATATTCATCATTGGCGCGCATAGGGGTAATGGTCTGAACTTTTTAAAGAATAAAGATAGTACGCCACTGACATATTTCAAATTAACAATCGTTTTTGAAGTCCTCGTTCAATTTGTGACAAAAAATCTATCTTCTTATTTTTTCATACGACGCGCCATTTTTATTCAAAAAATAAAAGATTTTAACCCTTACAAAGCATTCGAACTTCTAGTACAGCGGTTCTCAATCTGTGGTACATGTACCACTGGTGGTACATTTCATTTTTTGAGGTGGTACACAAAATGCAAAAACAGCCAAAATCAACACCATTATTATAGTTAATTAGATCACCTAGTTAGATATGTAGTTCAGTTAGGTGGTACCAAAAATAATAAAAAGTATTTGGTGGTACATGACACAAAAAGATTGAGAACCGCTGTTCTAGTAGTTTCTACATATTATACATACATAAACTCGTACATCCATTATAAAAATTAATTCGAATACTTTGGAAGCGTTCAGATATTTTATTTTTTGCAACAAAACGGCGCTTCGTATGAAAAAATGGGAAGATAGATTTTTTGTCACAAATACAACGAGGAATTCAAAAATGATTGTTAATTTGAAATATGTCAGTGGTGTACCATCTTTTTTTCTTTAAAAAGTTCAGACCATTACCCGTATGCGCGCCAATGATGAATATAAAATTCTTAATTGTATGTCACAAATGCACAATAACTACCTCTTAAAACCTGCCAAATTTTATTGCAATGTTGCCAGTAGTTTCGGCAAAATCGTAAAAAATGTGTAAAATTTTGTTTTCTTCAACGCCCTGTATCTTGAAAATGGATGGCGTTACAAAAAAATTCTATTAGGCAAACCCCAATTATTTTTCATTTTTTTACCTATTCTAGTGACGGTGTTACCTTTTTTGAAAAATATGTATAAAATTGTATCAAAAAACGAAAAAAAAAACCGAAAAAATGAGGTTTTTTATTTTTAAAGGTACGTTTCACCAATTTTAAAAATCTGAAAAAATTCAGGGTGAAAGATTGTGTAAAAATACACATTATAATTAATTTTAGTAAAAATGAGTGTCTTAGTTTTTTTTTCAGAGTTACTTAAAAGTTTAAAATTGTTCTAAAAATTCGAATTTCCCGCCAAAAAATTTAAAAAAATTTTTTCATATAGATCTTTTTTAAACTTACAACTTTTTTAAATAAAGTTTTTGGCTAGCTCTTGACGCGGCTGCGATAAAAAATAAAAACATAAAAAGCCTAATTAGGCTCTAGGGGGTCACGTGACCACCTAGGGGGCTAAAAATTTCAGAAAGTGAGTTCCTCTATATGTGCTAAAAAGTGACCTATATGGAATTTAAATTGAGTTGGGGGCACTTTTCACCATCTTACCCGGCTAGGCCCTTTCATCACCAAAGAGAGGAGTTAGGCAAGAAGACGTAATATTGCCAAAGCTTTTTAACCTAGCTCTAGACTCTAGAGGACGTCTTCAAAACTACAAATTGGTCAACACATGGCATTAACGTTAACGGCAACAAGTTAAACCATCTCGGATTCGCTGATGACATCGTGATTATAGCGAGCACGTTCGATGAACTGCAAATTATGATGGAGGAACTTGCAGGTAGATCCCAAGCGTCGGCCTAAAAATAAATATGACAAAAACAAAAACAATGACCAACACAGACGACCCTAGACGTAGTGAGATAGACCAAGTGAGATAGACCAAGTCCAGGAATATATATCTACCTAGGTCAAATTCTGAAACTTGACAAAGGGGACCAAAGGGGACCCAACTTGACAAAGGGGAAATCACTAGAAGAGCAAGACTAGTATGGGCAGGATTTGTAAAACTTAGTTGGATACTTAAATACCGCTAAATATCCCAATACTTTGCAACAAAGTATTCAACCAGTGCATCCTTTCTATCATGACATATGGATGTTAAAGCTGGACCTTAACTAAGGCAAATATGTCAGATAAAAAGAAGAGCGACTGGGTAAGATCAAAAACGAAAGTCGAGGATATAACAACAAAAATTGCCAGACCCAAATGGAGCATCGCAATCCACACTGCTAGACAAAGATACCAACGTTTGGAATGCCACAATACAACATTGAAGACCATACAAAGTTAAACGACCAATAGGAAGACCACAGATTAGATGGGTAGATGATACAAAAAGGATAGCAGGAAGAAATTGGAAGTATGTTGCTCAGGATAGAGATCGATGAAGGAGTTAAGGGAGGCCTAAGAAGAAGACAAAGAAGAACGCATATTGAAGTTGATTCCTCTTGAAAAAACATCTAAACTGTATTAGTAATAAATAAAAACAAATATCAAAAACCACGTATGTATTATAGTTTCATAATTTAGTCATGAGTAGAGTAGCAAATATGCTACTCGATGAAATTGATCTAATCGTTTGAAAATGTGTTAATTTTTAAAAAATGGTTAAAGGTTGGTGTTTAAAGTATTTATACCATTGTAATTTTAGATTTAAGTAGTGTAAATTAGTAGAGAGAACATAACAACAGACACGAAGGCAGAAAATTATATAAAAGAATAAAAGAAAGCACACAGTCATTTAGACCAAAACTGACAATATGCAAAGACAAGGACGAAGAACTACTAACAGTGAAACAAAAAAATATAATGAGATGGAAAGAATACTTCGAGGAAAACCTAAATGCAGACAATGAAAATGATCAAAACGAGACAATATATTATACGGCGGAGCAGCACATTGAAAATTCGAGTTATGAAGAAGTAGTTCAAAAATAATAAAGAAACTAAAAAGCAGTAAAGCGCCAGGAAAGGACGGAGTTTCGGCAGAATTGTTGAAATATGGAGGAGTTGGTATGGACCACGTATGGACCAAGGAACAAATGCCCGAGGAATGGGCAGTTGGGCCAATTACATTGCTAAATGTAATATACAAAATCCTTTCTGGCATTATCTACAACAGATTGTCAGAATGTTACTCCGAAACTACTATAATTGCTGATAATCAAAATGGATTCAGACCAAATAGAGCCACTTCAGAAAACATATTCATACTAAGAACAATACAAGAGAAATCTTATGAATACAACATAGAACTATATAATATGTATATATAATAATAGACTTTTGATAGTGTGAAAAGAGGCAAAATGCTGGAAGACCTCCGTAATCTATGTCTAGGTATACCAAAAAAATATATATCAGCCTCATAAAAATAACGTTGCAGGTTTCAAAAGCCGCAGTTAGAGTAGATGGAGAACTATCTCCCCTGTTTGACATCAACATGAGGGTGAGACAGTGAGACGCACTTTCAACCATGCTGTTCAACCTAGTTCTTGAGGCAGTCATCAGAAAAACCAATGTAACCGGCCATATAAATACCAAAACAGTACAAATTACTGCATAGGAAGACGATGTCGCTATTATTAGTAGAAGCAAGACACGACTAATGGAAACGTTCAAGGAAATTGATCCTGAAGCACAGAAAAGAGGGCTTAAAATAAACGAAACAAAAACTAAGTACATGGCCATCAAAAGAACACCTGAGAATGAAAATAATATAGCAGTAGACAACTATTTTATTGAACGTGCGAATGCCTTCACATATCTGGGCACAGAAATCAATCAGAAGAATTCCGTAAGTAGCGAAATTAATGCACGTATTTCCAGTGGGGAAATCGTACATACTATGCTAATAAAAGATTGATGACATCGAAATTATTAGACAAAAGAACCAAAATGACTATCTACAGAACCTTGGTTAGACCCGTAGTAACCTATGGTTGTGAAACCTGGGTAATGACGAAAAAAGGTGAAGCCCAACTCAGGACATTCGAGAGAAAGATACTGAGAAGAGTATATGGCCCGGTGCAAGAGGAAGACGGCACATGGAGAATCAGGAGAAACGAAGCGGTTAAAGAACTGAATGAAGGGTATGATATTGTAAAATTAGTGAAAAGTCAAAGACTGTCATGGCTGGGACATGTTCAGTGACAAGGAGATATGAAAACGACAAAGAAGATATTACAGTGGAAGCCGGTAGGAAGGCGAAAAAAAGGAAGGCCCAGGACGAGATGGTTCGATGACGTGGAAGACGACCTGAAAACCACGAATGTAAAACAGTGGAGGAGAAGGGCACAAGAGAGATCTGAATGGAAGGACATAGTCAGACAGGCAAAGACCAGGGTTATGATGCCAGAAGAAGAAAAAGTGTAAAGTAGTAAATCACTGAAACGTTTGAACATTATTTGTTAGCACCACAAGAAGCAACCCAATAATTTTACATAAAATGCAATGGAAATTTAGTAAATAGCAAGCTTCAAATTGACATATTTTACAAAGTCCGATTTTTATCAGAGTTTTTGACAACGTCCTCGTATTTTACACAAACGACGCATTCGTAAAACGTGTGTATGAGCCATTCCACGAACATACGCCTGTTTTGGATTACTTCGACAACGAATATTTTACTGTGCAACATAAGAAGTACGAAAGTAAATGGCGCTAATAATAATTATCCCAATAAACAACAATGTAATTTGAAATTTACTTTCGTTCTGCTTATTTTGCACAGTAAAATATTCGTTGTCGAAGTAATCCAAAACAGGCGTATGCTCGTGGAATAGGGTATAGTACGTTCTTTAACGGTAAAATATTGCAAAATAAAGAACCGCTTGGATTGACATGAAATTTGGCATACACATAGCTAATAAGTCAACGAAAAAAAGTGATATTGTGCCGATGTGTGCTTTTGCCCTGGGGGTGAGTTTCACCCCTTCTCGGGGGTGAAACAGTATATGTCCAATATAAGTTCGGAATTCGATAAACTTACTAATTATAAGCAACTTTTGTTCTATATAGTTTTTTCACCAAGTCAATACTTTTTACCAAGTCACGTGGTTAGACGGTTTTTCGCAAATAACTCAAAAATTAAGTATTTTGTCGAAAAAATATTCTTAATAAAAATATAGTTTGTAAAAAACTGAAAAAAATGGTGCATACATAAGTCTGTAGACCCAGTACAAGCCAAGTTGTAGCTAATGAAAAGTAGGTTCTTATTCGTCAAATTCCAAATTGAATATTTCATAAAGACATAACCAAAAAACGGAACACTTTTCGGGGAACACTCATTTTAACTTTTTTAAAGTGCTTAAAAAAATGTTTATTTTTGTTTTTTAAAAAAACTTCTAACCTTAAAAGTACGTGAGTTATGCTCAAAATATTGTTGGTACTTTTTATTTTTTGGTAAAAAGAATCGCGAAAAGCATCCCCTAATTAGCATATCAAATAAAATTAATCGTTACCGCTCCACAAGTTACTTTACTTATTTATTCTTTATACGATCTGTAAGTCACAGCGGTTCAAAGTGCTTATTCTTGAAAAGGCTGTAGTTAAAATGGCTTGAACGAGTCACTAATCCCGAGTGTATGCAAACTTTGAACAGCTATAGCATAACCAATTTTTGTTTAACAGGAAAACAAAAAGTCCAAAATATTCAGAAAAGCAAAACGTACATTTTATTACTTTTTGAGATTTTTGGTATTACTAGGAATTTTTAAGTTATCTTGAAAAAGAGGATTTTTTTCAAAATTAAAAATTTTAAAATTTTTATTTTAAAACCATTTTTTTTTCAAAAATAAGCACGTTGAATCGATGAAACTTACAGATCATATAGACATAACATAAATAAAGCAACATGTGAAGCGGTAACGATTAATTCTATTTAAGTTGTTAATTGGGGGGTGATTTTCCCGATTTTTTATGCCAAATAAAAACGGACCAACTGTATTTTGAGCGTAACTTGCTCACATTTGATGCCAGAATATTTATTTATAAAAATTAACATAAAGCTTTTTAAACTCTTTAAAAAAGTTGTAATGAGTTTCTCCAAAAAGTGCTTCATTTTTTGGTTATTTCACGTTGAAATATATTTATTTGAAATTTGGCGAATATGAACCTATTTTTCTTTAGCTATAACTCTGCTTCTACTAAAACTAGAGACTTCATGTATACACCATTTTTTTCACTTTTTTACAAGCTATACTTTTGTTAATAACGGTTTTTCGATAAAATACTAATAGTCCATTCTTTCACGGTTTTTGCTCTAAATTTTAAAGAACCGCTTTGATTGACATGAAATTTGGCATACGTATAGCTTACATGTCAAAGAAAAAAAATGATATTGTGCCGATGTGTGCTTTTGCCCTGGGGGTGACTTTCACCCCCTCTTGGAGGTGAAAAAACATATGTCCAAAATAAGTCCGGAAATGGGTAAACTGACTAATTTTAAGTAACTTTTATTCTATAGAGCTTTTTCGCCAAGTCAACACTTTTCGAGTTATTTGCGAGTGAATATGTTCATTTTTCAACAAACTAACCACATTTTTAGACGGTTTTTCGCAAATAACTCAAAAAGTAAGTATTTTGTCGAAAAAAATGTTCTTAGCAAAAATATAGCATATAAAAAAGTAAAAAAATGATGTACGCTTTAGGTCTCTGGATCTCGTAGAACCAGAGTTATAGACAATGAAAAATAGATTCATATTCACCAAATTTCAAATAGAATATTTCGACGTGAAATATCCAAAAAATTAAGCACTTTTTGGGAAAACCCAATATAACTTTTTTAAAGAGTTTAAAAAGTTTTCTTTATTTTCTTTATTTCTGTTTTTACAAGAAGTTTCTAGCATTAGATTTAAGCAAGTTACGCTCAAAATAAAGTTAGCCCGTCTTGTTTTTGCAAAAAAAAAATCGGGAAGACCACCCCCTAATTAGCAAGTTAAATGAAATTAATCGTTACCGCTCCACAAATTATTTTACTTATGTTGTGTTTATATGATCTGTAAGTTTCATCGATTGAAAGTGCTTATTTTTGAAAAAATTTGGTTTCAAAGTAAAATTTTTAAAAATTTAAATTTTGAAAAATATGCTTTTTTTCAAAATAACTTAAAAAATTGTTAGAGATACCAAAAATCTCGAAAAACAAAAAAAGTCAGATTTGTCTTTCTGAATATCATGTATTTTTTTGTTTTTCTGTTAGACAAAAATTGCTTAAGATTTGGTGTTTCTAAATTTGCATACATTCGTGATCACTGACTCGTTCAACCCCTTTTAATTACAGCCCTTTCGATAATAAGGACTTTGAACCGATTAAACTTACAGATCATATAAACAATATATACACGAGTCAAGAAACTTGTGAAGTCGTAACGATTAAGTTCATTTAAGATACTAATTAGGGGGTAATTTTCTCGATTTTTTTACCAAAACCAAAAGGGACTAACTTTATTTTGAGCGTAACTTGTTTAATTTTGATGCTAGAAATTTTTTTTATAAAACAAAAATGAAGCTTTTTTTAAACACTTTAAATAAGTTGTAATGAGTTTTCCCCGAAATGTGCTTAATTTTTGGTTATTTCACGTTAAAGTATTCCATTTGGGATTTGCCGAATATGAACCTATTTTTCATTAGCTATAACACTGCTTCTACTAGGTGTAGAGACGTGATATATACACCATTTTTTTAAAAATTTTACAGGCTATATTTTTACTAAAAATGTTTTTTCGACAAAATACTTACTATTAGAGTTATTTGCGAAAACCGTCTAAAAGCGTGGTTATTTTGTTGAAAAAATGAACATATTCACTGCCAAATAACTCGAAAAGTATTGACTTAGTGAAAAAACTCTATAGAACAAAAGTTACTTAAAATTAGCCAGTTTATCCATTTCCTGACTTTCTTTGGACGAATATTTTTTCACCCCCAAGAGGGGGTGAAAACCACCCCCAGGGCAAAAGCACATATCGGCACAATATCAATTTTTTTCTTTGACTTGTTAGCTATGTGTATGCCAAATTTCATGTCAATACAAGCGGTTCTTTAAAATTTAGAGCTTTTGCAATATTTTACCGTTAAAGAACGGACTATTACTTTTTGAATTATTTGCGAAAAATTGTCTAAATACGTGGTTGTTTTATTGAAAAATGAAGATATTCACTCGCAAATAACTCGAAAAGTATTAACTTGGTGAAAAAACTGTATGGAATAAAAGTTGCTTAGAATTAGGCATTTTATCGAATTTCGGACTTATTTTGACCGTATGTTTTGACCCCCAAGAAGGGGTGAAACTTATCCCCAAGGCAAAAGCACACATCGGCACAATATCACTTTTTTCTTTGACATGTTGGCTATAAGTATGCCAAATTTTATGTCAATCCAAACGGTTCTTTAAAATTTAGAGCAAAAACCGTCAAATAACGTACGAGTAATCGATGCCACTTTTTTCATTTAATTTTTTGCAGTGTACAAAGTCTTGGGAGATCCCTTTGATTTTGTCAGATTCATTAGAGTGTCATTAGTATCTCGAAGTTGTAAAGTGTTCCCCTTGGTGAGACTTGAGACTGTGATGAATGTGACATAAGAATACAGGCACCGTGGGGAATGTGGAGTTTGTGATATCTTACCTAAAGTTAAAGAAGACAGAACGAGTAACTTATGACTTTTTCATTCATGTAACATAAAAGTCGTTTTTTTAAATAATCTCAGGGATGTATCTATATATAAATACAAATTACCGAGCCTGGCAAGGGAAATATTTAGGAACGCATGTAAGATTTTTTTGAACTGGGGAGAAAAATTTAAATACATAAAGTGCAGGAAAAATGTCATGTATTATAAAAGGATAAAATTTATTCAGAAAACGTAGAAAAGGTTCAAAAACCAAGTTTTTTTGGGTTTTGCTGGTATTTTTTTTTGTGGCTTGCGCCTATTGTAGTGTTTTATTGATTTTTTTAACGGCAGAAGCCGTTTTTTATGTTTTTATATCTGCGAATATTTGCCGTTCGGGTCTTCTGTGCTTCCATCTATGATACACATCATACCTTAATATCTCTTGCAGGATCCGGTTTGGGTGGTCTTCTAGCTCAGCAAATTTTATTCTGGCCTTTTCCTGCATCATTTCGAGTAAGTACCCTTATTTTGTTTTAGGTCTGTGAATAGGAATCGTTCGGCGACGTATCTGGGCACGTTTGCAGCTTCCCTGAAGCAGTTGTGTGCTGCTTAAATCTTTTTTTTTTTTTTGTTGTTTTGACTTGTGTCCCCATGCCAGAGATACATATTTAATTATTGGTAGTATGATGCTGTATATAAGGTCTTAATTTTGTTTTCATGGCTACTTTGCTTACTTTTCCTGTGAGTCCTCTTAATATGACTCTGGCCGTTGCTGTTTTCTGGACTGTTGCGTTAACGTGTGGTGTGAATGTTAGACCTTGGTCCATTGTAACTTCTAGATATTTAGCTTCGTTTTGCCATTCGATGGATCTGTCTTGCACTGTTAGATGTTCTTCTGGGTTATGTCTTCTCTTTTTGAAGATAGCCTTGGGTCTTTTCTAAATTTATTGCTATTTTTCATTAGATACTCCATTCTTCTATCTTATCCAGTGCCGTCTGTAGATTTCTTACAGCTAAATCCAGGTTCCTTTGTTTGGCTGCAATTGCAGTGTCGTCTGCACTAAGGCTAATTAGTGTTCCAGATGTTCTTGGATCGTCTGCTATATAATAATATATGCTATACAGAAGGGGTGATAAGTCTGCCTCCTGTGGTACTACAGCTTCCGAGATTCCGTGTTCAGATAGAACTGGTCCTATCGGGACCCTGAACCTCCGGTCGCTTAGGTACGAGAAGTTAAGTTTCGTCATGGCCCAGCTGTATCCATAATCTCTCAGTTTGTATGTCAGTACATCATGCCACACTCTGTCGAAGACTTTGCTCGAAGTTGTAAAGTGTTCCCCTTTGTGAGATTTGAGACTGTGATGAATGTGACATAAGAATACAGGCGCCGCGCCGTGGTGAATGTAGAGTTTGTTATATCTTACCTAAAAGTTGGCCTTGGACATTGAAGAGACAACACATATAAGAAAAATAGAAGCGTTTGAAATGTGGTGTTACAGAAGAATATTGAAAATTCATTGGGTTCAAAGGATTACCAATGTTGAAGTGCGACGATGTTTAAATAAGGAGTTAGACATTATGAACAGTATAAAAACATGAAAACTGGAATATTTGGGTCATATTACCAGAGGAGAAAAGTATGAGTTGCTGAGAATTATTATGCAAGGAAGGATCCAAGGAAGAAGATGCATCTCCTGGCTGAGGAACCTTAGAGAATGGTTTAACTGTAGTTCATTACAACTGTTCAGAGCAGCAGACAACAAAGTTACCATAGCCAATATGATATCCAACCTCCAATAGGAGATGGAACTTTAAGAAGAAGACCTAAAAGTTAAAGAAGACTGTGACTTTTTCATGCATGTAACATAACAGTCGTTTTTTTAAATAATCTCAGGGATGTATCCATATATATATATATATATATATATATATATATATATATATATATATATATGGCTCACAAATGATAGGAAGCCCGCTACAACCTGCCGATGAATGGAAGCCCGCGGTTTACGGGGTAAGGGGATTGTAGCACTGTCTTATTCCTACAGTCTTACGAAGCCCACTCGTATAAACGCGTTCACAGTGTATATGGATTACGCATTATACGAAGCCCGACGATGTTGCCATGTTTTAATTTACGTTTAAATAATACGACTGTTCTACGAGATCCTTATATGTGTATATAAGTCGTCATATTGCCTGTTATAAGAAGCCCAATTCTATTCAGCAATCTATACGAAGCATTTTAGAGGAGTCAAGATAGAACGAAAAGATGCATTGTTTCGGAGCAATTCAAACAAGATTATCTTTTTCTAAAACTTTTTTTGTTAGTTTATATACATGTTAAAGTAAAAAGTTCTACTCACAGATTTTGCCGCTAATTGTTTTTTATTTGTTTAAACAATAACAATAATTGTTTTGTACAGTGTGTCCAATTAACACGTTGACGGACACTGCGTCAAATGTATAAGCAAGTGTTGTGACACTATATGTATTTTGCAAAGTAGAATAGGGAAAAATTCAACGTATATAGACGTTGTGTCACATTACATCAATGGAAATTAGACGACTATAGACGTTCTGTTCGTCAACGTGAAAAGTTGTGCATGGTCTAAATTAAAAATAGAACCATCAGTTCATTTTTTTAAGCCATATACGAGATATTATGCCAAAAAATATGAATTTTACTCAAGAGTAAAGTAGCTTTATTATTCAAAATATTAAAAATTGTTGTAATGAAAAGTTGTTTGGAATTAAGAACTATATTCTAATATGCCATTTCATCTTTCTAATTAAAAAAAAGTTGAATTTTTTTAATTATGGATATACAACATTATTTTCAGTTATTTCAATTATGATAACTCTTTTATTATAGACCAGTAAGGATCTGTGAAAAAACGTCTATTTTTAGATGTGAAAGGTGGCATTCGAATTTTTGCAGATAAAGTAAGGTGATAACTTCGTTAATAATAATTTACTTATGCTCCTTCTCAAATATGTCCGGAACATTAATAAAAAAATAAAATATTTAAAAATTCGAAAAACGTCGATTTTTTTCTGTTTCTTTGCTTATAACTTTAAAACGATTCGTTTTGGAACAAAGTCGTAGAGAAATAAAATAAAGATAATTGAATTTTGTATGATATCGGACTGGTCAAAAATGTCTTAACTTATAACTTTTTCTGCAATATAGCAATAAATACAAAATAAGGGGGCAAAATATGCCTGTGGTTATTCAATGTTTTTAACCACTTCGGTGGTACTTAGAACCTTAGTAATTCACTTAGGAAATTCTTTGTAACATACTTAAACCGTGTACCAAATTTCATTAAAATCGACCTAATAGATTTTGCATAATAAATTTGCAATTTAAATGTTTTTAAAAAAGTTCAAATTTTTTAAAATCTTTCTGAACAAAAAGTAGACCATTTAGAAGTTGTCTAATTTTTTTACATATAAAGAGGTGCTTTACCTATCTAATACAGTTTACAGAATTAAAATCGGATTATTTAAGGGGCCTCAGCAATGTTTTAAAGTTATAAATAATTTTTTGGCTTATAAACAAATAGCTTTGTTTAATAATAAACAATTAATTTTTAGCAATGCAAATAATTAAAACCGGTATAATTTGATTTATACTTTAAAATTATGTCAGCAGAATTGCTATTTTATTTTTTAATCAAAATTATTCGCGTTCAAAAATTGCACTTTTTCGATTTTTTGAAAGTTCCACTGCGTTTATCTCGAAAACTATGCATCCTACGAAAAAACTTGTAAGAACATTTTTTGCTTAGACTTACCCAAGAAATATAAAAAAGTGTTTTATTTTGCGAAAAATCGATGTTATGTAATTCCTCAAGTTCTTTGTTTATAACAATTTTATTGACATCCGGATCAACTGTTACCCAAAAAAATCGTGTTCCACGGGTCAAAAAATACATAAAAATCTTGGGTAAGTCCATCTAAATAAAGGAGCGCGCAGCACCCCCTCCTGGCCACAGGACTAATTTGTTTATAAGCCAAAAAATTGTTTATAATTTTAAAACATTGCTGAGGCTGCTTAAACAATCCGATTTTAATTCTGTAAAGTGCATTAGATAGGTGGAGTGCCTCTTTATATGTAAAAAAATTGACAAATCTTTGTATATACCAGTTTTTGTTGTGCAAGATTTTAAAAAATTTTAATTTTTTAAAAAAAGTTTAGATTGCAAAATTATTATTCAAAATCTAGTAAGTCAATTTTAATGAAAATTGGTGTACGGTTTTAGCACATTACAAAAATTTTCTAAGCGAATTAGGAAGGTTCCAAGTGTAACCTAAGTGATGGAAAATAATTGAATAAGAACAGGCTTGTTTTGCCCCCTTATTTTATATTTATTGCTATTTTGCAGCAAGGGTGATTAATTAAGAGATTTTTAACCAATCGCATCTGATAGAAAATTTAATTACCTTTGTTTTATTCCTATACGACTTTGTTCCAAAATGAATCGTTTTAAAGTTATAAGCAAAAAAACTTGAAAAAAAACGAAATTTTTTGAAATTTTTAAATATTTTATTTTTTTTATTAATGTTCCGGGCATATTTGAGACGGAGCATTAATCAATTATTATTAACGAAGTTATCACCTAACTTTATCCGCAAAAATCTGAATGCCACCTCTCACCTCCATCTAAAAACAGATCCTTACTGGTCTATTATTAATTATACGAAAAAAAGTTATCCTTTGTAAAAAGTTCTGCATGGCCAAAGACCTTAAATACAACCATCTTATATCAATTTTGATTAATTTTATACGAGGTATGTCAAAAAAGATAAATTTCGATCAAGAATAAAGTACCTTTATAGTTCAGAATATTTCAATGAGAAGGATGGAATATTGGAAGATGGTTTTTAGTGTTGTTCTGAAGCTATTTTCTTGTGGCATTTTTATAATTATTTTGATTGGGAAATAAGCCACAATTAAATTGAAAAAATAATTTTATTAACGTTTCGACGCCCAAATCGGATGTCTTTGTCAAAATACAAAATATTACCGAGTAAATATTAGTAATATTTTATATTTTGACAACGACATCCGATTTGGGCGTCGAAACGCGAATAAAATTCCCAACCTAGCGACCCGGCATTGGTCGCTAGGTAGATTGTTACGCGAGTGGTCGCGCGTGAGATTTTCTCTCACATATCCAAATTTTACCTTTTTTTACAAAATAAAGTTTTTAAAACAGTTTTTAAACTTTTTTTATTAACTAATAATAAGAAAAAAAGAATGTAACATAATATAGATAATAATATAATAAAATAAAAAGAAATAATCGGAATTAAACCAATATTAATCAATCTCCGTATCTTGATAATTTACGGCACAGCACACAAATATAACAAGAATGCTCTGGAAAAATTGATTGATGACAATTACAATTTTTTTTTACATTATTTTAGGTTTTAAGTGCCAAAATAAAATTAATTTTTATGTACAGTTCGTAACGCGGGTGGTCGCTTGATGAGAGAATGTCTCACTTGAAGCGCGCTGACTCAACAATTGGGTGATATTAGGTCAACTGAGTCACTATCTAAGCGGACGATTCTATTAGATTGTCGAGGGAGGATAGTTAGGAGACTAGAAGGAACTACAGATCTTATAATTTCCCAGAAAAAAAATTCTGTGCAATTTTCTGAAACCGTGAGAGAAAATCTCATATAGCGACCACTGGCGGGTTAATGATGGTTTTTAGTTCTAAACAACTTTACATAAGCACAATTTTCAATATTGTGAAAAATAAGGGTATATTATTTAAGTACTCTTGGGAAAATTCATATTTTTTTATATACCTCGTATAAAATTGACAAAATTTGATATTAGACGGTTGTATTTTAGGTTTTAGACCCTGTAGAACATTTTATAAAGAATAACTGTTTTTCGTAAAATGAATAATAAAAGAGTTTTCCACCTACCTCTACCGAAAGTATACTTTTCCGGACCTGATTGTAGGGAGCAAAGTTGTACTTTTCCTCCCTAGGGAAGAAAAGTAAAAGTGACATCATGGTATTTCATTCATAAAAATATAACTTTTTGACGCCCTGTACAATAAGTTTGTATACATTTTAACGTTTATTTATAAAACACTCTGTATTTCACAGAATGGTAAAAAACTGTAAGCTGTTATTTTGATTTAACAATGTTTACATTTTTATTTTGACTTATATTTGACAGTTGACAGTTATATTGTACGTACTTATTAGTTTTAGTTCTAATAAATTTTGTTGGTTAGTTACATAAATAAATTAAGTAAACATGAAAAAATGACTTGTTATTTGAGGAAGGTAGAAAAACCATATGTATAACATGGGAGTAAAGTGCCTTTTCCTCCCTTGAATGATTACTGCCCTCCGCTACGCGTCGGGCAGTAAACTTCATTCTCGGGAGGAAAAAAAGCACTTTCCTCCCTTGTTATACAAATATCTATATGTATCATAATTGAAATAAACAACTAAAAATAATGTTGATTAGAAAAATTTTCAAATTTTTTTTTGCCATTAGAAGGATGAAATTGCATATCAGAATATAGTTCTTAATTCCAAATAATCATGTTAAATTATATAATTTAAAATAATTTTAAAAATATCGTTGAATTTTGTTTCTATTTTGTTTTTGATTATGCTGAACCCGAATATGGCATTACAATTTGAAAATGCTTATAAAGAAGCTCTTCTACACTATGTCTGCGTACCAGAACCTGCGAACCATATTTGAAACATTTTTATTACAAATTTTACGAAAAAAAGTTTATTCTTCATAAATTGCTCTGCATAGTCTAAAATCTAAAACCCAATCATCAGATATCAAGTTTTATCAAGAATAACTTTTTTCGTAAAACTGGTAATAAAAAAGTTATTAATAGGTTCGAAGTTACGCAGACATAATGTTTAAGAGCTAAACATATTTTTGTTGAAAATTTATTATTGTTCAAGCTTATTATTAAATTTATTTTAGGTAAGTTTTAGAGAAAACATTTTTGATCACTTTTTATAAACAATTTTTTAGTTGGTAATTTTCGGTTTTAGTATTAGGTACATTTTTGTTATCTTTCTTAATTTTTGTCAAAAAGGAATAGTTTCATTCATAGTTTCATAGTTTCATTTCTAAAATAAAATTATTGAGTAAATTTTAAAAAATACATCAAATGCTTTAAAAAATCACCTATAAAATTGTAAAAAATCTTTTCAAACTTGAGTAATACCGTTTTAAAGTGCTGGTAATTCTGTAAACTACGTTTTTACTTAAAACTTACGTAAAAGTTTTCAAAAATTGCATTTTTGCGTCATATCATTTGAATTAAATTTTTGGCATTTTTTTGAATGAAACATTGTTTAGTAAGATGTTTGAAAGGTAAGTTGTGCAAATTTGAGAGCTTTATAAGAAAAATTTTATTAGTTACACATTTTTAAATAATGTTTAAACAAAATTCAGCCCACACCGTACTTATGCCCATACATTTTATTTCTTTTTATTATAACCATAAGATAGCTTAATTGTTCTTCTTTCCAATTAAGCTATCCTTTCTTGTTCCTTCTCTTAATTTTCTTCTTTCTTGTCCAATTTGTAAAATTTTATTTGATCCATTAATTAGAGAAATACACTGAAATAACTCAGCCGTGCACTTCGCTAGTTTACAGTGCGCCAATGTTTGTGAGAAGGGTGACTTTAGCGTTATAAATAAAAAATTATAGAAGCTACAGATTTAATTTTATAAAAATTTTAATCTTATATTTAGGTTTTTTTCAATAGTCTGAATTTTTCAATAGTCAAGTCAGTTTTTTTCTAAAATTTATATTTTCGGGGTTATTTAAAGAAACATCTAATTTCGCAGTTCATTTGTTTAATAAAAAATTAAGTGCCCACTTCTAGAGTAGAACTTTTTAATATGTTGTTTATTAAACATTTCTTAGGGCCATCGGTACATAATTCGCAAATATTTTAAGGCTATCCCTACTTTTTCTGTCTTTACACGGCAAATTACGTGTAGTAAAATTGTCACTGGTATGGATATGTAAACTTTACTTGACAATTTCATCATTAACTGTAAAGATGGCTTTTGAATGTTCTTGGATAACTTTTACTAGTATAATTAATTGCCTTAATTGTTAATTCAGTTAATTAATATGATTATTTCATATTTCCGACCAATAGAAAGCTACAGAAATACAAATTAAATTGATCATTTTTGATAATATCCCATCGTCAAGTATATTACGTCAGATGCCCTTCGTTGCTGTGAAAAAATACATTCAGTGACATTAATGACAATTACTGTTTTAAAACTTATAAAAGTGATGACTTTCAATCGTCAAATATTTATAACAACTGTGTGTTTAATTGTACTAATTTGTACTTACATAAATAAATTACAATAAAATTTTGGTTTTAAACAGTTTTATTCATGAAATAATCGCAGCAAATTGCAGCTCGATCTCTGAAATTATTATCGAATTGTTTCCCTCGTGCCACTTGACGTAATTTCACTCCCCTTCGGGTCGTGAAATTAATACTGTCAAAGTGTCACTCGGGAAAAATTCGATAATTTCAGAGCTCTTGTGCAATTACTACTGATAATTTTTTCACTACTTATGTATTCAGTAATAATTTATCTACTGTACAACAAAAGCTAATAATCAATCGAGAAAAGAGGAAAAGTGATAAAGTGATTTTTTAATACTTATATTGTTACTATGAAACGCTTACAATTTTGAACATCTGTAACAACACAATACTTGGATCACTGAATATATCCTGGTGTATTCTCTGCTTTGGATCTTCCATAAATAATAAACAATAAATAACTTTTTATTAAGTTCACGTCTTAAATCAATTATTTATTAAACACATTATCAATATTATTTAATCAACAACTGAAAATATTCCCAATGCCAGGTCAAATATTTAAAATTGTCACTGTCTGACTGACAATATGCTGGCAATATTCTATTTGCTACTGACAAAGATTTGGAAAATATTACCACGGACATTGTGTTCATTTTTTTTCAAATCCTGAAAAAAAAAACAATAAATATTTTTGAAAAATTTAAACGCAAAATGAAAGACTAAATTATTACCGAGGGCCGAAAGTCTCTTACAATAAATAAAAAGTTTATTTTGAATGAGATATTTTGAAATTAAAAGTCACACTAAATTTTCTTTTAGTTTTTTAGCCCTGTAACTTATTAAAATAAACATTATAGAAGTTCTCAGGGACTTTCGGCCCTCGCTAATAACGTAATCTCTTATTCTGAGTTTAAAATTTTCAAAAATAATTATTAGTTTTCTCAGAATTCGAAAAAAAAAATTAATTCCATTTGAGTAGCATTTCAGCAGAAACTACGTACCCATCCCCTTAATGAAATTAAAAAACATCTATATTGTTTGATTTTTTCCGAAGGGAAAATCTATATGCATTTGTATTAAATATTTTGTATTTGTATTAAATGAGGCGCTCAGAGCAACAGTGGCACAGTCCACAAATTGAGCATTTTTAGATTAATACATCAATAAAAGCAGAAAAATTGGATATATGGTTCAACAGTGGTCTACACAATCTAGCTCTATATTTGGCAAGATGGCACTACATAATGTATTGTTGCCTTGACAAATACTAAAAATACGAATGAAACAGTGGCCTAACCCTCAATTGTGTGGCTCAGACCCATCAAACAAGTATTCATCGTATCAGAATCAGAATAATACGCATAATTCATAAGAATGACTATTTTTAATTTTATAAAGTAATATTTAATAATAATAACTTTAACCCCGTCCTTGACTGAGTGGTAAGAGCGCCTACCTTTGGATCGAAAAATCCGAATGGTTGTGAGTTCGAATCTCACCAGGGTCAGAAATGTTTCATTTATTATAAATTAATAAATGAAAATAGTTTCTGTCCTTGTGGGATCGGTACTCACCGGAGGGACCGCAGACGTTCGGATACAGTTAGCGTCTCTTTGCAAAGACAATGACGTCAACTTTGCAAAGTAACAAGACACTTACTCAACACACACACACACTACACATTACACTAGGTACCTAACTGTTAAAAATTACCGTACCTACCATGCCAATGGCCATTAGTTGTCGAGGCATTAACCTTTTTTAAATAAAAAAAAAACAATAATTTAATTTGTCATATTAATTTCCTATTTGGTAGCAAATTTTGTGGCTTATTACAAACTAAAATAGTAAATTAGTAATACAAAGTATTAATTTGTATTAATTGTATCAATTAAAATAAATAATTCTTTTGCGATTCAATTTTTAAATCTTTTTTCTGTCGGTATCTTACTGTGTACAGGTAATGCTAAGAATTACCATAATCTGTTCTCGGGAGTCTTAGTACACAAGATTAATGACGATGAACGACCCAAAAATACGAAAAATGTGCATTGCCAGGTAATAATAAAAATGTTTACAAGCTAATAGTACTTTGAGGAATACGCAAAAACGTTGCCAAACTTCAGGGCTTCTTATAATCGGTAGCTCAATGTGGGCTTCCTAACGCTGCTGAACTTCTACAGAGTATATACTTTTTTTCGCAGCGCAAACTGGTGGTAGATACCATGAACTACGAGTGTATGTTTTGATAATAATTCCAGGCATAAGCAGCCCGGGCTTCGTATTGTTAATCATGATTTCAGAGCTACCTATGGTACATTTCTAAAATTTGTCCGAATATATATGAAGCCCAAGCGTATTCACATGTTCTGAGCTTGGTTAAAATATCGAGAGATGGTGTAAAGTACGTTTTTTGGGGAAATAACATTAAAGAATTACGAAGCCCGAATCCGGGCTTCGTAAGGAGGTGTCGGGCTTCGTATGACCGGTGCGATATAGCGTTTTTGGCTTCCTAAAGTCGGAATCCATATATATATATATATATATATATATATATATATATATATATATATATATATATATATATATATATATATATATATGGATTCCGACTTTAGGAAGCCAAAAACGCTATATCGCACCGGTCATACGAAGCCCGACACCTCCTTACGAAGCCCGGATACGGGCTTCGTAATTCTTTAATGTTATTTCCCCAAAAAACGTACTTTACACCATCTCTCGATATTTTAACCAAGCTCAGAACATGTGAATACGCTTGGGCTTCATATATATTCGGACAAATTTTAGAAATGTACCATAGGTAGCTCTGAAATCATGATTAACAATACGAAGCCCGGGCTGCTTATGCCTGGAATTATTATCAAAACATACACTCGTAGTTCATGGTATCTACCACCAGTTTGCGCTGCGAAAAAAAGTATATACTCTGTAGAAGTTCAGCAGCGTTAGGAAGCCCACATTGAGCTACCGATTATAAGAAGCCCTGAAGTTTGGCAACGTTTTTGCGTATTCCTCAAAGTACTATTAGTTTGTAAACATTTTTATTATTACCTGGCAATGCACATTTTTCGTATTTTTGGGTCGTTCATCGTCATTAATCTTGTGTACTAAGACTCCCGAGAACAGATTATGGTAATTCTTAGCATTACCTGTACACAGTAAGATACCGACAGAAAAAAGATTTAAAAAATGAATCGCAAAAGAATTATTTATTTTAATTGATACAATTAATACAACTTAATACTTTGTATTACTAATTTACTATTTTAGTTTGTAATAAGCCACAAAATTTGCTACCAAATAGGAAATTAATATGACAAATTAAATTATTGTTTTTTTTTTATTTAAAAAAGGTTAATGCCTCGACAAATAATGGCCATTGGCATGGTAGGTACGGTAATTTTTAACAGTTAGGTAAGTGCCTTGTTACTTTGCAAAGTTGACGTCATTGTCTTTGCAAAGAGACGCTAACTGTACCCGAACGTCTGCGGTCCCTCCGCTCCGGTGAGTACCGATCCGACAAGGACAGAAACTATTTTTATTTATTAATTTATAATAAATGAAACATTTCTGACCCTGGTGAGATTCGAACTCACAACCATTCGGATTTTTCGATCCAAAGGTAGGCGCTCTTACCACTCAGTCAAGGACGGGGTTAAAGTTATTATTATTAAATATTACTTTATAAAATTAAAAATAGCCACTCTTATGAATTATGCGTATTATTCTGATTCTGATACGATGAACACTTGTTTGATGGGTCTGAGCCACACAATTGAGGGTTAGGCCACTGTTTCATTCGTATTTTTAGTATTTGTCAAGGCAACAATACATTATGTAGTGCCATCTTGCCAAATATAGAGCTAGATTGTGTAGACCACTGTTGAACCATATATCCAATTTTTCTGCTTTTATTGATGTATTAATCTAAAAATGCTCAATTTGTGGACTGTGTCACTGTTGCTCATTTAATACAAATACAAAATATTTAATACAAATGCATATAGATTTTCCCTTCGGAAAAAATCAAACAATATAGATGTTTTTTAATTTCATTAAGGGGATGGGTACGTAGTTTCTGCTGAAATGCTACTCAAATGGAATTCATTTTTTTTTCGAATTCTGAGAAAACTAATAATTATTTTTGAAAATTTTAAACTCAGAATAAGAGATTACGTTATTAGCGAGGGCCGAAAGTCCCTGAGAACTTCTATAATGTTTATTTTAATAAGTTACAGGGCTAAAAAACTAAAATAAAATTTAGTGTGACTTTTATTTTCAAAATATCTCATTCAAAATAAACTTTTTATTTATTGTAAGAGACTTTCGGCCCTCGGTAATAATTTAGTCTTTCATTTTGCGTTTAAATTTTTCAAAAATATTTATTGTTTTTTTTTCAGGATTTGAAAAAAAATGAACACAATGTCCGTGGTAATATTTTCCAAATCTTTGTCAGTAGTAAATAGAATATTGCCAGCATATTGTCAGTCAGACAGTGACAATTTTAAATATTTGACCTGGCATTGGGAATATTTTCAGTTGTTGATTAAATAATATTGATAATGCGTTTAATAAATAATTGATTTAAGACGTGAACTTAATAAAAAGTTATTTATTGTTTATTATTTATGGAAGATCCAAAGCAGAGAATACACCAGGATATATTCAGTGATCCAAGTATTGTGTTGTTACAGATGTTCAAAATTGTAAGCGTTTCATAGTAACAATATATTATTAAAAAATCACTTTATCACTTTTCCTCTTTTCTCGATTGATTATTAGCTTTTGTTGTACAGTAGATAAATTATTACTGAATACATAGGTAGTGAAAAAATTATCAGTAGTAATTGCACAAGAGCTCTGAAATTATCGAATTTTTCCCGAGTGACACTTTGACAGTATTAATTTCACGACCCGAAGGGGAGTGAAATTACGTCAAGTGGCACGAGGGAAACAATTCGATAATAATTTCAGAGATCGAGCTGCAATTTGCTGCGATTATTTCACGAATAAAACTGTTTAAAACCAAAATTTTATTGTAATTTATTTACGTAGGTACAAATTAGTACAATTAAACACACAGTTATTACAAATATTTGACGATTGAAAGTCATCACTTTTATAAGTTTTAAAACAGTAATTGTCATTAATGTCACTGAATGTATTTTTTCACAGCAACGAAGGGCATCTGACGTAATATACTTGACGATGGGATATTATCAAAAATGATCAATTTAATTTGTATTTCTGTAGCTTTCTATTGGTCGGAAATTTAAAATAATCATATTAATTAACTGAATTAACAATTAAGGCAATTAATTATACTAGTAAAAGTTATCCAAGAACATTCAAAAGCCATCTTTACAGTTAATGATGAAATTGTCAAGTAAAGTTTACATATCCATACCCGTGACAACTTTACTACACGTAATTTGCCGTGTAAAGACAGAAAAAGTAGGGATAGCCTTAAAATATTTGCGAATTGTGTACCGATGGCCCTAAGAAATGTTTAATAAACAACATAATAAAAAGTTCTACTCTAGAAGTGGGCACTTAATTTTTTATTAAACAAATGAACTGCGAAATTAGATGTTTCTTTAAATAACCCCGAAAATATAAATTTTAGAAAAAAACTGACTTGACTATTGAAAAATTCAGACTATTGAAAAAAACCTAAATATAAGATTAAAATTTTTATAAAATTAAATCTTTAGCTTCTATAATTTTTTATTTATAACGCTAAAGTCACCCTTCTCACAAACATTGGCGCACTGTAAACTAGCGAAGCGCACGGCTGAGTTATTTCAGTGTATTCCTCTAATTAATGGATCAAATAAAATTTTACAAATTGGACAAGAAAGAAGGAACAAGAAAGGATAGCTTAATTGGAAAGAAGAACAATTAAGCTATCTTATGGTTATAATAAAAAGAAATAAAATGTATGGGCATAAATACGGTGTGGGCTGAATTTTGTTTAAACATTATTTAAAAATGTGTAACTAATAAAATTTTTCTTATAAAGCTCTAAAATTTGCACAACTTATCTTTCAAACATCTTACTAAACAATGTTTCATTCAAAAAAATGCCAAAAATTTAATTCAAATGATATGACGCAAAAATGCAATTTTTGAAAACTTTTACGTAAGTTTTAAGTAAAAACGTAGTTTACAGAATTACCAGCACTTTAAAACGGTACTACTCAAGTTTGAAAAATTTTTTTACAATTTTATAGGTGATTTTTTAAAGCATTTGATGTATTTTTTAAAATTTACTCAATAATTTTATTTTAGAAATGAAACTATGAAACTATGAATGAAACTATTCCTTTTTGACAAAAATTAAGAAAGATAACAAAAATGTACCTATACAAAAACCGAAAATTACCAACTAAAAAATTGTTTATAAAAAGTGATCAAAAATGTTTTCTCTAAAACTTACCTAAAATAAATTTAATAATAAGTTTGAACAATAATAAATTTTCAACAAAAAAATATTTTTAGCTCTTAAACATTATGTCTGCGTAACTTCGATCCTATTAATAACTTTTTTATTACCAGTTTTACGAAAAAAGTTATTCTTTATAAAATACTCTGCATTGTATACGATCTCAGATGCAACCATCAAATATCAAATTTTATTAATTTTACATACGAGGTTTTACATACGATTTTACATTTTGACATACGAGGTATGTAAAAAAATATTAATTTCACTCAAGAGTAAAGTACCTTTAGATTTCACAATATCGAAAATTGTTATTAAAAAAAGTTGTTTGGAATTACAAAATATGTTTCACTGTTCAATTACATTCTTCTAAATGAGATATTGTGAACTATAAAGGTATGGTATGTTTAACAGTAAATGGTCGAGTTCAATTAGTTACCACTATAAACATCCTGGAATAACCGATAATAGTATAAAAGGTCCGGTTTCAGGTAAAATTTAAATATGTTTTCTGGTACAATTTCTTTGCTTTATTATGGGATTACCGTCTAGTCAGTGTTAATTGTCAAAAGACCAACTCTGTCTACCTCGGTTGATTATCGCTCCGGGTGGGTCTTAACAATGGGCCAGGTCAGATAAATTTAATAATATTTACGACTGCACTAATTGAACTCAACCATTTACTGTTGAACAAACCATACTGAACTGTTAAGCAAAAGTCATATTTTTTACATACCTCGTATAAAATTGAAAAAGTTTGATATCTGATGGTTGTTTTTTGGACTTTAGAACTTTAGACCAGAATAGAGTATTTTATGAAGAATAACTTTTTTTCGTAAAATTAATAATAAAATAGTTGAAATAATTGAAATAAAATAATGATGATGGGTATCCGTAATTTGAGAAAACATTGAATTTTTTTTTCAATTATAATGATGTAATTATAATAAAACATAGTTTTTAATTCCCAACAACTTTTTATAATACCCATATTTTGATATTCTGGAATATAAAGGTACTTTACTCTTTAACAAAATTCGTATTTTTGACATACCTCGTATAAAATTGATAAAACTTGATATCTGATGATTGGGTTTTAGATTTTAGACTATGCAGAGCAATTTATGAAGAATAAACTTTTTTTCGTAAAATTTGTAATAAAAATGTTTCAAATATGGTTCCTTGCTACGCAGACATAGTGTAGAAGAGCTTCTTTATAAGCATTTTCAAATTGTAATGCCATATTCGGATTCAGCATAATCAAAAACAAAATAGAAACAAAATTCAACGATATTTTTAAAATTATTTTAAATTATATAATTTAACATGATTGTTTGGAATTAAGAACTATATTCTGATATGCAATTTCATCCTTCTAATGGAAAAAAAAATTTGAAAATTTTTCTAATCAACATTATTTTTAGTTGTTTATTTCAATTATGATACATATAGATATTTGTATAACAAGGGAGGAAAGTGCTTCTTCTCCTCCCGAGAATGAAGTTTACTGCCCGACGCGTAGCGGAGGGCAGTAATCATTCAAGGGAGGAAAAGGCACTTTACTCCCATGTTATACATATGGTTTTTCCACCTTCCTCAAATAACAAGTAATTTTTTCATTTTTACTTAATTTATTTATGTAACTAACCAACAAAATTTATTAGAACTAAAACTAATAAGTACGTACAATATAACTGTCAACTGTCAAATATAAGTCAAAATAAAAATGTAAACATTGTTAAATCAAAATAACAATTTACACTTTTTTAACATTCTGTGAAATACAGAGTGTTTTATAAATAAACGTTAAAATGTATACAAACTTACGTAATAGAAAATAGATATTGTACAGGGCGTCAATAAGTTATATTTTTATGAATGAAATACCATGATGCCACTTTTACTTTTCTTCCCTAGGGAGGAAAAGTACAACTTTGCTCCCTACAATCAGGTCCGGAAAAGTATATTTTCGGTAGAGGTAGGTGGAAAACTCTTTTATTATTCATTTTACGAAAAACAGCTATTCTTTATAAAATGTTCTACAGGGTCTAAAACCTAAAATACAACCGTCTAATATCAAATTTTGTCAATTTTATACGAGGTATATAAAAAAAATATGAATTTTCCCAAGAATACTTAAATAATATACCCTTATTTTTCACAATATTGAAAATTGTGCTTATGTAAAGTTGTTTAGAACTAAAAACCATAATTAACCCGCCAGTGGTCGCTATATGAGATTTTCTCTCACGGTTTCAGAAAATTGCACAGAATTTTTTTTCTGGGAAATTATAAGATCTGTAGTTCCTTCTAGTCTCCTAACTATACTCCCTCGACAATCTAATAGATTTGTCCGCTTAGATAGTGACTCAGTTGACCTAATATCACCCAATTGTTGAGTCAGCGCGCTTCAAGTGAGACATTCTCTCATCAAGCGACCACCCGCGTTACGAACTGTACATAAAAATTAATTTTATTTTGGCACTTAAAACCTAAAATAATGTAAAAAAAATTGTAATTGTCATCAATCAATTTTTCCAGAGCATTCTTGTTATATTTGTGTGCTGTGCCATAAATTATCAAAATACGGAGATTGATTAATATTGGTTTAATTCCGATTATTTCTTTTTATTTTATTATATTATTATCTATATTATGTTACATTCTTTTTTCTTATTATTAGTTAATAAAAAAAAGTGTAAAAACTGTTTTAAAAACTTTATTTTGTAAAAAAAGGTAAAATTTGGATATGTGAGAGAAAATCTCACGCGCGACCACTCGCGTAACAATCTACCTAGCGACCAATGCCGGGTCGCTAGGTTGGGAATCTATCTTTGGTTGGGAAATAAGCCACAATTAAATTGGAAAAATACTTTTACTCGCGTTTCGACGCCCAAATCGGATGTCGTTGTCAAAATATAAAATATTACTAATATTTACTCGGTAATATTTTGTATTTTGACAAGGACATCCGATTTGGGCGTCGAAACGTTAATAAAATTATTTTTTCAATTTAATTGTGGCTTATTTCCCAATCAAAATAATTATAAAAATGCCACAAGAAAATAGCTTCAGAACAACACTAAAAACCATCTTCCAATATTCCATCCTTCTCATTGAAATATTCTGAACTATAAAGGTACTTTATTCTTGATCGAAATTTATCTTTTTTGACATACCTCGTATAAAATTAATCAAAATTGATATAAGATGGTTGTATTTAAGGTCTTTGGCCATGCAGAACTTTTTACAAAGGATAACTTTTTTCCTATAATTAATAATAGACCAGTAAGGATCTGTTTTTAAATGGATGTGAGAGGTGGCATTCAGATTTTTGCGGATAAAGTTAGGTGATAACTTCGTTAATAATAATTGATTAATGCTCCGTCTCAAATATGCCCGGAACATTAATAAAAAAAATAAAATATTTAAAAATTTCAAAAAATTTCGTTTTTTTTTCTACTTTTTTTGCTTATAACTTTAAAACGATTCATTTTGGAACAAAGTCGTATAGGAATAAAACAAAGGTAATTAAATTTTCTATCAGATGCGATTGGTTAAAAATCTCTTAATTAATCACCCTTGCTGCAAAATAGCAATAAATATAAAATAAGGGTCAAAACAAGCCTGTTTATATTCAATTATCTTCCATCACTTCGGTTACACTTGGAACCTTCCTAATTCGCTTAGAAAATTTTTGTAATGTGCTAAAACCGTACACCAAATTTCATTAAAATTGACTTACTAGATTTTAAATAATAATTTTGCAATCTAAACTTTTTTTAAAAAATTAAAATTTTTTAAAATCTTGCACAACAAAAACTAGTATATACAAGGTTTTGTCAATTTTTTTACATATAAAGAAGCACTCCACCTATCTAATGCACTTTACAGAATTAAAATCGGATTGTTTAAGCAGCCTCAGCAATGTTTTAAATTTATAAACAATTTTTTGGCTTATAAACAAATTAGTCCTGTGGCCAGGAGGGGGTGCTGCGGGCTTCTTTATTTAGATGGACTTACCCAAGATTTTTATGTATTTTTTGACCCGTGGAACACGATTTTTTTGGGTAACAGTTGATCCGGATGTCAATAAAATTGTTAAAAACAAAGAACTTGAGGAATTACATAACATCGATTTTTCGCAAAATAAATTTTTTTTTATATTTCTTGGGTAAGTCTAAGCAAAAAATGTTCTTACAAGTTTTTTCGTAGGATGCATAGTTTTCGAGATAAACGCAGTGGAACTTTCAAAAAATCGAAAAAGTGCAATTTTTGAATGCGAATAACTTTTGATTAAAAAATAAGATAGCAATGCTGCTGACAGAATTTGAAAGTTTAAATCAAATTATACCGGTTTTAGTTATTTGCATTGCTAAAAATTAATTTTTTATTATTAAACAAAGCTATTTGTTTATAAGCCAAAAAATTATTTATAAGTTTAAAACATTGCTGAGGCCCCTTAAATAATCCGATTTTAATTCTGTAAAGTGTATTAGATAGGTAAAGCACCTCTTTATATGTAAAAAAATTAGACAACTTCTAAATGGTCTACTTTTTGTTCAGAAAGATTTTAAAAAATTTGAACTTTTTTAAAAACATTTAAATTGCAAATTTATTATGCAAAATCTATTAGGTCGATTTTAATGAAATTTGGTACACGGTTTAAGTATGTTACAAAGAATTTCCTAAGCGAATTACTAAGGTTCTAAGTACCACCGAAGTGGTTAAAAACATTGAATAACAACAGGCATATTTTGCCCCCTTATTTTGTATTTATTGCTATATTGCAGAAAAGGTAATAAGTTAAGACATTTTTGACCAGTCGGATATCATACAAAATTCAATTATCTTTATTTTATTTCTGTACGACTTTGTTCCAAAACGAATCGTTTTAAAGTTATAAGCAAAGAAACAGAAAAAAATCGACGTTTTTCGAATTTTTAAATATTTTTTTTTTATTAATGTTCCGGGCATATTTGAGAAGGAGCATAAGTAAATTATTATTAACGAAGTTATCACCTTACTTTATCTGCAAAAATTCGAATGCCACCTTTCACATCTAAAAATAGACGTTTTTTCACAGATCCTTACTGGTCTATAATAAAAGAGTTATCATAATTGAAATAACTGAAAATAATGTTGTATATCCATAATTAAAAAAAAATTCAACTTTTTTTTTAATTAGAAAGATGAAATGGCATATTAGAATATAGTTCTTAATTCCAAACAACTTTTCATTACAACAATTTTTAATATTTTGAATAATAAAGCTACTTTACTCTTGAGTAAAATTCATATTTTTTGACATAATTTCTCGTATACGGCTTAAAAAAATGAACTGATGGTTCTATTTTTAATTTAGACCATGCACAACTTTTCACGTTGACGAACAGAACGTCTATAGTCGTCTAATTTCCATTGATGTAATGTGACACAACGTCTATTGTCGGCTTACTGCCAAAACCCACTAACTCCATTTTTAAAATTTTGAGAGATCTACTTTTTAAACTTTAATTTGAAATTGAAGATCGACTGAATTTAAAAAAATTATTTAAGAACTGAAAAATATGACAAAAATATTTTTCAGTTCTTAAATAATTTTTTTAAATTCAGTCG
The DNA here is from genome assembly GCF_917563875.1 of Diabrotica virgifera virgifera. NCBI lineage: Eukaryota > Metazoa > Arthropoda > Insecta > Coleoptera > Chrysomelidae > Diabrotica > Diabrotica virgifera. The sequence continues at coordinate 75,906,213 of NC_065448.1, forward strand.
ATCTTCAATTTCAAATTAAAGTTTAAAAAGTAGATCTCTCAAAATTTAAAAAATGGAGTTAGTGGGTTTTGGCAGTAAGCCGACGCGTATATACGTTGAATTTTTCCCTATTCTACTTTGCAAAATACATATAGTGTCACAACACTTGCTTATACTTTGACGCAGTGTCCGTCAACGTGTTAATGGGACACACTGTACAAAACAATTATTGTTATGGTTTAAACAAATAATAAACAATTAGCGGCAAAATCTGTGAGTAGAACTTTTTACTTTAACATGTATATAAACTAACAAAAAAAGTTTTAGAAAAAGATAATCTTGTTTGAATTGCTCCGAAACAATGCATCTTTTCGTTCTATCTTGACTCTTCTAAAATGCTTCGTATAGATTGCTGAATAGAATTGGGCTTCTTATAACAGGCAATATGACGACTTATATACACATATAAGGATCTCGTAGAACAGTCGTATTATTTAAACGTAAATTAAAACATGGCAACATCGTCGGGCTTCGTATAATGCGTAATCAATATACACTGTGAACGCGTTTATACGAGTGGGCTTCGTAAGACTGTAGGAATAAGACAGTGCTACAATCCCCTTACCCCGTAAACCGCGGGCTTCCATTCATCGGCAGGTTGTAGCGGGCTTCCTATCATTTGTGAGCCATATATATATATATATATATATATATATATATATATATATATATATATATATATATATATATATATATATATATATGTTATATTTCTATTTGATATGAAATATAAAATATTTTCAATTTTCTCAACCACGGGTATATAAATTTAGAACAACCTGTATACAACAAATTGTTATATTTAATTTTAAGAAGTGATTAAATAAGACTCAAGTGAAATCGTTAAAAGGTCATTAAAATTTGTATATAGTAGAAAGTAATTTTAGAATGGGAATTAACTATTTTCTTTGAAATCCATTAAGCATATTTAGAAAGTTTAAAAATTGGTTTTGAGGAATACTGCGAATGAGAGTTGGTGGTGGAATTTTGGTTTGTGAATCTGGAAGGGATATTTAGAAAGTAGGGGAATGAATGACAAATAGAGAGCAGAATGTTTTGAGCTGTCGAGAAGTGAAGTCGAGTAGTAGACGGTAGTGTACGGAGAGTGAGAAAGCCGGTGTAGTTCCGTGAGTGTGGATTATCGATCGTAGAACGAGAGGTGGGCCAGGTTGAGAGTAAAAGAACCTCCTTGAGCCAAGAGTTCCCGGTAGCTGATTGCAGTTTCGAAAAAGGTAGAACACAGCATCACGACAGAAGCAGGAAACGAGAGCTACACGAGCTAGTTTCAGAGGAGAACATTACTGGAAGCCAGGACGAGGTTTTGATTGCAGCCAAGGATAGCAGGAAACGGGTCTTGTGTGAAGACATTCTCAGAGCACCAGAAAAAGGTCAGTCTCATTTGTTTGGACATGAATGTATGGGTTTTTCGTATTAAATACCACATTTAAAATTGAAGAAACATAATCAATAATATCAGAAAAGCTTCATCAAACTTAAATAGAATTGTTGCTAATAAATCATAATAGTTAAATGTTAATAAAAACTTTCAATTGGAAACAAAAAGGAAATAAGATTCCCATGTGTAAATGTTATGTTTAAGAATAATAAGATATAGCAAATATTAAGCAGTGATTGCCATTTAAATAAAATAAACAATATTTTGATTACAATTGTAACCCATATGTGTTATTATTTTACTCTTTTCTTTCCTATCCCGATTAGGAACCATTAAGAAATACTTAGAAGCCACGTATGTAAGTACTTAATTTTATAAAAAGCCCTGAGATTGAAAACACATTGATATGTGATCTGGTAAATTAATTAGATTAGTATTAAAGCATTGATTAAATTAAACGACATATAAAAATATTATCTCATATCAATAATCAAGATCACAACAACTGTCGTCCAACGTGGAGGGCATTGTAAAGTATTTCTAGTGGCAAATTTGAAGGATAGAAAGAGTAAAGCCGGTATTTGAAAATTTATATGCCTGTGGTAAAAAGTGAGATACTTACATTTGATAACATAAAATTTTAGATCTCTTTAGGTACAAATTTTACATAACTGATTTAATATTTTATTTTTACGATATTTACATTTGATATATTTATTGACAATTTATAATATTTGGGTGAGAAAAAGTCGTCTTGGTAACATACTAGTAAAATTTCATATTTGGCGGGGACAGTACTTCTTGAAAACAAATGTCAGTGACAAGAAGCCAAAGCAAGGACAACAAAAAACAAAAAGAACATTCAGACCAAGAAGATATTTTAGACACGACAATCATGGCATCAGAACAGCAAGAATTATCAGGAATAGATAAACTATTACAACTTATGCAACTCCAGTCACAAAAAATGGATGAAGCAAAACGAACAATGGATAAAAATCAGGAGGAAACAAAACTAGCAATGAAGGAAACACAGCAAAAAATGGATGAAACACAACAAAAATTGGATCAAAAAATGGATGAAACAAAAAGAATAATGCAAGAAAATCAGAAGGAAACAAAACAAGCCATAGAAGAGAACAACAAGAAAATGGAGGAACGCATAGAAAAGTATGAAATGAAAATTCAAGATAAAATAAAGGAGTTAACGAATGGCCAGAAAAAGGAAATAGAAAATTTGGAAAACAAGTTTGAAAACGCTATTCAAGCAATCAGAGAAGAAATGGAAAGAAAGATTGCGGAAATCAATATTCAACAAAATGTAGGAGAAAGAAGAGAAATGGTTATACATAGCACAGATGACGTGAAGATAAGGTTTGGCGGGGATGTAAGAAGATTACACCCAGTGCCGTTCATAAATAGCCTGAAAAAGAAAATACAACACATCGGAAATTTCGAAACAGCAAAAGAAACTATCAGAAACCATCTAAAAAATGAAGCAAGCCTATGGTTCGATTGCAAAGAAGAAGAATTTGACAGTTGGCAACAATTTGAACAAAAATTTTTGAATTATTTCTGGGGAAAAGTCCAACAATTGGAAATTAACAAGGAATTGCAAAATGGGAAATACAATGATAGGATGGGTATATCAGAAAGGACATATGCATTACAAATTTACTATAACGCAAAACATTTACAATATAATTACTCATCGGAACAATTAGTCGAACTGATTGCAAGACATTTCGAAGAAACGCTGGAAGACCATATCACATTGCAAAACTACAAAGACATAGATAGTTTATGCCAATTCCTACAAATAAGAGAATCACGTTTAAGGGAAAGAAAATCAAGAAGGTCGCGAGAAGATTACAGGCCCCGAGAAACACAGGATTACAGAGATAGAAATCAAAATAGGAGGGACTATACAAGACGAGATTTTAATCCCAGAAGGGAAAACGAAAATAGAGACAACGGAAGAGGAAATTATGAACAAAGAAATAGGCAATGGAATGAGAACAGAAATCGAGAATACCAGAATAGAAACACCACACGCTCAAATCAAGAAAACAGAAATAATGGTAGACAAAATGAACAGGGATATCGAGAAAACCGAAACAGATCCGACAGACCAAGAGAAAATAGAAGAGAAGTAAATAATACCCAGACAGATGAATATGACGGAGAGAGACATTATGACGAAAATATAAACTACGATGAGCAACCGGCGTTTTTTCACGACGGCGCTCACTAAAAACCAAAAATCAAACAGGAATTTTTTGTAACCCCAAGGAGTTTATTAAATTGGCAAGAAACAACGAAAAGAAAAATGGAGTTAATTTAAAATTTGTGGATGGATTTATCAACGAGAAACCAATTAAAATTATGATAGACACTGGATCTGAAATAACATTGGTCAACAGAAAACTAATAGAAGAAGTTAACTTAACAAATTTAATTTACAAAATACCTAGGGTAAATTTAGTGGGCGCAAACAAACGGACATTGGCAACTATAAATGAAGGCATACGAGTAATAGTACGACTGGGTAAGAAGATGTATGCACTACAATGTGTAATAATGCCAAACATGTCACATGACATGATAGTAGGAGTTGACGAATTGGCAGAAAAACATGTAGTGATAGATTTTAAAAATAATACGATGAATCTAACAGAAGAAAAAGAAGAAGAACAGAACAAGGAACAGGAGAAACAAAATACGGACGAATCAGGTAAAGAACAAACAGTGGAAATGAATTTGGCAACGAAGCAAGGACAAAGAAGAAAAGGGAGAAAAAGTCAGAAAAAGACAAAAGAAAATGAAACCTGTGGCTCCTCAAAAGAAGAGTTGAGCCCAGAAGAAGAAAAATGGAGAGTATCAAAAGCAAAAGAAAACTGGGATTCCTCAAAAGAAGAGATGAGCTCAGGAGAAGAAGAAATAAAGCTAACAAATGAAAGCGAAAAAGATATGATCGAAACAGTGGCATTTGAAGAGGAGGCATATGAAAACGAGGATGCAGAATACACGGTAAAAGTATGTGAAAAATCTGAGGAAAAAGACAGAAGATTGATATGGGAAAAAGGGAAAGACAACATAATAGCCGACACTCTAACACAGGATGAGGACACTGAAAATAAGGAAACAATTACTCTACAGGTGGGACTAATTAGAGTAATACAAGAAGAAGGGGTATAAGACGTAGATTAAAGTAAGGAAATATACAGGGAGTTGGTTTTGCCTCGAGAAAATTTATTTAAAAATGCAGATAAATTTTATCGAATACAAGGCGGGGATTTGTTATATTTCTATTTGATATGAAAATTAAAATTTGATAATTATAGACAAAATTCAATTTAATATAAAATATTTTCAATTTTCTCAACCACGGGTATATAAATTTAGAACAACCTGTATACAACAAATTGTTATATTTAATTTTAAGAAGTGATTAAATAAGACTCAAGTGAAATCGTTAAAAGGTCATTAAAATTTGTATATAGTAGAAAGTAATTTTAGAATGGGAATTAACTATTTTCTTTGAAATCCATTAAGCATATTTAGAAAGTTTAAAAATTGGTTTTGAGGAATACTGCGAATGAGAGTTGGTGGTGGAATTTTGGTTTGTGAATCTGGAAGGGATATTTAGAAAGTAGGGGAATGAATGACAAATAGAGAGCAGAATGTTTTGAGCTGTCGAGAAGTGAAGTCGAGTAGTAGACGGTAGTGTACGGAGAGTGAGAAAGCCGGTGTAGTTCCGTGAGTGTGGATTATCGATCGTAGAACGAGAGGTGGGCCAGGTTGAGAGTAAAAGAACCTCCTTGAGCCAAGAGTTCCCGGTAGCTGATTGCAGTTTCGAAAAAGGTAGAACACAGCATCACGACAGAAGCAGGAAACGAGAGCTACACGAGCTAGTTTCAGAGGAGAACATTACTGGAAGCCAGGACGAGGTTTTGATTGCAGCCAAGGATAGCAGGAAACGGGTCTTGTGTGAAGACATTCTCAGAGCACCAGAAAAAGGTCAGTCTCATTTGTTTGGACATGAATGTATGGGTTTTTCGTATTAAATACCACATTTAAAATTGAAGAAACATAATCAATAATATCAGAAAAGCTTCATCAAACTTAAATAGAATTGTTGCTAATAAATCATAATAGTTAAATGTTAATAAAAACTTTCAATTGGAAACAAAAAGGAAATAAGATTCCCATGTGTAAATGTTATGTTTAAGAATAATAAGATATAGCAAATATTAAGCAGTGATTGCCATTTAAATAAAATAAACAATATTTTGATTACAATTGTAACCCATATGTGTTATTATTTTACTCTTTTCTTTCCTATCCCGATTAGGAACCATTAAGAAATACTTAGAAGCCACGTATGTAAGTACTTAATTTTATAAAAAGCCCTGAGATTGAAAACACATTGATATGTGATCTGGTAAATTAATTAGATTAGTATTAAAGCATTGATTAAATTAAATGACATATAAAAATATTATCTCATATCAATAATCAAGATCACAACAATATATATATATATATATATATATATATATATATATATATATATATATATATATATACAAATTATAGAGCTCGGCAAGAGAAATATGTATGAACGCATGTTAAGATTTTTTTGAACGAAGGAAAAAAATTTAAATACATAATGTGCAGGAAAAATGTCATGTATTACAAATGTGTAAAATTTATATTCGGAAAATATATCAAGAAAAACATAAATATACAAAAACGAAGCAAAATATTTTTATAATAGTATAGAACAATAGCTAACGTATGACCTATGTAAATACGGTACAATTGCTCTTGACCGGTCACCTCGGAACTGCATACCTAGACGTTTTGACCGGTTGATCCGACGTTTACATATAATACAGTAGAACCCCGATAAGTCGGCCTCCGATAACCCGGACCGATTTTCATCAGACAAAACAAACATTTTTTTCACTAGAGTTTTTTACTGAGTTTTTTACCAAGAAATAAACAATACTGTATACAACTGTACGTAATTTAGATGTATACTACCTTTTGTTTTGTCTTCGTTGGACAGGTCTGAACCTGTACTCTGCTACCCCACAAATTAGTTATAGTTCATATTTAAAAGTATATGGTTGGTTTATTTGTTAAGCCGGTCACACACGGTACTGCGGTGCAGTATCAATTCTGCAGTACTACAACAGATAAGTCAGTCTCTCTGTGGTAAAATTTTAACGATTTTGTTGGATGCACGGTCACACACGATCAAATTTTTTGTCAATTAATCGAATTCGACAAAATTGAACGACACCGCAGTCTTTACGTTCGTATTGAAGGGTGTGCTTTGTGAGATAATGTCTGAACATGAACCTTTTTCAGCTCAGAATACGTACCAGAAAAAATTGAGTCTAATTTTGAAGGTATTTCCACTGCAAAAATTAAGAGAAAAAATCTGTAGACGAAGCAGAATTAATTAAGAAAAATAAATATACTGATTTATTTGATGTTGCGGCAGACGATTGCAAAACAATGAAAATTGCAAAGTGCATATTATGTAAAAATAAAGAACAGCGTTATAAAATGTCAAATAGTGAACCCAGTTCTTTAAAACGATATCTGATGCAAAGTTATAAAAAATGCATTGAACCTACTCTGAAAAAAAAAATAAATATATTTATTATATTTTGTTGTGCCTTCATAATTTTTGGTTAAAGTAGATTAAATTACACCTGGTATGATAAAAAAACCATTCCACGAATTTTTTGTTGTAATGTAGTAACACTCAAATAAAAATATAAAAAAGTTTACATAATCGAATGCATAGAAGTATCACCGATTACCGATAAAACGAAATTTGCCAGGAAGCAATTTTACGCTTAAATTAATCATTTTCTTAAATTTACGACTCTATTTTGACTTGAACTTCCCGTATCAAGTTATTTGTATATGGGACTCATTGTATTTTTAATTTTGTTATCTTATTTGGCAACTAACATTTCTATCACGGCAAAAAAGTATATTATCTACTAAATAAATTATTTTTCAAACTCTTTCAAACTAGTTTGACAAACTGTTTGAATTTTCAAACCTCTAACTACTGACCAGTTTGACTTGAATTATTTGTCAGAAGGATTGACTTTAGTTTGAATTGAAATTATATCAACCTCAAATCAATTTCAAACATTCAAGTCAAAATTGTGCAACTCTAAGATTTTTCTCAGATTTCTTTTTCGGGCTAAACTCATAAAATAAGATGCTCATCTCTTCGCTAGTCATTTACAGTGCTTTTGCTAACGTTAAGTTCTATACAGATTCATTATTATCAATCCGCTTCAGCACTTGTAAACATGTATCCATCGAAACCACAATTCGTTTGTGCTTTGTACTCATTGTTAAGGAAATAATTACCGAACATACACAGCAGAAACAAACTAAACTGATCAAAACGACAAAATAAGCCTAGTTATCAATGACATCGTTTATAGTTTGGTTCGCTGGATCGCCTCCCGCGCCGTGACTTCTATAAGCTATTGCATTTACGTTTGCATTTACAGGTCGGTTAGTTAGTCGGCCGGTATATACGAAGTCGGTCTTTGCTATATTTACTAAAGGTAATTATTCTTTGACTTAAAAAATAATAATTGTGACGAATTGGATAGCAGAGGAGCAGAACAGAAGAGGATGGATATATTTGGAGGAGGCCTATGTTCAACAATGGACAAATTAGGGATGATTGATGATGATGATGACGAATTCTTTGGCTTGATCAAAGGTACAGTTGTTAATGTGGATTATCTGTTAAACATCTTAGGCGAGGGACAAGAACTTTTTACCACACAGTTAGAGTTGCACAAGTTTGACTTGAATGTTTGAATTTGACTTGAGTTTGACTTAATTTCAAGTCAAACTCAAGTCAATCCTTCTGACAAATAATTCAAGTCAAGTCAAACTGGTCAATCGTACAGGTTTGAAAATTCAAACTGTTTGTCAAACTAGTTTGAAAGAGTTTGAAAAATAATTTATTTGGTAGATATACTGTTTTAACAATCCACGAGGAAAATAAAATTCCTGTAGCTGGCTGTATACCATAAATCACAAAAATACAGGATCCTTCGTAAAAGGTATATTTAAAAGACCCTAATAAGGGTTGCATCACAAAACAAAACATTTTCGGATTAACAAGTAATCCATCATCAGTGTTAAGCCAATAACATGCATGCGTGAGCCACCAAAAAGTTATGGGTAAAAACCCTTTAAAAGGTATAAGATCTTATATTATACTACATATTATGTTTAAAATAGTTAGATGTTGCAAATATTCCTGGATATTACCCAGGGCAACACAGGACTCTAACCCACGTGGATGTGATATGAAAGGGATGAACCTCACATATTGAAAATTGAGTGTCAACTATATCTTTTAAAGGGTTTTTACCCATAACCTTTTGGTGGCTCACGCATGCATGTTATTGGCTTAACACTGATGATGGATTACTTGTTAATCCGAAAACGTTTTGTTTTGTGATGTAACCATTTACCTTCTTTTAAATATCTTTTAAATATACCTTTTACAAAGGATCCTGTATTTTATTTATTTTTTATTTTTTTATATACTTTTTTATTGAGATAGACATGTCAGTTGCCAATTAGGATAAGAAATTTAATAATACATTGAGTGCCATATAAATCATCCTTTAGTTCCAATAATTTTAGTATTTGTTTCCCTCTACTCATTTTTAAAAATCGTGTAAAATAGAACACTTTCACAGTAAACTATTTTTTAGCACGCACAACAAAATTAAATAAAAAAATACTAAATGAACAGTTATAATTTTCTGCTTTTATAACCGAGAACAATAAACATCGGCACCGTCTTCAACGACAGAACGAAAGTCATAAAAAAAGGTTCAGGAAAGTTAAAAAGGAAGAAAACAAAGAACCTCAAAAATCTGTTTCCGTACCAACCCCTTTTTAAAGATGTTAATTCCTTGAAATTTTATGGTCAATTTTGGATTATCTACATTTTTTCAATACACAAATGCCCCAGAATCACAACATTTGGTGTGTACTAAAAGTAGTCAAAGCTGCGCAAGTGAAAGCAGAAGGTACTAACAGTAGAAGTTGACCTGTACCTTACAAAGCAGACTTTTGAAATTAAAAGTTGTACTGTTGGAATAAAATCAATATTTATACATGAAAAACAGGCTATTGATTTATACTCTTAGTACAGAAATTATTAATAAACATTCAAAATTCAAAATATAGAAGAATCCCGAAAGGTCCATTTTATGACATACTATACTATATTCTTAGTACATAGCACGTTAGACATAATAAAAAATTGTATAAAGATTATTATTGTATTTTTCAATTTAATTACATATACAGGGTGGTTCAACTTATTCGCCTCGGTCTCTGTACGGAAAACCACTTGATGTTTTAAAAAAATTTTTTCACAGTAATATACAGGGTTTTTAATACTACAATCTAAAAATAATGTGAATTATACAGGGTGTTCCAAAAAAGAGTGGTATATCAAAGTTATATTTTTTCTTATGGAATGCCCTATATCTGATGACATTATTGAATTGACCTTAAAAAATAAGCTATACTTTCATAAGGGTTCCCTATACCTAAATACAGGATGTTTTGATTTATTTCGATTTTTATAAAAATGTAAGGTTTTAGAAAAAAATAAATATCTACGAATCTAAGAAGCAGTAACAAATTCTTTCTTGGATCTTAATAATAGACTATTTAGCATACTTAACAGATGCTTATTGCAACAAAATTTCTTACAGGGTGGTCAAAATATGAGATTGTGCTATTAACAAATTCAAGTTGTAATAACTTACTTATTTTAAATGGAACACCGTGTATCTTACTAGTCTATCGCGTAGAAAATTTACTTAGCTTTCAATTTGTATTAGGGTTTCCTATACCTATCTTTTTACAGGGTGGTCAAAATATTAGATTGTTCTATTAACAAATTCAAGCTGTAATAACTTACTTATTTTAAATGGAACACCCTGTATCTTACTAGTCTATCGAGTAGAAAATTTACTTAGCTTTCAATTCTTACTAGGGTTTCCTATACCTATCTAGCTTCATTTTTTAAATATTTAAAGATTTCCTAATTTGTAAGCTTTCAAAATTAGAATTAAGTACCTATGTCGTGGTTATGTACAACACATCACCAACACCGGCAATATACTTAAATATCTTAGTCAAGATAGTTTCATTAATAAAATTCACATTTTTATCATTTAATCACACAGAGTGTTCTTATTTTAAATGACATACTCGATATTCTATTCTTTATAATGGAAGATATTTAAAATCTCTTCAATGCCATGTTAACATTCTCAATACACATGTTATTCTGTAAATATAAATTCCCATGTTATTCTGTAAATACCCATTTTTACATATTTTTGTACAATAGGCTCGTTTTCGTCAAAGTAGCCATTGCATTTAATTGTTTGTAATTGCGATTTAAAGATTCAAACAAAAAGTGGCGTTCTTAAATTTACTTAATAACCGTTGGTTTAAGATATGGAAAATACTTATACGGAATGAAATATAATTTAAATATCTTCCAGAATACGGCATCTAATATAGGGTATGCAGTTTAAAATAAACATATTATTCAATTTCACTTCTTCTTCTTTAAGTACCGTGCCCAAATTTTTAGGCGTGGGTAACTTCCATAACAATTTGCCGATATCGTTCTCGATCTTGTGCGGCATGTAACAATTGATCTGCTGATAAGCCAGTCCATTGACGAAGGTTTCGGAGCCATGAATATTTCTTTCGACCAATTCCTCTTTTTCCGTCGATCTTTCCATTGAGTATTAACTGCAGCATCCTGTATCTGCTACCTCTCATTATATGCCCCAGATATTCAAGTTTTCTCTTTTTTATCATCTTCATTAAGTCACCTTCGCCTTGACCTACTCTGTTTAAGACTTCTCTGTTTGAAATGCGTTGAACCCAAGATATTCTGAGCATTCTACGATACGACCACATCTCAAAGGCTTCTAATTTGTTCATCATGTTAACCTTCATGATCCAGGTTTCACATCCATATAGTAATACAGGATACACATAACATTTTAGGAACTTGATTCTTAGTTGTAAGTTCAGCTGAGAGTTGCTCAGAATAGATCTAAGTTTCATAAATGCTCCTCTTGCAATTTCTATACGAGTTTTAATCTCTTCATCCGGATTTAGTGTCTCGTTTATCCAACATCCTAGGTATTTAATCAATTTCACATGTAGGCCAAAATCAACTAAAATAATACAACACTCTGTGTGATTACATGATAACAATGAAAATTTTATTATTAATGACAGTATCTTGTCTAAGTATATTGCCGGTGTTGGTGATATGTTGTACATAAACACGACATAGGTATTTATATTATTCTAATTTTTAAAACTTACAAATTAGGAAATCTTTAAATATTTAAAAAATGAAGGGAGATAGGTATAGGAAACCCTAATAAGAATTGAAAGCTAAGTAAATTTTCTACTCGATAGACTAATAAGCTACAGGGTGTTTTATTTAAAATAAGTAAGTTATTACAGCTTGAATTTGTTAATAGAACAATCTAATGTGTTGACCACCCTGTAAAAAGATAGGTATAGGAAGCCCTAATACAAATTGAAAGCTAAGTAAATTTTCTACGCGATAGACTAGTAAGATACAGGGTGTTCCATTTTCCATTTAAAATAAGTAAGTTATTACAGCTTGAATTTGTTAATAGAACAATCTCATATTTTGACCACCCTGTAAGAAATTTTGTTGCAATAAGCATCTGTTTAAGTATGCTAAATAGTTTATTATTAAGATCCAAGAAAGGATTTGTTACTACTTCTTAGATTCGTAGATATTTATTTTTTTCTAAAACCTTACATTTTTATAAAAATCGAAATAAATCAAAACACCCTGTATTTAGGTATAGGGAACCCTTATGAAAGTATAGCTTATTTTTTAAGGTCAATTCAATAATGTCATCAGATATAGGGCATTCCATAAGAAAAAATATAACTTTGATATACCACTCTTTTTTGGAACACCCTGTATAATTCACATTATTTTTAGGTTGTAGTATTAAAGGCCCTGTATATTTCTGTGAAGAAATTTTTTTAAAATATCAAGTGGTTTTCCGTACAGAGACCGAGGCGAATAAGATGAACCACCCTGTATATAAACACAACATTTTCACTTTTAAGAAATTCCATCATTTTTTGACGGAAACTTCCAAAATTAATGTGTACATTAATGGGGACAAAACTGTTATTCTGGCCAAACTCTTAGTTTAGCATAAACAGACCAAAGTCGGCGCTTAGTCTACAATTGCGAAACTGTTATGAATGGCAGTTATGGATTTATGGCAGTTATGAATGGCAGTTAAGAATGGCAGTTATGAATATAGTCTTGTTATTCAAAACTAAAAACCCTTAATAGACAGAATGTCGCTTGGTTTATTTTTGTTTTTCTTAGTATCCGTTAACGTGACAATGACAGGGATTTTTCCAAGATAGTTTTAGCTATGTGTCACCAGAATCCGCTGTTATCTCGATTTTAAATAAATGGCGCTTGGTCGAGTTATGCATAACGCTGTCCTTTAAAATTAGTTCACTGTTTGTGATGTTATAACGCTGTTCTTTATTTTTACATAATAGAAGTATGTATGCACTTTTCAATTTTCATTGTTTTGAAATTACCTGCCGCAACATCAAATGAATCAGTATATTTATTTTTCTTAATTAATACTGCTTCGACTACAGATTGTTTCTCTTAATTTTTGCAGTGGGAATACCTTCAATATCAGACTCAAATTGTTCTGGTACTTTATCTGAACCGAAAAATATCCACATTCAGATATTATCTCCCAAAGCCACACACTTCAAAACGAACGTAATAAACAAGCCAAACATGGACGTCTAAATATGAACTACAAACTAATTTGCGGAGTAGCAGAATACAGATTCAGACCTATCCAAATAAATCACAACAAAATCCGTACGCTCTCAATTAGAATTGGAAATAAACACGTTGCCAATATGACATTCAAACTTCAAACTGTTTGAAGAAGTTTGATTTCAAGTCAAACCTAAAGATATCGAAATCAAGTCAAGTCAAACGTTTTTACAAAAAAAGTTTGATTTTCAAGTCAAGTCAAGTTTGTTGAATAAAATCAAACTAGTTTGACTTGATGCATCTCTACACACAGTGAAAGTTAGAAAAACATCATACCTAGGCCACATTTTTTTGGGGAGGTGATAATCTTCAAAAGACCGTCTGGGAAGGTGTCCCAGGTGTGTCGGATTCGGTCCGTCACACTTCACCGTGCCGAACCGCCTACCGACTAAACTCACCTCCTCTTCCTCCAGCCGACAGGTCTGGAACCGCCCTTGGCGAGCATGTCTGACCCGTCGACCTTACTTATAACTTCCCCCGGGCACCCTCTGCTCGCACTCCGTAGATTAAGTGGCCACCCAGCCGCCCCGCCCCGCACACACCCCGCACAAAGACCGGTCAGTGAAGACGACCGTCCCGTGCAGCCCATGTGCGGGTGGAGCGACCGGAGTGCCCCCAATCCAACATGAACTAGCAAAAGGATACCAGTCGACAGTTACGAGCAACTCCAAGCACTCGTGCTTTCATCAATTCGCACTCACACCCATACCCAATCATTCTACAGTTAAAAGGAAGCAGTCAGTGACTGAGACAACAGTACTACCTGAGACAAAACAAAAACAGACTAAAAAACAAGACAAAACAGAAAGTAAACAAAACAAAACCATACAAAGGCATCAAAGGCAATACAAAGGCATGGGTCAGACGTAAAAAGTCCTCCCCCGGCCGACTACCGCTTACAACACGCAACACACTTGAGTAACAAAATTTATTTAAAATGATAAATATTGTATAAATAAGATTGAAGGAGTAAATAAAGAGATAAAACAAGATAAAAATAAATAAGTAAAACTAGTTAAAATAAGACAGACAGCGCAGGTTGGATGTAAAGGATCCTCCCCCACTGGCTGCACTCTACGACACAAGAAAACGTAAAAAATAAATAAATAGACGGTCATCCCGCTTGCAGTCGCCTCTCTTTCTCCTCTTTGTGCTTCATTGTCTTCGTGACGAAAGCAATAATCAGGTCGAAGTCTCTCTTGCTATTGATAGCTTTATCAATTAACTCGTGAGGCTCGCCTAGAGGGGATCCCAGTCCCAGCTGCAGCTCGGTACGTCCCGCCTGGTATGCAGGACACACGAAGACGACATGCTGCACGTCATCCACTACTCCACACTCAGGGCAGGGATCGTCCATGGTTTTCCCTATACGATGAGTAAATTTCCTGAATGATCCATGTCATGAAGTTATAATTTTGTTAAAAAAATTGTACATTAATTTGTTTATAGGGGTTTTTAGTAATTTTGAATAATAAACATTTATACTTTAATTAACATTAATAATAGAAGAACTCAAAAAATGCTCAAAAGGAATATTTTGAGCTTAAAAAAGTGTTCGTAGAGCTTAATCTATAAAGTGATAGTATCTGTGGGCCGAAATAAAGGAGTACATTTTTTAGTTGAAAATAACTTTTTTAAATATTGAATGGGTTGCATATGTGAGTCCATATTAAATGACGTAAAGAAACACAGACTTATTCACAATCATTTAATAATACTTTGACGACCGGTTTCGATCTCTTCACTATTCAGATCATCTTCAGGTCGGCGTTACAAGTAGTTAAATGATCATTTAACGGCATCATTTAACTACTTGTCACGCCGACCTGAAGATGATCTGAATAGTGTAGAGATTGAAACCGGTCGTCAAAATATTATTAAATGATTGTGAGTAAGTCTGTGTTTCTTTACTTCAAATAACTTTTTTGTTTTTCGGGCGATTTAATTTCTTTTTGCAGGGCTAATAGCCTAACAAGTCCCCAACGTGACTAAAAATTTGGAAGCAAAAATATCGTACAGGGTCGAACTTATAAAACAATTTATGTAACGGTGCATTTGAGCTCGTTGCACATGAAAACTGTCTTAGCTAAAATTGAACTAATATGCTCTTTTGGTAAAAAATTAAAAGTAAATTAAAGTAAATTTTCCAAAATTACAGGATTTGCAAAATATCATTTTTTATTAAATTATAACATTTATAACATTAAAATATAATATTTAATAAATATAACATTTTAACAAATAACGCATTTATGAAAACAGTCTAATAATTTTAAACCTTAGTCTAAAATATTATGAAGGTGGCCACCATTATTGTTTACCGCTTCTTGAAGTCGTCTGTGCCATAAATTGATAGCCCCATTTATTACACCCTGTTCAGAATTGTTCCAAACAAACTGCATGCTTAAGCTGTTCGATAGTTTCAAATTGTGTTCCGTCATACAAATTTTGTTCGAAAATTCCCCAAATTGAATTGTCAACCGCATTTAATTCTGGGCTGTTAGGTGGCCACATCTCTGGCTTAATATAGTCCGGGCAATTTTCACTCAAGAATATCCTTTTATTGTGGGAAGTGTGCGAAGGAGCACCATCCTGCTGGAATGTGTAATCATAACACTTCAAATTCAGGTAATAGGTGCTGCAAGATTTGTTCTTGATATCTTTCTGAATTACGTTTTACCCCGGCATCAACAAAAATCAGACGAGAGTTTCCCAACATGGATACTGCAATAGAGACCATTACACCTTTTGAGCAAATGACTTTTTTCAATTAAAAGATGCTTTAGAGGAATTTCTCTCTTAAATTGTACGTCAGAATACACCCTATTATTTTGGGTATTTTTAGGAGGCCGTAAATAAAACATTTATTCATCTGAAAACCATATTTTTCTAATGTCTGCACGAGAGCGGAATCTTCTTAGTAGCAAAGTACATATTTCCAGTCGTTCTTCTGTTACATTGGCAGTACGTCTTTGACAGTAAACTTTTTCAAATACTTTAAGATGGCAATCTTATTTAATGATACTTCGAACTAATGTGCGGGAAGTGCTAGTCTCTTTCGCGATTTTTCTTGTTCCAACAGATTGGCCAGGTTGCAAATTTCCTAAAACAACCCTTACTCTAGCAATATTTTCCTCAGTTCTCGAGATACGCTTCCTTCCTCTTCCACTTTTATGTTCAATGGACCCATGGGTTTCCCTTAGATGTCTTAAGAACTTTCCTATCGTTCCAATACGCCAATTTTTCTCATGAAATGCATTTACAATTTATCTGCACCATAATTATATTTTTCACGGTAATATTTAATTCATATCCTGTCCTCTTTGCTTAAAAGGGGCATGATGAACTGGCCAATTTACTTATGTATCTATAAATTTCAAACAAATGCCATGGCAACCTAAGCAGTCATGGCTTACTAAGTAAAATTTACATATTTGAGCGTTTGAGAAATTCTTAAGACATTTAACAAAAATTATTTCTAATATGAGGCAAAAATGATGGAAAATATGTAATTTAGTGTTAATAGGGTTTCATTCTGGTGAACATATTAGAAAAGTACTCGAATAAGATTTCCTAATTTAAATAAAAAATGATATTTTACAAATTCCGGATTTTTTTTTAACTATTATGGCGAAGGCGTGTTCTGAACATTATTTCAATAAAAAAATGATATTTTGCGAATCCGGTAATTTTGAAAAATTTTCTTTTTACTGAAGTGTTCTGGATGGTTAACCTACCAAAAGAGCATATCAGTTCAATTTTAGCTAAGAGAGTTTTCATTTGCAACGAGCTTAAATGCACCGTTACATAAATTTTTTTATAAGTCCGACCCTGTACGTTATTTTTCCTTCCAAAGTTGCAGTCATGTTGAGGACTTATTAGGCTATTAGCCCCAAAAATAAATTAAATCGCCCAAAAAACAAAAAAGGTATTTTCAACTAAAAAATGTACTCCTTTATTTCGGCCCACAGTGTATATGGCAGAACAAAGTGATACCAGCGGATTGACTAAGGGAATAAGATGTCCACTACATAAAAATTATGATGAACCATTTTGAAAATGGCAATAAGAATGGTGCTGCTAGTATCTGCATATAAAATAATCGGCAACGTAAATTTTCAGAGACTTTTTACAAATAATATTATTGAACTCTACTATACAGGGTGTCCTGGAAAATAGTGCGTTCCTTTAAGGTATGGAGAGAATACACAATTTGGAACAAAAAAGTCCTATACCATTTTTTTCTAAAGTTAACCGTTTCCAAAAAATATTTAACATTGTTTTCCATATACCTGTATTTTAATGTTTGGAAATTTTAATAAACTGGCAACATCGTACGCACTACGGAATAATAACAGATAATAAAAACTCGTTTGTGATTGTGATTAACAGTATTTAAAATAATCCAACCTAATAGTAGGTAATACTTATGTATTTACGATTTGTTTACTAAAATTATTTTCTTTTGAAATGTATTGAAATACCTATTGCATAATTTTAAACGAATTACACATCTTTTAACACAAAAACACATCTTTTAACTGAACTAGTATTATGTATTTAGTAAGGTTTAAATGGTTGAATGCTGAGTATTGCTGAGGGCTTTAACTGAATTACATAGTTTTAATAGTTTACAGTGGAACTTAAATACACCATAGGTCTGGATCCCGCGTATGAAAAAAAAGTTGAATAATAGCAAGCTGAAAATTTGTTAATAGCTTAAGGGTGTCTAGTCGAATAAACTTGGATATGTGTGAACACTGGAACAGGGGTAGTTTTAATTGTGGAACAGGTTAAAAATTTGGAACGGTCACAGCACGAAAACGGCACATTTATTTTGTCCGACAGAACAGACTTAAACTCTTCGAACAGAGATTAAACTCTCATGCAAAAATCAGACTGCTATTTATCACCAAATGGGCGTTTGAATGAGTGGAACATGTAGAATATGTCAAATGACAGGAATTATGACAGGTAATAAATAGCAGTCTGATTTTTTCATGAGAGTTTAATCTCTGTTCGGAGAGTTTAAGTCTGTTCTGTCGGACAAAATAAATGTGCCGTTTTCGTGCTGTGACCGTTCCAATTTTTTATCCTGTTCCACAATTAAAACTACCCCTGTTTCAGTGTTCCCATATATCAAAGTTTATTCTACTAGACACCCTTAAGCTATTAACAAATTTTCAGCTTGCTATTAATCAACTTTTTTTTCATACGCGGGATCCAGACTTACCAGATAATGTCTCAGTAATTTGTTTACTTGTGAACTGAAATAACTAAGTTGTACCTACTTACTTGAAAATAATTATTATACCGAATAGATGTTTCAAGTAACCTTTCACAAACACCATTCATAGATAATAACATAGTAGGTAACACACTCACTATTCGAAAACATTTTCGGCATTGACACTAAACAGGATTCTTTAAAACTATCTGTTATCTGTTTACTATCTATCTTCTATCTATTTACATGGGACTGTCTATGCTTAAATTTGCGTACCGCACATAGTTGTCAGATTTAAATTTACATACCAAAATACATTTTAATTTTTTGGTCAAACGGTTGCATTTAGAAAAAAAATGTTATAAGAGTTTTTTGTTCTACATGGTGCCTTCTACCTATACCTTTAAGGAACGCACTATTTTCCGGGACACCCTGTATTGGAATCTCTAAAGCTCTGTGTTCTTTAATATTAATAATGGTCTAAGACAGGAAGACGCATATGGAAAACGCAGTGAAGCAGATCAATATTAGATTGAACGGAAGCATTTTGACTAGATCGACGCAACTTCTCGCATTCGCTAATGATATCGTTATAGTGAGCAGAGGTATGAGAGACGTAGTCCAGTGTTTTACGAACATGGCAAGGAAACTAGGATTTTTTGTAAACAAGTTGGTTGCTAAAAATCCTCAACATATTGAACTTTTTCTTAAAGTGCCTCTGCTCAATGGTGTTGGCCACTACAATTGCTTCTCTTCTCTGTCTTTACAACTCTCCTCTGTCTTTAGCTGTTTGTATTAGCTCATCAAAATTTAACCCTGTCTATTGTCGGAAGTTTCTTAGCCATTACAACCTTTTTCTTCCTAGTCCGCTCTTTCTCTCGATCTTTCATTTTACTATTAGTTGTACATATTGGTATTCATACTTATCATTTCTAAGTATGTGGCCTGAGAGCGATTGCATAGAAATAGAAATAGAAATAGAAATATTTATTGATCCTTTCAAGACATTTTTTTACAAATGTATAGGACAGGTCATGTAGATGATTTTACATTGTAGAACAGTAATATAACTGTTTCAAGCTAACATTGTTCAGAAACAAAATTTTATGTAGGTACCTAACACCTAACACGAAATAACATATATTATAAAATAACATATTTAGACATATACAAAACAATTTATACATAAAAAATAAAATAGTTTATATGCTATCGTCAAGGAATTCTTTGACTGAATAGTAGCATTTGGCTAATAATAAATTTTTGATTTTATTTTTGTAACTGTTAAAACTAGCAACTTCCTGCATTTCATCGGGAAGTTTATTGTACAATTTCATTCCCATAAATTTAAAACTATTTTCTAATCTTGCTGTTTTAAACTGGGGTATTCGGAGCTTATTAGAATTTCTTGTATGGTAATCATGTCGATGAGCATTAGTTTCAAATTGATTGAAATTTTCTTTGACAAACAGAAGAGTGTGGTAAATGTACAGACTATAGAATGACATGATTTTGTATTTTATAAACATTGGTTTACAAGTTTCCCGAAATTTTAGCCCAAATATTTTTCGAATAATTTTTTTCTGAGTTACAAAAATTTTACAGCTGTCAATAGAATTTCCCCATAGTAGTATGTTGTAACTCATATGACTGTAAACAAGGCCGTAATAGATATTGATCAGTGCTGATATCGGCATAGTATCTTTTATTCTTGAAATAGCATGAAACGATTTATTTAATTTTGTATTTATTGCATTGACTTGTTCAGTCCATCTCAAACGGCAATCTATATTTAAACCTAAAAATTTTGTTGTTGTAACTGACGAAATAAGTATATCGTCAAATTTAAATGATAATGAGTATACATTGCTAAGAACATTTTGGGAATGAAAATATAAAAATTGAGTTTTATCAACGTTTACTATTAATCCATTTGCTTTGGACCAATCTACAAATGACCCAAAAACACCGTTGGATAATAATATAAGTTCCTCTTTACTAGGCGCAGAGATCGCTAGTGCAGTATCATCTGCGTAAATAGTAATAACTCGAGATTTAATGTAATCAGGAAGATCATTCATAAAAAGAATAAATATAAGCGGTCCTAAAACAGATCCTTGAGGGACTCCTTTATCAATATTGAAAACTGTCGAAGCAGAATTCTGATATGAAACTAACATTTTTCTATTGCTCAAATAGTCTACTATCCAGTCCAAGAAATCTCCTCTGAAACCTAGGTTGTAAAATTTATTTTTAATAAAATTAAAATCCAGGCAATCAAAGGCACGGGACAAATCAAAAAAGAGACCTGCCACATGCCTTCCCCTGTCAAGATCTGTATATATATAATTAAAAAAATGACATGCAGCAGTCAACGTTGACTTCTTTGACCTAAACCCATGTTGATGCGGGGATATAATATCGAATTTATCGAGAAAACAAACCATTTTATTATATACAACCTTTTCAAAAATTTTTGATAAAACGCTCAGCACTGCTACCGGTCTATAATTCGAAATCAATCCTGGATCATTTTTTTTGTGTATAGGAATAACTCTTGCGCTTTTAAGTGCGTCAGGAAATTTGCCCTTAGCAACCGATAAATTAATTAAGTAGCTCAAAGGAGCAGATGGGGAAAATATTCCCGATTTTACGACTTTTGTGGATATGTTGTCCAAACCAGTACTGGACTTGTTTTTAAGATTTATAATTGCGTCTTCAACGTCTTGATATGTAACGGGTGTAAAGAAAAAAGTTTTGTCCGTAATTTTAGAACAAGTACATTTTGTAGATCTAGACAAGCCAAAATATGATTCAAGATTATTTTCAGTTACAGTTGCAAAATATTCAGCAAAAACATTAGCGATATCCTCAGAAGATGTAATATCGCCACCGTCAGAGCTGAGAGTTATATTACATTTTTTTTGTTTTCTACCTGTTGCTTTATTTACCAAATTCCATGTTGTTTTAGATGTGTTATCTGATTCTATGATAAGCTGTTCATTAAATTGCTTTTTTGCATTTTTAATAAGTTTATTATAGTTTCTTTTGGCTTCTTATATGCCTTTTGAGAATTATTATTTTGAAGTTTTTTAGATAACCAGTATACATTTTTTACATGATGACCCGCTTTCTTTACTTCTGCGGTTACCCATTTATTTTTCCGGTTTTCAGTACTACTACTCCGTGTTTTCACAGGACAATAAACATTCATGTTAATGGATTCAATTATAAGTGTAAAAATTTTATGATCGCTGAAATGACCCTCGTATACATTAGATTTACAAAAATCAATATTAACATTTGTTAACATGTAGTCAATTTTAGTGGATGATGTATGTCCTAATTTATTTGTGAAACTCCTCGTAGGGTCCACAGAAGTAATTTTCAAGTTATAACTAACTATAACATCATGTAAGATTTGTTTCTGTACAGAATTTGACAAATAATCAACATTGAAATCTCCGCATACGAAAAGGTCTTGATAAGAATTGCTACAAAATTCCAAAATATGTTGTAATTTAAAAAAAAATTGATCAACGTTACCTCCTGCAGGCCTATAAATGCTTATCACACACACTTTGCGATTTGAACTCACAAAAGCTATGGCACAACACTCACAAATCATTTCTTCACTAAAACGAGATATATCTACCGATTGATATTTAAGACCACTTTTCACATAAATACAGCTTCCTCCATGAATATGGGTTGTCCGACAATAATATGAAGCGTTTACGTAGTCATCAAGAACCATATATTGCGGACGAACCGATATATACGCGGACGATCTAGCCTTACTGGTCGAAGACGACATCAATAGAGGAATAATACAAAAAGTAAACGAAGCAATACAGAAGACCGCGGATTGGATGGAGAGAAATGATGTAAAGTTAGCAGTAGAGAAGACAGAAGCCATTATCTTGAGGGGACCAAGAAAGAGAGATGACAGATTATTCGAATACAAAGGCTCCGTAATAAGACCCCAAAAGATGGTTAAGTACCTAGGAATTATT
Organism: Diabrotica virgifera virgifera; assembly: GCF_917563875.1. Lineage (NCBI taxonomy): Eukaryota > Metazoa > Arthropoda > Insecta > Coleoptera > Chrysomelidae > Diabrotica > Diabrotica virgifera. The sequence continues at coordinate 75,928,880 of NC_065448.1, forward strand.
TTCGACGACAAGCTTAAATTCGGACAGCACGTACAAGAAGCATGTTGGAAGGCAGAAGAAAGGACCTCTACACTAAATAAATGTATGTCAAATATAGGGGGTTCTGGATGCGAATTTACAAAACCTATACTATTTCAGTCATGCGGGCGACTGAATTCGAGTAGGTTTTGTATGCAGAATATTAGTTACATATCCTATGCTATTTCGGTCCAGAAATTAACTGTATCGGTGTAGGATTTGTAAGCGAAATTTTTTATTATTATTGAGCAAATGTCTATTGTTTCAGTCATGTAAGTAAAACTAATAGGTCTGGATCCCGCGTATGAAAAAAAAGTTGATTAATAGCAAGCTGAAAATTTGTTAATAGCTTAAGGGTGTCTACTCGGATAAACTTTGATATGTGGGAACACTGGAACAGGGGCAGTTTTAATTGTGGAACAGGTTAAAAATTTGTAACGGTCAGACCACGAAAACGGCACATTTATTTTGTCCGACAGAATAGACTTAAACTCTCCTAACAGAGATTAAACTCTCATGCAAAAATCAGACTGCTATTTATCACCTGTCATAATTCCTGTCATTTGACATATTCTGCATGTTCCACTCATTAAAACGCCCATTTGGTGATAAATAGCAGTCGGATTTTTGCATGAGAGTTTAATCTCTGTTCGGAGAGTTTAAGTCTGTTCTGTCGGACAAAATACATGTGCCGTTTTCGTGGTCTGACCGTTCCAAATTTTTAACCTGTTCCACAATTAATACTTCCCCTGTTCCAGTGTTCCCATATATCCAAGTTTATCCGACTAGACACCCTTAAGCTATTAACAAATTTTCAGCTTGCTATTGATCAACTTTTTTTTCATACGCGGGATCCAGACCTATAATCAAATATTTACTAAGTGGATTTATTATTATATCATAAAATTTAGATGTGTTTTGAAAATTAAAATGAATAACATATATATGGATAATATTAAAAATTAAAAACAAATGAATAATTACTAATATACGAATATATACAGTATGTCCCTGTAAGTTGGAACCATATGGAAAACTTTTTTATTATTGATTTCACGAAAAAAAGAAACATATTCTTCATAAAAAGTTCTGCATGGTCTAAAACCGAAGATGCAATCATCTGATAGTACTTTTGCATTATTACATCTGATATTACTACTAGTAAGTTTTATTAATAGTATATGAGAAATGTCAAAAAATATGATTTTCTGTTAAGAGTAAAGTATCTTTAGAGAAAAAATTTCAATTTTTTTTCAATTAGAAGAATGTAGTTGCATATTAGAAAATTATTTTTAAGTCCAAACAAATTTTCGTAATAACAATTTTCAATCTTGTGAAATATATAAAGGTACTTTACTCTTGAGACAAATTCATATTTTATGACATCCCTCGTCCTCCTCCTCTATCCTTTATCCTTCGTTAGGATGTGGTGACGTTATGGTATTTGACGAATGGTTGCTATCCATTCTTCTCTCTCCTGGGCGCGGTGTGCTGCCTCAGACAGAGAGTAACCGGTGGCGCATTTTATTTGGTCTGACCATCGGAGTGGCGATCTTCCTCGAGTTCTTTTACCCTCTACCTTGCCTTTAACCACCAACCTCTCCATGCCTTCTCTTCGTCTGGTAATGTGTCCAAAGTACCTCAATATATTTTGGTTGATGATGGTGGTAAGCCCAGTGTTGATGTCGAGTTCTGATAATATTGAGATATTTGTGCGATGTGCTGTCCAGGGTATGCGCATCATTCTACGATATACCCACATTTCAAAGGCCCATTATACGTCGTGAGTCGGACTTTTTAATGGTCCAAGTTTCTGAAGCATAGGTAGCGATAGGAAAGATAAGCGTCCGTAACAAGCGCAGTTTCGTGTTCCTGGTTATGGCCGTATCTTTCCATATTTTAGTGAGTTTGACCGTTGCTGATCTGGCCGTTGTAAGGCGTCGGCGTATTTCTTCTTCGCATCCACCATTGTTTGTGATAGCAGAACCTAAGTAATTGAAACGGCTTACCACTTCAAACCCCGTTTCGTTTCCGGCTGGTTATTTCTAATTCGATCGATTATCATTACCTTGGTCTTCTGTACATTAATTTTAAGTCCATATTCACGACTAATAGTATCTAGTCTGTACATGATGTATTCAAGTTCATTTGTTGATGATGCTAGTACTAAAGTGTCGTCAGCATAGCGGAGATTGCTGATTTTTCGGCCTCCGACTGATACTCCTCCTAGCCATCCGTCGAATACAATGCGCATGATGTGTTCGCTATATATATATTGAATAACGTGGAAGACATAATACATCCTTGACGAACACCGGCTTTTAGTTTAAAATTATCGGAGTATGTGTTGTTGACTCTTACGTTTGCTGTGTTGTTGATATACAGTTGTTTCTGCAGGTATATTAGATGTTCGGGGGTACCCATGTCTCTCAGTATTCCCCACATTTTATGCCACTTTACATTATCGAACGCTTTCGAGTAGTCGACGAAGCACAAATATGTTTCTAGATTAAATTCTCTAGATTTTTCTATAATTTTTCTGAGATTAAGAATTTCTTCTCATGTGCCTCTTCCAGGGACAAATCCACATTGTTCTTGTGGGATCTGTGGTAAAAGTATTGATTTTAATCTCTCGTTAATTATAGTTAGAAGGACTTTACTTGCGTGGGAGATCAGGGCTATAGTGCGGTAGTTATTACAATCAGTTGGTGAGCCTTTCTTATCACATCCCTCGTATAGTATTGAAAAAGCTTGATATCAGATGATTTCATCTTCGGTTTTAGACCATGCAGAACTTTTTATGAAGAATATATTTTTTTCGTAAAATCAATAATAAAAAAGTTTTCCATATGGTTCCAACTTACAGGGATATACTGTATATATTCGTACATTAGTAATTATTCATTTGTTTTCAATTTTTAAGATTATCCAAATATATATTATTAATTTTAATTTTCAAAACATATCTAAATTTTATGATATAATAATAAATCCACTTAGTAAATATTTGATTAGTTTTACTTACATGACTGAAACAGTATAGACATTTGCACAATAATCAAACCTTTCGCTTACAAGTCCTACACCGATACAGTTAATTTCTGGACCGAAATAGCATAGGATATGTAACTAATAATCTGCATACAAGACCTACTCGAATTCAGTCGCCCCCATGGCTGAAATAGTATAGGTTTTGTAAATTCGCGTCCTGGATCCCAGAAGAGAATGGTAATGGCACAATCCATCTTATCCATAGTTTTATACGGAGCCCCAGTGTGGCACGAGGTCCTTCGAATGAAAAAGGATAAAGACGTACTTCTTAGGACACAGAGGAAACCTCGGATTAGGGTGTGCAGCGCGTACACAACCGTATCAACAATTGACTTACTGGTGGCGGCTGGGTCTGTGCCGGTGCACATCCTGGCCACAGAAAGAGTCCGAATGTACCAGAGGGGCAACAGGGCAATAGGTTCAGGTGCACAAGAAAGGAAAAGAAGTCTACAGATGTGGCAGAGGGAATGGTCAGCCGAAGTTGAGAAGGCGGCCTGGACGAGATCCCTGATTCCAGATGTGGTGAGGTGGTACGAGTGCCGGCATCGGCGCGTCAACTACTATTTCACACAATTTTTGACTGTACGATATTTTTGCTTCCAAATTTTCAGTCACGTTGGGGACTTGTTAGGCTATTAGCCCTGCAAAAAGAAATTAAATCGCCCAAAAAACAAAAAAGTTATTTTCAACTAAAAATTGTACTCCTTTATTTCGGCCCACAGTGTAGATACTATCACTTTATAGATTAAGCTCTACGAACACTTTTTTAAGCTCAAAATATTCCTTTGGAGCATTTTTTGAATTCTTCTATTATTAATGTTAATTAAAGTATAAATGTTTATTATTCAAAATTACTAAAAACCCTTATAAACAAATTAATGTACATTTTTTTTAAGAAAATTATAACTTCAAACGAGTGTAACTTTAAAACAAATGAAGATAAAGTAATTTGACAAACTTTGTTTGGAAGTCTATTAATTAAGCTTTAAAATGAGACCATGAAAAGCTCATTTTCATGCGTAGAAGCCGAATTATGATCGATAAAGCGTCGAAAAATACTTATTGTGAAATTTGAAATTTGCATTGTGCACTAATTTTACAATATTTTTAGTTTTAATTAATGGATTTAAGTTTAGTAAACGTTTTTTTCTTCCTTTTTTATTAAGGAACAAATTTTATTTGAAACATTTTATTTATCTCTTTTAGTTTATGAGTCTTATAAACAATTAAAATGTTTACAACAATTTTTTGACCACTCGGATCGAAATCCACCCTCGAAATTCGTAATCAGCAGCCAAAAATCCATAAGAAACCATTGAGTTTGTCCATCAGAATTAAAAAAGACACGGTGACCCCTCTGGCGCCTAGACTAGTATGTTTTTTTTTTACATTTTTAGGTTTTTATTCAACTAGTCCTTGTACATCATATGATTATAATATACTTCACATAATGCAGACATCTGAAAATATAAATGTGATATTCTAGTTAAAATTTTCATTATACTAATATAAGTAATTTGAACAACGTGAATTTTTGTTCAAACAAGTTGAGCGTTCTCGTCTTTTAGATGTATTATGAGTTGCCACTGGTGTTTTCTTCATATCTGCTTTAACGATATCGACGGCAAAGCAATAAACTTTATGGGGTCGTTGTTGACTGTAAAATATTTGCTTTATATGTAGGATGTATAATAAAATACCCGGTTGTTTTGGAAAGTTGTAGCGAGAAGTTTCTTCCCCTCGATCGCGGAAAACCGAAATACCTTTTTTGCCTTACCTGAAGGCAAATATACCGTTATATTAAAAACATTCTTAAAATTACGATGCGGAAATTAAAATCTAGCAAATATATTTTTTATGTTTTCGGTCTGTTGAATCGACTATACAGGGTGTTTCATTAATAATTGTCCATATAGTAACTGGAGAAACCTTAGCACAAAATACGAAGATTTAACCTAAAACACTTAAATAAAATGTGGTTCCTTACTGAGTTACAGGGTGTTTTATCTAAAAATTTAAAAACTATTTTTGCTCAGCATTTTAAAACTATACGACGTATCCCTTTCATACTTTGCAGAAAGTGCGACTACTAGACACACTACTAAACAATGATAAACAAACGTTTCTAACTACTACCAGAGGCGTACGACAGGGGATGGTGAATGGTTGACCCTTCTCAAATTCTACGCACTGATGGAATACTATTTTAGTACCATTTTTATATTCTCCAATACTTTCTACGTAAATAATATACTCTTCATTGGTAACGATAAAGTCATTAGTTTTCAAGATATTTGAAGTTAAATATGATACGGCACAGTTATTTTGATTAATTTATGATATTATGATTCATAATGATTAAAATTTAAAAATTATTTGTACCCAGTACGTTAAAACTATTTGGCGTATCCTTATCATACTTGGCAGAAAGTGTAGGTACTGTACACCCTACTAAATTAAGATAAATAAACGTTTCTAGCTACTACCAGAGGCGTACGATAGGGGATAGTGGCTGGTTGACCCTTCCCAAATTCTACGCCACTGACAAAATTGCTATTTTAGTTTAGTTTTTTGATTTTGCAATTCTTTTTATGTAAATAATATACCCTGTAACTCAGTAAGGAACCACATTTTATTTAAGTGTTTTAGGTTAAATCTTCGTATTTTGTGCTAAGGTTTCTCCAGTTGCTATATGGACAATTATTAATGAAACACCCTGTATAGCCCAGTAAATGAACGGGAAATTCGGATATACCGTGTAATTTTCAGGGGCAACTCCGAATTGCATGAAAATTTGGATTTAGGTTCTGCTTACCCTCCACTTCAAAGTTGAAATTGTGCCGTTGGTTGCTTTTACTTGGGGGGTGACAGTCACCCCTTCTCGGTGGTGAAAAAACATACCTTCAAGATAAGACCGGAAATGGATAAATTGACTGATTTTAAGCAACTTTTGCTCTATAGAGTTTTTTACGTAAGTCAATACTTTTTGAGTTATTTGCCATTGAAAATGTTGATTTTTCGACAAAAAAACTACGTTTCCAGACGGTTTTCCGCAGATATCTCAAAAAGTAAATATTTTATCGAAAAAATATCCTTACTAAAAGTGTAGCTTATAAAAAACCCAAAAAAATGGTGTATCAGTAAAGTCTATCAATCAAATAAAAATAAAAGTTCTAGCTCATGAAAAATACCTTCTTATTCATCTAATTCCAAATCGAATATTTCAAGGTGAAATTACCGAAGAATTAAGCACTTTTAGGGAAAAACCCATTTAGGGCCGGTTGTTCGAACGCTAATCAACAATGATCATTATCAAATATTTAATTACTCTTTGGTTCAATGTCAACTTTGTTTGGGTTGCTGAAAACATAATTGATTACAATTATGAAATTACTTAATAAATAATGTTAATAATTGTTATGTTAATTGATTAACTAATCTCATAATTTTAATCAAGTATGTTTTCAGCAACCCAATAAAAGTTGACATTGACAGTTTTGGTGACAGTAATTAAATATTTGATAGTGATCATTGTTGATTAGCGTTCGAACAACCGGCCCTTAAACTTTTTTAAAGTGTTTATAAAAATCTTTGTTTTAATTGTTAACAAAAGTTTTAGCATTAAAAATAAGCGAGTCACGCTCAAAATAAAGTTGGCCCTCTTTTTTTTTGTAAAAAATCATGAAAATCTAGCCGTGTTTAGCTCCCCAAATAAAATTAATTGCTACCGCTTTACAAACAATTTACTTACCCATCTATTTTTTATATGATCTGTCTATTTAAGCCCTCCGCTACGCGTCGGACAGTAAACTTCATTCTCGGGAAGAAAAGTAGCACTTTCCTCCCTCGTTATACAAATAGCTATTCTCACGGGTTCTCCTACGGCTTTCCATACTATGATAACCGTTTTCATGGTAACATGCACAATACAAACACAATTAATGTTGTCAAATAAATGTGTTAAAGCGAAACTTACCAGGAATTACCTTTTAAAACTGTTCAAAAATAACTGTTAATTAGAATTTTAAAAATTAAGGTATATAAATTTTAAGAATATTAAATACCTACATGTATATGTATTTTATTTCAGTTTATGCATATAATATACCTAAAAGCACCTAAATTATTTAATTTTGAAGTTTGAACTCTTGACAAAACCGCATCCATAGAAGCACAGTGTACAACACATGAGAAAATGACATATTTTTCCCTCGCTTGATTTGCGGCCCTCGCCTCGTGCCAACAAACTTCTGCGCTCGTGAGAAATATGTCTTTTTTCTCACTTGTACAATATACTATTGTAGTTTCAAAGATAATTACGTTTTTCTATTAATTTCGTAGCAGTATGCACACTGCACACCCTGTAAGTCATTTGACATAAAAATTTTGTTTATGTTCACATAAACTTTAATAAAGTCTACTATTATTAAAAATTATTAATATAGCGAAATCTTCGTATACAGGGTTGGTCCTGATTATTTTCCGAGTTTTCTTAAATGAAACACCCTATTGTAATGAATGCTATCTTGTGGTACTTTTTTATTTCTTAATAATTTCCTAAACCTAACTGTTTAATTTGTGAGTTATTCGTTATTCGTTAAGCCAAACATTAATTGCAGCAAAAATTACTTAAATTTTTTTTAGTTTGGCTGTAAAAATATTCAATCAAAAATAATTTTTTAAAAATGAATACATATTAATGTAGATTGATCCTTAATTTATGAATATTGGATGAGATATTAAAATACCTGCGTAGTTAAGATTGTTGGTGCGTAAAATATTAATAAAAACGTACATTAGGATTATTCTACTATTATTACAAACCTATTATTCTACTGAGTTGGATATGACTTTGACACTAAACTTGCATAAACATCTGACATTATAATATTTTTATAGTTCTAGTTGCTTTTTTACCATTACACATATATTTTTTTTACTGAGGAACTGATTAATATGATTTTTGTGCTAGGAACTATAACAAAAAGGTGCTCTAACAACAAGAATTTATCATCAGCAATTTCCTGATAGACAACTACAACCAAGAAGACAAACTTTTCAAAGATCAGTATATAAAGATCAGTTAAAAATATTCTTCTTCTTCCTTCTTATATGTAGGCTTTAAAGACTGTTTCTTCTTCGATATTAGCCTCCAAAATTGTTTAAATTATCGCACCATCTTTTTCTTGGTCTGCCAATACTTCTTTGTCCGTTTGGTGACTTATCTCGTGCTATTCGTTCTATCCTATCCTCTGCCATTCTATAAATGTGTTCGTTCCACTCCTGTTTCCGTTTTGTCACCCATCCATTTATGTCTTCTACATTGCATGATCTTATGTTTTCGCTTCTCTCCCTATCCAACAGACTTTTTCCTGATATTCGTCGAAGTATTTTCATCTCTGTTTTTTCTAGTAGCCGTCTCGTTTTAGATGTGTCAATATAGGTCTAATTGCTGCTTTATAGATTCTTGATTTTGTGTCTTGTCTTAGGTGTTTGTTCTTCCAGATTATGTCATTAAGAGATCCCGCTGCTTTACTTGCTTTTAAGCTTTGCTGTCGTACTTCTTCTTCGATTTATCCGTAACTGGTTATATTTATTCCCATATATCTAAACCTTGCTTCCTGATTTATTATTTTCCCATCAATTTCGATTTTACATCGTAGTGGTTATTTAGATGTTATCATACATTTGGTTTTTTCTGCTGATATTATCATATTGTATTTCTTGCCTGTTGTATTGAAGATATGTGTTAATCTTTGGAGATCGTTTTCTGTCTCGGCGATTAATGCGGCGTCGTCTGCATAACATAATATTTGGATTTCTTTGTTCCCCATTCTGTAACCATGACCTTCACGTACTGCTGCTATTATTTCGTCCATTATTATATTAATAGTCGGAGAGATAGAAGCTGATTTTGCTCGTGATAAGTAATATGGACAAACCATACGGGGATATGTTGAATTAGTTGTATACATGACTTTACTCAACGGGCGGAAACCAGAGTGAGGGACGACGGTAGTTATAAGCGGTCAAAGTCTCGGTTTTTATTATTTTTTTTGTGACGCTGATCATCGAGATAGTACACAAAAATTTGTGAATAAGTTGGTCATGACGTAGCAAAGCAAAATTTTCAGGGGCGGAACACTGCGTGGCCGACAAAGTGGTGGGGGCAGGGGTGAATATAAAAATTATAAGGGGTTTTTGTGACGTTCGGGAACGAGATAGTGCACCAAAATTTGGGAATAAGTAGACCATGTCACGACCTACTTATTTCCAAATTTTGGTGCACTATATCGATCATGAGCTTCACAAAAAAAATAATAAAATCCGCGACTTTGACCCCTTTTAACTACCCTCGTCCCTCACTCTGGTTTCCGCCCGTTGGGTAAAGTCATGTACACAAATAATTCAACAGGTCCCGTTATAGTTTGTCCATATTACTTATCACGAGCAAAATCCGCTCCCAGCTCTGGACTATAAAGAGCAATGAGTTTAACGAGTCACCTTGTCTGAGTCCTCTTTGTACTGGTATAAACTGTGTTATTTTTCCATTTATCTTTGCCTGTATTTGATTATGGAAGTAGATGTTTTCGATGGTTTGTATAATATTGATAGGTATGTATCTTCTATACAGTAAGTGTAAGACGTCTTCGACTTGGAGGCGATCGAAAGCCTTTGTCAGTTCTATAAAACATAGATATGCGGGTTTATTGTACTGGATGGCCTTTTCTGTGATTTGTCTTAGTACAAATACGGCGTCTACGCAGGAGCTTCCGGGTCTGCTTTCTTGTTGTTCATCTGATAAAGTTGTTAGGTTATTGATTTTGTTGGTTAGTACTTTTGTGGTTAGCTTAAGTGAGGTGTTCAGTAGATTTATAGCTTTATAATTGTTGGGGTCTTCTTTATCTCCTTTCTTGAACATTGGTATCATTATAGTGTTTTTCCGTTCGTCTGGTATCTTTCAGTGCAATATTAGTTTTTGTATACGGTTTGTCATCTCTAGGGTTATACATTCTCCTCCGTATTTTAGAAGCTCGTTGGTTATTTCGTCTGGTTCTGATGAATTTCTATTTTTTAAGTGAATTTATGGCTATCTCTACTTCCTGAAAACTGATTTCTATTTCGTGTCTTAATTGAGGTATGTTATTGTGTTGATTATTATTTTTCTTTCCTTTAAACAGTTCCGTCAAGTATCTTTCCCATTCGTTTGATGGTATGTTATTTTATTCCTTCATTTCTGCCATTTCTTTCGGTTGATTTCTTATGAATCTCCACGTTTGTTTTTGTGTACCGTAGAAGTTGCTTTTCATCCTTTTTTAAACTGTTCAAAGTGTTCATTTTTTGTTCTTCTTACCAACTGCTGTGTTTCATTTCGTATTCTTCTACAGGTGTCTCTGGATTCTGGAGTAATTAATGTTTTATTTTGGTATTTCATCCAGGATGGTTTGCAACTGTTCGTAGAATGCATTTCGTTCCTTCTTAGGTTTGCAGTCCTCGGGGCTATAGATAGATATGACTTTTAATTTTTGGTGGTCCATTGTGATGTTCATATTATGTATTACTCTCTCGGAGATATAACGGCAGTTACTTATATTAGGTTGTCTTTAAATTTTGTTAAAAATATTCAATATCAGCAATATGTTTTTATAGTACGACCTAACACAGAGTAATGGCGATCGTGTTGTTTAGTTTACAATAATTATTGTGACTACCTGTTACCGTACATAAAATAACGGTGATCACGGTCACCGTTTAAATCACTGTTATTCAAAAATGACGGGACATTAACCATCACTAAATTTAATTATAAAATACAAACAACGTTTTCAAAAGAACTTTATCGATTTTGTTTTTTATTTCGTTTTTATACTGTTATCCCGTTCAATCTACTCCTAAAATAAATAAAATCGTAAATATTTTTTCGGTAAAAAGATATTGGGTTTTAATTTTCTACGATGAAGGATACTCGCAGTTACTCTTTTCGTTCTTCTTCTTTAACGACTCGTTTGCATACGTATCTGTTGAATTACCATCTACAATATTTTTTAATATTTTTTCTCTTTTCTGTTACGTTTAATGAGAAATTTTTACCACCTTTGCTTTTTTCAAGCAGCTGATGGTTAGTTAAGCAATATTTTTGGTGTAGCGTCGAGTTCGTGCTTCGCGTTACTTCATTAATAATTTTTATGCACCGCCATCGGAATATTATTCAGTTTACTCTTATTTAAAAGAAAGGTGTTTTTACCCGGAAACAAAGCTAACTTTAACATTAAGAGGATCGGTACGTATTTTCGGCTGCAATGCTATTCAAATGGGGATTCATTTTTTTCGAATCCTGAGAAAACTAATAAGTATTTTTGAAAAATTTAAACGCAGAATGATAGATTACGTTATTAGCGAGGGCCGAAAGTCCCTGAGAATTTCTATAATGTTTATTTTAATAAGTTACAGGGGTGAAAAACTAAGAGAAAATTTAGTGTGATTTTTAATTTCAAATATCTCATTCAAAATAAACTTTTTATTTATTCTAAGGGACTTTCGGCCCTCGGTAATAATTTAGTCTTTCATTCTGCGTTTAAATTTTTAAAAAATATTTATTTGTTTTTTCAGGATTCGAAAAAAATGAACACAATGCCGTGGTAATATTTTCCAAATCTATCTTTGTCTTACAACGCACTCAGCCGAATATAATATTGTCAGCATATATTGTCAGTCAGACACTGACAATCAGTGACAATTTTAAATATTTGACATTGCATCGGGAATATTTTGAGTTATTGATTAAATATTATTGATATATAGTGTATTTGATAAATAATTGATTTAAGACGTGAACTTAATAAAAAGTTATTTATTGTGTATTATTTGTGGAAGATCCAAGCAGAGAATAATACATCAGGATAATATATTCTGTGATCCAAGTATTTTGTTGTTAAAGATGTTCAAAGTTGTAAGCGTTCCATAACAATATATTATTAAAAAATCACTTTAACACTTTTCCTCTTTTCTCGATTGAGTATTAGTTTTTGTTGTACAAATAAATTATTACAATCACTGAATACATAGTTAGTGAAAAAATTATCACATTTATTAACTGAATTAATAATTTGCAATTATAAAAATAACAGTTATCCAAGAACATTCAAAACCCATCTCTTTAAATTAATGATGACATTTTCAAGTAGAATGACATTCTAGTAATGTTTACATATCCATACCAGTGTGAATTTTACTACACGTAATTTGCCGTGTAAAGACAGAAAAAGTAGGGATACACGTAAAATATTTGCGAATTATGTACCCATAGCCTTAATAATAAATAAATCATACAGTGTCGTACGGCTATTTTGTCTTAATTTACGTTGCTAAATATTACTTTTTAGGTTCGGAAACTACTTTCTTGTGGCATATTTTGTGCAATTTACTATTTTTGGTGGGAATGAGCCATAATTTTAAATGGATAGATAACATTAACATTAGTTGTACTAATTAACAAAACACGATTTCCGAAGTGGAAATGGAAACGTCAAATAAACTTAATTTGAAACTAAAATGATCGCTTATTTCCTCCAAAGATAGTAAATTATATCACTTGTAATTTTCCAATATAAAATCGATAGTCCAGGAACCAAAGCTTTTCACCTCGCAATTTTTACAGAACGGATCAATTTGCTTGAAAATTTGAGAATAAGTAGTGCATAGTCCATGGTTCAAAATCTATATGATGCCGACAGGCGCTTTTACCATGGGGGTGGTTGCCACCTCATCTCGCCGGTGGAAATTTTTTATTATATTTTGACCGCAAAAGTTAATAAAAACATTCATTATAAGCGAAAAATGTTCTATACATTTTTTTGATAAAATTAATAGTTTTTGATTTATTCGCGATCGAAAGTGTTAGTTTTATATCTAGAAAATTATTGTTTTTCGATGGTATACTCATTTACGATTCACTCAATTTTTGTCGTAGAACAAATTTTATCAAACCAAGTTCTTGGAAATTAAATTACCTACAATTTCATATTTAAACAGTTTTTCGTATCTCTGATGATCAGCTTTATATTCTGAAGAAAATGGCATTTTTTACCAAATTGCAATCATTCGTTATTCGCTTTAAACTTCAGTTTTTTTAAAACTAATCATTCTAAGCCAGTCAAACTTCTAGAATCTATTAATAATACATAAATAAAGAAGAATAAATAAGGCCAATGACCGCTACCTTACATTATTATGCTTCCAATTTGATTTCTCCTTTTTTTTCATAAAAATATATTAATTTTTTAACCGTAACTTTTTTTATTTTTTATCTTAGGAAGTTGGTTAAAAAAGAGTTTTGTAGGTTTTTACAAGATCTATAAAGGCTGTTAATACTAAATCCTTTTAAAATTCTCAGTCACAAAAAGAGGTGGCATTGAAAGGGTTGGTAAAGGTGGTTTTTGCATGATATTACAAGTTTTAATTGTCAATAGCTCACTCAATTTTTGCCGTAAAAAAATTTTTGCAAACCAAGTTCTTGGGAATTAAATAAGCTACAATTTCATATTTAAATATTTTTTCGTATCTGATGCTAATCTTTCTATTCTGAAGCATAGGGTATTTTACCAAACTACAAAAACTCGATATTCGCTTTTAACTCCATTTTTTTTAAAACTAATCATTGTAAGCCGATCAAACTTCTAGAACCTATTAACAATACATAAATCAAGAAAACCAAATCAGGTAAATGACAAATTGTAATTAGGGTTCTTTCCATTATATCCAGGACATTCTTTCCATTATAAGTCACTTAATTTTTTTAGCTAGAGATTTTTTTATTTCTGGAGTCTGGAGATACATATTTTTAAATACTTTAAATTAGTTTCAACAAGTTATCCTAAGAAAAATGCATAGTTTTCCCGTCCTTTGACTTTGAAACGACAATATTTAGCATTTGACGAAGAAGAGCCAACATATAATAAAGTATAGCTCGATTACTATTGCTCTTAAAGAAAACAAAAAAAAACGGTTTTGTTTATTTTTTTCAAAAGGTATATTTTTGTTAAGTAAAGTTGTTTTGATAAAAGAAAACTTTTTGAGTTATTAGCAGAAAACTGATTAATAACATTGATTTTTTCGATATAAAACTAACACTTTCGATAGCGAATAAATCGAAAACTATTAATTTTATCAAAAAAATGTATGGAACGTTTTTTGCTTATAATGAATGCTTTTACCAACTGTTGCGGTCAAAATATAATAAAAATTTCCTTCCACCCCCAGATGCCCCCCCCCCCCCATGGTAAAAGCGATTTTTGGCATGATATAGATTTTGATCCTTGGACTATCCTCTACTTATTCCTAAATTTTCAAGCAAATCGATCCATTCTGTAAAAATTGCGAGGTTTTGTCCTATTTTAAGCTTCATTATTTGGATAATGAATTGACATTTGGGTACATACATACGAATTTAGATTATCAAAAAATTTTGAAATTTAAATAAAGTACCGACTCTGAAGTATCTTTATGGACCCACTCCCTCTTGCACGGAGCCATATACTTTTCTCAGTATTTTTCTCTCGAATGAATGTTTTGAATCTGTTTTGTCATTAGCCTGGTTTCACAACCCTAGGTTACTACGGATCTAATCAACGTTCCGCAGCTATTTTGGTTCGATTGTCTAATAATTTCTACGAAAAACCCCCAAAAAAGTAAAAAAAAATCAAATAACTATAGAGATAAGAAAATTGGAAACAAAATAAAGAGTAACTAAAAAATTAGAAGGCATCAAAAAGCTCCATAGACAGTTATATTTGTGATACTTCGGAATCAAGTAAAACTGAAAAAAGAGAGTATAAAACCACCGAATCCATTTCTGTTTTTCAAGGTACGGCATTTACTCTTTAATTTCTACAATTGTATCTGGTTGTCTAAAATGAGTTATTTATCGTGTAAACCAACAACTGCCTCGTAGTAGTTTATCTCAAGTCCCTTTGCAAAAAGCAAGTTAGTCTTTTGACTTCAATAAATAAAGCGAATCACGCAATGTCATGCATGGCACGAAGAGCGAACACTATTCGGAACTGAGGTCAGTTAGGCAATATTTCGCGATAACCTCAAGATTTTATTCCGCGTTTCTCGATTAAAGACTTATTTATGGACTCGAGCGCTTCGGAATTCTATTTTGTTCATTTTATTTTCTGGTTTTCATTAACACACGTTTACTATAGACTGTAGCCAACAAACAAACAACTCTTCATGCGAATTGGGTATAAATACGCCGCTGAAGTTTGATTAACTTTCCCAATTCCAACGATTAATGAAACAGTAAAATAAATGAATTTAATACAAATAACAACGGTCAATGTGTTAAATAAAAACTTCTCCTACTCCAGCATTAAATGCCAATTTTTATTTTGAAATTTTGATGGGAAAAGTTGTTTATAAAACGTAATAGTATTTTATTGTTAAAATAAAAAAGTTCCAAATGGGGATTGCGGCAGGTGGCATGAATAAAAAGTAATAATAAAAATTTCATTTCATTATATTACAGAATATAACACTTCTTATTTGTCCTCACTTTAGAATTTTGGTTAGACCTGTATACTGTATACAGCCGCATTAAGGTCTGCGCTCATTAGATCGAATCGGTTGGCAATGTAGGCTATTGATTATGTTCGAAATAAGAGAGCTAAAAGGAACTACAACGTTAACGGGATTTTATTGTCTCATATGGTCAACGGACATCTATATTTGAAAAAACCGCGGAGTGCTACCATTTAAATGGGTGCGTTTTTGAGAAAGGGGTGAATTAGTCCCTAGGCACAGGGTGAATTAAGGTCAGTTCCATTCATTTTTGGTACAAACACTTCTACAGGAAAATTGTTTCGGGATAAATTTACTATCAAAATATCATATTTTAAAGTCAAAAGTATTTTTTTTTACAAAAATGCATTCAAAAGAAAAGCAAAAAAAAACTCGAAAGAAAGCAATTTTGTTTTTAGCCCCATAACTTTTTTCCGCAGGGATATAGGTATATGCATTGCTTCAGCGAAAAATAACTTCCATCCTTTCTCTTTAAATGACGTTTGGCAGAAGACTCTAGGATATATAGTTTCCAAAATAGAATTTTTCGAAGTTTGCCGCTCACAGAATTTTTGAGCCATTTTCCCCATTATTTCGCAAACATTGTTCTGTAACTTTTTTCTACGCCTTTCTAGGTATATGCAATGGTGCATTTAGTAGAAAGAGAAGTCAATTACCTTTAAAACGGTCTACAGTATAAGGTCGTACGTCTATTTTTAAACAAGTTGTGCTTTTTCAAGATTTTGTACTTTTAATGATTTTTTATATTTTTTATGATTATTTTTTAAATTTCTCAATATGACTTTTTTTCTTGTACATTTACGTATATATACATTCTGGAATAAAAAAGCTTATTTTCTTTACTTTAAAATGGTGTATTGCAATCGCCTCTAGGACTATTTTTAAACAAGATATCCGTAGGATATCCACGGGTATCCGTAATTTGAGAAAAAATTTAAAAATTTTCATTTTTTCAATTAGAAGAATATAATTGCATATTGTAACATAATTTTTAATTCCAAATAACTTTTCTTAATAACACTTTTCGATATTGTGAAATATAAGGGTACTTTACTCTTGAGTGAAATTCATATTTTTTAACATACCTCGTACACTATTGATAAAACTTTATATCTGATGATTACATCTTAGGTTTTAGACTATGCAGAGCATTTTATAAAGAATAATTTTTTTCATAAAGGTAATAATAAAAAGTTTTCCATATGGTTCCAACTTAGTGTGACCTATTGCATGTGTATATGCCAAACTTTGAAAAAGCATATCTTGTTTAAAAATAGACCTAGAATTTTTTACAATACACCATTTTAAAGCAAAGAAAATAAGCTTTCGTTTTTATTGCACAATGTGTATACCTAAATATACAATAAAAAAGTTATAATGAGAAATTTAAAAATAATCGTAAAATATATCAAAACTCATTAAAAGTGTAAAACTTTGAAAAACCATATCTTACTTAAAAATAGTCATACAGCCTCCTACGATAGACCATTTTAAAGGTAATTGACTTTTCTTCCTACTAAATGTAACATTGCATATACCTAAAGCTGCGTAAAAAAAAGTTACAGAACAATGTTTGCGAAGTAACAAGGAAAATCGCCCAAAATTGTTGTGAGTGGCGAAATTTGAAAAATCATATTTTGGAAACTATAAATCATACAGACTTACACCAAACTCTATTTCAAATAGCAAGGATGGAAGTTTTTTTTTCTGTTAAGCAATGCATATACCTATATCCCCGTGGAAAAAAGTTATAGGGCAAGAAACAAAAATGCTACCTTTCGTGTTTTTTTCTGGCTTTTCTTTTGAATATACTTTTGTAAAAAAAAATATTTTTGACTTTAAAATGTGACATTTCGATAGTAAATTTAACCTGGAACAATTTTTCTGTAGACATGTTTGTACCAAAGGTGAATAGAACTCAGTCTAATTCGCCCTGTGCCTAGGGACTAATTCACCCCTTTTTTAAAAACGCACCCCTTTAAATGGTAGCACTCCGCGGTTTTTTCATACATAGAGGTCCATTGACTCTATAAAACAGTAAAACCCCGTTAACGTTTTAGTTCCTTTCTAAAATACATAATCAATAGCCTAATGGAAGGAACCGCTACATCCCGGAATTAACACTTATCGCCATGACACCCGACTTTTGGGGTTCAGATCCAGTGGTCGTATATGCCCCGACACCCGACACCTATAGGGCAACCTTCACTACTAGAGTTAACATCAAGGCCTGTAACTGTGTAACCCAACTGCAGTGCATCGAAACACATTTATCTATATGAAAGTTTTTACAGAGAGGCCTGGCAGGCAATACTAGTGAATGAGCTCGGCACTTTTTATGTGTTTACCTACTATGATTAAAAATTTTTCAAAAAAGTTACAGGGTTTATGAAAAAATATTTTTATTTTAATTAAATAATACAAACAGTTTTTATTAATTATACAGAATAATGGTGAACATCAAAAAAACATAACAAACAATAAAACTTATTACATACATCAAATGAAAATTTTGATTTTGGTCCCTTCTTCTGAGCGGTTTTTCTGCCTTCTTCAGCGCTTATTTTCGCGTAACATTCTACACCTTTTAGACGATCTTTTGAAGCACCTTCATGTGAAATATGCTTTCTGTTATCATTTTCCGGCACTTTCCGGACATCTACTTCATCGATTTGTAACATACTTAGAGCAATACTTTGTCTAAAATCCGTTATTGATATTTTGGCATTTGTCACCGTTTTGTATGTTATAAAAGCGTTTACTACTGCTGAGCCAAGTAATATTTCAAATGCATATTTTCTACACCACTTATGCCTGGTTCCACCAACAAATCTTAAGCCCCAGCTTAGCCCAGCTTAGTTTATAGATAGGACTGCTTTAAGTCTCACTTAAGTTGCACCATAATTTTCGATTCTTATCAATGCAATCCACTTGGCAATCCATTGTGGCAAGTTTAAAATTCATCTTGATAGGATCTGAAACCCATAAGTAGGGTGTCATTTTCAAAATATATTTTTAGAGAATTCTTTTAACCTAGCACTTTATAACAGCCAGTACATCATATCCAGTGTAAAAACCTAATGATTTACTAGAAAAACTTGGGCCTGGGGGCCTGGAGGCCTGGAGGTAATATTAAACCATGATAAAGTAGGGAGTAAAAGTACTTTTACTCCATAGGGAGGAAAAGTACAAGTTTGCTTACTACAATCAGGTCAGGAAAAGTATACTTTCGGTAGAGGTAGGTGGAAATAGCTATTTGTATAACAAGGGAGCAAAGTGCTACTTTTTGGGAGGAAATGTCACTTTACTCCCATGTTATACATATGATTTTTCCACCTTCCTCAAATAACAAGTCATTTTTTCATTTTGAAATAATTTATTTATGTAACTAACAAAATTTATTAGAGAACTAAAACTAACAAGTAGATACAGTATAACTGTCAAATGTTAAATATAAGTCAAATTATTAATGTAAACATTGTTCAATCAAAATAACAATTTACTGTTTTTTACCATTCCGCAAAATACAGGGTGTTCTATAAATAAACGTTAAAATGTATAGATACTTACGTAATAGATAATAGAATATTGTATAGGGCGTCAATAAGTTATTTCATCAATGACATATTATGACGTCACTCGCGAGTGCCGCAAATCAAGCGAGGGAGAATTATGTCATTTCCCATGTGTTGTACACTCTACTTTTTCTACCGATGCAGTTTTGTCATGAGCTCAAACTTCAAAATTAAATAATTTGAAATAAAATATATATACATGTAGGTATTTATTATTCTTAAAATTTATGTACTTACGTTATTTATTCAAAATTCTAATTAAAAGATATTTTCGAACAGTTTTGAAAGGTAATTCCTGGTAAGTTTTGCTTCAACACATTTTATTTGACAACATTAATTGTGTTTGTATTGTGCATGTTACCATGGAAACGGCGATCGTATATGGAAAACCGTAGGAGAACCCGTGAGAAAAAACATTTCTCACTGCAATGGCCGACTTTTCTCACTGCATGAGAAATTGTTCGTTTTGAATATATATAAGTAGTGAGAGAAGTTGCCCATTGTATAGCATCCATAGAAAAAATAAATTGCATAACTCTTAGTTTGAATGATTGTATTGCATAGGTAAATATTGAAATTAACGTCACGTTGATAATTTCCCGTTAGGTCAAAAAGTTTTAAAACCAAATTCGGAACATGAAGAGCGTAGGCGCAAAATTTCGGGCAAATGAATCCTGAAAAAACTAATAAATATTTTTGAAAAATTTAAACGCAGAATGAAAGATTGCATTATTACCGAAGGTCGAAAGTCCCTTAGAATAAACAAAAAGTTTTTTTTGAATGAAATATTTGAAATTAAAAATCACACTAAATTTTCTCTTCTTATTCACCCCTGTAACTTATTACAATAAATATTATAGAAGTTTTAGGAACTTTTGGCTCTTGGTAATAATGTAATCTTTCATTCTGCGTTTAAAATTTTTAAAAATACTTATTCGTTTTCTCAGGATTCGAAAAAAATGAATGCATTTAAGAAACATTTGCCCGAAATTTTGCCCCTACGCTCTAATAAAATGAACTAAATATTAAATTAAATTCGTAATTCAAAACAGTTTACTCATCAAGTCATCAGCTTTAAATATTTAATTAAATAAATGTTCAAAACGGTATTCACCAACATCCACCACTAACAGTGGTGCATTTTTACCTTTAAACCTATTTTATCTATCTTAGAGCTTATTTTAAACAATTATTATTCTCCTATTATAACCCCTTTGAAAATCCGAAGTGGAAATCGAAATATCAAAATAAACATTATTTTAAGTGAAATGGTGGCTAATTCCCATTAAAAATAGTATCTAAATAATATTAAAATGCTAGAATAAAATGCGAGTAGCTTCAGAACATCATTTTGGTAATATTTTACATTATATGCCACTGTTAATGTTATGTTTGGTCAAACATCAAAGTTTTGGTTAACATATTGACCTTTTAAACTAGCCCAAAATTTCCGAAAACAAATATCCCATATATTTTTACCTGCTTTGATAAAATACCAAACAAAAGAGAACCTTTCCAAATTCGGGATACTGCCGATTTTGTGAATTATTAATTCGCTGAAAACATCCACTTTATCCTGAAAATAGAATAATCGCTTTCCCAAATTTCCGAGTTCGAATCAGTCATTATCTTTTTATTTGGCGATGGATCTTTTTTATGTATTATTTAATCCAGTATAATTCCTTATTCAGTGACTTTGGAAATTGTTATCAAACCGGGAGGATGGCGATCAAAATTAGTGTGCTACTAATTGTTTAATATAATCAGAGAAATATTTTTTTTGATAAAATTTGATTTTATTATTCAATATATATGTAGTTACCTTCGAGGAATGGAAATAAGAACAAAAAGAGAATTAGAAGAAATAGTATATAGAAAATGGCAAAACGAATGGGATAATTCCCCTAAATCAAGACGTCTCTATCATTTTATTCCAAAGGACATCGCACACATCTTATGGAAAATATAATGTCACTCAAATTCAATAAAATTTATACGAATAGATTCGTTTTAAATTAACGGTCAAATCTTATCATTGCGCCAACTCCATATTTTCAATAATAAGAGCAGAAATTGATATAAATAAATCTGAAATCAAATGGATACGTACGTAAGTTAGAGAGAGAAAAAATATTTTATAATACCCAAATTGTCGGTACTCCATAAATCAGCGGATTAGTTTTACTAATCCGCTTAGGCCCAGCGTGGTTTAAAGCTCTTTTGAATAGCACCCAGAGCAATAGTGATTGTAAACTGACACTTTTAGGCCGATGCCACATTATGCGTTTTGACCGGATGCGGTGAAAACGCATCCGTTTCCAACGCAACCGGACCGACCTGTCACACTATGCGTTTAGTCTGGTGCAGTTTGTAAGCGCGTACCGATGACTCAAAACGCATCCGTTTCCAACGCAACCGGACCAATCTGTCACACTACGCGTTTTCACCGGATGCGGCGGAGACGCATCCGGTCAAAACGCATAATCTGACATCGGCCTTACTGACTAAAAAATTTGATTTCGATAAACTTTAATTGCAATTTGCGCCGTAATTAATCATAATTAAGAGTTGGCGCAATGATAAGATTTGACCGTTAATTTAAAACGAATCTATTAGTATAAATTTTATTGAATTTGAGTGACATTATATTTTCCATAAGATGTGTGCGATGTCCTTTAAGTAATATACCAAATTATTTTAACCCAAAAAAAGGATTAATATATTTCCTTACAGGGCACGGTCCGTACCCTACATACCTGCATAGATTTAATTTAAAAGATGATGAATACTGTGAATGTGGAGAAATAGGCGCACCAGAACACATATTATTTAATTGCGAAAGCCAAACAAATACACAAGAATTACAAAGAATGAGAAGAGACCTTGTTGGCATAAATATAGAAAACATAATACAAAATGAAGAATTATATAATACATTAAATAATTTAGCAGACATAATATCAAAGAAACAATTAGAATTATATAATATCAGACGAAGAAGAAATCAAGTAAATATCCAACCTAATTGAAATTGAATAAGAAATTATAAAATAAAAAAATTTAAATTATATATAAAAATATGGATTAAAATAAATATTTAACTTAACTAAATAAATATTTACATAATGAAAAATTAAAAATTAAAAATTAAAAATTAAAAATTAAAAATTAAAAATTAAGAATTAAAAATTAAAAATTAAAAATTAAAAATTAAAAATTAAAAATTAAAAATTAAAAATTAAAAATTAAAAATTAAAAATTAAAAATTAAAAATTAAAAATTAAACATTAAAAATTAAAAATTAAAAATTAAAAAATTAAAAAATTAAAAATTAAAAATTAAAAATTAAAAATTAAAAATTAAAAATTAAAAATTAAAATATAAAAATTAAAAATTAAAAATTAAAAATTAAAAATTAAAAATTAAAAATTAAAAATTAAAAATTAAAAATTAAAAATTAAAAATTAAAAATTAAAAATTAAAAATTAAAAATTAAAAATTAAAAATTTAAAATTAAAATGTAAAATAAAAAAAATTAATCAAAAATAAAAAATTCAATAGATATTTTCGGCTAAGAGTCTGAGGCTCACCGAAATACCATTGGGAATATTATACAAGTCAAGTAGATCTACACTTACAATTATTTCTGACTATTTTTAGATTAATAGTGCTTCCATTTCTCATCTGAGAATGAGAACTGGAAGCACTATAAAAATTATTTTCACAAAAAAATAAATAAAATTTAAAATAACAAAAAAAAATAAATTAAAAATTATATTTTTATTATTAAAATTGTTTAGAATTGTTTATTAAAATTGTTTATTAGAATTATTTATAATTTATAATTTTCAGAGTTAGTAATAGATTACGGCCATTATTAATTAGTTAAATTAAATTAAAAAAAATTTCAAATAAAAATTATATGTATCAACTATTGTAATCCCATCAGGAAACGACCTGGATTAGTCTCAAGAGGCCAGGTCATTTGTATTTACTATAAATAAATAAATAAATAAATAAGTTACCTTCGAGGGAAATACAACGATTATAGCGGTCATACAACTTTTCAATACCATTTTTATAATACCATTTGTCTTTAGCCTCACAAGAAGCCTCAGTTTCGGCGATTACCTTACCGGTCATTTGTGCTAAATTTCTTTCCAGCGAGCATTCAATTGAGGTCAGAGAACAGGCGGTAGTCACTGGGAGCCACATCTGGTGAATACGGTGTCTGCGAAAGCAATTCGAAGCCAATTTATAAAATTTTGCCATCATTTTCATTGATTTGTGACACGGTGCGTTGTCTTGATGAGTTAGCACTTTCTTTGTCTTCAAATTGGGCCGTTTTTTCGCGATTTCGTCCTTCAAACGTTCTAATAACGCAATGTAATAGTCGCTATTAATGGTTTTTAAATAAACATATTATTTCCAGAAGTGTAACCAGGATAACCCTAAGGTGGGGGGGGGGGGGTTACAACTACTTGATGGTCTCTGATGGTCTCTGGAGGGTATGAAATACTAATAGTATAAGAGCTGTGAGACATTTTTGAGTAGGTATTTTAGGCAACCTGAAAATTTTTCAGGTGACTCTTCCATGATAGCCTAATACAAAAATGCCGGTCTGGCTGGAGGGTAGCGGTTATTTTCCCCAAAAATCCCCCCAAAGTTAAAAAAAGGGTAAAAATTGTTATTACAAAAAATATCATTGACGTGACTTTAAAGTAAATTTAAATATTCAAATATAATGAAAATAAACAGGCCAGGCGATTTGACGGCGAATTTAAATCTGCAAGATACTTGCATGGGCGCCCCAGGATTATTTTCATGGGATGCATCTGAACTTCAGAAGATTTCATCTGAGTCTGTACATACTATTAACGAGTATAAAATATACAACTATACATGCAAAGCTATGTACATTCCTTCAGGACAGGGAAGTACAATTATTATTTTGACAGGGTATTTTTAATATTAAAAATAAATATTCTACAAAGACAGGTTTTTTTTTGGTGAAATTTTCCAACTGCCATGTGATCGAATAAATTACGCGTGCATATAAATGAAAAGCGCTATAGGTAACAGGAGTGTGAGAAAGAGCGTATACCGATAGCTGTTTGCGTCCTCTGTTGTACCTGAGCGAGTCCGTTCGCTCGAGAAAAATCACGTGACCTGGCGATCCCATGTTGTTGTGCCTCGAAACGTCAGAGTAATTATTATATATTATAGTTTTTTAAGTAACTTTTTCTTAATTAAAGAAAAATAATACGTACTATACAAAAGATTTTGCAAATATGATAGAAAAAAAACAAATTTATTATTATAAATAGGTAGAAAAGTATAAAACTATAAACTAAATTAATTCTGTGTCCGAATCTTGTACTTCTTCTTCAAACTCCTCATCTGAGCTTAAATATCCACTGTCTTCTTCTTCGTCAGACTCCCCTTGAGACTCAGATTCCTCTTCTACATGATCTGCAAATAGTTGTAATATATATTTAGAATTAATTAAAAATTAATTATTGATTAATTAATTGAGTTGCTACGTATTCTCTGTCCTTTTATACGGAGTCGAAGCCTGGAGAATCACGGGCGCATCTGAAGATAGACTTGCCATTGTTGAGATGTGGTGTTATAGAATAATGTAAAAAATATCATGGACGCAACACGTAACAAACACGGAAACATTAATAAAGATATAAAGTCAAAAAAATACTCAACACTATGAAGGAAGGAAAAATGAGCTACTTTGGTCATATACTAAGAAATAAAAAACGTGATGTAATTTATAATATAAGGAAAAGTATTAAGTATTAGTTATATATTACTTTTTAATTAATTCTAAATACATATTTACAACTATTTACAGATCAGGTAGAAGAGGAATCTGAGTCTCGAGGAAAGTCTGACGAAGAAGAAGAGAATGAATATTTATTTTGGCTCAATTTTCTTTCCTTTATAGTGTTGAGTATTTCTTTTGCCTTTTTCATCTTTCTTAATGTTTCCGTGTTTGTTACGTGTTGTGTTCATGATATTTTTTACATTATTCAATGACAGCACATCTCAACAATGGCAAATCTTTCTTCAGATGCGCCCGTGATTGTCCAGGCTTCGACTCCGTATAAAAGGACAGAGAATACGTAGTAATTCAATTAAATTATCGCTAATTAATTTTTAATTAATTCTAAATACATATTACAACTATTTACAGATAATGTAGAAGAGGAATCTGAGTCTCGAGGGGAGTCTGACGAAGAAGAAGACAGTGAATATTTAAGCTCAGATGAGGAGTTTGAAGAAGAATTACAAGATTCGGACACAGAATTAATTTAGTTTATACTTTTATACTTTTCTACCTATATTTATAATAATAAATCTGTCTTTTTCTATCATATTTGCAAAATCTATTGTATAGTACGTATTATTTTCCTTTAATTAAGAAAAAGTTACTTAAAAAACTATAATATATAATAA
Source organism: Diabrotica virgifera virgifera (assembly GCF_917563875.1). Taxonomy (NCBI): domain Eukaryota; kingdom Metazoa; phylum Arthropoda; class Insecta; order Coleoptera; family Chrysomelidae; genus Diabrotica; species Diabrotica virgifera. Next base: position 75,954,577 of record NC_065448.1, read on the forward strand.
TTACTCTAACGTTTCGAGACACAACAACATGGGATCGCCAGGTCACGTGATTTTTCTAGAGCGAACGGACTCGCTCGGGTACAACAGAGAACGCAAACAGCTATCGGTATACGCTCTTTCTCACACTGCTGCTTACCTATAGCGCTTTTCATTTATATGTACGCGTAATTTGTTTGATCACATGGCAGTTGGAAAATTTCACCAAAAAAAATTCTGTCTTTTTTAGAATATTTATTTTTGATATTAAAAAATACCCTGTCAAAATAATAATTGTACTTCCCTGTCCGGAAGGAATGTGCATAGCTTTGCATGTATAGTTTTATATTTTATACTCGTTAATAGTATGTACAGATTCAGATGAAATCGTCTGAAGTTCAGATGCATCCCCTGAAAATAATCCTGGGGCGCCCATGCAAGTATCTTGCAGAGTTAAAATCGCCGTCAAATCGCCTGGCCTGTTTATTTTCTTTATATTTGAATATTTAAATTTACTTTAAAGTCACGTCAATGATATTTTTTGTAATAACAATTTTTACCCTTTTTTTAACTTTGGGGGGATTTTTGGGGAAAATAACCGCTACCCTCCAGCCAGACCGGCATTTTTATATTAGGCTATCATGAAAGAGTCACCTGAAAAATTTTCAGGTTGCCTAAAATACCTACTCAAAAATGTCTCACAGCTCTTGGACCATAATGGTGATAAGCGTATAAACCTCAAAGTACATCCAAATGGGGGGTTATAACCCCCAAACCCCCCTGGTTACGCCTATGATTATTTTGACTCAAATATTCGTAATGCCACCAAATACAGTTTTTGTAACTATAGGAATAAAAATATTAAATTGTCAAATTTGACGCATTTGCTTATTTTTGGCAGTATTTTTGGTATTTTCTCGTGTTTTCTGTGATTGTGATCAGTTTAAAAAGCAAAATAATCCAATTTAATTATAATTAGAAAACAATGAGTTACATTTTAGATAATATACTTAAAGTGTAATTGTGAAATATAGAGTAAGTATTTTATTCTTCTTCTTCTTCTTCTTCTTCTTCTTCTTCTTGTGCCACTCCTATCGGAGATTGGAAATCATCAAGGCTACCCTGACTTTGTTTACAGCTGACCTAAAAAGTTCATTAGTGGTGCAGCCAAACTACTCTCTCAAATTCCGCATTCACGACATTCTTCTACGGTCTGGATTCCGTTTTCCTTCTATTATTCCTTGCATTATATTTTGAAGTAATGCGTATTTATGACCTCTTATCAGGTGACCCAAATACTCGAGTTTTCTTCGTTTTATCGTTAACAAAATTTCTGGGTCTCTTCCTATCCTTCGTATTACTTCAAGATTTGTGATTCTTTCAACCCAACTTATCTTCAGCATTCGACGGTAGCACCACAACTCGAAACTTTCAATATTTTTTATGTTGTTCTGTTTGAGAGTCCAGGCCTCTACACCGTATAATAGCGTGTTAAATACGTAGCCTCTTAGCATTCTTAATCGTAGAGGGATGCTTATATCTCTGTTGCAGAAGAATTTTTTCATCTTTATGAAGGTGGCCCTGGCAATTTTGATACGTCTTTTTATTTCATTGTTTTGGTCTCCAGTTTCGTTTATTAAAGTTCCCAAGTATTTGTAACTTGATACTTTTTCAATTTGAATGCCGTTTATACTAATATGTGCTGGTTGTGTCATGATTTTACTGAAGACCATATACTTGGTTTTTTTGATATTAATGTTTCATGCCATAATTGTTGCAAGCAATATTTATGTTTGCAAGTAATCGTTGTAATTCTTCTATTGTTCTTGTAACTAGTACAGTGTCGTCTGCGTATCGAATATTATTTACAACCTCTCCATTGATTACGATTCCTTCATTTGCTTGCAAAAGGGCTTCCTGACAGATGCTTTCACTATATACATTAAATAGCAGTGGTGAGAAAATGCATCCCTGTCTTACTCCTCTACGTATTTCTATTGCTTTTGATATCTCGTTTTCTATTTTGATGTTAGCTTTCTGATTCCAATATAAGTTGAGAATTATTCGCAGATCTTTATTATCTATGTCTTTTCTTTCAAGAATGTCTCTTAGCCTATCGTGGCGTTCTCTGTCAAACGCTTTTTCAAAATCGATAAAACATGATTATGTCTAGGTGTCTCTTAACATGATTATGTCTGTACTTCTTGATTAACGTCTAGGCATCTTTGTGTAAGAACATTCAAACCAAAGAGAGCTTCTCGAGTACCTAGTCCTTTTCTGAACCCCATCTGTGTATTACTAATATCTGACTCCAACTTTTGATAAACTCGGTTGTGGATGATTTTTAGAAATATCTTTAGTAGATGGCTCATTAAAGATATTGTTTGATGTTCTGAACATTCTTTTGCATTGGATTTCTTTGGCAGTGTAACGAATGTAGACAGTAGGCCACTCTTGAGGTATAATACCAGTATTGTATACTGTGTTAAATAAGTGCAATATTATACCTATTGATTCATCATTCAAGAGCTTTAGTAATTCAGTAGGAACCTCATCGGGTCCATTTGCCTTTCCAGTTTTGGAATTTCTAAGTGCCATTTCTACTTCACATTTTAGGATTTCAGGCCCCGTTTCACCATTTACCTTGTCAATGTTATTTATGTTGTCCTCAAACAATTCTCTTATGTATTCACTCCATCTATTAATTTTTTCTGTTAAGTCTATAATAATATTTCCGTCTTTGTCTTAAGTAAACTTATTTGATGTCTTCTTTGGGTTTCTGTAAGTTCTTTTACTTTTTTATGTATATTGAATGTGTCATACTTTCTTTCATAGTCTTCCATTTCTACACATTGTTTTTTAATCCATGATTCTTTGGCCTTCTTTATTATTTGCTTTATGTTCTTATCAACCTCTCTGTATTTTTCTGAGTTATTCTTCAATTTGCGTCTTTCATCCATTAGTTCTAGTATGTCTGGTGTCATCCACACCTTATGTTTCTTTGGAGATTTGGTTAGGTGTTTCTAGTATTTTATTGTAAATTGTTATATATTAAAAAATAGAAGAAAAAAAAGTATATAATAAAAAAATAGAAAAAAAAATAATAAAAAAATATGTATATAAAAATGAATGAGGAACTTGGACAGTCCATAATAAAAATCTTTCGTATCACTGGCGGCTCGTGGCTTTAGGGACAGGGTCGGCAAGGTTTTTGTCACCTCAGATAGGTATACCATCTAATTAAAAGGCTTCAATCATCATAGAAGATTTTTGGTTTTTGGTTTTTTTATTTTTTTTTTTTTTTGTTTTTTCACATAGATTGAGAACCTAAACATGTTTATAAATTAACTTTAGTCTATGTTGTTTGCACGTAGCTAAATGGGTTATAACATCATCGTAAAATTTATTAATGTGTTGGAGAGATTTTAATAGTTTTTTTCTATTGACATTTGAGAAAAGCGTGACATTCTCTTTTGTTTCATGGTGTTTCGACAATATGTTTTGACACTTTTGTGACAAGGGAAATCTCGTTCATTTAATTTAAGGCAATAGTTGGTAGCAATGAGAAAATTCATGATAATAATTTATTAATTTCGGGAACAGTTTGTTGCAATGAATTGCAGTATATAAAATTATACATATTTTGTAACTTATCCCACCTTCCGAAAATATTTGGATCAGCATATAAAACTTTTAATTAATTTCCTTAGTTTATTTGATTAAAGAATGATGGATAGTTTTAATAATAGATATTTTGAAAATGCTTTGTCGTAACTTTTAGATTTTTGCAAATCTTCAAAATTTGAAAAATGGGTATCTATTTGCACAAGTAAAAATAGTATCAAAAATTTCAAACTACATATACTTGTTTTTCGAGATCTCTGTCATACTTTTGTCTTTTGTGGGGGTGTTCGGAAATATCAAGCGAATCCAAAACGTCACTGCGTATATATTATATATACGCAGTGACGTTTATATATATTATATATATTATATACGCAGTGACGTTTTGGATTCGCTTGATATTTCCGAACACCCCCACAAAAGACAAAAGTATGACACAGATCTCGAAAAACAAGTATATTTTGAAATTTTTGATACTATTTTTACTTGTGCAAATAGATACTCATTTTTTCAAATATTATTGAAAATTACTATCTCTGAGATTTTTTACCAGCTTTGTTATTCTGTTTTTGGAATAAATAATGTCAGTTGACTGATTTTGAACAACATTGAATATCACATCAGTTTGGGTAAACACTTTTTTTTAATATGTAAAAAATTATTAAATGATTCGTTTGAAACGAATGTTGGGCTGCAACAGGGAGATGCGCTGGCGTGTCTCCTCTTCAACATAGCTCTGGAAAAGGCGGTCAGAGATGCCCGAATAGACAACAGAGGAAATATTTTTAATAAATCATCCCAAATTTTGGCATATGCCGGTAGAAAGAAATTAGAAGAAATGTATACCACCTTCTCAAATGCCTCAAAAAATATGGGCCTGAAAGTAAACGAGGAGAAAACTAAGATGATGGCATCAACACCCAACAATAGAGCCAGAAACATCGGTCACCAATTCTCTGTTGATAACTCTACCTTTGAAGTAGTGGACAAATTCACATACTTAGGCTCCCTGATCACCAAGGAGAATGTCATGACGGAAGAAATCAAGCGAAGGATAATAATGAGAAGCAGAAACAAGCCAAAAAACAAAAATAACCATATACAAAACCCTTATACAACCAGTTTTGACATATGGATCGGAGACATGGACCATCTCCAAGGCAGATGAAAACCTTCTGCTTATATTTAAACGAAGGATCCTGAGAAGCATATTCGGTGGCATCTGTGAAAATGGTATTTGGAGGAGGAGGTACAACTACGAGGTATACCACAGATATAAACATATATTTGGTGGTAAAGACGTAGTATCTCTTATAAGAATAGGAAGACTAAGATGGGCAGGACATCTAGCAAGATCACAGCATAACAACCCTCCCAGAAGGATCCTTATGTCACAACCTGTGCGAAGTAGAAATAGGGGTAGATCAAAACTTAGATGGAAGGATGGTGTAGATGAGGATGGGAGAAAAATAGGCGCAGCAAACTGGCAACGGTTGGCAATGGATAGGACTGACTGGCGTAATAGACTTGGGAAAGTCGAGGCTACTTTATTTCATAAATAATTTCATCCCGAGCGGACTATTAGCAGGGTACGTGGCTTGGTACATATATGCCTTGCTGGTGTCTGCCCATCAGCGATCGGCAGATTGGTATCTGCCGGACTCTGCCATTCAAATACGAGTGAAATTGTGGTGAAATGTATAATTGGTTGCCTATCGGCCAATATTCCACAGCGCTTCTTATAAGTAAATCGTAAATCTAGGGACGGCTTGCCGTCCCTGTCGAAACAGATCTTATAAAAAAGAATTCACACAATCGCAATCGGATGCATGGCTGGGATTATTAATTTGAAAAGTTTCTTACTCGTAGGGATTACTTAACGTATCGGATTGATCGATTTCTTTTAAAAACAATGAATAAAATTTAGTCTGTATTATCTCACAGATTTTTTTTATTTTATAGAAACAAATATCATCAACTCTGATTAAATTAAATATTTAGAAAATCTACAATGTGTCCATAAATGTGTGGGTCGGCACTGCCGACCCTGCTGACCCTGACCGGCCGTCACTGTTTCGAATTAAGTAGAGGGCTAAAGAAGAATGTTGCTGTTTTTGCTGTGGAACTTTGAGAACATCATTTAAAAAAAATACAAAAGAAAACATATAAAAAAACTGGTAAAAAAATACAAAATGAATTATTTATTAGTAGAATTATTGTTTGTTAGACATTAATATTAGTATTAGTTTTACGATGATACGAAAAAATGACTAATGAAGTGAAAAATCGTAAAATTGGCAAATGTGCATATATAAAGCTTTAAACAACAATTTATTCATGAGTGATGATGGGTGTTCGATTTCTGGTACCCTCCAGAACTGATGGAAGTATGTAGTGAATATTGCTTCATTAGATTTATTGCCAACAAAATCCAGAGACTATTCATAATATTCATAACTATTCATACAACCGTTTCATGGACTATCGTAAGAATAAAAATGAAAGTTATTTCTCAGAAAATGTTGTAATGGCATACTTCTTGGAGCTTGGTTCCAAGATGAAATCTTCAACTTTGTGGGCGAGCTATTCATTGTCAAATAGACAGAAAGTCTAATGGTGTCAGGTCCGGTGACCGAGCTGGCGATTCTATTGACCCTCTTCTTCCAATCCATCTACCACGGTATCCCTCATCTAGATAAAGTTTTACTGCATCATAATAATTTATAAAAATATTCCTTGAGTTTTCCGATGTGTTTATAAACGATTTCTTGGGGTATTTTCTCAGTTCAACAGTTGCAGGTAATTATCAAAATAGATTATGTTTTTTAAGGCAGTGTATGAAAATAAATAAAGCTTCACAGTGTACCAACCTGTATTAACCTACGGGGCAGAAAACTGGGTACTCGACGAAAAACAAACAAAGCGACATTTTTCAACAATTCGTTGTTTCAAAATGTCAATATATACTGTCGGGTGCTGTAGCGTATACCTTAGATTTCAAGTACCCTCACAGAAAAAAAGCCTAATGGTGTGAGGTCATTCTATCGAACCTCGTCGTCCAATCCATATACCACGATATTTCTCATCTAGATAACGCTTTACTGCACAATAATAATTTCTAAAAATATTCCTTGACCTTTTCGATGTGCTTATAAAGGATTTCTTGGGTTATTTTCTCAGTTCAACAGTTGCAGGTACATAATTATCATAATGGATTATGTTTTTAAAGCAGTGTATGAAAATAAGACCTGTAAAGACTCAGGAGTAAAATAGTAAGGTGTAGTAGGGAGTAAGGACTCTCTCTCTCAATATCAAAAAGGCGAAGTTTATGAAAATTAATAAAAACAACTATAATAATAACGAAATCTTGATAGTAGAGGGCCAGCAGATCGAAAGAGTAAAAAGCACACTTACCTAGGAACACTTATAACAGAAAATAATGACTACACTGCAGAAATCAAAGTCATGATCGAAAAAGCACGTTCTAATTTTATGAAAATGAAAAAGGTCCTATGTAGCAAAGATTTAACATTAGCTCTTAAAGTACGCCTAACAAAATGTTACGTATACAGTGTACTCTACTGTGGAGTGGAATCATGGACGTTAAATATAGAGACAATGAGACGACTTAATGCCTTTGAAATGTGGACCTATAGAAGAATTATGAGGGTTTCCTGGGTAGATAGAGTTACGAAAAACGAAGTACTGAGAAGAATAGGTAAAGAGAAGTAAGTTGAACTTGAAGTACAATTAAAGAAAGAAAACTACAGTATCTCGGGCATGTGATGCGGGGCGACAAGTATGGCATCCTGCGACTCATAATGTAAGGAAAGATTAATGGCAGAAGAAGCATCGGAAGAAGACGAATCTCATGGCTGAATAACCTGAGAGAATGGTTTGGATGCAGCTCAAAATAACTATTTAGAGCTACTGCCTCAAAAATTAAAATAGCTATGATGATTGCCAACCTGTGTAGCGAAGATGGCACTAGAAGAAGATGAAAATAAATAAAGATTCATTTTAAATAAAATTGCTAGAGAATAGTCATTCATTTTCACCTATAGCCTCTTATTGCCAAATGGTGGTTGTTATTTTGCAAATAAATTCACATTGTTTTTAACCTTTTCGGTCTCGCAACTGGGAGGTAGTCAGTAAAGCTTCGTTTGATATTTTTCCCGATACAACATCGGATACGGCCCCATTTTCATTCCGCGCATGTAAATTATCAGCCGTTCTCCTCTCGACTACGGTGTACTTAAAATACAATTTTCAGAATTATCTACTCAGCAGAACTTAATATTCTGCTATCTTTATGTAAAATGTCGCGCTGTAACAAAGAATTTACATCACTGATTTTAATGTTTGAGATAAAACTGTAGAGAGTTACGTTTTATTAGCACTAGAAGTCTTAAGAATGAATATAATTTTGAAAGTATAAAATATTTTACACACACGCAAACACATACAGTTTGTGTATTTGTGTGACTACATCCTACAAAAGTCTTTTTTTTTCTTTTCTTATTGGGCTTTGGATTGCTTGATCCATTCAGCCACGATAGATAATAAATTACTGTTTGCTACAATATCCTAAATATAATAACATAATGTACATGTGCGCACATTATAATACTTATGCACGCACATACATACATACGGTATATTAATAAATAAAAAGCAAAAAATACAACAAAGGAAGTGAAAACATCAAATTGACCCAGATATACTCTTCATTCAGGGTTCTAACCAACTTAAATTAATTTACAAATAGTGAATTATACAAATATACTAAATGCTAATACTAAATACTAATTAATATAAGTTTTTTTCGCAGCGCTAAGGCTTCAACCCGGTTCAATACCTTGGAGGTTTGGACCTTCTTTGTGTTTTTAATTTTTTTTAAATTCATTATATTTTTTTTAATTTGATTTGTTTTTTACTTTTTGTTTTCTTTTTTTTTTGTTTTTTAATATTTTTTGGTTTTTTGGTTTTTCTTGTTTTTTTTTTTATTTTTATATACAGTATGGTGCAAATGAAAGGAATAAATTCCTTATTTCGTAAACCGGTGAATTTACGGAAAAATCCCGAAACAGGTCTATCTTTATTTTTAAATTATGATATTTTGGCATATATATCACACAAGTGGCGTCATCCATCTGGTCGTGATGACGTAATCGATGTTTTTTTAAATGAGAATATGGGTCGTGTGTTAGCTCATTTGAAAGGTTATTCAATTCTATATTCAGTAATATAAACATTAACATCGTTGTTTATGCAGGGTGTCCAAAAACAATTTTTTTATATTAAATTAATTGACAAAAAAGAAGAATGTATGTAATTGATTTAATTCAAAATACATTTACTACTGTCTCAAAAAGGAAAAAAATGATTATTCGAAAAATTGACATTGCTTTTCGCTAAAATGAATTGTTCAAACTTCCAAACAGCAGGTGCCTAACGGGAGCTGGCTTGAACATTGAATTTAAGCGAAAAGCAATGTTTATTTTCCAAATAAACATTTTTTTTCTGTTTTCTGACAACAGTAAAAAGCATTTTGTATTAAATAAATTACATACATTCTTCTTTTTGTCAATTAATTTAATTTAAAAAATTGTTTTTGCACACTCTGTATAAATAATCATGTTATTGTTTACATTACTGAATGGAGGATTGACTAACCTTGTTTTGGCCTCATTAAATTTATTTTATTCTAAGTACCTGGCCTATTTACTTGCCCAGATATTGTACTAAATTTTTTGTTTTCTCGTTCAATCATGGAGTCAACTCCATGATTGAACTGAATGAGTAAATGGAGTCAACTGCAACTGGATAATCAACTTGAACTGTAACATATACAAGTTAAATTTTCCTCTTAGTCCTTTTTAAAAATTCCCAGATGATTTGTTTAATCTTAGAGTTTCAACGAGACAAATATAAAAGAGAAGCATTATTTTGTGAGAAAGGTATTTGTTCATGAACCAGATTGTGCATCAAATACTTAATTGCATCATCATTATGTTTGCATCCAAATAAGCAATGATTAATATCGTCAACATAACCATTGCAATCACAAAGATCTAATTCGGATAGATTAAGTCTATAGAGATATATCTTGACAGTGGCATGATTAAAGAGACATCAAACAAGCATGGAATATATATTTCTATTGGGATAACTTCTGAGGGCAAAAGGCTCAGTAGGTAAAACAGGATGAATTTTGGTGTAGAGATTGTTGCGTAGACGGTGCGTACCACTCAATATCACAATTTTTTTTAAGAGTTTTCTTGCGAGTAGCTGTTAGATCGCTTCTATCTAGCCAAGTTATTTCCGATCCTTTTAAGATTGCCTCTTTAACAAAAAAATCTGCATTCATGTTACCGGAAATACCAATGTGTCCCTTTACCTAAACGAAAATTACAGAAGTCTAGTTTTCCAGTAGCTTTAAGTCGACTTTACACTACATGATTTATCACGTGATTTATCATATGATTTTACCCATGACGAGCCGCATGACAATGCCTATGATAAAACACAATGCTTATGGCACAATCATATGACAAATCACACAGTGTAAACATGTAAATTTCACTCCATGACCAAATCATATGACAAATCACATGATAAATCATGTAATGTAAAGTCGACTTTAGTTGGTTTTCTAAAATTTTGACAAGGCTATTTTCATATAAATGCTTACCTGCGTTTTTTAGAGCTAATAACCAAGATCTTGAATCTGATATAATTAAAACTTGCTTATTAGAAATTTGCATACAAAAGTCAACTTACCATAAGGTAGGTATCATAAGTCGCGCTAAAATTAACACAAATCTACAAATCAGGGCAAATTAAGACGAAGACAAAGCAACACCTCTGTTGACAGAAGTACTCAAAAATCCATTAACGATTTACTCTACACACATTTACAAAGTGCTCTCTAATCTGTCTAAAATTGTCCCATTTTTAGTAAGTGTTAGAAGTTTTCATCCTTTCTTGGTAGCCTTAGACCTCAGGCTTGTCACATCACGGATGCCACCTCTAAATTCAGTATCTTGGTAATAGTAACTTGGATGAACAATAGTGTATACAGGCGTTTAAATCACTTATCAGTAAGAGAGACAGTGAGAAAGACTTGGAAAATAGCTTCAAAACAATATTGTTGAGTCTTGTAGCCTCCAGAAGCTTGTATTTTTATACATTGGTTGCTATAGCATTGGTCTGTTAGAGGATCAAATTGGTCACCGGTCAAGTGTTATAATAATTTAATGTTTAAATATAATCTAAACGGATACTGTCCCATTTTCGTTCTGCGCATGTAAATTATCAGCCGTTCTCCTCTCGACTACGGTGTATTTAAAATACAATTTTCAGTAGTAATTGCACAAGGGCTCTAAAATTATCGAATTTTTCCCGAGTGACACTTTGACGGTTTAATTTCACGACCCGAAGGGGAGTGAAATTATGTCAAAGTGTCACGAGGTCAAAAATTCGATAATAATTTTAGAGATTGAGTGCAATTTGTTGCGATTAGTTCATAAATAAAACTGTTCAAAACCAAAATTTTATTGTAATTTATTTATGTAAGTACAAACTAATACAATTAAACACACAGTTGTTATAAATATTTGACGGTTGAAAGTTATCACTTTTATAATTTTTAAAACATTAATTGTCATTAATGTCACTGAATGTATTTTTTCGTAGCAACGAAGGGCATCTCACGTAATATATTTGACGAAAGGATATTATCAAAAATTATCAGTTTCTGATAATTTCTGTAGCTTTCTATTGGTCAAAATCACCTATGAATGAAATAATTAGAATTATCTACTCAGCAGAACTTAATATTCTGCTATCTTTATGTAAAATGTCGCGCTGTAACAAAGAATTTACATCACTGATTTTAATGTTTTTGATAAAACTATAGTGAGTTACGTTTTATTAGCACTAAAAGTCTTAAGAATGGATATAATTTTGAAAGTGTAAAATATTTTACAAACACATACATACAGTGTGTGTATGTGTGTGTAAAGGCTAAATTACACGGTTCAACCAAATTGAATCACTTTGGTTGAATGGAGCACAAATGAAAGCCAGGCTATTTACACGGTATCTGGAAAGTGAACTATTCAAACATACATTCTTCGAAATATGTCGTCGAATGAAGTCATGCATTTAGGACGGCTGCCATATGGTAAAACACAGTAAGTCCAATTGCGCAAGTTTTGAGATAAATCACATTTTATAAAAAAATGCAGCCTATCCGTATTAGTGCAGTTGAAGTCCTAATTTTAAGCAATGGCATTATACAATATGTACTGCATGAGTTACTATTCGGTTTTATTTAATATAATGAATATTTGTCGAAAGGCAACTTCTACTTTGTTTTTATACTTGGTTTGTGATAATAAATAACATACAAATTATATTAATAAAACACAGTAAATAAAATTACTGTGTTTTTTCAAATACCATGCGGACAATAGTAAAACTTTTTAATAATGTAAGTGCAATAAATGTGTTTTTAATGTAAAGTAATAATTTTTTTTAATTTCTTTAATAACGACGGAAAAACAAGTAAGTGGACTCTCAGTTGTTATTTTGTTTAACTGCAAATGTAGAGCGTTCAGCACAGTTCATTCTATGGCAGGGAAAATGTTAAATAAACTTTTTTCACAAAAACCAAACATTAATTTATTAATTACAAAATATTGTGAATAGTACCGAATGAAAAATAATAAGAAATAATAAACAAAATAAATTTAGTTTTCACTAAATATGGGTGGGATTAAAATTCTCCAACCAATTCCCCACTATTACTTAGATCGGATGATACATCTGATTCGGGAAGGGCTTTCCAAAAGATTTGCCTATTGGCTGGCATCAATGGGACTAAATTATTTAATACTTAAGTATTTTATTATTTTTAGCTGTTGCTATATTACGAACTAGTAACGACTGTGGGACGTGATCAAGACGATACTTTTTTTGAAAGAAATCCAATTTCGTAAATTCGTCATCAAAATCTAATTTGAATTCCAGGTTTCGACTTCCTTTCGTAAAGCAAACTTCAACGACGTCTTTTAACTGGAAGTCTTTCATTGTCTTGTTGCCAGAACCTTTGGTGAATATTTTTTTCTTATTTTCCCAGCCGTGAAATTCCGTTAACTGAATCACGTTCAAGTTTGCCCTGCTAGACTGTATTAAGTTACATAATTCCTGAAAGTCGCAGACATTTCTATGTTTTAGAATTTTTTTCTCTATGTTTCCATGTACTCCATCGGCATTCATATGAGTGTGGCCTTTTGTCAGGTATCTGATTATTACTTTAGAAGGACCTTCGTTTCGATTGACGATGTTAGTTAATGTTGTGTAGAGAACCCAGTTCTTATTTTGTGTTGTGCAGTTGTCTGCCCAAAATACAAATTCAGAAACATCACGTTCCTGGGAAATCATTTTCAATATCGAATCGGTTATTGCTTCTGCCTTTCTGCCAGAGAACGCAGTAACTTTTATAATGACTAGCATTACCCAAAGAAGCAAACGTTTCATTAAATACCACAAGCCTGCTTAAAAAAACTGGATTCTATTTGCGACATGATAGGAAGCAATATAATTTTTTGGAGATAAATAGAATAAATACGTTTGGCAGAATTACTCGATAGTGTTTTTGCTTCCTTAGAATCTTCCTTGTACTTACTGTTGGCCTTCTCTGCTTTGGATCGATGTATAATTAATTTCTCTAGAGTCCTGTCATCCTTGCTACCAGTACCATGGTTGTCATTAGAGTTATTTTTATATAGCGTACATTTTTCACAAGCGTCAGACTTTGGTGGGCGCAATGAAATATTCATAGCCTTCATAACTTCTCGGTAGATATCTATTTTGCAAATTCCTGGGTATTTTGAATTAAAATCGTGGAACATTTTTATTTGTTTTATCGTTAATTCCCTAGACAGATATCTTACATTGTGAGCATTATGTCTTCCGTAATGACTTACGCATGGATAATAGGATTCAATATGTTTCACGATTATATCTCGATTGACTTTCGGTTTAGAATTAATTCCTCTACGTTCCTTTACCATAGCGCCGCATGGTGCACTTTTCATAGCACTTTACGACGTAGCGTGATCGAGAACTAACACTATTTTTTCCGGACGCTTGACAAGACATGTTCAACTCTTAGCCACCTCAAGTTAACTGCTGGATAGCTGGATATGACATGAGAGATGAGACAAGGCAATCTCCAAATTAAAATCGTCGTGCAACGTCGTGGTGCCGAAAAAAAAGTGGTAGTAGATCGTGTTCGGTGATTTTAAAACACAGTAATTGTTTAAAATATGGAAAAACACAGTAAGCCTGAGTCAGTTACTGTGGTTTTTTTAATGTTTCGTACTTACTGTGTTTTAATCCACTGAAATTGTCCGAATAAAGTCACTTACTTTGTTTACACACTTTCAAATCATAGTTAACATACGAATTTTGATTAATTTCTCAGAATTATCCGATGCGCAAAAACACAGTAAATAAGATTCTGTATGTAATTAATTTTTTTTTAATTTAGCACTTACTGTGTTTTTCTATCAGGCAGCCGAGGAGTTGCATAAAAGAATTATCGCAAAGGAAGCTAAGGAAATACTATCGTTGGTGGGTGCTAATAAGGGTATTAAGAAGACAAACCTTAGGAGCCGCTTTTGGTGGGTTGATCGTTGTATCTTCGTTAGCTAACAAGCATAACGAGTACGCATATTTTTAAATTTTTAATTTTATCTATTCTTCGGATATATCACTAACTTTTAAATGTTTAATTAGCGATTTTATAGCATTTCCACGACAATTTCGGGTTCTCAAATGTTCCAAGAATAGAGGCGTGTGCTCTTCCTTACAGCTCATGTTGTAAAAGTGAATCGTTTAATTCTTGTGTTTACACATTCATTTCTCGTTCAATACGTTGGAGATTGAACGCTAAAAGTGAAAATATTGAGCATGTTCAATTCTTTCAACGACAGTTCTTGAACGACAGTATTTAATGCCATGGAATTATTCAGTTTTATGTTTAAGGCGAAATTACACGGTTCGCTTTTGCCATTCAATTTGGATGAAGCAATCAAATTGATCCATGTAAACATAAAAGTGAATCATTCCATGTCGTTGAATTTTGTCGTCAATGGCATTGAAAGAATTGAACATGCTCAATATTTTCACTTTTAGCGTTCAATCTTCAAAGCGTTGAACGAGAAATGACTGTGTAAACACAAGAATTGAACAATTCACTTTTACAGCTAGTACGTTCTTTAACGGTAAAATATTGCAAAACCTCTAAATTTTAAAGAACCGCTTGGATTGACATGAAATTTGGCATACACATACCTAACAAGTCAAAGAAAAAAAGTGATATTGTGCCGATATGTGCTTTTGCCCCGGGGGAGCTTTTCACCCCCTCTTGGGGGTGAAAAGTATTCGTCCAAAGTAAGTCCGGAAATTGATAAACTGACTAATTTTAAGTAACTTTTGTTCTACAGAGTTTTTTCAATCATATTTTTCAAAATTAAAATTTTTTAAAATTTTACTTTTAAACCAAATTTTTTCCAAAATAAGCACTTTAAATCGATGAAACTTACAGATCATATAAACACAACATAAGTAAAATAATTTGTGGAGCGCTAACGATTAATTTCATTTAAGTTGCTAATTAGGGGGTGGTCTTCCCGATTTTTTTGCCAAAACAAAAGCGACCAACTTTATTTTGAGCGTAACTAGCTTAAATTTTAATGCTAGAATCTTTTTATAGAAACAAAAATAAAGCTTTTTAGACACTTTAAAAAAGTTATAATGGGTTTTCCCAAAAAGTGCTTAATTATTTGGATATTTCACTTCGAAGTATTCTATTTGAAATTTGGTGAATATGAATCTATTTTTCATTGGCTATAACTCTGGTTTTACGAGGTCGAGAGACCTAAGGCGTATACCATTTTTTTACTTTTTTATAGGCTATATTTTTGTTAAGAACGTTTTTTTCGACAAAATACTTACTTTTTGAGTTATTTGCGAAAAACCGTCTAAAAGCGTGGTTATTTTGTTGAAAAAATGAACATATTCATTCGCAAATAACTCGAAAAGTATTAACTCAGTGAAAAAACTCTATAGAACAAAAGTTACTTAAAATTAGTCAGTTTATCAATTTCCGGACTTACTTTGGACGAATACTTTTTCACCCCCAACAGGGCCTAACTACCAGTCCTATAAATCTTGGCCTTTTTTCTGTCCGTAGATGTGTGTTACGCGAGATAGTATGTTTAAGACATCCTGCTATTCTGTTGGCTTTTTTTATTTGTTGGGCAACTTCCGCTTCTGTATCTCCATAACTGTGCATTGGTACTCCCAGCTAGCTGATACTTCTTTCTTGCTGGATTATTTTGCGGTCCACTTCCACCTTGCACCTTATTGGATCTTTAGAGATTACCATACTTTTTGTTTTATTTGGTAATATTTTCATGTTAAACTTTCTTTATGTACTTTTATATATTAATTGTTATAGGATTGATCTGTTAAGGATTTAATAATAACACTTGATTGGTCACCAATCAAGTGTCATAATTATTATTGATCTACTAAATGATTAGATAATTTAAACATAGTTTTAAAATCAACATCATGAAATTCAATACGAGAGTTTCTTCTGTGCAGCAACAAACCTTGTTTACTCCCTCGCTCTACATGGATAGATTCATCAGGGGATAATGGTGATGATTATAATCTAAATTACTATGTAACCAAAATTAACAGCGTTTAATATAATCACGTTTACCTGCAATACAGTTTTGATAATTAAGTTAAACTGGCCATTTTTATTTACTATAGATAGATAAACTGCTCGTCAAAGGTTAGGTATGTATACAGAAAATTCATAGTTGAGTTTTTCGTGAATAGATTAACGGATTCCTGTAATTTTTTTTATTATTTTAGGTTTTTCTTAGTATTTACACAGTTGTGCAAAGGTTTACTCAAACTCCTCCTTTGTACTTATACCGGGTGGAAGAAAAGAAATGGTTTTCTTATGTTAAGTTTATGACACCCTGTAGGGAGGACGATATACAAATGTTAGTATACATCAGAATCGTATTGTTGTCTTATGTTTTGTGAACATGTTGTTTTTTGAATGTCCCTAATATCTTTAGAAACAAAAAAGATAGACAGTTTAACTCTTTAACATGTGTTAGAAATAACCGTCTATTTTCAGTAGTAATAACCCGAGGACATTGATAATTGTGTGAAAAAATTAAATAACAGATTTCAAAAGCTTGTTGCTGGAAATAGTCCGGTCTGTTTCCAATAAGCAACAAGCTTGAGAAAATTGTTATTGCATTTTTTAGGATTTATTAATGTTCGAGGGTTATTCGCAAGAAAAATTTTTGCTTTTTTTGAAATAAATACAAGCACAAAATTATTTATTTAAAGGTACAATTAGTAAATGAACAATTCGAAAAATTAAAATGAAGACCCAGAGGTGTTAGTTTCAATAACTGACGACGATGTATGTTCACGCATGCTTTTAATGTGATTTTCTTGGTCAATATTTAAGCACAAATCGTGACATGTTGAATTTATATTAATTTATGTTAAACGTCAAAATTGACACTCTGCGTATCTGTAGCAACGAAGTGAAAACAGCCAATGGGATCTGTTATCAGTGTAATGTTGCTGTAATTGGTTATTTTTATTCACATGACCTCAAATACATAAATTTCATTTGATTTATAAAGCAAAAATTTTTCTTTGTTATTAAAGATATCAGAAAGATTAAAAAAATTAAATATTCGCAAACTATGAGACTACAACATAATTTCGATGTTCCTTTTGCTTCCTACAAGGTGTCTCAAACTTTTGTTTCGGTTAAAACACATGTTAAAGTACAAAACCGTCTATTTTCTTTGATTCTAAATATATCAGGAATATTAAAAAAAACAAATTGTTCACAAAACATACGACTACAATACGATTCTGATGTATACTCACATTTGTATCTCGTCGTCCCTACAGGGTGTCTCAAACTTAACATAAGAAAAACATTTCTTTTCTTCCACACGGTATAAGTACAAAAAAGAAGTTTCAGTAAACCTTTGCACAACTGTGTAAATACTAAAGAAAAATCTAAAATAATAAAAAAATAGCGGAATCCGTTTCTCTTTTATTTAAAATGAGGTTAACTTGTCAATTTATTCAAAGAACAAATATTCATTTGACCTATTATTTTATAATGATTTTAATTTCCAGTCGTATAGTAAGATTTTTCATCACGTGTGTAATTCTGTTCAATCAGATTGATACTATAATGGGAAAAATTTACTTACATTATTATGTATGTATGTATATACCGTTCTTAGGCGTCAACGCCCTTCGATAGGGATCTATGGGGGAGTATCACCGAGCCGCAAGCCCTTATCCCTTGCCGTACTGCTCCCTCATAGGTCGATCAGATGCCCGCATATTCAGATCTAAGCGTCAGATTCATATTTAGGATTTTATACTGACGCATTAGCCTTTTTGTTTTCCGATGGCCTGGGCTGGGCTTGAACTCACATACCTCAAGGCGAAGTGAAGTGTGGGTCAGCCGCTAGTCGCACTGAGCTATCCGATCGATACTTACATTACTTACATTATTATACTGATAATAAATTATAATATTCCGTTTCTGTTTAATGACAACGACTTTCTGCATCGGTGGAAGAAATTAACAAAACAATTACAGCAAATGCAATTGAGAGTACCTTATTTAGGAACAATTTTATTCTATTAATTTGGAAACAATTACACGTATTTTGTGACAAAAGGGGTTACAAACTAAAACAAAATACTGCTATCCCAAAATATACGCCTTTTGTATGTGAGTAATAAAAAAT
The DNA here is from genome assembly GCF_917563875.1 of Diabrotica virgifera virgifera. NCBI lineage: Eukaryota > Metazoa > Arthropoda > Insecta > Coleoptera > Chrysomelidae > Diabrotica > Diabrotica virgifera. The sequence continues at coordinate 75,973,074 of NC_065448.1, forward strand.
AGTCTTTCGAATATCACACGATAATAAAAATCATCATCAGGGCTTTTCATTCCGGGTGCAATGTTTGCCGCTTTTACTTAGAGCTCTCTGATTCGCTCATTGCGGTGAGTCACTCCGGATTCCACTTGTATGGTGTCAAAGTTTGTTGTATGACTTGACTTTCGTTACAATTTTCTTCCACTCATTTCGATATGTGCATAGTTCCCTCCAGTTTCTCACTTCCAGAATTTTGATATCTCTCATGACCTGGTCCTCCCATCTCTCTGGGTCTTCCCCTTGGCCTTTCAGTTTCTGGTTTCCATCTGGTGATCTGCTTAATCAGTAGGTCGTTTTTCCTTTTCTCTATGTGTCCCAGCCATCTCAGCCTCTGTGTTTTAATAAATCTAACTATATATTCTCCCTTCATTATGTCTCTTAGTTCATGGTTCATTCTTCTTCTCATTTCTCCGTTGTCCATTCTTATCGGGTCCATAAGGATTTTCCTTTCGAATATTCTTAATTTTTCTTCATATTTTTCCGTGAGGCACATTGTCTCAGCTGCGTACGTAACTACTGGTCTGATTGCAACTCTGTATATTTTCAGTTTTGTAATTCTCGATAAGTTCTGGATAAGATATGTGAGTATTAAAAAATAGTCTTTCGAATATCACACGATAATAAGAAGAAATAAGAAAATAATGCTCCCGTTTGTTTCTAAAACTTGTTGCCATTCAGCAAAAGTCAGTCGACCACTGTAGGCTCTCGTGTCTATTGCCAGGAAACAAGTTTTCAAAAAATTGTTACAATATTTTCAATTTATTCTCACTATCTTGTGATATTAATACTGATAATGAACGAATAACTCATTTTGAGTTTATTCAAATATTGACTTTGGTGAAAGGTAGATGTGTCAGTTGTGTTGTATTGTTCGAATAATTTTATTCATCGAACAGAGTACTATTCGTCGTTGACGAAACTGTCCATTATTTCGATAAAAAATTTTTTATTCGCATAATCATCTTATCGATAATATGAGTGGATTTTCAATTATGATTGACGTTATACGTTACTTACCTTTTTACGGTAACGTTTACATTGTTCGCTGTTTTTGCCGTCAATTCAATTTTCTCCTATCGATAAATCCTGTTGAAACTCTACCTCATTTTTCCAAATTATTTATATTCTGGGCGTAAATTCGCCTCTCTTATTGTCTTGTTCTCTCTTCTACGACAGCAAAAATAAAATAAAACGATCTTTACTCGAAATGGAAATTCATGGTTATTTTCAGTTTTGTACCATTCCTCAGAATCATTTTTTGTGCTCCGAAACACGAATGGGCAGTTTTACTTTACGCCTAAAGGAATACATTGCATGAATTATGGAATAAGTTAATTAAAAATAAGCATAAATGATTCAGCGCCGGACTGGATGGGGGAATTATATTTTATTTCATTGTCGTGACAGTCAAGATAAGTGGAGTGACGGTATTGGAATTGTGTAGACCAGAGGGGTAGATAAAAATTAAATAATTTAAATAATAATTGTTAATAATTTTGTAGTACACAAAGTGTTAACACTAAGATGAACAAAGGCTCTGTTGCTCAGAATCGGAAGAGATGTGGAGGTGGTTCTTTGGATCTTTCTTACAAGCTCAGAAATAAAATAGAATTGCAGAAAAAGAAAATAATGGAGATGATAGCTACTAGAGCTTAATAAGAAATTTTTGGATTAATAGATTAAAGAAAACAAGATAGAAACAATTTGTCGAAAAGAAGGGCACCACTTTGTATTTTCATAGAGAGACAAAGAAAACTCTTAAAATCAAAATACAAATAATAACAAATTACAATTACACCTACTTTATTTGGTCTCACTCAAATTTTTCATTGTCCAAAATATACCCATATTATATGGACCAAGAAAGCAACGTAGGAAAAAAAGTATTTTAAGACAACTGGTTCTTTAATATAATTATTCAGAAAAACGATAAGCATATTTAGATTTTGGATCTTGTAAGAACATTAACAATTCAGCTCTCAGTTCCAGAACTCTTGCCAATACCTTTCTTTTAGATAGCCACCTGACCACCATGTGATAAAGGAGATTCTGATGAAGCGAGCCCATATCTTTACACACCATTCTGAATAGCCGGCTTTGCAAACCTTTAATAGAATTTACAATTTTTATTGTCTCCTTGAGCACGTCATTTAAATCAAATGGTACTACCTTAGCAGCTACAACCTGTCTATGAAGAAAATAGTGTGTCCATGATATGTTTGGTATTTTCGTTTTTATTTTACAGTGAGTCCGCTATTATTGCCAGTCATAGCTTTAGCGCCTTCGCTACAAATAATGATACATTTTTTCCAATCAATATTGTAGTCGCAAGTGCTTTCTGAAAACATATCGTACAGACACTGGCCAGTAGTGTTTGCAGGAAGTGCTTTGCAAAATAAGATTTTTCCATGATACTGTCATCTGCTTCAAAGCGCATAAATATAAACTGTGCACAGTCGGAAACATTTGTAGATTCGTCAAACTGTAAAGCAAAATGTTGGCTTATCTTTAGTTGTTGGCCCGCGTGAATAAAAGATAAATGTACCAAATTAGGAAAAAATTATTACCTAGCGTATGTAGTTTTTAATTAATTTACATATTTCTTTGGCTTTCTATGACACCGGGGAGTCGACAGAATATTTCAAACTGTAAAGGGGTCGCGAAATCAAAAATATTGAAAAACACTGCGCTATTTATAGTAATAGATAGCAATAAAAGTTACTAACAAAAATTGTAGCCAACTTTGAGCTTCATATTACAAAATTAGTTAGAATGTTACAGGGTGTTCGATAACATAGTGGCAGATCAAACTTATGTTTTTTTAAATGGAACACCTATATTTTATTTTATTTTCGAAATCTTCGTAACTTCCCCATTACAAAAATATAAAGGTCTGTTATACAGTGCGTCCATAAAGTAGGTAACGCATAAATTCATTATTTCGTAAACCGACCACTTTAAGGAAAAAGCACGAAACAGGTCGATTTTCATTTTTATATTACGATTTTTTGGCATATATGTCATACTAGTGACGTCATCCATCTGGGCGTGATGACGTCGATGATTTTTTTTAATAAGAATAGGGGTCATGTTATAGCTCATTTGAAAGGGTATTTAATTCTCTATTCACTAATATAAACATTAACATATTTATTTATACAGGGTGCCCAAAATTTTTTTTAAATAAATAACTGACAGAAAAAGATGAATGTATGTAATTTATTTAATTCTAAGTACATCTTACTGCTGTCAGGAAACAGAAAAAAAATTTATTTAAAAAACAAACATTGATTTTGACTTAAATGTAATGTCGCAAACTGCCTAGTGGTAGGTGGGTGGCAGGTTTAACATTGAATTTAAGCGAAAAACAATATTTATTTGTCAAATAAACATTTTTTTCTTGTTTTCTGACAACAGTAAATCGTATTTTGAATTAAATAGATTACATACATTCTTCTTTGTGTCTCAATTAATTTAATTAAAACAACTTTTTTTGAACACCATGTATAAATAATGATGTTAATGTTTATATTATTGAATAGAAAATTGAATACCCTTTTAATTGAGCTATCACATGGCCCCTGTTCTTATTTAAAAAATACATCGATTACTTACGTCATCACGCCCAGATAGATGACGTCACCAGTATGATACATATGCCAAAAAAATTATAATTTAAAAATAAAAATAGACCTGTTTCAGGATTTTTCCTTAAAGTCGCCGCGCCGGTTTACGAAATAATGAATTTATGCGTTACTTTATGGACGCACTGTATATAGCCACTATAAGTTATTTTTTTTATTTTGCGTTGAGTTTCGATTTTTAAAAATACATGAAGTGCAAAATAGAGTTGAACGGTATCGATGGAATCGAAATCAACAATGTAGAAATCTCGCGTTTAATCATCTTGAGCTGCATTCAATTATAACGTGGGAATGGATTAGAGTTAATATCAAATCATTGCTATTAGCCAAATGAACATTATGTGTGCACATAGCAAGGTATTTAAATTTAAATTCACACCTCTGAACTGTGTTTCGTCAGTGGCCAAATCAAATTGACCCTATACAGTGGTTTTCAGATAAAACTATCCACCTTAAATAACTTTTGAGCCACTGATTTTCAGAAAAAGCGCAAAAAAACGTCAAATAATATTCAGACGGGAAGACATTACAACATATTTAGCCTCTCACCCCCGTATCATCCCTTTATTTTTTTAAGTACTTTCACCTTTTTATTTGATATTTGAAATTTGGATTCTCCCCTTTATACTGATTTCAAAAATGTAAAACACATGATGCTTATAGTGATTAGTTTATGAGAAAAATAAATACAAAAGCAAGAAAACTGGATTGAAAAAAAAAATATTTTTTAAATAATTTTATTACAAACATTTAAAATGAAAAGTTCGCTACCAAATATTTTTACAATTTAATTGTAAATTAAATTGTTCAAAATGACTGCCATTCACTTCCATACATATGTCTAATTAATGGCAGACATTTTGAAGAATTTTTGTAAAAATCTTTGGTAGTGAAATGTTCATTCTAAATATTTGTAATAATTTTGTTGAATAAACATTTTTTTCTATCCATTTTTCTTGCTTTTGTATTTATTTTTTCCATAAAGTGATCACTTTAAGCATCATGTGTTATACATTTTTTAAATCAGTACAAAGAGGCGAATCCAAATATCAAATAAAAAAGGTGGAAGTAATTTAAAAAAATTAGTTATGGTACGGGGGGTGCAGTGCCGGTTTAACCTAACTTCGGGCCCTGGGCGCTGGAGGTTTAGGGGCCCCCTTCATTGCTATTCGTTGTCAGTTTTTTAACAAGAAAACACATGCATTAACTATAAAGGTTTATTGTAAAATCCATAAAATATTTTTTTAAACAACATATTTTAAAAAATACATAAAAACAAAAATTAGATCACTTTTTTCTTGACTCGGCATTCGCAAACTGCCATATAATATCACAATCCAGTTTCTCCAGTTCTTTATTCTCTATATACAATAGTGATAATGCGTCTAGGTTTTCTTGACCCAAATTTGACCTTAAATATGGTTTTATTCTTTTTAAATCCGAAAAAAACCGCTTGCCTGACGCATTAGAAATTGGTATCGTCAAATAAAGTTGCTTTTATATCCTGGAAGAATCAAATTTTTCATAAATTGTATGATGTTTATTCAAATCTTGGCATAACGTTACAAAATGGGTAATTTCATTTTGCAAGTTCTCTTTGGTTTCATCAACATCGTTTTTATGTTTCTCGCATAAAGTATTAATTGACGTCTTGACTTCTTCGTTATCTTTAGATTAAAAAAAACATCTAAAAGCTGATGTTACATTTTTGTAGCATTCAATTCGCGATTCTGAAAACAGCGACTAATTTTCTAGACTCTAGATTTTCTGCGACAGCGATTTTTTTGTCGCTGCGACTACAAATCGCAAGTGGAGTGCTAGCCTTAAGGTACGGCCAGGCTTGCGAGCGATTTATAGCACGAGATAAGTCGTTCAGGACAATTAAATGTAGCGGGCGACAAGCGAGAAGCTGTCCACCGAAAAGCGATTCAGATATCAGTTTTCGTCATGCATCATGCATCTCACATGAACGCGTCGAATTGTCCTTCTTTTAGAAGATGATCCATTCATAGAGTGTTTGTTAAAAGGCAGAAGGAAATATGGTGTACATCCCAATAATAGATATACATAGGAAAGCATACGGGGAATTTCAGCACTTATACAAACAGTTACGAAAATACCCAGAGAGATTTTTCCAGTATCTCAGAATGAACATAAACACATTTGATCCACTACTTTGGGGTCGTCAATTAATCACGTGATGTTTTTTTGGCATTTTTTAATCTTGGTGATATATGGAGAGGTTTAAGACCACCTATATCACGTGTGTTGTGACAATTCGTGATTTTTTTAAGGACCCCTCCCCCCTTTCGAGCGTCACGTGATTAATGGATAATTTTTTTCTTTACTTTGTCCATAATTTGTCTGTCACACTTTTGTTTTTGAAATGTTTGCGTCTATCCTGCCTTAAAATGGGTTTACTTTGCACTGCGGAAATTAAAATTTCTTTGGAACCAGACATCGTTTATTTTGAAGACAAAATGGAACTAAAGTCGCTTAAAAATCAAACCGAATTGGAAACAGAACGACACGCTTAGCTGCTGAGCGATTTTTCGCTTAGCGATTTTTTAGGTATGGCCGCTGTAATAATATTCATTGGGTTTGAAATATTTTTTTGTAGTTCAGTCGTCCACGATTTATCTATCAAGAAAAATCGCTCGCAAGTCTGACCGTACCCTTAGAGGCCACTGTATAATGCCAAATTGCAATTTTTGTAATCGCTTTACTTTTGAATGTTTGAAAGAGTGTGTCCCTATTGTTTGGGTATTGGCATTTTCGAGAATAATCTATTCTTTATCTATAAATTAGATTTATGTATATCTATTTTTGTCTTTCGTTTAACTATTTTAAAAGGACTTATTTTATTCCTATTTTAAAAGAACTTATTTTAAAGCCGAAAAGTGAGATAAATTATTATTTAAGCCCCACAATTCAAAATGAAATTATTAGAAACTAAACAAACTCCGTTTGTGCGATTATTTTGGATACAATTCGAGACATGGCCATTGATTAATAACCTATACAGTTTTTACCCACTACCTGGGTAGTTTTTAATCAATGACATGGCGAAATCTGGCAACTTTCTGTAGTTTTTGGAAAAGGGCCCCGCCACAAACACTGACACGGGGCCCCTGTAGGGCTAGACTACGGCACTGTGTATAGGTGTGAAGAGATGTAACAATAGAACAAAGGCGTTTGCAGTGTATTGGTTTATCTGCATATGAGATTTTTTTCGGAGAATATGTAAATTATTTAGCGACTTTATTTTTTTATAATTAAAAGGAACGGGCCCGGGCCCCTGGGCGCCCGTCCCAAGCGCCCAGTGGATAAACCGGCACTGGGGGGGGGGCACTTAAATATGGCATAATGTCTACCACTTCAAATTTTATTTGACGTGTTTTTGCGCTTTTCCTAAAATCAGTGGTTCAAAAGTTATTTACGGTGAATAGTTTTATTTGAACAGCACTGTACCGGGTGTCCCAATAAGAATGGCTCTCGGCCATATCTCAGGAACCGTTTATATTAGAGCTTTGAAATAAAAAAATTTTATAACAAAAGTTACCTCAGAAAAAGCCTGGAAATTATTTTCATAATTGTGGGTCCACCGCTAGAGGGCGTAATTGAATATCAAAAATTAAACAATCTAAATTTTACAAAATTTTCCTAATGAAGGGGTACTGGAAATCCAATCGTCGTATTCTTCATAAAATTCTGCGCATATTTGATCTCACGAGTTTAAGTCTACCTTTGCAAGTAAGAGGTGGGGGTGAGTGGGAACCTTGTTATGAAAAAAGGGCTGTAAATCCGGTCCTGCTAAATCAAATTTTGCAAACTGGGTCTTGTTGAAGACAGATCTTTTTCGTTAATGTAAAAGTTATAATTTCGAACCAGCCTAATAAGTAATAAGTCAGCTGGGAGGCGTTATTTAATTTTTTTCAGAAATCTAGCTTTCTTTGAAAAATATTAAATACAAGTATGCCTTTTTAATCCTACATTATAAAGTTAGATTAAATTAGCAATAGAATAGCGAAAACTGCATGTCGATACCTTTTTTCTATCTCAAAATATCTTAAGAAACGTGTAAATTTTAAACATAACTGTTGCTGTCACCCGTAAACTAAGTTAATGAAAACTAGTGTGCTATGGAAAAAACAAAGAAATATTTTCCAGATGTCAACGTATAAAAATATAATTAATTAAAACAACAATATAAAGACAAACAACACTATAAAATATAACAAAGAAATAAAAACAACTACTTAGTGACGACCTAAATATTCAAATTATTGTCCATCATTTTTGAAGCAAGCATTTACATTACTAATACACTAATCGAGAAAACATTATCCAGAGAATACGAAAGCATTTCAAGAGCAGAAATTGAGACCGCTGTTCAATCTGAAAGAGTAAATGCTTGCAACGAAAATGATTTGCAAAAATTTAAACATTTATGTCGTCACTAACACTAAATAGTTGTTTTTATTTTTTTGTTGTTTTAATTAATAGGGCTTTTCAACGCTTCTCATTTGTTTCGAGCCTCTGTTATATGTCGTATAATCCGTGATAATATTAATAGGTATACGAGATACGACCGAGGCTCGAAGCAAATGAGAAGCGTTGAAAAGCTCTATTATATACGGTGACATCTGGAAAATGTTTCTTTGTTTTTATCATAGCACACTACTTTTCCTTAACTTCGTTTACCGGTGAAAGTAGTGATGTTTTTAAATTTACACGTTTCGTATGATATCTCGAGATAGAAAAAAGGTATCGACATGCGGTTTTCGCTATTCCATTGCTAGTTTAATCTAATTTTATAATGTAGGATTAAAAATGCATACTTGTATTTAATATTTTCCAAAGAAAACTAGATTTCTGAAAAAAATTAAATAACACCTCATAGCTGGCATATTACTTAGTAGGTTGGTTCGAAATCATAACTCTGACATTGACGAAAAAGATCTGTTTTTAACAAGACCAAATTTGCAAGATTTAATTTAACAGAACCGGACTTACAGCCATTCTTTCATAACAAGGTTCCCACTCACCCCCACGTCTTATTTGCAAAGGTAGACCTAATCTTGCGAAATCAAATATGCGCAGAATTATATGAAAAATACGATGACCGGATTTTCAATGCCCCTTCATTAGGAAAATTTTGTAAAATTTTGACTTTTTAATTTTTGATATTCAATTACGCCCTCTAGCGGTGGACCCACAATTATGAAAATAATTTCCAGGCTTTTCCGGAGGCAACTTTTGTTATAAATTTTTTTATTTCAAAGCTGTACTATAAACGGTTCCTGAGATATGGCCGAGAGCCATTCTTATTGGGACACCCGGTACATTAGGGTGGTGTGAAAAAAGTCAAGTTGATAATTCCGTATCGCTATAGTGCGGAAAAGTTGCGATTGGTAATTACAAGTAAAACAAAAAAAGAATTATTCAAATCGGACTTTATCTTCCGATCCCGCAACGTGCCTAAAAATTATGAAAAAAATTAAATTTTACCTTTTTTCAAACAATTTTTATTTATCCTTCGTGTACGTTTTATTTATCGCTATAGTAAAATTTATTTACAGTTTGCATGGTAGAGTAATAAAAAAAATCGATTTACGCATTTAATGAATATCTTCCGATCCCGTAAGGTCAATCAAAATCTATAAAAATTTGAAATTTTTGATGATTTTGATAAATTAAAAAACATTTAGTTATCTTATTTTTATGTTACATTGTGAAGCTCTTCGCTTGTTTAGATATTGTTTGACAATATTTAAATAACCCAGAACTCAAAACGAGGGGGTGGATGCAGTTCTAGCTCCACACGCACCCCTCTCTCCAACCAATCAATGAGTGTGTGTTTTTTACATTGTTTACATATGTACATGTCTTTTTAATCTGTTTGTGTCCAGCTCTTAAACATCAACTTTGTATTGTGATTTCTTGGTAAAATCTGGCAGCATGGACCTTAATCTAAATGTTTTCCTGATGAATCTATCTGTTGATTGGGGCCAACAACATACATTAGCATTAGACGATGCTTCCGTGGGCAACTTTAGATACCGCTCGTCAGCTTGCATGTGGCAGGGATAGTTTTGTATATTCCAGTCTGGCATGTCTCCCGATGTAATGAAAAAAGTTATATCTTCATTTGAAACTCTTCGAAGAACTGGTGGAGAAGATAGTTTTGTAACATTCCAGTCTATTATTTTAGTGTATTCCTGTGCTTGAAAATTTAAAGTAGGAGGGATGAAATTTCTAATACTTTTGCCCTTGGCTTTAGTCTGTCCGGCTTTTAACACTCTCCTTGGCCATAGCTCTCTAATGTGTTTCCTTTCTCCCTTCTACCTGAAATTTTGAAGCACACGACTAAACTAAAATAATAGACTGGAATGTTGCAAAACTATCTTCTCTACCACTTCCTCGAAGAGTTTCAAATGAAGATATAGCTCCATGTATTACATCGGCCGACATGTCAGGCTGGAATGTACAAAACTATCCCTGCCACAAGCCAGCTGATGAGCGGTGTCTAAATTTGGCCACGGAAGCATCGTCTAATGCTAATGTATGTGGGCCTCAATCACGAGATAGATGCATCAGGGCAACACTTAAATCAAGGTCCATGCTGCCAGATTTTATCAAGAAATTACAATGCAAAGTTGGTGTTTGAGAGCTGGACACAAATAAATGAAAAAGAAAGGTACATATGTAAATAATGTAAAAAACACGAAGGGTGCGTGTGGAGCTAGAAGTGCAATCACCCCCTCGTTTTGAGATCTGGGTTGATTAAATATTGTCATACAATATCTAAACAAGCGAAGAGCTTCACAATGTAACAAAAAAAATGAGATAACTAAATGTTTTTTAATTTTTCAAATTCATCAAAAATTTCAAATTTTTGTAGATTTTGATTGACTTTGCGGGATCGGAAAATATCCGGTAAATGCGTAAAACAATTTTTTTTAGTACTCAACCATGCAAAGTCTAAATATATTTTACTATAGCGATAAATAAAACGTACTCGAAGGATAAATAAAAAGTTTGGAAAAAAGGAAAAATTTTTTTTTTTATAATTTTTAGGTCCCTTGCGGGATCGGAAGATAAAGTCCGATTTGAATAATTATTTTTTTGTTTTTCTTGTAATTACCAATCGCAACTTTTCCGCACTATAGCGATACGGAATTATCAACTTGACTTATTTCGCACCACCCTACTGTACATATATTGTTTTCGGATACAGACCAGGTTTTATTCAATTTTTTTAATCTTATAGCTAAGATAGGAAATCCTCTGTCGTGTCTACTAGTAGGCATACCTATTATAATTTATAAACAAATACGGTCTGTGGTAATAATTCAGTATTTCTCTTGTTTTCCCATTAAAAGATTTATTCCTGTAGTTCTCTCCATGCTTTTTGACTTGTTTTTAATCTTTATTTTTTTTTACTTTGTAATCTTTGCATACATACCGCTGTACATACAGAGAGTTTCAAAATTATAGAATAAATTCATTTTTTCGAGATTAGGCCACTTTGGAGAAAAATCCCGACACACGTCGATTTTTATTTTTAAATTATGGTTTTTTGACATATATACCATACTAGTGACGTCATCCATCAGGGCGTGATGACGTAATCGATGCTTTTTTTTAAATGAGAATAGAGGTCGTGTGCTAGCTCACTTGAAAGGTTATTGAATTCTCTGTTCAGTAATATAAACATTAACATTATATTTGTACCGGGTGTCTAAAAACATTAATTTTTTAAATTAAAATAATTGACACAAAAAGAGGAATGTATTGATTTATTTAATTCAAAATACATTTTACTGTTGTCAGAAAACAGAAAAAAAATTTATTTGACAAATAAACATTTCTTCTCGCTTAAATTAAATGTTTAAACTACCAAGAGGCAGGTGTGTGGCAACTTGTTTGTTTGTAAAATACAGTTTTTCTGTTTTCTGACAGCAGTGAAATGTAATTTAAATTAAATAAATTACATACATTTTTCATTTTGTATTAAATAATTTAATTCAAAACAAATTATTTTGGACACCCTGTATAGATAATTAGGTTAATGCTTTAGGTTAATAATTTAGATTAATATTACTGAATAGAGAATTAAATAACCTTTTAAATGAGCTAGCGCACGACCCCTAATCTCATTATTTAAAAAATCAGCGATTACGTCATCACTTCCAGATGGATGGCGTCACTAGTATGATATACTAGGTTCTTCAATAAGTCTTGCGGTTCGATGAGAGAGGGCGTTGCTACCAGCCTAATTTTTTTTTGTTATGTTGGTACACTCTTCGTATGACCGTATGTGAAGTTTTATTTCAATCTGTCAATTCATTATTTTTTTAGAAGCCATTTAGTATCAATGTGTCACAGTATTTTTTACAATGAAGATAATCAAGTATCGTGCAGTGATTGAATTTTTATTTTTGGAAGGTTTAAAGGCAAATAAAATTTATGAACGAATGTTAAAAGTGTATAAGGACTCTTCGCCTTCAATTATTACTGTAGAAATTGAGTTGCTCAATTTAAACGTGGTCGTTTAAGCCTTGAAGACGATCCACGTCAGAAGACGCCCAAAAAGAGAAAGAACACCAGACATAGTAGAAAAAACACAGGATATGGTACTGGAAACTCGTCGAGTAACTAAAAATGATTTAGTAGAATCCTAGTCCAGGGCGCATCTGTTTTGAGATGGACGTTGAGAGGTGACTCAAATTTTTTTGCAGAAATTGCTTCAAAATAAATCAAATAATAATATTTGAGTTATCCTCCCTCTCAAAAAGGTCCGGAACATTGTTTAAATAATCAAAATGTCAAAAAATTAAGGAAAAATTCAATTCTTTTCTTCGTTTTTTGATTATAACTTTAAAAGTATTCATTTCCGAGAAAAGTTGTACTGACATAAAAGTTGCGTAATTAAATTTTCTACAATGTAGAATTGGTTAAAAATTTAAAAAATGGTCACCCTAGTTGCAAAATGGCAATAATTGCGAAAAAAACATACAAAAACAAGTACTCGCATTTTACGTTTTTCAACCATTTGTGCTACACTAAGAACCTTCATATTTCACCCAGAAAAACTTTATGATATAGTAAAACAATACTGTAAATTTCATTAAGATCGGTTTAATAGATTTTGCAAAATAAATTTTGCAATCCAGCTTTCGCCAAAAAAATTCATATTTTCAAAATGTTACAGGACTGAAAATAAAGCAGATAGCAAGTTGAAATTTTTTTTGCTTATAGAAGAGTACTGTACCTTTCATTTGCAATTTGCAAAATTAAAATCGATTAATTACCCCGGCGTCAGGAAATTTTTTAAATACAATAATTTTTGGTGCTACGCCCAGGACAGCCAGCGGTGTTCGATACACACAAGTTGATTTCCACCAAAATTTCTTCCAGTCTTTATCTAATATATTATTTGCTTACTCCATATTTTGTTGTATTTTAATATTTTAATTCCACAAAAATCAAACTTATTTTATTATTGTTTGTGAAATATTGTTTAAACAATTGCATATGTTTAAAAATAATAAAGTTTTATTTTTTAAGTTAAAATGTATGAACAAAGAAAGTTTTTGCTAATAAAAGTGTTATTTCAAAGGATAGAGTATGTGTTTTTATTTTGCAATAAACAAATTTATTTATTTATATCGAAATTTAATAAAAATTAAAATGTATCAATCATTATCAAAGGTCATTGGAATGCCCAATCATAGCAAACTATCCGCTGCCCTGCGCGTAGCACCAATAATTAATGTTTATTTAAAAAAAAATCCAGACGCCGTGGTGTTAATCGATTTTAATTTTGCAAAATTGCAAATGAAAGGTACTGTAGACTTCTATATGAAAAAAAATTTTCAAATTGCTATCTGCTTTATTTTTAGTCCTGTAACATTTTGAAAAAATTAATTTTTTTTTACGAAAGCTGGATTGCAAAATTTATTTTGCAAAATCTATTAAACCGATCTTAATGAAATTTACAGTATTGTATTACTGTATCATAAAGTTTTTCTGGGTGAAATATAAAGGTCCTAAATGTAGCATAAATGGTTGAAAAACGTAAAATGCCAATACTTGTTTTTGTATGGTTTTTTCGCAGTTATTGCTATTTTGCAACAAGGGTGACTATTTTTTAAATTTTTAACCAATTCTATATTGTAGGAAATTTAATTACGCAACTTTTATGTCACTACAACTTTTCTCAGAAATGAATACTTTTAAAGATATAATCAAAAAACGAAGAAAAAAATCGAATTTCTCCTTAATTTTTTAAAATTTTTATTATTTAAACAATATTCCGGACCTCTTTGAGAAGGAGGAAAACTCAATTATTATTATTTGATTTATTTTCAAGCAATTTCTGCAAAAAAATTTGAGTCACCTCTCAACGTCCAAATGTACTAATATTTTTACAGATGCGCCCTGGTCTATCCCTAGGCATCTCATTCGGCAGCGTAAGCAATATTTTGGCCGAAGTATTGGGTTTCAAAAAGCTGTGGTCACAATGATGGGTGCCGCATTTGCTGACAACGGACCAAAACACATTCGAATGCGACTTTCTCAGCAATATTTAGGGCGTTTTCGAAAGGATAAAGTAGATTTTGTGCGTCGGTTCACTACAATGGATGAGACTTGGTCTATCACCATGATCCCGAATCAAAACAAAAGGTTAAAAAGTGGTAGAATCTGGTTTTTCAAAAAGTTTTTGGGATGTGAGAGGAATGTTTTTTGTGGATTACTTGCAAGCTGATAAAACAATAAATTCGGGATATTATTGTAACCATTTAGACCAGCTGAAGGAAAAAAATCGTGAAAAAATACCCGTTTTACAAAAGAAAAAAATCCTTTTTCATCAGGACAATGCACCGTGTTATATGAGTATTTTACAAATGGCTAAAATCCATGAATTAAAATTCGAATTGTGAGAACATCCACAGTATTAATCAGATTTGGTTCCTAGCGACTTCTATTTGTTTCAATACCTAAAAATATGTATGCGTGGTAAGCGTTTTTCATCAAATGATTAGTATATAACAGCTGTGGAAGCGTATTTTGCAACCCCTCCTGATTCTTCCTTCGGGGATGGAATTTATAAATTGAAATCTGCTTGGACAAGTGTATTGATGTTTAGAGAGACTATACTGAATAATAAAGTGTATTTCAAGTCATAAAATTGTGTTTTTCTTATCGAACCTCAAAACTTATTGAACAACCTAGTACATATATGCCGAAAAATCATAATTTCAAAATAAAAATCGACCTGTCTCGGGATTTTTCTCCAAAGTGGCCTATTCTAGAAAAAATGAATTTATTCCATAATTTTAAACCTTTCTATAATATGTATGTTTAATATTTAGTCGGATTAGATGAGATAAGGGACGTAATAATATCAGCTCTTTATTCAAGAAACAAAATTTTAGTTTTTTAAATTAAAATAAAGAGAACTAGACTGTTAGATTTATTTCGTTTTGTCATTTCTATTTTCTGTACCTATTTTTTAAATGGTGATAAAATACATGGTATATTCGCTTTACAAAATTTAATTATTTCTAAAATCTATTTGGATGTTTGCAAAACGACCTATTTTGTACATGTAACTAAAATCGATGGTTAATTTGTTAAAACGTTTTGGCTTTGGTCCAATAAAGCACACAAATATTTTATTCTTAAAAGCCACTACTCAATAGTATTGTAACATCAAGAAAACAAATTGGCAATGCATTTTTAATCAGCGTAAAATAAATCCTATAATGGCATTATGCAATGGATTTCTTGTTGTTAAAAATACATTATTATTTGAAGTCTAAATAATAAATTAAAATAGAGATAATTATTTTATATTTATTTTACATAAATATAAAATATAAATACTTAGGGCATGAAATCCAAATTGTCAGGGACAATCAAACAGCCGAATTACAAAAAAGGATTATAGTCCAGAGTAATAAGGATTTTCTCGGGACACTCAAAGATTAGCTGACTACTTTTTTAGTTATTTTAGACATATAGGAAGAAAACCTACCTGTTTCCGAAGTTCGCGTCCGTTTTTTAATTATTAACAATTTAGTGCAAAAATCGCGATTTTTTCGATTTTTTGCACTCTATTCAAAAGCTAAATAGTTGACATAAAATTACAAAATTTAATGTTTTCTAGAACATTGAAAACCCTTCAAATTGCCGATTTTTGAAAGTTGAAAAGGTAATTTGTTGCTACGCAGACTGCAAAATAATTAAAAATCGTTATTTGTTAATAACTTTTACTAAAACTACCTTATAATTTTAGTGTTTCACCCAAAGTTGGGTATTGGCGTACTTAACAAACCTTCAAAATTTGAGACCGATCCATTAATTAGTTTAAGAGTTATTCTATTTGTTTATCCCAGAGACCTTTATTTTGCAATAAGATAAGACAAAAAATAATGAAGACAGGTAATTCTGAGTATGCCAAATGAAAGTAGAAGAGTGATAGTATCAAAATGTATTAAGAAAAGATAAAAAAATAATTAATATAGTCAAAAATCCTAATGCCAAATTTGTGAAATTTTGTAGTTTATAAACAGTCAGAATAACTTTAAAATATTGTCCGTAGAAACAATCTTTTTATATATTCGAAAAGATAGTATTTTAACACGAATTTTCAAATAAAAAAAATTAGCCTGAGTTCATTTGAGACAAAGTTAGCCATATGTTTTTTTTGAATTCACAGCTAATTTGTTTATAATAATTAAGGAATATCATTAATGCCATTTTAAAGAATGGGATTTGTATTTTTTGGTAAAAAATTTGCACAAACATTGTACCTTCACAGCACCCTCTACGATTTTTCAAAAATGTAGTTCAAACGATTACAAGGGGGAACCTACAAATCCACCGAGTTAAAATACCGAAAAAGCAATTTCAAACGAATATAATTTTCTGTATCTCCGGATCAACTCAATGGATTTTTATCTTTCTTTTTTTTAATTTGCATGTAATTTCTACATACATTACAAATATGCAATTTGTTTATAAATTTATTAATTAATAAACAGTCTAATTTGTTTCAACAATTCTTGAAATAATATTTTTTTACAAAAATCTATTTTTTTAATCATAGTATCATTAATAATCATAGAAAAAGTTAAAGCACACTTAAATAAATAAATGATTTTTATTAGATAATTATTTATTGAAGATAATTTATTTATTAAAGTATACCTTAACTTTTTCTATGATTAATAACGATAGTAGGATTAAAATCATGGATTTTTGGGAAAAAATTATTTTTTCAAAAATTTTTTAAACAAATTAGACTGTTTATTAATTAATAAATGTCTAGACAACTTGCATATTTGTAATATACAGAAAAATTACATACAAAATAAAAAAGAACAATCAAAATATATTCAGTAGATCCCGAGATATAGAAAATGGTATGTAGTACCTAGTTTTAAGTTGCCTTTTTTAGTTTTTGAACTTGTGCATTTGTCGGCTCCGAGCTCCCCCTTCACTTACCACGACTAGTCACCAATTGATCTACATTTTTAAAAATTCGTGTAAAATACCAGCTTCTCTAATATGTAAAATGATTTTTTCTACGGACAATATTTTTAAAGTTATTCTAAATGTTTATAAACTACAAAATTTCTCAAATTTTGCATTAGGATTTTTGACTATATTAGATATTTTTTTTATCTTTTTTTCAGTACATTTTGATAGCATCATTTTCCTACTTTCATTTGGCATACGCAGAATTGCCCTATCTTCATTATTTTCTATCTTATGGTATTGCAAAATAAAGGTCTCTGGGATAAACAAATACAATAACTCTTAAACTAATTAATGGATCGTTCTCAAATTTTGAGGGTTTGTTAAGTACCCCAATACCGAACTTTTAGTGAAACACTAAAGTTCTAAGGTAGTTTAAGTAAAAGTTATTATTAACAAATAACGATTTTTACTTATTTTGCAGTTTGCGTAGCAACAAATTAACTTTTTAACTTTCAAAAACCGACATTAAGGTTTTTCAATGTTCTAAAAAACTGAATTTTGTAATTGTATGTCAACTATTTAGCTTTTGAATGGAGTGCAAAAAATCGAAAAAATCGCGATGTTTGCACTAAATTGTTAATAATTAAAAAACGGACGCGAACTCTAGGCAGGAAACAGGTAGGTTTTCTTCCTATAGGTCTACAATAGCTAAAAAAGTAGTCAGCTACCTGGATCTTTGAGTGTCCCGAACATGGTCTATTTCTAACTTATTAACGTGGAGATGGAGCTCTATTAAACATCTTCAAGAGCAACATGCCAAATTATCTGAAAAAGAAGACGTTCATTCAATGTGTGCTTCCAGTCATGACAGGCCACAGCAACCAAACTTAGAATTTCAGATCCAACTCCAAAGAAGTACGGAACGGCGGTTATTTATACTGACTCTCAAAGACAGTTTTATAAACGAGGAAATCAGAAGAAGGACAGGTCAGAATGTAGGACGGGAGGTGGACCCAAAAAATTACAGTGTGGAGACCACGAGCAGAGAGAAGAACTAGAGGTAGACCACCTCCACGATGGACAGACGACGTCAAAAGGGTTTCTGGGAATTGGTTGCAGGAAGCCCAAGATCGAGAAAACTGGAAGAAATTAAAGGTGGCCTATGTTCAACTTTGGATGCAGAAGGCTGTATGATGATGATGATGACGATGAGAGATAATTAATAAAATCCACAAGGAAAATGATTTTCTGTAACTGGCTGTATACCATATATCACAAAAAATTATATTTATTGAAATCCTTCATAAAAGGTATATAGTTTATTAATAAAAGTTCCGTAAAGGTCTACATCACAAATGCAGAACGTTTTCGATCTATAATATGTAGATCATCATCACTGATGAACAGGATGTTCACATGCTAAGCCACCAAAATTAAAAATATGAGGTAAAAACCCTTTAAAATGTTACAATAATAGGAAAATTCACAGTGTTGATTTTAAATAACATGGAAGTGTGAAATTATCCTAGTGCTAAATCTAGGATAATTTCAATCATCCCTGTTATTTAAAATCAAGAATGTAAATTTACCTATTATTGTAAAATTTTAAAGGGTTTTAGCCCTCATTATAATTTTCGTGGCTTAGCATGTGAACATCCTGTCAGCACTGATGATGATCTATACAAAACCGCAAAGGTTCTGCATTTGTGATGTAGCCCTTTAAGGGACTTTTTAAATAAATTATATACCTTTTATAAAGGATTTCAATAAATAGAATTTTTTATAAATTACAAAAAACTTTAATTAACATCTAAGTAAAAACTCTTGTTATAATTGATCTATTTTAATTAAAATTTAAATTTAAAAATCCAAACGGATTACATTAATATTCAGAATGTTTTCGGATTTATCAGTCCATCGTCAGTGAACTTTTAAGCAGGTACATGCTAAATAGCCCCAGAACCAAACAAAATTGTCAAAATAACCTAACTAAAAGCCGATAAAAACGGATAACTTTCTATGACACAGGGTCCCTATTAGAAACGGAGGTTACATGTATATCTTAGTCTGCGTGATCCTGCCAACTAAGTCTGAATATTCAGACAGTCTTCTTTGACAGTCTTTATTTGAAGATCGCGGTTAATGTATTCATTGGGCATGTAACACAGTGCATTTGTGATAATGCTGAAGATCTTCGATTGTAATCTCTCCAGGATATCGATATTGAATCTCGACGCAGATACCCGCTGTTGGATTCCATAGCTCCATACTGGCTTTATCACTGAGTTTTATAGGTACTAGAGTTTTATTGTACAAACTCAGTTGTGACCTTTTTCCTATTAACCAGAACATTTTACTGAGTTTTAAATCCAACTGTTTTCTTTTCGTTAGTATGTTTCTTCCACCTTAATCTTCGGTCTAAATGCATACCTAGGTATTTTACTTCATCCTTTGGTGTAGTACTTATTTGTTTAATTAAAGTGTTTGGCATTCACCTTTTCGATTAGTGGACGTTATATGCACTGATTTATTGGCTTTCGTTTATTTAATTGGCCATGCTTGTAACCAAATCTATATAACATTGGTATGGAACAGTTGCGAGACGATGTACGAAGGCTTTGTTTATGGAAATTGCAGGTCGATGAATTTGTTCAGTAGTAGCACGCTATCTAAATCCAAACTGGTGGTTGGGTATTAACTGCTTGTCCACGAGGATTGGCTGTAATCTGTCTAGTTTTTCAAAAACCTTTGACGTCACTGAAGGTAGACCTATCCCTTTTTTCTTTAACTCCCAATTCACTGAACACAAAATTAGCGACATATCTTTGTTTTACATCACTAACTTCAATCTAACCATATCCAGATCTGTTTCTGCTTTTTTCCTGGCAGTTTTTTATTATAGAACCATATACGTATATTGAGTATAGAACAGAGAACATGTTTTTTCTTATTGTTGACTCATGCAAAATCGATGACACCAATGACTTGTTTTTGGTAAGATTTTTTATCCTTTAATTGTTTAAGCTTTACAGTTGCTAGATGTTGTGTTAGTTAGAACTTTATGTAGGCACTCACAGGAATTTCATAATATTTGCAAAAAAGCACATTACTATACGTACAGGTCTTTCACAAAATGAGTTAAAGGCTTCAGTAGCGATCAACAGGTAGCAACAAACGCGGTTCAAGATTGCGGCTGTAATTTTGAATATTTTGTCGAGGTATTTGTCACAAATAGTCACAATATAATAGAGAATGGCGGTACAGAGCCCAATTTGAGAAATATATTAGTATGTGGAAATTACTTTGTAATTAAATACAATATTAAAAAAACGAGCCAGTACCGTCATTAAGAAGAAAAAAAATACACTTTCTTCAAATAAACGTTTTTATCCCATGCCTAGATTTTGTGTCACTTTGGACCTACTAAAATTTTTTATTTTTAACAAGAAATCAAACATATTACACCTAATAACTAATTAGGTAACATAGAGAAATTGTCACTGTCATTTTGACAAACCTGCGTCAAATTTTCTCTTATCTGTTCTGCTATCTTTACCGATATCTGTTCAGTGCAGTAGTGTATTATTTTAAGAATTCGTTATTGTTGTTTCATAGGAAAGTAGATTTTTATTTTATAGTTAATTTATTATATTTTTGTGTAATAGAACGAAGTTGTTGGCCTATTTGAAAAAATAGATTATTGTTGTGAGTTTTAGTTATATGTAGGTAGGTAAGTATATTTTACATAAAAATATTTCGAATTTTAATGCTAGTGTATGAGTGCCTTCGGCGCTCTATGAACGAAATAAAATAAGGCGGCTCTTGTTTCGCTTCACAACGAAATGATCATTTATTATTATTATTTCGTGCAAATACCTATCTTAACAAAAAATTTTCACCCATTTTGGTTTATTTTTATAAACATTTATTTACTAATAACAAAATTATTTGCTATTACTTCCATTTAGCGCGCCTATGAGTATAATTGTCAAAATATTGATCTTAGATAATGTCAAAGATTACCACTGTTGCCAAAGTTTCGCAGACCTTACGAAAAAAGGTATGATAGGTACTATCTTCCGAAGTTATACTGATGACGCGCTACTGTATGCTTTTAATACAACACTCACTAATTGGTTTTATTTAAGATATGTATAGATATGCGCGCCGCGCACTTCGCGCCGTGTGTTCTTGGCGCTAAAAGAAGTTGGATCGTGTGCGCATTGTTTGTGTGCCACTTGAAAATACGTACTAACGCGTACTAATCTAACTAACCAGCCACGAACGCTTACCGCACACACGGCGCGAAGTGTTCGGCGCGCATATATATACGTACCTTTAGGCATCTTGAACTAAATCTGATAAACAAAGGTAATTCATTCGCACTTTTTCATTCCTTTAACGTTTTTCAAAATTAGAGTATTGTAACTTAGTTACTAATCTCATTGTCATCATCACTATCCAGCCTTCTGCATCCAAAGTTGATCATAGGCCTCCCCTAATTTCTTCCAGTTTTGTCGATCTTGGGCTTTCTGCAACCAATTCCCAGCAATCCTTTTGACGTCGTCTGTCCATCGTTTAGGTGGTCTACCTTTACTTCTTCTGTCTTCTCTTGGTCTCCACACTGTAATTTTTTGGGTCCACCTCCCGTCCTTCATTCTGGCTACATGGCCCGCCCAATTCCACTTCAGCCATGCTACTCGCTCTATGACATCTGTGACGCCTGTCCTTCTTCTGATTTCTTCGTTTCTGACCCTATCTCTGAGAGTCAGTCCAAGTAGTGACCGTTCCATTCTTCTTTGGGCCACTCTAAGTTTCGTTGCTGTGGCCTGGGTTAACGATACTGTTTCGGCGCCGTAAGTCATGACTGGAAGCACACATTGGTCGAACGTCTTTCTTTTCAAATAATTTGGCAAGTTGCTCTTGAAGATGTCTGATAGAGCTCCATATGCGGCCCATGCTAAAGTGATCCTTCTCTGTAATTCAGCAGTTTGATTGTCCCTGGTAATTTGGATTTCATGCCCTAAGTATTTATATTTATGGACCAATTCTATTTCGTTGACGTCGATTTTTGTATTTTCGCTTGGTACCAGGTTTGTCATGTATTGTGTCTTTCCAAAATTAATGTTTAAATTAACTTTTTTACAGGCGGCATCTAACTCAGTAAGCATAGTTCTAATCTATTTTAAGTTGTCTGTTATAACAGACAATCTCATTGTATCTTCTAGAAATCAAGTCAATCTACACAAGTACAAGTCGAAAGAAATATCTGAAACTGCCAAGGTCAAACTGATCTAAAACTTTGGTTACACAACGTTGTCAGATCAATCGTGTTTCAAAGGTTTTTCAGTTTTTTATTTGTTATCTATTTCACAATAAAATTTCCTTCTGCTTCCTCTTGGGTAAATTTTAAAACATTGTGGGGTTGTAAACTTAGTGTCCTATTTTTCACGGCACTTGTAATATTCATGCTTATTAAAAAAATAATAAAATGTATTCTAAATAAGCTACTTACTGTTCGACGATTGTATCTAGCAATGCAGCAAAACCACTGATTTCGTGCCCAATTCATTTTAAACGGATGTTTACTCTTTACACTAACGCGTTCAACTGAAGTTTCCTCTCCTTGATTTGTTACCTAAGTAACTTTCGCGGTTTTACATATTTCTTTACAAAGTTGTAAAGTTATTTAAAATTGGGAAAAACCCGATTTAAAATGTAGAAAGGTGGCCAAATTCCCAGATCTCACTTTTCTTCTTCAGCCTTAAGTAATCAAACTTTGGACATGTGCTCCCCCAATTCAATATACAGTCCAGTCAGTGGCGTAACAAACTCCGTCGGCCCCCCCGCAGAATTGGAAATGGAGCCCCCCTTAAAAAATTACTAAATGCGACATGTGTAACAAATACCTATATGTGTTACAGCCCAGTAAATGAATGTAAAATATGGCGGTATCGTGTAATTTTCAGTGTCACCACCGAAGTGGCCAACTCAAGACTTTTCGAGTTATTTATGAGTAAAAATGATTATTGTTCAACAAACAAACCACGTTTTTAGGCGATTTTTCGCAAATAGTTCAAAGAGTAAGTATTTGATCGAACAGAATATTGTTAGCAAAAGTCTATCGACCCAGTAAAAGCAAAGAATATTTCAACGTGAAATAACCAAAAAATGAAATACTTTTCGGGGAAACTCTTTTTTAAAGTGTTTAAAAGAAGCTTTATCTTTTACACACGTTTCTAGCATCAAAACTAAGCCAGTTACGCTCAAAATACAGTTAATCCCATTTTTTTGGTAAAAAAAATTGTGAAAATCTCCCCCTATTTAGCACCCCAAATGAAACTAATCGTTATCGCCTTACAAATTACTTTTATATATGACCTGTTTCACCGGTTCAGAGTGCTTATTTTTAAAAGGGTTCTAGTTGAAATGGCTTGAACGAGTCACTAATCACGAGTATATGCAAATTTTAAACAGCCATATCTTAACCAATTTTTGTCTTACACAAAAACACAATAAAGCCAAAATATTTATAAAAGCCAGACCTATATTTCTTTACTCTTTGAGATTTTTCGTATCACTAATACTTACTTTTTAGTTACAAGTTATTTTGAAAAAAATAGGCATTTTTCCAAAATAAAAAACTTTTTTTTACTATAAAACAAAATTTTTTCAAAAATAAGAACTTCGAGCCGGTCTAACTTACAGATCATATAAACAATAAATATTTAAAGTAAATGGTAAAGCGCTAACGATCAATTTTATTTGGGGTGCGAAATAGGGGTAGATTTTCACGATTTGTTTTACCAAAAAAAGGGGCCAACTTTATTTGAGCGTAACTGGTATAGTTTTGGTGCTAGAAACTTTTATAAAAAATAAAAATAAAGTTTTTTTTTAAATTAAAAAAAGTTTTATTGAGTTTTTCCCGAGAAGTGCTTCATTTTTTGGTTATTCCAGGTTGAAATATTCGATTTGGAATTTGACGAATAAGAATAATTTTTCATGAGCTTCAACTGTGCTTTTACTGTGTCGATAGACTTCATGAATATGTACACCATTTTTTTGTATCTTATAAGCTACATTTTTGCTACAAATATTTTTTCGATATCTAATATTTAATTCGATAAATACTTATTTTTGAGTTAGAAAAAGAATAAACAGAAATAGAAAATATTACAAATATTAGAAATAGAAAAAGATAGATAAAGAAACTGTATAGAACAAAAGTTGCTTATAATTAGCCAATTTATGCATTTTCGGACTTATTTTAAACGTATATTTTTCACCCCAACGAGGGGTGTCACCCCCAAAAGTAAAAGTAACCAACGGCATAAGTCCAACTTTGAAGTGGAGGGTAACTAAAACCTAAATCCAAATTGTCAAGCAAGTACGTCCGTCGTGACGCTGATAATTTCACTCCAAAACTGTCATTTATTGAGCTATTGGTGTATTCATTTTATTAATATACATGGTGTCCCGAAAAGATTTGTCATAAATTATACCACACGCTCTGGGGTAGGGATGGGAAAAACCTACCGGTTTAAACCTAAAACCGGTTTTTTTACTTCGCAATAACCGGTTTTACCGGTTATTTTTTTTGTCCCGGTTATAACCGGTTTTTCTTTTTAAAGTAAAAACCGGTTATTAGGTTTTTACGGTGATTAGGATTAGGTTAGGTATTATTTGGGATCCCAATCATAATTATTATTCTCAAGTACCTATTCCAAACAAAACCATAATTCAAATTTTATTTTATTTTATAAATACAAAAGCAAACTGAAAGTGCAATCTCACATCAGCCAGCAGAATCAGTTATTAAGTTTTATTTAATATTTCCTTGAAAAGGTATTTGTAATCATAATATTTACATAAGAAGTGTCTGTTTGAATTAGACGCAAGCCAAACATCATCTATTTTTCACACTAAACTCTTAACTCTTGACATTGAAAGTCGGTGAATGATTTTATCTGATTACCAAAAATAATGCTCTGCCTATGCATATCGTATTACTGATTACGGATACGAATCTCCAAGAATTTCCCTACGTTTTCAAAACGATACACCCATACAGGAAGTATTAAATGAGTTAAAATGTACCTATTTTAGAAATATATATACAAACGTGTTAAAAGTAATACATGATAAATTTTTTTTGATGGTAGTAAAAATAAAAGATATATTGCATTATCCAATTTATTTTTAAGTAAAATATTTATGTTGATATTATTTTTTTTTAAATCCCATTTCAAAGAGTCTGGGAAATTTTTTATAAGTTGAAATGGTTGGGGAATTTTTTGATTTTGGGAGGAGAGGAAAATTGTAATTGTAAATGTAACTTTGTAACCTATTGGATTAAAAAAACCGAAAACCGGTTTTTCCAAAAACCGGTTTTTTTTGGCCGGTTAAAACCGCCAGGTTAAACCGTAAGCAAAAAAAAAACGGTATAACCGAAAACCGGTGTCTTGTCAAAAACCGCCATCCCTACTCTGGGGTCAAAAATAGTTCAATTGAACCTAACTTACCTTAGTACAAATAATGTGCTCATAAAAAAAGTTACAGCCCTTTGAAGTTTCAAAATGAAAATCGATTTTTTTCAATATATCAAAAACTATTAGAGATTTTTTTATTAAAAATGGGCATGTATGATTCTTATGGTAGGAACAACTTAAAACAAAATAATAGTCAAATTTGTTCACCCCATAAAAAATTTATGGGGATTTTGTTCCCCAAACTTGTGTGTACGTTCCAATTAATTCATTATTGTGGTACCATTGGTTAAACACAACGTTTTTGCCTCCTAGTATTTTTTCGATAAGCCAGTTTTTATCGAGATGCGGCTTCTTTTTTAATACATTTACGTAAAAATTTTATGGGGGCTTTGTTCATTTAAACCCCCCAAATGTTTGTGTACGTTCCAATTAAACTATTATTGTGGCACCATTAGTTAAACAGAGTGTTTTTAAAACTTTTGCCTCCTAGTCTTTTTTTCATAAGTCAACTTTTATCGAGATGTAGCTCCTTTTTCAAAATATACCTAAAAATGTACCTAAATTATAAATAAATTTTCAGATTATTAACAGGTCTCTATAATCGTACTTAACCATATACATATACAGGGTGTAACAAAAATACAGGTCATAAATTAAAGTACATATTCTGGGACCAAAAATAGTTCGAACAAACCTAACTTACTTTAGTACAAATATGCACATAAATAAAGTTATAGCCCTTTGAAGTTACAAAATGAAAATCTATTTTCTCGAATATATCGAAAACTATTAGACATTTTTTATTGAAAATTGACATGTGGCATTCTTATGGTAGTAGTATCTTAAGAAAAAGTTACAGTGAAATTTGTGCACCCCCTAAAAATTTTATGGGGTTTTGTTTCCTTAAACCCCCCCAAACTTTTGTGTACGTGCCAATGAAATTATTATTGTGGTACCATTAGTTAAATTCAATATTTTCAAAACTTTTATGCCTCTTAATATTTTTTCGATAAAGCAGTTTTTATCGAGATGCGGCTTCTTTTTTAATATGTTTACATAAAAAAATTATGGGGGTTTTGTGCCTTTAAACCCCCCAAATGTTTGTGTAAGTTCCCATGAAACTATTACAGCGATACCATTAGTTAAACACAGTGTTTTTAGAACTTTTCTGCCTCTTTGTATTTTTTCGATAAATAACCTTTTATCCAGATGTGGCTTCTTTTTTAATATGGTTCAAAATATACCTAAAAATGTAAATCATAAATAAATTTTCATATTTTTACCAAGTCTCCATAATCGTACTTATAGTCCTGTCGCCAGGGGGGGTACAACGGCCTCGTTAATTCAGATGGACTTACTCAAGTTTTTTTTATGTATTTTGACCCGTAGAACACGAATTTTTTGGGTAACAGTTGATCCGGATGTCGATAAGATTGTTATAGACCAAGAACTTGAGGAATCAAATAACAGCGATTTTTGGCAAAACAAAACAATATTTTGTATTTTTTGGGCCATTTTAAGTAAAAAATATTTCTACAAGTTTTTTCGTAGGATGCACAGTTTTCGAGATAAACGCGGTTGAACTTTAAAAAAATCGAAAAATTGCAATTTTTGAACCCGAATAACTTTTGATTAAAAAATAAAATAGCAAGTCTGCTTACCGCATTTGAAAGTTTGAGTCAAATTATATCGGTTTTGATTATTTGCATTGGTAAAAATTTATTTTTTTATTGTTTAACAAAGCTATAAACACGTAGGGTTTCCCGTGCTTTTACATGCGTTTTAACGCATGTAACGTAGAAATAGTCTTGATTGCACTAGTACCTATTCTACCTACTCGTTCGATTTTAAATGAGAAATCATAGAAACATCACTCACGCACTAGTTGTTTGTAGCTTTGTTTAACAATAACACAATAAATTCGTAGCAATGCAAATAATCAAAACCGACATAATTTGACTTGAACTTTCAAAGGCGCTAAGCAGAATTGCTATTTTATTTTTTAATCAAAAGTTATTCGGGTTTAAAAATTGCAGTTTTTCGATTTTTTGAAAGTTCAACCGCGTTTATCTCGAAAACTGTGCATCCTACTAAAAAACTTGTAGAAATATTTTTTGCTTAAAATGACCCAAAAAATACAAAATATTGTTTTGTTTTGCCAAAAATCGCTGTTATTTGATTCCTCAAGTTCTTGGTCTATAACAATCTTATCGACATCCGGATCAACTGTTACCCAAAAAATTCGTGTTCTACGGGTCAAAATACATAAAAAAAACTTGGGTAAGTCCATCTGAATTAACGAGGCCGTTGTACCCCCCCTGGCGACAGGACTACTTAACCATATACAAATATGTGGTGGATTTGACAAATATTCAAAATATCTCGCTAAAAACTAACTTATCGAAAAGGTACTAAGAGGCAAAAAAGTTTTTAAAATATTGTGTTTAACTAATGGTACTACAATAATAAATAAATTGGAACGTACACAAAAGTTTGGGGGGGTTTAAAAGAATAAAACCCCCATAAAATTTTTAAGGGGTGTCAAAGTTTCACTATAATTTTTTCTTAAGATACTACTGCCATAAGAATACCACATGTCAATTTTCAATAAAAAATATCTAATAGTTTTCGAAATATTGGAAAAAATCGATTTTCATTTTGTAACTTCAAAGGGCTGTAACTTTTTTTATGTGTACATTTGTACTAAGGTAAGTTAGGTTCAATCGAACTATTTTTGATCCAAGAATATGTGATTAAATTTATGACCTGTATTTTTGTTACACCCTGTATGTGGTGGATTCGATAAATATTCAAAATATTTCGATAAATACTGGCTTATCGAAAAAGTATTAAGAGGCAAAAAAGTTTTAAAAACATTGTGTTTAACTAACGGTGCCACAATAATAATACAAAAGTTTGGGGGGTTTAAAGGAACAAAACCCTCATACAATTTTAACGGGGTGCACAAATTTCACTTTAATTTTTTCTAAGATGTTGCTCCCAGAAAAATGCCACATGTCCATTTTCAATAAAAAATCTCTGAGTTTTCGATATATGAAAAAAAATCGATTTTCATTGTGTAACTTCAAAGGGCTGTAACTTTTTTGTGTGCACTATTGTATATAGGTTAGTGAGGTTCAATCAACCTATTTTTGACCCCAGAATCTGTGGTATAATTTATGACCAATCTTTTCGGGACACCCTGTATAATAGTTTTTGTTTGATCAGATTTCTCGTAATTTAAGTATCCAGTCCGTTAAAACTTTTCTAGTAAACTTTCAAAAGTTTCTCATCTTGTCTGTCCCAAAAATGTAAAAATATACAAGGTGCTCTATTAAAAAAAGATATATTTGTGACACCCTGTCAATACGGGTAGCCCTGTATATTTGAAAATATTTTTGAATTATAGTCCTATCTCTGCCCTAACTTTTACGCAAATAATTTTTTTTCGTATCTCTTACGACAAACGAGTAATTGAACTTTTTCACACTAATGCCCCACTCTGTATGTGAATGCATGATTATCCAAACACTAGTAATTAGTAAAGAGATTTTCACCGCCGCTATTACAACATAATTCCGATAAACATAATATACTCAGGAACTCCTGAAAACTTTCTTAGTTCGTTAAGACACGGTTCAAAGTACACAGTTGTTAATATACAGTTGCATTCAACAGTTGACGAAGACCTTTGATAGAAAATCTCTTATTAGTGCCAAAAATCTTCAACTAATTTTACTAAAACTTATATTTTACAGGTTTAAGATTATCTAATAATTTAGTATATGTAGATTAGATAAATATTTTATTTCAATATGTGTGTCTTTTATTCTGACATTATCCGGTGGTCCTTTGAACTTGCCATATGTAGTACGTTCTTTAACGGTAAAATATTGCAAAACTTCTAAATTTTAAAGAACCGCTTGGAATGACATGAAATTTGGCATACACATAGCTAACAAGTCAAAGAAAAAAAGTGATATTGTGCCGATGTGTGCTTTTGCCATGGGGGGTGGCTTTCACCCCTTCTGGAGGGTGAAAAAATATACGTCCAAAGTAAGTCCGGAAATGGATAAATTTACTAATTTTAAGTAACTTTTGTTTTATAGAGTTTTTTCATTAAGTCAATACTTTTCGAGTTATTTGCGAGTGAATATGTTCATTTTTCAACAAAATAACCGCACTTTTTGACGGTTTTTCGCAAATAACTCAAAAAGTAAGTATTTTGTCGAAAAAAACATTCTTAGCAAAATTATAGCCCGAAAAAAAATTGAAAAAACATGTGTATATTTTAGGTCTTTATACCTGCTAAAAGCAGAGTTATAGATAATGAAAAATAGGTTCATATTCGTTCAATTCCAAATGGAATATTTTAACGTGAAATAAACAAAAAATGAAGCACTTTTTGGGGAAAGCTCATTACAAATTATTTAAAGTATTTAAAAAAGGTTTCATTTTTGTTTTATAAAAAAAAATTTTAGCATCAAAAGTAAACAAGTTACGCTCAAAATAAAGTTAGTTTCTTTTTTTTATTAAAAAATCGGAAAAATCACCTCCTAATTAGTATCTCAGATGAACTTAATCGTTACCACTTCACAAGCTTCTTCACTCATGTATGTATTGTTTATATGATCTGTAAGTTTCATCGGTTTAAAGTCCTTATTTTTGCAAGAGCTGTAGTTAAAAGGGCTTGAACGCGTCACTGATCACGAGTGTATGCAAATTTAGAAACACCAAATCTTAATCAATTTTTGTCTTACAGAAAAACAAAAAATACAAGATATTCAGAAAAGCAATACTGACTTTTTTGTTTTTTGAGATTTTTGGTATCTCTAACAATGTTTAAGTTATTTTGAAAAAAGCATATTTTTCAAAATTAAAAATTTTAAAAATTTTATTTTAAAACCAAATTTTTTCAAAAATAAGCACTTTGAGTCAATGAAACTTACATATCATATAAACACAACTTAGTTAAATAATTTGTGGAGCGGTAAAGATTAATTTCAGTTAGGTTGCCAATTAAGGGGTGATCTTCCCGATTTTTTTATGCCAATACAAAAGGGAGCAACTTTATTTTGAGTGTAACTTGCTTAAATTTGATGCTAGAAACTTTTTATACAAACAGAAATAAAGCTTTTTTAAACACTTTAAAAAAGTTATAATAGGTTTTCCCCAAAAAGTGCTTTATTTTTTGGATATTTCACGTTGAAATAACCCATTTGAAATTTGGCGAATATGAACCTATTTTTCATTGGCTATAGCTCTGGTTCTACGAGGTCCAGGGACCTCACGCGTACACCATTTTTTTTTTATTTTTTCATAGGCTATATTTTTCCTAAGAACGTTTTTTTCGACAAAATACTTACTTTTTGAGTTATTTGCAAAAAACCGTCTAAAAACGTGGTTATTTTGTTGAAAAATGAACATATTCACTCGCAAATAACTCGAAAGGTGTTGACTTGGCGAAAAAACTCTATAGAACAAAAGTTACTTAAAATTAGTCAGTTTATCTATTTCCGGACTTGTTTTTGACATATATTTTTTCACCCCCAAGAGGGGGTGAAAGTCATCCCCAGGGCAAAAGCACACATCGGCACAAAAGCACACTTTTTTTCTTTGGCATGTTAGCTATGCGTATGCCAAATTTCATCTCAATCCAAGCGGTTCTTTAAAATTTACCGCAAAAACCGTGACAGAATGTACTAATAGCGTAGATTTTTTTATTTTACTACCGCGTACATTTCCCAGTTTAGTTTCTGAGCATAGAAGAGCTGTTCTTTTTTGTATACCTAAATCCATTGTATTGCTGCAGGCAGGCTAGTCTCCACACAATTGGTCCATCCAAAAATCTCATAGCACAACTTCTTCTAGACTCTAGACCGTAGAAGATGCTCGCCTTGGGTTCGGCCTTTATACAGTGAAGCCAGGTGCGGGAGTAAGTTGTCCTTGAAGAAGAGACTTGTTGCTTTCTGTGTGGTCATTAGGTTGCTGAACGATTCTGACAGACATGGGATCTCGGTGAAGCCTTGGCCCCAGAAAAGACGTTCCTATGGACCTTATGATAGGGTTTATACAATGAACCCGCCGTAGAAGGTCTAATTGTCTGAGGTGCTCACAAGTGGGCCCTTCCACGATGTTACCATATCATAACACACCAGACTTTTTTTTAGAAAAAACTCTAAATACAAATATTCTCATTTGAAAGCGGTATAATTATTTAAACAATTTTTTTAAAAACTAATAATATTTTTTCCTAATATTTTTTTACCGGACAGCAGACTGAATGGTTTCAGCGGCTCTGATTTTGCTCCAGACGTATTAAGGCTCTCACCATATCATCCAGATTTATACCCGATACACGTTGTCTGAAAAGCATTAAAAAATTATGTTGGGACACGCAATGTAGATTTCAATTTTTATTCTATTCAAAAATTGTCGGATGAGTGGAACTTTTCCGTAAAAGTGGAAGAAAATTGTAGACAAAGTGAAAATCATTGAGGATGATTTCATTTCAAAGGAGCCATTATTTTTTATGCTTCCATAGAATCCAGTATGCGAAAATTCTGAAAGCAAATATACAGGGTGTCCCAGACTAATTTAGCCACGCTATATCTCCTAAACGAATAGAGATTTTCGAATGGGACAAAAACTGATATATTCTACTTGTAATACACTTTAATATGGCGTAGAAAAAAATCATCCCCTAAATATTCATCCCTTAGTTACAACCCCTAACTTTAATTTTTTTAATAGCACCCTGTATATTTTTTAATAATTTTGAGTGTGGTATTTTATCGTCTATTCAACACATTTTTTGAAAATAAAATCGGTTCGTAAATAACGAATAAACTATCAGTTTATTTTTGTTAATTGTGTGTCCGAGACTAATTTATCCAGGCTATATTTCTTAAACGAATAGATATTTTCGAATGAGACAAAAACTGATCTATTCCATTTGTAATACACTTTCATATGGCGTAGAAAAAATTCATCCAATAAATATTCATCCCTAACTTACAGGGTGCTATTTAAAAAAAATAAAGTTAGGGGTTGTAACTAAGGGATGAATATTTAGGGGATAATTTTTTTTCTACGCCATATTAAAGTGTATTACAATAATGTAATAGATCAGTTTTTGTCCCATTCGAAAATCTCCATTCGTTTAAGAAATATAGTCTGGATAAATTAGTCTGGGACACATAATTAACAAAAATAAACTGATATTTTCTTGGTTATTTACGAACAGATTTTATTTTCAAAAAATGTGTTCAATAGACGATAGAAGACCACATCCAAAACTATAAAAAAATATACAGGGTGCTATTAAAAAAATTAAAGTTAGGGGTTGTAACTAAGGGATGAATATTTAGGGGATGATTTTTTTCTACGCCATATTAAAGTGTATTACAAGTAGAATAGACCACTTTTTGTCCCATTCGAAAATCTCTATTCGTTTAAGAGATATAGCGTGGCTAAATTAGTCTGGGACACCCTGTATATTCTCGGACTCAGACACAGACAATTGAAGACCGATGAGTATTTAATTTAATTTTGCTTGTTTAGATTATTTCTATAGTATAAAGAGTTTGTAGTAACCAAACATTGTTAAATATTCATTTAAAATTTACTTTTAAACAATTGAAGAGACTGTTTGCCAAAAGCTGATATGTCCATTTTCAATATTTTTCAGGAGAGCAAATTCAAATGTCCAGGATGTCCATAAAATCGCAGTTTTAGAAATATCGTATTTGGTTTTGAGTTTAATGTTTATACAGCTATTTATTTGAGTTCACATATAAGCTAAAACTGTAATTTTATGGGCGTCGTGGAAATTTGAATTTGCTTTCCCGAAAAGTACCAATAATGGACATATCTGCTTTTGGAAAACGACCACTGAAATATACAACTCGTTATAAACATCGATTTATGTAAACAACATTTCAAAACAAACAGTTAATATTTGTAAGAACGTAGTAATAGCTCACTACTATTCCTACATCGGTCGGAGTATATCTGGGTAAAAAAAATTACAAGATGCTTTTCTTTTTAATACTCTGTATTTTGTTTGAACGTCTGATATTTGAACGTCTAATATACATTTCTTCCAAATAGATATTATAAGGAAAACCAGTGCAGTGCGGCAACATAGGACCTGTTACATCCCTGTGTTTTGTGTTCGAACAGGCAAGGTGGCGAAATGAAGTATTATGGCAACCAGAAATACATTGATAACAACAGGAAAAAGACTCCACGTTTGAATTAGATTAGAATTGTCACTTTTGTAAAGTAGTTATAAATTTTGTTCTATTTTATTCACATAGAAATATTGTACATCCCGTAATTTAATGTATCTATCATAAGATAATCCAACATAATTTTGGTCCTTCGAGCCGGATATGATATTTTATATTGATATTATCATACAATTTCTTAAAGATTCTAAAATAAAATTTTAATATGACCTCCTTGACATTCAAATATCTGTGGCAAAAAGATTATCTAATGTCATCCCCTCTTTGTGAACACATATGATAGTATTCTTTATTCTTGACGTAGAGTTTTTACTTTAGGGTAAACATATTCATTTAAGAAGATAAAACAATATTCCAATTTGTCGAAAGCCACTCCTGCCTCTGAAGTAATGTAATTCAACACGAAGCAAGAAATCAGTTATTAAAATTCTCTAAGAATTACAGCTGGTTTGTTCAGTCCTGAAAATAATTTACTCTTCTAAACTGCCTTCAATTAGGGTCCAGTTTGCTCACCTATAGCGGTTGGCATGCGTTGGCATGTTAGGGTCCATGAGGACCACTCCCACAGCGGCTCTTGAGATGGTGGATTTACCTCCAACTGCTCTGGATACTGGTCTGGAATGAATGAGTCTCTAATCTGTCGAAGCGGGCTCACCTGATTCACAGATGGGTTCAGAATGAACAAGTGGACAAGTGCTGGAGTGTATGGTGGTGGAGTCGGATTTGAATCTAGCCAGGCTCTCGGCTCCCACGCATAAGTCTTTCAGCAGAGAACTTTGCGATCCTGGTAGGTGCTCAAGAGATGATAGAGAGGGGTTGGTCTGGCAATACCATCTCTATCTGCTCTGACAGCCAGACAGTGCTAAAGCCTTTGGAAGAGCCCTTGAGAAAACTTTTTCTTGAGTGCAAGAGATCACTGGATGATGTCACTGTCCAACAGGGTTAATTTAATATTGGTATCGGGACACACCCTTGTCCTGGCAAGACGGGGCTCATCAACTTTGCGTGTGGGGCCCGATGCTGTGATTGTGGTACCCTTTAGTACTTGTCTGGTTAAATTCAAGAAGCCTCTTCTGCGGAAGGTTTCAGGACTACTGGGCCAGTTATGGAGGTACAAGAAAGGCTAGGCTGTAGACAATGGGGCCATCCAAAAATCTCACCGTCCAACTTCTTCTAGACCGTAGAAGATGCTCCCTAGTGTTTAGTATGCTCATCGACCACTGTACACTACGGTGGCACCTTCATCTACTTGGATTGGCGAATGGCCCAAGGTGTCCTTTATGATTTGTCAACATAAGGACAACAGGGAGGTGTTGACATCAGATGTTGTTGATAACAACAAAAAAGACTCAATGTTTGAATTAGATTAGAATTGCCACTTTGGTAAAGTAGTAGGTATAAATTTTATTCTATTCACATATAAATATTTTACAGTCCACACCACAATTTAATTTATCTGCCAGAAGATAATCTAACATAATTTTGGTCTTTCGAGCCCGATATTATTTATCATATTGATATTATATAATATATTTATTATATTAATATTATATTTTATACTAATATTATCATACAAATTCTTATAGATTCTAAAATAAAAATTTAATATGACATCTTTAACATTCAAATATCTTCAATCTAAAATTCAAAAAAATCTGTGGCAAAAAGATTATCTAATGCCATCCCCTCTTTGTGAATACACATATAGATAATATTCTTTAACGGGTCTCTCAGAAATCACATTTATTGTCTTGACGTAGGGTCTTTACTTTATGGTAAACATATTCATTTAAAAAGATAAAAAGACGTAAAACCTAATAATCGTTTCTTCGTCTGGTTTTTGTGTTATCTGTTCACATCTTATACACTATGAGTATTCCAATTTGTGGAAAGCCACTCCTGTCTCTAAAGTAATGTAATTTAACCCGAAGCAAGAAAACAGTTATTAAAATTCTCTAAGGATTACAGCTGGGTTGTTCAGTCCTGAAAATAATTTACTCCGTAAATTTTTTACTGCCCTAAACTCGCTTTTGTGAATTGGATAATAATATACCATAAAGTATATTTATAGAAATATATTTTCAGCATACTGAAAATAACAAAGAAAAGACATTAATAGATGTTTTAAATATTTTATAGTCGTCGCATATTTTAATAAAACATTACAGCAAAATTAATGCAATACTAAAAGTTACATGATGGTGTTTTGTATTTTGTAATAATAGTCCATGCACTAACGGTAACATAAAATATATTGCAAAACCTTCAAAGAACCACTTGGATTGACATAAAATTTGGCATACGCATAGCTAACATGTCAAAGAAAAAAAGTCATATTGTGTCGATGTGTGCTTTTGCCCAGGGAGTGAGTTTCACCCCTTTTCGGGGGTGAAAAATAGACGTTCAAAATAAGTCTGGAAGTGGATAAACCTAAGCAACTTTTGTTCAATAACGTTTTTTACTAAGTTAATACTTTTCGCGTTATTTGCGAGTGAATATGTTCATTTTCAAACAAAAAAAAACACGTTTTTAGACGGTTTTTTGCCAAATAACTCAAAAAGTAAGTATTTGATCGAAAAAAACATTTTTAGCAAAATATTCCCTAC
Organism: Diabrotica virgifera virgifera; assembly: GCF_917563875.1. Lineage (NCBI taxonomy): Eukaryota > Metazoa > Arthropoda > Insecta > Coleoptera > Chrysomelidae > Diabrotica > Diabrotica virgifera. Next base: position 76,009,595 of record NC_065448.1, read on the forward strand.
AAAAAAAGTAAACTAAAATGGTGTAAGTGTGAGGTCCATAGTGAAATTCCTAATGAATATCTAATGGAATTTAAACATAAAATAACCATAAACTGGAGCACTTTTTGGGAAAAACTCATTATAACCTTTTTAAGCGTTTAAAAAAAGCTTTATTTTTGTTTTTTTTTAGTTTCTACCATCAAAAGTAAGCAAGTTACGCTCAAAATAAAGTTGGTCACTTGTTTTTGGTAAAAATATCGTGAAAATCACACCCTAATTAGCATCCCTTCTTCTTCTTTCAGTACCCTGTCCGATTATAGAACGTTGGATATTGGCAATAATAACTTTGTTTACTCCCGGAGATTTCGGAGCCAGGATGTTCTTCTTCGGCCTGGTCCTCTTCTTCCGGCGATCTTGCCCTGTGTTATGAGGTGTAGAGGGTTATACCTCTCTGAATATCTCATTACATGGACGAAATATTGTAACTTTCAAATTTTTATTGTTTTTGTTATTTCTGTGCATTCGATGTAAAACTGTGTCGTTTCTTATTCGATCAACCCAACTGATCCGTAATATTCTTCGATAGATCCACATCTCAAAGGCCTCCAATTTTTCCATTAGTGTCTCGGTAAGGGTCCAGTTCTCCATGTCATACAGCAATTTGGAGAATATGTAGCGGCGTATGAATCTGATTTTAAGGTTTAACGAGGTTTAACAAGGGACTTGAAAGCCTTGGGCGGTATGGAGAAAAAGCTGAGAACAGAAATGGTAAGAATATGATACAATTTTGTGTAAATAACGACTTAAAAATCGGAAATACATTCTGGTATGAAAATATGGAGGACAGATACACTTTTAAAGCACAGGAAAGAAATGCTAAAAGTCTAATAGATTACAACGTGATTCCTGCAGAAATGGATATTATCAAAAATATAAAAACAGAAAAATTTGCAGAACTAAACACTCAACACAAGCTATTCTTAGCCGAAATGACTATAAAGAAAAAGCAAAATATAGTCGATAAGTCATACACTAAGATAAATATTAAGAAGCTGAAAAAGGAGAAAGAGAAAAATGACTATATACAGGAAATATATGAGGAATTGCAAAGCATAGAGCTTGAAAGAGACCAATTGGATATGGAAGAAAGATGGAAAGTACTAAAAGACACACTATATAAAACAGCAGAGAAAATTTGTGGAAAAATTCAATAAATAAATATCATAAGAGAACAGAATGGGAGAGTCAAGAAATAAAGAAAATAATAAAGGAAAAGTAGCAAGCCTGGAAAAAATATCAACAATGTAGAGATGAAAATAACAAAGCAGAATACATAGAGAAACGTAATAGAGCAAAGATAGCAGTGAGGGAAGCGAAAAAGCTGAGCTGGGAAGAAAATTGGGAAAAGAATTGGAAGCAAATTACAAAACAGATAACAGAAAATTCTGGAATCGTATAAAGAGTTTAAGAGGGAAAAAAGGTAGGGAACAGTATGGAATCAAAGATCAAAATAACCAATTGAAAATAGAGACCACAGAAATAGTAGAAGTATGGAAGCAATACTACGAAGATAAATTTAAACACGAAGAAGTAGAAAGAAATGAAGCAGGAAGAAATAGACTAGAACTGGAAGAGGAAGAGGAATCAGAGAGTATAAGGAAGGAAGAACTGAAAGAAGCTATAAACAATATTAAACTTGGAAAAGCGGCAGGAGAGGACCAAATAGATCCAGAAATCATAAAATGGATGGGTGAAAAAGGAGAGGACTGGCTATTACAGATATGCAAGGGAGCATTGAGTACAGAGAGAATCCCAGATGACTGGAAGAAAAACATAGTTCTACCAATATACAAAAAAGGACAAAATAATGAATGCGAGAATTATAGAGCAATATGCTTGTCATCGGTCGCCTTCAAGGTATACAAGAGAATTATAGAGAAGCGTCTAAGATCAGTGATAGAAAAAGAATTGGAAGACGAACAGGCTGCATTCAGATCAAACCGTCAAACAAACGATAACGTCTACATTATAAGGAATATAATAGAGAGACAATGCCGTAAAGGGGATGAACTGTTTCTCATGTTCGTTGATCTGAAGGCGGCATTTGATACAATAAACAGAGAAATAATGTGGAAAATATTGGAAAGCTATAATATACCAAAAAAGATGATAAAAGTCATAAAATCTATATATCTGGAAGTAGAAGGCCAAGTACAAATAAATGGAGAAAGATCGGGCACTTTTAAATGGGATAAGGGAATTAAACAAGGAGATGGACTAAGCCCCCTCTTGTTTATAATAGTCATGGATACTTTAATCAAAATACCAAAGATTAAACAAGAAACCTTCAATACATAGTAGGATATAAAAACTTAAATGCAATAAAGATCAACTCCCTTCTATACGCTGATGATAAAGTTTTAATCACAGACACAGTAGAGAAAATGCAGAAACTAATAGATATTTGGCAAAAAGAGATACAGAAATTAAAAATGGTAATGAATCTCAACAAAACAAAACTTATGATAATAAATGAAGATGAGAAAAGAGAAAGGAATACTAATATAATAGTAAGGGAACAAGTAATAGAACACGTATCTACTTTTGAATATTTGGGAAATATAATAACAGATAATGGGAAAACGGACTTGGCAATAAGTAATAAACTGAAGAAGGCAACTAACGTGTATTACTCTTTAAATAATACAATTTTTGGAAAGTCAGAAATAAACAACAAAACTACATAAACTCAGAGTATATAACAGCATAGTAAATCCGATAATGACATATGGGGCGGAAACATGGATTGTGCAAAAGAAACATGAATCAATGATAAACGCGACCGAGATGAAATACATGAGAAGAATTGCCGGAATTACGAAGTTTGATAGATTCAGGAATGAAGATATCAGAAGAGAGCTGGAACAAGAACCGATAATGAGGAAGATCGAAAACAAACAATTAAGCTGGTGTGGACACATACAACGAATGGAGCAAAAAAGACTTACAAAGAAGGTACATGAAGCCAAAATGTGAAACAAAAAAAAGGGAAGGCCGAGGAAGACATGGATGGACCAGATTCAGGATATAGGTGAAAGGAGACACATGAGTATGAGGGATATGAAGAACCTGGCCACCAATAGAAGTGATTGGAAGAAATGGATAAAAGGCGGAACCCGACATCCGATGCCCTGAAGGGCACTAAGGATTATGAGGAAGAAGAAGAAGAGGTTTAACGAAATATCTCTAATAAGAATTTGCTTTAGTTTATAGAAGGCGGCCCTGGCTTTTTCAATGCGTACTCTTATTTGTCTATTTATATCCCAGGTATCGTTACGTTGACGCCCAAATAGGTAATATTGTGGACTCTTTCTAACGTTATTCCATACGCTCTGGTGTTTATTGGTTGGAGCTCCGTGATGCTGACAACCATAAGTTTTGTCTTAGAAGTATTAAGTTTTAGCCTATATTCATCACATGCTTTGATCACCCTGTTTATTAGTCGGTGTAAGTCTTCTTCATTGGAGGCAATCGATACCGTGTCATCTGCGTATCTGCGATTGTTGACATTAATTCAGTTGATTTTAACGCCTGCATCTTCATCTAAGGCTTGTTTGAAAATGAATTCGGAGTAGATATTAAAAAGTAGAGCCGATAAAATACATCCTTGCCTCACTCCGCGTCGTATTTCCACAGCTTCCTTCGTGTTCTGCCCAATTGGTATGTTTGCACATTGATGCCAATACAATTTTTTGATAATACGGAAGTCTTGGTCATCCCAAGCATCCCAGGCATCCCATAATTAGCATCCCAAATGAAATTAATCGTTACTGCTTCACAAGTTGCTTTACTCGTGTATGTATTGTTCATGTGATCTGTAAGTTTCATTGGTTCAAAGTTCTTACTTTTGAAAGCGCTGTAGTTTAAAGGACTTGCACGAATTACTAATCACAAGTGTATGCAAATTTTGAAAAAGCCATATCTTAACCAATTTTTGTCTTACAGAAAAACAAAAATCCAAAATATTCAGAAAAGCAAAACCTACATATTTTACTGTTTGATATTTTTGGTATCGTTAATAATTTTTACGTTAGCGTGTTTACTGGGTTTAATTTGTACGTGTATGGGCTAAGTTTCATGTTAGCTAATACATTTTATGTTTCAACCATTGATTTGGAGCTTGTTGGAAAAGGAGAATTTCCCCTATCCCCCATGGATCCCCTCTGCTTTCCAATCATAATTTTTGAATGTAATTTTTTTCCTGTGTTCATATTTCCATAAAAAGATTGATTAGCCAATTTTGTCAAAAGTTATAAGTCCAATTATTCATTTCAGAACATTTTATCTATACCTACTATACGAAATATAAAAACAACTGATCCATAAGTTAATTTTCGAACTTTTTGATTTGGGGGCGCATCCATCCATCGACGTTATTTCGTAATATTTGCATGATCGATTCACTTTTTAGGTCACTAGTTATAACTCTTTAAAATATTTTGTTTTCTCGAAGTTATTTACGAGCAATCCCAGGCTATTTGGATGGACTTGTAGTCTAATAAAATGTTTTCCTGTTCTTTTTACCTTTAAATTTTACGGTTAATATTCTTAACTCTGTAAAGTGTGTTTTTGATGGTATGTTATTGAAATATATTAATTTATGTATCTCATAACTAAGTATCATATATCCATACATTGTTTAATAAATACTTTATTGGGAAAGGAACATTCTTTTCTACTGAGCGTTAGAAATTTTCATCCATGTATATATATATATAGTTTAGCTCTCCAGGCCTAGAAGGCCCATGGCTTGGTTTACTATTCCTTTCCAATCTCTCCTATTTGCTGCTTTATTTTTCCAATTTGTGATTTTCAGTTCTTCTATGTCTTTTTCAACATCTTTCTTCCATCTGGTTTTCGGTCTACCTTTCTTCTTCTTTCCTCCTATTCCTCCCGTTAGTATTTTTTTGGGAAGTCTCGTGTTTGGCATCCTTTGGATATGTCCCAACCATCTCAGTCTTTGTGATTTTACGATCCCTACTATGTTTGGTTCACCATACATCCTCTCCAATTCCACATTTGGTCTTCTTATCCACATTCCATTCCATATCTTTCCGCCAAATATTTTTCTTAGGACTTTTCTTTCCCATACTTTAAGCATGACTTGCTCGGATTTGTTCATCGTCCATGTTTCACTGGCATACAAGACTATAGGTCTTATCACTGTCTTGTATATTCTTATCTTAGCCCCTCTAGATATGTTCTTATTTCTCAATAAGTTGTTTAGAGCAAAGATACAACGATTGCCAGCCATAATTCTCGCTTGGATTTCTTCTTTTATATTTGGTCTCCTAGTGAATGTCGCTCCTAGATATTGGAATCTCTCTACTTCCTCGAATTTATATATTTTTGCCTCTGTGTTTATTGTCAGGTATTGTCCTTGTGTGTATTCTCGTTCTGTCCATTCCATATATTTAGTCTTTTCTTCGTTTATGTATATCCCTTTCTTTCTTCCTATCGCCTCTAGTCTTTTTAGTATTTCTTTTAATTCTTGTTTGCTTCTGGCTATCATTACTATGTCATCAGCGAATGCCAAGCATTGGTGTTTTCGTTGGTATACAAGTCCTGTCCTGTTAATTTCGGCTTCTCTGATGACTATTTCAAGAAGGATACTAAACAACAGTGATGACAGTGGGTCTCCTTGTCGTACCCCTTCACCGACCCTAAACTTATCTGTTTCCTTTCCATTTATTTTAACCCTGTTCTCTGTTTCTCTGAGTGTAACTTTTACCATCTTTATTAATTTTTTACTAATTCCAATTTCACATAGTGCTTTGTATATTTCTTTTCGTTTAACTCTGTCAAAAGCTTGTTTAAAGTCAATGAATAGGGCCATTGTAGATTTTCCGTATTCGTAGCTTTCCGCTTGTATCTCACGCAGCAGGAAAATTTGATCCACCGTGCTGCGTCCTCTTCTGAATCCACATTGATATTCTCCTATGTCATTATCTATCTTTTGTGTTATCTTGTCTTTTATATGTACTGCAAGTATTTTATATGCAACGTTTAGTAGGGCTACTCCCCTGTAATTATGGCATAAACTTTTGTCGCCTTTTTTGTGAATTGGACACAGTGTGGCTTCAGTCCATTCTTTTGGTATGTGTTCTTGTTCCCAAATTTCTTTTATCAGCTTTTCCAAATGCTTAATTAGTACTGGTCCTCCATATTTAAACATTTCAGCTGTTATTTCATCCTTACCTGGGCTCTTGTTTTTCTTTAGTTTTTCTATTATTTCTTTTATTTCTTTTTCATTAGGCGGTCTTTCCTGTATTTCTTCTTGATCAATATTTTCATTCGGTCCTTCTTCTTCTTCTTCTGCATATTCTGTTGTGGGAATTTCATTTAGAAGCTCTTCGAAGTATTCTCTCCATCTGCTCAGTATTTCTTCGTCGCTTACTAAATTCCTTCCATTTTTGCTTTTGTAGTGTACAGGTTTTCTTTGGAACCCCTTTTTCTCATTTTTTACTCCTTGATATAAGTTCCTGACTTCTCCATTTTTATAGTTTTCTTCTATGCATTTCAATTTATCTTCGTTGTACTTTCTTTTCTTTGCTCTTATGATTCTTTTAGTTCGTTTTCTTTGTTCGTTGTATTGTATCTCCATCTCTGGTGTTTTCACTTGCATCATTTTGAGTCTTAACTTATTTCTTTCATCCAGTTCTATTTTACATTCTTCATCAAACCATTCTTTGAATCCATCTTTTATATTTCTATTACTGACTTGCGCTGCTTTGGTCATACATACTTTTATTTGCGTCCATTTTTGTTCGATGTTTTCATTTTTTGCAATATTTTCCAGTTCTCTAGTGACTAGTCTTTCATATTTACTTTGTTCTTCTTCTGACAGTAGTCTAATAGGTTTAGTTACTTTGTACCTTTTTTTCTGTTGATTTCTAAGAACTGGTATAACCTGTTTAAGTTGTATTCCGACTATAAAGTGATCTGTGTCTGCATCCGGTCCTCTATATGTTCTTATGTTCTTTATACATTTTTCCATGTCTTTTTCGATGAGCACATGATCTATTTGATTTATGGTTTTTCCATCTGGTGATCTCCATGTTCCTTGATATATTCTTTTGTGTTGAAAGTACGTGCTCATAACGATCATGTTTTTTTCTTTTGCAAAATCTATTAAGAGATGACCATTTTCATTCGTTGTTTCATGCAGACTATATTTTCCTATGGTGGGTGGGTACATACTAGTATATTTTTTCAATTTAATATTCTTTTCTTTACGTTTTTACGTGAATTTTCCAGGTAAGTCTTATATCTAGATGAGTTCTAAATAGTTCGTAAATAGTATGCCTGCTGGATCCATGCCAATCTGAAAGTGTGCGGAAACTCTAAACTGAGTGAGACTAGTGATGTAAGTCGAGAATATTTCCAAGCGAATATTCGCGAACATTGGAAAGTTTCCGAGAATATTCGCCTATAAAAAATGGAAATATTCTCCTGACCGCGAATATTCCCGGAAACTTTCAACGGAGAATTCTCGAGAATATTTCCGAGAATGTTCAAGAATGTTTCCGAGAACTTTCCATAATATTTCCGAGAACTTCTGAGAATATTTCCAAGAGCCTTTTGGAGACAAGAGTCAGTGACATAATTTAAATTTACATGGAAGTAAAATCCAAGTAAATTCCAAGTAAAGTAGAATAAAAATTCTAAAGTAGAATATTTCCAAGAGCCTTTTGGAGACAAGAGTCAGTGACATAATTTGAATTTACATGGAAGTAGTGCTATTTAATTCACACGGCCGGCGAACCTACATATACCACTGCCAAGTGGAACATTGATTTGATCATTACCGTAATTATTTTTATACTAAAAATGCCTAAACTATACTAAAATCACAATAAAGATGCACTAGAAATAAACAAATTAAGACACGTTGAATGTTAAGAGGAGTACTCCCGAATCATGTTTTACAATGTTTAAAATTTGCAAATCATGATTTGGGATTTACAATGTACATAAATATTGTAAATCATGATTTCCCAAATCATCAATTTCTCAACAATCTTCCAAATCATCAAAGTCTTTCTCGAACATTCAATATGTCTTTGTTTGTTTATTTCTAGTGAATTTTTATTGTGATTGTGGTATAGGTATAATGCATGGTAATATTTCAGAAGAAAAATGATAAAAAAAAAAGAAAAAATTCAAAACTACAATAAAGTTCTAATATCAGTAAAACTTCTTGTAAAAACTAGATGGGGTTCAATCCTTAATTGTATCAATAACATTATTGCGTCTAATAGTGCTTTACCGATACTTAATTACGGTCATAGAGGGAGAAAATTTAAAAGTACCCTGCACAAACCTTATAGAAATTAGGTCCCAGTGGATTTTGTTCATACTTTGGGAAAATACTCTTTGTAGCATCCTGATAAAAAGTTCTCATGGGCACAACTCAATCGTATGAAGGATTTTCAAGATATGGAGGCACAAACTCGGAAAATTATAAGATTTACTGGGTATTCCAATTCCCTGAGTTACTGGTTATCTGGCAACATGTAGAAGTTTGGATAAAGGAAAAGTACTAGTAGTCTAGGATTTTTTCCTGGCTATCCAATGGCGACCTTTACTTTGACTTTGACCTTCAACGGACGTCATATTCTAGAGTTTCGAGGGATTTTGACATTAACTTGATATAAACACATTGCTCATGGGTTTTTGGGATCGCTAAACACGAATATGCCATCAGAACCGACTCCCGGAGCACCTGGTTTCCAAGGTCAATGAAGGGCGCTCCTGGAGTTTCGAGGGTCTTTGGTACTACATTAATGCAAACAGATTAGTTATAGGTTTTTGATGTTGCTGAACACGAATGCGTGATCAGCACAAACACAGGAGCACCTGGTGCCTAAGACAGGTTATCTTCTGGAGTTAGAAACCTAAGAGTAATCCATTTGATTTCTCCATTTGATTTCTCCGAGACTCCAGAAGATAACCTGTCTTATACACCAGGTTCTCCTGTGTCTGTGCTGATCACGTATTCGTGTTCAGCAACCCCAAAAACCAATAACTAATCCGTTTGCATTAATGTAGTACCAAAGACCCTCGAAACTCCAGGAGCTCCTTTCATTGACCTTGGAAATCAGGTGCTCCGGGAGCCGATTCTGGTGGCATATTCGTGTTTAGCGACCTCAAAAAACCCATGAGTAATCTGTTTATATCAATTTAATGCCAAAAACCCTCGAAACTCTAGAAGATGACGTCCATTGAAGGTCAAGGTCAAAGTAAAGGCTGCCATTGGATAGCCAGGAAAAAATCCTAGACTACTAGTACTTTTCCTTGATCTAAACTTCTACATGTTGCCAGATAACCAGTAACTCAGGGGATTGGAATACCCAGTAAATCTTATAATTTTCCGAGTTTGTGCCTCTATATCTTGAAAATTCTGCATACGATTGAGTTGTGCCCATGAGAACTTTTTATCAAGATGCTTCAAAGACTATTTTCCCAAAGTATGAACGAAATCCACTGGGACCATATTTCCATAAGGTTTGTGCGGGGTACTTTTGACGCAATTTTAAATTTTAAACAGAACTGTCTGGATGATGAAATATTTTGGATAAAGTTGCAAAAAGTAGCAGTTGTTCTAACACAAATTGTGAAATGGATTAAGTACTTTATTGGAAGGCAATATGTTTAAAATATCCCAGGTTGTCGAGGCATTTAAGGATACAGAAAATATTTTTACCGAGAATATTCCATTATTTCCAATCAATAAGTCTGAGGAAAAGGAATGCTTATCTAAATTAGAAAAAAGAAAAAAATGGTAATGAAGCCTGTGCACTATGCTGCAAACTTACTTAATTCTTCTTTAGCAGGACAAAACCTTACAGGTAAAGAGAATATTAGCTATGCAGTGTATAGCTGCATTTTAATATATTTTTTAAATTTTTTAAATTTTTTGTTTTTAAATTATAATGACTAATAACAAATATTCAGAGTATTTTTTAAATTAAGTTAAATAAATTTTTAGTAAGTATTTTTGGACATTTAATTTTTAACAGATTTTTTCGGTAGTTAGTCGTAATACCACAACAATAAGTAAAGCTAAATACTGATTTGTATAATTTATTATAATAATTTTAATAAAAATGCAATATTTCCATAAGTTTCCGAAAATTTGCAATATTCCCGGAAACTTTCCGGGGTTTGAATCTTCCCGAAAATTTTACATCACTAAGTGAGACTATCCTCAGGATAGAGTGAATGGGAAAGTTCTTATGCCAGACACGCCAATAACTGTTACGGGACGTTCTATGTAGAACAATATTTATAGGACAATAGAGTAGGTGTCCATAAGGTATCTTCTTCTTATACTTGTTGTAGACCTGTCGATCTGTTAATTCCGACGTTGAAGTATTTCTTGAGAGGTAGGCTACCAGTTATCTCTCCATCTTTTTGGTGGTCTCCACGGTGGATGCTTGCCAGCTGGTTTTCCTTCTAGCGCAATTCTTGATAGTCTGTGCTCCTCCATTCTTTTTACATGACTGTACCATTCTCTTCGTCTTTGCCTACCCCATCTTACATCTTGCACGCCACATTGTTCCCAGATGATGCTGTTTTGTATTCTATCTTTTCTTGTCTTCCCTGCAATTGCTCTTAGTGTCTTCACTTAGGCTGTTCGTAGCATGCTTTTGGTTTTATTGGTGTCTTCTCTTGATTCAATACCATAGGTCATAACAGGTATGATGCAAGTTTTATAAATTCTAACTTTGCTGTCCATTCTCATATATGGGTTATTCCAGACCACATCTCTCAAACATCCTGACATGATTGCGGCCTTGTTTATTTGTCCTCTTAGGTCTCTGGCTGGGTCATGATTAATGTTGCCCAAAATCGGTCTTGGTCTTGCAGTCTTGGTCTTGTTCTTGCGTTTTCGTAAGACCAAGACCAAGACCAAGACCGCTTTCTAAGCCGCAAGACTAAGCCTTCGAGACTCTTGCGTCTTGCAGTTAGGATTGAGTGTCATTTTAGGGAATATAGTAGTTTGGATATATTATGCTTGGAGGTTACGAGACGCAAAAAAATATGTAACAAAAATTTGGAAAATTGGACTTGCAGATTATGAACAATACAATAAACATACATAGCGAATCAAAATATTCATTAAAATAACACTTGACATATTTATTTGAGACGTACTCAGAGGTCATAATAATTTATTACAATGTAAAAATAAAATATTTTGTAATACATTCTTTCTTAGCAAACGACGGCGACGCCTTCGCTGTGAAATTAATTGTAATTGTATAGATTTTGAGAATAGCTGTCCTTTCATAAAATAATCTGTGTTGTGATGCCGACAGTTCCTATTGAAACTTTTTAAAGATAGGTCGCCTAAGCTATTAATAAAAAATATTACGACACACACTCAGTTGTTTTTCCTTATCAGTTAGTAGGATTCTAAATTATGATTAAACATCGTACTTGTAAACTTTCTGCAGAGTGTGCAATTTTATATCAATGGGCCAAACAAAATTCCTTTCTAAAAAAATAGACAGATAATGTTCTTTAATACAGTCAAATTTATGTCATTTATTTGGTTTTTTGTGTTTTAACCATGTTTTAGCACATGTAATATAAGGTTATTAAATGCAAATGTTTAAAGAAACAAACCGACTCCCGTGGGATATGGTAGATAGCTCAGTTTGTGAGAGTATAGGAAGGGATAGTTATACAGTAGAACCCCGCAAATCCGAACTAATTGGGGGGACAGCTTGTTCGGATTCCGAAAAGTTCGGATTATCCGAAAGTTATCCTAAACTAATAATTCAAAGTTTCCGTTGTCGCTGATTTTGAGTTGCAAAACGTTCACGAAAGAGTGTGGACAATATTTTTGGGCTCAAGTTGACTGCAAGAGAACTGTAGTAAGTTTGTATTTATCCTTTATAAGCACTACGTATAAAGTATTTATTTATTTTTAAGAAATTTTAAAATATCAAAGTTCTATTAATCCTATATTGTTTAATTTTTGGGTTTTACTCTGTATAATAAACATGTTTTTAAATTTTTGTCTTGAATTTTTAATTTTTTTCACTTTCTGTTGGTTTGAATTTGCCGAACGTTCGGATTAGCGGGGTTCAAATTTGCGGGGTTCTACTGTAGTTGTTTAGTTCGTGGGTTCAAACCCCACCCGATGTGAGTTGTTTAGATATTTATTAATTTGGTTGGTTTTTACTATGTCTACAGGGTGAGGCAGATAAATGTCCTATTAGAAATATCTCGAGAACTAAAGGCAACAAAATCATAAAAATGGGAACGAAGGGGTTTTAAAGAGTGATCTATTTAATGAAAATATTTTCATCTATTTCCTACTTCCGGTTGCACCCATGGGGCACCCTGTACCTTTTTACATTTTTAAATTCTCCTCGATGTCTTCGTTGTTAAAATATAAGGGTTTGTAATGTTATATAGGGTAGTTTAAAAGAAAATTCATTATTTTTCTTAATTTCCTAGCAATATTCACACCCTGTAGAATTGTAGTAGTTTGACATCAAAAACTCTATTTATGTTCATATGATTTTTAATATAGTCTACTATTGTTAAGAATTGTTAGTATAGCTAAATTTTTAATTTTAGAATAAAGGGTTGGTCGAAACTCGGAATGAGTATTTTCTGAGTTTTCTTAAATGGAACACTCCGTGTTTTTTGGTATTGTAATGAAATTATATGTTATGGTATTTACTTTTTTATTTCTTAAGCATTCCCTATACCTAACTGCTTTAGTTTGTGAGTTATTGGTGATTCAAGCCAAATATTAATTTCAATTTTAGCCAATTTTTCCCGGCAGTTCGTTTCAGATCATCTGTCCATCTCATAGGAGGTCTGCGTCTGGGTCTTTTGTGTTCGTATGGTCTCCAGGTTAGAATTGTTCTGTGCCATTTGTTAAGATCGCTCCTAGCTACATGTCCAGCGTATTCCCATTTCAATTTTAGTGATTTTTGTACCACATCGGTGACTTTGGTTTTCTGTCTTATCCATGTGTTTGTTTTCCTGTCCTTAAGTGATATGCCAAGCATTGCTCTTTCCATCGCGTGTTGAGTGACTCTGAGTATGTTCATATTCTTTTTTGTGATTGTCCATGTTTGTGCCCCATATGTTAATATCGGAATAATGCATGCATCAAAAACTTTAGATCTAAGATGTAGTTGAATTTGCTGATTTCTGAGTATATAATTCAGTTTGCAGAATGCTGCCCATGCTACTTTCTTCTTCTTTTTATTTCTTCCGTTTGAATTTCCCTATTTAGTATAATTTTTTGTCCTAAGTATATATATTCTTCAACTTTTTCTATAACTTTGTTGTTTATTATTGTCATCGTTTCTGCGAAGTACATGACTTTTGTTTTGTTTAAATTCATTTTCAGTCCTATTTTAGAAGATTCTGTGCGTAGTTCTGAAAGCATGGTTTGCAGTTCCTGTAGGTCAGTAGCTATCAGGATTATGTCATCCGCAAATCGTAGATTACTGAGGTAGCGGCCATTGATGTTTATTCCCTTATATTTCCAATTTAGATTTTATTTTTAAAAGCGTCCTCCAAAATTAAGGTGAACAGTTTGGGCGATAGTGTCTCCCTGTTTGACTCCCCTGTTTAATGGTACAGGGTTGGTGTATTCATTTTCATTTAGGTAGTATATAGCTGTAGCTTGGTTCATAGTTTCTTTTATTAAGTTAATATATCTGCTGTCTATTCTACAATTTTGCATTGCGTTTATTACGGCCGTGTGTTCTATAGTGTCGAAAGCTTTTTCGTAGTCTACAAATGCTATAAAAACTGGAAACTTGTATTCGTTACATTTTTCTATTAATATTTTTGTGGTTAACAGGTGACCGGAAGTTGAATAGCCTTTTCTAAAACCTGCCTGTTCATATGGTTGGTATTCATCTATTTTCTTGTTAGTCGGGTAGTTATGACTTTGGTGAGTATTTTAAATAGGCGTGACAATAGACTGATGGGCCTGTAGGTTTCCAACTTTCGATTATCATCTTTATTGTGTAATAAGATTACTTTAGAGTTGTTCCAGCTCTTAGGGACTTTGCCCTGGTGTAAACAACTGTCTATAAGCTTAGTTACAATTGAAATGAGTTACTTACCTCCTTCTAATATCATATCTGTGGTAATCATATCTTCTCCTGTAGCTTTATTTCTCTTCATGTTTCCCAATGCTGTAGTTACCTCTTAAATTGTTACTTTTGGCATTATTTCCGATCCAACATTTTTTATTAATTTCCGTGCTGGTCTCATTTCATCGTCTTGTTGATGTGTTCTGTAGAGTCCCGTTTAAAATTCTTCTATTCGTTTCAGTATGTTTTCTCTAATTGTGATTTTATTTTCGTCTTTTCCCATTAATGATATTATCATTACTCTGAGACATTTCATACTCTTAGTTTTTTCAATAATTGTTGTTATTAATTTTTCTTCTTCTTTTCTTTTTTGTTTTCTTATTCCTTTTCTAATCTGCCTATTAAGTTCTCTATATTCTGCGGTTCCCTTTTTGTTAGATTTATTTAAGATCTTCCTTTTCTCTATTTGTTGTAATATTTCTTTGTCTAATTCATTGTGTGTTGTTTTTAGTTTTTTCAGTTGCAGAATGCTTTTGTTCACTGTTTCGGTTATCAGGTTATTCAAATCATCAATATCATTGGAGTTTATCTGCTGCATGTTAACTTGATTTAATGCATGCATTATCTTTTTATTAAATTCACTATTTTTTGTTTCTTCAGATGTCCATTGTATCTTTTTTCATGTATTCTTTTTCTTTCTAGTTTTTTTTTAAACTAGAAAGTTTTTTGCGTATTATTTGTAAATTATAGATCCTTATATTTAATAAATTTCCCACACATCAACAATAACGATCTCAATTTGATAATTCTGTTATACATCTAGTAGTTGATTCTATGTAGTATCTCTCGTACAAACACCATTGTATGAGTTAAATTTACCAAATTTAATGCGATGGTTAAAACAACTAAGCAAATGCATTCGATATATCAAAACCTAGCTATGTTTTATTACGTGATTTCTGATAAATGAAGGTAGTGAAGTGCTGACAATTATTGTCTGTATTATTATTTTCGCGAAGAGCGAAACAATGCTAATAGGCGATAATATAAAGAATTAAGCTTATCTTCGTAGCCATTTATTAGAGTAACGGATGCGGTAGACCGCTGGGCAAATAATTAACTCCAATTGAAAAATACGATTAAGGGGAAGGGTTCGAATAGATTTATACTTTTTAAAGAAATGAGTATACAGAAAAAATACTATTGTTTTAGATAGTCTAGTTTAGATTTAAGAACTGCGAAAGGAATTATCACATTTATTAAAAAATATTTATTATACAGTGATGAGTGCCCTAATATCCGGCAAAATAACGAAAAAGATGGAAAATATAATACGTTGGTAATTAAAAAGAGATGAAACTAGTAAAGGTGGGAAAATCTATAGAAATCTATAAATTTACATTACATTAAATTGCCACTATGGATAATTTCTGAACTTTACACATTAGCTTAAGAGCTAGTTGATTTCAGTAATAATTATACGTATGACGTTAAAATGACATTAACATTTTTTTTTATTTTAAAAACTTTACGGAGCTATTAGAACGAATAGTGTGAGTGAGTGTGGAATCAAGGATGTTCATAAATAAATCAAAAACAAAGATTATGGGCCGGTTGTTCGAACGCTAATCAACAATGATCACTATCAAATATTTAATTACTGTCACAACGGTCAATGTCAACTTTGGTTGGGTTGCTGAAAACATAATTGATTATAATTATGACACTAGTTAATCAATTAACATAACAATTATTAACATAATTGATTAAATAATTTCATAATTTGTTATCAATAATTATGTTTTCAGCAACCCAATCAAAGTTGACATTGACAGTTGTGACAGTAATTAGATATTTGATAATGATCATTTTTGATTAGCGTTCGAACAACCGGCCCTTAGATTAATGAGTTAGTAATATTATTTTATTTTTAAAATCTTTTTTTAAGAATCAATTCCAAAATTAAACAGACACATTTTTTCCATTCCCTTAGGCCAAAAATATTCAGCTACTACCCTGTCATGTTTTGACGTCTATTTGTGTCAGCCGAAACGGATATACTGGAAGGAGTGTGACATTAAGAGCGGCGGCCATCTTGGCGTGTCGTCAAAGGTCAAAGTGGCCTCAAATGGCTACCTTAGTATCGTCCGTCCGCTATAACTTATCCCATGCGGTACGATTCATTTTCAATCAAATTAAGTCAAAACATAAATTGAAACGAACGTCGATGTGTATTATTGTGTATCAATTTATCAATCAAAAATAGAATAAAAATTTTATTAATTTTAATGATAACGCGGGCACATACATTTGATACACCCTGTATATTGATTTGTAACTATTTATTATAAGGTAGTTTTTAAGAAATGGGTTTATTTTTAATGGGTTTTTTCCCTGAGAAATAAAATACATTAGGAAAGAAAGTGATATGAATAGACAATAATTGTTCAGGGTATTTGGAGATTATAACGGTGCTTTGTTATGCACGAGGCCAAAAGCCACAGGTAATGATATCTTTAGAAAATAATGTAAAAGAAAGTTTGGAATTTTAATCTCTTTTTGTTTAACCCCTAGTAAATTTTGTAGAATTTCCCGAAAGTAATTATTATGATGGTAGGAATATTTTTGAAAGTATGAGTGGGTTTTTTCGAATGAAAAAAAGAATGGGGAAGAAGAAATGTCTCTGATTGGTTTGGCAATTTGGAATGGGAAGGAGAGAAGGTTGAATTTTCAGATAGTTTTGGAAAGAGGGATTATTATGTGATCGGCATCGCGGAAGAGCAATCAATGTTTTCGTGGATAGTTAAAAAGCAAGTACCAGTGGTTGTTTGATAGTGGAGAGTGGAGCTGAAAAGTGGAACGAGAGACAGATCAAATTAAGAAGAAATGCCTCTTTGATTCTGTATTATTGAGAGAAGCAGAGGAGAGAATTTTGGAGTTGTTTGAATCGAGTACTGGTTAAAAGAGGCCTGGCTCGTTGTTTTTTTGGAGAATTAGTGCTGGTATGCTGCTGGATTGAAGCTTGAGAACGGAGAGGGCTTTGATGGGTAGCCTAACATAGTCAACAAGGGAGAGCTGTTTGGGTCAAGAGGAGACATCATTGTGAGTAAAGCAAAAGGTCAGTCAATTTATGTGAAAGATATTTTTATGTTCGGAAACTAAAATTTTGAGTAAAAGCATATGAATTAAGATTCCAATATTTCAAAAATTAAATAGGAAGTATAAGTAATTTTGCGAATACCTAAATTTGTTTGTTTAGCTTGTTTTATCAAAGTCATCGGGAAGACACCGATAAATTTTTATTTGAACTAGAATAAATTTAAGTGGTAAAAATTTCATTCGGACAGTTATGTCCATAGGTTTTAATTGATCGATTTTTAGAGTATTGATTTTGATAATAAAAGATATTTCTGTATGCTTATTTTATATTTCTATTTATTTCCCTTTCCCATTTTTCTTCCGATAAGAACAAACTAAGAGATACTGAAACCACGAGAGAAGATAAGTATAACATAAGATAATTTAGATATTTTTTTGTATGATTTGCGACAATTTTATAATTGATTAAATAATTAATTGGAGTAATCAAATAAAGACTAATTGATATAAAAGTAATAAAAAGTAGATCATAACAGTATATACATTTTGTATACTGTATACTATATACTACACACATCGGCGTACGTTTCACTTTCTGTTTTGACTTAATTTGATTAAAAATGAATCGTATCGCATGGAAAAAGTTATAGCGGACGGACTATAGTAATAATTAAGGCCATCGGTACATAATTCGCAAATATTTTACGGCTATCCCTACTTCTTCTGTCTTTACACGGCAAATTACGTGTAGTAAAATTCTCACTGGTATGGATATGTAAACATTACTACTTGACAATGTCATCATTAATTTTAAAGAGATGGCTTTTGAATGTTCTTGGATAACTGTTACTTGTATAATTGCAAATTATTAATTCAATTAATAAATATGATAATTTTTTCACTAATTATGTATTCAGTGATTGTAATAATAATTTATATATTGTACAACAAAAACTAATACTCAATCGAGAAAAGAGGAAAAGTGGTTAAGTGATTTTTTAATAATATATTGCTACTATGGAACGCTTACAATTTTGAACATCTTTAACAACAAAATACTTGGATCACAGAATATATTCTGGTCAATTCTCTGCTTGGATCGTCCATAAATAACAAACAATGAACTTTTTATTAAGTTCACGTCTTAAATCAATTATTTATCAAATACACTATCAATATTAGTTAATCAACAACTCAAAATATTCCCGATGCCATGTCAAATATTTAAAATTTTCACTGACTTGTCATCATATTCTATTTGACTCAGTACGTTTTATGACAAAGATATCGAATGTTCGATTTTGAAAATATCACCACGGACATGGTGTCCATTTTTTTCAAATCCTGAAAAAACTAATAAATATTTTTGAAAAATTTAAACGCAGAATGAAAGACTAAACTATTAGCGAGGGCCGAAAGTCCCTTAGAATAAATAAAAAGTTTCTTTTAGACAGTTATTTGAAATTAAAACTCACACTACCTTTTCACTCCTTGTAACTTTCACTAAGCTTTCTCTTAGTTTTTCACTCCTGTAACTTATTAAAATAAACATTACAGAAATTTTCCAGGACTTTCGGCCCTCGGTAAGAACGTAATCTTTAATTCTGTGTTTAAATTTTTTCAAAATACTTATTAGTTTTCTCAGGGTTTGAAAAAATGAATCCCATTTAAATAGCATTATAGCCGAAACTACGTACTCATCCCCTTAAATAATTTTGGATTAAAAAATTACTACTAATTAAACAGTTTTTATTTCCATTTGCTTTATTATCTTCAATCACTTTTTACTTCATGCGAAATTAAAAAAATGCTAGTAATGTAATGTTAACGCGATAGGTACGTTTAAATATTACTGAAGTTAACTAGCTCTTAAGCTAACGTCTAAAAGTGGCAATTATAATAATTATCGATAGTGGTAATGTAAATTTATCCCACCTCTACTAGTTTCATCTCTGTTTCATTTCACAGCGTATTATGTTTTCCATCTTTTACGTTATTTTCCGGTTATTAGCGCACTTGTCACTGTATAATATCCGTTATATCTTAGCAGTAACGAAGTTTAACATTATTTCTTATGATCAATCACCAAATACAATCTCTAATAATTATTGAAGATTTTTCTCAATTTTACACAAAAATATGTAGTTGATATTTACCAACAAAAATTAAAATAATAAATATGTTAAATATTATTTTATATGAGAGTAAACCACACTTTATTGTAATGAGAATTCCATATTTGTTTTGACTTTTTCATTTACAATTCAGAATTTTTTTATAAATTGGCGGTAGAAGACAATAACAATTTGACAGTTGACTTACTTGGCTTGGATCATGTTAGCCATATGTTGAATGAAATTTTGAGAGGTATTGTTGTATGCTCGGATTGATATCAAATCCTGATCTTTCTATACTTATGTAGTTAATTATAGAAGATGTGTTCCTGGCCTGCTAATAACTCATTCTTCTTCTTCTTCTTAAACTGCCTATTTTCTATACAGACAAGGCGAAACCTGCGGGTTCGTTGGAAAAATTATTTCGGTGAGATTTTTTTTTGCATAATCACATTCGTGAGACATCCCAGAATAAGGTTCAAGAAATCGCCCACGCGAAAAATAAAAAAAAATGTTTTAAACAAATTTTTTAATCAAATTGAAAAAATCAATATATTCGGCCCGGACAATTTTTTTTACGTTTTTTTGGACTAAAAAAGGTCTCTTGTATTTTTTTTTCTCTAAAGTTGATCGTTTTCGAGTTATGTATAAGCAATTTAAAATTTGAAAATCGCGAAAATGACCATTTTTAAGACTTAATAACCCGGTTAAAAATTATTATTATGAAAGTCAGAAAGTGGCTAAATGAAAGTTTAAAGCCCCCCCTTATTACTAAGCTGTTATTTTTAATTATTAACAATGAGCGGTAAGATCGTATTGACGCGGCTGTAAATGTGAGTGCGAGTAATATGCGAGTAATGTGCGAGTAAGTAATGTGCAAGTAAGATGCACGATTGGACTGCCGGAATGGCATCTCTTTCGCACTTACCATTGCCGGCCGCCTAATACGTGAAACGTGCATGGCGCTCATTAGTATTACTTAAAAATAACAACTTAGTAATAAAATAATGGCAAAAGTTGCTTCAGAATCTTGTAGGGAGGGCTTTAAACTTTGATATAGTCCCTTTCTGACCACTTTTCGCGTGGGCAACTTCTTGAACCTTATTCTGCGGGATGTCTCACGAATGTGATTATGCAAAAAAAATTCATTGAAATATTTTTTTCCAATCAACCCCACGTTTTTGCCTTGTCTAATAGGAATTTTGGCTATCACATTGGAGTTTGGAGCACATTACTGTATCTACTGCCGCTCTGAATGAACCTTTATTTTAATTTTAAACTAAAATTGTGGTTTATTCCCAACAAAAATAGTAAATTGCTTCAGCTCATGTTGTTGTAACTGTAATAATTTAACTGTAGCTACCACCTTTTTTGTACAACAATAAAAACTGCATTAACAGCTGAGAGTTATTAATGCAAGGTTGCAACAAACTTTAACAACTAAATATGCGACTCAGTTAAAATGTGTTAATATTTTTATTAATCTATAATTTTCTGTTACAGGTATGTGCTGCTTACAAAGTTTTGGAAAACCCGATTGTAAGTAAAAGCATAGTTTAGAAATATTTTTTAAATTTTTGTGGAACAATTTTAAAAGTTTTTCAAATAGTGAACCAAAGTAGCATCTATCCAAGTTGGAGATAGTCGTACTGAAAAACGACCCATCAAACGTGGAGTGCGACAGGATTGTGTTTTGTCACACAGTCTCTTTAATCTGTACTCTGAAGTCTGAAGAAATCTTAAGGGATGCATTGGACGACAGACAAGAGGGAGTAAGACTGGGCGGAGAAGTAATCAACAATATCAGATACGCTGACGACACAGCCATTCTTGCAGACAATTTAGAAGATCTCCAGACATTAGTAAATCTAGCCAGTGAAGCAAGTTTTCCGAGAGACCTAAAAATCATTATTTTAAAGACAAAGTGGATGGCAGTCGGAAAGATAAATGTAGATCAAAGCGTGCTTTCTCTTGATGGAGAGAAGATAGAACGGGTAAACCATCTTAAATACCTTGACAGTTGACAAGAGATAATAACCAGGACTCAAATATCACGTAAGGCTTTTATGACCTGGAAACCAGTTTTATGTAACCGATGCCTGTCGATGAACATTCGCAAGAAGGTCCTAAAATATTACGTGTGGTCTATATTATTGTATGGTTGTGATACATGGACGTTAAAAATCACAATGCTAAATAAATTAGAAGTATTCTAATTGTGGTGCTATCGACGAATCATAAAGATATCGTTGGTTTCGCACACTTCCAATGAAAAGGTTCTTCAAATGATGAATTCAGAACGTCTGCTCATGAACATAATAAAGAGGAGAAAAACAGAATACTTCGGCCATATAAGTAGAGGACTTAAATACCATCTAGAAGTATGGAGAATGATCAGAGAGCAAAGAAAGGAGATGAACGAATTAATAAAAGCGAAACACATTCAGAAGGAAACATGGGCAGACTACTTCCGATCTCTATTTGCTAAAGGCGACGATAATGAACCACCAACACCTGAAGTTACGACAAACAAAGAAATAAACATCGACGAGGGAGAGGTAAAGGAAGCGTTAGCCGTTCGTATTTTTTGATTCATTACTCTTTGTTTTCTTCTGTATTCGTCTGCCTTATTCTTGTATTGTTTTCTTTGTTCCACAAGGTCTTGTATTCCTCTTGTCATCCACTAGTGTTTCTTTAATCTATTAGTTGCTCTATGTTCTTCTATTATCTTGGTCATATTATGTTCACGAGATAAATGTCCATGTTTTCTCAACGTTTACGGTTGTTCTTATTTCCTTTGTTTAATTATTTACACCATTTTCTGTTTTACTCATGTGTTGGTATATTTCAATGTATTTACCAAGCAGTCCATGCGTTTTGATTCAATTCAGTCTTCTTACAAAGCTCTTTGATAACGGGTAAACCTAAAAAACGTGTCAGACGATGGTAAGAGACTTGAATCGAATAAAAACGAAACCGTCTATATTTATTTTGTATGCTATACTCGGTGCAGAGCACAAAATGATATCGGTTTAGGTGGGTAAAGTGGAATTTAGTGGAATAGATTCCTAGCATCGCCCGATGCCATGCTTCTGCCATATACAGAATAAGCCAAATTAAAACGGAACATATGCAGTTAATACAGTGTATCGGAACTACGTTTGAAATAGTCGACCAATATAAAAGTTTGACACACATAAATCATAGCAACTCAACTACCTGTCTTCTTTTAGGCTAAGGCTATGGCCGGACAAGCGACAATTTACGGCGCCATGAGAGCAGTAAAATGAAGCGCGAAAATTGGTCCCGCGGTGAGTGTAGTGGATGGCCAGACTGAGCTGTAAAATATCGCGAAGCAATATCGAACGGGTACATCTTCGGCGTCGTGTCGCAAACAAATGGACCTAGGTCCAAATTTGTAGTTCATCTAGCTACAACCACGAGAAAAACATTGTATTTACATCTCGCGACACGCCGTAATTTGCATCCCCGTCTGGCTATGCTTTTTACTGCAGTTACTGCCGCTTCATTTTACTGCTGTTACAGCGCCGCAAGAGCAGTAAAATGAAGCGGCTGTAAAAAGCATGACCAGATGGGGATGTAAATTACGGCGTGTCGCGAGATTTCGGTCGTTGTTGTGGTTAGATGAGCTACAAATTTGGACCCAGATCCTTCTTACTAGGACCCATTTTCGCGCTTCATTTTACTGCTCTTATGGCGCCGTAAATTGTCGCTTGTCTGGCCGTAGTAAAATCTGCCTAAAAGGAGACAGGTAGTTGAGTTGCTATGATTTATGTTTGTCAAACTTTTATATTGGTAGACTATTTCAAACGTAGTTCTGATACACTGTATTAACTGCGTATGTTCCGTTTTTATTTGGCTTATTCTGTATATTCTGTCATATTTCTTCGTTAGAGATCGCTAAAGCAATGCGTTGGTATAATATTTCAAAATACTTACCAACCAATCGGTACGTTTTGAATCAATTCAGTCTTCTTATATAAGCCTCTTTCATAACGCGTAAACCTAGAAACACGTGTCAGAAGATGGTAAGAGACTCGAATTGAGTCAAAACGAAACCGTCTATCTTTATTTTATTTTACGACCATGTATTTTGTTTTGTCTTCACTTGTTTTTAGACCGATGTTTAATGCAGCTTCTTCAAAGCTCGAGAAAATATCCCTAATTTCTAATGTTGATTGTGCTTCTGTTGATTGTATATATTTTCCGCATGACATATTCTAAGGCCAGGTTAAACAACAATGGGTACAACAGATCTCCCTGTCTCAGTCCAGAATTGACGCAGAAAGCATTTGATATTTTTCCCCCTATTCTAACTTGTGCAAAGGAGTTACTTACACACATTTGTGTTACCGCAGCTAGTTTCTTGAGTACGCCGAGCTCGATCATTGCCTTCCATTATGTTGCACGATTATTGAATCATAAGCCTGTTTGAAGTCCATAAATATCTGATGCACGTCCTGATTATATTCCCAATACTTTTCAAGCATTTGTCTTATTGTAAATATTTGATCAATAGTCGATCTGATAGGCCCGAAACCACACTGGTAGTCACCAACTATTTCTTCGGCGTATGGTACTAATCTTTTTAATAATAGTCTAAGAGCTGGGAGCGGATTTTGTGCGTGATAAGTAACATGGAAAAACTATACGGGGATAAGTTGAATTAGTTTTGTACATGACTTTCCCCAACGGCCGGAAACCAGAGTGGGAGACGAGGGTAGTTATAAGGGGTCAAAGTCGCTGTGTTTATTATTTTTTTTGTGGCGCTCATGATCGAAATAGTGCACCAAAATTTGGGAATAAGTAGGTCATGACGTAATTAAGTAAAATCTCTAGGGGCGGAACGCTGCGTGGCCGACAAAGGGGTGGGGGTAGGGGTGAGTATAAAAAATATAAAGGGTTTTTTGCGACGTTCGTAATTGAGGTAGTGCACTAAAATTTGGGAATAAGTAGACATGACATAGCTAAGTAAAATCCCCAGAGCCGGAAACCAGAGTGGGGGACGAGGGTAGTTATAAGGGGTCAAAGTCGCGGTTTTTATTATTTTTTTGTGACCCTCATGATCGAGATAGTGCACCAAAATTTGGGAATAAGCAGGTCATGATGTAACTAAGTATAATCTCCAGGGGTATAACGCAGCGTGGCCGACAAAGGGGTGGGGACAGGGGTGAATATAAAAATTATATCGGATTTTTTGTGACTTTCATGATCGAGATAGTGAACCAAAATTTGGAAGTAGATCATGACGTAACTAAGCAAAATTCCAGGGGCGGAAAGCAGAGTTGGGGATGAGGGTAGTTTTAAGGGGTCAAAGTCGCAGTTTGTATTTTTTTTTGTGACGCAGCACAACATTTGTCCCCCACGCAGCGTTCCGCCCTGGAGATTTACTTAGTAATGTCATGATCTACTTATTCCCAAATTTTGGTGCACTATCTCAATCAAGAACGTCGCAAAAACCCCTAATATTTTTTTATATTGACCCCTGCCCAACCCCTTTGTCGGCCACGCAACGTTTCACCCCTGGAGATTTTACTTAGTTACGTCATGACCTACTTATTCCCAAATTTTGGTGCACTATCTCGGTCATGAGCATCTCAAAAAAAAAATAAAAACCGCGACTTTGACCCCTTATAACTACCCTATATAAAACGTATGTATGAACTAACCGTACTAATTTGGCAGTCTTTAGATGGAAAACATGCGGTAGGTCCCCTATTTTCACAATTATACACATCTAGGTGGAATCTTTGCTGATGTTTTTTCTCTATTCGTTTTAGTAGCCAATCAGTACACACTTTGTTAAATTAAATGTACGTAATTTAACATTGAAACAACATAATTCGATATTTTCATGAAATATTTTTTTTAACATTTTCTTTATACAAAAAGATAAATTGCTTCAGTATTCCTTACGATTATCACGGCACCGGTAATGTGTTTTCTTCTTTCAGTGTATGTATCCGTAAAAGTGTTAAATCTCCTGTATCTATCAGCAAAGCGTACCTGTCATTCGCACGTGAAATTAGTGTGAAGGAAACACATTCCCGTAAACTTTGCCTTTTTCTTATTTTCGTAAAAGACGGTTCTCGATCAAACCGGGTAATGGTACATTCAAATACGTTCGTGAAATCGACCAACGTCGCAGTCTTTGTTTTTATATATTGCTTAAAAAACAATGCGATAGAGAAAAAGGGATTATAAAACCGGCAAACTTGAAAATGTACAGGTAGTTCTTAAAATAAATAAATCAATTAAAATATACAAAAAGATAAAGGCAGTTTTTGTTCTCATTTGATTCAGAGTTGGACCGCCATCTCCATATAGCTATTTCAGCATATATCCATCCTCAGTGGAGCTATGCAGTCACAACTCTAAAACAAAATCAACAAACCCTGCCTATTTAAGGGAAAACATCGCGATGCAATGAATCCACCATTTGAGACGCAAAACAGCGACATCTCTCGTAATACGAGGAAGACGAAAAGCCCCAGATGCAAAGGTTACTACTTTTATACAATTAAAATAATTGAAATAAAAATAATAAACAATAATTTAAATCCAAGACTTTTCATTAGAACCTGCTTTTTGGCTGCATTCCGTATCTCGGCTTTTACGAAAGCAGTTTCTTAACGAAAAGTCTTAAATTTAAATTATTGTTGGCGCGGTAATAATTATTGTAAAACACATGGCGCGGTATAACAGCGGCAGCTATGCTACGATTTAAAGTATTTGTATTTCGTTGTTGCCAAATTTAGTCGCGTGTTAGCTGCTGTACGATACGATGTCTGAAAGTTATGACGATTTGTCTTTTGTAATAAATACAAGTTTATTTTATCTTAGATTAAAGAAAAAAAGAAACGCAGATATTGGATACATCCCATCATAAAGGAACGAAATTATAAGGGATGGTTTACACATTATATTAACGAAATTAGATGTTTTTTAATTAAATAAGATGTTTTTTAATTTTACACGAATGTGTAAAAAATCTTTTCAGGAGTTATTAGTGAGTATTAAAGAGCCGTGTTCAAGAAATAACACCGTTATGAGGGAAAGCATATCACCTAAGAAAAACTATTTATAACGCTAAGAGGCTGTCCATTCTATGGTACGCCACTGAGCAAATACAGTTGTTAAATTGATGCCCTCTGTTATACCCCATCTATTGGGAAATAGTGATGTTTCACAAATGAATATTAACAAAAAAATTATTCAAATTAAAGCCAAAGTACGTATCGAGAATGACGAAAACTAGAATATACAAAACCGTAATAAGAGCAACAGTCACCTACGGATGTGAGACATGGGTGCTAAATAAAACAGAAGAAAAAATGATATAGAGTTGAGAACGCAACGTACTAAGAGTTATTTTCAGGGGAAAGAATACAGATACAGAAGACGGCTGGCATAGAAGCACCAATCAAGAATTAAGGATGCTTTACAATCAACCAAGTGTAACAAGATACACAAAGTCATAAAGAATCAGGTGGGCAAGTCATGTCGAGGGGATGGATAAGAAAAGAATGCCAAAGATGGTACTGCACAGAAGACCAGTTGGGACTAGGAGACGAGGTAGACCAAGAAAAAGACGGTAAGAAAGTTTCAGGAAGGTATAGTATCGATGGAAATTACACACTGGAAAGAGGAGGTGAAAAATAGGATATAGTGGAGAACCATAGTTCAGCAATTTTTACATAGACATCAAATACAATTATATATAAATTATTAGCATAAACTGTATTATCTAAAATTGTAAATACAAGGGCTGTAGAGCATAATAAATAAAATAATAAATAAGGCCTGTTTTTTTATTATGCTGTTTGAATATTCTTTAATACGCATATCCCAAATAGCTGGTCTCATTTGAATTTTATTAATTGATTTTTCTACATCTGTATTTCCCATCACAAAAACACGATCCGACAACACTCACTACAGAATTCGCTAGAAAACAGCTCAAACGTCTGTGTTGCAGCACGATACACGCATTTATGATACGCCGTCGAAGTCATAAAACCGATTGGCGGTGGATGGGTTCCAGGATATGTCGCCAGAAAGTCGCTTAATCGAAAATCTTTAAGAGCGTCTGGTGTGTGTTACTGCATCAAAGTATAGTAAGGGATGCGTCGCTTTCGACATCTCAGCGGGGGTTCAGTCGACGTACGCCGCCCCGTCTGTGTTACCTCTAAGTGTCCTTTATTTGCGTTCTTCTATATTCGTCGTCTCTTGTGCTTATATATTGTAAAAGCCGGAGATACGGGATGCAGCCAGAAAGCAGTTTCTTAACGAAAAGTCTTGTATTTAAATTATTGTTTATTATTTTTATTTCAATTATTCTAATTGTATAAAAGTAGTAACCTTTGCATCTGGGGCTTTTCGTCTTCCTCGTATTAAAATATAGAACTAGTTTTTTCTATCTGTTATTTTTAGCATTGTATTATTCTCAGTATAGGAAAGTCATAGAAGTAACCCGTATCTTACAAAATGAAGAAAAATATGTAGCAAACTCATCAATAGAATATAGCAACTTCTGGTTATCAATCCTTAAAGAAGTCAGCGATAACAATGCAGCAATAACATTAGCGAGTTAATAGAAGGTCAGAGACACATCATATATTATAGTTAATTATAATAATTAACTACATAATAACAGAAAGATCATAATTTGATATAAATTAGAGGGTAAATTCAACCTCACCTCGTAAAATTTCATTCAAAATATGCCTACAAGATCGAGGCTAAATAAGTCAACTGTCAAATTGGCTTACAGATCGGTTTACAGGTTCAACCCAATAATTTCTTATTTTTTAAATTTTTTGAAAACTATTTCCGGATTGGAAGTCGAAAGTTCAAAACAAATATAAAATGTATTTTTCATTACAATTAATTGTGGTTTAATTCCATATAAAACAATAAATATGCCACAATAGACCAGGACTGATCTGTTTTGAGGTGGATGTGAGAGGTGGCATTCGGATTTTTGCAGATAAAGTTATTTGACAACTTCGTTAATTGTAATTGACTTATGCTCCTTCTCAAATATGTCCGGAACATTAAGAAAAAAATTAAAATATTTAAAAATTTCGATAAACATCGAATTTTTTCTAATTTTTTTGCTTATAACTTTAAAACGATTCATTTTGTAACAAAGTCGTAGAAAAATAAAATTAAGATAATTAAATTTTGTATGACATACGACTGATTAAAAATGTCTTAAATTATTACCCTTTCTGCAAAATAGCAATAAATACAAAATAAGGGAGCAAAATAAGCCTGTTTTTGTTCAATGTTTTTCAACCACTTTGGTTGCACTTAGAACCTTTGTAATTCGCTTAAAAAAATTTTATAACATACTTAAACCGTCCACCAAATTTCATTAAAATCGACCCAATAGATTTTGCATCATAATTTTGCAATCTAATTTTAAAAGTTCAAATTTTTTAAAAACTTTCTGAACAAAAAGTAGACCATTTAAAAGTTTTCTTTTTTTTTACATATAAACAGGCATTTTACCTATCTAATACACCTTGCAGCATTAAAATTGGATTATTTAAGCAGCCTCAGCAATGTTTTAAAGTTATAAACAATTTTTTGGCTTATAAACAAATTAGTGCTGTCGCCAGGAGGGGGTGCACACCTTGCAGCATTAAAATTGGATTATTTAAGCAGCCTCAGCAATGTTTTAAAGTTATAAGCATTAAAATTGGATTATTTAAGCAGCCTCAGCAATGTTTTAAAGTTATAAACAATTTTTTGGCTTATAAACAAATTAGTGCTGTCGCCAGAAGGGGGTGCAACGGCCTCGTTTATTTAGATGGACTTACCCAGTTTTTTATGTATTTTGACTATTGTATGATTAAAAAATAAAATAGCAATTCTTCTGACAGCATTTGAAAGTTTAAGTCAAATTATACCGGTTTTGATTATTTGCATGGCTAAAAATTAATTTTTAATTTTTAAACAGAGCTATTTGTTTATAAGCCAAAAAATTGTTTATAATTTTAAAAGATTGCTGAGGCCCCTTAAATAATCTGATTTTAATTCTTTAAAGTGTATTAGATAGGTAGAGCGCCTATTTGTATGTAAAAAAATTAGCCAACTTCTAAAAGGTCTACTTTTTGTTCAGAAAGTTTTTAAAAAAATTTGAACTTTAAAAAAAAATTAGATTGCAAATTTATTATGCAAAATCTATTAAGTCGATGTTAATGAAATTTTTAGACGGTTTAAGTATGTTATAAGAATTTTCTAAGCGAATTACTAAGGTTCTAAGTGCCACCAAAGTAATTAAAAAAACATTGAATAACAACAGGCTTATTTTGCCCCCTTATTTTGTATTTATTGCTATATTGCAGAAAGGGTAATACTTTAAGACATTTTTAACCAGTCGTATATTATACAAAATTCAATTATCTTTATTTTATTTGTGTACGACTGTTCCAAAACGAATCGTTTTAAAGTTATATGCAAATAAAGTAGAAAAAAATCGATGTTTTTCGAAATTTTTAAATATTTTAATTTTTTTATTAATGTTCCGGGCATATTTGAGAGAAGGATCATAAGTCAATTATTATTACTGAAGGTGTCACCTAACTTTATCTGCAAAAATCCGAATGCCACCTGGTCTACAAGAAAACATTTCAGGGATAAGATATTACTAAAACTGTTTAACCTAGCCCTGGAAAACATGTTTACTAGACTCCAAAATTTTAGGTACCTATTTACATAAACGGACAATACCTAAACCACTTGCGATATATTTACCACATTGTACTTATTTCCAGTAAAAAATAAAATGAAAACAATGCAACATTTGAATAACGAATCAATAAAAATAGGATTAAAGATGAGCTGTGAAAAAACTAAAACCATGGCAAACCAAGAATTACCTTAAAGTAATAAAAAATCATAGTAGAATAAATAATTAAAATAAACCTAACAATTATATTCAAGTAAGGGAAAGCTTGAGGAACATGTAGTCAAGTTTTATATAAATATTTACTGCTGTTGATGTTTCCACTGAAGCGCCAAAGCTTTTCTGTGCATACCCGGAGACAAGAAAACGACAGATGGAGAAGAATAAGTATATATTGGAAGCCATGGAATTAGAAACGACCAAGACAAAAACGAAGAACTTAAATTCTGGAGATGGCATAAAATAACATGCTGTGTCGAAACAGATGAAAAGTGCCAGAGACGGAGAAATATGTCAGAAAAGCGGTACTCGTATGTTCAAATATGGATATTCTTGGCTAATTAAAAAGATAGATAACAAATAGAGATGGATAATTAGAAAACATTTTAGTTAATATTTATTCAACTGTATTAAATTAATCAACGAACGACCACCACCGTACAACCATTACAACGCGTTGAGGCGCGTGTTGAAACGCGTTTTACTAGTTTACCAATTTAAACGCCGACAAAGAGAGATAGAAAATATACAGTGCAAAGGAAAGAAAACACGGTTAACACCCCACGTTAAAAAAACGGAGCGTGCGGACGCGGACTTTGGGAAATAGAAAAATGTAACAGAAAAAGATATTAAACGAAAAAGGCGATAGACTACCCCAGCTAATTGAAATAATATTCGAAATTATTACTCCTATCATCCAAGATAGCTATAGTTCACCCCAGCCTAGCTCCAGTCTCTCTCAGGGTGTGTGTTCGTCTTGTCCTAATCTTAGAAATGAACTATGAAAATTCGGAATGGAAGCAAACAAAACAGTATTTTTAGCCAATCATGTTTTTTGTTCAAAAAAGATATAATTAAAATGTGGCTTATTAATTGCATTAACAAATGTATTCAAATTCTTGCCAAAAACTAACAATTTATGGATTATACTTATGCATGGCTTGTGGTGTTGGACCGATGGTAACTTCTTGATGTCGAATGGTACTGCTGTAGACTTCTTATAGACCTGGGCAGATGTTCGGCCTCAGATCCCTGCAGCTGAAGATGTTGGGTGCTGTAGTCTAGAGGATTTGGTTGCAGTTGTCAGCCTTGTAGTGATACATCGCCGGCGATGGGCTTCATTCTCCCGAAGGGAGAAAAGTAGATCTTATCCAAAAAAACTAGAAGAGTAAAACACATATCAATCATCAAGAAGATAAACCAAAATTTGCCACGTCTGCCATTCTTTTAAGAAATAATCAAAAAGAGTAGCAGATGACAAGAATAAATTAAATGGAATTAAGATTGAATATTACTTAGTTAAAATTTGATTACTAAACGTGCATATGATATGTAAATTAAAATGATATATTTAAAACTAAAATATCAGAAACCATGCTTTTAGATGGGAGGTTAGGTTAGATATAAAAAATATTAGAAAAACTGCTAGATGTAGAAATGTAATTAAAATATGATAATATGGATTCTTACCCCAAGAGAATATTAAATCTGGAAATAGATGGGGCCTTATGAATGGGTAAGAATGTACGGGGTACGTTTAGTATGATGATTTAGATTTTAGATGAAAAGAGATATATTTAATATAAGACTTAGCTGACCCGGCAGACTTCGTACTGCCTCAATAGATAAAAACAAACTTTTGCAAACAATAAACTTAAAATAAACAAAAGGAATTCGTAATTAATAAACAAAAAATGCTCGATGTGAATGAGTTTTTATTATTATTTTTAACGAATTACACATGATGTTTGAAGTAATAAAGTTTAGTTAGAAGTAACAAAATAAAATTTGCAGTGCAACAGTTGCAATCTGAAATTTGTTTATCTTATAATGAATATAACAGCTTTATTTTATTTACATTCGAAACAACCCTGTATAATTGGGTTCGGGGTTGTCCAACTATATAGGTGTTGATTAATCAAAATAAAATAAAATTAAAATTAAATATTATTAAATAAAATGAAACAAAATTTCATAAAATTGAATAAAAGTTAATAAAAATAAATAAAACTGAATAAACTTAAATAAAAATAGTAAATAAATTTAAAAAAAAATAATAAAATAAAAAAAAATAAATATAATCTAATAAAAATAATTAAAATTTAATAAAATGAAATAAAATAAAATAAACGAAAATAGATAAAATACTTAAATTAAATAAAATTAAATAAAATGAAACAAAATTAATTAAAATTAAATAAAATTTTATAATTTGCTGCTTGTTCTTTTCGTGTGCTCAGAACTTTTCTCCTGCTTGCCGTTCGTCAGAAAAGTTCGGTAGAGATATTTTTTGAAAGTTTCGAAAAATTAAGAAATTCATATTTTGCCCAATTAAAGTCCAAAAGTTAAACAGTTGGACTTTTCTTCGATGAAATTTGTTGATCGTTCTTCTTCTGTCCTCGGAATATTTCTACGGCTTAAGATATCGTATTTCGGACCCAGATTGTGCTAGAGGAAAAAATTAGTACGGTTCTGCTCGGAAGCAAGGAGTACACCTACTTAATTTCGTATTTTTCACGTCATTATTGTGAGAGTTATGACGTTATACGCAACCCCCTTATGACGTAGAGGTATAAAATATAGATATAAACCTACTCCCCGTCCGATCGAGTACATTTGCAAAATTTCATAAAAATCGGTCAAGTCGTTTCGGAGGAGTATGGCAACAAATACTGTAAAAAGAGCATTTTATACATATAGCTGTAAAAATTTTGGTGGCTACCTAAAATGACCATATAAAACCGTATAAACCTTCCCTGAACTTCCACAAACAATTCAACATCAAAATTAGCCAAATCGGTCCAGCCATTCTCGAGTTTTAGCGAGACTAACGCACAGCAATTGATTTTTATATATAAGATGCAAAACTTTAGATGGCTATTAAAAAATAACGGTCGAAGATAGAAAAGTGAACATTTAGGGTTGTATTTATTATATTTATTATTGTATTTATTATATTTATTATACCCTTCCACATCACACAAAATTAAGAAAAAACAGTGTGACCAAAAAATAAAAAAATATATTAGGGGGGCAGCCCCCGTTACGACGTACGGATATGAAAAATATATAACAACCTATTCTCGGTCCGGTCGAATATACGTGGAAAATTTCATAAAAATCTATTCAGTCGTTCTCGAGTTATGTGTTGGTAACTGTCACGACTTTCTTTTGTTTATATAGATGTAAAATATTTAAATGGCCATTAAAATATAACGGTTAGTGATAGAAAAGTGAAAATTTAGTGTTATATGTATCTTTACGTTCCACATCATATAAAATTAAAAAAAAAGTTTGTCCGAAAAAATAGAAATAAATATCAGGAGGGCAACCCCCCTAAACACGCACGAGTATGAAATATAGATAACAACCTACTCCCCGTCCGGTCGAGTACATTTGCAAAATTTCATAAAAATCGGTTAAGTCGTTTCGGAGGAGTATGGCAACAAACACTGTAAAAAGAGCATTTTATACATATAGCTGTAAAAATTTTGGTGGCTACAAAAATGACCATATAAAACCGTATAAACCTTCCCTGAACTTCCACAAACAATTCAACATCAAAATTAGCCAAATCGGTCCAGCCATTCTCGAGTTTTAGCGAGACTAACGCACAGCAATTGATTTTTATATATAAAATAATAAAAGAGGATAATAAAAGAGGGCGCCAACGAGTTTTTAACGAAGAAAACAGGTAAAACAAATAGAAGAACATTAATGAAATATTAAAGAAAATAAAATAAAATTATTTAAAAATAAAATATCAAAGATGTGACGTTTGTAACGTTACAGTAAAAAACTGAAGACAGGACTCAACGCAACATGACATAGAATTTCTCTCAGCATTTGTTATTTATGATCCTTAAGCTAATAGCGAACCCTAATGTATGGCCTGTGTACCCTATTTTTATTGTCCTGTGGAGCGTCAGGTTGTTTCCTTTAGATTGATGGTAAAATGACACGGTTCAAAGGAATTTAACATACATGTGCTAAAGCGTCTACGCTTCCGATGGAGCTACGATCAATGATGTGGTAAGTTTCCTATGTAGTGGTATAAATACGTTGTGTTAGGGTTTTTATCATTGTATGAATTAACCAACTTAATAAAATATCTACCGCCCACACTGTCGGTGCACCTAGATATTCTTGGGGACATTTTGTTTGTGTGAATTTGATGGCTCTGGCCGAGTCAATTAGCCAGACATTTTGTTATTTTAAAAACAAACAATTTTTTTTCAATCAGAGGAATTTTTTCTTTATTTCTAACTCTAAATACATAACAAACTAACATGTTACAATTATTATCTAAATGATACACTGTTTTGGTTGTAAATATTTTTTAGTAAATATTTATTTTTTTTATTTTTTTTATTATATTTTCAATTTGTTTTTTTATTATTATTATTTTTTATTAATTGTTTTTTTTACTACGCTAAGACATAAACCCGAATCAACATCTCGGAGGTTTACATATTCTTAGTCTTTTTTTTTCTCTTTTTTGCATTTTTTCTCTTTTTTTTTGGTTGTTTTTTTCTCTTTTTTTTTTCTTTTTTTTTTTCTTGTTCTTTTCTTTTTTCAATTATAATATGCAGCAATTACTTAAATCTACAGGGTTTAAAAAAAATAACAACAAAACAAACATGTTTGTTTTGGTTTAACAAACATGCCTGCTTTGTTTTAACAAAATTACTTAAATACAGGTTAAATTTTATTGCTATAATTTATATTTACAGTTTTTGATATGTTTGTAAATTGTTTTTAATGTATTAACATCTTCAGAAAAAATCAAATTGTTCAGGTAGACGGGAAGTGGGGACATGATAGTCCCACTTAGTGCAGCCGATATGTGAAACAATTGTGCATTTAGTAATAGAAGTATATAATTTGAACCACATATACAACATATATAAAGGTTCTTTAGATATGAGGCCATCTCAGATTTTGCTTTTTACAAAAAATGGCGGGCATTCAAAATGGCGACTATACATATGTGACTAATAGCACGATAACTTTTGAACGAGACGTCAGATTTCAACCAATTTTGGTATATAGGTTCTTTTTTGATGTATAAGATCGAGGTCTTGAACCGGAAGAATCGGTTTACCAGAAGTTGTGTTTTTTTGGTTTTTATGTAAAAATATGTTGTTTTTTTTTCAATTATTTCACCCTGTATGTATTAATTTTTCAAAAAGTTAATACCGCCATTGAAAAGAGCGTAAAAATATTTTTTAGGAAATATTTTGAACTTTTTAGTTATGTTAATTACCATTTAATAAATGCATAACGTATCTTCACATGTACCTATGTGCGGCAGATTCGTGCAAATATTATAAGAATTATTGTGCATTTAATGGTAGAAGCATATAATTTGGACCACATATACTACACATATAAAGGTTCAAATTTAGATATGAGGTCATCTCAGTTTTTGTTCCTTTTACAAAAATGGCTAGCATTCAAAACGGCGACTATACATATGTGACTAACAGCACGATAATTTTTGAACGAGACGTCAGATTTCAACCAGATTTGGTATATAGGTTCTTGTCTTGATGAGTAAGCTCGAGGTCTTGAACTGGAAGAATCGGTTTACCAGAAGTTGTGTTTTTAGTGTTTTTTTTTTATGTAAAAATACGTTGTTTCTTTTTCAATTCTTTCACCCTGTATGTATAAATTTTTCAAAAAGGTAATTCCTTTATTAAAAAGAGTGTAAAAATTTTTTGTAGGAAATATTTTGAACTTTTTAGTTATGTTAATTACCATTTAATAAATGCATAACGTATGTTCACATGTACCTATGGGCGGCAAATTCATTTTGAATGCCCGCCATTTTTGTAAAAGACAAGATCTGAGATGGCCTCATATCTAAATTTAAATCTTTGTATGTGTAGTATGTGTTGTTCAAATTATATGCTTCCACCATTAAATGCACAATAATTCTTGTATTATTATTTCCACGAATCTGCCGCACATAGGTACCTACATGTGAAGATAGGTTATGCAATAATTAAATGGTAATTAATATAACTAAAGGGTTCAAAATATTTCCTAAAAAATATTTTTACGCTCTTTTCAACGCCGGTATTCATCATCATCATCAATTGTGCTACAGCCCTATGAAAGAGCCTCGACCTTCCCAAGTCTATTACTCCAGTTAGTCCTATCCATTGCCAACCGTTGCCAACGCCGGTATTACCTTTTTGAAAAATTAATATATACAGGGTGAAAGAATTGAAAAAATAAACAACATATTTTTACAAAAAAATCAGGAAAAACACAACTTCTGGTAAACCGATTCCTCCGGTTCAAGACCTCGATCTTAAACATAAAAAAAACCTATATGCCAAATTTGGTTGAAATCGGACTTTTCGCTCAAAAGTTATCGTGCTATTAGTAACATATGTATATTCGCCATTTTGAATGCCCGTCTTTTTTGTAAAAGGCAAAATCTGAGATGGCCTCATATCTAAATTTGAACCTTTGTATGTGTAGTATATGTTGTCCCAATTTTATGCTTCTACCATTAAATGCACAATAATTCTTATAATATTTGCACGAATCTGTCGCACATAGGTACATGTGAAGATAAGTTATGCATTTATTAAATGGTAATTAACATAACTAAAAAGTTCAAAATATTTCCTAAAAAATATTTTTACGCTCTTTCCAATGCCGGTATTACCTTTTTGAAAAATTAATATATACAGGGTAAAAGAATGAAAAAAAACAATATATTTTTACATAAAAAATCAGGACAAACTCAACTTCTGGTAAACCGATTTTTCCGGTTCAGGGCCTCGATCTTATACATAAAGAAAAAAACACATATACCAAATTTGGTTGAAGTCGGACTTTTTGTTTAAAAGTTATCGTGCTATTAGTCACATATGTATCGTCGCCATTTTGAATGCCCGCCATTTTTGTAAAAGGTAAAATATGAGATGGCCTCATATCTAATTCTGAACCTTTATATGTGTAGTGTATGTGGCCCAAATAATATGCTTCTATCATTAAATGCACAATTCTTATATTTGCACGAATCTGCCGTACTAACTGATTTTATCATAAAAGTAAATATTTTTTAAATTTACACTACTTTGGGGTGCCAACAGTGTTCTTTTTCCTTTTCACAATTATATATTGTCTATCTCCCTTGGCCGACGTTTAAATTTGTAAACTGGTGAAACGCGCATCAACACGCGCTTCAGCGTGTCGTTGGTCCGAACCTTCATATCTTCCTAATATTTTCGTTGAATGTCAAAACATATTTCGTCAAAAGCCCAAAATTGTATATATATTGATTATATTATCTTATTATCTAATCACATAATACGGGCGTTAGCAAACAATACGTGACGATTTCATTACTTTTATTGACGTTTCTGTATGATTTTGGTTCTATATTTAGAGTTTATTAAACATTGGGTTTATTTATCTAAATACCAATCAGAATTCATTTTAGTCATTTGAAAAATTATTCTGAAAAATTATAATGAAAATCGAATGTATATCGGTTTCCAGTTTTTGTCATTGAGTGATTAAAAGCGAGTGAAATTTTCAAAAATAAATTTAAATGAATATTCATTATTTTAACAAATTTAGTTAGAATATATTGTATTGATACTATTATTATAACAAATAAATTTAAATAAATATATTGTTCTGAAGCGATTTCTTTGTGGCATTTATGTAATTTACTATTCTAATTGGGAAATAAGCCACA
Organism: Diabrotica virgifera virgifera; assembly: GCF_917563875.1. Lineage (NCBI taxonomy): Eukaryota > Metazoa > Arthropoda > Insecta > Coleoptera > Chrysomelidae > Diabrotica > Diabrotica virgifera. The sequence continues at coordinate 76,047,587 of NC_065448.1, forward strand.
ATTTAACTTGAAAAACGATTTTATTGACCTTTCGACTTTCACCTCGGACATCGTTATCAAAATACAAAATATTAATAATTTAAACAAAAATGTTGTTGCTTTCTAAAAAAATTCTTCTAATAATTTAATTTAATGTGACTCATTCATATCGGCAATTCAGACATAGGTATATTATACATTTTAACGTAGAAGACTTTAAAATGATATTGCTAATATTTATGAGTTGCGTTTGAGTGATTTACGATTCCTAGTACTCTAAAAACTAATACCAAATTCTGACTTTATATGTACAGTAAAACCTCGATATAACGGACCTCTATTTAACGGACTTCGGATATAGCGGACAAAAAATCCGGTCAAATGTAAAAAAATTAAAAACTTCCTGTTAATATTATACATACTTAACCCTGCCCATACCAAGATACATTGCATAACAACGGGGTACCCGTGGATCCCAAACGCTATATTTTACAAAGAAATTCAATAAACTTTTTATTATAGCATAAATGAGGACACATTTCTAAATTAGTCCTGTCGCCAGGGGGGGTACAACGGCCTCCTTAATTCAGATGGACTTACCCAAGTTTTTTTTATATATTTTGACCCGTAGAATACGAATTTTTTGGGTAACAGTTGATCCGGATGTCGATAAGATTGTTATAGACAAAGAACTTGAGGAATTACATAACAGAGATTTCTCGCAAAACAAAGCATCTTTTTGTATTTTTTGGGTCATTTTAAGCAAAAAATATTCCTACAAGTTTTTTCGTAGAATGCATAGTTTTCGAGATAACCGCGGTTGAACTTTCAAAAAATCGAAAATTTGTAATTTTTGAAACCGAATAACTTTTGATTAAAAAATAAAGTAGCAATTCTGCTTACCGCATTTGAAAGTTTAAGTCAAATTATATCGGTTTTGATTATTTGCATTGCTAAAAATTAATTTTTTATTGTTAAACTAATCTATAAACACATAGTGTTTCCCGTGCCTAATACATGCGTTTTAACGCATGCTACGTAGAAATTGCCTCGCTTGCACTCGTAGCTACTCTACCTACTCGTTCGATTTTAAATGAGAAATCATTGAAAACATCACTCACATACTAGGTATTTAGAGCTTTGATTAACAATAAAATAATAAATTTCTAGCAATGCAGATAATCAAAACCGATATAATTTGACTTAAACTTTCAAATGCGGTAAGCAGAATTGCTACTTTATTTTTTAATCAAAAGTTATTCGGTTTCAAAAATTACAAATTTTCGATTTTTTGAAAGTTCAACCGCGGTTATCTCGAAAACTATGCATTCTACGAAAAAACTTGTAGAAATATTTTTTGCTTAAAATGACCCAAAAAATACAAAAAGATGTTTTGTTTTGCGAGAAATCGCTGTTATGTAATTCCTCAAGTTCTTTGTCTATAACAATCTTATCGACATCCGGATCAACTGTTACCCAAAAAATTCGTATTCTGCGTGTCAAAATATATAAAAAAAACTTGGGTAAGTCCATCTGAATTAAGGAGGCCGTTGTACCCCCCCTGGCGACAGGACTAAATAGTCTGATTTATTTTAAACCTATTATTATATAAGGGACTTTCGGCTTTAACGGACACCCCGTCCCCCCAATTAGTCCGTTATATCGAGGTTTGTATGTTATTTTAAGTTATACATAAATAATATTAATGTCCGACTGGTATATTATTTGACAAATAATGATATGATTTCGAAGTCAGTTAAATATGAAATAACGCCCTTGGGCGTTAAATTTAAATAACTATTAGTTAAATACTGTCAAGTTGACAAATAAAAACCTAAGTAAAACTATGGTTACCACAATTACGTTACGACTATTGCTGCTAAATGCACTTATTTGAAAACTATTTAATTCAAAATTCATTCAAATTTTTTGCATATAAAGAAGAATTTAGTCGAACATTAAACGTTGAAGGCACCACGGGTATTATAGGTAACAACGCTTTCGGTCAACGTATATAACTCGGGCGATATGCCCTCGGTACATACACCATTGGCCTCAAGCGTTATTATCCTTATAATACCCTTGGTACCTTAATAACTATAATAATACATAGATATATAAATAATACTAAAATATAAATTATGTAGGCACTATGCTCGATATGTTATTGAATTACAAGTCGTGGTATTTGCTTTCTATTGATTTTCTATTTTAGTATGGGTAACTACATTCTACTGCATTCTACGGAGGAATTTGCGACACAATTGGTTTCGTTTAGCATAATTACAGCCGCTTCATTGATTTTTCTCTTTTTACTATCTGTTTCAGGACTACACTTGAATCTTTCCAGTGAACTCTATGTTCATTGTCCCATGCGTGTTGACATAAGTATTTGAGATCTATCAAATTCTCTATTTTTAATATAAGACTGATGTTCACTTATTCTAACGTTTAATGGTCTTGACGTTTCACCTAAATAAAATTTTTCGCATTCACAAGGTATTTTGTAAATACAATTCTTTATTATTTCTTGTTCATTGTTAGGTTTAGTTTTAGATAAAATAGCTCTCAATGTGTTGGTTGTTATGAATGTTGTTGAAATGTTGAATTTATTTCCTATTGTTTTAAGTTTCTCGGATAGTCATTTTATACACTCACCGGCACGAAAAACGGGCACCCCAAAAAATGGGTCATTTTTGATGTCTCGTATCTCCTAAATCAGTTGTCCGATTTAAGTAATTTATTTAATATGTTATAGCCTTATTCTTTTGCAATATCGCTGTAATAATATTGTTGCTAGACAGGTCAATTTTCATTGTATACCGGGTTTACCAATCAAACTGGGTTTTTTTTCTCAATTTTCACAACACCCTGTGGAATATTCTAGCCTTTATAAAATATTGAAATTAAAACCCGACTATAGCCCCAGGTTTTCTTAACATTCTGTTTTTCTATTTATTCGGTATGTTGGATAATAAAAAAGTTAGGGACTTTAACAACTAGCCATGTTCTTTATCAATACAGGGTGTTTCTAAATAAGTGCGACAAACTTTAAGAGGTAATTATGCATGAACAAATAATGACCGTTTGCTTGATAAACCTATGTCCACAAATGCTTCGTTTCCGAGATACGGGATATTAAATTTTTTCTTACAAACTAACAATTTATTTATTGATCTAAAACCGGTTGAGATATGCAAATGAAATTTGGTAGGTTTTAAGAGGTAGTTATTGCGCATTTTTTTGACATACAACGAAAAATTTTATATTTACCATTGGCGTGCATGCGGGTAATATGAGCGGGTAATATGACCCGTATTCACGCCAATGGTGAATATAAATTCCTAATGGTATGTCAAAAAATGCGGAATAACTACCTTTTAAAACCTACCAAATTTCGTTTGCATATCTCAACCGATTTTAGAGCAATAAATAAATCGTCAGTTTATAAGACAAAATTCAACATCCCGTATCCCGGAAACGAAGTATTTGTGGACATAGGTTTATTAAGCAAACGGTCATTATTTTTTCATGCAGAATTACCTCTTAAAGTTTGTCGCACTTATTTAGAAACACCCTGTATTGATAAAGAACATGGCTAGTTGTTAAAGTCCCTAACTTTTTATTATCCAACATAAGCGAATGGATAAAAAAAACAGAATGTTAAGAAAGCCTAGGGCTATAGTTGGGTTTTAATTTCAATATTTTGTAAACGCTAAAATATTCCACAGGGCGTTGTGATAGTTAAGAAAAAAACACAGCTTGATTGGTATACCCGGTATACAATGAAAATTTACGTATATAGTAACAATATTCCTACAGCGATATTGCTAAAGAATAAGGCTATAACATATTAAAACAATTACTTAAATCGGACAACAGGTTTAGGAGATACGAGACATCAAAAATTACCCATTTTTTGAGGTGCCCGTTTTTCGTGCCGGTGAGTGTATATGGTATGGGTCATTCCACGAATATACGATTCTCTTGGATTATCGCGACAACGAATATTTTAGTGTACAACATAGGAAGTACGAAAGCAAATAGCTCTAATAATTATTAAAATAAACAGCAATGTAATTATCAATTTACTTTCATTCTTCTTATTTTACACACTAAAATATTCGTTGTCGAGATAATCCAAGAGATTCGTATATTCGTGGAATAGGGTATATTGATATTATCCTCGTATTATTTCTTGTGAATGTTATAGGATCCCGTTCTAAGTTGTTCTGTTCCATTCGATCCAATCTTAACAATTCCTTATTAATTTATAAACGACAAAGCGTAATCATTTTTTAATGAAACAGATGTTAACAACTAGTCCAGAAAGCCACTGCGCATCCGCTAGGAAAAATATTCTAATTCGGATTTTGTGCATAATCTTACTCAAAAAGGACTCCTTTTAACAAATTTGCATGTTGCCAGGACCAAAAGTGGGTCAAAAATTTTTTAAACGTTTTTTTTTTTGTTTTTTCCTAAAATTATTTTTTTTTGCATGGAACAAAGTTTTTTTAGGTTTTTTGGATCATTCCAAACAGAAAAGGTCTTTAGTGACTTTTCTCTAAAGTTGATAGTTTTCGACATATAAGCGATTAAAAATTGAAAAATTGCGAAATCGGCCATTTTTAACCCTCAAAAACTATGTGAAAAACTGAAAATTTAAATATTGCCAAGGTAGGTAGATATTCTTTAAACATCGATTGATGAAATCCCGAAGAGTTTTTTGCAACACAATATTCAAAACACTATTTTCCTCCGTTGCATGTGTATACAGTATGGTGCAAATGAAAGGAATAAATTCGTTATTTCGTAAACCGGCGACTGTAAGGAAAAATCCCGAAACAGGTCGATTTTATGGCGTAATCAATGATTTTTTTAAATGAAAATAGGAGCCGTGTGCTAGCTCATTTGAAAGGTTCTTCAATTCTCTATTCAGTAATATAAACATTTACATAATTATTTATACAGGGTGTCCAAAAAAAATTTATTAAATTAAATTATTTGGGAAAATAAATAATTTGGCAAAATACAATTTACTGCTTTCACAAATCAAAGAACAAAGTTTATTTCACAAATAAACATTGCTTTTCGCTTAAATTAAATGTTCGAACTTCCAAGAGGCAGGTGGCTGGCGGGAGCTGGCTTGAACATTGAATTTAATCGAAAAGCAATGTTTATTTGTGAAATAAACATTTTTTAGTTTTCGGGTAACAGTAAAATGTATTTTGAAGTAAATCAATTACATACATTCTTCTTTTGTTTCAAATAATTTAATTAAAAACTTTTCTTGGACACCCTGTATAAATAATTATGTAAATGTTTATACTACTGAATAGAGAATTGAAGAACCTTTCAAATGAGCTAGCACACGACCCCTATTCTCATTTAAAAAAAATCATCGATTACGTCATTACGCTCAGATGAATGACGTCACTAGTATACCATATATGCCACAATATCATAACTTAAAAATAAAAATCGAACTGTTTCGGAATTTTTCCTTAAAGTCGCCGGTTTATGAAATAACGAATTTATTCCTTTCATTTGCACCATATTGTATACACATGCAACGGTGGAAAATAGTGTGGCGCCCGCTTGATTAGCAATTAAAAAACAAAGGAGTTTTGAATATTGTATTGCAAAATACTCTTCGCGATTTCATCAATCAATACCTTGGCAACATTCAAATTTTTAAATTTTTAATCGCTTATATGTCAAAAACTATCAACTTTAGAGAAAAGTCACTAAAGACCTTATCTGTTTGGAATGATCCAAAAAACCTAAAAAAACTTTGTTCCATGCAAAAAAATAATTTTAGGAAAAAAACAAAAAAAAACGTTTAAAAATTTTTTTACCCACTTTTGGTCCTGGCAACATGCAAATTTGTTAAAGGGTGTTTTTTTTTTGAGTAAGATTGTGCAAAAAATCCGAATCGGAATATTTTTTCTAGCGGATGAGCTGGCTTTCTGGACTAAACAGTTTTTCTTCTAAAAATGAATTTTTGTTAGAACAAGTAATTTTGGCTCTATCATAGAAGGATTTAATGATTCCCTTTTTAACGTTGATGTTGTGATTGATTTGTAATTTAGATACCTGTTGGTGTGTGTTGGTTTTCTATACACTTAAGTCAAAAACGTGGTTTCAATCTACAAGCGACTTAATTTTGCGATACTAGTTTCTGTGAGCAAAAAAGAGACCTAGTATAAAAAATAATTCGTGAATAATTTCAAGCATGGGAAAAGGTACAGTGGAAAAACTATACCTGGATTATTCAAAGTCTGAGAAAAATCTTAATTCCCTGGACTATTATGAACCTAGTTGTATAGTATATCATTTAGGTATTTTGTTAAAAGTAATAACCTCCTTCAAAACACATATGACATATGTGTAACCGTAAACGTGTTAAGACTGTTAACGGTTACAAAAGTTTATTATTAATATGATTTCAATTCAATTTCGCCACATTCAAAGACCGCAAATATTGCCTCTTGTCGATACCGCTTCATTGCTGTTCATATTATCGTCGAGGGAATAAACAAAATTTATTTTTACGTTCTTCTCAATCTGTCACTCATAACTTTTTTTTATTAAACACTTACAAGATGCTTAAGAAAATTACAATCTGGTTAAATAATAATATGATCAATTAGCAACTTATTTCTAACCTAAATTACTACTAAAAACTTAAGACTAAAGACAAATTCACTAGTACCCCTTAGCTTATGTTAATTTATTTCACAAATATTAACCTGTACCATCACTTGCACCGTGCTCTACTTTTCACTTAACTAACTCGAAGGGTTTCTTTCTCTTGAGTCTTCTAGCTAGATCCGTGTTGTCGAGGAGCTGAATGGCCTCAACATTGACGTGCTGAAGAAGTCGTTGTTCGTGACTCTTGGCAAATTTTTCAATGGTGTTGTTAACAGTATCCATGTCTAGGTCCCTATGGAGGTCACTGTTCCTATAGTACCAGGGAGTGTTGACAATGCTCCTTAGCACTTTGCTTTGGAATTGCTGGATGTCTAAATTACTGTTACTAGCGCAGCTCCATAGCTGGATGCTATAGTCCATTATAGACTTCAGAATCTCTTTATAAAAAAGTATTTTGTTGTAGAATAACAGAGTGGATTGTCTTCCCAATAGTCAATACATCGTTTTTATACTTCATGTTAAGCTGTTCTCGTTTCTTAACACGGGCCCTCCAGCGTAGCCTACCGTCTAACGTAATACCCAAATATTTTGTGATATCGGCATATGGTATCTAAGTATTATTTATGGTAACAGGAATGTATTGTTTTTTCTTGTTTGTAAAATTATAGGTACTGACCATTTGATTTAATTTAATTCTCCAGCATTTAGTCCAGTTGTTAAGTCTGTTAACAGAGACTAGCTGTAGTTTTCTTGCTGCTTCTGCACGGTCTTCACCTACGGCCAAGACGGCAGTATGATAAATAAATGTTTGTTACTTGTGTTATGATCTACTCCAGGGATATCACTAGTGTATAATAGGTATAGGACCGGCCCTAACACACTATCTTGTGGTACACCTGCATTGATTTCTTTTACGTAGTTCCGAGAAGAAGCCAGAGAGAAGCTAGTACATCCGTAGATAGCCAAACCGGAGATGTGGGCCCAGAGATGACAAAATCAGAGGTTAGTCAGGCAATAGACTATGAAAACCAATAAATCTGCTGGTCCAGATCTTACCTAGCGATCTGATAAACTTGGTCAACGAGAAAAACCTGGACATAATAGTAGAACTGTTCAACGCTATCTATACTACGGGAATCATCCCTAGAGAAATGTTGACATCAGCATTTGTGTGCTTGCCAAAGAAAGTGAATTCCAAGGAATGCAGTGACTACGGAACCATAAGCTTAATGTCACATACCTTGAAAATTCTGCTGAAATATGTCCATGCCAGAATACACTCTAAACTGGAGCTGGATATTAGTGGCACTCAATATGGATTCCGCAATGTTATGGGTACCAGAGAGGCATTATTCTCCTTCAACGTGCTGACACAGAGATGTTTGGATGTTAACCGTCCTCTTTACGTCTGTTTTATAGACTACAATAAAGCGTTTGATAAAGTAAAACATGATCGACTCATGGAAATTCTGAAAACTAAAAACCTAGATGAAAGAGATTTAAGACTCATAACACACCTCTATTACAATCAGCGAGCAATAGTAAGAATTGAAAAAGAAACATCTGAAGAAATGAAAATAAAGAGAGGAGTCCGGCAAGGCTGCATACTGCATACTATCACCTCTATTATTTAACGCTTATTCTGAAGAGGTAATGCGAGAAACTCTGGAAGATGAAACAGTCGGCATAAGAGTAAATGGAGTTTTGGTGAACAATATCAGATATGCAGATGATACAGTAATAATACCCGATAGTTTACAAGACCTGCAAAGACTCATGAGCAAAATAGTAAGGTGTAGTAGGGAGTACGGACTCTCTCTCAATATCAAAAAGGCAAAGTTTATGAAAATTAGTAAAAACAACCATAATACTAACGAAATCTTGATAGTAGAGGGCCAGCAGATCGAAAGAGTAAAAAAGTACACTTACCTAGGAACACCTATAACAGAAAATAATGACTACACTTCAGAAATCGAAAAAGCACGTTCTAATTTTATGAAAATGAAAAAGGTCCTATGTAGCAAAGATTTAACATTAGCTCTTAAAGTACGCCTAACAAAATGTTACGTATACAGTGTACTATACAATGGAGTGGAATCATGGACGTTAAATGTAGAGACAATAAGACGACTTAACGCCTTTAAAATGTGGACCTATAGAAGAATTATCAGGGTTTCCTGAGTAGATAGAGTTACGAACAACGAAGTACTAAGAAGAATAGGTAAAGAGAATGAAGTTGAACTTACAATTAAAAAAAAGAAAACTACAGTATCTCGGACATGTGATGCGGGGCGAGAAGTATGGCATCCTGCGACTCGTAATGCAAGGAAAGATAGATGGCAGAAGAAACATCGGAAGGAGACGAATTTCGTGGCTGAAGAACCTGCGAGAATGATTTTGATGCAGCTCAAAACAACTATTTAGAGCTACTGTCTCAAAAATTTAAATAGCTATGATGATTGCCAACCTCCGTAGCGGAGATGGCACCTGAAGAAAAAGAAGAGAAGAAGCCTTTTCTTGCCTAACCCTATAAACTATCTCTGATATATAAGATTCCATATCTATCACTTAATCACTTGCCAAAAGAGCGTGTCACACAGTGTCCGACATTTCGCATAAAACGGATTTATCATTTTCTGCCTTATGTCAAGTGGGCATCTGAGTCAGGAAACAATCCAAACGCCAGTGACCACAGTTCATCCATTTTCTCATATTTAGAATCAATTACCCTATATACTGCGCACTCTCCTCACCTCCCATTCTTCTTATCTCTAAAATATTGTTCTGAACCCATTTTCTTGTGGCATCTTTTGTAATTTACTATATTATTTAGGAATAAGACAATAATTCCCGGGACTATTAAACTAGTTGTATAGTGTATCATTTAGCCATTTGGTAAAGTTACAAATAAGTTCAAAACACATATGTGTAACCGTACGCGTGTTAAAACTCTTAACGGTTACAAAAGTTTATTATTAATATGATTTCAATTCAATTTCGCCACATTCAAAGACCGCAAATATTGCCTCTTGTCGATACCGCTTCATTGCTGTTCATATTATCGTCGAGGGAATAAACAAAATTTATTTTTACGTTCTTCTCAATCCGCCACACATAACGTGATTAAAGTTTATGTCGAACTTTGAGAAAGTAATAAAACTTTGTCATATTGGCACTAGATCAATACTCTATAAAAACCTATAAAACTTTGATATATTTTCTTGTTTCTAAGCTTTGCTTGTGTTTTAAAGTAATGGTGTTTTTGATCGTTTCAATGTAAACAAAAACAAGCTGTTATGAAGACATTATGTTTAGACGGGATTATAAATGTCAGGTAGTTAAGTTGCTTTCTCTATTACTACACATAGTTTCAAAAGTTATGCATCACCCCTAGTATTCACGAGTTTTACATTTTTATAAATCAGTATCCTTATCACGTATTTATAAGGCCTTTTTCGTCAGGCTTGAGGAGTCGTCAACCAATAAGAGGCCCAATGTGTACTGGAAGATACATTTCATAAAAGTATATTACAAATAAACCAGGAAGTATTAGTGCCTAAAACTTGAATTATTAATCTTAAATAACATAATAATAAGTCACTCGAATAGGTTTTCATAAAAAATAATTATTAAAATAGTAACAGTAGGTAAACTGAATTTACCTCTTGTGTTGATGGCTTGAAAAACGTGCACACTCACAAAACAAGCAAATAAATCAACGTAACTGAATACTTTAAAACCGTTTAAATCAAACAAAGCTAGCAACTGTAAAGAGAAAGAACATCTGATTGTGACAACCAAGGTTTGAACTATTGAAAAAGCCCGCAATATTTAAAATATCCAGTATAAAATCATAGGTGGACCTTTGTTGCAGTGGTTACAGAATTATTTTACTGAAATATTTCAACAGGTCCGAGTGAACCTCTTTTACTCACAAACTTTTTCAGTTAAGTCAGATGTACCACAGGTGTCCCATTTGGTTCCATTACTCTTTAATATATTTATTAATAATATTACCAACTGTTTTCACGATTGTAACGCCTTACTATTTGCTGATGACTTAAAGTGCTTTAAAGTTATAAAAAATCATTACGATGCGGCCATATTGCAATTAGAACTGACTAACCTCTCTGTATGGTGTTCACTTACGGTATTAACCTTAATTCCAGCAAATGCCGTGTAATTAACTTTAACCATACTCACCACTCTATATTATGAAACTATTACGTTGGTGGCCAATTGCTCAACACTGTAAATAAAATCAAGGACTTGGGGATTACACTGGATAATTCTCTTTGTTTCAGTACTCACATCATCAATGTTATTCAAAAATCTATGAAAATGTTGGGTTTTGTAAAAAGAACAACTCGTGATTTTACAAACGTATTAAGTATTAGAGTTCTTTACTTCTCCTTGATCAGGTCTCACCTCGAGTATTGTTCTTCAGTGTGGTCCCCACACTACTTGGTCTACATTAGGAAACTTGAACAAGTCCAAAATAGTTTCTTCCGTTACATTGCTTTCAAGCTTCATACCAATCAAGATTACACTGTATGGCAGCATCAACTGCAGGTCCCCTTCTCTTGCAAGCCGGAGAAAACATTGGGACCTTTTGCTATTATTCAAGATCTTAAATGGTATATGCAGTTGTTTTCAACTACTTAGTAAGATCACACTGTTTGTACCACCTCGCACCACTAGACAAGTGCGAACATTTTATGTACCCTTCCATTTACATAGGTTTAATTATTCACTTTTTTCGTTCGTACCCAGAGTCTTGAATTTAGCAAACACCCTTTACAATTTACAACTGTTTGACAACTCCATCAGTCGTTTTATGTAAAATAAATTTACATGGGATCAATATTTGAGTGAAACGTCTGTAATTTGTTAACTTGTTTTTATGTTATTATTTCCTATTACATATTTTATGTACTTCTATATTATATAGGGTGTCAATTTGAAAAGTTGCCATCTCCTATAATTTGGTCCCTATAGAAAATCTAAAAATATACAAAAACACGTCAAATTTATTTGTGAGGGGGACACTTTGTACACCAGTTTTCAACTAAATTACATTAACCCTCTAGCAGGGGCGGACACAACCCCCAAAATCTTTAATGGAAAGGGGGGTTGAGTGATACCACATTTTAAAGATCGTTCGATTACCCTTTCAAAAATACCACATACATTATATTTCTTTTCAGTACTTTTGGAAAAATCAAGTGAAACCGTACAGATATTAAAAGTATTGAGTTCAGAACTCCAAAACTTTTTTTGGAGTATTGGACTCCAAATTTATTTTTTTTTTTTGGGTGTTGGAGTATTTAGAGTATTTTTTTGAAGTACTTTTGGAAAAATCAAGTAAAACCGTAAAGATATTAAATATCGAGTTCAGAACTCCAAAATTTTTAGAGTATTGAGGCCAAGATTTTTCCAAAAGTACTAAAAAGAAATATAAGGTATGTGGTATTTTTTAAAGGTAATTTAATGACCTTCAAAACGAGGTATCACTCAACCCCCCTTTACATTAAAGATTTTGGGGGTTGTGTCTGCCCCCGCTAGAGGGTTGATGTAATTTAGTTGAAGACTCGTCTACAAAATGTCCCCCTCACAAATAAATTTGACGTGTTTTTGCATATTTTAGATTTTCTCTAGGGACCAAATTATAGGGGGTGGCAACTTTTCAAATTGACACACTATATATTTCTATAGAGGGTTGCGAGAAAGTCTGGCAACATGGTAATTTCTCGGAAACCGCTAAAACGATTTTATGGATTATGGTGGGTGAGGGTCTTGTAATATGGCCTATAACCTTGTAATAACTTTCTTATTTCAAATGGAACACCCTGTATATTTTTTGCGTTTTGGAATTCCTAAGAGATGCTGATTATTTTCATATGATATTCCCTATACCTAAATGCCATAATTTCTGAGTTATTGCGACATTTATTTAAAAAAAAAATTCAACAATTTATAAAAATTTTTTCGGCCAGGGTAGACATTATTTTAGGTTCATTGGATCATTGTGAACAAAAAAAGGTCTTTTGTAATTTTCCTCTAAAGTTAATCGTTTCCAAGTTATAAACAATTTAAAACTGAAAAAATCGAGAAAAGTTTCTAGGTTCAAAAACACAAGTAAAAAATATTATTTTTGAAACTACGAAGTGCCTAAACTCAAGTTCAAACCTTATTTTATCAGATACCGATAAACAATTTGGCCTTATTTCATTTTAAAATATTATTTTTCGGGCCCGATCGCCCGTTCTCTCATATGCGCTTCATTAATAATTAAAAAAACAATATTTCAGAATAAAACGTGCCAAAAACTCATAGGTATCTGAATTTAAGTACCTTTAATCCTACCTTTAATTTAATTACCTAGTAATTTAAAAAAAATTTTTTTACTTGTGTTTTTGAACCTTGAAAATCGTCTTTTTTCGTTTTTTTCAGTTTTAAATTGTTTATAACGATGAATTTTAGAGAAAAATTACAAAAGACCTTTTCTGTTCCCAATGATCTAAAGAACCTAAAATAATGTCTACCCGGGCCGAAAAAATTGATTTTTATAAATTATTGTTTAAATTTTTTTTTAATAAATGTAGCAATAACTCCGAAATTATGGTATTTACGTATAGGGAATATCATATGAAAAATAATCAGTATCACTTAAGGATTCCAAAACTTAAAAATATACAGGGTGTTTCATTTGAAATAAGAAACTTCAGTAGATTTCAGAAAAACGAACGATTTAACAACAATGTAATTACCACTATGATATCCACTGCATTAAAAGACCCTTACCCACCAAAATCTGTAAAAATCGTTCTAGCGGTTTCCGACAAAATAACGTGTTGCCAGACTTTTTCGCAACCCTTTTTTCGTTATTGTTATTATCTGAACACTATGTATTTATGTAACACTTTACATTCAATTAAAAAATGTAATGTATTTTTATAGAGCTGGGCTTGCCCGTAAATAAATAAATAAATGTATCTTGTGAGATACATTGGGCAAAAGATGGTTTGATAGCCAACGAATTCATGTTTGGCGACAGCCAACAAGAGGTGCACAACTAGCACATAATACTTTCCCGTTTTATACCGCTAACGCGGCTTTGGGATTAAAGCAGGGTAGTCTGCTCTATCTAGGGCCTACGGTATATAAGGAAGGTAACAGTGCCAGTGCTACGCCTCAACCGCCTATAAGTACCCCTGGTTTTACCCAAAGTATTAATTTTATTCAGGCTGAGTCGACCTGGGGACTATAGACATTTTTAAAAATGTCTAGCTGTCCTCGCTGGTGCTGGGATTCGAACCCCGGCCTACCTGCATGGAAGTCAGACATACTACCGCCTGAGCTACTCCGGCCCACAACTAGCACATGCCTGTCCCATATTTTCCTTCGCTGATGGCAGTGTTGCAATCAGAACAGTAGTTACGTACGCAGCTGAGACAATGAACCTCACATAAAAAGATGAAGAAAAATTCACAATATTCGAAACGAAAATCCTCAGACGGATTATGGGTGCGATAAGAATGGACAACGGAGAATTGAGAAGAAGAATGAACCATGAACTAAGAGACATACTGAAGGGAGAAGATATTATGTAGTTATATTTATTAAAGCACAGAGGCTGAGATGGCTGGGACACATAGAGAGAAGGAAAAACGACCTACTGATTAACAAGATCACCAGATGGAAACCAGAAACTGAATGGCCAAGGAGAAGACCCAGAGAGAGATGGGAGGACCAGGTCATGAGAGATATCAAAATTCTGAAAGTGAGAAACTGGAGGGAACTATGCACATATCGAAATGAGTGGAAGAAAATTGTAACGAAAGCCAAGTCATACAACAAACTTTGACAACATACAAGTGAAATGCGGAGTGATTCACCGCAATAAGCGAATCCGAGAGCTCTAAGTAAGAGCAGCAAATATTCCACCCGGAATGAAAAGCCCTGATGATGATGATGATGGCAGTGATGTTTTGAGCAGTTATTATGACATGTGGATGCACGGATTTGATGGTTATTGACGACACTCTAACATGACAAAAGTACACCACAAGGATTTTAGAATCTTATATGATATTCTGGCGGGCGAAAATTTTGTATTTATCGATGATAACGCCCGTCCACATATGGGACTCAAGCAGTTAATGACTGTCTTGAAACAGAAGGTATTTGCCATTTGGAGTGGCCTGCGATGTCTCCAGACATAAACCAAATTGAGCATGGAATGTACTCTCCAGAGCTGTTCATGCTCGAAGGAATCCTCCTGTCCTAGAACCCATCATGAACTTACAATTGTCTATAGAGAAGAATATTAGAATCTGCTACAAGAAATGATTGATCGACTTATTAGCAGTATTAGAGCTTGAATGCAGGCTTGCCTCAATGCCCGTGGTGGAAATACACGATATTAAAATTGTTAAATACATTTTAAGTAGATATATTTTTTTAATTTTAGTTTAAAAAAAGACTAAGTTTTCAATCTAATAGCACATAAAACAACACCACAAAATGTTACTCTACATACTACAGACTGAAAACAATGGGAACCTTTTCTGGTAACACCTCCGAGGCTTCTACAATGTTCAAGCCATAACGGATGCTGAGACTAAAAAAGATGAGAGAATTTTACAAATTCAATTCACGTCCCATCTGCTCAGCGCGGTAAAGTTCCAACGAGATTGGTTCCCTTCTTACTCCAATCAGAGTAAACATGTTAATAAAAAATGAATAACCATTTTCAATTTCGTTGCAACACGAAACTACAGCCGCATCATTATTCCAGTTCAATCAGAGTATGCAGCAAGCACCTCTACCGGTTTCGAAACTTATTAGTCTCTTATCAGGAGGCACATATGCTGCTCTCTCTGACCCAACTAGGACAAACCCCGGCGTGTAGTCACGGATTGCAACGAACGAAATGGCAGGGATGCCCTAGCGGCAACTGCTAGAAAAAGACTAAGTTTTCAATCTAATAGCACATAAACCATTTTTTGGTGTTGTTTTATGTGCTATTAGATTGAAAACTTAGTATTTTGCTAGCAGTTACCGCTAGGACATCCCTGCCATTTCGTTCGTTGCAATCCGTGACTGCACGCCGGGGTTTGTCCTACTTGGGTCAGAGAGAGCCGCTTATGTGCCTCCTGATGAGAGACTAATAAGTTTAGAAATCGGTAGAGGTGCTTGCTGCACTCTCTGATTGAACTGGAATAATGATGCGGCTGTAGTTTCGTGTTGCAACGAAATTGAAAATGGTTATTCATTTTTAATTTTAGTTTTTTGTTTATTAAAAACAGTAGATATTTCTTTTAAAACAAAAAATATCTGTCAAGCTTTTTTTTAATATTTTTGGATATTTTTTTATGAATGATGTATAACAGTAATTTCTGAAAATAGTTAAAGACGGAATGAAAGTATTCCACTAGGGTAGGAGGAGATGCCAAAAAGCAGGCAATTTGCCTATATAAAAAAAGAAAAAGAAAAAGGAGGATCAGGATAAAAGCATATATTTATTTTTAAAATATCTAAGTTTGAAATTTGTTAAACCTGTATACACTGTATATGTCATGGATTTAAATCGCATCAACATCGTCAGTTTCTGACGTGTAGAGTTTGTCTGAAAATATGGTGAACTTCTGAAAGATGATCCTTGTCTGAATGTTTGTCGTTTTTCTTCCAAGATATCTATCTAAAATGGATAAAAAGCTAAATGGGCATATTTAGGTGACATGTTACAAATGCTAAAGAATTATTTACGTATCATTAATATTACACACCTCAGTACATTCCGCTATAAACATTTTTTTATCTGTTATTCATGATCTTGTCACATAACATCCAAATAAATAATTAATCCATTAGCCTTTATTATTTGTTATAAATAATACTACAAAAATATCATTTTGTTATATTTTATTTGCTTTTCGGATCACAACTAGATTTATGATATTGGAATATTATTGGCATTATTAAATTACAATATTTTATTTTTAAAACAAACATGCACATTTTAATTTATCAGTATATAGGTTACATTGGAAAAAGTATTATGTATATTGAAATTGTTACATCTAAGAGGCTACATCAGCGCGTCATGAAAACGCAACACGCGTTCCAAGATTGCGGCTGTAATTTTAAATATTTTGTTGAGTATTTGACACACATATTAGCAATATAATAAAGAATGGCGGTACGGAGCCCAATTTGAGAAATATTTTAGTATCTAGAAATTACTCTATATTTAAATAAAATATTACAAAAACGAGCCTTAACCGCCATTAAGAAAAACAGAAAGAACATTAACAGAAAAATAAACTTTCTTCAAATAAAATTTTTTATCCCATGCCTAGATTTTGGGTCATATTGGAACTACTAAAATTGATTATCTGTAACAGGAAGTCGAAAATATAACTAATAACTGTTTAGGCAACATAGAGAAATTAGTCACTGTCATTTTGGCAAACCTGCGTCAGTTTTCTAAATGTAATAAATAGCACGATTCTCTTCTGTTCTGTTATCTGTATCGATATCTGTTCAGTGCAGTAGTGTATTATTTTCTTAGATATTGAAATTCGTTAGTAATGACCCATAGGGAAGTAGTGTTTGTTTATAACTAATTTATTGTATTTTTGTTTAATAGAACTAAGTTGTCGAACTATTTGAAGAAGTAGAATATTATTACTTGTGAGTTTTATAGGTAAGTAGGATTTTATGTATTGTAAGTATGTATATATTCATTGGCGACATAGTTTCGAACTTGCTTCAATCTGTCGTTCATTTCTTACGACTAAACTATTTGATATATACGTTTATTAGTCTGGGCTGATTATCGGAGAATAGGCCATTTTTGGGAAAAGTTATTTACCAGCAATTTTATTGCTGGAATCGAAGCTGATGATTATATATATATTAATAATATAGGTATGCAAAGTCCGCAGATAGTATGCTACTTTTTTTATAAACAAAATGGCGCCCGAAAATCGTGTTTTTTTCAATTATTGCTCTATAACTCCGAAGATTTTAACTTTACAACAAAAACACTCAACTAAAAATTCACCGCAATAAATTCTGCATAGAAATATGTTTTTTCCGATCTGCTCCGACGAAATCCGGGTTTTCCCAACAAAATCTTTAATTTTCAAATAAAGTTTTAGATAAGTAATAGGGAACTTGCACATTTTTTTTGTTACATAATAATGTTCAGTTTTGTTTAAAAATGAGATTTCCAAAATTTCACGCTTCAAAAACTCGTAATAACTTAGAAATACATATTTAAAGTCTTCTGCGGTATAAAATAGTTCATACGACCCGTGATGTCACGTAGTTTTACATTAGTTTATATTTCGCTGTGTCTAGGTACACTCTAACGTGTACGCAAATAAAAAAGTTAGGTACACGCGAATTAAACTTGATCAAGCCAGTGACTTCATTATTTAACGTGCGCAGTCACTGTATATTTTGGTACATGCTATTTTGATATGTTAAGTGTTTGTTTGATAGAAAAATACTTGTTAAGGGAAGGGAAGCAGAACTATTTAGATGTTTCAAACTTAATTGTAATAAATCAATGTATATATAAAAGTATATATTTAGGTTAGCAAAATAAATATATGTATTTAGTTGATATGACACGTACCAAATATTGCTAAAATAATTTTTATACGTAAGTTAATTATTATAATCAACTATTCTAAATGGGAAATAAGCCACAATTTAACTAAAAAATGATTTAATTAACGTTTCGACGTCCAAATCGGATGTCATTGTCAAAATACAAAAATTAGTCAGATTAGATAAATTATTAGAAAAATTTTTTACTAAGCAACACCATTTTTGATTAATTTAATAATATTTTGTATTTTGACAACGACGTCCGATTTAGACGTCGAAACGTTAATAAAATCATTTTTTGGTTAAATTGTGGCTTAGTTCTCATTTAGAATAGTTGATTACAAAAATACCATAAGGATAATAGCTTCAGAACAAGTTAATTAAGTATGGATACTTCTCTTCATGAAGTTAATTATTATTGTGAAAGCTTTAGGTCTTCTTTTTATTTTAATCTTTTACGGTAATACATACCATTTCATTTATAACTAAAAAAAATATATATTAATTTATAGTCTCTTATCTTTTTCGTACTGTTTTAAAATGTTCTTAAACTCATTAAAAGAACTAAATAATTGTCCACACTCCATAGTTAATTTAAAAACAAACACTAAACAAATAAAAAATAAGAAATCACTGACACTCTAACTTTTTTATTTGCGTACACGGTAACGTATACCTAGACACAACCTTATATTTAGGTATATTCTTCTTCTCCTTCTTTAGTTTATTGGCCTCCACCTACTTGGGTATTTGGCAACCTCATCGTCGTGGAATAAGTCAAAAATATTTATATTCTAATGACATTTATCGTATGTCATTGTAATAATATATACCAGTTTGTTAAAATTGTAGTTTTATACTGTTTTTGAAGGAAAGGAACGAAGGTTTACTATTGAAAATAAAACCATTTTGTAAAAGTACGAATTTTTCTATGAATAGTTCAAACGATCAAAAACACTTGTAACGTCACATAAATGTATTTTCTACTGACGTTTATATCGTCTAATTTAAAATTCTGTTTACTTTATTGGAAAAATGTAAATGTAAAACCAAGTGACGTCACGAAGCGTTTTGGACCACCTGTTTTAATTTGAATTTTTAATCGTCTTTAGGGGCCAAACGAAAGACAAACAGAACTTTTTCATCTTTGATACATGTTTTAAATTATGTTGTGTTGTGATTTATAACATTTTTTTCGAATTTAAAAATTTATGCAAGTTCCCTATTATCTGCCAATAATTAAATAATTTGGTGATTTAAAAGTCTTCTTGGTTTGGATTATAGTTCCAGAAGCTGGTGATAATTGAACGAATATTTTAGCAACAATTCAATTGTTAATTAATAATTTACGGTCGCAATAATAACCAAAATAATTATGATACACTGATCAAACTTTGAAATCTTATAAATATGAGATGCCTATTTAACATTTTGTCGACAAAATATAAATTTTTTATTTTTTTGCATAATCTTTAAACGTTTAAAAAAATAGTTATAAACAAATTAACGTTTATCAGAAAGTTTTTATTATATTCTAATTTTAAAAAATAGTTAAAATGCGTATTTCAAATATCTTGAAAATGAATGTTTTAAAACTTTTTTATAACCATTTGCAAAAAAGTTATGAAACAGCAAAGTAAACATACGATTACTGCGTTGTTTATAATTTTTTTTTATTCTTTTTAAGCGTAAAAGTGAGTTTAGAGTACAAACTAATTACTTACAAAAAATATCGATTATTAGTTTAATGGTTATATTTTAATTAAAGATTATAAATATTTTTTTGTAATTTACACGCGCGAAAGTAGACTAATACAGTACCGTAGCTATGTATTATGTATTATACCCGTCCGCATACACCACTCGCGCGAATTTAAAGCGTATCAGTCGCTTCGAGTGAACATCTCCGGCTCTGTATGAAGCCTACTTTCGCGCTAAAAATTACAAAAAAAAGTATTTTTAATCTTTGATTAAAATAGAACCATTGAACTAATATTTGATATTCTTTGTGAGTAATTAGATTGTACCACAGACTCACTTTTAAGCTTTGAAACAATTAAAACAAATTATAAACAACGGAGCAATCGTATATTTACTTTGCTGTTTCATAACTTGTTTGCAAATGGTTGGATAAATTTTTTGAAGCATTCATTTTCAAGACCTTTGAAATACGCATTTTAAGTATTTTTTAAAATTAGAATATAATAATCAATTTCTGAGAAATGTTAATTTGTTTATAACTATTTTTTTAAACATTTAAAGATTATGCAAAAAAATAAAAAAATTATATTTTGTCGACAAAATATTAAATAGGCATCACATCTTTATAATCATTCTAAGTTTGATCAATGTCTCATGATTATTTTGGTTTTTATTGCGACTGTAAATTGTTAATTAACAATTCAATTGTTACTAAAATATTCGTTTAATTTTCACCGGCTTCTGCAGTTATAATCTATACCAAGAAAGCTTTTATTTCACCAAGTTATTTAATTATTGATAAATAATTACTTGCCCAAAAAATTTATTTGAAAATTCGAGATATAGTTGGGAAAACCAACATTTTTCGAGGAAAATTTTCGTCGGAACAAATCGGGAAAAACATGCCTATATGTAGAATTAAATTGGGGTGAATTTGTATTTGAGTGTTTTTGGTGTAAAGTTAAAATCTTCGGAGTTATAGACCAATAATTGAAAAAACACGATTTGGTGGCGCCAAAACACGATTTGGTGGCGCCATTTTGGTAATAAGAAGAGTAGCACACTCTCTGCGGACTTTGCATACCTATATTATTAATATATAGGATCATAATATTTGATTCCAGCAATGAAATTGCTGGTAAATAACCTTTTTTTGTACTTAACTAATTAGACCAGCGTATTATAACTATTTTTTTTTTCAAAATTTAATAATTATGCAAAAAAACGAAAAATTTATATTTTGTCGATAAAATATTAAATAAACATCTCATCTTTATTATCTTTATAAGTTTGATCAATTTATCATGATTATTTTGGTTATTATTGCGATCGTAAATTGTTAATTAACAATTGAATTGTTGCTAAAATATTCGTTTAATTTTCACCGGCTTCTAGAATTACAATCCATACTAAGAAAGCTTTGATGTCACTAAGTTATTTAATTATTGACTAATAATTACTTACCTAAAACTTTATTTGAAACTTAGAGTTTTTGTTGGGAAAGCCCGCACTTTCCGAGGAACATTTTTCGTCGGAGAAAATCGGGAAAAACATATCTCTATGCAGAATTTAATTGCGGTGAATTTTTATTTAGGTGTTTTTGTTGTAATGTTAAAATCTTTGGAGTTATAGAGCAATAATTGAAAAAATACGATTTGTCGGCGCCATTTTGTTTATAAAAAAAGTAGCACACTATCTGCGGACTTTGCATACCTATATTATTAATATATAGGATCTTATAATTCGATTCCAGCAATAAAATTGCTGGTAAATAACTTTTCCATGAATTTTGCTAATTAGTCCAGAGTATATAGTAAAACTTATAAGTAGAGCTCGATTTATTTTATTTTGGTTTATTTTTATAAATATTTATTTACTAATAATTCTATTACTATTTAAATATTTCTATTACTTCCATTTAGCGCGCCTATGAGTATATTGTCACAATATTGAGCCTTCATCTTAGTTAGAGTCAAAGAATGCCGACGCACTGTTGGCAAAGTTTCGCAGAACTTTCGAAAAAGGGTGTGGCACTATCTCCCGAACTAATATTGATGACGAGCTGATGTGGCTTCTTAAAATCCTTTTTTAAAACATATTTTTACGAAAAATTGATCACTATATTACTTTTTTGTAGTGGAACATTAAGCATTAAAATTCTAAAGTTCTAAATTTAAAGTGCTAAAATGTTATATTTAGTTATTCATTTTTATTATGTTGGCACACAATTTTATAGAGTAATAGGGCAGTCAGTGAGGGTATTTGGCTGCGAATTCCATCCCACTACATCGATTTATTTGATATTTTTACAGTAAGTAGGGAATAGCTCAAGAAACAATGTCTACCCTCTGCCGGTGTGCGCTTTTATCTTGGGGTGGTTCCCACCCCTTCTCGGGGGTGAAAAATGTTTTGGTTAAAATAGCCACGGAAAAAGCTAGAGAACCTAATTTTAAGCAAAAACTGTTCTATGATTATTTTTTGAAAACTCAATACTTTTGAATTATTAGTGGTTGAAAATTGGCCATTTTCATTGAAAAATTACCTTTTCGGACGGATATTTGCGAATGCCTTAAAAGCTATGCATCTAACAAAAAAACTGTATAAAATATTTCTGTAGGTTATAAAAAACAAAGAGATTCGTTAGTTCATAAATCTTCTAATTAAAATACAAAGAGGGATATGGTAGGTGAGAAGAGTTTGTTTTTTTGCTGCCTGCTCAAATTGGTGTATTCAACTTGAAATAATAGAGAAACTGTCGATTTTAGGTGTATAATGATACTAATAACTTTTGTAGTGCTCGAAAAGTTCCTTAAAATGAGCAATACTAAATGTCGATTACATGCAAACTAAGCGAGATATTCTGCAAAAAAGTTAATGGCTAATGTATTTTAAGAAGAAATGAGAAGTATATTTAACCCCTCATCTCTCAGAATTTAAATACATCGTTTTCCTTCTACAATACTTTTTTTGTAGTGTTATTTCTATGTTCAAAAAGTTGGGCTAAATTAAAACGAATGGTTTTTGAAAAAAATAAGATCAAATTATAGATCGCATTTTTAAATTTTCTTAAAAATCTTCCTTTTCCTGCATGTAACTCGAAAAGCATAAGAGATACGAAAAAAGATACCACACAAAAACGTAGGGCTTTTTCAAATAAAATTTCCTTTTTATTTTTCATTACTGTATCTTATATCATTTTCAAGTTACATGGAGAAAAAGGAAGATTTTTAAGAAAATTTAAAAATGCGCTCTATAATTTGATCTTTTTTTTCAAAAACCATTCATTTTAAATCCGTCCAACTTTTTGAACATAGAAATAACACTATAACAAAAGGTATTGTAGAAGGAAAACCATGCATTTACATTTTGGTGGATGGAGGTTAAAATTTCTTCTCATTTTTTCTTAAAATACATTAGTTATCAATTTTGTTTGCAGCATATCTAGCTTAGTTTTAATGAAATGGACCTTCAATATAGCTCATTTTAAACGTCTTTTCAAGCACTACAAAAGGTATTAGTAGTATTATACTCCTAAAATCGACCGTTTCTCTGTTATTTCAAGTTGAACACACCAATTTAAGAATGTACCAAAAAACAAACTATTTTCAGCTACCATATCTCTTTTCGTATTAAAACGAAAAGATTTATGAAGGCAAGTGTCTCTTTGTTATTTTATAACCTACAAAAATGTTTAATATAGTTTTTTTAGTTAGATGCATAGTTGGATGCAAAGCTGTGTTGGATCTATGTAAAATATTGGTACGATTATGGTGTAATCCATCATCTATTGTTCGTGCATACAGTCGTTTTTCAAATATCCGATTTGAATCGGTATCAATAGAGTGTTGTGAGTCATTTTAGCATACCTGCGTCGTCAGACACTCGGGCTGGTACAAATTCAAACATAGAACGGTCAGCGAATGTCTTCTGCTTATTTCCCACTTCAAGTGGTTAGCATACAAAGGTACACCTACTTTGATAGCCATAAGCGAAAACGATTTGATAATATCGTTTTTTGTTTGTTGCGCTATACAAAATGCGCAAAGGTTTGAAAGCTCAGCAAAAGCTTGCTGCCGGTTTAATAAACTGAAAAGCCAAATATATAGCGAAGGGACACAATGCGTCAAACCTCCCGTGTTTGAATCGGTATCGATAGAGTGTTTTGACGCCATTTCAGCATCCCTGCTTCGTCAGATACTCGGGCTGATACAAATTTAATGGCATCTTTGTACGCTAACCACTTCAAGTGAGAAATAAGCAGGAGACATTCGTTGGCCGTTCTGTGTGGTTAGTAAGAAATAAACAATGTGTTTCGAACGTTAAAGTTCCGCTCCGATCCGATCCGATCCGACGTCGGAAGAAAAAAAAATTTAAAGCACTCATGGGAGTGCCGACAGAAGTGAAAACTTCTTATAGTATATAACTTACGAGCTCAATGCTTTTTCCCCATCCAAAAAGAAGTGCTATAGCTATATTATATACGCGTTGCGTATATATGTAATATTATATACGTACGAAATTTAGTAAGGCAAAGTGATGACGGTCGCAAACTCAATACTTTTCCCCATCTAAAAAGTGCACAACGTCCGTAAAGAAGTTTTCACTTTAAAAATTTATTTCATCGAAGCAATGACGGTCACGATGACAGTCGCTAATTCAATACTTCTTCCCGATCCAAAAAGTTCACAACGTCCCTAAAGAAGTTTTCATTTCGAAAATTTATTTCGTCGAAGCATTGACGGTCGCTAATTTGATGCTTTTTCCCCATCTAAAAAGGTCACATCGTCCCTAAAGAAGTTTTCACTTCAAAAATTATTTCGTCGAAGCAATGACGGTCCCGATGACGGCCACTAATTCAATATGTACTTTTTCTCCATCTAAAAAGTGCACAACGTCCCTAAAGAAGTTTTCACTTCAAAAATTTATTTCGTCGAAGCAATGACGGTCGGGATGACGGTTGCTAATTCAATACTTTTTGCCCATCTAAAAAGGGCACAACGTTTCTACAGACGTTTTCACTTCAAAAATTTATTTCGCCGAAGCGATGACAGTCGCTAATTCAACACTTGTTCCCCATTTAAAAAGTGCACAACGTCGCTAAAGAAGTTTTTACTTCAAAAATTTATTTTGTCGAAGCAATGACGGTCGCTAATTTAATACTTATCCCCATCTAAAAATTGCACAACGTCCCTAAAAACTTTTCACTTCAAAAATTTATTTCGCCAAGGCGATGACGGTCGCTAATTCAATACTTTTTCCCCATATAAAAAGTGCACAACGTCCTTAAAGAAGTATTCACTTCAAAAATATTACTATTATGATACGTACATTATAATAATATACGGACCAAATTTATTTCGTCGAAGCGATGACGGTCGCCAAATAAATCTTTTTTCCCCATCTCAAAATAGATTTTACATTTATTTTAAATTTAAATACTCTATACAATTTATATATACATATAGTCCGTTCTTTAACGGTAAAATATTGCAAAACCTCTAAATTTTAAAGAACCGCTTGGATTGACATGAAATTTGGCATACACATAGCTAACAAGTCAAAGAAAAAAAGTGATATTGTGCCGATATGTGGTTTTGCCCTGGGGGTGGTTTTCACCCCCTTTTGGGTGAATATGTTCATTTTTTCAACAAAATAACCACGCTTTTAGACGGTTTTTCGCAAATAACTCAAATAGTAAGAATTTTGTCGAAAAAACATTCTTAGCAAAAATATAGCCTGTAAAATATTTAAAAAAAATGGTGTATATATCACGTCTCTACGAGTTATAGCCAATGAAAAATAGGTTCATGTTCGTCAAATTCCAAATGGAATACTTTAACGTGAAATAACCAAAAATGAAGCACATTTCGGGGAAAACTCATTACAACTTATTTAACGTGTTTAAAAAAATCCTCATTTTTGTTTTATAAAAAAAATTTCTAGCATCAAAATTAAACAAGTTACGCTTAAAATAAAGTTAGTCCCTTTTGGTTTTGGTAAAAAAATCGAGAAAATCACCCCCTAATTTGTATCTTAAATGAACTTAATCGTTACGACTTCATAAGTTTCTTTACTCATGTATATGTTGTTTATATGATCTGTAAGTTTCATCGGTTCAAAGTCCTTATTATTGAAAGGGCTGTAGTTAAAAGGGGTTGAACGAGTCACTGATCACGAATGTATGCAAATTTAGAAACACCAAATCTTCATCAATTTTTGTCTAACAGAAAAACAAAAAAATACATGATATTCAGAAAAGCAAATCTGACTTTTTTTCTTTTTAGAGATTTTTGGTACCTCTAACAATTTTTAAGTTATTTTGAAAAAAGCATATTTTTCAAAATTTAAATTTTTAAAAATTTTACTTTGAAACCAAATTTTTTCAAAAATAATCACTTTAAATCGATGAAACTTACAGATCATATAAACACAACATAAGTAAAATAATTTGTGGAGCGGTAACGATTAATTTCATTTAAGTTGCTAATTAGGAGATGGTCTTCCCGATTTTTTTTGCAAAAACAAAAGGTAACTTGCTTAAATTTAATGCTAGAAACTTTTTGTAAAAATAGAAATAAAGCTTTATTTAAACACTTTAAAAAAGTTTTAATGGGTTTTCCCCAAAAAGTGCTTAATTTTTTGGATATTTCACGTCGAAATATTCTATTTGAAATTTGGTGAATATGAATCTATTTTTCATTGGCTATAACTCTGGTTCTACGAAATCCAGAGACCTAATATGTACACAGTTTTTTTTACTTTTTTATAGGCTATATTTTTGCTTAAAACGTTTTTTCGACAAAATACTTACTTTTTGAGTTATTTGCAAAAAACCGTCTAAAAATGTGGTTATTTTGTTGAAAAATGAACATATTCACTCGCAAATAACTCGAAAAGTGTTGACTTAGCGAAAAAGCTCTATAGAACAAAAGTTACTTAAAATTAGTCAGTTTACCCATTTCCGGACTTATTTTGGACATATATTTTTTCGCCCCCAAAAGGGGGTGAAAGTCACCCCCAGGGCAAAAGCACACATCGGCACAATATCACTTTTTTTCTTTGACATGTAAGCTATACGTATGCCAAATTGCATGTCAATCCAAGCGGTTCTTTAAAATTTAGAGCAAAAACCGTGAAAGAATGGACTAATACACATAATAAATATACGTACAAAATTTATTTCGCCGAAGAGATGACGGTCGCTATGACGGTCGCAAAATAAATCCTTTTTCCCCATCCTAAAATAGGTTTTACATTTATTTTAAATTTAAATACTTCTATACAATTTATATAATATATATACACATAATATACCTATATATGTACAAAATTTATTTCGCCGAAGCGATCACGGTCGCGATGATGGTCGCGAAATCAATCCTTTTTCCCCATCCTAAAATACGTTTTACATTTATTTTAAATTTAAATACCTCTAAACTATTTATATATACATACACATAATATACAGCATAAGCGATGACGGTCGCAATGACGGTCGCGATGACGGTCGCGAATTCAATGCTTTTTCCCCTATCCAAAAATCGCATAACGTCCCTAAAGAAGGTTTCACTTTTCACTCTAAACTATTTATATATACATACACATAATATACAGCATAAGCGATGACGGTCGCAATGACGGTCGCGAATTCAATGCTTTTTCCCCTATCCAAAAATCGCATAACGTCCCTAAAGAAGTTTTCACTTCAAAAACTCAAGGTATTAAAGCGGTATGCCTACACTGCAGTGGGCAGTAGGCAGATCCGATATCGGCCGACATGGGACTGAGTAGCTTCTCCAATCAAACGTGTCTGATTTCATTCCGATTTTTCGTTCCGACGAGATCAAAATGGCGGATAATTACACTTTTATAACAAAGAACTTTTTATAATACCACATTTTTATTACTTATAGGACACAATATAAAAAAGTGTTATAAAAACAATTATTTTTTAAATTAAAATGTCCATTTTAAAAATAAAAAGGATTTCCGATACCGAGAATCGAGTACCCTTAGACGTATCGGAGGAGTTTGGCAACTGCCACTGTGACAGGAGAATTTTATATTTATTCTTCTGTGATAGCTTGATTCACAGCTTGAAATAAGCCACAATTTAACTTGAAAAAATAATTTTATTAACGTTTCGACTTCCAATTCGGACGTCGTCATGAAATCAACTTTAACTCAAAAATATCTGTCACAAAAAAATCATAGCATGTGATCTGTCTTTAAAAAAACGACTACATGCAAACAGTAAAATTCTCGTGTTAGTGATTCCATAGTAAATCACGAGGAAAAACCAGGAAAAACCTCCTGATACTATCCCGACATTGTAAGTATTTGGTCTTAGGTTCAGTTTATTCTCAAAACACCAAATTCTGGCTTTATAACTATGTATTATTAATATTATTTATAATTTAAAATAACATACATATAAAGTCAGAATGTAATGTTAAGTTTTGAGAGTAATCTGAATGTAAGACCAAATACTTACAATGTCGGCATGGTATAACGAGGTTTTTCCTCGTGATTTACTATGGAATCACTAACACGAGAATTTTACTGTCCCCCTTGCATGTGGTTAGTTTTTTAAAGACAGATCACATTCTATGATTTTTTTGTGACGGATATTCTTGAGTTAAAGTTGATTTCACGTAATCGAATGAACTATCTTTCAATAAAGTCGTCCCAGGAACGCAACTTATAAATATTGGCAGTATCATTTTAAAGTCATCTACTTTAAAATGTATTCGCTATGTGCCAGTACTTGGAGGCGATATGTCAATTGAAATTGTCAAATTGACGTATATTTCATACCTACTGTCATTGAAGAAGAAAAATTATATGTTGCTCCACAAAATTGATATGATATGCAATAATTATTATATAACAGTAAATTTAATTAATTGTATTTTCCTTGTAGTAGTGTATTTTAATAATTAATTTTATTTACTACATATAATTGTTTACCTTTTAATAACATAACCTTAATATTACTTTTTCTTCTTATAATTTTTTTGGGCTATGGCCTTGACAATTGTCCAGCAACCAGGGCTAATATAATTGGCCAATCTAATTAAAAGTGCTAAAAATGTTGCTGAGCTATGAAACCAGGTGTCGCTTTTCCGAACTTGCACGGTCTCAATAATATGTCTGAATTGCCGATATGAATGAGTCAGATTAAATTAAATTATTAGAAGATTTTTTTTACTAAGTAACAACTATTTTGTTTAATCTATTAATATTTTGTATTTTGACAACGTCGTCCGAATTGTAAGTCGAAATGTAAATAAAATTATTTTATCGCCAACCGTCACTAAACTCATTCATGATTGTACTCATTTGACGCCATTTGCGGCAGTAAAGTAACACTTTATTGTACTGAAAGAAGAATTTTACTTTACCTGCCGCGATTAATCAAATTAACCGAGATTAAATGTAAGTGGTCGATGGCCGTAATCGATTATTTATTTGAGTGAACTTAAAATTTATTTACTTTAATTATTGAAAATATTGTACACAATTTACGTTATTGTTAATTAAATTTATGCCAAAAGTGAAATTTTGTAGTATTTTGCAATTATATTCATATAAAATTAATCAAAATTTTACCGATTTAGTAATTATTCAATATTTATAACTATCGATTAAAAATCGAAAGCGGCTTGTAGAAGTCATCTGTCATCACTGTCATATTTAAAAAAATTTAAATTGAAAATTGTATTTATTGTAATAAAAGTGTTAAAACGAATATCAAATTATAGTACAGTAGTGCTGCTTTGGAAATGGCAGAAATTACATGTAGGTACGCCACCTGAAATACGCAAGAAATCGTTAGAGGCAGTTTCAGAGCTTCTTCCAGCAAAATCCATCGAAAAATACAATAGGCAATACGACATATTTGAAGCATGGCGTGAAAAAAATAGTATTACAAATTATAGTGAAAGTGTTTTACTAGCATATTTCTCTGAATTGTCTAAAGAATATTATCCATCGACTATGTGGTCCTATTATTCAATGTTAAAGGCAACTTTGACCACAAATAAAGACATAGATATAAGCAATTATAAAAAACAGCTTTTTTGAAACAAAAAGGAAGGATACATTCCGAAAAAATCAAAAAAACTGCCGCAAGAAGAAGTGCTAAATTTCTTATTAAATGCACCTGATAACGATTATTTAATGATGAAGGTAATCAACAAAAATAAAATTACTATTACATATTATATTTTACGTAAAGTTCTTTTTCATATC
Source organism: Diabrotica virgifera virgifera (assembly GCF_917563875.1). Taxonomy (NCBI): domain Eukaryota; kingdom Metazoa; phylum Arthropoda; class Insecta; order Coleoptera; family Chrysomelidae; genus Diabrotica; species Diabrotica virgifera. Next base: position 76,077,800 of record NC_065448.1, read on the forward strand.
CTTGAATAATGTCTTTTCATTTGATGTCAATTATTTTCTTTGCATTTTTTACTTGCCTATTTGTTCTTTTTATTCCTAATATCGGCCGTGCATAGCAAGTGGTTTCGTAGGCTAGCGGTATGTGTGTCTAGTTACGGACATGTTAGTACTTGGTTCGAATCCCCCGTAAGAAAAACTTTTTTGTTTAGTATTAATGGTTATTGACATACTTAGACTATTATAAGGACTTAAAAAATGATTAAAAATAATTAAAATAATTAATCCGGCTGCTGCCCAATGACGTCACCCGACAAGTTACCCCAATGACCTCACCCCGACAAGTCGGAGTCACGCGGGCTGTTGTATCGAGAGGCAGTCACGCGCGATGCTGTATCGCGAGGGTCCAAAGGTCAAAGTGTCCTGAAGTGGCTACCCTTCTACCCGAAGATTGTATGTATGTACATTGTACATTAAAAAGATTACACAAAATAAGTACTTCTTACGTGCATACAAAGTACACACACTCTTTTTTCATTAGAAGGATGTAATTAAGTAAGTGTTAATGTTTTTTATGATTGGCAATAAAATTTTGTATGCACCACGTCAGTAAAGACTCTTTACTGACTTGGTACATAAATAACTATTATCGCCAACCGTCACTAAAGTCATTCATTATTGTACTCATTTGCCCTCATTTGCGGCAGTAAAGTAACACTTTATTGTACTGAAAGAAGAATTTTCCTTTACCTGCCGCGATTAATCAAATCAACTGAGATTAAATGTAAGTGGTCGATGGCAGTAATCGATTATTTATTTGAGTGACCTTAAAACTTATTTACTTTAATTATTAAAAATATTGTACAAAATTTACGTTATTATTAATTAAATTTATGTCAGAAAATGAAATTCTGCAGTATTTTGCAATTATACAGGGTGTAACAAAAATACAGGTCATAAATTTAATCGCGTATTCTGGGACCTAAAATAGTTCGATTGAACATAACTTACCTTAGTACAAATGTGCACGGAATAAAAGTTACAGCCCTTTGAAGTTACAAAATGAAAATCGATTTTTTCCAATATATCGAAAACTATTAGAGATTTTTTATTAAAAATGGACATGTGGTATTGTTATGGCGGTAGTATTTAAAAAAAAATTATAATGAAATTTGGACACCCCATAAAAATTTTATGGGGGTTTGGTTCCTTTAAACCCCCCAAACTTTTGTGTACGTTTCAATTTAATTATTATTGTAGCGCCATTAGTTAAACACAAGTTTTTAAAAACTTTTTTGTCTTTTAGTACTTTTTCCAAAAGTCAGTTTTTATCGAGATATTTAAATATTTTTCAAATCCACCACATATTTGTATATGGTAAAGTACGATTATGGAGACTTTGTAATAATATGAAAATTTATTTATGATTTACATTTTTAGGTATATTTTGAACCATATTAAAAAAGAAGCCACATCTCGATAAAAGATGCTTTATCAAAAAAATACAAAGAGGCAAAAAAGTTTTAAAAACACTATGTTTAACTAATGGTACCGCAGTAATAGTTTAATTGGAACGTATACAAACATTTGGGGGGTTTAAAGGAACAAAACCCTCATACAATTTTTATGTAAACATATAAAAAAGAAGCCGCAACTCGATAAAAACTGCCTTATCAAAACAATACTAAGAGGCAAAAAAGTTTTAAAAATATTTAATTTAACTAATGGCACCAGAATAATAATTTATCTGAAACGGACACAAAAGTTTGGGGGGGTTTAAGGGAACAAAACCCCCATAAAATTTTTATGGTGTGTACAAATTTCACTATAACTTTTCTTTAAGATGTTCTTGCCATAAGAATGTCACTTGTCCATTTTCAACAAAAAATCTCTAATAGTTTTCGATATATTCGAAAAAATCGATTTTCATTTTGTAACTTCAAAGGGCTGTAACTTTTTTTGTGTGCATATTTGTACTAAGGTAAGTTAGGTTCATTCGAACTATTTTTGGTCCTAGAATATGTGGTTTAATTTATGACCTGTATTTTTGTTACACCCTGTATTTATAAAACATAAATCACAACTTTACAGATTTAGTAATTAGGTATTCAGTATTGATACCTAACAACTATCGATTAAAAATCGAAATCGCCCATCATGCAAGCAAGAGCCTTCTGTCATTACTGTCATACGAAATTTTTATTTTGTGTAAAAGTAAAAGAATTCTTAAATCTTTTAAGTTTCGTCTTAATGCGAATATAGTATGAAATGGTGTTTTTGTTAATTCTATTATATAGGACGGTGATAGATATGTAGGCACTGATAATTTGTTAGCAAATATATTTATTTAGATTGTCTACTATTCATCACGGCAAATCAACTTCGCTGCGGCAGGCTACACTACACTTCATAAACAATGACGTAACTATTAACGGTATTTTTAATTTTTGGTATTTTACTTTAAGTATTAAAATTAGTATATTATTTAAATATAAATACGATAAAAGTGTTTAAAACATATTTATTTCGTTGAAATCATGATAATAGAAGTAAGTATAACTTCTTTCGTGCGTACAAAGTACACACACTCTTTTTTCATTAGAAGGATGTAATTAAGTAAGTGTTAAGTAAGTGTTAATGTTTTTTATGATTGGCAATAAAATTTATTTTGGCGTTATTCGCCTTGCTCGCTACGCTCGCTCGGCTCATAATATCACACTCGTTCGATAAAGAGTCACTTTACTGACTTGGTACATAAATAACTATTTTCAAGTTAAATTGTGGCTTATTTCCCAATTAGAATAGTTAATTACAAAAGTGCCACAAAGAAATGGCTTCAGAACAATATTATAAGTTTCTGTTGATAGTTTTTTTTTATTTGATATTTGAAACTACTTCACTTAAGTTTTCTTCCCATATTTTTTGTTTTTTTTAATTCCATGTCCAACCTATTGAAGAATGTCCTCGGAAATCATTAAACATAAAATAATATGAGACAAGCATACTTGTCATAGGTATAATAGATAATAATATAGTAGAATATGGCATTATCAGTTGTTTTTCTGAGTACATGGTTAAACTTGGAAGTGGAATATTATTGCTGCTCCAACAATTTCGATGTTAATTCGAGGAATACAAATTTTAAAAAACATTTAAAAATTTCAGAACCTCTTTACTGCACTCGAGTAGGTGGATAAGCAGTAAATTTCTAAAGTTTCCTGCTAGTTTGAGTGACCTGTATTTTGAATCGATTGCGAACAATATGTCTCTCAGGAACATACAATTTCAGATAAAATCGAAATATTTTATGCTGATGCTTGAAACATGTAACCTTCGGGCAGTCATGCTTTTATCGCATTTATCGATTTTGTTAATAAAGCAAAATAAGTAAAGAATTGTTTACATAATATAATATATTATGTATATGGAAATATATATAAAATATTTTTACTTCCCAGTTATTTAATATTTTCCAATTATACCCCAGGCTGTGGGTGAAAAAACGTGATATAATTCAGTAATTTTTGAAACCTATCAGGTGTTGTAAAGGACGATGCCAGGAATAACTTCTACTAAAATGTGACCAAAAATATTGTGAGCTTTTTTTTTAATTGCGATTTTCATTTGTTAAATTTGCAATTTTTAAAGATTTTTAATTTTGCAGCTTAGGATATTGATTTTAGAGAAAAACTTTTTAATAGAAAGTTGTAGTAAATTAAAAAACCTACAATTTGAGCTATGGTAAGTTTAATTTCATTTATTGGTTATTGCAAAACAGCATGCAAAAGGTCAAAAATGGCCGTTTTTTACAATTGCGTTATTTATTGTACAAATATTTTTTTTTATTTTTTAAAGCTTTAAAATGAAGATCTTTCAATTTCAAATATAAAAAAATGGCAAGGCCGGATTAACGAATTTGTTGCTTAGATATTATAAATTGTTTATCCCAAGAGGTCAAATGTCGAAGGCTATAACTTTTTGAAAAAAAGTCGTAGAGAGTTGTTGTAACATCCAATCTCCTTCTAAAGAGTTATATTTTTATATTCTGATGTAAATAAATGTGTAAAACATTTTAAACCTCTACTTTTTGGGTTTGAAAATAAGGGGGCAAATTTCGTTATAAACATTTAGAGCTGAAGCGGCCCTGTACATCCTATGAGTTTCTAACTTACAGATTATTGTTGCTAAAGACGAAACGAAGATACATAAAAAAATAAAAAAAATTTACAACCAACTGAAGCCGAGATAATTGTTTATTTTTTCTTAAATCGTAGTGCCTTTATTTATAACAATTAAGAAATTATTTTACAGTCATTGACTAAAGAAAGACTTATATTAACTTTAAATAAAAATTATTATAAACTATAATTACATTTAATTATTAAAAATTATTTTTAAAGTCGGTGCTTTTGCGAGCGGCCAAATTTTGCAAATCGCCCGGCTCGCTTCAAATCCGCGCGCTTCGAAAATTTTTACGTAACTTGTATTAAATTTTGACCGAAAACAATTTAATAATATTACCATTATAATATACAGTGTATTTACCACTGTATTCGTTTTTCTTGATAAACTTTTATATGTGAAATCTCATTTCTGAAGAAATAATATTACAAAAATGATACATATAACTATATTTTTAATTTTTGCATTGTTATATAAATATAATATTAATAATGTTACTTCTTATTATACAATATAAAACTTTTTCTTCTTGTAGTGACTATCCGTTTTGGATGTTGGCGACCATCATGGCAATTTGGCAAACCCCATTTGGAAACTGAGAACCAGGAAGGCGAAGGATTACCTTGCTAGAGAATTTACGTACGTCGTTCAACACAACAACTACAAATCTTTTTAGAACAGCAGTACCGATTTAGTGTGCAAGTACAGATTGCCATGATGGTCACCAACATCCAAAACGGATAGTCACTATAAGAAGAAAAAGTGTTATATTGTATAATAAGAAGTAACATTATTATTATTATATTTATATAACAATGAAAAAATTAAAAATATAGTTATATATTTCATATATATGTATCATTTTTGTAATATTATTTCTTCAGAAATGAGATTTCACATATAAAAGTTTATCAAGAAAAACATATACAGTGGTAAATAGACTGTATATTATAATGGTAATATTATTAAATTGTTTTCGGTCAAAATTTAATACAAGTTACGTAAAAATTTTCCGAGCGCGCGGATTTGAAGCGAGCCGGGCGATTTGCAAAATTTGGACGCTCGCAAAAGCACCGATTTTAAAAATAATTTTTAATAATTAAATGTAACTATATTTTATAATTATTTTTAATTTAAGATAATATAAGTCTTTCTTTAGTCAATGACTGTAAAATAATTTCTTAATTGTTGTAAATAAAGGCACTACGATTTAAGAAAAAAGAAACAATTATCTCGTCTTCAGTTGGTTGTAAACTTTTTTTATTTTTTTATAAATCTTCGTTTCGTCTTCAGCAACAATAATCTGTAAGTTAGAAACTCATAGGCTGTACACGGCCGCTTCAGCTCTAAATGTTTATAACGAAAATTGCCCCCTTATTTTCAAGCCCAACATTTAGATCGGATTCAGTTGGTCGTAGAAATTTTTTATTTTTTTTTTATAAATCTTCGTTTCGTTTTTAGCAACAATAATCTGTAAGTTAAAAACTCATAGGATGTACAGGGCCGCTTCAGCTCTAAATGTTTATAACGGAAATTGCCCCTTTATTTTCAAACCCAAAAATTAGAAGTTTAAAAATGTTTTACGCATTTATTTACATCAGAATATGAAAACATAACTCTTTAGAAGGAGATTGGATGTTTCACCAACTCTCTGCGATTTTTTTTTTAAAGTTATAGCCTTCGACATTTGACCTCTTGGGATAAACAATTTATAATATCTAAGCAACAAATTCGTTAATCCGGCCTTACAATTTTTTTTATGTTTGAAATTGAAAGATATTCCTTTTAAAGCTTGAAAAAATAAAAAAATTATTTGTACAATAAATAACGCAATTGTAAAAAACGGCCATTTTGGACTTTTCGCAGGCTGTGTTGCAATAACCAATAAATGAAATTAAACTTACCATAGCTCAAATTGTAGGTTTTTTAATTCACTACAACTTTCTATTAAAAAGTTTTTCCCTAGAATCAATATCCTAAGCTGCAAAATTAAAAATCTTTAAAAATTGCAAATTTAACAAATGAAAATCGCAATAACAAAAAAAGCTCACAATATTTTTGGTCACATTTTAGTAGAAGTTATTCCTGGCATCGTCCTTTACAACACCTGATAGGTTTCAAAAATTCCTGAATTATATCCTGAAATCGACCTATTTTTCACCCACAGCCTGGAGTATTATATTTGTTGGTTTGTTTAAAAGTTTAAACCATATTAATTATTATAAAATAAACTCTATTCTACTATTGTATTAATACTTCGACCTCTAACGAGGAGGAATTTTGAAATAACGTCGGTATACTACGAAAACCAGATAAATGCCGATATACCGAAATCGAGAAAAAACGTTTTTAAAGTTTAGTGCTTTATTTTGAATTAAGCGTACCAGTTGTGTTTGATATTCGATATGCTAGTGAAAGATGCATATATCAGAAATAATATTCTATCATTAGTTTGAAATAGTTAAGAGACCTAGCTGGTTAAACCTAAATTCAAGATCGAGGTGCGATCACTTACCTGGTTTTACCTGTTAATCAAAATAAATCACACTGTATTAAAGACACTTACCACCTTTTTACTGAATATGGTAGATATACAGCAGTAGAAATATATTGTTGTCCGGCAAATATATATGTGCGCTTAGTTGGTTTTACATGCAACAGAACTTTGATTTTATGGAAGTAAGTAGCGATATATTGTTTTATTTAAAAATGAAAAGTTGGTTAGGTGTAACTTATTTGTTTATTACACAAATTATCTGCTGAATGGTAAGTTGTATCATTTATTGGGTTTTACCTGTATGTAGAGCGTAAAGAGCTAAGAATTTTGGTATACTTAACTAAATATTGTAAAATTTGTCATTTATCTGGTTTTCGCAGTATGCCGACGATAAAATGTAACAGAAAAAAAAGCAATTTATGATTTTAAATACATTGGGTAAGGTAAAAAGAAGCCCATAGTAGTGGCGCAAAATATGCTAAAACCAAAAAAAGTTAAGTAGTTTTCCATTTTAGTGGGCGCTTGCCATTTTTTAATTTAATTTTCCATTTCCAACAATCGTTTTTTCCAATTATAACGCCATCTATCCATAATTCGAAAAATTGTTTCAAATAAAAGTTACTGATTTTTACGTAAGGAACCCAAATCTGCAATAAAAAAATGGGGCTCCTATTTAAGATTTTAAAGTAACCCCCCACCCCACCTCCGTGGGGGGTCGTGTTTGGTGCCATTCGATTTATTTTTCAAAAATATTGGATAAGTGTATTTTACACTTTTTCGATCTTATGTTCATTTCGCGAAATATCGCGAAATTCTTATTTAAAGTATTAAATTTACCGCCCACCCCTCTCCGTGGGAAGTCGTGTTTGGTATCATTCGATAGATTTTTAAAAAATATTGAGCACGTATTTTTTAGTTTTTCGATCTGTCATTCATTTCGCGAAATATTCGCTTTTTTTTCTTGTGAAGCTTTGAGACTCACCCATTTCCTTACGCCCGGCTCAAATCGTCATTTTTGAAATATACACTCTTTTGCATTTACTTAATTTACCTTATCTTAATCTAACAATTTCGAGTTTTTTTAAGGATAGATTTTTTTTCGGGCCCCCTTAACGAACTCCCCTGTGTTAAGAGCCAATATATGGTAGAGGTGCATCTGCAAGCTACCAGGTTTCCACCATATGCTAATCTAACGCGCTCGAGTAACTGCAAAAATCCCCGCTTGTTATCATTTAAATCAAAGAAATAAAATTTCGTATATAGTCATGAGTGATAAACATCATCAGATGCTAGGCCACAATATAATCATCATCATCATCCAGCCTTTTGCATGTAAAGTTGAACATAGTCTTCTCTTAATTTCTTCCAGTTCTGTCGGGCTTCCTGCAACCAATTCCCAGTAAACCTTTTGACGTCATCTGTCAGATGTAGGTGGTCTACCTATCTACACATCGTGTAGGTGGTCTACTTCTACTGCTTCTGTCTGCTCGAGGTCTCGACGCAGTAATTTTTTGGGTCCACCTACCGTTTTTCATTCTGGCTACATGGCCCGCCCAATTCCACTTCAACCATGCTGTTCGCTCTATAACATCTGTGACGCCTCTCCTTCTTCTGATTTCCTCGTTTCTAACCCGGTCTCCGAGAGTCAGTCCAAGTAGTGACCGTTCCATTCTTCTTTGGGCCACTCTAAGTTTAGTTGCTCTTGCCTGGGTTAACGATAGTGTTTCGGCTCTCCAAGTCATGACTGGTTGGTCGTTGGTCGAGCGTCTCCTTTTTCAGCTAATTTGGCATGTTGCTCTTGAAGATATCTGATACAGCTCCATATGCGGCCCATATTAAGGTTATTCTTCTTTATAGTTAGGCAGTTTGATTGTTCCTGGCAATATGGATTCCATGTCCTAAGCTAATATGCCTTATAATTCTCTATTAAGCTCTATTAAGCAGTTAAATGTTACATTTTTCCGACCTTACTATATGGTGTGGATTCCTGCACGTATATCCTGGACCGAACATGTCACCAATATACAGTGGGTGATCATATTATTAGAGCCACCTCAGAAAATTTTAATTTTGTTTAATAATGGTATGTAAATTTTTTCTTTATATGGTCCACATTGCCTTTGAAACTCTAGAAATGGATGCTATGTTTATGTTGGAGTGACTAGTATTGAATATTAAAGTTTTTATTTCTGCTATTTTCCTTGGTGAGATGTCTTTGGATTTCCCATGATGTTCTGTACCACTAGTGTAACGTACGCGCAATTTTTACTAAATTCACAAAAAATAGTATATGACTGTCAGAATATCACTAGAGAGCAATGGAAACTCACAAAGTTTATTATAACTCTAAACACCAAGAATACAAAATAATAGGCACACGAGTTGCAAGCTAGGCTGGGCAGCACTGACGAACAATGACATCTGAGTCACGCATTGCCACAAATGCTTGTTGCCACTATTGTCAGACTCTTTATTGCACTTTCATAAAGTGTAACAAGACAGCCAAATGGAAACAAATGCATTGATATATGATACAGCTCTATTGTATACCCTTCCTCTAAAACATTGAATTTTACTAGGTGGCTCTAATAATATGATCACCCACTGTAGTGGTAATCCACAGAATCGGAAAAGCGAAAGAAATCCTGAGCACAATTAAACAAAAAAAACTTGAATATCTAGGCCACATATGGAGACACGATAAGTACCGTGTACTGCAATTGAGAAAATAGACAGAAAGCGAGGGCCAGGCAGGTAGTGATGAGCGAGACTGGTCTTGGTCTTGCGGTCTTGGTCTTGGTCTTGCAGCAAGACCAAGACCAAGACCTCCTTTTGGTTGCAAGACCAAGACCAAGACCAAGCTTGCAAGAACAAGACCAAGACCAAGACCGAACCTTGCAAGACCACGCAAGACCAAGACCAACCTGCAAGACTCTTGCACTTTTTTCAGAAAAATTGGTTTTTATTATTTAACTTTATTTTTTTAGTTCAATAATATACTGACATTGTAAGAAACCTATATTAAATACATAATATGTATTTTGGTTATATTTTTAAGTCGTTTTGATTAAGTCAAACGGTTTGCATTTTCTCAACCTTCAAAGTGTCCAGAAGGCAAGTTTTCAAACGGCGACAGTTCAAGGACAATTGAAATTACTTGTAAGACAAAAAAATGTAATTATAGATAGGGTAATCCATTTAAAAAAAATGCAATTAAAACGGTTTTTATGTACCAGTAGTTTTCGCTTTTTTGTCTAATAAAAATACTGACACTTATTTCAATTCTTTTCGCATAATCGAGGAACAATGTAGGTCGTTAAATTTAAAATGAATACAAAAAATATCATAATAGATTTTGAAAAGGGATTCACAATGCTGTGAAAGCATTGTGGCCTGAATAAAAAATAACTGGTTGTCGATTGTAATGTGTCAAGCTTGGTATCGCAAAATCCAAAGCTTAGGTTCAGTTTCTGAATATAATGACAAAAATTCCGATACTAGGAAACTTTTAAAATTATTTTTTTACAATCAACGAAAGTTGGAAGTTGAATTATTTGTGAAAATCCCGGATGACAAACGTGTAAAGAATTTTACTGATTTCATAGTTGAAAACTATTTGGAAGAATCTAGGTTTTCCCCAGAAAGGGCCAGTAGTACAAATAGTATGTCCCGCGCTTGAAATGCATGCGCATCATTTCAGTGTGTTTTAAATTCTAGTTTTTACTACCCACATCCGAATATTTTCAACTTTTTAAATGTCATAATGGGTATTCAATCCAAAAATATGTGAAAATAAAAAGTGCGAATAATTCGTGTTACGAGAGCAATGTAGTTTAAATAAAATTAAAGAACTGCAAGATAACAAATTACAGAATTAAGCGTTTATAACTCCCCATTAGGTTTAGTTATTATGTTATAGTATTAGGTCTATAAATAGGTATGGTAAATATGTACGTATTTACTAAAAATTATGTTTTAGTTAGTTTATAAAAAAAGTTAATTATATTAAATAATGATTAAATAGAGTAAAAAATATTTGATTTTTGTGTTTTCTTAAAAAAAATTAAATTTATGTTCTTAAATTTGACCCTCGTAGGATAAATACTACAGTGTTCGAGTGAAAAGAGCAGATCTTTATCTGTTAACAACTATAAACCGTTTATCCCTTTTCGTAAAATCCGTGAATTGAAGGTCCCCGACCATTTGTGGCACCTTTAAGAAGCTCTTTTTCTTTAACATTTTATTAAAATACAGGGGCAATAAACAATAATCCAGACTCAAGACGTGGTCTGAAGGCAGGCGGCAGGTATCGACAGCATGCAAAACACAACGTGACACAACCGAAGGCCGGCAATTGCAACAAGGGTTGTAAATGCAGGTTTTTCCTACAGATAAACATTACCATTATAAAAATATACTCTAATCTCTTTATATAGAGAGAAATAATTAGGTCATTAGGTGAATGTATAATGTTAAAATTGGTATCTGTTTGAAACTACATTCTACATTCTGTTAAAATTTTAAAGCAAAAAATATAGTTTCATTCTTCACATCTTTATTTATTTCAATGTACATTTTATTCGAAATTGTTTGGTTCAAATTATTACTACCAAAAAAGCAAGACCAGCAAGACTCTTGCAGCAAGACCAAGACCAAGAACAAGACCGGCTAGTGCAAGACCAAGACCAAGAACAAGACCGGCTAGTGCAAGACCAAGACCAAGACCAAGACTGCCTTTTAGCTGCAAGACCAAGACCAAGACCAAGCTTGCAAGAACAAGACCAAGACCAAGCTTGCAAGAACAAGACCAAGACCAAGAATTGCCTGGTCTTGGCTTTGTTCTTGTTTTGCTCATCACTACAGGCAGGAGAAGGCACTCAAAAAAAAATCAAAAATGGTGCTCAAAAATCTGTAGAAGTGGTTCGAGCTCACATCGGTCGAACAATTTAGAAGTGCTCTAAGCAAGATCAGAATTGCCATGTTAATAGTCAACGTTCGCAACGGACAGGGTACTTAAAGAAGAAAAAGAAGAATGCCCAAGTATTTATCTTTATGCACCAATGGTATTTCGTTCAAGTCGACTTTTTAATTTTCGCTTGGTATCAGGTTTGTCACGTATTGTGTCTTTCTAAAATTTATGTTTAAACCAACTTTCTTACAGGCGGCATCTAACTCAGTAAGCACAGTTCTAATCTCTTTGATGTTGTGTGTTTTAAGAACTATGTCGTCTGCGAATCGTAGGTGGGAGAGCCTTTCGTTTTCAACATTTATTCCTTTGGCGTCCCACTCCAATTGTTTGAAAGCATGTTTCAGTCCTGCCGTAAAGCGTTTAGGAGATAACGTGTCTCCCTGTCTAATTGCTCTTTTGATTTTTATAGATTTGGTATCTTTGTGTAGTCGGACGGTCATGGTTGCGTTATTGTATAATGTTCGCTACCAGTTTGGAGTACCGATAATCCATATACGACTTTCCATCAACTCTCTCAATATGCTGTTTTCTGTCGTATCAAATGATTTGCGAAAGTCTACGAACGCCGGAACCAATGGTCAATTAAAAAGACAACCACATGCAACGGTGACAGTAAAATTCTCGTGATTTACTATGGAATCTCTAACACGAGAATTTTACTGTCACCGTTGCATGTGGTTGTCTTTTTAAAGACAGATCACATGCTATGATTTTTTTGTGATGGATATTCTTGAGTTGGGATTGATTTCATGTAATCAAATGAACATCTTTCAGTAAAGTCGTCCCAGGAATGCAACTCATAAATATTGGCCATATCATTTGAAAGTATTCTACTTTAAAATGTGTAATATGTCTGAATTGCCGATATAAATGAGTCAGATTAAATTAAATTATTAGAAGAATTTTTTACTAAGCAACAACAATTTTGTTTAATTTATTAATATATTTTGTATTTTGACAACGACATCCGATGTGGACGTCGAAACGTTAATAAAATATTTTTTTAGTTAAATTGTGGCGTATTTCCCATTTAGAATAGTTGATTATAATAAATATATTTACTAAAAACACCATTATATTTTTTTCACTTTATTTGCATTGATGCATATGTAATTTGAAAGATTTAGCAACTAACTTCAATACTGTCGGTATGTGCGTACTTCATAAAGTCCCTGTTATAAAAATTCACTCTCAACATGTTTCCCAATCGCGCCTAAAGAAGTATAACTTCAAAAATATGTTTCATGCGGTAAACAGATTGGTGAAGATCCAGGTCTAAATTTGGATATCTTTTATTTATTTTCTTATCTAGTATAAAGTTTGATATCGGTTTGATTGCTTTTGAGGTAGAAATCCCAAAGCTGGTCTTTGTTTCTTATTGATGTAATAGCCAATTCGGACTGTCAAGGTAATAATTAACATAATATTAGGAGCATTATTCAATACATGATTGACATTTTAACAATGCATGTAATCAATCAAAGTGATTCACCCAATTTAATAGAACTTAGTTAGCGTTAATTATCATTAAGGGTTGCAGATTTGATGCTGGTCTTGCCCTTGGTGTCTTAGTTTATATTTTTCATTAAATAGATCGACTGTCCCGATTTTTCTTATTTGTCATTATAGTAGGGGAGCATTGGATGCCAAGTTTGTAGCGTCATGGCTAAGGCGTCATGGGAACCTATTGGGTTGTGAAGATTAGGTCCTAAAACCAAAAAAGTTAAGTGAAATTTTTCATTTTAGTGGAGATTTTCCATGTTTTAATTTAATTTTCATTTCCAAAAATCGTTTTTTCCGAATACTGCGCCATCTATTTATAATTCTAAAAAACGTTTCGAATAAAAGTTACTAATTTTTACGTTAGGAATCCAAATATGTAATAAAAATGGGGGTTCCTATTTAAGATTTTAAAGAAATCTCCCACCCATCCTCGTGTTTGGTGTAATTTGATAGATTTTTGTAAAATATTGAACATATTTTTCAGTTTTTCGATTTGATGTTAATTTCGCAAAATATTCGCTTTTTTGTGAAACTTTGTCATTCGCCCATTTCCTTAGGCCCCGCTCAAATCGTCAGATTTTTAAATATACACATTATACACTGTTCTTTATGTACTTAACTTACCTTGTCTTAATGTCTGTATTAAGAGTCCATATATGATAGGGGTACATTTACAGGGTACAAGGTTTCTCCCCATGTAACTGCAAAATCCCCGCTTGGGCTCCCCTATATGGCCATGAAAAATGGATACAAAACCATGGGTCATGGTATTCGTATTGGGCTCATCCAGAAAAATATATACCAGATATGAACCGTAATATATGTGAGAACGAGACATTGCAGACACGCCGACCGCTAATCGGTGGCGGTAAAATGCCGGTGAACAGCCGTCCACTGCCACTGTATCGCCAGCACGACCGAGAAGTATTAAACCCGGTCGCATATTTACAGATGCTTGCGTGTGTAGACACCAGGGTGTTGAAATCAGTTAGGGTTTGGAGAAACAGTACATTTACAGATGCTAGCGCGTGATGACACCAGGGTGTTGAAATCAGTTAGGGTTTGGAGAAACGGTACATTTACAGATGCTAGCGCGTGATGACACCACGGTGTTGAAACCAGTTAGGGTTTGGAAAAACAGTACATTTACAAATACTAACAGATTTGGACACCAGAGTGTTGAAACCAGCTAGCTTTTTTAGTGGTTATACATGCATAGATGCTAACGGCTATTGACTTTGATTTTATATACCTACTGTTGTGGAAAAATATTTAAGTGATTTAGGTATTAATAAATAATTAAACGTTGTTGGGATATAAACAATAATATATTAACACAAAAAACATATTCACATAAAAAATAATGTTGTTCTGAAGCTATGTGCTTGTGCATTTTTATAATTAACTATTTAGATGGGAAATAAGCCACAATTAAATTTAAAAAAAAATAATTTTATTAACGGTTCGACGCCCAAATCGGCTGTCGTTGTCAAAATACAAAATACGTACTACTAAATTAAACAAAAATGTTGTTGTTTAGTAAAAAATACTTTAAAATGTATAATATATGTATGAATTGCCAATATAAATGAGTCAGATTAAAAAAATTATTAGTAGAATTTTTTACTAAGCAACAACATTTTTGTTTAATATACAGGGTGTTTGGTAAAGAATGGGCCATAGCTTAACCTCAGGTTCCTGAGGTTAAAATAGGCCGATTTAAGCTAACTTACCTTAGTACAAAGTTTATAATAACCGAGATACAGGGTGTCAAATTTAAACTTTTTTTTATTTATTATTGAATATTTCCTGACAGATATGAGGTAACAACATGAAATTTGGTATGTGGGGTTTTTTTGGGTCGAGAAAACTAAATTCCCTACCAAAAATTATGTATTGCCTAGAGGGCGCCACATACGCCTTTCAGCACTTATTTATTACGTTAAATTTTTTTTATCCCTCACTCTGTATAATTTTGACATTAAAATTTGTATTCTCCTATTAGTTTTACTTAAAAAAGCTATACTTCTTTCATCTCTCTAAACTCAACTGTTTTCGAGATAAACGCATTTTAAATCTGCGATACACCATTATTTTTAGCATAATATCATTGTAGTTACACCCGAAAAATAACTTAAAACCATAATAATTGTGCCAGTTCTCAAATTTATGGCATTGCATCGCAAATTCCATTTGAAGAAATTTGCGATACATTTTTATTTGGATAATTTTATGGTTTTAAGTTATTTTTCTGATGTAACTACAATGATATTATGCTAAAAATTATGTTGCACCGCAGATTTAAAATGCTTTATCTCGTAAACGGTTGAGTTTAGGGAGATGAAAGAGGTATACCTTTTTTAAGTAAAACTAATAGGGGAATACAAATTTTAATGTCAAAATTATACGGAGTGACGGATAAAAAAATATTGAACGTATTAAATGAGTGCTGAAAGGCGTATGTGGCGCCCTCTGGGCAACACATAACTTTTGGTAGGGAATTTAGTTTTCTCGTCCCGAAAAACCCCCACATACAAAATTCGTGTTGATATCTCATGCCTGTCAGGAAATATTCAATAATAAATAAAAAAAAAGTTTAACTTTGACACCCTGTATCTCGGTTATTATAAACTTTGTACTAAGGTAAGTTAGCTTAAATCGGCCTATTTTAACCTCAGGAACCTGATGGCTACGATGGGCACCAAAAGGACGGCGGAAAAGAGGAAGACCTAGGAAAATCTGGATAGAAGGAATCCATAGGGAAATCAGAGAAAGAGGCTTAAACAAAGACATGTGCTACGATCGAGAGCAATGGCGATTGGGAATCGGAAGACGTCGTAGAACGTTATGAACCGATTATATGTATATATATATATATATATATATATATATATATATATATATATATATATATATATATATATATATATATATATATATATATATATATATAACCTGAGGTTAAGCTATGGCCCATTCTTTACCAAACACCCTGTAGTAGTATTTTTTATTTTGACAACGACACCCGATTTGGGCATCGAAACGTTAATAAAATTATTTTTTTCAATTTAATTGTGGCTTATTTCCCATCTAAATAGTTAATTATAAAAATTCCACAAGCAAATAGCTTGAGAGCAACATTATTTTTTATGTTGTTCTTTTGTGTTAATATATTATTGTTTATATCCCAACAACGTTTAATTATTTACTAATACCTAAATCACTTAAATATTTTTCCACAGCAGTAGGTATATAAAATCAAAGTCAATAGCCGTTAGCATTTATGCATGTATATTAATTACTAAAAAAGCTAGCTGGATTCAACACTCTGGTGTCCAAATCTGCTAGTATTTGTAACTGTACTGTTTTTCCAAACCCTAACTGATTTCAACACCCTAGTGTCAACACACGCTAGCGTCTGTAAACGTACTGTTTTTCCAAACCCTAACTGATTTCAACACCGTGGTGTCAACACGCGCTAGAATGTGTAAATGTACTGTTTTTCCAAACCCTAACTGATTTCAACACCCTGGTGTCTACACACGCAAGCATCTGTAAATATGCAACCCGGTCCATATAGACATTTTAAATAACAAAAATTGCCAGAAAGCCAAATTTTGGTGAAGAGTTTAAAAATTTGGTTTGCCATAACAAATAAAGTTTTAAAAATCCCCATCGATCCCATGTGTGCAACAAAAGTTATTCGGGGTCAAAGGTCAAAATTTGAGATTTTTTGGATTTTTCTCGAAAACGGTAAATTTTATCAAAAAAAACTTCAAACCGAAGTTGTAGATCTTAAAATTCTCTACAAAAATAGTCCGTACGATTTTTTTCCTAAGAGTTCCCATTCCCGAGATATCGCGATTATAAGAGTCACATTATACATGATATGCACACGTTTCCACACTACCTGTGAGGTAGTGTACTAACTGTTTTGACAATTTTAGGATAATTTAAGGAAACAATACCGGTCAAGTTCTAGATATTACCTTATTATTGATATTGATTATTGATATTGCTATTGATTATTGGGTTAACTATTGTTTTGATTTCTTTAGACATTTTAATCAGATTCATATTCTTGAAAGTCTACTGCAACAGTCAAGTATTCTTCGATTTCTTCTTCTTCCTCTTCCTCTTGCTGGATCTTCAAAAGTAGACGCTTGTAATAAGTACTTATATTCACTTGAATTGAACCTTTAGCACTAAAAGAAACAGGTATATAAACAAGACCTACGGACAATACTGTAGCCATTGTTTAGAATAGACAATCTGTTCTTTTTTAAACAATGGTATAGCCAAATATTTTTCAAGGCCACGTGATAAAGGAAATTCAGTTTGGGACTGATTATCTTTTGAAGAAATATTTTCAGAATAGTATAATATATTAATATAAAAGAGACACAAATTGGCATTTATACTACTTGTCTTAAGTGCCTGAAATGTATATATAGTATTTTTACTACAAAAGCGATATTACGTAGGTCAAAATTTTTGACGTAAGAGAACTGTCAAAACATTAGAATGTGACTTTTCATTATTGCCATGTTTATTATAAACAAGGCAATAATGAAAAGTCACATTCTAATGTTTTGACAGTTCTCTTACGTCAAAAACTTACTTACTTGTTTATAATAAACATGGCAATAATGAAAAGTCACATTCTAATGTTTTGATAGTTCTCTTACGTCAAAAATTTTGACCTACGTAATATCGCTTTTGTAGTGGAAATACTATACGTGGCTTATATTTGCATGTCATGTAGAATGTAACTTTTATAATCGCGATATCTCAGTAATGGTAATAAGCACAGAACAAGTGAGTCGCGGTGGAGGGGTAGCTGTCGGTCGCGGTCGATGCCAACATCCATGTAAAACAAA
Organism: Diabrotica virgifera virgifera; assembly: GCF_917563875.1. NCBI lineage: Eukaryota > Metazoa > Arthropoda > Insecta > Coleoptera > Chrysomelidae > Diabrotica > Diabrotica virgifera. The sequence continues at coordinate 76,095,807 of NC_065448.1, forward strand.
CACATTGTAATGAATGGAAGCGAACAGAGCAGGTTAGTCGCGGTGGAGGTTTAGCGCGATGCCATCCAGGAGGTTTACATCGATGCTTTTGAGTTTGTTTTACATGGATGTCTACTGCGCGGCCTACAAGGATGCTTTCCTGTGATTGATTCGTTGTTAGAAGCCAAGTTGTTATTACCTGCGCTATCTGAGTTGATACTTTTTATATACAGTAGAACTAGTGTTGCCAGGTCCGATTTGTTTTTAATCGGTACATAAGCAAAAATCAATCGGGATTTAGGGTTGTAGATCGGGACAAATAAACAACAATAGCCCAGTAAATGACCGTTTTGGAGTGTAATTTTCGTAGAGTCAACTCCGAATTGCATAAAAATCTGGTTTTAGGTTCTACTTACTGTCTACTTCAAATTTGAACTTGTACCGTTGGTTGCTTTTACTTGGGGCGTGACAGTTACAGTTACCCTTTCTCGGGGGTAAAAAAACGCGCGTTTAAAGTAAGTCCCAAAATGGATCAACTGACTAACTCTAAAAAACTTTTGTTCTATATAATTTTTAAACTAAGTCAATACTTTTCGAGTAATTTTATCAAAAAAAAATATTCTTAATAAAAGTGTAGCATTTAAAAAAGCAAAAAAAATGTATGTTCAGAAAGTCTATAAAATCAGTAAACGCAAAGTTGTAGCTCATCAAAAATACGTTCTTATTGGTCAAATTCCAAATCGAATTTTTCATCTAGAAATAACCAAAGAGTTAAGCAATTTTCGGACAAAACCTATTAAAATTTTTTAGTGTTTAAAAAAATCTTTAATTTTGTTTTATATAAAAATCTCTAGCATTAAAACTAAGCGTGAAAATCTCCCCCTTTTTAGCATCGTAAATAAAATTAATCGTTACCGCTTTACCATTTACTTTATATGTGTATTGTTTATACGATCTGTAAGGTTTGCCAATTGGAAGTGCTTAGTTTTAAAAAAAATTGTTTTTATAGTAAAAAAATGTTTTTCTAAAATATTGGGAAAAGCCTTTTTTTCAAAATAACTTAAAAAGTATTAGGAATGCTAAATCAAGGAGTAAAAAGTAGGTAGGTTTTGCTTTTATAAATATGATAGATTCATTTTGTTTTTCTGTTAGACAAAAAATGGTTCAAATATGGCTGTTCATATTTAGCATACACTCGGGTTTAATGACTCGTTCAGGACCTTTCAATCATGTAAAAAATACATAAGTAAAGTAAATTGTTTGTAAAGCGATAACGATTAATTTCATTTGGGGTGCTAAGTAGGGGGGGATTTTATCAGGGGGAGTTATTTCATGTTGAAATATTTGATTTGGAATTTGACCAATAAGAACGTATTTTTCATGAACTACAACTTTGCTTTTGCTGGATCTATAGACATTACACATCTATAGACTTTCTAGAGTTCACAATTTTTTTCATTTTTTTATATTATGCTACATTTTTGCTAAGAATATTTTTTTCGATCAAATACTTACTTTTGAGTTATTTGTGAAAATTCAATGAAAACGTGATTTTTTTGTCGAAAAATAAACATTTTCAATCGTAAATAACTCGAAAAGTATTAACTAAGTTAAAATTCTATAGAACTAAAATTGCTTAGAATTAGGCAATTTATCCATCTCCGGACTTCTTTTAAACGCGCGGTTTTTCACCCCCAACTAGGTGTGACTGTAACCCCCTGAGTAAAACCAACCAACGGCACAAGCCGTCCAAATTTCCATGCAATTCGGAGTTGATCCTGAAAATTACACGGTATTTCCCGTTCATTTACAAAAAAAAAATCGTAGATTAATTAAATTACTTATTTTTTATTAAAATTATATTTTTCATTCGATTTTGCCGCTTTTATGAGTGCCTTGTTTTTATAACATACATAGTTATAAAATTCACTAAGTCCTCCTGAAATTGGTTTTCGTGGGTGAAAATCGGGACATTTAGTGTCCCGATCAGGTACAAATCGGTACGCGTCCCCAGACCCCTGAAAATCGGGACGTCCCGCGCAAATCGGGACACCTGGTAACGCTAAGTAGAACCCCGATTATCCGGGTGCGGATTATCCGTGCTGCGGATTATCCGCGCTGCGGATTATCCGTGCTATGATTTTCTATTACTCAAGTTGCGTTTTTGAGGTTTTATCAAAATGGCGTCATCGTAAATCACTTGACGGAAACTCTATATGACGAAAGGTATGACTCATAATGAAAGATTTATTTTTTTCTGTTATTTTTTATGGTAGGTACATATGAATGTTTATACGTACATATGTATTATACATAACAAATACATGTTCGGATTATCCGTGCTTTTCAATTATCCGTGCCACCCTTCGGTCCCGAGGAGCACGGATAATCGCGGTTCTATTGTAATCCCTTTTTTGTATTTAGTTTATTTTTGAATTTCTAAAGTAATTAAATTCAGTAAATTTTTGAAATATGAAGGAGAATCTGATTATTTACAGCTGGCATTTCATCACTATCATAACTTGACTGACACAACATCGCAAAAGCACAGTTTTTTTGTCATTCAAATTTCATTAAACTACTTCACTTGATAGTGCTTCTAGCTCGACTGACAGCGCAGGTGACCTCCTTGCTATGTGCTGTCGACATCGACCGCGACTTAACTAGTGGCATCTACCGCGACCTACACATCCACCTCGACTTACTTGCTGTGTTCTTACCCTTAGGAAAAAGATCGTAAGGACTATTTTTGTAGAGAATGTTGATCTACAACTTTGGTGTGAGGTTTTTTTTTGATAAAGCTTACCATTTTCGAGAAAAAAAAATCTCAAATTTTAACCTTTGACCCCGAATAACTTTTGTTGCACACATGGGATCGATGGGGATTTTTAAAACTTTATTTATTATGGTAAACCCTAGCTCTCCACCAAAATTTGGCTTTCCGGCAATTTTTGTTATTTGCCAACTATTTTGATGTCCAAGTTCACTGGATTAATTGGCGTATGTGACTAAATACAGTATTACACACACACACACATCGATATTTTATCTGCCAATTCCAGTCTACTGGTCGGTGAAATTGTAGATAGGTACTACGTTTTAATTGTAGTTTTGGTAGTGCTTGCTATATTATTACGAATGCAATGGATAATTTTCTTGATAGACCAGGAAATTTAGCACAAAATAAATCGATTTTTAAATACAGCACCTACAGCAACTTTTTGCGTTATGTTCAGGATGATGTCAGAAAGAAAGTCTACTATAGAAAACTGGGTGGAAATGCATATTTGCATTTTAAGGTGCATATAATGCATCCAAAAGTGCATAAACAAGTCAAAATAAGTGTTTTAAGTGCCATATATTGCTATTCGGGGAGTTTTTAAGGTCGCTGAAGGCGAATACGCCATCAGAACAGACCACCGGAGCACCTGGTGGCCAGGTTCACTTCTAGGGCACGTTATCTGAAGTTTCGAGGGTTTTCTATTCCAAATTGATGCAATCGGATTACTCGGGGGATTTTTGGGGTAGCTGCATAAGAATACTTCATCGGAATCGACTCCCGGTGCCCAAATACCCTCCAAACTCCTGAAGATAACATGTCTTAGAAGTGACCTCGGGCACAAGGTGATCCGGGAGTCGGTTCTGATGGCGTATTCGTATTCAGCGACCCCAAAAACTGCCTAGTAATCAATTTGCATGCATTCAAGGCCGAAAACCTTCGAAATTTCTGAGGATGACGTGCCTTAGCAGTGACCTTGGGCACCAGGTGCTCCGGGGGTCAGTTCTGATGGCGTATTAGTATTCAGTAACCCCATAAAGCCCTTGTGTAATCTGTTTGCATCAATTTAGTGCCGAAATCTCTCGAAACTCCAGAAGATGACGTGACTCTAGACACCACGTGCTAGGGGTGTCGGTTCTGATGGCGTATTTGTTTCCAGCAACCCCAAAAACCGCTCGAGTAATTTTTTTGCATCAATTTAGTGCCGATAACCATCAAACCTCCAGATAAAGTACCTTAGCAGTGACCCTGGACATCAGGTGATGGAGTAGTCGTGTTGAGCGACCCCAAAAACCCCCCGAGTAACAAAATAGAACCCTTAATGTGCTTATTTTGACATGTTTATGTACTTTTGAATGCCTTTTATGCGCTTTAAAATGTAATTGTTCATTTCCACCCATTTTTATATAGTAGACTTTTTTCCTGACATCATCCTGAACATAATGCAAACAGTTGCAAGTCTCTAGGTGCTGTATTTGAAAATCGATTTATTCCGGTGTTTTTAGTGCTAAATGCCCTGGTATTACATGATAACAATGTCCTTAGTTCGAGAGTGGAGGCAAGACCTGTTTTGTAGGATAAAACTTTAGATACATTTAAGAACAGGAATCTTACTAGGGATGCATGGAAAGAAGTTTTCCACCTACTTCTACCGAAAGTATACTTTTCCGGACCTGATTGTAGGGGGCAAAGTCGTACTTTTCCTCCCTAAGGAGCAAAGTCGTACTTTTCCTCCCTATGGAGTAAAAGTAAAAGTGAAGTCATGATCTGTCATTGATGAAATAACTTATTGACGCCATGTACAATATTCTATTACCTATTACGTAAGTATCCATACATTTTAACGTTTGTTTATAGAACACCTTGTATTTTGCAGAATGGAAAAAACAGTAAATTGTTATGTTGATTTAACAATGTTTACATTAATAATTTGACTTATATTTTTGTTCCGAAGCTATTTTCTTGTGGCATTTTTGCAATTAACTAGTTTTGATGGGAAATAAGCCACAATTTTACTAAAAAATTATTTTATTAACGTTTCGACGCCCAAATCCACCAAAAAATATTAATATTTTTTGTATTTTGACAACGACACCCGATTTGGGTGTCGAAACGTAAATAAAATCATTTTTTTTTAGTAAAATTGTGGCTTATTTCCCATCAAAACTAGTTAATTGACTTATATTTGATAGTTGACAGTTCTTTTGTACCTACTTGTTAGTTTTAGGTTTCTAATAAATTGTGTTAGTAAGTTACATAAATAAATTATTATTTAAAAATGAAAAAATGATTTGTTATTTGAGGAAGGTGGAAAAATCATATGTATAACATGGGAGTAAAGTGCCTTTTCCTCCCTTGAATGATTACTGCCCTCCGCTACGTGTCGGGCAGTAAACTTCATTCTCGGGAGGAAAAGTAGCACTTTCCTCCCTTGTTATACAAATAGCTATTGCTTCGCCCTGAAAAACGATTTTTAGATTATGGAGAATAAAGAAGAAAATTTGTATATAATTCATTTTATTCAATAACCTCGTGTCACGAGGACACAGCAACTGATTGTTTGACCAGTAAAAAACGGCCTATTTTATACTGGCCGTCCAAAATTGGTGTGTGTGCAAATAGCACACAATAAACCAAATTAGCTGGCATGTTATTTACCCTACAAAAGGACCTAATTTCCGAGTATTGCGATACTTCTATATTATCTGTCGGATCTTTCCTTAATAAACCATAGTGATTTAATTATTAACGCTAAATAGCAAAGATCCAGCCTACAGAATCCACCGAGCCTTAAATCGTATTAGTGAAAATCATGTGACAAAATTACCTACAATTGGTGCTTGATACCGCACGTTAGGAAAGGAGAGTTAACGTTGAAATTCGGCACAAGATTCCTCGAAAACAATTAAACATAGTCCTGATTCCCCTTCAAAGTGATTATCCTGACTTCTAATCCAGTGGCTTTGTACACCTGGTCGATTTTATAACGTAATTTAAACATAGTTTCACAAACTATTGATTAAGACAAATATTTGAAGAACAATTTTTGACCCAAACAAAAAAAAAATACAAATTCGAATAGTTAATACATACTTTATTGATCGATACTTTATTATATAAAATTATAGATAATATATCTATATCTGTTTTATAAACATAATAAAATGAAATGAAAATTATTATTTATTTAAATTTTTATTAACTTTACTAACATCTTTTTAGTGAAACATGCATATATGGGCTTTGGTAAAAATGATTTTTTATTATCCGTAATTATACAGTGAGGAGCAAAGTTATGGAATAAATTTGGAGACAACTCCTGAACGAAATCGATTTTTATTTTTAAACTAGCTGACCCGGCAGACTTCGTACTGCCTCAATAGATAAAAACAAACTTTTGTATACAACAAACTTAAAATAAACAAAAGGAATTCGTAATTAATAAACAAAAAATGCTCGATGTTAATAAGGTTTTATTATTATTTTTAATTAATTACACATGATGTTCGTAGTAATAAAGTTTAGTTAGAAGTAACAAATTAAAGTTTGTAGTGCAACAGTTACAATCTTAAATGTGTTTATCTTATAAGGAATATAACAGCTTTATTTTATCTACATTCAAAACAATCCTGTATTTATAATTGGGTTCGGGGTTGTCCAACTATATAGGTGTTGATTAATCAAAATAAAATTAAATTAACATAAATATCATTAAATAAAATGAAATAAAATTAAAAAAATAAATGGAATTAAAAATGAAATAGAATAAAATAAACGAAAATAAATAAAATACTTAAATTAAATAAAATTAAACAAAATTAATTAAAATTAAATAAAATTTTTTAATTTCCTGCTTGTTCTTTTCGTGTGTCAGAAATTTTCTCCTGTTTGCCGTTTGTCAGAAAAGTTCGGTTTAGAGATATTTTTTGAAAATTTCGAATAATTAAAAAAATCATATTTTGCCCAATTTAAGTCCAAAAGTTAAACAGTTGAACTTTTCTTCGATGAAATTTGTTGATCGTTCTTTTTCTGTCCTCAGAATATTTCTACGGCTTAAGATATTGTATTTCGGGCCCAGATTGCGCTAGAGGAAAAAATTTAGTACGGTTCTGCTCGGGATTCAGCAAGGAGTACACCTACTTAATTTCGTATTTTTCACGTCATTATTGTGAGAGTTATGACGTCATACGCAACCCCTTATGACGTACTGGTATGAAATGATACCTAACAACCTACTCCCAGTCCGGTCGAGTCTAAATGCCAAATTTCATAAAAATCGGTCAAGTGGTTTCGGAGGAGTATGGCAACAAACACTGCGACCGGAGAATTTTATATAATATAGATGTTAAATATTTAAATGGCTATTAAAAAATAACGGTTGAAGACAAAACAGTGAAAATTTAAAATTCTATGTATCTTTTGCTTCTTCATCATACAAAATTAAGAAAAAACGGTTTGTCTAAAAATTTAAAAAATATATCAGGGGGCCAGCCCCCTTATGACTTACGGGTATGAAATAAAAACAACAGTTTGTCCAAGAAAATAAAAAATAATTATGGGGGGCAAGCCCCATTTTTACTTAGTTTGGTCGTACCAACTCAGAAACCTTCCCAGGTTCATGTACAACAACTTTCATTAAGGTCATCATAAATATAATCAAATGCATAGTTTGCAAGTCTATAAGGTACATACATAGATACATATATATACATTCATTTTTATTTATATAGAAGAGGTAATATTTAGATGGCTGTTCAAAAAACGGTTGGTGATAGAAAAGTGAACATGTAGGGTTGAATGTATCTTTTGGTTCTACATCATATAAAATTAAAAAACATCAGTTTGTCCAAAAAAAATAAAAAATAATTATGGGGGGCAAGCCCCCTTTTTACTTAGTTTGGTCGTACCCACTCAGAAACCTTCCCAGGTTCATGTACAACAACTTTCATTAAGGTCATCATATGATCAAATGCATAGTTTGCGAGTCTATAAGGTACATACATACAATAGGAAAATTGAAAGAGTACCCACGAACGAACATATAAAACACGCTGTATTTTCCTGTCACCGTGTCACACAAAAAATTGGCCAGCGCAAGTACATCTAATAATTATTGTTACATATACTTGCACTGGACAATTTTCTTTGTGACACGGTGACAGGAAAATACAGCGTGTGTTATATGTTCGTCCATGGGTATTCTTTCATTTTTCCGACTGTACATACAAACCACCTGGGGTTGGTGGGGGGTCGTGTTTAGTGTCATTTGATAGATTTTTGAAAAATATTGAACAAGTATTTTTCAGTTTTTTCAGCGACCCCCAAAACGCCCCAGTAATGTTTATTGACTGGTTTTGAATGACTATAACATAAAACTCCACGCGACGAGTTCCACCCTGGGCACCAGGTACCTCGGACACCATCGACTTCATGAAATTCATGTTCAGTGACCTCCAAAATCCCCAAGTATGAAAGTTGAACTCATTTCCGTCAAGATTTTCTGAGTTTCAAAGTTTTTCATTTTCCATCTCTTCGAGATGCACTTTGAAAATGCATTTTCTTATGCACAAAAATTTTTGCCGGAGATCAATTTAGTTCACAAAATTGCCTGACACTTTTTCGAATCGAATGCAAAAAGTTGCATGACGATTCATCTTACTGCACAAAATTCCTAGGTTTAATGCTTCGTAGCGTCGCCTATTAAGCCACTTATTAAATTTGAATACGGGGAATATACAAATGTACAAAAGAAAAAAATGAGAATAGAACTGAACTGAAATACATGGAAATTAAGATTGAAGAATAGAGATTAAACAGAATACCTACATATATAATTGATAGAAGAATTTAGTGCCAACTATTTGCAGAAGGAAAATAATAAAACAAAACAGACAGTTAACAAATGAATAAAATCAAAAGAGTGGAATAAAATAATTATTTAAATAAAAATAACAAACATGTGACGCTTATAACGTTACGTCACACAATCAGAACAACTAAAAAACAAACTAAACATACATAATTAAAACAATCTATTGGTGACAGGTAGGTTAATTTTTTGTTAGTGCCATATGTACATGTACATGTATTTAATTCAAACACTGAATTTAAAATAAGATTCTATAATATACAGTGCGCTGGAATAAGTGTTACCCCCCCCCCTAACTCGTTTACTTTTAGTAGATACATAAACAAAACGCTGGGACAGGTCGATTTTAAAAATAATCTTAGTATATTATACCTTATACCATCAATTTTTCGAACTTTACGTGATCCCTCTTCAGGTGACAGGCATAACTTTGATTTTTTTAAATGGGAAAGTACATTATGTGAGACCTCATTGAAAAGTTTTTGAAATACTGATTACAAAAATGTATAATACTTTGGTCTTTTTTGAGAGCGTAGCCGCAAAATTTCGGTCGAATTATTTTTAAACGCATTCATTGTTTTTAAATCCTGAGAAAACTAATGGGTATTTTTTTAAATTTAAACGCAGAATGAAAGATTACACTATTACTGAGGGCTGAGAGTCCCTTAGAATAAACAAAAAGTTTCTTTTGAATGATATATTTGAAATTAAAACTCAGACTAAATTTTCTCTTTTTTTCACCCCTGTGGCTTATTAACATAAACATTATAGAAGTTCTCATATAGGTTCGACCCTCGATAATACTGTAATATTGCATTCTGCGTTTAAGTTTTTCAAAAATACTTATTAGTTTTCTCAGGCTTCGAAAAAAATTTTCAAAGAATTCGACCGAAACTTTGCGCCTACGCTCTCAAAAAGGGTTAAAGTGTTATAAATTTTTGAAATCAGTATTTCAAAAGCTTTTAAATGAGGTGTCACATGATGTACTTTCCCATTTAAAAGAATCAAAGTTATGCCTGTCACCTGAAGAGGGATCGCGTAAAGTTCGAAACATTGATGCTATAATATACTATGATTATTTTAAAAATCGTCATGTCCGAGCGTTTTGCTTATGTACTAAAAATAAATAAATTAATAAAGGGAGGTAGCACTTATTCCAGCGCACTGTATATCCTATAGCTATTCTTCTTCTTCATGTGCCGTGCTCGACTATCGAGCGTTGGCTATCAAATTGGCTATATTAATTTTGTTAACGGCAGCTCGGAAAAAGGATGCAGGCAGAGGATCTGTTGAACCATTCTCTCAGGTTTTTAAGCCATGACGTTCTTCTTCGACCTGGCCCACTTCTTCCGTCTACCTTGCCTTGTATTATTAAATGGAGTATATTATATATCTCTTAGGTGTCGCATAACACGGCCAAAATATTCAAGTTTTCGATTTTTAACTGTTCTGACGACTTCAGTAACTTTTCCCATCCGTTTCAAAATAACTTCGTTACGAACTCTATCCACCCAACTTATTCGTAGGATTCTCCGATACACCCAGAGTTCAAAGGCTTCCAGTTTCTTGAGAAGTGTATCCGTTAAAATCCAACCTTCGACACCGTACAAAAAAGTAGAGAACACTAATCTAATTTTCAGATTCAAAGTAATATTGTTTCCACACAAGAGTTTCTTCATCGTAAATAATGCAGCTTTAGCCTTCTCTATACGTATTCTATTTTCTTTGCTCATGTCCCAGTTCTCATTTAGAGTACAAACAAGGTAGGTGATACTGGTCCCACTCTTCTGTGGTAACTCTTCAATTTCTAAACATTTTTTTTAAAGTAAGTTTCTGTGCAGCTCATATTTTAGTCCTATCTCTTTAGTAATTCGTTTATACATTTCGATGTTTTGGTTCTTAAATTTGCGTCTTTTTTCCATTAAATTTAAAATCTCATCGTTCATCAACTGTCGGTTCTTTTGATTGTTTTCTTTTAAGTTTGCAGTTGAGTTGCTTATAATCATTTTGATTTGTTCCAATGACCCTCGATGGATTTTTGTTGTTCGGTATTCCCAAAATTGCTCTCTAAATATTTGCAATCCGCTATAGATATATTGTTCTGAAGCTATTTCCTTGTGGCATTTTTATAATCAACTATTTTCAATGGTAAATAAGCCACAATTTTACCAAAAGAATGATTTTAGTAACGTTTCGATGCCCAAGTCGCGTGTCGTTGTCAAAATCCAAAATAATACTAAATTAAACAAAAATGTTGTTGCTTAATAAAAAATTCTTCTAATAATTTATTTAATCTGACTCATTTATATCGGCAATTCAGACATGTATTTATTATATATTTTAATGTAGAAGACTTTAAAATGATATTGCCAATATTGATGAGTTGCGTTCCTGGGACGACTTTACTAAAAGATAGTTTATTTGATTACATGAAATCAACCCAACTCAAGAATATCCGCCACAAAAAATCATAGCATGTGATCAATTTTGTATTTTGACAACGACACCCGACTTGGTCGTCGAAACGTTAATAAAATTATTTTTTGGTAAAATTGTGGCTTATTTCTTATTGAAAATAGTTGGCTATAGATATAGGTATATATTGTTTATTCTATTCTGTCAAATTTTCATAATATAAGGGACCAAAATTTCCAATAGTTCTTCAACATGTCAAACGTAATTAATGTATTTTTATTTTAAAAATTTTCATATCTAACCAAACTCGTTTCTGAATACAACCCTGTACAAGGACTTGTTGCAAATTAGCAAGCACAAAGCAGTCCGGTATGGCTTCGTCCATAATTTCTTCCGCACCCTGATTTTTGTGTTCGTTCGGTCCGCGCGCATCCGGTAACAAATCATTACCCAGACATAATTACACCTGCTTGTGTACATTTTTTAGAGGGTTTCGTATTTTATGAGATTATCTTTGGGCTACATATTGACTAATTATTTGATTTAACTCCATAGATATATAATCCTGTTTTTTAATTCGTTCATTTTTTATCGTTGATTTTTGTTTGATCTATCGATCCGTGTGTTTTTTAGATGGTTTTTAATTAAGTCGAATTATAAAATAAAAAGCTAACAGTTAAAACGCTAAACACGATCGTCCTACACTTTTACAATGTACATTTGCTGCTTTTAGCTCTTTTACAAAGATATCTGAGGTTGCTGAGGTACCTGAAAGTACCCTCAACTACTAAATACTAAATTATAAATAATAAATTACAAACGAATGATTATAATTTAACTAAAATTCGTCTGAGAATTGATTGAGTAGAAAAATATAATTAATATTTCCAAAATCCTATTTAGGCCTGGATCCCGCGTACCAAAAAAAAGTTGATTAATAGCAAGCTGAAAATTTGTTAATAGCTTAACGGTATCTAGTCGGACAAACTTTGATGTACGGGAACACTGGCACAGGGGAAGTTTTAATTGTGGAACAGTTTAAAAATTTGGAACGTCAGATTACGAAAACGTCCCATGTATTTTGTCGGAGAGAACATCCAGTTGATTTGTTACCCTTTCATTAAACTCTCATGCAAAAATCAGACTGCTATTACTAACCAACATGATTCCTGTTATTTGACATGTTCTTCGTGTTCCACTCATTAAAATGCCCAGTTGGTGATAAACATAATTTTAATTTTTGCATGAGAGTTTAATGAAATGAAAATGGTAACAAATCAATTGGAAGTTCTGTCCGACAAAATACATGGAACGTTTTCGTAGTCTGACGTTCCATATTTTTAACCTGTTCCACAATTAAAACTTCCCCGGTTCTAGTATTCCCATCCATCAAAGTTTGTCTGACTAGACACCGTTAATCTATTAACAAATTTTCAGCTTGCTATTAATCAACTTTTTTTTGGTACGCAGGATCCAGGTCTAATAGTTTCTTTGTCATAATTATTTTTTAATAGGTCTTCGTTTGTTTCAGATATATTATTCAAAGGCTGCAATCATGATCAAAAATTGGACCTATAAGATAAGATAGAAGATATAAGATATATATTAGGTAAGTAAAGTACTCTAGTTAAATTTTCATAAATATATTTATGAAAAAATATTAATATTAATAATAATATTAATTTATTCTAGTAAAATACCTATATTTTATGGTTCGACCAGTAAATATATTTTAAAACGGTTAGAAGCAACACACAATACTGCTTTAAGACTATGTTTGGGAGCAATGTGCTCTACTCCCTGTGAACCTTTGCGTGTAGAAGCTCTAGAACAGGGGTGTCAAACTCAATTTTGCAGAGGGCCATATATTAAATTCAGAATGTGTCGGTGGGCCAGATTCAAATAAAAAAAAATGTACTGAATTATTATAACATTTTATTTAATAGTATACTTATAATATACGGTTGTTAAAAATCATATCAAAGTTATAAAAGAGGGTAATTATTTTGAGCTCGAGGATCCAGATACCTGACTTCTCTTGTTTTTGACAAGCTCATTGATGTCAGGTATCATATTCGTTGTATTTATTTTAAGAATTGATTGGAGATGTTCATTTGTAAGTCTTGTGCGATGTTTGTTCTTATTTATTTTCATGACGGAAAACATCTGCTCACATAAATAGGTGCTACCAAACATGCACAGAATGCGTGCTGCATGCTTTTTTAATTCCGGGTAGTTATCCAAACTCTTGAAATATTGTGTATAAAATGTAAGTGCGTTAACCTCTTTAAATTTTTCTTTCAAAATACTGTCCGATTGCAGATCTATCAACTCCATTTGCAAATGAACTGGTGCCTGTGAAGCTTCAAAATTGAATGGATTGTTGAAAATTGGGAATTCCATTTCATTCATTTTGTGGAAGTCTTCAAAACGATTGTTGAATTCCGTGATAAGCTTTTGCAGAAGTTGAGAATATTGATCCAATTTTTTTTGATCCACTGTGCCAAATGATTTTAAATGAGGGAAATGATCCAAAGTTTGATTTTTTACCTGATTTTCCCACAGCCTCAACTTTGTTTCAAAGGCTTGAATACATGAGTACATTTGAGTGACAATCAGATTTTTACCCTGTAACTTTACATTCAGATCAGTCAAGTGTTTATTCATATCTACCAAAAAGGCACAATCAACCCACCAGTCATTGTCATAATCAATTGGGTTGCCTTTTTCTAACATGAAAGCTTGAATAGGGTCACGTAATGCAAAAAATCTTTCTAAAACTACTCCTCGACTGAGCCAACGAACTTCGGTGAAATAAGGGACATCAGAAAACTTTTCGTCCAAATCTTGTAAAAACTGCCTGAACTGTCAGTGATTTAGTCCTCTGCTCCTTATAAAATTTACTATTTTAATTATAGGTTGCATGACATGGTCCATTTTTAAATGTTTGGATGCCAATGATTCCTGGTGAATTATACAGTGAAATCCCACAAAATTTCCTGATGTTTTCTGTTTTAATTTAGTTACAACGCCCGAATGTTGGCCAACCATGGCAGGAGCGCCATCCGTAGTTGTGCTGCTGAGTATATTCCAATCGAGTCCATATTCTGCCATCAAATGCTCCAATGCAGAATAAATATCATTTACTGTTGTAGTACCTGTCAATGGAACGCACTTTAATAGTTCTTCAGTTATTTCAAAGTTACTGTTAATACCTCGTATAAAAACAGCAAGTTGAGCTGTATCAACAGTATCAGTGCTCTCATCAACAGCCAGTGAAAAGTTTGTAAATTCCTTAATTTTCTCCTTCAGTTGAAGAACCAAATTTTGAGATAAATCATTTATTCTTGAAGCAACAGTGTTTCTTGACAGCGAAATATTTTGAATTATTGACTTTTGAAATGGAAATGAAACATCGGCAACTTTCAACATACAGTCTTTAATAAAATCACCATCAGTGAAAGGTTTTGATCTCTTCGCGATTTCTAATGCAATAATAAAACTTGATTTCAGGGCATCTTCGCTCTCAGTATTAGCTTTAGTAAACATCGATTGTTGACCTTGAAGTTTAGATTTTAAAGATGACAATCTGTCCATTCTTATTTTTTCAGTGTAACAATCGAATTTTGATTTATGATTCGTATCATAGTGTCTCTTCAAGTTAAACTCCTTACAAACAGCAACTGTTTGATTGCAAATCAAACACAGTGGTTTACCTTTCCATTCTATGAAAAAATATGCATTTTCCCATTTAGACTGAAAAACTCTACGTTCACTATCAACTTTACGTTTTTGTGACATTATGCCGAAATCGTAACAAATATGGAACTCGACACAATTATGGATATCGCACACGCACGACACAAACAAATGTACAATACATTCTCAACCACTACTTCGCAACTGACTCACGTGACACATCATCTTCATCTCATTGTTTGATTTGCTTGTCTAGAAAAATGCTTTAGAAGAAATGCGTACAATGTGCTTCCCCGTTTAGGATTTTGTCCTCTTCAGGGTTTGTGGTGAATGTTTAGTGTTGGCAGCAAAAGCAAACAGTCCGAAAAACACACTGGGGCAAGCGCCGTGTCCTGGTGTTCTTGGATCCTGGGTTATGCCGGACGGTGGTGTCCAGAAGGCTAAGAAGTCAACAGAGAAGAAAGTTTGATGGATTGTTGTTGGTTCCATAGACATTTACGTGTACTGTCCGTGCTTTGCTCTCGACCAGTCTCCCTAGAAACCATTGTACAACGACAGGCGAACCTGCGTCCCTCGTCGGCGGTCAGGAGGTGGCTTTGAGCGCAGCGTGGACAGTGTGCGTTCGAGTGGAGAAAATAGTTGCGGCTATTTTCTTGGGACGAACAGGTATAATTGTGCAATGAAGTTGGGAAACCGCAAAAAACCAACTTCTCCCTGTTCGGGGTAGGGAAGAGGAAATGTTAGAGGTGGGTACGGTAGGCTAACGGGGTAGCCTCAAGGATGTTTTCGTACTCCACCGGGAGTTCGTCAATGCATGTTTGCATTAGAGCGGACGGTACATGAATCTTTTTGCGTTTGGGCTTTCGGTGGAGTACGTGGCCGGAAGATGAACAGGAACATTTGAGAGATTCTTGTGTGTCGGAAGGGGGGCCGTTACTCTCCACTTACAACACCATTCGCCGACGCCGTCCAACAGAGCCTGGGCTCTTCTGAAGAGGAGTCTTGGGTTGTATCGAGAGGTAGTTGAGAGCAGAGTCGTGTCGTCTGCATAGAGAAACAGCCGAGTACCTGGGATATTTTGGTTAGTGATGTCGCTGTTGTAGATGATGTACAACAGCGGCGCTAGGACTGAACCCTGGGGAACTCCAGCTTGTGGAGTGAAGGGGGTGGACTTTTGATCGCCTATTTTAACTCTGACAGTACGGTTGTGGAGGTAGGAGTGTACAATTTTGGTAAATTGCAATGGTAGCCCGATGTCCAGAAGTTTCCGAACAAGCCCGTCGTGCCAGACCTGGTCGAAAGCCTTCTGCACATCCAGAAATGTGGCTATGGCGAATGAACCATCGTTGATGGTTTGAGTAACTTTGGTAGTGAAATCTATTAATGCATGTTTAGTAGATTTACCTGACTGGAATCCATATTGGAATTTTGGAATGATATTGTGATTTTCGAGAAAGTCATTGAGCCTCTCTTTTAGGATTAGCTCAAGGACTTTACCCAGAGTATTGATTAGTGAGATTGGTCTATAGGATTCCACGTCGGTTGGGGGTTTGCCTTTTTTCAAAAGCATGATGGTGTTGGCCACTTTTCAAGGAGTAGGAAAGTGGCTGTTTTTGAGACATGCATTGAATATTTTAGTTAGAAGAGGAATGATACTCTCTGGAAGTTTTTTGAGGCACCTTCGGTTGATGCCATCAGGTCCGGGAGCGCTGTTTTTGCCGATTTGGCAAAAGCTCTCCGTTTCCCTGTCTGTGAGGGGGTCCATGATAGGATCATAGACTGGAATGTAGTGGTTGAGAGTAACATTTACAATGTATTCTGTGTTGAATTTAAATATGCGATCAAAGTTCGGGTTATCTGGCGTTTGAAAATTGTTTTGAAGCGAATTTCTGAATGCTTCGGCTTTCCCTTCTGGGGAATTGACTATGTGATTGTTCACCAACAGATGAGATGGTTGAGATAATTTTTGTTTTGTTAGGACTTTGAATTTTTGCCAGAATTTACCTCCGTCTCTGTAGTCCAGTTTTGAGGTAGCATCTTCCCACCGGCGAGCCGTTAGGACAGATATCTCCCTCTTTATCCTGGCACAGATCCGGTTGCACTCTGTTTTGATTAGTGGGTTTCTGTTGGCCTTGTATTGACGTAGAAGACGTCGTTTTTGTTGAATTTTGGCAATGATGTATTGTGGAAGTGCCGGTGATGTATAGGTTATTTGTTTGAGTGGAATTGCGTGCGTGATCGCCTCAGTGATGAGGTTCTCGATATCGGTTGCACTGGTGTCGATACTATCGTTAGTATCGAGTTCGCCTAACATAGGGAGATTTTGTGTGATGAAGTTTTGGAATTCAGTCCAGTTAGCGTGACGATAGTCTCTTATAGATCTTGGAGGGTTTGGTTGTTTTTGAATGAGTATGTCGGTGTCGACAAGAAGAGGTACGTGGTCTGACGTTATTGAATCGCCTATGTGGCATCTATCCCCGAACCGATCCAGAATGTTACTAGTAACTAGGATGTGGTCGACAATAGAAGCCCCACTGGCGTTCAAAAACGTGAATTCAGTGTTGGTGATTCTTGAAATAGGAAGGTCTAGTAGATAATCCGTGAGGCGGATGCCTTCTGGGTTTTGACGGTGATCACCAAACTGTGTGTGTCTACAATTTAGATCGCCCATCAACACAGCCTTGCCGAGCCTCGAAAAGTACTCTAGCAAATGCCTGTTGAGTGGTTGATCCGGGTGTTTGTAGTAAGAGACTATCGTGAGGGTTTCGTTATTGGGGATATGAACGTCAATTGCCAGGAAGTCCACATCAGGTGGACGAAAATTTTGTGGGAATGTGTGTGTGTTGTGCGGTATTCCGTTTTTCACGAGAATACCATTCCCACGTGAAACCTGACAGCGGCTTCGATGGATGATCGAATATCCTGCGAAGTGTGGATCGTTTTTCGACAGAGTATCTGTGAGTGCGAGGATCTGGATGTTATGCTTCGACAGGATATTCTTGATGAGGGGTCTCTTTTTGGAGAGACCCTGACAGTTGACTGTGCCTAGGGTGAAATCCATAAAGGGAGGGTGTTTAGTGGTTGGGGCGGAATGTCACCGTGACATTGCTCCCGTACCCGTGGACCACTGTCGAGTGGTCGTAGACTTGGCTAATCAGATTAGCCGTGATTGCAGCGATATGTTCACGAAGTTCGGGCAACAAGTTGAGCAACAGAGCAGTCTGAATAGACAAGATGTTCTTTGTTTCTGTAGGGAGTTCGAAAGGGGGGAATGATCTTTCGATCGTAAGTGGCTGTATTTCGTGTTGGGCGGAGGGGATGGTGTGTCTTTGTGGACACTTGTTGGAGTATGCGGGGTGGTCACCGCCGCAATTCGGGCATTTGGGTTCCTGCTGTTTGGTGCAGGCGCTGGACTTGTGGTTGCCGCCGCAGTGGGGGCAGACGAATGCTTTTTGAGGGCATTCGTCGATGGAGTGTCCGTTTATGCAGCATTTGCTGCAATATTTTGGAGTGGGGATTGTAGGGTCGAAGCCATGAGGAAGTTCGGCATTGTAGATTTCGCCATCTAGAGTTATGCCTCGGCTCAATGCTGACGTGAATTTCTCCAAGGATTTGGTCACCACCTTGATCACTTTAGAGTCCTTACCTGTTTTGTAAGCTTTGACTCTCCACAGTCTTTCGACCGGGAATTGCTGTTCTGTGAGCAAGTCGGTGACCTCCTGCTCGGAGTAATCCACGTCGATTCCAGTAATGCAGAGGAGGTAGGTGGGCTCTTTGGCGGAAGTGTTAGCATTTCTGCTACGGCTGTGGACCGTAACCATGGTTTGGCCAGTTGCTGTGTGGATAGCTTTTTCAATATCCCCTGCATTTATCGGATTGTAAAGTCGAAGATGTGCGATTCCATGTGAGAGTACTTTGCAAGAATGAATTTTGTTGGACAAAAGAGTGGTGGCATTTATTTGCCGAAAGAAGGTGCGTTTGTTACAAAGATCTTTTGGGAGATCTTTGATGAGATACTCGGACAGTGTAGGATCGTTTATGGCGTTAATGACGTTTTGGTTTCTGGCTTGGGTTTTGGGGCGTGGATTGGCTGCGGCATTGGCGTAAGACATTTGTCTTATTTGTCTTCTTTGGAAGACGAAATCGTTGGTTTCAGGATTGTTTGCAGTGCTGATGGATGCTTGTTGTTGAGAAGAGGGTTGCTGTTGAGATGGTTGTTGTTGCGAATGTTTGGGTGCTTGTTTTGACGGTTGGGTTGGGACTTTTGGTATGGCACCATGTATATTCCGAGCGCTCTGACGCTGAGGACCAGCCTGTGCTGGTGTTCTTAGAGGCGGAAAATCGTTTGCATATCGCTGCAGAAGGGGGTTGGAGGCATCGTCCCGCTCGATGCGAAGGTAGGCCTCGCGATACTTATCGCGGACGATTTGCATCTCCGCGCTAAGCGTCTCGAGGTCCAGCTCCGCCGTGAGACGGTTGTAGCCTCTGGATGGGGGTACAGTGCCTTCCTGTTGCAAGGAAGAGAACTGGTTGGCTGTAGTGGTGGCTGTAGTGGTGGTGGTGGTGGTGGCAACGCTTGTCGAGGTCGTCGTCCGAGGACGAAGCGACCGGGTGGAGCTGACGGACCTTACAGATGAAGGCATGACAAATGGGGGAGGATGCAAGTCTAGCGATCGGAGTGCACCTCAGCCTCAAGGTGTTCTGGGGGGTAAACCCCAGGGATAAAGGTGGCTTGTCCACCCCTCCGTGCTTTTCCGGCGTTAGACAGTGACTATACTACCTGATGGGTGCAGTTTACCCTGCTGCTGGTGGGTCCCTCGTTGAAAGCCTTTTTCGCAGTTAGTTTGGCCCCCTTACTCGCACTTGTTCTTGTAACCGTGTGTGAACACTAGGTAGAGTTCGGGGCGAGCGAACTCGCTCGAGCCCAGAGCCAGAGTATTCCTCTGAAACCCCGCAATCCGTCTACCTTTTTGGTTTACACGGCCAAGCGTCGTTGGTTTTTCACTCTGGTTCCAAACTAATAGCTTAGGGCTAACCGTGCGCCGCTTCTTCAGCACTTGGTGCTCTCAGGCTTCTCGCTGTTCGTCGGTAAGAGTGGGGTGTGCTAGCAGTGACCTTACTCTTCGACGTCCGGGACAAGAATATGACTCACGTGACACGTCGACGCACTTCTTTTATATCGATAAGGAAGGTTCTAGTCTAGACTCGAAGCGCATGGAAGATTCTATTGTTCTTAACAAAAATAATAGGGTGTTTCCGCTAAGAGATGGTGTTACTGTCTATCTCTCTCGCTTGTCTAGGCACGCGCTGCCTTTGAAATGACTTATAAATGTAGTGTAGTGTACGCATTTTAAAACTTCCGTAGAGCAATCGAGTGAAGTCTAAAAGCTCTAAAAAACATGATTCTTCTTTCTGTGACACATTGCGATCGCGGGACGTATTGGTATGGCCCGGGGGCCGGATGCGGCCCGCGGGCCGTATCTTTGACATGACTGCTCTAGAACCTCCCTTGGAACTCAGAAGACAATTTTTATCTGAAAAGTTTATTCTAAAATTCTATATAAAAGATCCAATATTAAGTAAGAAAATTTCTGCACTAAACTACTTCGATTTAATAATAAAATATTGGTCTAAAAACCTCTCCCACCTTATGTTCAGCATTTCGTAATACTTGCAATATTAGCAAAATTATTAAAAAGCCACCTCAATCGGATTTATTTCAAGCTTTAGAAACATCAATAATTCTAATTCCCTCATATTCTGAACTTGACACACTTAGCAAAACTTGCTTCAAAACAAAGTGATGGTGTGGGCTGTGCCTTTTATATACCATCACTAGATGTTTAAAGAAAAATTTAAACTTAATTCCAATACATCAATATTTTCAACAGAAACCGTAGCTATCATAAAAGCATGCCAATATGCCGAAAATAAGAATCTCAAACAAATAAACATATTATCCGACTCATTATCAGTTTTAAAAAGTTTCTCTAGTCAACTAGACGAAAATTCTGTTAACGTAACTCCCTGCATAAAAGAATTAAAAATACTAAATCTAATTATTTATTAGAGAGATTTTAGACCCTCTACTTTTTGACTTACGTTAAACGTAAAACGTTATACTTGTCATGCGCAATGAGTGATAAATAAGGGATAACGTATTTGCTTAAACTAGATTTTGAAACCCTTCTGAAAATACACACACAGATTAACGATAATTGACATTTGGCAAATGTAACCTATAAAACGGCAGTTGTGTGCTATAACTTATTTTATTGAATTATTTGCCATAATGGAAGAAAATGTATTAAGACGTTCACCAAAGACAATTTACTACTTTAGGAACACAAAACATCCATCCTAAGTTTAACAAGACAATTCAATCAAGTGTCAGATTTCTCAAGAAATGGTGTAATTTAGAATTATTCTACCAGGGTTGCCAAGCAGATTATATTCAATTATATTATAATATGTTTATTACCTAGTTTTTTTTAAAACAAATTTTGATTACAATTTTATACATCGTTACTATATTTTTTATTCTAGTTGTCTCTGGTTCAGCTCATATGACTTTTTTTTCGTTTTTTATGATTTAGATATATGACATTTGGCAATCTTACAAATACGTAATCCCTTAATAACGTGAACCTTATTTCTACCTAAATAAGGGGACACCTTATCCGCTAATAAGGTAATACGTTATTTTTCAGTTAATGCGCATGAGCAGAATAGCGTATAACGTTTAACGTTGCTGAAATAAGGGGCTTAAAAACTCTCTATTATCTAACAATTAGTCCGTTCGTTAACGGTAAAATATTGCAAGACCTCTAAATTCTAAAGAACCGCTACAATTTAGAAGAAATTTTGCAAATAAGCTCATCTTATCCTTCTCTTCAAAAGTGATATGACTACAATGTGTGCTTTTTATTTTTAAGGGGTGAAAACTACCCTTTTTTACCAAAAATTATAAACAGCCGATATAAGCGTTATTTAAATCTAAATTATGTGTAGGTACGTTAAATAGTATGTTAAATATAGGAATTTGATTGTTTCTTATATTGAAATGTATTTTATAGTTTATAACTATTTTTAAACCCTTAAACACTACCCTCTAAATAAGAATTTGTTTAAAAAATATTTTGTAACGTTAAATTAAGTAATAATGTATTTTGTAGTGATCTAAACTTTATTTTATGTTTGCAATTTAGTTTATTAAGTATTTAATATTTTCAACCCTTATAAATTACCCCTACAAATAGATTTATTAGATCATTCACTCACGTTAAAATATTGCAAATCCTGTGAATTTTAAACAACCGCTTGGGTTGACATGAAATTTGGCATTCACATAGCTAATAAGTTAAGGAAAAAAGTGATATATGTAGTACCGATGTGTACTTTTGCCCTGGGGGTGAGTTTCACCCTTTCTCGGGGGTGAAACAACAGGTCCAAAATAAGTCCGAAAATGGATAAACTGACTAATTCTAAGCAACTTTTGTTCTATAAAGTTTTTTCACTAAGTCAATACTTTTCGAGTTATTTGCGAGTGAATATGTTCATTTTTCACAAAAAAACCACGTTGTTAGACGGTTTTTCGCAAATAACTCAAAAAGTAAGTATTTTATCGAAAAAATATTCCGAGCAGAAATATAGATTATGAAAAACTGAAAAAATTTGTGTATGTATGAAGTTTGGATACCTAGTAGAACCAGTGTCGTAGCTAATGAAGTTGCAAGATAGGGGGTGTTGAGATTTCTCTTGCAAAGTGAAGATTTATTGATTGCTCTAAAACCGGTTGAGATATGCAAATGAAATTTGGTGGGTTTTAAGAGGTAGTTATTACGCATTTATTGACAGACTTACTATTAAGAATTTTATATTCACCATTGGCGCGAATACGGGTACTAGTCTGAATTAAAAAAAAATAATACACCACTGAGGTATTTCAAATTAAAAAGCATTTTTGAGTTACTTATTTAATTTATGACAGAAAATATATCTTCCCTTTTTTTCATACGTTGCGCCTTTTTCATGAAAAAAAAATAAAATACTTATATCAACGCTTAAAAAGTATTCGACATAAGTTTCAATATGGTTTTTTAACGATAACTTCTGCAATTTTCAAGCTATTTCATTGTTCCAAAGCTTATTTTGTGGGGAATTGTAAGTGCTAAAAGTATGCAGAAGACTTTCTGGAGGTCTTTGATTTTTAAAGCATGCGATTCAAAGAGCTTAGAAAACTGCTTCTCACACTTACGTGCAAACTTAAAATATAAATATTTCACTCAGTGTTTACCATAGAGACATTGAAAAAACTGAATAAGTTTTAGTATGAAAAATACTACATTTTAGTATTGATATATATTTTTCAGATTTCTTTTAGTTTTCAAGTAATTTTGGAAAAATTGAAAACATTTATAAAATATCAAAAAATAATGTAATACTGAATTGAAATTTTTTTCAAACCTAAGCACTTTAAACTGGTTAAAATCTCAGAACGCGAAGTCAGGCTATAAATAAACCTAATTGTGTATGGAATAATGTTAATTTTTATTTTTGTGGAAAATTCACCAATTTAAGTAATTACTCTTTTGATTTTTCAACGACATAATTATTTTAGAAGCATGCAAATCACTTTTATCATAGCACCTTTTAAAGGCATCAGTAAAATATTGAAAAGATGTCTCCATAATTTTTTTCTAAAAATCTCTATTTCTTGCGTTATTTAATGATAAAATTTTTGATTCAAGGTTAATTCGAAAAAACCCCGATTTTAAGTAGGCTGTAACTTAGGTTGTGTTATTGCTATAATAATTTAAAGAACACCACTCCATTCACTTATTTAATAGGTTACTTTTTGATTATAATGACTTTTTCGTAAAAATGCATAATTTTAGAGATATTTTTGAAAATCCACTCAAAAACATGCATTTTTCATGTAGGAAATCATCAATTTCGATCGTGAATAACTTGCTAAATATCAATTTACCGAAAAAGTCGTATATAAGATTTTTTACTCAGAATTGAAATATCTATTAATTTCCGAGTTATTTTGAGGTTACATATTTCCACCCCCGAGAAGGGGTGGTAGCCACCCCCAGAGCAAAAGCACACATCGGCACAATATCACTTTTTTTCTTTGACATATTATCTATATGTATGCCAAATTTCAAGTCAATCCAAGCGGTTCTTTAAAATTTACCGCAAAAACCGTCAAATAATGAACTAAATATATGTAATCTAATATCTAAGAACTATGCAGTGTAATATAGTATTCACATGGATAAAAGCTCATATTGGTCTTGAAAATAATGAAAAAGTAGTTCAGCTGGCAAAATACAGCATTTTCAGTGGCGATTAAACATTAAATGATATTGGACTTCAAGAATGTATTATAACCATAAGTAAAACCAAACTACATGATAACTGGAAACTTCAATGAAATCAATACTGTATGAATTGTCCGACAAGGTATACTCTTTTACATCCGAAAATCCCGACAGATTATTGGCATAAAAATTTAGATTTTTCAAGACCCGATATTGTTACTATCTCTCGACTAAAATTTGGCCATGCCTGTTATCCCGCACATCTATATAAAATGAATGTAATACAGTCGGATTTGTGCGAAAATTGCAATACAATAAGTGACTTGGACCATATATTTTTTGCATGCGAGAAATATGTGACACAAAGAATTCTGTTGAATATTCAGCTATTGCAAGAAAACATTTATCCCCCATATAATCTGATGAACTTACTAGCTTTGAACAAACCGTCAATCTTTAGGATTCTTCTAGATTAGGTATGTTAAGTCATGTAAATTGAAACTTTAGATTATAAAATTAGTCGTTTTAATTAATAATACCCAGTATCCCTACTTAGTCTGTGGTTAGTCACCCTAAACGACCTGGGTGCGAAAAGTTTTTTCCCCTTCCCTATCCTTGATTGTTCGATTGGAGTGGTAATGGTCTTGGTGTATGGTCAGGCGTTGATTTTAAGAAGTGTTGCTGGCTAAATGGGCGCAGTTCCCAAAGGCCATAAAAGAAGAAAAAAAACCTTTATTACACTTTGTATATTGGCCAAAGCCTAAAACGAACGAAAACTTAAGGAAGTTGGGATATACTACTGTGTTTATCAACAGCAAAATCAAAATATCACAACGTATAATAGTCCTTTTTACAGTGGTCCAGCTGTAATAACAGACTTATTCAGGATGCGTATCTAGCAAATTAAATTTGTTTAATATCAATTACTCAAATGCTAAGTCCTTAAATCTTGAAATTTATTTTGGAATTCCGTCAATATTCCTTCTAGGTTTTTTTATATATACTCGTTGAGTTTTTCCGATTGTTTAATATTAGACAAATTTTTTTTAATTCGAGGAAATTGACAAAATGTTTTATTTGAAAGTCATTTTGATAAGTTATAATTTAGTTTGAAAACTAAATGTGAAACCCAGTTTGAGAGGTCAAGTAGAATTATTTTACCTTTCTCCTGCAATTATAAACATTGTGTTTGTAAATGTTCCAGGACATCAGTCAAAAACAATTTTTTACGAGATTTTTTACAAAGTTTCGTAACCACTTCCCATCATTTAGTTCTGAATAGGTTATTTCCTATTATTTTAGC
The DNA here is from genome assembly GCF_917563875.1 of Diabrotica virgifera virgifera. Taxonomy (NCBI): domain Eukaryota; kingdom Metazoa; phylum Arthropoda; class Insecta; order Coleoptera; family Chrysomelidae; genus Diabrotica; species Diabrotica virgifera. Next base: position 76,121,180 of record NC_065448.1, read on the forward strand.
TATCGGATCATTATTTTAGATATAGAATTATGTAGTTATCGTATCAAAAAAATCTACACCTTGATTTAATACATACATTGTAGCTAGATATCCATCTAACAATGCGAAAGACATTAATGCCATTGTTAAGTTTTTAATTTTTTCATGTCATTCTTTAGTTCCTCAAGGAATTTTTTAAATTCTCGCTGATTTTTTGCATTGGTGCGAATCTAATTTACAATGTATAGCACTGTTTTCATAACGTCAGGATATTTTAAATATCTTGTAATAAGATATTCTCGGTGAATTATGAAGTGAATCGGTATGAATTGTGGATTGGAGAATTGTCTCTTAAAAGTCCAATAAAACCGACTGTTTACCCAGTATTGCCGGAGCTCTATCAGTTGCAGTTGCAATACTGACAAGTTTATTAGACACGGAATTAATATTTTTAATATTAACACCGCGGACTGAACCTTTAAGTGCCACTAAATTTAATAAGTCTTCATTAACAACGAAGTTAGAAGAAATAAAACGTATGAAAACTGACAATTGCGAAGAATCTGTGATAATATCTGTCGATTCATCAAGGGGTAAGCTGAATGGAATGCAGTTCTACAAAATATATTTTTTTAACCCTTAACAACTGACTCGAGATGTTTCAGGACGTAGACACTGACATGCGGTATGTCATAGCATTGCCTATTCTCCTTTGTTTTCAATATGAATTTGCCTTAAATCACTGTATTTTGTTTCTTACATCAACTAAGGAATGATTCTTCATACTGCTGTAAAACAAAATACTTCTCCAAATAAAATAAACTATTTTTTCAAGAAATTTATGAACGCACGCATAGTATTAAAAAAATGGTGGAGGTTCTTAAAAAATCTTCATAAATTGAATTACAATAAAACGAGTATTGTTAACTAAAATATATTAAAAGCATGTTGAAAGTAAACTACAGAGGCATCGCTGTAACGAACTCGATCAGCCGAATATACGGAAAACTGATTAAAAATAAAATTGAAAACGAATATAAAGATATAGAAGCTGAAGAACAGGCAGGATTCAGGGCAGGGAGATCAACGGTTGACCATCTGTTTTGTATTACACAGATTATTGAGAAGAAACTGGCCGTCAACCAGGAGGTGCATCTGTTATATGTGGACTTAAGAAAAGCGTATGATAGCATCCCACAAAACAAACTATGGGAAGTATTAGAGAAAACCAATATAAGCGCAAATTTAATAACAGCGACGAAACAATTGTATACCAAAACTACAGCAAGGGTGAAAGTTGGAAGCAGGCTATCGAGAGGATTCCAAATTAGCAAAGGCCTAAAACAAGGGTGCTGCCTTTCACCGACATTATTTAAGATCTACCTCGAGCAAACTCTAAAACTTTGGAAACTCAAATGCAAAAACATGGGATTACCGATCAACAACAATACAATATACACTTTGTCATTTGCCGACGACCAACTTGTACTAGCGCAAGACTACGATGATATAGAATATATGACAAGGAAATTAATAGAGGAGTACAAAAAAGGTGGTTTTGAAATAAACATAAAGAAGACCGAATATATGTGTATCGGTGGGACACAGCAGGACCTTACACTGGGGAATGGCGAAATTATTAAACATTGCGATGCATATAAATACCTGGGTATGACCATCACACAAGAAGGAAACGTAGACCGGACGATAGAAGAAAGAAACAACCAGGGAAGAAAAGCAATTACCCTTCTCAATAGCATCCTGTGGGACCAGTTAATATCAAACAACAACAAACATAGAATATACAATACAATTGTTAAGAGTATAATCACTTACAGCAGTGAAGTATGGCAAATAAAAGAAAGATACAAGAGAAAACTTGAAGCAACAGAAATGGATTTCTGGAGGCGCTCAGCAGGAAAATCAAGATTAGAAAGGGTAACCAACAACAGAATTAGGGAAATAATGAATGTGAAACACACAATAGTAGATGACATTAGTACCAAACAGCTTAGATGGTATGGACACGTACAAAGAATGTCCGAAGAACGACTCCCGAAACAAATCCTAACGTGGACCCCTCATGGTAGACGAAAAAGAGGAAGACCCCGCCTTAGTTGGAGAGAAGGCATAAATCGAGAAATGAGAGAAAGAGAATTGGATGAAGACCTTTGGATGGACCGAAGTGAATGGCGACTAGGCATCGGAAGACGTAGGAGAACGTTTTAAAACCGATATATATATATATATATATATATACAAACAACTAGTTTATTAGGGTTGCAGTCAGAAGGTTGGCCAGGATGTTAAAGAAACACTCTTTTGACTTTTTGTCTAGCTTTCGGAATGGTTTTATTCCTTTTTCAAGACTCTGTAATATAGATAAAAAGAAATATGTAAATTTTTATAAAATATCACAATTCGTCAGTTCAACTTACTAGTCGTTGAGATTATTTAAAAGCTTTATGACCCTCAACAATACTAACACAAACATAGAATACAGAAAATAATGGACAAAATACATTCTAAAATTTGGTAAGGATGGTAAATTTTTATATTTATTCTATGACATCTTTTGATGGTGTGTTTTAACTCTGATACATAGAGAACAGAAAGAAAAAACAGTCAGATTAAAATGTAATTAGGTGTTTTTAATATTGTATTTATTTTCAAAAAACCAATAGGCCCATACTGGGTAATTTTTATTTTTAAATCTGTCTTAATGGTATGCAACCTGTTATGCACACAGATGTATTGTGTAGTGCATATGTATAAGAAATATTTATTTTATTTTTGATGTTTTTCCAGTAAGTAACAATAAATATTGCTCAGTTTATAATAAATATTTATTGTTACTTACTGGAAAAACATCAAAAATAAAATAAATATTTCTTATACATATGCACTACACAATACATCTGTGTGCATAACAGGTTGCATACCATTAAGACAGATTTAAAAATAAAAATTACCCAGTATGGGCCTATTGGTTTTTTGAAAATAAATACAATATTAAAAACACCTAATTACATTTTAATCTGACTGTTTTTTCTTTCTGTTCTCTATGTATCAGAGTTAAAACACACCATCAAAAGATGTCATAGAATAAATATAAAAATTTACCATCCTTACCAAATTTTAGAATGTATTTTGTCCATTATTTTCTGTATTCTATGTTTGTGTTAGTATTGTTGAGGGTCATAAAGCTTTTAAATAATCTCAACGACTAGTAAGTTGAACTGACGAATTGTGATATTTTATAAAAAATTTACATATTTCTTTTTATCTATATTACAGAGTCTTGAAAAAGGAATAAAACCATTCCGAAAGCTAGACAAAAAGTCAAAAGAGTGTTTCTTTAACATCCTGGCCAACCTTCTGACTGCAACCCTAATAAACTAGTTGTTTGTTTATATCGACAGTCACTAATATCCAGTATTTCTTGTATATATATATATATATATATATATATATATATATATATATATATATATATATATATATATATATATATATATATGATTGTTAATATGTAATGACTAGACTTAGGCAAATATGCAAATAAAAACATATGAAATATGCGCATAAATATGCGCATATTTTATACAAAATAATGCATGTTTATCTAGAAAATATGCATATAAAAATAAAAAAAAAATATAAGTATATTTAAACAACTCCGTTTAGTATTTTAAGAAAGTATAAACTCCGTTTAAGAAAGTATTATCCGTTTTATTTACAAAAATATTTAAAATATCTTCATAATTTATAGTAATTCATATTTTTTAGTTATTTTGCAAACTAAGCTTAGGTATTTAACTATTTAAGTATATTAACAAATAAATGATATTACAGTGGAACCTCGATAAGTCGGATTAATCGGGACCTCGGCCGATCCGGGTTAACGAAAATCCAGGTTAGCCGTAGAATATGGTAAAAATTAATGAAACAAGGTATACTTACAGATAAACTTCATTATAATTATTGTCAAAAAATATTAAATACATATGAACAGTACATCAAAATTACGTACAGTTTTATTCAGTATTGTTCATTTCTTGGTAAAAAACTTAGTCAAACGTGAAGCGTGTCAGTCAAACAAACAAATGTTTGTTTTGTCTGATGACAAACGGTCCGGGTTAGCCGGACTTCCGGGTTATCGGAGGCCGACTTATCGGGGTTCCACTGTACTTCGAATTGTGCTAACACTAAATGATTAAATGCTGTTTAAATTTTTTTAACAAAAACTTATGGCTATATATTACAATTTATTTTTTAAATAAAAAAACTTCTTTCTACATCAACCGATGTTACTGGGGCATTTTTCAAATTTACGGTAATCTTTGCTTTCACATTAAATGGTTCCTAAGAGTGTCCCACCTAGTACCTACTTGAACTTAGTACTTCAGAAAGGACCTGGTAACTATTTTCATAACAATTAAAATCAGGAATCTTGAAAATATTAAGATAATATGACTGTGAAAGCAGGAAGGTCCCCCAAATATGTACAGGAGATTCTTGGTTTTTGTTTGTTTATCTAAGAAAAAATACTACGAGCCTAAATCTAAGCACACAACTAAAGGTCATTGTACGAAAAAAACAATGTTAAGCGACTTTTCAGTACATTATTGAATGATTTAAATTTTTTAGATCCTATTTTTTCATCAAAAGAAATTAAAAAAATGCCTGAGAAAATTAAAAATATGTCGATTTATTGCGAACTTGCCTTGTGTCAGCACATATTAGAAAATATTCTTATATAAAATAATATAACACACAACAGGCGCGGATCCAAGGGGGGGGGGTCAATGAGACAATTGCCCCCTCCTTGAGACCTCTCCTGGTGTCTACTGACACTGTTTTTAAGAAAGAGATTACGATTGAACATAAATAGTGAATTTTGTGTCCTGTTGATAACTGAATAACTGAAACATAAATATGGCAGGATTCCTCGGAATCGAAAATTATTAAAAGTCTTTGGAACATAATAAATGAAAAAGTCCCACAATAAATCTGTTTATTGCCATCTATTCAATTCAATGCCAGAGACCAGAGAAAAATATTAATTGCTGGTGCTATGTTATGGTAATTTGATCATTTAATAAAACCCCCGAATAAGAGCCGCTTTTAGAAGGATGTCCAAAATATTATGTAACAGAGACCTAACATTGGCATTAAGGATCCGACATGTGGATCCGACTACTTCGCTGCTACGTGTTCTCGGTCTTAAGGACGATTCCTATTTATCCGTTCGGGCACGTAGCGTTTCGTTTACGAAAAATATTGTTTTTATGGTTTTAAATATGAACAATTCATACTATACGAAGCGAATAGTATCAGACAACTCTTTGTTAAATCAGGTTTTTATATTTTTCGGAAACGAAACGCTACGTGCCCGAACGCATAATATGATTCGACCTTTACTGTATGGTGTCGAGTCTTGGACTGTGAATAAAATCGATTTAAATCGCTTTGAGGCTCTCGAAATGTGGTGCAATAGAAGAATTTTAAGAGTTTATTGGATGGAGAAGATTCGAAACATCACAATACTAGAATGTCTCCGCAAGACTACTGCGATTATAAAAAGCATCAAGAAGAGATAGCTGGATTATTTGTGACATTTAATGAGAGGTCCCAAATAAAGGTTGCTACAAAATATTATTCAAGTGAAAATAGCAGGCAAACGCATTCCAGGACTGAGAAGAACTTGATGGTTAATCTAGGGTGGCAATAAATAAAATTAAGATACCTATTTGTTTGTTTATATAAGAAAACATACTACGAGCCTAAATCTAAGCACACAACTAAAGGTTATTGTACGAGAAAACAATGTTAAGCGACTTTTCAGTACATTATTAAATGATTTGAATTTTTTAGATCCTATTTTTTCATCACAAGAAAATAAAAAAATGCCTGAGAAAATAAAAATTATATCGATTTATTGTGAACTTGCCTTTTGTCAGCACATATTAGAAAATATTCTCGTATAAAATAATATAACACACAATTATGTAGTACTTCCAGTTTTACCACAAATTGAGCAGTAAATGTTATCCTTATCCGTAGATGTAGGTAGGTTTTATCCAAGTTTGAAGCTGTGTTTATTTTCGGTAGTTTCAAATTGCAATTCACAATATTATTACAAAGACAGGTGTTACCGGTTCCAATTTTACAACATAATTGATTTCTAAAACTGACCATCCCAATAAAAGTTTTTACCTAGAGGTATAAGCTAGCAGATTTTGGAACCCTTATTCAAGGACAAAACTACAATAAATATCTAGAGATATTGAAACAAAATTAAATATTCGGATTTTCAAGCTCTTGATTTATTTGATGAATATCTATACACCTAAAATTTCAAGTTATATGCACTTTATGCACACTTTTATAGAAATATGCAAAATTTGACATTTTTGCATATTCTATGCATAATATGCAAAATATGCAATTTGCATATTTGCCTAAGTCTAGTAATGACTGTTGGAATGTAATAAAAATTTTTTTGGGGAATGCAGTCAATAAATTTTTGGGCTATTCAGTGAAACACTTTGAACTTATTAGTAAAAAAAATTTTTATTATATATATATATATATATATATATATATATATATATATATATATATATATATATATATATATATATATATTGTAGCGGAAGAGAAATCTTGGCCGATCCCCGTATAACAGTAAACACCTCGAGAATGACGTAATCGGATGTGCTAGGCCTCGCCGGAGAATTCTGGAAGGTACGTCACGTAGGCGGAACAAGCCGATAGCTCGAGATGGGAGTCGATTGTTCCAGAATAACAACTGGGTATAAATACGGGCATATTTTGTAAATAAGTTTAGTGTATAAGATAAATTCGTCTGTAACTTATATAAATAAAGTCGTATATAAATTACGAACCGCTAGTTTTATTGTAATTAGAAGTAATTACACTAATCACGCTACAGTTGGTGTCGGTGTTCGGTAAACTTAGTGCGATATAAATAAGTGAATTACAGAGAGACTTTAAAAGACTTTTGAACTTTATTCGTCGGGAATAACCGGAGTGCGTTAATTGTTCGGTATTCGGAAAGACTTTAAAAGACTTTTGGACTTTATTCGTCGGGAATAGTTAAAGTGCGTTGATTGTTCGGTATTCGGAAAGACTTTTAAAAGACATTTTGGAAAGTACGTGTGTGCCGACCAAAGATGTTGCTACGAGAACTTACAGTAAAACAGCTCCGTGAACAGCTAGAGGAACGGGATCTGGACAGCAGTGGGCTCAAGATAGTCCTACAAGCACGACTCGAGGAAGTCCTAACGAAGAACGGAGATGATCCAGAGACGTTCCACTTCCAGTCAGCAGAACAAGCAATCTTATCGAAATTAAAAACTGTTTCTGAAACGATTGATGATACTTCTAAGATAAGCAACGAGAAATTTGAAAGTGTTTCTCAAAAGATCGATGAAACTTCTAGACAGAACAACGAGAAATTTGAAAGTGTTTCTCAAAAGATCGATGAAACTTCTAGAAAAAGCGACGAGAAACTTGAAGAAGTTTGTAAACAGAACAACGAAAAACTTGAAGAAGTTAGTAAAAAAAACAATGAGAAATTCGAAACCATTTCTCAAAAGATCGATGAAACTTCTAGAAAAAGCGATGAGAAATTTGAAAGTGTTTCTCAAGTAATAAAAGACGTTTGTAGACAGACCGACGAGAAATTTGAAGAAGTTTCCAGAACATTCGATAAGATACAGAAAAGTGTAGACGACAATAAAGAAATGCTAGAAGAGAAGATCAAACAACTAGAGAGCATGATAACTGATACAAAAGTACAACCATCAGTTAATGCAGTAGCTTTAGATCTTGTAGTGAAGGATGAAACACCGAGAGACGAAACATCGCATCATATGAGATTTAAATTACCACCATTCGATGGGAAGTCCTCTTGGTCCATATACCTTAGACAATTCGAAGCTATTGCGACCGCCAACCATTGGACCGAACAAGAAAAGGCTGTTTCCTTGACTGCTGCTTTGCGAGGTGATGCTGCAGATATATTAAGATCAATTCCTAAGGGTCAAGAAAAATGTTACCAGACCTTGTTCACTCGTCTAGAAAAACGCTATGGAGATGCCCATCTACAACAAGTATACAAAGCACAACTGAGAAATAGAAGTCAACGAGCAAGTGAGAATCTGCAAGAATTTGAAGCAGATGTGGCTCGTGTGGTGCGGTTGGCTTATCCGGAGGTGCCAGACAGCGTTTTAGAAGAAATTGCGGTAGATACCCTTGTCAATGGGCTGAAAGATAGTGAACTACAGAAAGCTTTACGACTAGCAAGACCGAAAGTTTTAGATGAAGCACTTGCTATTGCATTGGAACACGAAACGGCTAGTCAAACTTCACGAAGCCATAGAGTAAGAACCATTGAAGAAAGTGACGAACACAACGATGAACGTCTGGAGGAAATGATACGGAGAGTATTGAGTAATCAGATGCCAAAGAGACGCGAGCCTAGATGTTGGAATTGCGGAGACGTAGGCCACATTCGACGTAATTGTAAGAAGATCGTACAGCCGTCGGAAAACTAGAGCGGGTCGACACCAAGGGGCAACTGCCGACCTCGAGAACTAGAACCCCCATAGTAACTGTCAACCTTACGTCCTCCGGTGGAATCCACAACTTATACATCGAAGGTCGTATCAATAATAGATGTAGATCATTTTTGGTGGATACAGGTGCAACGAGAACTATCGCACGTCCAGATGTAGTACGAGACCATAATAAATTATCACCTGCAACAGTAAACCTTAGAACAGCAACTGGTGAGCTAATTAATACATATGGCGAGGCTAATATGTCAGTATCCATTGGCCAGACCACAGTTGAACATCAAGTATTAATTGCCGAGATCTCCGACGAGTTCATATTGGGGATGGACGTACTACGAAAAGTGGGGGCAATATTGGATGTTCAAAATGGAGTTCTCAGGATCAACGGTGAAGAGTTGCCCTTTCACGACGACAAAGAAGATGTCATCCGCTTACTAACTACATGCGACGTAACCATACCCGGTAATAGTGAGAAAATTCTGATGACCATGCTTGATGGACACTGCCGAGAGGGAAGTTTAAGGATGGTCGAAGATGTAGAAAATGTCGAGTTCCTAACGGCGAAAACTTTGGTAAAAGTTCGAGATGTCATCCCTGTAAGAGTTATGAATTTAAGGGAAACTGCTATTAAGTTAAGTAGAGGAGCTTTGATCGGACAGTGTGTTCCCGTGGCTTCAATTTGCTCTATGAATACCAATGAGAAATCATCAAAGTCAAAGTATCCAAAAGACCTTGTCGAGATGATCATTGAAAGATGCCAAGACCTTGACTATGAACGAACGGAAAAAGTAAGGTCTATGCTGATAGAGTATCAAGATGTTTTTGCTATTGATAAGAAGGATAAGGGCAAAACAAGCATAGTAACGCATAAAATAAATACCGGAGACGCTCAGCCAATCAGACAACGGCCTAGACGACTTCCATTTGCGAAAAGAGATGAGGCCGAAGAGATTATCAAGGATATGGACAAACAAGGAGTAATTGAACCATCGAACAGTCCATGGACATCACCAGTAGTTCTGGTAAAGAAGAAAGATGGTTCAACGCGTTTTTGTATCGACTACCGCCAGCTCAATGCGGTAACAAAAAAAGATAGTTATCCTTTGCCCAGAATAGACGATACATTGGATACTCTCTCCGGTTCTCGTTGGTTTTCCACACTCGATTTAAAAAGTGGATATTGGCAAGTAGACATGGAGCCAGCCGATCGGGAGAAAACCGCATTTTCGATAGGATCAGGGCTTTGGCAGTTCACGGCTATGCCGTTTGGTTTATGTAATGCCCCTGCCACATTTGAAAGATTAATGGAGGCCGTTTTAAGAGGTCTAACATGGAAAACATGCCTTGTTTACTTGGATGATGTAATTGTGGTTGGAAGGTCCTTTGATGAACATGCCAAGAATCTAATAGACGTCTTTCAACGATTGAGGGCAGCGAACTTGAAGTTAAGTCCGAAGAAATGTCACATGTTTCGACGAGAAGTTTAGTACTTAGGACATATTGTATCGAGTAATGGTGTAACAGCTGATCCTGAAAAGATTGATGCAATTAAAGATTGGCCAGTACCAAAAGATAAACATGAAATTAGAAGTTTCCTTGGCCTATGTACATATTACCGACGATTTGTCAAAGGATTTGCCAATATCTCCAAGCCCCTAACAAAGTTGACGGAGGAGGGCAAAGAATATACATGGAGTGAAGAGTGCCAAAAAGCTTTCGAACAACTACAAATGGCTCTGATCAGTGCACCGATATTAAGCTACCCGGGACAGGCAGGAAAATTTGTTTTGGATACCGATGCTAGCAACAGTGCTATAGGAGCTGTTCTCTCCCAAATCCAGGACGGACAGGAAAAAGTCATCGCTTATTTCAGCAAAGTCCTGTCGAAACCGGAAAGAAACTATTGCGTTACCAGAAGAGAACTGCTGGGTGTAGTGAAGGCTTGCGAACATTTCCATAAATACTTGTATGGCAGAAAGTTCCTTCTTCGCACCGATCACGCTGCTCTAAAATGGCTCATACAATTCCGTAATCCAGAGGGCCAGATGGCAAGATGGTTAGAACGATTACAAGAATATGATTACGAGATAGAACACAGGGCCGGAAGAGTTCACTCAAATGCTGATGCCCTTTCGAGACGACCATGCAGTGCGAATTGTAATCACTGTGCCAAATTAGAGGAACGATTTTGCCCCGTGAGACGAACCACCGTAATTAATGAGCAATGGCAGCCCCAACAGTTACAAGACGCCCAAGAAGATGATCCATGTATAAAAAGAGTATTGGATTGGATGCGGCAAGGTGAGAGACCTAGTTGGCAGAACATTAGTGCATGTAGTCCAGAAGTCAAGGCCTACTGGAGCCAATGGAATTGCCTGGTACTAAAAGATGATCTTCTGTACAGAACCTTTGAGAACGATGATGGTACAGAATCTAAGCTTCAGTTAATTGTACCTAAAAGTAAAGTGTCAGAAGTATTGCGTCAGTTGCATGACGGTACATCAGGTGGACACTTTGGTATTACGAAGACTCTGCAAAAGGTTCGAGAACGGTTCTATTGGGTGAACTGTAAAGATGATGTAAGTAAGAAGATGGTGCCGAAAATGTGAACTGTGTGCATCCGGTTGGTAAAAAGAGAGCACCCATGAGACAGTACAATGTTGGAAGTCCTATGGAAAGAGTAGCTATCGACATTGCAGGTCCATTTCCAGAAACCGATGCTGGAAATAAATACATCCTGGTAGCCATGGATTATTTTACAAAATGGACTGAGGCCTATGCATTACCAAATCAAGAAGCTGCTACCGTTGCAGAGGTACTTGTTAAAGAATTCTTTAGCCGATTTGGTGTTCCCTTGGAGATCCACTCCGACCAAGGGCGAAACTTTGAGTCAGCTCTTTTCCAAAACGTTTGTAAATTGATTGGTGCCAATAAGACCAGAACAACACCCCTGCATCCTCAATCAGATGGGATGGTCGAGAGGATGAACCGAACGATGGGTAAACACTTGTCCAAAGTTGTATCTGAACATCAGCGAGATTGGGACCAACACATTCATTTATTCCTGATGGCCTACCGCTCGGCCGTAAATGAAACTACAGGTCAAACACCAACCTGCCTGATGTTGGGTCGTGAAGTTCGGTTGCCCTGCGACCTAGAGTTTGGCTGCGGACCTTCCGAGGAACATGTTGCAGGCGAAGACTACGTTGACCGCCTGAAATTACGAATGAACAACATTCATGAACTTGCCCGACAACACATCCAGATAGCCAGTGACAGAATGAAAGATCAATATGATTCTCGATGCAAGAATGAAAGCTTCGAAGTAGGTGATCTTGTCTGGCTTTATAATCCGCAACGTCGTCGAGGCTTATGTCCTAAACTGCAAAGACAATGGGAAGGTCCATATGAAGTTAAGAAGAAAATAAATGACGTAATATATAGAATTAAGAAGTTGCCAAACGGTAAACCAAAAGTTATTCACATAAATCGTCTTGCACCATATGCTGGCTCAAATGAAACAGAAGAAGCACGAGTCCTCCAACAGGAGATGAAAGATGTCGCACAGCCAAGTTTTAATCAATTTATGTCAAATTACGCAGCGAGAAAGAGTGCTAGATTCGGCGTGACCACAGAAGTTCAGCAAGATCTGTTTGGTGTTCCAGAAAACGTCTCTCTGGCCCACTGTGTTGCCCAAGACCTCGAGATGACTAAAGGAATATCGTCCGTATTCAATAGAAAGTTCGGCCGCCTGGACGAGTTAAGAAATCAGCAGCCTAAAATTGGAAGAGTACTGCGATTGGAAGATGGTCCTCGATCTTTGCTGTATATGGTGACCAGAAAGTCTTATACGGACACGCCAAGCTACGAGAACATATGGCGTGCTCTAACTAATTTGAAGAAAATCGTGTGTAATTATGACATCAAAAATTTGGCTTTACCAAAAATAGGCCATGCAGTAGAAAATCTGGATTGGAAGATTGTGAGAAGCATGCTTGAAGTGGTCTTCAGAGGAACTGGTGTACAAATCACTGTGTGTTGCATGAACCCGAAGATGTCGTACCCTTCAAAGACAGTAGACTGTTATTTCTTCTTGAAGGGTGTATGCAGAGCTGGAGAGTCGTGTAGATTCCGCCATCCTGGGCCTTCATTTAGAGTTGCTGATCGAGACGCTCAGATCTTAAGAGGGGAGCAGTGTAGCGGAAGAGAAATCTTGGCCGATCCCCGTATAACAGTAAACACCTCGAGAATGACGTAATCGGATGTGCTAGGCCTCGCCGGAGAATTCTGGAAGGTACGTCACGTAGGCGGAACAAGCCGATAGCTCGAGATGGGAGTCGATTGTTCCAGAATAACAACTGGGTATAAATACGGGCATATTTTGTAAATAAGTTTAGTGTATAAGATAAATTCGTCTGTAACTTATATAAATAAAGTCGTATATAAATTACGAACCGCTAGTTTTATTGTAATTAGAAGTAATTACACTAATCACGCTACAATATATATATATATATATACATCCCGCTATCATTATGTCATCTTTTCATGTTGCAGTCATTTGGCATCACCAAGAAATACTATCATTTTCGAATTTTAATTCGTGTATGTTTGTTGAGCGCATTTTTTAACGCCCTGTATCGTTCTCAGTTTTCTAAAATTTTAATTTTAAAAATTTAAATTATATACAAAAATTTTTACACTTCATAACCATTTTGACTTCCACCACATAAAAATGTGTATTTCCCATCATTTTGCCGCTTTTCGACGTTGCCACGAGTTAAAAATACCGATCTTTTGAGGACAGGTAGAAAAGGTCTATTGTAAACTTAGAGGATGGAATATTTTGGTAAAATATTCCATCCTCTCAGATTATAACTACATAAAAGGTAGGTTCTTTACCTGTTCAGCTGGATTACCAAGCAAGGGTCTAAATATTTTACGAGTTGAATTGTGTTTATTTGATTTCATCTGTTAAATTAAAATTTCTCATACCGACTTAAAATATTTGTTTGAAAAATTCATTTTATATTTTCGTTTAATTTACTTAGGGTTTTTGGTCAGAATTTTGAAGAAACGCTTGGTTTGACATAAAATTTGGGACACGTACCTATAGCTAATATGTTAAAGAAAAAAAGTGATATTGTGCCGATATGTGCTTTTGATCTGGAGGTGAGTTTCGTCGGTTATAGGGTATGAAAACAAATACGTTCAAATAAGTCCGGAATTGGATAAACTGACTAATTCTAAGCAACTTCTATTTTATAGCGTTTTTCACTAAGTCAATACTTTTAGAGATATTTGCGAGTGAATATGTTCATTTTTCAACAAAAAAAAAACGTTTTTATACGGTTTTTCGCAAATAACTCAAAAAGTAGGTACTTTATTGAAAAAAAATTAGCAAATAGTAAATATAGCTTATAAAAAAGTGAAAAAATGGTATATGTGTCAGGTCTGTAGACCCAGTAGAAGCAGAGTTATTGCTAAGCTTTGTTTTAAAACCAAGAGGAGTAGGTAAACTAAATGGCAGATTCACACCCAAGAAAGTCACTAGAAATATCATCAGATAAATCTTCTTTTTTGGTTGATCATATCGGCCTTTGACGGTAATCTTGACTAAAAATCTAAAAATAAAAGGAAGAACGCAGAAAATACAAAAATTGCTGATAAAATAAATAAACTAACCTATGAAATGCCAATAGTGTCAAAATTTGATATGAGTAAAATTGCCTGAGGTTGTACCAATTACAAACAAGGTGTACGGCGCGGGAAATTTGAATGACTCCTCTTGTTTAAAAACAGACTATAGTGAAAAATAAGCTCTTATATCTCAAATTCCAAATCGAATATTTTAACGTGAAATAAAAAAAATGAAACACTTTTCTGGGAAAACTTATTACAACTTTCTTAAAGTGTTTAAGAAAACGTTTATTTTTATTTTTTTTTTTAAGTTTCCAGCAGCAAGAGTAAGCAGGTTACGCTCAAAATACAGTTGTTCCTTTTTTTTTGGTTAAAAATATTCTAAAAACTCCCTCTAATTAACAGCCCAAATGGAATTAATCGTTACCACTTCACAAGTAACTTTATGTATTGTTTGTGTTTGTAAGTTTCATCAGTTCAAAGTGCTTATTTGTGGAAAAATTTGGTTTTAAAGTAAATTTTTTTAAATCTTTAATTTTGAAAAAAAGACTTTTGTCAAAATAACTTAAAAATTATTAGTGATACCAAATATCTTAAAGAGTAAAAAATGTAGGTGTTGCTTTTTTAAATATTTGGAATTTTTTGATTTTCTGGAAGACAAAAATTGGTTAAGATATGGCTGTTCAAAATTTGCATATACATACTCGTGACTAGTGATTCGTTCGAGGCCTTTCAACAAAACCCCTTTCAAAAATAAGCATTTTGAACCAATGCAACTTACAGATCATATACAGGGTTTCCCCGAAAATAGTGCGTTCCTTAAAGGTATAGATAGAAAGCACAATGTAGAGCAAAAAAGTCTTATAACATTTTATTCTAAATTCAGCCGTTTGACCAAAAAACGAAAATACATTTTGATATGCAAATTGATACTCAATTAGTAAATAAACAAGGGGTCCCATTAGATTAAATTTCACAGTCACAGGTTCTTCTACGCCATGTTGCCAGGTCATATAAATTTATGAAAATAAAAATTTACTCTTATGGAGAACAACGTAATTTTTGTTGAAACGGTTAACTTTAGGAAAAAATGTTACAACACCTTTTTGTTCTAAATTGTGTATTATATCCACACCTTAAAGGAACGCACTATTTTCGGAGACACCCTGTATAAACAATACATTTATCTAAAGTAACGTGTGAAGCGGTAACAATTAATTTTCATGACTTTCTTTTGCCAAAAAAAAGGGAACGATTTTATTTTCAGCGTAACTTGCTTACTTTTCACGCTAGAAACAGTTTTAAAAACACCAAAAAAAATTTTTTTTAAACACTTTAAAAGAGTTATGATGAGTGTTTCCCGAAAAGTGCTTTATTTTTTTGGTTATTTTACGTTGAAATATTCGATTTGGTATTTGACGAATAAGAACCTATTTTTCATTAGCTGCAACCCTGCTTCTACTGGGTCTACAGACCTTATACTGACACCTCTTTTTCATAAGCTATATTATTGCTAGGAATATTTTCTTCGATAAAATATGTACATACTTACTTTTTGAGTTATTTGCGAAAATCCGTCCAAAACGTGTTTTTCTATGAAAAATAAACATATTCACTCGCACATACCTCGAAAAGTATTGACCTAAAACTTTTATAGAACAAAATTTGCTTAGAATTAGAATTAGTCAGTTTATCCACTTCCGGACTTATTTTGCACGTATGTTTTTTCACCTCCAAGAAGGGGTGAAAGTCACATCCAGGACAAGAGAACATATCGGCATAATCTCACTTTTTTCTTTGGCATTTTAGCTACGTGTGTGCCAAATTTTATGTCAATCCAAGCGGTTCTTTAAAATCTGGAGGTTTTGCGATATTTTATCATGAGTGAATGGAATAATAATTATTACAACGGCAATTATTGCCGTTGTCACTTTTAGATAAGAAGTCATTATCACAATGATATAGTCAGGTTAACTGAATTGTATAATTATTGTTTTTATCATTAAATGTGAAAACCTAGAATTATCCATGTCTGTCCGTCAATAAACACAACTCGTCTATTAGTAGGACAGAAAGAATGACAAATAAGGTGTCAAATGAAAGCCTATAACCAAAATATGATATTACATGTGAGAAGTTTGACCTCGGACTGCCTGTTCCAGAGTTGCAACCGAAAGTACTGTTTTAAATTCGTCGAAATAGTACAAACTATTGGTCAACACGACTAAGAAAGACCAGAACAAATACATACTTCCGGTTTCATGCCTGTCTGTTCGTCCATATCTGTAGGTGAACAAAATTCATCCGTCATATCAGCTGACAAAAAGTTACACGAAGGGTTCAAATATCGACTGCCGGTTCAACTTCCGGTCACTTTTTGTGAAAAATTAGAACTTACGATGTCCAATTGCTTGTTACAATTTTTTTTATAAGTGTTCTACTCTATCTATAGTCCTGTCGCCAGGGGGGGTACAACGGCCTCCTTAATTCAGATGGACTTACCCAAGTTTTTTTTATATATTTTGACCCGTAGAATACGAATTTTTTGGGTAACAGTTGATCCGGATGTCGATAAGATTGTTATAGACAAAGAACTTGAGGAATTACATAACAGTGATTTCTCGCAAAACAAAACATATTTTTGTATTTTTTGGGTCATTATAAGCAAAAAATATTCCTACAAGTTTTTTCGTAGAATGCATAGTTTTCGAGATAACCGCGGTTGAACTTTCAAAAAATCGAAAAATTGCAATTTTTGAACCCGAATAACTTTTGATTAAAAAATAAAGTAGCAATTCTGCTTACCGCATTTGAAAGTTTAAGTCAAATTATATCGGTTTTGATTATTTGCATTGCTACAAATTAATTTTTTTATTGTTAAACTAATCTATAAACACATAGGTTTCCCGTGCCTAATACATGCGTTTTAACGCATGCTACGTAGAAATTGCCTCGCTTGCACTTGTAGCTACTCTACCTACTCGTTCGATTTTAAATGAGAAATCATAGAAAACATCACTCTCATACTAGGTGTTTACTACAGTTTACAGCTTTCTTTAACAATAAAATAATAAATTTTTAGCAATGCAAATAATCAAAACCGATATAATTTGACTTCAACTTTCAAATGCGGTAAGCAGAATTGCTACTTTATTTTTTAATCAAAAGTTATTCGGGTTTAAAATTTACAATTTTTCGATTTTTTGAAAGTTCAACCGCGGTTATCTCGAAAACTATGCATTCTACGAAAAAACTTGTAGTAATATTTTTTGCTTAAAATGACCCAAAAAATACAAAAAGATGTTTTGTTTTGCGAGAAATCGCTGTTATGTAATTCCTCAAGTTCTTTGTCTATAACAATCTTATCGACATCCGGATCAACTGTTACCCAAAAAATTCGTATTCTGCGGGTCAAAATATATAAAAAAAACTTGAGTAAGTCCATCTGAATTAAGGAGGCCGTTGTACCCCCCCTGGCGACAGGACTACTATTCTGACTTTTCATTAACTTACTTAGATCACATATAATTTAATACAGTTTTGATGTCAGGGTCTTCAAAATTTATGTGGTGAGTTCCGGTATGTGATGAATGAAAAACGACTCCATAAGCAGAAGAAAAAAGTGTTCTCAAGACCTAAGACAATACATCGACTCACAAGAGCGTTGTGACAGTAGCAAAAATTCGAGTTGGGGTTCTAATTACTTTCTCATGCGGCTTACTCTCCTGACTTGGCCCCCTCCGATTATTAAGTGTTCCCAAATCTGAAGAAATGATGGGTGAGTCACAAAGTTTCACAAAAAAGCGAATATTTCGCGAAATGAACGTCAGATCGAAAAACTAAAAAATGCGTGTTCAATATTTTTCAAAAGTCTATCGAATGATACCAAAAACGAACCCCCACGGAAAGGGGTGAGGAGTAAATTAAAAATTTTAAATACGAACCCTGCGATATTTCGCGAAATGAACATCAGAGTGCCAGTGTGTGCTTTTTTTCTGGGGATGAGTACCACCCCCTTCTCGAGTGTGAAAAAATATAGGTCCAAATAAGTCCGTAAGTGGATAAACTAATTAAATTCCTTGTAACTTTTGTTTTTAGATGGTTTTTCGCAAATAAATCAAAAAGTAAGTATTTGATCGAAAAACTATTCCTAGCAAATATAAAGCTTATAAAACAGTAAAAAAAATGATGAATGTATGAAGTCTGGACACACAATAAAAACAGAGTTGGAGCTAATCAAAAGTTGGTTCTTATTCGTCAAATTCCAAATCGACTAGTTCAACGTAAAATGTCCAAAAAATAACGCACTTTTCGGGGAAAACCCGCCACAAATTTTTTAAAGAGTTTAAAAAAAGTTTTATTTTTGTTATATAAAAAGTATCTATTCTATCACCATCAGCATCAAAAGTAGACCGGGCAGTATCGTCGCCCCCGCTAGCGAAATTATTCCGATTCGATTTTTTTGCACAAACTTACTCAAAAAGAGGTCCTTATAACATATCCAAAGGGTACCGGGCGGTGCATTGGTCGAAAAATTGTTTAAAAAATTTTTTTGAAACAAATTCACAAAAACAATTTTTTCATTTCGAACAATTTTTTTTAGATAACTTGTGTCATTCTGGGCAAAAAAGGTGTCTTGCCATTTTTGTTTAAAATTGATTGTTGTCGAGTTATATGCGATTAAAAATTTGAAAAATGCGAAAATGGCCATTTTTAAGTCTTAATAACTCGATTAAAAGTTATTATTATGAAATTAAAAAGTGAGCAGATCAAGTTTCAAACCCTTGCTTCAAGGTCCTTAAGAGATTTTTGTCATTATTTTATTATAAAGCTGTTATTTTTAATTATTAATAATTAGCGCTATAGTCCCGGATTTATCGTCGCCCCTGTTAGTGAAATTATTCCGATTCGATTTTTTTGCACAAACTTACTCAAAAAGAGGTCCTTATAACATATTCACAAGGTGCCGTGGTCGAAAAATTGTTTAAACAATTTTTTAAACAAATCCACAAAAATAATTTTTTCACTTTGAACAATTTTTTTTAGATAATTTTGGACATTCTGAACAAAAAAGGTCTCTTGTCAATTTGCTCTAAAATTGATTGTTGTCGAGTTATACGCGATTTAAAACCTGAAAAATGCGAAAATGGCCATATAACTCGACAAAAATCAATTTTAGAGAAAAATCTCAAGATACCTTTTTTGCTCAGAATAACCCAACTTATCTAAAAAATCGTTCGTAATGAAAAAATTATTTTTGTGAATTTGTTTAAAAAATTGTTTAAGGTGATACAGTAGCGATCAACAGGTAGCCAAAACGCGTTCCAAGATTGCGGCTGTAATTTTGAATATTTTTTCAAGATATTTGGCACACGTATCCGTAATATAATAAAGAATGGCGGTACAGAGCCCAATTTGAAAAATATATTAGGTAATATTTGAAAATTATTCTGTAATTAAATACAATATTAAAAAAACGAGCCTGTACCGCCATTAAGAAGAACAAAAAAATACACTTTCTTCAAATAAACTTTTTTATCCGATGCCTAGATTTTGTGTCATTTTGGAACTACTAAAATGTTTTATTTCATTAGTCCAAAACAAAATTTAAATTTTTTAATTCGACAAAATATTTCCACGCACAGGCTGTGGTCTGTATTAATTCGAGAACCAAGAGAGACAGCTCATTAACCGCCTTTCATTTTTTCTTAAAAAATAAACGATCTCTACACAAAGTACTTATAGGATAATACGCCGCCGTTATGAAATGATTGTAGGATGTTAAAATGACGAAGGATGTTTTACCCGGAAATCCGAATTTTATATACTTTTGTTATATTTAATACCCTAATAGCACACGACGTCCTTTGGACGTCCAAAATAGGTCAATTTTTGGTCCTAACGTCCATGGACCATAAACGGACGTCTTTTGGACGTCCTACGCTGGACGTACTTCGGGTGTACTAAATATGTACGTCCTTTGGACGTCCGGCGTTGGACGTCCGGCGTTGGACGTCCTTCAGGTGGACTAAATATGTACGTCCTTTGGACGTCCGGCATTGGACGTCCTTCGGGTGGACTAAATATGTACGTCCTTCGGACGTCCGGTGTTGGACGTCCTTCGGGTGGAATAAATATGAACGTCCTTTGGACGTCCGTACTCGGACGAAATACGGACCTTTTCCAATCGTCCATATTGGACATATTCTACCAATAAGGGGATTAAACAGCAAAATTATTTAATAAAATATTAACTTAATTATGTTAATAAAATAGTTTAAATGGAAAAGATTATAAATCATATTTAATTCAAAACTGTATATGTAGTTTAATATCTAATACATGTTTTTGTTTTTATGTAAAGTGTGAAAATCTGATCGGTAAATTATTCGTTATGTCCACTCTACATCAACAATAAATTGAACAAGAAGTTGACTAAGTTATTCAAGGCCAAATTTGACGAGTACAAAATGTATGATTTGTAAAAGAAAATGAAGGAATTTGATGAAATAGAACAATTGGATATGTTTTATTTTGTCAAATTTCTTTATTTTCTGTTTATTCACGGCAAAATTGGAAGTAGAATTGTGTTTTGTATAAGCCAAATTTGACCTTGAATAACTTGTCGTCAATTTCTTGTTCAATTATTGTTGATGTAAAGTGGACTTTATAATGTTTTATTATTCCCGTTACCAAAATGATAGAAGTTTGGTGGTTAATTCTAATAAGCAAAAATATAATTTTTATGAATGCATCCTTACTACAGATAAATATTGAGAGCATCTTTTTGAAGTTGAGCGTACGTGTGCCCAAAATAGGTCCAGTTTTAGTCCTAATGCGGATGGACTATAAATGAACGTCCTTCGGACGTCCGACGTTGGACGTACTTACGTGTTGAATAAATATGAACGTCCTTTGGACGTCCATTGGACGTCCGTGCTCGGACGTCCGTTGGACATTGACATCGATCCGTGAGCGTCATCTGCAAAGAAGAAAATCACAAGCCAGGACAACCAATCCAAATAGTGAGTGTTTCAAACTTTTGTGTTGTGTTGTCAAAAGTTTATTTAATTATTTATGTTTTTCCTTACATACTTACATATTTTTTCAAGCTTTTTGGTATATTTTTCATATTTTTTACTATATTTCGATAAAAAAATTCTTCGCAGTTTTATCCTAATCAACATCATCATCATTCTATCCAAAAAGGCAAATCGCAATTTTATCATAATATGATATGTATATTTGCATTTTACCACATTTTTTCGATGTTTTGAAACATTTTTGTATATCTTTTGTGTATCTATCTATATTTTGTATATCACCCCTCCTCGGGGTGAAACTCACCCCCCAAATTCACATACTAATTTGTAAGTACACATACTTTGTAAGTATGGAATAAAGGTTGCTTAATATTAATAAGTTTATCGAAGTCCGGACTTATTTTGAACGTTTTTCACCCCAGAGAAAGAGTGAAACTCACCCCAGGGCAATAGCACACATTGGCACAATATCACTTTTTTTCTTTGGCATGTTAGCTATGCGTATGCCAAATTTCATGTCAATCCTTTAAAATTTACAGCAAAAACCATCAAAGAATGTAGTAATACTTGTTTTCATGAAGTCGGTGATAGAGTTTGACAAATCTTTATGGTTGTTAAATATCTTTTAATTTGTGTATTCGATTTTTAAAGGTAGGTACTATATACGTCCATTTGGCACAATAAAAAATAACCTTCGACCGGTACATATTGCTTGTATCGATGCTCGGTGCATTGTTCAGTCATAAATTTTACCTGTCCCTATAGCGTCGGCCGTCGCGTCGGGTCCTATTGTAAATTATTATAATAATAGTCCGTCTCGGTATTTTATTATTTCTGTCATAAGTATCTCTGTGGAAATGCAAATGCTGCTTGTAACATCCCAAAAACCTACTATTAATTGTACTCGTATAAATAAGTGTATAATATGTACCTACCTACTTATTTATTGTATTCATTTATAGACCTGGATCCCGCGTAATAAAAAAAGTTGATTAACAGCAAGCTGAAAATTTGTTAATAGCTTCACGGTGTCTAGTCGGACAAACTTTGATGTACGGGAATACTGGAACCGGGGAAGTTTTAATTGTGGAACAGGTTAAAAACTTGGAACATCAGACTACCGAAAACGTTCCATGTATTTTGTCGGACAGAACTTCCAATTGATTTGTTACCATTTCATTAAACTCTTATGCAAAAATCAGACTGCGTACCAGTCTACTTTTATTCTCTTAATATTTTTACTTAAAAAAAGTGTACTACAATCATCTCGCTAAACTTAATATAACTGTTTTCGAGATAAACCCATTTTAAATCTGCGATATAACATAATTTTTTGCATAATATTGTAGTTAAATCCGAAAAATCAACTTAAAACCATAATAATAATTGTGCCAATTCTCATTTATGTCATTTATATTTTTGGAGATTTTTATGGTTTATAAGTTATTTTTCGAGTTTAGCGAGACGAATGTAGTATATATTTTTTAAGTAATAATATTAAGAGAATAAAAGTTTTGATTCGAAAAGTATATGTAATGTAGAGTTCCCTCAGCGATGTGATATAATATTATTACAGTATAGCTCCCCGTGCATGACAAGCTTATGGAGGTAGCCCATATAGCCTAGGCTATAATATTATTAAAAAAATCACTTAGATGGGACAATGGCTTTAGGAAATTCGAGACATCAAAAATGGCCCATTTTTAAGTTGGTGCGTTAATTTCTTGGAGAAATGTAATTATAATTTAATGTAAATAATCTAATATCCAATAATTGTAAATTAATATAAGATGTAATATAAGTTCCTTAAAAAATATATTTTTTATTTCCCACAATACATTCTCCACAGGTATAAATATCGTCTCTAGACGTCCACCGAACGTCCTCCCAGGACGTTAGATGGATGATCGGCAGCAATACATTGGACCAAACTGGGACGTCCTATGAAGGCCCAATTGACGTCCACCGAACGTCCCTTCGGACGTTAGGTGGACCTCCATTGGGCGTTTGGCAACGTGGAATTTGGACCAAAATTGGACGTCCTGTTAAGGTCCAATTCACGTCCCCTAAGACGTCCGATTAAGATCCAATTTACTCCGATTAAGGTCCAATTTACGTCCAATTAAGGTCCCATTTACGTCCGATTAAGGTCCAATTTACGTCCGATTAAAGTCCAATTTACGTCCGATTAAGGTTCAATTTACGTCCGATTAAGGTCCAATTTACGTCCGATTAAGGTTCAATTTACGTCCGATTAAGGTCCAATTTACGTCCGATTAGGGTCCAATTTACGTCCCCTAGGACGTCCGATTAAGGTCCAATTTACGTCCGATTAAGATCCAATATATGTCCCCTCGGACATTAGATGGACGTCCAATGGACGTTCGGTAGCGCGACATTTGGACCAAAATAGGACGTATAAAGGACGTTCCTCGGACGAAAACGGACGTCCAATGGACGTCCCTAAAGTCCGTGAAGGACGTCCATTGGACGTCCTTGTGCTATTAGGGTAGGTACCTACCTATAATTCTGGTGATTTTTTAAATCCTCTATTGTTAAGAGAATTTACACCTTTAGCCAAAGTTTTACGATTTTCTAACGGAAATTAACAAGTTATTTTAAATACGCACCAATTATCGATGTTGAAAGGAGTTTTTCAAGTTATAAAAATATTTTGTCTGATCAAAGAATATGTTTCCTCGTAAAGAATTTGGAAAAACACATTGTAGTGAATTATAATCGAAGATATATTTATAGTGATATTGTTGTTTTATTTTAAATAGGTAACTATTGGTAGCAGTTTTTGTAAAAACTGTGAATAAATTGCATATATAAAAAATGATTTTATTTGAAAAATAATAAATAAGATTACTAAATAAGACAGAAAATTTGTGGTTTCCCGAAATGCGCATTTTTTGAATTTTTGTGCATATCTTGCGCATATTTCGTAATTTTTTACCGCATATATATGCGAATATTTCATCAAAATTGATCGCATATAAATCCGCTCCCTAGTCATTGTATTCTGTTGGCTGATTCCAATGATTTGAGCCGCCGTACGACACGTTGGGACCAATGGGAGTGAAGATACGTAACTAATACCTATCAAGAGGTTTACTCAAACTTCTTTTCTGTACTTATACCTACCACTCGGTATAAGTACAAAAAAGAAGTTTGTGTAAACCTTTGCACAACTGTGTAAATACTAAAGAAAAATCTAAAATATTAAAAAAAAATAGTGGAATCCGTTAATCTGTTCTCGAAAAAATTAGCTATGAAAAGGAGCATAATTTTCTATATCCCTAACTTTTGACGAGCAGTTTAGCTTAAATGGGGAAAAGCGGTAAGCTTAGACCAAACACCAGTAGGAGGCATTCAATTAATTGAGGAAAAAAATTAAATGGATAACAATATTCATTTCAGTTATAGAAAAGGCATTGCCCCGCTAGAATGGTTGAAATCACAAGTAACAATTAATAGTCCTACAAAAAAGACAGGCGCTTGAAAGTGATAAGACCATTGAACAATAAGCCTGCGAACTGCCTTTTAAACACATTCTTAAAAATAATCCATAACACAATTAAAAAAAGGTTTGTTAAGAAATTCTTTTATAGACTTCAGAAATTCAACAACTTCTCCTGATTATGTTTAAAAAACGTACGGAATGCACTAAATGAAAAAAAGAAGAAAAAGATTTATCATACCGTTATACTCTAATATATTCTTACGTTGAATATTTGATGCTTCCCTGTAGAGTATAAAACGGACAGTTGTGTTTTTCCCGTGAGCTGCCTTGTTTAGTCTTCTTTGTCGTTCTATTCGTTAAATCCTATCCTCTCAAGTCACAGCGTCAGAAAGCAGTGGGTATATGCAGTGAACGGGAGGCCTATGTCGAGCAGTGAACGTTGGGGCCCTTTCGCGTTTATCATATGTAGAGAAGTCGCTTGTCAAAACCTGGACGTATGTAATCGTATTCTATTTGTTAAATACTCTCACCTAATATGTCATACCATGTGTGTTAATCCATTTTATTTCTACAATTTTAAAGTGTTATTACATGCCGTCATTTTCATTTGTCTACACCATCTTATTCTGCCAGTTAAATCCCATCATTTCAGACGCTGTACGTAACGATTGAACCAATAGAACCGTAGATACAAGACTAAGGCCCTTTTGACATGATGCTGTAATTGATTTTCATACGTCATTGTATTATATTAGTCAAATCCAGTTATTTTAGGTGCTGTACGCCATCTCTCTCAACAACAACAACGGAGGAGGAGGAAAAGAGAGAGATCTCTCTCAACAACAACAACGGAGGAGGAGGAAAAGAGAGAGAATCTCTCTCACAACAACAACGGAGGAGGAGGAAAAGAGAGAGATTCTCTCTCTCAACAACAACAACGGAGGAGGAGGAAAAGAGAGAGATTGTATTTGATTTTTCTGTGTCATTGTATTTTATTTGTCAAGTCCTATTATTTGAGATGCCGTACGTCACGATTGGTCTTATAGGACCGAAGATACGCGACTAAGGCCCTTTTGACATGAGGTTGTATTTGATTTTTCTCTCATTGTATTCTGTTTATCAAATCCTATCATTTGAGGTGCTATACATCACGATTGGACCAACAGGACCGAAGATACATAACTAAGGCCCTTTTGACATATTGCTTGTTTGATTTTTCTGTGTCATTGTCTTCTATGATGTCTAGGGCATATCTCTGATATGCCCTATTTTTAAATTGGACTTCGTAAGTCCTAGGTTTTCACCCACAAGCTTTTATTTGACACCTCATTTGTCATTCTACCCGGTATAATGGCGGAGGAGTTATATTGGCGGTCGTACGGACCGACAGAAAGAGTACCCTGCTGAAATATCTCACCTTTAGTACCATCCTTGGATTATAAGCTTTCATTTGACACCTCATTTATTATTATAGCTGGTATAATGATAGAGGAGTTACATTCGCGGTCGGACGGACCCACCGACAGACCGCCTAGGTCAAATATCTCACCTTTAGTACCATCCTTGTATTACCAGCTTACATTTGACACCTTATTTGTCATTCTACCTGGTATAATGACGGAGAAGTTATATTCGCGGTCGTACGGACCGACAAAAAGATTGTCTAGGCCAAATATCTCACTTTTAGTACCATCCTTGGATTATAAGCTTTCATTTGACACCTTATTGATCATTCTACTTGGTATAAAGACGCAGAAGTTATAGTCGCGGTCGTACGGACCGGCGGAAAGACAGCTTAGGTCAAATCGCTCACCTGTAGTACCATCATTGGATTATCAGCTTTCATTTGACACCTCATTTGTCATTCTACTTGGTATAAAGACGCAGAAGTTATAGTCGCGGTCGTACGGACCGGCGGAAAGACAGCCTAGGTCAAATCGCTCACCTGTAGTACTATCATTGGATTATCAGCTTTCATTTGACACCTCATTTGTCATTCTACCTGGTATAACGACGGAGGGGTTATATGCGCGGTCGTACGGACCGACGGAAAGACAGCCTGGGTCAAATATCTCACCTTTAGTGCCATCCTTGGAATATAAGCTTTCATTTGACACCTCATTTGTCATTCTACCTGGTATAATGATTGAGGAGTTATACTCGCGGTCGGACGGACCGACGGACAGACCATGTAGGTCAAATATCTCACCTTTAGTACCATCCTTGGAATATCAGCCTTCATTTGACACCTCATTTCTCATTCTACATGGTATAATGACGGAGGAGTTATATTCCCGGTCGTACGGACCGTCGGAAAGACAGCCTAGGTCAAATATCTCACCTTTATTACCATCCTTGGAATATAAGCTTTCATTTGACACCTCATTTGTCATTCTACCTGGTATAATGGCGGAGAAGTTATATTCGCGGTCGTACGGACCGACAGAAAGATTGCCTAGGCCAAATATCTCACCTTTAGTACCATCCTTGGATTATAAGCTTTCATTTGACACCTCATTTATCATTCTACCTGGTATAATGATTGAGGAGTTATACTCGCGGTCGGACGGACCGACGGACAGACCATGTAGGTCAAATATCTCACCTTTAGTACCATCCTTGGAATATCAGCCTTCATTTGACACCTCATTTCTCATTCTACATGGTATAATGACGGAGGAGTTATATTCCCGGTCGTACGGACCGTCGGAAAGACAGCCTAGGTCAAATATCTCACCTTTATTACCATCCTTGGAATATAAGCTTTCATTTGACACCTCATTTGTCATTCTACCTGGTATAATGATGGAGGAGTTATATTGGCGGTCGGAGGGACCGGCGCACAGATCGCCTAAGTTAAATATCTCACCTTTAGTACCATCCTTGTATTATAAGCTTTCTTTTGACACCTCATTTGTCATTCTACCTGGTATAATGACGGAGGAGTTATATTCGCGGTCGGAGGGACCGACGGAAAGACAGCCTAGGTCAAATATCTCACCTTTAGTACCATCCCAGGATTATCAGCTTTCATTTGACACCTCATTTGTCATTCTACCTGGTATAATGACGGATAAGTTATATTCGCGGTCGGAGGGACCGAGTCACAGACCGCCTAAGTCAAATATCTCACCTTTAGTACCATCCTTGTATTATAAGCTTTCTTTTGACACCTCATTTGTCATTCTACCTGGTATAATGACGGAGGAGTTATATTTGCGGTCGGAGGGACCGACGGAAAGACAGCCTAGGTCAAATATCTCACCGTTAGTACCATCCTTGGATTATATGCTTTCATTTGACACCTCATTTGTCATTCTACCTGGTATAATGATGGAGGAGTTATATTCGCGGTCGTAAAGACCGACGGACAGACCGCCAAGGTCAAATATCTCACCTTTAGTACCATCCTTGGATTATCAGCTTTCATTTGATACCTCATTTGTCATTCTAGCTGGTATATTGACGGAGGAGTTGTGGTTACAGACAGACGGACAGACGGACGTGGATAATACAAAGTTTTCACATTTTTTCAAAATTGGGTGAAAACAATAAAACATGATGCCAGACTGATTTCTTTATGAAAATAATATATACATTCTCAAATTGTCTATTTTTCGTTGTGAATAATATTGTATTCAACAGTGATGCCAAATTTCTGATGCCAAAATGATTGATAATGAAAGTGGGATATACGTTTTCATGTATATAACGGCAGCGACAAAACGGTAAAACACTGAACTAAATGTATATAATATTTTCACTGTACGATCATTTTGGACTCAAACATTTTATGGAATAAACTTATATAACTTAGTAAGAGGTAAACAAGGAAAGCTGATATATTAAAGTAACATCAAGGAATCAAATCTCTAACTACCGAACTGATTAGACTTCTGGTAGCAAGTACAGGAATAAAGTTATTAAGGTAGTGTAAAGTGGCATCGATATACAGATGCCACTTTGCAAGACGATGCCAAATCGATGGTAAATGCATAATGTATCGATGCCAAATTGATAGTAGGATGTATATATATATATATATATATATATATATATATATATATATATATATATATATATATATATATATATTTATATAATATATATATATATATATATATATATATATATATATATATATATATATATATATATATATTTATATATATATATATATATATTTATATATATATATATATATATATATATATATATATATATATATATATATATATATATATATATATACGTCTTCATATCAAGGCGAGATCCGACTAAATCGAGGACAACCCGAGATCCACCAATAGGAAATTAATTATTGGAGTATATTGTTCATAAGTATCTTTATAATTAACATATTAATCATGGCACACTTAGAGGGGAAAAGATTTTTGTACTTAAATTTTTCTGATAAATTTACAGCGAAACGAGATCCGTCGCTGAAAAGTAAAGGGGAGGACTTATATACGAAATTTTAGATATTTACCGTTCAACGCGAGATCACACACTGATGCCAGCTCTAAAGAGTATTAGTCGAGCGGTTGGAGCTCGTGTTGTATTGTATATTTCCCACGATATAAAGATATATAATGGGCGTAACTTTTAAGTATCGCTTCTTTTGTGTCTTTAAAGTCTACGATTGACCTTTCAGAAAGTCCCTTAGTTTTATTACATACATAAGGGTGTGAAAAAAGAAAAAGAATACTTGACAAATAATAACCATTTAATAATGATAATTATTTGCAATACAATATTTTAAAACTATACATTAATATTCTTAAAAAACACTTACTACGAAACCAAAATGTAATTATTATATTCTTAAATAATACAAATTGTTACAAAATAATTATTTAAATGATTGCTTGTTTTAAAAATACATTACAAGAAAGTAAAATTTTTTATAAATATTATTAAAGTTTAAAAAATAAAATAACTCAATATGTAATTATTATTTGATAGTTAAAAAATGATTTTAAGTAAAATGATTTAAAAGATAAAAAGAAACACACATAATTTTCAGGGTCAACTCCTAATTGCATGAAAATTTGGATTTAGATTCTACCCATCCCCCACTTGAAAGTTGAATTTGTGCCGTTGATTGCTTTTATTGGAAGGTGAAAAAATATACGTTTAAAATAAGTCCGGAAACAGATCTGACTAAGTTTAAGCAACTTTTGTTCTATAGAGTTTTTTTAACTTAGGTACTAGGTTAATTTAGTAGTAGGTACTAGAGTCATTTGCGACTAAAAATATTTACTTTTCAACAAAAAAAAAACACGTTTTTCGGCGGTTTTTCGCAAATACTCAAAAAGTAAGTATTATATCGAAAAAATATTCTTGGAAAAAATGTAGCATATAAAAAAAACGAAAAAATGGTATATTCTTAGTCTATAGAACCAGTAAAAGTAAATTTGTAGCTCATAAAAAAGACGATCTTATCCTTCAAATTCCAAATCAAATATTTTAACGTGATACATAGTACCAAAAAATGAAGCTCTTTTCGGGGAAAACCCATAAATATTTTTTTAAAGGGTTAACAAAAAGCTTTATTTTATTTTATAAAAGTTATATACGGGTAGGAGAGACAACGGAACGAATTTTCGAACGTTTAAACAGACGACATCCCAGATTTACCAATTTCTGGACAATTGATCCAAAGGCTGGATTCTAACAACGAAACAGTTGTGGATTTTCAAGTTTTCAATGAGAGTTAGAATGAAAAAACATTAGTGACCTCGAGTATGATGGTTTGGAGAATTTGGCTGGTTATATCTGCCATAAATTGAAGGACTCCAGTATTCAATCCGAAGATGTTTCAACGTACACGTGGGTTGATCATTTGAGTAAGTGTGGTTTATGTAAACCATCAGACACTCTCTTGTCATATATTAAGTAACTGGAGACAATTTTTCCTTCCACATGAATGGTGATTCCATTTTGGTAACTAAAAGTTATTTAGAAAACCTTATGTCCAAAAGTGTAACTGTAGACTGTTCTAACAAAGCGAACAAGTTATTTTTTAGGTCTCGGATGTACTTCCGAATTAAAGAATTAAACAAGTCTCTTAACAACCTGACATTGCGTAAAAGAAAAATTATGAAAACTGCTACATAGTTGCTGTATGTACGTCTATTTCACATGCACAAAATTTAAATAAAGTGCATGGCATGAAAACTGTAAAACTTATTTTTGTCTTTTCCAAGCCTCTTACTTAAATCTGATGAAATACATTATTTAAAAAGTAAAAAAGTTTGTTTTTTTATCAATCCATTAAATTTATGGTTTTATTTTGGGGCTTTTCTTCCCCTTGGTAAAAATTATATTTACTAATGTGTAGGCCACTAATCAATTTTTGCCAACTAACGAAATATAATAATTTTAGTAGATATCGATTATATGAATATTTTTATTTTCCGGATACCAATATAATCAAGAAACTGGGAACTTTACAAATAACTGAAAATCAATTTAAATAAAAGTAAATAGTTTAATAATTTTCCTCTAAACTATAAAAATCACTTAGTTTCTTTTAGTCATAATTCATTCATTTGTACTATTCTCAAATTTCATTCGCGTTCGTATTACGAACGCATAGACGGGACTATGCTTTACTCTGTTGTTAACGTCTTGCGCCAATCGGACGAGCTTACGTAACTAGAATATCAGGGTGTGCATATTTCCGGGTCCCGGTGAATTCGTATCTATTTTAATCCCCATCCTAATTACAGACCAACTGGCAACTCTGGTGAGCAGGTAATTTTTAAATAACGCATTAACTACCGGTGAATTGGTAACTTTCATTTTTTAAGTTTTGTTGATAATCTAATATCGGTATTCCAGGTATTTAGCGCTGCACTCCTAGAAAATGGAAAAATGTCACAGGAAGTGAAACCGATGATGAAACGAAACGCAATAGAGAAAACTTGGATGATTGTTTTAATAGAAGTAAAATTAAAAAACGGTCACCAAGCAAAGCAGGCAACGAAAACAAGGAAGACATGGAAAATGTTATGATTACAATAATGAAAGAGCTAATGAATAAAAACGATGAAATGCTTCAGGAAATAAAACAAATAAGGAAAGAATAACAACAAACCAATAAAGAGTTAATGGGTGTAAAAGCAGAGAAACAAAAACTAAAAAAAGAAGTAAAACAGCTACATGAATGAATGGAGCAACTGGAGAAATTTAGCAAAAAGAAAAGCTTGATCGTAACTGGGTTGAAAGTAGAAACAAATGATTATAAGAAATTAAAAGAAGAAATGGAAAATTTCAGAGCCCAAGAGTTGCAAATACAAATAAAACTAAGAAGTGCAAAAAAAATAGGAGAAACAGTATGCGCAATAGAAACAGAAGCCCTCACGGATAAAATGGAAATCCTAAACAAGAAACGTAAACTAAAACAGCATAAAGATCGTATCTATATAAACAACGATTGGACATCGAAAGAAAAAGAAATACAAAAGGAAATAACTAAAATAGCAAAGGACGAAAGAAGTAAAGGTAAGCAAACGAAAATCGGCTACAAGAAATTAATAGTGAATGGCAAAATCTAGATATGGGACGAAGAGAGAGAACAGCTGATAGAAAATTCAAAAAACTAATAAACGAAGAACAGCGGCTGAAATATGATATTGACATGGCAAAAAAAGACTCGGAAATGCAAACGGTTAACGAAAACAAAATAACGCACACAAAATAAAGAAAGAATCTCAATAAGAAGAAAAGAACAAAACCCATTAGAATGGGCTCTTGGAATATTAGAACCATGCTGGCAGCAGGTAAGATGCAAGAAATAGCTCTTGAAATGAAAAAATACCAACTAGAAATCCTAGCCGTACAGGAAATACGATGGAAGAAAGAAGGAAAAATTGAGAAGAAAAACTTTAGCATGTATTATTCGGGAGAAAACAAACAGGGAACGAATGGTACGGCATTTATGGTGAACAAAAAAATGAGGGAAAAACTGATACAATTCAAAGCAGTTAATGAAAGGATATCTTACAAAAGAAAATAAACAAGCCCACATCTCAATAGTCAATTGCTATGCACCCACCGAAGAAGCAAACCAAGAAGATAAAACAGAATTCTAAGACATCCTGGAAGAAACCTGTGAAAATATTCCGAGGAATGACATATTAATAATATTGGGTGATTTCAATGCAAAGATCGGAAAGGAGGACTATAATCGTAATGTAGCTGTCAAAGAAACCATTCATGAAACTACGAATGATAATGGAGGAGAAATCTGCAACCTAGCAGCAGCAACAAATACATATATAGTTAGTACTGGGCATAAACATAAAAAAGAAAACAAAATAACATAAATGATACCAGGAAGAATGGATGGAAACCAAATAAATCATACTCTAATTTCGAAAAAGTGGACACAAATAGTACAATACGTAAGGTTATATAGAGGGGCAAATGGAGGCACTGACCACATATTGTTGATAGCAAAACTTAAGATGAAAATAATCAAAGCAAGTAATCATAAGGAAGGAAAAAGGAGGAAATGGAATATAGCCAATTTAAAAACGCAAGAAACAAAGCAACAATATACAGAACAACTGGAACAGAAATTGGGTCAGTACGAGCACATAGAAATAGAAGGAGAATGGAAAAACATAAAGAACAGCATAATAGAGAGCAGAACAAATAATAGGATTCCAAAAAAACAAAGAATCGAAAGAATGGTTTGATGAGGAATGTCACCAAAAAAGTCAACTGAAGCACCTCGCAAGAAACAAATGGCTACAAAGTGCCGAACAGGAACAACTGGACCAATATAGAAAAGAAAAACAAGAAGCATTGAAACTCTATAGAAGAAAGAAGAACACATGGATCTCTGAACAAATGCAAAAATTAGAAACGAATAATAAAGACAACAAGAAATTGTTCGAATAGATAAAACAACAACACAGTACCAAAAAATCTGTCACAAAAATAAACAAAAAAGATTGGGAAAAACATTTCACGGACCTATACAAAAACGACAATAAGGCATATTCAGAGGATGAGGATATAAGAGATAACAGAGATGAAGAGGAAGTCGCACCTACTTATTAGAAATTCATGGAGGTAGTAAAACAACTAAAAGTAAACAAAACGCCAGGGCCAGATGAAATCAACAACGAACTGATCATCAACGGCGGAGAGGAGCTCACGAAGCGAATGCACAAGTTAATGGTTACAATTTGGAAGGATGAAAGCATGCCCATAGAATGGAAAAACGGACACATCGCACCAATCTTTAAGAAAGGAGATCCAACTAAGTGCTGCAACTACAGACCAATTATGCTACTAAATACAACGTATAAGATATTGACCACAATTATAAGAAACCGACTAAATCAATACACAGAAAAAATTATAGGACCATATCAACAGGGTTTTAGAACATAGATCAAAGGAAGATCAACAATAGATGCAATACACGTACTGACACAAACAATTGAAAAAAGCTATGAACATGACATAGAATTACACATACTATTCATCGACTTCCAACAGGCCTTCAACAGCATATACAGACAACAATTATTAAAAGAAATGAAAAAAATGGAGATACCGGCAAAATTAATAAGACTAACTAGAATGACAATAAAAGACTCAACAGCAAAAGTTAAAACAAATGAGGGCGATACAAATGACATCAAAATAGAACTTGAAGTAAGACAAGGAGACAGTCTGTCAACGACAAACGACACTATTTAATATCGCTCTAGAAGGAGTAATTAGGGACACAGGGCTGAAAAAGACAATTATTCAAAGCTCAACACAGATCATAGGATATGCAGATGAACTGGGACTGGTAGCACGAGATAAAAAAAGACTAGAAGAGGCACTTTTAACCCTGGTAAGAGAAGCAAAGACGAGAGGACTAATAATCAATCAGAATAAAACAAAATATCTTATAAGCACACGAGACAATGTAAACAGAATAGCAGAAATAAAGATAGGTGAAAATACATTCCAGAGAGTAGATTGCTTCAAATACCTGGGGGTGATGGTGGACGGCAAAAACGGAAGGAGTATAGAGAAAAACGACAGAATTAAAGCAAGTAATAGAGTATATTGTAAATATCACCAACTACTCAAGCACAAAAACCTGAGCAAAAAAAACAAAATCAAAAATATACACAGCAGCAATCAGATCAGTGATAGCCTATGGAGCAGAAGTAATGTGCCTTACGAAAAAAGACGAAGAAAAGTTAAAAATAATTGAGAGAAAAATTATAAGGATACATGGCCCAGTAAAGACAGAAACAGGGGAATATTGAAAGCTGATGAAACATGAAATAATAAATATAAATAAAGGAGAAGATATAGTAAAATTCATTAAAGCACAAAGCCTCAGATGGTTTGGGCACACACAAAGAAGAGGGGTAGAAGAACTGATCAGGAAGATAATGAACTGGAAACCAATAAAAAATAGACCAAGAGGAAGACCAAAAATTAGATGGGAAGATCAACTGCTAGACAATATATCAAAGATGGAAATTGCAAACTGGAGAGAAAAGATTCAGGACCGGAGAGAGTGGAAGAAGATAGTAGAGAGGGCAAAAAAACATCACAACATATGAACTAAGACCTAAAGGAAAAGCGGACTAATTTACCGCGTGAAATGGATTAAAAGAGCTCATATTTGAGCGAACTATACTCTAACAAGAGTGAACGGTCCATATAATAATTCCAGGTATGTACCTGTATAAATTACCCTCCTTGAAGTTGGTGTAAAAGGTATTCACCATTTATGTATTGTCTTTTGGAAGGATTACTAGAGAAAATCCAAATAAATTTTGAAAAAATGGCTGAAATCGCTGAAATTCTTGTAACAGATTCCGTAATGAGTGTACATGGGTGGTAAATGATTTTAAATTTCACTTAAAGAAAGTGCTAAAAAGTCTAAAACATTTATGGTACTGTTCTGCATCTGGTTTCCAGGCAACCTGTTATACCGACGGTTAGTTTTTTTAATATTTTGAGTAGTAACTATGTTGGTTATCAACAATTTGATGTCAAAAATGCACATTTTGCCATTTTTTGTCTACCAGTAAGAAGAAAAACATTCAAAACAAAATTTAAGATAACCGCATTATAGAGCATGTAAAACAATTTAAACAAGGTTTTATAAATTTCGCTATACTTAATTGTTGCTTATAAAACTATAAATTAAGTCAGTTTAACGTAAATATAACTTATGTAAAAAATACAACTTATATCTCGATATTACGTGAAATAGCTCAAAGAAATGAGTAAAAATACACGGTTTTTATGACACTCAGTGTAACTACGTAACAATTGTTTTAGTTTCTATATGGACGGAATAACAAAATTTATGTAAATCTGACCAATTTTTTCTCAATTTAATTATTTATTGACAATTTAAATGAAAAATAGCCGATTTTAAGAATTTTCGTCTATAAGTTACAATGTTTTACCAAAAAACTGAAAAAAGAACTGATAAGTTTATTGAAATAGCCTTAAAATGAGTTGAAGTAAAATAGAATTGGAGCTTTGTTTATCAATAAACATTAACTATTCAAATTTATTTCTTACGTTTTAAGCTAACTACCTGAGGTACCCCTAAACCCTAAAAATGTCATCAAACCGACGATTTTGAAGCTCTTCCGACTGGATTAAAGAAGATATTATCGATTCAAACAAAAGTTGTGTATTTTTAATTCTAAATTTCAACTATTTAATTAAAAATAAAGTGTTTCAGTTGAAAATTCAAAGTTGCTACACCCACCGCTTTCGCAGGCAGAATAAGAACCCTGCTATTGCATAAGTATATAGATTTTGAAAAACCATTAAAAAAGCATTCCAAAGTTTTTTCGATATGCCGTCTAGTTCTCGAGATATTTGACAATCGCCTTTATGGACAGAGCCCTTAAATAATGTAAACATTCTTATTCAAGCTAGACATAAGCCGAGTGAGAGAGCTGACCGTGAAATTCATTTGCGATGTTTCCAAATTTACCGGATCTCGGGTTGTCTGCAAAATATATATTTACCATATACACAACGGATCGCGCGCGCTGCCCTCTACAGCGGATTTAGTGGAACCACTGCAATATAAAATTCACCAAAAGGGGTGCAAAATGAGGTCCAGACAAAAATCGATTTCCTTGTACCCTAACCATTGTTACATCGAGATGTCACTATATACACGTGAATACAAGGTGAGATCCAAAATCGGATCTCGCCTTGCAAAACGGATCTCATCTTGTATAGCTTATGATACAAACGGATCTCGCCTTGATATGAAGACATATATATATATATATATATATATATATATATATATATATATATATATATATATATATATATATATATATATATATATATATATATAAAATAGATGAAATAGAGAATGTGGAAAAATCCCCTTACGAACAATTCACACATCCAACATTTCGGGCTGGGAAAAATTTTTCGAATAGAATCAAAGATCCAAACACCAGTTTTTAGAAATGTGTTTCGCCCTCTTCAACCTCTCTGGGCTCGTTAAACCAATAACCTTGGATCTTTGGTTCACTGAGTGTGTTTCAAAGATCTACATCTTATGTTTTTATATATATATATATATATATATATATATATATATATATATATGTTGAAAGTACTTAAAAGTAGAACAAATGGATGAACTTGCTGCCATTATATTGAAAGAATACTGAATGGACTGCTTTTAACTATAGAAGCGTAAACACTGACATGATACCGTATGTGATACCGCCAGAAAACTTTACGTCAACGTAGCTGAAAGACTAAACCACCCTAAAATTGCATAAGTTGGGAAGAGGTACAATTACACACCACTTGAAGGTACACAGATCGTGTTCGAAGGAATCTTTTATAAAACAAGCTTTACAACAAAATATATTTTCGGCAAGATATAGCATACCGCGCATGTCAAAGGTTAAGGGTTTTAACCTTTAACTACCCGCGCATCAAGTTATAACATAACTACACGCGTGGCGTACTTTATACGCCACAAGAACATACACCAAAAAACAGCTGATTTGTTTATTTTTTTTTGAAAAATTACACTTAGTTGTTTGTTATAAACCTTATTCGGCATCAGTGAATACTTGGAGTTCCTTTTCAGTAAGTCAATTTGACTTTATAACTGGAATCATGGAATAACTGGATTCCATGATAAATAAAATTACTAATAAAAAATTTTTTGAAATGTGATTTTTTACTGGAGAAAAAGTATTGTTTACAAAGAAAAATATATTTTGTGGCATAATGACTAAAAAACAATTGAAATATGTACTTATATTACTACTTATATCAATATAATCGTGGCGTATATTGTCCACCACCCGAAACAACAAATAATAAACAGTAAGTTACGATCTTTCCAGAACGCCGATTATGACGAAACTAAAACCAAATTGTAAAGCACAGTCCAGTGATAGGTTAGAGAGATAAACAAGGTCAAAAATTAAATTTTTAAACATATTTGCAGTAGAATTCTTATATTTGGCGTACAAAATACGCCAGCGCGTGTAGTTAAAGGTTAGTCATTTTCAGGAGCTGTATTCATTGCAGTTATGCATAGTTGTGTTGTGTGACTCAATTTTTAGATTTGCGAAACAACTTTGTGTAATGTTTCTTATGTTTAGAGCACGAGCGACAGCGAGACGAGTGCTATACATCGCGTAAGTTCGCAAAAAGTACTTCACGCACAGTTTCATACAATATTTTATCTACGATAAACAAATAAAAAAACTGTAACACTTCGTCACTGGAATTCATTTCTATTCTACAATTCTTAAAACTTTGACATTTAAAAATTCTAACTTCTTTCAAAACACAAAACTGTCAAAACTTTTGTTGTAAATTATTGCTCATTATGTCATCACCATGACAACGCGAACGTTAAGGATATTTGATGATATGAAAGTGTGTCAAAAACAGTGCGAAAAAGTAAATCCCATTTAAAATACATTGCTACTTTACGTACACTTTAAACCCTTCACGCACTGCTAATGACAGTTTTCACAAACTAAAAACTTATACATAATATGACATAGAGTAGATAAAATATTTTACACGTTTGTTTTTAATATAATATATTTATTATTAAATATTTATTTATAATATATTTTATATTAAAAAAGAAATACAAAATTTTAAACACAAACAATTTACTGTATAGACAAAAAATAAAATTTTGTGGGGAAAATTTGGCTTAAAGGGGTAGACGCAAACTCTTGGACCAATGCATTTAAATGTATTCATTTTTTTCGAATTCTGAGAAAACTAATAGGTATTATTAGTGTGACCAACTAGTCCGAAAAATCCAGGACATGGCCCAAATTACGAAGTCGTCTCCCGGCGCGGCGTCCCGAACAAGGCTTCCGGGCCATCCAAATTTTCAGCGTTTTGGTAAAATTCTATTTTGAAATTTTGAATATGTTATTCTTCTAAGAATTCACAACCAATTGAGTTGGTGGGACGAAAAAAAGTGGACAATTTCTAAAGTGACTAGTACCTACCACATCCAAAACGCATGCATTTGATATCGTGATATTATAGTTCTATGAAAACTCAAACTGTTGACTTTTTTTTGTTTCTGTATTTTAGCAACATAAAAATTTTCTGAAGCTGTTTTCTTGTGGCATACTTGAAAATTATATCTGTAAGGGGATTACGCCACAATTGGTTGTAATGATAATAATTACATTTTTATATTTACCTACCTAAGATTATATTTACATGGAAATCCAACATGAGTTGATTTTCTTATTTTTTCTTTTTTGAGAACGATTCCCGGATTGGAAGTCGAAACCTCAAAAACTTACAAAAATGTAATTATCATTACAACCAAGTGTGGCTTAATTCCATCAAAAATATCAATGTCAACATAAATATGGTATATATTTATGTCCTATATTTAGGTAAAAAAAAATGGCCCGATTTTCATTGAGAAGTCCCGGATTTGAGGTATTTTTTTTTTAGCTTTCTGCCGAATTCGACTGAATTGAAGTTGGTCACACTAGGTACTATTGAAAAATTTAAACGCAGAATAAAAGATTACATTATTATCGAGGGCAGAGAACGTCCCTTAGAATACACAAAAAGTTTCTTTTAAATGAGATATTTAAAATTAAAAATCACACTAAATTTTTTCTTTTTTTTTTTCACCCCTGTAACTTATTAAATTAAATATTATAGAAGTTTCCAGGGACTTTCGACCCTCGGTAATAATGTAATATTTCATTTCGCGTTTAAATTTTTCAAAAATATTTATTAGTTTTCTCAGGATTCGAAAAAAATTAATACATATACAATGCATTGGTCCGAGATTTTGCGCCTACCCCCTTAAGAAGTAGATACTATTTTACCACAAAAGTTTATGAAAATTAAATAAAACGATACTTAACTTATTAGTCTAGGCGCCAGAGGGGTCACCGTGTCCTTTTCAATTGTGATGGAGAAACACTTAACGGTTTCTTATGGATTTTTGGCTGCTGGTTACGAATTTCGAGGGTGGATTCCGATCCGACTGGTCAAAAAATTGTTATAAACAATTTAATTGTTTATAAGGCTCTGGCTCATAAACTAAAAGAAATAGAAAAATTTGTTTTGAATAAAATTTGTTTCTAAATAAAAAAAAAGAAAAAAAAACGTTCACTACGAGATATGGTATAAATCAGTTATTCCCAAAGTGGTCCAAGTGGACCCCCAGGGGTCCACGAGGGATTCAACGGGGGTTTACGTTGGCGTGAAATAAAAATGGGGGTTCACAAGTTGCAAGTGGGGGTCCACGAAAATTTTATAGCGATTTGGTATTTATTTGAACAAATTTGCATTTTTTATTGTAAAATATCAATGTAAAAAATAATGTTTTAATAGTAGTGACTCACAAATGTTATTATAATGCATAATAACAAGTTATTTTGATTAAAAACAAGTTTTTGATCAAATTTTAATGTAGAAAACCTTAAAATACATTTTTACATTTTCCTCCATTTCCAAAACACATATCTTTCGATTTGACTGAAAATTTGCCCACAGATATCCAAAACACATGATTTTAAGTGGTTAAAAGAATTTGTATCGTTTTACAATACAAAAAAAAAATACGTGGAATAATATCAGAGTCAAAAATATAGGCGTTTACTGTAAGTACAATTAATTCGGAAAATATCGACCATACGAAAAAAATGGTTAAGAAAATTATAATAATTATTGTAAACACAATTTATTTGGCTCAATTTCAGTTCCTACCATTTTTGTCGAAAAGTTGAGAATTGCGGAGATATTGAACAAAGACCACTGCTATCAAATCAATCAGGGCTTATGCTCGCGCCTTTACCGCATACGTACTACCTGAAATATTGATTTTAAGAAAAAGATGAAAGAGATCAAAATGGTATAAAATTTAATTCTCTCCATTTTTGTATAGGTACATTTTTGTTACAAAACTAATAATAAACGAGATAATTCAATAACTATGCTGTAACTGTCACTCTTTCCCCCATAACTCGGAAAATATCGACGGCACAAAAAAATTTATAATAGAATAAATTATTCGAAATCATATTTTCCACAACTTCAGCCCTTACACTTGTTGTCGAAAAGTTAAATATGGAGGAGATATTGAGCAAAAACTATACAAATTCTTTTAACCATTAAAGTCCTGTGTTTTGGCTATCTTTGGACAAATTTTTAGTCAAATAGAAGAACATGTATTTTGGGAATGGAGGAAAATGAAAAAAAAACAGTTTTTTATCGTTTTCTACGCTAAAGTTTGATCAACAACTTGTTTTAAAACAAAAAACTTGTTATAATGCCTAATAATCACATTTTGGATAACCCTTCTATTAAAACACATTTTTTTCAATTGATAATTTACGATAAAAAATGCAAATTTATTTTAATAGATTCAAAATCACTGTAAAATCGCTTAAAATGATATTTTGAGAAAAGAAAAGAAGACGAAAAGACCTTCAATGTCTTATCCCCCCCCCCCCCAACATGTTTTTCATTGGAAGTATGGTAAAAATGTAGCAGCAGGGGTCCACCAAAACCAGTATATTTTTTAAAGTGGTCTACGAGAAAAAATTGTTTGGGAACCTCTGGTATAAATAGTGTACAATGCAAATTGCAAATTACAAAATAAGTATTTTTCGAAGCTTTATCGATCGTAACTCGGCTTCTACGCATGCGAATGAGCCTCATTTTAAAGCTTAATTAATAGGATTCCAAACAAAGTTTGTTAAATTACTTTATCTTCATTTGTTTTAAAGTTTAAAACATAAAAAATTGAAAGTTTTAAAGTTTATACACGTTTGAAATTATAATTTTTTTTTAAATTGTACATTAATTTGTTTATAAGGGTTTCAAGCAAAGAACTATAAACATTTATACTTTAGTTAACAATAATGATAGAATAACTCTAAAGAAAC
Source organism: Diabrotica virgifera virgifera (assembly GCF_917563875.1). Taxonomy (NCBI): domain Eukaryota; kingdom Metazoa; phylum Arthropoda; class Insecta; order Coleoptera; family Chrysomelidae; genus Diabrotica; species Diabrotica virgifera. The sequence goes on from NC_065448.1 coordinate 76,163,355, forward strand.
AATTTGAGCTTATGAAAATGTTCGTAAATTTATTTTTGGCCAAGATATCGATATTTTAATGGCGCGCTATGAGGCGTAAGATTCCGAAGAAAGTATTCCGAAGAAAGTATTCCACGTGTTGTCAATCTGGTGGTATGGTAACGATATTTATTGTCGTTTTCTTTGCTACTTCGATTGATAACTTACTTTGTTTTTCGGTAGATGGCTCTAGTTCATCGGTGACATTTTTTTCTTTGCAATTCGGAAAGGCCCAAAGTGTGATGCCTGGAAATTCGGAGAGAAGAGGATATGGGACTACTGATGGGGGGAAAAGACCTCCGAAACCGGTATAGACTCTTCCTGCAGTCTCCGATTTAACCAGAGTATTATGCAGCTGCTGCCTTTTCGTGTTGCAAAGAAATTGAAAATGTTTATACATTTTTTTTTCATTTTAAAGTTTGATTAATAGGCTTCCAAATCCAAACAAAGTTTGTTACATTACTTGATCTTCATTTGTTTTAAAGTTATACACGTTTGAAATTATAATTTTCTTAAAAAAGTTGTACATTAATTTGTTTATAAGGGTTTCAAGCAAATTTGAGCTATAAACATTTTTACTTTAAATATCAATAATGATAGAAGAACTCAAAAGGAACAATTTGAGTTTATGAAAATGTTCATAAGTTCATTTTTGGCCAAGATATTGATATTTTGGCTACGAATTTCGTCACTTACTTGACTGTCTTGCGACTATCTTGAGCCTCATAGCATCATCATCATCATCATTCTCTTTACCTTATCCCTATGCGGGGTCGGCTTCCCTAATTGCATTTCACACTTTGGGCCTTTCCGAATTGCACAGAAAGAAATGTCACGGATGAACTAGAGCTTTCTACCGAAAAACAAAGTAAGTTGCCTGGAAAAGTCGGAGAGAAGAGGATATGGGACTACTGATGAGGGGGAAAGACCTCCGAAACCGGTATATACTCTTCCTGCACTCTCCGATTTAACCAGAGTATTATGCGGCTGCTGAATTTTCGTGTTGCAAAGAAATTGAAAATGTTTATACAATGCATTTACTCTTTTGTAGGAGTATTAAGGAATCTTTCTTGTTGGAACTTTTACCACGCTGAGCAGATGAGTTGTGAGTTATTTAAAATTCTCTCATCTTAATTTCCTCGGCAACCTGTTTGATTTATAAATTTTGAAAATCTCAGGAGGTGTAACCAAAGAAAGTATTCCACCTGTTGTCAATCTGGTGGTATGGTAAATGAGACTTTCTTGGGCTAATTTGCATGCGTAGAAGCCGAGTTACGATCGATAAAGCTTAGAAAAATACTTATTTTGCAATGTGCAAATTGCATTGTGCACTAATTTTACAATATCTTGAGTTATAATTGTTGGATTTAAGTTTAGTAAACGTTTTTTTCTTCGTTTTTTATTAAGGAACAGATTTTATTTGAAACATTTTTTTACCTATTTTAGTTTATGAGCCAGAGCCTTATAAACAATTTAATTGTTTATAACAATTTTTTGACCACTCGGATCGAAATCCAGCAGCCAAAAATCCTTAAAAAATCGTTGAGTTTGTCCATCAGAATTAAAAAGGACACGGTGACCTCTATTTGGCGCCTAGACTATATAGTGATGTGATATTTATTTTTATTAAAATGTGGTATGACTGCAGCAGAAGATACACAAAGCAGATTTAATTAAACTACATCTTTGAAAGTTCAAATATTGAGCGTTGACCGTTCTTGGCTGAAGCACGTAACACTGTATTATATTGATATCTAATACTTTGTATTAGAGTTCGTGTAGATGTACAATGTACATGTCTAGCCAATACCTTTCCCCATGGGTCTAAGCTGGAAAAGAGGTCAACGTTCAAAAGCCTCGAATCCTCCTGGAAAAAGTATCCACTCGATAAGTTCAAATATGTGCAGACATTTGATAAATGCATAGTCGAACATTTAAAATTTTCGATGAGGTTGATAAAATTATTAAGAATCAACCGAGAAAGTATACTGACAAATATATGAAATAAATTGAAGCGAAAGGAAGTAAATATAAATGTATGCAATTAGAAAATTTACTGAATAGCACTAAATTATCTAAAATTATTTGGTACATACTGTTCTATCCTATATATATATATATATATATATATATATATATATATATATATATATATATATATATATATATTGAAGAGGGCGAAACACATTTCTGAAAACTGGTGTGGATCTTTGATTCTATTCAGAAAATTTTCCCAACCCAAAATGGTGGATGTGTGAGATATTCGTAAGGGGATTTCTCCACATTCTCTATTTCACTTGATTGATATATATATATATATATATATATATATATATATATATATATATATATATATATATATATATCGAGAAAAGGAGTACGACCGTTAATCCAACCGATGATGCTCTTTGATTAGAGAGCGAAACGTCTTCGAATAAATAGATGAAGTAGCCACCTTCTTTGTCTTATTTCTCCACCTATTGACCGAAAAACCCACCACTCTTCGAGTGATCCTTAATTTATATATATATATATATATATATATATAACAAGGAGAGGTTAGCGCGAGTTAATAGATATCGGCATGGCTCGCAATAAGTATGAAAAACAAAATATGCACAAGATGGAATGCAACCATAGACACGTGTTTCTGACTTATTAGTCGTCATCAGTATGATATAGCTAAACAGGAGCAATGCAACCAATTTGTGGCTGTAATGTTAGAAGACCCTCAGGATTCGAGAGCAACAACTAACAAATCCACGGAGGAAGCTACAGCTACCTGAGGCAAGGAATGCCAAACGTTTAGAACGTTTTAAACAATCAAACAAGGAGAGGTTAGCGCGAGTTAATAGATATCGGCATGGCTCGCAATAAGTATGAAAAACAAAATATGCACAAGATGGAATGCAACCATAGACACGTGTTTCTGACTTATTAGTCGTCATCAGTATGATATAGCTAAACAGGAGCAATGCAACCAATTTGTGGCTGTAATGTTAGAAGACCCTCAGGATTCGAGAGCAACAACTAACAAATCCACGGAGGAAGCTACAGCTACCTGAGGCAAGGAATGCCAAACGTTTAGAACGTTTTAAACAATCAAACAAGGAGAGGTTAGCGCGAGTTAATAGATATCGGCATGGCTCGCAATAAGTATGAAAAACAAAATATGCACAAGATGGAATGCAACCATAGACACGTGTTTCTGACTTATTAGTCGTCATCAGTATGATATAGCTAAACAGGAGCAATGCAACCAATTTGTGGCTGTAATGTTAGAAGACCCTCAGGATTCGAGAGCAACAACTAACAAATCCACGGAGGAAGCTACAGCTACCTGAGGCAAGGAATGCCAAACGTTTAGAACGTTTTAAACAATCAAACAAGGAGAGGTTAGCGCGAGTTAATAGATATCGGCATGGCTCGCAATAAGTATGAAAAACAAAATATGCACAAGATGGAATGCAACCATAGACACGTGTTTCTGACTTATTAGTCGTCATCAGTATGATATAGCTAAACAGGAGCAATGCAACCAATTTGTGGCTGTAATGTTAGAAGACCCTCAGGATTCGAGAGCAACAACTAACAAATCCACGGAGGAAGCTACAGCTACCTGAGGCAAGGAATGCCAAACGTTTAGAACGTTTTAAACAATCAAACAAGGAGCGGTTAGAGGTTAGGTCCTGTTTAGCTATATCATACTGATGACGACTAATAAGTCAGAAACACGTGTCTATGGTTGCATTCCATCTTGTGCATATTTTGTTTTTCATACTTATTGCGAGCCATGCCGATATCTATTAACTCGCGCTAACCTCTCCTTGTTTGATTGTTTAAAACGTTCTAAACGTTTGGCATTCCTTGCCTCAGGTAGCTGTAGCTTCCTCCGTGGATTTGTTAGTTGTTGCTCTCGAATCCTGAGGGTCTTCTAACATTACAGCCACAAATTGGTTGCATTGCTCCTGTTTAGCTATATCATACTGATGACGACTAATAAGTCAGAAACACGTGTCTATGGTTGCATTTCCATCTTGTGCATATTTTGTTTTTCATACTTATTGCGAGCCATGCCGATATCTATTAACTCGCGCTAACCTCTCCTTGTTTGATTGTTTAAAACGTTCTAAACGTTTGGCATTCCTTGCCTCAGGTAGCTGTAGCTTCCTCCGTGGATTTGTTAGTTGTTGCTCTCGAATCCTGAGGGTCTTCTAACATTACAGCCACAAATTGGTTGCATTGCTCCTGTTTAGCTATATCATACTGATGACGACTAATAAGTCAGAAACACGTGTCTATGGTTGCATTCCATCTTGTGCATATTTTGTTTTTCATACTTATTGCGAGCCATGCCGATATCTATTAACTCGCGCTAACCTCTCCTTGTTTGATTGTTTAAAACGTTCTAAACGTTTGGCATTCCTTGCCTCAGGTAGCTGTAGCTTCCTCCGTGGATTTGTTAGTTGTTGCTCTCGAATCCTGAGGGTCTTCTAACATTACAGCCACAAATTGGTTGCATTGCTCCTGTTTAGCTATATCATACTGATGACGACTAATAAGTCAGAAACACGTGTCTATGGTTGCATTCCATCTTGTGCATATTTTGTTTTTTATATATATATATATATATATATATATATATATATATATATATATATATATATATAATATATATATATATATATATATATATATATATATATATATATATATATATATATATATAATATATATATATATATATATATAATATCGGTTTACAACGTTCTTCGATGTCTTCCGATTTCCAATCTCCATCTCGTTCTGTCATTCCATAGATCGTCCTCGAGTTCTCTGTCCCTGATTTCTCTATCAACTCCTTCTCTCCAACTTCTTCTAGGTCTTCCTGGTCTGCGCCTTCCTCTTGGTTGCCATTCGAGGATTTGTCTTGGTATTCTATTCTCCGGCATTCTACTTACGTGTCCGTACCAGCTGAGTTGTTTCGTCCTGATGTCGTCAACAATAGTATGTGTAACCCCCATGATTTCTCGGACTCTCTCGTTTGTTATTCTGTCGCGTCTAGATATTCCCGCTGAACGGCGCCAGAAGTCCATTTCTGTTGCTCTAAGCATTTTCTCTGTTCCGTCTTTTAGGGGCCAAACTTCGCATCCATATGTTGTGATGCTTTTTATTATAGTGTTATATATTCTTTTTTATTCTCCTTAGAAATATTTTTATCCCACTGTTCTATCCTAAAATTATAAAATGAAATATTTATTTTATTATTATTAAAATTTAATATTTAAAGTTCAAAAAAAGTTCATTCAGGTTCAAAAGAAAATTAGTTACACCTCATTGCAACAAGACACCTCATTGCAACAAGACCTCATTTTTATGGGTACCGAAAGTTCATAAAGTAAATACACCACTTAGTCCGGTTTCACCAACAACAAATAAATCAATGAATAGTTATTCGCCTAATAAAATTTATTAGACGTTTATATTTTTATTTTATTTCAATATAATTTTGATAATTTAGAGTTAAACTGACGAATTTACTTTGTTATAGATATTTACAGCGAGATTATTTTGCCAATTAATTCGGAAAGTAAATATTTAGTTGATAAATAAATAACATAAGTCTTATTTGACGTTAGTAAAATGGAGAAATGTCAGTTTATTGGTCTAATAACTTTATTCATTGATTATACTACTATTTGTCGTTGGTGAAACTGGCCTATTTGTAGTACCATGAATTATCCTTGTAGTGAACTGTCAAAATTTTTACTAAATATACAACCCTATGCAAATAATCATGACACATTTATAAAGAATAAAAAACATTTTCTAAATAAATTATAGAATATTGAAATTGAATTGAATTCAAATACATATAATTTTGTCATTAGAAAAGGCTTAAAAATAATGAAATCAAAATTACAGAATGATGATACATTGACAACTAAAACAAAACTAAATAGATCAGCTTTAATGGAGTTGGAGTTATTGACATTATAATGGAGTTGGAGTTATTGACATTAGGTATATTTTCAACATTGATATATTCAATATAGTGAGAATACACTAAAAATAATGCAACAATTTTTCGAAAACTTGTACAAGAGAGCCCGCAGGGCTCGAGTGACTCTTTCCGAATAGCAACAAGTTTGAGAAACAAACTGGAGCATGATTTTCTTATTTATTCTTACTATTGCATAATATTTTAACGGTTTCTGTTTAATAGTCACATACAAAATTCAAGTCTTTGTAAATAAACATTCAGTGACTTCAGTTACATTAACCGCTTAACGCACTCACCCGAGTTGACTCTGAATTAAACTACGTTTCTATTTTCGCATAACCGAGTTAACTCGTGTTTGAAATATTTGTACGATATATAAGGCGCCATGTAAGGCGGCTACGCGTTTTAACTCGTCTAGCGCTAAAAAACGATCTCCCCACTTGTTTTCTCGTTTCTATTTCCTACTTCCTACGATCGACTGCCGGCTGGAATGTTTAGTCAAGGCCAAGGTTATTTTGGATGAGACATGAGGCAATGGAGAGATGCCAAGAAATTGAGATTCTACAATCAAAGTACGATAGTCAAAATGTACATAGGAAAGTTAAAGAACTCACAGGTGGACTAAGACGGAGACAGAGAGGAAATCTAGCTGATTCTGACCGAAACATCATCTTAGATAAACAGAGGAAAATTAGAACGTGGAAAGAATATCTAGAAAAACTATTTGAAGACCAAAGAGATAACACCTTTGAGCTAGAAGAAGAGGTAAATGATGGACCAAAAATATTACAGCAGGAAGTTTATTCTGCTATAACACAGCTAAAGGATGGCAAAGCAGCAGGTCCCGATAATATACAAGCAGAACTACCCAAACTGATGGACAACGAATCAATAGCAATAATCACAAAGATATTCAACAACATATACAACTCTGGACAAATACCAACAGAATGGCTGAAGTCTGAGTTTATTGCACTTCCAAAAAAACCAGGAGCCAAAAAGTGCGAAGAATACCGTACGATAAGCCTGATGAGTTATCTCCTAAAATTGTTCCTAAAGGTAATCCATACGAGAATTTACAAGCTATGTGAAAGTCAAATTTCGCCCAACCAGTTCGGGTTCATAAATGCTGTTGGTACGAGAGAGGCTTTGTTTTCAATACAAGTCTTATTCCAGAGATGCACAGACGTAAATTGCGACGTATTCGCATGTCTGGTTGATTACGAGAAGGCGTTTGATCGAGTACAGCACGCCAAGATGATGGAAATACTAAAAGAAGCAAGAATTAACAACCAAGATCTGAAAATAATTGTAAACCTTTACTGGAATCAGACTGCAAACTTCAGAGTTGACGGTGAGCTCACCGAATATGTCAAAATCATGCGTGGAGTGAGGCAAGGCTGCATTTTGTCCCCCCTAATTTTCAATCTTTACTCTGAAAGCTTTGCACGAAACTGAAAAAGGTATTCTACTAAACGGGTACCGGCTAAATAATATCAGGTATGTAGATGACACCTTAGTATTTGCGGACAACCTAGAAGACCTACAAGTCCTCATGGACAAAATCACGTATTACAGTCAACAATATGGACTCAATATAAACGTAAAGAAAACAAAACATGATCGTCAGCAAGAAAAAGATAACAGAAGGTCAACTCTATATCAACCAAACCCCTGTAGAAAGAGTGAGGCACTACAACTACCTCAGCACCATAATAAATGAAGAATGGACCAACAACCAAGAAATAAGAGCGCGCATCGGAAAAGCTAGATCAATCTTCAACCATATGGGGGTGTTTTTCAAGAGCCACAACCTTTCTCTTGGTATAAAAGGAAGAATGCTGAGATGTTACGTCTTCTCTGTCCCTTTTTATGGTGTAGAATCATGGACCTTGAACGAGGATATGTGTCGAAAATTGGAAGCATTTGAGATGTGGCTATATCGGAGAATTCTTAAAATCCCATGAACTGATCGGGTCACAAATGAGGAGGTTCTTAGAAGAATGGGGAAGAACCGAGAAGTACTAACCACCATCAAATCTCGAAATTTTGAATATTTTGGACACATTATGCGAAAGAATCCAGATATGCCCTCCTACAACCCATCCTGCAAGGAAAAATATTTGGAAAGCGAGGTCCAGGAAGAAGAAGAACATCCTGGTTAAAGAACCTCAGAACCTGGTTCAACACAACATCTGTGCAGCTTTTCCGCGTTGCTGCAGATAAAGTGAAGATTGCCATAATGATCGCCAACATTCGTCACGCATAGGCACATCAAGAAGAAGAAAAGGTTATTTTTCTTTCTTCTTCCTAAATTTTCTTTCACCTATTAGATTTGGCTTTGTGGAATTCCTTTGTATTATTTCGCAAACCTGGAGGGAATAAATCATCATTAGTTTATAGACTAGAACTATTACAGCTTATAATGGAAAAATATCATCGAGAATATTTCGCATGTCACAAAGGACGTCCATCAATGAGTCTTACCCTGTTACACTCGCAGAGCGTCATTTCCTCGAGTATATTCTGGCTACGAAAAACAAAATCCAGCTCGTCAATGTGGAGTATGTAGCAGAGTTCGAGATGTGCGCGGAAAGAAGATTAGAAGAGAAATAAGATGTTTCTGGTCTGACTTCTAGTATTTTTTATGTAAAAAGTTTACGACCGAGTTAACTCTAGTGAGCGCATGAGGGTATTTGTTATTTTATATTTTTCTAATAAGATATGCTTTTTTTACTTTAAGTGAACGGCATGAGCAGGTTTAGCAAATATTCAGACAAAGATATAAATAAAACATTAGTTAAAATTATTTATAAATACAGTTTTATATTATTAGTTGTCAAAACTAGAAAACTCGTTCGTTGACATTAATAGTCCATTCTTTCACGGTTTTTGCTCTAAATTTTAAAGAACCGCTTGGATTGACATGAAATTTGGCATACGTATAGCTTACATATCAAACAAAAAAAGTGATATTGTGCCGATATGTGCTTTTGCCCTGGGGGCAACTTTCACCCCCTCTTGGGGGTGAAAAAATATATGTCCAAAATAAGTCCAGAAATGGGTAAACTGACTAATTTTAAGTAACTTTTGTTCTATAGAGCTTTTTTGCCAAGTCAACACTTGGCGAGTTATTTGCGAGTGAATATGTTCATTTTTCAACACAATAACCACATTTTTAGACGGTTTTTCGCAAATAACTCAAAAAGTAAGTATTTTGTCGAAAAAAACGTTCTTGGCAAAAATATAGCCTATAAAAAAGTAAAAAAAAATGGTGTACGCGTTAGGTCTCTGGATCTCGTAGAATCAGAGTTATAACCAATGAAAAATAGATTCATATTCACCAAATTTCAAATAGAATATTTCGACGTGAAATATCCAAAAAATTATGCACTTTTTGGGAAAACCTATTATAACTTTTTTAAAGTATTTCAAATGTATGTTTTTACAAAAAGTTTCTAGCATTAAATTTGGGCAAGTCACGCTCAAAATAAAGTTGGTCCCTTTTGTTTTTGCAAAAAAAAATCGGGAGACCACCCCCTAATTAGCAACTTAAATGAAATTGATCGTTACCGCTCCACAAATTATTTTACTTATGTTGTGTTTATATGATCTGTAAGTTTCATAGATTCAAAGTGCTTATTTTTGAAAAAATTTGGTTTCAAAGTAAAAATTTTTAAAATTTAAATTTTGAAAAATATACTTTTTTTCAAAATAACTTAAAAATTTTTAGAGATACCAAAAATCTCTAAAAACAAAAAAAGTCAGATTTGCTTTTCTGAATATCATGTATTTTTTTGTTTTTCTGTTAGACAAAAATTGATGAAGAATTGGTGTTTCTAAATTTGCATACATTCGTGATCAGTGACTCGTTCAACCCCTTTTAACTACAGCCCTTTCAATAATAAGGAGTTTGAACCGATGAAACTTACAGATCATATAAACAATATATACACGAGTCAAGAAACTTGTGAAGTCGTAACGATTAAGTTTATTTAAGACACTAATTAGGGGGTGATTTTCTTGATTTTTTTACTAAAACTAAAAGGGACTAACTTTATTTTGAGCGTAACTTGTTTAATTTTGATGCTAGAAATTTTTTTATAAAACAAAAATGAAGCTTTTTTCAAAAGCCTTTAAATAAGTTGTAATGAGTTTTCCCCGAAACGTGCTTCATTTTTTGTTATTTCACGTTAAAGTATTCCATGTGGAATTTGACGAATATGAACCTATTTTTCATTAGCTATAACTCTGCTTCTACTAAGTGTAGAAACGTGATATATACACCATTTTTTAAAAAATTTTACAGGCTATATTTTTGCTACGAATGTTTTTTCGACAAAATACTTACTATTTGAGTTTATTTGCGAAAAACCGTCTAAAAGCGTGGTTACTTTGTTGAAAAAATGAATATATTCACTGCCAAATAACTCGAAAAGTATTGACTTAGTGAAAAAACTCTATAAAACAAAAGTTACTTAAAATTAGCCAGTTTATCCATTTCCTGACTTTCTTTCGGCGAATATTTTTTCACCCCCAAGAGGGGGTGAAAACCACCCCCAGGGCAAAAGCACATATTGGCACAATATCACTTTTTTTCTTTGACTTGTTAGCTATGTGTATGCCAAATTTCATGTCAATCCAAGTGGTTTTTTAAAATTTAGAGGTTTTGCAATATTTTACCGTTAAAGAACGGACTAGGTATAAATAGAAACAAATTATTTTAATTATTTACTCTCTGTTTGGAGAGAATTAAACACGTGATGAAAAATCTTACTACACGATAAGAAATTGAAATCATTAAAAAATAATCAACTAAATAGTGAACGATGACAACCAGATATTGAATTCGGTTAAATTCAATTGGCATATCGGTGGTATCATTGGAATTCGTGGAATGAAAGCTTTCTCATCCTTAGAATTTGCTGTGAGTGTTTGTCGCGTGTATTGTATTGCTCCTACCTTGTTCCAACCATCAAATGCATTCCGTAACATAGTTTTGGTTGGTTCCGACTTTTAAGTATGGTGACGATCAAGTCAACATTTAGTTATAAATTGTACGCGGTCCGATAAGGAACAGAAAACGACCAATCAATACTTGGTCGCCACCTGCAAGTTTTGGCCTTAAATAAATACTCGAAGACCCGGGTTGGAAATTCTCACTAGATCAATACTCTAGCTTGAACTCCCGGAGCGGTTGGCCTTTGGTCAATACCCAAGAGCCCGTTGGAGTTCTCAGCAGATCAGTACTTGGGTAGAACCCGATTCTCTGTCAGTATCTCTGCTTTTTTATACCTCTGCCGACGTTCCATATCCAGCGCACATCGACTGGAAGTGGTAGGTAATGATAATAGGCAGCTTATGATTTTTAACTCTTCCAAGCACTTCCGTAACTTTCCCATCCGCTGCAAAACAACTTCGTGATGAACTCTATCCATCCGACTTATTTGTAGGACTCTCCGATACACCCAGATTCCAGTTTCCTAAAAAGTATATCCGTGTAAGTCCAACCTTCGACACCATATAAAAGAAGAGATGAGACATTACATCTTAGTACATAATCTAATTTTCGGTCTCAAAGTGATTATGTTTCCAATTAAGATTTTACGTTGTGCTATCACATTGAACACTATCCAATGCTTTATTGAAAACGGAAGTCCGAATAGATTAGATATATAGATTTTAAATATTAGTGGAGACAAATTGCAACCCTGTCTTACTCTTCTTCGTATCTAAAGCTCTTCATAATTATCCTGCCCAATCTTGATGTTTGCACGTTGATGCCAGTAAATATTTTTAATGCTTTGTAGGTTTTTGTCATCCATACTTACCTGCTAAAGAATGGCTATTATTTGAGTAAGTATGTTTTACTCGATCAAAAGCCTTCTCGAAGTCAATAAAACACATAAACTGGAGAAACTCACGGAGCGGTGGGCGGGTAGAGCCCGCTTCTCTGTCAATATCCACGTTGTTTTTTACCTTTGCCACCGTTCCATCTTCAGCACGTATCGAGTGGAAGTGGTAGGTAACGGAGGGCGTGCGTGCGCATATAGAGCGAAAACCAAAAAAAATAAGTTAAGTTTTCCGTTTTAATGGGGACTTTCTATTTTTTTAATTTAATTTTCCATTTCCAACAATCGTTTTTTCCTATTATAGCGCCATCTATTCATAATTCGAAAAAATATGAATAAAAGTTACTTATTTTTACGTAAGGAATCCAAATCTGCAATAAAAATGGGGACTCCGATTTAAGATTTTAAAGTAACCCCCACCCTACCTCCGTGAGTAGTCGTGTTTGATGTGATTCGATAGATTTTAACAAATATTAAACACGTATTTTTCAGTTATTTGATATGATGTTCATTTCTCGAAATATCGCCTATTTCCTAAAAGTTCCTATTTAAAACTTTAAAGTTACTCCCACCCCTCTCCGTGGGGGGTCGTGTTTGGTATAATTCGATAGATTTTTGAAAAATATTGAACACGTATTTTTCAGTTTTTCGGTCTGACGTTCATTTCGCGAAATATTCGCTTTTTTTAAACTTTGTGACTCAGAAATTGCCTGAAATATATCGTCAAAGACCCTCAGGTTCAAAAAGACAGATGCCGAGAAACCATCCAACATCTTACAGTGCTGCAAGGCATTTGCTGCAACTGAATACAAGGAACGGCATGACGCAGTGGGAAAAATCCTTCATCGAGAGATAGCTATCAAGCTGGGACTTCTCCAAACGGACCATCTCCCAATTATCAATACGTCCCTGAGAGTATGCTTGAGGATGGCAACTACAAGCTATACTGGGACCGCACTGTGCTCACAGACCAAACAGTGGCACATAATAGACCAGATCTCGTACTAGTTAATAAATTAACAATACAAACAACACTAATTGATGTGGCGATACCTAACAACAATAATCTACGTAGTAAATTTACTGAAAAGATCGCCAAATACAGATCTAGAAATTCAAATACGAAGGCAATGGAGAATGCAAAGTACCCAGACGATACCTATTATTATGCCTACTACTGGAGTCATTCCGAAGAACCTCCTCGAAAGCATAAAAAGGCTGGGTCTAAATGAACATCTTTACAAGACCATGCAGAAAGCTGTACTACTCGCAACGGCCAGATGTGTACGAAAATTTTTGGGAGATACACCTGCATACCAAGTCACCTAGGGCTCGATAACATGGAAAGTGTCCCACCAGAGCTCAATCCTTTTGATACCGTAGCACTGGCGAAGCGTCCATGTAACCACTGTTACAATTGGTAACAGGTAAAAATCTTGCAAATAAATATTTTATGACGATGAATAATTCTATTGACCAGTATTTTTACCAATAGAAATATATTATTATATCATGTGGTAATAGTACCTAACTCAGTAAATAACTCACTAAATAGCCAACTACTCGTAGACACGAAAATATTGGCGAGTTTATGTGACTCCGTTGCACTTTATTATACTCTGTTACCAGACTCATTTCTGGTGACAATGGTTATATACGCACGCTGGCGCTCGGGACCGGCTAGTGACTGAAAATTTTGAAGAAGCGACGGCATAAGCGCGCTGTGTATCAGTAGGGCTGTTACCAAATTTAAAATTGGTGACAGTACCTATAAAAAGTGTGCGTGCAGTTAACCATAGATGAGTGTCGCTTCTTAATCGATCAACTACTTGAAAAGTAATTCTCCTTGTATAATTTTGAAGAAAAAAATGAGATTATTAAAAATGAAAGACCTATTTTAAACAATTTAAAAAAGGAATCAACAAAAGTAGTTCGATATTTTAAATTTAGTTGGTACGGTGAAAATCCTTGGTTATATTATCGTTGCAAGAAAAATATACTGTATTGTTGGCCATGTCTTCTGGTTTCTACAAAAAAATGGGTGGACCAGGTTCACGATTTAAATGGTGTTAGATTTTTAAAAAGGAGACATGAAATTTCTCCATTACCTACATGTAAGATGTATACCCAATTTGATTCAGTTTGGCAAAACAAAAATCAAAAGTTCTCTTAACCAAGCTTTTAAAGCAAATATTGCTCAACATAATGAGTTTGTTGAAAAATAGATAGGTATATGGTATATCCTTAGCACACTTATAAGAGATGCTGTATGTTTTTGGGCCAAACAAGAACTAGCGTTTCGTGATCATTTTGAGTGCGACGACTCTGACAATCGAGGCAATTACGGGGAATTGTTAACATTAATTGCCAAAAAAGATCAAAAATTTTGTCAACATCTAGAAACATCTGTTTTTTCGAGAGTTTCAAGTCATATACAAAATGATATTATTGAAGCTACACTCACCGGCACAAAATTCCGCCACCCAAAATTTTTGATTAAGTTTGACAATTTATAACTTTATTATTTTTGTGCTCCGATTTTCAAGATTCTTGCACCAGTTTGTAGGTACATGTATTCATATTGTTTGGTATTATTCCGGTAACAAAAATTTTTGCTTGCATGTCATTGTACAGGGGTGAAAGGAAGCGTTGTATTTTCTCCTAATTTTAAAAAATTCTGTGGAAAAATGGAATAGCTGATTTTGTTTCATAGTCCTGTCATATTTTCCCGGGGGCATCACCAACATTTTGTTTTTTGAATTATCCGAATATCTTTTTTCTTGTAAGAGCTGTACCATTTTTTGTAAATAAAAACACTGATTGACTCATACAATTAAGGTTGGATTGATAAGATTAGAATGGCCCGCGTGCAGCCCAGATCTCAGTCATATTGAGCATTTATGGGATGAATAAAAAAAGCTATTTGCCGTCATCCTAGGCCTCCAGAAAAGTTGGTACATTTATGGCCCTAGTAGAGGAATATCGGGCTATTCCCCAGGCAAGGAAAACACATCTTTATTAGATGCTAAACAGATTGCGAGCAGTCGTTGCTGCAAGAGGTGGACATAACCGCTATTGAATTGTTTTGTTTTCTTATTAAATTTGTTTTGTTTTGTTAATTTTAGTGCGTTTGATATTTTTAATTAAATAAACCTTCAAAGCAGTGTTTTTAATTACAGCTCTTACAAGAAAAGAGATATTCAGATAATTCAAAAAACAAGACCTTAGTGATACCTCCAGGATAATACAAAAAGGGTATGAAACAAAATCAGCCCTCCAATTTTTCCACAGAATTTTTTAAAGTTAGGAGAAAAAACAACGCTTACATTCACTCCCGTATAATGCCATCTAAGCAAAAAATTTTTGTTACCAGAATAATAGAAATTGACATCAATACATGTACCTACAACTCGTGCAAGAATCTTGAAAATCGAAGTACAAATAATAAAGTTATAGATTGTCAAACTTAATCAAAAATTTTGGGTGGCGGAATTTTGTGCCGGTGAGTGTATATATACATTTAGCCATATCTTCATTTTTTTAAATAAGATTTTTTGCCTCTGGTTTTGGTAACACTTCAGAAAAAGTCACGCGTCGCCACTATACCGTAAGTATCTAGGATTAGTCAATTTTCCCCTTAGAGGGAGTGTGAGCCGTATGGCTAAATCTGGATAATTAATTATAATTATAATTAATTTTAAAAGCCCGAGTTCATTTAGTAATTTAATTCCTGAATATAATACATGTGGCACCTGCCATGTGGCACCGATCATCACCTGCTAAAAGTTAAGGCGGTACTCCCAAACAGATATGAAAAAGAAAAAGAGCACATCGAGTCAAATCAGTTAATAAAACAAGTACGGTACAATCTATACAGTCTAAACCATGAGAGTGTAAAGCTATTGTATAAAAAACGTTTAGACGAAAAATTAGAAAGTGGTAGTTTTGAAAATACGGAAGAACACTACGAACACATCAAAAAGTCCATTCATTTGGCAGCAGAAGAAGCACTGGGGAAATTTGACAAAAACCATAACGGAATAAAACCGTACTGGTGGGATGAAGAAGTAGAAAAGGAAATTACAGATAAATGTCGGAAATACCAAACGTTCCTATCAACAAAAACAGACAACGATAAAATGATTTACAAAGAAGCCCAAGCCAAAGTATGAAAGAAGATAACTCAAAAAAAGAACGAATCATGGGAAAAGAACTGCCAAAAAATCAACACTTACATAGGAGGTAGAAGAAGTACAGAGAGTTGGAGATTAATTAAAAATATGAGAACTAATAAGAAAAAAGACGTTATATCACCAATAACAACGGAAAAATGGGAAGAATATTTCAAAAAATTACTAACAGAACAAAGACCAGAATTTGTTAACATAGAAGACAACACGATAGGTATACATATAAATTCATCACCATTACAAATAAGTAAATCAGAGATGGAAGAAATAACCAAATCCCTGAAAAATGGAAAATCCCCTGGTTCTGGTGACATCCCTGCAGAATTAGTGAAAGCCGGCACAGACAAACTCCAAGAACAGCTAAGAAAACTCTTCCAAGATTGCTTAAATGGTGCCGAATTACCAAAAGAATGGAAATTATCTATCATGTCAACAATCCACAAAAAGGGCAGCAAGGATCAATGTGAAAATTACAGAGGAATTGCGGTAAACAGCACAATAAGTAGGATGTATGGGAAACTTATTAAGAACAAGATAGAAAATGACTATAGAGATTACGAAGCAGAGGAGCAAGCTGGCTTTAGAGCTGGGCGGTCCACAGTAGACCACCTGTACTCTATTACGCAAGTTATTGAGAAAAAAGTTCACCTGGTATACGTAGACTTACAAAAAGCATATGACAGTGTGCCCCTCGGGAAACTATGGTCGACCCTACATCAAACCAACATTAAACATGGTCTTATCAAAGCAATCCAAAGTCTGTATAATGGAACGACTGCAAAAATTAAAACTGGATTAAGGATGTCTGAGGGATTTAAGGTCACGAAAGGATTGAAGCAGGGTTGTTGTATTTCGCCTACCCTTTCTAAAATTTATCTGGAACAAGCACTCAAGCTGTGGAAAAGAAAATGTAATGGCATGGGAATCCCTCTCAATGACGACACAACACTGTACACTTTATGTTTCGCTGATGACCAAATTCTGATTGCTCAAGATCATG
Organism: Diabrotica virgifera virgifera; assembly: GCF_917563875.1. Classification (NCBI taxonomy): domain Eukaryota; kingdom Metazoa; phylum Arthropoda; class Insecta; order Coleoptera; family Chrysomelidae; genus Diabrotica; species Diabrotica virgifera. The sequence continues at coordinate 76,180,419 of NC_065448.1, forward strand.
ACGACTTAAGTTACATGACGCGGAAGCTAATAGAAGAATATAACAAATGGGGTCTCGAAGTCAACATTAAGAAAACTGAAGCCATGTGTATTGGAGGAACAAAGCAGTCCATTACATTAGACGATGGGGTAGAAATTAAACACTGCGATGAATACAAGTACCTGGGCATGAAGATAACTCAAGATGGAACACTCGACGCTGCTATAAAAGACAGAAACATACAGGGTAGAAAAGCCATATCCATGATGAACGGCATTCTGTGGGACCAGACAATATCTAAAGCGAACAAACAGCTCATATACAATAGCATACTTAAAAGTATAATCACATATGGCAGTGAAGTTTGGCCACTGAAACAAACAGCTCAGAAAATGTTACTAGTAACAGAAATGGACTTCTGGAGAAGAGCAGCAGGCAAATCAAGAAGAGATCGGATACCGAACGAGAGAATACGAGAAATGATGGGAGTAACACATACAATAATTGATGACATAAAAACAAAACAACTGGTGTGGTACGGCCATGTACAGAGAATGCCAGACGACAGGATCCCTAAACAGATTTTGGCATGGACACCACAAGGGAGAAGAAAAAGAGGAAGGCCGAGAAGAAGCTGGAGGGAGGGAATTGAAAAAGAACTAGAGGAAAGAGAAATCCCTCCAGGTCTATGGTTAAACAGAGAAGAATGGCGGTTAGGAGTCGGAAGGCGTCGGAGAACGCTGTAAACCGATAGTAGTAGTATCCCTGAATATATACTTTTCCGTAGTGCCTGATAATGTTTTTTTTATAATAATACCTATTAATATGTATATTCATATATATATTTTCCCCCTCTTGTCTTTGTAATATTGAACACATCGACGCTGACGCATGTTTGTTAAAGGCAGCCACTGTCATTAACAAATACAGTGTCTAGTAAGCCTACAAAATTCGAAACGACTACTGATCAAAACCGTAACGATATCTATTCATCCATGTTCCATGTCACTGGCTGCAGACGTGTATCCCACACATTAAACAAGAATTGTGTCAAACGAATTAATATCCATTGGCATACACGTCAGGCGTGAAAGGGTTAATAAAAAATTGAGTGAGTCAATTGTTATCTTTTAAATACAATTCCTCTGGAACCTTTCGACCGAAACCGATAAACGTGACAGAAAATATAAAGTAAACAAACGTTTTTATACCAAATATTGATTGGAAGTTGGATTACTCGTATTGTGTAACGCTGGCTTCCCACGATCCGCAATATCGGGAACGGATGCGGACCAGCTCACACCGACGCCACGCACCGTGGAAAGTGTCTCGTCTGTGGTAGCAAAAAAACGTCTGTGCTGGTGCGTGGTATCCGTCGGGAGTTGGTAAGATCAAAGGTGCGGTATGGGCCTGTGCGACGCGACGGTGTCCGAGCGCGTCCGTGTTTTAACAGACAGCACGTTAGAAGTTATCCATTAGATGACAAGAGTAGTTGTCTATGGTGTTGCTAAAGTTTGTCGCAGTTGTTTCTGGGAGTTTTTTGCCAAAAAAAAATGGAATGGACGAACGTACTTATTTTTCATTTTTTAAATCTGTATCAAAATTAACCAACTTTATGGAATTCTGCAGCGCCAGAGCATAAGAACAGGAAAGATATTATACGATGCATGGAACCGCATAAAGAATCAATTAAAGACTAATACTGTTTAGATTAAAGAGTTAAAAAAAGCGAGTTAAATGGTTAAATCAAACACTACACAGACTGTCACGGACCATGAGAAGAGGTCTGCGGCGCGTTGCAGTCCGCGGTCGCCTGCTGTGCGTGATGATCCGTAGAATCGCAGACCGTGGGAAGGAGGTGTAAGTTTGGTAGTCAAGTAATAATAATACCAAAATGTACAGCACTGAGGTAAGGAAATATCATTGCCCCTATTATTATAATGATAGTATTTATAGTAAATTGAATTAAATGATAGTATTTATTCGTCTGCTTTATTCGTCTTGCCTGATAAATTGTAAAAGACAGAGATTAAGGATGTTACCAAAAAGTGGTTCACCGAGAATTTTCAGATTTACTATTGTTTAGATCTAGGCTTCTCATTTCTCTCGATAATATTTATTTTTTTGTACATGTTAACAAATAAATTAATATCAGATAATTTTACTTTTTTTTCGTTTTGAACTTTTATTTATAATCAACTTGCATGAGAGTTTTAAGTAATTGTGAATCAATTTGTAAGCATGGAAGGCGGAGCATCCAATGATGCTTCGCTTATAGGTTTATTTAATTGTTGTAACAAATCTTGTGGCCACGTTCGCTGGAGTCCTCTGATTGCTATTCCATTCTGGTAGATATGTTCAATCAGTTCGATGTCGTGGTTTCTTGTTCGACTTTCATGGTTGGTCGCTGTCAGCTGTGTTTCATCTCTTACAAAGAGAATAAATATTCAGACCATTGTGAATCGTGAGATTACTGATATACCATAGTCTAGTCGCAACATAGGGGGTCCCGTGGACACTTTTAGTTCGCCGCAATTTGATGGTGGTATTATAGGTTTTTTGGGTCGCTGAATCCAATGGAAGTGATCTGGAAGCCCAAATGTGGTGCGTTTAACAGTTATTAACAAATTATGGTAAAATTAGGTATTTTTCAGGAATTATTAGAAGCCCTGTAAATAAATTGATAGTGTTAAGGTCTTCTCTGTTGTATTTTTGGTCGCTGAATCGAATGCGACTAGTCGCGATTACTCAAAATGTGTTCTTATTTTGTTAATTACAAATTCATCGTTTATTTGCCGAAACGCTCGAATTGCGTTATCTACAGCAAGTTTGTAGTCTTTTTCATAGTATTTTTATACGCTAAATCGATTGTCACTAGTCGTGATAGCTTAAACCGCGTTCCAACTTTGTTATTAATAAATGATTATAAAAATAACGGTTTATAGTACGTTCACCCACGGTTTTTGCTCTAAATTTTAAAAAACCACTTGGATTGACATGAAATTTGGTATTCGCCCCGTTTCGGGGGTGAAAGAAGAAACCTTTAAAATAAGTCTGGAATTGGATAAACTGATTAATTCTAAGCAACGTTTGTTCTATACAATTTTTTCACTTAGTCAATACTTTTCGAGTTATTTGCGAGTGAATATGTTCATTTTTCAACAGAAAACCAAATAACTCGAAAAGTATTGGTATTTTTGGTATTTTTGTGATTTATGGTATACAGCCAGCTACAGGAAGTTTTTTTTTCCTCGTTAATTTTGAATTTGTGAATCTGTGATCTCATGGTGTTACAAATTGAGATCGAGATTACCAAACAAAAAAAAATGAAAGAAAAGTTCTACATAACAAAAAATTATGTACCTTGTGTTACAATCATTGTCCTGGTTCTTCTTGGTGGTTGTTAAGACCAAGGCGCGATTTCACTTCACTTTAAAGTCACTTTATAAATGATTGATACAGCAACAGTACATAATTGATGAAATCATAGTTCATAGAAAAATCTTTATAGAAAAATTCAGCAATGTATAAAAATAAATTAGTTCTACTCGAACAAAAATATTAAAAGTGATTTGTTTTATAGTTCATTAAACGGAATTAAAAAATATTATATTGGAAGCAAACTTCATGCTTTAACTAGGGTGTTGAATCTAGTAACACAAAACGAAAACTTCTCCTGCATAATTCCTGGATCTGACTGCATGTAAAAAAAACTGATACCAAAAGTGGTAAACAATATCGACAATCGCCTAATAGCAGCTAAAATTGCCGGAGTTCACGTCTCTGTCCGCCATGTGTCGCTGGGCTGAACCAAACTCTCAGAGCTTTAGCCAGCCGGCCGGAAAAACTTGTAACTACATTTTAACTTCACTGGTAACTAACTGGAACTTCACTTCATGACGACTATAACAGAACTGAACTTGAAGATGGACCTAACAGAACTTTACTTGATGACGGCCCTAACGTAACTGCTTCCTCTCTCCTCAGACTCTAACCAAAACGCCCTATCCAAAATCATCACACGATCTTTCCCATCGACAATTCTACGACCAATTACAGATTCAAAACAGTCAATCAATTAAATCTTTGCCAATAAGAAGTTGCAATTTACGCTTCAAGTTGAACCCTCTGGCGTATACCAAAATAGCTCGACCAATCACAAAAAAAAACAAACAAGCAGATCTCAATATTTCGTACCGCCTATTCTTCTCACAAAAAAAACGCTGACTTGAACGTATTGACTGCTAAGGCCCGTTCTCATATGCGTCAGCAATTCTGCACGTGTAGCTCAGTGGACTAACACAACCACTTATCGGCACTTGGAGACCTTATTTATGACGACATTTCAGCTCTAACATAAACCTTTCCCAGTCTTTCTGTCTCAAAAAGTCATTAAATCCTTTTGATAGCTAGCCGAAGATAAACAAAACAATATCGGATGATCCAATTTATCGCTAAAAATCCTGAGAACCGTACGATCGACAAAACACTGTGGGGAAAACACTTTCCACATGCGAGGAAATAAGAATTTATTGACTCAATCACTGTGAGAACGAAAAGAACTCACAGATCCAATTCCACGCAAAACGCGGTAATAACGATTATGACATATAGGGTGTAACGAAAGTGTTACAAATGTAAACTGGATCGAAATTTCAAATAACTTTGGTACCGTTACAACTTGTATGCCAAATTTCATGTCAATCCAAGTGGTTTTTTAAAATTTAGAGCAAAAACCGTGGGTGAACGTACTATAAACCGTTATTTTTGCAATAATTTATTAAACAAAGTCGGAACGTGGTTTAAGCTATCACGACTAGCGGCAATCGATTTAGCGTATAAAAATGCTATGAAAAAGACTACAAACTTGCTGTAGATAGCGCATTTCGAGGTTTTCGGCGAATAAACTATTATTTGGTTATTAACAAAATAATAAAATATTTTGAGTAATCGTGACTAGTCGCATTCGATTCAGCGACCAAAAATACACCAGAGAAGACCTTATCACTATCAATTTATTTACAGGGATTCTAATAATTCCTGAAAACACCTAATTTTACCATAATTTGTTAATAACAATTAAACGCACCACATTTGGGCTTCCAGACAACTTCCATTGGATTTTCAGCGACCCAAAAAACCTATAATACCACCATCAAATCGCGGCGAACTAAAAGTGTCCACGGGACCCCCATGTTGCGAGTAGACTACCAGGGTGCGCCAGTGATTTATCTAAGGACTTTCGATTGAAATCGTTTGTATGGTTGTGATGTGCGTTAATTTAGCGTAACCCCAGAGATAGATACCATACATCCAAATTGGTTTTAATATGGCTTTGTGTAGGAGTAATTTGTTATTTAATGACAACTTGGATCTCCTACCAAGGAGCCAGTACATTTGTCTGAACTTGAGATCCAACTGCCTTTCATTTGGATGTGTGTATTCCATGTTAGCCTTTGGTCGATATGCAATCCATGGTATTTCACTCCTGTGCTGACGGAGATGTGTGTATTGTTTAGTGTGAGTGGAGGACAGATTTTCCGGCAGGTGGTAAATAATACTTGTACTGACTTTTTTATTGATTTTAATTCTCCATTGATTGTATTTTACCCTCGGAGATTGCTGTGAAAATTTACACTCACAATAACAAAATTCAGTTTGGCAACACTGTGTTAATGTTGATAATAACATATCTGTTTTAAGGTAAACAGAAATGTAATTTGGTCCAGACAAATTAATATATTTTTTTGCCAACAAAAATGAGATTTTTCAACCAAATAATGTTTCAAATATGATGTGCAAAATAATTTTTAATTGGGTTCTGCTAATGAGCTTGCTTTTTTTGTCATTAAAGTAGAAAAAACTTTAAATTTCATTCATTAAATCATTATCATCTTAATTATTTTAACTGTACTAATATCCATCCACTAATTCGGAAGGATTAATGGGTTGTTAAAACATTTTATCTGTAGCGGCTTCTGGAAGGTCTTAAAAATATCGAATTTCATTGATAAAATGCGCATACCCACCGATCTTCGCTTCGATCATACCGTTCTGCGAGTAGGTTTAGGTGGGTTTGGTGATGAGAAGAGGAATCTACTGGATTCTCACTAGTTGATAATACAGCTAAGTCATCTGTAAAGGATGCAATTGTAATATCGTGGGTTTCTGTTAAATCCGCTGTGACGATTAGGAAAAGTAGTAAATCCAAAACGCTGCCTTGTGGGACCTCCGATTCGATGGTATAAATAATGGATGCAGCGCTACCATGTTTAACGGAGAAGCTGGTATTGGAAACAATTGGTAACAATATCTATTCATCCATGTTTCATGCCACTGGCTGCAGACGTGTATCCCACACATCAAACAAGAATTGTGTCAAACGAATTAATATCCATTGGCATACACGTCAGGTGTGAAAGGGTTAATAAAAAATTGAGTGAGTCAATTGTTATCTTTAATACAAGGTAATAAAACAAGTGATAATATGCATAACTCTATCTAAATAGCGGACGAAATAGTCCTGATAACATATCGCTTTGATCATGCCATCGAAATGTGCGAAAGGCTCTACCATGCTTCTACACAAGTGGTGAGCGATCAACCACTCAAAAACACAAGTGATGACAAACCTCGTTCTGAGTGAGAACATCAACATAGCTGGAACAAGTATAGAACAAACATCAACATACAAATATCTGGGGCACTAAATTCGTTTAAGTAGAGACAACTAGACCAATGAGTTAATACGAAGAATAGGGTTGACTTCGGCGGCTTATGGAAAGCTAAGAGACGTTTTCAAATCAGTTCTTCCCATCTGTTTGAAGACAAGGGTCTTTGATCAGTGTGTGCTGCCGGTTCTAACTTATGGTGCGGAAACGCTAACGCTCACTAAGACGTCCGCAAACAAAATTAAAACAACACATAGGGCAATGGAGCGGTGTATGTTGGGATTAACACTAAGAGACCGAATAACCAACTGTGACATATATATGTCACAGATTATTTTCAGCTCCCGGCCTAACAGACCCGAAGTTGTTTACCAAGTAACCTTTTTATGATTTATGATGTTCTATTCCTTCTCGACTTTTGGAGTAAATTCTTCCTAGTTTCGTGTAAATACTATTCGAGATGTTATTTATTTCTAAAACATTGAATGTTGTATAAATAGTAGGATTTTGTAATTAGCAGTTCAGTTGTGAACTTGAAAACATCGGTGTACTTTGATATGTAACGGGCGCGGTATATTTTTGAATCTGTAATTATGTAGATAAATTATTAGATTTAGTGTAATAAATAAATTAGATATCGTAGTTTGTAAAATAAAGGATATAAATTCAGTGTTTTTCATTTGTTTAGCAGTAGGTTAGTTATTAAAAATAAATAAAGTCAACTAAAACTAAACATTAGTGCCTAAAATATCATAAAAAAAGTCAATTTTGTAACACACCACACGATTGCGCCGTAGATCAGGAGTAATCGACGCAATCAAAAAAATATCGACCTTAAAATGGAACTGGGGGGCAGGACATGTCGCGCGAACGAAGGACGGCAGATGGACGAAACGTATTCTCGAGTGAAGACCCAGACAGGAAGTCTTTCGAAGCAGAGGACGACCACCAACAAGATGGACAAATGACCTGAAGCGGATATGTCAAAAATGGATGCAAGCGGCTTAGGACAGGAATTTGTGGAGTGAACTACGGGAGGCCTACGTTCATCAGTGGACAAATATAGGCTGAATGATGATGATGATCTAAATGAATTTTATTTTTTATTAATTATGAGAACGAAGACTTTTACAGATGTGTAGGTAGTATAAAAAAGAATGTGTGTGTACCTTTGTATACACGTAAGAAGATATACTTCTATTAAATGATTTCAACGAAATCAATATATGTATTTACTTTAAACAGTTCTTTTGTATTGTATTTAAATATTAAACAAATTTTATATATTAATATATTAAACTAATTTTAGAAAGAACTAAAAGAATACCAAAAATTAAAAAAAAAAGAATATGAATTATCCGGATTTGAACGCGGGACCTCTCGATCTGTAGGCGAATGCTCTACCGACGAGCTACCACCGTTGTGTATACATACGATCATTTCTCGGACATAATTACAATCACAGTGACAAATAATAGATCAAGGGAATAAACATTTTCAATAATACTTATTATCTTACTCCTGAGGAAGACAAATCCAAAGACACAAAAATTATAATAAATATATTTACTAAAAATACTAATATATTTTTTCACGCACAACTTATTTGCGGTACATAACTTAAAAAATTTAGCAACGAACTCCATACTGTTTGTGTGGGCATGCGCGCAGAATAAAAAAAAAATACACTCTCAATCGCGCCTAATGTGAGCTCCACACTCTCGCCAAAGTCAATCGAGGTTCAACAAGTACGAGAGTGTAGACGGCCACCTTGTGCAACTTTGCCTCACTTCGGTCTACTTCCAGTCTCTGTCGGTCTGGCGCGTCCGAGTCAAAGGGATCTTTGTCGGTATCGCACTTCCTCGCGAAGTAGAACGAGTGTGTAGAGAGATACTTCGGACTTCGGTCAACTTTGGCGAAGTAACTTCGCCGAGAGTGTGGAGCACGCTTAAAGAAGTATAACTTCAAAAATCAGTGAGGAATCTCATAAATTGTCCTTTATTTTGCTAAACTATTCCGTCAATACATGACAAAAAATAACTTTTCAAATTCCATACTCTATTCGTCATAACTGGGGTGTCTGCTAGTAGACAAAACAAAAGTTCCTTTTGTAATCCTTTCGCAACGCCGCCGTCGCGGTAAACTGAATAACCACCCGCCGCGTCATTAAAAACATCGACGGTTCAATATGAAGACAGTCGGTCTCCAACAAATCTATTATTACCCTTATTTCAAGTAATTGTGTGAGTAATAAAACAGGTGCTATTGTTTTGACAGGGCCGTGCGGTGCTATGATGCGGTGAGGCAGCCGCATCAGACGGCATCACAAAAGGGGCGGCATCATCAGTAAAATCAAAATACAAATAATTGAGCAATTTAATAATTAAAAATATATATAGGACCAAGTGTCAGCCGAAAATATTTACCCGGTGAAGGTACAGAACTTATTTTGACAAATTTGGAAAAATTAGTTCTTGATTTAAAACAGCTCAGAGGACAAGGCTATGATAACGGGGTTAATATGAAAGGAATAAGAAAGGGTGTGCAAAACAGAATATTTGAAAAATATCTGAGGGCGTTTTGCGTGCCCTGTGCATGCCACCTTAGTCATAAATGACGCAGCGTCTTCTTCTACAGAAACAACAACCTTTTTTTGTATTATACAAGAACTGCACACTTTTTTCTGGTTTTACAAAGCGTTGGGAGTTCTGAAAAAAACATGTTGCACAACTAACACTAAAACCGTTGAGTACTACTAGATGGTTAAGTCGAATAAATGCATTGAAACCTCTAAGATTTCAATTTCATGAAATATATAATGCCTTATTCGAAATAGTAGAAGACGTCAGCAATGATTCAGAAACTAAAGTCAAAGCACGAGGATTAGTAAAAAATATTAAAAATTATAAATTTATATGCCGTGCAGTTCTTTGGCATGATATTTTATTTCATATAAATTCAGTCTCGAAGACGTTGCAACATGTAACTATAAATTTGTCAGATTGTGTAAAAATGTCGTCAGAAACTATGGAAAAAATGAAAATTTACTGACAATTTGGCTATGACCAAATAAAAATTACTGATAATGAAATTGCAAAAAATCTTGTAAATAAGTTCCCAATTTCCTGCTGGAAATAAATATTGAGGCAAGAGAAAAATGCCGTCAATTTGACCTGTGGATCAGCTCTCAACAGAGGAAGATCAATTATTTAAAGTAAATTTTTTCATCTATATTTTAGACATTGCCTTTAATTCTTTGATTGATCGATTTTCGCTTTTAGAAACTCATAATAAAAATTTTAAGTTTTTATATGATATTTTTAAATTGAGGGAAATATAAGAAAAGGGAAAAGGGAAAGATGATAAAATACTAGAAAATCTTCATTCGATACTTTTCATGGAAAAAGAATCGGATATAGAGGCAAATGATTTTCTAAAAGAATTATTGCATGCTTTATCCCAAATGATACCATACTCCATGAAACCTTTAGAGGTTTTGAACTATTTGTGCCAAAATAACCTAATTTCTTTATACCCAAATATAGTTGTATCACTATGGGCCGGTATTATCTGTTCCGATTAAACCCCGGTTAGAGGAATTTTCTCATGCGAGATGCAGAAAGTACCAGCCCTAAGAATTTTATTAACACTCTCTGTCTCGGTAGCTTGGGGAAAGAAGTTTTTCAAAACTAAAAATGATTAAAAACTATTTACGAAGCTCCATAAGACAAACAAAACTACAAAAATTAGCACTTATTTCAATAGAGTCCTCACTAGCTGCTACTTTAGACTACACCAATCTGATTGACAAGTTTGCCAAAATTACAATCAAAAGTATAAAATTGTAATTTTCATAAATATTATTAATTTAATGTTAATTATTTCATTTAATTTTAAGTATGTTTTGTTTTTAAAATAAAAGTTTTCGTTCATTTTGTGTATTTTCATTTTAATAAAAATAAATACTAGTATTAAGTTTCAATAATATTTAGGGAGCGGCAGTTCGATGACTTGCATCATATTGAAAAGATGTACCGCACGACTCTGTGTTTTGATATTAGCAAAGTTTCATTAATTGCTGAAATATCGCAAAATATTTTTTAAACTCTTGAGTTAGGTAACCTAAAATTTAATATTATTAATTAATGGGGTAGGCGTAAAATCTCGGACCAATGCATTTTAAATGCATTAATTTTGTTTTGTTGATATTTATTTTCATTCCGTTTTCGTTAGGTACTTCTTCCCATATTTCCAAATTGTTCTGAAGGTGTTTTTCATTTTTTGCAATTAGTACCAGATCGTCAGCAAATGCTCTTTCTGATATTTCCAATCTCTGTAGATTTGTATACCCTACATCAGTTTATTACTTCTTGTTGTTATTTTTCTTAATAATATCGTCCATATATATTATAAATAGTGTTGGGCTAAGTGCACCTCCCTGTCTTAAACATCCATTTAGTATAAACGCATCTGATGTTGAATTATTACTAATTACGGCATTGTTGTTCCCATCGTATTTTTTGTATCATTCTTAGTATCTTTAGTATCTTGTTGTCCATTCCTTTTTCTCTTAGTATTTTCCATCGTTATAGTACTTTATCGAAGGCGATTTCTAGGTTAAGAAATGCTATTAGTTCTTTTTCTCCTTCATCGCTTTTTGTGTTTGTTTCTGTTTCTGTTTTAATGATTCTATATACTTCCACCACTTCTAAATCCACTTTGTGCTTCGCCTATAGTCAGAGAACGAAATAGTTGTCAGTGATTAATTTCGAAGTTCGAGGATTATTACGGAATTTGAGGAGAAAGAGGAGTAATTTCAATGGCGTGTAAAATTATACCATAAGTTTACGTGTATAGTATAGTACACCAAAGCACTAAAGTCATTAGTGTTAAATAGACTAAACTCTTATTTTTAAAAAACATGATTTAAACGAATCGGTTGTTAGCAACATATACACTGAATCTTTCAGGGCCGTCTTAACCCGGGGGTGCAAGGGGTGCGAGGCACCCGGGCGCCAAGTCCAAGGGGCGCAAGCTGAAAACTTGCTAGGCTCAAACTTGCGCTTGTTGTCCTTAAAAAAACTATAAATAACAAAAACTTACAAGTGCACTTTCAATATTTTTTACAAAGGATTTAATGCTTACTACACCTACGATATGGAAATGAAATATGAAACCCATTTAGATTATTCCGATAATAATTTGAAAAAGGTGACGCGTAAACTATCTTGACCAATATTGAATGTCTAGTGACAATGAATCACCGTCTTGTAAGATTTGAAATGTTGAGGGAACATAGTTATAATTTTTCAAAAATGAATAACCATTTTCAATTTCGTTGCAAAACGAAAATACCGCCGAACCATATTCCAGTCCAATCAGAGAGTGCTGCAAGCACCTCTACCGGTTTCGAAACTTATTAGTCTCTCATCAGGAGGCACATATGCTGCTCTCCCTGATCCAACCAAAACAAACCCCAGCGTGCAGTCCCGAATTGCAACGAACGAAATGGCATAGATGCCCTAGCGGCAACTGCTAGCAAAAGACTAAGTTTTCACTCTAATGGCATATAACATATCCCACCAGAACGAAAACAATGGGAACCTTCTCTGGTTACACCTCCGAGGCTTCTACAATTTGCAAGCCATACGGATGCTGAGACTAAGGAAGATGAGGGAATTCTACAATTTACAATTCACGTCACATCTGCTCAGCGCGGTAAAGTTCCAACGAGACTGGTTCCCTTCATACTCCACACAGAGTAAATGTAAATCAAAAATGAATAACCATTTTCAATTTCGTTGCAAAACGAAAATACCGCCGAACCATATTCCAGTCCAATCAGAGAGTGCTGCAAGCACCTCTACCGGTTTCGAAACTTATTAGTCTCTCATCAGGAGGCACATATGCTGCTCTCCCTGATCCAACCAAAACAAACCCCAGCGTGCAGTCCCGAATTGCAACGAACGAAATGGCATAGATGCCCTAGCGGCAACTGCTAGCAAAAGACTAAGTTTTCACTCTAATGGCATATAACATATCCCACCAGAACGAAAACAATGGGAACCTTCTCTGGTTACACCTCCGAGGCTTCTACAATTTGCAAGCCATACGGATGCTGAGACTAAGGAAGATGAGGGAATTCTACAATTTACAATTCACGTCACATCTGCTCAGCGCGGTAAAGTTCCAACGAGACTGGTTCCCTTCATACTCCACACAGAGTAAATGTAAATCAAAAATGAATAATTGTTTTCATTGTGCATTGTGCATTGTTTTCGTTCTGGTGGGATATGTTATATGCCATTAGAGTGAAAACTTAGTCTTTTGCTAGCAGTTGCCGCTAGGGCATCTATGCCATTTCGTTCGTTGCAATTCGGGACTGCACGCTGGGGTTTGTTTTGGTTGGATCAGGGAGAGCAGCATATGTGCCTCCTGATGAGAGACTAATAAGTTTCGAAACCGGTAGAGGTGCTTGCAGCACTCTCTGATTGGACTGGAATATGGTTCGGCGGTATTTTCGTTTTGCAACGAAATTGAAAATGGTTATTCATTTTTGATTTACATTTACTCTGTGTGGAGTATGAAGGGAACCAGTCTCGTTGGAACTTTACCGCGCTGAGCAGATGTGACGTGAATTGTAAATTGTAGAATTCCCTCATCTTCCTTAGTCTCAGCATCCATATGGCTTGCAAATTGTAGAAGCCTCGGAGGTGTAACCAGAGAAGGTTCCCATTGTTTTCGTTCTGGTGGGATATGTTATATGCCATTAGAGTGAAAACTTAGTCTTTTGCTAGCAGTTGCCGCTAGGGCATCTATGCCATTTCGTTCGTTGCAATTCGGGACTGCACGCTGGGGTTTGTTTTGGTTGGATCAGGGAGAGCAGCATATGTGCCTCCTGATGAGAGACTAATAAGTTTCGAAACCGGTAGAGGTGCTTGCAGCACTCTCTGATTGGACTGGAATATGGTTCGGCGGTATTTTCGTTTTGCAACGAAATTGAAAATGGTTATTCATTTTTGATTTACATTTACTCTGTGTGGAGTATGAAGGGAACCAGTCTCGTTGGAACTTTACCGCGCTGAGCAGATGTGACGTGAATTGTAAATTGTAGAATTCCCTCATCTTCCTTAGTCTCAGCATCCATATGGCTTGCAAATTGTAGAAGCCTCGGAGGTGTAACCAGAGAAGGTTCCCATTGTTTTCGTTCTGGTGGGATATGTTATATGCCATTAGAGTGAAAACTTAGTCTTTTGCTAGCAGTTGCCGCTAGGGCATCTATGCCATTTCGTTCGTTGCAATTCGGGACTGCACGCTGGGGTTTGTTTTGGTTGGATCAGGGAGAGCAGCATATGTGCCTCCTGATGAGAGACTAATAAGTTTCGAAACCGGTAGAGGTGCTTGCAGCACTCTCTGATTGGACTGGAATATGGTTCGGCGGTATTTTCGTTTTGCAACGAAATTGAAAATGGTTATTCATTTTTGATTTACATTTACTCTGTGTGGAGTATGAAGGGAACCAGTCTCGTTGGAACTTTACCGCGCTGAGCAGATGTGACGTGAATTGTAAATTGTAGAATTCCCTCATCTTCCTTAGTCTCAGCATCTGTATGGCTTGCAAATTGTAGAAGCCTCGGAGGTGTAACCAGAGAAGGTTCCCATTGTTTTCGTTCTGGTGGGATATGTTATATGCCATTAGAGTGAAAACTTAGTCTTTTGCTAGCAGTTGCCGCTAGGGCATCTATGCCATTTCGTTCGTTGCAATTCGGGACTGCACGCTGGGGTTTGTTTTGGTTGGATCAGGGAGAGCAGCATATGTGCCTCCTGATGAGAGACTAATAAGTTTCGAAACCGGTAGAGGTGCTTGCAGCACTCTCTGATTGGACTGGAATATGGTTCGGCGGTATTTTCGTTTTGCAACGAAATTGAAAATGGTTATTCATTTTTGATTTACATTTACTCTGTGTGGAGTATGAAGGGAACCAGTCTCGTTGGAACTTTACCGCGCTGAGCAGATGTGACGTGAATTGTAAATTGTAGAATTCCCTCATCTTCCTTAGTCTCAGCATCCGTATGGCTTGCAAATTGTAGAAGCCTCGGAGGTGTAACCAGAGAAGGTTCCCATTGTTTTCGTTCTGGTGGGATATGTTATATGCCATTAGAGTGAAAACTTAGTCTTTTGCTAGCAGTTGCCGCTAGGGCATCTATGCCATTTCGTTCGTTGCAATTCGGGACTGCACGCTGGGGTTTGTTTTGGTTGGATCAGGGAGAGCAGCATATGTGCCTCCTGATGAGAGACTAATAAGTTTCGAAACCGGTAGAGGTGCTTGCAGCACTCTCTGATTGGACTGGAATATGGTTCGGCGGTATTTTCGTTTTGCAACGAAATTGAAAATGGTTATTCATTTTTGATTTACATTTACTCTGTGTGGAGTATGAAGGGAACCAGTCTCGTTGGAACTTTACCGCGCTGAGCAGATGTGACGTGAATTGTAAATTGTAGAATTCCCTCATCTTCCTTAGTCTCAGCATCCGTATGGCTTGCAAATTGTAGAAGCCTCGGAGGTGTAACCAGAGAAGGTTCCCATTGTTTTCGTTCTGGTGGGATATGTTATATGCCATTAGAGTGAAAACTTAGTCTTTTGCTAGCAGTTGCCGCTAGGGCATCTATGCCATTTCGTTCGTTGCAATTCGGGACTGCACGCTGGGGTTTGTTTTGGTTGGATCAGGGAGAGCAGCATATGTGCCTCCTGATGAGAGACTAATAAGTTTCGAAACCGGTAGAGGTGCTTGCAGCACTCTCTGATTGGACTGGAATATGGTTCGGCGGTATTTTCGTTTTGCAACGAAATTGAAAATGGTTATTCATTTTTGATTTACATTTACTCTGTGTGGAGTATGAAGGGAACCAGTCTCGTTGGAACTTTACCGCGCTGAGCAGATGTGACGTGAATTGTAAATTGTAGAATTCCCTCATCTTCCTTAGTCTCAGCATCCGTATGGCTTGCAAATTGTAGAAGCCTCGGAGGTGTAACCAGAGAAGGTTCCCATTGTTTTCGTTCTGGTGGGATATGTTATATGCCATTAGAGTGAAAACTTAGTCTTTTTTTATAATTTTTCTTTCATGGAAAGTATATTGTTTTGGAGAAACTCCGAACAAAACTTAAAAAACAACACAATGTTTATTAAATTTACAAAAAAAAAACTAGCGATTGGAAATAGATCAGATATATATGGTGAAGATTTATTCCATGAGTTAGAATTGTTAACAATATTTTTTAAAAATATAGACACAACTCCACTCCATATTTTAAGTTATATTTCTAAAATAATTTACTCTCCGTTTTCCCAAATATTTCTACATGTCTAATATTGTCTAAGGATATATTTAACACTTACAAGTAAATAGCTGAAGGAGAAAGGTCTTTTTCTAATCTTAAATTGATCAAAAATAATAATTGGTTTTAATAAGTACCTATAGAAAAGCAAGTAAAAATAGATATCACCGAAGCAATAAAAACTTTTGCCAACTTAAAAGCTAGAAAAGTTGACTTTGATATACATTAAAAAATAGGGTATAGTTTATAAGATTGATCTTTTTTGAATACTGAAACCATCTTTTTTAATATACAAGGTGGTCCAAAGAAAACAGTCCACCTCGAAATTTGGCAGTAGTTTAGAAGACCAAAAATAATCATTGTTTTCAAGAATTGTTTTCTCAGAACCTTTATTAAAAATGAACATAAAACTTTTTACATACTAATAACTAACTCTTAAAGAGTACAAAAAATATATCTTTTTTCATTAATGCACGTACACTAATATTGTAGAGGGCGCAAAAGTCGAGGCCTCGAAAAATGATGGCGGACAGTTAATCTCAGGATTGGGATATCTGAAAAAATAAAATCGTACTGCATTTGAAAAAGGAAGGTTTCTTACGTGACAATTTACCACAATTTGACCAAAAAATAAATATTTTTTAACCATGAAAAACTAAAGAAAAACGGGCGATTTTTTCACAAAAAATTTTCAAATTTCGGTAAAATCTTTTTTTGCGGAATTTTTCACTAACGGTGGTAAATTGTCACGTAAGAGATTAACTGTCCGGCATCGGAACTACTTTTTTTTGAGGCCTCGACTTTGGCGCCCTCTACAATATTAGTGTACGTGCATAAATGAAAAAAAGATATATTTTTTGTATTCTCTAAGAGTTAGATATTCATACGTAAAAAGTTTTATGTTCATTTTTAATAAAGTTTATGAGAAAAAAATCTTGAAAAGATGTTTATTTTTGGTCTTCTAAAGTGTACTAGTACCTTAAGGACATGCAGAAACATTTCGATTTTTATTTTGATATTGCAATTTTTTGGCATATACTTCATACTTGTGACGTCATCCATCTGAGCGTTATGACGTAATCGATCATTTTTTTTTAGATGGGAATAGGGGTCTTGCGTAGCTCATTTGAAAGGGTGTTCAATTCCCTATTCAGTAATATAAACATTTATATCATTATTTATACAGGGTGGCCAAAAAAATAATTTTTGAATTAAATTATTCGACGCAAAAAGAAGGCGGCTTTCGAATTGAGTAGGGAGCCGCGGAAGATAAAAACAAAGAAAAAACTTGCTATGGAACTTTAAGGACTTCACCGTCTTGTTTATTATTATTCTTATTTTATTATTCTTATCTTATTGTTATTGTTATTAAATTTTTGCCGATCGTTTTTGAACACACCTATGAGGTTGAAAGGAGGCTATAATTAGCTTAACTTAGCTTAGTACCATCTCTTTATTTCAGTACATAAATTACCTCTCAACAGCTATTGAAATAATTTTTCTTCGTTATTGATATTTTGTAGATTTACGGTCTTTAAATATTTAATCTTCTTGATATAGTAGTCATGTTGTGACTGGCTGATTGACATAAAGTCCATGCCAATAAAACAAAAAAAAAAGAATGTATGTAATTTATTTAACTCAAAATACATTGTACTGCTGTCAGAAAATAGAAAAAAAATGTTTATTTCACAAATAAACATTTCTTTTCGCTTAAATGAAATCACAAAGAGCTTCTCACCTACCTCTTGCCAGTTTAAACATTTAATTTAAGCGAAAAGCAATGTTTATTTTCCAAATAAACATGCTTTTCTATTTTCTGGCAGCAATATAATGTATTTTAAGTTAAATCAATTACATAGATTCTTCTTTTTCTGCCAATTAATTTATTTTAAAAATTATTTGTTTGCCCAACCCTGTATAAATAAAGATATTAATAGGTAAGGTAAAGGTATACATTTTTATTTTAAAAGATATTAATGTTTATATTGCTGAATAGAGATTTGAAAATCCTTTCAAATGAGCTACCACACACGATCACTATTCCCATTTTAAAAAATCGTAAATTACGTCATCACGCCCAAATGGATGACGTCACTAGTATGAAATGTATATCAAAAATTTTAATTTAAAAATAAAGATTGACCTGTTCCAGCATTTCCTTAAAATCTAATAACTACTGCCAAATATCGAGGTGGACTGTTTTCTTTGGCCCACCCTGTATAAATAAAGAAAGCAAACATAATTAGTTTTAATTTTAGCGTACCTATAACCTATATAATCTTCTGACAAAAGGGGGCGCAAAGATGAGTCTTGCACCCCGGCGCCGTGTACGGTTAAGACGGCCCTGGAATCTTTAACTTGGATTGCTTACTCATATCATAATTTATATAAAGAATAAGAACAACTGATAGCAACCGCAATTTTTGACGAGAAAATTTGGTTTTGAAATCTTATCCGCTGATACAGGGTAACGCACAAGTTTTGGATCCCTACAATCCCATACAATCAACCTCAGATACAGTTGTTCCTACAGATCTATTGTATGCACTTTGCATGCATGAAATGATCCGTGAATTACTTTTTATATCGGGTCTCTTTTTTACTCACAGAAACTATACGTCGTTTTGTAAATAGGAAGAGTAATTCAAATTTACCGCGCCGTAATGCTTGTGTGTTAAGAAGTAAAGTATATGAAACACTAGAATATTTTGAATTTCCACCAAAAATAGTAAGATTGACTACATGCATTCATACTCAGTGACACTAAAAGTAAGGTTATGATAGAAGGACGGGTTTCGGATAGCTTTATTACCAACTGAGGCCTGCGACAAGTTGACCCGTTATCAACAGATTTCTTCAATCTAATTTTAGGGAAGATTTTGCGAGAATGCAGCACCTATACTAAGAAATCTTTAATAGACTAGAGAGAACAACCAAGGAATATGGTTTAGAAATAATAAACGAAGAAAAAACAAAATATATGGCGATGACGGGAAATTAAAATCATCTGGGACAGTCCTTTAAGATACAAAGCCCAAGCAAAGAATATAACTTCGAAATTGTCAGCCAATTCGATTACTTGGGAGTAACACTAACAAATAGGAACGAAGGGAACCAAGAAGTCACAAAAAGAATGGCCAAAGGTAGTAAGAGTGCTGGGAGTCTGACTAAGATACTGAGGTCGAAGGTAATATCTAGAACAAAAGCAAAAAACAAATATATACAACAGTTATCCGACCTATAGTACTCTATTAGGGCTTCCAATCCCGGAATACCGAGATCTCGGTATTGCGGGATTCCGCGTGGTGCGGGATTACAGTCGCGGGATCCGCGGGATTTGCGGGACTGAAAAAAGCGCACATTGGACCTCTGGTCAGCGCGATTACTTGAATCTACTCAACATGCATTAATAGATTTCACAACTAAAGTTACTCAAACCATCAACGATGGTTCATTCGCCATAGCCACATTTCTGGATGTGCAGAAGGCTTTCGATCAGGTCTGGCACGACGGACTTGTTCGGAAACTTCTGGACATCGGGCTACCATTACAATTTACCAAAATTGTACACTCATACCTCCACAACCGAACTGTCAGAGTAAAAGTAAGCGATCAAAAGTCTACCCCCTTCACTCCACAAGCTGGAGTTCCCCAGGGTTCAGTCCTAGCACCACTGTTGTACATCATCTACAACAGCGATATCACAAACCAAAATATCCCAGGCACTCGGCTGTTTCTCTATTCAGACGACACGGCTCTACTCACGACAACCTCTCGATACAACCCATTACTCATCCACAGAAGAGCCCAGGCTCTGTTGGACGTGGTCGGGGACTGGTGTTGTAAGTGGAGAGTCACGCTGAACGCCAACAAAATAACAACAATTGTGTTTCGCGCCCCTTCTGTGTCACAAAGAATCATAAAAAATGAAGACGACCAATATCCACTGAGATTGTTGGGAGAAAGGCTTGTTCTTAGCCCGACTGCGACCTACTTGGGAGTACTGTTCACCAGGGCTCTTAACTGGGACGCAGATCTAAAGGCAACTTTAGATAGGGTGAGGAACAGGGCCAGACTTCTCAACCCTCTCTCTGGACGAATTGGCAAGACACACAAGAAGACTCTCATACACACTTACAAGACCTTTATTCGACCCGTCATTGAGTACAAATCATGCCTCTACTCTCTTGGCACTAGAACACAAAAAGAGAGGTTGTTGCGAGTGGAACGTAGAATCTTGCGTAGATGCAACTACAAGCACTGGAGATATCCCTCAAACGAAATCCATAACATCTCAAACATCCCCAAAATCAGTGAGAGAATAAACTCTCTGAACAGGAACTTCACAATCAAAGTAATCAACGGTCCCCCCTCCGACACACAAGAATCTCTCAAATGTTCCTGTTCATCTTCCGGCCACGTATTCTACCGAAAGCCCAAACGCAAAAAGATTCATCTACCGTCTGCTCTAATGCAAACATGCATTGACGAACTCCCAGTAGAATACGAAAACATCCTCGAGGCTACCCCGTTAGCCTTCCGTACCCACCTATAACACATCCTCTTCCCTACCCCGAACAGGGAGAAGTTGGTTTTTTGCGGTTTCCCAACTTCATTGCACAATTATACCTGTTTGTCCCAAGAAAATAGCCGCAACTATTTTCATCACTCGAACGCTCACTGTCCACGCTGCGCTCAAAAGCCACCTCCTGACCGCCGACGAGGGCCGCTGGTACTACCAGTTGGCGTACAAGGGTTTCTAGGGAGACTGGTCGAGAGCAAAGCACGGACAGTACACGTAAATATCTATGGAACCAACAACAACTCCATCAAACTTTCTTCTCTGTTGCCTTTTTAGCCTTCTGGACACCACCGTCCGGCATAACCCAGGAACACCAGGACACGACACATGCCCCAGTGTGTTTTTCGGACTGTTTGCTTTTGCGGCCACTTTTTACATTCACTACAAACCCTGAAGAGGACTAAATCCTAAACGGGGACACTCATTGATAGCATTTCTACATAGCAATTTATTCTATACACGCAAATCAAACAATGAGAAGAAAGAAGCGATTACTTGGTGACTGGAGAGCAAATTGTACGGATGTTTAAAGTCCCACCAACTAAAAATGACGTGCTTCAGGGATACATCAAGAAAGAGTATAGACGAAGAATTACATGTATTTACCATCCATATGGACATTTACATATTATAAATCCTTAGAAGGAATAACGCCGACAAGTGTGCAAGTCTAAAGGGCATTTTCTGCTGCTGGCTATATTGCCTCTAATACGCAGTAGTTTGGCTGAGGACAGTTTAGATATGTTGTGTTTCCTTCGCAAACATTTTCAATTGAAAGCTTTAGCTAAATAATAATAACTATAGCTAAGTAATATAGCAACTAAATAAGTAAACTATAGAAATTTTCAGTTAAAAATGTGTTTTTTTTTGGTTGATTTTGAAAATTTTGTTGGTATACTTTTTGAAGAAACTAGTTTTTTGTTCTTTCAGTATTTGTTACGATGTTTTGTGAGAATAAACGGTGTCATTTGATTGATCTCATACTAATAGTAATACTTAAATAAATGTGGAGTTACGTGATTAATTTATTGTTGTACCTATTTGCCTTAAGTGGCGACGCCGCGATAAATTACAGCAATTGATTCTTTTAAAGCTGTTTAGACGCTGCGATAAATTGTTGCGATTGATTATAAAGTGAAACAACTCGATAGTTACAAAAAATTCATGCAATCCGATACCAACTCCAATCCAATTCCGATAAATCGTTGCGATGTACCGTTTACACACAACGATAAATTGAAGCAACTCGATTGATATCAATAAATTGCTGCGTTTTATCGCTGTGTCTAAACGCTGCCTTATATATAAATATGACTATTTTCAATATGCGGGATCTCGCAAATACCGAGATCCCGCGGGATTGAAAATTCGTAGTCCCGCAAATACCGAGATTAACTTAGACTGCGGGATTGGAAGCCCTATACTCTATGCTAGCGAGACCTGGACACTAAACAAAGACGTGGAAGTAAAATTAGATAGATGGAAACGAAAGATTCTCAGAAGGATATACGGAGGTCTAAAAGAGGGGAATATCTGGAGAAGAAGAACGAACGAAGAACTATAGTATAATTTTATAATTATACTATTATTTTAGTGAGCAATAAGTAACATTTCATGCTACAATTTCGTGCAACTATTTCGTTCTTTGAGTATAGTGTGTGTTCTGCCATTATGCTTAATCGTTTGTTTATTATTTTTTCGAATAGCTTCATACATGTATATAGTAACGTCAATTCTCACTAGTTATTACATTCTCTCCATTTGAGAGGATAATTCTAGGGATCATTAGACGTTTTTAGAGTTTTGGTCCACTCTGTAAATCTGACTTCTTAAAGTCAGATATTTATTTAATTCCAAGAATTTCTTAAATTAGATATTAAGGAAATTTCTCGTTTAACAACTTAGCGATAAAAACGCAGTTTCATAAATTTGGTTTTCGTAAAAAACATGGAAGCATCGAGCAAGTAAAGAGTGTAATCGACTATATAAACAAGAGCTGCGTTACTGTTCAGCCGCTTTTGTAAATATCAATCATCCCTTTGATAAATTACCTACTTTAAAAATTTTGAATTAAATTTTTTACGGAGTATTCTGTTATATTTTACTTTGCATATTTTTAAAATGTTAATACAGTTTTCTAAAATTCTGTTTATAGTTTAATTTTGTATATTTAACCATATCGAATGGATTTTTTTCTTTCCCTTTTTCATTTGTTTTATCGTTACTGTTACAAATTTAAAAATGTTCTGAAAGTTTTTCCTGTGGCATGTGTAAGTTAAATATTATGTTTGTATACGATTAAGCCACAATTTATTGTAATGAAAATTACATTTTGAACTAACGTTTCGCGTTTTGATTTCTACTACAGAGATCGTCTTCCAATAAAGATTATTTTAAATAATATACGAAAATGTATCATCACGCAAATTTATAACCAACAAGTTGTTAGTAGGTTATGTGTTTCAAAATTGGTGGTTTACTTACTTGGCCTCGATCTTGTAGGCAATAGCCATCGTTTGGTTGAACATAATTTTTCAGAGTGGAGTCCTCGGAATATTTGTAATATAATTTCTGACTGCTTTGTTTGTTTTTTTATTGAAGTTATTCTTCTTTAGGCGCGATTGAGAGTAAAATTTTTCATAAATCTGCGCGCATGCGCACACAGACAGTATGTAGTTCATTTCTAATCTTTCAAGATAGTATCTGTATCAGCACAAATAAGTCATTAAAAGAATATATTTTTGTATCTTTGAATTTCTCTTCTTCTGTAGTAAGATAATAAAATATGTAGGTATAACATTTTTATCACTATACCACTCAATATATTTGACACCGTGTTGTGTAATTATATCCGAAACTTACGTGTCAATCACAGGAGACTCGGTGGTCTAGTTGTTGAGCGTTCGGTCAGAGATCGAAAGGTCCCGGGTTCCAATCCTGGACGATTCATTTTTTTTTTATTTTTGGTTGTTTTAATAAAAATTTTTTGGAAGTGGTAGATAAGAAAGTTAGTTTAATATTTAAATAGAATACAATTACTTCGTTAAAATTATATAATAGAAGAATAACTTCTTACGTGCGTACAAAGTACACACACATTCTTTTTTATTTTAACGACCTGTGCATACCGTAGGCGCACACGGTTCGATTTACGTCAAATTTTACATTTTCAAAACGTAGTTTCACTTCAAGCCGACAGTGGAGCTAGCGCGCTAGTGGCAACGTACTTCCAGATTTCTGTGGGAGTTGGATGTATTACAGTCAATAGTATTTGCTCGGATCTTGTTCTATTTAGGGCCAATTTCTCATATCGAGTTCAACTCCAGTTTAACCTGAACTTTTAGTAAACGTCAGTTTAAAGTCAAAATCGTCTTTCTCAATTCGCAGGTTCAACCGATGGCAATTTAAACTTGGACGATGCTTGAACGGTGGAATTCGGCCGTTCAAAGATTTCAGAACTCAGTTCAGATGATTTCATGGACTACGCATGCGTTGTATTAACACGAAACGCTGTCATAATATAAATATATCCTATTTTATTATATTAAGCCTGACGATAAACGATAACATTGTTTTTGTTTTTTTAATATTTATTTATAATTATTAAAATGACTATTTGACTATAAATACTTAAATTTAATTTTATTCAAAAACAGCATAAAAAAGGTAGTTCAAAATGGCGACAGTTTTTTACCTTTGGCCATCTATTGGCATTTCTCGAAAGCTGTAGAACGAGCGCTGACATGAACGTGCAATGAGAAACGCATTCTACACAAAACCGCCGATCACCGGTGAACCTGGTTCAACTGAACCATAGATTACCGCAGGTATGAGAAATCGACCCTTTTCACCGGTGATCTTCGGATTTGCTTGGAATGCTTTTCTCATTGCACGTTCATGTTAGCGCTCGTTCTACAGCTTTCGAGAAATGCGAATAGATGGCAAAAGGTAAAAAACTATCGCCATTTTGGACTACCTTTTTTATGCTGTTTTTGAATAAAGTTAGATTTAAGTATTTATAGTCAAATAGTCATTTTAATAATTGTAAATAAATATTATAAAAACAAAAATAATGTTATCGTTTATCGTTAGGCTTAATATAATAAAATAGGATATATTTATATTATGACATCGTTTCGTGTTAATACAACGCATGCGTAGTCCATGAAATCATCTGAACCGAGTTCTGAAATCTTTGAACGGCCGAATTCCACCGTTCAAGCATCGTTCAAGTTTAAACTGCCATCGGTTGAACGTGCGAATTGAGAAAGACGATTTTGACTTTAAACTGACGTTTGCTAGAAGTTCAGTTTAAACTAGAGTTGAACTCGATATGAGAAATTTGCCCTTACTAGGCCGAGTCTTCGACCTCCCACCCTTCAATCGTATACTCGCCAATCCACTCGGTATGTGTAAACAACACTCGTTCATTAGAGGAGACGAATTGAGTTAGTGAATGTGATTTGTGATTCTCAAAAATAGCTAACCAATGGAACTCAGATAGGACAATACAGTTTAGTTCAGTTGTATAAGTCACACCCGTGCTTATGAAATTTCAAATCTTTGGAGTATAAAAATAAACAAAAAGGTGATGCAGCATATTATGTATCAATTGTAGAAGAAATAAATATTGTTGGTTTTAAAACTCAAGAAGTCAAATAAAATAAAAAATTTACAAATTCGACATATATTACACAAGAAATAAAAAAATCAATGAATCGAAGAAATCGGGAGCACCGAGATTTGCTCTTTTTAAAATCCATTGTCTGTAGTCCAAAGACGCTTATCTCCTTCTCATAATATATCCGTCAATTCTTGTATAAGCAGTGGTATAAGCTGTTTGATATATTTTTAATGTTAGCCTTACGATCCATAAGTACACTACTCCTTGTTTTTGTGAATCGAAACTGAACTGACTCGCCTCCAAATTAAAAAATTACCAAATACGTATAAACCATCTCTCGCCCTCACCACTGTCTCGGCCCAGTAACAGTTTGCTGTCTCGCCACTGTACTCGTTACGTGTAATCAATCCATTAGTCTTACAGAGAACTGATCTAATAGACTGGTTTAAGCTACCGTACTGAGTTAGTGGGAACCAATCGGGCAGAGACGAAGTAAGTCGAAGCCAGCTGCGGAACGATTCAGATTTGATGAATCGCTCGCGAGGATTGTAATCGTGTATTGAACAATTGCTTCCAACTCCATCTTTTATCTCCTTTACTTTGCTACCCGCCTTTTTGAACTTGAAAAACTATATAGGCAAAATGGGTAGGAAGAATAATGCAAGATATTCAAAAACAAAATGAATTAATTTGAAATTTTATACTCCCGACTGGGGTACTCGAATAGTTCTGAACGTAGGATCAAAAATGAATAACCATTTTCAATTTCGTTGCAACACGAAACTACAGATCGTTGCACAATCAGGGAGTGCAGCAAGCACCTCTACCGGTTTCGAAACTCATTAGTCTCTCATCAGGAGGCACATATGCCGCTCTCTCTGACCCAACTAGGACAAATCCCGGCGTGCTGTCACGGATTGCAACGAACGAAATGGCAGGGATGCTCTAGCGGCAACTGCTATCAAAAGACTAAGTTTTCAATCTAATAGCACATAAAACAACACCAAAAAATGTTGTTCCACATCCTACCAGACTGAAAACAATGGGAATCTTCTCTGGTAACACCTCCGAGGCTTCTACAATTTGTAAGCCATAACGAATGCTGAGACTAAGGAAGATGAGGGAATTTTACAATTTATAATTCACGTCCCATCTACTCAGCGCGGTAAAGTTCCAAAGAGAATGGTTCCCTTCGTACTCCAGTCAGAGTAAACATGTAAATCAAAAATGAATAACCATTTTCAATTTCGTTGCAACACGAAACTACAGCCGCATCATTATTCCAGTTCAATCAGAGAGTGCAGCAAGCACCTCTACCGGTTTCGAAACTCATTATTATCTCATCAGGAGGCACATATGCTGCTCTCTCTGCCCAACTAGGACAAACCCCGGCGTGCAGTCACGGATTGCAACGAACGAAACGACAGGGATGCCCTAGCGGCAACTGCTAACAAAGTTTTCAATCTAATAGCACATAAAACAACACCAAAAAGGTTGTTCCACATCCTACCAGACTAAAAACAATGGGAACCTTCTCTGGTAACACCTCCGAGGCTTCTACAATTTTCAAGCCATAACGGATACTGGGACTAAGGAATATGAGGGAATTTTACAATTTATATTTCACGTCCCATTGCTAGCAGTTGCCGCTAGGGCATCCCTGCCATTTCGTTCGTTGCAATCCGTGACTGCACGCCGGGGTTTGTCCTAGTTGGGTCAGAGGGAGCAGCATA
Source organism: Diabrotica virgifera virgifera (assembly GCF_917563875.1). Classification (NCBI taxonomy): domain Eukaryota; kingdom Metazoa; phylum Arthropoda; class Insecta; order Coleoptera; family Chrysomelidae; genus Diabrotica; species Diabrotica virgifera. The sequence continues at coordinate 76,207,349 of NC_065448.1, forward strand.
TGTACCTCCTAATAATAATAATAATAATAATAATAATAATTTTTTGAAAAAAAGAAAGAAAAAAAGAAGAAAAGAAAAAAAAAAGAAAATTTTTGGGAGATACACCTGCATACCAAGTCACCTAGGGCTCGATAACACGGAAAGAGTCCCACCAGAGCTCAATCCTTTTGATACCGTAGGTATCTGGGATGAGTCAATTTTCCCCTTAGAGGGAGTGTGAGCCGTATGGCTAAATCTGGATAATAATAATAATAGCTTTATTGCCCAACAGTTTCCCGTTTATAGGACAAATACAGAAAAAAAAATCACATAATTCATTAGTATAACATCTACAAAGTAATAGTAGAGACCTAATCTAAGTAAAGAGAAGCCATTTTTAACAAATCATTAAGTGAGCACGAAAAAATATCACAATGATTGCAAATACTATTATAATTCTTACACATGACAAAAAGAGGCGATTTAACTAATATATTTGTTCTTGCTCTTGGACACTTAAATAAAACGTTTGATCTAGATCTAACTCGAGGAACGTTGAAATTAATTTGTGCTAATAAATCACTACAGTCAATACTGTTATGTAATAATTTATACAAAAATGTTAATGAACTAATTTCTCTCCTTAATTCTAAACTAACCATGTCAACTCTACAACATAATGTATTATTATCACATCCACGGTTAGGATAGATTCCATCAATTTTAAATATCAGATATTTTATAAGTTTTCTCTGTACTTTTTCAATATCTTTTGTATAACAATTATATATAGGATACCAAACTAAACTGCAATATTCTAATTTTGGACGTACTAGAGAATAGTATAATAATTTTATTGGTGTTATGTTGGTGAAGTTTCTGCAATTCCTAATAATGAAACCGTACATTCTCATAGCTTCAGAAACTTTTTGTTCAATATGCAAATTGAAAGTTAACTTGCAGTCAAAAATGACACCTAAGTCTTTGAGGCTATTACATTTTTCCAAAACAGAGTTCTGAATTATATAGTTAAAGTTAATTGTCGTCAATTTCCTGCAAAAACTCACTACTTTACATTTTGCAGAATTTAATAGTAGTTTGTTATTAGTACACCATGTATCAATAGCAGTTAAGTTACGCTGAAGTTCTAAACAATCGCCAATAGTGTCGATCTTACAGAAAATTTTCAAGTCGTCCGCAAAACACAATTTTTTACAGTTAATTTCTTGAAACAAATCATTAATATAAAGTAAAAATAATAACGGTCCTAGATTGGAGCCTTGCGGAACACCAGACTTAGACAGAATTAAATCTGACTTAAAGCCATTATAGAATACATACTGTCTCCTTCCTATTAAATAACTACCAAAGAATTTAATTAAATTAACAGAAAATCCTAAATTTGATAACTTGGATAATAAATACGGATGAACCACCTTATCAAATGCCTTCGAGAAATCTGTATATACGACATCAATTTGTCCTTGTTCATCTAATACTTCAGAAATAAATTGTGTCATCACTACCAGGTTTGTGACGGTAGATCGTTTATCTATGAATCCGTGTTGAAAAGGTGCAATATAGCCGCGAACACACGGATATATACGATTATACAGAACAATCTCGAAAATCTTTGAGAAGTTACACAACAGAGAGACAGGTCTGTAATTAGATATATCAGATTTAACTCCATTTTTAAATATAGGACATACTTTTGACTCTTTCCATATTTCAGGATATTTTCCAGTTTCCAAAGACAAGTTAAACAGTTTTTGAAGCGGTTTGACAAATATTCGTGTACAATCTTTAACTAGAAATGCTGGAATCTTATCTGGACCAGTCGTCATTTTATTTTTTAATCTTTTAAAAGCTTCCAGAATTTCATTTTCTTCAAATTTCAAAAAATTAATGGTTGGTAAATTAAAACCCTGAACGCTGATGTCCTCTGGTTCATTATTGTCAGTAGATACATATACTTTTTCAAAAAATGTTTTAAAAGCGTTGACAATATCCTGGGGATTATCAAAAGTATTTCCCTCATAGCACATTTCACCTGGAATTCGCGATGACTTATTTTTAGTATGTACATAAGACCAAAATGATTTTGTTTCAATGGTAATACTGTCTTGAATGTTTTCAATGTAATTGTTATATTGAAGCACGGCAAATTAGCTAACATGTGATGTACATAAACTTAAAAAAATACGTGCTACATAATTTAAAATCGCACCGGCGGCTCTAATCATCAAGAGATTTTAGGGTGTGAGTTCATACAATAATATTTATGCTAGAGAAAAGAAATTATTAATTTTTTGGGCGCCATTAATAGATCAGAATCTATTACTATTTATCTATATAAAAATTACAAAAATGTTACGAAAAAAAAATGGTATCCCTTTGACTACTAATGGTACTTACCCTTGTTGTCTGTAGTAGGCTGCGTTTCCTAATACAATAAGGATACATAGATGGATTGTGCGAACAGAAAAAGACGAAATAAGTTTTAACATAGTTACCATTTATTTAGATAGAAAATAGTCATTAAACTGAGTTGATTAGAAAAATAAAAAAATAAGTCTTTCGCGTTTCATCTTAAAAGTTCAAAAAAAAAAGAAAAAGGAACGAAACAGTTTATTGCAAAAATACCTGGTGATGATCCATTGTTGTTGAATTGCTGGAATCAGGTTAGCTCGCCAGAGTTGTGGATACGACGAAATCACTTTCACTTTTCACTTTCATTTTTAGAGTTAAAGTACTGTTACATAGTTGTTATTATATTATACGAAAAATAAAAATTCCATAGTTCTTTTTGTTTTATGAAAAGTAAATAACTGTATTCATGATTATGAGTGATACTTCTCACTGACTTGATAATTAAACATATTTTATTTAGACCATTGTCTTAAAAAAGAATGGAACGGCGTTCCACGAAGATTGAATTAAGTGCGGTTTATATGAGACATATTAAACGGAAGTCTTATCCGCAAATGTTGAACTAAATTCTGTTTGAACGAAAAATATTACACGCTGTACTAAGAAAACTATTATTTTATCGTACCGGACACAACACAGAGAATATACCGGTATGGTATTTAAGACAACATATCGCACTTGCGAGTTTCACTACAGAATCTTTAAGATTCCATCTTGCCTATTTAGGCACAGACAAGAAAAAATGCAGGTCTTTACTGCATGACCGCTAGAACTTAAGTTTTTTCCTTCTTGTCCTAATCTCCGACAAGATTCCTCTCTGCTCTCTATATTCACCTCCCTTTTTCACAGCTATCACCTAATTGACCAATAATCATCATTCCGAAATTTTCGTACCAATCACATAGCTGGGAAATAATGTTTAGACCAGCCTTATTATGATCATACGTTTCTTTTTCGGCCAATCACCACGAGTGTCCTTTTTGTAACCGTTTAAGGGTTCCCACGAAAGTTACTGCGTTGTAACCTTGTGGAATTCTGAGATTTCTATCACTCAAACACTTAGCAATCTTTCCTATTCTTCTTTTTATGAGGCATATCCTGTGCAAAGTAAATAATTCTTAGGAAAGCTGTCTTCGAGCTCTAAAGTGTCTTTGTAATTTTACTGCCTGCAATAGCTAAATTATCAGCTTAGGCGTCTAGAATTTCTTAAAATATTAATCCTTCCGCTTTCTTGTGGGTGGCCCAAGAGAAACGCGTTGGGAAGTACATTTCGTCTTACTTCTATCTATAACGACAGAGACGGACTTTTGCGATATTTAGATTGTGATTCTTCCAGCCTGTTTCACTGCCTCCCCCACGATTTCAACTTCGTGCTAACCAGTTTGAAATCGGAAAAGGAACAAACAAAAAAAAATGAAACAGCAAAAAAAAATGAAAACCAACATTTGTTAGTCACCATATCGTAATATCGTTCAGAGGCCTTAGGCTTTCTCTAACGATCAATACATGTCTTACAATCTAGACATGGACGCGTTAATCATAACACAAAAAATTCACAAGAATACAACGACGCAATTCGTCATCGTAGACACAAAAAAATAAAAACACAAAAATAGGGCAAGATATGTTAACGTTTTTTCGGATGCATAGGTTTCTTTCAACCTAGACTAACACCACGAATAACATAAGAATAATGATGTCTTAGTATCATTAACGCCATAAAAAATTAACATGTTATCCTTGACTTGGATGCATAAAGTCTCTCATTCATGACTTATTCCAGAGATAACACAATATAATAACGCCATAGGCAGTTATTACTTACGGACAAAAAAACAAAAAAAAAAAGGAGTTACTGATAGTTCTAAGTTGGACCTTGTAATTCTATAAAGATAAGCCTGTAATTAGTTTATTGTGGAAAAATGGACACATTGCTTTTCAGAAACTTACTACTCTTTCAAGAACAGGGGGGATTAGGAAAATATTGATATTTTAACTTCGTTGTGGTAACCAGAACAAGCGATAACTAACGCGTATCATACGCCTATCATAGGAACATTTTCGGTGGGGTCAACTTAAGGTAGGGTCATAGTCGGTAGAGTCTATTATTCAAAGTTACACAACCAAACGGAAGTTTTAGGAAATGACATAGGAAGTCATCACCTAAGGTCTGTGGCTAAATTGCGATTATGAATGGCTTCTCATTCCGACGAGTCAACTGGCGGGAATCCGCTCACTTCATCCCTAGCCTTTCTCAGTGTCTGGCCATCCATACCGTAAAGGGGTTAGACAACATATTTTAATAGAGGGGGTTGGAATTCATAGGTCCTTGAAGTAAGAATAAACTTAGGCAAAAAAAATAGGTTCTATTACGAACTATCACTAGTAACTGTACTAAGGACTTCTGATATCAATCTAGATACCAAAAAAATAAAAAACATTTTTAAAAAAAAATATAAAAAACATTTGCCCTAAGCTTAAGCTGGATTGCATATAAGCGAAGGTAGTATATCCTGGAAGGATACCAAAAAAAAATAAAAAAATAAAAAAATTCAAACTTTTTATTATGTAAAAGAAAGTTTTACTTCTATATCGGACTAACGCACGACATAAAAACATTAGAAGAAGGATTTTTAATATGTCCTTTCAACAAAACAAAAAAAATTTTATTCTTATAACTAGGTAAAACAGTTCAAAGAACTGGGGTGTGAGCCAAACTGAGTTGCTCTGGAGATCAACGTGCGGAATCCCCTACACTACTTCCAGAGGCTCGTCTCCTTCGCGACAACATCAAAAAAATATATCAAATAGATAAACATTGACCGCAGCGGGACAATTCCCTACTATTGGTCTACACCACACATCAAAAAAAAAGGTTGTCGAGACAGCTCTAAAAAAAATTAATGCGCGTCTCTCGTCCTGAAGGGAACGAGGCACTTGGGGACGGTTTTGCCGAAGCAAAGTTGTATTCAACGTACTACGTACTAGGGTATCAGTGCATTACTGATCCCACGCCAAAATTTGTTGGAAGAGAAACAAATCCCTTCCAGGAAAAAGTTCACAATTTGCGCGACTTTTCCTTTAACACGGACCACGGAGGAAATGGGGTGTCGCTAAAAAAATTACCGAAGTATTTAGATTATAATAGGCTTTCAGATCAAAAATTCATATGTCCAAAATCATTTATTTGAAATCACACTTTCCAAAATTGAAGAATTTCGACTAATAAAAAAATTTGGTGCACAAAACAAAAAAATTATTTCTCTCAAAAAAAACTTTAAGCACCTGTACTATAAAATAAAAAAATCAAAAATATCTAAAAAATTATATTTAAAGTTGGTTCTTATCGCCCTGTAAATAACGGAACATACATTTCTATTCGCTATCGGACGAATCTGAAGCATCTGACGAAACATTGACGGATGAATAAGCTTTTAAATCTTTAATATGCCAATTTCCAGCATTGGAACCATCTGGATTCCTAAGAACGTAAACTAACGAGGATAGTTTTTTAATTATGGTACATAAAATATATTTGGGAGCCAATTTTGCCATGAAATGTTTCGGGGCGCTAGATAAAACCATATTTTTTCTCCAAACTTGATCGCCAACGTTAAACTGTACGTCGCGTTTACGCAAATTATATGTTTTTGCATTTCTCTGATATGCACGAGACAAATTTTTACGCACGGCCGTGAAAACTTCTTTTATTCCCGTTACTTCGGACGCGTAATTATCGCGATCACCCGGTAAGATTTCTATATCAACAAAATCATGGGGTATTTGACCGTAATAATTTCCAGACAACGGTACGTGTCTAGCGAAATTTAAAAATGCCGGTGAAAATTTGGTTACTTCATGTTTCGCTGTGTTCATGGCTTGCCGAATTTCATGTATGTGTTTGTCCCAATCGCGATGTTCGTCAATATAACTTCTGATTGCCGTACCAATAGTACGATTGCTCCTTTCAACAAAATTTACTTGGGGAGAATAAACCGCAGAGAACCAGATTTTTTGGACTGCATATCTCTCACAAAGATCTTTCATTATTTTACAATTTAAATTAGAGGCATTATCACACATGAGATGTTGTGGAACTCCAAATATGAGAAACACCTGTTCCTCTAAAAATTTACAGATATTTGAAGCAGTAGCCTTGCGAAGAGGATGTAACAAAGTGTACTTAGAAAACCAATCTGAGACCACCAGCAACCACGTAAAACCGTTTCTACTTCTGGTTAAAGGGCCTATTAAATCAACGGCGATAATTTGCCATGGGTATTCAGCTTTTTTCTCTTTACCCATTTTACCCATTTGCGCCATATTTGGTGCTTTTTGTGCTCCACACGTTTTGCAGGCACGGACATATTTAACAACATCTCTTCGCATTTTTGGCCAGTAATAATTTTCTTGGATTCGAGCAAGAGTTTTATAAACACCAGGATGGGCACAAGTTGCAGGATCATGACACGACTTAATAACATCCTCACGTTGAGGTTTGGGAACAAGGACTTTCCACTCGATTAAATTTGAATTAAAAGGAAGACAAGCCGGAATAAATTTGTATATGAGGTCGTTCTCTACTTTCCACTGTGGAAAACTTTCTGGGTTAGACAAAATCTTTGTACGCAAATCATCGTACCAAGGATCGATGCGATCAGCATCAACTTCAAGATAAGCAATTTGATCATTCTCATGAATCCTACTAAGTGCATCAGGCACCTTATGACATGCTCCTTTACGATGGACGATTCGGAAATCAAACTGTTTGAGACGCATAGCCCAACGAGCTAAACGGCCTGTGGGATTTTCTAAATTTCTAAGCCATAACAACGAATAATGGTCAGTGATGAGAGTAAATTCAACACCATCTACGTAAGGACGAAATTTTTCAACAGCAAACAAAGCTGCAAGGGCCTCTTTCTCGGTGGTTCCATACGAACGTTCTGCTCTTGTCAAAGACCGACTAGCATAGGAAATCACCTTTTCTCCACCGTCTATTTCTTGAGTCAATACAGCTCCTAGACCGGTGTTACTTGCGTCACACTGAATAGTGAAGGGACGAGAATAATCGGGTTGTACTAGAACTGGGGAAGATACTAAAGCTTCCTTTATGGCGATAAAAGCATTCTCAGCTTCTGATGTCCAAACTATAGGTTCTTTCTTTTTCCTTCCTTTCAAAAGATCATTGATAGGGGAAACAAGGGTAGAAAAATCTTTGACGAAGCGTCTATACCAAGAACAAAGACCAATAAAACGTTTAATCTCCGTTGTGTTAGTTGGACGGGGATAATTAACCATAGTGGAAATTTTGTCGGGGTCCGACCGAAGAGAGTTATCACCAACGATATAGCCTAAATACTTCAAAGTTGTTTTGAAAAATTCACATTTGTCTACGTTTATCGTAAGGTTAGCATCCTTTAGTTTATCTCGCACTTGTCCTAACAAGGCAACGTGTTCCTCAGCAGTGGAAGAACAAACAATAATATCATCCAAGTAAGTAAAAATAAAAGGTTCGAATTCTGGTCCAAAAATTTGATCTACTAATCTTTGCTGGGTTTGAGCACTATTACAAAGACCAAAAGGCATCACAGTAAATTGAAATGATCCACGGCCAACAACAGCAAAAGCAGTTTTTTCTCGCGAAGATGGATCAAGAGGGATCTGCCAAAAAGCTTTTTCAAATCTATCGAACTTATATATTTAGCGTTACGCAATAATGACAAAATTCGGTCAATATTGGGGAGAGGATATGTGTCATGACGAGTAACTTCATTAAGATTCCTGCCATCAAAACAAAACCTAAACTCGCCTGTCTTTTTCTTTACAAGCAAGACTGGACTACACCAAGGACTGTTACTCGGTTCTATAACTTTAAGTTTGAGCATCTCATCTAATTCGCGATTTAAAATATCTGACATGTATGGTGACATAGGAAAAGGACGTTGTCGAAAAGGCTTTGCGTCACCCGTATCGATAGTCATTTTGATCATATCTGTTCTTCCTATACCATTCTTTTTGTCTACCTCCTGAAAACTATGGATGACAGCATCCGCAAGAGGTCTTAACTCGGCGGCAAGAGAATCAATCGAACACAAAGATTGTGGGAACGAAACATCGCCTTCAGGTTTTGAAGTTACTATCTCGCAACAAGGATTTCTGACACTCCATTTATTTTGTTCGAAATTTATCGCTAAAGAAAATTTTGAAATAAAGTTACTTCCTAAAATAAAATTTATTGGTAGCGATGGCACTACAAGACAACTAATCACATGACAAATTCCATTCGCCACAAACGGCAAATCTACAATACCAGAAACCTTTTTACTCGATCCATCGGCTAACGACACATTCTGACTACACGGTAAATCAATCTCAATGTTGTTTCTCTCAAGAAAATCCAATCCCTTGGATCCGACTACAGTAGTGGAACACCCGGTATCTACTAAAAGCGTAAAGGGTTGCGAAAGAATTTGAACCTCCAAGTAAGGTCTGTTATCGAATGGCTTTGAAGCAATGACCGGAGATAATTTTGACGAATGTTTATAAAAATTTTTTACTGTACCTAGCCATTTGTACCAATCAGAGACATTAAAATTTTCTGGAAACTTATTATCGGCCGCAAAACATGAATGTTCGGGGTTTGAAATTTTATTGTGAACACTCTTACCGAACTTAAGGGTGTTGGTTATTCGTTTTTTGAAGGTTTGACACAGTTTGTGCATGTCCTTACCGTAACATTATCTGCGCCACATCGGAAACAAAAATATCTATCAAAACGCTGTTTACAGTCGTTGAAATTGTGCCCGCGTCTTCGGCAATTAAAACAAACGATCATCTTTGATTTATTCGAAATACTTTTACTAAGGTTTTTCGCCTCAGAATTTCGCGGAGCCGAACGGTCGTCATTATTTTTAAAATTTGTTTTTCCGTTAGGAACATTGGCTTTTCTGGAGGGACCGGGGAACTCATGATTAACATAAGCGACGGACGTTTCCTTCTTGACACTAGGCACGACCACATTATTCTCTAGTTTACGAATAACAGCAGACAACTCCTCAACAGTATTGGTATCGACTAATGCAATCAACGGAATATATTCAGGGATAATATTTTGCCTCAAGTGTTTCACGATAGTTTTCTCTAAAGGCTGCACCGTCAGCCGTTTTGCCAAAGACATAACCTGTGCCTGAAATAAAGCGAACGACTCATTTTTCTTCTGCTTCCTGGATTTGATCTGGTTCCATAAATCCTCGTCGTAGTCTTGGGGAAGAAACGTAGCCTTCAAAAGACCAATCAATTCGTTCCATGAAGAAACGGTACTACGAACACTCCTGAACCACACAGCAGCGCTACCTGTAAATAACTCGACAGCTGATCTGAAAAGAACCTCTTGTCCTACATTACGGGATTCAGCCAGGTCTCTAACTTTTTCTATGAAAGGGAAAACTCCTTTAGAATCTCCACTAAACTTAATGTTCCAATCAGCTAAATTAGTTGGATGCGACACCTGAACGACGGGAGCTGGAATATTAACGACCGGCTGTGAAGGAATTATATTCGAAGAAACTGATGGCCCAACAGGAACGACTTTGTCATCTAATTGCCCTTCTAAAAGTAAACAATCTGCAGAAGCCTCTGCCTTATACTCTTCTTCTTCCTCAAATTCTACGGGTAACCTAGCTATTCTAAAAGATAAATGCGTAAGATGAGCCTTTGCCCTACGATAGACCGAATCTCTAACGTCTCCTTCGAAATCTCCAATTAAACTACGGATGTCAACAGCAGTTTCGTCTATCTGCTTCTTCTCATCGTTGAATATTAACCTATTTTCCTCTAAATCAATAACGGCCTTTTTACTAAGTAATTTACGAAGCATTGTTTTTTTGTCACTAAGATTTTTCTTAGTCTTAACCCCTCGTATAAACAATTCATAATCAATTTCGTCATTTTTTAAGTATTGAACCACGGAGGATTCCATTTTGAATTATATTCTTTCAAAAATTATGCAAAAAAATTCAACAAAAATATTTAAACTCAAAATTTACTGTAAACTTGGAATTGGAAACTAGCAGTTATTATTTTATTTACCTTTGGAATTTTCTCTTTTCGTATTTACATTACTATCTTATTTCTTATCTGCGCATCCATCGAAATTTTATAAACAGTATAAAATCTCTATTCAGACACCTTTAGACAACAAGGAGCCACATTTTAAATTAGTGCTGGGAAAAATACCATTTACGTGTAAAACAAAAAAAGGAATGCAATGACGTTGTTTTTAAGTACTCGTTAACACGGAGCAAAAAGAAACAAAAAAATGACAGAAACCTCTAGGTGCGGTCGCCGTTTTATGAATAAAACTTAGGTTGCGTTAAAAATAAAAAAGCCTTTTTGTGACATTACTAATTAAGAGTTATATGAAAAACTTAGCGTTATTTTATGAATCAATAGTGAGCAGAACAACGTGGACAAAATAAGAAAACAAACTAATAAGAATTAGACAAAAGATAGCCCCACGTTCTAGGGTGCCATTTTATGAAGCACGGCAAATTAGCTAACATGTGATGTACATAAACTTAAAAAAATACGTGCTACATAATTTAAAATCGCACCGGCGGCTCTAATCATCAAGAGATTTTAGGGTTGAGTTCATACAATAATATTTATGCTAAAGAAAAGAAATTATTAATTTTTTGGGCGCCATTAATAGATCAGAATCTATTACTATTTATCTATATAAAAATTACAAAAATGTTACGAAAAAAAAATGGTATCCCTTTGACTACTAATGGTACTTACCCTTGTTGTCTGTAGTAGGCTGCGTTTCCTAATACAATAAGGATACATAGATGGATTGTGCGAACAGAAAAAGACGAAATAAGTTTTAACATAGTTACCATTTATTTAGATAGAAAATAGTCATTAAACTGAGTTGATTAGAAAAATAAAAAAATAAGTCTTTCGCGTTTCATCTTAAAAGTTCAAAAAAAAAAGAAAAAGGAACGAAACAGTTTATTGCAAAAATACCTGGTGATGATCCATTGTTGTTGAATTGCTGGAATCAGGTTAGCTCGCCAGAGTTGTGGATACGACGAAATCACTTTCACTTTTCACTTTCATTTTTAGAGTTAAAGTACTGTTACATAGTTGTTATTATATTATACGAAAAATAAAAATTCCATAGTTCTTTTTGTTTTATGAAAAGTAAATAACTGTATTCATGATTATGAGTGATACTTCTCACTGACTTGATAATTAAACATATTTTATTTAGACCATTGTCTTAAAAAAGAATGGAACGGCGTTCCACGAAGATTGAATTAAGTGCGGTTTATATGAGACATATTAAACGGAAGTCTTATCCGCAAATGTTGAACTAAATTCTATTTGAACGAAAAATATTACACGCTGTACTAAGAAAACTATTATTTTATCGTACCGGACACAACACAGAGAATATACCGGTATGGTATTTAAGACAACATATCGCACTTGCGAGTTTCACTACAGAATCTTTAAGATTCCATCTTGCCTATTTAGGCACAGACAAGAAAAAATGCAGGTCTTTACTGCATGACCGCTAGAACTTAAGTTTTTTCCTTCTTGTCCTAATCTCCGACAAGATTCCTCTCTGCTCTCTATATTCACCTCCCTTTTTCACAGCTATCACCTAATTGACCAATAATCATCATTCCGAAATTTTCGTACCAATCACATAGCTGGGAAATAATGTTTAGACCAGCCTTATTATGATCATACGTTTCTTTTTCGGCCAATCACCACGAGTGTCCTTTTTGTAACCGTTTAAGGGTTCCCACGAAAGTTACTGCGTTGTAACCTTGTGGAATTCTGAGATTTCTATCACTCAAACACTTAGCAATCTTTCCTATTCTTCTTTTTATGAGGCATATCCTGTGCAAAGTAAATAATTCTTAGGAAAGCTGTCTTCGACCTCTAAAGTGTCTTTGTAATTTTACTGCCTGCAATAGCTAAATTATCAGCTTAGGCGTCTAGAATTTCTTAAAATATTAATCCTTCCGCTTTCTTGTGGGTGGCCCAAGAGAAACGCGTTGGGAAGTACATTTCGTCTTACTTCTATCTATAACGACAGAGACGGACTTTTGCGATATTTAGATTGTGATTCTTCCAGCCTGTTTCAATATGCAGTTTTAATTTGCTGTTTAATAACTTTGCGCAATCTTTTAAATTCTATGTGATATATTTCGTTTCCTGTTTTTCTATACTTTTGACGGTTTTTGGCTTTGAGTTTAATATTTTTAATAATATCTGAGTGATACCAATTTGGATACTTATGTTTATAATTTTTGTATACCGGAACATATCTATCAACTATATATATTATAAATATATATATATCAATATATTAATATATGATAATATATATCAATATATTATAAAATTGCTTTAATGCTATATTTACATCATCGTAATTATCTAAAAAGTCCCAATTAGTTTGTAATAGTTCAGAATACAGAGAAGTGAAATTTGCTTTCCGAAAATTATACATTTTCGAATTAGAATTTGGTAAAAACCTAATTTCCTTTTTTCCCAAATTATTAATCTTTATCATAAGTGCAGGATGATGACCATCTTCTTTAACCAGTGAAGAATTATCATGAATAATATCACATTTCTCTGATGACATTACTAAATCCAACAAACGACCTAAGTTATTAGGCACATCATTGTATTGAACTAAATTAAATAAACTTAAAAAATCTAATACAGTTGATGTTTTTTTATCTAATCTGCTTTGATCTACAAACTTGGGTACATTGAAGTCACCTAATATAACAATGGTTTCATTAAATATATCCAGTTGTTCTAAACATTCAAAAAAGTATTCGAAGTCTTCAGAACTTAACTTATCAATAATATAAAGAACTAAAACATAAAATTTTCTATAACCAACACAACATTTTACAGCTAACATATCGATTAGGGGAAACTGTAGATCGTATGTGGATACATCGATAACAGACGATTTAATCTCCGTCTTCAGCGCTAATAAGACGCCTCCCCCAGTGGTTTTATCTACAACATCAAATTTTCGATCCTTTCTATACACATCGTATTGATCAGGAAACAACTCTAGACTGGACACATCCTTGTTCAACCAGGTCTCACTTAAAGCAATAATGTCATATTCACCCTCACTTACACTAGTATAAAACTCTGAAACTTTAGAGTTAAGACCACGTACATTCTGGTAATAACATATAAGTTCACATCCTACAACACTGTCGGGCTCTATTGGTTTAAAGGCACTACCTTGGGTATACCATTCATATACTTGATTTTGAAAGATCCATTTCCACTCGCATTCATGTTGTTTAGTTCAACCTTTACATTGTTGTAATAATTAATTTGATTTCTAGTTCGATCAAATGACATTGACACATTTTTGTAGTTCCCATTTCTTAGAAATTTAGCTTGCCGTATTAAAGCAAATACATCATTTTCATCATCTAATATGACCTTAATTGGTCGAATTCGCCCTTGGTTAACTTGCCCAAGTCTGAAGAGCTTAATGTTGGCAGTATTCACATTAGGACTTACGCTTGAGATTATTTTTTGAACTTCAGACTTATCGCTAATCTTACGATGATCCTCAGATAGTTGTTGATCCTGTTCCGGCACACCAAAGAAAATAACATTTCGTTTTCTTTTATTTCGTTCGTTGATTTCTTGTATTATTTCTTCCATTTCTAGTGGGTTCGAAGAAGATTTCAAAATCTGGTTATCATTTTTTAGGGCTTGTATTTCAGCCTGAAGTGAGAGAATTAATGATTTTAAGTCCTTAATCTGATTACCAATTTGTCTACAATTTATGCAAGACCAGTCACATCCCTTCTCTTCATCATTAATCAGTTCAAGCTCATTTGCACTAATGTTAACACAAGTATGTCTAAATACTTTAGTACACACCGAGCATTTTAACATTAAATTTGGTTTGTATGATTTGCTGCAGCAAGAACATATTAAATTTGACGGCATATTTCCGAAAATACAGCTAACGATACGCTTATGTTCCTCCAAATACTTTAAAAAAAACAACAAGAAACAAAAAACAGACTGGAATGTGTTACCTTACTTTATGAATTCTTGTAATTAGCAAGCAATTAAAAATTATAATATACCTGTTCCAAAACACTAATTGCAAATCACTTTTTAGACTAGTAAAAAGAAATCACAACAAATATCAAATATTAATACGTTGATTCGGTTATTAAAGAGATTCGATGTTGCTTCGATCGTGTCTCTTCTACTACTGGCCAGGTCCCTAATGAGAGGCTAATGAGTTTCGAAACCGGTAGAGGTGCTTTCTGCACTCTCTGATTGAACTGGAATAATGATGCGGAATAATGGACTGGAATAATGTTGGTTAATACGAACATTATTACGAAATTAAAAATGGTTATTAATTTTTGATTTACATGTTTACTCTGATTGGAGTACGAAGGGAACCATTCTCGTTGGAACATTGTTTTCAGTCTGGTAGGATGTAGAACAATATTTGTTGGTGTTGTTTTATGTGCTATTAGATTGAAAACTTAGTCTTTTGAACGTAGGATCTATATTATTTCATAATTTACATGTTTTACTAATTACACTAACTTGATAATACTGTTATTTACTTATGAAAAGAGGTTAAATCTAAAATGTTCCTCAAAAGTACTCTCGGGATTACACTGGGCTATTGAATTAATTATGGTAGGGGAGCAAAGTATGCTAAATTTGCAGTCACTCGAGCGTTATGGGGAACTATTGGGTTGTGATTATTAGGTCCTAAAACCAAAAACAGTTAAATAAATTTTCCATTTTAGTGGGGATTTTGCACTTTTTAATTCACTTTTCCATTTCCAACAATCGTTTTTTCCGATTATAGCTCCATCTATCCAGAATTAGAAAAAATGTCTCGAATAAGACTTGCTTATTTTTACGTAAAGAATCCAAATTTGCAATAAAAATTTGGGGGTCGTATTTAAGATTTTAAAGTAAAGTAACCCCCCATCCCACCTCCATGGGGTGTCGTATTTGGTACCATTCGATAGGTTTTTCGAAAATATTTTAAAAGTATATTTTTCAGTCTTTCGATCTGATGTTTACTTTGGAAAAAATCGTTGGGTTTGTATTTAAAATTTTAAATTTTCCCCCCGCCCCTCTCCGTGGGGGGTCATGTTTAGTACCATTCGGTAGATTTTTGAAAACTATTGAAGACGTATTTTTTAGTTTTTCGATCTGACGTTTATTTCGCGAAATATTCGCTTTTTTTATGAAACTTTTTGACTCACCCATTTCCTTAAGCCCCGCTCAAATCGTCAGATTTTTGAAATATACACTCTTTTGCATGTACTTAACTTACCTTATCTTAATCTGATAATTGCGAGTATTTTTAAGGATAGATTTTTTGTTCGGGCCCCCCTTAACGAACTTCCCTGTGTTAAGAGCCAATATATGGTAGAGGTACATCTGGAGGGTACCAGGTTGCTCCCCTTATGATGATCTGACATGCTCGAGTAACTACAAAAATCCTCGCTTGGGCTCCCCTACCATTAATAATATACTTAAATTAATACAAATCAATTATGTTTACTAAATATTTAATATGGCAGGTAAGTCTCTCCCTAATTTACACTACGTTAGCAAACAACGCACTCTAGATCTCGTACTTAATAGTCAAGAAAACATGAAAGATCTTACTTGGGTTTCTGCTTTTGCTATTTTGAGTTAACCATTGCTTAGTCTCCTGTTTGACCAGCCAAGTAGTGATGTTGATTAGAGTTAATGTTGATTATAGTTAATTATAGTTCAATGGTTAACTTTTGTTACTTTTGTATTTGAGTACCGGTAATCATATCGAAAATCGTATTTCTCAGTAGGTAGGTATTTTGTATAGGTATTCCGATTTAACAAGTAATCATTTACAGTATTCGTTACTTTGATTACTATGATTACTTTTGTTACTTTTGTATTTGAGTACCGATAATCATATCGAAAATCGTATTTCTCAGTAGGTAGGTATTTTGTATAGGTATTCCGATATAACATTATCACAGATATAACAACTGTAGAAACATTATCATTTCCACAATTTTTCGGTCAGTCTAGAAACTAGAGAGTAATCAAGTGTACTGGTTGTAGATACAATAGTCGTTACTCGCTCTGATACGATTGGTACGAAGTAACGAAGTAATCAGAGTAATCAAAGTAACGATTTGCCTCTCTGTATAGTAATCGTTACTTTCCGTATTCGTAAGTAACGAGTACTTTGTAACGAATAGTTACTTTTTCAACATCACTACAGCCAAGTCATTCACTGCGGACGTAGGCGGTATTGGACAGTCTTAGATTTTATTGTAAAATGTAGTTGGTGTCGAAAAATCGTAGCTAATAGTAGATATACCATGTATCCTATATATGGTCTAAATAGAAGTAATCATTTTAGTCAGTGTGGCGTTACAACCCGGAGCACTAACAGTTTTACGGTAGATAATATCTTAAGGACTTACCGTAGATGGTGGGTGATCGGTAAGTCGGTTTTATAATGTCAATAGTGAATATTATCCATGAATTCTATGAAAATCTCTAGGAAATTCCTAATCTGTTTCTTCCTTAAGTTTACAGATCCATTAAAAATGAAGGTAACAAACTAAAAGTTTTAACCATTTGAACTTAACTCTGAAGAGACGAGAAAACCCAAGATGGACGAGCCTACCAGAAGTCGCCTGTTTTAACGGCCTTGAAAGGTCAAGAAACCGATCTTTGACTTTTAAACCATTTGGGTCATGGTCAAAGTGGTTGACTGAATGTTGCGTGAACAGACAAGACCATTTTGTCCTGAGCAAAAGATTGACCGCTTTAAAGTTAACATAACCTAATTATTTTAATGTTATAAAGTGAAATGAAATAATGAAATGAAATTATAACTAAGTAGGTACTATAGCATTAAAGAAATCTACTTACTAATAGTGAAAAGTGAACCGTAAAATCTCCTTCTCCATCAATTTATTACTCCTACATTAACGATTATTACTCCATTTTAGTGTTGCCCAAAATCGGTCTTGTTCTTGCGTTTTCGCAAGACCAAGACCGCCTAATTTTAGCAAGACCAAGACTTACCATGCAAGACTTGAGCAAGAACAAGACTAAGCCTGCGAGACTCTTGCGTCTTGCAGTTAGAACTGATGGTCGTTTTAGGGAGTGTATTGTAAGTTCGGCTATAATCTTAGATACTCTATGAGAAACACAAAAATTGTAAAAAAAATTTGAAAATTGGATTTATGCGCATTACGAACAATACCATAAACATACATAGCGAATCTAAATAGCGATTAAAAGAACACGACACATTTGACATGTACTCAGAGGTCATTATTATAATGTAAAAATAAAATATTTTTTACATCCTTTCCCAGTAGCCGAATTCCTCGTTCTGAAATTAATTGTCCAGATTTTGAGAATAGTCGTCTTCTAATCATAACATAACATTCCTGCGTTGCGACGCCTTCAGTAATATCGAATATCGTATACAAACTTTTTAAAAATGTGTCACCTTAGCTAATAGAAAATAGACTTAATAAGTATATAAGTATGTAATTATTTTTTTCATTCTTAGTTTTTTAGGAATCCAAACACCAGAAATCTTATCGGTATACGTACTAATAGTAAGACTATTATGTACTGTTTATGTTGACTGTGCTATAAGGTCACTCGGCTAAATAAAATTTGCCGAAACAGCGCGGCTATTATTTTTTTAAAGTATCATCAGATAATGATATGAGACAAAAGTACAGTGATAATGCCGGATATCGTGTAAACAAAATACCAAAATATTATTTTAACGAGATACACTTCTCCAAGTAATTAACGCACCACCTTAAAAGCGGGTCATTTTTAATGTCTCAAATTTCCTAAACCTGTTGTCCGATATAAGTGATTTTTTTTAATATGTTATCTTATTCTTTATAAATATTGCTGTAATAATATTGTTGCTATTAGACAGGTCAATTATTGTCATTGTATACCGGCTCTACCAATAAAACTGTGTTTTTTCTCAATCTATGTAATAGGTGTTCTAGCATTATGCTAACTTATTATTCAAGCATGCAATAGCATACTGAAATTAAAACCCAACTATAGCCTCATATTTTCTTAGCATTATGATTTTTTATTCATTCACTTATGTATATTGAATAATAAAAAATTTAGGTACTTTTTTAACCAGCCATGTTTTTCATCAATACAGGGTGTTTTTAAATAAGTATGGCAAACTTTAAGGGGTAGCTAATTCTGCACGAAAAGGTAATGACAGTTTGCTTCGTAAACGTTTACTTTATAAATGCTTCATTTCGCAAATAGGGGGTGTTGAAATTTTTCTTACAAACTGACGATTTATTTATTGCTTTAAAACCGGTTGAGATATGCAAATGAAATTTTGTGGGTTTTGAGAGGTAGTTTTAACTTTAGTTAGTTAGAACATAGGCAGGTATCACTTTGATCGTGGGTTCAAACCCCACCCGGTGTCAGTTGTTTAGGTATTTATTAATTTGGCTAGTCTTTACTATGGCTATGATATTCAAGCTTAAAATGTACCTCTCTGTTACGTTGTTCTAAGATATGCAATAGGCTAATGGGCAACTGCGAGACTTGCAAGGCTCTTGCTGCAAGATCAAGACCAAGACCGACAGCGCAATACCAAGACCAAGACCAGGTGTACTAGCGCAAGACCAAGACTGTGTAAGTCTCGTCTTGGTCTTGAATTTGGGCAACACTACTCCATTTGCGTGTGATAGAACCTCCTGGCAAATGTGTTAATTATAGAAGTTAAATAGTAGTGGCTATCCACTAGACATGTATTTATGGTATACATCCCTATCTCACTCCAAGTGTTACTCTTGTTACATCTGAAATTTCATCTTCCATTCTTATATTTGCTCGCTGATTTTAGTATAAATTCAGAATTATTTTCAGAGCTATCAAGTATTATATATTTTTATTACATATTTGTACCGAAAATTTGACTCCCCGCTTCCCCTTCAGAGACTCAGAAACCAAGACCTTGACAACAGGTAGACCTAGAAATAGTAATATCGGAGGATGGAGGGAGACAGATTTAAATCAGAACGAAACCGTAGATTTTCTTATTTTACTAATGCCATACTCTGTATTAAAATACACAGACTCGATTCATACGGGTTCTCTGAACCGTAAATTGGAATATTTTCCTAACGGTGCCTTTTGGTATTGTCATACCTGGGTGAAACAGAGAACTTGAATCGAGTCGAAATTCATTTCACTCATTCCCCGTTAAAAAAATAGTTTTAATTTATATCGAGAAGCTACGGTCGTGATGGTGTAAACTTGTCTTCCTCGGAGCCTCCTTGACAACAGGTAGACCTAGAAATAGTACTATTGGAGGATGGAGGGTGACAGATTTAATTCAAGACGAAACCGTAGATTTTCTTATTAAAAAAAAACCACTTCGACGTATTTTGGGAAGGGGACGAATTTTCATGCAAAATTTATGCCCTCAAATGTACCCTACTGCAAAGCATCACCCCCCACTTTTTTTTAATAGCAAGTGTCATCGAGTGGCAAATCATTTGAAAGGTAATTGTTTTACGTAAAAAGTTTGAAGATAATTTTGAACTTAACAAATTTATAATAAATTAGTTCAATCCAAAATTATCTTTAAAGTTATTCCGCAAATTAAAAAAAAATAGAGGGTCGCGTAGAAAAAAAATACCTTTCAAATGATATGCCACTCGACTACACTTGCTAATTGACGTTTTTTTTTTAAATTGTGAACAAACTCTTGGTTTCTGAGTTTCTGGGGGGGGGGGTCAAATTTTTTTTGGTTGGAACACACAGTATATAATTATTATATTATGTTACACTATATTTTTATGGAGCGTAAGTAATTGTGTGGCCTTATAACTTGTACACTGTCGAAGATCACCTTTGTTTTGTACAAAAGTATTAAGAAGCTGCTTCTCCTTCCACTCTGTCTTCATTTTTATAATTCAATTAAATACATATTGGCCTATTAGTTGCTTTTGTCTCAAGACTGTTTTTACTTCTCCGTGAATATTATCTGGCCCCATTACTTAACTTTTTTTTATTTTTGAGGAACTTTTTGCTTGAAGAACTTTCCTAGTTTGTTATTTTGGATTATCAAAGTTTTATTGGATATACTTTTTTTGCTACACGTGTGTCTAAAGTTCAACATCACACTGTATGTACTTATTGTATTGCTATTAATCATATTTCTCTTTATACTATAAAAGTAAATGGTGATTTGATTTGACGAATTTTCAGATTTCCTATTTCTCGCTTAACGATAATGAAAAATGTACGTAACTTTGAGCTCTTCTCGATTTAAAATTGGATCGAGAACCTTTTTATTCGTTCCATGTCCCTAATTACCATAGTCCCTCGTTATCAAAATTCTGTCCAACAGAATAAATGAATTTAGAGAATGCGTCTCCGTCGGGAATTTTACTTAAAGCTTCAAATGTTAAAAGCAAGTCCCAGAGTGACAGCAGACGTCCGTGTCAGTATTTCCAAAGGAGGAATCCCTTTTGTGCAAACTGGTATTTTTGGTGTTTCACTTAAATGCCCACTCTCCCCGAATCCATTTCCTTTGTCAACACCAAATATTTACATTAAACGTAGATGTTTTTCTGTTCTCAATGCAGCGGCCATGAAGAATCTCAATGAGTGGGGCCATTCCCGGCTATTTATTTAATCCTATCGAATCAATTGGAAAAATTGGCTATACACATTGTGAATAAAACATGGCATTTTATTGTCGTTGTTTACGACCACTGTAAGAAATAGGATCAATAAATTTTCTTTATCATTTTAGAAATGAAGTTATTTTAAAGAAAGTGCTTTTTAAAGATGATTCCCCAACATTGCTCGGATACTTCTTGAAGATATATATACTGCTTGTCAAAAAAATGCAACACCTTAAAGGACAAAATTTTTTTAAATATTTATTTATGGAAGTATACATTATAGGATTCTTATTATTTGATAGTATTACAAACAAATTTGCAACGTCATTTTCATCAAAAAATTAAGGCTCCTCCTTGATTTTCCTCTTCTTCTTCGTGAGACTAGGATTACTCGTGTTTGTCTGCCTCTTATTCCGTTTCAGTTGTTGTTGACTGTACTTTGTCTTTCCACCTTTTCGGAGGCCTTCCAATGGGTCTTACGCTATACGGCTTGTGGTTTTTACAGATATTCGCTAACCTATATGGTTCCATTCAGTTTTCATGTTCGTTCCAGTTTTCCTTTCTTGTTTTTATCCACCTGTTAAAATATTTTGAATTTTGCATCGTTCTCGTATACTTCTGTTGCTTTGTCTGCCTGTTAATGATATGCCCGCGATTGATCTTAATACTTCCATTTCGATATTGTTGATTTGTTGTTTTTTCGATATTTTCTATAAACTCAATTATTCTATGGGGCAGTGATCGTATTATTAAGTGGTCTATATCATATTGCGAAAGACTCATCCAAATTCTTCTTATGGCATGCCACAGGTCAATGTTTCGACCTACCATATCCCACACATGTTCTATAAGTGACAAATCAGCTGATCTTGATGGCCACTCCAAAGTGTATGTATCAGATTCTTGTATGAACTTCAAGGTTTCACGGGCAATATGAGGTATTGCGATATCCTGTTGAAAGATCACATTTGGACTATTTTGTAGGTAGAATCTAAAACCGGTTGTAGTACTTCACCAACATATCGTCCAGCTATCATAGCGCCGTTAATAAGAGCTAAAGGTGATCTGCTTCCCAATGATATAGCACACCATACCATAATGCTAGGTTGTCTTGCTGTATGACGTTCAACAGCCAAGTCTATATTTCGTCTCTCACCTCGAAAACGTCTTACCTTTATGCGTCTATCAGCGCCACCCAAACAAAACCTGTATTGATCACCGAAGCAAACAAAATTAAATTGATCATTTTAGTTTGCCAAGCTCTGCATTTTATTCTACGGGTCGGGCCTTAGGCTGTGGTACCAGAGATAACGCCAAAAGCGGACGGTGAGCTCTCAGTCCCATTACAAGTAATCTTTGATTAACTGTTTTTCTTGCGACTACTCTTCCTTTAGCTGTAACTAAATTCTCTTAGTTGGTGTACACTGCCCTGTTTATTTTTGAGAGAAAGAAGTCTAAAATGGCGCAAATCACGGCCTTGCAATTTGCAATATTCTAGGACGTCTAGACTCTCCACAACGCCGATAAGTCTCATGATTGGACCACCTTCTGCAAAGTCTTATTACCATTGATGGATTAGCTTCAACTCTTCGGGTTTCCCTTAAAAACTTCAAATGTTAAAAGCAAGTCCCAGAGTGACAGGAGACGTCCGTGTCAGTATTTCCAAAGGAGGAATCCCTTTTGTGCAAACTGGTATTTTTGGTGTTTCACTTAAATGCCCACTCTCCCCGAATCCATTTCCTTTGTCAACACCAAATATTTACATTAAACGTAGATGTTTTTCTGTTCTCTATGCAGCGGCCATGAAGAATCTCAATGAGTGGGGCCATTCCCGGCTATTTATTTAATCCTATCGAATCAATTGGAAAAATTGGCTATACACATTGTGAATAAAACATGGCATTTTATTGTCGTTGTTTACGACCACTGTAGGAAATAGGATCAATAAATTTTCTTTATCATTTTAGAAATTAAGTTATTTTAAAGAAAATGCTTTTTAAAGATGATTCCCCAACATTGCTCGGATACTTCTTGAAGATCTATATACTGCTTGTCAAAAAAATGCAACACCTTAAAGGACAAAATTTTTTTTTAATATTTATTTATGGAAGTATACATTATAGGGTTCTTATTATTTGATAGTATTACAAACAAATTTGCAACGTCATTTTCATCAAAAAATCATCATTTTATCATTTTAGAAATGAAGTTATTTTAAAGATAGTGGCTTTTTAAAGATGATTCTCGAACATGCCCAGGATAGTTATCAGTAGTAATTGCACAAGAGTTCTAAAATTCTATATTAATTTTAGAGATCGAGTGCAATTTGTTGCGATTATTTCATGAATAAAACTGTTCAAAACCAAAATTTTATTGTAATTTATTTATGTAAGTACAAATTAGTACAATTAAACACACAGTTGTTAAAAATTAATATTTGACGGTTGAAAGTCATCACTTTTATAATTTTTAAAACATTAATTGTCATTAGTGTCACTGAATGTATTTTTTCGTAGCAACGAAGGACATCTGACGTTATATACTTGATGACGGGAAATTATCAAAAATTATCAGTAGTAATTGCACAAGAGCTCTAAAATTATTGAATTTTTCCCGAGTGACACTTTGACAGTTTTAATTTCACGAGCCAAAGGCGAGTGAAATTATGTCAAAGTGTCACGAGGGCAAAAATTCTATATTAATTTTAGTTCGAGTGCAATTTGTTGCGATTATTTCATGAATAAAACTGTTCAAACCAAAAATTTTATTGTAATTTATTTATGTAAGTACAAATTAGTACAATTAAACACAAAGTTTTTATAAATATTTGATGATTGAAAGTCACCACTTTTATAATTTTTAAAACATTAATTGTCATTAATGTCACTGAATTATGTATTTTTTCGTAGCAACGAAGGGCATCTGACGTAATATACTTAACGACGGGCAATTATCAAAAATTATCGATTTAATTCAGATTTCTGTAGCTTTCTATTGGTCAGAATCTCCTAAGAATGAAATAATCGGGTATAATATCACAAGAGAGTGAGAATAAATTGAAAATAATGCGACAGTTTTTCAAAAATTTGTTGTCTGGCAATACACGAGAGCCCGCAGGGCTCGAGTGGCTATTGCCCAATGACAAAAAATTTGAGTAATAATGAAGCATTATTTTCATAAGACTAAGTTTTCACTCTAATGGCATATAACATATCCCACCAGAATGAAAACAATGGGAACCTTCTCTGGTTACACCTCCGAGGCTTCTACAATTTGCAAGCCATACGGATGCTGAGACTAAGGAAGATGAGGGAATTCTACAATTTACAATTCACGTCACATCTGCTCAGCGCGGTAAAGTTCCAACGAGACTGGTTCCCTTCATACTCCACACAGAGTAAATGTAAATAAAAAATGAATAACCATTTTCAATTTCGTTGCAAAACGAAAATACAGCCGAACCATATTCCAGTCCAATCAGAGAGTGCTGCAAGCACCTCTACCGGTTTCGAAACTTATTAGTCTCTCATCAGGAGGCACATATGCTGCTCTCCCTGATCCAACCAAAACAAACCCCAGCGTGCAGTCCCGAATTGCAACGAACGAAATGGCATAGATGCCCTAGCGGCAACTGCTAGCAAAAGACTAAGTTTTCACTCTAATGGAATATAACATATCCCACCAGAATGAAAACAATGGGAACCTTCTCTGGTTACACCTCCGAGGCTTCTACAATTTGCAAGCCATACGGATGCTGAGACTAAGGAAGATGAGGGAATTCTACAATTTACAATTCACGTCACATCTGCTCAGCGCGGTAAAGTTCCAACGAGACTGGTTCCCTTCATACTCCACACAGAGTAAATGTAAATAAAAAATGAATAACCATTTTCAATTTCGTTGCAAAACGAAATACAGCCGAACCATATTCCAGTCCAATCAGAGAGTGCTGCAAGCACCTCTACCGGTTTCGAAACTTATTAGTCTCTCATCAGGAGGCACATATGCTGCTCTCCCTGATCCAACCAAAACAAACCCCAGCGTGCAGTCCCGAATTGCAACGAACGAAATGGCATAGATGCCCTAGCGGCAACTGCTAGCAAAAGACTAAGTTTTCAAAGACTAGCATTAAAAGACAACTGCTAGCAGTTGCCGCTAGGGCATCTATGCCATTTCGTTCGTTGCAATTCGGGACTGCACGCTGGGGTTTGTTTTGGTTGGATCAGGGAGAGCAGCATATGTGCCTCCTGATGAGAGACTAATAAGTTTCGAAACCGGTAGAGGTGCTTGCAGCACTCTCTGATTGGACTGGAATATGGTTCGGCTGTATTTTCGTTTTGCAACGAAATTGAAAATGGTTATTCATTTTTTCAGTATTTTCATATTTATTCTTACTGTCGTGTGATATTCGTAAGATTATTTTGTAATACGTATATTATGGATATTTTCTTAAATGTGACAGTTGTCAAAACTAGGAAACTGGTTGCCATAGGGCTTTTCATCGACTGTCATTTGTTTCGAGCTTCTGTCAAATTTCGTATAATCCGTGTATAATATTAATATACACGAATTATACAACATATGACAGAAGCTCGAAACAAATGACTGTGAATGAAAAGCCCTATTAAACAGAAACAATCTACTTAAAAAAATTATATCGGTAATTTTCTACAGTAGATAATTCTCAGTATAATTTTAATCTGATTGGACAGAATTAAACACGTGATCAAATATCTTACTATACGATTGGAAGTTAAAATCATTAAAAAATAATCAGATTAATTTAGATTTATGTAGCTTTCTATTGGTCAGAATCTCCTATGAATGAAATAATCGTGGAAATACACTTGCGTGCATAGAAATCGGCCCACTTAAAAATTTGGTAATTTTTGATGTCTCTAATTTCCTAAACCTGTTGTCCGATTTAAGTGATTTTTGAAGATATTCTTCTTTAGCGGCGAATCGATTGAGGGTAAAATTGTACATATATCCGCGCGCCTGCGCACACTGACAGTATGTAGATCATTGCTAATCTTTCAAGATAGGTACGAGTATGTATGTATCTGTAACCGTGCAAATAAGTCACTAAAAGAATATATTATTATTTTTAGGAAATGTATTATTTATTATAATTCTTGTGTTTTTGGATTTGTGTTTCTCTGTAGTAAAATAATAAAATATTATGTAAGCATAACATTTTTACACTATATGTCGCCGTGTTGTGTAATTATATCCGAAACTTACATATTAATTTCTAGGGCCTCGCTGGAGTAGTGGGTAATGCGTTAGCACTGAGATTGGAATGACGCTGATTCAATTCCTGGGCGATTCATATTTTTTTTATTTTTGGTTTTTTTAATAAAAATTTTTTGAAAGTGGTAGATAAGAAAGTTAGTTTGATTCTTAAACAAAATACAAATAACCTTTTAAGTATATTTACTTCGTTTAAATTATCTATTATATAATAGAAGAATATCTTCTTACGTGCGTACAAAGTACACACACATTCTTTTTTTTTTTTATATATTATAGCCTTATTCTTTATCAATACCGCTGTAATAATATTGTTGCTAAACTGGTAAATATTATTGTATACCGGGTGTACGATTCAAACTGTGTTTTTTCTTAAAGTTCGCATCACCCTGTGGAATATTCTAGCATTTATAAAATACTGAAAATAAAACTCAACTATAGCCTCATGCTCTCTCAATATTCTGTTTTTTTATTCATTCGTTCATGTTGGACCATAAAAAAGTTAGGTACTTTAACAATTAGCCATGTTTTTCATCAATACAGGGTGTTTTTAAATAAGTATGGCAAACTGTAAGGGGTAATTCTGCATGAAAAAATAATGACAGTTTGCTTTATAATCGTAATATTTTATAATTCGTATGTTTCGAGATAGGGGGTGTTGAAATTTTTCTTACAAACTGACAATTTATTTATTGCTTTAAAACCAGTTGAGATATGCAAATGAAATACTTCGAAAGAAATATATAATTTTGTTCTGAAGCTATTTTCTTTTGGCATATTAATGCAATTCTCTATTTTAGTTTGGTATACATAAGCCATAATGTTAGTTTTAAATTAAGTTAATTTGACGTTTAGAATTCCACTTCGGAAATTGTTATCAAAATGCAAAACATTAATAAATTAAACACATTTTATTTTTATCGATGTATTGACCTCAAAGAAGGATACGCGATATGTGACTCAGGTGTATAAAAAACCAACACACGCCACGACTTTGTGGCATCTTATGCAATTTACTATTTTTCTTGGAAAATAAGCAACAATTTAAGTTGGAAATTAAATTTTTTGATGTTTCGACGTCCACTTCGTAAATCGTTAACGAACTACCAAATATTAAAAAATTGAACAATTTTTCGTTATGTTACTTGATAAAAAAGATCTTCTGGTAATTTAATTTAATCTGACTCATTCATATTGACAATTCAGACATTATATTTATTATACATTTCAAAGTAGACGACTTTAAAATTATATTGACAAAAATTTGTAAACTGCGTTCTTGGAACTGCCTTATTGGAAAATAGTTAATTCGATTACATCAAATGAACTATATCTTAAAAATCATAGCGTGTGATTTGTCTTTAAAAAGACAGTCACATGCAATGATGACAGTAAAATTCTCGTGTTAGTGATTCCATAATAAGTACGAGTAAAAACCAGGAAAAAAACCTCGTGATACTATCCCGACATGGTAAATATTTAGTCTTACATTCAGTTTACTCTCAAAATTAACACCGTACATATAATAATAAACAAATAATAAATATACAAATAATAATAAAATATAAATGATGTATACTCGATACTTTATTGATTTCCTAATCGTGGTATTTTCTTTCTATTGATTTCCTCTGGGTAGCCATATCCTACTGCAAGGAAAGCAACTAATAAATATTTTCAATATCATTTTAAAGTCGTCTACTTCAAAATGTATAATTTACATGTCTGATTGTCAATATGAATGAGTCAGACTAAATTAAATTTTTAGAAGAATTTTTTTAATAAGCAACATAAACAAAGGTATACAGTAAGGTCTCTTTTTATGCGGATTTTTTTAATGCGATATTGAAGTTGTGCGGTTTGTATTTCATTCAAAAATTTCTATTATTAACAACTATTATAATTAATATTAACTATTCACATCCAGATATCAGTAAAGTGAGCGTTTGCAATTTGATTTGGGGATTCCACTTGTTACATGATGTCGCTATGACATCATTCTGAGTTTCACATTGAAAGGTATAACTTGTACCTAGTTGGTTTGAAATTAAATTTTCTCTTAGCGGTGCTTCGTTCATTTTTATAAGTGACGAGTTTAAATTTTGCTTATTTCAAGTTGCAGTATAAAGCCGCGTCCTCACTGGTAAAAATTTACAACGAACCAGCTGTTCGTCGCAAATATTTTCATTCTCGAGGTAAATTGTGCTAATTTTAGACGCACACAACTCACACGCTCCATCGGTTGTCGGTTTTTGAGAGCGAAGATAAAAGGATTTGCGTCGCATACGGTTTGCAGTGTGAAAGAAAGATAAACAAATTTTCGATGGTCGAGCAGTTAAATTCGCGACGCAAATTTTTGCGACAAACCATTAGTTCAATACGCACGTAAAAATTTACCACTGAGGACGCGGCTTTATATGTAGCACATTTTGATTTCTAGATTGAAACGTTTAAAGCGAGTGTCATCAAGTTTTACTTTTCATAAGAAGAGGTTTTTGCCAACTCAATATCGTAAGTCTGGGTTCGAAACTGGTTTCTTAACTAGTAAACAGTGTTTCCCATTAGCTCTTAGTTTTTATCAAAATTAAGGTGGTTTTACTTGTTAGAAAATTATCAAAGTTGGTATAATAGTGTATTATATAGTGCTTAATCCGATTTTGGGATCAAACTGTAAGTTAGATCATCTTTATTACTATTTTTTAATCAACAAACAGTAAACAACGGTTATAAATACCAGTAACGAGGTAATTAAGTAGCTTAATTACTAATGAACCTGTCCAAGCACAAGGGCCGTAATCAGGCAACATAGGCCCAATATGCAGGAAATTTCAGAGGAGAGATCTTCTGAACTTCAAAATTCTCAAGATGTCATTAATCCATCCAATCAATCAAAATTATATTCAACCGCTCTGACTCAACCTAACAAAAAATTCGCAAGCAAAAACCAAGCCATTTTATTCAATTCACTTCCAAATACAAAAATTGAAGATTATTTAAATGCCATAGCAACTAAAGTCGATCCCAATAAAATTCTCGCCATTTCCAGGATTGTAAATGATCGTATTTGCGTATATTTTACTACTGAAGAAACAGTCACCGAATTTTTAAGAACAGATAATGGAACAATAGTAATCAATCAGGAACGTATCCAAGCCAGGAAGTTAGTCACACCAAGCGAAAAACTGATAATTTCTAATGTCCCCCCATCAATACCTCACAGTATTATAGAGACTCAACTACAAAATTTTGCAATTCATCAAATAACTCCATTGGATTTTCTAAGAATAGGTACAACTAACTCTTTATTTAAGCATATCTTGAGTTTCCGACGCTATACTTACATTTCTCCTAAAAATCTGGAAAATATTCCTGAGTCTATATTAATTAACTATGAACAAATCAATTATCGAATTTATTTTTCACTTGAAAAACAGTCTTGTTACATTTGTAAAGAACAAGGTCATCTAGCCTCTCAGTGCAAAAAAAATACAAACACTCAAACATCTATCGAAAATTCATCACCTACTGCTCAACCAAATTATATCCAAAATTGCCACCCTATCATAACAGATGCTCAGCCAACTATCCATCCTTCACAATCTTCGCAACAATCCACCAGTCCACAATCAAAAGAAACAACCAATACTTCTCTATTTGATTCAAATCCCATTCAAACACCTATCCAGCCAGATAATGTTGAAATGAATAATCACAGCCAAAATCAACCTCCTACACCCTCTGACACTCAATCGTCTAAACGAGCGGTGTCAGAAATAACGTCTCCTTCAACATCAGTAGACCAGAACCCATTTAAAGAACCTCTGCGTAAATCTAAGAAAGCAAAAACTATTCCTGAAGATAATAAGACTTTAGCAGAAGATCTTATTAAATGCACTAGTTCTTTTTTCCAAGATAATTCTGACAACGGATATTTAACCCAGGAAGAACTAATTGATTTCTTTGAAAATGCATACGGCTCTGCAGATCCTCTCAGCATTGCAAAAACGTATACAGAAGATATCGAAGGACTACTCAATTTTTTAACTAAAATCCATCCAGCATTAACTCCCAAGTATCTGAAAAGTCGCTGTACAAGATTAAAAACTAAGATTAATAAACAGCTATTATTATCCGCTTTCTCTACTGATCACAGTGAATACAGCAGCGACGCCTCTGCTGAAATTTAAAACAACATTCAACTGTATACTGCAATGGAACCTAAATGGGTATTACACCCATTTAGAAGAACTTAAATTAATTATAGCTAAGTTTAAACCATCTGTAATATGCCTACAAGAAACCCACTTCAAAGAAGATAACTGTCATAATTTAAGAAACTATACTCCGTACTATAAGAACAGAATAACTGCTAGCCATGCTAGTGGGGGAGTAGTAATATATGTCCATAACTCATTTAATACCGAAGTAATACGTTTAAGAACTGAGTTGGAGGCAACAGCAGTATCTATAAAAGGCCCCCACAAAGTCAATATATGTAATATTTATTTTCCTCCGAACTTAGACCCGTCCATAAAAGAAATAACTGAACTCTTCAATCAAATTCCAGAACCGCGGATTATATTAGGCGATTTTAATGCCCACAATATAGTTTGGGGAGGTAAAAAAACAGATTCCTTGGGACGTAAAATCGAACAAATTTTTACAGATTCTAATATGAATATCCTTAACGATGGAAGAATCTCAAGGTTCAATATTTCCACCGGCAATGGATCCCCAATAGATTTATCCCTCTGTGACCCTGTCTTACAACCAACTCTGTCGTGGGATGTGACATCCCATTTGCATGGAAGCGATCATTTTCCTATCCTAATTACGAACAATAACCATATCTCCTCATCAATTCCATCCAATAAATGGTGTCTGAAAAATGCAGATTGGTCTCTATATTCCTCTTTAATTTCACAAAAAATTTCTCAGTTGGTTCAGCCCTTTGATACAGACATTGATATTAACTCCAAAGTACTCCATCTCGTACAGTTTTTAACGTCAATAGCTCACGAGTGCATAGGTTATTCAAAATTTCCAAAAAAACGTGCTCCAGTCCCGTGGTGGAATTCCCACTGCGAAGCAGCAATTAAAGAGTCAAAAAAGGCGTTTTATAAATTAAGAAGGCACCCAACTTTAAATAACCAGCTAGAATTCAAAAGATTAAGGGCGTATTGTAGATACACCTTAAAGAAGAGTAAGAGAGAAGCCTGGGAAAATTATGTATCATCTTTAAATTCATCTACCCCGACTTCTGAGGTTTGGCAAATGATAAGCAGAATGTACGGGAAAAAATCATTTAACACAATTCATTACCTAGAACATCATAACCATATTTATTCAACTAAGCAAGAAATAGCCTCCGTACTAGCAAACGTATACCAACAACATAGCAGTGACGAAAATCTATCTACAAGTTTCCTAGCCCATAAAAATAAATTTAATAATGCATGTATAAATCTTGATGACCACAATAATTTACCTCTAAATGCCATATTTACGATGGATGAACTGTTAGAAACTTTAAACAAAGTTAAAGACACTAGCCCAGGGCCTGACAACATCCCTACGACATTTTTAAAAGCTATGCCAACGGAAGGAAAACAATATCTTTTGGATCTTTATAATTTCATTTGGACAAATAATGTTTTCCCCATTGATTGGTACGATTCCATTATTGTACCAGTTCTTAAACAGGGCAAGAATAAATCGGACCCAGAGTCTTACCGACCAATCTCCCTAACATCTAATATGTGCAAAGTACTTGAAAAAATGGCAAGCAACCGACTAATGTGGTACCTAGAAGATCGACAGCTACTTAGCCCTATACAAAGTGGATTTAGAAAGTCCAGATCTACATTAGACAACATAGTGGATATTGAATCTGTAATTCATGAGTCATTTGGATGTGGTCAAGAATGTCTGGCTGTATTTTTTGATATAACGCGTGCATATGATACAATCTGGAGATCAGATATCATAAGAATCCTGTCAAGTTGGTCGATTAAAGGAAATATTATCAAGTTTATTAATAATTTTTTATATAGGCGAAACTTCAAAGTTCGAATAGACAACTTTCTTTCAGACTCTAAAATCCAATTAAACGGTATTC
Organism: Diabrotica virgifera virgifera; assembly: GCF_917563875.1. Classification (NCBI taxonomy): domain Eukaryota; kingdom Metazoa; phylum Arthropoda; class Insecta; order Coleoptera; family Chrysomelidae; genus Diabrotica; species Diabrotica virgifera. The sequence continues at coordinate 76,239,899 of NC_065448.1, forward strand.
CTCAAGGGTCTACTCTTAGTGTTGCACTTTTCCTTATTGCCATCAATGACATCGCTAAGTCACTTAGCCCATTAGTCAAAGCCCGTTTATTTGCTGATGATCTTGTTATATTCTGTCGTGGTAAAAATATATCAACAATGACGACCCATATACAGCAAGCCATTTACAAACTAGAGAATTGGTCGAATACTACTGGCCTAGAATTTTCACCCACTAAAACGAAAGCAATGATCTTCAGTAAAACTCCAAAGAAACAAGTAAATCCACCGAAACTCTTCCTAAAAAATTTACCAATAAAGTATTCAGAATCGATCAACTTCTTGGGAGTAAAACTGGATAGCCGACTATCTTGGCAAGACCACATCCACTCTCTCCGTCTGTCAGTTCAAAACGGCCTTAACTTAATGAAAAGTATCTCTCATAAACAATGGGGTGCCGATTTCCAAACTCTTATGACTGTATACAAAACCCTAATTCGTTCAAAACTAGATTATGCTGCTGTTGCCTACAACTCAGCCAAAGGTTCACTATTGAAAGTGCTAGACACAGTTCATAATTCAGCAATTAGAATTGCACTGGGAGCACACTACACAAGCTCAGTTGAGTGTATGTATGTTGAATCAGGCGAACCATCCCTTCAACTCAGGAGAGAATACCTTAGCCTCATGTATGCCTTAAGAGTATCAACTAACCCACATGTACCTGTTTATAAAAACACATTTACAGATAGATTTCCATCGACATTTAATTGTGGGAAAAGATTGGATCCTCCGTTTTATCATCGAGTGAGAGCAACGTTACAGAGCTTAGACACAATAATTCCACACACTTACAATACTTTTAAAGTCAGCCAACACATATTACCATGGACAATTGCTCTCCCTGCTTGTAATACAAACCTATCTGCATTCAAGAAAGGTGACACACCAGCAAAAATCTTCAATCAGAGATTATTAGAGATATTAAACGGTTTTAATGATCACATCCATATTTATACCGATGCATCCAGATCTGCAAATGGAGTAGGAGCGGCTTTCACAACAGATAACTATAACAGTTCCTACCAGCTCCCTCCCCAAACCTCCATATTCTCAGCTGAACTCTTTGCTATCCTCCAGTCATTAAAGTTTGTTAACACACATGACATCAAATTCTCAATAATCATTAGCGATTCCCTAAGTGCATTAACGGCCTTGAGGCGGGTATACCCCAAACATCCTATCCTCCTCTTAATTAAGGCGGAACTCTTGATATGCCAACAAAATCAAAGATTAGTTCAGTTCCTCTGGGTACCATCACATTGCGAGATAAGTGGAAATGATAAAGCTGACACATTAGCAAAAAATGCGAGTGAGAATCCCTTAACAGACATCATAACTACTTGCGTTCATACTGATCTAAAGCAATATTTTAAAAACAAGATCATGACAAAATGGCAAACAAATTGGAACGAATCAAACTCTACATTAAGAACGATCAAACAAAGTATATCACCGTCGAAACATCCTACAAAGAGAAGAGACCAAGTGCTCATGTCCAGATTGCGACTTGGTCATACGAAGATCACCCACGACTTTTTATTAAAGAAGGAAGCCCCTCCGATGTGTTATGTGTGTGATAGTGAACTAACAGTGCAACATATAATAATAGACTGTCCCCTCTACGTTATAGAACGGCAACATCAACAGTTACCAACTACAATTAAAGATTGTTTAAGTGAAAGTAATTCATGTAAGACTCTTAATTTTTTACGTACTATAGGACTCATTAACCAAATTTAATATACCTAAATTTTGTAATTTGATGTAAATACAGTTCATTGCTAATAACCCTTGTGGTTGAAGCAAATTGTAAATAAAAAAAAAAAAAAAAAAATATCGTAAGTCTATTTTTTTTATTTCTTTTTTAAGATTGTATTTGAAATTTTGGTGTACAAACGTTTTGGTTTTATATGATTTTAGAAAATTACGGAACGTATCGCTACTTTTTCAATGCAAGTAAAGTCTTTTTTAATGCGATTTTTTTATATGCGCTTTTCTGTAGAACGTATCCACCGCATAAAACGAGACCTTACTTAATATTTTGTATTTCGATAACGATTTCCGAAGTGAAAGTCGAAACGTCAATAATTTAATTAAACTTAAATTGTGTTGTGAGATCACAATATCCATAAGAGAATCATTAAATAAAGGAGCTTCTTTGCTTATCTGGCTTATCCATTTCGACTTCATTTGCTGCTAGTATGAGCGTGTCAATCTTCGTATCGAAGGTTACTGATTTTTCTGCCTCCTATAGTGATTACTCCATCCCATTCGTCTAGTACTTTCTTCGTTATATATTCTTTCTATCTGTTGTATAATAATGGTGATGGATGCAGTCCTGTCTAGTTCCTTTGTTTGTTTTGAATGCATTTAACAGTCACTTGCAATAATTATCACTTAACTCTTTATAAACAAACTGTTAATAATTACTGCACAAAATTTACAAGCATAACAACTATTTTCTTTTCTGCTTTCTTATCTCGTATTATACGAAGATAAAATAATCGAAATTTTATTATATGTAATTTTTTTATAATTTCGTAGAAAATAATGGGCCTTAGTAATAATAAAACGTACTTTATAAAAGATACCTTATAGTATGATATTTCTTGGCATATTTTATCACCCATTATTTTGAGATTCGCTTTGTAATTGATTTACCTTTATGGTAAAACTAACTAGACTTTTAAAGATTGCTTGAAGTAAAATTGTTACCTTAAATATTCCCTAGATGTAGTAAACTTTACAATGCATAATGCATAAAGTTTTAATACGCTAAAGGTAAAAAGTGTACATATACTAAATTTGATATTGGTAAGTTTAAAATCTAAAACTTATAGAACATAATTTCTTTCTAAATAAGATTTCCTATGATATAGCACAACCAATAGACAATTTCAAATCTGATAAAATTGTAAAATTTATGGTCTATAAATTTGTAAATTCTGAATATTTTGCTATGCGAATGCTATTTACATTGTTTGTAATTGCTTCAAAACTTCCTTTCGATCAGTTATATGTTATAATTGAATCCTGCACAGTTTGATATAACTCCTGGAATACTATTGATATATAGCTTTGTTAACTTAAGAGAAATTAATATTTGGTGTAATTTGTTCGTATATTCCAATAAGCCTCTAGTGCTAATATTTATCGATTTTCACAAAGCCTTTGAGACAGTTGAACTAAGCAAAATACTACAGGCGGTTAAAATCGCATAAAAATAGATCATAGGGTTAGACACGGAGATCCAACATCATCTAAACTTTTTTATACGCTGGAGGAACACGCTTTTAAAAATTTGGATTGACTGACAAGAACTCGTTGTGACTACAGAACAAGTAAGTTTAAATATAAACTTCGTGAAATCAAAAATGATGACAAATTTGGTACCCAAACAGAATTAGAGCTTCACGATATTCGATAAAAATATCGATATTGTATTGATATCGTATCGAAAACCAATACGATACCGATACAATGCATACCTTAGCAATATTAATGTCGATACGATACTCATTATCTGAAATCAATACAATACTCTTGTATTGTCGACACGCTTGCCTCGATATTATTGAAAATATCGATTGTATCGAGAAAAAAAATAAAACGCTACAGTTGTTTGACTATATTTTGTGGAATAGGTATTTAGATCATAATTATTTACATAAAAGTATTAAGTGATCTGCAACCCAAGCATCAGCTGTTATAATATTTTACACTTTAGTGCCTGCACTTGAAACTCTTGAGAGTGAGTAAATGACTGTTATGATTACACTGTTTATCAAGTGGAATTTCTGGCAATATTATGGAAGTGAGTGACGATGACGCAAAAATAATTTTCATCAAAAATACTGAATTGCGATTTATTCCCAATCTCCGGGGACTTCCATATCTTTTTAAAAGTAGTTTTTAAACAATACAGAATTAGTAAGTTTTAGTCGACTTTCAAAATTTTTATAAGAATCTATAAGTTATAAGAAATCTATTTATGTTCAAATTATTTTTAATATAGTTTATTGTTAAAAATTATTAATATAGCTGAATGTTTTAATTTGAGTATACAGGATTGGTCGAAACTGAATGAGTATTTCTTGAGTTTTCTCAAATGGAGCACCTTGTATTTTCTCATTGTAATGAAGTGCTGTTTTATGATACTTCATTATTTCCTATTTCTATTTATGATACTTCATTATTTGTGAGTTATTGTTGCCCAACATTAATTGCTACAAAAATTACGTGAAATTTTATTTAAGCTAAAGTTGCTAAAAGGGTTGAAAAATCAATTTCAATCATAAATTATACTTACGCCATAATGCTTAAATCTGCATTTTTTTCATTTAAAAAGGGTGATTTCACCCCTAAAATGCAAGAAGCGCAAGTTAGCACCATATCATTTTTGTTTCCTGAGGTATCCTCTAACTACTCACCAATTTTCATGAGAATCAATGGAGGTTCAACAAAATCGGAGGTGAAAACCTTCGATGACTGCACTTTCAGAAATATAAAAAATAATTTTAAAGCAAGGGTGGATTTCACCCCTAAAACTCAAAGAGCGCAAATCGGCACTATGTCACCTTTGTTCCTTAAGGTATCCTCTAACCACTCACCAATTTTCAAAAGAATCTATTGAGGTTCAACGAAATCACAGGTAATAACTCAAATCTACCTTCAGTGACTGCACATTAGTTCATGTGACTGCACATAATTCAGAACAACTTAGAGAATAATTACAAAACACCTTTTTTGTTTCGAATGATCCAAAAATCTAAAATCCTAATATCCCTGCAGGGCCGAAAAAGGTCATTCTTTGATTAACTAATTAGTCTGGTCAAAATTACATCGGGCGCCCCTTGTTTTTTGTAATTTTTAAAATAATAAATTACATATCAAATTTTATGGAAATAAACGGCAAATATCGAGCAACTAGGTGATAATATCGCTGCCTTTTATTTCCATAAATTTTAAATATTCGAGCAGTCAATGATCTCCTATTTTACATATCAAATCATTTTTATCCATTAAACAGATCGTTGTGAAGGTCGTTGCTATATCGGAATACCTATACAAAATACCTACCTACTGAGAAATACTATTCTCGATATGATTACCGGCAGGGCCGGCGAGAGGGATGAGCGGGCCCCGGTAAAAAGTGAAGGGCGGGCCCCCGGCAAAAAGGGAAGCGCGAAAAAAATTGTTTAATTTTTATAGAAATAAAATTATTAATAATAAGTAATAACAAACATTTCAAATATAAATTTTACTAAATTTTGATTATATTTATAATAATGAAAATATTTATAATACAGGTGTTTTTCGAGTTATCTGATCGGCAAAAATGTCTCTAATTTTCGAAAAATCGCATGAATTTGTCAAATCATTCTCAATTCTCAAAGTTGATAGGCAGCTAACCGATCCTGTTTCATTGTAGCTGTCATTACCTCATAGCATTTTTTATGAGAAAATGAAAACTAATGGATCTTTCTGCTTCTGCGACTGTCGCCGGTAATGTGCAAAATATTCTTAACGCAATATCGATTCAAATTTGAGATGTTTAATTTTATTAAGCAAATCTATTGGAGAAAGTTGAGAATCACCAATATTATCGGTGTATATCGCTCTCAAATGGAAAATTTCATCTATTAATTCTTTACTGATGTTTTCTTTATAAAACCCGCGCAATACATGTATCATTTTTAAAAATATTTTCTTCATCTTCATCTCGGAATATCCATAAAATTTTAAATACCGAATAAATTTTATTTTCCGCAATAATTCTTCTGGTTAAATTGCTTATTATATGACAATATTAAATATTTCACAGCGAAATGTTGCGTCGGGCTCAAAATTATTAGTCGCATCACTACTAGGCCCAGGCAAATCATTAAAAATCTCACAGACTAAACGTTTGCGCCGTTTTTCTTTATTTAATGTAAATACTGGATTTATTCCATAATTGCTGGTAACTTATTTAGATTCTTCTGATTTTTTGTAAATCTACTAGAAGCCCTGATATATTTTTAATCTCCATATCCATACCATAGTTTTATCTGACTACACTGTAGTACTTGACTCCTGTGATTTATTGCTGTTAAAATTTTAAACCAAATCGATTAAAGGTCATACATATAGCCGAGTATTTTTACGGACGACGCATTATGGACATAAAGTGAAGAGCAAAGAAAAATGGGAAAAATTACGTCTTTGGTCTGGTTGACGCCGGGCCCCTTACATCGCCGGGCCCCGGAAAATGTATCGGCTGTACCGCCCTCTCGGCGGCCCTGATTACCGGTACTTAAATACAAAAGTAATCATAGTAATCAAATAACTTTTATCCATTAAACAGATCGGTGAAGGTCGTTGTTATATCGGAATTCCTATACAAAATACCTACCTACTGAGAAATACGATTCGCGATATGATTACCGGTACTTAAATACAAAAGTAACAAAAGTAATCATAGTAATCAAATCATTTTTATCCCTTAAACAGATCGGTGAAGGTCGTTGTTATATCGGAATACCTATAAAAAAATACCTACCTACTGAGAAATACGTTTTCTTGATATGATTACCGGTAATCATATCATTACCGGTACTCAAATACAAAAGTAACAAATATAATCATAGTAATCAAAGTAACGAATACTGTAAATGATTTCTTCTTCTTCTTTTAGACCATTTCTATCCAACTTTGGACATAGGCCTTCCCCAAATCTTTCCATTTCCGTCTGTTCTTGGCTGCGTTTTGCCAGTTAGTTCCTGCAGCTTTTACAACATCGTCCTTCCATTGCATCTGAGGTCTTCCTCTTCCTCTTCCTCTTCTTCCTATCCACGGTCTCCAGTTTTGTATTTCAGCAAATGATGTAAAATGACTGTAAATGATTACTTTATACAAAAGTATAAAGTAATCATACTCGAAAGTAACTATAATCAACATCACTAAAAGACAAGAAAAACGTCGGTCGACCACCTACATAATGGACTGACGATTTAAGAAGGCTAAATAAAAACTGAGTGAGAACCAGTGGCGTAGCTGAGAGGCCCGCAGGGCCCGCAAGGCGGGGCCCCGACGTTAGGAGGGGCCCCTTAAAACCTTCAACCTTCAACACATTAACCGCCACATTAAAAATTTTTGTTTGTGCCTTCAGGCTCCATGTTCAGAATCCCAATGTTAATGTGAATAATATTTAACTCACTGAGCGCCTGGGCCAAACAAGGCGTGAGCTAAATACAACTCACGTGTCGTTCAATATGTCAATACTTCTTCTTCTTCTTAAGGTGCCGAGACCGCTTGTCGATCGTTGGCTCTCATGTTGCGCAGCATATTAACAATCATTGTCTTATTTACAGCCGCACGAAATAGTTCAGTGCTAGTTTTCCCAAACCATTAGCGTAGGTTTTTAAGCCAAGAAGTTGTACGGCGGCCCACACTTCTTTTTCCCATTATTTTACCTTGCATGACAAGGTGAAGTATGTCATATTTTTCTGGGTGACGCATTATATGACCAAAGTATTCCAATTTGCGCCTTTTAGCCGTGTTCACTACTTCGCAACTTTTATTCAAACGTTGCAAAACCCTTTCGTTTGTGACTCTTTCTACCCAACTGATCTTCAGAATACGGCGGTAGACCCACATTTCAAATGCTTCTAGGTTTTTTAAAAGCGATTGTGTCAGTGTCCATGCTTCAACCCCGTAAAGTAGTACTGGGAATATATAACATCGGACCATTCTTTTGCGAAGTTCCAAATTTAGATCATGACTGCACAGGATTTTCTTAAATTTCATAAAACTTGTTCTTGCTTTGGCAATTCTACTTTTTATTTTTGTACTAGGGTTCCAGCTTTCATTAATATGAGTACCCAGATATACAAGATTACTTACTCGTTCAATTGAGTCATTACCGATTGTTACGTTATAGTTATTATTATTTACGGCTGCCTGTTTACTAATAACCATAAACTTTGTTTTTCTTGCGTTGAGTTTGAGTCCATATATCGCGCAGAATGCCACCATTCGATTCAATAACGCTTGAAGATGTTCAATTGATCCAGTCAGCAGCAAGGTGTCATCTGCGTATCTGATATTGTTCATAAGCTTACCATTAATGAGTATTCCCTCTTTTGCGTTTTCCAAGACTTCATTTAAGATTGTTTCAGCGTAAAGATTAAACAACATTGGTGACAATATACAGCCTTGTCGAACTCCGCGCTTGATTTTTACTTCGTCAGAGCACTGATTCGCAGCCCTAATACATGCAGCCTGGCCCCAATACAAATTTGCGATTATTCTAATGTCCCTACCGTCCAGACCGGTAGTTTTGAGAATATGTAGCATTTTTTCATGGCGAACTTTATCAAAGGCCTTTTCAAAATCAATCGCGCACATGAAAACGTCATGATTTACATCTCTGCATCTTTGAATTAAAACTTGGGTTGCGAATAGTGCATCACGCGTTCCAAGGCCACAGCGAAAACCGAATTGAGTACTTGAGATTCTTTCCTCAATTTTTCTATATATTCTTTGATGAATGATTCTAAGAAACGTTTTCAATACATGACTCATTAGGCTGATGGTGCGATAGTCGCTGCATTTTGTGGCTCTGTGTTTTTTTGGTAGTACAACAAATGAGGATTTAAGCCAATCTTTAGGAATTTTTCCGCTTTCATAAATTAAGTTGAACAATTTCGTAAGTATCTTAATGCCCTCGACACCTAAAAGCTTTAGTGTTTCTACGTAAATCCCATCTGGTCCGATCGCCTTCCCGTTTTTTGCGTTCTTTATAGCGTATTGCACTTCTTCCTTAGTTATTGGAGGACCGCTTATGTCATTTAGCGTTTCTAGTTCGCTTCTTTCATCATCGAATAATTCCTTTATATATTCTGTCCATCGTATTAGTTGACCTTCGATATCGATTATAATTTTTCCGTTTTTATCTTCGATTAGTGGAGGATTACATTTTTTATTCAGTCGTGCAACTTCTTTCAGTTTTTTGTGCATATTGAATGCGTCATAGATACGCTCGTAGTTCTCAATTTCTTTACATTGTTGTTTATGCCACTCTGATTTAGCTGATCTTATTTTTCTTCGAATCATACTGTTTAGCTTTTTGTATTCTGTCAGATTAGCATTCTTATATTTTCTTCTTGCATCCATTAAATTCAATATCTCTTCTGTCATGCACTGTTGCTTATTCCTACGCTGATTTTCCATTAGATGGTCTTCTTGGACTTTTTCCAATGTTTCTTTGCATGACTCCCATAATTGTTCTTCTGATACTTCTACTTTCATTAAATTGGGGACCAAAACATATTTTCCTAATAAGCATCAAAATAGGGAATTTGGAAGGAAATAATGAAGCGGGTAATTGACGTAACTCTTACTCTTTTCGGGTGCAATTTAGCGTTTCGTACTTTCGTGGACATATTGGTAGTTTAGGTGAAAGTGAATCCCAAAAAGTAATTTTTTGTCGGTGGTTCTTTTACTAGATAAAAATGATCCTGTTTTAGCCAAATTAATCGATAAAAAGAATAACTTAAAAAAAACAATTTACTTGAGCCCCCAAATACAAAACGAAGTTATAAATTTGCTGGCTCGAGAAACTGAAAACAAATTATCATAAACTAATGAAGACTTATTAAAGAAAGGCCAAATATTGTAAATTTACACATATTTTAGTAATTATACTGTTATTAGTTGTGTTATGTTTATAATACGGGGGCCCACAAAAATTGTCGCGGGGGGGACCGCAATCTTCAGCTACGCCACTGGTGAGAACGGCGCCGGCGCAAGATAGAAGGGGTTGGAAACACGAGGAAGAGGCCTGTGCTCAGCAGTGTACTTTTGAGGCTGACTGATGATGATGATCTTGTATTTGATATCGTTGTCCTGTGTTTCTAATGATTACTAATTTTCTTTGATGATTCTGGTTTTAGAAGAGGAAGATTACTAGTTAGCAATTAGAAGGCCTGTTATCCCACACACCTGCATAAAATTCGTGTTCTCGAAAATGATCGATGTCCAAATTGTGATAAAAAGGTGATTTAGATCATATTTTTTTTAATGCCAAAAATATAAGAATGAAACAGATCGATTTATTCAGTAGCTACATAGACTTAAGATACCAGATCCGTTTAATATCCTTAGTATCTTAGCTAATTGACAAGAGAGTATGTAATGCATTGGTGATGTTTCTATCAAGTACCAAAATAGTTTTGTAGTGTCAAGTATTAAAAGAATATGTGTGTATGTATGTATATGTATGTATATAGAGAAAATGTGGTGAGCAACTTGGACAGTCCATAGCAAGGCAGCTTTAGAATTGAGTAGGGAGCCGCGGAAGATAAAAACAAAGAAAAAAACCTGCTATGGAACTTTCAGGATCTCACCTTTTGACTATTTGGATGTCATCAGTAGGGTGGAGCGAAGTTAGAATATGTTTTCATAGCTACAACGAAGACAACTACAGCTACCTGAGAAAAGGAACGCCAGAATGTTTTATAATAAAATAAGTTTAATTAATGCGAGTTACCGTAGATATACCTTCAACTCTGCAGGAACCTTCTTCTTCTTAAAGTTCCCTCTCCTATCGGAGGTTGGATATCATAATGGTTATGGTCACTTTGTTGGCTGCTGCTCTGAACAGTTGTAGTAAACTACAGTTAAACCATTCTCTAAGGTTCCTCAGCCAGGAGATGCGTCTTCTTCCTATGCTGCTTCTTCCTTGGATCCTTCAAGCAACTCCATCAGCAACTCGTATTTTTCTCCTCTGGTAATGTGACCCAAATATTCCAGTTTTCTAGTTTTTATAATCTTCATAATTTCTAACTTCTTATTTAAACGTCGTAGCATTTCAACATTGGTAATCCTTTGAACTCACTGAATTTTCAATATTCTTCTATAACACCATATTTCGGACGCTTCTATTCTTCTTATGTGTTGTCTCTTTAATGTCCAAGCTTCCATTCCGTATAGCAATATAGAAAATATGTAGCATCTTAGAGCCCTCAATATGAGAGGCAACTGAAGGTCTTTGTTTGTAAGCAGTGTCTTCATTTTTATAAATGCTTGCCTTGCAGTTTCAATTCGGACTTTAATTTCTTTGCTTTGGTCATTTTTGTCATCGACCCAGGTTCCCAGATATTTGTATGTCTTTACTTTTTCTATTTGGGTTTGCTCTATCATTAACCTTTCATTTCCAATTTCGGTTTTTGAGACGATCATAAATTTAGTTTTTTTCTTGTTTATTTTTAGTCCGTATCGAATGCAATAATCGTTAATTCTATTTAGCAATTCTTGTAGCGATTCCAGGGTGTCTGCCATTATAACGGTGTCATTAGCGAATCTTATGGATGAACCACTAGAAGTTAAACCACCTAGAGAAGAAATTATGCCAGGAACATTTACTGACAATAATGCAATCCTATCCTCACATGCTGACCCTATTTATGCCTCGCATCTCCTTTAAGCGTATCTAAACAGAATACAAGATTCGTTTTTTTGGTTTTTGGAATGGAAAATTAAAGTCAATGAAGAAAAATCTATTCATGTTACATTTACAATGCGAAGAGGAATCTGCCACACTCTAACTTTAAATAATCATCAACTACCTGCAACCAACGAGATAAAGTATAAAGTATGTTGGTATTGATTTAGACAGAAGTCTCAGAATAAAATAAGGAACATTTAAGGGCAAAACTCGCAACAAGAATAGAAAGAAAAATAGGTAAAGAATAGATATTTCTGGCTATTTGGTCATTATCAGTACGGTGGAGCCAAGTTAGAATAGAAGGTAATTAACTTGGAAAAGGGTCACTACAGTCACCTGGCGGAGGATAGGATAGTACGAATAGCACGAGATAAGTCACCAAGTGGACGAAGAAGTATTGGCAGACCAAGAAAAAAATGGTGCGATAACTTAAACAATTTAAGAGGCTAATATTGAAGAAGAAACAGGCTTTAAAGCCTACATACAAGAAGGAAGAAGAAGAAGAAGGTTTTGATTAGTATGTGGAAGTTTTTCTCGTTTATAAAATTCTGTATTATAGTCATATTATTATGTATTATATATAGGGTGTCCCAAAAGTAGTGGAACGGTCGAATATTTCGCGACATCGGATCGAAAAACTGAAAAACACGTGTTCAATCATTTTCAAAAATCTATCCAATGACACCAAACACCAACCCCCACTGCACCCCCTGAAGGTGGGGTGGGGGGTAACTTTAAAATCTCAAATGGAAACCCCTAGTTTTTCTTGCAGATTTGGATTCGTTGCGTAAAAGTAAACAACTTTTATTCAAGACATTTTTTCGAACTGTGGATAAATGGCGCTATAATTGGGAAAAACGATTTATCCTGATACCATAGGTAAATTATAGAGACGGTCTAATATCTCGAGAAATACACTTCCAAATGAGAAACCAAAAAACAAGTTTTTAATATTTTTCGAAAGCCTATCGACAAACACCAAAAATGACCCTCCAACCCACCCCTTGGAGACGGGGTGGGGGTAAATTTAAAATCTTAAATAGCAACCCCCACTTTTTATTGCAGATTCGAATTCGTCATGAAAAATTAAGCAACATTTATTCGAAACATTTTTTAAAATTGTTGATAGATGGCGCTAATAAATCGTATTTTTCCAATTAAAGCGCCATCTATCAACAATTCTAAAAAATATTTCGAATAAATGTTGCTTAATTTTTCATGACGAATCCGAATCTGTAATAAAAAGTGGGGGTTGCTATTTAAGATTTTAAAGTTACCCCCCACCCCACCTCCAGGGGGTGGGTTGGAGGGTCATGTTTAGTGTTATTCGATAGGTTTTCGAAAAGTATTAAAAACCTTCTTTTTGGATTCTCATTTGGAAGTGTATTTCTCGAGATATTAGACCGTTTCTATAATTTACCTATGGTATCAGCATAAATCGTTTTTCTCAATTATAGCGCCATCTATCCACAGTTCGAAAAAATGTCTTGAATAAAAGTTGCTTACTTTTACGTAACGAATCCAAATCTGCAAGAAAAACTAGGGGTTTCCATTTGAGATTTGAGAGTTACCCTCCACCCCACCTCCAGGGGGTGTAGTGGGGGTTGGTGTTTGATGTCATTGGATAGATTTTTGAAAATGATTGAAAACGTATTTTTCAGTTTTTCGATCCGATGTTTAGTTCGCGAAATATTCGACCGTTCCACTACTTTTGGGACACCCTGTATAATATATAATAGTCGATGGTATATATAATAGTCGATGATAATATATAATAGTCGGTATTATGTATTATATATAATAGTTGATGGCAAAAAATATATCAAATTTGGATGAAGTACACGATTTTTTAAATTTTTTTGAATTCAAGTAAAAATCTCGTACAATACTATCACTCTATACTCTACACCAGAGGTTCCCAAACTATTTTTTCTCGTAGACCACTTTAAAAAATATACTGGTTTCGGTGGACCCCCTGCTGCTACATTTTTACCATACTTCCAATGAAAAAAAAACATGGGGGGGGGGGGTAAAAATAAGATATTGAAGGTCTCTTCTTTTCTCAAAATATCATTTTAAGCGATTTTACAGTGTTTTGGAATCTATTTAAACAAATTTGCATTTTTTGTCGTAAATTATCAATTGAAAAAATAATGTTTTAAGAGAAGGGAGTCCAAAATGTGCTTATTAGGCATTATAACAAGTTTTTTGTTTTAAAAACAAGTTGTTGATCAAACTTTAGCGTAGAAAACGTTAAAATACTGTTTTTTCCATTTTCCTCCATTCCCAAAATACATGTTCTTCTATTTGGCTGAAAATTTACCCACAGATAGCCAAAACACAGGACTTTAATGGTTAAAGGAATCTGGATAGTTTTACAATACAACAAAAGTTACATGCAATAAAGAGTCAACATTATATAGTACAGGCGTGTTAGCATTTGATCTTGCATGCCCGAGTTACCCAAGCAAAATTCTATTTTTCTAATCTTAAGGGGTCAATAGTAGCGTAAATTTAAAATCGCGAATAAAGGAGAACCGTTTTTTGCTCAGTATCTCCGCCATATGTAACTTTTCGACAACAAGTGTTCGGACTGAAGTTGTGAAAAATATGATTTCCTATAATTTATTATATTATAAATTTTTTGTGCCGTCAATATTTTCCGAGTTATGGGGGAAGAGTGACAGTTACAGCATAATTATTGAATTATCTCGTTTATTATTAGTTTTATAACAAAAATGTACCTATACAAAAATGGAGAGAATTAAATTTTATACAATTTTGATCTCTTTCATGTTTTTGCTAAAATCAATATTGCAGGTAGTACGTATGCTGTAAAGGCGCAAGCATAAGCCCTGATGGATTTGATAGCAGTGGTTTTTGTTCAATATCTCCGCAATTCTCAACAATAACTTGTTTTTACATCATTATTATGATTTTCTCAACCATTTTTTTTTCGTATGGTCGATATCTTCCGAATTAATTGTACTTATTACAGTAGACGCGTATATTTTTGACTCTGATATTATTCCACGTATTTTTTTTATTGTAAAACGATACAAATTCTTTTAATCACTTAAAGTCCTGTGTTTTGTCTATCTGTGGGCAAATTTTCAGTCAAATCGAAAGACATGTGTTTTGGGAATGGAGGAAAATGTAAAAAACGATATTTCAATGTTTTCTACCCTAAAATTTGATCAAAAACTTGTTTTTAATCAAAATAACTTGTTATAAATCATTAAAATAACATTTTTGAGTCACTACTATTTAACATATTATTTTTTGCACGATTGATCATTTTTGACTGTTTACCGTGACAGATTTTACGTCAGTAGGTGACATTTACTAGCAACTCGACGGTAAGTAATCCAACTCGACGGTAAGTACTCCAACTCGACGGTAATTAATTCACTTACCGTCGAGTTAAAAAATCTCTTAATTTTACTTTATTTTTTGAAAGAATAAAGAAAACTAAATAATTATTTATTAATATTGAAACTTATGGTACAATTTGTTAAATTATTTGTAAACTAGAAATTTTTCATCCGGTGCTTCCATCAGAAATTTTTCCAATTGCTTCCGTGTAAAATTGCTCGCTTTCTTAGGCCTATAGCCAACATTTTTTCTCTTCAAATACGCGATCAAATTTGAAAACTTGGAAATATCAATGCCAGCATAAAGAAAAACGGTGGATTTAATCATTGAATATTCTGCCCAGAGGCTTCCAGGAGCTTTCAACTGCATATGTCTTTGAACGAAATATGCCAATAGAGTCTTTTCTTCGATTCTTAAATTCTTGCCTTCGCACCATTTTTTAAAACTTTGGTAGGTATTTTGATAACGGATTTTGGATTTTTCGGGAATAATTGCGGAACACCCTTCTTCCCAAGCCCGTTCAATTTCTTCAAATTCACTTTCGCTCATATTTTAATTTATAATAATCAAAATTGTACTTAAAATTATTGTCAACTAAATAAAAACTCAATTCTCCATTGTTGTTATGCACCCTAGTTACTACCTAACAACCAAAGTATCTATCTTGATAAAATGAATGAAACTAGTCAATATGACGAAAATGTTTAATTTTATAATTTATAATTGTATCAATCGTGCAAAAAACGTTATAAGCATGTCGAACGTTAAGGGTAACCGATCTCAGACAATAATTGGAGTCGTCGCTCCGCTTCTCCTCCAAACAATTGTCTTCGATCGGTATAAAACCCTTACCGTTCTCCATACTTAATATACTATTTTTTATTGATATTTTACAATAAAGAAATGCAAATTTGTTTAAATAAATACCAAATAACCAAATCGCTATAAAATTTTCGTGGACCCCCACTTGCAACTTGTGAACCCCCATTTTTATTTCACGCCAACGTGGACCCCCGTTGAGTCCCTCGTGGACCCCTGGGGGTCCACCTGGACCACTTTGGGAACCACTGCTCTACACCTTTCATTTTTCTTTTATTTTTGACCCTGTTTCAACATATTTTCCTCTCGTTCGCGAAAGGTTTTACTTATCCATTAGTATGAGGGAAGTAGCTCTTCCTTCCGGGTATTCAAAATCCAAAGACGGATCCGGCGGGATGATATATAATCTCGCCCACACATTTTCATTGTGAAAATTGTTTTTGCTAGATTACTTTGTATGAAATAAGCATTAACGTTGTCGGGAAAAATCGCTTAATACTTAATATTCCTGGTTTGTTTTCATATGAAAACTCGTGTATCCAAAATAATAAGAAACATTTTGAGGATTAGTCTCCAGTATTCGTATTTTGCTGGGAAATATTAAGCTGTTGTCTAGTCTAGTCATTGAAGGATTTTGTTGTTGGTGACTAACAAAAGGTCGTTAAACGTGCCAGCTTGATCATATACGGGTTTTTATTTATTCTAAGGTCGCCAAATTTATTATCAACATATTATGGTTCGAAGAACTACTGGGCAATACAAAAATACACACATCGGAATATCGGAAAAGTCTAGGGATATTTTTAAAAAGAGACGTAAGAGACGTTTATGCAAAGTACTATAGTCCGTCCCACCTTGTCTGTACAGTATAAGGAACATAGTCAATGCAGTCCTTGTGAGAGTTTTTACCCCGGGGATGTCGATTTTATCAAAAAGGGGTTGTAATCGATCATTAGAGCGATTAAATTAAAACTGTCTTAGAAAGGCAATCTACAATTGTTTTAGGAAATGATGAAAGGGTTGCCAATGCGAGTCCATTATACAATTGGATATAGTAATTGAGTCAATACTCGCAATCTTTAGTTTGTATTTTTATTAGTTGTTAAATAATCATGGGGCAACCGGTTTCGAGTCTTACAATATATGACTAATCATCAGGCCCAGTACAAAAAGTCTTCTCAATACAAACTACAAGCTAAAAACACAAAACTAGAGACATGTACATATATATAAAATATAAATAACAACTTTGTCTTGGTTTAAATCACACACGGGAGCGACCAATCTGATGAAAATTGCTTGGTATATAATTTGATATATATACTACCATCAATCCTTAACTAGTCAAGGGTTGATGGAGTCCTGATCAGGTAGTATGCGGTTAAAAGACATAATACAAAGTTATTAGTAATCGGTATGCACTTACATAACAGCCATTGAAACTGTTCCACAGCTAAAGATGTACCTGGAAGTCACAAGCCCCATAAGAAGAGTTGACCAATCAAACAGCCCTTAGTCTCTTAAATTGTCAGTTATGTTCAATTTGGAACCTGGCATTTTTTTTTGTAAATTCCTGGGCTCAAAATATTCAAAATATATAGAAATTCTCAATTTATGGAGACGATTTATATCTGGAATATAAATCGGCGTAGCAGTTTTCATTTCTCTAAATAGAAGCGTTCTGGAGGTATTTAAGAAAAACTAATTTCATGGCGCCATCTTCAAAGAGCTTTAGCTCCCTTAAGAAGCCTTTTCGGACTAGGTGAATTGGATTAAATTGTCTTAAAATTATCTGAGGAATCTCCTGTCTTCGTTTGTCGGTAGAGTTTCTGGACACCCTGTATATGATGAATTGCAAAGTTTACGATTCTATAAAAGACATACAGACTTTTTTATATTGTGTCCTATAAATAATAAAAACGTGGTATTATCAAAAAATAATTATTTTTCAAATCAAAACGTAAATTTTAAAAACAAAAAAGATTTTCAGGGTCAGGATTTGAACCCGAGTCGTCTCGGTGAAAGCCAGTAGCTAGGTATTCTTAGCTATTATACACGTAAGTCACAGAGATAAATATTTGACATATAAGTTGTAGCGTTTTTCCATCAAGTTTCACATTTTACCTTTTCTTGCCTAAAATCCCCGGTTTTGGGCCAGCTGGCACATCATTTGTTAATAAGCTTTTAAACACCTAACTAAATAAAATGAAAACAGCCATGCTAAAATGCTCCGGTAAAATTTGACACTACCTCCCGGGCTATTATGAGAGTTTTTAGCGCGGAGATGCCGATTTTATCAAAAACGATTTGTAATCGAACATTAGAGAGATTAAATTAAAACTGTTTTAGAAAGGCAATCTACAACTTTAGGATTTATATGCGGAAAAACTATAGTACATATATCAAATAAACTTAAACGCATATAAATCCTAAAATAATTGTAAATTAGGAACACGTAACTAAATAAAAAGAAAACAGCCATGCTAAAATGCTCCGGTTAAATTTGACACTACCTCCCGGGCTAAAAGGACTGCATTGCCTATGTTCCTTATACTGTAAAGCCAAGGTGGGACGGACTATAGCAATTATTGTCCCTGTTCTTTTATTTTAGCAAAGATTTTTTTATTAATTTACATATTTTTGTTTCAGGTATGTAATGCTTCATTTGGATAAATATAGACTGGTGAGTTGTATATGCAATCTTATTTGATAAAATTGTGTCAAACTTTCATAAGCTGCCATAAAGAATCTCACGACTATAGTAAGTTGAATGGTATGAACCTTCCACAGTGTGTCGACGAGCCTAGCTAGGTGGACAAAAGCCATTTCAAAATTAAAAGAATTACTATTTGAATATTGTAAACAATACCCCAAAACATGCTACTCTAATACTTGTTTATGTCTAACACATCCCATCGTTGAGTAATAGAGCCCAAAAGTACGTATTCTCATTGTAATAGAATAAATCAGTTGAATTCGGTACATCATTTCAATCACACGAACCTAATGTTTTCCTTAATTTTTAAATTATATAAGTGTATGAGTAAGTGCTCATTTTTTCTAATCCAATAAATCTATCTAATAATGAAACAGTATTAAAAAAAGTTTTTATGATGAACGAATGAAATGTTCTTCGTTTTGAAACTTTGGAAGGGTGGCAATTACTTGTACCCTTTTGTACCCTGGCTAAATTTTCAATATATCATAGCTGCACCTTTCCCATTAATAATAATACTTATTATAACCTGCACACGCTTGCACATCATTCTTTTTTTAGTAATTGCGTCCAAAGGTAAGCATTTTTATTGTAATAGAATAAATCAGTTTAGTTCCGTTCATCATTTTTTCAGGCGAAATTTAAGTTTTCCTTAATTTATACAGATTCATCGTTGAAGATGGATAATATTTGTGCTATTTTTTTCTAATTTAATAAATGTATCAGATACACAAACAATATTAAAAAACTTTGTATGATGAACGAATGAATTTCCTTCGTTTTGAAACTTTCAAATGATGGCAATGACTTGGACCCATTTGCACCAGGGCTAAATTTGCTATATGTAATATCTGCACCTTTTCCACTAATAATAAGACTTATTATAACCAAAACACTCGAGCCCAACATTTTTTTTTTGAGATTTGAAAATTTCTGGCTTGAATGCACACTTTTTCTTAGCATTAAGAGCCATTTCATGGTACTGAAAGCTACTGTAAATAAAATACTTTTACATAGTATGGCAGTAATCAAATCAGCATTAGTTCCACTTGAACCGCTTTCAAAAGAAGCTCAAGAAGGAACAAAGATTGCCGCATGTTCCGGGAGCAATACACCAGACTCTGTTCACGTATTTCCACTATAGTACGTTCTTTAAAGGTAAAATATTGCAAAACCTCTGAATTTTAAAGAACCGCTTGGATTGACATGAAATTTGGCATACATATAGCTAACAAACACTCGAAAAGCTGAAGAACAGAAAAGCTGCAGGTAAGGATGGAATACCAAACGAACTACTGAAATATTGTGGAGCAGCAATGACAGAACAATTAACAACATTAATTAACAAAATCATAAAACACGGTAAAACACCGGAAGAATGGAGAACGAGCGAACTAATCCTACTATTCAAAAAAGGAGATAAAAAGCAGCCAGAGAACTACAGAGGTATCAACTTGTTAAATACTACCCTAAAACTTACAACTAAAATCTTACAAGACGTAATGAATCAGAGGATAAGTTTAGCAGATGAACAACAGGGTTTTCGTACTGGAAGATCGTGTACAGATGCAGTATTCGTCATAAAGCAAATTACTGAGAAATCACTAGAGTATAATAGACCAGCATTTCTATGTCTGATTGACTTAAAGAAAGCATTTGACAGAGTAAGACTCTGGGATGTAATCCACCTTCTGTATAATAGAGAAATCCCTCTAGATATCATAAAAACTATTGGGAACATCTACCAAAATAACAAGATGGAAGTCAGAATAGATGGAAAACTTACAGAACCTGTAGATATAGGCAGCGGAATAAGACAGGGAGACTCATTGAGTCCTCTGCTTTTCAATTTAATCATGGATGAAATCATCAAAAACGTCAACAAAGGAAGAGGATATAGAATGGGAAACAAAGAAGTAAAAATACTCTGCTACGCAGACGACGCAATATTGATAGCCCAAGATGAAGATAGTCTGCAAAGATTAGTCCACAGATTTAACATAAGAGCAAAAGAATTCAATATGACAATTTCATCTCAAAAAACTAAAACTTTAGTAATCAGTAAAGAACCAATCAGATGCAAAATAGAAATTGATGGTATCAGTATTGAACAAGTAATGGAAGTAAAATACCTTGGAATTACATTGTCAAGTTACGGAGACCTAGACAAAGAAGTGAGAAATCAAGTACAAAAAGCAAATAGATTGGCAGGATGCCTTAATAACACTATATGGCGAAACCGACATATTAACACTGAGATGAAGTCAAGAATTTATAAAGCCAGTGTAAGACCAATAATGACATATGCATCAGAAACAAGACCCGATACAGCCACAACACAAAGACTACTGGAAACGGCAGAGATGAGAGTACTGAGAAGAATTACAGGAAATACACTGAGAGATCGAAAGAGGAACGAAGATATTAGAAGACAATGTAACGTACAGTGTATAAACGAATGGACACTAAATAGAAAAAAAGAATGGAACAACCATATAACCAGAATGGGGGAGACACGTGTGGTCAAAATAGCACGAGATAAATCACCAATCGGCAGAAGAAGTATCGGCCGACCGCGCAAAAGATGGAGCGACAACCTTCCATAGAGGTATCAATCCGCCAATGAACAAGCAGAATTGCTTATAAAGAGGAAGAAGAAGAAGAAGAAGAAGAAGAAGAAGAAGACATAGCTAACAAGTCAAAGAAAAAAAGTGATATTGTGCCGATGTGTGCTTTTGCCCTAGGGGTGAGTTGGGGGTGAAAAATACATGTTCGAAATATGTCCGGAGATGGATAAAATGACTAATTCTAAGCAACTTTTGTTCTATAAAGTTTTTTCACTAAGTTAATACTTTTCGAGTTATTTGGGAGTGAATATGTTAATTTTTCTACAAAGTAACCACGTTTTCAGACGGTTTTTCGCAAATAACTCAAAAAGTAAGTATTTGGTTGAGAAAAAAAATGTTTTATCAAAAATATAGCACGTAAGAAAGTGAAAAACATGGTGTATATTTTAGGTCACTATACCTAGTAGAAGCAGAGTTATAGCTAATGAAAAATAGGTTCATATTCGTCAAATTCCAAATCGAATATTTTAACGTGCCATAAACAAAAAACGAAGCACTTTTTTGGGGAAAACTCATTTTAACTTTTTTTTAAAGTGTTTAAAGAATGCTTATTTTTGTTTTTAAAAAAAATTTTAGCATCAAAAGTAAACAAGTTACGCTCAAAATAAAGTTGGTCGCTTTTTTTTGGTAAGAAATCGGGACAATCGCCCCCTAATTAGCATTTCAGGTGAACTTAATTGTTACCACATTGTTACCACAAAAGAGCTTGAACGAGTCACTTATCACGAGTGTATGCAAATTTAGAAACACCGAATCTTAACCAATTTTTGTCTTACAGAAAAACAGAAAAATACAAAATATTCAAAAAAGTAAAGTCGACTTTTTTTATTGTTTAAGATATTTGGTATCTCTAACAATTTTTAAGTTATTTTGAAAAAAAGCATTTTTTAAAAAAAGCAGCACTAAAAATCGATATTAAGCTGCAGTTGTAGTGCGCTCACCTCCTGGATGTCGTTCGGCTGGACTTACAATGTCACAAAAACGCCACAACAAAGAGAATAAACAACATAAAAATTTTGAAAATTTGAAAAGAAACAATTTTTTTTTTTAATTTAGACATTTTTTATGAAAAAGAATATTAGTGGAGTCACTGAAGGTGGATATGAGCTATTTCCTCCGATTTCGTTGAACCTCCATCGATTTGCATGAAAATTGGTGGATATCTCAAGGAACAAAGGTGACATGGTGCCAACTTGCGCTTTTACCCTGGGGGTGGATGCCACCCGTTCTCAAGGGTGAAAATTATTTTATTAAAAATAACCCCATAATTCGATAGAGGGACAAATTTCAAGCAAAATTTGTTATATAAAGTTATTAAAATAAATCAAAACTTTTTAAGTTATTAAAGATCAAAGATTTAAATTTTTCTTGAGAAAAATGCATGTTTTTAACCAATTTTTCATCAATAACTCAAAAAATGCAAGTTTTTACAAAAAAATTATTATTATCAAAATTGAAGCTAATAAAAAATGAAATAAACTTCTTACTAGAAAAACCTTTTAATGTTAACTAAAAGTGAGTTATAGGTAATTGAATGTATATTTTTTTCGGCGAGTAAAAAAAAGTATTCAAGCTGAAATAACGGGACATGGATACATTTTATAACATAAACCTATTAAACATTTGTCAAACTACTTAAAAATGTCTATCAAATGAGCCCCCGAACATGTTGATAGCGTTAAGATTTATGCTCCAAAATTTTTTCAAAATTTATCTTTTGAAAATTTTTCCAAAAAATGTTATTGTTTTTTTTTAATATCTCCGTTCGTGTTTACGGTATCAGGTTCATCTAAAAACTGTTTGAAAGTTAATTCCAAGTGCTATTTAAGCACGTTAAACTTAATCTTTTAGACCCCTTACTTTTTTTAAAAATAAAAGGTTTAATGGCCCCGGTTGCATGGTTCCCACAGCAAAATTTAAGATTTAAACGTTTCTATCTCGGTTATTTTTTACCCTATAGAAATAGTAAAACAGGTAAAATATTTGGCATAGAAAAAACTAAAATTTGGTTATATACATATAATTTTTTACGTATATTGAGTATTTTTGGAGTATTATCAAAAGAATATGAGAATTACAATAATTTTAAAAATTATGATTTTTGTAAATTATATCTTTTTTTCAAAAATATGCATTCTAAACTGGTGAAAATTATCAAAAACATTACTTATGCTAATATAAAGAAGTTCTTTTAAGGATTACTATCAATTTTAATTTTTGTGGAAATGGCGTATGTTTTATTTTTCACTTTTTCCTAAAAAATTCGAAACGGTTCTTTTATTTTTATTATAACTTACTTAATTTTGACGCTAATACCTTGTTCTGGAGCTCATTTGATAGGTACTATTCCGAAGTACTTTGACAAATGTTTAGCAGGAATATTTTATACATTGCATCGTTTTCCCGTTATTTAAGCTTGAATACTTAGATTTGAGTACTCGTCGAAAAAAATACACATTCAATTGCCAATAACTTTGTACTAACATTAGTTTAGTTCTTTATGTTAGGAATGTATTAAATTTTTTATTATCTTCAATTTCAGTAATAACAACTTTTTTGTAAAACCTTATAGTTTTTGATTTATACGTGAAAAACCGATTTAAAACATGCATTTTTTTACGAAAAAATAAAATCTTTGGTCTTTTAACTCAAAAAGTGTTGATTTATTTTAATAACTTTATATAACAAATTTTGCTTATAATTTGTCCCTCTATCGACTTATGGTATCATTTTTAATAAAATAATTTTCACCCCCGAGAAGGGGTGGCATCCACCCCCAGGGTAAAAGCGCAAGTTGGCATCATGTCACCTTTGTTCCTTTAGGTATCCTCTAATTACTCACCAATTTTCATGAAAATCGATGAAGGTTCAACGAAATCGGAGGTGAAAACCTTCAGTGGCTGCACTATATTCATCACGAACTACCTGCTCCTAATCATTCATGGTTTCAAACTCACCATGGTTACGTCGAATACGTCGTCCCAGAATATCCCATGCATGCTTTATTGGATATAGGTCTGGACTTCTTGGGGGCTAAAGTAATAAACGAATCCCAACTTTATATGAATTTATTCTCAAATTTTCAAGCAAATCGATCCATTCTGTAAAAATTGCGAGGTTTTGTCCTATTTTAAGCTTCATTACTTGGACTATAACAAAAAAGTTAATTATTGTTCGGTGAATAAACAAACCGTATCAGATTATTGAGTTAGATAAATTTTAAACTTTCTAAGGCTTTTTTATCTACAGTGACATTTGAAAGCTCTTGTTTCAAGTGCTTTTCAATAACACAAATTGGACAAAGAAAATGGGCTTTAACAGGGTAAGGGTTACTGGCGCCTGTGTGCAAAAAAGGATTTTGGCGCCCCTTAAGGCATTTTGGATCATCTTTTTTATTTATTTTTTGAAGGTAGGTGGGTGCTAGAGAAAAACCAAACAGCTGAACTTTAGAAGTAATATTTATAGTCTATTCACCAAAGTATAATATTGTAACCTTCGAATTTTAAAGAACCGCTAAGATTGACATGACATTTGACATACACATAGCTCAAAAGTCATAGTCAAAGAAAAAGTGACATTGTGCCGATGTGTGCTTTTGCCCTGAATTTGAGTTTCACCCCTTCTCGGTGGTGAAAAAACATACGTTCAAAAAAGTCCGGCATTGGATAAAATTGCTAATTTTAAACAATTTTTGTTCTATAAAGTTTTTTCACTAAGTCGATACTTCAGGTTATTTGCGAGTATATATTATGTTCATTTTTCAACAAAAAAAAACGTTTCTTCATCCGTCTAAACACGTTTTTAGATGGATTTTCGCAAATCAAAAGTAAAAACTCAAAAAGTAGTATTTTACCGAAAACATATAGCTTATAGAAAAGTGAAAAAAAAATGGTGTAAGTACCTATTATATGTGAAGTCTGCAGACTCAGTAGAAGCAGAGTTGTAGCTAATGAAAGGAGGTTCTTATTAAACAAATTCCAAATCGAATATTTCAACGTGAAATAACCAAAAAATCAAGCACTTATCATTGAAAACTCATTATGTATAACTTTTTTAAAGTGTTTAAAGAAGCTATATTTTTTTTGTTTTTTTAACATCAAAAGTAAGTAAGTTGCGCTCAAAATAATGTTGGTCTCTTTTTTTTGGTAAAAAAAATCGTGAAAATTACCCCCTAATTAGCATCCCAAATGAAATTAATCGTTACCGCTTTACCACCAATTACTTAACTTATGTATTGTTTATATAATCTGAAATTATAATCTTTCATCGGTTCAAAGTGCTTACTTTTGGAAAGGGTGTAGTAAAAAAGGCTTGAACGAGTCACTAATCACGAATGTATGCAAATTTGGAACAGCCATATCTTAACCTTTTGTCTTATGGCGCGTCCGCATTGGTAAATTTTTCGTGCGTATTGAACTAATGGTTCGTCGTAAATTTTTACCAGTGAGGACGCGGGGCTCAAATTATTTGATCTTCTCTGTAAAACGATAACCGATAAAGCGTGTGCGCAGAAAATCAAAACCTAAATTTTTTTACTGCTAGAGATTTTTGGTATCACTAATAATTTTTTAAGTTATTTGGAAGAATTTTTTAAAGATTAAAAAAAATTTACTTTAAAACCAATTTTTTTCAAAAATGAGCACTTTAAACCGATAAAACTTACAAATCATATAAACAATACATAGTACCTATATAAAGTAAATGGTAAAGCGGTAACGATTAATTTCATTTGGAATGCTAATTAGGGAGTGATTTTTACGATTTTTTTTTACCAAAAAAAAAGTTGCTGGTTGCTTGTTCGTGTTGCTAGAAACTTTTTTAAAAATCAAAAAAAAAGCTTTTTTTAAACACTTTAAAGAAGTTGTAATAAGTTTTCACCGAAAAGTGCTTAATTTTTGATTATTTCACGTTGAAATATTCGATTTGGAATTTGACGAATAATAACATACTTTTCATTAGCTAAAACTCTGCTTCTACTGAGTTTGAAGACTTCTGTAGAAAACCCCGTCAAAAAGGGGGGTTTTTTGTTGAAAAATTAACAGATTCACTGGCAAATAACTCGAAAAGTATTGACTTAGTGAAAATCTCTATAAAACAAAAGTTACGTAGAATTAGTCAGTTTATCCAATTCCGGACTTATTTTGAACGTTTTTTCACCCCCGAGGATACCCCCAGGCATTATCGGGCGTATTCCCCTGAGAATACCCCTTTTATCCCGAGGGTAAAAGCACACATCGGCACAATATCATAACTTCTTTTCTTTTAGCTATGTGTAATGACCAATTTCATGTTAATATAAGCGGTTCCTTAAAATTGACAGCAAAAACCGTGAGTAAATGGACTATTACTTGTAGACTAAAATATCCAAATGAAACAAACAGAATAAAAGCATAACAAAATAAATTAAAACGACTGACTTCTGACATGTTCTCGCAAATGGGAATCGGCAGTAACTGGATGATATACGAGTAGATACTAATAAAACTTCGTGTGTGTTTATACTTAATCCTATTTAATTTCTCAACTAAAATTAATTTTTGTTTCTTTTGTGTGTTTGTTTTTTTGCAATTTTTGACTCCGGGTTTTGGCGCCCCTAAAGGATGGCGCCCGTGTGCATTGCACACTTTGCACATATGGTAGCGGGGGCCCTGGGCTTTAAATTTAAAACAATAAATAAACGTCAAACAGTTATGGAAAGAAAAAGAATAGTCAGTCAACAGACGTAGTTAATATACCAAGGGTGTCCCAAACCAAGGGTATATACGTAGGGTGTCCCAAAAGTAGTGGAACGATCGAATATTTCGCGAACTAAATATCAGATCGAAAAACTGAAAAATAGGTGTTCAATCATTTTCAAAAATCTATCCAATGACACCAAACACCAACCCCCACTACACCCCCTGGAGGTGGGGTGGAGGGTAACTTTAAAATCTCAAATGGAAACTCCTAGTTTTTCTTGCAGATTTGGATTCGTTACGTAAAAGTAAGCAACTTTTATTCAAGACATTTTTTCGAACTGTGGATAGATGGCGCTATAATTGAGAAAAACGATTTATGCTGATACCATAGGTAAATTATAGAAACGGTCTAATATCTCCAGAAATACACTTCCAAATGAGAAACCAAAAAGAAGGTTTTAATACTTTTCGAAAACCTATCGAATAACGCTAAACATGACCCTCCAACCCACTCCCTGGAGGTGGGGTGGGGGGTAACTTTAAAATCTTAAATAGCAATCCCCAGTTTTTATTACAGATTCGGATTCGCCATGAAAAATTAAGCAACATTTATTTGAAACATTTTTTAGAATTGTTGATAGATGGCGCTTTAATTGGAAAAATACGATTTATTAGCGCCATCTATCAACAATTTTAAAAAATGTTTCGAATAAATGTTGCTTAATTTTTCATGACGAATTCGAATCTGCAATAAAAAGTGGGGGTTGCTATTTAAGATTTTAAATTTACCCCCCACCCCGTCTCCAGGGGGTGTGTTGGAGGGTCATTTTTGATGTTTGTCGATAGGTTTTCGAAAAATATTAAAAACCTGTTTTTTGGTTTCTCATTTGGAAGTGTATTTCTCGAGATATTAGACCGTTTCTATAATTTACCTATGGTATCAGGATAAATCGTTTTTCCCAATTATAGGGCCATCTATCCACAGTTCGAAAAAATGTCTTGAATAAAAGTTGTTTACTTTTACGCAACGAATCCAAATCTGCAAGAAAAACTAGGGGTTTTCATTTGAGATTTTAAAGTTACCCCCCACCCCACCTTCAGGGGGTGTAGTGGGGGTTGGTGTTTGGTGTCATTGGATAGATTTTTGAAAATGATTGAACACGTATTTTTCAGTTTTTCGATACGATGTTTAGTTCGCGAAATATTCGACCGTTCCACTACTTTTGGGACACCCTATATATCTAGAGCAAATTACTAAAAATATAGGCAAAGTATATAGGCGAATTTTCTACTTAGACGAAACTTGATAATGATACCACCGATACAGTTAAAAAAGAGTGGACAGTTGGTCATTTTAAATGTACCTACATACTCAACCTGAAAAGCAGTGGTTTTTAAACTTAGTTATTTTCAAGACAAATTTTAACAATAGATGTGTTTTGGCAGAGGCGGCTCTAGCCCATGTAGCGCCCGTGTGCAATCGATGCCCTGGCGCCCTTCGCTTGACGCGCATTCAAAATGGAATAGTCGAATAGGTACGTATAATACCTAGTACCTGTACTAATAGTACATAGAGTATTAGATGGTATTAGGTACGCTTATAAAGTAAACAAAAATCCAGATGCAAATAGTGCAATATTAAATTATGTCGGGAGCTAATAAGTATTCACGGCGTCAGAACAACCTACCCAAATCTTTTAAAAATATTTAATTAAAAATAAACTTTTTTATCTAGGAGGTATAGAGGAAAATTGGTTGAGGAAATTTGACAGGTTTGAGTACACGAGTAAATAGTACCTTTAGGAAGGAATTTGTTAGATGAATAAAAAAGAACAACTTTGTGATTACTAAAAAAAAGAATGTGTGTGTACTTTGTACGCACGTAAGAAGATATTCTTCTATTATATAATAGGTAATTTAAACGAAGTAAATATACTTAAAAGGTTATTTGTACTTATTTTATTTAAAAATCAAACTAACTTTCTTATCTACCACTTTCAAAAAAGAAGAATATCTTCAAAAATTATATAATAATATACTTACAATCATAAAATCTATAAAAAAAAATAAAAAAATAATAACTTGCTTGGGGCTCGAACCCACTTCACGTCTACCGCGTCGTACGAAAGCTGACGGCATTTCAAACTAGACCACATTCGCGTGTACGTCATGTGGGAATATACACAAACTAAATGTTTACACCATAAATTTATATGAATTTAATAAAATTATTAGTTTGATTTTTGTCGAAATAAAATACAACAAAATATAGAGTAAGAAAACAATATATGAGATGAAGATTTGTAGAAAGTTTGTTCGTAATCAGATTATGTAAATTAAAGCATTGCCTACTAATAGGTAACTACATTATTTTGTTTACATTTTCCAAATAGATAGGTATTGAAACTGTTAGGTATTTCCAACTGAAACATTTAGAATTACGTACCTGCGGCTTTTCAAAACTATTTAAAAAGTCACTATAATTATAAATTTGATTTTATTTCTGTCCACACATCAATAAGAACTAATATTATACAATATTTTTGTTTACCGATAATCTCCATATTGAACAATTATTGACAGATCATTTCAAAATTTCAACACCCAATTAGAGCCCCTATAACCACTAATACCATACTGTCGGTGTGCGCATGCGCGGGGATCAATCAAATTTTACCCTCAATCGATTCGCCGCTAAAGAAAAATATCTTCAAAAAAACTAATTAATAAATATTAAAGGACGCACATAGGCATTTACTACAACATATAATAATTATAATTATTATACAAAAGATACTTTTCGTGCTTTTGAATTAGCAAAATCTTGAAATAATATCATTTACTTTGATTTTTATTTCATGTTCAATACTTACTAGTGATAAATTTGTCAATCGACTAAGACAATGTTGACCTTAGATCATTTTGAATTATTTTTAATTTAGAAAATGATCTTTCACTGTGCGCTACTGTCTCTGGCAATGTGAGGTAAATTCTAAGAGCAGTGAACAAATTTGGGAACACTGAATGTAATAATGTAATTATTTATTTGTATACAAGTAATTTAAAATGTAGCTGCACCTTGAATGCTGCATCAATGAAAAACTAGAACCATTTGAGCTGTGGGTGTACAGAAGAATTCTGAAAATATCGTGGACAGAACACGTCACTAACAAAGAGGTTCTGAGAAAGCTGAAAAAAAGAAATGGAAATCTTAAATTCCATCAAAACAAGAAAATTGGAATATCTCTGTCATATTACACGTGGAGAGAGATACAACTTGCTCCAATTGATTATGCAAGGAAGGATTCAAGGAAAAAAAAGCATAGGGAGACGCAGAATATCGTGGTTGCGCAATCTGAGAGAACATTTCAGAGCAGTCGTCTCTAAAATCCGAATAGCTATGATGGTTGCCGACCTCCGTCGCGGATATGGCACTTAGAGAAGAAGAATTTAAAATATCCAAAGGTGTAGTAGAATCATCGATAAAGATTGGTAATATAATTGTATTTCATTAAAGAGCTCAAACCTATCTACATTTAAAGAGCCAACATGACACAATATGCTTTTTTTGTATCTAATTCTAAATCCTTCCAGTCTTTTAATTTTTGAAGGACCGAAAAATGTCACTATTTTGCTTTAAAAGTTTGAAGCGTTCGTCAAACTTAGTATAATTGCGATATCTAATAGGTAATAGTAAAAGTTTACTAATGTATTTTGGCGTCAGTTACGGATTCATCTTCCGCCTTATAATTAAAAAATTTCATATTTTATAATTTTATGTTGAAACAAAGTAAAGGACCCAGGACCCGCTCTTTGGCGCTTGGCGCCCCCAACATCTCGGCGCCCGTGTGCACCGCACACCCTGCACAATAGGTAAAGCCGCCTCTGTGTTTTGGTGTACAATGTTTTCTTCAACATCGAAATATACCTTGTTTCGAGTTTCGAAGATTAACTAAGCCAACTCTTTTAGAAACAACAACTTAGAAGTTTGGTTTTAGTCTAATGTTGAGGAAAAGGGGCATCCACAACAAGAGTGAAAGATGTTGCCAATATTCATAGACTTAAAAATGAAGAAATAAGACAAGAACTGAATAATAAAAGAATAGTGAACACAGCGCAAACAGTATATAAATAAAATGTATTAAAATCGACGTATTGAACAAATATTAAAACAAAAACAGAAAGACAAAACGTGAACGCCCATGGAAAGGATATAGTGAAGTTTGGTGGAACAAAATCGAAACATCAAATGGAACGATTTACCACAGCTTTACATTCGACGCTCTACTCTACACTCTACTTCTCTCCCCAGCTTAATCCGTTTCAGTACTTGACAAAGGTGCCGCACCCAGACAAATACAAAAGGAAAAAAGATCTGTACCACCTACTTCTAATTGCCACCGATGGACGTAGTGTGATCAACTTCGGGTATAATGTATTCATTTGTTTATTTATTTCAAAAAAGAACAAATTAGTTTTAATACCGGGTGTCCACTTATATTTTTCTCCATTTTAACTGCATATAACTTCTAAACGACTCTAGATAGAAATATGCGATTTTCGCTGAAATGTTTTATTTTAGTAAAAGTTTTGTTTGAATGGATTGAATTTTTTTATATCGCTTTTAAATAAAAATGGCGGATTTTTGAAAAAAAAACGTTGTTGACTTTTTTATTGAAACAACCACTATATTTTTTTGTAAATTGAAAGAACGGTCATTTACCTATCCAGCGATATAAAGTTTTTTAAAATAGATGGTCAAATGCCTGAGCAATTAATTTTTAAAATGAGAGATGCAATGTGGAAATCACATAACATAATATCAATTTGCTTTTGCTTATGTATACAGGGTGATTGATTAGTAGCGTAAAGCTCAATAGCTCAGCTATAGTAATAGATAGCAATAAAAGTTAATAACAAAAATGTTAGCCACCTTGAGCTTCACATTACAAAATTAGTTAGAATGTTACAGGGTGTTCGATAACACAGTGGCAGACCTAACTTATGTTTTTTTAAATGGAACACCCTATATTTTATTTTATATTCGAAATCCTGTTAACTTCTCCATCACAAAAATATAAAGGTTTGTAATGTTATACAGGGTATTTACAAAGTTATAACCAATTTTGTATGAAAATCGTAACAAGTTCAACTCCCTGTATAAATAAAAATAAGCACAACAGCAATGGTTTATTAATGCCATATTTTTTATTTATTGTTAAAATTTTTAAGAATTATTGATATTGCTAATTTTCTTTATATCAAATACAGGGTGAGTCAAAATGCAAGTACATTATTTTCTCAGTAATGTTAAATGGAACACTCTGTATTTTATTTCATTATTGAAAAGTAACATTAACGTACTTTAATTTTTATATAACATTCTCTATGCCCAAATTTAGTAGTTTTCGAGATATTTTCATTTTTCAGAGCAAATTATTTTAGGTGTTTAAATTTATCTAAATTTTAAGTAAGCCATGACTGAATTGACAATTGAAGATCACCGATTATCAATCCGGTAATCAATGTAACACTGTAGCAAATAAAGAAATAAAAATAATTTATTAGTAATACATTTTACAAGCAAAAACACAACCACTATATGCAACATTTTTGAAACAATTAAAAACTATCTTTTTATGTAAATGCAACAAATAAGCAAAGAAAATTAGTAATAAATTTTACAAAAAAACACACAAACACAAAATACAATATTTTGTGAAGACAATTAAACACTACTTTTGTATGTAATTGTAACAATGTAACAAATAAAGAACGAAACATAATTTATCAGTAATACATTTTGCAAAAAAACATGTTTGAAAAAATTAGAAGCTACTTTTAATAAAATATTTTTAATATTTAATTACATAAGGTGTTCAAAATTATCTCCTAACACATTTATGTACGCCTAAAAACGATCATTGAATGAGCTACTTACTCTACGGAGCATTTGTAAATTAACACATCGAAATACACTTTGTATTCTATTTTTCATCTCATCCGTTGTTGTTGGAGTTATTTTATAAACTTCATTATTAACGTAACCGTAGCCCCAAAAAAATCAGTCCAGTTTATTAAATTCTGGTGACTTGGATGGCCACGCTACTGGTCCATTGAAAAATGAAAATATCTCGAAAACTAATAAATTTAGACATAGGGAATGTTATCTAAAAATTAAAGTAAGGTAATGGTACTTTTCAATAGTGATATAAAATACAGGGTGTTCCATTTAAAATTACTGAGAAAATAATGTACTTGCGTTTTGACTCACCCTGTATTTTATATAATGAAAATTAGCAATATCGACCATTCTTGAAAATTTTGACAATACGTTAAAAATATGGCATTAATAAACCATTGTTGTTTTGCTTATTTTTATTTATATAGGGAGTTGAACTTGTTACGATTTTCATATAAAATTGGTTATAACTTTGTAAATACCCTGTATAACATAACAAACCTTTATATTTTTGCGATGGAGAAGTTAACAGGATTTCGAATTTAAAATAAAATATAGGGTGTTCCATTTAAAAAAACATAAGTTTGGTCTGCCGCTGTGTTATCGAACACCCTGTAACATTCTATCTAATTTTGTAATGTGAAGCTCAAAGGTGGCTAAAAATTTTGTTATATACTTTTATTGCTATCTATTACTATAGCGGAGCTATTGAGCTTTACCCTACTAATCAATCACCCTGTATATAGTTATGTGATATCCACGTTGCACCTCTCATTTTAAAAATTAATTACTCAGTCATTTGACAACCGATTTTTAAAAACTTTTATCGCTGGATAGGTGAATGATCGTTCTTTGAATTTGCAAAAAAATATACTGGGTGTTCCATGAAAAAAAGTCAACAAAGTTTTTTTCAAAAATCCGCCATTTTTTTCGTTATTGGAAGCGATATAAAAACCTCAATCTATTCAGACAAACTTTTACTAAAATAAAACTTTTCTATGCGAAAACCGCATATTTCTATATTGAGCCGTTTAGAAGTTATAGGCAGTTAAAATGGGGGAAAATATAAGTGGACACCCGGTATAGCAGAAAAAAAGATTTTTTTATAATTTTTCATTTATTAAATTTGACTGAAAATAGTTGCTAAGCCTGTGGGATCGGTACTCACCGGAGGGACCGCGGACGTTCGCATACAATTAGCGTCTCTTTGTAAAGACAATGAAGTCGACTTTACGAAGCAACAAGACATTTACTAAACACACACACCCTACACATTATACTATCTGATTGCAAAATCTACTGTTCCATGCCAATGGCCATTAGATGTCGAGGCAAAAAAAGTAGAAATTTAGTATGCTTTATAAATTTAGTAGAAAAGTTACATGCAAAACAGTAGAGTATGTATATTTAAAAATATGACGATTTGAGGGCGTAAGGAAATGGGTGAGTCACAAAGTTTTACAAAAAAATGCGCATATTTCGCGAAATAAACGTCAGATCAAAAAACTAAAAAATATTTGTTCAATATTTTTCAAAAATCTATCGAATGATACCAAACACGACCCCCCACGGGAAGGTGTGGGGGGTAAATTTAAAATTTTAAATAAGAACCCAGCGATATTTCGCGAAATGAACATTAGATCGACAAACTGAAAAATACACGTATTCAATATTTTTGAAAAGTCTATCGAATGGCACCAAACACGACTCCCAGGGAGCTGGGGTGGGGGGCTACCTTAAAATCTTAAATAGGAGCCCTCATTTTTTATTGCAGATTTGGATTCTTTAAACAATAATTTAAAAAATGGAAAGTCCCCCAGTTTATGGAAAACTTTTCTTAACTTTTTTTGGTTTTAGGACCTAATCTTCACAACCCACTAGGTCCCCATAACGCTCGAGTAACTGCAAATTTAGCATACTTTCCTCCCCTACTATTATCAAATTAGTGGACGAGATATATGTAGACACACTGAAAGACTTCGTCAATAGCATTTATAGAACTTATAGCACAATACCACAAGAAGGGCTCACATCAATATCTATAAAATACCATCCCAAAAAACCAAACACGTCAAAACTGCAATGTATATCGGAGACACCGCATTTGGATTCAGACAAGGTCTGGGAACAAGAGAAGCCCTGTTTTAACACAATTTATTGACACAACGATTCCTAGGTGTAAACCAAGATGCTTTCGTATATTATTGATTACAACAAAGCATACGACAAAGTGATAGAAGAGCAATTTAAAGCTTCAATACAAATTAAAGAAAGATCAACAAAAGAAATAAATATAAAACTAGGCGATAGGCAAGGTTGTATTCTATCACCAACTCTATTTAAGCTGTACTCAGAACACATAATTAAGAAGGCGATTGAAAACGAAAATATTGGTAGACAAGTGATTTTAATTTCGATTATAAATATTACATAGATGATAATATCATTGCAGGAATTTTCGGGTATAATATCACAAGAGAGTGAGAATAAATTGAAAATAATGCGACAGTTTTTCGAAAATTTGTTGTCTGGCAATAGACACGGGAGCCCGCAGGGCTCGAGTGGCTATTGCCCAATGACAACAAATTTGAGTAAAAATGAAGCATTATTTTCTTATTTATTCTTACTGTCGTGTGATATTCGTAAGATTATTTTTTAATACGTATATTATGGATATTTTCTTAAATGTGACAGTTGTCAATTTAGGAAACTGGTTGCCATTAAACAGAAACAATCTACTTAAAAAAATTCTATCGGTAATTTTCTACAGTAGATAATTCTCAGTATAATTTTAATCTGATTGGACAGAATTAAACACGTGATCAAATATCTTAATATACGATTGGAAGTTAAAATGGTCAAAAAATAATCGGAGAAAAATAGAGGCAACGGAAATGGAAAGACGTTCAGCAGGAACATTTAGAGTGGAAAGAGTAACGTAAAAAGCACGATCTTCTTCTTCTTATCCTTCTATCGTCCATTTTTGAACATAGGTCTCGCCCAATCCCGAGCAACAATGTCGGTCTATTTTTGTCGGGCAACGTTGATATTTTTGTCTAGTAGTGTGGCCTGCGAAGAGTATACGTAACAGTGCCTTTTTCATTGTTCTTTCTGTTGTTGCAGTGGGACCACTCTACGGAAATAAAACAACACATAGCAAAAACAAGATCGTAAAAAGCGTTCTTAAAGATGAAGTCTCTTTTCAGAAGTCACCATTTACCACTTATGTAGTACCGAAATCTCTATCATCAGAGTGCTGTGTATTTTCTACGCTATTTTACAGATTAAATGCGTAGACACTTTCTGAACCTTCTTTAAGAAAGCTCGAGGCTGTTGAGATGTGGTGTTACAGACGCATCTTAAAATTTCCATAGGTGGATCGTGTGACTAATGTTGAGATCCTTCGTGGAATAAGCAAGGAATGTGAGTTTATTAAAAGAATCAAGAATGCAAATTAGAATATCTAGGCCATGTTATGAGAAATGAACTGAGATGTAGCTTATTGTAACTCATTCTTCAGGCCAAGGTATTTTAAAAAAGAAAACCAGAAAGAAGAAGAATATCTTGGCTTCAAAGCCCAAGAAAATGTTTTAATACGTCTACAACATCCGAAAAGGATAGACAGAGAAAAGAGTATGGCTCTCATCTCTATACTTTCAAATGCCTTTTCATAGTCTACGAAGGCAAGAAATACGGGTAGTTGGTATTCATTTGCCTTTTCAATCAATGTTCGCAGATGGTCTGATGTACTACATTATATATTCTTTGCGGAAGCCAGCCTATTCTACCGTTGGTAATTATTCATTTCGTAAGTCAACCGATTGTTAATAATTCTCATAAACAATTTGTACCCTTGACTGAGCAACGGTATAGGTTAGGTAACGGTAAGGTCTATAGGTCTAGATAATATTTGTCCTCTTTTTTTGTGTAGGAGTATTACTAGTAATAAAATAACAATCCCAATACTAACAGAGCTATTTAATAGATGTTTCCGTAATAAGAAAATCCCAAAAGACCGAAACGAAAACCTAGTAGTCTAGTAGTAATTTACTACTAGACTACTAGGTTTTCGTTTCGGTCTTTAGTAATTTACTACTAGACTACTAGGTTTTCGTTTCGGTCTTTAGGGATTGTCCTATTATGGAGACATCTATTAAATAGTAATTTATTACTAGACTACTAGGTTTTCGTTTCGGTCTTTAGGGATTTTCTTATTATGG
The DNA here is from genome assembly GCF_917563875.1 of Diabrotica virgifera virgifera. Taxonomy (NCBI): domain Eukaryota; kingdom Metazoa; phylum Arthropoda; class Insecta; order Coleoptera; family Chrysomelidae; genus Diabrotica; species Diabrotica virgifera. The sequence continues at coordinate 76,276,825 of NC_065448.1, forward strand.
AGACATCTATTAAATAGCTCTGTTAGTATTGGGATTGTTATTTTCTTGGCTGTTTTCAAAAACTCGGTAATTATACCGTCGTCGTGTCCTGGACCTTTATTATTTTTTAGCTGTTTCTATTTCGAATCCCTCTATATTTGGTATTTCCTCTTATCCAACGTTTTTATCTTTGTTTTACGTTGTCTTTTGTTTATTCATTAGGTTGGCTTTGCAAGCTGTACAAGTTTTTGTAGAGGTCTTCAACCATCCTTGTTATTTGTTAAATTTTTTCATTTTGCCTTTCTCTTCTTTTTTATCGGTGTCTTTCATTTTGATAATTTTCTGATTCCCAGTGTTGATCTAAGACATTCAAGCATATATGCTGTTTTCTATAACTTGCTCTATTAAGTTCTCGTAAAAAAAGTACGATAGTAGACGTTATTGGCACCCAACAACTCAAATGGCATGACCATGTGCAAGGAATGTCTGAAGAACGTCGTCTTAAACATTACCCAACCTTAATTGGACAGAAGGTTTCATTTGGGAAATGAGAGAAAGAGACCTAGAAGAAGACTTATGGAAAAACCAAGAGGCGTGGCGGTGGCGACTGACGTTTAAACCGATCTATAAACAAAATCAAGGATTATTTTGTGCAAAATTTCGAAATCTTAATATAACCTACTTATCAACATGGATTTCTAAATAATTCAACAATAAAAACGGTAATATTCTACTTCCATAAAAAAAATAGATTCCATTCTAATCAAAATGTGTAGTAGATAAAAAAATGATTAATCTTATTTACAATAGTATGAGATTTTCTATGCATACAATTCTAATCAGTACAGAGTAAGCAGTTGTAATCAGTAAAACGATTTCTTAGTGATTCACGCATTCGATATATCTGTCTACTTTAAAATTTTTAGTATTAGTATAACCGTCCATGTGTCACAGTGCAAAATTCGAATCATTAATTTGGTGTTTGTAGTGTTGTAGTGAAGTGATGTTTTTTAAAATATTTGTGTGGTATGTTGTGTAGTTCGTTTTGTTTATATCCATGACCTTCAGGTAAGAATGAAATATTTATATGTATACATATTGTGAATCATTGAGTATTTATCTACACGCTTGCCATTTTTAGAATTCAGTGTAAATTTAACATATTTATCTTTTATTGATAAATATAGGTTATCATTCAACGGTAATATAACAAAACAGTGTTCTCATAAAAAAATTCAAATATAGATAGAATCTTGATGTGATAACATTAAAAACATTTTAGGTGATAAATAGTCATTGAATTTATTACTTAATCTGTATTAGACCGGGGCATTTAGCACAAAATAAATCGATTTTTAAATGCAGCACCTAGAGACAGTTAGTAGAGACTAGCAAGTTTTTGCATTGTGTTCAGGATCATGTCAAGAAAAAAGTCTACCATAGAAAAATGGGTGGAAATGCATAGTTGCATTTGGAAGTGCATAAAATTCACCCAAAAGTGCATAAAGGTGTCAAAATAAGTGTATTAAGTGCCAGATTTTGTTACTTGAGGGTTTTTGGGGTCGCTGAAAACGAATACGCCATCAGAACCAACCATCGAAGCACCTGGTGCCCATGGTCATTGCTAAGGCACGTGATCTGGAGGTTCAAGGGTTTTCGGAATTAAATTAAAGCAAACAGATTTCTCGTGGAGTTTTTGGGGTTGCTGAACACGAATGCGCCATCATAACCAACACCCGGAGCACCTGGTGCACACGGTCATTGCTAAGGAACGTCATCCTGTGGATGTTCGAAGATTTTCGGCACTTAATGCATGTACTTATATTACTAGGCGATTTTTGGGGTCGGTAAATATGAATACACGATCAGAACTTCCCAAGTAACACAATAAAAACATTTTAGTTTTATTTAAGGTTTATAAAGGTTTTATTGTGGTAAATAAGAAGATAATGGTTTTAAAGTTACCTTGTAGGTATACTGCCAGAACTTTAAAACTGTTAAGCATTTGTCACTAGTTTTAAAGTATCTAATAAGAGTATCAAATAAGACTAATTAATCTTAATAGATAATTTGTCTTATTATAGTTTTAAAATGGTTTATTCTCAGTTCACTTCAAAACTAACCAGTTTTATAAAGAACTTTCGGACTGTTTGGTTTTATTAGATTCTTGTTTGTTACCTTTTAGTTTTAAATCAGTTGTAAAGATTCTCCTAATATGACTAATAAAACCTATTATTAAAACTACTTGATCTCAAGACTATTATGTCAGTAAAACATATGCCTTAAAACTATTTTTTTTAGTTGTCTTTAAAGTTGCTTTCTTAAAACCAAACGCTCTTAACTGAATCAATTTGGTTATCGTATAGACTAAACTATGCTTCTTATTAGAAACAATAAAACTAAACCCATCCCTTCTTCTTTCATGTCCAAAATGGTCGGCCATTTGTTTTTGAGCGAAACAGTGGTGTAGTGTGTTATAAAAAGTGGAATTACAGTTAGTATGGAAGAAATATATCGCATGTACTTAAAATATAAACGAACTGGTCATTTTAAAAGAAAAATACAACCCACACAGCACTACGACGCGACGCCTCGATTTTAGGTTAGATTCACATTAAAACCGAGTGGCATTATTGACAGCAACATTAAAACTAAACGGTTTTAATTCCAAGCAACCTTGCTTCTATATAGGATTTATATGCTCTTGGCAAGGTATAAAATAAAGCCATTTGATCTTAACAATTCTCTGTCAATAGACCAAATAGTTTTATTTGGATTTCGGCCATATTGCTTTCTGGAGATGCTGAAAGCCATGATAGATTACAATATAAGGCTTACATAAAAATTATAAATAAGCGACTTAAGACATAAATTCAATTTATTTTAACATTTTTAAACATTAAAATTGTACATAAAATTAATTTTCTTTCAAATTAATATTTTTCGGATTCAAATTTTTTTATTATTTTTATTCTTTAATCGCCAAACGTCAGAAATTTTAGGGCGCGTGAGTTATTTAGACCCCTTTTTGGTAACATTATCAATAAAGTTGGGTGCGCAAGTGTTTTTCTACCTTGACAGTCCGAAATAACCAAGTACTTTATATTACACTGGGGTGCAAAATTAACCGGACACCTTAAAAATGGGACATTTTTGATGTCTCGAATTTCATAAACCTGTTGTCCGATTTAAGTGAACTTTTAATATATTATAGCCTTATTCTTTAACAATATCGCTGTAATAGTATTATTGCTAAACAGTTAAATTTTTATTGTATACCGGGTGTACCAATCAAACTGTGTTTTTTTCTCAAAGTTCTCATCACCCTGTGAAAGATTCTAGCATTTATAAAATACTGAAATTAAAATCCAACAATAGCCCCATGTTTGCTCAACATTTTGGTTTTTGATTCATTCGCTTACATTAGACCATAAAAAAGTTAGGTACCTTAACAACTAGCCAAGATTTTTATCAATACAGGGTGTTTTTAAATAAGTATGGCAAACTTTAAGGGGTAATTCTGCATGAAAAAATAATGACAGTTTGCTTTATAAACGGTATGTCCGCAAATGCTTCGTTTCCGAGATAGGGGGTGTTGAAATTTATCTTACAAACTGACGATTTATTTATTGCTTTAAATCCGGTTGAGATATGCAAATGAAATTTGGTGGGTATTAAGACGTAGTTATTGCACATTTCTTAACATACAATTAAGAATCTAATATTCACCATAGGCGCGCATACGGGTAAAATAACGGCTCATATTACCCGCATGCGCGCCAATGGTGAATATTAAATTCTTACTTGTATGTCAAAAAATTCTTACTTGTATGTCAAAAAAAAACTACGTCTTAAAACCCACCAAATTTTATGTGCATATCTCAACCTGATTTAAAGAAATAAATAAATCGTCAATTTGTAAGAAAAATTTCAATACCCTCTATCTCAGAAACGAAGCATTTGCGGACATAGGTTTATAAAGCAAACTGTCATTATTTTTTCATGTAGAATTACCCCTTGAAGTTGGCCATACTTATTTAAAAACACCCTGTATTAATGAAAAACATGACCAATGGTTAAAGTACCTAACTTTTTTACGGTCCAACATAAGCGAATGAATCAAACAACCGAATGTTAAAAAAACATGAGGCTATGGTTGGGCTTTAATTTGAGTATTTTATACAGGCTAGAACATTCCACAGGGCGAAGTTTGAGAAAAAAACACAGTTTCATTGGTACACCCGGTATACAATGAAAATTTACATGTTTAGCAACAATATATGACGGACGACAGGTTTAGGAAATTTGAGACATCAAAAATGACCCATTTTGAAGGTGTCCGGTTAATTTTGCACCCCAGTGTATTTTATGATTACAAATGCTTATTACCTATCATAAACACATGTAAAAATTTGTTGGCCTATATGGAGTATACGGGTTTAAAGAATCATTTAATATTGTAAATTGTCTTTAAAAGTCCCCATTTAAGAAACCTTTTTAAGTTTGCTATAAAACTGTCTGCACTTAAAGTGTCGTTTAACATGGTTTTAAAAGCACCTTCACAGCAGCTTTAAAACCAGTTGCTTAAGGAAACAAAGTTTTAAGAAGGTTTTTTTTTGTTTTATTGACCTCTTTCAGAGTGGGCCCTTTTATGCTGAAAGCGGTTTTATTGCAACCTTAAGGTTTACATAAAAACCAAATGGTTTTGATTTTAGTTTTATTCTACAGTTTTAAAGCATCCTTAAAAGGCTTAATAAACCCGTTCGGTGCTACTTGGGTTACCACCAGACCACCTGGTGGCCAAGGTCACTGCTAAGGCATATTATCTTATGGAGTTTGTAGGGTTTTTGGGCACCAGTTGTACCGGAAGGTCGGTTTTGATGGCGTATTCTTGTTCAGCAACCCCATAACTCCCAAGTAATCTGTTTGCGTCAATTTAATGCCGAAACCGCTCAAAACTCCAGCTGACGTTCCTTAGCAGTGAACTTAGCACCGAGTGCTCTGGTTGTCGGTTCTGATGGCGAATTCGTTTTCAGTGACCCCAAAAACACCCGCGTACCAGAATCTGGCCCTACACTTATTTCGACATGTTTATGCACTTCTTGATGCATTTTGTGCACTTTAAAATGCAACTATGCATTTTCACCTAGGTATTTTTGAAGTTATACTTCTTTACGCGCGATATGAGGGTGAATTTTTATATGTTAAAACCTACGATCCCGGCGCATGCGCATTATAACTTTGTTCTGATTGGATGTTCAAATGACATGTCAAAAATTATCCAATATGGCAGCTGTAACGCAGCTGTGGTTTGGACGGTTGACGGTTTGGTTATGTATGGTTGTTGCATTTTAAAATTTGTGGGAAGAGTAACAACAAAGGTTAGTTAATAGTTATACTGTCTTTTTAAATAGTTTTCATATTATATTTTTGAAGTTATACTTCAAAATGTTTTAATTTATGTATGTATCAGTCCAGAAAAGGTGTGGAGAGAATATATTAGTGTTTTTAAATATATTTTTCTACAAACGTGTTAAAAATGCAATTTTTAGGACTCCATAGGAGCGTTAAAAATGCTACTTTAAGGCACTAGTGCTTTAAAATTTTTAAGGCACTGCAGTTAAAAGTGAATTGTCAAATTGTGAAACGTCAAAATATTTATATTTCATTTGAAGAAAGACTTCTGTGTAAAAGGTATATTTATTTACCTTTTACACAGAAGTCTTTCTTCAATTTTTGTAATTAATGGTATACAGCCAGTTACGGGAAATTTTTCCTTATGAATTTTTATATTTCATTTATTAACATTAATATTAATAATACAACTTGCGAAATTTGAAAAAGGTGGTTTAAAAGGGTTTTTATTATAATTTTGTGTCTTTGGATTTGTCTTCCTTGGGCTTAAAATAATAAAACATCTATTTTTATATTTCACTTGTCACCGTGATGTATAATTATGTATATCTGAAAGGTAAGTAGCATGCGGCTTGATGGCCTTGTTGGTAGAGCATTGGACCAGAGATCAAAAAATCGCGAGATTGCGGGTTCAAATCCCGGACGATTCATATTTTTTCTTTCTTTTTTTTTAATATTTGGCATTGTTAGGTTTTGGTTCATTTTTGGTAATTATTGTTGATTTTTTGTATTGTAACTGTTAAGTAGGTATATTTATTTCGTTGAAATTATATTATAATAGAAGTATAACTTCTTACGTGCGTACAAAGTACACACACATTCTTTTTCTATTGTAGACTGTTTTCTTGACATCATCCTGAACATAATGCAAAACTTGCTAGTTGCTAGGTGCTGTATTCAAAAATCGATTTATTTTGTGCTAAATGACCTGGTCTAATTTATGCGTTTTATTGACTTTGTAAAGTTTTTCATTATTGTGTGCAAACCCTTCTGAGAAAAGATTATGGTGCTGTTTAGCGGCAAAGGTATACAGTGTCAGCAAAAAAATCATTACAAAGTGAATAAAACGCATAAATCAGAAGAATTATTATTTTAATTTTACAAATTAATATTTTCCCATATAGGCCTGGATCTCGCGTAGGTACCAAAAAAAGTTTATTAATCGCAAGCTGAAAATTTGTTAATAGCTTAACAGTGTCTGGTCGGACAAACTTTGATGTATGGTAACACTGAAAGAGGGGAAGTTTTAATTGTGGAACGTGATTTTAATTGTGGAATTTGTCATCCTGACAAGTTTGTGATTGTGAAAACTAGCAGGTTGTTTTTAAGTTTATTCAATAGCAAACTTTATATAGTTAATATAATATACATATTACCTATATAAAGTTTGCTATTGAATAAACAGAATAAAATGTTACAGGTTTCGGACGTCAGTCTACGAAAACGGCTCATGTATTTTGTTGGACAGAACTTCCAATTGATTTGTTACCCTTTCATTAAACTCTCATGCAAAAATCAGACTGCTATTTATCACCAACATAATTCCTGCCATTTGAAATATTCTACGTGTCGGACTTATTAAAATGCCCAACATATTTGTCGCCCAACCTTCTAAATTATACTTTTTTATTAAACTACACAAACCTGACCACCCAATAAGGCCTGTAGTTTCTTTTTATACAGCTCCGTCATAAACTTTCAAAAAAACTGTCAGATAATATTACAGAATACACTAAATTTTCACCTAAATTCACCGTAAAAAATACACTAGAACTAGTTAATAAAATACAACATTTTCAATTGCCCAACAACTCCAGACTAATTTTATTTGACGTAAAAAATCTTTTTCCTAGTGTTCCTCCTACAGAAACTTTTGTTCTAGTTAAAAATATTTTAGACCATAATAGTACAAATTCGATCATTGCATCTGAAACTTTACACCTTCTTGAAATTTGCATAAATAAAGACTATTTTGAATTCAATAATCAAATATACACATACACAAACAACAGTGCAGGACTTATTATGGATAATTCTCTAAGCCCATTGCTATCAGATATATTTATGAACCAGCTTGAAACAACAATTTCTAAACATACAGTATTTAAACAGTTCTTATATTGGTGGAGATACGTGGATGATATACTAGTATGCTTTACAGGAACTAACAGGCAACTTGACCAATTTCTATCATAGATTAATTCACTTCATAGTAATATTGAGTTTACAATAGAAACAGAGCAGAATAAGTCCATAAACTTTCTAGATGTAACAATTACCAGACTACACAACAAACATGAGGTCTCAGTATATCATAAACCTACCCATACTGACACTACACTATACTATACACAATTCATCATTCCATTCTACACAACACAAATTAGCAGCCTACCATAGCATGATACATAGACTGACAGAAATTTCCATGTAAAAAAATAACTTCGAAGTAGAACTGAACATCATTAAACGAATAGCAGTAAACAATGGCTATAACTGTAATGTATTGGCCATGTAATTATAAACCCCACTGGCGACGCTCATGTATTGCTAATTATCGCATTATATTTTAGTCAATTACAGGTAAAATAATTAACCAGTTGTATTTGATATGTAGTCCAATAAAGATTTGTTTTGGGTTCATCCAAGTGTTTTTGTGCAGAACATTTCATGGCGACGAAGATAAAAACGTTTTTAAAGTGTGTATAAGTGAATACAAAATGTCGAAAAACGGGAAATTAGATTTATCGTTAAATTTGGAATTTAATCCCAGAATTTGTGAATGGAATGTGTTTATAAAAAGACTAGAACAATATTTCATCGCTAGAGAAATTACAGATGTTAATATTATAAGAGCTATTTTGTTATATAGCCTTTCAGAAGAAGCTTATATCTTGGTATCCGACTTGTCCGTGCCTAAAAAACCTGAATAATGTGAATTTAATGTCATTGTAAAAAGCCTAGATAGCTACTATAACAAAACTTGTTTAGTGTGGGTAGAAAGGGCAAAGTTTTATGGTGCTTCGAAAACAAAAAGTGAAAGGGTACAAAATTGGAGTGTACGTTTAAAAAAACTAGCCGGTACTTGTGAATTTGGAAATAATTTGGAAACGAAATTAACAGATATGTTTATTTCAAAATATAATGAGGGAAAAGTAAAGAATACGCTATTTGCACTGAAGTCAGATATCACATTTAATAAAGCTATGGAAACAGCACAAATTGAAGAAGCAGCAATAACTGGCATTAACGAAGTAGATAGCAGAAGTGTGGTGAAAGTGGAACCAGTAGAAGAAAGAGAGGTGTGTCAAATAACGAGTGGAAGTTGCAGTAAGGAAATATTGCAAGTATCACATGGCAGAGCACATCAACAAGAACGGCGATTAAGGAGACTAGACCTTCAACTTCAGGGATGCAGAGACATAGTTCGGATTTTAATCGTGATGAGTTCAGTGGTAGTGTTCAAAAGTGTTTCAGGTGTGCTAAAAGACATCCGCCTTCAGTATGTCCCTATAAGGATTATATCTGCAATTTATGTAACGTTCGAGGACACTTAAAACGGGTATGTAGAAATAGATTTTTAAATTTATTGGAAAAAGGAACTGAATCATCTGTATTATGTATATCAGCAAATAATGATCCGCCAATTTATATTGATATCAGTATTAGAGGTAAAATGTTTAAATTTGAATTAGATTCGGGCGCCGCGGTCTCTGTCCTACCTTTTAGTATATATAACAAATATTTTAATACACAACCGTTATCTCAAGTTAATGTATCGTTAGTTAATTTTTCGGGAGACAAGGTTCATCCTAAGGGCAAAATTAACTTACCAGTAACTTTTTCAAAACAAACAAATAATTTGGATTTTTATGTTATGCATCGAGAAACTCCAGCCTTGCTAGGTAGAAATTTTATTAGGTGTTATAATATGGGTTTCAGGGAACTAAATTTTATTGAAGCAGATAAACATAATGAAATAATGGGGTGGTTAATGAAAGATTTTCCCACTGTAGTTTCTGACAAATTGGGCACATTTAATAAATTTCAGTTAAAATTTAATATTAAACCAGATGCCAGACCTAAATTTTTTAAACCCAGAGTGGTTCCTTTTTCTTTAAGAAACAAGGTAGAGATGGAATTAGATAAAATGGTTCAGGAGGGCATTATATCTCCAGTTGAATTTTCGGAATGGGGAACACCCATAGTACCGATTTTAAAAAATAATGGAGGTGTTAGGATTTGTGGTGATTTCAAAATAACTATCAATCCTTTTATCGAAGCGGATAAATATCCGTTACCACGGATCGATGATTTATTTGCTAAATTACAGGGTGGTCAAGAGTTTTCTAAAATTGACCTGAGTCAAGCTTATCAGCAAGTTGTGATTCATCCAGATTTTCGGAAATATACGGTTATTAGTACTCATAAGGGATTATTTGCATTTAATCGTCTACCGTACGGAGTTGTATCAGGTCCATCCCAGTTCCAACGTATTATGGAACAAATATTTCTCAATATGCCAAGTATATCTATTTTTTTAGATGATATTCTAATTACAGGAAGGAATAGGGAAGAACACACTAAGAATTTGTGTAAAGTTTTAGCGATTTTACAAGAATGTGGTCTTACAGTAAAAAAGAAAAATGTACTTTTTTCGCGGAATCAGTATCTTATCTTGGATTTATAATTGATAAAAGGGGCTTGCATAAAAGTCAAGATAAAATTCGGGCTATTGAGGATATCCCAGAACCTACGAATGTGACACAACTAAAATCGTTTTTGGGAAGTATAAATTATTATAATCGATTCATTCCAAATCTCCCAAACATTGTTCATTGTTTATATAAGCTTTTAAAACAAAATGTAGTTTGGCACTGGGATGAAGAATGTCAATTAGCTTTTGACACTATTAAACAAATGTTAGCTTCAGATCTAGTATTAGTTCATTACGACCCAACCTTAGAATTAAATTTAACGGTTGATAGTTCAGGTTATGGATCGGAGCTGTTCTCTCGCATAGTTTGAAAGATGGTAGCGAGAAACCAATCTATTTTGCTAGTAGAACGCTCAGCGATACCGAAAAGGCTTATTCGACTCTAGATAAAGAAGCAACTGCTATAGTGTGGGGAATCAAACGTTTCTACCAATTTTTATATGGGAAGGAGTTCAATTTAATCACAGATAACAAGGCGTTAGTATCCATTTTTGGCCTTAAAAATGGGATACCGGTTACAGCGGCAAATAGATTGCAGCGATATGCAGTATTTTTAAGTGGTTTCAATTTTAATATAAAGCATGTATCGACACAAAAAAATGTAGCAGACTTTTTAAGTAGATTGCCTTCAAATAAGCCGATAAGGCTAGATTCCTCTAAGTTTAATATAGAGGAAACTGTTAATTTAAATTATTTAGCAGACAGCGAAGAAACAAAATTAGATCCGATTTTGTCTCGTGTAACTGAATATGTTATGGCCAAATGGCCCACAAATGTTGAATTAGAGATTAAACCCGATTTCCTTAAACGAAATGAAATATCTATTGAAGATGGCGTCTTATTGTGGGGACAAAGAGTAATTGTTCCTAGTAAACTACGAAATAAATTACTGAATGAATTGCATTCAGCTCACTTTGGTATAGTTAAGATGAAATTATTAGCTAGGTCTTATATTTGGTGGCCATCATTAAATACAGAAATTGAAGTTCTCAGCAAGAACTGCATTCCATGTCAGCACATGCAGGCAGATCCTCCTAAGGTTCCCTTACAAGGCTGGAGCATTCCTCAAAATGTTTGGTCACGCGTGCATATAGATTTTGCCGAAACGCGAAAAACTCATTTTCTTATCATTTTGGATGCTTTTTCTAAATGGGTAGAAGTTTGTCCAATGTCTTCAGTCACCTCAATGGCTACGATTGCTAAACTTAGGGAGTGTTTTGCTCGTTATGGTTTACCGGAAGTACTTGTCAGCGATAACGGCCCGCAGCTAACATCGCAAGAATTTAAATATTTTACTTTAATTAATGGTATTAAACATATAACAATACCTCCTTTTTCAGCACATTGCAACGGTGCCGCTGAAAATAGCGTTAAAACAGTCAAGCATTTTTTGTTAAAAGATATTGATCAAAGGAATATTAATTTATCATTGTCTAAATTTTTATTGACATATAGGAACACAGTGCACCTGTCGACAGGTACTTCTCCCGCTAAGATATTTTTTGGAAGGGCTTTGCGAACGCGTCTAGATTTAATTAAACCTGATGATTTACAAAACCAACAATCAAACCCAGTTGATTTAACACAAATTAGACGTAACTTGATGCAAGCGCAAGAAAATAATAAGAAATATTATAGGGGGAGGAGACAGGTAGAGTTTGTAGTGGGGGATATCGTTTTAGTTAAAGATTATAGAAACACCAAGGTGTCGTGGTGCAAAGCAAAGATTTTACGAATTTTAGGTAGAAGAGCATATTTGGTAAATCCGTTAGGGAGTAAACTTACGTGGAAAAGACATTGTAATCAAATTAAAATAGTTTTTAATAGTAATTTAGAAGGTATTACCTTTGCGGAGACGATGCACGATAGTTCAGAGGAAAATAATATTCAAAATAACGAGGAAAATGTTATCCAAGCCGCTACAAGCTCAACAGGAAATCTAGGTGGGGAGCCTCAGCTAGACTCTCAAAATGATAGTGATCAGATGTAATCAGATGATAGAGTCAGGCATCCCACATAGACGTCCAATAAGATCTAGAAAAGAACCAAAACGTTTTGGATTCGAAATATAGTATTTAGGAGTTTAGTTTTGTTGTGTTCCTAAATTTAGTTATAAGTAGGATTTTAGGGTGGGGTGATGTAATGTATTGGCCATGTAATTATAAACCCCACTGGCGACGCTCATGTATAGGGCTTTTCATTCACAGTCATTTGTTTCGAGCTTCTGTCATGTGTCACATAATATTAATATATCTACGTCATACGTTATTGGCATATACCCATGATACACACCAAAGACGTATGACGTAGATATATTAATATTATGTGACACATGACAGAAGCTCGAAACAAATGACAATCGATGAAAAGCCCTATTGCTAATTATCGCAGTATATTTTAGTCAGTTACAGGTAAAAGAATTAACCAGTTGTATTTGATATGTAGTCCAATAAAGATTTGTTTTGGGTTCATCCAAGTGTTTTTGTGCAGAACATTTCAATAACGAACAAACAATTAATAAAATTTTAAACCAAAAACTCCATAAGAAAGCCCTGAAATTAGTCTATCCACCACCACAGAAAGAACCCAGTACCTTCTGCTCTATCACATATACTGGCAAGATAACAACAAATATAGCCAGATACATAAAAAAGAAAGGAATAACACCAGCTTTCAGAACTAACAGCAACTTAAGCAAACATATTAAGAACAATAAGAGCCGAAAGAGAAAACAACTACAGAGTGGTGTATACAAACTAACTTGTGGTGACTGTCCGAAAACTTACATCGGTCGAACTGGCAGAACCTTTGAAAAACGGATAGCAGAACACAAAAGGGCTTTCAACAATAGAAAAACAGACACTTCTACATACGCACTTCACCTTCTAGATCATAATCATTCTTTTAATGAAGAGTTTCAAATTCTACATATTCAAAATAAAGGCCTTAAGCTGTCTTTATTAGAATCTATGGAAATAAATAAATTAAAAAATACAGATATATGTAATTCTGAATGACCAACTCGAGACAAACAGCTCCCCACTACTCAACCTCTTCAGTTAAAGACTTTGAAAGGCACTCTGCCGAAACAGCTGTAGTCACATTTATAATAAATTTTGTGGAAGTATAGCAAACAAGCGTTTTCAATGTTTTATTGTTAGATATTTTTCACCAACATAATTCTATTGCTATTTATCATCAACATAATTCCTGCCATTTGAAATATTCTACGTGTCGGACTTATTAAAATGCCCAACATATTTGTCGGACAAAATTTTTTTTAAAATATGAAAAAATGTTTGTCCGATAAAAATGTTCATATTATGAAAAAATGTTTGTCCGACAAATATGTTGGGCATTTTAATAAGTCCGACACGTAGAATATTTCAAATGGCAGGAATTATGTTGTGATAAATAACAGTCTGATTTTTGCATGAGAGTTTAATGAAAGGGTAACAAATCAATTGGAAGTTCTGTCTCAAAAATACATGGGACGTTTTCGTAGATTGACGTCCGAAATCTGTAACATGTTCCACAATTAAAACTTCTCCCGTTCAAGTGTTCCCGTACATCAAAGTTTGTCCGGCTAGACACATTTCAGCAATTAACAAATTTTCAGCTTGCTATTAATAAACTTTTTTTGTACGCGGGATCCTAGCCTAATATCAATTTACTATTTTAGTTGGGAATAAGCCACAAAATAGATAAGGACATATAGACCGCATACTGTAGTGGCACCGAAATATTTATATATTGTGAATCATTGAATATTTATCTACAAGCTTGCCATTTTCAGAATTCAGCGTAAATTTAAAGTAATACCGTTGGTAATACCACAAAACAGCGTTATCATGGAAAAAGTCTAGTATCAAATCTTGATAATATGATAATAGTGTGACAAATAAAAAAAATAATTGAATTTATTACTTTATCTGTATGGGTTTTTTTATTAACCGCCTCAACCGCTGAGAGTTATTAGCGGGAGGACAAATTACAAAATAATTACAATATAAATTTACAGAGTAAATTACAATTTTAGTTAGTAATGTTGTATGTTGTATTTTTTTTTTAATTAGCAAAAAATGCTTCGAGAACTAAGGCTATTGGTATGGTACCGTTGATTTCGCAATTAGATTATAGTGTAATGTGTAGTGTATGTTGTCTTGTTACTTAGTAAAGTCGACTTCGTTTTCTTTACAAAGGCATGCTAATTGTATTTGAACTTCTGCTGTCCCTCTGGTGAGTACCGATTGCATAATACCGGTTCGAACCCTTTGCATAATATTGCATTAATTCCAGTTGTCTGTTTTATACACACCCTGTATTTTAAAACGGTTAAAATTAAGACGTTCAATTGAGCCATGAATAGGTCAGAGACTTTTACACAAAATACGACTCGGCAATAATTGTAGATATTTTTTTAGATACATATTATGTGTTTCTGGGAAAAGTTCGGGATGTTTTCGGTTTTGCTGAGTGGACAGAACAAGGCAATGTATCGCGGTTATCTTGAAATTAGCCAGGACAGATCTATTAGAAATATATGTTTAATATAGAATGAAGTAAAAGGCAGACGTACTCTCTTCAGAGAGACGTACTCTCTTCTTCATTTAAAATGAACTCTCATATGCAACCCATTCAACATTTGTTTACACTCAACTCCCGATTAACCGTAATCGGAATAACCGTGATGCGGCTTAACCGGGACGCGTTTCAGAAAAAATACGTAAAATTAAATGCAGTTGGAGACGGTCCTGTGAAGCTCAGTAGGCGAGTCACTCATCTCCAGCCGGCAGCCGGGCCCTCTCAAGGTCATAGACCCCTCCTCTCATATCCCTCCCGATACGTTGACACACTCTCACCCGCGCACCCCGCCCACCCCACAATCAGTACAGCAGTGGAGTGTGACACAGAGTGTGCGTACGATGGTTACCGCTACTAAGCGTAAACGTGTTGTTTTGACGATCCAACAAAAGTTGGACATTGTTCAAAATATTTAACGTGGATCCACGGTTAAACAGATGTGTAACCAGTACAATGTTGGCGATAGCACAGTGCGTGATATTTTAAAAAATAAAGATAAACTCGTAACTTTTGCATGTTCCTCGGACACGAATTTTGGAATGGCCAATCGGAAAACCATGAAAAAATCAAAGTTTGACGAACTTGATCAGTGCATGTTGGAGTGGTTTTCGCAGCAACGCGCACAGGGAACTCCGGTGTCAGGACCGATTTACATGACAAAAGCAAAGTTTTTTTTGAAGATCTCGGCATGGAAGGGGACTTCGACGCATCATCTGGTTGGTTCACGCGATTCAAACAGAGACACGGAATCCGGGATGTTTCTACAAAAGGAGAAATTTTAAGTGGTGACATTGACGCTGCTAATCAGTTTAAAGCGGAATTTCAAAAATTTGTGGAGGACGAGGGACTATTGCACGAACAAATTTACAACGCAGATGAATCGGGGTTGTACTGGAAATGTCTACCCACCCGGACTCTAGCATTTAAAAAGGAGCGTAATACACCGGGATACAAAGCTTCGAAAGAGCGCATAACAATTATGACCTGTGCTAACGCAACTGGGAAACATAAATTGCCCTTACTTGTGATCGGAAAAGCAAAGAAACCTAGATCTTTTAAGGGCACTGAGGCCAAAAATTTACCGGTAGACTATTTTCATCAAAAGGCTGCTTGGATGAATTGCGAAATATTTAAATCTTGGTGTGACTCCAAATTTGTACCGGACAACGCACCTTCCCATCCTAGTGCAACAACTTTAAGATCACCTGATGGAAAAATCTTCGTGAAATATATGCCTCCCAATGTTACGGCAATGATACAACCAATGGACCAAGGCGTTATTTCTTCTCTGAAACGTAACTATCGCTCAGCTATCCTTCAGAAAAGAATAGAAGAAGGGAACGACCTCAAGAGCTTTTGGAAGGACTTCACAATCTTAGATGCCATCTACGAAGTACGATCTGTTTGGGAAAAAACCAAACCGCTTACTATCGTACGATCTTGGAAAAAAATCATGCCCGACATTTGTGAAGACGATAACGTTCTAGGATTTGATAAGACTAGATTTTGTTGTTAAAAATATCACTGAAGCTATAAAAGAAGTGCCAGGAGAGGAAGTGGACGGAGAAAATATACTGCAGTGGTTGGATTGTGATGCGGAAGATCAAGGGTATGAGCAGCTGACAGATGAGCAGATTGTAAACAAGATAACAGGTGGAGTTGGGGGACGAGAGTGGAAGTGATGAGGAGGGGGGGTCACGCGATCAACAACAAACAACTGTGTCGCACAGTGCTGCATTGGCGAGTGTGGAACAGCTGCTTGAGTACGTTGAGAGTCAAGAAGATGCTCCAATCGCAGACAAAATTGTATTACGAAACATGAGAAGTAGAATCAAAAAGATATGTTTCTCTGTTCAAAAACTGTTACGGATTATTTTCAAAGAAAGTAATTCACGCTAGTTTGTACCTTGTAAATATTTTTTTACATATTTGAAAGTATGTACTGTTATTGTTCATATTCTTGGTATTTACAGTAACGTGTTTTATTGTGTTACAATATGTATGTGTGTTATTCATGTGATTCTTGTCAAAAATACAACATTCAGGTATGTTTTAATGCAATATAAATACGCTAATTACACCATTTAATAGTGTTTTGCATTTTAATACCCTTTCCTGTTAAATTTATAGTATTTTGCGGATTAACCGCGATTTTACGTATCCGGGAAGCCTTAACCCTACTTTATCCCCGTTAATCGGGGGTTGAGTGTACTATAGATTTTATAATATTTTCTATAAATGGAAAAACAACTTAAAACAATCTGCTATGCAGACGATGCAATACTAATGTCTCAAAGTGAAGATTATTTACAACGTATCTCTGTCTTGTCGTTTCCCCATTACTGAGGATCGTGATTTCTTCCAATATTCCTAACAATTTTATTCTATTGGTCTCTATCTTCAGCTGTTCTAAGTGCTTTGGAGAATGACTTTCCAGCTGACTTCTTAATTTGGTTGGTGATCGTCCTCTTAATCTTCTCCCCGGAACGTTTCCAGAAACAATTAATATCTCTAAACTATCGTCACCTCTGTGAACCACATGACCGAAGAATTGCAGAATTCGTTACAGACATATTGTGGACAGACTTTTTTTTTTAATTTCGAGTTGGTTTACAATGAAAACGTTTGTCCTATGAGCTGTCCAATGGTATGCGCAGCATTCTTCTCCAGCACCACATCTCAAAGGCATCCGCTCTCAAAAGCGCCACATTTGGACTCAAAGAGTCCAAGTCTCCGCCCCGTATAGAAATATTGAGAATACAAGGCCATTCACCAGTCTAATCTTGATATTTTGAGAGATAGATCTGTCTTTATAAACTTTAGTTAGGCGACTCATCGCATTTTTTGCAATACCAATACGTTTCCCAACTTTTGCTTCACAGTTACCATCGTCAGTTGTACTAGACCCGAGGTGGACAAAGGTGTTTACTATTTGGTATTCCTGTAACATGTTAGTCAGTTGAATAGTGTCGAATCTGTCGACCACCATTATTTTTGTCTCTTTATTGATTTTCAGATATTATGTCAGTAAAACATATGCCTTAAAACTATTTTTTTAGTTTTCTTTAAAGTTACTGTCTTAAAAGCAATTAGTAGGCTGTATTAAAACCAAACCATCTTAACTGAATCAATTTGGCTATCGTAAAGACTACACTATGCTTCTTGTTAGAAACAATAAAACTAAACTTATCCCCTCTTCTTTCTTGTCCAAAATGGTCGGCCATTTGTTTTAGAGCGAAACAGTGGTGTTGTGTGTTGTAAAAAGTGAAAGTACAGTTAGTATGAAAGAAATAAATCGCAAGTACTAAAAATATAAATGAATTGGCCATTTTAAAAGAAAAATACAACACACATAGCACTGCGACGCCTCGATTTTAGGTTAGATTCACATTAAAACCAAGTGGCATTATTGACACCAGCATTAAAACTAAACTAAACTTTTAATTCCAAGGCAACCTTGCTTTTATGTAGGATATTTGCTCTTAGAAAGGTATAAAATAAAACCATTTGATCTTAACAATTCTTTGTCGATAGACCAAATGCAGATGCCGAAAGCCATGATAGATTACAATATAAGGCTTACATAAAAATTATAAATTATAAATTAAAGCGTCTTAAAGACATAAATTCGATTTATTTTAACATTAAAACATTAAAATTGTGGATAAATTTATTTTTCTTTTAAATTAATATTTTTCGAATTTAAATTTTTTTAATATTTTTATTTTTTAATCGCCAAAAGTCAGAAATTTTAGGGCACGTGAGTTATTTAGACCTATTTTTGTTAACATTATCAATAAAGTTGGGTGCGCAAGTGTTTTTCTACCTTGACAGTCCGAAATAACCAAGTACCTTTTATTATTTTATGGTTACAAATACGTATCTACCTATCATAACACATTATGTAAAAATTTGTTGGTCTATATAGAGTATATGGGTTTAAAAAAAGAATCATTTAATATGGTAAATCTTCTTTAAAAGTCTCCATTTAAGAAACCTTTTTAAGTTTGCTATAAAGCTGCCTCCACTTTAAGTATGTTTTAACATGGTTTTAAAAGCACCTTTACAGCAGCTTTAAAACCAGTTGCTTAAGAAAACAAAGCTTTCAGAGTGGGCCCTTTTATGCTGAAAGCGGTTTTATTGAAACTTTAAGATTTACTTAAAAACCAAATGGTTTTAATTTTAGTTTTATTCTACAGTTTTAAAGCTTCCTTAAAAGACTTAATAAACCCGTTCGGTGCTACTTGGGTAGTTTGTTCACATTGCCCTTGGTTAGGCTCCAGATTTGACATCCATATGTCATAATAGGAAGGATGCGCTGTTTGAACACTTTGCTCCTCAAATTGAAGATGTACAATAATCCAATTGACAGCAGTACGACCGGTGCTAACAAAAACAGCTACCAAAAAATTCTTTGAATTTCAGTGTGTGGCTGATTATTTCTTCTTCTTCTTGTAGTGCCTCTCCGTTTCGGATGTTGGCGACCATCATGGCCATTTGTACTTTGCACATTTCTGCTCTGAAAATATTTGTGGTTGTTGTCTTGAACGTACAATCTGACAAGTGAGACCTGGCGCGTGACCTTGTCGTATTGTGTATTTCTCATTGTGTATTTTCGCGCAAGGTCAGCCGCTAGGTTTGGGTTGTGGGATGTTTCAGCCGGGAAATCCTTCGCCTTCCTGGTCCTCTTCTTCTTCTTTGAGTACCGTGCCGAAATTTTAGGCGTGGGTAGTTTCCATGACAATTTTTCGATATCTTTCTCCATCTTGAGCGGCATGTAACAATTCATCTGCTGATAAGCCAGTTCATTGACGGAGGTTTCGTAGCCATGAATATTTCTTTCTACCAATTCCTCTTTTTCCGTTGATGTTTCCGTTGAGTATTAATTGCAGTATCCAGTATCTGCTACCTCTCATTATATGCCCCAGATATTCAAGTTTTCTCTTTTTTATCATCTTCATCAAAATCAAGTCACCTTCGCCTTGACCTACTCTTTTTAAGACTTCTCTGTTAGAAATGCGTTGAACTCATGATGTTCTGAGCATTCTACGATATGACCACATCTCGAAGGATTCTGATTTGTTCAACATATCAGTAGCGGCTAGTCAGGTTCGGCAGTACCGACCCACATATTTATGGACACAATATAGATTTTTTTAAATATATAAGTTAATCAGAGTTGATGATATTCGTTTCTGTGAAATAAAAAAAAATATCTGTGAGATAATACAGACTAAATTTTATTCATTGTTTTTAAAAGAATTCGAACGATCTGATACGCTAAGTGATCCCTGTGCGCTGTGCGTAAGAGACTTTTCAAATTAAGGATCCTAGCCAGCCATACACCCGACTGCGATTGTGCGAATTCATAGCCCGCTTCGGCTAGCCGTACCCAGTTGAGCATTTGCTTGTAATAAGACGCTATGGAATATTAGCCGATATGCAACCAATTATACATTCCCCGTATTTATTTGAATGACAAGTACGGCAGAAAAACAATCTGCCGAGCACAGCGGTGATCTGCAAACGGCAACAAAACACGTACTTGGACGTTGAGATTTAATTTGGACGTTGAGAGGTGACTCATATTTGTTTGCAGAAATTGCTTGAAAATAACTCATATAATAATATTTGAGTTATCCTCCCACTCAAAAAGGTCCGAAACATTGTTTAAATAATCAAAATATCAAAAAATAAAGGAAAAATTCGATTTTTTTCTTCATTTTTTGATTATAACTTTAAAAGTATTCATTTTCGAGAAAAGTTGTGCTGACATAAAAGTTGCGTAATTAAATTTTGTACAATAAACGATTAGCTAAAAATTTTAACAATTGTCACCCTTTTGCAAAATAGCATGAAAAAATCATAAAAAACAAGTATTCGCATTTTACGTTTTTCAGCCGTTTATGCTACACTTAAGACCTTCATAATTTTACCCAGAAAAACTATATCATATAATAAAAAAATGCTGTGAATTTCATTAAGGTCGGTTCAATAAATTTTGCAAGATAAATTTTGCAATCCAGCTTTCGCAAAAAAATTAATTTTTTCAAAATGTTGCAGAACTGAAAATAAAGCAGACAGCAAGTTGAATTTATTTTTACGTATAGAAGAATACCGTACCTTTCTTCTATATGTAAAAAAATTCAACTTGCCATCTGCTTTATTGTCAGTACTGCAACATTTTGAAAAAATTAATTTTTTTTGCAAAAGCTGGATTGCAAAATTTATTTTGCAAAATGTTTTGAATCGATCTTAATGAAATTTACAGTATTGTTTTATTATATCATAAAGGTTTTCTGGTTAAAATATGAAGGTCGTAAGTGTTAGCATAAATAGTTGAAAAACGTAAAATGCGAATACTTATTTTATATGTACCGCCATTCTTTATTAAATTACGAATACGTGTGCCAAATATCTCGAAAAAATATTCAAAATTACAGCCGCAATCTTGGAACGCGTTTTGGCTACCTGTTGATCGCTACTGTATCACCTTAACAGTTTTATATGCTGATCTAAATATTTTCGGAAGGTGGGATAAGTTACAAAATATGTTTAATTTTATATACTGCAATTCATTAGGTACAACAAACTGTTCCCGAATTTAATAAATTATTGTGCTCAAATGTGGGCAAATTCTGCCTCAAATGAACGGGATTTCTCTTGTCTCAAAAAAGTCAAAACGTATTGTCGAAACACCATGAAACAAGAGAGAATGTCAAACTTGTCTCAAATGTCAATAGAAAAAAATCTTTTAAAACCTCTCCAAAACAATAATAAATTTTACAATGACGTTATAACCAATAACCCATTTTGCTACTTCGAAACAACATAGACTAGAGTTAATTTATAAACAGGTTTACAAAAAAAAAACAAAAAAAATAAAAAAAAAATAAAAAGAAACAAAAACCAAAAATCTTCTATGAAATTGATGCCTTTTAATTAGATGGCATACCTATCTGAGGAGACAAAACCTTGCCGACCCTGTCCCTAAAGCCACGAGCCGCCACTGCAACATATTAACCTTCAGAATCCAGGTTTCACATCCATGTAGTAATACAGGATACATGTGACATTTTAGGAACTTGATCCTTAGTTTTAAGTTCAGCTGAGATTTGCTCAGAATAGATCTAGATCAAGTTTCATAAATGATCCTCTTGCAGTTTCTACGAGTTTTAATTTTTTCATCAGGATTTAGTGTCTCGTTTATCAAACATTATTACATTTACATTATTGACAAGTACATAGTTGCATAGTTCTTCGCTGATTCTTTAATCAATACAAAAACATTTAATATTTCCAAAGTATCTGCTATAAAATATAGTACTAATGGATAAGTAGATATTGAAAACATTTAGTGACCTAGCTAGAGGGATGACATACGGTTAGAGTTTTGAAAAGGAGCAGAAGAAGTGTCTTAAAAAGACTCATGCCACCAGTATAGTATTGAGAGATCAGTCTTAAACAAAGGCAAGCCAATACTACTACTATGGTAAGTGCGCCAAATATTGCCATGCTCCTAATATTGCCACTCCCCATAAATTTATTAATTTGTCCCCTGAGTCACAGATGGCCATGTAAGCTCAAATATCGAATTAAAACAACCACTCTAAAAACGTTATAGGTGAAACCAGTCAGTATTGGTGTTCACGTCAAAGCAGCGCGTATTTCGTGCGATTTGTTTATAAAAACGTGGGAAAACTGTAATGATTGTTATAATCTTGCTAATACCGATTATAGAAGAGTGAGAACGTTACCAGGTAGGTACATTCAAGTAAATTATTAATCCATATTGTGTTTAATTAATATAAAAAGAATAAAACATAAATCGCCATTTTTGTTCCGCAGTAGTAATGATCCTAATATTGCCACATGAGATAGTTCCTAATATTGGCCATGGCAATATTTGGAACCTAATATGAAAATTTACTTTTTATTAATAAAAACTTTCTTTTCAACAGAATGCCGAATAGAAAGAGAGCCATGTGGTGTGAGGCGAATCTCGTTGCAGCGTTAGAAGCAATAAGAGCTGGAAGCAGTATAAGCCAAGTTTTATTACGATATGAAATACCTCGAACAACACTTGGACTACACTATCGCAGCCAAATTTGGTTAAACGACTTGGAAGGAAAAGTGTTTTAAGTTTTGAACAAGAAAGAGATCTAGTTCGCAGAATTCATAATCTAGCATAGGTGGGCATGCCAATAACCAGTAACATAGTAAGAAGAAGTGTATTTTCGTATGCGATGATAATGAACATTCCCAATTTTTTTTCTGATACATCTAAATTAGCAGGAAGGAAATGGCTGAAATTATTCTTTGCAAGACATCTTAATGTGGCTAGAAGGAAGGCTCAGCAAATGAATCCAGCAAGAGCACAGAAAATGAATACGTTTATTGTAAAGGATTATTTTAAGAAATTGGAGGAAGTATTCATTAAATTGGAATTGTTTGATAAACCTGGAAACGTTTACAATATGGACGAGAAAGGTTGCCGTCTAACGATCCATAAACAGCAAACCGTATTGGCCAAGAAAGGTGCTAAACGTATCCACTTGACAGCGCCTGAACACGGTGAAAATGTTAGTATTGTGGGTTGTGGAAATGCCCTGGGGCAAGCCATCCCACCGTTCATTATTTTCAAAGGGAAGAGATTGAAGCCTGAATGGAATGATTATCTACCACCAGGATCAAGTGTAATGATGACACAGAAGGGGAGCATGACAAATGAGGCGTTTATTTCATGGCTAGGACATTTTTAGTAAAGTTTGGTTAAAAGCGATGACACCAGCTAACATCATCTCTGGGATCAAAGCAACTGAAATATTTCCTTTTAACCCAGACATCATACCTGAATCAGCATTTGCACCCAGTCTTATAACGCATATTGAAGAAAATGTGAGAACCACTAGACGTCGACGATAACAACGTAAATAAGCCATCAACTTCTACAGTTGATAAAAACGGTCCCTGCACAAGTGGAATAAGTAATAAAAAAATCAACAAAACGTCTTCGTTTATATAGCGAGTCGTCTCATTCTGAATCAGATTTCAGTGTTCATGATAGTATTGTACCCTCGAAGATCCGTGGAAAAAATTTACACCCAAAATAACAAAATTCAGTTTGGCAACACTGTGCGAATGTTGATAGTAAATATCCTTTTTAAGATAATCACAACTATAATTTAGTCCAAACAAATTAATATATTTTTTTTGCCAACAAAAATGAGATTTTTCAACCAAATAATGTTTCAAATATGATGTGCAAAATAATTTTTAATTGGGTTCTGCTAATGGGCTTGCTTTTTTTGTCATTAAAGTAAAAAAAAACTAAATTTTACTCATTAAATCAATGTTGTCCGGTTATCGTCTTAATTATTTTAACTGTACTAATAGCCGTTGAGTAATTCTGAATGATGAATAGGTCGTTAAAACAATTTATCTGTAGCGGCTTCTGGAATATCTTAAAAATATCGAATTTCACTGATAAAATGCGCATATTCCACCGATCTTCGCTTCGACAATACATCTGATGATATAAACAGCGAAGATGAAAATATGGTACCATTCACTCCCGAACAAGTTCCAAAACCAGACACTTGTTTTAAAGGTAAAGGGCTTACTAATTTCGCCCCTAATCAAGATCAGTGGCGGCCCGTGAGGTAGTGCCATAGAACCTTGCTAACTATGCAGAAACATATTTTTTATCTTAAAAACATTTTAATGCCTGTTTATTTTTTTTGTGAATATTTCTCTTTATTTTTATAAATTATATCAAATCTGGCAACTGTGTAGCGCAATGCAAATCTACCGACTCTGGCCACCCACAGCTGACCGGATAAAGGATGAAAATCATAAAAATCCCAGTGCCGAACGGCATAGTGGCTCGTGAGAAAAGAGAAAGATTGTATGAGCATCCTGTGTAAGTGACAGAGAGAGAGCGGTATTGCACTTTTAACATACGTTTAAATTGGAGTCTCCGTGCCAGGCTCGAAATCTCGAAAAGGAAGTTAGTGGATCTTAAGATACAATGTTTTAGATCTACATATTTCTAGTTTCTTTACGCGTTCGCTTGACGCTATTGTGTTTATTGTCTACTACTGTATTGTATATTTGTGTTTATACTCTACTATATTTTTTAATTTGTAATTATTAGTTAGTGCGTTGTGATCGTGGGTGTCGTAGGTATAAAAATAATATTTTGATTATTTTCTACGTTTAATTTATTTATTGACAATGAATCAAATTAGTATATTAAAAAACTCTTTTGGTGGTTTTTCGTTAGAAAAAAAAACTACAAATTAAAGAACTCGGTCGGCCTTTACCCGATTTAAAAATTGAAAAACAAAGTGGAAATGGACAAAAACTTTGCTGTCGTAAGTTTAATAAAATTATTTATGATAAAAATAGCTGTGGCAACTTCAACTAAAAAAGACGCAAAAAAGCCGCAACAACAATAAACTTAACATACAGAAACTAAAGTCAGAAGAAACAAAAGAAAATCTGAAACACGAAATCAACACAAATCTAGACAGAAACCCAGGAAATTATTGCAACGTAGAACAGCAGTGGCAATTCTTCAAAACCTCTATATTAGAACCAAGTAAGAAAGTACTTACTACAACCAAATGTAAGAAAGAAGAATGGATGACGGAGGAAATTCTAGAGTTGATGAATGAAAGAAGAAAAAACAAAACCATTAATAAGACCCGCTATAAACAGCTTCAAAACCAAATAAGAAGAAAAATTAGGGAGGCTAAAGAAACCTACTTCTCTGAAAAATGTAAAGAAATAGAAGAACTGCAAAACACATATGACAACTTCAACCTACATAAAAAAGTCAAAGAACTAGCCGGAATAGGAAATAGAAGAACCTCAAATATATTGCTCGACAAAAATGGAAATATTATAATGGAGACAAAACGAAAACTACGACGATGGAAAGAGTATATCGAGGAACTATTTCATGACCAGAGAGAAGCTAGTACATCCGTAGATAGCCAAACGGGAGATGTAGGCCCAGAGATAACCAAATCAGAGGTTAGTCAGGCAATAAACTCTATGAAAACCAATAAATCTGCTGGTCCAGATGAATTGCCTAGCGAGCTGATAAAGTTGGTCAACGAGAAAAACCTGGACATAATAGTAGAACTGTTCAACGCTATCTATACTACAGGAATCATCCCCAGAGAAATGTTGACATCAGCCTTTGTGTGTTTGCCAAAGAAGGTGAATGCAAAAGAATGCAGTGACTACCGAACCATAAGCTTAATGTCACATACCTTGAAAATTCTATTGAAAATTATCCACGCCAGAATACACTCTAAACTGGAGCTGGATATTAGTGACACTCAATATGGGTTCCGCAATGGTATGGGTACCAGAGAGGCATTATTCTCCTTCAACGTGCTGACACAGAGATGTTTGGATGTTAACCATCCTCTTTACGTCTGTTTTATAGACTACAATAAGGCGTTTGATAAAGTAAAACATGATCGACTCATGGAAATCTTAAAAAATAAAAACCTAGATGACAGAGATTTAAGACTAATAACACACCTCTATTACAATCAGCGAGCAATAGTAAGAATTGAAAAAGAAACATCTGAAGAAATGGAAATAAAGAGAGGAGTCAGGCAAGGCTGCATACTATCACCTCTATTATTTAACGCTTATTCTGAAGAGGTAATGCGAGAAACTCTGGAAGATGAAACAGTCGGCATAAGAGTAAATGGAGTCTTAGTTAACAACATCAGATATGCAGATGATACAGTAATAATAGCCGATAGTTTACAAGACCTGCAAAGACTCATGAGTAAAATAGTAAAGTGTAGTAGGGAGTACGGACTCTCTCTCAATATCAAAAAGACGAAGTTTATGAAAATTAGTAAAAACAACCATAATACTAACGAAATCTTGATAGTAGAGGGCCAGCAGATCGAAAGAGTAAAAAAGTACACTTACCTAGGAACACTTATAACAGAAAATAATGACTACACTGCAGAAATAAAAGTCAGAATCGAAAAAGCACGTTCTAATTTTATAAAAATGAAAAAGGTCCTATGTAGCAAAGATTTAACATTAGCTCTTAAAGTACGCCTAACAAAATGTTACGTCTACAGTGTTCTATACTATGGAGTGGAATCATGGACGTTAAATGTAGAGACAATGAGACGACTTAACGCCTTTGAAATGTGGACCTATAGAAAAATTATGAGGGTTTCCTGGGTAGATAGAGTTACAAACAATGAAGTACTGAGAAGAATAGGTAAAGAAAAGGAAGTTGAACTTACAATTAAAGAAAAGAAGCTACAGTATCTCGGACATGTGATGCGGGGCGAGAAGTATGGCATCCTACGACTCATAATGCAGGGAAAGATAGATGGCAGAAGAAGCATCGGAAGAAGACGAATTTCATGGTTGAAGAACCTGAGAGAGTGGTTTGGATGCAGCTCGAAACAACTATTTAGAGCTACTGCCTCAAAAATTAAAATAGCTATGATGATTGCCAACCTCCGTAGCGGAGATGGCACCTGAAGAAGAAGAAAAATAGCTGGTTGTGTTTGGAGGTGACGAGACTTGGTCAAACAAAGGCACCGATGATCTTGTACATATATGGGAGAAATTGAAATCCCATGAAAAATCTAAAGTGCACATGAATAACGTTTTTAGCTTTTCAATGCTTGGTAAGTTAAATATAAAAACCCAATTAAATTCAGCTTATCGTGATACTCTATTTATATTTTATATCCTTTTTGACCATATCGTAAAACCGCCACAAAAAATTTAGGCAGCTGCCCGGATTCTGGCACTACCTTCCTAAAGTTATACGAGCCGCCACTGATCAAGATAACTGCTACAAAGCGAAAACCAGCAATTAATAGCAAAGCTCAAGAAGTTACGAAGGATTTATTTTCCACAGCGATAGAAAAACGACCCAAAGGTAAAAGTAACAAAGAACCTTCCAAACAACAAGAAAAATCAAAAGACAAAAACAAAGAACAGGAAGAAAAGAAAATTTAAAAAGTAGTGAATCATGGTTCTGTTATGTATGTAATGAAGACCCCCAGGCTAATATGAGATTATGTCTTGCATGTGGCCAATACGTGCATGAAGATTGTGTGGGTCTTTCTAAACATGATAAGGACAAATTCATATGCCCCAATTGTTCTCAAAAATAGTCAATGTCTCACATTAGTTTTTTAAATGTTAAGGTTCATTATTATTACTTATTTTTATTAACAAAATACCTGTTCGTTTTATTGCCAGTACTGCGGCAATATTAAGGGTAGAGGTTCCAAATATTGCCAGTTGGCAATCGTTTAAAAAAAGAAGAATATATATTTTTTTGATTGTTTTATTTTTATAATTGTTTAGAAATTAGACTATAAACATGTTTGTTACTTGTTTAATAAATTTACAGGTTATTTCAAATAAATTTGTATTTAATAAAAAATAATAAGTGTTAGCATGGCAATATTTAGCTCACTTACTACTACTTGTCTGACTTCCAATCGCCACTTCGTCCGGTTGTTCCATAGGTCCTCTTCTATGTCTCTTTCTTTCAGCTCTTTATTTATTCCTTCGCTCCAACTATTTCTCGGTCTACCTCGTTTGCTCTTTCCTTCTGTTTGCCATTTTAGTACATATTGCCAATACAATAAAAGATTTAAAAAAGTTGAAGAATTAATAATAGACCAATAATCATCAAACAAAATCTATATTAAATCCAAATTGCATGCGTTTGATTTCAGTTCATATTTTTTTATCCCCTACCTACCTACCTACAGTAAATCACTCGAAACTCCAGAAGATGACATGACCTCGACACCAGGTGCTCCGGGTGTCGTTCTGATGGCATATTATTTTTCAGTAACTCCAAAAATCCCCCGAAAAATCTGTTTGCATCAATTTACTGCACAAATACCCTCAAAACTTCAGAAGGTGACGTGCCTTAGCAGTGACACTGACACACTGAGCACCAGGTGCTCCGGGGGTCGACTCTGATGGCGTATTCGTGTTCAGCGACTCCAAGAACCTCCAAGTAATCCGTTTGCATCAATTTAGTATTTAGTGCTTATAACCCTGGAACCTCCAGATAACGTACCTTAGCAGTGACGGGTCACCTGGGCACCAGGTGCACCGGGGGGTCGGTTCTGATGGCGTAGTCTCTTTGGAGATCCCAAAAACCCCTCGAGTAACAAAATCTGGCCCTTAATATGCTTATTTTGACATGTTTATTCACTTTTAGATGCATTTTATGCCTTTAAAATGCAATTATGCATTTTCACCCATTTTGACTTTTTTCCTGACATTGACATTCTCCTGATAGCCCAGTCGGGATAGCATTTGACCTTGCATTAGGAGCTGCCCCAAATTTTATTTTTCTAATCTTTAGGGAGGGTCAATATTAGTATAAATTTAAAATCTCGACTAAATTCCGCCGTTGCGTTAACCGCCATCTTGATTTTAAACGAGAACCGTTTTTGCTCAATATCTCCGCCATTTTCAATTTTTTGACAAAAAGTCTAGAAACTGAAATTGTTGAAAATGCGATTTTCTATAGTTTCATTTATTATAATTGTTTTCGTGCGGTCGATATTTTCCGAGTTGTGAGGGGAAAATAGTGACAGTTGTAGCATAATTATTGAATTATTGAATTATCTCGTTTATTATTAGTTTTACAACAAATATATACCTATACAAAAATGAAGAGAATTAAATTTTGTACAATTTTGATGCCGTACATTTTTTTTGACAAAATCAATATGTATTTAAGGTAGTACGTATGTGGTAAAGGTACGAGCGTAAGACCTGATTGATTTTCTAGCAATTGTTTTTGTTCAATATCCCCGCCATTTTCAACTTTTCGACAAAAAGTGTAAGAACTGAAATTGTTGCAATTACGATTTACTACAATTTTTCGAGAGAACCAGTGGCAGGTCTACAAGGGGGGGAATGGGAAAATTCCGCCCAACTGGGTCCAAAATTAAAAAAAAAAAATTGTTGAAACATCACGATATATTAGCTGACATAAAACTTAAAATATCGACAGTCAAATTCAACCAATCAAACCCGCTAGTTAATAAAATTAAGTGAACTTAATGCATATAATGTCTTTTTATGTCTTTTATATACTTAGTTTGGTTGATGTTTCATTGGAAGTTTCAAAAATTGTATAAAATATAATTCTCTTTATTTTTGTTTATGTACAATTATGTCGTAAAGTTAATAATAAATGAGACAATTCAATAACTATGCTTCCCCTCCGCTTCCATTATTTTCCCCCTTAACTCGGAGAATATTGGTCGTATAAAAAAATTGTGCCGAAGAAATTGTAGGAGATTGCATTTCCAACAATTTTCTTTCCCACCATTTAGGTTGAAAAGTTGAAAATGGCGGAGATATTAAGCAACAACAGTTCTCATTTAAAATCAATATGGCGGCTAATGCAACCGCGGAATTCAGTCGAGATTTTAAATTTACACTACTATTGATCTCTGCTAAAGGATAGAATTATAAAATTTGGGGCAGCTCGGAAACAAAATTCCATTCAATAATTATGCTTCCCCCTCCACTTTTTACTATTTTCCCATGTAACTCGGAAAATATCAACCGCATGAAAAAATTGTTAAAAAGAAATTGTAGGAAATTTTATTTTGAACAATTTTAGTTGAAAATGGCGTAGATATTGAACAAAAACAATTGCTATAAAATCAATCCGATCTTACGCTCGCGCCATTACCGCATCCGTACTACCTTAAATATTAATTTTAGCAAAAAAATGGAAGAGATCAAAATTGTGTAGAATTTAATTCTCTTCATTTTTGTATAGGTACATATTTGTTGTAAATCTAATAGTAAACGAGATAATTCAATAATTCAATAATTATGCTCCAACTCTCACTATTTTCCCCTCATAACTCGGAAAATATCGGCCGCACGAAAAAAATTATAATTAATGAAATTATAGAAAATCGCATTTTCAACAATTTCAGTTTCTAGACTTTTTGTCAAAAAATTGAAAATGGCGGAGATATTGAGCAAAAACGGTTCTCGTTTAAAATCAAGATGGCGGCTAACGCAACGGTGGAATTCAATCGAGATTTTAAATTTATACTAATATTGACCCTCTCTAAAGATTAGAAAAATAAAATTTGGGGCAGCTCCTAATGCAAGGTTAGGCCTGTTATTCGTCTAACCCGACTGGACTATGAACACAATGCAAAAAGTTGCAAACCTCTATGTGTTGTAAATGCCCTGGGTCTAACATACCATACACGATACACATACAACTTATAAAAACTGTAAATATCATATAAAATAACATAGGTATAATGTAAAACGTATAACTGTACTTTTAAAACCATTTCTAAATAGTATGTGATTTGCTTGGTATAAAGTTGTATACATTACAGGATTAAAGGTCAAATTAAAAACTGTCACATCAATCTAAAACCTTGATGTTCATGCAATTTCTACAAAACATTAGTGCAAAAATAAAACAATAGTGATGTGATGATCAAGCATCCAGCGCGTCTATCGGCCAGGCAAGCGAGAGTTCCTAGAACTCTCGATCCTACACAGAACTCGTTTTTAACAGAAGCGATGTTGCCAGATATAAAAATTTACGTGTGAGTCACAATAAAACGTGTATCATTTAATAAAATGTTTGAGGATGTTTTATTACTAATTTATAATGTGATAATTTTTATTATTATATTTATAATTAGCTTTATTTTATAACATTTTTATGCATGCGATATATTTATTGCCGTAACGTTGTACTCTGCTGTATCATGTCCATTGTTCGTATTTTTTATATTCCACGATGTTTCAAAACATTTATTATTTTGTGTGTTGTTTTGTTTGATAGTCCGGGCCCTTAAATTGACTACGGCAGTTTTAATACACCTTTCTTATTTATTGTTCTGCTGTCTTATTTTATTTACTGCAGATTCTGTATATCGGCAGATTGTACTTTATCGATTGCAATTCCATTTATATTTGGTTAACCCTAGACCCCCAAATTTCAAAGACCTTAAAAATGGGATTGGTCAACTGTTCAATATTTCCAATACTGACAAGGTTTCGAATCTTAAACACGCGAGACAATCAGAAAGGAGATTGTTACGGAGAGAAGAAGAAAGTTATAACGAATTCGATAGAAAGTATATAAAACAAATAATTTTATTTTAACAGAGCTAAAATCAGTGACAGATTCTCCGATAAAGCCCAACTACAACAGTTAAATTATTTTGGACATGTCAGATAGAGACAATATGAAGAGTGTCATTATTGAGGGGAAGGTAGAAGGTCCCGGGAAATGTACGAATTAATAGAAAAGGTCGAAGACAGAAATCTATAAAGATGGACCATACACGACATCAAAACTACCACACTCCCTTCCCAGGCTAAAGACCGCTTGGATTTCTTAATATGGTTTTTATGGCGTAACTCTTGCTGATAATGGTTATGTTTGCAACTAATCGTTGGAAGTCATCTTAAAATAATAAAATATTGGCCATATACAGAATATTATTATTAATAACCTCACCATAGCCCATCCGAGAGCCTTAATTTAATAACTTATCATGATAAGAGATCACTTTCTGCTCCGTCGTGGTCGCTAATGCTGAGGTGAATATGACCGCTCTGGATGACTTAACCATGAGTATCAGACGTTACCCAGGTAATGCGAAGCAGTGCAGAGAATGACTATTCATTTCCTAGCTTGTCGTGGGGTAATAGTTGACCAATACCTCATATAGTCCTGTCGCCAGAGGGGGTACAACAGCCTTCTATATTCAGATAGACTTACCTAAGTGTTTTTATGTATTTTGACCCATAGAACACGAATTTTTTGGGTAACAGTTGATCCGGATGTCGGTAATATTGTTATAAACAAAGAACTTGAGGAATTACATAACAGTGATTTTTCGCAAAACAAAACTTTTTTTTGTATTTTTTGGGTCATTCTAAGCAAAAAATGTTGTACAAGTTCTTTCGTAGGATGCATAGTTTTCGAGATAAACGCGGTTGAACTTAAAAAAAATCGAAAAATTGCAATATTTGAACCAGAATAACTTTTGATTAAAAAATAAAATAGCAATTCTGATTACCGAATTTGAAAGTTCAAGTCTATCAAGACTACAAATTCTATCGGTTTTGGTTATTTGCATTGCTAAAAATTAATTTTTTTATTGTTAAACAAAGCTATAAACACATAGTGCTTGAGTGATGTTTTCAATGCATCTCTCATTTAAAATCGAACGAGTAGGCGCGTCTACAAACAGGCAATTTCTAGGTAGCATGCATTAAAACGCATGCATTGGGCACGAGAAACACTATTTGTTTGTAGCTTTGTTTGACAATAAAACAATTAATTTTTAGCAATGCAAATAATCAAAACCGGTATAATTTGACTTGAACTTTCAAATGTGGTAAGCAGAATTGCTATTTTATTTTTTACTCAAAAGTTATTCGGGTTCAAAAATTGCAATTTATCGATTTTTTGAAAGTTCAACCGCGTTTACTTCGAAAACTATACATCCTACGAAAAAACTTGTAAGAACATTTTTTGCTTAGAATGACCCAAAAATACAAAAAAATGTTTTGTTTTACGAAAAAGTTCCTCAATTTCTTTGTTTATAACAATCTTATTGACATCCGGACCAACTGTTATCCAAAAAATTCGTGTTATACGGGTCAAAATACATAAAAAAACTTGGATAAGTCTATCTGAATAAAGGAGGCCGTTGAATCCCCCCCCTGGCGATAAGACTAATATTAAAAAAAACTTTTTTATAAAAGGTGACACATAGTTTCAATAACTTATGTTTTCGTTACTATAGATCAAACAATAGTTAAATGGTTTCTTTAACTCCTAAGAAAATGTTGCAAACGCTATAAATTTAAAATCCGCCTAGACAGTCAATAAGAAATAAGAATGAACTTGTTTGTAGTCGAGGATCAGTATGCAAACTAAACTATAAATATAAGTTTAAAAGGCCGTTTGCCGTTCTTTTTCCAGTTAAGAATGAATGGGAGTCGAATAGATTGAATCTTATGGTGGCTGATGAAGGAGTTGGAAGCCTGATTGAAAGCCCAGGTAATTCCTCTACTAAGTTCCAATTGGAAATTTATGCTATAGCTATGTTCCTGTCAGAAACTAATACACAGTGACCTATCTATAAAAATTATAATGCATTATAGGCACTGGAATAGAATCGGATTGACTTCCAAGTTAGTTTGGAACTGTCTTTAGTGTCTGATTCAGATCGGAAAAACAACAAAGTAAGATTACTCTGGATGTCTAGACATACTGATATTGAAGAGAATAGGAAACAGGATCTACTTGCCAGGGGAGGGACAAAAGAAAGATTTATAGGCCCAGAGTCTGTCGTAGGCATAGCAGGAAGCGTAACCAAAAGAGCAAAATTAGAGTGGGTGGAACGGATGAAACGTAACCACTGGTACGAACAAATGGGTCTCAAACATTCATAGGCTTTTATACATGAATCTTCGAAGGGGAGAACTAAAGATCTACTAAATATGAATAGGAATGATCAATTATTGATGATGATGTGTGTCGCCTCAAGGGACACATCGAATAAAATCGGACTGATAGAAAGTGCCAATTGCAGATTGTGTCTGTCTGACGAGAGATTGGCAGAACACGTTCTTATGCAAATACTAAGGTTTGGGATAGGATAAAGCTTCAGTACATTTAAGCATGATGAACTCTAGTCCTACGACTTTGTAGAAGTATCACATAAGGCCGTAATAGAGTTTGTTAAAAAGGCTGGGCTGAAGGGACAACTATAACCTAGGCATTAGTCACAATAGAACTCTTAAGTCGAGTGGCACGGTGTTTAAGCGCCCTCTCACATTGAACTTAACCTAACACTAAAGATTAGAAATCTCCATATTAAACCAGACAAGGAAGATCATTAGGATGAAGCCAAGAAGACTAAGTTATACGGGATTTTGTACACGTCATTCTCATTTTCACTGTTTTCCCGGTATATCACTTTTATTTGTTTGTTTTTTATTATACCTCTTCTCTTCTTCTTCTTCTTCTTCTTATTCTTAGCCTTCTATCGTCCGCGTTTCGACATAGGCCTCTCCCAACTCCTTCCACCGGTCTCTATCCTGAGCAACATTTTTTACTGATTGTTACTGTTTTGCTTGTTTTCAAGAGCTCGACAATTATACCGTCGTGTCCTGGGTCCTGGGTCCTGCAGCTTTATTATTTTCTAGTTCTTTTAAAGGTATTTTATTCTATTTCGAATCACTTTATATTTGGTAGTACTTCTGATCCCACGTTTTTTATTTTTCTTTTGACGTTCTTCTTTGTTGATTCATTAGGCTGGCTTTGCGAGCTGTACAAGGTTTTGTAGAAGTCTTCGACTATTTTTGTTATTTTATATTTGGCTTTCTCTTCCTTACTATTGGCGTCTTTAATTTGGATGATTTTTTGAACACACACTACGGGTCTTAAACACCTATGTGATTTTCAATGACTCGCTCTATTAAGTTATCGTTCCATTTTTGTATGCCGCGTTTTAGTTCTTTTCAAATTTTTTTTATTAAGTTCTATGTATTCTTGAGTATGGCGTTTGTTTTGCGCTAGTAGTTGTCTTCTTTCCGTCATTAGTTGTTTAGTTTCGTTGCTTATTTTGTCTTCTTTGACTATGAAGGTAACCATTAAGCAAGAAAACTTCAAAAAGGCTTGGCGAAAAGAAATTTGGCCAAATGGAACACTAATATCGAAGTTTTTAACGAAAAAGAGGACACTACCGCAATCACTGGAGGTAGGTCCTCAAGAAAATTGAATCCACATAAGAGAAATAACAAAAACTCCCTTAGCATTTACTATCAAAATGTACGTGGAATACGCACGAAACTAAGAGAATTCTCATCATCAATAATATCAGATGAACTTGATGTTATACTCCTAACAGAAACATCTTTACATTCTGAAATCCATGATAAGGAACTAAACATTGACGATTACGTTATTTATCGATGTGATCGTTCAAAAGAAACAAGCAATGCTCAACGATTGGGTGGATCACTAATTGCAGTTAAGAGAACACTACAATCTTCAGTTTTAAAATCTACTATATCAAATATAGAAAATGTTTTTGTACAAATCATATGTGCTACTAAGAAAATTCTTTTTGGGTGTGTCTACATTCCTCCAGATGCGTCATTGGAAATTTATGAAGACTATGCAAGATCAGTGGAAGAAATATTGGCAAGTCAGAATTTTTCGTCAGTATTTTTATCTGGTGACTTTAATCTATCAAAGATAAGATGGGAAAGTGATGAATTTGGTTCTAGAGCTATTGGTATGTTAACGGATAAAGTTGAATGCATATCTAGCCTTTTTGCTTACTTAAATTTTTTTCAAGTAAATACTATACCTAATTATCTCGGTAACTACCTTGATTTGATTTTCACAAATGTTGAAAATATAAAAACACGAGCCAAGACCGTACCAATTGTTAAATGTGACAGACATCATCCAGCCTTAATTTTTGATCTAAATCTTGATAAGATATCTTTGCTAAAATTTGACTATGTTTATACTGATTTTAGAAATGCTAATTATATCCAAGTGAATGAATTTTTAGGTTCTTTTAATTGGGATGATATTTTTATGAGTAATAATATTAATCAAGCTATACACATGTTATATGAAATATTACATTATGCTATAGACGTTTTTATACCAAAACATAGATGTAAAAACCGTAAATTTCCAAAATGGTACTCACCCGAATTGAAAGAACTTATTTTTTCTAAAAAACAAGCTCACAAAAAATATAAGTTAACAAAATTACCTGAAGATTATAAAATTTTTTCAAATCTTAGAAAATAATGTAAAACTCAATCAGTAAATAGCTATAATGTATATGTTAGGGATCTAGAAGGGATTGTGTCAAATAAAAAGGAATTTTGGAAATTTGTAAATAGTAAACGGAATCATTATGAATTACCTAGTACTATGAATTATGGCGATATTTCAACGGATGATCCTCAACAAATTTGTAACTATTTTGGAAGTTTTTTTGCCTCTGCATATACAATTTCGAATTCTAGTTTAGATACAGCAAAATCATTTCTATATAATAATTATGTCGATATTAATAGTTGTGATATTAGTGAAGTAGATGTATATAATAGCATAGAAAAAATAAACCTTAATCTAAAATGCGGCCCTGATAATATTTCACCCATATTTGTTTATAATTGTAGATTCATCCTTTCTCAGGTTTTATGTAAAGTTTTTAATTTGTCGTTGTCTCAAGGTGTTTTTCCTGATAAATAGAAAGATAGTTATGTTACCCCGATACACAAAAATAACGATAAGAAATCTATTGAGAACTACAGAGCAGTTTCAAAAATCTCTATTTTTGCTAAAATCTTTGAAATGTTAATAACTGAAAAATTATATCCAAAAATAAAATCCATACTAATAAATGAACAACATGGTTTTATGTCAGGTAGATCTACATCTACAAACCTACCTGTATTGGAGGAATTCATTTTAGAGGCCTTGGAGAGCCGGTGGCAGGTTGATGTGATCTACACCGATTTCTCCAAGGCATTTGACAGAGTGAATAAGGATATATTAGTTAAAAAATTATCTGCATTAGGAATTCATGGATCATTATTATCATGGCTTGAAAGTTACTTAACAAATAGAAGACAATTTGTCAAAATTCATGATTGCTTATCATCAGAAATTAAAGTCTTATCAGGAGTTCCTCAAGGAAGTCATCTCTCTCCAATGCTTTTTAATTGTTTTGTCAACGATGTTTTAAACTGTTTTTCCGATTGTAAAATATTACTGTATGCTGATGATTTAAAGATATTTAGGGTAGTTAAGATATAAATGACTGTCTTCTAATACAAGAGAATCTTGATAATTTTTTCAGGTGGTGTTGTGACAATAAACTGAATTTAAATATTGATAAATGTAAAATAATGAGATATCACAGAATCTTACAACCTACACTCTTTAACTATTCGATTGACAACAGAAACTTAGAAATTTTAACATCCATTAAAGATTTAGGCATTATTTTTGACTCATCTTTGAGTTTTACTAAGCACTTTGAGTTTGTTGTTAATAGAGCTTTGAAGATGCTTGGTTTTGTAAAACGTAGTCTTTCTGATTTTAATAATATAAATTGTCTTAAATCTGTCTATTGTGCATTAGTTAGATCAATATTAGAATATTCAAGCTGCATATGGACACCCTACTACAGATGCCACATCGATAATATAGAGAAAGTCCAAAAAAAATTTCTAAGATTCATTGCATATAAACTAAATATACCATCTGAAAACATCAATTATAGTGAAATTCTCAACTTATTAGATTTATCATCACTGGAAAATAGAAGATCATTTCTTGATTTAGTTTTCTTATATAAGATTGCTAATGGATTGGTTGATTGCTCAACACTTCTTGAGAAGATAAAATATAGAGTTCCTCAATGTAATACTCGTAGTAAAGAACTATTTTTTGTAGACTTTCATTGCACCAATTATGCACAGAACAAAGCAATTGGAAGAATGTCTAAGGGGGCCAATAATATCGATATTGACTTTTTTGACTGTTCATTGCCTAGTTTTAAGAAAAAATTGAAAAAAAAAATGCTAAATTGTATTTAATATATGTGTGTATATATGTGTGTATATGTGTATATATGTATGTATGTATATATATGTATAGGTTTTTGATTTTTCAGTCTTTATATAGTGATATTGTTCTATATTTTAATATGTATTTATGATTGTGATACTACCTATATCTATTGTGATATGTGGTATTTTTGTAAATGGTATTTTGGCCGTAAATAAACTATTTATTTATTTATTTATTCTTTAGTCCTTAGGATCATATTTGAACTTATCCGCTAAGACTTCTCGGAACTGCTATTCATTTGTTTTTAGTTTAAAGGCATCTATCCGCGTTGTCTTTTTAAATATTCTTTTTCTCTCTTCTTTCATGTTAATATTTATTTTTGCTCTAACTATACGATGATCACTACCCGTTGTTACGTTGTTGATTGTTGTTACGTCTTCAAATATTCTTTTGTTGTCTGAGAGAAAATTTATTATACCTAGGTAGTCTTATAGGACCATAAGCCTAATGAGCCATCTTTTCAAGCTGTTTTTAAAAGTCATCCATAATAGAATTTACCGAAAATGCGAAGAACAAATTGCGCCCAATCAGTTTGGATTTGTGAACGCCGTTGGTACGAGGGAGGCTTTATTTAGCGTGCAGGTGTTGTTTCAGAAATGTAGAGATGTCAGCTGTGATGTTTTTGCATGCCTGATTGACTACAAAAAGGCTTTCGATAGAGTCCGACATGAACAAATGATGGAAGTGCTGAAGAGGACAGGGATTGACGGAAGAGACCTGAAAATAATAGCTAACCTGTATTGGAATCAATCAGCAGTGCTCCGAATAGATGGAGAATATACAGATCAGGTCAAAATCTTAAGGGGAGTGAGACAGGGATGCATAATTTCACCGCTGATATTCAATCTGTACTCAGAGCACATTTTTGAAGAGGCTCTAAAAGATATTGATGAAGGCATCTCAATAAATGGAGTCAAGCTCAGTAACCTGCGATATGCAGATGATACAATAGTGTTTTCCAATACCATAGAAGGGCTGCAAAACTTAATGGATAAAATAACTGAAACCAGTAGAACATATGGACTAGACATAAACACCAGCAAAACCAAGCTAATGATCATCAGCAAGCAAAACATAACAGGAGTAAATCTGTATGTGAACCAAATGAGAATTGAATGTGTCTCACAATACAACTATTTGGGAACTATAATCAATGAGTCGTGGGACAATACTCAAGAGATTAAATGTCGCATCGGAAAGGCAAAGAGTGCATTCTTGACTATGAGCTCTGTGTTCAAGAGCCATGCCATCACTCTAAAAACAAAAATAAGGCTCCTTAAATGTTACGTGTACTCAGTGCTTCTATACGGAGTAGAAACGTGGACATTGAAGGCGGAAACTCTATCGAAACTTCAGGCTTTTGAGCTATGGTTGTACAGAAGGATCCTGAAGATACCATGGACAGACAAAGTCACCAATGAAGAAGTACTACGGAGGATGAACACAACCGCAGATTTAGTCAACATCGTGAAGGGCCGTAAGCTGCAGTACTTGGGGCATATAATGTGAAATCAAGGCAGACACGGGCTGCTCCAGTGCATTTTACAAGGTAAAATTGAAGAAAAAAGGGCTCCAGGACGAAGAAGAATATCCTGGCTTGCTAACCTGAGAGCATGGTATAGAAAGACCTCAACACAACTATTCCGTATAGCAACTAACAGAGTCATCATAGCCAGAATGATCGCCAACGTTCGGAACGGACAGGCACTCTAAGAAGAAGAAGTTTATAGGAACCAGCCATGTTTATAATTTTGAACTGAAAATTCTAAAGAGGTGCTGTGATCAAAGTCTGATCTTATTGTGCTTCTGTTCTTGATATGCTGTTAACTGGTTAGTGCTGGTATGTTCTTACTGGTAGTTTCTTCTTTCCGTGTCGTTAACCAGATATTGCTGCTTTTTATCGAATTGTCAGCGAAACAGTTTGCTTCATTTAGTTTTATCAGGGTTACTTCCTTAATTTTATTCTTTTTTGTCCGTTTCTTTTTTATCCACTATTTCGTAGACTACCCTTGTATACCCATTATAATTTTCCGTTCCATTTTTAATGAAGAACCCAAATAAAATCTCAAAAAGGCTAAAATGCATTTATAACTGCCCTTTCCCCAGAGCTGTTGTTTTATCCCCTCTTCAGTTCCTCTTTTAAAATGTAAATTATTCTGATTGCTAAATTAAAGTCAATAAAAACTAGATTAAAAATCAATATCTCCAGCATGCATAATCTTTAAACCATTCTAAAAATCCGTGACGAAATCCGGCAACACTGCAACGCTTCCTCGCTGTTAGAAGAACGGCCTACCCTCTTGTCTGTTATATTATTTAAAATTCGAACAAATAATTACAGTTAGGTACCTGAAGGGTCCGTGGAAAATACTACTAAAGATGTGTTTGTGTTTGCTTGTACAGCTGTCTGATGTGCTTCGTAGTTTATTTATTTCTAGTTTCCAGAAAATGGTTGTGATGTAGTTTATGTGTTGTTAGTTTCCAGATAGTGATTGTGATTGAGTTTGTGTTTGTAGTTTTCCAAACGTGATTATGAAGGAGTTAATAATGGAATTTAGTCGCAAGGTAGATGTTTTGATTATATTTCGATAGGATTATTTGGAATTACGTTAATTGCAATAGATACGTTATAAATTAAGCGTACTATACAGTTTTATTATTTGCAATTGAAACAGCAGTGAAAACTTATAAACTTCTATCTACGAACTGTTGTAACCTTTTACATAGATACTAATAAACGATTGAAGCGATTATAAAGTTTACATATACCTAAAATAAACTATAACCTCGTTTGATCTTGAAAAATACAAATACAAAAGCATTTATATATTTATATTTCATCATTTTATATCATGGTTACCATGGTTTTAGTATATTGTATTAGTGTGACCAACTCCAATTCAGTCGAATTCGGGACAAGGCTTAAAAAAATACCTAAAATCCGGGACTTTTCGATAAAAACCAGGCTATTTTTTTTAATATAGAATTTAATATAATCATTTTATTGATTATTTAACCTTTTTATGTTAACAAAAATTTCTTTGATGGGATGGATTGTAATGATAATTACATTTTTGTTAGTTTTCGACGTTTCGACTTCCAATCCGGAAATCGTTCTCAAAAAAGGAAAAATTAAAAAATCAACTGATGTTGGATTTCCATGTAAATAGAACCTTAGGTTAATATAAAAATATATTTATCATTGTTATCACTATTTAATATCCATTCTTATGAATCGTCTTTTCAGAAGACGATAATTAAAATACTGAAACAGGGAAAAGCCCAGAATTTGTGTTTTCGTAGAACTATTTATATAACTACGATATAAAATGCATGCGTTTTAGGTCTGGATCCCGCGTATGAAAAAAAAGTTGATTAATAGCAAGCTGAAAATTTGTTAATAGCTTAAGGGTGTCTAGTCGGATAAACTTTGATATATGGGAACACTGGAACAGGGGCAGTTTTAATTGTGGAAGAGGTTAAAAATTTGGAACGGTCAGACCACGAAAACGGCACATTTATTTTGTCCGACAGAACAGACTTAAACTCTCCGAACAAAGATTAAACTCTCATGCAAAAATCAGACTGCTATTTATCACCTGTCATAATTCCTGTCTTTTGACATATTCTACATGTTCCACTCATTAAAACTCCCATTTGGTGATAAATAGCAGTCTGATTTTTGCATGAGAGTTTAATCTCTGTTCGGAGAGTTTAAGTCTGTTCTGTCGGACACAATACATGTGCCGTTTTCGTGGTCTGACCGTTCCAAATTTTTAACCTGCCACAATTAAAACTGCCCCTGTTCCAGTGTTCCCATATATCAAAGTTTATCCGACTAGACACCCTTAAGCTATTAACAAATTTTCAGCTTGCTATTAATCAACTTTTTTTTCATACGCGGCATCCAGACCTATTTTGGATGTGGTATTAGTTTTACACTCTAGAAATTGTCGACTTTTTTCGTCCCACCAATTCAATTTTATGTGAATTCTTAGAAGAATAACGTATTCAAAATTTTAAAATATAATTTTACCAAAACGCTGAAAATCCGGATGGCCCGGAAGCCTTGTCCGGGACGCCGGGACACGACTTTGTAATTCGGGCCATGTCCCGGATTTTTCGGGCTAGTTGGTCACACTATGTATATTCCTTCTTTTAACTTCTTGAGAGTCGTATTAGTCTGGGCAAGTTATCGTAAAAAGTCCATTTTTTGGGAATAGCTTTTTAGAAGATATTTTATTGCTGGAATTGGAATCGAACCTTAAGATTGTATATTTTAGTAAAAGTTTATTAACAAATTAGCGCTCCAAAATCTTGTTTTTTCAATTATTGCTCTGTAACTCCAAAGATTTTAACTTTAAACCGAGAAAACCCCAATTAAAATTTCACCGTAATTAAATTCTGTCGAGAGCAGTGTTGCCAATCGCATTTCTCTAGACTCTAGATCATCCGATGATCGCTAGAAAAATATCCGGATTTGTCACGAAAAGGTACGCTAGGTTAAAAATTTTTCTGTTATTAAAATCAATGTTGCCAATGTTATTCTTTTGGTCCCGTTAACAACCATCTAATAACAAAATCCGTTGTTCATACGCCAATCAGTTGATTGTAATCAATTATCATTATGATAATTAACATAATTGATTGATTAATTACGAAGAAGTAGAAATATATGAAGCAGGAAGAAATAGACCAGAACTGGAGGAGGAAGAGGAACCAGAGAGTATAAGGAAGGAAGAACTGGAAGAAGCTATAAACAATATTAAACTTGGAAAAGCGGCAGGAGAGGACCAACTAGATCCAGAAATGATAAAATGGATGGGTGAAAAAGGAGAGGACTGGCTATTACAGATATGCAAGGAAGCATGGAGTACAGAGAAAATCCCAGATGACTGGAAGAAGAACATAGTTCTACCAATATACAAAAAAGGACAACATAATGAATGCGAGAATTATAGAGCAATATGCTTGTCATCGGTCGCCTTCAAGGTATACACGAGAATTATAGAGAAGCGTCGAAGATCAGTGATAGAGAAAGAATTGGAAGACGAACAGGCTGCATTCAGATCAAACCGTCAAACAAACGATAACGTCTACATCATAAGAAATATAATAGAGAGACAATGCCGTAAAGGGAATGAACTATTTCTCATGTTCGTCGATCTGAAGGCGGCATTTGATACGATAAACAGAGAAATATTGTGGAAAATATTGGAGAGCTATAATATACCAAAAAAGATGATAAAAGTCATAAAATCTATATATATGGAAGTAGAAGGCCAAGTACAAATAAATGGAGAAAGATCAGGCACTTTTAAATGGGATAAGGGAATTAAACAAGGAGATGGACTAAGCCCCCTCTTGTTTATAATAGTCATGGATACTTTAATCAAAAATACCAAAGATCAAACAAGAAACCTTCAATACATAGTAGGATATAAAAACTTAAATGCAATAAAGATCAACTCCCTTCTATACGCTGATGATATAGTTCTAATCACAGACACAGTAGAGAAAATGCAGAAACTAATAGATATTTGGCAAAAAGAGATACATAAATTAAAAATGGAAATGAACCTCAACAAAACAAAACTTATGATAATAAATGAAGATGAGAAAAGAGAAAGGAATACTAATATAATAGTAAGGGAAAAAGTAATAGAACATGTATCTACTTTTGAATATCTGGGAAATATAATAACAGATGATGGGAAAACGGACTTGGCAATAAGTAATAAACTGAAGAAGGCAACTAGCGTGTATTACTCTTTAAATAATACAATTTTTGGAAAGTCA
The DNA here is from genome assembly GCF_917563875.1 of Diabrotica virgifera virgifera. NCBI lineage: Eukaryota > Metazoa > Arthropoda > Insecta > Coleoptera > Chrysomelidae > Diabrotica > Diabrotica virgifera. The sequence continues at coordinate 76,321,044 of NC_065448.1, forward strand.
GAAATAAGCAACAAAACTAAACTCAGAGTATATAACAGCATAGTAAATCCGATAATGACATATGGGGCGGAAACATGGATTGTCCAAAAGAAACATGAATCAATGATAAACGCGACGGAGATGAAATACATGAGAAAAATAGCCGGAGTTACGAAGTTTGACAGATTCAGAAATGAAGATATAAGAAGAGAGTTGGAACAAGAACCGATAATTAGGAAGATCGAAAACAAACAATTAAGCTGGTTTGGACACATACAACGAATGGAGCAAAATAGACTTACAAAGAAGGTACATGAAGCCAAAATGGGAAACAAAAGAAAAAAGGGAAGGCCGAGGAAGACATGGATGGACCAGATCCAAGATATAGGTGAAAGGAGACACATCAGTATGAGGGATATGAAGAACCTGGCCACCAATAGAAGCAATTGGAAGAAGTGGATAAAAGGCGGAACCCGACATCCGACGCCCTGAAGGGCACTAAGGATTATGAGAAAGAAGAAGAAGATTGATTAATTAATTATTAATTATCAATTAACGTAACACTTATTAACATAATTGATTAATTAATCAATTAATCTCGTAATTAAATATTTGATAATGATCAGTTGATTCCATTTCTGATTAGCGTTCGAACAATCGGCCCTTTAATCTACTGGATTCTCTATTTCACAGTTTAAAAATTTTCGTTTATAGATGAAAATCTCGTATCCTAGCTGATTATTACCTAATTCATGTATGTAAATACTATTTACTTACTATTATTATATTATTCGTATTTTGTATTATCGTAAGTGTTAAATTCAAATAAATAAATAAATCTAAATATTTCATGATTTGGATCGTTATATTAATTTATTATAATTAATTAATTATTTAAGTAATAAAAACACTTTTAAATATTATTTTATTAAAACGTAATAACTACCTAAAACTAGGTACTGGAAAAATAAATAATAAATAAATCAATACAAAATAAACTACAGCTACATTAATTGCATAGGCGCAAAATTTCTGGGCAATGCTTTTAAAATGCATTATTTGTTTCGAGTCCTGAGAAAACTAATAAGTATTATTTAAAAATTTAAACGCAGAATGAAAGATTACGTTATTACCGAGGGCCGAAAGTCCCTGAGATTTCTATAATTTTTATTCAAATATGTTACAGGGGTAAAAGGAAAAGAGAATATTGAGTGTGATTTTAATTTCAAATATCTCATTCAAAAGAAACATTTTGTTTATTCTAAGGGACTTTCAGCCCTCGGTAATAATGTAATCTTTAATTCAGCGTTCAAATTCATAAAAAATATTTATTAGTTTTCTCAGGATTCGAAAAAAATGAATACGTTTAAAGATTATTGGTCCGAAATTTTACGCCTACGCTCTTTTAACAACAAAGAATTATTACAACTAAAACAATAAAAATGTATTTGACAGTCTTGTAGTTATTAAGGTATCAAAGTTATTATCCATAATACCCGTGGTGCGTTCAACGTTAATGCCCGACTAAATAATTTTTATAGGCAAAAAATTTGAAGGATTTTTGAGTAGTAGATATCTAGATATTACTAGTTTCAAATAAGTAGATTTTTCTACAACCACTATTCCAAATGCATTTTTATGCACAATTTTATGTTAACAAACTTACAAATATTTTCTCACAGAATAACTGACAGTAGTGTGCAGAAAAGTGACGTTTCTGTGCCGGAAAGTTCTTTTCTGCATAGTACCTTACCCACCTTAACGGTTTTTATTAACCATTTATCCATTATAAAAAAGTATTTTCACAAACCAAAACTTATTTCAACAGACGAGACGTTTACTTAAGCACTGCACTACATAAAATGAAAATAAAACAAAATCGTGCGTAAATTAGCTTTCATAAGTTTAAGACTAAACACTAAAAACTCTTAAATAACATCGGACGGCAGACGGTTTTTGAAATTTGAATTGGATTAGTATGCCTTAGTATGCACTTGTGCATTTAAATTCTAAACAAAAGAATCGGCACATGTCACTTTTGTCAAAAGATGAAAAGTATCGGATGTCACTAACATTCATCCAGTATAGGCTATTTATAAAAATTTGGGTGGAACCAAACAAAATTAATGTGTTGTTGGCGTTGGGAATATATGGATGAGAAAGTTTTAGTCGATGGTAGATACACTGAAAAATATCCGCAAATATCCGATTTATTTAAAGATACGAAGAAGATACGACAACTCTCAAAAAGGTACGCAAATCGGATAATTATCCGCCGATTGGCAACACTGGTCCAGAGATAATTTTTCCCGATTTCCTTCGACAAAATTTTTCCTCGGAAAATCCGGATTTTCCCAACAAGATCTTTTATTATCAACTAAAATTTTAGGGAAGTAATTATTTATTACTAATTAAATAATTTAGTGACATAAAAGCGTTTTTGTAGTAGATTAGATTTCCAGAAGCCGGCGAAAATCGAACAAATAGTTTAGCAACAATAATTAAGGACTTAAAAATTTTCTATTGTTAAATAAAAATTTACGGTCGCAATAATAACTAGACTCATTATGATATACACAAGAGTAACTATGATTTTCGCACAAAAAGGCACTATACCTAGGTATGTAACCTACTTTACAGAATTGAAATCGGACTAAGTAGGTATTTGAGCGGCCTCAGGAATGTTTTAAAGTTATAAACAGTTTTTTGTCTCATAAACAAATGGAATATCTCCGTAACTAGGTATTGGGTAATAGATTAAATGAAAATAAGAAAACGGTACTAGAAAGGACTCGGCAAGACTCGGGAGTCTTTTTAAAAGAAAAAATGTAGAATTGCGAGGAGTAGTTCCTGAGATAGGTATAACCGGTCAAAGTTGATTGGCATTTACGACGAAGTTATAAACAATATGACGGTCATATCATCTTCAAAAGACGCATAACATATCGCACCTCCGCTCAAACAGTGTCATAGTCATAAGTCACAAAAGCGAAGTATAGAGAAAATTTGTTTATGTAGAGACGTTTAAAATTTGTGCTAGAACTTTTCCGGAAAATTCAAAAACTATTAAAATTAGAAAGTATAATAATAGTCCAGAGAAATAAGGTTTTTGTCGGGACACTTGAGCAGACAGGTTGAAAATTGGTTTTTTGGTTAGAGGTACTATCAACCTAATAGGATTAGATACCTAATACATTATAAATACAAAAATGCCAGTCACAGTTCGAGAATTTTAGTTATTAACAAATAACCGTCAAAAATGGCAGTTTTTTCGTTTAAGTCGCTACAGGCAAAAATAGGGTAATTAAATATCTTATTTAGAGTATTCATATTTTAGTAGATCAGCAAAGGTTCAAAATGGCAGTTTTTGAATTTTGGTCCGATCATGTGTTGCTTCGCTAATTGCAAAATAAGACTAAAATTTCGAAAATAAAAAATTTGCTATAACTTTTGCGAAAATGAACTTAAGACTTTGATATTGCATGAAAAGTTGAGATAACCAGTAAGTAACTACATCATGTACAAAAAATTTCAAGACGATTCGTCAATTAGTTTAAATTAGTTTATCTTAAAGAGCTTTTTTTTGCAATGTTATTGTTCAGAAAATAATCATGATACAGCAATTCTGTGGAAACCACATGAAAGAAGAACACATATTTTCACAGCGTTTAAAAAAATTAATGAAATGTCATTTTTATCATTCTGAAAACATTTTACTAAAGTAGAGAAATTTTTGGCTTAAAAACAATTTGAATATCTTTGTTAATATTGACTGTAGAGTAAATCTACTTTGGGATTTGAAAAGCTGATATTTTTCACGAATTAAAAAAAAAACCTTTTGCCTAGGTTAATTGCGGTCAAAGTTAGCTACTTTTATTATTTAATTCAGTTACTTCTATATACATAACATTTTCATGTAACAGTGTTAGTTTTACCATACTCCTCCGAAACGACTTGACAGATTTTTATGAAATTTTACATATAGGTATATCCTGTAGGACTGAGAATAGCTTTTAATATATTTTTCATACCCATAAATTATAAGGGAGATTGCCCCCTGACATTTTTTTTTATTTTTTTTTTGACAAAATTGTCACCTTAATTTTATATGGTGTAGAATTAAAAAATACATACTTACAACCCTTAATTTTCACTCTTTTATCACCGACCCCTATTTTTTAATAGCCATATATATCTTTACATCTATAAAAGTCTCCTGTCACAGTGTTAGTTGCCGTACTCCTCCGAGATCGCTTGACCGATTTTTATTAAATTATATATGTATATTCGGTAGGTCTTAGGGCCAATTTCTCATATCGAGTTCAACTTCAGTTTAACCTGAACTTTTAGTGAACGTCAGTTTCAAGTCAAAATCGTCTTTCTCAATTCACGTTCAACCGTTGTCGTTGGCAGTTTAAACTTTAAACGAATTCGGCCGTTCAAAGATTTCAGAACCCAGTTCAGATGATTTCATTCGTTGTATTAACACGAAACGCTGTCATGAATAATATAAATATATCCAATTTTATTATATCAAGCCTAACGATAAACGATAACATTATTTTTGTTTTTATAGCATTTATTTATAATTATTAAAATGACTATTTGACTATAAATACTTAAATTTAACTTTATTAAAAAACAGCATAAAAAAGGTAGTTCAAAATGGCGACACTTTTTTACCTTTTGCCATCTATTGGCATTTCTCGAAAGCTGTAGAACGTGCACTGACATGAACGTGCAATGAGAAATGCATTCCAAACAAAACCGAAGTTTACCGGTGAACCTGGTTCAACTGAACCATAGATTACCGCAGGTATGCGAAATCGACCCTTAGAATCAGTCGTAATCTATTTTTCATACCCCTGAGTGATAAGGGGGTTCCCCTAACATTTTGTAATGTTAGGTGGGGATATGTGTACATAACTTAACATACTCTACAAGACTACGAGTAGTACATACAAATTAAAAATTATGATCAAAATCCATCAACAAGCTCCGAAGTTATTAATCGCAGAATATGTGTGAAGAATCAATTTGATTTTTTGAGTGCACGGATTTTAATAATTCCCCTCCACCGACCACGAATCGATTTCGTTAGGACGTCATTTTTAGAGCTTTATTAACCACTTTGTTGAAGTTCAAAGTTTACTCAAACTTTTACACATAAACTTATACCTTGAACTTCAAAATGGCGCTAGTTAGGTTGCTTAATTGTTATAAACAAAGTAGCTGTGAATTGAATAAAAAAAGTAGCTAACTTTGACTAATTAACCTAGGCAAAAACATTTTTTTTGAAAATTCGTGTAAAAATACTAGCTTTTCAAATCCTAAAGTAGTTTTAGTCTGGAGTCAATGCCAACAAAGTTATTCAAATTGTTTATAAGCCAAAAATGACTCTACTTTAGTAAAATGTTTTCGGAATGATAAAAATGACTTTTTAATGATTTTTTTAAATACAAACTTTGAAAATAAAACTATTCTTCTTTCACGCGGTTTCCACAGAATTGCTATATCATTATTATTTTCTGAAGAATAACATTGCAAAAAAAGCTCTTTGGGATAAACAAATTCAATAAAATTTAAACTACTTAATTGACGAATCGTCTTAAAAATTTTTGTGCATTATATGGACTGTTTGGCTCAACATTTCATGTAATATGAAATTCTGAAGGTCATTTTCGCAAAATATAGCAAATTTTTTATTTTCGAAATTTTAGTTTTATTTTCAAATTTCCGAAGCAACAAATCGGAATTGATTAGACCAAAATTCAAAAACTGCAATTTTAAACCTTTGCTCATCTACTAAAAGAAGGATACTATAAATAAGATATTTAATTATCCTATATTTACCTGTGGCGATTTAAACGAAAAAACTGTCGAAAACGATATTTATGTCGGTTTCTGTACTACTAGATTGAGAAATTAGTTTGTTTTTAACAGATGTCGCTACGATATTCGTGACATTTCGTTAGTTGCAATCCGAGACGGCACTCGTCGACTTATCTGGTTTGGTCGGAGAGACGAGGATATATGGAGCCCTGTGAAGTTGGCACCTCTAAATACGATTTTTTCAACAAAACATTTTTTAATTGTCCATCAAATGTCCACTCTTGTCCAGTAAAAATTTTTTTTGTCCACCTTTTGTTTACGAGATACTAAAAAACGTGAAATAAGGCCCAACACCCCCAAGTCAAAAAAACGTCGTAAAAACTGATACGTTTGATTGTCCAACTGTTGTCCACACTTGTCCAGGCATTTTTTTTAATTGTCCACCTTTTATTTATTTAAATTAGCAATAATTATCGTTTGTTAGTAAAACTGCCAAAAAATGAGAATTTTTGGATTTTTTTTCACGTTTGATTGTCCATCGAATGTCCACCCTTGTCTAGCAAAAAATTTTTTTTGTCCACCTTTTGTTTACGAGATACTAAAAAAACGTGAAATAAGGCCTAACACCCCGAAGTAAAAAAAACGTCGTAAAAACTGATACGTTTGATTGTCCAACTGTTGTCCACACTAGTCCAGGCATTTTTTTTAATTGTCCACCTTTTGTTTATTTAAATTAGCAATAATTATTGTTTGTTAGTAAAAATGCCAAAAAATGAGAATTTTTGGAAGTACTATTCTCAAAAATGTTGATCATCAAGAAATTTTTCATCCTCGCCTTCAAATTTACAGAAAATTGTCAGCATTTAACGCATCAAATGAATCATACTTCCGAGGAATTTTCTAATATGTTATTACCAAATTATAAATAATTGCGATCAACAAAAAAAAAAAAAAATAGAAAACGTACAAATAAAAAAAATGCCAAAATATGTCTAGACATCAGTTGGACAGTCAAATCTATTAGTTTTTTCGACCTTTTTTCAAAGTCCAGGTGCTTGGGCTTATTATGGGTCAAATATATGTATCATTTTCTAATTATCTCTTAGGCTAAAAATGGACAACGAAAATTTTCTTGCTAAGCAATAGTAAAAGTTAAAAACATCAAACAAACAATAATATATTTCTTCACTAGTGTGGAAAAGTTTTTTTAAACGAATCTGAGGGTTGCAATGCGAGCCGAAGGCGAGCATTGTAATAATCAGATGAGTTAAAAAAACTGTTCCACACTAGTTAAGAACGGTATTTTATTCAACAATGTGTGAAAATGCGAATATTGCATCGCTCGAGCGTGTGGAAAAGTAACCTTTCCTACACGGCGTTGAATAAAAATATCATTTTTTGGAATTCGCATTCATGATCCATTGTTGCTACCAAACTAAAAAATATTGCTGAGAAAAAACCAATGTTTCACAAGTAATGAAAATGTCTGAACACGAATGGACAACTATTGGACAATCCAAAGCTGTTAGTCCTGACAACTTTTTCTCGAATTCGGAAACTTGTACTTCTTCCCTGTCCAAAAAATTTTTTTCAACTATTTTTTTCAAAAAAGGTGGACAAAAAAAACTTTCTGTTGGACAAGGGTGGACATTCGACGGACAATCAAACGTAAAAAGAAATTTCCAAAAATTCTCATTTTTTGGCATTTTTACTAACAAACAATAATTATTGCTAATTTAAATGAACAAAAGGTGGACAATTAAAAGAAATGCCTGGACAAGTGTGGACAACAGTTGGACAATCAAACGTATCAGTTTTTACGACGTTTTTTTGACTTCGGAGTGTTGGGCCTTATTTCACGTTTTTTTAATATCTCGTAAACAAAAGGTGGACAAAAAAATTTTTGCTGGACAAGAGTGGACATTTGATGGACAATTAAAATTTTTTTTTTTTAAATCGTATTTAGAGGTGCCAGCTTCACACGGCTAGGAAATGGGACTACTGATGATGTGGCAAAAAAGCCCCGAAACCGATATAGACTCTTCCTGCACTCTCCGATTGTACCAGAATATGGTACTGCTGCAGTGCCAGTTTCGGGTTGCAACGAAATTGAAAATATTTATAAATGTTTAATTTATTTACTCTTTTTGGAGTACTTTGGAAATCTTCTTGTTGGAACTTTACCACGCTGAGCAGATGGGACGTGAATTATTTAAAATTCCCTCGTCTTACTATTCGTCTCGGCACCTGTATGGCTTATAATTTTTGAAAGCCGCGGAGGTAGTAACCAAAGAGATTTCCATCTGTTGTCAATCTGGTAGTATGGAGAATATTTATTGTTGGTTTCTCTACTACTAGATTAAGAACTTAGTTTGTTTCCTGTTAGTATTTCTTAGTTTACTTGGATTTTTCTCACAAAAACCACCACTCTCAAGTCCTTCCTACTTCATATCTACTGCTCTCACTCTTCTGCTTATAATAGTGCTTTGTAATGCTGTGTATGTATATGTATGTATATTATGTAATACACTACATACTATTTAGCTAAAAATAGTTTCACTCTTGCGATTTACTGACCTATTTAGCTCGAAAACTCCATCTTAAAACAAGCATTCTAGGCGGCTAAGACTACTATTTCTCTCTAGTAAATCCTTTTAAGGATTTAATAGTTTCCCTTTTTATAGCAGTTGGGTCATTTATAAAGTTAACAGTTTTATATCAATTAAATTTTCTCGTTTTGTCTGAATTTTTAAAAGGAATTATCATAATTGAATCTATTAAACTTTAACCATTTTTTACCGTGTTTCCGTGATCTTCTTCAAGTGCCATCTCCGCGACGGAGGTCGGCAATCATCATAGCTATTCGGATCTTGGAGACGGCTGCTCTGAAAAGTTCGTTTGATGTACATCCCTACCATTCTCTCAGGTTGCGCAGCCACGATATTCTGCGTCTCCCTATGCTTCTTTTTCCTTGAATCTTTCCCTGCATAATGAGTTGGAGCAAGTTGTATCTCTCTCCACGTGTAATATGTCCGAGATATTCCAATTTTCTGGTTTTAATTGTATTTAAGACTTCCAGAACCTCTTTGTTTGTGACGTGTTCTGTTCACGATATTTTTAGAATTCTTCTATATACCCACATCTCGAATGATTCCAGTTTTTTCATTGATGCCGCATTCAAGGTCCAAGCTTCCATTCCGTAAAACAGAGTCGAGAAAACGTAGCACCTAGCCAACCTTATTCTTAGCTCTAACCTCAGATCTCTTGTGCAGAGCACTTTTCTCATTTTGTTAAAGTTCGCTCTAGCCTTTTCTATTCTAATTTTAATCTTCTGGAAGTAATCATTTGTGGAGTTGATCATTGTTCCAAGATATGCATATTGGTCTACTTGTTCGACGTTGGTTCCGTTTATGAGGAGATTCTCGTTATTTCTTTGAGTTTTAGATATTCTCATAAATTTTGTCTTCTTGATGTTCATTGTTAAACCGTATTCTTGGCTATATGTCGCTATTCTGTTAACCAGTCTCTGAAGATCTTCAATATTTTCGGCTAAGACGACAGTGTCATCCGCATATCTAATATTGTTAATGGGAACTCCGTTCACCTTTATTCCAGCTGTTTCACCCTCAAGAGCTTGTTTTAGGATCTCTTCCGAGTAGGCATTAAAGAGAACTGGAGACAATACGCATCCTTGTCTCACCCCACGTCTAATTTCAATTTCCTCTGACAGCTGTTCGTTAACACGTACTTTTGCTCGCTGCTTATAGTATAAATTAGATATGATCCTGAGGTCATTGTAGTCTATTTTCTTTAATTTTAGGACATTCATTAATTGTTCATGTCGTACTTTGTCGAAAGCTTTATTATAGTCAATAAAACAGACATATATATCTTGATTGACGTCTGTCTAGCCACCTTTGTATTAGGATATTAAGTGAGAAAAGAGCTTCACGCGTTCCTAGGCCTTTGCGAAACCCAAATTGTGTATCATTAATATCTATGTCCAATTTATGATATATTCGGTTATGGATGACTTTCAGTAGCAACTTCAGCACATGGGACATTAAGCTGATGGTGCGGTAATCGGCGCATTCTCTTGCGTTTTTCTTTTTGGGGGGACAAACAAAGATCGACGTTAACCATTCTTTGAGTAATACGCCTGAGCTATAAATTTGGTTCAAAAGTATAACTAGAACATCAATGTGCTGTTCATCTATAATTTTTATTAATTCCATAGGAAGCATGTCAGGCCCAGGGCTTTTTCCGTTCTTCATTGTTTTTAATGCGTGTGCTATTTCTTCTTTTGTGATAGCTGGACCTATTTCTTCTGAAGTAAGTTCTATGTTTTCCAGGTCACCTCTTTCATCATCGAACAGTTCATCTATGTATTCTGCCCAGCGTTGTACTTCCTCATCGGTCTGTGTTATAGTAATCCCGTGTCGATCCAGAAGTGCACCAGTGAGATTTTGTTTTCTTAGCCCTGCCATTTCTTTCGCTTTCTTGTGTAGATTAAATAGATCGTATCTTTTTTGAAGGTCCTCGATCTCTTTGCATTTCTCTTCAAAGTATTTTTCTTTTGCCTGCTTTATCATCCTTCTTATCTGGTGGTTAATCTCCCTGTATTTATTGTTATCTTTGTTCTTATGTTGTCTCCGTTGTTCCATCATATTGAGTATCTCGTTGTTCATCCATTCTTTATTTCTTTTTGTAGAAGTCTTCAGTATTTCTTTGCACGGTTCTAGTAGGCAATGTTTTAGTCGATCCCAGTGCTCGTCAATATCATTGGTGGCTATGTTCAGTTTGCTACAGTTCATATGCAGTTAATGTTGGAGGCATTCTTTTATATCTTGTTGTTTAAGCTTACTTGTGTCTATTGTAGGAGTTCTTTGATGTCTTTTAACGTTTTTAAGTGTGAATGTAATCCTGGCGATAAGTGGGTTATGGTCTGAGGCCACGTCTGCTCCGGGATATGCTTTCACAGCTTTAACAGCATTACGGTATCTTTCATTTATCATAATGTAGTCTATCTGGTTCCTAACTACTTTCTCCGATGTATCTGCGGGCGATCGCCATGTATAGAGTCGTCTGTTTGGTAGCTTGAAAAATGTGTTTGTAATAATCAAATTCTGCTCTTGGCAAAATTGTATTAGACGATCTCCTCTCTCGTTACGATTTCCCAGACCATAATTTCCCACACACCTTCCGTTTTGCCCCCTTCCAATCTTTGCGTTGAGATCACCTAGGACTATCGTGATTTCTCTAGTGTTCGTTATTTTCAGTGCCTCTTCGATGTCCCGATAAAACAACTCAACCTCTTCTTCGTAGGCATTCGCCGTAGGAGCATACACTTGTATCAAGTTCAATCTGGCGTGAGATGTCACTAACTTTAATGCCATTACTCTTTCTGAGATAGGGAAAAAGCCTTCTACTGCTCTATTAGATTTTTTATTAACTATGACTGCCACGCCATGTCGATGTTGATTGTCCTCGCTACCGGAATAATATATTGTGGCTTCATTTGTTCAGAAACAACCTGAGTTGGGCCACCTGGCTTCACTGATACCCAGTACATCAATATTCAACCTGTTCATTTCTTGAATAATATTGTTCATCTTACCAGGCTGAAACATACTCTGAACATTCCAGGTTCCAATTCTAGTGTTTGACAGTCTTATTCTATCGCCTCCGTTCTTCTGACAAGGATTTCGCTGATTAACGACCTGAGAGGCCTTGTCTTTTCCTCCCCTGCCGGATCTTGGCTTCCGAGGGCCATGATCGGTAACGCCGTTGTTGGTTACTAAGACCATGATGATTGTACTAGGGATATCCATAGGGATCTTTAATGTAGTGGTTTCTCCTTGCCTTCTACATCCTTATGCCGTTGACCATGCTTTTGATTCCTCCGCGTTCGAAGCCGATTTCTCAACCCCAGGACAAAAGGGTGCCCTACCACTTTCCAACTCATCCGCCCAAAGCCGTTGGTCAGAAAGTGGGAGTTTGCTTATACCGGCAATCATTCGGTGAACATAAAACAATATTTCATTAAAATACTAAAATACAGGGTACTCCATTTAAGAAAACTCAGAAAATACTCATTCCGTGTTTCGACCAACCCTGTATACTAAAACGAAAAATTTAGCTATACTAATAATTGTTAACAATAGAAGACTATATTAAAAATCATTTGAACATAAATAGAGTTTATTATGTCAAACTACTACAAACCTACAGGGTGTGAATATTGCTACGAAATTAATAAGAAAACGTAATTATCTTTTAACCTACCCTGTATAATATTACAAAACCTTATATTTAAAGAAAGAAGAAATCGAGTAGAATCCAAAAATGTAAAAATACACAGGGTGTCCCATTAAAAAAAAAACGAAAATACAATCAACTTCCGGTATAACCGGAAGTAGCAAAGATACCAAAATATTTTCATTAAATAGTTCACATCTCAAAACACCTGTATAACAATTTTCATGATTTTCTTACCTTTAGTTCTCGAGATATTTCTAATAGGCCCTTTATCTGCCTCACCCTGTACAGTGTGTCAATTTTACAATGGGCTATATCTCACGAACAAAAGCTGATATCGAAAAATGCTTGAAACCGTTTCTAGGATAGTAAGGGGGAGCTAAAATGACATGAAAGAGAACTCACCCTCATCAACCCCCTAGGGCCCACCCACCACAACCAAAAAAGTTTAAATTGCAAACCCCTACTTGTGATACATCATTGAAAAGACTATAAAAAAATCTAATAAAGACTAATAAAAATGTCAATTAAATAAATGTTCAAAGTGGCTTCCTTTGTTTTGTAAACAATAATACAGCCTATTTTCAAATTCTGCACGAACTTTGGCAAATGTTGGTCTTGTAATAGCGCGACATGCTTGCGTAATTCTTTTTCGCAATTCCTCAAGTGACGCAGGTTGAGTTTTATAAACAACTGACTTGAGGTAACCCCATAGAAAAAAGTCAGGTGGCGGTAAGTCTGGTGATCTCGGTGGCCACTCAATAGGACCTCTCCTTCCAATCCATTTGTTCTAACCAGTGCCTAACTGGAGCTGAATAGTGAGGAGGTGCTCCATCTTGTTGGAAGTGCAACAAATCTTCGTCTAAAGCTAGGTTGCCTTGGTCGTCCCTTTGGTTCTCTAATTCATGCACAATTAAAGGTTCGATGGTGTTTTCCAGTATATCGAGATAAATGTCGCCACTCAAATTGCCTGGTATGAACAAGGGGTCAATTATAGCATCGCCTAATATTCCTGCCCAAACATTCAGTTTTTCAGGATATTGAGTGTGACCTTCTCTGAATCGATGCGGGTTCGCATCACTCCAGTACCGACAGTTTTGTTTATTTACATTACCATTCAGCATAAAAGTACATTCATCAGTGAAACAAGTATTTTTTAACAATCTCGTTTCAACGCGAATTCTTTCAGTCATGAGTTCACAAAACTCAATTCGTCGGTCTGGATCATCATCGTCTAGTTCTTGAAGAATTTGTGTTTTGTACGGGTGAAACTTATGTAATTTCAACACCTTTCTAACCGACTCATGTGAAAGTCCTGTCATTGCAGATACTTGACGTGTTGATGCAGTAGGCTCTATTGCAAAATTTCCAAGGACCTCAATTTGGGATGCTTCATTCAGTAATCTTGGGGCATCCCTTTTTTATTTTGCACTGATCCCGTTTCTCTAAACGTTTCACCTAAATCGCGGACGTACACGTGACTTAAATTTTTGGCCGGATGCCTTTCATTAAATATTTGAGCTGTTCGTAAATAACACTGGTTCTGGGACGCAAGTATGAAAATAATCTCAACGCGTTCAGGTAAACTGTAAACCATCGTGACAACTACAGCTTAATGACAGTACCGATCGTACAAATGATGAAAACTAATGATATTTAAAGGTCTCAAATAAACCAAAAATATTGTATCTGACAGAAACCAAAAAAACAGATGTTTTTAACTTGTTTTGCAAAAACGGCAAATTAAGTTTTTATACAAAAAAATGTACCGACGGACATTTATCATTCACAGTTCGGAAGATAGCATTACAAATATAAAAGTCACAGTAAGCCGGCTGATATCAACACCCTGTATAATTATTATTTATACCATTGGATAGCATTTTTTAGTCTTTTAAATGATGTATCACAAGTCGGGGTTTGCAATTTACAATTTTTTGGTTGTGGTGGGTGGGGCCTAGGGGGTTGATGGGGGTGAGTTCTCTTTCATGTCATTTTAGTTCCCCCGTATCTTCCTAGAAACGGTTTCAAGCATTTTTCGATATTAGCGTTTGTTCGTGAGTCCATTGTAAGTTTTAAAATTGACACACCGCACATCAGATGTGTTATAAACATTGTTTGTATACTTCTAAGTTTACAAAAGAGAACCATAAGTGTTTCGCAACGTGTATATTATCGTATATTATGTAAAATTACTACCTATACATTCCTCATATTTTCCGTAAAAGCTGAAAAATTTTAGGTTCTTACTTAAATAATATAATATTCAATATCTTTTTTTATAAAAAATCTGATTCTTTGCGAATGATACAGGCAAATCGTTTTTTTACCAAAACGGGACGTGTTCGATTCAAAGCACGGTTTATATCGGAGTAAACAATTTTTTTCATCATATATTGATCCGATATCCTTTTAAATTTTTGTTGTGGTTTGAGTTGTAATCGGAGAATTTTTTTGAGCATTTTCTGTATTCATTTATTTCTAATACTTATTCATTCTGTTCTAAGCTGCGAGACATAAGTTAGGGCTATAGAAAATTATGCTCATGTTCATCGTTCATTTTTTCGTGAATAGATTAACTGATTTCGCTATTTTTTATGATATTAAATTTTTCTTTAGCAGGTATTTAAACAGTTGTACTGAGGTTTACTCAAATTTCTTTTTTGTAAAAAAAGGAACAAAGGTGGGTATTCATCGATATTATGTTGTATTGTAGTCTCATATTCTGTGAACATTTTATTTTTTTAATTTCTATGATATCTTTAACAGAGTCTTTAATAACAAAGACACTACTTAGACGGTTTTAGTATTTTATGTGTTTTAGCTCAGTGATTCCCAACCGGGGGGCGATTGCCCCCTTGGGGGCGATTTGAGATTTTCAGGGGGGCGATAGAGCGAAGGGGGCGATATGGGGGGCAATAGAGAAAAGGGGGCGATAAGGTGGGCGATTAGCATGTGGGAAAAGAGAAATGGGTAATAGAGGAGAAAAAACAATACTTTCGATCGGATATCCATAGGATAATAAAAAGTAATTAAATGTACACCAATGCAGGTAATAATAACACAAACATCTCGTCTAGTAACAGAGGGCTATAAATCATGATACAATTTAATTCTATAGGTAAGTAATACATTATAATTAATTCTGCATTTTCCTTTTATCAAGCTTTCGTATTGGGCGAACATCCGCACAAAAGAGAAAGGGATAGAAGTGGGATAAGAATGATGAGAGTAGGTACCGACCCTGCCGAGCTGACTCCAACAAAAAGTGTACGGCCAAAACTGTGGTCGTTTTGTCATCTATCTATCTTTTGCCCTTCATTTGTCCAAAGTTGAACGTAGGCATCCCCCTTATTTTTCCACTCTTCTTCGTTCAGT
Organism: Diabrotica virgifera virgifera; assembly: GCF_917563875.1. Taxonomy (NCBI): domain Eukaryota; kingdom Metazoa; phylum Arthropoda; class Insecta; order Coleoptera; family Chrysomelidae; genus Diabrotica; species Diabrotica virgifera. The sequence continues at coordinate 76,336,491 of NC_065448.1, forward strand.
GCTAATCCTGTCCATCTGGTCCCAGCGTATCTTTTTGGGTCATTCGACCGTCTCATCTGTGGTCTGCCCTTTCCTCTTTTACGGTCCCAAGGTCTCCAGTGGATTGTCGCTTCATTCCATCTTCCGTCTTTTTGTCTGTTGTTTTATCATGTTTTTAACTAGAGAGTAGCTGCATGTTTGTTTAGATCTTTCACTTTGGTTTTATTTCTGATCCATGTATTTTTATTTTTGTCACTTATCTTGATACCCAGCATCTTTCTTTCCATTGCCCTTTGAGTATTGGCCATTCTTTCTATATTTTCCTTCGTGAAGGTCCAGGTCTGTGCTTCTTATGTAAATATTGGTCTTGTCATAGATAAGGTAAATAAAATTAAAGCAAAACCAAAGAATGATGGAATATTTCGTACACTCTGACATTCTGTAAAGAAAATGATGAAATATTTAATACATTGCTACTACAGTACTACATACGGAAGTCCGCTGGCTTTCGAAAGGGAATTGCTTACGGCGGTTCTGCAGTCTCATGGATACTATTATTGAATTTCTGATAACTACTGACCCCACACTGAGTACAGCACTACAAGAGAAGCAAAATGACATCGCTTAACTATCAGATATTTCTGAAAAATTAAATGGAACGAATCTGGAATTACAAAGGAAAAACATAAATATGGCCAAAGCGAAGGGAGTAGTCGGAGCATTCATTGACAAACTATCTATTTTTGAAGAAAATATACAGAGAGGAGATCTGACCAAATTCCCCAGAAATCATCATGTGGTTATTCTGAGGATCTTCAAACATATTGCCTCCACCTTGGAGGGGATTTGAGGTACATAGCTATTAACCAACATTGAGCCAGACATAAAGAAATTATGTGAGTATTACCAGGCCCAAGGGAGAAATTAACAATAATTACTAACCATGTTCACCAACACGTGGACAAAATGCAAGAGGCACAAGATCGAAATAGAGGGAAAATTATGAGAGAGATCTATGTCCAGCAGTGGACAAGAGAAGATTGAATGATGACTTATCATGTATCATTTTACGAAATGTAAAAATAAATCAATATTGTACTGGATAATTTTTTGTTTCAATTTAATTGGGGAGGGGGGCGATTATAGTATTCACAACCGGTGAAACCTGTCTAAGGGGGCGATCATGGGAAAAAGGTTGGGAACCACTGTTTTAGCTGACGACATGCGATACGCGAGGAGGCCATGTCGCGAGGAGGCGAGGAGCCATGATCATACCTAGAGCTCCATTTTCCCGGCCCATTTTGATTTCCCGGGAATCGGGTGTCGGTAATTTGGATTTTTCGAGAATTCCCGGGAATCGGGAATTTAAAAAAAAAATTCAAAATTTTAAAGGAAATAATAGAAAAATTATAAATTTATGTTTAATCTGAATTTTCGTTGTTATTATAGAAATCTGTGTTTAAAAAAACACTACTTAATTGTTCAGTATTTTTTGATTTTTTAGGTCCTTTTCTTGTACACAAATTTCTTTAAGTTGAAAACGCGCTTTCTGTTGATGTCGGTGTGATGCTTTTTAGTGCAGTGATAGTATGATACAATTGATCCAAATAATGGCATAACCCAGACATCCAAAGTGAAAGTTATCCTCCAACACCAAATTGTTCTATATGGTCCACATAATGTTCAGAAAAAAGTCACACCATTTTGAGCGTTGGGTTTGGGGGGGGGGAGAGGGGGGAGAAATCGGTAAATTCGTAGTTTTTTACGTTTTTCGTCAATATTCTAATATCTAAAACTATGCGGTCTAGCATGAACAACCTTCTATACAAAAATGTTCTACATTAAATTTGAAATAAAAAAGGCTGTATTGTATGCATACTTAATCCTTCTATAAAATAAACGGTTCCAAAGTTACGGAGATAGTATAGTATAATTGGTCTAAAAAAAGGCCCAACCCATACATCCGAAGTAAAAGTTTTCATCCAACACCAAATTGTTCTACATATATGGTCCACATATTGTTCAGTAAAAAGTTACACCATTTTGAGCGTCCGGTTTGGGCGGGAGATGGGGGAGAAGTCGGTAAATTAGTAGTTTTATTACGTTTTTCGTCAATATTTCTAAAACTATGCTTTAGCGTAAACAATGTACTATACAATAATGCTCTACATAAAATTTAAAACAAAAAGGTCCTATACATAATTGTTATAAAATCAACGGTTCCAGAGTTACGGCGGGTGAAAAGTGGAGGTTTTCGATACTTTTTATATTTTTTGGGCAAGTTATAATATTATTACTAATGAAAGAAATTTTCTTTAACAGGATTGTGTTTTGTAAATAAAATTTGCTATTTCAGTGGCCGATGGTATGTTAGTGATAAGCCTTTGAAGAAATGTCAACCTCACCACCCAAAATCATCATCAATTGCCCAAATAATATAAAAAGTATCGAAAACCTCCACTTGTCACCCTCCGTAACTCTGGAACCGTTGATTTTATAACAATTATGTATAGGACCTTTTTTGTTTTAAATTTTATGTAAAACATTTTTGTATAGAACATTGTTTACGCTAAAGCATAGTTTTAGAAATATTGACGAAAAACCTAAAAAATCTACTAATTTACCGATTTCTGCCCCATCTCCCCCCCCCCCAAACCGGACGCTCAAAATGGTGTAACTTTTTACTTACCAATATGTGGACCATATAGAACAATTTGGTGTTGGAGGAAAACTTTTACTTTGGATGTCTGGGTTAGGCCTTTTTTTGGATCAATTATACTATACTACCTCCGTAACTTTGCAACCGTTCATTTTAGAAGGATTATGCATAGGACCTTTTTTATTTCAAATTTAATCTAAAACATTTTTGTATAGAAGGTTGTTGAAGCTAAACCGCATAGTTTTAGAAATATTGACGAAAAACCTAAAAAACTACGAATTTACCGACTTCTCCCCCTCTCCCCCCCCAAACCCGACGCTCAAAATGGTGTAACTTTTTTCTGAACATTATGTGGACCATATAGAATAATTTTGTGTTGGAGGATAACTTTCACTTTGGATGTCTGGGTTTGGGTCTAGTTATACCATACTATGAGTAATTTTTTTAAATGTCTGGTCAGTTGATTTGCACCAATATAATAATGTATTAAATTTTCTATGTAGTAGTTCTTCATAATTTTAATTCAAAATAAATATTTATGTTATAATTCTGGATGCTTCAAAATAAATCAGATCGGTCGCATAAACAAGAGAATGTTTATGCTGACCGATGTGACATATAATACATTCTGATTTAACGCCAAAATTGGAAGATTTAAAATACATATAATTAAAAAAGAAATATTTTAAGTGGAATAATTTAAAATGATTATTAAGCAGACAGAGATAATTGTATCAGAATCATTTATTCATTGTTGTTAGTAGGTAATATCTCCGCTCATAATTTAAAATGAAATATTTTAAAAAATCCCGTGAAATCTATAAGAATTCCCGGGAATCGAGATTTACATTTTTTACTGATTTCCGGGAAATTTGTCCCGGGAATATCCCGGGAATGGAGCTCTAATCATACCACTAAGACGAAATTATTTCCTATATAGTGCGAAAGGAAAAGAGTGTTCAAAAAAATCTGTAGTTTATGTACCTCTCGCTATTGAAAGAGCCTCGACGTAGACACCCAATCCGTACTTACTCTGAAGGAAATTCCACCCCAAAACACCACAGAGCCTCTATTAAACAATCTCGTCTTTCTTATGTTGCGCTGTGCATACCGCTTACCTGGTCGACAAATAACTCTTATAGGTGTCGATAAGAACTGTTTACGTTATGTGCCTTTCTGTTTTTTCAAAGTTTTGTTATTGCTTATTGTTATAGTGTTGTTTCAGTTAAAACACATGTTAACGAGTAAAATGACCTATTTTCTTTGTTTCTGAAGATATCAGGGACATTCAAAAAACAAAATGTTCACAAAACATAAGGCTACAATAATACGATTCCGATGTATACTCAAATTTGTACCTCGTCCTCCCTACCGAGTGTCTCACACTTAACATAAGAAAGACATTTCTTTTCTTCCACCCGGTATAAGTAAGAAAAAAAAAAGAAGTTTGAGTAAACCTTTTCACAACTGTGTAAATACTAAAGAAAAATCTAAAATACTAAGGAAAATTAGCGGAATCCGTTAATTTGTTCACGAAAAAATTAACTATGAAAATGAGAATAATTTTCTATATCCCTAACCTATGCCTCCCAGTTTATTTTTAGAGCTTAAAATGTCAAAAGAGTGAGTTTCTAATTTTTGATTGAATCTTATACTTTGAATAATTTCAATATGTCTAGCGCTATTGCTCCTAGGAACAGAATTTCCACAACTTGTTAATTTTCAAATTTTGTTTAATATATTGGATTGAAGATATGATTGGTCATATTCGCAGGTAAAATTTTGGTCGTTAAAACCATTCAAACATATGTTTTTAATATAAACTGAAATAATTCATATACTTTTAAAATATATAGGTAGTGTAACTACATTTATTTTAAAAATGAATAACCATTTTCAATTTCGTTGCAAAACGAAAACACAGCTGAACCATATTCTAGTCCAATCAGAGAGTGCCGCAAGCACCTCTACCGGTCTCGAAACTTATTAGTCTCTCATCAGGAGGCACATATGCTGCTCTCCCTGATCCAACCAAAACAAACCCCAGAGTGCAGTCCCGGATTGCAACGAACGAAATGGCATAGATGCCCTAGCGGCAACTGCTAGCAAAAAGACTAAGTTTTCACTCTAATGGCATATAAAACAACATAATGCTATTCTACATCCCACCAGAATGAAAACAATACAGATGCAATGCAAGCCATACGGATGCTGAGACTAAGGACGTGAATTGTAAATTGTAGAATTCCCTCATCTTCCTTAGTCTCAGCATCCGTATGGCTTGCAAATTGTAGAAGCGCTCGGAGGTGTAACCAGAGAAGGTTCCCATTGTTTTCATTCTGGTGGGATGTAGAATAGCATTATGTTGTTTTATATGCCATTAGAGTGAAAACTTAGTCTTTTTGCTAGCAGTTGCCGCTAGGGCATCTATGCCATTTCGTTCGTTGCAATCCGGGACTGCACGCTGGGGTTTGTTTTGGTTGGATCAGGGAGAGCAGCATATGTGCCTCCTGATGAGAGACTAATAAGTTTCGAGACCGGTAGGGGTGCTTGCGGCACTCTCTGATTGGACTAGAATATGGTTCGGCTGTGTTTTCGTTTTGCAACGAAATTGAAAATGGTTATTCATTTTTGATTTATATTTACTCTGTGTGGAGTATGAAGGGAACCATTCTCGTTGGAACTTTACCGCGCTGAGCAGATGGGACGTGAATTGTAAATTGTAGAATTCCCTCATCTTCCTTAGTCTCAGCATCCGTACGGCTTGCTTGTAGAAGCCTCGGAGGTGTAACCAGAGAAGGTTCCCATTGTTTTCATTCTGGTGGGATGTAAAATAGCATTATGTTGTTTTATATGCCATTAGAGTGAAAACTTAGTCTTTTTACATTTATTTTATTTAGCGTATGGACTTTCACAGTAGGGTAAATACACAAATATAACATATTATTATAACACTAAAATATAATGAATGAACCTAAATATTTAATGTCCAATTCACATAGCCATTCAATGGCTTCTGTCTGTGACTTATGGTCTGTCTAGGTGATCCGCAATTGCACTGTGGACCTCATTTGAACAGGAACAGAGAATCCGCACATTTACCATGTCCGGTACGTATGCTATTAAGCCTCGCCCAGGTGGACCGGGGAAGACCCGATCCGATGAAACTCTGGGTTGGGGTGGATATCTGAATATAGTCTGCTGCTATTGTTGGCATCCATCTTGTGGACCATTGCTTTTGTATATCATAGGAATCACCAATTGTTCGGGCAGATCTGATTGGAGGATTTCTAGACCTCAGTCGCTGGTGCTCTCTTGAGATGTCTGGTATGTCTTGATGGATTGGTAATTGTATGTTGGCTACAATTTTCTGGTACTTTCTCACTAATGCTGCTGTACGGCGTAGATCTGGTGGAGCAATATTGCTCAAAGTAGGTAGTGTAACTACATTGTATCAATACAGGGTGTAACAAAAATGCAGGTCATAAATTAAATCACATATTCTGGGACCAAAAATAGTTCGATTGAACCTAACTTACCTTACTATAAAAAAGTTATAGCCCTTTGAAGTTACACAATGAAAATCGATTTTTTCCAATATATCGAAAACTATTATCGACTTTTTATTGAAAATGGACTTTTGGCATTCTTTTGGCAGGAACGTCTTAATAAAACAATATAGTGAAATATGTACACCCCATACAAATTTTATGGGGGTTTGTTCTCTTAACCCGCCCCCTAAACTTTTGTGTACGTTCCCATTTAGTTATTATTGTGATACCTTTAGTTAAACACAATGTTTTTAAAACTTTTTTACCTCTTAGTATTTTTTCGATAAGCTAGTTTTTATCGAGATGCAGCTTCTTTTTTAATATGTTTGAAAATATACCTAAAACTGTAAATTATAAATAAATTTTCAGATTATTAACAGGGCTCTATAACCATATACAAAAATATGTGGTGGATTCGACAAATATTTAAAATATCTCGATAAACACTGGCTTATCGAAAAAGTTCTAAGAGGCGAAAAAGTTTTAAAAACATTGTGTTTAACTAATGGTACTACAATAATAATTTAACAGGAACGCACACAAAAGTTTGGGGGGTTTAGGGAACAAAACCCTCATACCATTTTTATGGGGGGCACAAATTTAACTATAATTTTTTATTAAGATGTTCCTGCCATAGTGCCCGGAAATTTAGATGAAGTCATATGTCAATCAATAGAAAAAGAATGTGTGTGTACTTTGTACGCACGTAAGAAGTTATACTTCTATTATATGATTTAAACGAAATTAATATACTTTTTATTTATATTTTATTTAAATATTAAACTAATTTATACTTACTACTTCTCAAACATTTTTATTAAAACAGTGCCAAAAATTAAAATAATAAAAGAATAAAACACACACAAACACATTAAAAATGCCACAAATGATTTCTGAACATTAATTGTCGGAAATTTTTTTAACTAAATACGTATTTTCTGAAAATAAAATTATATAATAAATATACTTACAATCATAAAATGTATAAAAAAAAAATAAAAAAATAAAAGTTTTTATTGGGATTCGAACCAGCTATCAGCACGGTTGGTATATTGGTGTTCATTCACCTTAAACGCTTCGCCACGGAGGTAATGTGTCATTATGTGCGAAGATCGACTAACTAAACGGATTAAGCTTTTGACGTTTTTGAATTAAATTAAATTATTTTGATTTTGAATTGAAATGATTTAGAATTGAAAAAATACAACAAAACATAGAGTAAGAAAACAATATATTAGGTGAACATTGATAGAAATTTTGATGGTAATCAAATTATGTAAATAAAAGTATTACATACTATGTATTTTGGTAGGTTCAAATAGGTAGGTACCTGTGATACATTTACAATTATTACGTACCTGTTGCTTTTAAAAACTATTTAAATGTCACTACAATTATAAACTTTTTTGTTTCTGTCGTCACAACAATAAAACTAATATATTATACATTTGTTTACCTTCATATTGAACAATTATTTATTATTGACCGATCATTTTAACACCCAATCAGAGCCCGTATAACGACTAATACCATACTGTCGGTGTGCGCATGCGTGCAGATCAATATAAATTCACCCTCAATCTCAATCGCGCCTAAAGAAGTATAACTTCAAAAATCATCGCATTTAAGGTAGTCAGTATGACGCAGGAAAATTTTTTCGACATTAATAAAGCTTTTTTCCAATATTTTCTAAAGAGCCCAAGATCAAGGTTGGATCTTAGAGAAGCTCTTTTTATTGAGATACTGACTCATTGTGCTGTTCGAAATAAGAGAGTATATGTCCCTACTATAGACTTCGATAAGTTATATCAGTGTCCGATTTCTATTAGTTCTGTTAAAATTCAAAATATTAGGTATATCACTATATGCATTTTTAAAAAACCCTGAAAACGTTCCGTTCTTTCAAAAATTTCGAGTCACTGAAACGGCACTAACTGTAAACGTTGATGAAGATGACAATAGTAGTGGATGCTCGTACCTTGAATTTTTAAAAAAACTTTGCTCTTATGCTCTTATTCATAAAATATTTGCAGCAAGACGTGTTTTTCAGTCACAGCCAATGTCAGTTTTTCATTATTTTTTCAAAAAGTAAATACTTTTTTGGCACCTACTATGGTAAATAATATTTGTTTGTACATATTCTAGTTCATAAAAATAAAACTCATTCGCTTGAATACTATCAGTTTATTCAGTTTTTATTCATATCTGAAAATTTACTTTTTTGACATAAACCCTTTGGTTGTTTTTGAAATAAACCCTTCAGTTATTTACAAGACATGTTAAAAAACGAATACATACAGTCGAAATACATACGCGAGACCATTTTTATTTTAGACTGAACTCCAAATTCCAAAAACCTTATATTTATACAACACTTAACGCATCTAGATTATTCCTGACTGAATAGAACACATAATAATGCTTTAGAATACAAAATAATATTTACATAATATCAAATAAACAACTTTACTCGCAAAGTCTCCGGAAGTATAGAAGCAATCGAACATCATAAAAAAAAGGTTGAATAGTGATTTATTACTTGTAAACAAATTCGGGTCTGTTAGGCCAGGAGCTGAAGATGGTCGGTTGGCTAATGGTGTCACAATAGCATATCAAAAACCTCTTTTCAACTTATTCTCACTTGACGTCCATTCCCATTTGCAACATTTTTGGGAAATACACATGTGTTTATGAGTAGAGCTCGGAAAATATGCAAAATGCATATTAAGTGCATATTTGCATAGTTTGGATACATTTTGTAAGTGCATATGCATTTATTAAAATTGCATATTTTTAGACTTTTTTGCATTTTTTTGCATAGATGCATTTTAAAGAGAAATGAGAAGTCTCAGATTTAAACAATAAATCTGAAAATTCTCGTGGAACCACTTTCTCGTAATATCCTTAATATCTGCTTTTTACAATTTATAAGGCGACGAATAAAGGAGACGAGGGAGACTCTACAATATGCAGTCACATTTTGTTAGTGAAAATATTTTGTTATTGTTAAGTGATGCTGCGCCATATGACCAAAAGTGGGCAACATTTAAAAATATTTTTTCAAATTTGTTACTTACTTGTCTAGAGCACGCTTCTGCTACAAATAGAGTAGCAGGAGGCTACAAACTGTAAGGATGGAATTTCCAATGGTCAATACCCTTCTATCAAAAATAAAAACATATTTTTAAAAGCCCTTCTGCGAGTATAGGTGTATAAAGATCGTTTACCTAATGTGCCTTTACCACCTGAACCTGTGATAACTACATGGAGAACATGGTTAATTCTGTAAATTTCATAATAACCGATATTTTGAGGGAATTAGATACGTGATTTGTAGTTTCGATGTAGACGTAACTCAGGTGCTATGAAAAATGTGTGGATGTTTTAAAAAAAGCGTTATTAAAAAGTAATTTTATCCAAACCAATTTTGTAAATATTGCTTAGCCAATTACTAAATTAGAGAAGCGAAACATTTCTTTAGACCAAAGTATTGAAATTATCAATTCATTAAATGAAATAATTAAACATTTTGGTAAAACCAACAAAGTGTATCAAAAATTCTGCACGGCGTTTAAGAAAAATGAGGAATATCACAAAATAATTAAAAAATATTATTAAGAGGGGAAAATGCGAAGATAATTTAATTTTATAGGTAGAACCCTCATATAAAAAATATTTTAAGTTTGCTTCTTTAACTTCATGTGAAGTAGAAAGAAATTTTTCCGTGTATGCTTAAACAATTAAGGCTGGTTCTCATTAGTCAACCTCATTGATCAATAGCGCTGATTCTATGCAACTGAACATAGAATTCAAATTCACACTATTTCAAGGATATTGAATTCGGTCTACAAAGTGCTAACTTTAAAAATGGCTGTCAAGAAGAAATTTATGCATGCTGGCGTTCGCATTGTGTGTAAATATTTAAAAAACGTAATTAAAAATAGGAAAACAAGAACATCTCTGAATGTCTTTTGCAACGGAAACACCTCTTAAATGTTTTGGTTAGGCCAATTCGCTTGGTCGAACCAAAACAATTTGGGTTTATGGTTTATACAGATCATCCGTTCCTGTACCACTTTTATTTGCTTTTAATATTTATTCAGTTCAACTTTGTAGGTTGTCCGGATACTTTTAATTTTATTTTTAATATCGTTTAGAGTCCATAGAGTTTTATTTCCATTCCAAAACGATTAGCTTTATAGCGTTTTTCCCGTTTTATTATATTTTTATATTGTTCACTCCTAATATTCCATAGCACTCCTCTCTCTGATGTAATTCTAGAAACTTGCAGATATGGTTGTCTCTCCATTTAAAATTTGACATTTTTCACGAAATTATAATATATGTATGGTTTTCACAAAGATCTTAACCTCATCTATATGGTTACTATATACAGTACAACCTGCCACATCCGGACCTGTCATATCCGGACCTCCCCATATCCGGACGATTCTGCCGTCCGTATCTACCGAAATCTACCAAGAAAAGCAGTACTGCTGTTGGACAACGCACCCTCTCATCCCGACCCAAAAGAACTAAAAGATGGCGAAAGTGTCTTTTTGCCCCCAAATGTGACATCCCTCTGTCAGACTATGGATCAAGGTATTATAGCATTTATAAAACGTGCCTATCGACGAAAGTTATTGAAGGCGTTGGTTACTGGAATGTATGAGGAAGAAAACGTTTCAGAGACTATAAAAGAAGTAGTCTTGATATCCGAATTTTTTTATATCCGGATCGGTCTGTCGCCACATTGATCCGGATATGGCAGGGCAGGTTTTACTGTATTTAACTCCACAAAATACAAGTCAACGCAACTGAACGCTAGTTCTCATTGTCAAGCACTGTTCTATTTGATAGAATCATTTCCATTGATCTATCAAAAGTAGAAAGGCTTTTCACTTTTATTGAAATACCATATGATAGAACAATATCGCTGAACCCGCCTTTAGGTACAATCACTTATACCTACCTACGGCTGCTTTTCTGTAGGAAATTTAGAAAAACGTTTAATAATGTACAGTTTTAATAATAATTGTAATAATAAAGAATGATGATAAATATAAAGAATAAATGAATATAATGATGTAGGTTATAGAAATGTCAATAAATATTTTTTATGACTCTGCATAAAATAATTTTTTTTTTATTTGGCTTAAATGCCTCGACAGTCTTGGCATCAAATAAATAATGAAATACCTTCAAAACAAGGATTACCGTGTTGTTATTTATATGCATTAAAAGCATATTTAAGTGCATATTTCAACTGTTTTTTGTGCATATTTGCATGCATATTTTAGGGTTTTTTAAGTGCATATCTCTCGAGCTCTATTTATGAGTGTTGAAGATTAGGCTATAATTTTTGCATAAAAATACTGTAATAAAGAAATTTGACGTGTTTTTGTTTTTTTTTCCTATTTCGATTTGCCCCACTGTATGTTTGTTATGTCTATTAACTCATTATCGGTTCAAAACTTTATTACTTTCAAAATGTTATCTACAGTACATAGTACATTTATAAATAAACGGCGGCCGAAACATATTATAATTATTATTGTTAGATTTGTATTGTGTTTGTGATAATTCTTATAAGGAATGTTGACTAGCGTAATAAAATATTTAGCATTACTTTTGATTATTTCGTTCATAGAGATTCTGACCAATAGAAACCTACAAGAATAAAAATTGCAGCGATACGATTGATTGCAAAACTATTTATCGTGAAACCATAGGTGAATTATAGAAACGGTCTAATATCTCGAGAAATACACTTCCAAATAAAAGACCAAAAAATACGTATTTAATATTTTTCAAGAACCTATCGAATAACATCAACACGACTCTGCACTCCACCGCCTGGAGGTGTGGTGGTGGCATGTGGTGGTTAACTTTAAAATCTTAAATGGGAATCTCTATGTTTTATTGCAGATTTGGATTCCTCATGAAAAAATAAGTAATATTTATTCAAAACATTTTTTAGAACTGTTAATAGATAGCGCTAATAAATAGTGTTTTTCCGATTATAGCGCCATCTATCCATAATTCGAAAAAATGTCTCGAATAAAAGTTACTTATTTTTACGTAGGGAATCCAAATCTGCAATAAAAAATGGGGGCTCCTATTTAATATTTTAACGGTACACCCCACCCCACCTCCAGGGGGTGGAGTGGAGGGTCGCGTTTTATGTTATTCGATAGGTTCTTAAAAAATATAAACGACGTATTTTTTGGTTTTTCATTTGGAAGTGTATTTCTCGAGATATTAGACCGTTTCTATAAATTACCTATGGTATCACGAAAAAATCGTTTTTTCCGATTATAGCGCCATCTACCCACAATTCTAAAAAATGTCTCGAATAAGAGTTGCTTACTTTTACGTAAGCAATCCAAATCTGCAATAACAAATGGGATTTCTATATAAGATTTTAAAGTTACCCCCACCCCACCACCAGGGGGTGGAGTGGGGTAGTCGCGTTTAGTGTCATTCGATAAATTTTTTAAAAATATTGAAAACGTATTTTTCAATTTTTCGATCCAATCTTCATTTCGCGAATTATTCGATCGTCCCGCGAATTTTTCGGGCGTCCCAGGCGACGAGTTCCCCTCTGGGCACCAGGTACCTCGGAGACCATCGCCTAAATTTTTTTTAGGCCTACATTTTTTATTTTCCCTCTCTTCGAGATGCACTTTAAAGATGCTTTTTCTAATAATGCACAAAAATTTAGATCAATTTATTTCACCAAATTGCCTGAGACACTCACGAATCGAATGCAAAAAGTTGCATGACGATTCATTTTACTGCACAAAATTCGTAGGTTTATTGCTTCGTTGCCTCGTCTATAAAGTAATTTCGCCAGTTTAACTTTAAACTACATACCAAAATTATATTGAAACAAAACATAAACTTAAACGTCTAATAAATGTTATTCGACGAATAGCTTCATTGAATTCATTGATTTATTTGTTGTTGGTGAAACCGGACGTTAGAGGAAAACCTTAAATGGACAATGGATAAGAAGAACAAATAACGAACTAACTAAGCTCTATAAAGAACTTAACAAATTAGCGGTAATTAAGGCGCAAATATTTATATGGTTGGACCATGTGCAGAGAATTATTTTATCTAGAATTCCCAGAATGGTACTATATAGTGCATTGGTAGGCAAAAGACGAATAGAAAGATCGAGGTCCGAGAACCGAGGATGGAGCAACGGAGTTAAAGAAGATATGAGAAGACTTAACGTAACGAAGTGGGAATGGAAATTAACTGACAAAAGGGAGGGAAAAAGAATAGTAGATCAAGCCTACTAAGCTCGTAGTGCTTACATATTAATTTTTAATAAATTAAGTAGTAACTTAGAGAAATGTTTTACTTTCTTTATTTGTTAAGCACATCAAAAACCTAAAATGACCATTTTAGTCATTTAATAACTTTTTTCTACGGCCGTGCTAAAACAGCCACTTTCCCGCACGCATCCAAAGTAGAATACCTTCTAATATGGCATTATAAAATATACTTTAATACATGCAACAAACTAATATTTAGATATTATTTACTAATTTATTTCAAATTTATCTTATTGTGTTCATGTTTTAATGAAATTAACGCAATAATTCGATGAAATAAAATTATTTTGACATAATATTTAAAAGTCAAATCAGTAGACAATTACAATGGTTTTGAATCGCCGTCATGGAAACCAATATCGTCGTCGTGGTAACCCATTATATTGAAAGTTTGGTTTTGAAAACCTTGTCAAAGAATTAATTTGTGTATTTTCACTCCTAAATAAAAATTGATATGACTCTATTTTTTGTGGCTTTTTTCCAAACGTACGGCTTTAAAAAAATATTGTTCCTAACTCATGCGGAAAGTGTCTTCCCCGCACTCCACTGCTTGCGACGCGATAGCGGAGTTCGGGCAAGCAGTCGAGTGCGGAGAAGACACTTCCGCATGAGTTAGGAACAATTTTTTTTCTAGGGCCGTACGCGTACGTTTGGAAAAAAGCCACACAAATAGAGTTGTATCAATTTTTATTTAGAAGTGAAAATACACAAATTAATTCTTTGTCAAGGTTGTCAAAACCAAACTTTCAATATAATGGGTTACCACGACGACGATATTGGTTTCCATGACGACGATTCAAAACCATTGTAATTTTCTACTGATCTGACTTTTAAATATTATGTCAAAATAATTTTATTTCATCGAATTATCAGTAGTAATTGCACAAGAGCTCTAAAATTCTATATTAATTTTAGAGATCGAGTGCAATTTGTTGCGATTATTTAATGAATAAAACTGTTCAAAACCAAAATTTTATTGTAATTTATTTATGTAAGTACAAATTAGTACAATTAAACACACAGTTGTTATAAATATTTTACGGTTGAAAGCCATCACTTTTATAATTTTTAAAACATTAATTGTCATTAATGTCACTGAATGTATTTTTTCATAGCAACAAAGGGCATCTGACGTAATATACTTGACGACGGGAAATTATCAAAAATTATCGGGTATAATATCACAAGAGAGTGAGAATAAATTGAAAATAATGCGACAGTTTTTCGAAAATTTGTTGTCTGGCAATAGACACGAGAGCCCGCAGGGCTCGAGTGGCTATTGCCCAATGACAACAAATTTGAGTAAAAATGAAGGATTATTTTTTTATTTATTCTTACTGTCGTGTGATATTCGTCAGATTATTTTTTAATACGTATATTATGGATATTTTCTTAAATGTGACAGTTGTCAAAACTGGGAAACTGGTTGCCATTAAACAGAAACAATCTACTTAAAAAAATTCTATCGGTAATTTTCTACAGTAGATAATTCTCAGTATAATTTTAATCTGATTGGACAGAATTAAACACGTGATCAAATATCTTACTATACGATTGGAAGTTAAAATCATGAAAAAATAATCAGTCTAATTTAGATTTCTGCAGCTTTCTATTGGTCAGAATCTCCTATGAATGAAATAATGAGTAGTAATTGCACAAGAGCTCTAAAATTCGATAATAATTTTAGAGATCGAGTGCAATTTGTTGCGATTATTTCATGAATAAAACTGTTCAAAACCAAAATTTTATTGTAATTTATTTATGTAAGTACCATTAAACACACAGTTTTTATAAATATTTGACGATTGAAAGTCATCACTTTTATAATTTTTAAAACATTAAGGGCCGGTTGTTCGAACGCTAATCAACAATGATCACTATAAAATATTTAATTACTGTCACAACTGTCAATGTCAACTTTTGTTGGGTTGCTGAAAACGTAATTGATTATAATTATGGGATTAGTTAATCAATTAACATAATTGATTAACTAATTTCATAATTGTAATCAATAATTATGTTTTCAACAACCCATTCAAATTTGACATTGACAGTTGTGAGAGTAATTAAATATTTGATAATGATCATTTTTGATTATCGTTCGAACAACCGGCCCTAATTGTCATTAATGTCACTGAATGTATTTTTTCGTAGCAACGAAGGGCATCTGACGTAATATACTTAACGACGGGAGATTATCAAAAATTATCGATTTAATTCAGATTTCTGTAGCTTTCTATTGGTCAGAATCTCCTATGAATGAAATAATCAGTAGTAATTGCACAAGAGCTCTAAAATTCTATATTAATTTTACAGATCGAGTGCAATTTGTTGCGATTATTTAATGAATAAAAGTGTTCCAAACCAAAATTTTATTGTAATTTATTTATGTAAGTACAAATTAGTACAATTAAACACCCAGTTGTTATAAATATTTTACGGTTGAAAGCCATCACTTTTATAATTTTTAAAACATTAATTGTCATTAATGTCACTGAATGTATTTTTTCATAGCAACGAAGGGCATCTGACGTAATATACTTGACGACGGGAAATTATCAAAAATCGAGTCAAAAATTATCGGGTATAATATCACAAGAGAGTGAGAATAAATTGAAAATAATGCGACAGTTTTTCGAAAATTTGTTGTCTGGCAATAGACACGAGAGCCCGCAGGGCTCAAGTGGCTATTGCCCAATGACAACAAATTTGAGTAAAAATGAAGCATTATTTTCTTATTTATTCTTACTGTCGTGTGATATTCATAAGATTATTTTTTAATACGTATATTATGGATATTTTCTTAAATGTGACAGTTGTCAAAACTAGGAAACTGGTTGCCATTAAACAGAAACAATCTACTTAAAAAAAATTCTATCGGTAATTTTCTACAGTAGATAATTCTCAGTATAATTTTAATCTGATTGGACAGAATTAAACACGTGATCAAATATCTTACTATACGATTGGAAGTTAAAATCATGAAAAAATAATCAGTCTAATTTAAGCGTCGTTTAAACACAACGATAAGTCACAGCAACTAGTTGTGATGACAAGTTGAAACGCTGTTTAGACGCTGCGATTCAATGCGATACCACCTTCAACCCAACTCCAACTTTGATAAGTTGTGCGATGCACCGTTTACACACAATGATAAGTTGCAACAACTCGATTGACCTTGATAAGTTGTTTGATTTATCGCTGTGTTTAAACGACCCTTTAGATTTCTGCAGCTTTCTATTGGTCAGAATCTCCTATGAATGAAATAATGAGTAGTAATTGCACAAGAGCTCTAAAATTCCATAATAATTTTAGAGATCGAGTGCAATTTGTTGCGATTATTTCATGAATAAAACTGTTCAAAACCAAAATTTTATTGTAATTATTTATGTAGTTACAAATTAGTACAGTTAAACACACAGTTGTTATAAATATTTGACGGTTGAAAGTCATCACTTTTATAATTTTTAAAACATTATTTTGTCATTAATGCCACTGAATATATTTTTTCGTAGCAACGAAGGGCATCTGACGTAATATACTTGACGACGGGATATTATCAAAAATTATTAGTTTAATTTTTATTTCTGTATCTTTCTATTGGTCAGAATCTCCTATGAATGAAATAATTGCGCTAATTTCATTAAAACATGAACACAATAAGATAAATTTGAAATAAATTAGTAAATAATATCTAAATATTAGTTTATTGCATGTATTATAATATATTATAATGCCATATTACAAGGTATTTTACTTTCCCGCACGCCGTGCGGGAAAATTTACTTTCACGCACGCCGTGCGGGAAAGTGCAACTTTCGGAAACGAAATGCGTGCGTGAAAGTGGCTCTAATAGGACGGCCGTAAAAAATAACTATTCCACTCCGCTCTACTTCCAACTATTAATAAAGCTATGAAAACAAAATTGGGAAAAAATAAACTACATACTTGAATAGGCCAGTGCTCTCATTTTAATATAATTGTGTGTATTGGTTTATGTACGCCCTAGTGAATATACCATGCTGCCACCGCCATAAAGAGTCACAGTGCACATTACACAGTGCACATACAGATGGTAGCATGTTAACAATCAGCATAATTCGGATGATAATTGCTAAGAGAGAAGGGTAAACGGGAGCTGCGGTCCATTACATTGTGACAGCTAAGCTGCATTTCATATGTAACTTGTTTATGAAGGTCATTTGGAGAGTATAAAGGGAATATGCAGTCTAAATGGATAGGCACTTCAGTCGTATTCTAATTAATTAAACTGATAGATGGATTTACAAAAACAATGTTCTGTTCAATTACAGTATCAAAGCTTTTTATCGAAAAAAAAAAAACAGAATGTGTGTGTACTTTGTACGCACGAAAGAAGGTATTATACGATTTCAACGAAATCAACATATTTACTTTAAACAGTTTATTTATATTTTATTTAACTTAAATTCGTTTGATTTTTGTGGAATTAAAGTATTAAAATACAACAAAATATAGAGTAAGAAAAAAATATATTAGATGAATATATTAGAAATTTTGTTGGAAATGAAATTGTTTAAATCGAAGTATTACCTTCTACATTTTACATTGTCCAGATAGGTAGGTATGTAATTTTTTATTACTATACTAAAACATTTACAATTAATTACTTGTTGCTTTTAAAAACTGTTTAAAAAGTGACTACAATTATAAACTTTTTGTCTCTGTCCTCACAACAATAAAAACTAAAACCCAACATTTGTTTACCCATAGCCGCCATATTGAATAATTCTTCAATATGTTTTTTTGGACAATCAGAGCAAACATATTTATATAGTTTCATCTGCGCGTGGCACCAAAAATTTGATGAATTCGCGCACATATACATTTATTCCCAAACGCACCCAAAGAAGTATAACTTCAAAATACATATTATTTGAAATATTAGATCAGGCAAACAATATCCTCCTCTATCTGTTCTCCTTCGTAAGGATGTAGTGGCGTCATGTAAGTCGTTTGACTGGTGTCGTTGCAGATGCGGTCGTAGCATTTGCGATCTCGGCTATTATCGTTGCATTTGCAGTCATACAAAAATATGTTGATTTTATCGTTGCATGTGCGGTCATTGCCTAATAAACAAGTAATATTTTTACCTTTTTCTACCACTCTCACATGAATAATTAACCAAATGTTTGTAAGATTTCAATAATATTTACCATATATACATTAATAAGAGGAGAAAATGCTTACTAATAATTTTATTACGGCAAAAAGTATTTTGATATAAAAAAACTTGCTTCTTTTGAGAGTTTAGTGAGATTTATGTGCACTAATTAAAAAAAATGAAGATAGTTGATTTAATAAACCTAAGGGCCGGTTGTTCGAAAGCTAATCAACAATGATCACTATCAAATATTTAATTACTGTCGCAACTGTCAATGTCAACTTTGGTTGGGTTGCTGAAAACATAATTGATTATAATTATGAGATTAGTTAATCAATTAACATAACAATTATTAACATAATTGATTAACTAATTTCATAATTGTAATCAATAATTATGTTTTCAGCAATCCAAACAAAGTTGACATTGACAGTTGTGACAGTAATTAAATATTTGATAATGATCATTGTTGATTAGCGTTCGAACAACCGGCCCTTAGTGTCACATAAATAAAATATTACCGAATTGTTGATTATTTCTATATAAATTGGCTACCTTACTGTTTGTGTCAAATGTTAAAAAGTATTATAAATTTAAAAATGGGAGTTCCTTCCCTAAGATGCTTTCATGTCTTTTATCCAGGCAAAATCATAGGCATGTTTATTTTTTTTGTTTTTTTTATCTTTTTTTTAGCTTTTTTATCTATTTTTTCAGCTTTTTTATCTATTTTTTCTGTTTTTTTATCTTTGTTTTATTTTAATGTTTTTTTAGTGAAATTTTTGAATATTTGCCACGGATACCAAAAATGATTTTATATCACAAGAGCGCTGTAATAGTTCTGTTGCACTCTTTATCCTATTATCCAGTTGAATATACATGTTCTTTCGTTTCTTATTTTCTAGGTTTAAGTCCATTCTATTTAATATGAAATCGAAATATTCTGCTTCTTTTCTTAAATTTTTTATGAGAATGTATATGTTTGGATGAGGTTTCTTTAAAATTCTGTTTAACCGGTTGTTCCATCCTTCCACGACATTATTTGTTCCGGAGGCCATGGCAGTTCCACATTTTCATGCTAATCACTGGATTTTCTAGCCATTAGTAATCAGTAATCAAGTCAAGTAATCATAAAATTTTGTCAAATTTTCATCTTCCGGAGAATCAGATTGAATAATTAGCCACCCGTCTTCTATTTGCTCCAAAGGTAAGTATGCCAATGCAGAACACATTCTTAAATGAAGTCTAACGTTATCGTCGTTAATGTATTGTGTTGTCAGTCCGATCGACTGAATGTTCCTCCAAAGCGACTGATTAAAATGGTAGTTGCATCCATGCAGTCTAACATCTGGGAAAACAGTTTTGAGAGCTTGAATAACAACATCTTCAAAATCAAGCGTCACTGTTGTTGGTTTCCGTCCGCCTAGTTTTTTTGTCAGTACTGTAAACAGCCTTCTATACGTTTTCATTTTTGTGTTTGGTAGAAGCGCATACAACACAGGAACAATTCTTGTTTCGTCGTCAGTGCTGCCCATATCAACATGCATGGTTTATATTTGTGTAAACTGTTTGGAGGAGCTCTTAAATGTACCGTCGACAAAAAAATCTGTTTTTGTTGCTAACGTTTCCTTTGCTTTCGAAGTCGAAAAACATAAAATTCTTTCTCCTTCTTCAGTGTCGTCAAAACACAAAAAACTCTGACCATCTTCTAATGTCAACATTTCCAGTGGGATATCTATTTCAATAGACGACGCTGGTTCTGGTCTGACACCAGTTTGTAAATGTCTTGAACGACAAAGTGTAGACTTACGTGAGGCATACAAAGGAATTTCACTTACAAAATCGAGTCCTTTTGTAAATAGTTTTTCGAACTCTTCCCTGTAAATGTCTGGGGTTGGAGTATCTTCTTCTCGAACTCTCTTTTTTGAAATAGTAGCTGTGTTTCTCGCAGTGGGTTCGGTGTAATTTTTACATTATTAACAATAATTGAAGGCAAAAATGCACCATTTTCAGAACTTTCGTCTACAAGTAGACAGTAAATCATTTTGAACAAATCTGGAGGTAATTATTTGACATTTATAACGCGTTTAAAGCTTTAAAATGGAGATTTATGAATATTGATTTACTAATTATTTAGCTTAAAAAACTGTAAAAAACCTAAAAATTCTTAATTTTTAATAAATGATAACTAGGGGAGAGTAACTATAAACTAGTATAACTATAAACAAAAGTAGCAAAGGAAGAGTCAGAAATTAATAAGATCAATAAAGAAATGAAAGAAAAACTCTTGGAAGCGGGAATGAAAACTGCCAAAAAACTAACAACAAAAGAAAATAGATTAAGTAGCGGGACAGTTAAATTAATGGAAAGTAGACGAAAACTAATAAGCGAAAACAAAAGAAACACAGTAGAATACGTAGAACTGAACAAACTTATTAGGAGAAAAACAGAAAGGATCTAAGAAAACACACTGAAAATGAAATCGAGAAAGTAATTGAGAGAAATAAGGGCCTAAAATGCTTACGACCAAATTTAGGGAAACCATTACTCATTTCAATAAAGGATGAAACAGGACGGGAAGAGAGAAGAAAAGATAAGATATCAGAAGAAGTAGAAAGGTTTTATAAAGAACTATACACCTCAAAGAAAGACGCAAACTTCAACACTCAGGAATATATCAAGAAAACAATCACGAATGTAAACTCAGAAACATTACCAAAAATAGAAAATTATGAAATAGAAGCAGCACTATCACAATTAAAGAACAACAAAGCACCAGGACCAGATGGAATCCTTGCTGAAATGTTGAAAGAAGGGAAAGAAGAAATCTTACAAACATTAAGAAATCTGTGTCTACATAGATCAGTGTCTACATAAAGGAGAAATACCCGACGAATGGAACGAAAGTCTTACAATCCTGCTATTTAACAAAGGCGACAGAAAGGACATAAAAAATTACAGACCCATCTCATTGCTGTCGCAAACGTATAAACTATTCATGAGGATTATCAACCACAGGCTAACACACAAATTGGACTCGTATCAACCAGTAGAGCAGGCAGGATTCCGAAAGGGATATAGCACCACTGACCATCTTCTAACAATTAGGACACTAATAGAAAAAGCTAACGAATACCATATAAATCTGCACTTAGCTTTCGTTGACTACGAAAAAGCATTTGACAGCCTGGAAATGTGGGCAATAGAAAAAGATATAAACAACTGTAGAATAGATTCCAGATACAGAATGCTAATACATAATATATATAAGAAAGCAACAATGACAGTACAATTGGAAGAAACCACAAAACCCATACCAATTAACAGAGGAGTGCAACAGGGAGATGTTATTTCTCCTAAACTATTTACATTAGCACTGGAAGATGTTTTCAAAACAATGGAATGGACAAACATGGGAATAAACATAAATGGAAAGAAACTAAACCACCTAAGATATGCAGACGATGTAGTAGTCATAGCATCAAGTTTTGAAGAACTACAAACCATGCTAACCGAACTAGCAAATGAATCCGAACAAATAGGTCTAAAAATGAATTTTGCCAAAACAAAAACAATGACAAACACACAAGACAATAGAAACGTAATACTAAACGACACCACAATAGAAGCGGTTAATGATTATATATATTTGGGACAGATGATAAAAATAAATAAGGAAAACCAAACAGCGGAGGTAAAAAGAAGGGTCAGATTGGCCTGGGCAGGATTTGGAAAATTAAAATGGGTCCTAAAGAATAAAAAAAAATACAACAATACTTAAAAACAAGAGTGTTTGACCAGTGCATACTCCCAATTCTCACATACGCATGCCAAACATGGACCTTGACAAAGGCAAACATGGATAAAATAATGAAGACACAAAGAGCCATGGAGAGAGCAATGCTAGGAGTAAAATTGACAGACAAAAAGCAAAACAACTGGGTCAGAAATATGTAGAACAAAAGTCAAAGACGCAGGCCAACATATAGCCAGGCTAAAATGGAGCTTCGCAGGTCGTAACGCTAGACAAACGGACAATAGGTGGAATAGCACGATACAACAATGGAGACCATGGACAGGAAAGAGAGCAAGAGGACGACCCCAGATGAGATGGGGAGACGACATTAAAAAGATAGGAGGAACGCACTGGAAACAGAAAGCACTAAACAGAAGCGAATGGAGGAAACTGGGGGAAGCCTATGTTCAAAATTAGACGAATTAAAGGGCAAAAGAAGAAGAAGAAGAAGGGGGAGAGTAAGGTAATGGAATAGCTAAAATTTGAAATTAAATAAATTTTACAATTTTCGAAATGAAATTTTGTAAAAAATACATCTTATTACAGTAAAGTTTAAGATCATTATCTCGAAATATAAATTAAATTAAGTCAGTAAATTTTTTGTTACGCGTGGGTTTGTCAGGCATTGTCTTTTTTCACTTTGCCCCGCATGGTTGGGTAAAGGGAAATAGTTTACTAAGTACCGTTTGAAATCGGCCTAGCTTCTTACTTGGCGCTTCTTCCTCATTTTTTCTGGATTTAATCCTCCGATTTAACGTAGCAACAGAAATTCCGTGTTGCATAGCAGCTTGATTTTGGCAAAGGATGCCCGTTCGCAAAGATCTGATCCCAGATGTCATTGGTTTCACAGACTATTGTTGTTGGGTCGTTTTTCGGTTATAATTTCGCATTTTGCACCTGGAAACACAGATATTCTTTTTTAATGGTGGCAATCAAGTATAATTACATGTGCGGCAAAGTGAAACAATATTTCACTTTGCTCCACCTATTAACATTTCACATTGCCCCAAATGAATTTAAAAGCAAAGTAAAAACGTTTAACCCAAACCTAATAATCTAAATTTTGTATAAAAAATGGTTAAGTATGATTGCTTTTGTGTGTTCCTTTCAAAAATATGTTTAGGTTAAAACTCGGGTTAAAAATATGTTAAGATAGAATAATTAGCAATTACACTCACCTTCAGATTTTACAAATAGTCGCCCAAAAATGTAAAAACAGTGATATTTTCAATAACATCGACAGACGACCGTTACAAAATGGTCGATAAATAAGCACGTACTATGCACTTCTAAACATTGATGGGATTGTAAACAGTGATGGTGATGACTCCGTTTGCAGAAGAATTTGAAAACGAGCTATTTCACTTTAACCCACTATTTTACTTTACGTCTTATGGTACTAATAATATGGTTAAAGTTTTAGAGTGATTTATCAATTATTAGTTTAAAAGTTATTCAATTTGTTTATCCCAAATTACTTTTTTTGCAATAACAGAAGCAAGAGAGATATTCTATCAAAAGAATTAAGTTAGAAAAAACAATTTCCAATATTGCAAATCTTACTTGCAAAACTTAAAAAACGACGTTTGTACCTAAAGACAAAAAAGAAGAAATGGCAATAATTTAAGGGTTAATTCAAATGTCTGTATAAAATAAGAGGGGCTATATAGGCGAGCGACAGCAACCCCTAAAATTGCGTTATACCGTTGATTGAAATATTAATACATCATTCACCGGTTATACCGACCACAAAAATCAAATTTAAGATGAATGACCAATTTTAGTCATTCTTTATGTTTTCCAGGTCGCTGAATCCCAATATGAAGTTTATTTTTTCTAGAATTGGTGGAACATATTCAAAAATAAAATTTTATGCAAAAATGCCAAAAATCAATTTTGATGATTTTTGAACTTTACTTCGCTGTATCTTTGGTGGCTGTAAATATTTCCTTTTGAAAATTTTACTGTATTATCGTTGAAGTATTGAGATAACAACGAGATTTGCCCAAAATGTGTAAACAAATTAAAAGAGGAGTTGTTAATTTTTAAACATTTTGTCGTCAGATTTCCTTAGTTTCATGTTTACTAAAAAAAGTTGAGTGACAAACTTTTTAGTTTATAATGTTAACCAACACAGCGATAAAATATAATTCATGAAGAAGTTTTCTGGTAAATTTTAAGTCAAAATATGCAATAGGACAAAAGTTATGTGACTTTATAGACGAGCGGCACACCCAAAAAAAAAAACGATTATTTTTCGACCACGGTGTGGGAATGGCTAATTTTGGTTATACTTTATGTTTTTGATGGTGCTGAAAACGAAAATTAAGTCTATTTTGAATTTCACGTGGGGGAACATTGTAAAAATCGCAATTTTGCCCAAAAATAAAAAAAAATGAAATCACGTTTTTTTGCGTTTAACTCGCTACAACTATGTTCCATTTTAATATTTTTTTCTGAAGACCTTCACCTTCCTTAAGACAATGGGACCTGTTTCAATCTTTCTGTCTTATTATAATAAAAGACATGAATTGTTGTTTAAAGTGAAAGGTGCAGATTTAAAAAGTGCAAAGTTTAATCGCAAAAGTTGAGTAACAAAATTTGAAATTTAGCTTTTTAATCAAATTTATTTTAAAATATAGAATACAAAGAACAAAATGTTTTATAGAAAAAAAAAATGGAGCAACTTTTAATTTTAAGAAAAACGTGATTTCATTTTTTTATTAGAGTATAATTGCGATTTTGACAATGTTCTCCCATCTCAAATTCAAAATAAACCTCATTTTCGTTTTCAGCGCCATCAAAAACATAAAGTAAGACCAATTAGCCATTCACCACCGTGGTCAGTATCTCGAGAAATAAGCGTTTTTTTGGGGGAGTGCGACTCGTCTATAAGGTCACATAACTTTTTTCCTATTGTATATTTTGACATGAAATTTTCCAGAATACTTCTTCATGATTTATGTTTTAATGCTGTGTTGATTAAAACTATAAACTAAAAAGTTTGTCACCCAACTTTTATAAGTAAACATGAAACTAACGAAATGTGGCGACAAAACGTTTAAAAATTAACAGCTTCTCTTTTAATGTGTTTAAACATGTCGGATGAATCTTATTGTTATCTAAATTCTTCAAAGATGACAAAAGTAAAATTTTCAAAAGGAAATATTTACAGCGACCAAAGATACAGCGAGGTAAATGTGAAAAATCAACAAAATTGATTTTTCGTATATTAACATAAAATTTGATTTTTGAACATATTTTATATCCACCAATTTTATATAAAAATAAACTTCATATTCGAATTCAGTGACCTCGAAGTCATAAAGAGTGACCAAAATTTTCCATTCACCTATCATGGTCGCTTTTTCGATTTCTAAGCCTCAAATTAGGAGTGTGCCACTTGCCTAATAGACCCTGCAGTATCGTCGCCCCCGCTAGCGAAATTATTCCGATTCGATTTTTTTGCACAAACTTACTCAAAAAGAGGTCCTTATAACATATCCACAGGCTGCCGGCCGGTGCCGTGGTCGAAAAATTGTTTAAACAATTTTTTTAAAACAAATTCACAAAAATAATTTTTTCATTTCGAACAATTTTTTTAGATAAATTGGCTTATTCTGAGCAAAAAAGGTCTCTTGTCATTTTTTTCTAAAATTGATTGTTGTCGAGTTATATGCGATTAAAAATTTGAAAAATACGAAAATGGCCATTTTCAAGGCTTAATAACTCGAGCAAACATTATTATTATGAAATTCAAAAAGTGACCAAATCAAGTTTCAAACCCCTTCTTGAAGGTCCTGAAGAGATCTTTGTGATTATTTTATTACAAAGCTGTTATTTTTAATTATTAACAATTATTAACAGCATGTATCCGTCGCGTCGCCCCCGTTAGTGAAATTATTCCGATTCCATTTTTTTCCAGAAACTTACTCAAAACAAGGTCCTTATTTAACATATCCACAGGGCGCCGGGCGGTGCCGTGGTCGAAAAATTGTGTAAACAATCTTTTTTAAACAAATTCACAAAAATATTTTTTTTTATTGCGAACGATTTTTTTTTAGATAATTTGGGTTATTCTGAGCAAAAAAGGTCTCTTGTGATTTTTCTCTAAAATTGATTGTTGTCGAGTTATATGGCCATTTTCGCATTTTTCAAATTATAAATTGCGTATAATTCGACAACAATCAATTTTAGAAAAAAATCACAGGAGACTTTTTTTGTTCAGAATGTCCCAAATTATCTAAAAAAAATTTGTTCGATGTGAAAAAATTGTTTTTGTGAATTTGTTTAAAAAAATTGTTTAAACAATTTTTCGACCACGTCACCGCCCGGCACCCTGTGGATATGTTATAAGGACCTCGTTTTCTGCAAAAAAATGGAATCGGAATAATTTCACTAACGGGGGCGACGATACAATCTGGACTATAGCGCTAATTGTTAATAATTAAAAATAACAGCTTTCTAATAAAATAATGACAAAAATCTCTTCAGGACCATGAGGAAGGGATTTGAACCTTGATTTGGTGACTTTTTGAATTTCATAATAATAATGTTTAATCGAGTTATTAAGCCTTGAAAATGGCCATTTTCGCATTTTTCAAATTTTTAATCGCATATAACTCGACACCAATCAATTTTAGAAAAAAATGACAAGATAAGATAAGAGACCTTTTTTGCTCAGAATAAGCCAATTTATCTAAAAAATTTTTGTTCGAAATGAAAAAATTATTTTTGTGAATTTGTTTAAAAAAAATTGTTTAAACAATTTTTCGACCACGGCACCGCCCGGCACCCTGTGGATATGTTATAAGGACCTCTTTTTGAGTAAGTTTGTGCAAAAAAATCGAATCGGAATAATTTCGCTACCGGGGGCGACGATACTTCCCGGTCTATAATAAGAGTACCATATAGTAAGTAATATACCATAATAGTAATGAACGATGCGCGATGTATGACTTTATTTTCTATTATGCTAGTTTAAACAGGTAGCAAATAGTCGTCATTTCAATACAAAACAACTAAACTATAACAACTATAACAAGCTATGACCAAAGTATGTGCTTGTTTCCACAAAATGTCCTTTACCATTATTAAGATTTATACTAGTTATAAAAATAACTTCCAGTGCATTCTAAGTACCTATCTCAAGGCACTAATACAATACACGATAAATCTCGGATACATTAAGAAGTTTTATATACAAATTTAAATAGCTCTTTAACTACTGGATTATACTTGCCTAAAGATGTTCTGGAATACTTTAATAGCTCCTAGAATTATTTATGAGATCCGAGCTGGGGCAGAGCATTTTGAGGTTTATTTGCATAAAATTAAGGGTAGATATTTCTCGAAATATTATTCAATAAAGATGCTCTAATGTTTCTAAAAAACAACTTAAGTGTGCTATAATAGCAGCTACGGAAGTATTACATAAACTTGCGTGCATAGTAGTGATGTTGATTATAGTTACTTTCGAGTATTCGTTACAAATCGTTACTTTTGTATAAAGTAATCATTTACAGTATTCGCTACTTTGATTACTATGATTACTTTTGTGTTTGAGTACCGGTAATCATATCGAGAATCGTATTTCTCAGTAGCAAGGTAGATTATTTTGTATAGGTATTCCGATATAACAACGACCTTTACGGATCTGTTTAAGGGATAAAAATGATTTCATTACTATGATTACTTTTGTTACTTTTGTTACTTTTGTATTTGAGTACCGGTAATCATATCGAGAATCGTATTTCTCAGTAGGTAGGTATTTTGTATAGGTATAGATATAGATCTAGATAAAAATATAGGGTTCTCGCATTCGATCTTTGTTAATGACATACATTACATATGTTACCTCCATTATACCTCCCTCTGTTTCATCTTCTATCTTCTCCTCGCTCTCACAGTGTGAAGCTCTGAGGCTCACACCCTTAAAACGCTTCATACCGATAACGATATTCGATAACATTTGTAAAATACCGGTTACTCGCTGGGATACGATTGGTAGAAAGTAATAAAGTGTACTGGTTGTAGATACAATAGTCGTTACTTGCTCTAATACGATTGGTACGAAGTAACGAAGTAATCAGAGTAATCAAAGTAACGATTTGCCTCTCTGTATAGTAATCGTTACTTCTGGTATTCGTAAGTAACGAGTACTTTGTAACAAATACATACTTTTTCAACATCTTTGGTGCATAGAAATCGGCCCACTTAAAAATTTGGTCATTTTTTATGTCTCGTATTTCCTAACCCTGTTGTCTGATTTAAGTGATTCTTTTAAAATATTATAGTCTTATTCTTTAACCAGGTTTCTCCATTGGTTCACTTGTGCAGTGAACACCCAATCAAATTTCATTAAAACACATATTTTTAAAAATCTCATAAATATCATTAAAATATTTTTTCTTAAATCTCATAAATATAGTATCATTAAAATATAACTGTATTTATTAATCTTATAATTTACTAGCATAACACCGCTACGCTAGATGCACGTGGTAAGTGCAGAATTCAAATTGAACCCAGCCACTATACAGTAACCCTATAGAAGAACGAGAGCTCTTAAGCCGATGCCGCACTGCAGGATGCTAGATGGTGGCTTGGAGGGTGGATTTTAAAGGTGGATGGTGGAGGGTCGCTGCATCCTGGACGCAGTGAAAGAGTGAAATGAAGTCAGTATCCAACTGACTGCTGAGGAATCGTTTGTTTCATTTGTTACGTTACATTTGGTTTGTTTTTTAGCTTATCGTCATATTAGAGGTAAAACTCACTCACTAAACTTTTCAGAAAGTGGAGAAAAATCGACTTAAAGGCAAAAATTGTTTTTTAAATTCACCTGACTTGAATATTGGATTTTTTTTTGCTCCCAAATTGCCCTTCTTTTATACACAGCACTTATTACGCTTTCATCCATAGCGAGGCTACCCGGATGGATTATCAAACACGACTGATATGGGTGGATAGACGCCTGGCGGACCACCGGGTGGGTAGATGGTAGTGGGAGGCCACTGCGGCTACCGTCGTTGTATTATTCGTGGTATAAGTATCTGGATGGTCGCCAGGTGGGTATCTACCATCCACCATCCTAGCAAACTTCCTGCACTGCGGCATCGGCCTTAAATCCGTGAACCAGTGATTCTCCTATCTTAAAACATTGACGATTTGTGCACTGCACACAGAGACCGGGGCAGAGCGTTTCGATTCACAGTTTGGCATTTTCTGTTGTGGGATTTTATTAAATACAATATTGATAGGTAGTTTTTTTAGGATTGAGCGTTATTCAGTGAAGTTTATAAAAGAAAATGCAAATAGTTTTGAAAATCGTCTTCTTATAAAAAGAATGGACTAACTTGGCCGGAGATAAACTTGGTACAAGAATGTGCAATAAGAAACAAAAAGTTTAAACATCGTTTTAAAGTTGAACAATATAGAAAAACTTCGTGATTATGTGGGTGTGATAAACTACATTCTTTATTTTGTTTTCCATGTTTAGTATTTTCAAAGAATAAAACTATAATTTCAATCTCGGTCTTTGGATAACGTTAAAATAAACGTATTTTTAAACAGTTTTGACAAAGCCATTTCAATATTCGTAACTTCTGCCTCCACCTTCACCACCGAAGAAGCGCCATCATTCAGTAGGTATCATATTCTGCACAAAACAAAAAAAGTGTGTGACATCCTGACTAATCGGGTCAAAGATAGGTTTCATTTTACAGAACATCTTTTTTGGCGAGGCCCCAAAAATTTTTCGCCTGCAGCGCTTATTCACCGTTTGTATAATTACATTCTTTAATTGAACACCCTCCTTAAATTACCACGAGCCGCCACTGTCTTTAACAATTGCGCTGTAATAATATTGATGCTAAACAGGTAAATTTTCATTGTAAGTATACCTACCGGGTGTACGAATCAAACTGTGTTTTTCTCAAAGTTCGCATCTCCCCGTGGAATATTCTAGCATTTATAAAATACTGAAATTATGAAACAATTATAGCATCATGTTTTCTCAACATTCTGTTTTTTGATTCATTCGCTTATGTTGGATCATAAAAAAGTTAGGTACTTTAACAACTAACCATGTTTTTCATTAATACAGGGTGTTTTTAAATAAGTATGCCAAACTTTAAGAGGTAATTCTGCATGAAAAAATAATGACAGTTTGCTTTATTATCGCATGTCCGCAAATGCTTCGTTTCCGAGATAGGTAGGGGGTGTTGAAATTTTTCTTAAAAACTGACGATTCATTTATTGCTTTAAAACTGATTGATATATGCAAATGAAATTTGGTGGGTTTTAAGACGTAATTATTGCACATTTTTTGACATGCACAATTATAAATTTAATATTCACCATTGGTGGGCATACGGGTAATATGACCGATCATATTACCCGTATGCACGCCAATGGTGAATATAAAATTCTTGATTGTATGTCAAAAAATGTGAAATAACTATGTCTTAAAACCCACCAAATTTCATTTACATACCTAAACCGGTTTTAAAGCAATAAATAAATCGTCAGTTTATAAGAAAAAATTCAACATCCCGCATCTCGGAAACGAAGCATTTGCGGACATACGACTATAAAGCAAACTGTCATTATTTTTTCAAGCAAAATTACCCCTAAAAGTTTTTCGCACTTATTAAGAAACACCCTGTACTGATGAAGAACATGGCTAGTTGTTAAAGTACCTGACTTTTTTATTATCCAACATAGGCGAATGAATAAAAAAACAGAATGTTAAGAAAACCTTAGGCTATAGTTTGGTTTTATATGGTTTTAGCTTTAGTATTTTATAAATGCTAGGCTAGAATATTTTACAAGGTGATGCGAACTTTGAGAAAAAAACACAGTTTGACTCGTACACCTGGTATACAATTAAAATTTACCTGTTTAGCAACAATATTATTGCATCGATATTGTTAAAGAATAAAGCTATACCATATTAAAAAAATCATTTAAATCGGTCAACAGGTTTAGGAAATTCGAGACATCAAAAATGACCAAATTTTTAAGTGTGTCGATTTATATGCACGCAAGTTTATTATAATATGCAGCAAATGTGATGAAACCGTGAATCTGACATCAGTCATTAATTAATTCCAGTTAACTGATCACAGGAAACAATCTGGACCCATACAATGTATTGAATCACAAAATCATAAAGAACTGATAATAGGTAATAGAAATCTACAAACTACAAACCTAACATCTTCCTCTAATTACTCTAATACTTGCACCATGGATAATAGCGTTGCACTATCTAACTAAACACTATTTTGTCAGGTAATCATCTCTGATGTTAAAAACTGGGTTAGTTCGGGTATTACTA
This sequence comes from Diabrotica virgifera virgifera, assembly GCF_917563875.1. Classification (NCBI taxonomy): domain Eukaryota; kingdom Metazoa; phylum Arthropoda; class Insecta; order Coleoptera; family Chrysomelidae; genus Diabrotica; species Diabrotica virgifera. The sequence continues at coordinate 76,368,302 of NC_065448.1, forward strand.
TTACCAACGAATTATCTGCATACTTCCATGTTACTGCATTTATATTTATAGTCCGTCGCTATAACTTTTCCCATGCGGTACGGATTCATTTTCAATCAAATTAAGTCAAAACACAAAAGTGAAACGTACGCCGATGTGTGTAGTACATATATAGTATACAGTATACAAAATGTATATACACATATCGACGTTCGTTTAAATTTATGTTTTGACTTAATTTGATTGAAAATGAATCGTACCGCATGGGAAAAGTTATAACGGACGGACTATACCTACATATTGATAAAAAGAATATTTTTCTCCTGAAATTTCCCAACAAATATTATAATTCAGGATAAATACAGGGTACAAAAGGCAGGTCGTAAATTACGAAGTACCTAAATTCAAGTTCAAACCTTATTCTATCAGTTTTTGATAAGTATTTTGGACTTATTTCATTTTAAAACGTTGTTTTTAGTTGTTAAGACAGCCCCGCTCTTGTCTTCCCATAAGGAACCTTCCTCATTAACAACTAAAAAATATATATTTTAGAATAAAACATGGCAAAAAATAATATTGTGTTTTTGAGCCTTGAAAATCATCATTTTTGGGTTTTTTTTTAGGTTTAAATTGTTTATAATCAATTTAAGAGAAAAATTAAAAATGACCTTTTCTGTTTCGAATGATACAAAATATCTAAAATAATATCTGCTCGGGCTGATTTTTTTTTTAATTTATAAAAAAATTCATTTGAAAACGTCATTTTATAAAATTATATCGTGACCCCTTGTTTTTTATAATTTTTAACATACTAAATTACATATCCAATCATTTTTATCCATTAAACAGATTGGTGCAGGTCGACTTTATATCGGAACCTCTACCATTACACTAATAAGGGAGTTTATGCAAATTAGTAAAGTACTAGCAATTATTGTCCCTGTTCTTTTGCTTTGGCAAATATTTTTTTTATTAATTTACATATTTTTGTTTCAGGTATGTAATTCTTCATTCGCATAAAAATATAGACTGGTGAGTTGTATAATATCCTAAGCAATCTTATCTCATAAAATTGTATCGAAACTTACATGAGCTTTCATCAAGAATCTCACGACTAGTAATAGCCCAGAAAATGAACGGGAAATTCGGAGATACCGTGTAATTTTCAGGGGCAACTCCGAATTGCATGAAAATTTGGATTTCGGTTCTACTTACCCTCCACTTCAAAGTTGAAATTGTGCCGTTGGTTGCTTTTACTTGGTGGGTGACAGTCACCCCTTCTCCGGGTTGAAAAAACATACGTTCAAGATAAGACCGGCAATGGATAAATTGACTGATTTTAAGCAACTTTTGTTCTATAGAGTTTTTACTTAAGTCAATACTTTTCGAGTTATTTGCCATTGAAAATGTTGATTTTTTGACAAAAAAACTACGTTTTCCGACGGTTTTTCGCAAATAACTCAAAAAGTGAATATTTTATCGAAAAAATATCCTTAGCAAAAGTGTAGCTTATAAAAAACCCAAAAAAATGGTGTATCAGTAAAGTCTATCAATCAAATAAAAACAAAGTTGTAGCTCATGAAAAGTACGTTCTTATTCGTCTAATTCCAAATCGAATATTTCAAGGTGAAATCACCGAAAAATTAAGCACTTTTCAGGAAAAACCCATTTAAACTTTTTTAAAGTGTTTATAAAAAGCTTTGTTTTAATGGTTAACAAAAGTTTTAGCATTAAAAATACGCGAGTTACGCTCAAAATAAAGTTGGCCCTCTTTTTTTTTGTAAAAAATCATGAAAATCTCGCCGTGTTTAGCTCCCCAAATGAAATTAATCGCTACCGCTTTACAAACAATTTACTTACATTTCTATTTTTTATATGATTTGCCAGTCTCACCGGTTTAAAGTGTTTATTTTTGAAAGGAATATAATTGAGAAAGCTTGAATGGGTCACTAAACACGAGTGTATGCAAATTTTGAACAGCCATATCGACCAATTTTTGTCTTACGGAGAAACAAAATGAAACTAACATATTTACAATAGTAATACCTACATTTTTTACTCTTTAAGATTTTTCTTATCACTAATACTTTTTAGGTTATTTTGAAAAAATGAAATGTTTCAAAAATTTTTAGAAATTTTTTTTTACTATAAAACCAAATGTTTTCAAAAATAAGCACTTCAAACCAATCAAACTTACAGATCATATAAACAATACACATACAGTTAAAATAGATGGTAAAGTCAAACGATTAATTTCATTTAGGGTGCTAAATAGAGGGAGGTTTTCACGATTTTTTTTACCAAAAAAGGGGCCAACTTTTTTTTTCAGTGTAATTCGTTACTTTTTGATGCTGTAAACTTTTGTAAAAAATAAATAATAACATTTTTTTCGATACTTTAAAAATGTTAATAAGGTTTTCCCGAAAAACGCTTCTTTCTTCGGTGATTTCGCGTTGAATTATTCGATTTGGAATTAGACGAATAAGAACGTATTTTTCATGAGCTACAACTTTGCTTCTACTCAATTTGTAGACTTTACTGGTACACCATTTTTTTCGTTTTTTTATAGGCTACACTTTTATTAAATTTATTTTTTCGATAAAATATTTACTTTTTGAGTTATTTGGGAAAAACGGTCTGAAAACGTAGTTTTTTTGTCGAAAAATCAACATTTTAAATCGCGAATAACTCGAAAAGTATTGACTTACGTAAAAAACTTGTGAGTAAAAAAAAGTGGACAAAAGGTGCTTAAAATAAGTCAATTTATCCATTTCCGGCCTTATTTTAAACACGCGTTTTTCACTCCCCGAGAAGGGGTAAATGTCACCCCCCAGGTGAAGGTAAGTAGAAGGTGAGAGTAAGTAGAACCTAAATCCAAATTTTCATGCAATTCGGAGTTGTCCCTGGAAATTACACTCCAAAACGGTCATTTATTGGGCTATAAGTTGTATGGTATCAATCGTAGGAGTAACAACTGTCCATTGTTTAAGCAGGGAGATGTATGTATGTTGTAAATAAAGAGATCACTAATGATGTTCCGACTGAATTGAAAACGTTTTGAAGATATTTATAATTCATTTGGATAATTTTTAAAATTTTGATAAATGTATACCATTATACATGCATAAGAAATTTTTTACTTCATTGTAAGTTTGTGGAATTATGAATTAATCATTCTCTTTGCCTTATCCCTATGCGGGGTCGGCTTTCTTAATTGTATTTCTCCACACAAAATTCTATCTAGGTTCATATTAATATTAATCCCCTTTGCAACATGTCCTGCCTAGTCCTCTCCCCCCAGGTCTTCTTTGGTCTTCCTCTCGTACTTCTTCCAGGAATCAGCACTTCAGCAATTCTTTGTATTGGGTGATTAACGTCTCGACGTTGAACATGACCAAACCATCTCAACCTATGCTCTCTCATTTTGGCATCAATTGGTGCCACACCTAGACTTCCCCTAATATACTCATTGTTAATTTTATCCTTTCTTGTCACTCCATTCATCCATCTAAACATTCTTATTTCCGCCACATGCATTCGTTGTTCCTGTTTCTTTTTCACTGCACAACATTCAGTTCCGTACATCATAGCCGGCCTTATTGCTGTTTTATAGAATTTTCCTCTCAGCTTTATTGGAACTTTTCTGTCACACAACACACGACTCGCTTCCTTCCACTTCATCCATCCAGCCCTAATTCTACTGCATTCATCTCCATCTATTTCTCCATTACTCTCTAATACTGATCCCAGATACTTAAAACTATTGCTTTTCACAATCATTTCATCATCCAAAGTTACCATTTCATTTGTAGTAACTTTATCTTTAAATGAACATTCCAAATACATTGTTTTTGTCCTACTAAGTTTTAAACCTTTTTCCTCTAGAGCTTGTGTCCACTGTTCCAGTTTTTGTTCTAAGGCTCTTTCACTATTTCCTACTAACACGACATCATCAGCATACATTAAGCACCATGGAATGTTACCCTGTAGTTTCGCTATTATCTGGAGGAAAATAAGGACTAAGCACCGAGCCTTGGTACAATCCTACTTTCACATGAAATTTATCAGTCTCTCCCACACCTGTCCTAACACTAGTCGTTACTTCCTCATACACATCTCTCACGATCTTTACATATTCACCAGGGGCTCCTTTTTTATTGAGTGCCCACCACAGAATCTCTCGAGGAACTCTATCGTATGCTTTCTCAAGATCAACAATGTATATCATATGAGCGTTTGTTTCTTTATTCCTGTATTTTTCCATCAACTGCTTTATAATGAAAATTGCACCTGTTGTTGACTTGCCCTGCATAAAGCCAAATCGATTATCGGATATTTCGGTTTCTTCACGTATCCGATGAATACTTTTCAAATTTTTTGTGTGTACCCTTCCGTTTATGTGTGTATTTTTGAGTAGGGGTACCTACACTTACGGATGTCTCATAGTCCGTTCTTTAACGGCAAAATATTGCAAAACCTCTAAATTTTAAAGAACCGCTTGGATTGACATGAAATTTGGCATAAACGTAGCTAACAAGTCAAAGAAAAAAAGTGATATTGTTCCGATATGTGCTTTTGCCCTGGGGGTGGTTTTCACCCCTTTTACAGGTGAAAAAATATTCGTCCAAAGAAAGTCAGGAAATGCATAAACTGGCTAATTTTAAGTAACTTTTGTTCTATAGAGTTTTTTCACAAGTCAATACTTTTCGAGTTATTTGGCAGTGAATATGTTCATTTTTTTCAACAAAATAACCACGCTTTTAGACGGTTTTTCGCAAATAACTCAAATAGTAAGTATTTTGTCGAAAAAAACATTCCTAGCAAAAATATAGCCTGTAAAAAATTTAAAAAAATGTTGTATATATCACGTCTCTACACCTATTAGAAGCAGAGATATAGCTAATGAAAAATAGGTTCATATTCGTCAAATTCCAAATGGAAAACTTTAACGTGACATAACCAAAAATGAAGCACATTTCGGGGAAAACTCATTACAACTTATTTAAAGTGTTTAAAAAAAGCTTCATTTTTGTTTTATAAAAAAAATTTCTAGCATCAAAATTAAACGAGTTACGCTCAAAATAAAGTTAGTCCCTTTTGGTTTTGGTAAAAAAATCGAGAAAATCACCCCATAATTAGTATCTTAAATGAACTTAATCGTTACGACTTCACAAGTTTCTTGACTCGTGTATATATTGTTTATATGATCTGTAAGTTTCATCGGTTCAAAGCCCTTACTATTGAAAGGGCTGTAGTTAAAAGGGGTTGAACGAGACACTGATCACGAATGTATGCAAATTTAGAAACGCCAAATCTTAATCAATTTTTGTCTAACAGAAAAACAAAAAATTAGATGATATTCAGAAAAGCAAATCTGACTTTTTTGTTTTTCGAGATTTTTGGTATCTCTAACAATTTTTAAGATATTTTGAAAAAAAGCATATTTTTCAATATTTAAATTTTTAAAAATTTTACTTTGAAACCAAATTTTTTCAAAAATAAGCACTTTGAATCGATGAAACTTACAGATCATATAAACACAACATAAGTAAAATAATTTGTGGAGCGGTAACGATTAATTTCATTTAAGTTGCTAATTAGGGGTTGGTCTTCCCGATTTTTTTTTGCAAAAACAAAAGGGACCAACTTTATTTTGAGCGTAATTTGCTTAAATTTAATGCTAGAAACTTTTTGTAAAAACAGAAATAAAGCTTTTTTTAAACACTTAAAAAAGTGAGAAACACTTAAAAGAGTTTTCCCCAAAAAGTGCTTAATTTTTTGAATATTTCACGTCGAAATATTCTATTTGAAATTTGGTGAATATGAATCTATTTTTCATTAGCTATAACTCTGGTTCTACGAGATCCAGAGACCTAACTTGTGTACACCATTTTTTTTTTACTTTTTTATAAGCTATATTTTTGCTAAAAACGTTTTTTTCGACAAAATACTTACTTTTTGAGTTATTTGCGAAAAATCGTCTAAAAATGTGGTTATTTTGTTGAAAAATGAACATATTCACTCGCAAATAACTCGAAAAGTGTTGACTTGGCGAAAAAGCTCTATAGAACAAAAGTTACTTAAAATTAGTCAGTTTACCCATTTCCGGACTTATTTTGGACATATATTTTTTCATCCCCAAGAGGGGGGTGAAAGTCACCCCCATGGCAAAAGCACACATCGGCACAATATCACTTTTTTTCTTTGACATGTAAGCTATACGTTTGCCAAATTTCATGTCAATCCAAGCGGTTCTTTAAAATGTAGAGCAAAAACCGTGAAAGAATGGACTATCATTACAGAGTAAGTAAGCGCTACCACACATGGCAGAAAATGAAGAAACTGTATCTCTGTGATCTACGTATAAACTGCCAAAATATTTAGTTAATCATAATCAAATCTTCTGGAAACAATTTTATTTATTTTTTCCATATACAAAAATGGTAGCAAAACACCAAAATACATCCCAAAAAATTACATCAGCACTTCTTCTTTTACTTTTTAGTCTCTTGATTAATAACTTTCTCAAATATGAGAATTTCAGCATTTTATTTTTTAGTATGAACTACGAGACGGTCTACCTATACATTATCAAAAAATCCATATTTAACTTTTTGGTAAAATTATTTTGTGTTTAGCTATATGCAAGAAATATTAATTAAATATTAAATTATTTTACCTTTGATCCTGGGGTGTTAATTTCAACTAAAAGTTAAGTATTAATTAATTAATACTAATTAATCTACTAGTAATTGTATTAATAAGCTAATTAGCGCACTTGTCGCATTAGCACTACTAATACGAGATTAACTGCGATTAAGCAAAAATTTATGAAAAACATAATGCTCATAAAAAAGCTAAAGAAACGGTCGGAACGTTCAGTCAGAAAAGAAAATCTATGAACACAAAAACTAGTTAGAAAAATTATATTTAAATACTTATGTGTTAATAAAAAAAAACGAAACATTTAATTGAAAGTATTAAGTATTCAGTTGTGACGGGTAGCTCTTTTATGGTAGGGGAGCCCAAGCGGGGATTTTTGCAGTTAAGTCGCGTTTTCACGATGGCAATTAACGAGACAATTGTCATCACGTGGTTGCGGATTGTCGGAGGCCAGTCCAGTTGAAAGAGAAGATGTTTACACGGGGCCAACTATTGCCATGGCAGTAGACAGCTAAAACATGGCCGATTGCTCGTCATCTAGAGGGAACTGGCAGAAAACAAGACAGCACTACAGGCCAACACCGTTCACACGGCGCCAATTGTCGCGACAATTGAGATTTCGAGTGGTGGGGGGCTCATTGGGCGCAGTTCATTGTCCTCAGTCTACTCCCGGAGACAACTGAATTTTGGGCCAATTGTGAGGGCAGTTGGCAAGGCAATTGGCCTGAAGTGTTTACACGAAGACAATAATTTCATGCCAGTCAGTTGTCTTCTGACAATTGTCTCGCCAATTGCCATCGTGTAAACGCGACTTTACTCAGAGCGCGTCAGATTATCATATGAGGAGAAACCGGTACCCTGCAGATGTACCTCTACCATATATTGGCTCTTAACACAAGGTGGGCCCGAAAAAAATCTATCCTTAAAAATACTCAGGAAATTGTCAGATTAAGATAAGGTAAGTTAAGTAGGTACTGGTCAAATTCCATCGGACTGGTTGAAATCTACATTTATGCCCCTTCCCAAGAAATCCAATTCTAAGACGTGTAGCGAATATCTCCTTATAAGTTTAATGAGTCACACCCTTAAAGTATTCTTGCGTATTATCCATTCCAAAATACGAGCAAAATTAGAACACAGCATAAGTAAAACACAGTTCGGTTTTAGATGCGGTTTTGGAACTCGAGAGCCCCTATTTGCAATACAAGTCTTGATTCAAAAATGCCTGGATCAACAGAAAGATGTTTACGCCTGTTTTATCGACTATGAGAAAGCATTCAATACTATCAAACATGACAAACTCATAGAACTATTACATCTTTCAGGACTTGACACTAAGGACATCCAGATTATAAAAAATCTATATTGGAATCAAACAGCCCACATAAAGAATGGACATATGGTGAGTGAAAACATAACCATTTCTAGAGGGGTTAGACAGGGCTGTATTCTTTCGCCACTGCTTTTCAACCTGTACACGGAACAAATATTTCTAGAGGCACTGGAAGAGTACAATGAGGGCATCAAGATTAATGGCGTACCAATAAGTAATTTTCGATATGCAGATGATACTGTTATACTGGCCGATAACATCGAAGATTTACAGATGATGCTAAATAGAGTAAATACAACTGGCAACCGATTTGGACTGAAGATCAATAGAAAGAAAACTAAATTTATGGTGATCAGTAAAAAGAACATTCAACATATCGACTTGAATATTGAAGCCGAACGTATTGAAAGAGTACACCGATTTAAATATCTGGGATATACAGTAAATGATAAGTGGGACCCAGACGTAGAGATTAGGATCCGAATTGAAATAGCAAGATCCAAATTCATAAAAATTAGAAAGCTCTTAAGCAACCGCAACCTAAGCGTTAACCTCCGATGGCGCGCCACGAAATGCTACGTACTCTCTACGCTGCTTTACGGAGTAGAAGGGTGGACGTTAACAGCAGCAACTATAAAGAAGTTAGCGGCTCGAGAAATGTGGCTGTATCGACGCATACTGAGAATACCTTGGACAGACAGAGTGACCAACACAGAGGTATCGAGACGAATGGGTAAAGAGGTGGAATTGTTAACAACTGTTAAAAGGAGGAAAGCGTCATAACTGGGCCATGTGTTTCGTAATGATAAGTACAGTCTGCTACAGCTTATCGTGGAAGGCAAGATTGAAGGTAGAAGAGGTTTGGGCAGAAAGAAGAAATCCTGGCTGAGAAACTTGATAGAATGGTTTCAAATACCAGAAGCTGCGAACATAATACATGCGGCACAAAACAGAGAAACCTATCGTTTGATGGTCGCCAACCTTCGGTAGAAGACGGCACATAAAGAAGAAGAAGTTAAGTACATGCAAAAGAGTGTATATTTCAAAAATCTGACGATTTGAGCGGGGCGTAAGGAAATGGGTGAGTCAAATAGTTTCACAAAAAAAGCGAATATTTCGCGAAATGAACGTCAGATCGAAAAACTAAAACTACGTTTTCAATATCTTTCAAAAATCTATCGAATGATACTAAACATGACCCCCCACGGAGAGGGGTGGGGCATAAATTTAAAATTTTAAATACAAATCCCGCGATATTTCGCAAAATAAACTTCAGATCGAAAAACTGCAAAATACACTTATTCAATATTTTTGAAAAATCTATCGAATGGTACCAAACACGACCCCCCAAAGAGGTGGGGGGGGGGTACTTTAAAATCTTAAATATGAGCCCCAAATTTTTATTGCAGATTTGGATTCTTTACGTAAAAATAAACAACTTTTATTTGAAACATTTTTTCGAATTATGCATAGATGGCGCTATAATCGGAAAAAACGATTGTTGGAAACGGAAAATTAAGTTAAAAATGGCAAGTCCCCAGTAAAATGGAAAATTTTACTTAACTTTTTTTGGTTTTAGGACCTAATAATCACAACCCAATAGGTCCCCAAAGCGCTCGAGTGATTGCACATTTAGCATACTTTGCTCCCATACTATTAGGACGACAGACTCAGTAAAACACAGGTTAATAACAAAGTAAATATATTTAGGATATTTATATACAGTTCAAAATTAATTAAATGTAATATAACTCTATCTTCTGCAAAGGAAAAACAAAATTATATTTATTACTGTCATCAAAACATAATAACAATATTAGAATTATATAATACATAACACGCTTATATATGTACAATAGCAATTACGCTACATGGAACCAATCATCTACACATTCAGGCCCGGAGCTTATAACATTTCAATTCAATGCTATAACAATCAAACAGCGACAAAACACATTGTCTCTAGATGGGAGATGGCCACTGGCCACTACCGCTTACTGCGGATACGGTTCCGGCGAAACGCCTCTTCAATAAGGAGGCGTCCACCTCGGCAAAGGTCCAGTTCAATCCATTGCATCTTTGTCGTTTTGAGTTCTTCTTGATTCAGTACGTCAAGAAGAACTGCTTTTCCTCGCTCGTCTTAAATACACTCTCGGTGCCATCTCGCCTAGTAGACCAGGGCGCATCTGTAAAAATATTAGTACATTTGGACGTTGAGAGGTGACTCAAATTTTTTTGCAGAAACTGCTTGAAAATAAATCAAATAATAATATTTGAGTTATCCTCCCTCTCAAAAAGGTCCGGAACATTGTTTAAATAATCAAAATGTCAAAAAATTAACGAAAAATTCGATTTTTTTCTTGGTTTTTTGATTATAACTTTAAAAGTATTCATTTCCGAGAAAAGTTGTACTGACATAAAAGTTGCGTTATTAAATTTCCTACAATATAGAATTGGTTAAAAATTTAAGAAATAGTCACCCTTGTTGCAAAATAGCAATAATTGTGAAAAAAACATACAAAAACAAGTATTCGCATTTTACGTTTTTCAACCATTTATGCTACACTTAGGACCTTCATATTTCACCCTGAAAAATTTTATGATACAGTAAAACAATACTGTAAATTTCATTAAGATCGGTTCAATAGATTTTACAAAATAAATTTTGCAATCCAGCTTTCGTAAAAAAAATTCATTTTTTCAAAATGTTACAGGACTAAAAATAAAGCAGATAGCAAGTTGAAAATTTTTTTGCATATAGAAGTGTACTGTACCTTTCATTTGCAATTTTGCAAAATTAAAATTGCTTAACACCACGGCGTCAGGAATTTTTTTAAATAAACATTAATTATTGGTGCTACGCGCAGTACAGCGGATAGGTTGCTCTGATTGGGCATTCCAATGACATTTGATAATGATTGATACATTTTAATTTTTATGACATTTCGATATAAATAAATAAATTTGTTTATTGCAAAATAAAAACACATACTCTATCCTTTGAAATAACACTTTTATTAGCAAAAACTTTCTTTGTTCATATATTTTAACTTAAATAATAAAAGTTTATTATTTTTAAACATATGCAATTGTGTAAACAATATTTCACAAACAATAATAAAATTAGTTTCATTTTTGTGGAATTAAGAAATTAAAATACAACAAAATATAGAGTAAGAAAATAATATATTAGATAAAGATTGGAAGAAATTTTGGTGGAAATCAACCTGTGTGAATCGAACACCGCTGTCCTGCGCGTAGCACCAAAAATTATTGTTTATTTCAAAAATTTTCTGACGCCGTGGTAATCAATCGATTTTAATTTTGAAAATTGCAAATGAAAGGTACAGTACACTTCTATAAGCAAAAAAAAATTCAACTTGCTATCTGCTTTATTTTCAGTCCTGTAACATTTTGAAAAAATGAATTTTTTTTGCGAAAGCTGTATTGCAAAATTTATTTTGCAAAATCTAATGAACCGATCTTAATGAAATTTACAGTATTGTTTTACTGTATCATAAAGTTTTTCTGGGTGAAATATGAAGGTCCTAAGTGTAGCATAAATGGTTGAAAAACGTAAAATGCGAATACTTGTTTTTGTATGGTTTTTTCGCAATTATTGCTATTTTGCAACTAGGGTGACTATTTTTTAAATTTTTAACCAATTCTATATTGTAGTAAATTGAATTACGCAACTTTTATGTCAGTACAACTTTTCTCGGAAATAAATACTTTTAAAGTTATAATCAAAAAACGAAGAAAAACATCGAATTTTTCCTTCAATTCTTGACATTTTGATTATTTAAACAATGTTCCGGACCTTTTTGAGAGGGAGGATACCTCAAATATTATTATTTGATTTATTTTCAAGCAATTTCTGCAAAAAAATCTCAAAACAGATCCGCCCTGGACTATAGTGGGGGTATGGCACCAACATGGAAACTCCTTCGATCCTCTACCATTGACCTGCCGAACGCCGGCAGCAGGCATCATATCATTACACAGTATAATGTATAATAATTTATTAATTAAATAAACTTAATGCCGTCAGTGACTATCGGCACATAACCTAATGTTTATAGAACAATTTACAATTTGCATTTTAAAAATGACTTATCTGAAAAGTGATAATGTTTCCCTTTCCCAACTTCAGCGACCACAAGCAAACACTCGGCTTTTACAGCAAAATGGCATTTTACCAAAGTATTAAGTAACTAACCCTAAAACATTTAAAATAAAATTTGCTTTTCACTTAAACGACAACAAACACGACCAATGATGTATATTATATAAATAAAACGATCGTTTGGTCGTGTCAATTTCGTAAAGATAACAACAAAGGGAATCATGTTTGTGAGACTTTTTACAGCATTGATTGCATAGAAATAATAAGAATAGACAAGGCATCTTGAGCAAAATAGTGAAACACGAAGCACTCAGTCGGTGATCTATATAGGTATTCGTTTCATTTCTGAATCGTTTGTAGTGGTTGCATGCCTATTGTGTTTGTTTTGTTCTGTACTGTAAACCAATACAGTGTTGTTCACTTCCTCCCTAAACCATGAGGTTTTCGTTACAACAATTTGGTAATTTTTGTAACGTAAAAATTTTGTTAGTCTTATTCTTTAACAATACCGGTGTAATAATATTGTTGCTAAACAGGTCAATTTTTATTGTATACCGGCTGTACGAATCAAACTGTGTTTTTCTCAAAGTTCGCATCTTCCTGTGGAATATTTTAGCATTTATAAAATACTGAAATCAAAACCCAATTATAGCATAATGCTTTCTCAACATTCTGTTTTTTGGTTGATTCGCTTATGTTGGAGCATAAAAAAGTTAGGTACTTTAACAACTTTTTTTTATTTTTATTATAGGTTATTCACTACATGCAATCAGTAAATAACAAAAATTATAAGCATGTTAGTTGTTTGTTCAAAGGGGTGTAAGTATACATTTGGATTTGTTATCCAGTGATAACAAAGAATCCATTAGCTTCTTAAATTACTGAACTGTGCCCTGAAAGGGTAAGTAGTTCACTGCACTGCACTGCACGACACTTCACTTCACTGCTGCTTAGAACCTATGTGGTAGCTCCAGTGGTTTGTGCCTCCTCAGTCTCCGAGTCTGCTCACTATTAGCCAGCAGGTTTAGTGTAAGATTATTAGTGTGGTTTTCTAACTTTACCAAATAGCGGCTGCTGTATTCACTCACTGTCTCCTTTACGGTGGCTACTTGAAGATCGTCTCTGATTTCTCTGTTAGGTATAAACCAAGGTGCATTTGTTATTGTCCGTAGTACCTTCGACTGGAAGCGTTCCAATATCTCTATGTTTGAGTTTGCAGCCATACCCCATAGTTGTACACCATAATATGTCCATATTGGTTTTAAGGCTACTTTATACACCAATAATTTGTTTTTTAAATTAAGCTTTGACTGTCTTCCCAATAACCAGTAGTATTTGCTGAGTTTCAAGCCAAGTTGTTTTCGTTTGTTAAAAATGTGCTTTCCCCAGGTCAGTCCGTTATCCAAGTGCATCCCTAAATACTTAACGCTGTCGGATTGAGGCAGATCTTGTCCATTTAGTGTAACAGGTGGCACTGTACCTCTGCATTTCGTAAATGTAACCTGCAATGATTTACTTTAACAACCAGCCACGTTTTTCATTAATACAGGGTGTTTTTAAATAAGTATGCTAGACTTTAAAAGGTAATTCTGCAAGAAAAAATAATGAGTTTGCTTTATAATTGTATGTCCGTAAATGCTTCGTTTCCGAGATGGAATGTTGAATTTTTCTTACAAACTGACGATTTATTTATTGCTTTAAAACCGGTTGCGATATGCAAATGACATTAGGTGGGTTTTAAGACGTAGTTATTGCACATTTTTTGACATACAATTAAGAATTTTATATTCACCATTGGCGTGCACACGGGTAATATAATCGGTCACATTACCCGTATGCTCGCCAATGATGAATATTAAATTCTTAATTGTATGTCAAAAATGTACAATAACTACGTCTTAAAACCCACCAAATTTCATTTGCATATCTCAACCAATTCTAAAGCAATAAATAAATCGTCAGTTTGTAAGAAAAGTTTCGCACCTCCTATCTCGGAAACGAGAAGCATTTGCGGACATCCGATTATATAGCAAGGTGTCATTATTTTTTTGCATGCAGAATTACCCTTTAAAGTTTGTCGCACTTATTTAGAAACACCCTGTACTGATTTATTATCCAACATAAGCGAATGAATCAAAAAACAGAATGTTAAGAAAACCTGTGGCTATAGTTGGGTTTTAATTTCAGTATTTTATAAATACTACAATATTCCACAGGCTGATGCGAACTTTAAGAAAAAAACACAGTTTGATTCGTACAGCCGGTATACAATGAAAACTTACCTGTTTAGCATCAATATTATTACAGCGGTATTGTTAAAGGATAGCGCTATAAGATATTAAAAAATTACTTAAATCGGACAATAGGTTTAGGAAATTTGAGACAACAAAAATGACCAAATTTTTAAGTGGGCCGATTTCTATGCACGCAAGTTTATTATCTGTAACATTTTATATCTTAGGCGGCGTTCATACTCGGGCGATAAAAGATAAGCGATATATCGTAAGCGATATCCGATAGGCGATATGCACAAACAAATACTTAAAATCTAAATAGAGACGATAATAAAGGTTCACTTCCACGCGATTGCACAACATATCGCAAATGACATATCGTTCGAAGTGCTACATATGTCGGTCGCCTTCGCGATGTGTTGCCTACGATATTCCAAACTTTTAACATGTCGGGAAGAAAAGAAGACAGTTCTGTGCAGTGGCGGCTCGTGGTAATTTAAAAAGGGTGTTCAATTATTAAGGAATGTAATTATAGAAACGGTGAATAAAAGCCGCGGGCAATTGCGGCACAGGTGAAACAATTTTTGGGGGAAAAACCCAGCGGGACCTAAGCGGATTAGTGAAACTATTATACTTTCCTGCTTCTCACCAAATTATATACATATTTACTTATTGCATAGGCGTTCGTTAATAAATTATCAATAGTGAGTACTTCGCCTGTTTACTTAAATGTTGTGGAATATTAATCATTTTTTATTATTTATGTATGGCAGGTATACATAAAATCTTTTGGGTTTTTTTTCCTATACCCAGAATCTAATATTTGGCGAACATCAATATTGCCAATATCTGAGAGTTGAAACTCATTTTTTAAATGAATTTGGGAAGATCCGTGTTTTTTAAATTTTGTTGATAAATGAGATAAATCCCGAACGCCCGTTTTTGTCCACTCTGAAGAAATAGTTTCATTCTTTGAAAATACTAAACATGGAAAACAAAACAAAGAATGTAGTTTATCACACCCGCACAACCACGAAGTTTTTTTTATATTGTTCAACTTTGAAGCAACGTTTAAACTTTTTGTTTTTTATAGCACATTCTTGTATCTCCGGCCGAGGTGGACCATTATTTTTTATAAGAAGTAGATTTTCAAAACTATTTGCATTGTCTTTTATAAATTCCACTGAATAAGGCTCCATCATACAACTATTAATATTGTATTTAAGATTTAACCGTATTTAACTAAATCCCACAACAGAAAATTCCAAACTGTGAACCGAAACCACTGGTCTCTGGGTGCACTGCACAAATCCTCACTGTGCTAGATAGGCGAAATGCTTTTTCACCGATTTTAAGATTTCTCTTTCTAACTGCGGGGTAGGTTATAACTGGCTGGTTCAATTTGAATTCTGCACCAGAGGATAGTATCTGTACTTGCCACATGCATCCAGCGGCGTAGAGCAAGTAAATATGATTAATAAATAAAGTTAGGTATATTTTAATGATTCTATGAGATTAAAAAAATATTTTAATAATATTATAATATTTATGAGATTTAAAAAAACTGTATTTTAATGTACTTTTATTAGGTGTTCACTGCCCAAGTGAACCAATGGAGAAACCGCCCCTGGTTCTGTGATTCTTTTCATTAATTTAGTGAAAGTTAGGCGGAGCATTTGGAACTACTTTCCTGCTTTCAGTAAGATAGATGTGACGAGCACTGTATGAAGGGAAATTGTATCAGAAATAAAAGTCTTTGAACGTTAATAACTCGTGTTGATATAGCTCTCTAGAAACTACAGCTGAGCTATGGTGAGCGTTGATCAGATTATAAAGATGTACCCAGTATGTTCTTTTTCTTCTCATTCTACGCCTAAACCAATAAGCCACTACAACGTCTTCGTCATTTGAGGTCATAATTTTAACTGAAATGAATAATTGTGCTTGCATCATCATCGCATGGTCGCGGCGATTTATCATCCGTTCTATTTGAACCTTCATAGCAATATATCGTGGCGATAAAATGTCGCTTATCGGCTATCGCCTGAGTATGAACGCCGCCTAATTATCTAATTATCTAATTTTCCGCACCATGAATTAAAAAACATTAGAGTCATTTTGTTTACCATTACACTGACTAAATTTCTTTGCAAGTAGTAATTTTCGTCTTTGTTTTTGATATTAAATTTACTGCAACTTTCAAAATTTTAAAACCGACCGTACGAATATAAAATTAAGTAAACGAAAAACGTTAGAGAAAAATAAAGTCGTTAAAGCGGAAGATGCGGCTTAACTCACTACAGTTCCCTGCCTCATTAATTAACTCCCGTAATAACTCTTTTTAAACAAAAACTTAATCCCGAACTATTTTCTGCATGAGCTTTTTATGTACTTTTTATAAAATTCTCGGCTTCTCAGCAAAGGAAAAAAACTCTGTAAAAATCTCGACATTCAACTGTTCTCCATTAGACCTTTTTATTTTTGCACAGGGCTTTGGCAGCAAATTTACAAGTAGCGTATTAAAGCAAAGGAGAGGTGCAAATTAAAATACTGAACTTTTAGCTCGAATTAATTCGACAAGGCTCAAGATAAAACAGTTTAATTATATTTTAATACACTTCTTTACACAATTACGAAAATGGGTTTCTTTCTGAACAGGTTTGATTTATTATTGAAGTCTATCAAAATGAGGTTTTAGGGTCTGACGAGAGGTTGTAAATAAAATGATTGTTCTTTCAAAAGCAAACTGAGATTAAGGCAAGCGTCCACAGACCCGCATCGTACGCATCGGACGCATCGTACGCAACGGATTTTAGTTTGCCTTGTACAGAAACTTATGTAACCGCGTCCACTGATCCGCATCGTACGGATTGCATTATCGGCAATAATTGAAAGGCAAACTAAAATCCGTTGCGTACGATGCGGGTCTGTGGACGCTTGGCTTTAAGGCAAGCGTCCACAGACCCGCATCGTACGCATCGTACGCAACTGATTTTAGTTTGCCTTGTACAAAAACTTATGTATGGTTTGTTCAACAGTAAATGGTTTGAGTTCAATTAGTGCGGTCGTAAATATTATTAAATTTATCTGACCTGGCCCATTGTTAAGACCCACCCGGAGCGATAAGCCACCGAGGTAGACAGAGTTGGTCTTTTGCAATTAACACTGACTAGACGGTACTCCCATAATAAAGCCTAAAATAAATTTTACCTGAAACCGGGCCTTTTATACTATTGTCGGTTAATCCGGGCTGTTTATAGTGGTAACTAATTGAACTTAACCATTTACTGTTTAACATATCATAACTGCGTCCACTGATCCGCATCGTACGGATCGCACCATCGGGAATGCCGAAGGGTTGCTTCTAGAGGCAACTTTTGCGATGCGTGCCGATGAATCATTCGGAATGCCGACCAGTGGACGCACCCCACGCGCTCTGTTCGGAATTTCGCTTGGCCCAGTGGGAGCTAATCTACGGCTAATTTGCATTTGACGATCGTCTTCTTCGTAATGAAACAAGTAAACTCAGTTTTACTTTTATTTTATATAGGGTGTCCCAAAAGTAGTGGAACGGTCGAATATTTCGCGAACTAAACATCGGATCAAAAAACTGAAAAATACGTGTTCAATCATTTTCAAAAATCTATCCAATGACATCAAACACTAACCCCCACTACACCCCCTGAAGGTGGGGTGGGGGTAACTTTAAAATCTCAAATGGAAACCCCTAGTTTTTCTTGCAGATTTGGATTAGATACGTAAAAGTAAACAACTTTTATTCAAGACATTTTTTCGAACTGTGGATAGATGGCGCTATAATTGGGAAAAACGATTTATCCTGATACCATAGGTAAGTTATAGAAACGGTCTAATATCTCGAGAAATACACTTCCAAATGAGAAACCAAAAAACAGGTTTTTAATATTTTTCGAAAACCTATCGACAAACACCAAAAATAACCCTCCAACCCACCCCCTGGAGACGGGGTGGGGGGTAAATTTAAAATCTTAAATAGCAACCCCCACTTTTTATTGCACATTCGAATTCGTCATGAAAAATTAAGCAACATTTATTCGAAACATTTTTTAAAATTGTTGATAGATGGCGCTAATAAATTGTATTTTTCCAATTAAAGCGCCATCTATCAACAACAATTCTAAAAAATGTTTCGAATAAATGTTGCTTAATTTTTCATGACGAATCCGAATCTGTAATAAAAAGTGGGGGTTGCTATTTAAAATTTTAAAGTTACCCCCCACCCCACCTCTAGGGGGTGGGTAGGAGGGTCATGTTTAGTGTTATTCGATAGGTTTTCGAAAAGTTTTAAAAACCTTCTTTTTGGTTTCTCATTTGGAAGTGTATTTCTCGAGATATTAAACCGTTTCTATAATTTACCTATGGTATCAGCATAAATCGTTTTTCTCAATTATAGCGCCATCTATCCACAGTTCGAAAAAATGTCTTGAATAAAAGTTGCTTACTTTTACGTAACGAACCCAAATCTGCAAGAAAAACTAGGGGTTTCCATTTGAGATTTTAAAGTTACCCTTCACCCCACCTCCAGGGGGTGTAGTGGGGATTGGTGTTTGGTGTAATTGGATAGATTTTTGAAAATGATTGAACACGTATTTTTCAGTTTTTCGATCCGATGTTTAGTTCGCGAAATATTCGACCGTTCAACTACTTTTGGGACACCCTGTATATAGGTATATTCAGGTAAAAATATTACAGCCCATGATAAGTTGATTATGGGGATTAAAATATAAATATTACTCATTTTAAAACTATTACTCATTCAAAGTGTGTTACAAGTACAGTTTGGCCAAACTGTTTAAAAACAGAAAGTATTTTACTGATTTCAGAAAGGCAACTTTAATTATTAATCTTTAAAGAAACTTTTACTGATGTAGTTACTATTTTCCATTTAAACCAAATTGTAACAGCTTTGTGTATTCCTTTATATAAAAATGTATAATTAGTTAGAAAATGGGTGATACTAGGCGGTCTACCGTCGTGTTTCTGCTATAGCTTGCGGTCTACCGAGAGAATTTCTGTATAAGCTGAAATATTTTTTAAAATGACGTATGAGGGTTTTATCAGTATACTGTTTAAAAACATAGAAAGTATTTTACCGATTTCAGAAAGGCAACTATAATTATTAATCTTTGAAGAAACTTTTACTGATGTAGTTACTATTTTCCATTTAAACCAAATTGTAACAGCTTTGTGTATTCCTTTATATCAAAATGTATAATTAGTTAGAAAATGGGTAATACTATGCGGTCTACCGTCGTGTTTCTGCTATAGCATGCGATCTACCGAGAGAATTGGTATATAAGCTGAAATATTTAAAATGACATATGAGAGTTTTATCAGTATAGTGTCATTTTTAAATAATTTAATATCTTTGACATAGGTATATCAATATAAAATACAATGTGATCACTATTTGCAAATACACTTTTTTTCATTGTTTTAAATGGTACACCCTGTATATTGTATATTAGTATTGCATTTTGTAGTAAATGTTACAGGCTTTCATTTAATATTAGGTTGTATGTACCTAGCACGTTTCGTTTTGTAGATATTTCGTTCAACATTTTACGTTTTTGTGGATTTTTTATTACTAAACAAATACATTAAAATATCATACTAATCTAATAAATGTAGTTAATATGCATAAATTAATTATTAAATTAAATAAACAACCAATTAATAAACAACCAACAAATAAATAAACAACAAATTTTAAAGTCTACCTTAGTAATTTTTCTACACTAGCAGGTAGTGGCATCGGCAATCCGATCGCTGCCGATACAGTGAACGCAGTATGAAAAATTAATCCGATGCGTCCGATGCGTACGATGCGGACCTGTGGACGCTTGCCTTTACGCCTATATGTTTATCATACAGTGACGCATATACGCTTTATAAAGTAACGCATAAATTCATTATTTCGTAAACCGGGGACTTTAAGGAAAAATCCAAAAACAGGTCGATTTTTATTTTTAAATTACTATTTTTGGCATATATATCATACTAGTGACGTCATCCATCTGGGTGTGATGACGTAATCGATGATTTTTTAAACGAGAATGGGGGTCATGTGATAGCTCATTTGAAAGGGTATTTAATTATCTATTCACTAATATAAACATTAACGTATTTATAAAAATGTATACCATTTTTATTACCATATATTAGTATTACTCCTATAGAGTAACTAGGTCCATTTTCCGTTGGAACTTTACCAAGCTGCAGAAGGGGGTTGTGAATTGCATAGTGTAGAATTCCTTCCCTTTTGTCTTCACTGCAGCATCCATTTGGCTTGCATATTGTAGAAGCCTTGGAGGTGTCACCAGGAAAATGGACTAATAAGTTTTTCAATTAAAAATCTTTTAAAAATATTTTATTTTACAAATATTTGTATTAGGTTGAAATACTTAGTCATTAACATATTTATTTATACAGGGTGTCAAAAAAATGTTTTTTAAATTAAATTAATTTGCACAAAAAGATGAATGTATGTAATTTGTTTAATTCTAAATAAATTTTACTGCTGTCAGAAAATATAAAAACGTTTTATTTAAAAAATAAACATTGATTTTCGCTTAAATGTAATGGTCAAATTTCCAAGAGGCAGGTGGGTCGCAGCTCTAACATTAAATTTAAGCCAAAAGCAATATTTATTTCTTAAATAAACATGTTTATCCTGTTTTCTGACAACAGTAAAACGAATTTTGAATTAAATAAGTTACAAACATACATCTTCTTTTTGTCTCAATTAATTTAATTAAATTTTTTTTGAACACCCTGTATAAATAATTATGTTAATGTTTATGTTAGTGAATAGAGAATTAAATACCCTTTCAAATGAGCTATTACATGACCCCTATTCTCGTTTAAAGAAATCATCGATTACGTCATCAAGCCCAGATGGATCACGTCACTAGTATGATATATATGCCACAAAATTGTAATTTAAAAATAAAAATTGACCTGTTTCGGGATTTTTCCCTAAAGTCGCCGGTTTACCAAATTATGAATTTATGCGTTACTTTATGGACGCACTGTATAGGGCAGGGGTCACCAATTATATTTCCTGAGGGTCCGTTTCGAAAACCTATGACACTTCCGGGGTCCGGAGTTACACTACCTGTCTAGTTGTTCCAATTCGGTAAACAAATCAGAAGGGGCAGCGCGAAATTTTTAGGCAGAACTTGTTTTTAAAATTTTTTTAATAAATCCAAAACATCACATTTTTTGCTCCCGAAAATATGTTTTTAGCATTTTTGGGTCATCTTAAACAAAAAAGATTTTGTGTCATTTTTCTCAAAACTTTATAGATTCTTTATAGAAAAAGTTTTAAGCGATTTATAAACTGAAAAATGCGAAAATAAGCATTTTCGAAGCTTGAAAATTCATGTGTACATTATTATTTTTGCAGTTGTCAAGTGCCTAAATTGAAGTTTAAACATTCAATTTCAAGATTCTGATGAGTTATCGGGGTTTAGTTCAATTTCGACCGTTTGTTTTTATTTGCGTATTTAATTAGTACATTGACAATAATTAGTTGAATAAATAAATAAATCATTAAGACAAAAATATGTTAATAATAAATAGTTACTTCACGCGCACTTTAAACCCTTCATGCACTGCTATCTATAATGACAGTTTTCACAAACTAAAAACTGATACATAATATGACATAGAGTAGATAAAGTATTTTACCGATTTCAGAAAGGCAACTTTAATCTTTAAAGAAACTTTTACTGATGTAGTTACCATTTTTCATTTAAATCAAATTGTAGCAGCTTTGTGAATTACTTTATATCCAAATGTATAATTAGTTAGAAAATGGGTGCTACTATGCGGTCTACGGTCGTGTTTATGCTATAGCTTGCGATCTACCGAGAGAATTATAATAAGCTGTAATATTAGTATGCCGATAAAGAATGTTTACAAATCATTTCTGAATGTATTTTTTAAAAATATGTAGAATTTGTGTAAGGTTTTATAGGTCTAAAGTTAATAATTTTCGAAATATTTAAAATGGCATATGAGAGTTTTACCAGTATAGTGTCATTTTTAAATAATTTAATATCTTTGACATAGGTATATCAATATAATATACAATGTGATCACTATTTGCAAATACAATTTTTTTTTAATTTTTTTAAATGGACACCCTGTATATTAGTATTGCATTTTGTAGTAAATATTAGAGGCTTTCTTTTGATATCAGGTTGTATGTACCTAGTATGTTTCGTTTTGTAGATATTTAAAAAAGAATTATATATTTTTTGAGTATTTCTTATTACTAAACAGATACATTAAAATATATTTTACCATACTAATAAATATAGTTAATATGCATAAATTAATTATTAAATGAAATAAACAACCAATTTTAAAGTCTACCTTAGCAATTTTTCTACCCTAGCAGGTAGTGGCATCGGTAATCCGATCGCTGCCGATACAGTGGACGCAGTATGAAAAATTAATCCGATGCTTACGATGCGTACGATGCGGACCTATGTACGCTTCCCTAGGGAGCATTTTCGGACTAAGTGAATTGGGTTTTAAATTGTCTTAAAGTCATCTGAGGAATCTCCGGTCTTCGTTTGTCAGGATAGCTTCTGGACACCCTGTATATAAGTTTTTTGGATGACGTATATAACTCTTATTTTCACTAAACAATTAAATTTGAATGAAATCTACTTCCCACATTGCTAATCACTTCTCATATCAATAATTTCCAAATGAAGATGCTAATCGCGTACACATACAATAATTTTCAGAAGTATTTTTAAGTTCATTAAACTTATTTGAACGGGTGGCTTGTTTTGGTAATACTTTTTGCTAACGTGGTACAAGAAAGAATTCCATATGATTATTAATGTACAAACTATTAAACAGGCAACAAGATGTAAATTTCTCTTGACTACAAGTGACAATTATGATCATCATGGTGGTCACTAAACTGGATCGTGCTTAAGACCATCTAAATTTTACTTTGGGCTTTTTTTATTTATTCATATTATCTCCGGTTGGATGAATCTGATCATAACATATTATGGGACGAATGTTTGTGCTTTTACTAAATATTGATTGAGTCACTTATTCTTCATATCATCACTCTTACATCATTCCGTTCACACTTCCTGCACAGAGGTGTGTCTACTAGCGTAGGTTTTTCTTGGTCATTCTCCTACTTTTCTGATGCCGACTTTTCAAGGTTACTTGTGTTACCTTGGCAAGTCTACATCCTGGCCCTTCTTCCCATTTTTTCACGGTTTGCGTGTGGGAGTGACATTTGAACTTTTTAACCCATTCAAACCTATTAATTTAGGAAGAATATATTAAAATTTACTTAGAGAAAGTATGGTGTGCCTAATTGGAAAGCTATGAAATAGAAACACCCGTCTTGCGGGAGGGTTGAAATTTCTATACTGTAACACAATAAATTTAATAATCACATAATTATACAGAGTGAGTTTTATACAGGGTGTTTCATTAATAATTGTCGAAATAGTAACTGGAGAAACCTTAGCCCAAAATACGAAGATTTAACATAAAACACTTAAATAAAATGTGGTTCCTTACTGAGTTACAGGGTGTTTTATCTAAAAATTTAAAAACTATTTTTGCTCAGCATTTTAAAACTATTTGACCTATCCTTTTCATACTTGGCAGAAGGTGCGACTACTGTACACCCTACTAAACTATGATACGCAAACGTTTTTAGCTACTACCAGAGGCGTACGACAGGGGATAGTGAACGGTTGACCCTTTTCAAATTCTACGCTACTGGAGAAATTACTATTTTAGTACCAGTTTTAGATTCTCCAATACTTTCTACGTAAATAATATACTCTTCATTGGTAACGATAAAGTCATTAGTTTTCGAGATATTTGAAGTTAAATATGAAACGGCACAGTTATTTTGATTAATTATGAAATAATTCATAATATGGCTATTCTTGTTCTCATGATCATTTTTCAGTGCGTCACAGTTTTTCGATTTCTCTCTAATGCATTAAGTTAGATAAGACGGAAAAAGCGGTAGCTCCGTGATTAAACACAAAAATAATGCAGCATTACAATGGTTATATACATAAGATGTCTATTCCTAACCTACGTTTGATTCGTTGATATTTAGAATGCGCGTTTTTTCTAGCCAATCAAATACTCGTATTACGAACATTTGACGAAAACTTCGTCCATTTTGGCCATTTTTTAGAAGTGTCAAAGAGTCATGTGACGGTTATTATTCAGGTCAGTATTTTGTGTACCTGTCATTTTGAAATTCGAATTCGACTTCCCTTGTGTTTCACAACGTTTTTGTGCATTATTTTGTGTTTTGGTTTAGAATTTAGTTCGTTAAAAGTTAGTCATTGGCGTGAGGAGACTAGAGACATTCGAGATGTACCGAAGAGTGCTAAAAATCTCATGAGTAGACAGAATAGCCAACGTGGAGGTAATGAGACTTACGCATAGGGAACGAGAAGAACTAACAAATAAGAAGAAAACTGAGATATATGGGACATGTAATGAGAGATGTATATCTAATACTCCAGGTCATTATGCAAAAAAAAGATCCATAGTAAGGAGACGTAACTCATGGCTGAAGAACCTTAGGAACTGGTTTGGATGTAATAACAATGAATTATTTAGAGCCACGGTTTCAGAAATAAAGATCTCTCTGATGATTGCCAACTTTTGAAGCGGAGACAGCACCTAGAGAAGAAGATAATAACACAGTTTATGGATAGTTTTGTGTCATTTTTTAATGTTTCCATATTTATAAATTTAATTAACAATATTGTTTACTTTTTAATTTTATTCCCCTTTATAAAAAATACCTACATGTTAACATATTGTGTAAAAATCAAATCTACTAAATTACTAATTAGTTTAATTCCACAAGCTTTTCACCTCTGGCGAAGTACGATTCTGGCATCTGTCAGATTCGTCAATAATTACATGAAATAAGTCTCGACACACCCAATACAGTATGTGACGTCATAATTAATGACGCACTGAAAAATGATCATGAGAACAAGAATATTTGGCGTATCCTTATCATACTTGGCAGAAAGTGAAGGTTCTGTACACCCTACTAAATTAAGATAAATACACGTTTCTAGCTACTACCAGAGGCGTACGATAGGGGATAGTGGCTGGTTGACCCTTCCCAAATTCTACGCCCATGACGAAATTACTATTTTAGTGTAATTTTTTGATTTTCCAATACTATTTATGTAAATAATATATTGTTCATTCGTAACGATAAAATGATTAGTTTTCGAGATATTTGAAATTAAAAATGAAGCGACACAATACGTTAATCAAAATAACCGTGTCGTTTCATTTTTAACTTCAAAGATCTCGAAAACTAATGACTTTATCGTTACGAACGAAGAGTATATTATTTTAATAAAAAGTGTTGGAGAATCCAAAAATTGAACTAAAATAGCAATTCCGCCAGTGGCGTAGAATTTGGAAAGGGTCAACCATTCACTTTCCCCAGTTGTACGCCTCTGGTAATAGCCAGAAACGTTTGTTTATCATAATTTAGTAAGGTGTATACTAGTTGCACTTTCTGCCAAGTATGAAAAGGATACGTCAAATAGTTTTAAAATGCTGAGCAAAAATAGTTTTTAAATTTTTAGATAAAACACCCTGTAACTCAGTAAGGAACCACATTTTATTTTTAAGTGTTTTATGTTAAATCTTCGTATTTTGTGCTAAGGTTTCTCCAGTTACTATTTGGACAATTATTAATGAAACACCCTGTATATGGAAACACTCAATTATCTCGAAAACGGCTTAGACGATTTTTATAGATTTTGGTAGGTAGGGGTTTTTTAATACGGCCGATCTTATAGTGCTAATTACATTGTTGTCATATTTTCCGTTTTTCTGGAAATCTAATGAACTTTCTTATTTCAAATAGAACACCTGTATATTTTTTGCGTTTTGAAGTCCTTAAGAAATACCAATTATTTTTCATGTTATATTTCCTATACCTAAATGCCATAAGTTCGAAGTTATTGCTACATTTATTAAAAACAAAAATTTAAACAAATTATAAAAATCATTTTTTTGACCCGGGTAAACACTATTTTAGGTTTTTTGGATCATTGGGAACAAAAAAGATCTTTTGTAATTTTTCTCTAAAATGAATGGTTTCCGAGTTATAAACAATTTAAAACTGAAAAAAAAATCGAATAATCGATTTTCAAGGTTCAAGAACACAAATTAACAATGTTATTTTTGAAACTGCGAAGTACCCAAATTCAAGCTCAAGGCTTATTTTATCAGTTGCCGATAAGTAATTTGTGATTGTTTCATTTTAAAACATTGTTTTTTAGTTGTTAATGCAGCCCGATCGCCCGTTCTCTCATATGCACTTCATTAAAAATTAAAAAGCAATATTATACAATAAAAGCAGGTAAAAAATATTATGGCAAGCTATTAGAAGAAGAGTTGGGCTTAAATTTAGGTACTTTAAAATTTTAAAAATTATATTTTTTACTTGTGTTATTGAACCTTGAAAATCGTCATTATTCGATTTTTTTCAGTTTTAAATTGTTTATAACTCGGAAACGATTAATTTCAGAGAAAAATTACAAAATGTCTTTTTTCCCAATGATCCAAACAATCTAAAATAGTGTTTACCCGGGCCAAAAAAATTGACTTTTATAATTTGTTAAAATGTTTTTTTAAAAATAAATGTAGCAATAACTCCGAAATTATGGCATTTAGGTATAGGGAATATAACATAAAAAATAATCAGTATTTCTTAAGGACTTCGAAACGAAAAAAATATACAGGGTGTTCCATTTGAAATAGGAAAGTTCATTAGATTTCCAGAAAAACGGAAAATATGACAACAATGTATTTAGCACTATAATATTGGTCGCATTAGAAAACCCCTACCTACCAAAATAAATAAAATCGTCCAAGCCGTTTTCGAGATAATTGAGTGTTTCCATACATAAAACTCACTCTGTATACTCGGCGGGCAGTGTCATTAAATCATAGGCATAGTAAACTAAATATCTACCGCCTGTTGTGCTATAGTACAATATATTGAATCATGGGTGCCATAAACTTATTAATTAAAATTTACTTATGTACATGCCCGTTTACTATAAAATATATATAGTGCTTACCATTGCTATCTCAAGTATGGTCTGCCTTTTTAACAATAAGGATTAGAGATTCATGTGCAAAAGAAAAGACTCATATGTATAAGTTTAAACATATTTATGGTTTATTTAAAAAAATAATAAAGAGAAAAATTGCAGTTTATAAAAAAAATAATTACGAAAACGTCCTTTATTCGGTTATAAGATTTAAATAAATGCTCAAAAGTTCAATGCAAATGCCTGGTGTTTTCAGCACGACACTGCACTTTTGTTTTCTTTTCGTTCGTTTGACTAAAGAAAATTTATGATGATTTCTGTTAAACCATTACATTTTGACTGAAGACTAGGGACTACGCGTCCCGCCACACTTGAGTCACTTTAATTTTGCAATAACATACTCTACTCACAAAAATACGCACACTTCTGTATGACCTACAGAAAACAATAAAAAGAATACCAGTAAAATACCGGTATAATATTCACTACTACACCCATCATTCTTTCTCACTTTCCACAAGATATCTCCTCAAGACTCCATTGAACTTAATTCTGTATCAGACCAAACTTAATTAACTTGCAATCTCAGAACTTAGACCTCATGTCCACGGTCAATTCCTCCTACTCTCATCTACCATAACTTCTTCTAACCAATAAAAAATATCTAATCTTCCTTGCACTCACCCTTAACTAATAAATAAATTAAAGTATATCTCTATTAATCACGCCTCAAAAACAAGCAGCCATAATTTTCTCAACGAACCAGAGACCATATACCACAAGAATCCTACATGGACATTTCCCATGAGAGTTGTTAGTTCAGCGATTATGAACGTGTGCTTTCCAGCTGCGAAATATGGACAATTTTAGCCGTAACTTAACCCTTGCGATTACATTATAGAGTCAAGCACTCGACTCTCCGTCGCCGAAAGTCGCCGAAAATACTAACAAATTCTTTATCTACCGGCAGATTCAATACTCAAATCATATATAAACATCGACTCCAAGATTTCCCTTGAACGCAACCCGCCAAAACCTTTCCCACGAGCAACGATATTCCTGCTTTCAACATACGTTTACTATTGGAAGCGATCGATCCACTCATGACGACAGGATGAGACGAAGATATTTTACAATGAAAATAAGTATTGGTTTCTTGATGAGGTGGATTGATTGGGATTTTGGCACCGTTTCAATATAGCTCGATTTCTTAAGCGACAGAAATCCGTTACGCTTTCTCGAATTAGAAAAAGCTTTGTTTTATCATAATATAAGGATATAATTCATGTTTAACAACTATAAATCTTTATTTCATGTGTATACGAAACATATTTAACTTCTTTTGAAAAATAAAAGTGTTAAAAACCCTGTAATGCTCACAAACGAAACATAATAATGCTGGCGCGAATCCTAATCACTCGGACATTATTTCTACAAAAAGTACATAATGGTTTATAGTTTTTCGACACGAAACACATCACATGTGACAAATTAAAGCTGAATGATTGCATTGTCAGTTGATATCTGCTCATATTTTTTATTTAAATTTGTGCTGTTTTAATGTGCATCCATGATTCTTTTGTGATCGTATATTGTACTCTACATGACGGGAAATTGTAAACGAAAACATACATGCGACAGAAATGTGTTTTTTTATTAGAAGTTAATTGAAAATACCCGATGGAAAATATTTTTCGCATTCCTGTTTTCATAATAAAGGCTCTAAAATAGATATTTTCAATTATACTGAATTATTGGAAAGTGATCGATTTCGTTTTTATGTCCGTGTTTTTAAAAATGTTCCTTATTTTCTTCTTCATTCTTATTTAGTAGCTACGTGGTATTGAAATGTAGTGTAGACGAGAAAACGAAATACGTCAACGACTTTGAATGGTACGGAGTGAAAACTATAAAATTTATACATTGCAAAATAGACCTTACAAATTGAATATAAAGGCAAAATGTCATGTATATTGAGAATGTCTATATTCAACAGCATTAAATTTCCTTCTTCACGAATCCATTATAATTTTGTAACCACACCTTGAAAATATGTCAAACTAACCTATTTCACGTATTTAAATAATACCCGTTGTTCATACTCTGTTATACAGGGTGTTTCTTTGGGAAACCGAAATACTTAGATGGCGAATAGAGGTCACTGGGGCGGTTCTAGATATACCACATTTACTTATTGGCTCGGTTTTATTCATTTCTGTCTCAATCAATAACTTTAGAACCACCTTGTATTTTTTTTATATTTGGTACATGTATGTCTCATTCAGAACCCAAACGACCCACTTAATAATCACAATAAAAATCCAGGTCCGGATTAACATAAAAATATACATAAAGTAAGTAATTATGATCTTGAAATTTGATTTGATGAAATTTTCAAAATCCGTTTGCTAATTAAAAAAAAAGCATAAATAACTGACAACCGTAGTCAAATTACATTATATATTTGTTGAGATAAAATTAATATCTTCAACAATAGGACGAACATGAAAAACGTCCGAAAAGAGAGAGAAAGGTGTAAAACATAGAATGCTGGTTGCAAAATATAAGACTCTTACTTATCAGAAAATAATACTGAATGCGTAAATGTTTGATTTTTGTTGTTTCCTATTGCAATAATTTCTTTATGCCCGCGCCGGCATAAAGTATACCATTATGTGGTTCGTAACTAAGTAATAAATACACAATATTAAACCGGTATGACATAAATTATATTTCTGGCATATAAATTGAAAGTTTATCGATAAACAACATCAATAAAACTATATCTGTACTTAGAGTACATTTATCTGAACGTACTTCAGAATTTTGAGCCTCACATTTAACATATTGTTTTGTGTTTTTTAGACATGACTTGAACCCAACACGGTATTCTTAGTAGCGAAACAGCCACATTTCTGCTCCATACAGTAAGATGGAGCATGAAATAGCTATTTGTATAACAAGGGAGGAAAGTGCTACTTTTCCTCCCGAGAATGAAGTTTACTGCCCGATGCGTAGTGGAGGGCAGTAATCATTCAAGGGAGCAAAAGGCACTTTACTCACATGTTATACATATGATTTTTCCACCTTTTTCAAATAACAAGTAATTTTTTCATTTTTAAAATAATTTATTTATGTAACTAACACAATTTATTACAAAACTAAAACTAACAAGTAGGTACAGCAAAACTGTCAACTGTCAAATATAGGTCAAATCAGTCAAATTATTAATGTAAACATTGTTAAGAGGCTACAGTAACGATCAACAGGTAGCAACAAACGGGGTCCAAGATTGCGGCTGTAATTTTGAATATTTTGTCGAGATATTTGGCACACATATTCGTAATATAATAAAGAATGGCAGTACAGAGCCCAATTTGAGAAATATGTTAGTATGTGGAAATTACTCTGTAATTAAATACATATTAAAAAAACGAGCCTGTACCGCCATTAAGAAGAACAAAATAATAAAGTTTCTTCAAATAAACTTTTTTATCCCATGCCTAGATTTTGTGTCATTTTGGACCTACTAAAATTTTTTATTTCTAACAAGAAGTCGAAATTATTATAACTAATAACTAATTAGGCATCACAGAGAAATTGTCACTGTCATTTTGACAAACCTGCGTCATATTTTCTCTTATCTGTTCTGTTATCTTTGTCGATATCTGTTCAGTGCAGTAGTATGTTATTTTAAGAATTCGTTATTGTTGTTTGATAGGAAACTAGTGTATATTTATAGTTAATTTATTATATTTTTGTGTAATAGAACTAAGTTGTTCGCCTATTTGAAAGTAGTTATTTTCCTAACAAGTGCAGAAAGTCATACTTTTCCGCACGCGACTGCAGTTTGCCGAACGACGCGAAGCGGGAGTTCGGCAAGCAGTTTAGTGCGGAAAAGAGACTTTCTGCAAGAGTTAGGAACAATATTTTTTCTACGAGTCTTTAAAAAATGACAAGGTTTACATTAATTATTTGACTTATATTTGACAGTTGACAGTTCTGCTGTACCTACTTGTTAGTTTTAGTTTTCTAATAAATTGTGTTAGTTAGTTACATAAATAATAAACTATTTTAAAAATGAAAAAATGACTTGTTATTTGACGAAGATGTAAAAATCATATGTATAACATGGGAGTAAAGTGCCCTTTCCTCCTTGAATGATTACTGCCCTCCGCTACGCGTCGGGCAGTAAACTTCATTCTCGGGAGGAAAAGTAGCACTTTCTTCCCTTGTTATACAAATAGCTATTACTAGCCGATATCCATTATCCAGTGATTTCCACTTCATGACCAACATGATTTTGTGTTTCCTGAATACTTGATGAATGGTTTTAAATACATATTTTAAAGTTACTATTTGGAGAGTAGCCCACAACAAAATAGTTTCAGACTATACCAAAATGTTGACATTCGTGAAAAAAAATTTTCACTAAGAAATATTTGTTTTTCTTTTTATGTCCCAAAATCAAATAGCACTTCTCGTATAATAATATTAAATTTTTATCTTTCCACTATGTTCCATGTGCGCAATGTATAGTATAGGGATATTCACTTACTTAATTACTCCCATTGCGTGCTCTGTCTATTCTGCGCCGTCATATTAAATTAATAGCAACTGGAACGTTTTCACTATTCGTCAATCCAATCAAATTAGATGAAATCTATTCACTTAATAGAAACTTCACAATTTTCATGAACTATATTTCCGCAGAAAACTTGTATTATAAATATAGAATGATGTTGCAACTATGATATACTCAGCTTATTGTTCAAAAGTTGATTATTTGCAGAATAATAAATTAATACTTTTCCGATCCGCACTCAAAATTGAAGTTTAATTTTGTTGTGAATCGCCATTCTGATCTGGTTCTTGCTTTATTTTTCCTGTTTAGCGATCTTAACAAGGTTTCAGATCTTGTTTCCTATAACTAAGCTTGAGACTTTTTTTTGAGCTTTTTTCTATTGCAACCTGCCTTTTATTCTTGGGCATATCGCTTACTCCGTGTCGTTACAACACTGCGTGGTTTTAGCCGACTTGTCAACATGCCTCCATTCTTTTCTATCTTGTGCAATCCCCATCCAATTCTGAACTTCCATAACTTTTTTAACATTTTAAACCCGTCAACTTGTTGAACATACAAATAACGCTATAGTAAAAGGTATTGTAGAAGCAAAACGATGCATTTAAATCTGGTGGATGAGGAGTTAAAATATACACTTCGCATTTTATCTTAAAATAAATTAGTCATCCTTTTTGTTGCACCATATCTCGCTTAGTTTGAATGTATTCGAAATTTAACATTGTGGTCGTTTTAAAGGTCTTTTCAGGCAGTACTTACAAAAGATATTGATAACATTATACCCTTAAAATCGACCATTTCTCTGTTATTAAGTTGAACACACTCATTTGAGCATGCACAAAAATAATTTCTTTTCACCTACCATATCTCTTTTTATGTTATCACTAGAAGACTTATGAAGGAACGAAACTCTTTGATTTTTCATAAGCTACAAAAATGTTTACACAGGGTGAGTCATGAGGAACTGTACATACTCCTACCTCGTATAGAGGCCCCTATGGGGAATAACAAATGACCATTAAAAAGTGTCTGCTCCCATTGTTTAATAATATACAGGGCGAGTTTCGCATTTTGACAGACATTTATATTCGTCATAATTTTTGAACGGTCAGATCGATGTGTCTCTTATTTTGGTTAATCGTTACACTTTTACCACCTAATCAACTGATTTATTGAAACTAGAAAAAATCAGGTCCGGCTTTAAAAAATTAGTTCGTTTGGGCCTTAAAAAAGAAATTTCACCCTGTATACGCTTTTTGAAAACTCTAATATTAATTTTACAAATTAGACAAATAGGCAATTAAAATGGCATATTTATTTTTTCCCCATACGATTACTTAATTTTTTATAAAAGTATCAAATTTGACTATGAATTAAAAATTTAGTAAAGTGAACCATAGATTTAAAAAAAAATTAACTTTTATTACAAAAATTAATTTTTTTAAACAAATATTTGATTTATGTTACCACCCAATCAACTGATTTATTCAAACTAGAAAAAAATCAGGTCCGGCTTTAAAAAATTAGTTCGTTTGGTTCTTAGAAAAAATTTCACCCTGTATACGCTTTTTGAAAACTCTAATATGAATTTTACAAATTAGACAAATAGACAATTAAAATGGCCTATTTTTTCCCCACACGATTACTTAATTTTTTATTAAAAAATCAAATTTGTCAAAATCGCAATTTTACCACAAACATAAAAAAATTAAACAAC
The DNA here is from genome assembly GCF_917563875.1 of Diabrotica virgifera virgifera. Lineage (NCBI taxonomy): Eukaryota > Metazoa > Arthropoda > Insecta > Coleoptera > Chrysomelidae > Diabrotica > Diabrotica virgifera. The sequence goes on from NC_065448.1 coordinate 76,402,090, forward strand.
GTTTTTCTTAAAATTGAAAGTTTCACCATTTTTTTTTCTATAACACGTCTAGATCTAAAACTCCCCATAACACTTTCTTTGGACTCTATAGTTTAACATAGACGTGATCAAATAGATAAATTTTAAATTTTTTCACTTAATTTTTGCGATTTAACTTTGCAATTAACGAATCTGCACCTTTTATTTTTAAAAATTCATAACTTTTACGAGAAGAAGACTGAAAGTCTACAACAATTGTCATAGTCTTCACAATGGTAAGAGATATGTGCTGTAAAAATTTCAGAAAAAAATTTTAAAATGGAACGTTGTAGCGAGTTAAACCGTGATTTCATCTTTTTTTTTTTCATTTTTAGGTTAAAATTCCGATTTTGACAAATTTGATTTTTTAATAAAAAAATTAAGTAATCGTGTGGGGAAAAAATAAATATGCCATTTTAATTGCCTATTTGTCTAATTTGTAAAATTCATATTAGAGTTTTCAAAAAGCTTATACAGGGTGAAATTTTTTCTAAGACCAAAACGAAATAATTTTTTAAATCCGGGCCTGATTTTTTTCTAGTTTAAATAAATCAGTTGATTGGGTGGTAACATAAATTAGATATTTGTTAAAAAAAAAATTAATTTTTGTAATAAAAGTAAATTTTTTTAAATCTTTACCAAACTTTTAATTGTTATTCATAGTCAAATTTGATTTTTTTATAAAAAATTAAGTAATCATGTGGGGAAAAAATAAATATGCCATTTTAATTGCCTATTTGTCTAATTTGTAAAATTAATAGAGTTTTCAAAAAGCGTATACAGGGTGAGATTTTTTCTAAGACCCAAACGAACTAATTTTTTAAAGCCGGACCTGATTTTTTTCTAGTTTGAATAAATCAGTTGATTGGGTGGTAACATAAATCAAATATTTGTTAAAAAAAATTAATTTTTGTAATAAAAGTTAATTTTTTTTAATCTATGGTTTACTTTACCAAACTTTTAATTCATAGTCAAATTTGATTTTTTTATAAAAAATTAAGTAATCGTGTGGGGAAAAAATAAATATGCCATTTTAATTGCCTATTTGAATTAGAATTCTTACCCCATGAGAAGATTTGTTGAAATAAAACGGCCTTATTTAAAATCAATGGCTTTTATAATCTTATTAATTTTTCCCTCTCCATTTCTAATTGTCACTCTCAATGACATGACAGCGCAAAGTATAAGGAGATGGACAACCATGTTCCGTATTAAAAGACATATCTAGAGAGTAAGAATATAAAGTATGTTCAGTATGATTTAGATGTTAGATGAAAAGAGAGATAGGAAATAAAGGATAATAAAAGAGGGCGCCAAACAGGTTTTTAACGGGAAAACAAGTTAAAACGAATACAGAAAATAATTATTAATGAAATATTGAAGAAAATAAAATAAGATATTTATTTAAAAATAAAATAGCAAAGATGTGACGTTTCTAACGTTACAGGTTTTTACCCAAATATTTCGGTGAATCAGGCCTGTACATTAACCTGTAAGTAACCAGCAATTTTTCAACCTTAGTCAAAATTTTAATTCACGTTTGTCTTAATTAAACAGGTTATACTTATTTAAGGTAATAAACACTGATGATGGAATTAGTATTCCGAAACCGTTCTGTGATGTAACCCTTTGTAGGGATTTTTATAAATATGTATACCTTTTACAAAGGAATTAAACTATTTTTTTGTATTTAGAAGCGTTACTTCTCGATAGTAAATACATACATTGCTTCTTGTTTCCTTTTTTGTGGATCGGTACAATAAACCCTTGTTTCAGTGTTAAAAAACAATAATTAGGCTAATTTCTTATACCTACCAACTAGAGCTTTGGGGCAATGCAAGCAAAATATATTTGCAATAATCGTGAGAAGCCAGTCTACTTACTACTACTTTATATAATAGGGAACTTGCATAAAATTTTAAATTGGAAAAAATGTTATAAATCACAACAGAACATAATTTAAAACATGTATCAAGGATAAAAAAGTTTTGTTTGTCTTTCGTTTTTCCCCTAAAGACGATTAAAAATTCAAATTATTCCAGCCAGCAAAAAACGCGTCCTGACGTCATATGGTTGTGCATTTACATTTTACACCAAAAATTAAACAATACTGTATATAATTTTAAATTGGACATTATAAACGTCAGTAAAAAATACAGTTATGTGACGTTAAAAGGGGTTTTGATCGTTTGAACTATTCATAGAAAATTTGTACTTTTACAAAATGGTTTTATTTTCAATAGTAAATCTTCTTTCCTTCTCTTCAAAAACTGTATTAAACTCCAATCTCAACAAACTGGTTTATATTATTACAACGACTATTTTCAATAGTAAATCTTCTTTCCTTCTCTTCAAAAACTGTATTAAACTCCAATCTCAACAAACTGATTTATATTATTACAACGACATACGATAAATGTCATTAGAATATAAATATTTTTCATTTATTCCCGACGACGAGCTGGCTAAATACCCAAGTAGGTGCAGGCCAATAAAATAAAGAACGAGAAGAAGAATGTACCTAAATATAACGCTCTGTCTAGGTACACGCTAACGTGTACGCAAATAAAAAGTTACAGTGTCAGAGTGTTGGAATTTTATTAATCGCGTTGTGTGTACACTTTAAGATTTCTTATTTTTTATTTTTTAGTGTTTGTTTTTAAGTTAACTATGCAGCGTGGGCAATTATTTAGTTGCTTTAATGAGTTTAACAACATTTTAAAACAGTATGAAAAAGTTAAGAGACTATAAATTAATATATATTTTTTGAGTTGAAAGTGAAATAGTATTACCGTCCAAAATTTAAATAAAAGGAAGACCTAAAGCTTTTACAATAATAATTAACTTGTTCTGACGCTATTTCCTTGTGGCATCTTTATAATCAACTATTCTAAATGGGAACTAAGCCACAATTTAACTAAAAAAATGATTTTATTAACGTTTCGACGTCTAAATCGGACGTCGTTGTCAAAATACAAAATATTATTAAATTAAACAAAAATGTTCTTGCTTAGTAAAACATTTTTTTAATAATTTATTTAATCTGACTAATTTTTGTATTTTGACAATGACATCCGATTTGGACGTCGAAACGTTAATAAAATCATTTTTTAGTTAAATTGTGGCTCATTTCCCATTTAGAATAGTTGATTATAATAATTAACTTACGTGTAAAAATTATTTTAGCAATATTTTGTACGTGTCATGTCAACTAAATACATATATTTATTTTGCTGACCTAAATAATATACTTTTATATATACACTGATTTATTACAATTAAGTTTGAAACATCTGAATAGTTCTGCTTCCCTTCCCTTAACAAGTATTTTTCTATCAAACAAGCACTAAACATATCAAAATAGCATGTACCAAAATATACAGTCACTGCGCACGTTAAATAATGAAGTCACTGGCTTGATCAAGTTTAATTTGCGTGTACCTAACTTTTTTATTTGCGTACACGTTAGCGTGTACCTAGACACAGCGAAATATAACCATAATAATAACTAATGTAAAACTATGTGACGTCACGGGTCATATGAACTATTTTATACCGCAGAAGACTTTAAATATGTATTTCTAAGTTATTACGAGTTTTTGAAGCGTGAAATTTTGGAAATCTCATTTTTAAACAAAACTGAACATTATTATATAACAAAAAAAATGTTCAAGTCAAGTTCCCTATTAACTGATGCTCCGTGGAATCCATGATTACTGGAATCACAAGTAGATAGAAGAAGACTTAAAAGCCATTGGGCAGCAAATCTAAGTACATAGAAGTGATCCATGACGTCACTTAAATGAGACATAATTTTCTGTCAATCCAGGTTATTACCTAAAAAAACTATATTAATTTTGACTGCTATAAAGAAACCTTAAAAATCTTGGTTTGTGAATTTCTCTCCGCTAATTTTTGCTGCCTCTTCTTTCTGATAAAGCTTAAATTGACCTATTTTAAAAGGAACTATTTTAGTTCATGTGAATAGTCCTTGCCGAATAGGGAATATGCTAATAACACTCAGAAAATTTTGAGATATATCTACTCATCAGATAAATTCCTATCTATCTCTAAATCCATGCGAGCTGAAAGAATCAGTCAATTCAAGTCTTTGACGAATATTGTAACAAACAACCAGAAAACCGAAAGAGCAATTAGAGCATGAATAACATTTCACAAAATCAGCGCCCTTGTTTTAAAGCGTAGACTAAGTGTAACACCAAGACAGAGAATGATGAATGTTATATTTGCCCCTAATAGTGTAGGCGTGAAAACCACATAGTTCGGAGGTATTTGATGTGGGAGTACACAGAATTGTTTCAGACAACATACCGGATTTAATTAATTTTATATTTAAAATGGGAAAAGGATTAAAAATTAACATGCAAAAAGCTACTTAGCAATGTTGATATGTTTAAAGCGTATCTGTGTGGGCGTGTGGCAATAAGTGAAAAACAAAGAACATATCAAGTAGCTTTTACTAGATCTCTGAAAGCGTAGGTTATACAAAATGAAATGATTCAAATCTCCCATGTTGTTGAGATATAAAAATATGCTCGAAGAATTAGTATATTTAGTATGTTATAACTAGACCCAAGCACAGACATCTAAAGTGAAAGTTATCCTTTAACACCAAATTGTTCTATGCTGGTCCACATAATGTTCAGAAAAAAGTCACACCATTTTGAGCGTTGGGTTTGGTAGAGGTGAGGGGGGAGAAATCGGTAAATTCGAGTTTTTTAGGTTTTTCGTCAACATTTCTTAAACTATGAGGTTTAGCATGAACAACCTTCTATACAAAATTGTTCTACATTAAATTTGACATAAAAAAGGTCCTATGCATAATCCTTCTAAAATGAACGGTTCCAAAGTTACGGAGGTAGTATAGTATAATTGGTGCAAAAAAGACCTAACCGAAACATCCAAAATAAATGTTTTCCTCCAACACCAAATTGTTCTATATGGTCCACATATTGTTCAGTAAAAAGTTACACCATTTTGAGCGTCCGGTTTGGGGGGGGGGGGAGATGGGGGAGAAGTCGGTAAATTAGTAGTTTTTTACGTTTTTCGTCAATATTTCTAAAACTATGCTTTAGCGTAAATAATGTTCTATACAAAAATGTTCTACATAAAATTGAAAACAAAAAAGGTCCAATACATAATTGTTATAAAAATCAACGGTTCCAGAGTTACGGAGGGCGAAAGTGGAGGTTTTCGATACTTTTTATATTTTCTTTGGGCAATTTATAATATTATTACTGATGAAAGAAATTTTCTTTAACAGGATTGAGTTTTGTATCATCAGTTGTCCAAAAAATATAAAAAGTATCGAAAACCTCCACTTTTCACCCTCCATAACTCTGGAACCGTCGATTTTATAACAATTTATATATAGAACCTTTTTTGTTTTAAATTTTATGTGAAACATTTCTGTATAGAACGTTGTTTACGTTAAACCATAGAAATATTGACGAAAAACCTAAAAAACTACTAATTTACCGACTTCTCCCCAATCTCCCCCCCCCCAAACCGGGCGCTCAAAATGGTGTAACTTGAGTTTTGTATCATCAGTTGTCCAAAAAATATAAAAAGTATCGAAAATCTCCACTTTTCACCCTCCATAACTCTGGAACCGTCGATTTTATAACAATTTATATATAGAACCTTTTTTGTTTTAAATTTTATGTGAAACATTTCTGTATAGAACGTTGTTTACGTTAAACCATAGAAATATTGACGAAAAACCTAAAAAACTACTAATTTACCGACTTCTCCCCAATCTCCCCCCCCCCAAACCGGGCGCTCAAAATGGTGTAACTTTTTACTGAACATGTGGTGTGACCATATAGAACAATTTGGTGTTGGAGGAAAACTTTTACTTAGGATGTCTGGGTTATGCCTTTTTTTACCAATTATACTATACTACCTCCGTAACTTTGGAACCGTTCATTTTAGAAGGATTATGCATAGGACTTTTTTATTTCAAATTTGATGTAGAAAATGTTTGTATAGAAGGTTGTTCACGCTAAACCGCATAGTTTTAGAAATATTGACGAAAAACGTAAAAAACTACGAATTTACCGATTTCTCCCCCCTCTCCTCCCCAAATCCGATGCTCAAAATGGTGTGAATTTTGTCTGACCATTATGTGGACCATATAGAGCAATTTGGTGTTGGAGGATAACTTTTACTTTGGATGTCTGCTTTTGATAGGCACATCAAGAAAAAGAAGGTTCTGCTAGAAGGCATCATATAAAAACTATTTCGTGAATAATGTCATACACGCTAATGTACACCGTGTACAAGAACGACAGAGGCGATTTTATACAAATATTTAAACAAGACATATTATCGCTCTTCTCTTCTTCCTAGTATAATCATGGGAAAGAAGTGAATCGAAAGGAAAAGAAGCAAAAAATCAGAAAGACGTGTAAAATCGAAAGCGTTTCTCGGTCTTACCATTAAGTGGGATTCTTCCAATATTGTTTATTCCTCCAATTAAGAGAAAAATCAGCCTAATGCGTTCCTAGGCCTTTGCTAAACCAAAATTGTGCTTCATTTATGTCTATGTCCAATGATATATCCGATTATCATATAAACATTCCGTATATGTATTTGGCACCTAGGACTTTTCTATTGGCTCTTTGCAGCACGCGGTCATATTTTAACCAATAGTCGGCGAGGTGCCAAACGCGTGTACGGAAAGTTACGCTAATGTTAAATATTAATGTTAAATACGAATGTTAAATATTCGTAGACCGAAAAAGACAACTTTTTCTTAGAGTCAGTTAAAAGGAGATTGATTAAAATATTTGTTAATGTATTATTAAATAAAAATAAATCAATTATATATTATATTGGAATGTTATTTGGTGCGAAATTCGTATGCGGATTGTTAAATATTCGTAGACGGAAACAGATAACTTATAATTAGTAAGTTAAAAGGAGATTGATTTTAAAATACTTGTTAATGTATTATTAAAGAAAATAAAACAATTATTACCGATATGGAATGTTATTTGGTGCGAAATTCATAAATGGAATGGTATAGATTTGAGAGACATTATTTCTTTATTTGACTAAGGTTTCGCTTTCGCAGAATTTTAATTACTTGCACATGTTGTTTAGTATGTTTAGATATGTTTCAGCTATTCAATTCTGTTGAAGTTTAGGGCTGTGTGCTACCAGACGAAAATAGTCATTTTTGATCTACGAACATTTAACATTCCGTATATGAATTTCGCACCAAATAACATTCCATATGCTATAATTGTTTTATTTTTATTTAATAATACATTAACAAAACATTTTAAAATCAGTCTTCTTTAACTGACTTTAATAAAAAGTCGTCTTTCTTGGTCTACGAATATTTAACATTCCGCATATGAATTTCGCACCACATAACATTCCAATAATACTATAATTGTTTTATTTTTATTTAATAATACATTAACAAAACATTTTAAAAGCAGTCTTCTTTAACTGACTTTAATAAAAAGTCGTCTTTCTTGATCTACGAATATTTAACGTTCCGCATATATGAAGTTCGCACCACATAACATTCCAATAATACTATAAAATTGTTTTATTTTTATTTAATAATACATTAACAAAACATTTTAAAAGCAGTCTTCTTTAACTGACTTTAATAAAAAGTCGTCTTTCTTGGTCTACGAATATGTAACATTCTGCATATGAATTTCGCACCAAATAACATTCCAAATACTATAATTGTTTTATTTTTATTTAATGATACATTAACAAGTATTTTAAAATCAATTTCCTTTTAACTAACTAATAAAAAATTGTCTTTTTCCGTCTACGAATATTTAACATTCCGTATATGAATTTCGCACCGAATAACATTCCGTATATGTGTTTGGCACCTCGCCGCCTATTGGTTGAAATATGTCCGCGTGCCGCAAGGAACCAATAGAAAACTCCTAGGTGCCAAATACATATACGGAATGTTTAGATGCATCCGGTTATGAATGATTTTTAGTAGTAACTTTAAACATGGGAAAGCAAGCTAATGCCTAAACTATAAATTTGTTTAAAGTGTCATAAGTTGTCATAATAATTAAGAATGGATTTTCATCGAAGCAATAATAACTGACTGACCTAAAGTGATATAAAACATATATAATACTAAAATTTTCAGCCAGTAACCACCTTTTATTTTAAATTTTCATACAAGCAAACACTTTTTAGTTATTTTGTTTTCAGTTTATTTGCGATAGATATCGTTATGTTGAAATGGACATCAAATTATATTGCAAACTTTAAACGTAGCATACGATTCTTAAAACACAGTATCTTCTGGGCAAGTTCCGAGAACATTGAAACAATAAAGTCCTTGGGGCTTCTTTAATGGCAAAGAAAACCACCCTTACAATATTCTCGGAAAATAAAATATCGTGCATTTCTTGGATACGATGCCACTCAACATACAATAACTACGAAAATAAAATAAAGGTATTTGTAAATACAACACAGATATATACATGTATCCAGGGATTGTGTATTGCAATCTGTATAGTATAGAAACTTTGATATGGGGTGATTTTATTTCTGTATAAGTACATACTCATGCAGGGATGTATTTCAAGAAGCGTATCTGTAGCATATTAAATAAGGAGACTCGAAAATTGTGAGAGAATTACACCTTTTTATAAAAATTGTTGTAAAGCATACAATAAAAAATAATAGTCTAATCCACCAATCACAATAAACCAGTTTTGTCATCTACAAAATGAAAAATGCACCTACAGAGAACCTGTGCTATGAAGTCGATGGTAATATTGTATATACAGTTAAAAATATAGCATATTATTCATAGATGTCATGTTACGTAACATAGATGTCACTCATATAAATGAAACTAATGTAAATTTCACAATAAGTTGGATTTCTATCAGCCAAAAAAGCAAGCAGATTTTAGAGCAGGATATGACACAAATGATCATTTACAAGTATGTAATTAAGAACTTGATAGAAAAGAGTGTTGAATATAACAAGCCATTAGTCCTGATATATGTTGACTGCGAAAAAGCTTTTGACACCATAAGTCATCAAACAATGTTAAAAGCCTTAACAGAGTGTCGTATAGATCATCGCTATATAAACACGATTAAATACATCTATCAAAATGCGACAGCAAGCGTGAAACTGGCAGATAAAAAACCAACGTATTTAAAATAAAACGGGGAGTGCGACAGGGAGACAATTTCGCCAAAATTGTTTACACAACATTATTAGAGCATATGTTTAAGAACGCAAATCTGAGTGAAAAAGGAATTTATATCAACGGAGAAATACTTAGTCATTTGAGATTCGCTGACGATAGTGTTCTTTTTGCTGACAGCATCGATGATGCAGTATCGCAACTGGAGAAACTATACCTAGCCTCCTTACAATTTGGATTAAAAATCAACCATACAAAAACACAAATCATGACAAATCTTGTGTTAAGCGAAAATATTTCAGTAAATGGCATGCCTATTGAAGAAACCACCTCTTATAAGTACTTAGGGCATGAGATACGCATAGGAAGAGATAATCAAACGTGCGAACAAAGCCGCCGCATAGGATTCACTTGGGTGGCATTCCGCAAGCTGAGCTATGTCCTTAAGTCAGAACTGCCTATGTGTCTCAACATAAAAGTCTTTGATCAGTGTGTGTTGCCAGTACTTAAGTACATATGGTGCGGAAACTTTAAGAATATCCAAGAAAGTAAGAAATAAAATTTGTGTTACCCAAAGAGCCATAGAACGCTCATTGTTAGGCATTTCTCGGAGGGATCGAATTACGAACAGGGAGATAAGACGGAGAACAGGAGTAACGGATGACATAGAAAGAATTATGACCTTAAAGTGGAACTGGACTGGACACAAAGCTAGAATGTCGGATAACAGATGGACACAGCGAATAATACACTGAAGACCAAGGAGACATAAAACGGATCGACAAAGATTGGATGCAACCAGACAAAACTAGACTGAGAGAGACCTATATCCAGCAGTGGACAGATCCGGGTTGAATGATGATGATGATGATGAATCTAAATTTCGGAGATGCACATAGCTACTTATTCCTAAAAGCTTCACCGATACTTCCGCCTTTTTTGAATATTGGAAAAACCTGTCGAACTAAACGTGTTTATGTATGTTTGAGTGTGTGAGTCAAATATAAACCGACCTTTCCGTCTCCGCTTAGCATAAGCTGGCGATATGTCTAAATTAGTTTTGTGGTGGGAGGTTATAGGTTATAGTCCAGGGGTGGCCAAGCTCCTTGATGGTCCGAGCCATTTTTCAAAATTTGAAATTTTTCGCAAGCCATCATTAAACAATTATCTAAAAAGTGTAAAAAATATATTCAATTTTTCTTTCACTGTTAGGATTTCACGAATTAACGATTTCACATCATTGTTTCAAATATGCAAATAATCTTCTTCTTTAGGTACCGTCTCCTCTAAGGAGGTTGGTAATTATCACAGCTATTTTCACTTTTGAGATTGCAACTCTGAACAAGTCGACGGAACTGCAATTATACCACTTTCTTAGATTGCTGGGCGAGGACTTCCAATACTTCGTTTTCCCTATATTTTTCCCTGCATGATGGTTTGTAGCAACACATATTTATTTATCCCCTCTTAGAACGTGGCCGAGATATTGTAACTTTCTAAGCAGCCTTTATGAAGCAGCCTTTACTAATTAAAGATACTTTGATACTTCATCATCCTTTCATCTTTTTCTGGGACGGCCTACTGATCTTCTATCGTCTCTCAAAAAACACCGTCTTTAATACTCTGTCTTTGTCTGATCTACCACATGACGTGCCTATCTTGTCTTAGCTTTTATATGGCTGATGACAGGGCCGGACTGGCTCATCGAAAAGGCGCCAACCCAAATTCTAAAAAAGGCGCCAACCTAATTTAAAAAAAAATGCGCCAGACATCCCCCCTCCCCACCCACCCTTCTTAATTTTTTACATGAACCTTGTTTTGAGATCCTAATGCATGTAGGTACAGTAAATCAATATTGTTTGTGATTTTTTTTAAGTTATATTAAGTTTACTTTGGAATAAACTTATTACGATGCCACAAAAATATAGCTTCAGTTTCCCAGTAGGTACCTATCCCTTTTAATCCGTTACACTCTTTGGTACTATCTGGAGACTCCAAACAAATTTTTGAAAAGTGTGACTAATTTTCAACTACTGCTACAGAATAATATAGGTACTACATAGGAAATACATACATAGGTACTACAATAGAAATACTACTATCGGTTTACAGAGTTTTCCGACGCCTTCCGACTCTTAACCGCCATTTTTCTCTATTTAACCATATGCCTGAAGGCATTTCTCTTTCCTCTAGTTCTTTTTCAATTCCCTTCCTCCAGCTTCTTCTCGGCCCTCCTCTTTCCCTTCTCCCTTGTGCTGTCCACGCCAAAATCTGTTTAGGGATCCTGTCATCTGGCATTATCTATACATGGCCGTACCATATTAGTTATGTTTTTATGTATCAACTATTGTTTGTCTGACTTCCATCATTTTTCGTATTCTCTCATTTGGTATCCGATATTTTCTTGATTTGCCTACTGCTCTTCTCCAGAAGTCCACTTCTGTTACTAGTAACATTTTCTTTGTTCTTTGTTTCAGTGACGAAACTTCACTGCCATATGTGATTACAATTTTAAGTATGGTATTGTACATGCGCTGTTTGTTCACTTTAGATATTGTTTGGTCCCACAGAATACCGTTCATCATGGTTAATATGGCTTTTCTACCCTGTATGTTTTTGTCTTTTATAGCAGCATTGAGTGTTCCATCTTGAGTGATCTTCACGCCCAGGTACTTGTATTCATCACAGTTGATCACAGTGTTTAATTTCTACCCCATCTTCTAATGTAATGAACTGCTTTGCCCCTCCAAGACACATGGCTTCAGTTTTTTTAATGTTGACTGCGAGGTCCCATTTGTTATATTCTTCTATTAGCTTCCGCGTTATGTAACTCAAGTCGTCATGATCCTGATCAATCAGAATTTGGCCATCAGTGAAACATAAAGTGTATAATGTTACTTCGTCATTGAGAGCGATTTCCATGCCATTTACAATTTCTTTTCCACAGCTTGAGTGCTTGTTCCAGATAAATTTTGAAAAGGGTAGGCGAAATACAGCAACCCTGCTTCAATCCCTGATCCCTTCAGTTAAAAATATAATATTAAACATAGCAAATATCATGAAATATATACACAAGGTCATAAACTAGCAAAGGATTGCTAAAAGGATACTAAAATTTAGTTAAATTTGCAATCCGTCAAATTAAATTAAATTAAATTTACTCAAATTTAACTAAAATTTAGTTAAATTTGCAATCCGAAAAATTAAAATTTTACAAACGTACAAAAAACACAAAATTTAATGTTTAGTTAATCCATTATGATTTAAACATGTTGAAAATAGAGACCGCACAATAGTACATTGTTTACCGGGTAGGAAAAGCTTAACATTCCTGGACGACTGTGAAGATTGCTAAGTCGAGGCGCAAGCCGAGACTTAGCAACACAGAGTCCAGGAATGTGGCTTTTCCTACGAGGTAAACATACTATTTTTCCGCAAATCGTTTAAAATTCGACAGATATTGATTGATTTAAAAAAAACGCGATAATTTTATTCCCAAATAAATGGTGCTTTGAAATTCCTAATAAAATTACTTGGGTTACTATGGAAACGTATTGAGGTTGAATTGTCAAACTTGACGCTTATAAATTTAATTGCTGGTGTTCTCGAAAGTAAAATGATAAGTGATGATGAAATTTCCATTCCTGGGACTCCTCCAGAGCTGGTTGAGGCAGTGAATACTGCTTCATTAGAATTATTGCCAAAGAAATCAAGAGAAAAGTACGAAAATGCATACAGACGTTTTATGGATTATCGCATGAGTAAAAATACGAGTTCTTTCTCAGAAAATGTTGTAATGGCATACTTCCTAGACCTTTGTTTAAAGATGAAATCTTCAACATTATGGGCCAATTATTCAATGCTGAAGTCAACCCTTGCACTTAAACACAATGTAGATATATCTACATACTCAAAACTTCGTTCTTTATTGAAACGGCAAGCTCAAGGTTATAGGGCAAAGAAATCTAAGATTTTAACGAAGGAAGAAATTGAAAAATTTATCCAGGAATCTCCAGATAAAGAAAATTTAATGATTAAGGTAATTTACAAGGTTTTAATAGCAATGTGTTTTCTATCATTTATGTAGAACACTAACAACTGTACGGAAATATCATTTCCTTACAGTAAGGAAATGACATTTCCTTACAGTAAGGAAGTCCTGACTTTTTCTTCAAGAAATTTTGACAGGAATGTCAAAATTTCCTGGCGATTTGCGGAAAAAATATTAATTAACATCAATTAATAATAAAAATGAAAGGGTACGATTTATAAAATGAGTTTAAATATTATATTTTGTAATACAATCAAATTAATCTCTTATATTGTTAAATAAACTTGCTTAAGGGGGTAAGCGCAAAATTTTAGTCTAATGCTATTCGAATGCATTCATTTTTTTCGAATCCTGAGAAAACTAATAAGTACATATTTTTGAAAAATTTAAACTTAGAATGAAAAATTACATTATTGCCGAGGGCCGAAAGTCCCTGAAAACTTCTATTATGTTTATTTTAATAAGTTACAGGGGTGAAAAACAAGAGAAAATTTAATGTGATGTTTAATTTTAAATATTTCATTCAAAAGAAAGTTTTTGTTTATTACTTTCATTTTTTTGGAATTTAAAAATCATAAGTGGCCAAAATAAAGTTCGATATATTTTGCGTAAATTTAGGGGTCCAAAAATAATAAGTATTAAACTATATTTATATATCCAATTGCTGCAAAAAATCGTGAATAGTAACTTAAAACCATATACACAACGGCTTTGAATTTAGTGGCCCAAAAGTATACCTTCTAAATTAAACTCAAGTGTGAAACTGTAAAATTTGCAGATTGGGTATATTTTATTGGGCGCAAAAAACAGCGTGCGAGAAAGACATTGTTAGGATTTGGGTGCTATTTACTGAGACTACAGTTTTGGTTATATAGTAATTAGCGGTTACTATTTTATCGCAAAACCTAAAGTGTAAGGGCGCTGTTTGTTGTATCCACTGACTTCGGTATGTAGGATTGTAGAGTGCGAAAAGCAGAAAACTACATCTGTATATGTTAGACCAACTGTAGGGTGTACAATTCTTATATTATAGCATAAACAGCGGATATTGATACCTACAAAAGGTGCCCGAAGATCTTCAGGTGCGTCGTATCTAAGCTATTAACATAAAACTCTGGGTGCCATTTTCGAGCTATGTATGGTGGTCTTTGATTAGCTGATACCTGATACGAGTTGTATTTTATTGCATCCACTGGCTTCGTTATGTATGATTCTGGGGCGCAGCAATCCTATATAATGTAGTTAGGGAGCGCAGAAAACTGCACCTGTATATTTTAAGCCAATTATGGGATATAATACTCTTATATTCTTATATTACAGAAACGGCGGATATTGATACCTATGCAAGGCGCCTAGACCGTAAAAATGGTCTTCGAGGGCGCCGAGCGTCGCATCTAAGCTATTTGGTTATCTGATACCTGATAAAAGTTGTATTTTATACTGGCTTCGATATGTATGATTCTGGGGCCCAGCAATCCTGTATGTATAATGTAGTCAGGCGAAAGGCGCCCGAAGGTCTTCGAGGGCGCCGCGTATCGCATCTAAGCTATTAACACAAAACCCTGGATGCCATTTTCTAGCTATGTATGCAGAAAACTGTACTTGTATATTTTAAGACAATTGTGGGATGTAACACTCTTATATTGTAATGATATGATGCCCACAGCTGGCGTTCGGCGGATATCGATACCTACAAAAGGCGCCCGAAGGTCTTCGAGGGCGCCCCGCGTTGTATCTAAGCTAATAACTTAATGCACAGGGTACCATTTTCGAGCTATTTGTGCTGGCCTTTGATTATCTGATACCTGATACGATGAGTTGTATTTTATTGTATCCACTGGCTTTGATATTATATGATTCTGGAGCGTATGTATAATGTAGTCAGGTTTTCGAGGGCGCCGCGCGTCGCATCTAAGCTATTAACACAAAACCCTGGATGCCATTTTCGAACTATGTGTGTTAGACTTTGATTATCTGATACCTGATAAGAGTTCTATTTTGCAACCACATTATGCTCAATTGATCTTTGCTTCAACGAATCTTTGTGCAAAGTTTTAAAAAAAATTTCTGCGTTTAATTTTTTTAAGGCATATAAACGAAAGCAAAAGGCGCACCGGCCCGCGGGCCGGTGGGCCGGCGGCCCAGTCTGGGCCTGGCTGATGATGTTTTCAGTATCACTCTCTGTCAATTCATCTCTTTGAGGGCCAAATATCATTCTGAGAACTTTGCTTTCAAATACCAGCAGCTTATTTCTTTCCCATGAGCTTATTTCTTTCCCAGCAGCTTGTTTATTTAATTTGTGAAAACATAGTCAATCTTCAACAAATTGTCACTATAATCGGAGAATGCAGTAAGCGAAGGCAAGAGAGACAGGGAGAAACAGGGATTAACGACATACAATCTATGATACATATTGCAAGAAACAGAGAGTTAGTGGATTTGCATCTGAAGAAGAAGATTAATTTCCCACTGATGTAGAGTCCATGTTTCACTTCCATATGTAACAATTGGGCGAATAATTGGCTGTACAGTCTTAATTTAGATTGCCTTTTTAGAAGCTTAAATCTTAATACTGATGATAGGGAGCATAATGCTCTATTCCACAGCTTTCCTTGCTGCGTTCTCTTTTTGTTATATGATTGTCATCTGTGATTACCCCTAGATATTTAAACTCTTTTACTACTTCGAAGTTGTGGTCATTTATTAATAGTTAAGTTCCGCCTAACTCTTGGTCTTGGATTTTTGGTTACTAGCATGTATTTCGTCTTCTCTTCATTTATTCGAAGGTCCAGACTACCTGTTTCTTTCTCGAGTTGTGAAAACACCTCTCTCACGTCTCTTGTAGCATGAGCCACTACAGATATATCATCAGCAAAGGCCAATAATAGTTTTGATCCTCGATTCGCAAATCCTCCTGTCAGCTCAAATGATATTTTACTTATTACATATTCTAAGACCAAATTAAATAGCAACAGTGATAAGGGGTCTCCTTGTCCAAGTCCTGATGTTACACTTGCGTCTTTTATATTTTGTTAGTCGTATATTTGTATATTTTGTTGTTTTTTTTATATTCTGTCAGTAATTTAAGACATTTTAAAATACAAAAATTAAAAGTAATTCAGGGACATTTATTGAGAGCCACAAATAATCCTTCAAAGAGCCACATGTGGCGCGCGAGCCACAGTTTGGCCACCCCTGTTATAATCTAATCTAATGTGACTGCACGCTACCGTCTGTTCCTGTTCTCTAATAACGTGTAATCTGATAGTCAGTTACTGTTGCGATGAGCGAGAGAGTAGTGCCATGTTCGGTTGCACAACGCATTGTCATCAAATTCCTTACAAAAGAAAATGTTGGTCCCACTGAAATTTGGTCAAGATTAAAATATCAATATGGGGAATCAACACTGTCTAGTACACAAGTGAGATATTTTGGATTAGACAGGTTCGTGAAGGACGAGATGCTGTGCAAAACAAAAGTCACCAACGACGTCCAAAAACAAGCACGTCTTAGGCGGTTGTCTCCAATATACGCTGTACGCAGCCTACGGCGTCTATTGGATACCACCTTCTAAGTCGGTGGTGACTTCAATTCACCCCGTAATTTTAATTTGTTTTATAGTATGGTATAACTAGACCCAAACCCAGACATCCAAAGTGAAAGATATCCTCCAACACCAAATTGTTCTATATGGTCCACATAATGTTCAGAAAAAAGTCACACCATTTTGAGCGTCGGGCTGGCGGGGAGGGGGGGAGAAATCGGTAAATTCGTAGTTTTTTACGTTTTTCGTCAATATTTCTAAAACTATAGCTAAAACTTAGCATGAATAACCTTCTAAACAAAAATGTTCTACATTAAATTTGAAATAAAAAAGGTCCGATGCATAATCCTTCTAAAATGAACGGTTCAAAAGTTACGGAGGTAGTATAGTATAATTGGTCCAAAAAAGGCCTAACCCAGACATTCAAAGTTAAAGTTTTCCTTCAACATCAAATTGTTCTATATGGGTCCACATATTGTTCAGTAAAACGTTACACCATTTTGAGCGTCCGGTTTGAGGGGGAGATGGGGAAAAGTCGGTAAATTAGTACTTTTTTTTAAGTTTTTCGTCAATATTTCTAAAACTATGCTTTAGCAAAAACAATGTTTTATACAAAATTGTTCTACGTGCAATTTAAAACAAAAAAGGTCTGATACATAATTGTTATAAAATCAACGGTTCCAGAGTTACGGAGGGTTAAAAGTGGAGATTTTCGATACTTTTTATATTCTTTGGGCAACTGATAGAAATTGTCTTTAACAGGATTGTGTTTTGTAAATAAAATTTGCTATTTCAGTGGCCGATGTTATGTTAGTGATAAGCCCTTGAAGAAACATCAACCTCACCACCCAAAAATCATCATCAATTGCCTAGATAATATAAAAAGTATCGAAAACCTCCACTTTTCACCCTCTGTAACTCTGGAACCGTAGATTTTATAACAATTATGTATAGGACCTTTTTTGTATAGACCATTGTTTACGCTGAAGCATAGTTTTAGAAATATTGACGAAAAACGTAAAAAAACTACTAATTTACCGACTTCTCCCCCATCTTCCCCCCAAACCGGACGCTCAAAATGGTATAACTTTTTACTGAACAATATGTGGACCATATAGAACAATTTGGTGTTGGAGGAAAACTTTTACTTTAGATATCTGGGTTAGGCCTTTTTTGGACCATTATACTATACTACCTCCGTAACTTTGGAACCGTTCATTTTAGAAGGATTATTTATAGCATAGGACCTTTTTTATTGCAAATTTAATGTAGAACATTATTGTATACAAGGTTGTTCATGCTAAACCGCATAGTTTTAGAAATATTGACGAAAAAAAACTACGAATTTACAGATTTCTCCCCCGCCCCCCAAACCCGACGCTAAAATGGTGTGACTTTTTTTGAACACTATGTGGACCATATAGAACAATTTGGTGTTGAAGGATAACTTTCACTTTGGATGTCTGGGTTATGCCATTATTTGGATCAAAAGGGAACTTGCATAAAATTTTAAATTCGAAAAAAATGGTATAAATCACAACAAAACATAATTTAGAACCTGTATCAAAGATAAAAAAGTTTTGTTTGTCTTTCGTTTGGCCCCTAAAGGCGACTAAAAATTCAACTTATACCAGCCACCCCAAAACTCGTCGTGACGTCACGGTGTTGTATGTTTACATTGTACACCAATTGTATATATATATATATATATATATAAATATATATATATATATATATATATATATATATATATATATATATATATATATATAGTGGTTTGAAGTTTCAGCAATTCGGTCATGTGAAATAAAATTCTATTTGTTATTTCTCAATATTTCGTCACACTTTTGTGACTTCTTCAGGAGAAAACTGTAAATTTATTAAGATTAGAAATTTAAAGACGGGACATAAATTTGACTTTAACAATGTAAAAATCTTGGAACAAGTTGACAATTATAAAAAACGACTCTTCCTTGAGATGGTACATATTATCAAAACTCCAGAATCTATTAATTATAAGACTGATACTAACCATTTGAGTAATATCTACTGTAACATTCTAAATAATAAATAACCTTTAAAATATTTTCAAAAAGTGTAAAAATTCAAACAAATTACTCAATTATTCATCTAATAATTAATCCATCTTAATTTTTATTTAATTTCTAAAAATATCAGCCTTATACTAACTCACTATGTACCATCACTTACATTTTATAGATCAATTTAATATACTCTAGTCCCTTTCTAAAATTTTTCTACTATTAATCATACTTTTCCACCTTAAAATTCCGTTAATATTTTCTTTGGTTTACTTTGACCTATTCATTATTAAAAAAAGAATTTTAAATATCAGACAATATTCTATGAAAATAAAATTTATTACAGTTACCATAACTCCGAAATAATAAATGTCAAAATCAAAATTAAGTCAATGTCCCTTACGATATGTTCAAAAAAATCTAAATTAATACTCTTATAGTTGTAAGTAACTAAATATTTAGCTTTTGTTAATTTCTAATCTTAATAAATTTACAGTTTTCTCCTGAAGAAGTCACAAAAGTGTGACGAAATATTGAGAAATAACAAATAGAATTTTATTTCACATGACCGAATTGCTGAAACTTCAAACCACTATAACACAGTACGGTCGAAAATATTTGTACAAATATATATATATATATATATATATATATATATATATATATATATATAACAGGTATATAATCTTTGCTGAACAGTTAGGAAACAAGGTTGAAATATTGGGGTAGCAGCAATCTCAAAGAAAACTCTTTATAATAATTCCAAGCTTTCGATAATGTTTATTATCATCTTCAGGAAACTACAAATATAAATATACAGTATTTAACAATTAGTCTAACTAAAATCAATAAAAAGTGTTATCTTTGTGCCATCAAAAATCCAAAACACCATAGTTTTCTCTCACTAAACTAGGTGTCTAGGATCCTAGATTTAATTTATATTATTTACTATTTACCAAGACAAAATTTCATTGTTATGTCAGTATTTAACAACTAGGCTCTACATCCTCAAATAATGTAAGTACCAAAACATATAAATAATTTTTTAGTAAGGTTGTTCTGTGATATGCGGTGTTTATAGTGAGAGTATTAGCTCTGCATTTCTCAGAGCAATATTTTGTTATTTTTGTGTTTCTGGGGATCCTAGACACCTAGTTTAGTGAGAGAAAACTATGGTGTTTTGGATTTTTGATGGCACAAAGATAACACTTTTTATTGATTTTAGTTAGACTAATTGTTAAATACTGTATATTTATATTTGTAGTTTCCTGAAGATGATAATAAACATTATCGAAAGCTTGGAATTATTATAAAGAGTTTTCTTTGAGATTGCTGCTACCCCAATATTTCAACCTTGTTTTATATATATATATATATATATATATATATATATATATATATATATATATATATATATATATATATATATATATAAGAAATACTGGATATTAGTGACTGTCGATATAAACAAACAACTAGTTTATTAGGGTTGCAGTCAGAAGGTTGGCCAGGATGTTAAAGAAACACTCTTTTGACTTTTTGTCTAGCTTTCGGAATGGTTTTATTCCTTTTTCAAGACTCGGTAATATAGATAAAAAGAAATATGTAAATTTTTATAAAATATCACAATTCGTCAGTTCAACTTACTAGTCGTTGAGATTATTTAAAAGCTTTATGACCCTCAACAATACTAACACAAACATAGAATACAGAAAATAATGGACAAAATACATTCTAAAATTTGGTAAGGATGGTAAATTTTTATATTTATTCTATGACATCTTTTGATGGTGTGTTTTAACTCTGATACATAGAGAAGAGAAAGAAAAAACAGTCAGATTAAAATGTAATTAGGTGTTTTTAATATTGTATTTATTTTCAAAAAACCAATAGGCCCATACTGGGTAATTTTTATTTTTAAATCTGTCTTAATGGTATGCAACCTGTTATGCACACAGATGTATTGTGTAGTGCATATGTATAAGAAATATTTATTTTATTTTTGATGTTTTTCCAGTAAGTAACAATAAATATTGCTCAGTTTATCTATGTCAGACTTTTTATTTATGCAAGACTTACTGGATTTTATCAAACACATTTCCAAGAAAACACGTTTTGAATGGTTTGTTTCTTTGGCCAAAATACATGAATCTTCGAAATTAAACTATTGAACCTATCATATAAATGTATCCTATTTCCAATTAAAATTTTAAATTCTTTATGTAATGTTATAATAATCTTTATTCATAAATAATTATAACGAGAGGGAAGTAATCAAAATCTAGATGGAATAATTAATAGACCTAGTATTGTTCTGAATCAGTTTATTGGTAAATTAAAATTAGATATAGGGTCGAAAGAAGAAAATAAATTTATTATCATTTTCAATTGAATTTTAAATTTGTTTTTTTAGTTTTAAAATATTTTGGTTTATAATTAAAGTTAAAATAGTTTAAATTATTAAATAAATAAAAAATAAAAATAAAAAAAAATATTAGAGTAACTCAATTTAATGGTATTATTTGTGGGATTAAAAATTATTTTTTTAATAATTTTAGCTTGACAAGCTAATGTTATATTTTTAACTAAATTTTTCATTAGAGATAGGTGTTTTATATGAACCTTCATATAAATTATATATATATATATATTTATTTTTAGCATCTTATGACGTCCCCCCATGTTAAACCGTAGTCTCTCGTGGCTTCCAGGTCTTCGTGAACTCCGATATACGGTTGCCACGAGGACTTTCCCTAAAATGTATCGCAAATGAAAGGTACCACTTCCTACAATGCTTACACAAAATATTGGCCGGACGTCCTCAGACACGTTATCTGTATAATAATATACACATTACTTGGAGCAATTGCCGTCAGGCGCGCCATGTTCGCTTGGTGTATATCTAAAATCACTTTAACGGTTTTGATGGCATCCAAATATATATTTATTCAGTTTGCGGTTGTGGTGGTCTCCGTATATTTGAGTTTATGTCCTCATGGCTTCCACTGCGCTGTTGTCACCTCAAATGTTGGAATTTAGACTTCGGATATTTTTATAATTGATTATTGTAGTATGTTGAAAAAAATATTGTTGTGATATATTAATGATATTTTTTTGTATAATTAACAATGTATTTTTTTTCACTGCAAAAATAAAAAATTAAAAAATATGTTCATTAAAATTGATGAATTTATCATAACCAGTTGCCGAATCTGCTGGTCTAATTGCTCAATTGTAACATATTATAGAAGTGTTAAAATTGAATTCTTAATTTTTTATTACAAAATTTTTACCTCGACAGCGTAGGGTACAAGAGGACGGCTTAAGTAAAGTAACTACAAAATTTTTAATAATATAATTTGTTCAACTAATAGGTGCAAAGGTGTCTGGAAAATAATAAAAATGTTTAAAACATTGCTTACTTATTTCATACACTCAATGTATTTTTTTATGTAAGGATATAGAAAATAATATTTTGAAAAATATTTAAAATATAGTAGTAAGTCTTAAATTTCACATTACATAAAGTAGTTAAGTCTGCTAGTCTACAAAATTAAAAACAAATAGAATACATACTTAAAAAAAATTAAAGCACTCATGCCATACCAAACGAACTACATTCTTACATATTTTAAAAAGAAAAATCTTTAATTTTGCCCAACCCGACTAAACTATCGGCAGGTAAAAAGTCTGCAGTAGGCGGGGGCCCTACTGTTGAAATAGATTAGAAAATTAAAATAAACTTATCTACCATTATGAAATTCTAATTTGACACAAAAAACTGTATCCTGGATTAAGAACAAGTGTGTAGAATACTCTCGTGAATTAAGAAGCGTTTCTACTGTAGGGTGACCATATCATAAATTTGAAAAAAACGGGACACATCCAAGCAGCAGTAGCGCACCTACAATTTTTCTCTGGGGGGAAGGGGGTTGGCTTGGGCGTCGAAATTTTTTTCTATATTTTGTGAAAGACAAGTTACATTTTCCTGCTATTATTTATATATTTTTCATATGCCCTCTAGGAAAGGGGGTTTAACTCCCAAACCCCCCCCCCCCTGGGTGCGCTACTGCCAAGAAGGGTTTGGAGCGATAATACACAAACAGGGATTGAAACACCGTCTTTTAGCTAATTTGGAACCTATAAATCCTTTTCAATTTTAAATGTGTAATTTACGTACGATCAAGACTGCGAAACGCAGAAAACTAAAAAACTACGCTAGAATGATGTGGATAAACAACCAATCCGTCAAAACAAAACAGGGAAGAATAAAAAATAGCGAGAAACACAGCAAACTCAACAAATAAAAAGAAGAAAAATGACGGGTTTCGCTGGAGGGCATTAAAAAAGACAGAAAACCATCAAATATAACAATTTTACAAAAAAGTCAGATAAAAAAATACGTCCAGCATTAAAACAAGAGTACCAAAAAACAAAAAAAAAAGAGAAACCCTGTTTGAAGACAAACAGATCAGCAGAATATGAGAAGAATATTACGAAAAAATGCTATTCGGTATGAAGGAAACAGATGAAGAAGAACAAGATAACAACGAAGTAGAAATTTTCACAGAAGAAAACGTACAAAAACAAATATTAAAAACATAGAAAACGGAAAAGCAGCAGAAGAAAATGAAATAACAGTGGAAAAAAATACAGAGGAAGAGAATTACATAAGGAAATAAACCAGCTAATACAACAAAAAATATGAACAAAACAGACTACCAGCCGATTGGAACGCAGATATTATAGTAGGTACCTATATACAGTAAAACCCCGCAAATCCTAACTAATTGGGGGGACAGCCTGTTCGGATTCCGAAAAGGTCGGATTATCCGAAAGTTAGCCTAACTAATAATTGAAAGTTTACTTTGTCGTTGATTTTGAGTCGCTGTGCCTGTCTCTCTCCCTCTTCCACCCATCTCAGATTGATGTCACTGATGCAGAGCCAGTGTCATCATTTGTGCTTAGTCGTTAACTCCATGGCTTGATTTCTAATTTGAATAAGCTCCATTTTTCCCCGTTCCCCTATACAAGATGGATCAGAAAACTAAGAAGAAAGTGTAATTACAGAATGGATTGAAGCTGACGACAAAGGGAGCGAAGAATTTACGGATGAATACATTGTAGACTTGGTTCAACCTCAAGGCAACCCTAATGACTAATGAAGATGAAGAAAGCGAGGAAGAAGTTTCCCTGTCATATTGAGTGTCACACGCAGATGCCACTAAAGCTCTGGGTGTGGCTCTACGTTACGTGGAGCATAACTCTGCTGCATTACCAGTAGATGTAATGTTTATGTGTAAATAGAATTAGAATTAAACAATGGTTTCGAATTCACCTGTATAAGTTGCAAGTTGGGAGGGTCAGGTAGTAAAAAAGTTACGAATTGGCCGGTGTACATTTTGATTTGAAAAAGTTTGTCATTAAGAGTTACGAGTTGGCGCGTGTCTATTGGAAGAAGGAGAATGTCACGGTTAAAGAATTTAAGGGACTGGTTTAGATGCAGTTCTATAGAACTCTTTAGAGCAGAGGTGGATAGATTAAAGATAGTGATGATGATATCCAACCTCCGATTAGGAGACGGCACTTGAAGAAGAAGAAGATATTAGATTTTACTGATTATGCCGCCCCCTTGTGATGCCGCCTGATGCGGCTGCCTCACCGCATCATAGAACGGCACGGCCCTGAAAATTACAGTCTTTTCGTCGCTACAGGTAAAAATAAGTAATTAAATATCTTATATCAGATAGAGTATTCATTTTTAGTAGATGAACAAAGGTTTAAAATGGCAGTTTTTGAATTTTGGTACGATTATTTGTTGCTTCGGAAGTTGCAAAAATAAACTTTTGCAAAAATAAACTTAAGACTGATATTACATGAAAAATTGGGTCAAACAGTCCATGTTCAGTCCAGATATAACAAAAAATTTCAAGGTGATTCGTCAATTAGTTTACATTTTATTCAATTTGTTTAATAAAAAATCCTTTTCTTTGCAATGATAAAGCATGCTTTTCTTCATAAAATAATGATACAGCAATTTTGTGGAAAGTACATGAAAGAAGAATACTTATGTTTTCAAAGTTTTTAAAAAAATAATAAAAACTCATTTTTATCATTCCGAAAATATTTTAGTAAAGTAGAGTCATTTTTGACTTATAAACAATTTGAATAACTTTGTTAGTATTGACTGCAAACTAAATTAATCGACTAAGGGATGGAAAAAACCTACCGGTTATAACCTAAACCCAGTTTTTTTAATTCGAAACAACCGGTTTTACCGGTTGTTTTTGTCCCGGTTATAACCGGTTTTTTTCTTTTTAAAGTAATAACCATTGAAAAACCGAATAAGTTGCCTGTGGAAAAAAATTAATTTAGAGAAAAATGAAGAAATTTCTATATATTTTCGATCTTAATCATATAATATTATAAATAATAAATGCGAAGTAATTAACCCAAACAACCATAATTCAACTTTTATTTACTAATAGAGAACTGGACGAAAGTGTCACATCAGCTTTTATGAAACAATTTTGAGAATAGTTATTTAGATTAATAAATGTTTCAAAGACTGGTGGAATGGTGCATGTGATGATAATATTTACATAAAAGTATGTGATCTGCTTGAAATCGATATTCCAACCATCATCAGCTAAAGAATTGTTTATACTTGAGTACTTGAGACTTGAGACTCTTGTATAATGTGAATACCGAAATACGATTAGGAATCTCCATTATGTAATTTTTAAACAATAAATAATTCTTACGAAATAAATGGTAGGTATTATACAAACGTATTAAAAAATATTACCTACTGAAATTTTTTGATGGCAATAGAGAAGTAAATACTGAATTGGTTTATCGAATTTATTTTGTAAAATACCTAAAGTCATTTGGACATTTTTTAAAACTTGATAGATCCAAGGGACATTTTGATAGATCGATAGGATCATCACTTTTGGGAATATCCCAATTATTGACAACGCAATATACGCCGACGCCGTCTACAACGAGCGACGAATCAGAGATTGGGGTACTCTGGCCCATTTTTAGGGTAACTTGAAAGCGCCTGGGAAAATTTTTATAGGTTGAATTGGTTGGGGAATTTTTCGGGAGGAAAATTGAGCAAACTAAAGTGCAATATAAATGTAACATTATAACTTATTGAGTATTTGCTTTTGATTAAAAAAAAACCGAAAACCGGTTTTTGGAACAACCGATTTTTTGACCGGTTATAACCGCCAGGTTAAACCGTAAGTTAAAAAAACCGGTATAACCAAAAACCGGTTTTTTGTTCAACAAGCGCCATCCCTAGACTTTAGGATTTAAAAAGCTGGTACTTTTACATTATTATTATATTATCGGTTTATAACGTTCTTCGTCTTCCGATACCCGTTCGCCATTCCTCTCTGTCCGTACATTGATCTACTTGCAGACCTCTTTCATCCATGGCTTTGTTTATTCCTGCCTGCCAACTTTTCCTCGGTATACCTCATCTTCTTCTATCTTGCAGTTTCCATTTTTGCCCTTGTTTTGGGATTCTGTCTTCATGCATTCTTTATACGTGACCAAACCATCGTAGTTGTATTTCGTTGGTTTCGTCATTTATTGTATGTGTGACCTTCATTATTTCTCGTATCCGTTCATTGGTGACATGTTCTCTTCTTGATCTTCCTGCAGCCCTTCTCCAGAAATCCATTTCGGTGACCTCTAACATTCGTTTTGATTTTTCCTTCATATGCCATACTTCGCAGCTGTATGTTATAATGCTTTTCACTACGGCGTTATAGATCTTTTTCTTGTTTTGGTTGTTTACCTGCTTGTCCCAGAGTACTGAGTTTAGGAGCCTAATTGCTTTCCTGCCCTGAGTGTTTCGTTCTTTAACGGCTCCGTCTAGTGTTCCATCATTCGTGATTTTTATATTCATACCCAGGTATTTATATTCGTTACATTTACTGATTGTTTCTCCTCCTTCTATAGTCGAGGAAATGAAGCATTTTGACTCGCAATTTTTTCGCCCAGCATGGATTTACTTGAAATTTTCACAGAAGGTAGGGCGTAGGGAATAGGCCAAGGATCATTTTCTATATCATGCCGCTGTACGCTAAAAGCTTGGGGTGGTTGCCACCCCATCTCGGGGACGGGAAATTTTTATTGCATTTTAACCATGTAAATCGATGTAAAAAGTAATTCTAAGAAAGAAATGTTTTTTACATTTTCTTCGTAAAACTAATATTTTTCGAGTTATTCGCGCTTGAAAGTAACAGTTTTTCGACGAAAAAATCGACTTTTTATTAGAGGGTTTTTTGAGAATACCTCGAAAAATATGCATTTTATCAAAAAATACTGTAGATATGAAAAATTTATCTTTTAGTAACACAAATTACCCCTGTAGTTATCACATTGTTTTCGATGTGTACTTTTACATAAATGTTAAAAAAAACTTTTACCTTGATTAATTACGGTCAAAGTTAGGCACTTTTTTTTATTTAATTCACAGCTAGTTTCTTTATAATAATTAAGAAACCTAACTAGCGCTATTTTAAAGTTCAAGGTATGTGGTGTGAGTTTTTATTCAATCTCACCCCACCGTGGCAAAAATGGTTTAATTATTACCTTTTGCCTAATTGGACATAGGTGAATATTTTAGGACCACACCCGTATGTCCCGTCCTTCGATATAAACAAAATAGTGAACTTTTAGGAGAACTGGTTCGAATAATTTGATTTGGTCTGGTTTTAAAGGTGCTAATTAATACGATAGAAAGGGTTGTGTATTAGCGATAAATAAGGGTATTCGGCGAACAAAACATTTATTAACAAAAAAAACAACGAATTTAACAAATAAGCGGCTTAACGATAAATGATATTCTTAATAGCGAACGAGAGAGAGTAAGAGTCTTTTTAATCTATTAATTATTGCGGAGAGAGTATTTTTACGGCGAAGAGAGACGCACAAGCGAACAAAGTGTTCAACTCGGAGAGCAGAAAGAGACTGCTGAAATTCTATTCAAATCTCTGCACTATTATCTTTGATAGTTTAGTTTACACCATTCGCCCTGAAAAGGGCCAAACACATGTTACACTTCTTTGGCAAAATGACCTGCTTTTACCCCGAAACGATAAAAAATGCAGATGTATATTTTATGAAACACACAACGCTACACTCAAGTTTTTCAGAGAATTAAATATTTTAAACACAATACAGATTGTCCCAACAGATTTACAGAGAGATATTTTTATAAAAGCAAATTAATGTAAATAACTGTTGTTTTCACAACATACTCCCCCGCGTTGAAGCACTGGCTTTAACATAAACCTAACCTAACATAAATCAACTTACAATGTTCTTAAGCGAAAACACTAAACTTAACTTAATTTTAACAGTCATTCGGTAGAGGACACAATTTATTAATAGAGCGCTTGAAGACTCCATCTTTAGTTTTGACCGATGCAACTCTTACTCGGCCATCCTTTCCGGGAAAGACATCAATCACTCTTGCTAGAGCCCAGTAAAGAGGAGGAGTGTTATCTTCAATCAACAAGACGAGATCGTTGGGCTCTAGGTTCTTATGAGGAAGAAACCATTTAGGGCGATTTTGGAGTCTGTTCAAGTAGTCAATTGACCATTTTTTCCAAAACATTTGCTGGAGTTTAGAGAGATGTTGCCATAAACTTAATCTATTTTCGGGAATGTGGATTACATCCCTTTCAGGAAATGACGTAAGAGATTGTCCAATCAAGAAATGTCCAGGGGTCAGATAGGTTAGATCAGAGGGATCATTTGAGAGGGAGCAAAGCGGTCGAGAGTTGAGCACAGCTTCAATTTGAGTGAGAACAGTGGTAAATTCTTCAAAAGTGAGCTTAATATCACCCATGAGTCTACGGATATGATGCTTTGCGCTCTTTATAGCGCTTTCCCAGATGCCACCATGATGAGGGGCTCGAGGAACTATGGTTTTCCAGCGAATATGAGATGATGCCAAAAAATCATTAATAGAGCGAGAGTGCTTTTTATCTTTTAAAAACTTATAAAGTTCAAACAACTGATTACGAGCTCCCAAAAAGTTCGTAGCGTTGTCACTGAATATAGTCTGAGGGAGGCCTCTACGGCTAATAAAACGTTTTAGAGCGAGAAGAAACGTCTCTGTAGAAAGGCCGGACACGACTTCAATGTGAACAGCTCGAGTCGATAGACAAACGAAAAGAGCAATATAAGATTTTATCAAAGGAGCTTTGCGGAGTTTGGAAGCTTTGATCTGAAAGGGCCCGCCAAAATCTAATCCGACATGAGCGAATACTCGAGAGGATTGCAAACGTTCCTTTGGTAAATCTTCCATAATCTGAATAGCGGGTTTGGCATTAAACCTAAAACAAACCATACATTGGTGTATGACCTTTTTAACTTCACGTAGTCCATTTAAAGGCCAATATTTAAGTCGAATTTGAGATAAAGTATTTTGAGGACCAGAGTGACAAAGTCTGATATGTTCTCTCTGAAGAAAGAGACGTACTACACGATTTTTTGAGGGAAGGAGAAGAGGATATTTTTGATCAAATGTAACGTCTGAGTTACCAAGGCGACCTCCTACACGCAGCATTTCATTTTCATCCAAAAAGGGGTTTAAGCGTAAAATAGACTTATTGGATAGAGTTTTACCTTTTTTAATCTCAGAAATCTCAAGCGAGAAAGAAGAATACTGAAGCATCTTAACAATCTTCAGTTCAGCGTTTTGAAGTTCGCTTACTTCAAGAGAATTTGATAACTTATGAGAAGGCGATTTGGCATTATTGGCAAACCTGAATATAAATGCTAAAGTTCTTACAAACCTTGAAAAATTAGAGAACCTATCAGAAAGAGAGGTGAAAAAATCTATTTGATCATTTCGAATGTGAAGAGTTACTTTCCTTTCTTCGGGTAACTTGGAGGTATAAACTTTTGGATTGTATTTCAACAAATCCAACCGAGATTGATTCAAAAATTGAGGACCATGAAACCACAAAGAAGATTTAAGTATTTCAGCGGGTAGCATTCCTCGGGAGAGTATGTCGGCAGGATTCTCTTTGGATCGTACGTGCCTCCAATGAGCGTTAGGAGAATTATCTAAAATTTGTGCAACCCTATTTGCTACAAATTGAGTCCAACGAGAGGGATGCGAACGAAGCCAAGCGAGAACAATTTCTGAATCCGACCACATATTTATAGAGTCTAAGCGAGAGAGTTTTTCTTCAATAATATTAGCAATCCTTGCTGTGAGCTTACTACACAATAGCGCACCCATGAGTTCCAATCTTGGGAGAGTCAAGGGTTTTAGCGGAGCGACACGACTCTTAGATGCTGAAAGTGAACAAGATACTTGTTCTGATCTATAAATCACACGTAGGTAGATGCAAGCTCCATAAGCCTTTAAACTTGCATCCGAGAATGCGTGAATCTCAACACTAGTGATTTCTTGACTTAAAAAGAGACACCGAGGTATATTTAAATCCTTAAAATTAGAGAGACTGCGAACAAAATTTAGCCACTCATGCAACGTATCTGCATCTATGATATCGTTCCAATTAATTTTGGAAATCCAAATTTGTTGCATGATTAATTTAGCGACAACTGTAACTGGGTTAATTAGGCCTTGAGGATCAAATATTTGGGCAATCATTGACAGTACTTCTCTCTTGGTGTACGAGTCCTTTAAGGTAAAATTTGGGAGAGAGATTGAGAAGGTGTCAAGAATAGGATTCCAACATAAACCTAAAACCTTATTGGAGCCATTATCTGGAGCTATTACATAAGTAGTGTTCGAAGAGAGAGAAGAGATATTTTTTAAAAACAAGTCTGAGTTAGAACACCATTTATGGAGAGAGATACAAGCGGTTCCAAGCAAACTAGTTATTTCCTTATGAGCTTTAAGGAGAGTCTGTACATCATTAGCGCCATAGAGAATGTCATCAATGTAACAACTATTTTGAAGAGCATCACTGGCCAGAGGATACTCAGTCTGATAAGTTTGTGCCAGTTCCATTAAACAGCGAGTACTCTGAAAGCTAGCGCTTTTAGTTCCATACGTTACGGTTTGCAATTCAAGACACTCAATGTCTTTTTCAGGGGAGTCACGCCACAGAATATTTAAAAGAGAGGTTTGAGCAGGATTTATTCTAACTTGTCTATACATTTTTTGTATATCCGTTGTAAAAACGAAGGAATACAATCTAAACCGTAGCAAAATGTCAAAAAGTTCCGGTTGAAGAGTAGGACCTTTGAGTAAAATATCATTGAGCGAATAACCACTAGAGCTTTTCATCGAACCATCAAAAACAACCCTAAGCTTTGTTGTTAAAGATTCTTCCTTAAACACACAGTGATGCGGTAGAAAATATTTACTTTCTAACTTTTCGTTGGTTAGAGAGAGAGGCACTATTTTCGCATGTTCGAGAAGAAGATATTCATTAATGAAAGATTTATATTGAGCGTATGTACTTTCGTTTTTTAAGAGCCTATGTTCTAATTTCATAAATCTTTTAAAGGCCATTTTAAAGGATTCACCTAACATTTTATTAGCGTTTTCAGAGACAAATGGAAGATTTACTTGAAAGCGGCCTGAAGGTAATACAAGAGTAGTTTTGCTAAATATTTGTTCCGCTAATTCTTCATCGGGAGTTAATTTACTAACGAGGGGAACTTCTTCAATTTCGAAAAATTGTTGAAGCAACTTATCCAACTGATTTTCTTCGGGTTCGGATTGAACAAAGAGAGAAACATTTGACTGAGAGATAGCCAAATGTGAATTACGGTGAAAAACCTGAGGATTAATTGTACCAAAAATAACATAGCCTAAGTGAGTATTCTGAAGAATGGGAAGATTTTTTCCTAACCGTATAAATCCATCCGTCAATAATTCACTATAGATATCACCAGCTAGAAGCAAATCAATTTTACCCGGAACAGAATACGAGGGATCTGCGAGAGTGAGATCCTGTGGGACTTTTATTTTACTTCTATCTATAGTAGCTCTAGGAAGCCTACAAGTTATACTATCGAGTACAGCGAAAGAAGTTTTAAAACTTCTGTCCTTTACATTATAGGGGAAAAATTCTAAGTTTAACATTTCGTTTGAGAGTGAGGTGTTTTCGGATATGGTTGATATCTGTAGCTGTTTAAAATAAGGGATGAGTTTTAACTTCTCAACCAAATCACGAGAGATAAACGAATGTTGGCTCCCATTATCTAGGAGCGCTCTGGCATGCATGGGTCTGCCGTCTTTCGAATAAACGGTTACTAAAGCGGTAGCCAACAATACATCAGTTTTAACTGATAAAGCGGAGAGAGATGTGGCTGCCTGAGAATCTGGAGACTTTTGCATATCTAAAGGAGGTCTGGATGAGCTAGTAGAAGCTTCATTTTGGCTGCGATTATTAAAAGAATGCTGAGTAGATATGGGAGCGACAACACGAGAAGCACCTTGAGAATTTTGAGGAGTTTGAGCATTGCGCTCACGAGAGAGAGCTTGCCTATTGATGTTACTAGAGGAGGAGACATTTTCAGAGGTTCCATGGAGGGATGAGTGATGATGACCCCCACACAAAGTACATGATCGAGTAGAGCCGCAATCTTGAGAGAAATGTTTACTACCCAAACAATTAAAACACAGTTTCTTACCTTTTACAAAATTAAATTTTTCCTGTAAAGAGAGGCATTTAAAATCATTACACTGATAAACCTTATGAGCATTACTTCTGCAAAAAGTACAATTATTATCAGAGAAAGAGTGTGATGGTTGGTCAACTGATGAGAAGAAAGATGTTTTTGATTGAGACCTGTTATTAACCTTTTTATCATGATCTGAAACATTTAATTTTTCCTGAATATCACACTTTATCTCGAGAAATTTAAAAAACTGTGAAAGGGTAGGTAAGGTCTTTGTCCCAATATCATATTCAAAGGCCCTATGTGTAGAAAAATCTAATTTTTGTAAAAATATTTCAATTAATAGTAAATCCCAATGCTCAATTGGTACGGACATATTTTTCAAAGCGAGCAGCGTCTGCTGAGCTAGAGTTAAAAATTCGCGTAACGCCTTTGAATTACTTTTAACTAGAGATGGAGCCTTTAACAATTTTTGAATGTGTAAGCTAATCACTCGCGATTTGTTTTCGTAACGATCTTTGAGAGTTTTTACAGCTATATCGAAATTTTCGTCGATAACTTCGATGTTGTCGATCAACTGGAGGGGTTCATTTCGCAGGAACGATTTAAGGTAAATAAATCGTTGCACATTATTGAGTTCTTCATTGTTCACTATTAGCGTCTCGAAGAGCTGGTAGAACGAGTTGAACTCAGAGAATGACCCGCAGAACGTTTGCATGGTGATCTCAGGAAGCCTAACCTTAGCAGTGGCCACAGTTGACTGAGTGCTATTTGATCTGAGAGGAGGGGGGCCCAACAATAACTCGTCCATCTTACGCTGTAGGCCCGCGAGAATAGAGAAATATTTTTGCTCAGTTGTTACCCTGTCTTCTGCTTCAGTACCGGCTTCATCAATCTCGTCTATCTGATCCATTATTTCTTCATATTTTAAAAAACAGGTTTTTAATTCTGTTTGCCGAAATTGAAATTGTAGCGCATCCTTTTCCGTACTAGCCTTTTGTGAGAGCCAGTTTTCAATTCTTGTAATTTTAGCCTTTAAAGGCGTCCTTTTTTTCTTGAGGTCTTCCATTTCTATCCCGAATTCGATTGAACACACGGCGAGAGAGAGTCTATCGATACGCGGCAAAATCTAAATTGCACTGGAGAGTTTTTTGCCAATTAACAAGCGCGGCGAGAGAATAAGAGTCTAAGTTTCACAGAGCGATACAGCGTCTACGTTAAATGTCTACAAAAGTGTTTTTGACCGTAAAATGTCTTTGAGCAGAGTTTACCTTGGATCAGCAATAAAAGTTTTAAAAAATGGAAAAAGCTCACCAAATTAGTCCAATTGATAAAGCAACAGGCGGCAGCTACTAACCACACACAATAACTTCACTTCCTTTCACTTAGAGTTTATCGCGACGCGAACTAACAAGTCTTGTAGAGGTATTACACACAAAAATGTCCGAAAAAGCGGCACAAACGCGAAAACCAAACAAAAATCCGGGTCGATGTAGACCATCAAATGGTGTGAGTTTTTATTCAATCTCACCCCACCGTGGCAAAAATGGTTTAATTATTACCTTTTGCCTAATTGGACATAGGTGAATATTTTAGGACCACACCCGTATGTCCCGTCCTTCGATATAAACAAAATAGTGAACTTTTAGGAGAACTGGTTCGAATAATTTGATTTGGTCTGGTTTTAAAGGTGCTAATTAATACGATAGAAAGGGTTGTGTATTAGCGATAAATAAGGGTATTCGGCGAACAAAACATTTATTAACAAAAAAAACAACGAATTTAACAAATAAGCGGCTTAACGATAAATGATATTCTTAATAGCGAACGAGAGAGAGTAAGAGTCTTTTTAATCTATTAATTATTGCGGAGAGAGTATTTTTACGGCGAAGAGAGACGCACAAGCGAACAAAGTGTTCAACTCGGAGAGCAGAAAGAGACTGCTGAAATTCTATTCAAATCTCTGCACTATTATCTTTGATAGTTTAGTTTACACCATTCGCCCTGAAAAGGGCCAAACACATGTTACACTTCTTTGGCAAAATGACCTGCTTTTACCCCGAAACGATAAAAAATGCAGATGTATATTTTATGAAACACACAACGCTACACTCAAGTTTTTCAGAGAATTAAATATTTTAAACACAATACAGATTGTCCCAACAGATTTACAGAGAGATATTTTTATAAAAGCAAATTAATGTAAATAACTGTTGTTTTCACAACAGTATGTATATAGTTTTTGTGTAAAAGTTTGAGTAAACTTGAACAGAGTTGTTAATATATCTTTAAGAATGACGTCCTAACGAAATCGACTCGTGGTCTGTGGAGCCGAATTATTAAAATCCGTGCACTCAAAAAATGAAATTTACTTTTCAAAGATATGTTGCACTTAATATCTCCGGAGTTTGTTGATGGACTTTGATCATTATTTTTTTAATTTATATATACCTGTAGTTTTGTAGAGTATGTTATGTACACATATACCCACCTAACAATACAAAATGTTATGTATACATATACAAGTATATGTAAACATATATAATTTCATAAAAATCGTTCAAGCGGTATCGGAGGATTATGGCAACTAACATTACGACAGGAGAATTTTATAGATGTAAATAAATAGATAACTATTAAAAATAGGGGTTGGTGGTAGAAAGGTGAAAATTAAGGGTTGTATATATTTTTAATGGTAGGTACATAATATAAAATGAAGGTAGACAATTTTCTCCAAAACAATAAAAAAGTGGCAGGGGGCAACCCCCCTTATAACGTATGGGTGTAAATAATAGATTACCACCTATTTTCAGTCCTACAGAATATACGTGTAAAATTTCATAAAAATCGGTCAAGCCGTTTCGGAGGAATATGATAACTAACACTGTTACAGGAGAATTTTATGTACATAGAAGTAACTGTGAATTAAATAAGTAATAAAAGTGGCTAACTTTGCTCGTAATTAACCTAGGCGAAAAGTTTTTTTTTGAAAATTCGTGTAAAAATATCAGCTTTTCAAATCCCAACGCAGATTTAGTCAATATGTTAATATGGTTATTAAAATTGTTTAGAAGCCAAAAATGATTCTACTTTCGTAAAATGTTTTCAGAATGCTAAAAATGACTTCTTATTGATTTTTTAAATAAGTTAAAAATATAAGTATTCTTCTTTCCTGTGGTTTCCACAGAATTGCTGTATCATTATAATTTTCTGAACAATAACATTGCAAAAAAAGCTCTTTGTGATAAACAAATCGAATAAAATTTAAACTAATTGACAAATCGTCTTGAAATTTATTGCGCATTATGGACTGTTTGACTCAACATTTCATGCAATATCAAAGTCTTAATTTCATTTTTATAACAATTTTTTTATAAGTTATAACAATTTTTTTATTTTCGAAATTTAGTTTTATTTTGCAATTTCCGAAGTAACAAATAATCGGATCAAAATTTAAAAAATTTTAAACCTTTGCTTTTCTACTAAAAGGTGAATAATCTAAATAAGATATTTAATTACCTTATTTTTACCTGTAGCGATTTAAACGAAAAACTGTCATATTTAACCCTTATTTGTTAATTACTAAAATTCTCGTCCGAACTGTGACGGGCATTGTTGTATTTATAATGTCTTCTTCTTCTTCTTCTTTATAAGCAATTCTGCTTGTTCATTGGCGGATTGATACCTCTATGGAAGGTTGTCGCTCCATCTTTTGCGCGGTCGGCTGATACTTCTTCTGCCGATTGGTGATTTATCTCGTGCTATTTTGACCACACGTGTCTCCCCCATTCTGGTTATATGGTTGTTCCATTCTTTTTTTCTATTTAGTGTCCATTCGTTTATACACTGTACGTTACATTGTCTTCTAATATCTTCGTTCCTCTTTCGATCTCTCAGTGTATTTCCTGTAATTCTTCTCAGTACTCTCATCTCTGCCGTTTCCAGTAGTCTTTGTGTTGTGGCTGTATCGGGTCTTGTTTCTGATGCATATGTCATTATTGGTCTTACACTGGCTTTATAAATTCTTGACTTCATCTCAGTGTTAATATGTCGGTTTCGCCATATAGTGTTATTAAGGCATCCTGCCAATCTATTTGCTTTTTGTACTTGATTTCTCACTTCTTTGTCTAGGTCTCCGTAACTTGACAATGTAATTCCAAGGTATTTTACTTCCATTACTTGTTCAATACTGATACCATCAATTTCTATTTTGCATCTGATTGGTTCTTTACTGATTACTAAAGTTTTAGTTTTTTGAGATGAAATTGTCATATTGAATTCTTTTGCTCTTATGTTAAATCTGTGGACTAATCTTTGCAGACTATCTTCATCTTGGGCTATCAATATTGCGTCGTCTGCGTAGCAGAGTATTTTCACTTCTTTGTTTCCCATTCTATATCCTCTTCCTTTGTTAACGTTTTTGATGATTTCATCCATGATTAAATTGAAAAGCAGAGGACTCAATGAGTCTCCCTGTCTTATTCCGCTGCCTATATCTACAGGTTCTGTAAGTTGTCCATCTATTCTGACTTCCATCTTGTTATTTTGGTAGATGTTCTCAATAGTTTTTATGATATCTAGAGGGATTTCTCTATTATACAGAAGGTGGATTACATCCCTGAGTCTTACTCTGTCAAATGCTTTCTTTAAGTCAATCAGACATAGAAATGCTGGTCTATTATACTCTAGTGATTTCTCAGTAATTTGCTTTATGACGAATATTGCATCTGTACACGATCTTCCAGTACGAAAACCCTGTTGTTCATCTGCTAAACTTATCCTCTGATTCATTACGTCTTGTAAGATTTTAGTTGTAAGTTTTAGGGTAGTATTTAACAAGTTGATACCTCTGTAGTTCTCTGGCTGCTTTTTATCTCCTTTTTTGAATAGTAGGATTAGTTCGCTCGTTCTCCATTCTTCCGGTATTTTACCGTGTTTTATGATTTTGTTAATTAATGTTGTTAATTGTTCTGTCATTGCTGCTCCACAATATTTCATTAGTTCGTTTGGTATTCCATCCTTACCTGCAGCTTTTCTGTTCTTCAGCTTTTCGAGTGTTTTTCGTACTTCCTGTGCACTTATATTAACATCTTCATCTGTGGTAATTTCTGGTGTTTCCGGTTCTAGCATTATTTGTTCTTCCTCTGCATAAAGCTTTTTTAGATAGTCAATCCATGTATCCTTTTCTATGTGTTTTGGTTCTATTAGTTCCTTTACCTCCATTCTTTGACCTCTTATAAAGCGCCATATTTCCTTTTGGAGACCATAAAAATCATGTTCCATTTCTTTCGAAAAACGTTCCCAGTGATCGTTTTTTATTCTTCTTACTACTGAATGTGTTTCGTTTCTTATGGTCTTATAATTATCGTATGCCTCTTGTGTTTTAGTTGACATGTATTTTAGGTAGGCTTTTTTCTTCTCTTTACATTTTTCCTTCACTTCTGTACAAAACCATGGAGTTCTTCGTCTTGGAAGCGATTTATTTTTATTAATGTTTCTTTCACCAAGAACTTCCTTGGCTGAGGCTAAGATATTAGACTTAATTTTTGCCCAGCTTTCTTCGACTCCGTCACTTTCTGTGATATACATGTTGCTGCTTTTTTCCGTTAGTCTTTTTTGGAATAGGTATCTGGTGGAGTCGTCCTGTAAGCTTTCGACTTTAATCTTGGTGTATTCTGCTGTTTTGTTATCACATAGATATATTTATAATGTAATAGGTATAACTCCAAAAAACCCATTTGCAACCTGGCTGGTCAAGTGTCCCGACAAAAACCTTATTTTTCTGGACTATTGCAACTAAGAGAAGAAAGAAAGAAATTTTAAAAAAATGTTACAAAAAGAAGCAACCGAAGAAGGAAAAAGCAGTAGAAAGGAAATACAAAGAAAAAATATAGCGGTTAAAAAGCAAGCCAGGAAAGACAAAAGATACTATGTATATGATATGGTAAAAATGTCAGAAAAAGCTGCGCAAGAAAACGACCTGAAGATACAGTACAATATCATCCGAAATTTGACAGGGAAAACACTAAACAGTAATAAATAAATCAAAGATAAACAAGGAAATATAATTAAATCAGAACATAAAATAATACAAAGATGAAAACAACACTGCGAGGAAATATACTCCAAACACCAGATATAGACGAAGATAACGTAATACAGGAAATAAACATTAGAACAATTGAAATTACGAAAGAAGAAATACAAAACACACTGAATCAACTAAAAAAATGGCAAAGCCGCTGAAAGCGACAACCTACCGATAAATTTAATAAAGGCGGGCGCAAACAAATTAGTAGAAATGTTACACAAACTCAAGATATGGGCCGACCAGGAGCTCCCACAGAAATGGAACGAGGGTGTAACCATTAAGATACCAAAAAAGGGCGATTTAATAAATGCGAGAATTGGCGAGCAAAAACACTGCTAAGTGCCACATTCAAAATAATGTCAAATATCATATTGAATAGACTGAAGCCAGAAATAGACAAGAAACTAAGACTAAGAAGCAACCAAGAAGGCTTTCGCGCAAAACGCTCCACTATCGACCACATTTGTACTCTATCAGCACCTCTGTATCTTGTACCTGTACCGCTGTATATCCTGTACTCTATAATTATCTTGGAACAAGCTAGTGAATGGCAAAAAAATATAAACATAATGTTTACTTTGACTTTGACCTTGAAAAGGCATTCGATAGTATAAACAGAGAACAAAGGTGGAAGATTCTAAAACTATATGGACTACCGATAAAATACATCAACTTAATCAGACTATTTGATAAGAAATATACAGCCAGACTAGAACATGCGGGAAAATGGTAGTAGATGTAGTTATACAAAGCGGAGTTAAGCAAGGATGTGTGCTATCCCCGACATTATTTCTAATAATAACGGACTGGATCATGCAGAAAGTAAGCAATAATAAAACAGGTATTAGATTGAAATTGCATGACTAGTTGGAGGATTTGTAGTTCCCAGATGACATTTTTCCCCTAACCGAACATAGCAGCCGTAAGCAAAAGAAGCTTGCAAAATACTCCAGGGTAATGGGCCTGAAGATGAAGAAAAAAAAAAAACAAAACTTGAAAAAACAGCAACCAAGAAACTAAAATTAAAATACAAGGAAGACAAATACAGGAGGTAGATAACTTTACATATTGTCTGGGATCAACCATGGAAAAAAAGGCGCTAGTAGATCAGATGTAGAAAAAAGGATAGTAAAGGCACAATATGCACTCATTATATATTCATAATGCATTAAGCAAAATCTGGAACACACGCGATATATCAGAATTAACCAAAATCAAAATATTTACAGGAAGAGGCAGGAAGAAACAACTAGCAAAAAATTAAAAACCTTTATAAATAAATCGTTGAGGAAAATCCTAAAAATATACTGGCCAGATAAAATAAAAAACATAGATCTACGGAGAAGAACAAAACAAGAGAAAATAACAGTCTAGATTAAAAATAGGAAATGGAAATGAATTACACGGACTCTGAGGAAGGATCGAAATAATATAACCAAACAAGCACTCGAATACCAACCAGACGAAAGAAGAAGAAGAGGAAGACCTGATAATAGCTGGAGAAGAACTGTAATAAGAGATCATGAAAGAATTGGCCTGAGATGGAGAGAAGTCAAACAGAGAGCGAGAAACAGAGAGCAATGGAAAATACTTGTATAGCAAATTTCGAAAGAATAAAACAGATAAGGATGCGCTGGGAAGGGATTACAGGAAGAGAGAGAGAGAGAGAGAGAGAGAGAGAGAGAGAGAGAGAGAGAGAGAGAGAGAGAGAGAGAGAGAGAGAGAGAGAGAAACAGTACCGATTATTATCAAAATAAAATTTAATAATATACCTAACCTAACTTATCGAAAGGCTCATCAAACAATTATTAACTTTAAAAAATAAAAATTTGTCAAGGGTATATAGTGGTATTGTTAAGTATATTACAATATAACTTATTCCATCGAAATCTTCCGAAATCCATAATCTTCTTCCATCGAAATAAAATAGAAAATCTAAAAGTTTAGAAAATACATCATTCATAACTACACCCAAGAAATAAGTTTTTCTAACCTGATTTAAGAGTATAAAAAAACGAAAACAAACAATTTACAGCAAATCCTTATCGTATATCCGAGCAAAACCACCTAATTGGCAAAAGTTATAAATAGAATTTGCCTGGGTTCTACAACTAAATTTGCACTTAAACACGACCAAGGTTAAATATTTTACTTGATATTATAAGTACGTTGTTGCCAGTATAAC
The DNA here is from genome assembly GCF_917563875.1 of Diabrotica virgifera virgifera. NCBI lineage: Eukaryota > Metazoa > Arthropoda > Insecta > Coleoptera > Chrysomelidae > Diabrotica > Diabrotica virgifera. Next base: position 76,442,843 of record NC_065448.1, read on the forward strand.
GGATGCCAAAGCGAGCGCTAACTGTATGAAATTATTCTTGTTAATATACACGCTGTATATTGATCGGAAGTCACGAAGAGTCAAAACTATACAGAAGCCACGAGGGACGCAAATAGAATATATATATATATATATATATATATATATATATATATATATATATATATATATATATATATAATTTTAAATTAGACATTATAAACGTCAGTGAAAAATACACTTATGTGACGTTAAAAGTGTTTTTGATCGTTTGAACTATTCATAGAAAATTTGTACTTTTACAAAATGGTTTTATTTTCAATAGTACATCTTCTTTCCTTTCCTTCAGAAACTGTATCAAACTCCAATCTCAACAAACTAGTATATATTATTACAACGACATACGATAAATGTCATTAGAATATAGATATTTTTCCTTTATTCCCCGACGGCGAGCTGGGCAAATACCCAAGTAGGTGGAGGCCAATAAACTAAAGAAGAAGAAGAATAATAGACGTAAATATAACCATAAACGGAACCACATAGTTAAACTCTGTGACGTCACGGGTCGTTTGAACTATTTTAAGATAAAGAAGACTTTAAATTTGTACTTCTAAGTTGTTATGAGTTTTTGAAGCGTGAAATTTTTGAAATCTCATTTTTATACAAAACGGAACATTATTATGTAATAAAAAAATGTGCAAGTTCCCTATTATATCATACTATTAGAATTACTCTTTTTTTTTAACTATTTTCGGTTGTAAGATAGTTTTTGTGCTATGGTCAGTCGACGATCTGTCGCAATAAGGTCACGAATGGCATCAATATTTTCCTAAGACGGTGGTCTCCAATATACGCAGTAGGCTGCGTACAGCGTCACGCCGTTGGAAAATGTTCATTTTCGTTTTTTTTAATAAACTTTGAATGACAAAAACTATCTTACAACCGATAATAGTTAAAAAGAGTAAATCTAAAACAAATTCAAATTACGGGGTGAATTGAAGTGACCACCGACTTAGCAGGTTGTCTCCAATAGACGTCGTATGCCGCGTACAGCGTGTATTGGAGACCATCGACTTAACCGGTGGTCTCCAATAGATGCTGTAGGCTGCGTGCGGCGTCTCCAATCTTGGCAAAGTGGGTTCCAAGGCTTTTAAATGAAATTCAACGAACTAAGCCTGTCGAAATTTCTCAAAGATTTCTGACTCGTTACGAAGCAGAAGGAAATGCATTTTTACAGCGTATAGTGACATGCCATGAGACTTGGATACATCATTATACACTGAGTCTAAACGAGCAAGTGAGGAACGGAAAAAAGGTGAAGATTGTCAAATTAAAGCAAAAACTCGTTTGTCTGCTGGAAAAGTTTTAGCGATAGTGTTTTGGGATTATCGTGGCATTTTGTAGCTGGATTTTCTTTATGAGAGACGAGCCATTAATGCCGCTTATTATAGTAGTATTTTGGACCGTGTTCGAGCTGTCTATAGGTACAAAAGACGGGGATATCCTATACGAGATGCGTCGGCTCTTGCATAAAAACGACAGACCGCATACAGCTGCCCTAACACAAGAAAAAGTAGCGAAATGCATTAGACTCGTTGAACATCCTGCATAAAGTCCTGATCTTTCACCATGTGATTACCACATGATCTGTCCATTAAAAGATGCACTAGACGGAGCGCGTTTTGCTGATGATAATCAAGTCGAGCAATTGGTTAGATGAAATGGTCATGGTCATTCTTTTTATGAAAATGGAATACAGAAACTTTCTAGCCTCTAGGAAAAATGTACAGAAGAAAGGAATGTATCTAGAAAAATGAAGTATCGTTTAATTGTTGTAATTATAATTCAATGAAAAGTTATTAGCAAAGGTTGCTTCATTTTTGATTCACCTCTGGTATCATATAACTTTTTTATAAAGCCGAAAATTATATTTTTTTTATTTATTAAGCGCAACAGGCCTTGCAGGCCTAGGGCTAAAATGTTTACATTTCTCATTACATAAATAATAGAATAAATAACTGTGTCGTAAGCCTGCTTAAAGTCTATGAACAAAGCATATAGTACTGTTTTATGTTCGTAACAGGTAGTCTGTATTTCTTTTAAGGCAAATATTTGGTCAGTCGTTGATCTGTTGTTTCTATAACCTGCCTGGTATTCTCCCAGTATTTTTTCTGAATATTGACTTAGCAAATCAACGAGGAAAAATTTCCTGTAGTTGGCTGTATACCATTACAAAAACATAAAATCCTTTATAAAAGGTATATTTGTTAAAATCCCTATACAGGGCTACATCAAAGACAGAACTAGTTTTCGATCGGTTGACCGATCATCATCAGTGTAATCTTAGAATGTACATGCTAACCACCAAAGTAAAAATATTTGGGTAAAAACCCTTTACAATTGATCCGTCATAGGAACATATGAAGAAGATGTGATTTATAACATGGATGCATAAAATATCCAATGTTTTACGTCCGAGGTACCAATGAGCTCAATCTGACAAGTTCACATCATGGCTGTATGGAAGCAAGGACTTGCTCTCGGGCGTAAAACATTGGATATTTTATGCATTCATGTTATAAATCACATCTTCTTCATATGTTCCTATGACGGATCAATTGTAAAGGGTTTTTACCCAAATATTTTTACTTTGGTGGTTAGCATGTAGATTCTAAGATTACACTGATGATGATCGGTCAACCGATCGAAAATTAGTTCTGTCTTTGATGTAGCCCTGTATAGGGATTTTAACAAATATACCTTTTATAAAGGATTGACTTAGCCTTTTTCTTATACTTTGTGCCAAGATTTTGTAAACTATTTCTAATAGTGCGACGCCTCTGTAGTTTTCGCATAGCATTCTATCACCTTTTTTATGTATAGGGCATATCCTTGCTATGGTCCACTCTTCTGGCATTTTTTCTACTTCCCATATTCTTTTTATCAGGTCATATATCTCTTTCTGTAGTCTTTTCCCTCCTGATTTTATCATTTCGGCCGATATTTCTGTTATGCCTGGGCTTTTATTATTTTTCAAGCTCTTTATTTCGTTCTTTATTTCTTGTTCTGTGGGTATTTCTATTGCTATCTGATCATCTTCAATTTCATGGTTTGTTTCCTTTTGTACTTCGCTCTTATTTAGCAGTTCTGTGAAATAGTTTTGCCAGTTTCCCATTATTTTTTCCGCCTCATTTAGCAACATCCCTTTATCATCTCACATATATGGGTTGTTTTTTGATATCTTCTTTCCATTTTTTTTGCTTCCTGGTAAAATGATCTTATTTCTTTTTTTTTAAATTTTTCTTCTATTTCTTTCAGTTTGTTCTCGTTGTATTTTCTCTTTTTGCTTCTACATTTTCTTTTCATGATTTTTCTCAATTCTCTGTATTCTTCTCTAGTGCTTTCTTCGTCATTTGTGAGATTTTTGAGTCTTACCTTTCTTATCGCTTCTGCTACTTCTTGACATTCTTCATCATACCAATCTTGAGCAATTGGTTAGATGAAATGGTCATGGTCATTCTTTTTATGAAAATGGAATACAGAAACTTTCTAGTCTCTAGGAAAAATGTACAGAAGAAAGGAATGTATCTAGAAAAAGGAAGTATCGTTTAATTGTTGTAATTATAATTCAATGAAAAGTTATTAGCAAAGGTCGGTTCATTTTTGATTCACCTCTCGTATCATATAACTTTTTTATAAAGCCGAAAATTAGGGATTAATAAAATTGTAATTCATCATTTCAAAAAAGTAGATCCTTAATAGTCTTCAAATCCCCTTCTGACAGAAAAAACTCTAAACACGTTTATTGTTGTCGGTTCGTTTTCAAATTATCCACATAACAAGCAAAGCTTGACAGAGCTGTGTATAAGGTAATTAGCAGAAAACCGTTAAATTAAAATTAATTATCTCCAGTTTGCAGCTTATGAGTATCATCGGCAGCGGAATATCCGGCAAGATATTTATTAATGCATAAATTGTCACTTAGGGTAATTATTCCGAGAATTTAGCTACGTCACTGTCAAAATTAGTTAACTTAAATACCAGAGATTAGTTAAAGGAAACTAGATCCTAATTACTTTGAACTATACCTACACGTTATATGCGAATATCATACGTCGCGCTTGCTTGTCTGTCAAAAGTTAACGATGTTATGAAACGAACAGACAGTTATTACTTTTTATTTGATATAATTAATCTGTGTTCTTTTTCTTATTGTATAGGACAGGGGTGGCCAAGCTCCTTGATAGTACGAGCCATTGTTCAAAATTTAAAATTTTTCGCGAGCCGCAATTAAACGATTATCTGAAAAGTGTAAAAAAGGTATTTAATTTTTCCTTTCACTGACACTGTGGATTCTACGAATTTTAAACTGAAATAAAATGAAAAAATTGAAGAAAATCTTTTGTGTAAAAGGTATATTTATTTAAAACCCCCAATAAAGGGCTACATTAAAAACAGAACGTTTTCGCTCTAAAGAGAGCATCATCAGTGTTCTAAGCAAGCTCTACATGCTTAGCCCCCAAAAATACATGGGTTAAAACCCTTAAAACGCCGACCAAAAGTCTTACATTGGCGTGTTATATATTAAAAAAAGTCTTACATTGGCGTGTTATATATTAAACCCTGGCGATGGGTGAAATTTAAACAAGATATACCTCAAAGCATCATATGACTATACGTGTATGTGGGTGGTTGAGTTGATTTCTCTGCCTTCACAAAGAGAAAGGTAAAAGCCAACTGTAGCCAACAATAAATATACCTTTTACACAGAAGATTTTCTTCAATTTTTGTAATTAATGGTATACAGCCAGTTACAGGAAATTTTTCCTTATGGATTGAAATAAAATGGTTCACATCGTTGTTTCAATTATGCCAAAATTCTACAAGCAGCCTGTACTAATTCAGGATTCTTCGATTCTTCATTATCCTTCCATCTTTTTCGGGGACGGCTTACTACCGTCTCTCAAAAAACACTGTCTTTAATACTCTGTCTTCGTCTGATCTTACCACGATCGATCTCATCTTAGCTTTTATAGGAATATCGAACGATGTTTTCAGTACCACAAACAATCACCAATTCAGCTTTGCGATGCCTTCTCCACTCTCCTGTCAATCCATATCTTTGACGGCCAAATATCATTTTGAGAACTTTCCTTTCACCAGCAGCTTATTTATTTCCCGCTGATGTACAATCCATGTTTAACTTCCATATGTAACAATTGGGCGAATAATTGGCATCTAGAGTCTTAATTTAGATTGTCTTTTTAGAAGCTTAGATCTTAATAACGATAGGGAGTATAATGCTCTATTCCACGTAGCTATCCTTGCTGATACCTCTTTTTATAGGTGGTTGCCATCTGTGATTACCATGCCTAGATATTTAAACTCTGTTACTACTTCGAAGTTGTGGTCATTAATAGTTATGGTCTGCCTAACTCTTGGTCTTGAATTTTTAGTTACTATTTTTTTATATAATGTATTTTGTCTTCTCTTCATTTATTCGAAGGGCCAGACTACTTGTTTCTTCCTCGAGTTGTGAAAACACCTCTCTCACGTCTCTTGTAAAATGAGCGACTGCACTTAGATCATCAGCAAAGGTCAACAATGTGTAGTTTTGATCCTCAATTCACAAATCCCCTGTCAGCTCAGATGATATTTTACTTATTACATGATATTCCAAGGCCAAATTGAATAACAGCAGTGATAAGGGGTCTCCTTGTCTAAGTCCTGATTTTACATTTATTCTTTTACATTTGTTGTCAGTAATTTACGACATTTTAAAACACAAAAATTAAAAGTAATTCAGGTGCATTTACTGAGAGCCACAAATAATCGTTCAAAGAGCCACATGCGGCTCGCGAGCCACAGGTTGGCCACCCCTGGTATAGGACATTCCAACATGCTGTCAAAATTAAATCAATATGGCGGCTGGGAGGCAAACATAAATGTTAGTCTATGAGTTCTTAATATGTTTTAGATCATTTTGGTTGTGTTTCTGTGTAATTTTGTTTTGTACAAGAATTAATTTAACATCTTCACTGAAACAATTAATTTAAAAAGATAATATGCCTCATTGCTGTTGTGTTTTGAAGTGTCGAATGCGAAGTAATCATGATAAAAATCAGGTTTATCGGTTACCATCAGTGCCACATTTTAAGCATAAAACGACTAAATAAGTTATCATCTGAGAGACAAAAACAATGGTTAAATGCTATAAAACTTCCTATAAAAATGCCAAATAACTACTAACTATACGCTTGGAAAGCTGTCTTTACCGTAGGTTAACCCAGACCCCTTGAGGAAAAGTGGTCCTATATTATTTTCCATAATTTTTCCAACATTTTCACTGGAAGAAATAATTTAAAAAGATAATATAAGTACCTTATTGCTGTTGTGTTTTGAAGTCTCGAATGCGAAGTAATCATGATAAACTTCAGTTTTATCGGTTATCATCAGTGCTACATTTTAAGCATAAAACGACTAAATAAGTTATCATCTGAGAGACAAAAACAATGGTTAAATGCTATAAAACGTCCTATAAAAATTCTAAATAACTAACTATGTCCATATTACTTACGCTTGGAAAACTGTCCTCACCGTAGGTTAACTCAGGCCCCTTGTGGAAAGTGGACCTATATTATTTATTTTTGGGGAATCATTTGCGTGTACCTAGTACCAACATCTGTATTGTCTACCAACAACTTTCGAAAATCTGCGACAAAATGTTCGGAAAATACAACTAAAAAACTCTTAATGGTAAATAGTCCAGAAAGCCACTGCGCATCCGCTAGGAAAAATATTCTGATTCGGATTTTTTGCACAATCTTACTAAAAAAGGACCCCTTTTAACAAATTTGCATGTTGCCAGGACCAAAAGTGGGTCCAAAATTTTTTAAACGTTTTTTTTTTGTTTTTTTCTTAAAATTATTTTTCTTGCATGGAACAAAGTTTTTTTAGGGTTTTTGGATCATTCCAAACAGAAAAGGTCTTTAGTGACTTTTCTCTAAAGTTGATAGCTTTTGACATATAAGCGATTAAAAATTGAAAAATGGCGAAATCGGCAATTTTTAACCTTCAAAAACTATGTGAAAAACTGAAAATTTGAATGTTGCCAAGGTAGGTAGATAGATATTCTTTGAACATCGATTGATGAAATCCCGAAGAGTTTTTTGCAATACAATATTCAAAATTCCTTTGTTTTTTAATTGCTAATCAAGCATGCGCGACACTATTTTCCACCGTTGCATGTGTATACAGTATGGTGCAAATGAAAGGAATAAATTCGTTATTTCGTAAACCGGCGACTTTAAGGAAAAATCCCGAAACAGGTCGATTTTTATTTTTAAGTTATGATATTGTGGCATACATGGTATACTAGTGGCGTCATCCATCTGGGTGTGATGACGTAATCGATGATTTTTTTAAATGAGAATAGGGGTCGTGTGCTAGCTCATTTGAAAGGTTCTTCAATTCTCTATTTAGTAATATAAACATTTACATAATTATTTATACAGGGTGTCCAAAAATTTTTTATTAAATTAAATTATTTGACAAAAAAAGAAGTAGAAGGACACCCTGTATAAATAATTATGTAAATGTTTATATTACTGAATAGAGAATTAAAGAACCTTTCAAATGAGCTAGCACACGACCTCTATTCTCATTTAAATAAATCATCGATTACGTCATCACGCCCAGATGGATGACGTCACTAGTATACCATATATGCCACAATATCACAACTTAAAAATAAAAATCGACTTGTTTCGGGTTTTTTTCTTAAAATCGCCGGTTTACGAAATAACGACATACTGTCATGTCGGTCGGTGGAAAATAGTGTCGCGCACGCTTGATTAGCAATTAAAAAACAAAAGAGTTGAATATTGTATTGAAAAAAACTCTTCGGGACTTCATCAATCGATGTTTAAAGAATATCTACATACCATGGGAACATTCAAATTTTAAGGTTGTCACATAGTTTTTGAAGGTTAAAAACGACCGATTTCGCAATTTTTCAATTTTTAATCGCTTATATGTCAAAAACTATCAACTTTAGAGAAAAGTCACTAAAGACCTTTTCTGTTTGGAATGATCCAAAAAACCTAAAAAAACTTTGTTCCACGCAAAAAAAATAATTTAAGGAAAAAACAAAAAAAAAACGTTTAAAAAATTTTTGACCAACTTTTGGTCCTGGCAACATGCAAATTTGTTAAAAGGGGTCCTTTTTGAGTAAGATTGTGCAAAAAATCCGAATCGGAATATTTTTCCTAGCGGATGCGCAGTGGCTTTCTGGACTAAAGAAAACTTAAGAAACAATGTGGTACAAATATAAACAAATGTACAAGTTTGACTTTTGACAGTTTGTCTCCTAGCGGTTTCATAAACATCAAAGTCTTGGAATGCCCTATATGACCCTGTATAACCTAATAACCCACTGTATCAGATTTTAAAGAAATAAAACGGGGAGTGATATTCTCTGTCAATATTCGAATCTAAATTACGGTGATCCGAAAACCGTTACCGACTTAAATTCCTTCCACTGTTATGCGTTTGACGATTTTTTTATTCCAGTCCGCCCTTTCGAGGGCTTCCAATTAACCTTTTCAATTTTCTTGACGTCCCACTTACCGGAGTTCTCTCTTAGATTGACTTGAAGGGGACTAAATAGAAAATTACTCCAAATAAGCTATTAAATGTCGAGTTGTTTAGAGAAGAAATGACGCGAATGAAGATCTCTTGCTTTTTTAAATACGTAATTTAATTGATTTTTAACTGTAGTTATTTGCAAAAGAGAGATTTTCACAAATTATTGCACATACGAGAATTAATTAATTTGCTTTTTTAATTTTGTAATTAACCCATTAACAAAAAAAATTGATGGATTCGACCGTTACTTGATGGAAGTTCATTTTATCTAACAATAAAACACTGAAAACGTTTGTTTTCTATACTTCCACAAAATTTATTACAGCTATGTGACTACCGCTGTTTCGGCAGAGTGCCTTTCTCAAGTGATATAGTTTACAATGTGTTTGCCTTTTTAAGTCTTTAACTGAAGAGGTTGAGGAGTGGGGAGCTGTTTGTCTCGAGTTGGTCATTCAGAATTATATCTGTATTTTTCAGTTTATTAATTTCCATAGATTCTAAAAAAGATAGCTTAAGGCCTTTATTTTGGATATGCAGAATTTGAAACTCTTCATTGAAAGAATGATTATGATCTAGAACAGGGGTTCCCAAACTTTTTTGTACCACGCCCCCTTTTGTTGAAATGAAAGCTTCTCGCGCCCCCCCCCCCCTTTACAATAAATTGTATGTGCCTAAATAGGAATAAAACAAAAACAAATAAGTATTAGCTTGAAAACAAAATATTTATTTAATCTGCCATAATATACAACAATATTAGTTTCCATAAAATACAAAAATTATTAATAAAAGAAAAATAGATTAGGTTGGTTAGTGAGATGGATGTGCTTGCATTTTATTTACTAGTACCTATGCCTATTCGTGGCTGAGTTTTAGTAAGTGCACAGCACAAGTCACTAGCAACATCAAGTTTATTCCGATACTTTGTTGTAATTGCCACAAGTGTTGAAAATCGCACAAATAGTTACTTGAAAAAGGCAAATATAAATGAAGTGCTTCCTGTGATACACTAAGATACACTTTGAAATATTTTAACCAAATTGAGGGTTTGTCCATTAAAGTATTTGGCAGAGGAATCATGCAAAAAATCATTTGGATTTATTTGTAAAGCATCTTCTTGAAGTGATTCAGGCAGGGAGTCTATGTTGACATGGAATGGACCAGTTGACATTCTGTAAAATTAGGCTCTCCAAATGGTTTGATATTTGGATTTTCAAACTTGATCCTCCATAAATGTCCTTGAAGCGTGCTTCTTCTGAGATTGGCTCTACTTTAAAGAAATTTGAATAATTTCAGAGGTTTGCTGATATTTTACGTCTCCAAAGTTGAGTAACTAAGCCTCCATCACAATGAGTAACTGCTATATTTGAGTCTCCACCCTGCAGTTTTAGGTTAAGGCTGTTCAAGGAGTCAAAGATGTCTGACAAATTAGCCAATATTACTTGCGTACAATGTTTTTTGGAGGCCATGTTTAGCTCATTTTGCTTTTGATGTTCCAAGGTGATTACTTCATCTCAAAGGTCAAATAATCTTGCCAACATGTTTCCTTTTAAGAGCCGTCGTACTTCTGTATGAAGTAGCAGTGTTTTGTGATCACTTTCTAAATCTTCACAAAGAGTTTTAAACAGTCGATCACTTTCTAAATCTTCACAAAGAGTTTTAAACAGTCGGGTGCACTGTTTTTGTTTATGTACTTTACTACTTTAATACACAACTTTAAGACAGCGATAAGTTCATTTGGAAGGGTTTTTGCTGCCAAGGCTTGTTAATGTATAAAACAATGTATCCCAATCACATCAGCATTTTTCTCTATTACTAATTGCAAATAGCCTGAGCGAAAACCAAGCACTGGAGGTGCGCCATCTGTACATAAACTGATCAGTGTTTGCCAAGAGAGTTCATGTTTGTCAAAAAACTCGCACACTGCTTTCATAATGTTAATAGCTTTTGTCGTGGTCTCCACTAAAACTATGTAGAAAAGAGTAGCTCGTCTTTCATTCTTTCGTTTTGAATATACCAAACATAAAAAATTAACTGATAACATTCTGCTATGTCAGTACTCTCGTCTAGCTGAATAGCAAAAAATGGCAATTATTTTACTGCATCAATTACCTGGTTTTGTATGTCTTCGGTCATATCATCAATGCGGCATTTCACAGTGTTGTCAAAAAGAGGCATTTGAGATAACTTTTGCTTACTCTGCATTACCAGACACAGTTTAACAACCGGGTAATTTAGAATTTTAGAAAAATAACCAAATTTAATTTAATGTTCAACTTGCCTCACGCCCCCCCTGATATGTTCTCACGCCCCCCAGGGGGGGGCGCGCCCCCCCAGTTTGGGAACCGCTGATCTAGAAGGTGAAGTGCGTATGTAGAAGTGTCTGTTTTTCTATTGTTGAAAGCCCTTTTGTGTTCTGCTATCCGTTTGTCAAAAGTTCTGCCAGTTTGACCGATGTACGTTTTCGGACAGTCACCACAAGTTAGTTTGTACACACCACTCTGTAGTTGCTTTCTCTTTCGGCTTTTATTGTTCTTAATATATTTGCTTAAGTTGTTGTTAGTTCTGAAAGCTGGTGTTATTCCTTTCTTTTTTATGTATCTGGCTATTTTTGTTGTTATCTTGCCAGTATATGTGAGAGAGCAGAAAGTACTGGGTTCGTTCTGTGGTGGTGAATACACTAATTTCAGGGCTTTCTTATGGAGTTTTTGGTTTAAAATTTTGTTAACTGTTTGTTCGTTATAGTCGTTGTTTACTGCTATTTGTTTAATGATGTTTAGTTCTATCTCGAAGTTATTATTTTTTTTTTTTGACCAACTCGAGACAAACAGCTCGCCACTCCTCAACCTCTTCAGTTAAAGACTTAAAAAGGCAAACACATTGTAAACTATATCACTTGAGAAAGGCACTCTGCCGAAACAGCTGTAGTCACATAGTTGTAATAAATTTTGTGGAAGTATAGAAAACAAACGTTTTCAGTGTTTTATTGTTAGATAAAAAAAAATTGTTTAATTTTTTTGCTCACCAACTGTTTTTTCCTTTTTTTTTCCAAGTTTCGTTCATTCTCTCTTTGCCTTTGTGGCAATTAAATGACAGAAGAAGATGGTAAATATGTCAGATAGGAATGAAGAAACCAACACATATGAGATTAACAAAGGTTCGTTGCTCAGAATCGGAAGAGATGTGGTGGTGGTTCTTATATCTTCTTATTAGATGATCAACGCCAAGAACCTGTTAACCAAAAATCCCTGACGAGGTGGAAGAAGAACCTGATATACTTGAAAATGAAGTAAGACTGGCGATCAGTAAGCTCAAATATAATAAAGCACCAGGTCCAGATATGATAACAGCAGAAATGCTCAAAGCCATAGAAGAAACTGGCGTAAAATTACTTCAACTACTTTGTAACCAAATAGGGCATTCTAAACAATGGCCTGAAGACTGGACGAAATCTGTAATAACGACAATTCACAAAAAATGCTCCTAATACAATTTGGAGAAAAATGGCCAGTATTATTAGAGAGACTGCTATTGAAATATGTACTTGGGAAAACGCCAGGAAAATGTTTGAGGATAAAGAGACTTGGTGGTGGTCAAACGAAGTACAAGGAAAAATAAAAGAGAAGGGAAAATTATATAAAAAGTGGCAAGAAACCAAATCCGACACAGATCTTCAAAACTATATGGTAAATATCATATCCGAGAATCAATTTATGCAGGGCAGATCAACAACAGATGCAATTTTGATTATAAGGCAGTTGATGGAAAAATACAGGAGTAAAGAAACAAACGCTCATATGGTATTCATTGATCTTGAGAAAGCATATGATAGAGTTCCTCGAGAGATTCTGTGGTGGGCGCTCAATAAGAAAGGAGTCCCTTGTGAATATTCTGAATATGTAATGATTGTGAGGGATATGTATAAGGGAGTAACGACTAGTGTTAGGGCAGGTGTGGGAGAGACTGATAAATTTCATGTGAAAGTAGCATTGCACCAAGGCTCGGTGCTTAGTCCGTATTTATTCTCATTAGTTTTAGACCAGATAACAGCGAAACTACAGGGTAACAGTCCATGGTGCTTAGTGTATGCTGATGATGTCGTGTTAGTAGAAAAGAGACTTAGAACAAAAACTGGAACAGTGGAGACAAGCTCTGGAGGAAAAAGGTTTAAAACTTAGTAGGACAAAAACAGAGTATTTGCAATGTTCATTTAAAGATGGAGTTACTACAAATAAAATAGTATCTTTGGCTGGTGAACTGATTGTAAATAGCAATAGTTTTAAGTACCTGGGATCGGTATTACAGAGTAATGGAGAAATATATGGAGATGCATGCAGTAGAAATAGGGCTGGATGGATGAAGTGGAAGGAAGCGAGTGGTGTGCTGTGTGACAGGAAAATTCCAATGAAGTTGAAGGGAAAATTCTATAAAACAGCCGTAAGACCGGCTATGATGTACGGAACTGAATGTTGGGTAATGAAAAAGAAAGAGGAACAACGAATGCATGTGGCGGAAATGAGAATGCTTAGATGGATGAGTGGAGTGACAAAAAAGGATAAAATTAAAAATGATTATATTAGGGGAAGTCTAGGTGTGGCACCAATTGATGCCAAAATGAGAGAGCATAGGTTGAGATGGTTTGGTCATGTTCAACGTCGAGACGTTAATCATCCAATACGAAGAGTAGCTGACGTGGAAATTCCTGGAAGAAGTAGGAGAGGAAGACCAAAGGAGACGTGGGGGGAGACGATTAGGCAGGACATGTTGGTAAAGGGGATTAATATTGATATGACCCAGGATAGAATTGTGTGGAGAATTGCAATTAGGAAAGCCGACCCCGCATAGGGATAAGGCAGAGAGAATGATGATGACACATAATTTATATACGTACAAAATTTATTTCAGCGAAGTGATGACGGTCGCAAATTCAATACTTTTTCCCCATCAAAGAAGTGCACAACGTCCCTAAAGAAATTTTCACTTCAAAAATTTATTTCGTCGAAGCGATGACGGTCACTAATTTAATAATTTTTCCCCATCCAAAAAGTGCACAACGTGACTCAAGAAGTTTTCACTTCAAAAATTTATTGTGGACATTAAGTCACAGGATAGAATTGTGTGGAGAATTGCAATTAGGAAAGCCGACCCCGCATAGGGATAAGGCAAAGAGAATGATGATATGAAAATAGTATCAAATGCTGTACCTAAGGGTGCACATTTTTCTTTTAGATTCAATAACATTAACTCTAGACTCCAGTACTTTATTGAGACAAAATACTCGTTTGGAGCCAACTGACTGCATTTTATCCCAATGGTCAGATGGGAGTCCGTGTAGCGCCAGTTGTGGCAGAGGGTAATACAGAGAGAGGTTTAGGGTGGTGAAACATTCGGTATCGACGGTAACGGGATCGGTGTGGATATGTGTGTAGTTGAAAGACTGATAAATTTTGTACACACTTGAATGAATGATGGAAGTGAAGAAAAGTATATTAAAGTGTGTAAATATGTTTCATTTCCTTAGCTAAGCGCTCTCGACAAAAACGTCATCTTCAGAGCTAATGCTACAATAAAAATGAAAGTAATGAACAAAAAGATGTCGAAGTACAAAGTTTTTTAACTTACGTCAAAGTATAAAAAAGTACCACTAATTGGAGTTGTATGTGTGCATCATATTTTGAAATTTTGTCTGCTGTGAGGGAAAATGAAAACTCCGGATGATGAAAAATTTATTAAATCATTAATAATTGTAAAACATTAAAAACAACCACTTAAACGATACAACATATAAAATTTTGTGCATGGTAATGGGTGTCACCCAAACATTTCAAGTGATGTCTAGCAGTTGACTGACAGTGATTGACATCGGATGTTGGATTTTAAATATTTCATCTGTCCGGTGTTGACATCTGACAGCTGACATTACAAATGAAAATTATAGAAAATTATTTTACAAGGATAATTGAAAAATAGTTATAAAGAAAATGTACCTTAGATGTCTGTACAAATACAATAATAATTTAATTGTCTACAAGTATCTATTAAACTAAGGGTATGTGTTCCTAATTATTCTCATTTTTAAACAATAAATATTCATTTTTAAATTTCTAGGTAGTCAAATATTATGTAAAAGTGAAACGAAATTTCTATTGTGTATAATTTTTTTGTAGCAGTAATTTTTCTCGAGTTCTAGGTCAAAATATGGGCACAAAAAGGAAACATTTTCGATTTTTTTTAGATTTTGTTAAATAAAAAGTTAAGCACAATATTTGCGATTGTCACATGTCGTGATATTGATTCCAGGAATATCCTGAAGTGATTCTAGTAAAAAAATAAACTCGTATGGAAATCGTGCAATTCGAAACAGACCTCGCCAGGACTATTAATCTTCTACTTTTGACACTACAGCCCGAAAGAGTTCAGTTGAGCTGCATCCAAACCATTCTCTGAGATTTCTCAGCCTGGACATTTTTCTCCTACCTATGCTGCGCCTTCCTTGAATCTTTCCCTGCATAATTAATTTTAGGAGTTCATATCTGTCACCACGTGTTATATGACCCAAGTATTGAAGTTTTCTTATTTTGATGGAAACCAGTATCTTCCTGCTGTTCTGTATTCTCCGTAGTACTTCCTCATTGGTTATTCTGTCTGTCCAGGAGATTCTCAGCATTCTTCGATACGTCCACATCTCAAATGCTTCCAATCTATTGAGGCATTGTTTATTGAGAGTCCATGTCGCCACACCATACAAAAGAACAGAAATTACAATGACATAACATTTTAGTACTCGCTTTCTAAGATTTAGGCTGAGGTCTCTACTACATAATGTTTGTTTCATATTAGTGAATGCACTTCTAGCCTTTTCTATTCTAATTCGGATTTCTTTGGTATAATCGTTTGTTTCACTAATGTTTGTCCCTAAATAGTTATAATAATTCTGAACTCGTTCTATCGTCTTATTATTTACGTGTAGATTGATGTTTCTAATATTTTTCTTTGATATAACCATGAATTTCGTTTTCTTTATGTTTAGTGACAGACTCTTCACTCGTTGCAACAACCTTATCTAAAATTCTTTGTAGATATGCAATAGTTTCTGCTATTAGTGTTGTGTCATCGGCATATCTAATTTCACATATGGGTAGGCCATTTATTTTTATGCCTGCTACTTCATCTTCTAATGCTTTTTTGAATATATCTTTTGAGTATGCATTAAACAGTGATGGCGACACGACACAGCCCTGTCTAACGCCTCTTTTAATTTTTATTTTATTGGTGTTTAAATTATTTATTCTTATGATAGCTTCTTGTTCATAACACAGATTATTTATTATTATTATATCCCGTGTGTCGATGTCCTTTGTTCTCAGTAGTTTTATTAACGGATTCTGTTTCACCGTATCGAATGCCTTGTTATAATCTAGGAAGCAGACATAGATGTCCTGGTTTACATCTAAACATCTCTGTATTAGCACATTTACTGCAAATAATGCTTCTCTGGTTCCTTGAGCATTTCTAAATCCGAACTGAGTTTGTCCAATGTCTTGTTCTAACTTTTTGTATATTCTACGTATAATAATCTTTAGAAATACTTTGAGTATGTGGTACATTAGACTGATGGTACGGTATTCGCAACATTGTCTGGCGTTTCTCTTTTTCGGTATAGTCACGAATGTTAATAGAAGCCATTCTTTAGGTAATATAACTGTTCTGTATATGATATTAAATAATTCGACAATTACATGTACTATTGCTGTCGGCTATAAGTTGCAATATTTCTGTCGGTATTTCGTCCGGTCTTACAGCTTTCCCAGTTTTCAGTTCTTTAATGGTGTGTTTTACTTCACTTTCTGTTATTTCTGGTCCAGTATCTTCAACGAAATATTCGTTATCTATTGTGTCTCGGTTGTCGTTAAACAGCTGTTCTAATAGTTTGTCCATACCATCAATTTGTTTTCGGTATCCATTACTATATCTCCCTTTTCATCAACTAGTATATTTTGTTTGTATTCTGGTTTTCTAGATAATTCTTTTATTTTCCTGTGTACATTAAAGCCGTCATGTTTATGTTGTAGCGTTTCTATTTCATCACATTTTTCTTTTAACCAATTTTCTTTTGCTATGCGAATTTGTCGACGTATTTCGTTTTGTGTTTGCTGCTATAACGATTTATTTTTGTCCTTCTATACTCTTCTTTTGTTCATTAAGTTTAGTATTTCGTCTGTCATCCAATCTTTTTTCTTTTCTTTTGATTTGCGTAGATACAGAAGTCAGTCCTGATTTTTCCCAGTTTTTGTTGATATTTTCTTCATTGTATTCCCCTTCAATCTGTACGGTATTTAGACGATCGTTAATTATTCTGTGATATTTTCTCTGATTTCTGGATTTCTTAGTGCACTTATATCAGTTCGTTCTTCCTTTGCTGTTTTCTCTATTCTTTTCATTTTAATTTTCATGTGAGCTACTAAGAGATTATGATTAGATGATATATCTGCTCCAGGTTGTGTTTTGACTGCTGTAATACTATTCCGATATCATTTCTTTGATCATTATGTAATCTATTTGATTTCTCATTATCTGATATTCATTATCTCTTGGAGATTTCCACGTGTACAAACGTCTATTAGGTAATTCAAAGAACGTGCTTGTAACAATCATATTATTATCTTGGCAGAATTGTATCAACCTATCTCCTCTTTGATTTCTATCACCTAATCCAAAAATTTCCCACTACGTTACTTGTGCTACCCTTTTCAATTTTGGCGTTTAGATCACCCATTATTACTGTGACGTCACGTGATTTGGTAGTTCTCAATGCCACTTGAATTTCACTATTAATAAATTTATGTAATTCGGAACTGCCTATTTCCGGTTTGAATAACACATTTATTACAACGAAATATGCTTCTCTGAAATAATCAAATAGCTGCATATTTACCAAACTTAATTTAAATTATTTGAGACAATTACATGCCAGGATGTAGACTACTATGAAAATAGTTTAATAGACGTTCGTACGCATTTTTAAGCAGACATGGTCGTGTACATTTTAATTAAACTTTCATATAATATGTTCTGAAACAGTGGAGCTCTTGAAGTTAATGAAATTTACAAAGTTATGCCTGCAGACATGTACAAGGACTAGGGAAACTTTAATTCACTTTTTAATTTGTAAACGTGCCTCTACTTAACCATATAAATTTTACTTTAAACAGACGCAAGTTAAAAATTATACAAGAGTTAAATTTTGTATACGACTTGTTACGAAAGTTTTGCGAATAATCATAAACTTAATTCACAAGGATCTGTATAGTGATTTATACAGGGTGGATCATACGTCAAACAAACCCCTGTAGAAAGAGGGACTACCTCGTCACCATAATAAATGAAGAACGTGTAACGGTCCCAAGGAAAATATAATAAATATGTTTTCATCGTCGTATAAATATATCAAGTCCGACCTTGGTGACGAATAAATTAGACGTATGAGTATTGTGTAATCATTTTTCCCATAACGATATATTTTTCATTGCCCGGTCAAGTAGGGAATTTGTTTTTCTTCGGCGAATTATTAAAAGGATTTAATGCTTTTTCGAGACTATAGTCTGAGCTTTTGTTGACAAGAAGTTCTCAATAAGATCAGATTACCGCAGCTGGTAATGTATGTACGATCGCAATTCTGTGGGAATCACGAGAGCCTTAGCTGCTGTGGCTCTATGATTTGGATTCGTCAAAAGAAGATGTACGATTTTAGCGGGATGTGACTTAGTAACATATTTTATTGGTAGAAGAAATATTTGGTTTCTTCTAATTGGATAACTATCTGGTGATTGTCATAATGGGAGTGTAATTTCTGTGGTTGAGAGGAGAATCTTGTCTTGAATTAGGACGAGAGAAGTCAGTCAAGATCTATCTACGACAGAGTAGAGTTGAGGCGCTGACCGTTATGTTTAGTCCGCGAGACAGTTTTTTAGTTTTGTCTGCGAGACAAGTTGAGTTATCAGATGGAGTGAACTCTAATGTTTTTAGTCTGTTTTCTTAGTGAGTAAACAATGTTGGTTACAGTGAGTACCATGATAGTATGTTTTGGTGTCTAGTTCCCGTGTATTAGAAGGAACAGTTCTGTTATGGTTGTTTTTAAGAAGAAATTAATGCAAGTTCGCGGAGCGAGTTTCCCAACTTAAAAAAAAACTCTATTGTTTAAATAAAATTTTCCTATGTTCAAGTGAACAGTGTTTACATCGTTCCAATGTTGGAATGTTTCATTAACAGTCAATCAAGCAGTTACCTTTTGTAAAAATAAAACAAAAACTTTGGAATTTTATCTTCTTATCATAAAACTTTGTGAAATAGTACTTTAGATCAAACAAACGTAACGTGTTAGTGAAAAGTGTATGGTAACAAGAGTTCCAGCTGAGCTATACCAGATCTACGTTAGCTCTGGTCAGCAATGCAGTCCCAGGTCACCAGGTACTCGTAATAAACTGTTTATTTTTCAAAGATGAAAGGTGAAGTTTTAAAGGTGAAGTTTTTCAATCCTAATAGCAACATTAATAATATTGAAAATATTAAAAATATTACTTAAAGATTTTTAAATTGAAAAACTTAGTACATTTTCCTGGTGACACCTCCAAGGCTTCTACAATTTGCAAGCCAAATGGATGCTGCAGTGAAGACAAAGGGAAGGAATTCTACACTATGCAATTCACATCCCCGTCTCCCAATTCACATTCAGAGAACTTGAAGAGAAGAAAATAGGGAACTTGAAAAAATTTTAAATTCGAAGAAAATGTTATAAATCATAACAGCACATAATTTAAAACGTGTATCAAAGATAAAAAAGTTGTTTGTGTGTCCCGTTTGGCCCCTAAAGACGATTCTAAATTCAAATTAAAGCAGCTAGCCCAAAACGCGTCGTGACGTCATATGGTTAATGTTTACATTCTGCACCAACAAAGTAAACAAAATTGTATATAATTTTAAATTAGACATTATAAACGTCAGTAGAAAATACAGTTATGTAACGTCACAAGTGTTTTTGATCGTTTGAACTATTCATAGAAAACTTGTACTTTTACAAAATGGTTTTATTTTCCATAGTAAACCTTCTTTCCCTTCCTTCAAAAACTGTATCAAACTCCAATCTCAACAAACTGGTATATATTATTACAGTGACATACGATAAATGTCATTAGAATATAAATATTTTCCCTTATTCCGCGACGATGAGCTGGTCAAATACCCAAGTAGGTGGAGGCCAATAGACTAAAGAAGGAGAAAAAGAATATACCTAAATATAATCATAAACAATAAAACTATGTGACGTCACGGGTCGTTTGAACTATTTTTATCGCAGAAGATTTTATCGCAAAACTCCCAAAAACTTCGAAAATTTAAGTCCGACCTTTGCGGCTTCTAATATAGTCGGTTCGCTAAACTCAGACGCAACTGGCTACATATTTTAGTCGTTAATTTTTTTGTTTTTTGCCAATTTTGCAAAAATTGGCAAAATTACTAACTATTTAGTGATTGTTAACTATTTAGTAATTATTGTTTGCCAATTTTACTAAAATTGGCAAAATTACCGACTAAAACATCTAGAAAGTTGCGTCTGAGTATAGCGAACAGACTATAGTACTGATCATTACCTTTCCAACGCATGTCTAATTTTGAAAATCGGTTATACCATTCAAAAGTTACCGAACTCAGAAATATGACTCAATTTCTATATAAAAAAGGAACAATGTTTGTGGATATGTATGTGTGTGGAAAAGTTAAACCGATCTGAATTTTTTTTTCTGTGTTTGAAGAGGGGGTCAGGGCCGATTCAGAACCGGTGTAGTTTTTAAATTTTGACCAACCATAAGCCAGCTATAGGTAGGTACAGAATGGTATATTTTTTGGGGGTATATATCTTCGGTTCAAGAAGAGACAGGAGAACTGCAAATACACCAAATCAATAGTGTTGAGTTATGCTTTCAAATGGTGTCTAAGCCGTCAGGATCAAACATACATAACGCCCAGTATAGCCCAAAAACTGAAAAACAAACTTTGAAAATTTTGGTTTTTCGACAATTACTCAAAATTTCAACCTACGAATTGCGCCAATAACTGAGCGTTTGTAAAAGGACTCTAGACGAATCTAACGGTGTATACCTCATATCCGGGAAAATTTGAATTTTTAAGTTATAGACTTCATAAGTATGATCAAATCTATTTCCTATGGGAAAAACGGTTTTTCAAGCTCAATAATTCCTGTAGTAGCTTTAGTTATCATACTTGAGCTTAGATGCATCAGATACTACTTGTCCATACGTTTCAAACTCATGTTTAGTGATCAAAATCGGTTAAACCGTTTAGAAGTTATTAAGCTACAAAAGTATAATCCAATTAACGATTATTCCCAAAATGGTTTATGTAGTTGTAGTGGTTACGACGCTAAATTTGATCTGGCAACAGGCAATCCGAGTATATTTACTGACCATCTCAATGTTTTTTTTCAATCTATTTCGAATAGAAAAAGATATAGTGTACATTCGATGAACACTAGATCATTTGTGAGATAATGCGACAAAGGCGACCATTTATAAAGCTTAACGTGTAATCGAGATACATTGCATTCAACTTCATATATTTAATTTATAAATAATTTTGAAAAACTCCTGATACAAGAATAAAAAACCACTAAACGCCGTAAAAATGAGTGGCGCATACAATATTCCAGCTACAAAAGATCTGATATGAATATTACGTGGCGCGAAAATGTATTTTCATTTTGATGCAAAACAAAATTCTAGTTTTATTTTAAAAGATTTTTCCATAATATTTGCTAAATTTGAAGTAAACGCGCCACAAAAGAGTTTCAAAATTCAAACTGTATCAAAGTTACTCTTTTGTGACGCGTTTTACTTCAAATTGAGCAAATATTATGAAAAAATCTTTTAAAATAAAACTAGAATTTTGTTTTGCATCAAAATGAAAATACATTTTCGCGTCACGTTATATTCATATCAGCTCTTTTGTAGCTGGCATATTGTATGCGCCACTCATTTTTACGGCGTTTAGCGGTTTTTTATTCTTGTTAAAATGTACAACGTGTACAAGGTAGATAAAATTAATATTTTCTTGCCAACGTATCAGAAACAAAAATTTTCATCTGTAGTTAATTCCCATTATTTACTGTCATTCGAATTTAATGAAAAAGTGCCAATCAAATACTTTCTATAGCAGGTTTTGTTGAATCGTAATATTTTTTTCGTAATATCCATCGAAAATATCCCAGACTTCGATGATTACTTCAAGTTGTCATAAAAAGGAGCAAGTAATATTTTTTTAATTATATCCTAAACCGAAAATTAATTGTTTCATTTATGATTAGCGCGAGCTGGCGCGAACTCATTTTAAAATTAATTGTCTTCTGACACAGAATTAGGTACACTGCTGAAATTATTGAAAATGTGAAAAATGCTAGAGATTTTATACAATGTAATAAATGATAGTCATTTGACTCAGTTTTATTAAAATCGCAATTTGTCTTTGGTCGGAAAGTTTCTAAAGAACAGAGCTCTTACTGCGGTGGTAAATGGAAAACTGTAAACTCGTTGTAGGAATTTATTTGCGGACTTTTCTTTTTATTTGAGCTTTTTTTCGAGTTACAGTCAGCCAAGGAGAAAATAAAAAATATATATTCGGTTTACAAAGTTTTAGTCCATCATAAATCTTAAAAATGAAAAATTTGCGAATTTGAAATAATCACGAAGTTGTCAGGGGTACGCAAAAGTATGATTTTATAAAAAGTATACTTTTTCTACGAGCGTGCCAAAATGTCTACTTTCGCGCACTCATTTTAGTTTAGAAAGTCTTACTTTTCCGCACGCGTGTTAATTTAGATATGTTAATATGGTATTACCTTAAAGTAATTATAATACATGCAATAAACTAATATTTAGATATTATTTACTAATTTATTTCAAATATATCTGATTGTGTTCATGTTTTAATGATATTAACGCGAGAATTCGATGAAATAAAATAATTTTGACATAATATTCGAAAGTCAAATTAGTAGACAATAACAGTCGTTTTGAATCGTCGTCATGGAAACCAAGATCTTCGTCATGCTAACCAATTATGCTGAAACTTTGGTTTTGAGAACCTTGTCAAAGAATTAATTTGTGTATGTATTTTCATATTAATTAAATTAATTGATTAAGATTTGGTCATTTTTTAAAGACTCATAGAAAAAATAGTGTTCCTAACGCTTGCAGAAAGTCTCTTTTCCGCACTCGACTGCTTGCCGAACTCCCGCTTCGCGTCGTTCGGCAAACTGCAGTCGCGTGCGGAAAAGTATGACTTTCTGCAGTTGTTAGGAAAATAACTATTATGAACAATTTAATTTTTATTTTGTCTTCAAAAAAATTTTTTCTTGCTATCTTTTGTTGATATTTACATTATTGCTGTATTTTGTTACAGTATGTACATTTTTGGCCCATTCCACTGCTACCTTTTCAGATCTGTTATGGTTCTCTAGCCCTAGATTAAATTCTCTAGCCTGGTCCTTTTTAAAAGGTCTAATAACTTCGATACTGAATCTTCCATGTAGCTCTTTGTCGGTGGCTTTTCTTCACCTAATGCAAAGACCGCATACTTGCCAGACAGAATCTGCATAGGTCATCATCTGCCAATCCTATCAGTTTCAACTGCCTATTGAGCTTACAGTGCTCGGTTAGCAGACCTACTATGACTTTGACTGTTTTCCTGTCTTTGCTTATTAGATCTGCCGCGAATGTTCTGTCATGAACTATTTCGCCTGTCTTTGTCCTGCTAAATTCCTCCACCATTCCAAAGATTTGTGAGCTATCCACCTTCTTGTAGCCGTTCTTTTTACTGCATTTAAAACGCCGCAGAAGGGTTCCGATCCAACGACTGGCATTGATGAATCTTGTTTGGCCATTTCATCTTCTTTTTCATTGTCCGGATGACCCTCGTGCCCTGCTACCCACGCTATCCTAACCTTGCTACGGTCTTCTAGTTTATTCTACTTACATAATCCCATACTATATTAGAATTAGGAGTCGACAAGACAAAAATTCTTGTCATGACAACAACTTCTTGTCTTGTCTTGAGAAAAATCAAGAAATTTAAAAAAATCTTGTCTTGACGTTTTCTTGACATCTGTCTTATATCTTGTCTCGACTCAAGAAATTTCAAGATCTTGAAATTTCTTGATTACCCGGTCTGGTGATTCCCCGGCGACCTTTTTATTGCGTTGCGTGCTAACACGGCCGAAATATTTTAGACATCGAAAAGGATTTTGATTATTTGGAGGATGAGATCGCAGTAGAAAATTCTATAAATGCTACTACTTTAGATTTTAACTCTCCTGTAAGTAAATTTCAATACCTTATAAAAAAATCAAAAACTCAGGGCAAATGCAACTTAAACTTAACAGTGCTTGCGAGGCCATAAATTGTAAGATGACTATGCCAGAACTAGATGTGCCTACAAGATGGCATTCAACTTTCGAGATGCTAACATGGGGCTTAAGTGTAAAAAATGCTTAAAACTATATTTTGTGACAACAACCAAAATCTAAATAATTGGAAAATGTTAGATAAATAATGGTTCTGATCAGTAAATGTTGTCAGTATCTGAGAAGGTCTAAAACACTTTCTTCAATTCTCGAAGGGGAAAAGTATTGCACACTCCCATTGGTGGTAATTGGAGTAAATTTACTTTTGGACAAACTGGAAATATGGACTCATGAACTTAATAATAAAATTGATAGGGACGCTACCGATGAGCAATTTTACTGCAATCAAGCTGCGAGAAACAAAATACTGAAACACTATAACAAAACTACTTGGATATACTGTATTGTTGTTATTTTGAATCCTCGCCATAAAGTAGAGGCATTTTCCTCTTCATCTTGGAAAAATCTTATATAATCAGAGGCAGTACAAAAATTTGAACAAATATTTAAAGCTAACTACTTTAATAAATTCTAGAATGATGTATAGAATCCAATACCAGAACCAGTACTTAGTCTGAAAAAAGAATGTAACGAATTTGATTTAGATTTAGAAAGCTGATAATAATAAATTACAATCTTGGAAGAATGAAATTAAAAAATACTTAAATGAGCCTAGGTCAGAAGATTCTGAGAATATACATACTTGATATAGAGAAGACTGATACTTGGCAGAGAAGACACGAAAATATCATCTATCTGTCATTATCGAAAATGGCCAAGGATTTTCTCGGAACGTCAGCAACATCTGTACCTGCGGAAAGGCTATTTTCAAGAACATCTTTAACAATAACAAAGCCAAGAAATCAGCTAGGCGTTGACTCCATAAGAAGTGTTATCTGCCTTAATTCATGGCTTATCAATTCCGATTTAAAAATGTGCTAAATTTGTTATTTAACATAAAATCTAATGTTTATTATTAGGTAGTCAAGATATTTCAAGATTTCTTGTTTTCTTGACAAGAAATCTTGGTATTGACATAAAATTTCTTGTCTTGTCTTGAAATCTAAAATTATTTCTAGTCTTGATCTTGCCTTGAAATCAAGACAAGATCTTGAAATTTTCAAGAAGTTGGCGACCCCTAATATATAAGAATAGACCTATCCTAATATATAAGAAGAATATACCTATACATAACTGAGAGCCTTATAAGCTGCCTGGCTATCTGTGAAGATGACAGTTAAACTGTACGTTCTTTTCTGAATTCCTATTTCTTCCACGCAGTAATCGATTGCTGTTATTTCCACCTTAAAAATTGTGACATACTTATCACAGACTTACCTTATCACATATAGATATCACCCTTATCACAGATAGACTTACCTTGAAATGTATTTCTTGCTTTGTCCTTGTTGTGGCGTCTTCTACACCCTCTGATGTTTTTGAACCATGAGTGTATCAGGTATGAGGTATAATTTGTGCATCAGGTTAAACCTTGCGCTTGTATCGGTACACCTTCCTTCTAGTCTTTATCTGATTGGTATATTAGTTTTGAACTTATTGTCAAAGCTATATCTCGTAGCTGTGGCATCGATTGGTTGCCCCATTACAACATCTGCTTTTAGCATCCCGATTAGCTTTCTGTTGTCAGCACTATGCACCTGGCTTATCTTTTGCTGACTGTGTACTAATATGTGATGGTAGATTCAGTAGAATTACCAACGCTGAACCTTTGTGTATTGCTTAGCTGCCATGTTGCCCCACTTGCTGCATCTTTGTCCACCACGTCACGAACCCATAGGTTGTCATTGGTCGAATCTTTCCGTATAACCCAAGTAGCTCATACATATACATCTTATACATCAGCCCAAGGACATAGTAGCTTCTTGTGTGGTTTTCAGTATGTGGGTGTCCCATGTTCCAAATTAAATCTCTGTTTCTCCGAGCACCAGCGGTTTTAGGCCTTGTAATGCTGTCTTTTTTGTGAATTTGACTGTTTGTATTTTTTGAGCATTGAATGTCAGTCTCTCTTGTTTACAGCAGTTATCAAGTATATTTAGGGCTTCTTTCATTCTCCCAGGCACGACCTTGGCAAATTTGCCCCTGACGACGATTGCTATATCGTCAGCGTATCCTAGATAAAGTGTTTTGTGGATAGATTTTTTACATCACCTACCAAGGTTGCCCAAATTAGAGGTGACAGAACTTCTCCTTGCGAACAGCCTTCACCTGCTCTTGCTTTGGTGGTTGCTTTACCCCGTGTGGATAGTACTAGCCTATTCTCCAGAAATGCCCTTATATATGTACTGCCACCGTGCTTGCGGAGGTCACGTAAAGCCATCGGTCCTGGATACTGGATACGTAAGTGATCGTTAAGTGATGTAATGAGCACTTGAACTTAATACTAGACCTCAACCAGAAGATTACACTTTTGCAGTGAATTCCACATATTGTCTTTCTACGTGAATATTGAACCAGGTCCATTTACTTTGACTTTTAACTGAATGCAGCTTTAAATGTTTGAATTGTATTGCTTGATATGTTAAATTTAATGCAACTTTGGAAAATATTGGCAATTTTTTTGTAAAGAAAATGTTAATACCCACACAATCCTGCGCTTTCAACTATATCTCTCGATTTTCATTCTCTCTTTGTCTGTACATATTATTATGCTCTGTATTTTCTCTCTGTTATGAGATTGATCAGCATCTCATTAATTCGATTAATTAATTAATTATTTTAATTGCTACTCATGAAAACAAAACCAAATTTAATAAAACTTTCCAATAAAAAAATATTTCTCAGGGCTAATTGATTTTAATATATTACCATTAGTTTGTGGCTTCTAGTATTTCTCGTTGCTTACTTTATCCAGGACAAAACATGGAAAATAAATATACTCAAAATCATATAAATTGTATAACTATTATTTATTTATATACTATACCATATATATAAGATTCAAAATGTATGCTAAACTTTATTCTGTTGTAAAAATTTTTTATTTAATAAAAAAAATCTTTAATACTACTATCTCTTTTTTTTTTTAAACAAAATTCATTTAAATGATTCAGTAGACTGTTCTTATTATTATAAAAAAAAAAAACAAAATTAAACTTTCACTTTTTAAATAGATTACTTATATCTTCTATGATTTTATGAATGAATAAATTATGCTGTAAAATTGTTAAGTT
Source organism: Diabrotica virgifera virgifera (assembly GCF_917563875.1). Taxonomy (NCBI): domain Eukaryota; kingdom Metazoa; phylum Arthropoda; class Insecta; order Coleoptera; family Chrysomelidae; genus Diabrotica; species Diabrotica virgifera. The sequence continues at coordinate 76,470,128 of NC_065448.1, forward strand.
GACAAAAAACAAATATAGTATGTAATATAAAACAACTCTCTTTTCACAAATAATCTGACTAACCTTTTCTATCTTCTTTACTTCTTCTCATGGATTGTGTTGTCCTCGGTTCTCCCACAACGTACTCCTCGGATGCTGCGCCTGTCCTTCTCCTTCAAACTGTTTCACAAACAAAAACAGCACTCGCTCAAATTCTCTCCTCAATTAAATCTCTGACTCGATACAAACAATATCAATCTTTATAATTACAAGATTTCTTCTCTCAGGTCGATATCTCGTACAAGTTGATATAAACCGGCTACTCGTTCCAGACAGAAACTGGAATCTGTTCGGACACAAGGAGTTTGTACCTCTCGACTTGATCATGATTTCGTCTCAACACGAATCTGCTTCCACGTCCACCAATTAACCACTTTACACAAAAATACTACTTTCGAACTGGACTGGTTACTTCCGATCTCAATTACACAGTGAAATTTTTTTCCTCGTCAATCCGAAACTCAACCACTCTATTCTCCCTCCATCGGTCTCCTCGCCAATCACAAGCATTCTCCATACATCATATCCCTACTTTTTTTTCTTAAGAACAAATAGTATTGTAGACAAATTTTATGTCTTGTGAATTTCCAGGAGATATTATAATTAAATTTTACTTACATTCTAAACAAACTTGTTCTAAAAAAACTTAATTCTACGAAACCATTTAGAAACTTTTTTTACTTTGTTGTATATTCACTTTGCAATTTCTATAAATTGTTGCAATATATCGATTTTGTTTTTTTTTTCTTTACTTTATTAACTTATATTTTGTATTTATGTATATTTTTTTATATTGACGATTTATCAAATTTCAGAAAATTGTATTTGTTATTGTTATTGTTAGATATTATTTATATATTTTTTTCTGACTTTAATTAAGCTTTGTCCATAAAATTTGTATTTTCAGTGACAATAAAGCATATTTCTATTCTAAACATGGTCTATTGTCCATTCCAAAGCGGTACATTAACTTTCTAAAACTACCGTTTTCTAGTTCATTTTTTGAAATGTATTAATCCGATCGTAGAAACTTTACCACTGAACTTTTACACTTCCACGAAACACTGCTTACGGCTAAATTATTTTATTTACAAATTTTTGGCTATATACAGGGCAATGAAAATTTACGATCTCGTAAATAAAAATTATTTAACAATATGTATGCACATTGTAATTGTATTTTTCTTTTTCAGGTAAGAAACATCAACATCGTGTTCTTTTTTTGTTTTCAGGTAGAGTATGAAAATAATATATCTTTTATGTAACGCATTTTTATTTATTTATTTGTTTATTAGCAATATGTCTTACTATAGCTAAACTGTAAAAAAGATTGAAAAATACAGTCAACATACAGGTTTTATTGGGAAAAAAAGAAAGAAGTTGGATGCGCCTAACAATTAAGGAAACTTAACAATATGCTCCTTAAAGATCGGCTAATAAGCCTAATTGGACACTTCTTTAAACTTTTCTAAACTTTTTAGAGCAACAACAGTAGTATGGTATAACTAGACCCAAACCCAGACATCCAAAGTGAACGTTATCCTCCAACACCAAATTGTTCTATATTCTATATGATCCACATAATGTTCAGAAAAAAGTCACACCATTTTGATCGTGGGTTTGGGAGGGGAGAGGGGGGAGAAATCGGTAAATTCGTATTTTCTACGTTTTTCGTCAATATTTCTTAAACTATGCGGTTTAGCATGAACAACCTTCTATACAAAATTGTTCTACATTAAATTTGAAATAAAAAGGCCCTGGGCATAATCCTTATAAAATGAACGGTTCCAAAGTTACGGAGGTAGTATAGTATAATTGGTGCAAAAATGGCCTAACCCATACATCCAAAATAAAAGTTTTCCTTCAACACTAAATTGTTCTATATGGTCCACATATTGTTCAGTAAAAAGTTACACCATTTTGAGCGTTCGGTTTGAAGGGGAGATGGGGGAGAAGTCGGTTAGTTAGTAGTTTTTTGCGCTTTTCGTTAATATTTCTAAAACTATGCGTTAGCATAAACAATGTTATATACAAAAATGTTCTACGTGAAAGGACATCGCACACATCTTATGGAAAATATAATGTCACTCAAATTTAATAAAATTTATACGAATAGATTCGTTTTAAATTAACGGTCAAATCTTATCATTGCGCCAACTCTTAATTATAATTAATTACGGCGCAAATTGCAATTAAAGTTTATCGAAATCACATTTTTGGAGTCAGTAAAAGTGTCAGTTACAATCACTATTGCTCTGGGCTCTATTCAAAAGAGCTTAAACCCCGCTGGGCCTAAGCGGATTAGTGAAACTAATCCGCTGATTTATAGAGTACCGAAAATTTGGGTATTTTCAAATATTTCTTCTCTCTCTAACTTATGTACGTACCCATTTGATTTCAGATTTATTTATATCAATTTCTTCTCTCTCTAACTTATGTACGTACCCATTTGATTTCAGATTTATTTATATCAATTTCTGCTCTTATTATTGAAAATATAGAGTTGGCGCAATGATAAGATTTGACCGTTAATTTAAAACGAATCTATTCGTATAAATTTTATTGAATTTGAGTGACATTCTATTTTCCATAAGATGTGTGCGATGTCCAAAAAAGGTCCTATACATAATTGTTATAAAATCAACGGTTCCTGAGTTACGGAGGGTCAAAAAAGTGGAGGTTTTAGATACTTTTTATATTTTTTGGGCAATTTATAATATTATTACTGATAAAAGAAATTTTCTTTAACAGGATTGTGTTTTGTAAATAAAATTTGTTATTTCAGTGGCCGATGGTATGTTAGTGATAAGCCCTTAAAGAAATGTCAACCTCACCACCCAAAATCATCATCAATTGCTTAAAAAATATAAAAAGTATCGAACACCTACACTTTTCACCCTCCGTAACTCTGGAACCGCTGATTTTATAAGAATTATGTATCGGGCCTGTTTTGTTTTAAATTTTATGTAGAACATTTTTGTATAGAACGTTATTGGGTTATTATAACCATAGTTTTAGAAACATTGACAAACAACGTAAAAAACTACTAATTTATCGACTTCTCCCCCATCTCCCCCCCCAAACCCGACGCTCAAAATGGTGTGACTTTTTTCTGAACATTATGTGGACCATATAGAACAATTTGGTGTTGGAGGATAACTTTCACTTTGGATGTCTGGGTTATGTCATCTTTTAGATCAATTTTATCATACTACAGTGGCTTAACCTACAATCCACAATTTTACCAAAACGATATTATTACAATAAAGTTGACAGTGTTGCTTTGAGCAACAAAACGAACTCAACGTCAATAACGATTAAAGTAAACTGTAAATTCAAACTAATAAAGCTTAAAGATAGATGCTAGGAATATTATTTATTTTATATTCCACAACAGAACAGGATACGTTATTTAACCCGTGTTTAGGCTTTCTCACCTCTTCACGGATTCACTCGTACATCAACAATTTACCCATATATGTAAATCACCATCATTGTTGTACTCTATTCGTCGTATAAGAACGATAAAACTTCTTATCGGAACTATTATGTTCTTAACGAAACTACTAAACTTACGTTTGACTTTTCGAACTTGACAAAATACTATAAAAAGCACGCGTTTTAACATTTTGTAATGGACCAGTGGGAATAAACTCAAAGTAGCTGCTGCGATGTTTATGAGCCATTCTTGTATGTATTCCAGATTCTCCATATTGATGTACTTGTACAACGTTGCACATTTTCTGAATTATTTATGTGACTGTCAATGTCCAAACACTACAAACTGATCCACTCTATTAACAATTTGAAATCACAATTAATGTCACAGCCGCCAATGTTTATATTATTGCTGTGAGCTGGGAAATAGCTACATGGTAAATTCAACGGGTTTGACAATGAAAACTCGGTGTGGGGACTAACTACTGAAAAAATATGAATATTGTTTTTGTTATGACTAGGTGAATATATAGTATGTTTATTTTCAAAATAGTATGAGAAGTTCCTGAATTTATTTGTTTATTTTCTACACATATTTTACTGTTTTTATCCTGTCTTATTTTGGGAGAGAATGAATAAATCGCAAAAAGTTGAATTGACCAGAGAAATTAGGAAATTAAGAGCCTTTTCCGCGACAATCTTTGATACAGAATCTAACAACTGCTTTTGGTAAATTTGGTGATAACAGTATGTAATAACACAATATTCAAAAGATTAAACGTCATTTTTTACTTACAATAATTATATAAACCATGTAACATCGCTATTTGATTTTAATTACTAAAGGTAAAGACCGGTAAATTATATAGAAAATGACACAAGTTTACTATAGAAGCATAGAAAATCCTTTAACATGAGAGTTTGTAAAGTTATTTTTTTTAAGAAATAAAAAGTCAAAGTTTTCAACCTAATACAATATTTAAAAATATTTAAAATAATATCAAATTAAAAACTTATTGGACCATTTTCCTGGTAACTTCTATTTTCCTTCTAAAAATTGCAAGCCAGATGGATGCCGCAAAGAAGACAATAGGGAATTCTAAAATTTGTAATTCACAACCCTGTCTGTTCAGCGTGGTAAATTCCAACAGAAAATGGACCTAGTTACTTAACGACGTTCTACACCTTCGTTGCGGGGTATGCCTCTCTGAGGAAAGGGGGGGAAACTTATATGCAAGCGAAACAGTATTTTCGAAACAGTATTTTCACTTTTATTTAATAATGGTACGGTAAACAATCCTCATTTTTTAATATGTTATTCCTTACAAAAAAACCTTTAATTTAAGCACAAATAATTAAAAATCATAAATTTGGGTCAAAAGTTATTAACTTTTTAAGAGCGAAACATGATTTCGAAACAGTATTTTCACTTTTATTTAATAATGGTACGGTAAACAATCCTCATTTTTTAATATGTTATTCCTTACAAAAAAATCTTTAATTTAAGCACAAATAATTAAAAATCGTAAATTTGGGTCAAAAGTTATTAATTTTTTAAGAGCGAAACAGTATTTTCGAAAAAGTATTTTCCATTTTATTTAATAAAGGTACGGTAAACAATCCTCATTTTTTAATGTTATTCCTTACAAAAAAACCTTTAATTTAAGCACAAATAATTAAAAATCGTAAATTTGGGTCAAAAGTTATTAACTTTTTAAGAATTCCCATAAGAGCCCATGTTAAAACTTAACTTTGAACCTTAATATTAATTAAACGGCACGGTAAAAATTTTTTTAAAAAATCAAGTCTTAGTTTTTTGAAGTAAAAACATACTAAAATTTCATGCAAATCCTTAATTCTTTGCCGAAGGTGTAGAACGTCGTAATAGAAAATAAAAATGTATAGGTACTATTTGTATTCCTCTTATTATAGGCCCATCAGAGAGGGCTATCTTTCACTGCGTGCGTGAAAGTAAAATACCTTGTAATATGGCATTATAATTTATTATAATACATGCAATAAACTAATATTTAGATATTATTTACTAATTTATTTCAAATTTATCTTATTGTGTTCATGTTTTAATGAAATAAGCGCGACAATTCGATGAATTAAAATTATTTTGACATAATATTTAAAAATCAGATCAGGGCCCAGAGCACGCCAAATAGAATTCTATTTTGCTGACGTCACAAAATAGAATTTCATAATGGTAGAATCGACGGTTGCTAGGCAACGTGACGTCACTAAAATAGAATTCTATTTGGCGTGCTCCCGCACCAGTAGACAATTACAATGGTTTTGAATCGTCGTCATGGTAACCAATATCGTCGTCGTGGTAACCCATTATATTGAAAGTTTGGTTTTGACAACCTTATCAAAGAATTAATTTGTGTATTTTCACTTCTAAATAAAAATTGATATAACTCTATTTTTTGTGGCTTTTTACAAACGTACGGCCCTAGAAAAAATATTGTTCCTAACTCATGCGGAAAGTGTCTTCCCCGCACTCGACTGCTTGCCCGAACTCCGCTATCGCGTCGTTCGGGTCAACGGCACTCTGGTGCGTGAAAGTATCACTTTCCGCACTAGTTATTATTAAAATAACTGTTTTCGGCACGGGTAGACATTATTTTAGGTTCATTGTATCATTGTAAACAAAAAAGGTTTTTTGTAATTTTCCTATAAAGTTAATCGTTTCCGAGTTATAAACAATTTAAAACTGAAAAAAATCGAAAAATGACGATTTTCTAGGTTCCAAAACACAAGTAAAAAACATTATTTTTGAAACTACGAAGTGCCTAAATTCAAGTTTAAGCCTTATTTTATCAGTTACCGATAAGCAATTTGGTCGTGTTTCATTTTAAAATATTATTTTTTAGTTGTTAATGCAGCCCGTTGCGTTCTCTCATATGCGCTTCATTAATAATTAAAAAAAAAAACAATATTTTAGAATAAAACGTGCCAAAAATTCTTATAGGTGTCTGATAGAAGAAGGTTTGGTCTTGAATTTAAGTAGTTTGCAATTTCAAAAATTTTTTTTTTTTTAATTTCGTTTTTGAACCTTGAAAATCGTCATTTTTCGTTTTTTTTTTCAGTTTTAAATTGTTTATAACTCGAAAACGTATAATTTTAGAGAAAAATTACAAAAGACCTTTTTTGTTCCCAATGATCTAAATAACCTAAAATGATATCTACCCGGGCCGAAAAAATTGATTTTTATAAATTGTTTAAATTTTTTTTTAATAAATGTAGCAATAACTCCGAAATTATGGCATTTAGTTATAGGCAATATCATATGAAAAATAATAAGTATGCCTTAAGGATTCCAAAACTTAAAAAACATATAGGGTGTTGGGCTGTTCCATTTGAAATAAGAAAGTTCAATAGATTTCCAGAAAAACGGACGATTTGACAACAATGTAATTACCACTATGATATCGGCCGCATTAAAAGTAGTCCAGGGCGCATCTGTTTTGAGATGGACGTTGAGAGGTGACTCAATTTTTTTTGCAGAAATTGGTTGAGAATAACTCAAATAATATTTGAGTTATCCTCCCACTCAAAATGGTCCGGAACATTGTTTAAATAATCAAAATGTCAAAATGTGAAGGAAAAGTTCGATTTTTTTATTGGTTTTTTGATTATAACTTTAAAACTATTCATTTCTGAGAAAAGTTGTACTGACATAAAAGTTGCGTAATTAAATTTTCTACAATATAGAATTAGTTAAAAATTTCAAAAATAGTCACCCTTGTTGCAAAATAGCAATAATTGCGAAAAACCCATACAAAAACAAGTATTCGCATTTTACGTTTTTCAACCATTTATGCTATACTTAGGACCTTCATATTTTACCCATAAAAACTTTATGATATAGTAAAACAACACTGTAAATTTCATTAAGATCGGTTTCACAGATTTTGCAAAATAAATTTTGCAATCCAGCTTTCGCAAAAAAAATTCATTTTTTTAATGTTGCAGGACTAAAAATAAAGCAGATAGCAAGTTGAATTTTTTTGCTTAAATAGAAGTGAACTGTACCTTTTATTTGCAATTTGCAAAATTAAAATCGATTAATTACCACGCCGTCAGGAAATTTTTTAAATAAACATTAATTTTTTTATGCTACGCGCAGGACAGCGGTGTTTGATTCACACAAGTTGATTTCCACCAAAATTTCTTCCAATCTTTATCCAATATATTCTATTTTCTTACTCTATATTTTGTTGTATTTTAATATTTTAATTCCACAAAAATTACACTAATTTTATTATTGTTTGTGAAATATTGTTTAAACAATTGCATATGTTTAAAAATAATAAACTTTTATTCTCTAAGTTAAAATATATGAACAAAGAAATTTTTTGCTAAAAACTGTTATTTCAAAGGAGAGAGTATCTGTTTTTAGTTTGCAATAAACAAATTTATTTATTTATATCGAAATGTAATAAAAATTAAAATGTATCAATTATTATCAAAAGTCATTGGAATGCCCAATCAGAGCAAACTGTCCGCTGTCCTGCGCGTAGCACCAAATGTTTATTAAAAAAAAAATCCTGACGCCGTGGTAGTTAACTGATTTTAATTTTACAAATTGCAAATGAAAGGTGCAGTAGACTTCTATATGAAAAAAAAAAATTCAACTTGCTATCTGCTTTATTTTTAGTCCTGTAACATTTTGAAAAAATGAATTTTTTTTGCGGAAGCTGGATTGCAAAATTTATTTTGCAAAATCTATTAAACCAACCTTAATGAAATTTACAGTATTGTTTTAATGTATCATAAAGTTTTTCTGAGTGAAATATGAAGGTCCTAAGTGTAGCATAAATGGTTGAAAAACGTAAAATGCGAATACTTGTTTTTCTATGGTTTTTTCGCAATTATTGCTATTGTGCAACAAGGGTAACTATTTTTTAAATGTTTAACTAACTTTATATTGTTGGAAATTTAATTACGCAACTTTTATGTAAGTACAACTTCTCTCGGAAATGAATACTTTTAATGTTATAATCAAAAAACGAAGAAAAAAATCTAATTTTTCCTTAATTTTTTGACATTTTGATTATTTAAACAATGTTTCGGACCTTTTTGAGAGGAAGGATAACTCAAATATTATTATTTGAGTTATTTTCAACCATTTTCTGCAAAAAAATTGAGTCACCTCTCAACGTCCAAATGTACTAATATTTTTACAGATGCGTCCTGGTCTAAAGACCCTCACCCACAAAAATCCAGAAAAATCGTTCTAGCGGTTTCCGAGAAATTACCGTGTTGCCAGACTTTCTCGCAACCCTGTATGTACATGCCTTAATTGTACAATCACATATTACTAATACATCACAAATGCGTAATAAGTTCTCAAAAATATGAAATAATATTAAAATATTTTAGAAACAAAGTAGAAGTATTCACAGTTGATCTAAAAACTTTGAAGGGCGACAATAAAATGTCTATTTGCATAATATCTAGTAAAGACGTTTTTGACATGCAAATAAAATATCTACTTTGAATTCACAAATTGAAAACCCTTATCTTCTTTTTATTTTAATACATTATGAATAAATTTAATAAGAATTCATACAGAAGGCAAATTTTCTCGACCTACTGATCCAATCATATATTTTCCCAATCGATGAAACTTTAATTCAAGCGATTTTTGAATCTTCTTTATATTCAAATGCCCTCTCAGGAATTCCTTTGGCAAAATTGAAATGTCTTGTCATCTGCGTCTATGTTTACTTTCCTTTTATGTCCCTATCTCGAAAATGTTCAATCTCTTTCACTCTGAAATAATTTTTAATCTTTATTTTTCAACTTAGCCAAACAATTTTCTATTGTTCACAGCCGTAATTGCTTTAAAAGGAATATTTTGAAAAATCAATTCATTATATTAATTTATTTAGCATTTAAAATTTGCTTTTTTTTTAAACACTTCAAGAGGAATATTTTGGAAAGTAATTCGTTATATTTAATACATTTAGCATTTAAAAAGTTGCGTTTATTTATAAATACTTTTATAGATTTATAGCCAATCACAACACTACAGTTTTTTTATACAGTGATGAGCGCGCTAATAACCGGCAAAATGACGCAAAATATGGAAAACATATTAACTTGTGAGATAAAAGGAGATGAAACTAGTGGAGGTGGAAATTATCGTTATAAACGTAAAAATTAACATTACATTACATAGTTTCCCACCTTTAGACATCTGTGACTGGAGTATTTTATAAAATTCTACTGTCACGCTGACAGTTGTCATACTCCTCTGATACGGCTAAAAGTGGAAAACTATGTAATGTAATGTTAATTTTTACGTTTATAACGATAAATTCCACCTCCACTAGTTTCATCTGTTTTTGTTTCGCAATGTATTATGTTTTCCATCTTTTGCGTTATTTTGCCGGTTATTAGCGCGCTCATCACTGTATATCGTCGCTGATTTGCAAAAGGGGGCCAAGTAACATTTTTATATTTTTACAAGTGGAACTTAGCTCCTTTTTACACAACCAGTTTCAAAAAAATGTTACTTGTCCCAAAAAATTATGAGACTATCTCAACAACAATAAATAATACACTTGACCCCTTTTTACAGAATAGATAGAACCTTCGTACCTATCATTTTTGCACATATCTCCTCTTTTGAATAAAATGTCACTTGGCACCTTTTTGTAAATCATCGACGATATTGTAGCGATATTACAGTTAAAATAAAACTCACAGTTCGATTTATATATACGACTATATTTATTTATACAACTTTACAGTTCCGAATTCTATCTATAACTAATTTAATTTATAAAATCGCGCGTTATTTATACCAAACGTTATGTTCTGGAACATTCAGGAAGATCCTTGCGCATCTCTAGCACCGCTTGGTCGATTCTCTGACGTCACGTCTACTGTTCTCCTGATCTTTCTAGTCGTGGGAACTGTTACTTGCGTTTGGTCGAAATTTACTCTTTTCTTACACTGCTCACCTCTTAAGATCTGAACGTCCCGATCAGCAACTCTAGATGAAGGCCCAGGATGGCGGAATCTACAGGACTCTCCAGCTCTGCATACACCATCTTCTTCTTAAAGTACCTATCCGTTCCGGATGTTGGCGATCATCATGGCTATCTTGACTTTGTTTACCGCAGCGCGGAACAGTTCAGTGGTAGTCGTGTTATACCACTTACGTAAATTTTGAAGCCAGGAAATGCGTCTTCTTCCCGGTCTTTTTTTACCATTTACCTTCCCTTGGAGAATCAGTTGGAGAAGGCCGTAACGTTCTTGATTTCTCATTACATGTCCTAGATATTCTAATTTTTTGTTTTTATGGTTATGAGAATTTCACACTCTGTCCCCATTCTACGCAGGACTTCCACACTGGTAATTCGGTCAACCCAGGATATACGTAAGATGCGCCTATAACACCACATTTCGAAAGCCTCGAGCCGATTCATAGATGCAACAGTTAGTGTCCATGCTTCCATTCCGTAGAGCAGAACTGAGAATATGTAGCATTTCAACAGACGGTATTTTGTTTTTAATGCTATGTCTCGACTGTTGAAAATAGGTCTCATTCTAACGTATGCAGCTTTCGCCCTTATTATTCGCTGTTTAATTTCTATTGAGTGGTCCCATTGGCTATTTAAATTCGTACCCAGATAAGTATATTGCTCAACTCAGACATCAATTGTCATAAATTTGGTCTTCTTTATGTTAAGAGCTAGTCCGTATCTGTTGCTGACTTCTGTTATGCGATTTGTTAATATCTGTAAATCATTGAGATTATCGGCAAAAACTATGGTGTCATCTGCATATCTAATGTTATTCAACCATTCACCATTTATTCATACTCCTTTGGCACAACCGTCTAAAGCTTCCTTAAATACCCATTCAGAGTAAATATTGAATAGTAGTGGAGATAAAATACAGCCCTGTCGTACTCCTCGTTCTATTGCAATTTTATCAGTTAACTGGTCTTCTATTTTGCATACACCATAAAAAAAGAAATAATAGTCCACTGTCTTTGAACGGTACGACTTATTCGGGTTAACCCTTAAACGCCCAACCTTTTATAGGTTCCATGTAAGCCCAAGGGTGGGTAAAAAATATCCACCTCGAAAATAGCTAATATATTTATTGAGAGTTGTTAAAAATGTTAGAAAATGAATTAAACAGAAGAAATGAAAAGAATCTTATGCATAGTAAACAGAGCATCTTCTAAAATTTTAAATAAACGATGTACAAACCTTACAACAAAATTACGATGTACATCAAAATTAACATACCATTAAAAGCCAGTAATTCAGATTTGTCGATTTTTTTGACATTCTTCCTTTCGTCCTCATTAGTGTGGCGAATAAATATGTCGATTATGTAATTATACGTGGATAATTATGTGCATTATGTTTTTGCCAACGAGAAATTATATAGAAACCTTTACCCAAGGGTGGACTTTTTGTGTCCACCCACCCATATTTTGAATTCAAGATATTACTTTTATTTTTAAAAATATCGGTAGAACCAAATTAACATTCGATAAAGGGTCCTCTTTTTAACAATAAATAATTTTTGAAAAATTTTACAACATGTAATAAATATGTTATAAGGGAATACGCATTAGGTGGACATTTTTTATCCACCCTTGGGCGTTTAAGGGTTAATGTAACACACAATAATTCGTACGCCGGTTTCTCTGAAAATCACTTCAAGCGTGTTTCTCACAATCTTCCAATCCAGATTTTCTAGTGCATGGCCTATTTTTCGTATAGCCAAATTTGTGGTGTAATAATTACACACGATTTTCTTCAAATTAGTTAGATCACGGCATATGCTCTCGTAGCTTGGCTTGTCTGTTAACACTTTCTGGTCACCATATACAGCAAAGATCGAGGACCATCTTCCAATCGCAATACTCTTCCAATTTTAGGCTGCTGATTTCTTAACTCGTCCAGGCGGCCCAACTTTCTATTGAATACGGACGAGATTCCTTTAGTCATCTCGAGGTCCTTAGCAACACAGTGGGCTAGAGAGACGTTTGCTGAGACAGAGTCTTGCCGAACTTCTGTGGTCACGCCCAATCTAGCACTCTTTCTCTCTGCTTAATTTGACATAAATTCCTTAAAACTTGGCTGTACGGCATATTTCATCTCATGTTGGAGGGTTTGTGCTTCTTCCGTTTTATTCGAGCCAGCATATGGTGCAAGACGATTTATATGAACAACTTTTGGTTTGCCGTTTGGCAACTTTTTAATTATGTATATGACGCCATATATTTTCTTCTTAACTTCATACGGATCTTCCCATTGTCTCTGTAGTTTAGGAGACAAGCCTCGATGACGTTGTGGATTATAAAGCTAGACAAGATCACCTATTTCGAAGCTTCCATTCTTGCATCGAGAATCATATTGATCTTTCATTCTGTCACTGGCTATCTGGTCACTAGGTCGCAGGGCAAGCGAACTTCACGACCCAACATAGACAGGTTGCGGTCTGACCTGTAGTTTCATTCACGGCCGAGCGGTAGGCCATCAGGAATAAATTAATGTGCTGGTCCTAATCTCTTTGATGTTCAGATAGAACTTTGGATAAGTGTTTACCCATCGTTCGGTTCATCCTCTCCATCATTCCATCTGATTGAGGATGCAGGGATGTCGTTCTGGTCTTACTGGCACCAATCAATTTACAGACGTTTTGGAAAAGGGCTAACTCAGAGTTTCTCCCTTGGTCGAAGTGGATCTCCAAATCGGCTGAAGAATTTTTTAACAAGTACCTCTGTAACGGTAGCAGCTTCTTAATTTGGTAACGCATACGCCTAGGTGCATTTCGTGAAATAATCCATGGCTACCAGGATATATTTATTTCCAGCATAGGTTTCTGGAAATGGACCTGGAATGTCGATTCCTATTCTTTCCATAAGACTACCAACGTTGAACTGTTTCATGGGTGCTCTCTTTTTACCAACTGCACCATTACATCTTGTAACTGTTGGGGCTGCCATTTCTCATTAACTACGGTGGTTCATCTCACAGGGCAAAGTTGTTCCTCTACTTTAAACCGGTGATTACAGCTTTCACCGAATGGCCGTCTCGAGGGAGCATCTGTATTTGAACGAACTCTTCCAGCCCTCTTCGCGCGTCTCTTCGACATCGTGACCACACTCCATCCCATTTCCTCCAAACGTTCATCGTTTCGTTTATCGCCTTTTTCCACGGTTAGTACTCGATTGTTTCGTGAAGATTGGCTAGCTGCTTCGTGTTCCAAGGCAATTGGGAGCGCTTCATCTAAAACTTTTGGCCTCGCTAGTCGTAAAGCTTACTGTAGTTCACTTTCTCTCAACCCATTGACGAAGGTATCTACACCAAATTCTTCTAAAATGATGTCTGGTGCCTCCGGGTAAGCCAACCACACCACACGAGCAACATCGGCTTCAATTCCTTGGAGATTCTCACTTGCTCGTTGAATTCTACTTCGCAGTTGTGTTTTTCCGGACAAGTGAACAAGGTCTGGTAACATTTTTTGGCCGTAGGAATTGACGTTAATATATCTGCAGCATCACCTCGTAGAGCAGCAGTCAAGGAAACAGCCTTTTCTGGTTCGGTCCAATGATTGGTGGTCGCAATAGCTTCAAGTTGTCTAAGGTATATGAACCAAGAAGACTTTCCATCAAATGGTGGTAATTTGAATCTCATATGATGCGACGTTTCGTCTCTCGATTCTTCGATTCTTCTTCCACTACAGGGTCTAAAGCTACTGCATTATCTGGTGGTTGCACTTTCGGATTAGTTATCATGCACTCTAAGTCTTTGATCTTCTCTTCTACGGCTAAAACTACTGCAGTAACTGGTGGTAGAATTATAGTCTCTAATTGTTTGATCTTCTCTTCTAACATTTCTACATTGTCGTCTATTTCTTCGTCCTCTTTTCTGTACCTTATCAAATGCTCTAGGAACTTCTTCTTTCTCGTTTTCTGTCTATAAACGTGTTTAAGTTTCTCGTTGTTCTGTCTACAAACTTCGTTGAATCTTTTAGCAATTTTTCGAATTTCTTGTCGCTTTTTCTAGAAGTTTCATCGATCTTTTGAGAAACAGTTTCAAATTTCTCGTTGATTACGTTCGATAAGATTTCTTCTTCTCCCGACTGGAAGTGGAACGTCTCTGGGTCATCTCCATTCTTTCTGGGAACATCTCTAAGTTATTCTTGAAGAGTTTTCTTGGGCCCACTGCTGTCTTTATCCCGTTTCTCTAGCTGTTCCCACAACTATTTTACGGAAATTTATACTAGCAGCATCTTTGGTCGGCACATACGTTCTTTTCAAATGTTCTTTTAAAAGTCTTTCCGAATACCGAATAATTAACGCACTCCGATTATTCTCGACGAATAAAGTTCAGAAGTCTTTTAAAGTCACTTTTATTTGTATTTAAACTTAATTAAATTTATATATATCGGGTGTTCTACAGCATTCGCCGTTTCCCGCATCCTATTCGCCATGCTTTTCGGTCACGAATATCTTCCTCGTTGAGTTGTCTACTGTTCATTGCTTTCTCTACATCTTGTATCCATGTTCTCTTCGGTCTGCCTCTTTTTCTTCTCTCGGGTGGTGCATACTGGATCATTTTCTTGGGCCATCTTGTCGGTCCTATTCTCTGGACGTGCCCGTACCATATTAATCTTTTTTGTTCTATTCTGTCTATAATATCCTTTTCTACTTCCATTCTTTCTTTTATTTCTTCGTTTGGGATATGCTGCAGTTTAGATATTCTGCAGCTTCTTCTAAGCGCGTCCAATTCTAAAGCTTGTAGTCTTTTATTTTGTCGGTCTTTTACTTCCCACACTTCCGAGTTGTACAGGACAATTCCTTCCACGATAGTTTGGTAGATTTTTTTCTTTGTCTGATTTTGCAGTCCTGTACTCCACCAAATGCCATTCAGCTGTTTTATAGCTTTTCTTCCTTGACTTATTGGATATTCTATATCTTGATCGCATGTGGAGTTTTTGTCAAAAATAGAACCTAGATATTTAAATTCATCACATCCTTTTATGTATTCCCCTTCTAATTCTAAGTCTTCAGTATCACCTCCGACTACAAGGTATTCAGTTTTCTCCATACTCATTTCCAAACCCCATTTTCGGTACTCCTCTTTCAATTTTCTAATCTAATTAAATCTAACTTAATTAAATTAAATTTTAAAAAATTCCTCACACCGTAACACCAACTGTAGCAATATTAAAATAAAACTGTTTTGATTTTTTGATTGTTAATTCCCTGCATATTTCCTCTGATTTCTTTCCCTTATACAATATTAGTGTAGAGTTTTTATCTCAGTGATTTATTAAAATTCAAATACAATTTGACGATTTTTCTTGGGGTCCCAATAAATTTACCACGGGTTTACGGTGTAAACAATTTACTTACCAAGTTTATAATTACTTCGGACGCTGACACAACCTGTGAAGGTGAAGTATAAATCGTATCGTTCCAGTGCATAACGTTCGAGTGTATAAGAATCATCTTTTTGTATACAGATGAGTTAAATATACATGCCATATTGTACACATATAAAAATATACATAATCGCCTGCAAAATACTACAATTACCTAATATAATGGGACATGTTATGCTCGTGATTGCCAACTCAACATCTGACACATTTTTAGTAAATGCAAACGTAGACATTATTTCACTTTATACACGGCAGTCGAGGATTACGTCGAGGATTATAATTTCAGTATACAATAATTGCGTTAAAAAGCGTTTTAACCAGTAAAATGCTCTCGGAGAAAATTAAATTACATTTCAAGAACACAGAAAATTTAGACATGTCATTTGCGCCCTGTGAAAATAAAAATAATTATACTTATTGTGTATAAGCTAGTGTGTTTTATGTAAAGCAAGTAAGAGTTGTATTACTGTACCTAATAATAAAGTTGTATATAAAATCTATGAACTCATGTTAAGATTGGCAATTTAGTCATTTAAGCGACTTCGAAAAAGGACGCATTGTACGCATGAAAAAGGCCGGTTTTGGTTTACAGGAAATTTCACATTATGCTTCCTCCCAGGAGTTTGTCGTCCATCCTGCCATTTCCAGGATGCCAGGTAGACAACTCCGGACATTCACATAGGACATGCCCCACCCACAGTTTAGTCATCCCGTTCACACTTCCTGCACAGACGAGAGGTGTGTCTACTAGCCCCAGTGTGTGGATGTGTTTGCTTAGTTGACAAAGGCCAGTTAAAAAAAACAACCTAACTTTCCTTAGAGATACCTTGGCAAGTCTACATCCTGACCCTTCTTCCCATCTTTTCACGATTTGCGAGTGGGAGTGACATTTGACAACTTCCACGATTGTTGTAGTTGACCAGCCAAAAGGATCACCAGGTCCTACGAGTCTTAGGCCTGCTGCCTTCCTAGCTAGCTGCTCAGCAATGAGGTTGCCTTTATTTCCATTATGCCCTCTAACCCACCTCAGGATGATGTTGTTACCATCCGAAGCTTGGGCTAGTGACTCATGTCATGACACTCTATTACAACCCTGATATGACACGTGGTCTATTTATGGTTAGTAGCGCTTGTTTGCTGTCTGTGCAGATTATTATGGTTTTACCGGCTATACCTTTCCGGGTCATCTCTTTTGCGGCTAATCTGTTAACTAATGTTAAGATTGGCAATTTCGTTATTTAAGCGACTTCGAAAAAGAACACATTGTAAGCACACAAGAGGCCGCTTTTGGTTTGCAGAAAATTTCACGAAGAGTTGAAGATAATCTATCAACGGTGGCCGAATTATAAGACTCATGGGCGTCGTGGAGGATCTGGACGTCCTCCTAGACTATTGCAAGGCCGTGATTTGCGGCATTTGAGACTTCTTTCTCTCATAAATAGATGAGACAATGTACATCAAGTAAGAGATGATTTAGTTGCATCTAGAGGAAGGCTGGCCCCAACATTGTCTAACCTGGCACTGGAGTATGCGGTTAGGCAAATGCAACTGGATGAGGAAGCCTACTGACCAACCGAACGGTTCAACTGGCCGCTTATGCCGATGATATTAATATTATGAGTAAAACATCAACAGGAGCACAGGTCACAGGAACATAAACAAAAATGCTAGGTCTGGAAATTAACACAGAAAAAACAAAAATAATAACTCAAACGAGAAGAAATATAGTCCCAAAAAACATTATACACGAAGATGACATTGAAACGGTTGGAAAGTTTACATACCTGGGAGTAGAAATATATGCCGACGGATCAGAAGATGGAGAAATACGGAAGAGAATAACGCAGGCAAACAGAGCTTATTTTGCCATCTCCCATATATTTCGGTCTAAAAGTGTCCACCGAAATACAAAGATGAGAATATATAAAACCTTAATTCGACCAATAACATGCTATGGCAGTGAAGCCTGGGTCCTGAAAGAAACATCCAAAAACAAACTCGACACATTTGAAAGGAAAGTATTGAGGAGAATACTAGGACCTGTGAGGGAAAACGGAATCTTCAGAAGTCGATACAACAACGAGCTTTATCAACTTTATAAGGAAACACCCCTGTCAGACTTCATTAGAATACAAAGATTGCAACGGGCCGGACATGTGATAAGAATGGGAGAGGATAGGCTACCAAAAAGAGCACTGAATGGTAGAATGCAGGGAAAGAAACCGGTTGGAGAGCCAAGAAAGCGCTGGGAAGACACAGTAAACAGCGAGGAACAAGTCTTTTTAGGAGTCCGTGTATGGAGAAGAGCAGCCACAGACAAGCAAGGGTGGTGGGTGGAGGCAAACAATAAAGGAAACCAAGGCTCAATTTGGGCTGTAGTGCCGTAGAAGAAAAGAATAAGAAGAGGAAGGCTAGTCTCAAGAAGAACATTTAATCAAAGATTACTTAGAATGGGACTGAGAGCTTACCGTCTGCTTTTGTTTACCTCTGACACCACTGCATGGATGCTTAGAGTGGTGCAAAGCTCGGCAAAACTGGAATGGCCAATGGAATTTTGTCTGCTTCAGTAATGAAGCATTGTTTGGGTGGCTCTAATGGGCACATAAGGGTAAGCCATTTTTAAGGTGAGAGACGAAATATACAAACACCCAAACTTATATGGAATCACCATGCATTTCAAAGTATTGTTTATTTCTTTTGAAAAAAAACTTATTAGCTTTGAAAAAACAGATAGTACAGCTCGGCACGGTATAGGTTATTTGCTTGAGTTGTAAATTGAACGAAAATAAATAAACTAACTTTTGCGCCCAAAAACGAAAATATGCCTCATGTGGTAGAACTTACAACGAGGAAAGATTATTGGTCTTCTGGAAAAAGTAATGTTCTCAGAAGGACATACCTGTAGAGCTAGGCGTAATACAGGGCGTTCCGTCCAAAACTTATTCTAGGTAACAGGAACTAGGAAAAATCAAAAATAAAGCAAGGGAAAGTCGCCAAAAGTAATAACGGCTCTCCACGATCGTTTAATTGTCCAATCAGCTGGAAGACACCCAACCATTTCTCACCTGCAGCTCCAAAGGCAGCTTTTGGAAGCTACAGGTGTAACTTTTTCAGTTGAAACGATAAGAAGAAGAGTTCGTACTAAGAAGTATACAGCGGGAGACAGTTATGGGTTCCCGAGTTATCCAGGCAGCACAAGATTAATCGCCTAAATTGGTGTCTTCACCACCAATACTGGAACATTGGGAATTGACAAAATGTGCTATTTTCAAAAAAAGTCAGGAATTGTGTAAAATCAGATGAACCACGAAATCGTATACTTAGAGTACGAGCAAGACAAGCAAGCTGTTCACAAATATACAAGGGGAAGTCTAGTGTTCTGGAGAGGAATTGTGATCCGTAAAAAAGTCCTTTAATTTTTATCCAATCAAGTTTAACTGCTCACATGTATGTTGATAACCTGTAGTCAGGTTCTGGAGAGGTACAACAGGAGAAAATTTAATTTTATTGCATGATAATGGACCTCTACATACCATTAGAGTGACTACAGACATCATTGAAGCAGAAGGTATCCCTTGTTTAGAGTAGCCTGCTTGCTCACCCGAGCTTAATCCTATAGAGTATTTGTGAGATACGCTTAAAAAAAAATAGAGCCCGCCGGATAATCCACAAAACACCGCACGGCTAGTACAAGCTGTTCTTAAAGGATGGAGCAACCTACCACAACTAAATGTTGATAATTTGATTAGGAGCGTGCCCACGCAAACTGAAGCTTTCATAAGGACTAGAGGTGATAACACTGGCTACCACAAAATAAAAAAAATAAATAAAAACAATTTCAACATTATTCGTTTTACATTGAAATTGTGTATGCTATTGACTTTAAAACAACTACTTTCAATTTGTTTGTTAAATACTTTACTGTTTTATTTAATTGTTATGTATTTGTTATTAAATTGCTTTAAAATAAATATTGTTTGATTTCGTGTGTTCGTTTTTTTTTAAATTCGCACGAAATAGAAGGAAATATCAGATGATTCCATATAAGTTTGGGTGTGTGTAGACTTATACTGCAAGACAACCAAAGATTATGGAATGGGGTGCTATATGTTTGGGAAGCAGATCATCTCTAAAGTCTGATTTACCTTACACCGGGACGTAGACGGCGCGGCGCGTAGAACAGTAGAAAGCGCACATCCTCGGCACTTCCCGGTGTCGCCCCGTTACGTTGTTGAATAAACTAGCCAATGCTTTTCATATCAGACGATTCTTCAACGTGCCCCGTGCCGTCCACGTCTCATTCGTAACATAAATCCAGCTTTATTCTTATTAACGGGGCTCTGACAGCTCGACGATATATTGGTGAAGTATTGCCACCAGTTTTACATCCCCACCCCCACCTATAAACCATTCCGAATGTTATCTTTCAACAAGATAACGCAAGACCCCATATTGATCGTAAAACCGTGGATTCCATATAAGAATCTGGTATAGAAACTTTGGAGTGGCCATCAAGATCAGCTGATTTGTCACCCATCGAAAATGTGTGGGATATGGTAGATCAAACCTAAATCGATTGCCACGTCCTCCAGCAAATTTAGAAGACCTGTGGCTTGACATAAGAACAATATGGATGAGTATTCCGCAACATAATATAGACCACTTAATTCGATTAATGCCCCATAAAGTAACTGAGTGTATTGCCGGATTTATACTCAGCCATTGCCACTGCCATTGCTGCCGTTGCCGGAAATATTGCCCGAAATACGATATCGACGCGAGTGAGGTGTTCACATCAGTTCCTCACCAATGTCCTCACAACTCATTTACCGAACGACTCTCAAAATGCAACATTGTCTGACTCCTCGTTGTATGGGGATATCGTCGGTGTAGTTATCACCAATTTTTACGATAGCAGTTTGATTCCAGTACAAATTTTTAATGACACGATTGTCATTTTGTCATCTCTTCCTATATTTTTCAGCATTTCAGCATTATATTCCTAGATTTTCCTAGATTTAGTGATTGGATAAAATGATTAACTCTAAGCAACTTTTGTTCTATAGAGTTTTTCACTAAGTCAATACTTTTCGAGTTATTTGCGAGTGATGAATGAATATGTTCATTTTTAAGCAAAAATAACATGATTTTGGACAGTTTTTCGCAAATAACTCAAATTGTAAGTTTTTTTTGGAAAAAATACTTATTTTTAGCAAAAATATAGCTTATATAAAAGTGAAAAAAATGGTGTATACATTAAGTCTTTCGACTCAGTAAAAGCAAAGTTGTAGATAGTGAAAAGTATGTTCTTCTTCGTCAAACTTCAAATCGAATATTTCAACGTGAAATAACCAAAAAACGGAGCAGTTTTCTGGGAAAACCCATTACATCTTTTTAAAGTGTTTAAAAAAAATTTTATTTTTGTTTTTTTTAACTTCTAACATTAAAAGTAAATGGGTTACGCTCAAAATATTGTTGGTCCCTTTTATTTTTTGGTAAAAAGAATCGCGAAAATCGCCCCCTAATTAGCATCCAAATAAAATTATTCGTTACCGGTTCACAAGTTACTTTACCTATGTATTGTTTATATGATCTATAAGTTCAATTGGTTCAAAGTGCTTATGTTTGAAAAAATTTGGTTTTAAAATAAGGTTTTTTATTTTGAAAAAAATTCCATTTTTTGTTTCGAGATAACTCAAAAATTATTAGTAATACCAAGAGTCTTAAAGAGTAATAAAATTTACGTTTTGCTTTTCTAAATATTTTGGATTTTTTGTTTTTCTGGTAGACAAAACTTGGTTATGCTATGGCTGTTCAAAATTTGTATACACTCGTGATTAGTGACTCGTTCAAGCAATTTTAACTAGGGCCTTTTCAATAACAAGCACTTTGAACCGATGAAACTTACAGATCATATTATAAAGAATACATAAGCAAAGTAACTTGTGAGGCGGTAACGATTAATTTTATTTGGGATGCTAATTAGGGGGTGATTTTCACGATTTTTTTCCAAAAAAATAAAAGCGACCAACAATATTTTTAGCGTAACTCACTAACTTTTAATGTTAGAAGTTTTTTAAAAACAAAAATAAACCTTTTTTTTTTAACATTTTAAAAAAGTTGTAATGAGTTTTCCCCGAAAAGTGATCCGTTTAATGGTTATTTCACGTTGAAATATTCGATTTGGAATTTAACGAAAAAGAACCTACTTTTCAATAGGTAACTCTGCTTCTACTGGGTCTACAGACTTCTTCATGCATACACCATTTTTTCACATTTTTATAAGTTATATTTTTGCTAAAAATATTTTTTTCGATAAAATACTTACTTTTAAAGTTATTTGCGAAAACCGTCCAAAAACATGTTTTTCTTTGTTAAAAATTAACATGTTCACTCGCAAATAACTCGAAAAGTATTTACTTAGTAAAAAAACTCTATAGAACAAAACTTGCCTAGAATTAGTCATTTTATCCAATTCCGAACTTATTTTGAATGTATATTTTTCACTCCCGGGAAGGGGATTTTCCCCTCAATTTTTGTTAAATGGAGGGGATGTAGAATTGTAAACTTACCTATTCCCAAATTTTCATTCTTCCTTTATCTTTTTTTTTGAGGTTTTCGTAAAGTTTTGTGTTCATTGATAGGCTTAACAGAGCAATAATATACTAGTGAGTGTGTTTTTAGTATTTATTCCTCTGATTGATTTCTGTTTTCTGAAGTGCAGTCTGATGGTTAACTGTATTATTTATTAGCACATGCATAGTGAACTTTAAACCTACAACTTCCTGGAAAATAACCTTTTCTCTCGGACGGACGCCTTAAAATAGATCCACTTTTCATTTCTTGGAAAGAGCTAATATATTTCCTCAATTCAAATACGGCTGTGGGTAATTGAAATCCTTTGGAGTCGCAACATGATAGAGGCAAAGTATTTTATTCCAAATAAAACCACTGGAATTGTTTGCGGGGCAATGAAATGGAACTCAGATGGCATAAATGTTTTATACTTACGTGCAAATAACTTGAAACTTTTCATGCATACCAAACTACGTTTAGTTTAGAAACCAGAACTTATAGTAACTGCAGACCTAAATGTGTGAAAGAGAACGATGTTTTTGCTTCTTTTTGATTCTCTCTCCGTTGCTAACTGCAACGTGAAATATTTAATGTTTGATCATGATGCCATTTTTAAGCAGATAGGGGGTTTTTAGGAAACTTTATTATGTATATATCTACAAAGAATGTGGTAGAATTCAGCAATTCAACATAATACGATAAATAATAGAAAATACAGGTCTTCTTCTTCTTCCTTCTTGTATGTAGGCTTTAAATCCTGTTTCTTCTTCAATATTAGCCTTCTAAATTATTTAAGCTATCGCACCATCTTTTTCTTGGTCTGCCAATACTTCTTTGTCCGTTTAGTGACTTATCTCGTGCTATTCGTACTATCCTATCCTCTGCCATTCTACTACTGTGTTCGTTTCACTCCTCTTTCCGTTTTGTCACCCATCCATTTATGTCTTCTAAATTGCATGATCTTCTTATGTTTTCGCTTCTCTCCCTATCCAACAGACTTTTCCCTGATATTCGTCGGAGTATTTTCATCTCTGTTGTTTCTAGTAGTCGTCTCGTTTTAGATGTGTCAGGTCTTGTCTACGCCGTGTATGTCAATATAGGTCTAATTGCTGCTTTATAGATTCTTGCTTTTGTGTCTTGTCTTAGGTGTTTGTTCTTCCAGATTGTGTCATTAAGGGATCCCACCGCTTTACTTGCTTTTAAGCTTTGTTGTCGTACTTCCTCTTCAACATCTCCGTAACTGGTTATATCTATTCCCAGATATCTAAACCTTGCTCCTGCTTTATTATTTTCCCATCAATTTAGATTTTACATCATAGTGGGTACTTAGATGTTGTCATACATTTGGTTTTTTCTGCTGATATTATCATATTGTATTTCTTGGTTGTTGTATTGAAGATGTGTGTTAATCTTTGGAGATCGTCTTCTGTCTCGGCGATTATTGCGGCGTCGCACAGTGGGGCAAGAGACAACATAAGTTGGCATTAAATCATTGTCGATATATTATGGCCAATTTTTTTTCAAATATTATAAGTTGTGTGTACATAAAAAAAACGATGTTTTTTCAAAGTTTTCTTCTTCTTCTCAATGTGCATATCCGTGACGAATGTTGGCGATCATCATGACAATCTTTATTTTATCTGCAGCAGCGCGGAAAAGCTGCACAGATGTTGTGTTAAAGCAGATTCTGAAGTTCTTTAACCAGGATGTTCTTCTTCTTCCTGAGCCTCGCTTTACAAATATTTTCCCTTGAAGGATGGATTGTTCAAAAAATGTTTTGCTCAAAATTTTCAAAGCTGAATGTCCGTAGTTACTACCGATATTGATTTAAATGATATTTGAAGTTTAGTCATTTTTATTTTATATCTTATTTATTTATTATTATCTAATATTATTTATATCTCAAAACAATTGTGTTAACATTGTTTTTGAAAAATTGCGTAACCAAATTGTTCTTTAAAACCATTTACCGCATATTTATAAGAATAACATAAAATTTTGTAGGTAAAATATTGAAAAACTTAAACTACAGATAATCATCAGAATCATCAGATGTGACGTCAACATCTTGCACATTCGGAGATTTGAACATAATATATTATGCACTAATATGCAGTGCTTCCACTGGCAGGTGTTCTAATTTCTTTCTTTTTATGTTTCTTTTGCTTGTGATCAGTGGATCACTACTAATCAACAAAAAGTGGAATACATCTTAATTTGTTTTGCATCTACTACACTTTCTTGAATTATTATGCTTGAATTATGCAAATAACGAAAAATGAGAATAGAGTGTTATTCAATTTAATTAGGTCAACATAACCTCACAAAAAATAAAATTATGAAAAAGGAGCAAATATGAGCAAAAGGTTAAAATGACTTTCTAAAGAATAATACTCAAGCTTTCAAAATAAAACAAAATTAAAGTTGGATTAGTCTGGGAACACTAACAAATCACTTGTTCTTTTTGAAAAATGCATATTTTGATATTTTGTACGGGTAATTTTAAACAATATATTATAAGATACTATATTTACTTAATTATTATATCACATCTGTAATAATATTGTCACTTTCCTGAAGATCAAATATCCGTAGCCAATTTTACTAGTAAATTAACTTTTCACTTGAAATAAGTGGATCAAACGTAAGTCGAATCACGTTATCGCGGCCTATGCATTGTTAACACGGGACCATGTGCCCTTTGCGACGCGTCGCAACTGGTGGAGGGGGATTTAATGGGAAAAAAATGATGCCAAATCATACGCAGGATTGTGTACTATTTAATTAAAATGAATGCGACAGAAAATACTGCATTTAGTATTTTCATTTTATGCCAACTTTTTAGCTCTCCTGCCCCACTGTGCGTAGTCTGCATAACATAATATTTGGATTTCTTTGTTCCCCATTCTGTAACCATGACCTTTACGTACTGCTTCTATTATTTCGTCCATTATTATATTAAAAAGCAGTGGGCTTAACGAGTCACCTTGTGTGACTCCGCTTTGTACTGGTACAAACTACGTTAGTTTTCCATTTATCTTTGCCTGTATTCGATTATGAAAATAGGTGTTTTCGATGGTTTGTATAGTATTGATTGGTATTTTTCTTCTATACAGTAAATGTAAGACGTCTTCGACTTGGATTCGATCGAAAGCCTTTGTCAGGTCTATAAAACATAGATATGCTGGTTTATTGTACTCAATGGCCTTTTCTGTGATTTGTCTCAATACAAATACGGCGTCTACGCAGGATCTTCCGGATCTGTATCCTTGTTGTTCATCTGATAAAGTTGTTAGTTTATTGATTTTGTTGTTTAGGACTTTTGTGGTTAGTAGTTGTGTTAGTTGCGGTGTTCAGTAGTAGATGTATACCTCTATAATTGTTGGGGTCTTTTTTATCTCCTTTCTTGAATATTGGTATTATTATGCTGTTTCTCCATGTGTAGAGAAAATACAGGTAAATAATTAAAAGATAATGACCAGAAAAGAATAGAAGAAAGCCATTTGGGCATTAACTACGAAGATTATTAACAACGACTCGTTATATAGCAGGAATACAGTATGATGCAAATCATACTTTATAATTCAAACAGATCATTTTCTCGTTGAAGCTAAAATTAAGAGAAGAAGAGAACAGACATTAAATATCAATAGTGAAGAAAATATCTACGAACAACCAAGTAGGTATTAAAGTATACAAACTTCAGTCTGAAAATATTGGGAACGGATACTGTCGTAAATTAAATGAAGAAGTACGAAAAACAAATTGAAAAAATGAGGAGGAGACAGAAATATTATGGAATATTTTTAAGTAGCTGGTGTATGTAACTGGGAGTAAAGTATGTGGTGTAACGAAAGAAAGATATCTGAAAGGTACGGCTTGGTGGAAAAGTGACATAAACTGGAGTTTTCGAAGAAGAAGAGATTATAAAGAAAGTATAATAAGCAATAAAAGTGAAGAAATTATCAAGAATAGAATGAACAGAGAATACTTGTAAAAGAGAAAATTAAAGAAGCTAAGAATCGTCAATTGGAAGAATCTGGAAATAAAATGCAGAGTTATAGCAGTGATTATTAACAACCCAGGGTAGTTTATAATCTACCCAGCGAAACTACAGGGTAACATTCCATGGTGCTTAATATATTATGCTGATGATGTCGTGTTAGTAGGAAACAGTGAAAGAGACTTGAAACAAAAACTGGAACAATGCAGACAAGCTCTGGAGGAAAAAGGTTTAAAACTTAGTAGGACAAAAACAGAGTATTTGCAATGATCATTTAAAGACGGAGTTACTACAAATAAAATGGTATCTTTGGATGGTGAAATGATTGTAAAAAGCAATAGTTTTAAGTACCTAGGATCGGTATTACAGAGTAATGGAGAAATAGATGAAGATGCATACAGTAGAATTAGGGCTGGATGGATGAAGTGGAAAGAAGCGAGTGGTGTATTGTGTAACAGAAAAATTCCAATGAAGCTGAAGGGAAAATTCTATAAAACAGTCATAAGACCGGCTATGATGTACAGAACTGAATGTTGGGCAGTGAAAAAGAAAGAGGAACAACGAATGCATGTATCGAAAATGAGAATGCTTAGATGGATGAGTGGAGTGACAAAGAAGGATACAATTAGAAATAAGTATATTAGGGGAAGTCTAGGTGTGGCACCAATTGATGCCAAAATGAGAGAGCATAGGTTAAGATTGTTTGGTCATGTTCAACGTCGAGACGTTAATCACCCAATACGAAGAATAGCTGAAGTGCATTTTCCTGGAAGGAGTAGGAGAGGAAGACCAAAGAAGACCTGGGGGAGACGATAAGGCAGGACATGTTGGTAAAAGGGAAAAACATTGATATGACCCAAGATAGAATTGTGTGGAGAAATGCCGGAAGCCGACCCCGCATAGGGATAAGGCAAAGAGAATGATGATGAACCTTGCTTAGCTTATATTTTTCAGAAAAGTGCACTTCATTTCGTTCTACTAACCCCATTATTTATTTTTGTGTTGGTAATATACTTACTTCTATTGCAGTCTCCATTCTATAAATTGGAAACTACTTTTTTTGTAAAAAATACATTTAAAGTAAACAGTATCAATAAATAAATCGTTACAAAACTCTTAATGTCAGTTAACATCCGAATTAAACGATTAAAGAACTATTTTTGTAATTGTAAAGGGCGGTGTTAATTTGTTACACGATCCCTTATCCAGACCCGACTACTCCTGCTACTCCTGCAGTCGTTTTTTTATTATGACGTTAATTAAACTTCACCGAAGTGCTATTGGATGTTCACCCCTGCTATATATTCGATGAGATTTATTTTTTGCCTCTCTTTTGCCTTGAGTTCATTATAAATTATACTTATTACCGATTTTAGTAAATTGGGTTGACTAAAAATGAGATATTTTATCTGATGAACGGATTATTTATAGACCGTATTAAATCATTTTATTACAAGCTAATCTGAGCAGATCTCTAACTGAAAAAGAGACAGATTGCGACTGGCGGCAATAATATATAGCAGTGTAACGAATAAATTGCAATGTAGGGCAATATGAGCTTAACTTCTTCCTCTTTTGTTCTTAGTTGTGAAAAGTTTTATTTTATACTTTTACAAATGTTAAATATTTTAACAAAGAAGGTGACAATATAATATAACAACTTTTACAAAATTTATGATTCGTAGTACATAGTCTGTTTAGTCTAGTAAAATAAAATTACACTACATGTAAATCAAAATGTAAATTCGTACAGGTTGAAACAAATTTTATATCAAAGTTTAGGTGGGTACAAAAGATATTTTCAAGGAAGTATCCAAATCATACAAGGGGATCATTGTTTAAATAATTAAAAAGGGGTCATTTTTGAAAAAAAAATTACTTTTTTAACTGCTGAGGTCATTAAATTACTAATGAAGGTCTATAGGATTGTTTTCTGTAAAGTTGAAGGGAAAATCTTTCACATAAGTCTTACTAAATTAAATTTGACCCCCTATTTATTTAAATAATTATACATAAAACTTTAAAAACAAATTTGCAAAAAAATATTTTTAGCGTTTTAAATAAGCACTATAAAATATCTTGTTTTACAGAATAAGTTGTGATATATTATCAGTATTAAGCGAAAAAAAAATTAGTCGAGAAATATTTTATATTTTTTGACATATTGAATTTGTTTATTAAATGTTACTATATTTTCAATTGCAAAAACGCGGTTGTTGCCAAAGAAATATTCACCTGTATTAAATCTTATTATTTTTATTTTTATATATATTTTCGATAAATGTATTGATAAATTCAAATTTCAATTAAACTGTCCCCTAAAATTGCATTTGAAAATAATCCAAATTTGTTTATATTTTGTTTTTTTAATAACGTCGCGGTGATTAAATATTTTAAAATGCCGTTTCGATAATTGGGTTTCTGGGAATTTTTTACTAATTAACAAATTTTTTTTGTCTTTTTTTTCCTCTTCTTTTTTTTTCTTGGCATTGTATTACTACGGGCCCTTTTTGGGTTAAGTTTCATTAAGAATGTCGAATCTCTAAGCTGTAGATTCTAGACCTAAAAATATCAAGATTGGTCTAAAATCACTTAAATAAAATGTGGCTACTTACTGAGTTACAGGGTGTTTTATTTAAAAATTTAAAAATTATTTTTACCAAGTACTTTCAAACTAATTGACGTATCCTTATCATACTTTACAGAAAGTGTGACTACTAAACAGTCTACTAAATTGTGAAAAACAAAAGTTTCTAGCTACCACCAGAGGCGTACGACAGGGGCCAGTTAATGGCTGACCCTTCCCAAATTCTACGCCACTGAGGGAATTACTATTTTAGCGAAATTTTTCGATTCTCAAATACTTTCTGTGTAAATAATATACTCTTTACTGGTAATGATTAAGTCATTAGTTTTCGAGATATTGGACGTTAAAAATGAAACGGCATAGTTATTTTGATTCATTCATTCATTCATTTTAAACTTCCAATATATCTCAAACTGATGACTTTATCAATACCAATAAAGTTATTTACATACAAAGTATTGGAGAATCGAAAAATTTCGCTACAATAGTAATTCACTCAGTGGCGTAGAATTTGGGAAGGGTCAATCATTCACTATCCCCTGTCGTACGCCTCTGGCACTAGGTAGAAACGTTTATTAATCAAAATTTAATAGGGTGTATAATAGACACACTTTCTGCCAAGTATTAGGATACGTCAAATAGTTTTAAAGTACTTGGTAACAATAATTTTTAAATTTTTAAATAAAACACCCTGTAACTCAGTAAGTAGACACATTTTATTTAAAAGATTTTAGTTAAATCTTAATATTTTTAGGTCTAGAATCTACAACTCAGAGATTCGACATTCCTAATAAAATTTAACCCTAAAAGGGCCCGTAGTAATATAACTCCAAGAAGAAAAAGAAGAAGAAAAAACGACAAAAAAATTTTGTTAATTAGTAAAAAAATACCAGGAACCCAATGATCAAAACGGCATTTCAAATTACTTCCCGCGACGTTATTAAAAAAACAAATTATAAACAAATTTGAATAATTTTCAAATGCCATTTTAGGTGGGAGTTTAACTGAAATTTGAATTTATCAATACATTTATCGAAAATATACATAAAAATAAAAATAATGAAATCTTAAGCAGGTGAATATTTCTTTGGCAACAACCACGTTTTTGCAATTGAAAATATAGTAACATTTAAAAAACAAATTCAATATCTCAAAAAATATTAAATATTTTTCGACCAATTTTTTTTGCTTAATACTGGCAACATAGCGCAACTTATTCTGTAAAATAAGATATTTTATAGTGCTTATTTAAAACGCTAAAAATAATTTTTTGCAAATTTGTTTTTAAAGTTTTATATATAATTATTTAAATAAATAGGGGGTCAAATTTAATTTAGTAAGTCTTATGAGAAAGATTTACCCTTCAACTTTGTAGAAAAAAATCCTGTAGACCTTCATTGGTAATTGAATAACCTCAGCAGTTAAAAAAGTATTTTTTTTGCAAAATTAACCCCTTTTTAATTATTTAAACAATGATCCCCTTGTATGATTTGGATACTTTCTTGAAAATATTTTGTACCCACCTAAACTTTGATATAAAATTTGTTTTAACCTGTACGAATTTACATATTGACTTTTTTTTATTTTATTAGGCTAGTTTGCCCAACAAAATAATTACAAACGACTAAGTTTTCAATCTAATATCACATAAAATAACACTAAAAATATTACTCTACATCCCACCAAACTGAAAACAATGGGAAAACCTTCTTTTGTTACACCTCCGAGGCTTAAAAAATTTGCAAGCCATAACGGATGCTGAGACTAAGGAAGATGAGGGAATTTTACAATTTATAATTCACGTCCCATCTGCTCAGCGCGGTAAAGTACCAACGAGAATGGTTCCCTTCGTACTCCAAGCAGAGTAAACATGTAAATTAAAAATGAATAACCATTTTCAATTTCGTTGCAACACGAAACTACAGCCGCATTATATTCTAGTTCAATCAGAGAGTGCAGCAAGCACCTCTACCGGGTTTGAAACTTATTAGTCTCTCATCAGGAGGCACACATGCTGCTCTCTATGACCCAACTAGGACAGACCCCGGCGTGCAGTTACGAATCGCAACGAACGAAATGGCAGGGATGGCCTAGCGGCAACTGCTAGCAAAAGACTAAGTTTTCAATCTAGTAGCACATAAAATAACACTAAAAATATTACTATACATCCCACCAGACTGAAAACAATGGGAACCTTTTCTGGTTACACCTCCGAGGCTTCTAAAATTTGCAAGCCATAACGGATGCTGAGATTAAAGAAGATGAGGGAATTTTACAATTTATATTTCACGTCCCATCTGCTCAGCGCGGTAAAGTTCCAACGAGAACGGTTCCCTTCGTACTCCAATCAGAGTAAACATGTAAATCAAAATTGAAAATGGTTAGGTATTCATTTTTAAAATAATTACAACTCATTTTGAACGTTTTTTCAAGTAGGTGATGAATCCGTTCGTAAAATTGCTTTAGAATCATTTTTCAATTTAATTTTATGCAAAAAAAGATTATTTATACAAGTCAGTAGGAGAGGCGGCACTTTGGCCTGGGAAAGTTTCGCGGACTGTGGGAACTTTCTTATCGACGGCATCCTTTGATAACCCGGTAGCATATTTACAGATGCTAGCGTGTGTAGACACCAGGGTGTTGAAATCAGTTAGGGTTTGGAAAAACAGTACATTTACAGATGCTAGCGCGTGTTGACACCACGGTGTGCCGCGGTGTTGAAATCAGTTAGGGTTTGGAGAAACAGTACGTTTACAGATGCTAGCGTGTGTTGACACTAGGGTGTTGAAATCAGTTAGGGTTTGGAAAAACAGTACATTTACAGATGCTAGCGCGTGTTGACACCACGGTGTGCCGCGGTGTAGAAATCAGTTAGGGTTTGGAAAAACAGTACGTTTACAGATGCTAGCGTGTGTTGACACTAGGGTGTTGAAATCAGTTAGGGTTTGGAAAAACAGTACATTTACAAATACTAATAGATTTGGACACCAGAGTGTTAAAAGCAGCTAGCTTTTTTAGTGGTTATACATGCATATATGCTAACGGCTATTGACACTAATTTTAAAAAATGTGTGGAATGCTGTGGAAAAATATTTAAGTGATTTAGGTATTAATAAATAATTAAACGTTGTTGGGATATAAACAATAATATATTAACACAAAAGAACAACATACAAAATAATGTTGTTCTTAAGCTATTTCCTTGTGGCATTTTTATAATTAACTATTTGGGTAGGAAAAACTAGGAAATAAGCCACAATTAAATTGAAAAAAATAATTTTATTAACGTTTCGATGCCCAAATCGGGTGTCGTTGTCAAAATACAAAATACTACTAAATTAAACAAAAATGTTGTTGCTTAGTAAAAAATTGTTTTAATAATTTACATATTTAATCTGACTCATTTATATTGGCAAGGCTATAGTAATTTTGTTAATGGCAGCTCGGTAAAGGGATGCAGAGGATCTGTTAAACCATTCTCACAGGTGTCTAAGCCATGACGGTCTTAATCGACCTGGCCTTTCTTCTTCCATATACCTTGCCTTGTATTATTAAATGGAGTATATTACACAGACTAAGTTTTATATATGGAAAGCCTCAATTATCTCGGAAACGGCATGCACGATTTTTTATAGATTTTGGTGACAAAGGGTTTTCTAATGCGGCCGATATAATAGTGACAATTACATTGTTGTCAGAACTTCCGTTTTTCTGTAAGTCTAATGAATTTTCTTTTTTCAAATGGAACACCCTGTATATTTTTGCGTTTTGAAGTCCTTAAGAAATGCTGATTATTTTTCGTGTTATATTTCCTATATCTAAATACGATAATTTCGTAGTTATTTAGCTACATTTAATAAAAAAAAATTTTAACAAATTTAAAAAAATCAATTTTTTGAACCCGGGTACATTATTTTAGGTTCTCTTTCCTTCACCACCTTCATTCACTAAGAAACTCAAAATTTTAGAAAATGTTACATACCCCCTTCTTCCACTTAGGTCTTCATAGTATATTATTCAACGAGCATGCATTGATAGGCAGCTACTACTCACGATGAAGTTTGCGGTACGAGCCGAAGGCGAGTGTCGTAATTCATCAGAGTGAGTAATTGCCATTACATGAGAGTAGAATACTAGACTTTTTCTACGACCTTTTTTTATTTTAATTAGTAAAAAAAAATAATATTGTCAGCAAGGTACTCGAGATTAAAATTATAATATACAAAAATAAATGTTGCTTTATAAAATTAAAAAAAAACGGCAAATACTGTCTTATGTATTGTAAGAATACAACAAGAAATAGTCAATTCAAGTTCTATTCGTTTACGAAAATTTTAAGCACTTTGTACCTATTGTCAATGTAATAAATAAGAAATGGCTATTATTGGTCGACGTATGTTAGAAAGTTATAATGTACGTTTTTAAATTTAACTATATAATATAATATAATAATATAACTATGTTATAATATATTTAAGACAATATAACTTTATAAAATAAACACAATAAGTGTAAGTTATAAATTCCAATAAACACAGCAAATGCGCTTATGTCACTCTCACTAAAAATGATAAAGGTCAAAATTCATACATATTAAACAAGGTATAAACGTAAAAGTATACTCAACCATTGTTACATTTTTTATAATTCTGTATAATTTTAATCTCGAGTAGTTGATAATCATATTTTTACTAATAAATAAAAAAGGTCGTAGAAAAAGTATAGGATTATACTCGCACGTAATGGCTATTATTCACTCTGATGAATTACGACACTCGCCTTCGGCTCGTGCCGCAAACTTCATCATCGTGAGTAATAGCCATCATTACATGATGAAGCTCGTTGAATAATATACTATTATCTGCTGTTTATATACAACTAATATACTAAAAGTGGCATGCACTACTTGAACCTTACTTCAGCCCGTGAGTAATGACCCGTGAGTAATGAAGTAGTCCTCACGGGTAAAGTCTTGGGTATTATTATCTATTCATATTTCCCATCTAAATAGGTAATTATTATAAAAATGCCACAAGGAAATAGCCTCAGAACAACATTATTTTTTATGTTGTTCTTTTGTGTTAATATATTAATGTTTATATCCCAACAACGTTTAATTATTTATTAATACCTAAATCACTTAAATATTTTTCCACAGCAGTAGGTATATAAAATCAATATCAATAGCCGTTAGGTTTTTCCAAACCCTAACTGATTTCAGCACCATAGTGTCAACACACGCTAGCATCTGTAAACGTACTGTTTCTCCAAACCCTAACTGATTTCAACACCGCTGCACACCGTGGTGTCAACACGCGCTAGCATCTGTAAATGTACTGTTTTTCCAAACCCTAACTGATTTCAACACCCTGGTGTCTACACACGCTAGCATGTGTAAATATGCAACCCGGTACCGCCAGTACGTGTGTACGCGTTTCATCCTTTGGCGGTATCCTTTGATGTACTGCTGGGTGAGCTAGCTGTCATGTCAATTCGTCTTCTTTTCAATTCTTCATCTTTTTGAATACGTCTTTTCGTCTTCTGTTCCATCGATGGTCACCAATTGGCGAGGAATCGTAAAGTGGGTTATAGTTTATAGTTATACGCCTAGTGGCGAATTTTAAACGCATCAACTCAAGGAAAACATCGACTTTGTCATTAATTTGTGTACATATTTGCTGTCAGTTTATATTGTAGCTAACAATGATTTCGACTTAAAAAAATATTGCAGTGTTTCTCAGTATTACAGTATTCATTCCTATTATACTCTACGCAATGAAGTAAACTAACCAATGCCAAATTACACATTTTGTTAATTTAACGTTTGTATTAAACGTAGTATTTTTTAATGTTTAATAGTTATTTATGATATAAGTGTTAAAAGTAAAATTTTAAGGCACGCATGTGAAAGTTTGCAGAATGAGCGAAGCGAATTCTGCAATTCACATGAGTGCCTTAAAAATGTACTTTTTAACACGTATATCATACAATATTAATTGCTGAAACCATGAAACCTATGACCCGTAAAAGGTAGAACTGGTTGTCTACACTCGAGGGGAATGTCTGAAAATTCTTAGCGAAAATATTATACCGTTACATAAACTTGTTTTTTCTACAAACGTGTTAAAAATGCAATAATACAGTTTAAATTAAATTTTAAAAAACCTTTTAAACCATCTTTTTCAAATTGCGCAAGTTGTACTATTAATATTAATGTTAATAAATAAAATAAAAATATTTTGACGTTTCACAATTTGACAATTAGACCAGGGCGGATCTGTAAAAATATTAGTACATTTGGACGTTGAGAGGTGACTCAAATTTTTTTGCAGAAATTGCTTGAAAATAAGTCAAATAATAATATTTGAGTTATCCTCCCTCTCAAAAAGGTCCGGAACATTGTTTAAATAAACAAAATGTCAAAAAATTAAGGAAAAATTCGATTTTTTTCTTGGTTTTTTGATTATAACTTTAAAAGTATTCATTTCCGAGAAAAGTTGTACTGACATAAAAGTTGCGTAATTAAATTTCCTATAATATAGAATTAGTTAAAAATTTAAGAAATACTCACAATTGTTGCAAAATAGCAATAATTTTGAAAAAAACATACAAAAACAAGTATTCGCATTTTACGTTTTTCAACCATTTATGCTACACTTAGGACCTTCATATTTCACCTTGAAAAATTTTATGATACAGTAAAACAATACTGTAAATTTCATTAAGATCGGTTCAATAGATTTTGCAAAATAAATTTTGCAATCCAGCTTTCGTAAAAAAAATTAATTTTTTCAAAATGTTACAGGACTGAAAATAAAGCAGATAGCAAGTTGAAAATTTTTTTGCACATAGAAGTGTACTGTACCATTCATTTGCAATTTTGCAAAATTAAAATCGCTTAACACCACGGCGTGAGGAATTTTTTTAAATAAGCATTAATTATTGGTGCTACGCGCAGGACAGCGGATAGGTTGCTCTGATTGGGCATTTCAATGACCTTTTATAATGATTGATACATTTTAATTTTTATGAGATTTTGATATAAATAAATAAATTTGTTTATTGCAAAATAAAAACACATACTCTATCCTTTGAAATAACACTTTTATTAGCAAAAGCTTTCTTTGTTCATATATTTTAACTTAAATAATAAAAGTTTATTATTTTTAAACATATTCAATTGTTTAAACAATATTTCACAAACAATAATAAAATTAGTTTGATTTTTGTGGAATTAAAATATTAAAATACAACAAAATATTAAGAAAGTAATATATTAGATAAAGATTAGAAGAAATTTTTGTGGAAATCAACCTGTGTGAATCGAACACAGCTGTCCTGCGCGTAGCACCAAAAATTATTGTTTATTTCAAAAATTTTCTGACGCCGTGGTAATTAATCGATTTTAATTTTGAAAATTGCAAATGAAAGGTAGAGTACATTTCTATAAGCAAAAAAAAATTCAACTTGCTATCTGCTTTACTTTCAGTCCTGTAACATTTTGAAAAAATGAATTTTTTTTGCGAAAGCTGTATTGCAAAATTTATTTTGCAAAATCTATTGAACCGATCTTAATGAAATTTACAGTATTGTTTTACTGTATCATAAAGTTTTTCAGGGAGAAATATGAAGCTCCTAAGTGTAGCATAAATGGTTGAAAAACGTAAAATGCGAATACTTGTTTTGGTATGGTTTTTTCGCAATTATTGCTATTTTGCAACTAGGGTTACTATTTTTTAAATTTTTAACCAATTCTATATTGTAGTAAATTGAATTACGCAACTTTTATGTCAGTACAACTTTTCTCGGAAATGAATACTTTTAAAGTTATAATCAAAAAACAAAGAAAAAAATCGAATTTTTCCTTCAATTTTTGACATTTTGATTATTTAAACAATGTTCCGGACCTTTTTGAGAGGGAGGATAACTCAAATATTATTATTTGATTTATTTTCAAGCAATTTCTGCAAAAAAAATTGATTCACCTCTCAACGTCCATCTCAAAACAGATCCGCCCTGGACTAAATTCACTTTTAACTGCAATGCCTTAAAAAATTTAAAGTACTAGTGCCTTAAAGTAGCATTTTTAACGCTTCTATGGAGTGCTAAAAATTGCATTTTTAACACGGTTGTAGAAAAACGACTGTAAAATTAAATCATTAAATACAATGTAGTATATTATACTCTGTGCACAGCATGTACGTTGTTATGCAAAATATTCCAACCACCTCATAATTTACAAAACAATTATAGAATAAATTCACCTACTTAATTTACAGCTTTTATTTAATTAAAAATTGTTATCTGTTAGTGTAAAATAAATTGTAGTGTACCTATTAACCAAATTAAAAAACAAAATTTGAAATTGTAAGATAGATTAATAATTTTTAAAACGCTGTGTAATTATCGGGGACCAGATTTTTTGCTGGAATCTGTATA
Organism: Diabrotica virgifera virgifera; assembly: GCF_917563875.1. Taxonomy (NCBI): domain Eukaryota; kingdom Metazoa; phylum Arthropoda; class Insecta; order Coleoptera; family Chrysomelidae; genus Diabrotica; species Diabrotica virgifera. Next base: position 76,507,648 of record NC_065448.1, read on the forward strand.
TCGAGCAGGATAAAAAGAAATGGCGGCTTTAATTTAATAAAAATTTTCTTTATAAAGAAATTGAACAAATATATCGATAGCAATATGAAAGCATTGTAAGAGTTCCTTATATTAAATTATGATTATCGTAGAGATGCAAATATTTGAATTATTGATAGTTTCTAGTTAATGAAAAGAAGGTAAAAACAAATCAGCAGTTAGCATTAAATTTTGAGGAATGCATACAGATAAAACATAATTTGAGTCTTCTTTAACCCATAAGATGTCTTAGTGGTAAAACTTAGTGGTTACTTTGGCAAAAAACCCGTGTAAATGATTTATATTCAACGTTTAACGACTTCGAAATCAAATGACAAATTGATTGTTTTCCTTCAGTTATCGTCCATCTATGATATTTTGAGCGCCCTCTATCGGAATTTAATTTTGCGAATTTTTCTACAATATGCCATCAGAGTGTGAATCATCTTAGAATTGATCTTAGAAGTGTCTTAGAATTCTTTAATTAATCCGTGTAGGTCATCTTCATTTTCGGCTGTTATTATGGCGTCGTCGTCATTTTATTTTTATTTCCTTTTCTCCCATTCTATATCCATTTCTTTTTTAACTTTATTTATGATTACATCCATTATCAGATTAAATGCCAGTTTCATACTTGATAGGTTGCGATAATTTTCCTTTACATCTTACCAAATCTATGTTATCTTTATATATGTTATAATACTCAATGGTTTTTACTAAATCCAATGATATTCCCTTTTCATATATTATGTAATAGTTGTATCGCGTCCTGAATTTTCACTCTATCAAACTTTTCCTTCAAATCTATCAGGCACATAACATTATTATCAGGACGCGATACAATTATTACATAATATATGAAAAGGGAATATCATTGGATTTAGTAAAAACCATTGAGTATTAGAACATATTATATAGGGTGTCCCAAAAGTAGTGGAACGGTCGAATATTTCGCGAACTAAACATCGAATCGAAAAACTGAAAAATACGTGTTCAATCATTTTCAAAAATCTATTCAATGACACCAAACACCAACCCCCACTACACCCCCTGGAGGTGGGGTGGGGGGTAACTTTAAAATCTCAAATGGAAACCCCTAGTTTTTCTTGCAGATTTGGATTCGTTACGTAAAAGTAAGCAACTTTTATTCAAGACATTTTTTCGAACTGTGGATAGATGGCGCTATAATTGGGAAAAACAATTTATCCTAATACCATAGGTAAATTATAGAAACGGTCTAATATCTCGAGAAATGCACTTCCAAATGAGAAACCAAAAAACAGGTTTTTAATATTTTTCGAAAACCTATCGACAAACACCAAAAATGACCCTGTAACCCACCCCCTGGAGACGGGGTGGGGGGTAAATTTAAAATCTTAAATAGCAATCCCCACTTTTTATTGCAGATTCGAATTCGTCATGAAAAATTAGGCAACATTTATTCGAAACATTTTTTAAAATTGCTGATAGATGGCGCTAATAAATCGTATTTTTCCAATTAAAGCGCCATCTATCAACAATTCTAAAAAATGTTTCGAATTAATTTTGCTTAATTTTTCATGATGAATCCGAATCTGTAATCAAAAGTGGGGGTTGCTATTTAAGATTTTAAAGTTACCCCCCACCCCACCTCCAGAAGGTGGGTTGGAGGGTCATGTTTAGTGTTATTCGATAGATTTTCGAAAAGTATTACAAACCTTTTTTTGGTTTCTCATTTGGAAGTGCATTTCTCGAGATATTAGACCGTTTCTATAATTTACCTATGGTATCAGGATAAATCGTTTTTCTCAATTATAGCGCCATCTATCCATAGTTCGAAAAAATATCTTGAATAAAAGTTGCTTACTTTTACGTAACGAATCCAAATCTGCAAGAAAAACTAGGGGTTTCCATTTAAGATTTTAAAGTTACTCTCCACCCCACCTCCAGGGGGTGTAGTGGGGGTTGGTGTTTGGTGTCATTGGATAGATTTTTGAAAATTATTGAACACGTATTTTTCAGCTTTTCGATGCGATGTTTAGTTCACGAAATATTCGACCGTTCCACTACTTTTGGGACACCCTGTATAAAGATCTAATAACTATCGAGCAATAAATTTTTAAATACAACACTCAAATTGACAACAAAAATAATAGCGACAAAAATAAACGAACGAATAACTCTGCAAGAGGAACAGCAAGGATTTCAGACAGGAAGATCATGCACGGATGCAGTTTTTGTAATAAGACAAATAAAAGAAAAGTCGGTGGAATACAACAAGCTAGCATATATTATATATGCTAGCTTGTTATAAGAAAAGTCGGTTTAATACAACAAGCTAGAATATATTTATAATATATGCTAGCTTGGGGTCTACCCCAAAATCCCGACAGCCAAAATCCCGACGGCCAAAATCCCGACACGCCAGAATACTGACAGGCCAAAATCCCGACAGGCCAGAATCCCGACACGTTTGATAAGTTTCTTTTTAACATATAATTACATTTAGTTCTTGTTTTTTGTTTATAGCCATCTGTTTTTTAATTTTTGTTACTAAACAAAATGTAGTGGTCGGAATTTTTACTTATGCGAGGATTGTTGCATGTCGGGATTCTGGGCTGTCGGTATTCTGGCCTGTCGGGATTCTGGCGTGTCGGTGTTTTGGCCGTCGGGATTTTGGCTGTCGGGATTTTGGCTGTCGGGATTTTAGCTGTCGGGATTTTGGGCGACACCGGCTAGCTTGTTGTATTCCACCGACTTTTCTTTTATTTGTCTTATTACAAAAACTGCATCCGTGCATGATCTTCCTGTCCGAAATCCTTGCTGTTCCTCTTGCAGAGTTATTCGTTCGTTTATTTTTGTCGCTATCATTTTTGTTGTCGATTTGAGTGTTGTATTTAAAAGTTTATTGCTCGATAGTTATTGAGATCTTTCTTATTGTTATCATTCTTGAAGAACATTAGCATGATCGCTCTCCTCATTCATCTGGTAGTCTGTTCGTGGTAATTATTTTATGACTAAGAAGTTGTAGTTGTTGTACAAGGTAATCACCTCCATATTTTAAAAGTTCATTTGGTATTTGATCTTCTCCTGGTGAATTTCTATTTTTTTAATTTGTTTATTCCTTGTTTCACATACTTTTGATAATTTTTTGGTGATTTCACATCCTATATTTATTAAAACGAGAACTATCTGCGACTTCAATATGATCGATGAGAATAATTGAATACCATTCGTTGCAAAATATTTCGGATTTAATCAGATTTATCATTTATTAAAGTACCTTTAATCTTTGGATAGAATTTAAAATTGAACCTAATGTAACGAAAGACTAAGTCCGTCCGCACATGGGTCGATCGAAGACACGTCTCGAAGTTCGCGCGTCTTGCTCGTCTTGTACGAACCCTGTGGCACAAGCGATTGCCCTCCGCACACTAGTCGATTCTGTTTTTAAAATTTAACGCATTTTTTATATATTAACCAAAACGACTATTTCGATCTGTGAAAAGTACGGCATTATTACATTTTTATACAGTTGCATTATAAACTACTTCCTCAACGAATTTTATAATAAACACCTAGAAACAGAAGTTCAATGTTTTCAGAATTTTACATTACAAACAATATATTTCCACAAAGCTAATAGTACTTACTACAATCAACGAACATAACATTCACCGAGCTTTAAAAAGACTAAAATTTAATTTAGGGCAAAAATCAACAAAAACGAGGCAAACAAATAAAATAATGACGGAAACGTGCGTCTCACTCGAACTTTCTCGTGCGCTTCAGATCGCATGGAACGAGAGTCGTACAAGACGAGGAGATTTGCAATCCTAAACGCTCCATGTACGGAGCTCAATGCCACAACGAAGGAACTTGAGTGGCGGGGAGAGATCTACGCGATTGGAATCGAGTCGATTACTTCGAGCCTCGCTTCATGTGCGGACGGCCTAAGGACGTCCGCACATGGGTCGATCGAAGACACGTCTCTAAGGCCGTCCGCACATGGGTCGATCGAAGACACGTCTCGAAGTTCGCGCGTCTTGCTCGTCTTGTACGAACCCTGCGGCACAAGCGATTGTTCTCCGCACACTAATCGATTCAGTTTGCTCACATCTTTTAATCAAGAAGAACACGTGTTTATATATTAACCAAAACGACTATTTCGATCTGTGAAAACTACCGTATTGTTACATTTTTAGTATAATTTGAATACAATGAGCATTTTACTGAGGTCATTTTTCTACTTCCCCAACGAATTTTATATTAAACACCTAGAAACAGAAGTTCAATGTTTTCAGAATTTTATATTACAAACAATATATTTCCAAAAAGATAGTAGGTAGTACTACAATCAACGAACATAATATGCACCTATCTTTAAATAAAACTAAAATTTAATTAAGCGCGAAAAAACAACAACAAACGAAGGAAACAAATGAAATAAAAACTACCTATAACTGAAAACGTGCGTCTCACTCGAAAGCCGTCTGCACATGAGTCGATCGAAAACAGGTCTCGAGGTTCGCGCGTCTTGCTTGTCTTGTACGAACCCTGCGGCACAAGCGATTGCTCTCCGCACACTTGTCGATTCAGTTTTCTCACATCTTCCAACCAGGACGAACGCATTTTTTATTATATCAACCAAATCGACTATTTCGATCTGTAAAAAGTACGGTATTGTTACATTTTTAGTATATTTTGCATACAATGAGCAATATACAATTGGGTTTACTTTTCTAATTCCCCAACGAATTTTATAATAATCACCTATAAAAAGAAGTTCAGTCTTTTCACAATTTTATATTATTACAAACAATATATTTCCACAAAGCTATTAGTTCTACAATCAACAAACATAACATTCACCGATCTTTATAAATTTTAACAAAAAACGAAAGAAACAAATAAAATAAACTTAGCTCAATAGCTGGAAACGTGCGTCTCACTCGAACTTTCTCGTGCGCTACCGATCGTAAAGAACGAGAGTCATACAAGACGAGGAGATTTGCAATCCTAAACGCGCCATGTACGGAGCTCAATACCACAACGAAGGAACTTGAGTAGCAGGGAGAAATCTACGGGACTGAAATCGAGTCGATTACTTCGAGCGTCGCCCCATGTGCGGACGGCCGAACTTTCTCGTGCGCTACGGATCGCAAGCGACGAGGTTCGTACAAGACGAGGAGACTTGCAATCCTAAGGCCGTCCGCACATGGGTCGATCGAAGACACGTCTCTAAGTTCGCGTGTCTTGCTCGTCTTGTACGAACCCTGCGGCACAAGCGATTGCTCTCCGCACACTTGTCGATTCAGTTTGCTCACATCTTCCAACCAGGAAGAACGCATTTTTTATATATTAACCAAAACGACTATTTCGATCTGTAAAAAGTAATGTATTGTTACATTTTTAGTATAATTTGTATACAATAAGCATTATACAATTGATGGTATTTTTCTACTTCCCCAACGAATTTTATATTAAACACCTAGAAACAGAAGTTCAATGTTTTCAGAATTTTACATTACAAACAATGTATATATTTCCACAATGCTAATAATAGTATTACAATCAACGAACATAACATGCACCGATCTTTAAATAAAAGTAAAATTTCATTCAGCGCAAAAAACAACAAAAAACGAAGGAAACAAATAAAATAAACTACCTATTATGACTAAAAACGTGCGTCTCACTCGAACTTTCTCGTGCATTACGGATCGAAAGCGACGAGAGCCGTACAAGACGAGGAGATTTGCAATCCTAAACGCTCCGTGTACGGAGCTCAATGCCATAACGAAAGAACTTTACTGGCGGGGAGAAACCTACGTGACTGGAATCGAGTCGAGTAGTTCGAGCGTCGCCCCATGTGCGGACGGTCTAAGGGTTACTATTCGTTACAGCATTAAGGGAGTACAGTCATTTTGTGCTTGATATCGGCCCAGTCTCTTAAATCTAGGAAATTCCATCCGAATTATCTTGCAACGGATAGTACATACAAATGGTAAAATTCCAAAAAAAAAATTTTAAGGACATTTAATTATTGTATACATATAATGTATGCTGTGATCGAATTTTTTAAAGAAATACCAATGAATTTAGCAATTAGTGCTTCATTTAATCAAAACTCTATTCGAATTTTCAAATTTACTTCTACTTTTATTTGTTCTCTAATTTTTGCAGATCGTGCTATTACTACTGATACTTTATAACTTTTCCAATGCCCTACAAGGGAACCACCTTGCATATTTGAATTTTAGTAGAGTTTATACAGCTTTCGTAGTTAGAAAATCTTATCCGAATACCAAATTGAACGGGAAATTCGGTCCCATTACACGGAGAAGTTTGTTAGTAAAGTTTAATTTAATTTTACCAGATTTAATTACTAGCATTTCTTTTATGTTGCTATGGTGCGCGAATACGTCTATATGCGGTTTGACGTTTATTCTAAAATGTTTTACTATTGCTTTGTATCTGAATAATATTCAAAGTAATATCACAGAAATTGGGGTTTTAAAGAACCATCAATTTGTTTTAAATCCAAACAACAGTTGATCCAAGTATTTGCTGCAAATGCTATATCGTTTGCATAGCACAATAATGTGAAAACTTGACCGGCAATTCTATATCTCAGGGGTCGGCAACCTCTTTCGGACGGTGGACCATTTTATAAATATTTTTATGCGGGCCGCACATTCAAATGTAACTTAAAATTGTTTTTTTATATCATATATGAGTATAAATATTATTAAAACTAAATATAAAAAAGAAATATTTTTCTATGGATGCTATACAATGTGCAACTTCTCTCACTACTTACATACATTCAAAATGAACAATTTCTCAGGCAGTGAGAAAAGTCGGCCATTGCAGTTAGAAATATTTTTTCTCACGGGTTCACCGCCGGTTTAATGATCGCCATTTCCATGGTAACATGCACAATACAAACACAATTATTTTTGTCAAACAAAATGTGTTAAAACTTGTCAAAACTTATCTAAAATTACCTTTTAAGACTGTTCAACTGTGAATTATAATTTTAAATAAATAAAGTATATAAATATTAAGAATATTAAATACCTATGTGTATATATGTATTTTATTTCAATTTAGGCATATAATATACCTAAAAGCACCTAAATTATTTAATTTTGAAGTTTCAACTCTTGACAAAAACGCATCCATAGAAAAAGTACAGTGTACAACACGAGAGAAAATAACATATTTCTCTCTCGCTTGATTTGCGGCACTCGCCTCGTGCCTCGGCTCTTGCCAACAAACTTCTGCGCTCGTGAGAAATATGTCTTTTTCCTCTCTTGTTGTACAATATACTATTTTTATTGAAATGCTATGATAACAATAATGTCAGAGAACAAAAATTTTACAAATATTAAAAGGGAAAAGAGAAGAATATAATTCCAATTATATATGTATAAATATGTAAATATAAAATATACCATAATTAAAACAAATAGTTTTTCTATGGATGCTATGCAATGTGCAACTTCTCTCACTACTTACATGCATTCAAAACGAACAATTTCTCAGGCAGTGAGAAAAGTCGGCCATTGCAGTGAGAAATATTTTTTCTCACGGGTTCACCGCCGGTTTACATACATAGGATCGCCATGTCCATGGTAACATGCACAATACAAACACAATTATTTTTGTCAAATAAAATGTGTTCAAACTTGTCAAAACTTATCAAAAATTACCTTTTAAGACTACTCAACTGTGAATTATAATTTTAAATAAATAAAGTATATAAATATTAAGAATATTAAATACCTATGTGTATATATGTATTTTATTTCAATTAAGGCATATAATATACCTAAAAGCACCTAATTTATTTAATTTTGAAATTTGAACTCTTGACAAAAACGCATCCATAGAAAAAGTACAGTGTACAACACGAGAGAAAATGACATATTTCTCTCTCGCTTGACTTGCGGCACTCGCCTCGTGCCTCGGCTCGTGCCAACAAACTTCTGCGCTCGTGAGAAATATGTCTTTTTTTCTCTCTTGTTGTACAATATACTTGTTGTACAATATTATCTTTCATTTTATTCATTCATTAAAATCCAAAGCACCTTTTGATTTTTTTCTTGAATATTGTTTGATTATTTCATTCATAGGAGATTCTGACCAATAGAAAGCTACAGAAATCTGAATTAAATCGATAATTTTTGATAATCTCCCGTCGTTAAGTATATTACGTCAGATGCCCTTCGTTGCTACGAAAAAATACATTCAGTGACATTAATGACAATTAATGTTTTAAAAATTATAAAAGTGATGACTTTCAATCGTCAAATATGTATAAAAACTGTGTGTTTAATGGTACTTACATAAATAAATTACAATAAAATTTTGGTTTTGAACAGTTTTATTCATGAAATAATCGCAACAAATTGCACTCGACCTCTGAAATTAATATAGAATTTTTGCTCTCGTGACACTTTGACATAATTTCACTCGCCTTCGGCTCGTGAAATTAAAACTGTCAAAGTGTCACTCGGGAAAAATTCAATAATTTCAGAGCTCTTGTGCAATTACTACTGATAATTCATTTAACTCCGGATGTCTTTGGAACACTGAGATCATCAACAAATTTTGTAAATTTTCATCTGTCAATCTCGTTCTACATATATTTTGGTTATATCAAATTTATTTTTGAAAATGAATGTTTACATAACTAAGTGCTGGAAAAACACAAATAATTTTTGATTTTGCAAAATTGAGAAATTTGTTTTCTGGTTTTAGACCAGGGCGCATCTGTACAAATATTAGTACATTTGGATGTTGAGAGGTGACTCAAATTTTTTTGCAGAAATTGCTTGAAATAAAACTCATATAATACTATTTGAGTTATCCTTCCACTTAAAAAGGACCGGAACATTGTTTAAATAATCAAAATGTCAAAAAATGAAGACAAAATTCGATTTTTTTCTTCGGTTTTTTGATTATAACTTTAAAAATAGTCATTTCCGAGAAAAGTTGTACTGACATAAAAGTTGCGTAAATAAATTTCCTACAATATAGGATTAGCCAAAATTTTTAAAAATTGTCACCCTTGTTGCAGTATAGCAATAATTGCGAAAAAAAAACATAATAAAACAAGTATTCGCATTTTACGTTTTTCAACCATTTATTCTAAACTTAAAACCTTCATATTTCATCTAGAAAAACTATATGATATAATAAAACAATACTGTAAATTTCATTAAGATCGGTTTAATAGATTTTGCAGAATAAATTTTGCAATCCAGCTTTCGCAAAAAATTCATTTTTTCAAAATGTTGCAGGACTGAAAATAAAGCAGATAGCAAGTTGAAATTTTTTTACGTATAGAAGAATACTGTACCTTTCATTTTCAATTTGAAAAATTAAAATTGGTTAACAACCACGGCGTCGGGAGCTTTTTAAATAAACATTAATTTTTGGTGCTACGCGCAGGACAGCGGATACGTTCCATTCCAATGACCTTTGATAATGATTGATAAATTTTTATTTTTAGTACATTTCGATATAAATACATAAATTTGTTTATTGCAAAATAAAAACACATACTCTGTCCTTTAAAATAACACTTTTTTTAGCAAAAACTGTCTTTGGTCATATATTTTAACTTAGAGAATAAAAGTTCATTATTTTTAAACATATGCAATTGTTTAAACAATATATCACAAACAATAGTCAAATAAGTTTGATTTTTGTGGAATTAAAATATTAAAATACAACAAAATATAGAGTAAGAAAATAATATATTAGATAAAGATTGGAAAAAATTTTGGTGGAAATTAACTTGTGTGAATCGAACACCGCTGTCCTGCGCGTAGCACCTAAAATTAATGTTTATTTAAAAAAAATCCTGACGCCGTATTAGTTAACCGATTGTAATTTGACGAATTTCAAATGAAAGGTACAGTATTCTTCTATATGTAAAAAAAATTTAACTTCTATCTGCTTTATTTTCAGCCATGTGACATTTTGAAAAATGGATTTTTTTTGCTAAAGCTGGATTGCAAAATCTATTAAACCGATCTTAATGAAATTTACTGTATTCTTTTATTATATTATATGCTTTTTCTGGGTAAAATATGAAGGTCCTACGTGTAGCAGAAATGGTTGAAAAATGTAAAATGCGAATACTTGTTTTTTATGGTTTTTCAACAATTTTTCAACAAGGCTGACAATTTTTAAAATTTTTAACCATTCCAATATTGTAGGAAATGTAATTGCGCAACTTTTATGTCAGCGTAACGTTTCTCGGAAGTGAATACTTTTAAAGTTATAATCAACAAACGAAGAAAAAAATCGAATTTTTCCTTCATTTTTTGACATTTTAATTATTTAAACAATGTTCCGGACGTTTTTGAGTGGGAGGATCACTCAATTATTATTATATGAGTTACTTCCAAGCAATTTCTGCAAAAAAATATGAGTCACCTTTCAACGTCCATCTCAAAACAGATGCGCCCTAGAGTATTTAAGAAAATGCAATTATTTTCTTCGAAATTATTTTTAAAGACATTGTTAGATTGCAAATCAATAAAAAAACTCTTGGGACAACACTTTTCATGTCAAGTCAAACAACTTTTCTTTTTGGGAAAATTTTCAGGGGGGGGGGGGGAATTTTTCGTAAATATACCTAGAGATTTCTATACTTCAATGCATCTGACAACTAGAGTACCCTTAAAAATTTGTGGGACAATACAACAGGTTAATTGTAAATATTTTTATCAAACAGTCCTGCAAAAACCAGCTGTGAGGGTATAAATTTTATAGGTGGCCCACTATGGAGTCATAAATGATGATTTTTTCTGTTCGACAAATTTTTAAGGGTGCTCCAGTTGTCGGGCGCACCAAAGTTTAAAAACCTCTAGATTTACGAAACTCCCCCTCCTGAAAATCTTGTGGGCCTCCAAAAAGTGTGGGCCCAAGATTTTTTAATTATTTTGTAATCTAACGAAGTATATAAAAATAATTTCAAAGAAAATAATTGCATTTTGTTCAAATATACCAGAAAATAAATTTCTCAATTTAAAAAATTTTGCAAAATCAAAAATTATTCGTATTTTTTCAGTACCTAGCCATGTGAACAAACATTGTCAAAAATAAATTTCATAAAATCAAAATATATGTATGTAGAACGCGATTGACAGATGAAAATTTACAAAATTTATTACTTTGATGAATTATCAAAAAAATATTCAAGAAAAAAAGCAAAAGGCGTTTTGAATTTTAATGAATGAATAAAATGAAAGATAAACTATGATATTACATAAACCTCGAAATTTAACCTCACGTTTATCTTAATTTAAAATATTATACTTATTTTAGGCAATAAGCACTGATGATGGAATCATTATTCCCAAAAGGCTCTGTGATGTGGCTCTCATTTTTAGGGATTTTTTTAGGAACACTGAAGGTTTTCACCTACGATTTCGTTAAACCTACATCGATTTTCATGAAAATTGGTGAGCAGTTAGAAGATACCTCAAGGAATAAAGGTGACATGATGCCAACTTGCCCTGGGGGTGGATGCCACCCCTTTTCTGGGGTGAAAATTATTTTATTAAAAATAATACCATGAATCGATAGAGGGACAAATTCTAAGCAAAATTTGTTATATTAAACTATTAACATAAATCAATACTTTTTGAGTTATTAGATTCGTAAAAAAAATGCATGTTTTAAAGCTGTTTTTCACGTATAAACCAAAAACTATTAGCCTTTACAAAAAAGTTATTCTTATCAAAATTGAAGACAATAAAAAATTGAATACACTATTCACTCAAAGTACTAAACTAATTTTAATTAAAAGTGAGTTACAGGCAATTGAATGTATATTTTTTTCGGTCAGTACTCAAATCTAAGTATTCAAGCTTAAATAACGGAAGAACGATGCATTTTATAAAATATACCTGTTAAACACTTATCAAAGTACTTCAGAATACCTAACAAATGAGCTCCAGAAGAAGTTAATAGCATCAAAATTAAGCAAGTTATGATGAAACAAAGAGAACCCCTTCGATTTTTTTAAGAAAAAGTGAAAAATAAAACATGCGCCATTTCCACAAAAATTAAAATTTACAGTAATCCTTACAAAAATTTCTTTGTATTAGCATAAGTAATGATTTTAACAATTTTCACCGGTTTAGAATGCATATTTTTGAAAAAAAGATATAATTTAAAAAAATCAGAATTTTTAAAATTATCGTCATTTTCATTTTCTTTTGATAATAACTATAAAAATACTCTATACGTAAAAATGGCAAATAACCAAATTTTAGTTTTTTCTATATCAAATAATATACCTGTTTTACCATTTCTGTAGGGTGAAAAATAACCGAGATAGAAACGTTTAAAGCTTAAATTTTGTTGCGAGCACCATGTAACCGCGGCCATTTAATCTTTGATTTTTAAAAAAGTAAGTGGTTTAAAAGATTAAATTCAACGCGTTTTAATAGCCTTTGGAATAACCTTTTAAACCGTTTTTAGGTGAACCTGATATCTTAAACATTAACGGAGTTATTAAAAAAAACGATAACATTTTTTTTTAAATTTTTAAAAGATAAAGTTTGCAAATTTTTTGCATCATAAATTTTAATGCTATTAACTTGTTCGGTATCTCATTTGATAGATATTTCTAAGTACTTTCACAAATGTTCAATAAGTTTATGTTATAAAATGCATCATTTTCCCGTAATTTAAGCTTGACTACTTAGATTTGGGTACTCGCCGAAAAAAATATGCATTCAATTACCTCTAACTCACTTTACTTTTAGTTAATTTTAAAAGGTGTTTTTAGTAAGGAGTTTATTTAATTTTTCATTAGCTTCAATTTTGGTAATAATAACTTTTTTGTAAAAACTTATAGTTTTTAAGTTATCTATGAAAAATCGGTTAAAAACATGCATTTTTCTTACGAAAAATTAAAATTGTTGATCTTTAATAACTCAAAAAGTTTTGACTTATTTTAATAACTTTATATAACAAATTTTGCTTAGAATTTGTCCCCCTATCTAATTATGGGGTTATTTTTAATAAAATAATTTTCATCCCGAGATGGGGTGGCATCCACCCCCAGGGTAAAGCGCAAGTTGGCACCATGTCACCTTTGTTTCTTGAGATATCCTCTAACCACTCACCAATTTTCATGCAAATCGATGGAGGTTGAACGAAATCGGAGGTAATAGCTCATATCCACCTTCAGTGACTCCACTATAAATATGCCTTTTACAAAGGAATTTAACTATTTTTTATTAATGTCGTTATCATACAGATCAGACTACTAACGTATGTCCCTAAAGTTTTCGGAAAAAAATAAATATGTATTTTCTAGTTGTAAATAAAGTTTATTTTATTAACTAAATACAGGAAATTAAGTCTACGTAGTTAAGGTTTATAATGTATTTTTATAGAACAGAAAGAGGTCCGTGATCTTCGATGGCACGTACATTTGGTTTTGCATGTGCAATAAGCCTTTGGACTGTTTCTAAATCAATCTCACGAAATTTTTGCAAAATTCTTCGCCTTAGCTGATCTTCATTTTGGGCTCCCCAGCCATTATTATACACCATTCGACTCAAAACAGCCCAAAACTCTTCTATGGGCCTCGCCTGTCGTTCTCCTGGCGTAATGGCATGACGCTGAGTCGGGCTAAAATATGATTTCATCATCGGGGTGATGAGTATTTATAAATTGAACAAGCTTTGTAAGACACCTGTCAACGTAAATGTCAACATTGAGAGCTTCACCGCGAACACGCCCAACAAACGGCTGTGAACCATCAATTTCTGAGATGGCACACCATGTATGGCAAATTTCACTTTTCCCTTAAACCTAACTTCGTCCGGTGCATCTTGTACATTGCGTGTATAAAATCCGTCGGCGTCGTTGCCCTTCATTTCGGAATTGGATAAAGTAAAATAGTTTTCATCATCCATAATGAGAATTTTACTAGGAAAATGAATACGTCTCAATAAACGGCAACATCTAGGAATTTTTTCTAACTGGGCTGGTGTATACTTAGGAGCTTTTTTTCTTTTATATTAAATTATTTCTAGAAATTGTCCTACTTACAGCCATTCGTAAAACATTATATCTTCGGCCAACATTTCGCAAAGACCTTTCTAATTGATTCTCCGTACAACTCCGAGCAAGAGTTAAAACTCTTGGTCTTTCACTTTTGGGCAAATTGAAGTCATGGTATACCATTTTCGCACTCTTTAATTGTCTGGTAAATCGTTGACATAGAAATATTTTGAGCACCAAAATTTCTTACAATATCGCGTTTTGGTACATGTCCAACTAAACGATAAATACTTTGACGAATATTAAGTTTGTATGACATTTTAACGGACCGTATTTGTCAAAACTGACATTGTTTATATCGTTTAAGTTGTTTACTAACTTTGGTTTCCATTAGCAACTTGATCCAATGCTTCCTACCAATAATACTTTTAAATCTAAAATTTTCCGAAAACTTTATAGACCAGGGCGGATCTGTAAAAATATTAGTACATTTGGACGTTGAGAGGTGACTCAAATTTTTTTGCAGAAATTGCTTGAAAATAAATCAAATAATAATATTTGAGTTATCCTCCCTCTCAAAAAGGTCCGGAACATTGTTTAAATAATCAAAATATCAAAAAATTAAGGAAAAATTCGATATTTTTCTTGGTTTTTTGATTATAACTTTATAAGTATTCATTTCCGCGAAAAGTTGTACTGACATAAAAGTTGCATAATTAAATTTACTACAATATAAAATTGGTCAAAAATTTAAAAAAAAGTCACCCTTGTTGCAAAATAGCAATAATTGTGAAAAAAATATACAAAAACAAGTATTCGCATTTTACGTTTTTCAACCATTTATGCTACACTTAGGACCTTCATGTTTTACCCTGAAAAACTTTATGATACAGTAAAACAACACTGTTAATTTCATTAAGATCAATTCAACAGATTTTGCAAAATAAATTTTGCAATCCATCTTTCGTAAAAAAAATTAATTTTTCAAAATGTTACAGGACTGAAAATAAAGCAGATAGCAAGTTGAAAATTTTTTTTCTTATAGAAGTGTACCGTACCTTTCATTTGCAATTTTGCAAATTTAAAATCGATTAACACCACGGCGTCAGGAATTTTTTTAAATAAACATTAATTATTGATGCTACGCGCAGGACAGCGGATACTTTGCTCTGATTGGGCATTCCAATGACCTTTGATAATGATTGATACATTTTAATTTTTATTATATTTCGATATAAATAAATAAATTTGTTTATTGCAAAATAAAAACACATGCTCTATCCTTTGAAATAACACTTTTATTAGTAAAAACTTTCTTTGTTCATATATTTTAACTTAAATAATAAAAGTTTATTATTTTTAAACACATGCAATTGTTTAAACAATATTTCACAAACAATAATAAAATTAGTTTGATTTTTGTGGAATTAAAATATTAAAATACAACAAAATATAGAGTAAGAAAATAATATGTTAGATAAAGATTGGAAGAAATTTTGGTGGAAATCAACTTGTGTGAATCGAACACCGCTGTCCTGCGCGTAGCACCAAAAATTATTGTTTATTTCAAAAAATTTCTGACGCCGTGGTAATTAATCAATATTAATTTTGAAAATTGCAAATGAAAGGTACAGTATACTTCTATAAGCAAAAAAAATTCAACTTGCTATCTGCTTTATTTTCAGTCCTGTAACATTGTGAAAAAATGAATTTTTTTTGCGAAAGCTGGATTGCAAAATTTATTTTGCAAAATCTATTGAACCGATCTTAATGAAATTTACAGTATTGTTTTCCTGTATCATAAAGTGTTTCTGGGTGAAATATGAAGGTCCTAGGTGTAGCATAAATGGTTGAAGAACGTAAAATGCGAATACTTGTTTTTGTATGATTTTTTCGCAATTATTGCTATTTTGCAACTAGGGTGACTAATTTTTAAATTTTTAACCAATTCTATATTGTAGAAAATTTAATTACGCAACTTTTATGTCAGCACAACTTTTCTTGAAAATGAATACTTTTAAAGTTATAATCAAAAAACCAAGAAAAAAATCGAATTTTTCCTTAAATTTTTGACATTTTGGTTATTTAAACAATGTTCCGGACCTTTTTGAGAGGGAGGATAACTCAAATATTATTATTTGATTTATTTTCAAGCAATTTTTGCAAAAAAATTTGAGTCACCTCTCAACGTCCATCTCAAAACAGATGCGCCCTGGACTATTAGGGACATACGTTATAAAAAAAGTCTGATGCTCAAAAAGTATTGATTAATATACAAACAAACAGCTACGAAGTTTCATTTTGAAAATAAGAAATCCATCAAAACATTTTTTTAAAGTACTTAAAACTTTATATTTTTAATATGTTCATCTAAAAGCAGATTTCCTTTAAGACATGTTGTCACGATATCTAAAGAAAAACGTCCTCTTGTCACTTGCGTGGTTTATATAATTTCCGCACGACTAAAGTGTCACCAACATTCCGTAACAATTTGAAAATTGCTTTAGCAGGAAGGATTTTCATAATGGGGTAATACTTTCAGATTATACGAGTAGGAGTGTGGGAACACATTAATGAAGAGGTATTTAACTATGAAGGCTTGAAATGCAAACATAATCGTTAATCATTGTTCACGGAGCGTTGACTGTAACAGGGGAGGTCTGTGATAAAGGAGAAAATTAAGGGGAAGATATTTCTACTAGTAATCAAATACAGTGCTCCACGAAATTTACTTGACACTTTTTTGAAAGCAATATTTTTTTAAGAAAGGTGTTACAGATTTAAGCAGATATTATAGGTTCAATTGAAGAAGAGCCATCGAATGATAGTGGCAATTGCCTTTATGTAATTTATTTACATTATAATTATGAGGACCCTACAACTAGACCACGGCGTTTAGCATTAAAAACACAGGAATAAATAGATTTTTATTAAAACGTTTTGTAAAGGTAAATTAAGGTAATTATCTCAGGTTTTAGGGTGTTTTACAATGAAAATCGCGATAATCGAACAAATGGTGTATTTTCGCCTTTACGGTACAAAATCTCAATGCTAACTAAACCAAAAACAGACGCCAAATATTATTGTCTCTCTCTTTTTAGCATCTGCTAAATATCAAAGATAAAAACTACGGTCAGAGTAGACAACACACACCCTATTCAGGTCACTTCCCAAAACACAGAACGTTTGCAAAAGCATGTGTCGTTTGACGATCATAACTAGTCACCCTCCTGGGGCGTATCGTAAGGAATTAATTTGTTACAGTCTCCCCCTGGCATCGAACTCCCTAGAGGAGGGGCCAGCAGAAATTGCAGTTTTCTTCCTGAGGCGTCCTCGTCTTCGTCTTGGTACTACAGGCGTTGGAGCTTCCTTCACGATTATCGGAGGTAACCGTTTCGATATCACTGCGGTTTTCCCGGATCAACTTCCAGGACGTTCACTTGTTGATACTCCGATCGCAAGTCATATAACGGATACGAGCCACTAGTTACGGCGTTTAAACATTGGTAGTCTACGCAAAGTCTTGTACCGGCATCCTTTTTCGGCACTAAGACAACCGGCGCGGCCAAAGCACTTCCGTATTCTCCGACGATGTCTTCCCTCAAGGGTCTATCCAACTCGCAAGCACTTCTCTCTCCGCAGGTGACACCCGGTAAAGTGGTAGTGAATTTAGTGCGCTATTTCCCGTATTAGCATAGCCGGCAGGCTCTCCCCCATTCTGAAGGTATTCTTCCATCTTCTTTCGTTGGGTCGAGCTCGTTCATAATCTAGAGCTATATCTACGGAAGAGAAATCTGTCGCGGATGTGTTCATATGACTACAGTCTTGGCAGTTAGCCCTAATAAATCCCGGATTACCACAACCGTAACCCGTTAACGGGGTGTTTAGGCTATTGCTCTGCGAATTCGAAGTAATTGCTCCGACGGTAGCACTGTCCGTACGCGAAGAACTCGCAATTTGTTTCGAAGTCGTAGGTCGATCGGTCACGTAATTGTCGACACTCATCCTCAGAATGACCGGGAACACCACAATAGCTACATCGCAACCGTTTTTCGTACGATTCTCGATTGTGGGTGGCTTCGTTCTTGTTAGAACAAGGTCTGTCGAATACATCTTCAACTTTTCGTGCTGCTGTAAGCAGCTCCGTAAAAGTGGAAACGGAATCTCTAGAAATCACACACTGTAAAGTCCATTAGGTGTAGGACAAAAAAGGGGGATTTGAAAAATTATTATTAATCAATTAATATCATACATTGAGCGAATGCATTCAGTAATTATTAATATAAAATACGTTCATAGTAGGAATGAACGAACCTGATTGTAGTAATGAATAGAATTGCTTGTAAAAATAACCGTATTTATTGTGGGAATGAAGGAATTAATTATAAGAATAAACGGAAATAATTGTAGAAGTAAACGAAATTTATTGGATGCATGAAGGAGTATACGTTTGGAGAAATAACACTGTTATTGAAATAACGAATAGTCTTCGTCGGTAAATTAACGACGTTGTTGTTTCAATGAATAGTGTTCGTTGACTCAGTGAACAGTGTTCATAATATCAATAAACGTAATACATTGGATCAACTAACGAAAATAATGAATTGATGAACATTGCTTTGTTGTTCCAATAAAACCAAGAATTGCACAAATTTTAAGTATTGCTTTTGTTGTCTGAATTAACATTTTTATTAATATTACGTACCTTTTTCGTTGAGTGTACTGGTAATTCCTAGAGTCCATGTTTCCACTCCGTATAGCAATATGGAATAAATGAATGTTTTAGAAATTGATATCGGATATTCAACGATAAGGTAGAGTTTCTAAGGAATTTTTTCATTCTTTGAAAAACGGACCTAGTATACTCTATACGAGCACGTATTTCGACCTCGTGGTCTAGACCGTTTGTTATCCAGTAACCAAGATACTGGAATCTTTGTACGGGTTTTATCTGTTTATACGAATATTAATGTCGACATTTGGTGCACGTGTAACAGCCATTACTTTTGTTTTTTTTTTTGTGTTTATATTCAGCCCCCTCTCTGGTTATGACATTCAAAAGTCGTTGCAAACCCTCAGCACTGTCCGCAGGAATAACGGTGTCGTCTGTGTATCTTAAATTGTTTACATATTCTCCGTTGATTTTTATTCCTTCTTCAATATTTTCGAGTTCATTTACAAAGATCTTTTCGGAATATACATTAAATAATAGTCCCTAACCTTTGTTGAAGGTATCCCCACTAAAAAAATGAAATACACTCACCGGCACAAAATTCCGCCATCCAAAATTTTTTATTAAGTTTGACAATCTATAACTTTATTATTTGTACTCCGATTTTCAAGATTCTTGCATAAGTTTGTAGGTGCATGTATTGATGTCGTTTGTTATTATTCCGGTGACAAAATTTTTTTACTTAGATGGCATTATACGGGGGTGAATGGAAGCGTTGTTTTTTCTCCTAACTTTAAAAAATTCTGTGGAAGAATTGGAGGGCTAATTTTGTTTCATATTCATTTTTAATTATCCTGGAGGTATTACTAAGGTTATGTTTTTTGAATTATCCGAATATCTCTTTTCTTCAATGAGCTGTAAATAAAAACACTGCTTTGAAGGTTTATTTAATTAGAAATATCAAACGCACTAAAATGAACAAAACAAAACAAAATTAACAACAACAAAACAATTCAATAGCGGGTATGTCCACCTCTTGCAGCAACGACTGCTCGCAATCTGTTAAGCATCGAATAAAGATGTGTTATCCTTGCCTGGGGAATAGCCCGATATTC
This sequence comes from Diabrotica virgifera virgifera, assembly GCF_917563875.1. Lineage (NCBI taxonomy): Eukaryota > Metazoa > Arthropoda > Insecta > Coleoptera > Chrysomelidae > Diabrotica > Diabrotica virgifera. The sequence goes on from NC_065448.1 coordinate 76,527,478, forward strand.
CTCTACCAGGGCCATAACTATACCAAATTTTCTGGAGGCCTGGGATGACGGCGAATAGCTTTTTTTAATTCATCCCATAAGGCCGCTATTATATTAGGCAACTGGTGACGCCACCAAGTTGCTCCACCAGTGACTCATGACGTCACGGGGCATTTAAGTAAATGAGACCTATTAGACTACGGCAACTGGTTGCGCCACCAGAAATTGTTGTCGATCTGGTGGCCGAACCAGTACACCAGCCGGGTAACCGGGTCTGGTGGCGCCACCAAGCCGGGGCATTATGTTATATGGACCCTATTAGACTGAGCAACTGGTGTCGGCCACCACTAGTTCATTTGTATTGTAATCGAGTGCTTCGTATTTCTTTTCTATTAACTTCTATATTTTCTATTAACAAGCGTATATGTTTCTAAAACCTTTTTTGTTGATTTATAAATATGCTATATAAAAAAGTTCTCGCAGATTTAGCCGTTAATTGTTTATTCATTGTTTAAACAATAAAAGCTCTTTTTATATTTTAGAAATATCGGTGAACTCATCACTTTACCTTGATCAAAAATGTTTCTATTTTGTTTTTGATTATGCTGAATCCGAATGTGACGTTAATTGGAAAATTTAAAAAAAATTGAGCTTTTATATATAGGTACAGTATGTCCGCGTAACTTGGAACCATATGGGAAACTTTTTTCTTATCAATTTTACGAAAAAAAAAATTCTTTATAAAATGCTCTGCATAGTCTATATACTAGGTATGTCAAAAAAATTGTATGTAAAGTACCTTTAGATTTCACATCATCGAAAATTGTTATTATGAAAAGTTGTTAAGAATTAAAAAACTATGTTTTGGGACGCATTAATTTTATTACATCATTCTAATTGAAAAAAAAATGCAATTTTTTCTAAATTACGGATACCCAACATCATTTTATTACAAATATCTATAAGTATTTTATTATTAATTTTACGAAAAAAGTTATTTTTTACAAAAAGCTTTATATGGTCTAAAATCGTAGATGCAATCATAATATATAAACTTTTATCAATTCTATACGAGGTATGTTAAAAAATATGAATTTCGTCCAAGAGTAAAGTACCTTTACAGTTCACAATATTTCAATTAGAAGAATGTAATTGCATATTCAAACATAGCCTTTAATTCCGAACAACTTTTTATAAAACATTTTTCGATATTGTTTAATATAAGGATACTTTACTCTTGAGCGAAATTCATCTTTTTTGACATACCTCGTATAAAATTCACAAAATTTGAATCTGATGGTTGCGTCTTATATTTTATACTATTAAGAGCATTTTATGAAGAATAACTTTTTTTCGTAAAATTGATAACAAACAAGTTTCCAATTGCATTTGATTATTTTTCCAATTCCAATTCATTTTATTATTTTTGCTGGTGGCTATTCTCGGCCACCAGTTGCCCGTGCTTACAATTTGGTGGGCCCACTAGTTGCGCCACTAGTTGCGCCACCAGTTACCTAGACTAATAGAGCCCTAAATGCTCAATAGGATCAAGATCTGGGCTGCATGCGGGCCATTCTAATCTTAACAATCCAACCTTTATTTTATGAATCAATCAGTGTTTTTATTTACAAAAAATAGTACAGCTCTTACAAGAAAAGAGATATTCGGATAATTCAAAAAACAAAATTTTAGTGATGCCTCCGGAATAATATGACAGAACTATGAAACAAAATCAGCTATTCTATTTTTCCACAGAATTTTTTAAAATTAGGAGAAAATACAACGCTTCCTTCACCCCTATATAATGCCATACCAACAATTTTTTTTTTGGTACCGGAATAATACCAAACGATATCAATACATGTACCTACAAACTGGTGCAAGAATCTTGAAAATCGAAGCACAAATAATAAAGTTATAAATTGTCAAACTTAATCAAACATTTTGGGTGGCGGAATTTTGTGCCGGTGAGTGTATAATAACATTATTAATGTTTTGTATTTAAACATGTTGTTCATGTTGTGTAAAGCTACAGTGGTAGCCAAACTCATTCTGTTTTTCTTCCTCTTATTATCACTGTGATACTTCCATTATTATGTAACAAAAAAAGAAATTTATGCACCACAAAAAATCGTTTTGTGTTATTGATATTTACTTAAACGTAGGACAATATCACAAACTATTTCGGTTGCATTCCCAGCAACTACAGCAAATAATATATGCATCAGTAACTCTTTTGTGTAGTGTTTACAACTACCGCAAATTCGTATTTTGTAAACAGCGAATGCTTCAATAAATCTGATATTCGAATACCTATTTTAATAATCTCTTTTACGTCCAACTATTCGTGTCTCTTCGACTGGAAGCTAATCAGGATTTACATTGGTCAGACACATCTCTCGATATAACGGAAGAGATATTCCTTACTCTCGCGTTAGATATGAGTGCATACATATACATAAATATATACATGTAAGTATACGTAAATATAGGTATAGTCCATCCGCTATAACTTTTCCCATGCGGTACGATTCATTTTCAATCAAATTAAGTCAAAACAGAAAGTGAAATGTACGCCGCGCCGATGTGTGTAGTATATAGTATACATACAGTATACAAAATGTATATTGTCCTTTTCATGATCATTTTTCAGTGCGTAACAAATGATAGGAAAAAGGGTAAGTCCGTGATAATACACATTTATGACATTTATTCTAACATGACATTTTAGTTAAATCTGACAGTTGTCACATTTTATTTTCAATTTGGAATAAAAACAAATCAAATGTGATTCTTGCATTTATAAAATGGTACCTATTTTCTTTGATTTGTATAGTCTTATAAATTATACAGATTATATTTGTAATATTATTATCTAATTAAAAAAAAAATATTTTTTTATTATGGCGCCATCTATCGACAACTAGAATAACTAGAATAAATGTTATAAAAATGTCACCGACGAAATGAAATCACCGACGTGCCTTTTCTTCTGTCACATACAATTTAATGCGTTAGAAAGAAATCGAAAAACTGTGACGCACTGGAAGATGATCATGAGAAATACTGTATACACATAGACGTTCGTTTAAATTCATGCTGTAACTTGATTTGATTGAAAATGAATCGTACCGCATGGGAAAAGTTATAGCGGACGGACTATATAGGGTGAGGCAGATAACTGACCTATTAGAAATATTTAGAGAACTAAAGGCAACAGAATTATGAAAATTGGAATGAAAGGGTTTTGAAGGGTGATCTATTTAATGAAAATATTTTCATCAATTTGCCACTTCCGGTTATACCGGAAGTTGCTTAAAACTTCGTTTTTTTTTAAATGGGACACCCTGTATATTTTTACATTTTTAGATTCTACTCGATGTCTTCTTTCTTAAAATATGCGGTTTTGTAATGTAAAGTAATTTAATAGGGGGGTGCATTTAGATTTTCACTTCGGAAAAAATCAAACAAGATAAAACTTTTTGTAATTTCATTAAGAAATGTTTAATAAACAACATATCAAAAAGTTCTACTCGAGAAGTGGGTGCGTCATTTTTTATTAAACAAATGAATAGCGAAGTTAGATATTTTTTAAATAACTTCGAAAACATAATTTTTAGAAAAAAACTGACTTGACCATTGAAAAATTCAGAAAATTTTACAAAAAAAAACCTTATATAAAGATTTTTCTAAAATTAAATCTCTAAAGTATAATTCAATAAGCGATGCAGGGCGATGTAAATATTACCACGTGTAGGCCTCAACAGGGCCGCATTTAGGATTATCTTTTTGTTTAGTCAGAATATATATTATCATATAAAATACGAAATTTATATTTTAATTTTGCAAAAGTGCTCGACAAAGAACCTGATTGTTTTAGTTGATATCCGATAATAGGAACCATTTATACAGGGCGAAAAACCCAAGAATTTATTTTTTTGCCAACAATTTTATGTACAGAATGCCTACAAAAAATATAAGTTTTATTTTTAATTTTTGATATACTTAGTTGTGTGTACAGTTCCAAAAAGTTTTATAAAAATAATAACAAAAAAATACTCAAGGTGTCCCAAAAGTAGCGGAACGGTCGAATATTTCGCGAACTAAACATCGGATCGAAAAACTGAAAAATACGTGTTCAATCATTTTCAAAAATCTATACAATGACATCAAACCCCCATTACACCCCCTGGAGGTGGGGTGGGGAGTAACTTTAAAATCTCAAATGGAAACCCCTAGTTTTTTTTGCAGATTTGGATTCGTTACGTAAAAGTAAGCAACTTTTATTCAAGAGATTTTTTTCGAACTGTGGATAGATGGCGCTATAATTGAGAAAAACGATTTATCCTGATACCATAGGTAAATTATAGAAACGGTCTAATATCTCGAGAAATACACTTCCAAATGAGAAAACAAACAAAAAAGGTTTTAATACTTTTCGAAAACCTATCGAATAACACCAAACATGACCCTCCAACTGACCCCCTGGAGGTGGGGTGGGGGTTAACTTTAAAATCTTAAATAGCAACCCCCCACTTTTTATTACAGATTCGGATTCGTCATGAAAAATTAAGCAACATATTATTCGTAACATTTTTAGAATTGTTGATAGATGGCGCTTTAATTGGAAAAATACCATTTATTAGCGCCATCTATGCTATTTTAAAAAATGTTTTGAATAAATGTTGTTTAATTTTTCATGACGAATGCGAATCTGCAATAAAAAGTGGGGGTTGCTATTTAAGATTTTAAAGTAACCCCCCACCCCACATCCAGGGGGCGGGTTGAAGGGTCATGTTTGGTGTTTATCGATAAGTTTTAGAAAAATATTAAAAACCTGTTTTTTGGATTCTCATTTGGAAGTGCATTTCTCGAGATATTAGACCGTTTCTATAATTTACCTATGGTATCAGGATAAATCGTTTTTCCCAATTATAGCGCCATCTATCCACAGTTCGAAAAAATGTTTTGAATAAAAGTTGCTTACTTTTACGTAACGAATCCAAATCTGCAATAAAAACTGGGGGTTTCTCTTTGAGATTTTAAAGTTACCCCTTACCCCACCTCCAGGGGGTGTAGTGGGGGTTGGTGTTTGATGGCATTTGATAGATTTTTGAAAATTATTGATTACGTATTTTTCAGTTTTCGATCCGATGTTTATTTCGCAAAATATTCGACCGTTCCGCTAGTTTTGGGACACCCTATATATTATATATTCATAATTAATTATTAATATGTCGTGACTCGTGACTGTTAACTTATCTAAATTTGAAAATTTTGGGGAATGCATATTACTGTAAATGTCATCAGAACTAAACGTAAAGTCAAGCAATGAGGCATGCAAGTCATAGGTTTAATTCCTTGTTTAGATAGGGCGGTTTGCCAACGTAAACGTCGCGATTAACCTGTTTAAACGCTGGTAAACCGCGTAAAACTCGCGGTTGCATATGTACGATTTTGAGCGGTTGCATTTGTTTCTATGTTAACTTGAACCACGGCGGTTGGGTTTTTCAGGTAAACCGCGACGTCGACGTTGGCAAACCGCCTGCATATAAACAAGCCCTAAGGTTCAGCGAATTGATGATTCGTTTTGTATTTCTTGATCAGCGTAAACACTTCTATCACAAACTTCAACTTTATTGGCCACTTTTTTCACAATACATATCTTCAACCACTATCCCGGGATTTTCTTGTCTTTCACATTTAAAATTATTTCTTTAACTTCAACGCTAAGAGGGCTTCTTTTACTGCGTTTTCGAGGAGGATTCCATGTATTTTCAACCAATTATCAGCAGAATCAGTGGATGACATTTTTGGTTTCAATATCTGTTATCTGTTATTGAAATAATACATGGTTACTACTGTTCCGGTAATCACAATCACGTACAGATAGGGTCGTTATACAAATAAAAATATATACTTAAATAGTTTTAAATGGCACGACAAATAATTGCTAATTCAACATTAACAGCATAAATAAAATTTATTGTCGTTTAACCATCAAGACCACTAAAAATTTACTAACAAATCGATTCAAATTACAAAATTTTAATACCGAAATAATACCTACTTAAATCTTGTCCGAACCTGTATGAGCTGCCGACGACGTCGGCAGTAACGAAATAAAGATGGACATTTCGGTTAGTTTTTATATATTTTTGAAGAACTGTTACTTGCATGTATGCATAAAATATTCATTAATTTTATAAATCGGATCATTTTTTCACATCCTATGTGTTCAGTGATAACAATAATTTATTTACTATGCAATAAACATTAATAGTTGGGAAAAGAAAAAAATTAATAAAGTGTCATAATTATACTGTTACTTATCGGAACGAGTAGACTCATTTGGAACATCTTTAACAATTATCTGCTAAATTTATCGTTGTTTATATGCGCTGCATCGCTTATTGAATTATACTGTAGCTTCTGTAATTTTTTATTTATAACGCTAAAGACACCCTTCTCACACACATTGGCGCACTGTAAACTAGCGTTGGAAGAAGTGCACGGTTGAGTTTTTTAAATGTAATTCTTTAGCTAATAGATCAAAAGAAATTTTACAAATTGGACATGAAAGAACATGAAATAAGCTATCTTATGGTTGTAATAAAAAGAAATAAAATGTATGGACATAAGTACGGTGTGGGCGGAAAGTGAGCCTTACATGAATTTTGTTTAAAATTATTTAAAAATGTGTAAATAATACAATTTTACTTATAAAACTCTCAAATTTGCACAACTTACCTCTCAATCAACTTACTAAACGATGTTTCATTAAAAAAAATCTCAACAATTTAATTCAGATAATAAGATGTCTCAAAAAATGTAACTTTTGAAAACTTCGTAGTTTTACAGAATTCCCACCATTTTAAGACGGTATTACTCAAGTTTGAATAAATCTAATACAATTTTTTTGCTATTTTTTTGAAGATTGGGATGTAATTTTTAAAAAACACTGAATTATTTTAGTTTAAAAATGAAATAAACAATTTCTTTTTGAGAAAACTAAGAAAGATAACAAAAATGTAATACAAAAACCGAAAATTACCAGCTAAAAAAATGTATGTACCGAGTGATCAAAACTTTTTTCTGTAAATCTTACCTAAAATACATTTATTAATAAGCTTCAACAATAATAAATGTTCAATAAAAAATTTTTTTTTAGCTCTTATACAGTATGTCTGCGAAACTTGGAACGTATTGATAACTTTTTTAATATCAGTTTTACGAAAAAAAGTTATTCTTTATAAAATACTCTGCATCGTATATAACATAAGATGCAACCATCAAATATCAAATTTTGTTAATTTTGTACGAGGTATGTCAAAAAATATGAATTTCACCCAAGAGTAAAGTACCTTTATATTTCACAATATCGAAAATTTTTATAAAGAAAAGTTGTTTGGAATTAAAAACTATGTTCCAATATGTAATTATATCCTTCTAATCGAAAATTTGTTTTTTTTTTAAATATTCTTTCTAATACATTTTAATTTTTAATATAATTGTGAAAATTATTTGTTTATCCTTTTTTTTAAGAATGAAATTCCATATTTGTTTGATTGGATTCTACTTGTTTTTTATTTAAATATCCGCCATTTTGGATCCGCCATTTTGAAATTTAAATTTATAATCTTTAATTCAGATTCAACAACCTGTTAAATATAAAGACAATAAATGTTTTAGAAAAATGTTCTTTTTTATGTTCTTTTTAGAAAATCCTCATTTTGGATCCGCCATTTTATAGTTTATAATGTTAACATTTAAGTTAGGTTTATCAAAGCTCTCAAAAATAAATATAATATGTAGAAATAAATACATTTTGTAAAGAAATTATGATTTTACAACTATTTTTTAAGTTATCCGCCATTTTGGATCTGCCATTTTATAATTTAAATTATCAAAATTTTATTCAGGTTTAGCAACCTCTCAAAAATATCCACATATATGTAAACAAACACGTTTTATAAAAAAAATTCGGATTTTACAACTACTTTTTAAGGATTTTTAGGAAAAATCCGCCATTTTGAATCCGCCATTTTGAATTTTCAAATTGTAATGTCAGATTCGGGTTCAGCATAATCAAAACTAAAATAAAAACATTTTTTATCAAAATAAAATGTTGAATTCACCCATATTCTTAACATTATTTATACAAAACAATTGTTATTGTTTAAACAATTAATAAACAATTAGCGGCGAAATTTGTGAGTAGAACTTTTTACTTTAACATATTTATAAACTAACAAAAAAAGTTTTAGAAAAATATAACCTTGTTTGATTTTTTCCGAAACATTGTATCTTTTCGTTCTAATTGCACTCCCCTATAAAAGCTAATTATGTTTTTTTATTAATTTCGTAGCAACTTTCACACCCTGTAGAATTGTAGTAGTTGGATATCAGAAACTCTATTTATGTTAAAATGATTTTTAATATAGTCAACTATTATTAAAAATTATTAGTATAGCAAATGTTAAATTTTAGTATACAGGGTTGGTCGAAACTCGGAATGAGGATTTTCTGAATTTTCTTAAATGGAACACCCTGTATTTTAGTATTGCAATGAAAAGACATTTTATGGTACTTTTTTATTTCTTAAGCATTCCCTATACCTAAATGCTTTAATTTGTGCTTAATTGTTAATCGCGCCAAGAATGTTAACTACGTAGGTATTTTGATAGCTCAACCATTATTGGCAATTTTAAAGATCAGTCAAGATTAATATGTATTTATTTCCGAAAAATTATTTGTGATTGAATATTTTCACGGCCAACCTAATAAAATTTCACGTATTTTTTGTTGTAATTAATGTTTGGCTTGAATCACCAATAACTCACAAATTAAAGCAGTTAGGTATAGGGAATGCTTAAGAAATAAAAAAGTAGCATAAAATATCATTTCATTACGATAATAAAATATAGGGTGTTCCATTTAAGAAAACTTAGAAAATACTCTTTCCGAGTTTCGACCAAGCCTGTATAGTACAATTCAACATTTAGCTATACTAACCCTTTTTAACAATAGTAGACTATATTAAAAATCATTTGTACATAAATAGAGTTTTTGATGTCAAACTACTACAATTCTACAGGGTGTGAATATTGCTAGGAAATTAAGAAAAAAACCGTAATTATCTTTTAAACTACCCTGTATAACATTACAAAACCTCATATTTTAAGAAAGAAGACATCCAGGAGAATCCAAAAATATAAAAATATACAGGATGTTCCATTTAAAAAAACGAAGTTATAAGCCACTTCCGGTATAACCGGAAGTAGCAAATCGATGAAAATATTTTCATTAAAGAGATCACTCTTCAAAACCTCTTCATTCCAATTTTCATGATTCTGGTTCCTTTAGTTCTCGAGATATTTCTAATAGGACTTTTATCTGCCTCACCCTGTATATATACGTTTATTACGTTTAAAAAAAATCAACGAAACTGTAATTTTTCTTTTTCTGTTCATTAGTAATCACGTAATTAACTATTTAGATGGGAAATAATTTCGAAACTAATATCATTTCTAAACAAAATTTAAAACCCACAGTATGGTGGAGATATGTAGATGATGTGTTTTCAATATGGCCTCATAGATCATAATTTGTTGGATACATTCCTGAATATTATAAACGATCAAAAAGAGACAATAAAATTTACAATGGAAAAGGAATACAATAACACTTTGCCTTTCCTCGATGTTTTAGTCTCAAAGAAGGATACTGGATGTGAGCCTCAAGTGTATAGAAAACCAACACACACCAACATATATCTGTTACAAATCACAACATCAACGTTAAAAAGGGAATCATTAAATCCTTATATGATAGAGCCAAAATTACTTGTTCTAACGAAAATTCATTTTTAGAAGAAAAACAATTGTTAACATCTGTTGTATTAAAAAATGATTATCCTTTATCGTTTATAAATAAGGAATTGTCAAGATTGGATCGAATGGAACAGAACAACTTATGTAGAACGGGATCCTACAACATCCACAAGAAATAATACGAGGAACATATCAATACCATATATAAAAGGACTATCCGAGAAACTTAAAACAATAGGAAATAAATTCAACATTTCAACAACATTAAAAACAACAAACACATTGAGATCTATTCTATCTAAAACTAAACCTAACAATGAACAAGAAAGAACAAAGAATTGCATTTATAAAATACCTTGTGAATGCGAACAATTTTATTTAGGCGAAACATCAAGACCATTAAACGTTAGAATAAGTGAGCATCAGTCTTATATTAAAAATAGAGAATTTGATAGATCTCAAATAAATATGTCTACACGCATGGGATAACGAACGTAGAGTTCAGTGGAGAGATTCAAGTATAGTCCTGAAAGAATCAGATAGTAAAAAGAAAAATCAAAAAAGCGGCTCTAATTATGCTAAATGACACCAATTGTGTCGCAAATTCCTCGGTAGAATGCGGTAGGATGTGGTTACCCATACTGAAAGAAGAGGTCAATAGAAAGAAAATACCACGATTAGTAAGTCAATAACATATCGAGTTAGTACAAATTTTATATTTTAGTATTACTTATTGTATATCTATGTATTATTAATATTATTTATAATTTAAACATATTAAAGTCAGAATTTGGTATTAGTTTTTTGAAAGTCAATTAAATGTAAGACCAAATACTTACGATGTCGGGATAGTATCACGAGGTTTTTTTTTTCGTGATTTACTCTGGAATCTCTAACGTGAAACTTTTACTGTCATCGTTGCATTTGGTTGTCTTTTTAAAGACAGATCACATGCTATGATTTTTTTGTGACGGATATTCTTGAGTTGGGATTGATTTCATGTAATCAAATGAACTATCTTTTAGTAAAGTCGTCCCAGGAATGCAATTCATAAATATTGGCGATATCATTTTAAAGTCTTCTACTTTAAAATGTATAATATACGTCTGATTGCTAATATAAATGAGTCAGATTAAATAAATTATTAGAAGAATTTTTTTACTTAGCAACAAGATTTTTGTTTATTTTAGTAGTATTTTGTATTTTGACAACGAAACCCGATTTGGGCTTCGAAACGTTAATAAAATTATTTTTTCAATTTAACTGTGGCTTATTTCCCATCTAAATAGTTAATCATAAAAATGCCACAAGGAAATAGTTTCAGAACAACATTAATCACGTAATCTTTTCATCGAAGCTTTAGGTTACATTTATTTATTAAAAACTAAAAACGTCTACACACGATATATTTACTTTAAAACAGTCCACAAAAAGCCACTAAAGAGAAAAATAACTTATATATAGCATTCTTTGACCTAGAAAAAGCCTTCGATAAAGTACCAAGACAGAAACTGTGGAAAATACTAAGAGAAAAAGGAATGGATAACAAGATACAATAAACCAAAAATTATGCAGATAGGAGAAATAAGAGAAGCACTTAATACAGAAATTGAACGACGAAAATAGAACAAGTTAAAGCTTTACATACATATTTATGAGTAATAACAGAAGACACATGATCTCCAGAAGCAGAAATCAATAGAAGAGAAGAGAAAACGCTACAACTGTATCACGCAATGAACAAGAAAATGATATGAAGATACGAAATATCACGTAATACAAAAATTAAAATTTTCAAAACAGATTATAGACCTGTTCTCACTTTTGGCAGCGAATCATGGGTACTAACAGAACTGCAAGAGAGCTAGATACAGGCTATAAGGATGTAGTTTTTAAGAAGATGAAACGAAAGGGCCGATAGACTACCACAGCTAATTGAAATAATATTCGAAAATATTACCTCAATCATCCAAGATAGCCATCGTTACACCCTTAGCTTAGCTCAGTCTCTCAAGGTGTGTGTTCGTCTTGTCCTAATCTTAGAAATGAACTATGAAAATTCAGAATGCAAGCAAACAAAACAGTATTTTTAACTAATAATGTTTATTGTTCGATAAAGATATATTAAAAATATGACTTAGTAAATTGCATTAACAAATATTTTCAAATTCTTGCCAAAAACTAACAATTTGTAGATTATACTTATGGCTTTGGTATCTGGTTCGATGGTAACTTCTTCACGTCGAATGGTACAGCTGTGGACTTCTCTTAACCTGGGCAGATGTTGTGGCCCTAGATCCCTGCAGCTAAAGATGTTGGGTGCTGTAGTCTGGATGTCATGGTCTCATTGCTGTCAGCCTTAGGGCCAATTTCTCATATCGAGTTCAACTCCAGTTTAACCTGAACTTCTAGTAAACGTCAGTTTAAAGTCAAAATCGTCTTTCTCAATTCACGTTCAACCGATTGCAGTTTAAACTTGAACGATGTTTGAACGGTGGAATTCGGCCGTTCAAAGATTTCAGAACTCAGTTCAGATGATTCCATGGACTACGCATGCGTTGTATTATCACGAAACGCTGTCATATAATAAATATATCCTATTTTATTATATTAAGCCCAACGATAAATGATAACATTATTTTTGTTTTTATAATATTTATTTATAATTATTAAAATGACTATTTGACTATAAATACTTAAATTTAACTTTATTCAAAAACAGCATAAAAATTGTAGTTCAAAATGGCGACAGTTTTTTACCTTTTGCCATCTATTGGCATTTCTCGAAAGCTGTAGAACGAGCGCTGACATGAACCCACAATGAGAAATGCATTTCAAACAAAACCACAGATCACGGGTGAACCTGGTTCAACTGAACCATAGATTAACGCAGGTATGAGAAATAGTGTCATCGCCGGCGATCTTTTTTGAAGCTCCCAGAGGAAGGACGGTGATCTTATTCCCAAAAACTATAACTTGTTCTGAAGCTATTTCCTTGTGGCATTTTAGGCTATTGATTATGTACTATAGAAAGGAACTACAACGTTAACGGGGTTTTATTACTTCATATGGTCAATGAATCTCTATATATGAAAAAACAGCGGAGTGCTACCATTTAAAGGGGTGCGTTTTTGAGAAATGGGTGAATTAGTCCCTGGGCACAGGTTACATTAGGGTGAGTTCTATGCACTTTTGGTACAAACACGTCTACATAAAAATTGTACCTGGTTAAATTTCCTATCTAAATATAACTTTTTAAAGTCAAAGATACTTTTTTTACAAAAATATATTCAAAAGAAAAAGCCCAAAGAAACCCAAAAGAAAGAAATTTTGTTTTTTGTCCCCTAACTTTTGTCCACGGGGATATAGGTATAGACATTGCTTCACAGAAAAAAAACTTACATATTTTCTCTTTAAAATGATGCTTAGTAGAGGTCGTTAGGATTTACAGTTTTCGCAATATGATTTTTCAAAGTTCGCCACTCACAGCAATTTTGGGCAATTTTCCTTGTTATTTCGCAAATATTTTTCTGTAACTTTTTTCTACGCAACTTTAGGCATATGCAATGGTACATGTAAGAGGAATAGAAATCAATTACCTTTAAAATGTTCTACTGTATAATGTTGTACGACTTCTTTTAAAGAGGTTATCTTTTTCAAGATTTTATACTTTTAACAAGTTTTTATATTTTTTACGATTATTTTTTAAATTTCCCATTATAACTTTTTTTCTTCTACATTTAGGTATATATTATATAATAAAAAAGTAAGCTTATTCTGTTTACTTTAAAATGGTGTATTATAAAAAAATTCTAGGATTATTTTTGAATAAGATATGCTTTTTCAAAATGTAATAAGTACTTGCAACGATTTTTGATTTTAGGATTATTTTTTAAATTTCTCCTTATAACTTTTTTATGTGATTGTGTGTTATGATTGAATCTTATTTTTTATAGGTAATACTTTGGATCCACTTGACTGGGCCGGGCAAACTTCAAAATATGGATTAATTCCAATATTTAGTGTCAAAGCTCCTGCACCACAAGCTTTGCTTGAAAAAATAGCATGTAAATGTACCAAAGGATGTACAAAAAACTGCGGTTGTAGGAAGATAGGAATTAGTTTTTCAATATTCTGCAAAGGGTGCATGTGCATGGGTACTAATTGTGGGACTCTAAGATAACTGAGGTGTCAGAGGAAGATATTGAAGCTAATGCTAACGAAGAGATGGACTTTGATTTTGAAATTTTTTAAATGTCAACGTTTAAATAATTTTAACTAAAGTGATGTTTTCTAAGACTAATGTTTATGTAATTTTTGTAAAAGAAATAATTTTAAATAATACAGGTAAAAAAATATCAAAGAATCACTCGGTTTCCATTATTTAAATATAGATGATACACCATTTTAAAGAACAGAAAGTAAGCCCTCTTTATTCAGCAATATATAGTATATTCATGTACAAGAAAAAAAAGTTATAATGAGAAATTTAAAAAATAATCCTAAAATCAAAAAGCGTTGCAAGTACTTATTACATTTTGAAAAATAATATCTTATTCAAAAATATTCCTCGAATTTTTTGTAATACAAAATTTTAAAGTAAACAAAATAAGCTTTTTTTATTATATAATATAGTATATACCTAAATGTAGAAGAAAAAAAGTTATAATGAGAAATTTCAAAAATAATCGTAAAAAATGTAAAAAATAATATTTTTTTTATATTAGGTATTATATATTATATAATATAATATTATATTATATATACTATATATAATATAATATTATATAATATACAATATATCATATAATAATATAATTTTATTTTTATATTATATTATAAAAAATCGTTAAAAGTATAAAACTTTGAAAAACCATATTCTCTTTAAAACAAAGTCGTACAACGTTAGACAGTACACCATTTTAAAGCTAATTGATTTCTATTTCTATTACGTGTACCATTTCATATACCTAAAGTTACGTGGAAAAAGTTACAGAACAATATTTGCGAAATTCCAAGGAAAATTGCCCAAAATTGCTGTGAGTGGCGAACTTTGAAAAATCATATTTCGAAAACTATAAATCCTAATTACCTCTACTACACAACATTTTAAAGAAGAAATATGTAGGTTTTTTTTCTGTAAAGCAATGTCTATACCTATATCCTCGTGGACAAAAGTTATGGGACAAAAAACAAAATTTCTTTCTTTTGGGTTTCTTTGTGCTTTTTCTTTTGAATATATTTTTGTAAAAAAAAGTATCATTGACTTTAAAAAGCGATATTTAGATAGGAAATTTAACCAGGAACAATTTTTATGTAGGTATGTTTATACCAAAAGTGCATAGAACTCACCCTAATGTAACCTGTGCCCAGGGACTAATTCACCCATTTCTCAAAAACGCACCCCTTTAAATGGTAGCACTCCGCGGTTTTTTCATATATAGATGTCCATTGACCATATGAAATAATAAAACCCCATTAACGTTGTAGTTCCTTTTAGCTATCTTATTTTGAATATAATCAATAGCCTATTTGTATAATTAAGTATTTTCGATGGGAAATAAGCCACAATTTTACCAAAAAAATGAATTTATTAACGTTTCGACGCCCAAGTCGGGTGTCGTTGTCAAAATACAAAATAATACTAAATAAACAAAAATGTTGTTGCTTAGTAAAAATTCTTCTAATAATTTATTTAATTTGATTCATTTATAACGGCAATTCAGGCATGTATTATACATTTTAAAGTAGAAGACTTTAAAACGATATTGCCAATATTGATGAGTTGCGTTCCTGGGACGACTTTACTAAAAGATAGTTGTTCATTCGATTACATGAAATCAACCCCAACTCAAGAATATCCGCCACAATGATATGATTATTAAATATAAATCACATGCTATGATTTTTTGTGGCGGATATTCTTGAGTTGGGGTTGATTTCATGTAATCGAATGAAGTATCTTTTAGTAAAGTCGTCCCAGGAACGCAACTCATCAATATTGGCAATATCGTTTTAAAGTCTTCTACTTTAAAATGTATAATACATGCCTGAATTGCCGATATAAATAAGTCAAATTAAATAAATTATTAGAAGAATTTTTTACTAAGCAACAACATTTTTGTTTATTTAGTATTATTTTGTATTTTGACAACGATACCCGACTTGGGCGTCGAAACGTTAATAAATTCATTTTTTTTTGGTAGAATTGTGGCTTATTTCCCATCGAAAATACTTAATTAAAAACTATAAGATAAAGACACATATCAATCATCAAGAAGAAAAACCAAAAACGAGCATTTGCCAAATAATCGTAAAAAGTAGTCATTGGCAAAGGAACAAAATAAAATTAATAGTGACGGAATAGTTAAATAATTTGATTCCTAAAAGCATATCAATAGATGAAATGAAATATTCAAAATTAAGATACTAATACACGTGGAGAGTAACGTCGAGGTTAGGTAAAAAAAAAATCATTATAAAAAAGTAAAAGTAGACTATAAAAAACTTAGAATACAAAACTCACCCCAAGAGAATAATAAGTCTGGAAATAGATAGCTATTATCAGCTCTGCAATTGCCTTTTTTAAGATTACCACCACCATTTTGAGAATTGAAATGACAGCGTTAACTGTAGAAATGTAGGCATGTTCCGTATTAAGACAGATATTTACAGAGTAAGAAAATACGGGGTACTTTCAGTATGATGATTTAGATTTTAGATGAAAAGAGATTATGAAAAGAGAAAAGAAAATTATTAATGAAATATTAAAGAAAATAAAGTAAAATAATTATTTAAAAATAAAATATCAAAGATGTGACGTTTGTAACGTTACAAAGAGTTATATAAAGGAACACGGATATAAGGAACGAACTGAAAATTCAATCCATATCTGAGATGGTGGGGTCATTTACACCGGATGAAAGATACCATACCAGTGAGAAGAGTATGGGAAGCAAAAATAGTGAAAAACAAAAAAGAGGAAGACCAAGACACACATGGGATGAAGTAATCAGAAAGATATTGAAGAGACGAAGAGTAACATGGACAGAAGCTAACACGAAACCGTAAACAATGAAAGAAATTTGTTAAGAAGTAAATTAAACCTAGTTTTGGTTTATAATTAAATGAAATGTTGACTTGTTCTATAGCAGACTTCCCTTGTTGAGTAAATGGACTTATATCTATTTCGTGTCGTGACCATAATATGATTATACTACACTATGCATCAAAATTAACGGGACATTTTTAATGGCTCGTATTTACTAAACCTGTTATCCGATTTTAGTGATTTTTTTAGTAAACAGGTAAGTGTCATTGTATACCGGGTGTAACAGTGATAATGTGTTTTTTCCTCAAAGTTTGGAACACCCTGTGGAATATTCTCGCGTATATAAAATATTGAAATTAAAATTCGACTGCAGCCTTAGGCTTTCTTAACATTTTGCTTTTTAATTCATTCGCTTATGTAGGATAATAAAAAAGTTAGGTACTTTAACAACTAGTCATGTTATTCATCAATATAGGGTGTTTCTAAATAAGTGCGACCAACTTTAAGGGGTAATTCTGCATGAACAAAAAACGACCGTTGGCTTTATAATCAAATGTCCGCAAATTCTTTGTTTCCGAGATACGGGATGTTGAATTTTTTCTTACAAACTGACGATTTATTTATTGCTCTAAAACTGTTTGAGATATGCAAATGGAATTTGAGAGGTTTTAAGGAGTAGTTATTGCGCATTTTTGACATACAATCAAGAGTTTTATATTCACCATTGGCGTGCATACGGGATGTATCTAAAATGTTTATACCGTATGCACGCCAATGGTGAATATAAAATTCTTAATTGTATGTCAAAAAATGCTCAATAACTACCCCTTAAAACCGACCAAATTTCATTTGCATATCTCAACCAGTATTAGAGCAATAAATAAACCGTCAGTTTGTAAGAAAAAATTCAACATCCCGTATCTTGGAAACAAAGCATTTGCGGACGTATGTTTATAAAGCAAACGGTCATTATTTTTTCATGCAGAATTACCCCTTAAAGTTTGTCGGACTTATTTAGAAACACCCTGTATTGATGAATAACATTGCTAGTTGTTAAAGTACCTAACTTTTTTATGGTCCCACATAATCGAATGAATCAAAAAGCAAAATGTTAAGAAAAACTAAGACTACAGTTGAGTTTTAATTTCAATATTTTATATACTCTACAATATTCCACAAGGTGTTCCAAACTTTGAAGAAAAACACACTATCATTCTTACACCCAGTATACAATGACACTTATCTCTTTAGCAATAATATTATTACATTGATATTCTTGAAGAATAAAGCTATAACATACTAGAAAAATCACTCAAATCGGAAAACAGATTTAGGAAATACGAAACGTCAAAAATGTCAAATTTTTAAAGTGGTGCGTTAATTTAATGCTCAGTGTATATACCATCATTTTACTATAGAGAAAAATGTATACCCCGCCAGTATAATAGTTTCGCTTGAAAACAGTACTTCGCACATCTGTCATATCATCGATATACCATAATATCATACCATCGATATAATAAAACAGCATAATAAAGCAATATGCATCATATATTTATATCGTTTCTTTTTAGTATTTTCTACACTATTATAATTCCTTTTTCTCGGTTAAACTGTTACCACAAAAAACAAGTCTTTCAATTTATCTATTGGACAACAGATGTGACTTAAAACTCCTCATAGTTTCTGAGACATTAGCTACGTTACCCACGTATTCGTGTTTTCTCTATTTGCTTTTTTATCAACCTTTTTAAACTTCAGTTCGTTTAAAACAATTGGAAGTATTCAACTAAATACCATTGTACAACTCCGCTAGTCAATACGGTTTGCGATTACGGTAGTTAATGAACAATTCTGGTAATTTCACTCAGTAAACTAGTTGCTTGCCTTTCCTATCCAGAGCGCGTATCCAATTATCACACAAGGGTCCGGGTGACCCGTGCAAATTGAATTTAAAGTCGTAACGTGATGACTAAACGCGATTTATTAGAAACTGTGAGAGATTTGCATTGATAAAGGGTCTGTATTAATGCCGTTAACTAATCCCGAACCAAATTGACTTAAGTGTTGAGCACCGATACATGTTATTCCATTACTTACCGCGCTATTATCCTTAATCTTTATTAAAACTAGGGAAAGTATATACATATAGATTTATAATATATTCTGTAGATTTCCGAGTTTGACTCTGCGTTGAATAATTATGGTTTTAGGGCCTTATTCCCCTTTAGAGGGCGTTCTAAACTTACTACGGTATAAATAGTTCTATTTTGTACCACGAACTACGGAAGTTTTGATGTAAATTTGTCTTCTTGCATAGCCTCCTTGACAACAGGTAGACCTAGAAACGGCAGCTATCGGAGGATGGCAGGAGACAGATTTAAATCAAAACGAAACCGTCTATTTTCTATTTTTAATTTTGGTTTTGGTTAAAGTAAATTGACTCTTTTTATCGATACGGTATTATATAGTTAATCTTAACGCGCTTCCCCCGAACGTTTTCTGGCTCTTGTTATTGGGTAGTGTTGCCCAAAATCAGTCTTGGTCTTGTTCTTGCGTTATCGCAAGACCAAGACCAAGAAAAAAGGAAGTCAATCTTTGAACACACTCAGTGATCAAAAGATACAAAGTTGGTTCACCGACCAATCGTAACAAAATCAAACAAATGAAATAGAGAATGTGGAAAAATCCCCTTACGAATAACTCGACACATCCACTATTTCGGGCTGGGAAAAATTTTTTGAATAGAATCAAAGATCCAAACACCAGTTCTCAGAAATGTGTTTCGCCCTCTTCAACCTCCCTGGGCTCATCGGTAAAGATGAGAGGTTGAATATCTTTAGACACATTCCATCAAAAAACAACATCCGATGCGTAGATATACGCTCCTGTTATGTCTATGTCTCGGATGTTGTTTTTTGATGGAATGTGTCTAAAGATATTCAACCTCTCATCTTTACCGATGAGCCCAGGGAGGTTGAAGAGGGCGAAACACATTTCTGAGAACTGGTGTTTGGATCTTTGATTCTATTCAGAAAATTTTTCCCAGCCCGAAATAGTGGATGTGTGAGTTATTCGTAAGGGGATTTTTCCACATTCTCTATTTCATTTGTTTGACCAAGACCAAGACCGCCTAATTTTAGTAAGACCAAGACTTACCGTGCAAGACTTAAGCAAGAACAAGACTAAGCCTGCGATACTCTTGCGTCTTGCAGTTATAAGTGAGGGTCGTTATAGGGAGTATAAAAGTTCGGCTATATTCTTAGATACTCTATATGAGAAAAAAAATTGTAACAAAAATTTTGAAAATTGGACTTAGCGCATTACGAACAATACCATAAACATACATAGCGAATCAAAATATCTATTAAAAGAACACGACACATTTGACATGTATTCAGAGGTCATTATTATAATGTAAACATAAAATTTTTTAGTACAATCTTTCTCAGCAGCCGACTTCTTTGCTCTGAAATTAATTGTTCTGGTTTTGAGAATAGTCGTCTTTCGTCTTCTAATCATATTCATATTACACAACATTCCTGCGTTGCGACACCTACAGTAATATCGAATATCGTATCCAAACTTTTTAAAAATATGTCACCTTAGCACTTATATAAATTTACATAAATAATTTTTTTAATTATTAGTTTTCTAGGAATCTAAACACCAGACATCTTATCAGCAGTGGCGGCTCGTGATTTTTTCAATAGGGGCGGCTATACCTAACTGTAAATTATCTACACAAATTTGCACTAGCAAAAAAAATCCGCCAAAAAAATCTAATTTAAGGCCCCATTTTTTTGACCATTTTTTATTTACATTTTATAATATCATCATAATTCATAATCATTTTATAATATAATATCATTTTAAAAATAGTTAGTATAATTGTAAAAGTGTATTACCAAAGTTTGTGTTGTTTATTTGTTAACAATTCTATCCCTGTAAGTAGATATGCATATCAAAATAAATACAGATTTGAAGTTTTGCAGTTCATACAGGTTGAAGGTTTATACCCCAGGCTGTGAAAAAACGTGGTATAATTCAGGAATTTTTGAAACCTATCAGGTGTTGTAAAGGACGATGCCAGGAATAACTTCTACTAAAATGTGACCAAAAATATTGTGCCCTTTTTTTTAATTGCGATTTTCATTTGTTAAATTTGCAATTTTTAAAGATTTTGATTATTGATTTTAGAGAAAAACATTTTGATAGAAAGTTGTAGTGAATTAAAAAAACCTACAATTTGAGCTATGGTAAGTTTAATTTCGTTTATTGGTTATTGCAAAACAGCATGCGAAAGGTCCAAAATGGCCGTTTTTTACAATTGCGTTATTTATTGTACAAATATTTTTTTTTTATTTTTTAAAGCTTTAAAATGAAGATCTTTTAATTCCAAACATAAAAAAAAATTGCAAGGCCGGATTAACGAATTTGTTGCTTAGATATTATAAATTGTTTATCCCAAGAGGTGAAATGTCGAAGGCTATAACTTTTTGAAGAAAAATCGTAGAGAGTTGTTGTAACATCCAATCTCCTTTTAAAGAGTTATATTTTCATATTCTGATGTAAATAAATGCGTAAAACATTTTTAAACTTTTAATTTTTTGGTTTGAAAATAAGGGGGCAAATTTCGTTATAAACATTTAGAGCTGAAGCGGCCCAGTACATCCTATGAGTTTTTAACTTACAGATTATTGTTGCTGAAGAGGAAACGGAGATTTATAAAAAAATAAAAAAATTTCTACGACCAGCTGAAGCCGAGCTAAATGTTGGGTTTGAAAATAAGAGGGCAAATTTCGTTATAAACATTTAGAGCTGAAGCGGCCCTGTACATCCTATGAGTTTCTAACTTACAGATTATTGTTGCTAAAGACGAAACGAAGATTTATAAAAAAATAAAAATAAAAAATTTACAACCAACTGAAGCCGAGATAATTGTTTATTTTTTCTTAAATCTTATATTTAATTTAATTAATTTATTTATAACAATTAAGAAATTATTTTACAGTCATTGACTAAAGAAAGACTTATATTATCTTAAAATAAAAATTATTATAAACTGTAATTACATTTAATTATTAAAAATTATTTTTAAAATCGGTGCTTTTGCAAGCGGCCGAATTTTGCAAATCGCCTGGCTCGCTTCAAATCCGCGCGCTCGGAAAATTTTTACGTAACTTGTATTAAATTTTGACCGAAAACAATTTAGTAATATTATTATTATAATATACAGTGTATTTACCACTGTATTTGTTTTTCTTGATAAACTTTTATATGTGAAATCTCATTTCTGAAGAAATAATATTACAAAAATGATACATATAACTATATTTTTAATTTTTGCATTGTTATATAAATATAATAATAATAATAATGTTACTTCTTATTATACAATATAAAACTGTTTCTTCTTGTAGTGACTATCCGTTTTGGATGTTGGCGACCATCATGGCAATTTGGCAAACCCCATTTGGAAACTGAGAACCAGGAAGGCGAAGGATTACCTTGCTAGAAAATTTACGTACGTCGTTCAACACAACAACTACAAATCTTTTTAGAGCAGCAATACCGATTTAGTGTGCAAGTACAGATTGCCATGATGGTCGCCAACATCCAAAACGGATAGTCACTACAAGAAGAAAAAGTTTTATATTGTATAATAAGAAGTAACATTATTATTATTATATTTATATAACAATGAAAAAATTAAAAATATAGTTTATATATTTCATATATATGTATCATTTTTGTAATATTATTTCTTCAGAAATGAGATTTCACATATAAAAGTTCACATCAAGAAAAACAAATACAGTGGTAAATATACTGTATATTATAATGGTAATATTATTAAATTGTTTTCGGTCAAAATGTAATACAAGTTACGTAAAAATTTTCCGAGCGCGCGGATTTGAAGCGAGCCGGGTGATTTGCAAAATTCGGACACTCGCAAAAGCACCGATTTTAAAAATAATTTTTAATAATTAAATGTAACTATATTTTATAATTATTTTTAATTTAAGATAATATAAGTCTTTCTTTAGTCAATGACTGTAAAATAATTTCTTAATTGTTGTAAATAAAGGCACTACGATTTAAGAAAAAAGAAACAATTATCTCGGCTTCAGTTGGTTGTAGAAAATTTTTATTTTTTTATAAATCTTCGTTTCGTCTTCAGCAACAATAATCTGTAAGTGAGAAACTCATAGGATGTACAGGGCCGCTTCAGCTCTAAATGTTTATAACGAAAATGCCCCCTTATTTTCAAGCCCAACATTTAGCTCGGCTTCGGTGGGTCGTAGAAATATTTTATTTTTTTATAAATCTTCGTTTCGTGTTTAGCAACAATAATCTGTAAGTTAAAAACTCATAGGATGTACAGGGCCGCTTCAGCTCTAAATGTTTATAACGAAATTTGCACCCTTATTTTCAAACCCAAAAATTAGAAGTTTAAAAATGTTTTACGCATTTATTTACATCAGAATATGAAAATATAACTCTTTAGAACGAGATTGGATGTTTCACCAACTCTCTACGATTTTTTTTTCAAAAAGTTATAGCCTTCGACATTTGACCTCTTGGGATAAACAATTTATAATATCTAAGCAACAAGTTCGTTAATCCGGCCTTACAATTTTTTTTATGTTTGGAATTGAAAGATCTTCATTTTAAAGCTTTAAAAAATAAAAAAAATTATTTGTACAATAAATAAAGCAATTATAAAAAACGGCAATTTTGGACCTTTCGCAGGCTGTGTTGCAATAACCAATAAACGAAATTAAACTTACCATAGCTCAAATTGTAGGTTTTTTAATTCACTACAACTTTCTATTAAAAAGTTTTTCCCTAGAATCAATATCCTAAGCTGCAAAATTAAAAATCTTTAAAAATTGCAAATTTAACAAATGAAAATCGCAATAACAAAAAAAGCTCACAATATTTTTGGTCACATTTTACTAGAAGTTATTCCTGGCATCGTCCTTTACAACACCTAATAGGTTTCAAAAATTCCTGAATTATATCCTGAAATCGACCTATTTTTCACCCACAGCCTGGAGTATTACATTGTTTAAGATACTCAACTGAATTTTTTTAATTCTAAAAGCGGCTTACTCTGCGAATGCAAAAACACGGTAAATTACCGATATTTTGCTTTGCATTACAGATATCGGAAAAAGTTATTTAAACAAATTGTTCCAAATATTATTCTAATCCCACATACCAAATTTCATCACAAAATTCGCACTCTTAGTTTTTTCATTATTTGTAGTCAGGATTCTAAAATCCGCAGAGGAGGCTGCTGGCCGAAAAATCTCACTTGCCCGATCTCCGGGCAGCGTGTGCGTTAAGCGATGTGCAGCTCTAACCGGAGCTCTAACTAGGAGACCGGGTCTCCTTAAACGATCCTTAAACGCTGCTGGACTACGCGGAGCATTAGCAAGTGAGATTTTCCGGCCAGCAGCCTCCCCTGCGATTTTAGGATCCCGACTACAAATAATGAAAAAACTAAAAGTGCAAATTTTGTGCTGAAATTTGGTATGTGGGGTTAGAATATTATTTGGAACAACTTGTTCAAATAACTTTTTGCGATATCTCTAACGCGAAGCAAAATAGCAAAGTAAACAAAACAGTGTAGCATGTGTAAAAAATTTATGGGGAGGCTAAGCCTCCCTTGCCTCCTCTGACCAGCCGCCACTGCTTATCCGTATACATTATTATAGTTAGGCTATTATGTATTGTTTCTGCTGATTGTGTCCTGTGTTATGAGGTCACTCAGCTAAACAAAATTTGCCGAAACAGCGCGGCTATTATTTATAAGTATCATAACCAGACAAAAGTACATAACAGAGAGATAATGCCGGATATCGTGTTAAACATAATACCGAAATATTATTTTAACGATATACACTTCTCCAAGAAATTAACGCACCACCTTAAAAGCGGGTAATTTTTAATGTCTCAAATTTCCTAAACCTGTTGTCCAATTTAAGTGATTTTTTAAAATATTTTGTCTTATTCTTTATAAATATCGCAGTAATAATACATATTGTTGCTAGACAGGTCAAGTAATTGTACATAGACATTGTCAGTGTATACTGGGTGTACCAATCAAACTGTGGTTTTTGTCACTTTGTGGAATATTCTAGCATTAGCTAACTTATTATTCTAGCATGCAATAGTATACTGAAATTAAAGCCCAACTATGGCCTCATATTTTCTTAACATTATGTTTTTTTATTCTTTCACTTATATTGGATAATAAAAAAAGTTAGGTACTTTTTTAACTAGCCATGTTTTTCATCAATACAGAATGTTTTTAAATAAGTATGGCAAACTTTAATGGCTAACTCTGCACGAAAAAGTAATGACAGTTTGCTTCATAAACGTTTATTTTATAAATGCTTTGTTTACCAAATAGGGGGGGGGGGTTGAAATTTTTCTTACAAACTGACGATTTATTTATTGCTCTAAACCGGTTGAGATATGCAAATGAAATTTTGTGGGTTTTAAGAGGTAGTTTTAACTTCAGTTAGTTAGAACATAGTTCAAGAGGTGGGCAGATGATATCAAACAAGTCGCGGGCAAACAGTGGATGAGAATTGCCAAGAGTAGAAATCGATGGAAGCAAATGGAAGAGGCCTATGACCAGCAGTGGACGAACACAGGCCGAAGAAGAAGAAGTTAGAACATAGGCAGGGATCACTTAGATCGTGGGTTCAAACCCCACCCGGTGTCAGTTGTTTAGATATTTATTAATTTGGCTAGTCTTTACTATGGCTATGATATTCAATATTAAAATGTACCTCTTTGTTGCGTTGTTCTAAGATATGCAATAGGCTAATGGGCAACTGCGAGACTTGCAAGACTCTTGCTGCAAGACCAAGACCGGGAGCGCAGTACCAAGACCAAGACTAGGTGTACTGGCGCAAGACCAAGACTGTCGTAAGTCTTGTCTTGGTCTTGCATTTGGGCAACACTATTATTGGGCCTGTATAGGTGGGAGGGGTAAGAGGGGTAATACTCGTCGATGTCGTTGCCTGATTTATTTTGGTCTTTTTCTTCAATACCTTTCCCACTTTGTAGTAAGCTTTTGAGCATCATCTCTTTGGTTTAGGTTTAGACTGTTTAGATTTTTTTCTGTTTTTATCAATTCTCTGATTTCACGTTTCCTTTTGATTTCTATGTTAGTTAGCATCATCGTTTGGTTCAGGTTTATTGTATGACCTCTATTTACGACATGTTGTGCAAGGGATGACTTAGTTTCTCTCCTTTCGATGGCATTTTGGTGTTTTTCTCGTCTCACATAGATTCTTAGGTTGGTCTGTCCAATGTACGACTCCACAATCCCTAAACGGAATCTCGTATACTCCTTGATTTTCTAACGATATTTTGGTTTTTGCTTTTAGTAAAATAGTTGAGATTTTTCTGTCCGTGCTAAATATCGTTTCTATTTTGTGTTTTCTCGTCACTCTCCCTATTTGCTCCGTTGTACCCTTCACCTATGGCAGAATGGTTTTGCCAATCGGTTTTTCGTCTTCTGCAACAGGAGATTTTTTTTACTAAGCAACAAAAACAATATTTGTATATATGTAATTAAAATAATATAATCTACATATTTACAATCTAATTTGACCAACAATATCGAATTATTTAAATTGTTTAAAATTTTCATTTTTTTTTCTTCAAAGTCAGTTTTTTTTTACAACTCTTAATTATAATTCTACAGAAAATCTAAACCATCACATACTTTTGTAATATGCATAAGATTTTAATAAGACCACATTTTTACGCTGAAAACATAAAACATTCAAAATTAGTTCAGCAACACGAACGGATTTAATTACCATAAAGTTTTCAGGGACACGTTCATAAGTTTTCCGTAAAACAATTACATAAAAATATAGTGTCATTTGTAACCACCACCGCAAACTATAAAACTTAAGTAAAGTTGGTTAATTATTTGCATTTGCAGAAATTTCAACGCTATTTATACTGTCTCTTAAACTTCTCTAATGCATGACAGTTACTTTCATTTGGAAGGGAGTTTATTAAATTATTTCCTTTTTAACCAACTCGTTAATAACTCTTTCGAGATTCTCTTCTAGTGCGTTTATTTTTTTTTACTTTTAGAACTTTTACTTAGAAGACATGTAGCATGTAGACCAACTATCTACACTATCTTTATCAACCTCTATGCGTTCACTACTGGAAATAGGTATCCCTCAGCTGTTTTCATCTGTCTCTGTCTTGTGCGGCTTGCATCCCGTTACTGATAACAAGGTTCAGGTCGGAAGGCCATCTGGTTGGTGAGAGTACTCTGCTCAGTAGTGCCTCTGGTTGTCGTGGCCTCCACTCGACAATAGTTTTGGTTATCGGTTGTCTGATAATGTGGCTGGATTGCAGCAGCGCAAGATAGATCTGAATGGAAGTTTTTCGAGGAGGCCTATGTTCAACAGTGGACGACTATGGGCTGATGATGATGATGATGATGATGATGATAATGTGGCGACGTGTCCTGCCTCATTATAGTTTAGCGACGCGATTCTTTCGATAGCGTCTGTTGTTTTCATTCTACGACTTATTTCTTCGTTTGGGATTCAATCTCCCAGGGAGACACCCAACATATGACGCTCCATAGCCCTCTAAGATACGCGAATCTTGTTTACTACCTTTTTTTGTGAGTGTTAATGTTTCCGCTCCATAAGTGAGTACAGATTGGTCAAAGATTTTCCTTCGAGGCATATGGCTAAGTCATCCTTACATAGTTTAATTTACGAAACACATCCCAGACTAATCCCATGTGACGTGGGAGCTCACATGTCTGGTTATCTCTGCCTAACCGAATTTTATGTCCTAAGCACTTATACAATGCAGTGTGTTCGATATCTCTTCCATCAACAGCAATATTACGATTTAACACCAGATTAGTCATCATTTACATCTTGTTATCTTGTAACATTAATGATCTATACCCAAGCCTCGACAGAGGGCGCCATTTTGTAACATTAACACGTCAAGTGCCAGTGAAAAGTTGATGGAAAATAAAATTTGACAAGATGTTTATATGTCATAAGAAGATGTGTTATGCACTTTAGAGAACAATTGTCCACGGAACAACCAAAACTTAATGTCCTCTCTCTCTGACTCTAACCTCGACCAGATTCCTTAATCAAAACGCCCTTTCAAAAGATCTTCAATCCTCCCATGAATAATCCCCACAACCAATTACAGATTTAAATTCACTCCATCAATCAAAGTCTTGGCCAATATAAAAGCAAAACCATTCTCCGCCAAACCTCTAATTCGACGCCATGCATGTTTCTCAGCCAATAAGAAAATTCTATCATCTGTAAGCAGTTTCCTCTAGGCTCCCATGGAAAGCCAGATTTCTCACACCGTCAGCAATACTGCACATGGCGAACTTGTTGGATTACATAAACACACTCAGAGCCTCTTATCGTTATAAGATAAACATTTGTCACAGTCTCAAAGTCGGTAGCAACAGTAATATGAGCTTAATGAGTACCACTTATCAACAAAGTTTTAGACTTTCGTGTCGGAAAACCATTAAACTCTTCTGATATTCAGCCGAAGGCAAACAAAAAAATATCGGATGATCCAATTCCACGCTAAAAATCCTGAGAACGTACGATCGACAAAATACACAATATTTAGCATTGTGAGAAAACGATTACGTACTGTTCTTACGATGTCAGTTGGACCAGAAGCATTTTTGGGGTCCGGTCAATAATTCTACGAAGAGCATAGAAATAAAGATAAACCATATAAACATTTGCTTGCTTCAAAATTGATCACTCCTTGTATTAGTCCACATGGACGCGGGTGTGGCTTACTACTTTCTAACGTATCTTATTGGGCAATACTGAAGAGTAATTGGTCAAATTGTTCGGAAGTGCTTAGGCTCAAATCATATCGTTATCTGGTCAAAATACCTTCTCATGTTTCAAAGCCGGCAAGCAATATAAACACTAAATAAACAGTGTCGTCGTCATAACTTACAATTATTTTATTTTTATAATACATTTTTTGTCTCATTTCTTTAGTACTTAAAAAATGAATAAGCACATTAAATTGCATTTGTAAGTATTATATACTTTTAATGATCAATTTTAAATTTTATTGTATTGTATTATACTGAAACTGTATTGTTTATACAGGATGTCCCATATATTATGCGAGATTTAATGACGTCAATTTGCTCAGTCCGCTGATTGGATAATGTAATTAATGGAATTTTTCATGTTTCATATTTTTATTTTTTCCATATTTTCCTTTGTATGTGTCCATGTCTAAGAGCCATATATGAGGAGAGGGAGTGTACATTGATTGAAGACTCTTGATTTTAGGTATTGGGGGTATTTTTTTTCTTTAGAATAAAAGACAGTTTTCCGAGTGATGCCCAGGCCAATCTTATTATTTTTTTTTTTTATTTCTTCGGTCTGATTTTTTTTATTTAATTTAGTGATTTGTCCTAGAATATCTCTTTTACTTGCTTTATTCTTGTTTGTGCCACTGTAATTATTGGTTCTCCTTGTTGATTGGTCATGGCTTTTGTTTTACTGTAAGCGATGTTCAGTCCCATCTTTGTCGATTCACTATCTAGTGCTTCTTCCATCATTCTTGGTAATTCTTCACTATTTTCTGTTTTAATACAATATATATACTTACAAGTCAAAAGTGACATTTGGAAAAATTGTGTAGCTCATGTTCAAGTAAAATAAAAATATTATATTGCTTTGTCACCAATATTAATGTCTTCTTCTTCTTTTCCTTCTTCTTCTTCTTGTGTAGACATGACTGTCTGTTTTTCAATGTGGCTCCAGTAAGTTGTCATTCCATCGTTTTCGTGGTCTTCCCACTTAGTTTTGGATCCCGCGTATGAAAAAAAAGTTGATTAATAGCAAGCTGAAATTTTTTTAATAGCTTAAGGGTGTGTAGTTGGAGAAACTTTGATATATGGGAACACTGGAATAGGGGAAGTTTTAATTGTGGAACAGGTTAAAAATTTGGAACGGCCAGACCACGAAAACGGCACATGTATTTTGTCCGACAGAACAGACTTAAAAACTCTTCGAACAGAGATTAAACTCTCATGCAAAAATCAGCCTACTATTTATCACCAAATGGGCGTTTTAATGAGTGGAACATGTAGAATATGTCAAATGACAGGAATTATGACAGCTGATAAATAGCAGTCTGATTTTTGCATGAGAGTTTAATTTCTGTTCGGAGAGTTTAAGTCTGACCGTTCCAAATTTTTAACCACAATTAAAACTGCCCCTGTTACAGTGTTCTCATATATCACAGTTTATCCGACTAGACACCGTTTAAGCTATTAACAAATTTTCAGCTTATTATTAATCAACTTTTTTTTTCATACGCGGGATACATACCTAACTGATCGTCTTCCTATTGGGGAACCGTCTCTCGCCGTCCTTACTACTTTGTTTTTTGTCATTTGGCTCATGTAGTTGTTCCATTATACTCTTCTGCTTTTTACCCAGTTATTGATGTTGTCCACCTTGCATATCTGTCGTATATCTGCACTTCTACCTCTTCCCATATCCCATCGATTTTTCAAAGTATTTTCATCTCTGCTGTTTCTAGCATTCTTTCTGGCCTTTCTGTATCAAGTCGTGTTTCTGCCGCGTATTTATGTCATTATTGGTCTGATAACTGTTGTGTAAATTGCGCCTTTCACTTCTTTTCCAATATTGGTGTGGTAGTTATAAACACGACAAGTGTCGAATCAAGTTCTGAACACACGGATAGTGATATATTTCAGCTTGTCAAAAATATGTCCTATGTATAGTATTTTTACTACAAAAGCGATATTACGTAGGTCAAAATTTTTGACGTAAGAGAACTGTCAAAACATTAGAATGTGAATTTTCATTATTGCCATGTTTATTATAAACATGGATATAATGAAGAGTCACATTCTAATGTTTTGACAGTTCTCTTACGTCAAAAATTTTGACCTACGTAATATCGCTTTTGTAGTAAAAATACTATACAGTAGTAAAAGTGATCTCTTCATTAGTCATGAATTAGACAATTCGACTGGAAGAGGAATTGTTCGTTTTCATGTATTTTATGTGTATATTCAAAGTGTAGTCTTATTTCTTTAGTTCCCAAATTAATAAGCACGTTAAATTTCATTTGTATTATGTATTTTTAATTATCTTTGGTGTCAATTTCATAAAGAAATGTGAACAATTAACAACATTATTACTGTTTAACAAATATTGAACCATAATTTAAAAATAAAAGTTTACTCATTAATTTCTATTGCGCCGCCTATGTTTTACAAATGGTGCCGACAATCGGTGTCGAATTTTGTTTTTATACTGGTCCAACTGACATCGTAAGAACAGTAATACTCCGAAACACATCACATGAATCCAACGATTCTAACATACAGGGTGGAGCAAAATTAATGATTAGAAAATACTAATGACCTTTGCACCCGTTACAATCTATATAATCAGCAATAAACATTGTAACGGGTAGCTCTTTCAGGAGGACAGACTCAGTAAAAAGCAGGTTAAAAACAAAGTAAATATATTTAAGATAATTATATACAGTTCAAAATAAATAAAATAAAATATAATTATATCTCCTGCAAAGGAAAAATAACATTATACTCATTACTGTCACCAAAACATAATAGTAATTTTAAAACGATACAATACACAACACAATATATACAATAACAGTCTCGCTACACGGAATCAACCAAACTACACATTCAGTCTCGGAGACATCGCATTTCAATCCAATGCAATAACATTAAACAGCGCCACACAGTCACCCGTCCATCGTTACTACCGCTCACTGCGGTAACGGTTCCGGTAACACGCCACGCCAATACTGAGGCACCTACCTAGGTAAAGTACGACCTCAACCCGGTGCATCTCTGCCATTGAGCTATTCCTAATTCAACACGTTAGAACCAAAACACATAGAAAAGGATACATGGATTGACTATCTAAAAAAGCTTTATGCAGAGGAAGAACAAATAATGCTAGAACCGGAAACACCAGAAATTACCACAGATGAAGATGTTAATATAAGTGCACGGGAAGTACGAAAAACACTCGAAAAGCTGAAGAACAGAAAAGCTGCAGGTAAGGATGGAATACCAAACGAACTACTGAAATATTGTAGAGCAGCAATGACAGAACAATTAACAACATTAATTAACAAAATCATAAAACACGGTAAAATACCGGAAGAATGGAGAACGAGCGAACTAATCCTACTATTCAAAAAAGGAGATAAAAAGCAGCCAGAGAACTACAGAGGTATCAACTTGTTAAATACTACCCTAAAACTTACAACTAAAATCTTACAAGACGTAATGAATCAGAGGATAAGTTTAGCAGATGAACAACAGGGTTTTCGTACTGGAAGATCGTGTACAGATGCAATATTCGTCATAAAGCAAATTACTGAGAAATCACTAGAGTATAATAGACCAGCATTTCTATGTCTGATTGACTTAAAGAAAGCATTTGACAGAGTAAGACTCAGGGATGTAATCCACCTTAAATCCCTCTAGATATCATAAAAACTATTGAGAACATCTACCAAAATAACAAGATGGAAGTCAGAATAGATGGACAACTTACAGAACCTGTAGATATAGGCAGCGGAATAAGACAGGGAGACTCATTGAGTCCTCTGATTTTCAATTTAATCACGGATGAAATCATCAAAAACGTCAACAAAGGAAGAGGATATAGAATGGGAAACAAAGAAGTAAAAATACTCTGCTACGCAGACGACCCAATATTGATAGCCCAAGATGAAGATAGTCTGCAAAGATTAGTCCACAGATTTAACATAAGAGCAAAAGAATTCAATATGACAATTTCATCTCAAAAAACTAAAACTTTAGTAATTAGTAAAGAACCAATCAGATGCAAAATAGAAATTGATGGTATCAGTATTGAACAAGTAATGGAAGTAAAATACCTTGGAATTACATTGTCAAGTTACGGAGACCTAGACAAAGAAGTGAGAAATCAAGTACAAAAAGCAAATAGATTGGCAGGATGCCTTAATAACACTATATGGCGAAACCGACATATTAACACTGAGATGAAGTCAAGAATTTATAAAGCCAGTGTAAGACCAATAATGACATATGCATCAGAAACAAGACCCGATACAGCCACAACACAAAGACTACTGGAAACGGCAGAGATGAGAGTACTGAGAAGAATTACAGGAAATACACTGAGAGATCGAAAGAGGAACGAAGATATTAGAAGACAATGTAACGTACAGTGTATAAACGAATGGACACTAAATAGAAAAAAAGAATGGAACAACCATATAACCAGAATGGGGGAGACACGTGTGGTCAAAATAGCACGAGATAAATCACCAATCGGCAGAAGAAGTATCGGCCGACCGCGCAAAAGATGGAGCGACAACCTTCCATAGAGGTATCAATCCGCCAATGAACAAGCAGAATTGCTTATAAAGAGGAAGAAGAAGAAGAAGGAATAACTGAACCTACGATTCTCCTCCTCGTCTTAAATACGCTTTCCGTACCACTTCTCGTTCGGTTTCGTCTAGTGGGGTATGAAGATGGGATGCGCCAACACGGATACTCCTTCGATCATCTACGGTCCACCGGCCCCGATCGCCAGCTGTGGCATCATATCATTACAACATCTATTTTTGTTGTAGACTATGTCTTCTTTCAGCCATTATTCCATTTGTTTCGACCCAAAAGAATTTTTATCTACTAGAGTACAAGTTGTTTGACATACCAATAAGCGTAGTTCAATGTACTAGTAAATTTCAACGTCGTCTTACGAAAGTCATTCTACATTCTAAATTACGAAGTTTTCAAAAATTACATTATTTGAGACGTCGTATCATTTGAATAAAAATTTTGAGATTTTTTTGAACGAAACATCATTTAATACGATACCTGAAAAGGAATTTGTGTAATTTTGAGATTTTTATAGGTAAAATTGTATTAGTAACACATATTTAAATAATTTTTAAACAAAATTCATGTCAGTTTCATTTTCTCCGACACTGTACTCTTGCACATAATTTTTGTTTCTTTTTAATATAATTATAACATGTATTTAATGTTTCCAATTTAATGTTTCCAATATTTCCAATTTGTAAAATTTAATTTAATAAATTCAGTAAAAAGTTATGTTAAATTTAGCAAACCGCGTGCTTGGCGAACGCTGCCATAGAGCGCGCCAATGCCTGTGAGAGTGGTGACTTGCGCGTTACCAATAAAAATTATAGAAACTGTAGATTTAATTTTTTCTCTTTGTAAGTATATGGTTTTTGTGTAAAGTTTTCAGAATTTTTCAATGGTCTCGTCAGTTTTTTTTTCAAATGTATATTTACGCAGGTATTTTAAAAAACAACCAAGTAATTTTGCAAATAATTCGTTTAATAAAAATTACGCACCCACTTTTGGAGTAGAACCTTTTGATATGTTGTTAACTATACATTTCTTAAGGGGAGGGTATGATTTGAAACTATGGTACAACTATTTTATTTTTAAATTAAATAAGCATATTAAGGACAATTCAAAGAATATTCAATGAAAAATACTGAAAAATAAGCCAACGGTGGCAAATTTTTACAGACAACAAAAAAAAATGGATTTTGTGGTGCACATCAAAACTCATCACTGGATCATGCGAAATAAAAAATTCAGAAATATTTTATTAGCTTATGAGTTTCTCGAGGTAACGCTGTCGAGTTTTTTTATATTTAACGATTTTTGAGTTTTTGACATCAAAAAAGCGTAATTTTTTATAAAAAAAAAGGGTGAAAATCAACATTTTTTTTATTGTTAAACAAAAAGTAAGCATAAAACCAAATATATCTCGACAGCGTTACCTCAAGAAATATCCAAACAAAAAACTGTGCAAAATTTATGGTTGCTCTAGTAGTTTTTGAGTTACAGTGTCCGCATGTTACCGCATTTGAAAGAGCAGTTTTAAGAAAAACGCGTTTTAAGTTTTGACAACCTTTATTTTCAATTTCCTATTGACTGTCCAATCGTAAAGTGATGCACACCGGAATATGTTTTTTGAATCGCGGAGTAATCTACAAAAGGGAAGGGGAACAGTTTTTAAACATTTCTTAATACACTCAAGCGTGTTGGCGCGAAATCGCGGCAAAGCGAGTCGATAGTGGGGATATTCAACATACTGTATCTCTGGTAATTTTACTCCGATCTAACTGAAATGTTCAGGGAGCATTCTTGTAGTTATGCTCTTTCATTTACAATAATAAAAAAACCGAAACTTTCAAACCATACTCCCCTCTTAATGAAATTATAAAACGTTCTATCTTGTTAGATTTTATTCGTAAGTAAAAACAAAATTGACTTCACTATAACAACTACGCCTAGGATTTCTTTGCAACTCGACACAAAAGTAACAACGAGGGTTTGCTAAAATTAAAGGAATGGTAGAAATGCCGAAGTCCAAATGATGTCTACTTGTAAAAGAAAGGCGTTTAATTGAACTTCTCTCCAACATCGCTACAACACAAGCGAGTGAATAGTTTTTGATTAAAATTCAACTACTGCAACTTTTGTTCTCATGTAGTGTCTGCTGAGATAATTACAGTTATCTAGCAAGCAAGTTGTATGGTAGAAATAGGAAACGAATGCGAAACCTATATTTAAAAGATAATTATACAACTATTTTTAATTATGGACATTAAACATAAAAAAATAATATAAAAATAATACCGTTAACCGCTAAAATACTCTTTGGAACAAAAATTAACCTGGTTCAGCAGTTTCACAAAATCTAATGAGTATTGCCAAATATAAGGGTGGACTCAAACTCTTTTCAATTGCTAACCCTAAAAATTCATTATATGATTACGTTTGTTTTTGTTTTTTCTCTATTATGGATATTACTAAGTTTTTCCTTCTGGTATATTTTTAAAGAACTTGAATTCTTTCTGTTTGAAATTTTTTTTTCATTTTCTTGTATTCCATATTTCAAGTTTTAGTTTTCCACGAGAACTTTTTAAGATCATATTGGCTATTCCTTCCCTCGAGTATTTGAAGTTTTTCTAGTATTTTATCTGTGATGTATGTTTATCTGTGTGGGTGGCAACGTGGCATTAGATAGAAAACAAAGTGTTTTAATTTTCGCCTGCATTTTACCCGATTTTCGCGTGGTGCAGCGAACATTGAATGCTGAGTGAGTGAAAAAGGTAAGGTATAAACTGTGCCCTACCTAATGCAAGAATAATATAAGTAAAAACGGTAAAAAATAGTATAAAATACTAAACGGACAAATAAAAGTGAGGTTAACAGCTAACAGATAAGCTTATAAACACTGGCGAACGCTGGTCAAATTTCAAGCGGTGTTGCCGGATTTAAAAAAAATAGAAACACCTGCCGAAAAACAAAAGCAATTTTGGTGCGTGGATAATTGGGCATACCTCCTCGTGGTTGAAACGGGTGTGCCCAGTTAACGCTACGTACAAAATGGCTGAGAACGAGTATAGTGTGGACGAAAAGACAAGAAAAAGAGGAGATGAATCGGAAGATGAGGCAGACGATAGCAGAAGTAAAAAAGTACATCGGTCGCCTGGGAATGATAGGCAACTAGAAAAAATATTGGAGAGCCTAAATATTATCACAATGGAAATAAGGGAACTAAGAGAAGAGCAAAAAGAGTACAGAGCGGAAATGAAGGAACTCAGACAAGAAAATGAAAAGCTGAAACAGGAAAACAGAGAAACCCAACAAAAAGTGGAAGAATTGGAAAATAAAATAGACAGAATGGAAAAGGACAAAAGACGAAATAATATAATACTGCAGGGAGTAGATATGGATACCTACGATCAAAACATAACAAAAGATAACGTCCAAGATTTTTTATGCAATGCACTAAAAGTTGAGACAAAAATAAAAAGCGCAAGAAAAATTGGAAGTAAATCCTGCTTGATTGAGCTCGAAAATGCAACGGACAAAGAAGAAATTATGAAAAATAAAGGCAAATTGAGAGACATAAAGGGAAAAGAAATATATATTAATGACGACATGGACAAAAATGAACGGATGATCCAGGGTAAAATCAGAACGAAGGCAAAAGAGGCTAAATTGGAAGGAAAAAACGTCAAGGTAGGATTTCAAAAAATAAAAATAAATGAGGAGGTATGGACATGGAATAAACATCAGCAACAACTCTTAAAAATAGAAAACCAAAACAGAAACCAAAAAAACTAAACGACGTAAATGAAACGGTAGCAACAACGGCAATGGACAAGGAGACGATTGGTATTAAAAACAAGAAAATGAAAACTAATTTGGGAACATGGAACGTAAGAGGCACTTATGAAACGGGAAAACTTAAAGAATTAATTAGAGAAACAAAAAGATCTGAAATAGATATATTAGCTTTACAAGAAACAAAACAATTAGACACAGAAATAGTAGAAATAGATGATATAGTATTTTTTAAAAGTGGGGGGAATAACAGATTGCTAGGAACAGGCTTTATCATACAGAAAAGATGGAAAACCAGAGTGATGAATTTCAAGCCGATATCAGATAGAATGTGCACAATCAGGTTAAAAGGGAATCAACGAAACATAAGCATAATAAATGTACATGCACCAATAGAAGACGCCACCGAAGAAGACAAAGATGCATACTATGAGCAACTAGAGAGAGAATATGACAGATTACCAGCATTTGATATCAAAATAGTAATGGGAGACTGCAATGCTAAAGTGGGAAAAGAGGATATATATGAAAATATAACAGGAAAATACAGTAAACACGATGTATCAAATGATAATGGTCAACGAATTATAGGTTTTGCCACAGAAAGACAAATGGTAATAAAAAGCACATACCAACGCAGAAAAGATATACATAAAGGAACGTGGATTTCCCCTGACAAAAGGACAATAAATCAAATAGACCACATATTAATAGAGAAGAAGCACGCCCATAATATAATAAATATAAAAAGTATGAGAGGAGCGGAATGTGACTCAGATCACTTTTTGGTAAGAGCAGCCTATAGAATAAATGCTAATATAAAGAAAGACAATCAAAGAGACAAAGAAATCAAAAAACAATTCAACACAGCAATACTAAAAGATAATATGACACAGAAGAAGTACGAACAACAAATAACCAGCAGACTAAACGAAGAACCAGAAACACTAGACCCGGAAGAAAAGTGGGAAAGCATAAAAGAAGCAGTTTTAAACACCAGTAAAGAAATATTAATTAAAGGTAATAGAAAACAAAAAGCAAAAGAATGGTATGATGAGGAATGTCAAAAAATAGCAGAAGAAATTAGAAAAATAAGAATAAAAAACTTAAGAAATAATAGTGACATTAGCACACAAGAATATAGAGAATTGAAGAGAATTATGAAGAGAACATGCAGAAATAAAAAAGAAAATACAACGAAGAAAAACTCAAAGTGATAGAGGAAAAATTCCAAAAAAAGGAAATAAGATCCTTTTACCAGGAAACAAGAAAAATGGAAAGGGGATATCAGAAACATAACCCATATATGAAAAATGAGGAAGGAATATTAATAAATGAACCCGGGGAAATAATGAGAAATTGGCAAACTTATTTTACACAACTTTTAAACAAAAACGAAGAATAAAGGGGAACAATCCAGGAAATTGAAGATGACCATATAGTAATAGAAACACCTACGAGGGAAGAAATAGAAAATGAAATAAGAGGGCTAAAAAACAATAAAAGCCCAGGAATAACGGAAATATCGGCGGAAATGATAAAGGCAGGAGGAAAAAGACTACACAAGGAGATACATAGCCTGATAAAAAGTATATGGGAAACAGAAAGAATGCCAGGAGAATGGACCAGGGCAAGGATATGCCCCATACATAAAAAAGGTGATAAAATGAGATGTGAAAATTATAGAGGTATCGCGTTGCTAGAAGTCGTGTACAAAATATTGACAAACATCTTAAGAAAAAAGCTGAATCAATACACGGAAAAGATATTGGGCGAATATCAGGCAGGATTCAGAAGTAATAGGTCGACGACAGACCAAATATTTGCGTTAAAAGAAATCCAAACTACGTGCTACGAACATAAAATAGCAGTATACGTCCTGTTCGTCGACTTTAAACAGGCCTATGATACGGTAAAGCGGCAACAGATGTACGCACTAATGAAAGAAATAGGCATACCAAGTAAAATCGTCAGGATGGTAAAGATGACTATGGATAACTCCACAATCGAAATAGCATGGAAGGGACATAAATCAAATAATTTTGAAACAAAGGAAGGATTAAGACAAGGAGACCCACTATCAACGACTCTTTTTAATGTAATACTGGAAGGAATAATCAGGAAAAGTAAAATAAGCACACAGGAAACGATTTTTAAAAATGGCCACCAATGTATTGCATTCGCAGATGATCTAACATTATTATCGACAAGTAAGAAAGAGCTAACAAAATTAATGAGCAATATAATAAAACAAGCCAAACCTTTTGGTCTTCTCATAAATAAGGAAAAGACAAAATACATGATAATGGGAGAAACAGATAAAGAAAATGAAGACAATTTCACATTGGAGATAGAAGGAGAAAATGTATGCGCATTTAAAAGAGTTTCAGAATTTACATACCTGGGTGTAAAAGTAGATGAAAAGGGACATGGGGAAGGGGAAATAAAAGCAAGAATAGCAAAAGCAAACAAAAAGTATGGAGCATTGCGTCCATTAATGAAATCCAAAGATGTGTCAAGAAAAACAAAAATAAGAATCTACAAAACAGTTATCAGACCTACAGCTACATATGCATGTGAAACATGGGTGCTTAAAAAATCAGAAATAGACCTTTTAGAAAGATGGGAGAGGAAAATACAACGAGCAATATATGGAGGCGTGAAAATAGACGGTCAATGGAGAAGAAGAAATAATAAGGAACTTGAAGAACTATATAATGAACCAAAAATAACGACGGCAATCAAAGCACAGAGAATCCGATACTTAGGACACATAGAAAGAATGGGAAAGGCGAGAATGCCAAAAATGGTTCTATTACGTAAGCCAATACAAAAAAGAAGAATAGGAAGACCAAGAAGGAGATGGAAGGACAGCGTATATGAAGACTTAAAACAAAGTAATATTGTAAACTGGAAAGAAAAAGCTTTGGACAGAAAACAATGGAAGGAAGTGGTGAAGAAATGTATGGAAAGACTATAATGTTAAGTGTAGTATTAAGTGTTTTATACAAACAAATGTAATATTGTATATATTATAGTAGTATAGGATATAGCATTATATATAAATATGTAATAGTAATTGTAAGGAAAAATTAAATCTTTCAGCCCTAGGCCTTCACGGCCTGTTGAGCTTAATAAATAAATAAAATATCTGTGATATTATCTTCCTGGCCTAAACATAAAGGGGTTCACTCTCGTCAGGATCGTGGGTTCATCATCATCAACGGCTATTCCATCCACCGTCGCGCGTCGGATGTAATTTCCCTTAGGTGTGTCCATTCATATATGTTTACTGTTTTTTGCATCAATTCGTGGCTGACCATTCGCTTGATATCATCAGTCCGTCTTGTTTGAGGTCTGCCTCTACTTCTTTTGCTCGCCCTTGGTCGCCATTGAAGATTTCGCTTCGTCCAACGGTTGTCTTCCATTCTTCCTATGTGTCTTGTCCAGTTCCATTTTCACATGGCAATCGTCTGGATCACATCTGTCACTTTTGATCGTCTTTTTAGGTTAAGAACAGAACAAGTGGGTCGCGGTGGAGGTGGAGGTCGCGGTCGATATCGATATCCATGTAAAACAAACACATTGTAGTGAATGGAAGAGAACAGAGCAGGTAACTCGCGGTGAAGGTTTAGCGCGATGCCATCCAGGAGGTTTACATCGATGCTTTTGAAAATAAAATAAGTTTGTTTTACATGGATGTCTACTGCGCGGCCTACAAGGATGCTTCCGTGTGATTGGACAAGTTGTCATTACCTGCGCTATCTGAGTTGATACTTTTTATAATATAATCCGTTTTTTGTATTCAGTTTATTTTTGAATTTCTAAAGTAATTAAATTCAGTAAATTTTTGAAATATGAAGGAGGATCTGATTATTTACAGCTGACATTTCATCACTATCATCACTTGACTGACACAACATCGCAAAAGCACAGTCTTTTGTCATTCAAATTTCATTAAACTACTTCACTTGATAGTGGTTCTAGCTCGACTGACAGCGCAGGTGACCTCCTTGCTATGTGCTGTCGACATCGACCGCGACTTAACTAGTAGCATCCACCGCGACCTACACCTCTACCTCGACCCACTTGTTCTGTTCTTATCCTTATGCCTTCATTGGATTTGCGATCAGTGAGCTTAATATTGAGCATTCTCAGTTAAGGACATGTTTAATGTCTAAATAAAAAAGCAAACGGACCTGATGAAATCCCGACAGAACTGCTGAAGCTTTTGAATGATAAATTCGTAACCATAATATTGCATCAATACAATATACAGTACTGGTATAATACCGCAAGAATGGTTGCTGTCTACGTTTGTCACCATACCGAAGAAAACTAAGGCAATGCAATGTTCAGATCATCGAACAATCTCCTTGATGACTCACCTGCTTAAAATATTTCTTAGAGTCATCCACAACCGAATCTATCAAAAACTAGACATCGATATTACTCTCTTTGCCTTGAACGTTCTAACACAGAGATGCCTAGATGTTAACCAAGAGGTACACGCCTGCTTTATAGACTTTGAAAAGGCCTTTGACAAAGTACGCCACAGTAAACTCAAGGAAATCCTGGAGAGTAAGAACATTGACACCAGAGACATACAAATAATATTAAATCTGTACTGGAATCAGCGAGCTAATATAAAAATAGAAGACCAAACATCGGACGAAATAGAAATACGTAGAGGGGTACGACAGGGTTGTATATTGTCACCGCTCTTGTTTAATATCTACAGCGAACAAATATGCCAAGAAGCTCTCTCAAATGCAAACGAAGGGATAATAGTCAATGGAGAAGTTATCAATAACATTCGATATGCTGACGATACTGTGATAATGGCAAGAACAGCGCAAGATCTACAACATCTAGTTGAAAGTATGAATGAGATATGTAATAACTACGGCATAAGGATGAACGTCAAAAAAACCAAATATACGACCTTCAGTAAGAATACAATAAATGACACTAGTATCACAATAAACGGTACCCAACTTGAAAAAGTAAACGAATACAAATACTTGGGAACCCTTATCAATGAAACAGGTGACCAAAATCACGAGATAAAAAGACGTATTGAAATTGCCAGGTCTACTTTTATAAAAATGAAAAAAATATTTTGTAATCGTGATATTAGTATTCATCTACGAACTAGAATGTTAAAATGCTATGTATTCAGTACTTTGCTCTACGGTGTTGAGTCATGGACTCTTAAACAGAGGAATATTAAAAATCTTGAAAGCTTTGAGATGTGGTGCTACCGCCGTATACTAAGAATAAGTTGGGTGGATAAAATTACAAATGAAGAAGTAATTCGCAGAATAAATAACGAGCCAGAAGTTCTACTGAATATAAAAAAGAGAAAACTTGAATACTTAGGCCACCTGATGAGGGGACAAAAGTACACATTCCTACAAAATATAATGCAAGGAAAAATCCAAGGACGAAGAAATCCAGGCCGTAGAAGAATGTCCTGGATGAGAAATTTGAGAGAGTGGTTTGGCTGTACCACTAACGAATTGTTCAAAACAGCAGTAAATAAAATTAGAATCGCCCTAATGATATCCAATCTCCGATAGAAGAGGCACTCAAAGAAGAAGAATGTCTAAGTTTCAGTTCCATATGTCAGAACTGGCAATACGTACTGATCGAAGGTTTTTGCCTTAGAGTTACTTAGTAGTTTTGTCAAGTTTGATACTGTTTGTAATCGACGAAATGCTGCCCATGCTAAGGAACATCTGTTTAAATCAGCTTTTAGGTTAAGGTTTGACAGTTCGATTTTTTCTCCTAAGTATATATACGACTCAACCTTTTCTATATTTTTATTGACCAGAGTTATATACTCAGATATATCTAGCGTGGGTTAGGTGTTTAGTTTTCGCTAGATTTTTTTTAACGTGGGTTTGCGTTATCGTATCCCCGAATAATAAAAATACTGATCATTTTTTTCTTCGACAATGAGTATTTTTCTAATTTTCTAGATGTAACATTAGGCCAATCAAGTTAGGTTTTTTCTAGACATAACGGAAAAGACGAGGTTTGACAGTTGAAATGTGTAGTATGAGATATTACAAAAAGACTACCATCTTGGGATTCATCAAGTTTTTAGTGGAACATTTTTTAAATAAACAATCAAAACGTCAAACTTAGTT
The DNA here is from genome assembly GCF_917563875.1 of Diabrotica virgifera virgifera. Lineage (NCBI taxonomy): Eukaryota > Metazoa > Arthropoda > Insecta > Coleoptera > Chrysomelidae > Diabrotica > Diabrotica virgifera. Next base: position 76,570,774 of record NC_065448.1, read on the forward strand.
TTTTGCTCATAACTTAAAAAATTGTTTATTTAGAAATTTGACGTCCACAGATAACTTTTTCAGAAAAAAAAGATACATCGAATGATACGCTAAATGAAAATCGGTTAATAAACAAAAAAGTTATTGCAAAACGGAAGACAAAATCACTGTTTTTGAATATTGTTAATAACAATTTTATTGTTTATTAGAATATGTTTTAATATAACTAAAATTGAGGGCATTATGGTGTTTGAATGGTGTGAAAAAAATGGTCTAGATCTGTTAAATAGTTTTCGCAAAATTGAATTTGTTTATAAAATTTTTTGAAAAACGAGCTAATTTCTGAGGCTGGTCCAGTTAATATATCTGAATGTATCTGAATAATCCGGAGCTCATTTCCTTCGTTAAGATGTATACTAACAGCCTATGAAAAAAAAAGTAAAAAAAATTACATATACGTACACAAAATTATTTGTTAATAAATAGCAGTTTTTAAGCTTATAAACAATTACAATAATTTCGTAGAAATTAGATCAAATTAAATGGCAATAAAAAATACGGAAAGCTGGTTAAAATACACAACTTCTAAAAAAAAATTTTAGGTCGTACGACCCTTGGGGTCTGAGATAGCCCCTTTTTTTGAAAAAATCACTGTTACGTTAATTAACAATACTAAGATCTGAAATTAACCAATATTTTATAAGAAAAGTCAAAGTTTTTAACAAAGTTTTTAGCAAGAAAAATGTTAAAAAATGTTTAAACAGTAGTGTTATAAACAAAACGTATTTTGCGTTCCGACTAAAGTAAAAAATAGCGGGCGTAGTCGACTGACTGAATAGTGCACGCGGTTGGCGACCGGCAGCAACTCCTAAAATTACGTTATACCGACCACAAAAATCAACTTTAAAGTGAATAACAAATTTTTGTCATTCCTTATGTTTTCGAGGTCTCCGAATCCGAATATGGAGTTTATTTTTTTCTAGAATTAGTGGAACATGTTCAAAAATCAAATTTTATGCCAAAATGCGATAAATCAATTTTGATGATTTTTCAATTTTAACTCACTGTATTTTTGGTCGCTGTAAATATTTCCTTTTGAAAATTTTACTGTGTTATCTTTGAAGCATTTAGATAACAATGAGATTTGTCCAAAATGATTAAACACATTAAAAGAGAAGTTGTTGATTTTTAAACATTTTGTCGTCAGATTTCGTTAGTTTCATGCTTACTTAAAAAAGTTGAGTGACAAACTTTTTAGTTTATAATTTTAACTAACACAGAAATAAAATATAATTCATGAAGAAGTTTTCCAAAAAAATTTAATCTAAAATATGCAATAGGAAAAATGTTATGTGACTTTATAGACGAGTGGCACACTGGCACACCCAAAAAAAAAGCTTATATCTCGAGATACTGATACTAATTTTGGTAATAGGTACTTTATATTTTTGATGGTGCTGAAAACGAAAATTAGGGTTGTTTTGAATTTTACGTGGGGGAACATTATAAAAATCGCAACTTTACCCTAAAAATAAAAATCACGTTTTTTTGCGTTTAACTTGCTTCAACTCAGTTCCATTGTAATATTTTTTTCTGAAATTTTTATAGTATATATTTCTCACCATTCTGAAGACAATGGGACCTGCTTCAATATTTCTGTCTTGCTATAAAGAAAGTTATAAATTGTTTGAAGTAAAAGGTGCAGATTCTTGAACTGCAAAGTTTAATCGCAAAAGTTGAGTGACAAAATTTGAAATTTAGCTGTTCAATTAATTTTATGTTAAAATCTAGAGTACAGAGAACAAAATGTTTTATAGAAAAAAGTTGGTGTAACTTTTAATTTTAAGAAAAACGTGATTTCATTTTTTTTTACTTTTAGGGTAAAATTTCGATTTTGACAATGTTTCCCCATCTAAAATTCAAAATAAAACTCATTTTCGTTTTCAGCACCATCAAAAACATAAAGTAAGACCAAAATTAGCCATTCACCACAGTGTGGTTGATATCTCGAGAAATGAGCGTTTTTTTTTGGGGAGTACCACTCGTCTATAAGGTCGCGTAACTTTTTTTCTGTTGCATATTTTGACATGAAATTTTCCAGAAAACTTCTTCAGGACCTATGTTTTAATGCTGCGTTGATTAAAATTATAAACTAAACAGTTTGTCACCCAACTTTTTTAAGTTAACAGAAAACTAATGAAAAAATTGTTTAAACAATTTTCCGGCCGCGGTAGCTCTTGGTACCCTTTGGATTTGTTATAAGGAACTTTTTTTTGAGTAAGTTTGTGCAAAAAATAAGAATCGGAATAATTTACCTAATGGGGTCGACGATACAGCCTGGACTACACACGGATTCAAAATAGAGAATAAAAAATGGCCTATACCTACCAATCGGGTTCTACTGTACCAAGTTTACTATTTTTTTTATCTATGGTACCACATTAAAATAATAATGTTTATCTTATTTTCATTGAAAAATTATCCAAAACAAAGCAGCTAATGGGATGTATAAACCTTTTTTAAGTGGCCTTTTTATTGTCGTTTTTTAAATTTATTTATTTAAAATATATTTTTACTAAATAAATGTGCAAGATAATAATATTCATAAAATGCAAGTTTCTACCAAAATATATAAATATAATATTAAGCTTCAAATCCGGTACACTGTCAATGTTAAAAATGGGCTGCACCGGTCTAGCGCTAGCGAATGGTAGTCCGCGAATTTATTCTCATTCGGCTACGCCCATTATTTTTTTTACTTTAGTCGCAACGCAAAATACTTTTTGTTTATAACACTACCGTTTTAACAATTTTTAACATTTTTTCTTGCTAAAAACTTTGTTAAAAACTTTGACTTTTCTTATAAAATATTGGTTAATTTCAGATCTTAGTGTTGCTAATTAACGTAACAGTGATTTTTTCAAAAAAATGGGCATTTTTTCAAAACAACCATAATTTTCGTTTTCAGCACCATCAAAAATATAAAGTATTACCAAAATTAGTATCAGTATCTCGAGAAATAAGCTTTTTTTGGGGTGTGCCAGTGTGCCGCTCGTCTATAAAGTCACATAACATTTTTCCTATTGCATATTTTAAATTAAATTTTTTTGGAAAATTTCTTCATGAACTATTAGGTCTGGATCCCGCATATGAAAAAAAAGTTGATTAATAGCAAGCTGAAAATTTGTTAATAGCTTAAGGGTGTCTAGTGGGATAAACTTTGATATATGGGAACACTGGAACAGGGGCAGTTTTAATTGTGGAACAGGTTAAAAGTTTGGAACGGTCACACCATGAAAACGGCACATTTATTTTGTCCGACAGAATAGACTTAAACTCTCCGAACAAAGATTAAACTCTCATGCAAAACTGCTATTTATTACCTGTCATAATTCCTGTCATTTGACATATTCTACATGTTCCACTCATTAAAACGCCCGTTTGGTGATAAATAGCAGTCTAATTTTTGCATGAGAGTTTAATCTCTGTTCGAAGAGTTTAAGTCTGTTCTGTCGGACAAAATAAATGTGCCGTTTTCGTGGTGTGACCGTTCCAAATTTTTAACCTGTTCCACAATTAAAACTGCCCCTGTTCCAGTGTTCCCATATATCAAAGTTTATCCGACTAGACACCCTTAAGTTATTAACAAATTTTCAGCTTGCTATTAATCAACTTTTTTTTCATACGCGGGATCCAGACCTATATATTTTATTTCTGTGTTAGTTAAAATTATAATCTTAAAAGTTTGTCAATCAAATTTTTTAAGTAAGCATGAAACTAACGAAATCTGACGACAAAATGTTTAAAAATTAACAACTTCTCTTTTAATGTGTTTAATCATTTTGGAGAAATCTCATTGTTATCTAAATGCTTCAAAGATAGCACAGTAAAATTTTCAAAAGGAAATATTTACAGCGACCAAAAATACAGTGAGTTAAAATTGAAAAATCATCAATAGTACATTGTTTACCGGGTAGGAAAAGCTTAACATTCCTGGACGACTGTGAAGATTGCTAAGTCGAGGCGCAAGCCGAGACTTAGCAACACAGAGTCCAGGAATGTGGCTTTTCCTACGAGGTAAACATACTATTTTTCCGCAAATCGTTTAAAATTCGACAGATATTGATTGATTTAAAAAAAACGCGATAATTTTATTCCCAAATAAATGGTGCTTTGAAATTCCTAATAAAATTACTTGGGTTACTATGGAAACGTATTGAGGTTGAATTGTCAAACTTGACGCTTATAAATTTAATTGCTGGTGTTCTCGAAAGTAAAATGATAAGTGATGATGAAATTTCCATTCCTGGGACTCCTCCAGAGCTGGTTGAGGCAGTGAATACTGCTTCATTAGAATTATTGCCAAAGAAATCAAGAGAAAAGTACGAAAATGCATACAGACGTTCTATGGATTATCGCATGAGTAAAAATACGAGTTCTTTCTCAGAAAATGTTGTAATGGCATACTTCCTAGACCTTTGTTTAAAGATGAAATCTTCAACATTATGGGCCAATTATTCAATGCTGAAGTCAACCCTTGCACTTAAACACAATGTAGATATATCTACATACTCAAAACTTCGTTCTTTATTGAAACGGCAAGCTCAAGGTTATAGGGCAAAGAAATCTAAGATTTTAACGAAGGAAGAAATTGAAAAATTTATCCAGGAAGCTCCAGATAAAGAAAATTTAATGATTAAGGTAATTTACAAGGTTTTAATTTCTATTTAGATTATAGCTTTATTTATTTTTTAGGTGGCTGTAATATTTGGTATTTCTGGGGCCTGTAGAATGGATGAGTTAGTTCGAATGACTGTACACGATATAGAAGACTTAGAATCTAAGCTTTTAATCAGCATACCTGATTCGAAAACCAACAAACCAAGATCATTTGTAATTAATCAGATCTACTTGAATGTTTATCGAAAGTATGTTTCGTTAAGACCAGAAAATATGAACAGTGACCGATTTTTCTTTAAATATCAAAGCGGAAAGGGTTGTAGACAAGTGGTAGGAATTCATCAATTTAGAAAAATGCCCAAAATAGTTGCTACTTATTTGAACTTGGTAAATCCGACAGAATATACTGGTCACTGCTTTCGTCGGTCTTCTGCAACAATATTGGTTGACTCTGGTGCCGACATAACTAGTTTAAAGAGGCATGGCGGATGGAAGTCATCAAACGTTGCTGAAGGATATATCGAAGAATCGCTTAACAATAAGGTTGAGGTGGCAAATAAAATTTTCACAGTACAAAATATTCAACAAAATGACCCTTCCACCCTGCATGTTGTCCAAAATGTTTCTCATAGTTCTAAGAGTGTTCCTCCAATGTTCAATAATTGTACTAACTGTCAAATTACTGTAAATATAACAAATTGATCTTAAAAATGTATTCAGCAATGACTTGATGTTTTCAAAATATAAATTAATTCCTTATAAGCAATGTGTTTTCTATCATTTATGTAGAACACTAACAACTGTACGGAAATATCATTTCCTTACAGTAAGGAAATGACATTTCCTTACAGTAAGGAAGTTCTGACTTTTTCTTCAAGAAATTTTGACAGGAATGTCAAAATTTCCTGGCGATTTGCGGAAAAATTGATTTATCGCATTTTGGCATAAAATTTGATTTTTGAACATGTTCCACTAATTCTAGAAAAAAATAAACTCCATATTCGGATTCGGAGACCTCGAAAACATAAGGAATGACGAAAATTTGTTATTCACTTTAAAGTTGATTTTTGTGGTCGGTATAACGTAATTTTAGGAGTTGCTGCCCGTCGCCGTCGTCAACCGCGTGCACTATTCAGTCAGTCGACTACGCCCGCTATTTTTTACTTTAGTCGGAACGCAACATACTTTTTGTTTATAACACTACTGTTTAAACATTTTTTAACATTTTTGCTTGCTAAAAACTTTGTTAAAAACTTTGACTTTTCTTATAAAATATTGGTTAATTTCAGATCTTAGTGTTGTTAATTAACGTAACAGTGATTTTTTCAAAAAAAGGGGCTATCTCAGACCCCAAGGGTCGTACGACCTAAAATTTTTTTTTAGAAGTTGTGTATTTTAACCAGCTTTCCGTATTTTTTATTGCCATTTAATTTGATCTAATTTCTACGAAATTATTGTAATTGTTTATAAGTTTAAAAACTGCTATTTATTAACAAATAATTTTGTGTACGTATATGTAATTTTTTTTACTTTTTTTTTCATAGGCTGTTAGTATACATCTTATCGAAGCAAATGAGCTCCGGATTATTGAGATACATTCAGCTATATTAACTGGACCAGCCTCAGAAATTAGCTCGTTTTTCAAAAAAATTTATAAACAAATTCAATTTTGCGAAAACTATTAAACAGATATGGACCATTTTTTGCACACCATTCAAACACCATAATGCCCTCAAGTTTAGGTATATTTAAACATATTCTAATACACAATAAAATTGTTATTAACAATATTAAAAAACAATGATTTTGTCGTCTGTTTTGCAATAACTTTTTTGTTTATTAACCGATTTTCATTTAGCGTATTTCATTCGATGTATCTTTTTATTCTAAAAAAGTTACCTGTGAACGTCAAATCTCTAAATAAACAAGTTTTTAAGTTATGAGCACAAAACTAAGTTTGACGTTTTGATTGTTTATTTAAAAATTGTTCCACTAAAAAATTGATGAATCCCAAGATGGTAGCCCTTTTGTAATATCTCATACTACACATTTCAACTGTCAAACCTCGTCTTTTCAATTATGTCGAAAAACGGCTTATTTTTTACTAACTTGATTGGTCTACATTTCATAAATTATTTTACAGCCAAAACGTGACGTTATAATTTGAGTAATTAATTCGAGTTTTAGTTGATTGACAGGCGGCGCCGGCTAATAAAATTGGTAAATATATTGTAATCGTTGCAATCAGTGCTAAATACATTGTAGTAATATTGATAAAATGTAGTGAATTATGCATATTCAGCGCTACTTTTGTGAAAACTTTATAATATTTTAAATAAGAAACTATTAAATATCAAAAACACAGTCATCAAATCATTATTATAGAGCACAAAAGACCTGCTCCAAAAAAATACATTTCAGGAAGAAACAACCTGCTAACAATAGTCCAGGAACTGAAGCTTTTCACCTCGTAATTTTTACAGAATGGATCGATTTGCTTGAAAATTTGAGAATAAGTAGTGGATAGTCTAAGGATCAAAATCTATATGATGCTGTAAGGCGCTCTTACCATGGGGGTGGTTGCCACCCCATCTCGGGGGTGGAAATTTTGTATTATATTTTGACCGCAAAAATTGACAAAAATATTCATTCTAAGCAAAAAACGTTCTATACATTTTTTTGATCAAATTAATAGTTATCGATTTATTCGCTATCGAAAGTGTTAGTTTTATATCTAAAAAATCAATGTTTTTCGATGGTATACTCATTTACGATTCACTCAATTTTTGCCGTAGAAAAAAATTTTTCAAACCAAGTTCTTGTGAATTAAATTTTTTTTTGAAATGTTTATTCAGCAATCTGTTAGTTATAAAAATTCTAACAATAAGCGTCTAAAATAAATGAATTAAATTACCTACAATTTTATATCTAAAGATTTTTTCTTATCTCTGATGCTAATCTTTCTTACCTGAAGAGAATGGCATTTTTTACCAAATTACAAAAATTCGTTATTCGCTGTAAACTCCAGTTTTTTTTTAAATTAATCATTCTAAGCCAGTCAAACTTCTAGAATATATTAATAATTCATAGATAAATAAAGAAGAATGAGTATGGCCAATTACTAAAAACACCGCTACTGCTTCCAATTGGATTTCTCATTTTTTTTTATTCATTTTTACTCATTATATTGATTTTTTTAACCGAAACTTTGTAGGTTTTTATAAGATCTATAAGGCTATTAATATTAAATCCTTTTAAAATCCACAGTCACAAAAAGAGGTGACATTGAAAGGGTTGGTAAAGGTGGTTTTTGCATGCTATTACAAGTTTTAATTGTCAATAGCTCACTCAATTTTTGCCTTAGAAAAAAAATTTTCAAACCAGGTTCTTGGGAATTAAATAATCTTCAATTAATTAAATTCAATTTCATATTTAAATATTTTTTCGTATCTCTGATGCTAATCTTTATATTCTGAAGAAAAAGGCATTTTTACCAAACTACAAAAACTCGTTATTCGCTTTTAACCCCCTTTTTTAACTAATCATTCTAAGGCGATAAAACTTCTAGAACCTATTAATAATACATAAATAAAGAAGACCAAATCAGATCAATGACTAATTTTAATTACGGAGGTGATTAGGTGGTTGCTTCAGATCACTTTTTGCTGAAAAAAAAAATAGCGACTGACATTATTTCCATTATGTCACTTAATTTTTGAGCTAGAGACTTTTTGTGGAGATAGATATTTTTTAAATACTTTAAATTAGTTTGAACAAGTTATCCTCGAAAAAATACATAGTTTTCCCGTCTTTTGACTTTGAAACTACAATATTTAGCATTTGACGAAGAAGAGCTAACATATAATATAATAAAGTAGGTATAGCTCGATTACTATTGGTCTTAAAGAAAACAAAAAAAAATGGTTTTGTTTATTTTTTTCAAAAGGTACATTTTTGTTAACTAAAGTTGTTTTGATAAAACGAAAATTATTGAGTTAACTGATTAAAAACTGAATTAGCAGAAGACTCATTAAAAACATTCATTTTTTCGATATAAAACACTTTCGATAGCGAATAAATCGATAGAATGAATGTTTTTACCACATTTTGCGGTAAAAATATAATAAAAAATTTCCACCCACGACATGGGGTGGCAACCACCCCCATGGTAAAAGCGCCTTTCGGCATCATATAGATTTTGACCCTTGGACTATCCACTACTTATTATCAAATTTTCAAGCAAATCGATCCATTCTGTAAAAATTGCGAGATTTTGTCCTATTTTAAGCTTCATTATTTAATTTCAAACTACCCTTAAGGCCTTAAATGAACCTCAAAGTTTGAAGAGGTAAACTGACAAAATTCCATTTTCAGCATTTTTTAACAGCATAAGGCAAGCCGATAATGGTTTGTATTTTTTTTTCTGCAAAAGACATACGTACATACTTTAAGGCTGTTTTATCGGTGCACCAAAACCTAGGGACAGTGTTTTCTCTGTTATTTACCGACAGAATGTCTCGAAATTTGGACACGTTATTCGAAATTATGTTGCCTTGAAAGTGATGGTTTTAATTTTTTATTTTTTTGAAAATTCTGTTGAAAAATTGGATTATAATGTTTAACGTTCTATTATAACCAAACTTTTTACTCCCATCACTTGAAAGAGTTTTTTTTTCTGTAATCGTTGATATTTTTTTCACCTTTCTGTGTCCAGTAATAATCGAGAAAAGCGTGTTCCAACTTTGAAGAAAATTGCTAAAAATATTGAAATCTTATAGTGAAACGTGTTACCCATCAGTGGTGCTTAGTTTCAACGTTATCGCCTTCGTGACGTCAAAATCTCATAAACGTACGGTCAGTCGGAGTCGGTCCGGTCAGTTCGCTTAAATTAGAAACTATTTCCAGTAGTTATTCATTCTTGTATTTTCTTAGTGTTTCTAGTGTTTACAGTTTATAGTATTCTTAGTTATTTTGAAAACAAAAAAGTTCTTTAGTTTACGGGTATTTTTAAGTAATATATTATTAGTTTAGTGGTATAAGTTACAAGTTCTTTAGTTTACGCGTATTTTTAAGTATTAGATTAGTTTAGTGATATAAGTTGACAAGATAAGAAATGAGTCCCAGTAAACGTCCTAGGCCAAGGAAAAGGAGAGGAATTGCACTACAGTAAGTATTTATTATTTATATACGAGTATTTACAACCGTTTTTAAAAGCTTTTATTTAATTTGACTTATATAGTGCGGTTATTATTTTTTTAATATGTTATAGCTTCATTCTTCAAGAATATCGATGTAACAATATTGTTGCTAAACAGATAAGTTTCATTGTATACCGGGTGTAACAATGATAATCTGTTTTTTCTTCAAAGTTTGGAACACCCTGTGGAATATTCTAGCATATATAAAATATTGAAATTACAACTAAAGTGCAGTCTTAGGCTTTCTTAATATTTTGCTCTTTGATTCATTCGCTTATGTTGGATAATAAAAAAGTTAGGTACTTTAACAACTAGCAACGTTCTTCATCAATACAGGGTGTTTCTAAATAAATGAGAAAACTTTAAGGAGTAATTATGCATGAAAAATAATGGCCGTTTGCTTTATAAACATATGTCCGCAAATGCTTCGTTTCCGAGATACGGGATGTTGATTTTTTTCTTACAAACTGACGATTTATTTATTGCTCTAAAACCGATTGAGATATGCAAATTAAATTTGGTAGGTTCTAAGAGATAGTTATTGCGCATTTTTTGGCATACAATTAAGAATTTTATATTCACCATTGGCGTGCATATGGGTAGAATGATCGAGTAATATGACCCGTATGAACGCCAATGGTGAATATAAAATTCTTAATTGTATGTCAAAAAATGCGCAATAACTACCTCTTAAAACCTACTAAATTTCATTTGCATATTTCAACTAGTTTTAGAATAATAAATAAATCGTCAGTTTGTAAGAAAAAATTCAACATCCCGTATCTCGGAAACGAAACATTTGCGGACATATGTTTATAAAGCAAACGGTCATTATTTTTTTATACAGAATTACCGCTTAAAGTTTGTCGCACTTATTTAGAAACACCCTGTATTGATCAAGAACGTTGGTAGTTGTTGAAATACCTAACTTTTTATTATCCAACGTAAGCGAATGAATCAAAAAGCAAAATGTTAAGAAAGCCTAGGGGCACAGTTGAGTTTTAATTTTATTATTTTATATACGCTAGAATATTCCACAGTGTGTTCCAATCCAAACTTCGAGGAAAAAACACACTATCATTGTTACACCCAGTATACAATGACACTTATCTGGTTAGCAACAATATTATTACGTCGAATTTTGAGGAAATATAATAAAAATATATACAGGGTGTCCAGAAACTTCTACCGACAAACGAAGACAGGAGATTCCTTAGATAAATTTAAGACATTTTAACCTAATTCTTCCTACCTAAGGTACTCTTCCTTTAAGTCGGTAGAACACACAGAGTTTCCAAAAAAATTAAAAAAAAAACAGTTAGAAAAAGGAAAATTGGTACGTTTATTTATATTCCAGAGATGAATCGATTTCATTAATTGCGAATTTGTAGTACCAGTCATATGCGTCCGTTTTGGGTAGGTCAAGAGTTATTTTATCGCATAAGATTTTTGTCTTTAATTTTTAAGAATTTGTGACTTTAGATTATTAAATTATGAGCTATTCTAATACTAAAAGTTACTCTTGGTATAAGTTAGTAAAATACACTGTTTTTTTTTAAACTTTATTGCAGTCTTTGTTTCGTATATCACAAGAGAGAAAATTTTGCCAGCAATATTTTCGACTGGTATGAAAGTTTGTTGCCTGGCAATTTTCGCGAATTAAATTTGTGAAATAGTCAAATTTAAAAGACGAAAAATTTTCAAATCGATTTTTCTAGAAAACGGTGTGTCCTACGGACTTGAAATCAAGAGCACCTTTTAGTACTAGAATATCTCACAGTATAATAATCCAATATCAAAAATGCTTAAAAGCTAAAGATAAAAAACTTATGCGATAAAATAACCGTTGCCCTACCCATAACGGACGCCTATGACCGGTACTAGAAATTCACGATGAATGAAATCGATGCACCTCTGGAAGATAAATATGTGTACCAATTTTTGTTTTTCTAAATACAAGGGTTCTGGAGGTATATAAGAAAAACTAATTACAAGACGCCATCTTCAAAGAGCTCTAGCTCCCTTAAGAAGCATTTTCGTACTAGATGAATTGGGTTTAAATGTCTTAAAATTATATGAGGAGTCTCCTGTCTTCGTTTGTCGGTAGAGTTTCTGGACACCCTGTATATAGCGTTGATTACGTTCTTCACAAACACCCGTTGTTCGTTTTATTTTAAAAATATCATAATAGTTCATCTTCAGTAAGGTCGTATCTTTTTCCTAGAATAATTTTGTTTCTTTCTCATATTTTTAGGAACTTAAAAATCAAAAAAGCTACTTTAAACAAAAGTTCTTCATCAAATAGTTCATTCCATCAAGGATTAGCAGAAACATCTGCTTCACCTAGTTGTAGTGTCGATTCGTAAGTAACCATTTTACAAATGACTATATTTTATGATTCCTATATATGGTATTGTTCTGAAGCTATTTCCTTGTGGCATTTTTATGATTAACTATTTATATGGGAAATATTTCTGTATTTTGTATTTTGACAACGACACCCGATTTGGGCGTCGAAACGTTAATAAAATTATTCTATATTCTATATTCTTATATCTAAATAGTTAACCTATATGGTAATAGTATTGAATACTTTTAGTAAAGTAAATACAGGGTTCATGATCTTACATATTATTTGTCTATGGTCAAAACATTACCAATGTTTTACTCTTAAATAATAATAATAACAAATAATATCATTTGTAGAAAATACTTTAAATTTTATTGTTATTTCTAGTGATAGCTGTCCTCTGTTAATTGAGATTGCATCTCAGCAAAAACCATCTTTTTCGGTAGAAGGCAGAAGAATAGTGGACATGAACTTTTTCATTAAATCGATTCAAGGTTTGAATGATCATTTTCCATTTTCATGCAACTTTTCTTATATGGAGATTATTAAGGAAAAAATGGATGGATTGATAAGTACATTGACATTTAAATGTAAAATGTGCAATATTGAAAAGGAGATAGCAACAGAGGATTCTGGTAACAATTCACTGAATTTGAATGTAGCACAAGTGATGGCTACTATATCCACCGGGTCTGGTTATTCAGGCATACAGCAGCAACACGCTGCATTAAATATACCTGTGATGTCCTACAGGCAGTATGCAAAACATACGGAGACAGTTGCAGATATCATCTGCCAAACACTTTCTGATTCCGTAGAAGAGGCTGGACGGGAGGAATTAGCTTTAGCCAAAGAAATTGGGGAAGTAGATTCCGACGGAAATGGGTTAATAACCGTTATAGCTGATGGTGCTTGGTCCAAAAGATCGTACAAAGTAAACTACGATGCTTCTTCAGGTGTAGTAAGTGTGTTGTATTGACAAGATAGACAATCTTTCTATATATTTTGTTTTTTAGGCTTGCATAGTCGGTGCCAAAACTGGAAAGATTTTATTTGTTGCTACAAGAAATAAATACTGCATTATATGCGCGAGAGCAGCAACAAAAAATGAAACAGTTACATCCCATACATGTTCTAAAAATTGGGAAGGATCATCCACGTCCATGGAAACTGATATAATAGTTGAAGGTTTTAAAAGAAGTGTGGAGATGCATCGATTAAAATACATACAATTAGTGGGTGACGGAGATAGTAGTGTATATAATTCATTATGCATTAAAAAACCATATGGTCCAAATATTTTAATAAAAAAAATTGAATGCATAAATCACCTTTTACGCAATTATTGCAGTAAATTAAGAGATTTGGCAGCAAAAAAAATTTCAACTAAAATGAAACCTGTGGCGCCAGAACTAAGAAAACGTTTGTCTAGTAATATACCGAGATTAAGACTAGGAATCAAAACAGCGATCGCCTACAGAAGAAATGAAACAAATAGTATGGAGATTCAAATGAAAAACTTAATAAAAGACATAAAAAATTGTCCGTACCATGTCTTTGGGCAACATACAAACTGCGATCAATATTTTTGTAAAGGATCCAAAGAAAACGAAATAAACTTTGTTATCAAATTAGAAGAATGCGGATTATTGAATGACATTCTCTCGTGTGGCAACAGACTAATTCAACATACTCATAGCTTATTGTTGAATATGAATAATAATGCAGCAGAAACATATAACTCTGTGATTTCAAAGTTTGTTGGGGGTAAAAGAATTAATTTTGTTCTGAGAGGTAGCTACGATACACGGTGTAAAGCTGCAGCGATATCATTCAATGAAAGAGAGCATTACTTTAGTGACCTACATAAGAAAATGACCATGAAAAGTCCAGGAAAATATACAACTAAATACATAGAAAAAATCAAAAGAGTAAGGAATAAAAGAAGACTGCGTAGAGAATTACACCCATTAATAAAGAAAAAAAGAAAAAGTGCACCAGCTGATAAAAATTACGGTGCAGTAGATATAGAAATAACAACAAGCGAGAAAGAGAGTTTTTTGGAATCCTTACGAAAAAGTAATGAGGAGATTGCAAAAATAGAACAATCTACCAGGGGCCAATCTACAAATTTTTTGTGGAAAGAATACAGACACAATCGTTTGACAGCCTCTAATTTTGGAATTGTATGCAAATTGAGGAAATCTACAAATCCTGCAAACACTACAAAAAAAATATTGTTTTCAGATTTTCACGGATCTGCTGCTACAAGGTGGGGGCAAGATCATGAGGCAATTGCAAAACTGGAATTTGAAGCAAAATATAATTTAAAAGTACGAGAATGTGGATTATTCATTTCTGAAGAAAATCCGTTTCTGGCAGCGAGTCCGGATGGCATTATTGATGACGATCATATCGTAGAAGTAAAATGCCCCTATTCGGCTTGTAAGTTGTCCCCAGAAGAAGCTGTCAAATTAAAAATAATTAAATACCTAACACACGAAGAAAATACTTTTAAATTAAAACAAACCGATAATTATTTTTATCAAGTTCAAGGACAGCTGGCAATAGCTCAGAAAAAATATTGCTACTTTATTGTTTGGACACCTATGGGTTTCATTGTTGATAAGGTACATATTTATATTAGTCTATAAACGTATTAGAAACCTTTTCTTTCATGTCAGAATTTTAATATTCAAACAATATTTTTATGAAAAAGATAAAGGCAGTTTTTGTTTTTATTTGATTCAGAGTTGGACCACTATCTCCATATAGCCTATTTCAGCATCCCATGCATCCTCAGTGAAGCTATGTAGTCACAACTCTGAAAGAAATATCAACAATCCTGCCTATTTAAGGGAAACCATCACGATGCAATGATTACACCTTTTGAGACGCAATCCAGCGACATCTCTCGCAATGCGAGGAAAACAACGAAAAGCCCTAGATACAAAGTTTACTAATGTTTAAACAATTAGAATAATTGAAATAAAATTATAATAAACAATATTTTAAATCTAAGACTTTTCGTTAATAAACTGCTTTCTGGCTGCATCCTGTATCTCCGGCTTTTAATATACAGGATGTAACAAAAATACAGGTCATAAATTAAATCACATATGCTGGGACCAAAAATATCCAATAGTATCCGATACATTCGAAAAAATCGATTTCCATTTTGTAACGTCAAAGGGCTGTAACTTTTTATGTGCACATTTGTACTAAGGTAAATTAGGTTCAATCGAATTATTTTTGGTCCCAGAATATGTGACTAAATTTATGACCTGTATTTTTGTTATATATAATATTATATATATTTGTATATACAAATTATATATATAATATTTTTATGATTACTGTTAGTATTATTTATGTATCATTATTTATCGTATACTTAATACTGATACCTGCACATACTAAACTACACAAACTAATTTACATATTTTATAATTACAGATAAAAGCCGAGCCGGAATTTTGGAAGCAAATATTGCCAAAATTGAAAAAATTTTATATTGAAAATATGTTGCCACATATTTTAAGTAGGTAGTTAAATAACAAAAGTATTTTCAGATTATATACTTTCTTCTAATAAAATACAAAACAGGGTGTTTTAAAATAATACAGAAAATTATACTACTATCCGCGATTTGTGTTTTATTCATCAATTGGAAACTTTTCTTATGTAACTGCAACCTATAAATATATTAAAATAATGTATACATATTCCATTCAGAGGACTTGCCAGATAAATACATTTACTATTATGATGGTTTGGCAGGTACCAATTTTTTATAGATAAATAAAAATATGTATTTTAATTTTTCTATGCTAATATCAGTTTTCTCTAATAAATAAATAACTTATTGAAATCATTTTCAACCTATAATTGCGAAATTGGTTATTTGTTTGTGACAACAAATTGTAATTTTTTTATAATAATATTTTTATGTTATTTTAAATTTATTATAAATACACACCATGATGTTTTTTGGAGTCACGTTTCACAAATTTTTATTCAATACTATATTTAGCTAAGATATTATAAATTAAAAATGCGATAATTATTTTTAAAACATTATCTACGATAATCAATCTAAAAAGGTATTCCCGACAAAATAATGTATTTTGTTATCATTAAACTACCTGTCCGCCGGCGCCACTGAGTAAAGATCGAATTGTAGATCGCACACCCTACTTCAAATCAATTTGAAGTAGAGAGTCACGTGGGTCTGACGTC